>NC_092723.1:123523577-125923577 GCF_047496885.1 Scyliorhinus torazame
AGATATGGGGAGGCTCACCCTGCCTGCTCTGACGAGGTCGTTCACCTTCTTGTGGCACTGGGTGCCTGTCCGTGGTGTTAGGGCCACAGCGGTGACGGCCTCTGCCACCTCCCTCCACAGACGCCGGCTGTGGCGTGGGGCAACTCTGCGGCCGTGCCCGGGATACAGGGCGTCCCTCCTCTGCTCCACCGCGTCCAGGAGCGCCTCCACATCGCGTGACTCGAACCTCGGGGTCTTGAGCGACGGCCAGCCATCAAGTCGGGTGTTGCGGTCGGGTGTTCCGTGTCGGGTGGGGGGGAGCTGCGCGGCCTTATGAGCCGTCACCCCGTGCAGCGCGTATGACGCTGCACGGCGTGAACCCACTGCCGCAAGCGCGGATCCCGTTACGTCGCTGCTAGCCCATTTCGGGCCGCAGACTATCGGCCCATTTTTATGACGTGACGCAAGTGGGATTTGCGCCGTTTTTTGCGCCGATCGGCGGAGTTTCCGCCGATAACGGAGAATTTCGCCTTTATCAGAAGATGCTAACACTACAGGATGTTACGTTACACTGCCCATTTGCCCACGCGAATGGCTGAGACGTGATCGGTCAAAGTGCCCTTGTTCCACTGCAAGACTGCTGTGGGGAAACACAAGGGGCGAAATTCTCGTTATCGGTGGAAAACTCCGCCGATCGGCGCAAAAAACGGCGCAAATCCCACTTGCGTCACGTCATAAAAATGGGCGATAGTCTGCGGCCCTAAATGGGCTAGCAGCGACGTAACGGGATCCGCGCTTGCGCAGTGGTTCACGCCGTGCAGCGTCATACGCGCTGCACGGCGTGACGGCTCATAAGGCCGCACAGCTCCCCCCCACCCGACCGGAACACCCGACCGCAACACCCGACTTGATGGCTGGCCGTCGCTCAGCCCCGAGGTTCGAGTCACGCGATGTGGAGGCGCTCCTGGACGCGGTGGAGCAGAGGAGGGACGCCCTGTATCCGGGCACGGCCGCAGAGTCTGCCCCACGCCAACAGCCGGCGTCTGTGGAGGGAGGTGGCAGAGGCCGTCACCGCTGTGGCCCTAACACCACGGACAGGCACCCAGTGCCACAAGAAGGTGAACGACCTCGTCAGAGCAGGCAGGGTGAGCCTCCCCCATATCCCCCCCTCCCCATATCCCCCATATCCCCCCCCCTCATATCCCCCATATCCCCCCCCCCATATCCCCCTCCCCCATATCCCCCTCCCCCATATCCCCCTCCCCCATAATCCCCCCCTCCCCATATCCCCCTCCCCATAACCCCATGATCCCCACTCCCCCAATCCCCCATATCCCCCCTCCCCCATATCCCCCTCCCCCATCCCCCTCCCCCATATCCCCCCTCCCCATATCCCCCCCTCCCCCATATCCCCCATATCCACCCCTCCCCCATATCCCCTCCCCCATATCCCCCCTACCCCATATCCCCCCCTCCCCCATATCCCCCCTCCCCTATATCCCCATATCCCCCTCCCCCATATCCCCCCTCCCCCATATCACCCCCACCCATATCCCCCTCCCCCATATCCCCCCTCCCCCATATCCCCCCTCCCCATATCCCCCATATCCCCCCTCCCCCTTATCCCCCCTCCCCCATATGCCCCTCCCCCATATCCCCCTCCCCATATCCCCCCTCCCCCATATCCCCCATATCCCCCCTCCCCCATATCACCCCCTCCCCCATATCCCCCCCTCCCCCCATATCCCCCTCCCCCATATCCCCCTCCCCCATATCCCCCATATCCCCAAGTGATTCCAGCCCTAACCTTAACCTCTGCAATGCCACGCGCAAACCGATGGCGTGCATTCATATACCTGCCTAACACTGTTGCCTTTTACCCCTGCCACCACGCCCCCACCCCACAGGAGAAGCGCGCACACAACAATAGGGAGCATGTGAGGACTGGAGGAGGGCCCGCTGATGAGAGGCCACTGACCGTACACGAGGAATGGGCCCTGGAACTGGCTGGCGGACCTGAGGACCGGGAGATTGCTGATGCAGAGGGTCGGGGCCCCATGAGCAAGTGAGCCACCAACAAGCCCGTCCCCAAATCCCCCCTCCCCTATATCCCCCTCCCCCGTATCACCTGATCACTGCCTGATGTCTAACCATGCATGCTTCATTTGTGTATCGCAGGACCAAACGACCAGGCACCCATCCCCGCAGATGCAGACCACCCGCAGGATGCCCCTCGGAGACCACAGGAGACGGAGAGACCCGCACCCTCCAGCATGCGACGCCCGCAGGATGCCCCCTCGGAGACCACGGGAGACGGAGAGACCTGGAGCAACAGGGAGACGACACCCCCGTCACGTGCGGGAGAGCGACCACCCAGCGATGAGGGGGGCAGCCACAGGCCCCCGTCACATCCGAGCCAGGACACCACTACCCAGGACACCACTATCCAGGACACCCCTACCCGAACACCACTACCCAGGACACCCCTACCCGGGACAGCACTACCCGGGACAGCACTACCCGGGACAGCACTACCCAGGACACCCCTACCCGGGAAGACGAAATCCCGGACAGTGACTCAGAGTGGATGGGTGGAGACGAACCCCCACCCCAAAGTGCCATGGACTCAGAGTGGGACGAAGAGCACGACACAACGCCACTGCTGTCACCTACAACCCTCCACCATCGCAGAAACACTCACCACGGTTGGGCACTTTAGTGATGAGGGTCTGGTACACTCACTGGTGCGCACAACACAGCCGTCCCGGTACAGCAGGTGGAGGTAGGAGCAGCAGAGGGACCGGGCGGTCGGAGGGCAGCCCAGGCCAAGCGAACATCTGCCGCCCAGATGAATCCCGGGTTCTGCAGTTACCACACCCACACATAGCGAATAGGGGTGGACGGGTGGCTTGCGGCGGCGGCTGCGGTCGCAGGTGGAGGAGTCCACCCGCGTCCAGGAGCTGGGAGTGGGTCCCGGTCATGCGTGCCACCCAGGCTGACACCGCACGGGTGGCGTCCGCGGTGGAGGCAATGGGTGCGACGGTGTCAGACATGGGGAACGGTTTGCGAGGCCTGGGGCCTTCCGTGCAGGTGGTGTCTGTGGCCCAGGAAATGGCTGCCCTCTCACAGGAGGCCATGAGCCCAGTGCCAGCGCCAGATGGCAGAGGCGCTCAACGCCATAGCCCAGGTCTCAGCAGGCCATGGCCCAGTCTCAGCAGGCCATGGCCCAGTCTCAGCAGGCCATAGCCAGTCTCTGCAGGCCATGGCCCAGTCTCTGCAGGCCATGGCCCAGTCTCAGCAGGCCATCGCTGAGGGCATCGGCGCCAGTGGCCATGTGCGAGCTGGCGTCGCACTGTCGCAGACAGGGTTCGACAACCCCCTGGGCTCCATGGCTGCAAACCTGCAGACCCCCTGTCGATACCAGCACGGGCCTCCAGGACTGGCAGCGCCAGATGTCGGGGGGCGCGTCGGATGGCCAGTCCGTTCGCATCCCCCACCCATGTAGAGGCCTGGGGGCCCATCGGGCACCCCGAGGGAGGAGGAGGTGGTGTGGTCCGTCCCGGTTCCCTCTGTAGGGGAGGTCCCGGTACACCGCGACACCTCGGACTCCCCCCCCTTCCGTCCCAGGGTGCATCGGGTGGGCAACGGGCAGGACAGGCTGGCAGCTCGCCATCCCAGTCGCCCGGGCCGCAGCCTGGCCCATCTAGGCCAGGGACGCCTCAGGAAACGGCCGCCAAAGGGATCCGGTGTCAGAGGGCAGGAATCACAGGAGTCCACCTCCAGTTCTGCTGTACCGTCTGGGGAACCACGTAGACGTAGTCAAAGGGCCCGTAAGGCCAAAACAATTAGACACTGAGTAAGTTGTGCACGGGTGCAGGGCACAGATGAGTTTTAGGGGCTAGGGCACGTGCATGAACTCCTTTGGTTATTAAAGTCAATGTTACACCTACCGAAGCTGCCTTTGTGCTCTGTCCAAAGTGTGCGGCGTGTCATGTACGTTGAGCGCAAGTGTGTGTGTGACGGGTGGTCTTACCTCAGCCCCAGGTGAGTCTGGCCCCTTTCCCCTGGGCCGCCATCAACATCCCCCGGGCAGAGGGACGGGACCGTGCGCTGCAGTGTCACAGGCCGCAATGCAGGGATGGTCCGGGTGGATGGTGGTACTGTGGCCATGGGTCAGACATAGTCCCAACGATGTAGAGCCAGGAGCTCATCGGAGGCGGGTTGTCATCATCCTCCATGGCCTGCGATAGACACGCGTCCACCCGCAACTGGGTGAGCCCGGCCCGTTGTGCCGCCGGTGGATCGGCAATTGGGGTGGGGGGGTGGTGTGCATGCGGGTGGGGTGTGTGGGGTTGGGGAGGGGGGTGAGGGTGCTGGGTGGGTGGATGGGTGGGGGGTGTGGGTGGTCGGCTGTTGTCATGGTGTGCGGGTCTGTGGCCATACTACCCGATTCCCACGCCCATCTAGTCAGTGAAGCGGGCGTCTATCAGTCCTGTCCCGTGCCCGCTGGGCCAGCCGGTAACGGTGGACAGCCACCCGCCCGTGTCTAGTCCTGTCTGTCCCTGACCATTGCCCCCATCCCCCTCATCTGGGGAGGACTGGGCCTCTTCCTGCTGCTCCTCCACTCCGCCCTCCTCTGCCTGCGGCACATCGCCCCTCTGCTGGGCTATGTTGTGCAGGACGCAGCACACCACAATGATGCGGCCGACCCTATCTGACCGATACTGGAGGCGCCCCCAGAGAGGTCCAGGCACCTGAAACGCATCTTCAGCACGCCAAAGCACCTCTCGATCACTCCCCTTGTCGCTACATGGGCCATCATTGTAGCGGTTTCTCCGCCTCATTGCGTGGCCTCCGTATAGGCGTCATCAGCCACGATCGCAATGGGTAGCCCCTGTCCGCCAGCAACCAGCCCTCAGCCGGGGATGGCGTCCCTCGTACATGCCGGGGATGGATGACCGCGACAACACGAATGAGTCGTGTACACTGCCTGGGTGACGGGCGCAGACGTGCAGGATCATCATGCGGTGGTCGCAGACCACCTGTACGTTCATTGAATAGGTTCCCCTTCCTATTAGTGAACACGGCCCTGTTCTCTGCAGGTGGCCGCACGGCGACGTGCATCACATCGATCGCGCCCTGGACCATGGGGAACCCGGCAAACGGCAGAGAAGCCCAGGCCCGGGCATCTTGGCTGGCCCGGTCCACGGGGAAGCGGATGTAGCGGTGCGCCATGGCATAAAGGGCATCTGTCACTGCCCGGATGCACCGATGCACCGATGTCTGCGATATGCCAGACAGGTCCCCACTCGGTGCCTGGAATGACCCCGTTGCATAAAAGTTCAGGGCCACCGTAACCTTGACGGACACGGGGAGAGGGTGTCCCCCCGCCAGTGCCACGCGGTGACAGGTGTGCCAGCAGGTGGCAGATGTGTGCCACGGTTTCCCGGCTCATCCGGAGTCTCCTCCTGCATTCCCGGTCCGTGAGGTCCTGGTATGACTGCCGGGGGCCGGTACACACGGGGCGCCCTCGGGTGCCTCCGTTGCCGTGGGGCCACGACGTCCTCCTCCCCCTCCTCGTCCTGTCGGTCAGGTGTCCCTCCAGCCTGGGCGGGCTGCCGCCTGCCCCTCTGCGGCAGCCTGCGCCGCCTCTCTGGCACGCTCCTCCTCCTCCTCCTCCTCATCCAGGGCAACATAGACATGAGCCGGCTGCCACCACGGCGGCCAACATCGCTGGATGGTCTGAAAACATGACGGCCTGGTGGGGGGGAGGGGAACGACGACATGTCATCATTGCCCATATCCCCTCCTCCCCCCAGCCAGGTGGCATGGACCGCATGGGTCCAACTGTTGGAGGCTGGCACCTGGCCAGGTGGACCAACTCATTTGCCCTCCCATCACCCACCCCGGCACGGACCCCCTCCCCAACCCCCAACCTCCACCCCAGCACGGACCCCCCCCCCAACCTCCACCCCGGCACGGACCCCCCTCCCCAACCCCCAACCTCCCACCCCAGCACGGAGCCCCCCCCCAAACCTCCACCCCGGCACGGACCCCCTCCCCAACCCCCAACCTCCACCCCAGCACGGACCCCCCCCCAACCTCCACCCCGGCACGGACCCCCTCCCCAACCTCCACCCCAGCACGGACCCCCCCCCAACCTCCACCCCGGCACGGACCCCCTCCCCAACCTCCACCCCAGCACGGACCCCCCCCCCAACCTCCGCCCCGGCACGGACCCCCTCCCCAACCTCCACCCCGGCACGGACCCCCTCCCCCAACCTCCACCCCAGCACGGACCCCCCCCCAACCTCCACCCCGGCATGGACCCCCTCCCCAACCCCCAACCTCCACCCCAGCACGGACCCCCCCCCAACCTCCACCCCAGCACGGACCCCCCCCCCACCTCCACCCCGGCACGGACCCCCTCCCCAACCCCCAACCTCCACCCCAACACGGACCCCCCCCCCCACCTCCACCCCGGCACGGACCCCCTCCCCAACCTCCACCCCAGCACGGACCGCCCCCCCAACCTCCACCCCGGCACGGACCCCCTCCCCAACCTCCACCCCAGCATGGACCCCCCCCCAACCTCCACCCCGGCACGGACCCCCCTCCCCAACCTCCACCCCGGCACGGACCCCCTCCCCAACCTCCACCCCAGCACGGACCACCCCCCCAACCTCCACCCCGGCACGGACCCCCTCCCCAACCCCCAACCTCCACCCCAGCACGGACCCCCCCCCCAACCTCCACCCCAGCACGGACCCCCCCCCAACCTCCACCCCGGCACGGACCCCCTCCCTAACCCCCAACCTCCACCCCAGCACGGACCCCCCCCCAACCTCCACCCCGGCACGGACCCCCTCCACAACCCCCAACCTCCACCCCGGCACGGACCCCCCTCCCGGCACTCCCCCGGAGCCCAGCCTACTCTAACCACCCCCCCCCCCCCCCGCCGCACACACACACAAGCCGAGACACACCTCTCCTCATGCAATCAGTCTGCGGCCACGCCATTGCCTGCCCAGAGCCAACCCCCCAGGCCGTCACTCACCTCCTCGCTGGTCGGCGTGAGCCTGGAGCACCGGGTCACACCGATGAAAAGGAGGTTTGATTGACGTCGACGTGAACGGTCATCACGTCGACGGGACTTCGGCCCATCCGGAAGGGAGAATATCGGCAGGCCGAAAATCGGCTGCCTTGCGCAGACCCGTGACATTCTCCGCGGCAGCGGCGCCATTAACGCCCCACCGACTTTTCTCCCTTCGGAGACTTCGGCGGGGGCGGGGGCGGGATTCACGGCGGCCAACGGCCATTCTCCGACCCGGCGGGGGGTCGGAGAATGACGCCCCAGGAATGCCATTAATACACAACCAGCATGCTCCTCACTTCTCACCTGACAAACAGTGCACATTAACACAGACCAACAGCAAAATGGTGAGGAAATTATGCAGGCTAGGAAGACTGGATTATCCATGTGCATTCAACCGTGAGTAAACAAAAAGTGCTGGTTTCAGAAATCATCGGAGCAATTAAGTTTTCCTTCTCCATTCGTCATGTGAGGATTAAGTTGTTTCAATTTGATTTATTTGTGGTTGTAATGCACATTGTAATTCAGAAAGGATCAACTGCCTCGCCTCAGTTACAAGACGTTTGTGTTTCAACGAGCACCTCAAGATTTTTTCCCAGGGTAATCATATCAAGCAACACTTTGCTAATTAAAATCTGTCAGTATGAATGATTTTCAGTGGACAAACAACATAATTCATCTTACATATCCTGACACATGAATATATAGCAACTAGCATTTTTGGAGGGAAGAAAATCATTAACTTTGCTGCATGTAATAGCAACCAATCATCTCTTGAAGAAATTCACCTCAGAAAGTGCCAGTAGTGAATTATTTTTGGCTCCATGGTCTTTGGACTGTGGAACTACAATCCGTTCCTTCATTCTCGGGCCTCTCGGCAATCACCCACCAGTTCTCTTCCAGTAAACATAGATAGCGATATGTTAAATCTGATTATTTGTACAGGAGTAAAGAATGGTTAAAGTGCTGCAATGAGTAACTCACTTCCCGTTTTCCAAAAGCCTGTCTACCATCTACAAACCACAGTTCAAGAATGTGATGGAATACTCTCCACTTGCCTGGATGAGTGCAGCTCCAACAACACTCAAGAAACTCGACACCATCCAGGACAGCACGGTAGCACAGTGGTTAGCACAGTTGATTCACAGCTCCAGGTTCGGTTCCCGATTTGGGTCACTGTCTGTGCGGAGTCTGCACGTTCTCCCCGTGTCTGCGTGGGTTTCCTCCGGGTGCTCCGGTTTCCTCCCACAGTCCAAAGATGTGCAGGTTAGGTGGATTGGCAATGATAAATTGCCCTTAGTGTTCAAAAACGTTAGGTGGGGTTGCCGGGTTACGGGTATAGGGTGATGTGGGCTTAAGTGGGGTGCTCTTTCCTAAGGGCTGGTGCAGACTTGATGGGCCAAATGGTCCCCTTCTGCACTGTAAATTCTCTGACAGTCAACCCACTTGATTGGAACCCCTTCCACAACATTCACTTCCTCCACCACTGACAAACAGTGGCAGCAATGTGTACCATCTACAAGATGCATTGCAGAAACAAACCAAGGCTCCATCGGCAGCACCTTCCAGACCTGCGACTGCTATCATCTTGAATGACAAGAGCAGCACATACATGGGGAGCTGGAGGTTCTCCTTCACCATCCTGACTTGGAAATATATTGCCATTCCTTCTCTGTCGCTGGGTCAAAATCCTAGAACTCCTTCCCTAAACAGCACAGTGGGTGTACCTACACTTCAGGGACTGCAGCAGTTCAACAAGGGAGCTCACCACCACCTTCTCAAGGGTAACTAGGAATGGGCAACAAATGCGGGCCTAACCAGCGACACCCACATCCCGTAAATTAATTTTTAAAAATGTTTGCCTATTATCAGCTCATAACACGACTGATAGATCATCAGCATTTATAATGTAATTTTACCACCCATGCTTTTAAATAATATTCCTCAGAATATTTATCATGATTGGGAAGGGTACAATACATAAATAATCATTAGTAAGGCTTGTTATGTTGTCAGATTGGAAAAACTGTGATTATTCTCCTTCAAGCTGAGAAGATTAAAGGGAAATTTAATAGAGATGTTCAAAATTAGGAAGGGTTTTGATGAAGTAACAACAACTTGTATTTATACAGCAGCTTTAAGACAGTGAAATGTCTGAAGGTGCTTCACAGGAGTGCATCACCCAAAATCTGACAGTGAACCACACAAGGAAATATTAGGGTCAGTGACCAAACGCCAAATAAAGAGGTTGGATTAAAGGATTAGCTAAAGGACAAGAGAAGAAGATGAGACGGGGAGATTGGATTGATAAGGAATTCCAAAACTTAGGGCTTTGGCAGTTGAAGATGCATCCACTAAAATTGGGGATGTTCAAAAGGCCAAAATTGCAGGGCTGCATATGTCTTGGAGAGTTCTAGAGCTGCAGGAAATAGAGAGTGGTGAGGTCATGAGGCGATTTGAAAACACGGGTGAGAAATTTAAATCGAGATGTTGCATAACCAAGAGCTGATCAATTTCAGCATGTGCAGGGCTGACGGGTAATGAGGACTTTGTGCAATTTAGGACATGAATAACAGAATACAAGATGACCTCAAGTTTAGGAGAGAGTAGAATGTGGGTGGCTGGCCAATAATGTATTTGAGTAGTAATGTCCCGAGGTGACAAAGACATGGATGAGGATTGCAGCAACTGATGAGCTAGGCAGGGATGGAGTCTGAGTATTTTGCAGAGTTGGAAATAGGCACACGGTCTTTATGGCGGGGTGGATATGTGGTTGAAAGCTCATCTCAGGTCAAATGTGACACCAATGCCTGAATTTCCATAGAGTCTGAAAGGGTCTCTGGCTTAACCAAAATGACACCGGAATTCCAATTCTGGAATCCATTTCCTGAACATGTCACCCATTATTTTCTCCCGGGGAACAATGAGGATGTTTTGTTGCTTGTGCATTCATGGCTCACTGAGGCAGCTTCGCATTGAAACAGTCCAGCTGCATCAAACACCCAATTTCCATCAGTGCGATTTCCAAACCATGGGCGGGATTCTCCGCAATCGGCGTGATGTCCGCCGACCGGCGCCAAAAACGGCGCGAATCAGTCCGGCATCGCGCCGTCCCAAAGGTGCGGAATTCTCCACATCTTGAGGGGCCGAGCCCTCACCTTGAGGGGCTAGGCCTGAGCTGGACTGATTTCCACCCCGCCAGCTGGCACGGAAATGACTTCGCCGGGCGACGCATGGGCGGGAGCGTCAGCGGCTGCTCACGGCATCCCTGCGCATGCGCAGTGGAGGGGGTCTCTTCCACCTCTGCCATAGTGAAGACCATGGCGAAGGCGGAAGGAAAAGAGTGCCCCCATGGCACAAGCCCGCCGGCGGATTGGTGGGCCCCGATCGCGGGCCAGGCCACCGTGGTGGCACCCCCCCCAGGGCCATATCGCCCCACACCCCCCCCCCCCCAGGACCCCAGAGCCCGCCCGCGCCACCTTGTCCCACCATTCGAAAGGTGGTTCAATCCACGCCGGCTGGAGTGGGTTGACAGCGGCGGGACTTCGGCCCATCGTGGACCGGAGAATTGCCGGGGGTGGGCCCGCCGACCAGCGCGATTTCCGCCGACCGGCACGGTGCGATTCCTGCTCCCGCCGAATCTCCGGTGGCGGAGAATTCGGGACACGGCAGGGGTGGGATTCACGCCGGCCCCCGGCGATTCTCCGACCCGGTGGGGGGTCAGAAAATCGGGCCCCATATATCAAGGAAAAGTTCTAAAGTTGACAAAGTTATTTGGTGAGCGAGAGTACTCTTTTGGATAGGTCAGAGAGCCCTTTGGGAAAGGCCCATTTGAAGAGGTAAGGTGTCCTTTTGTAAGAGTAGACATAAATGTACAGAAAAAGTGGATAAGCTCTGTGGCATGGTCAAGGCATTTAAATCTCCTACCTTTTAAATTAAAAAAAGAAACAATCTGTAGTTTAAAAAATGTCACTTTTTGCTATTTCCTTCTGTCAGTTGGCAGAAGCCTGAAGCATTTAATTATAGGTTGATGCTGAATGGCTGATTCTACAAACTATCATTGTTGCAATGGGGTTCCTGTGGCTTCACCTTAGATCACATTTGCAAGTGGTGTAAAGTATTCAATCTGGAACTATGAATAAAAATTTTTGTTTTCATAAGAATTCAGCATTTGAATGAAATACTTGTTTTTATAAAGGATTGTTTTTATAAAGGAATAGATTTTTTTATAAATTTAAAGTACCCAATTCATTTGTTCCAATTTTTTAGGGGCAATTTAGCGTGGCCAATCCATATAGCCTGCACATCTTTGGATTGTGGGGGCAAAACCCACGTAAACATGGGGAAAATGTGCAAACCCCACACAGACAATGGCCCAGAGCCGGAATTGAACCTGGGACCTCAGAGCCGTGAGGCAACAATGCTAACCACTGCGCCACTGTGCTGCCGGAAAAGATTAGTTATTGAAGGAATTTAAATGCATTGACTTTTATGAATGAGAGGTTTTTAAAAAATAAATCTAAAATAGCACTTGAAACGTTATTTTTCCTTAGGTCTTCCTGTGGCTGACCTTGGCTGCTGAGGTCAGCCTATAGTGGCTTCTGAATGAGGCAGGGTGTAAGGGAAAAGGATGGTGGGTGGGGCGGTATGGGTTTGCACAAAGACCATAAGACATAGGAGCAGAATTAGGCCACTTGGCCCATCGAGTCTGCTCCGGCATTCAATCATGGCTGATATTTTCTCATTCTCATTCTCCAGCCTTCTCCCCATAACCCCTGATCCCCTTATTAATCAAGAACATATCTATTTCTGTCTTAAAGACACTCAGTGAATTGGCCTCCACAGCCTTCTGTGGCAAAGAGTTCCACAGATTCACCATCCTCTGGCGGAAAAAAATCCTCCTCATCTCTGTTTTAAAGGATCGTCCCTTTAATCTGAGATGGTGTCTCTGGTTCTAGTTTTTCCTACAAGTGGAAACATCCTCTCCACGTCCACTCTATCCAGGCCTCACAGTATCTTGTACGTTTAAATAAGATCCCCTCTCATCCTTCTAAACTCCAACGAGTACAGACCCAGAGTCCTCAAATGTTCCTCATACGACAAGTTCTTCATTCCAGGGATCATTCTTGTGAACCTCCTCTGGATCCTTTCCGAGGCCAGCACATACTTCCTTAGATATGGGGCCCAAAACTGCTCACAATACTCCAAATGGGGTCTGACCAGAGCCTTATACAGCCTGTAATTGATAATATGGAAAGATGTGTCATTTGAAACATGGAAGTCTGGCAACATCTGGTCTGAGAGAAACATGAGAGAATACAGGGCAAGATGCCATAAAGGGTTAACAGCAGCTGCCAGGGAAGGATTGTAAAATTCAGATAGCCTTGGTCAAGCAGGCTTAGCAAACAAGACAAAAAGGATTTTTGTTTGAAGGTAAAAACAATGGTTCACACTTTCATTGAAATTAACGATCTTAGTAAGCAGCTGGAAAGGAAAGGATGAGGTTCAGTTGAAATTGTTGACAATTCTAGGTGTGAAAGTTTGCTAATACCAGGTAAATTAAAGAAAATTGGAGACTATCAGTCTACGAGAAACATAATTCAAAGCCAAAATCAAAGTCAAAATTATGAGTTGTGAACACAATTGGAAAATAAAACTATAGACATGGCAGGAACCAAACCAAAATTCACACCTCTTGAAACCAACGCATTTTTGAACATCACAAAGGAACTTTGAACATCACAAAGGAAACAATGTAATCAGAGACCTGAAAGGTGAAGTCATGTCAAAATGAATACTTAGTTGCACTGGATGTTTAGATCAAAGATGCGTTTTACAATCAACGTGAAATAAGAGTTACTTTACAATAAAGTCATAAAAACTAGATAACTGTTAGAAAAATATATAAACCCGAAGAAAGGGGACATTAGCAGAACCAGAACTCAGAGAGAGGCGGAGAAGCAGAGACGGATCAAGCAGCTCAGAGTCAGATTACAGTCAGCTCGGTCATGGGAAAGGGACAGGGCAAAGCAGCCGAACTAAAACAGCTAATACATCTAAGGAAGATGAGAATTTAAAGAGTAGGCAGTCAGCTCAGAGTCAGCTCAGAAACAGCCAGCAGGGGCAGCTCTCCCAGCTCGGCACGTGGGAAAGATAGGACACAGCAACCGAGCTCATCAGCGAATACATCAAAATAAGACCAGATTTTAAAAAGAAGATTGATTGTCAAGTTGGGCCTGAAAGTCCCTTCAACCAACCAGAAGGATCCAGAAGCAAGATCTTTTTACTTTCTGGAAAGAAAGTAATTGCAGCTTTTAAAAGAAAAAAAAAATAAAATAACTTAATTTAACCTGAAATAGTGGCTATTCCAAAGTCTACTTTACTTACTTAGCAATGCGGGACCCAGGATCGATGCTACTAAGTGGTAAGTAGATGAAATCTTCGGTGAAGGTATGGGTTATACCAGGGGATAACTTGAAAACATAGTTTGACCTGAATAGCATCCACTGAAGCCTGCATCGGAGTTGGGGAGTGAGAATCCCTGTTCACCATTTAGAATGTTGGCCCTTTTTGGTATAAGGGGACTTCTAAGAATAGTGGTGAGTTTTCAAAAACACGCCTCAGAATTACATCCCTGATCTTGTATTCTAGCCCTCTTGACATGAATGCTAACATTGCAGTTGCCAATAAGTTGGCATAGAGGCTATAAAATGCCAAGGGATGGGTAGACAGGCATAGGTTAGCATGGAATATATGATGGGCCATGAGGGTGGTTGAGGACCTGCATTGTCGGAGATGGGTCATGAAGAATATGTGGAGGAGGTGGTGAGGAGGTAAGAGGGGTGAGAGCTGGAGGGCTGTTTTTTTTGTTTTGTTCTTTTTCTCAAGCCCTGAAGCACCAAAGTGGACCTTTCACACAGTCCGTCTCTGTACCTGGGAGCCCCAGGCACAGCCTCCAAATGATTTCCACAGCTGGCAGTCCCATCTCCAGTTAACACCCACTCTCCTGGAATGGAAATTGGAACATCTGGGACACTTCCATGTTGGGTTTGCAGAGTCGGGAATTTTCCTGACTCAAGCGAACATTCATCCCCAAAGCAGCAAGTCAACCCCTAATACAATTAGCAAGGCGAGGGATGGAGTCGGTGGCTAAAGAAAGGAACTTTGTGGAGGGGAGTGAAAATGATGACACAGGATTTCCCAGTATTTGGTTGTAGTAAATTTCTGTTGCCAAGGGGAAGCATTGAAATGAGAAATTAGAGGGGACCAAATGACACTTGATTGGACATTGAGTTCACTCACTCTAATTTAACCTGCCCTCAGCCTTCATGTGGTAGTCACCACTGTTGTACATAGTGCACGTATGAGATGTAATACGGTAACGTTCCTGTACTACAGGTACGGGGTTAGTTCCCTGCCTGCTGGCTCCGCCCAGTAGGTGGAGTATAAATGTGTGTGCCATTTCGGCAGCAGCTGGAGGAGGCCACACATCTCTGCGTAATAAAGCCTCGATTACTCTCTACAATCGACTTGTCGTAATTGATAGTGCATCAATTTATTACGCAGAGATTTTACAGCAATGGACCTTCGCATCAAGCCAGATCGCTTGCAGCTGCACCCTCAAGCAGACAACGCCATGTCGGCCTTCGACCCCTGGCTCTCTTGCTTTGAAGCCTACATCAGATCAGGGACATAACCACCCTCAGAGGCACAGAAACTACAGATCCTGTACACACGGTTGAGCTCCGATATTTTTCCTCTTATCCGGGACGCGCCCAACTACACTGAGGCCATGGCGCTTCTGAAAGAGAACTACACATGGCCGATCAACACACTCTACGCCAGGCACCTCCCGTCCATGTGGCACCAACTCCCCGGTGAGTCACTGGAAGATTTCTGGTGTGCCCTGCACGCCCTGGCGAGGAACTGCGATTGCCAGGCAGTTTTGGCTGTTCAGCATTCCAAACTCTTAATCAGGGAAGCTTTCGTTATGGGCATAGGGTCGGCGTACATCGACTTCGTGGCGATCAAGATACTCGTGAGCTCGCGAACGGTCGCCTCCCGTAATGTGCAAGCGTACGCCCCAGACCGCACGGCGACCCCCTCCTGGACATCGTGGACCCCACCAGCGACCACCCCCAGCCAACCCCGAGGGGCCCAAGTGCTACTTCTGCGGGCAGACAAAACACCCCTGCCAACGCTGCCTGGAACGGAGCGCACTCTGCAAGGCCAGTGGAAAGAAAGGACATTTTGCTGCGGTGTGCCAGTCCCGGTCGATCGCCATTGTTCCAGCCTCATTGTTCCTGCACCCCCCACGTGCAACCCGTGGGCGTCGCCATTTTCACCCCCACAACCCATGTGCGGCCCGTGGGCGCCGCCATCTTCCCCCCATCAGACCTCGTGCGGCCCGTGGGCGCCGCCATCTTTAATGCCACCATCTTCAGCGCCATTTTGGACGGCGCCTCAGGACCCCTGCTCGTCGGGCACTTCATCGGGCCACTCATCGCCTGCAACCGCCGCCGCCCAGTCCGGGGCCCACCAACACCAGCTGCAGCTCCATCACGCTCGACCAGTCCCAGCCACACAATCTCGCAACCGCGACATCAACGGTGTAAGTCAATGGCCACAAGACACCTTGCCTTCTCGACTCCGGGAGCACGGAGAGCTTCATCCACCCCGATACGGTAAGGCGCTGCTCCCTCGCGGTACACCCCATTACCCAACGCATCTCCCTGGCCTCCGGATCACCCTCACCATCTAGGGCGTAGAGTTCAGCAACTTCCAGCTCTACGTCCTCCCCAACCACTGTGCTGCCTTGCAACTCGACCTGGACTTCCAGTGCAACCTCCAAAGTCTAACTCTGAAATTCAGCGGGCCCCTACCACCCCTTACTGTGCAGCCTCACAACCCTTAATGTCAACCCACCTTCCCTACTTGTGAACCTCACCCTGGATTGCAAACCCGTCGCCACCAGGAGCAGATAGTACAGTGCCCAGGACAGGACCTTCATCAGGTCGGAGGTCCAGCGGTTACTGCGGGAAGGCATTATCGAGGCCAGCAACAGCCCCTGGAGAGCCCAAGTGGTAGTTGTAAAGACTGGGGAGAAACACAGGATGGTCATTGACCATCAATCGGTACGCGCAGCTCGACGCGTACCATCTCCCACGCATATGTGATATGGTCAATCAGATTGCACAGTACCGGGTCTTCTCTACTACAGTGGACCTAAAATCTGCCTACCACCAGCTCCCCATCCGCAAGGCGGACCGACCGTACACCGCGTTTGAAGTGGACGGCCGCATTTACCACTTCCTTAGGGTTCCCTTCAGCGTCACTAATGTGGTCTCGGTCTTCCAACGGGAGATGGACCGAATGGTTGACCGGTACGGACTGCGGGCCACCTTCCCGTACCTGGATAAGGTCACCATCTGCGGCCACGACCAGCAGGACCACGACGCTAACCTTTTCAAATTTCTCCACACCGCCAAACTCCTGAACCTAACGTATAACAAGGAGAAGTGCATGTTCAGCACCAACCGCTTAGCCATCCTTGGCGATGTGGAGCAAAATGGAGTTCTAGGACCCGACCCCAATCGCATGCGCCCCCTCATGGAACTCCCCCTCTCCCACTGCCCCAAGTCCCTCAAACGATGCCTGGGGTTCTTCTCATACTATGCCAAGTGGGTCCCTAACTATGCGGAGAAGGCCGCCCACTCATTCACTCCACAGTTTTCCTCCTGACGGCCGAGGCTCACCAGTCCTTCAACCGTATCAAGGCCGACATCGCCAAGGCCGCGATGCACGCGGTCAACGAGACCCTCCCCTTTCAAGTTGAGAGCGATGCATCAGACGTCGCTCTAGCCGCCACTCTCAACCAGGCAAGCAGACCTGTGGCATCCTTTTCCCGCACCCTCCATGCCTCCGGAATTCGGCACTCCTCCGTCGAAAAGGAGGCCCAAGCCATCATTGAAGCTGTGCGACATTGGAGGCATTAATTGGCCTGCAGGAGATTCACTGTCCTGACTGACCAACGGTCGGTTGCCTTCATGTTCAACACACAGCGGGGCATGATCAAAAACGATAAAATCTTGAGGTGGAGGATCGAGCTCTCCACCGACAATTACGAGATTTTGTATCGCCCCGGTAAAATCAACGAGCCCCCCGATGCCCTATCCCGAGGTACATGTGCCAGCGCACAAGTGGACCGACTCCGGGCCCTACACGATGGTCTCTGTCACCCAGGGGGTCACCTGGTTCTTTCACTTCATTAAGGCCCGCAACCTCCCCTACTCCATTGCTGAAGTCAGGACGGTCACCAAAGACTGCCAGGTCTGCGCGGAGTGCAAACCGCACTTCTACCGGCCAGACCGGGCGCACCTGGTGAAGGCCTCCCGTCCCTTTGAACGCTCAGCATGGACTTCAAAGGGCCCCTCCCCTTGTCCGACCGAAACACGTACTTCCTTAATGTGGTCGACGAATACTCCAGATTCCCCTTCGCCATTCCATGCCCCGATATGACGTCTGCCACAGCCATCAAGGCCCTCAATACCATCTTCACTCTGTTCGGCTTCCCCGCTTACATCCACAGTGACCGGCGATCCTCCTTTATGAGTGATGAGCTGCGTCAATTCCTGCACAGCAAGGGCATTGCCTCGAGCAGGACGACCAGCTACAACCCCCGGGGAAACGGGCAGGTTGAGAGGGAGAACGGGACGGTCTGGAAGGCCATCCTGCTGGCCCTACAGTCTAAAGATCTCCCGGTTTCCCGCTGGCAGGAGGTCCTCCCCGACACCCTCCACTCTATCCGGTCGTTACTTTGCACTGCGACTAATGCAACCCCCCGTGAACGTCTCCTTGCCTTCCCCAGGATGTCCACCTCCGACTTCTGGGGGAAGGCAAGGAGACATTCAAGGGGGGTTGCGTTAGCTGGGGTTTCGCTCCCAACGTGGCTGGCAGCGCCAGGACCCGTCCTCCTCCGCAAGCACGTGCGGCTCCACAAGGCGGACCCGTTGGTCGAGAGGGAACAGCTTACTCCATGCAAACCCGCAGTACGCCTACGCATACCCCGACGGCCGCCAAGACACAGTCTCCCTCAGGGACCTGGCACCAGCTGGGTCTCCACCCCCCCTCCCAACTGCCCCGGAGCCACCCATCCTCCCCCCAGCGCACCTCACCACAGCCCCCGCTCCAGGACGGTCCGTCCTTCCATTGGTTCCACCCGGGGATGAAGGTGAGGACTACACACTCCTGGAGTCACCAGCGACCACGCCGGCACCTGCATCGCCATCGGGACTGCGGCGCTCGTAATGGAGGATCAAGGCACCCAACTGGCTGAATTTGTGAACTTTTCCAGAACTGAACTCAAGAAATGCTCAATTACATGTAAATAGTTTTCCACCACCCCCGCTGGACTCCTTTTTAACAGGGGGTGAATGTGGTAGTCACCACTGTTGTACATAGTGCACGTATGAGATGTAATACGGTAAGGCTCCTGTACTACAGGTACGGGGGTAGTTCCCTGTCTGCTGGCTCCGCCCAGTAGGCAGAGTATAAATGTGTGAGCTCATCGAGCTGCGGCCATTTCGGCAGCAGCTGTAGGAGGCCACACATCTCTACGTAATAAAACCTCGATTACTCTCTACTCTCGTCTCATCGTAATTGATAGTGCATCACTTCACAATCCTTCAATCTGATTGGTGAAGGAGATACACAGTTGGTTGTCTTGTTCAGCCAGCTCCCAGATGTCCTGCTGCAGATGAACTGGACTGGCTTTGGACTGCCATGGAGTGCGTATTTGGGAGTTTGGTGACTGAGGAATAAATTAAGTGTTATTTTGTCATCTAAAGTCCAGTCTTTCCTTAATTTAGCAATTAACTAAAGGTTGCTGCTTGGGTTGGAAGGTGAGCTTCAGTCCACCTTTAAAACAGGGCCTATACAGGCTCTGCTTGCAGCTGCAACTAATTAATTAGATATCTGGTCCGAACAAGTTTCCAGAGGCTAGATTTGGTTGAGTATGAAAGTAGGCTAAGTGCCGTTTTGTCTGCAATAGAGCGTGGCTTTGGACTGCAGTACCATGCTTAAGTTAGTCTTGTGAGGAGGGAGCAAGATGATGCTATCCTCTGGAAAGAAGACCGGAGCCTTGATAAGCAAGACCTGCTGTCCTTAATACATCATAAACTAGAGTTAATGTAAAGGGAATAATTTAAGGGTAAGTCATGGAATGACAACTTGGCCATGTGGAATGCTTCTCTGTGTGATGTAGGATGCCAGGGAAACTTCCAACGTCCAGAGTAACCAGGTGTGCAGGAAGTGTCTCCAGCTGCAGCTACCCAATCCATGTTTCAGAGCTGGTGTTGCGACGGAAGTCACTGTGGGGCATCTGAAGGGATCAGAACTTTGTGGATAGCACCAACAGTGAGGCGGTCACACCGCACGTAATGAGTGCCCAGGCAGAAAAGGAATGGGTGACTGCCAGACAGAGCAAAAGCACGAGGCAGGTGAAGCAGGATTATCCTGGGTCGATCACCCACTCTACAGATTTTCCACTTTGGGTGCTGTTGCAGGAGATCATGAGTAGCTCAGCTGCATGGGTGCGGGGAGGGGTTGGATAGCAACAGTGATAGGGAATTCTATCATAAGGGGAACAGCGACGTGTTTCTGCAGACATGACATCAGGATGGTGTGTCACCTCCATGGTGCCAGCGTCAAAGATGTCACTGAGCAGATGCAGAACACTCTGAAGGGGGAGGGTGAACAGCCAAAGATCATGCTCCATATCGGTACCAATGACGTAACTAAGAAAGAAGAATATAGGGAGTTAGGAAATAAATGAAAAAGCAGGACCTCAAAGGTTGTAATTTCAGGATTACTTAGTGCCATGTGAAAGTGCGCAGCAATAGGAGAATAGACCAGGTGACTGTGTGGCTGGAAAGATGGTGTAGGAGGGAGGGATTTGGATTCCTGAGGCATTGGGACCCATTCTGGGGAAGATGGAGACCTGTGCAAGCTAGATAGTTTGCACCCCAGCAAGAGTGGGACAAAATCCTCACAGGGGTATTTGCTAGTTCTGAGGGGGAGGGTTTAAACTCGAGTGACAGGGATATGGCAACCTGAATGGGGAGACGCAAGAGAGGGAAAAAAAGATAGAAATGAAAGACAAAAAAGTAGAAAGCAAAAGTGGAAGGCACAGAATACGAGGGAAAGCAGCAAAGAGGGCCATAGTACAACAAAAATGAAAAAGATGTTAAAAAGGCTAGCCTGAAGACACTATAACTAAATGCATGGGGCATTCACACTAACATGGACAAATTAACAGCACAAATGAATATGAACTGGTATGATATGATTGCAATTACGGAATCATGGCTACAGGGTGACCAAGGCTGGTTACTGAATATTCAACAGTACTCAATATTTAAGAAGGACAGGAAAAAGGAAAAGTAGTGGGGTGGCATTGTTAGTCAAGGATGAAATACAAGCAATAAAGAGAGAGAATACTGACTCAGAAAATCGAGATGTAGAATCAGTCTGGATGGAACGGGGAAGAAACAAGGGATGGGAAACATAAGTGGGAGTTGTCTCTCGGCCTCCAAACAGGTAAGACAGGGGATGGCATTAAACAGGAAGTCAGAGATGCATGTAACGAGGGTGCTAGATTAATCATGGGTGACTTTAATCTAATTTTTTTAATTCGTTCATGGGATGTCGGTGTTGCAGGCTGTGCCAGCATTTATTGCCCATCCCTATTTGCCCTTGAAGGGGCAGTTAGGAGTCAACCACATTGCTGTGGATCTGGAGCCACAGTAAGCCAAACCAGGTAAGGATGGCAGATTTCCCTTCCTGAAGGACATTAATGTAGATTGGGAAAACCAAATTGGCAGCACTGTGGTGGATGAATTCCTGGAGCGTGTATGAGATGGTTTTTCAGACAAATATGTTTGACAACCTAGAATCAGAGAATCAATTGAATCGTAGAATTCACAGTGCAGAAGGTGGCCATTCAGCCCATCGCGTCTGCACTGGCCGTTGGAAAGAGCACCCTACCTAAGCCCACACCTCCACCCTATCCCCGTAACCCAGCAACCCTACCCAACCTTTTTTGGATACTAAGGGAAATTTAGCATATCTTTGGACTGTGGGAGGAAACCGGAGCACCCAGGGGAAACCCACGCAGACACGGGTAGAAAGTGCAGACTCCTCACAGACAGTAGCACAAGCTAGGAATCGAACCCGGGACCCGGGAGCTGCGAAGCAACTGTGCTAATCACTGTGCCACCATGCTGCCCTAGAACTGCTGAATGGACTTTTTGGAGGGTATATCTCACAGAATAGATAGGGATGAACCAGTGGATGTGGTATATTTGGATTTTCAGAAAGAATTTGAGAAAGTCCTACATAAGAGGTTCGTGTGCAAAATTAAAACACATGGGATTGGAAGTGTTATATTGACATGGATTGAAAATTGGTTAGCAGACAGGAAACAGAAGAAATAAATGGGTTATTTTCAAAAAGGCAGGCAGTGACCAATGGAGTTCTGCAGGGATCAGCACTTGGGCCCTAGTTGTTCACATTATACATCAATACAGTCTGTTAAGGGGCCACAGTCTTATGACAGGCCACTTAGAACGAAGATGAGGAGAAACTTCTTCGCTCAAGATGATGGTGAACCCATGGAATTCTCTACTGCAGAATTCTGTGGAGGGTAAGTCATGAATATATTTAACATGGAAATGGATAGATTTCTAGACTCCAGGGGCGAAATTCTCCGGAAACGGAGCGATGTCCGCCGACTGGCGCCCAAAACGACGCAAATCAGACGGGCATCGCACCGCCCCAAAGGTGCGGAATGCTCTGCATCTTTGGGGGCCGAGCCCCAACCTTAAGGGGCTAGGTTGGCGCCGGACGAATTTCCGCCCCGCCAGCTGGTGGAAAAGGCCTTTGGTGCCCCGCCAGCTGGCGCGGAAATGACATTTCCGGGCGGCGCATGCGTGGGAGCGTTAGCGGCCGCTGACAGCATTCCCGCGCATGCGCAGTGGAGGGAGTCTCTTTCATGGCGGAGGACGAAGGGAAAGAGTGCCCCCACGACACAGGCCCGCCCGCGGATTGGTGGGCCCCGATTGCGGGCCAGGCCACCGTGGGGGCACCCCCCGGGGCCAGATCGCCCCGCGCCCCCCCCCCCCCCCCAGGACTTCGGAGCCCGCCCGCGCCGCCTTGTCCCGCCGGTAAGGTAGGTGGTTTAATTTACGCCGGCGGGACAGACATTTTAGTGGTGGGACTTCGGCCCATCCGGGCCGGAGAATCGTGCGGGGGGGCCCACCAACCGGCGCGGCGCGATTCCCGCCCCTGCCGAATCTCCGGTGCCGGAGACTTCGGCAACCGGCGGGGGCGGGATTCACGCCAGCCCCTGGCGATTCTCCGACACGGCGGGGGGTCGGAGAATCTCGCCCAAGAGGTGTCAAGGATTATGGGGAGAATTTGCGAGTATGGCAGGGAGATAGTGGATCAACCATGATCACATTGAACAGCAGAGCAGGCTTGAAGGGCTGAAAAGCCTACTCCTGCTCTTATTCTATGTTTCTGTGCTTGCCTCACAGTGAAATCACCTCTTTGCTCTCTCAGCAAATTGCCATAGAAACATTTCAAAAACTCAATGTGCAAGGGCAAAACTTTTTTTTTTAAATTTAATGTATCCAATTAATTTTTTCCAATTAAGAGGCAATTTAGCATGGCCAATCCACCTACCCTGCACATCTTTTGGGTTGTGGAGGTGAAACCCACGCAAACACGGGGAGAATGTGCAAGCTCCACGCGGACAGTGACCCAGAGCCGGGATCGAAGCTGCTAACCACTTGCGCCACCGTGCTGCCCTTGCAAGGGCAAATCTAACCAATGGCGGATGCCCTGTTGCAGCAAATTATGGCCCATTATCTGCCCTGTGCAAAACACTGATTGGCTGCACAGATTTGCCACAAAACAGGAGAGTACTAGCCTAAGGGGCACACTGTTTGATATTTTCTCGCAAGAAAATGCTTTAATTTTGAAACGCAGCATACCATAAATTAAAGTTAACAGCCCATGAAATTTACAAATATGAACATGATGGACAACCTAGATACAGAAGAGTACTTTGCCCAGATATTAATTTCACGCCAATGAGCCTGGCATAGAAAACACAGCTAGATTTGCATGTTGGTTGTGGCTAACCCTGCTGAACTCTTTTATAAGCCAAGGCATTGAATTACCCCAGAAATGCCGGAACACCGAAACGGGTGGAGGTGCAGTTCCAAGGCAGCTTGAAGGTAGCAGGTAAATTCGTCCTGCCAAAGAGATAAAAATGCAACATGCCAATGAATCTGAAGCAAAGTCGATAGATTTAGTTTCACCTTGTCCTGAACAGTAGAACGAGACATTTGCATTGAAGAGGGTAAATTCAAAACCGAATATTAACATGACTCTGCAATTAGGAAGTGTACAAAAGCAACGTCCCTGAAGACAAAATCCTCTGACCATTTCGGAGTGTTGCCAAATAAATACTTTATTTTTGGCTTGAAATTATGTTCCCCTCACCAAAGGGAAAATACTGGATTAGGCTGATGATCAGGTGCGATGCGTGATTTTACCCATCCATAGCGACGCAGGTAGCACACAAAAGTGATGTTGCCTGCTAATTTAAATGATTCTAGCTTGTAGCCTAGCACTATGCATGCTACTGAGTGACTGTTCACATTACAAGAGGAGCCAGGTTTGAGCAAGGATAGCAACACCTAAAGTGAACCTGCACCTCTTCAGGATACGATGCATTTTGGCTGGGGTAAAAATATCAGACTGCTTAAATAGGAGAAATGGGAATGGTGCAACAGGTCAGTCAGGGGCCAGAATTCTCCGTCCGTTCGCTCGTGACTGGAATCTCGGGTCCTGTCATCAGCGATTCCCCACCCGTGGGTTTCCGAAGGGCATTGGGGTGGCTTCAATGGGAATTCCCATTGACAGCGGAGAGAGTAGAGGCCTTGCTGCAGGAGATAGACAGGACAGATGGCTTGGGTCTTCCAACATGGGGTTGGGAAGTCCTCCAGAGCGAGTCTGACGGTCCCAGTATCAATGGAACAGCCATGACTGAGGCTGTGGTCAGCTGTGCAGACAACAGTATGGGAGGGATTTTCAGCCACCATTTTCAGCAGGCGGGAAAGTTGAAGGGGGCAAAGAATCCAACCGGAGTTACAAAACTATTCAGATAGTTCCCACCAATGATGTAATGGAGTTCCTGCTGCTGTGTACTGTACTTGCAAGATTAAAGATTGTAATGCTGGAGCATGTGGGTTGAACTCAATAATTAATAGAGGTTCATTAGATGACTGTTAATTGTACAAAAGCTTGACCGAGACTAAGGCAAAACCCGTGAAGCAGCCAATGACATCATGGACTATCAGGTGACTAAACTCTTAAAAGGACCATGCAACAACACACATATATAACACCTGCCATGAAAGGTTGGGAACCCCATTACCATAGATTTGCAAATCATTCATGGACCTCCCCGCTGTATTATTCCCCCCATATAAGGAATTCTCGCCGGCAGGATTTACAACACCTCCTGACAAACAGGGACCTGATGAACAGTACCCCACCACCTCCCCAAATCTTCTCCCTAATATTTCATGTGGCAGAATGGCTTTCAGCGTACAGATGCTGGTCATGTGTGATTGGGTTCTGAAGAGCGGATATATAGGCTTAAATCAAAAGAATATGGCAGCATTACAAGGCAGCTATTTCAGGAATGATGCACAGAGTGTGACAAGAAGGGACAGAGTGTACAAACATAAAACAAACAGCAACAAATAGGGTCAAACAGGGAAAATGAGGCAAAATCAATTGCTCTTTATTTAAATGTACGCAGTACTCAGCACAAAATAAATGAATTAACGACAAATTGAGGTTAATGGATATGATATTACAGCCATTACAGAAATGTGGTTACAATAAGGTCAAAACTGGGAACTGCATATTCAGGGGAATGTGAATTATCGTAAAAACAGGTTGGAAGGAAAGGATGGTGGGTTAGCTTTGTTAGTATGAGATGAAATGAGTAAGATAGCAAGAAATTAGATTGGAAGATGTAGAATCCATATGGATGGAGGTAAGAAATAACAAGGGAAAGAAGACACTGGTGGAAGGAGTCTACAGACCCCCCTAACATTAGCTATGCTGGAGGACAAAGGATAAATCAGAAATAATAGAGGCATGTCAAAAAGGCAATACTTTAATTATGGGGACTTTAATCTTCATGTAGATCAGCAGAGGTAGCCATGAGGAAGAATTCATAGAATGTATTTGGGACAGTTTCCTAAAACGATGCGCTGTGGCTACAACCAGGAGTCAGGCTATTTTGGCTATGGTAATATGTAACGAGGCAGGTTTAATCAACAATCTCAGAGTAAAAGTTCATCTCGGACATAGTGACCATAATATGGTAGAATTTAGCATTCAGCTTGAGAGTGCGATACTTGGGTCAGAAACAACTGTGCTGCACTTAAATGAGGGTAATTATAAAGGAATGAGAGCAGATTTGGCTGGGGTTGACTGGGAGAGGGGTTTAGCAGGAAAGGCGGTTGATCAGCAATGGCAGACACTTATGAAAATAGTTCATGAATCACAACAAAGCTATATCCCAGTGAGGAAGAAGGATTCTAGGAAGGAGACAAATAAATCCTGGTTAACCAAGGAAGTTAAGGATAGTATTAAACTGAAAGACAAAACATACAAGGGAGCAATGATTAGTGGTAAACCAGAGGATTGGGAAAGTTTGAAAAACCAACAAAAGCTGACCAGAAAAGTAATACACAAGATAAACTATGAGGTTAAACCAGCAAGTAATATAAAGATGGACATCAAGAGTTTCTTTAAATATATAAAAAAGAGATATGTCAAAATGAGCATCAGCACCTTTGAGAATAAGACTGTAGAATTATTAATGAGGAACCAGGAAATGACAGAGGAATTAAACAAATAATTTGTCTCAGTCTTCACAGCAGAAGACACTGATAACATTCCAAAATACTAAATAATTTAGGGGTAGATAGAGGGAGAAAATAAATACAATGATTATCATCAGAGAAAAAGTACTATGGAAACTAATGGGGCAAAAAGCCAATAAGTCCCCTGGACCTGGTGGGTTGCATCCACAAATATTAAAGAAAGTAGCTACAGAGATAGAGATCCTTTAATTCTGGGAAAAGTCCCTGAGGATTGGAAAACTGCCAATATAACACTCTTATTCAAAAAGGGAGAGACAAAAAACAGGTAACTATAGGCCAGTTAACTTAACATCTGTTATTGGCCATGGAATCCATTATAAAGGATGTAATAGCAGAGCATTTGGAAATGTGTAATATAATCCAGAATCAACATGGCTTCATGAAGGGGAAATCATGCCTGACAAACTTATTAGAATTATTTGATGTAGTAAGGAGCAGGATAGATAAAGGAGAACCAGTAGATGAAATACATGTGGATTTCCAAAAAGCATTTGATAAAGTACCACACAAAAGGCGACTTACTACCATAAGAACCCATGGTGTTGGGGAGATATATGAGCATAGATACTGGATTGGCTAACTGATAAAAGACAGAGTTGGGATAAGGTTGGTATATTCAGGGTGGCAACCTATAACTGAAGTGCCACAGGGTGAACGGAGAACTGCCGGGGTGTCAAGCTGGCAGTGTCAGGGTGCCAGGTTGGCACTGCCAGAGTTCAGGCCCAGGGGAGCTGCTTGCCAATTGGAGAGGGGTGAGAAGTTCCAAGGGGTCTCGAAAAGGTTAATGGGTGAGGAATGGTCCAATAAGCGGGGGAGTGGACTGAAGCACGAGGAAAGATTGGGGCTGCCAATCAAAATGGCGCCCCAATCACTGAACAGTCTCGCCAGCAGGAAATCCCTTTAAGTGCGGCCTTGGTGGAAAGTAACACCCAGAGGCCAAATATAAGGGCAAAGTACTGTTGAATAGCGGGGTGATTCTCAGCGCTGCAGCCCTGATAAACGCAACCGACAGTGGACTTAGCTTTAAGTTCACTGACTCATGGCCAAAGTCTACAAAGGAACAAAGGTGGGTTAAGTGAGTGGCAAAAATTTGGCATATGGAATTTAATGTAGGAAAATGTGAAGTTATGCACTTTGGTAGGTAGAATAAAAGAGCTGGATATTATTTAAATGGAGAAAGACTTTAGAAAAACCCAGAACAGAGGGGTTTGGGAATAGGAACATGGAAACAGAGGAATTAGTAGCAGAAGTAGGCAATTCAGCCCTTCAATCCTGCTCCGCCATTCAATCAGATCATGGCTGATCTCTTCCTGGTCTCAAATCCATGTCCATGCCTGTTCCCATATGCCTTTAACCCATTTAAAAAAATCAGAAATATATCTTCTTCTTGAAACTATTTAATGATTCAGACTCCACCAGATCATGGGGCAGCGTGTTCCACAAATTCACCACCTGCTGCAAGAAGTAGTTCCTCCTCATCTCAGTTTTAAATTTACACCTCTCAACCTATATCTCACATTCTAGATTGCCCCACCAAGGGGAACATTTGGTCGACCTTTACTTTATCAATCCTTCTCCATATTTTATATACCTCGATCAGATTCCCTCTCATTCTTCTAAAGTCACACAAGTAGCAGCCCAAACTGTTTATCTCTCCCCATACATCAACCCTTTCATCCCCGGAATCATTCTGGTGAACCTCCTCTGAATTGCCTCCCATGCCACCACATCTTTCCTCAAATAAGGAGACCAAAACTGGACACAATACTCGAAATGTGGTCTCACCAACACCCTATACAATTCCAACAACACTTCTCTAATTTTATACTCCAATCCTTTTGCAATAAATACTCAAATTTAATTTGCCTTTTTAATTACATGCTGTACCTGCATGCCAACTTTCTGCGATTCATGAAAAAAAATGCCCAGATCCCTCATGAACAAAGATGCCCAGACACATTTTCAGTCTACTTTTCGTTTAGATAATATTTTTTTCAGGCAAAATGGAGAACCTTACACTCATCCAGATTAAACTCCATTTTCCAAATTGTGGCCCATTCTCCTACCCTATCTAAATCTATCTGCAAACACTTTATCTTCTCTTCACTGCCTGTTTTCCCACCTACATTAATACCATCTGCAGATTTTGTTATCTTACACACTGTCCCTACTTGCAGATCATTTATATAGATTGGAAACAGTTGAGGTGGAAGGACTGAACCCCGTCGTACCCCACTAATTACAGTTTACCAGCCAGAGAAAGACCCATTTAACCCGACCCTCTGCTTTCTGTCAGTCAGCCAATCCAGAATCCAATTTATATCCAACCCCAAATCCCCTGAAATCTCACCTTCTGGATCAGTCTTTTATGTGGCATCTTTTCAAAAGCCTTCTGGAAATCTAGATATACAACAGCCACAGGTTCCCCATTATTTAGCTTGCTATATACATCCTCAAAGAAATCAAGCAAGTTTGTCAAGCATGACATATACCCTTCATAAAACCATGCTGACAATGGGGATTGAGCTTTGTCTTTCCAAATGTTCAGTCATCTCCTCCGTAATAACCTTATAGCAACTTCCCCCACCACAGAGGTGAAGCTAACCAGTCTATAGTTTCCTACTTTTTGCCTCTTTCCCTTTTTGAATAGGGGCATCATATTAGTATGTCTCTTATCCACTGGGACCTTTCCAGAACCCAGTGAATTTTAAAATATGATAACCAAAGCATTCACTATCTCTGCTGCCACCTCCTTTAATACCGAAGGGTGCAAGCCATCAGGTCCCAGAGACCTACCTGCCTTTAATCCCAGCAATTTATTCAATACCGTCACCCTAGTTACTGTTACTGCACAACGTTTTTCTGCATTAACTGCAGTTTTTGGAAATTTTTTATTATCCTCTACCATGAAGACAGAGGCAAAATATTGGTTCAGTGCCTCCACCATCTCTGTGTTCCCCATTATTACCTCACCAGGGCCAACATTTACTTTAGCTATTCTCTTCCTCTTTATATATTTATAGAAATTTTTTGGTGTCAGTGTTTATGTTCTCTGCTAATTTTCTTTTGTAGTTCATCTCAGTTCTTTTGATTTCATTTTTAGTAGCCTTTTGGTGAACCCTAAAGTTCTCCCAAACCTCCAGCTTACCACGAGCTTTCACAATATGGTATGCCCTAGTTTTTGGCCTTTATGACTTATTTGACTTCCTTTTTTAACCATGAAACATTCCTCTTTCAATTCCTCTTCCTCTCAGGATTATACTTTAATTGAGAGGTATTTAATATCTCCCTGAACATACGCCATTGTTCCTCAACTGTTCGACCCTCCGGGTGGTAGGGTGGCGTGGTGGTTAGCACTGCTGCCTACAACGCTGAGGACCCGGGTTTGAATCCCGGCCCTGGGTCACTGTCCAGGTGGAGTTTGCACATTCTTCCCGTGTCTGCATGGGTTTCACCCCACAACCCAAAGATGTGCAGGTTAGGGGGATTGGCCATGCTAAATTGTCCCTTAATTGGAAAAAAAATAAAGCGGTACTCTAAATTTTTTTTTTTAATAACTGTTCTATCCTCAAATATTTGTGCCTAGTCTACTTGGGCCAACTCTTTCCTCAGGCCTGTAAAATTACCTCTGCCCAATGCAAAACTCTGTATGGTACTCTGTCTTCTCTCGTTCAATCTGAATGTGAAATTCTAGCATGTTGTGATCACTCCTTCCAAGTGGATCTTTGACGACAAGTCCATTTATCAACTTTTCGTTGATACATAATACTAAATCTGAAATAACCTGCTCCTTGGTTGGCTTCATAATCTATTTCTCTTAAGAACAATCCCTCATACATTCTATGAATTCTCGCTTGAAGCTCCCCTTACCAGTTTGATTAACTCAGTCAATGTGCATATTAAAATCACCCATGATTACCATTGTGCCCTTCTCACAAGCACTCATTATTTATTGGTTTATACAATGTCACACTTTGGAACTATTGCTCGGGGGCCTGTAAATTACTCCTACCAAGGAGTTTTTTCCTTTGTTTTTTTATTTCCACCCAGATCGATTCAACATTTTGGCTCTTAGTGCCTTGTGCATAGATCATAAAAAGCTAGCATGCACATTCAGCATTCATGCGCATTGGGAAGGCAAAAGGAATGTTGGCCTTTATTTCAAAAGGAATGGAGTATAAAAGCAAGGAAGTCTTACTACATCTTAGTTAGACTACACCTGGAATACTATGAACAGTTTTGGCCCCCTTATCTAAGGAAAGATATACTGGCATTGCAGGCAGTCCAGGGAAGGTTCCCTAGGTTGATCCCGGGTATGGAGGGATTTTCTAATGAGACGAGGTTAAGTAGATTGGGCCTGTACTCATTGGAGTTTAGAAGAATGAAAGGCAACATTATAGAGATATATAGGATTCTCAGGGAGCTTGACAGGGTAGATACTGAGTTGCTTTCCCTTATGGGAGAGTCTAGGACCAGACGGCACAATCTCAGAGTGAGAGGTTTCCCATTTAAGACAGAGATGACAAGAAATTTCTTGTCTCAGAGGGTAGTGGAATCCTTTACCACAGAGAGCTGTGGGGGTTGGATCATTCAGTATGTCCAAGGCTGACATAGGCAGATTTTGATTCAGTAAAGGAATCGAGGGTTATGGGGATAAGGCGGGAAATGGATTTGAGGATTATATCAGATCAGTCATGATCTCATTGAATGGCGGGGCAGACCTGATGGCCTATTTCTACTCCTATGTCTTCTGGTCTTGTGGGCTGATTGATTGCACACCAGAGCCATGGGTCTAGTGTTACACAGAATTCTTATTGCCCAGCAGCAACGCTCTGACCAGATGGAGAGTCTGAAAGACAGAGTACAGTGGAGTGGTGTACAAAGAACACATCAAAACGGCTGCCACGATAGCGGGCATTCCCTTTCGTAATGCACTGAGCAAGGTCACTCGCCAGCCACACCTACAGGGAGTGGGAATCTTTGAGGTTGCTGTACATCTCAGCATTGATATGGAATGTTTGCAAAGCCACTTGTGTCCAGTCGATGACAACTTGCGCCGTGAGGGAGCCTACTATCCTGGCAAAAGCACACACATTCTCAGCCTCATTCTCTGTTCAGTGAGGATACAAGGAAATCCCCTGTACTGTCAATAAGATCATCACTTCTGGTGACACCGCAAAGCAAAGGAATTGGGGTCAGGATCACCTACACAGTCACTGACAGCACCTTCCTTAACCTGCTATGAATTGAAAGTTCTGCTTGCAAGTCGTAACCTTTCCTAACCTTTTTGGACACTAAGGGGCAATTTAGCATGGCCAAACAACATAACCTGCACTTCTTTGGACTGTGGGAGGAAACCGGAGCACCCAGAGGAAACCCATGCAGACACGGGGAGAAAGGGCAAACTCCATACAGACAGTCTGTGGTGGTATGTATTAGGGGTAATACGGTACACCAGGAATGCCGAGCAGCTATTGGAGGACAGATGCTGGATCCCGATTGGATCCTCCACCTACTGGGCTCCACCCAGATAGGAGGGATATAAGAACCTGGGTAATCCCCGCAGCTGCATTCTGTGAGTGAGCTGCTGGGGAACGTGTCTGAACAAGTCTGCTCAATAAAGCCTCGATTGAAGTTCTTTACGTCTCGCCTCGTGTGTGATTGATGGTGCTACACAGTCACCTGAGGCTGGAATTGAACCCAGGTCCCTGGAGCTGTGAGGCAGCTGTGCTAACCACTGTGCCACCTGAGCTGCAACTGGTTGATGATCCATTTAAGTAGTGCTGATGCAGCAGAGCTTCCTGCTAATGAATGCATGCCATGGTGCGAAATTAAGGGAGGTTGTTAGCAGGAGTGATGTGGAGATGCCGGCGTTGGACTGTGTTGAGGCCGCACTCATGTGTGCGGAACTTGGCTATAAGCTTCTGCTCGGCGATTCTGCGTTGTCGCGGGTCCTGAAGGCCGCCTTGGAGAACGCTTACCCGGAGATCAGAGGCTGAATGCCCTCGACTGCTGAAGTGTTCCCCGACTGGAAGGGAACATTCCTGCCTGGTGATTGTTGCGCGATGTCCGTTCATTCGTTGTCGCAGCGCCTGCATGGTCTCGCCAATGTACCACGCTTCGGGACATCCTTTCCTGCAGCGTATGAGGTAGACAACGTTGGCCGAGTCGCACGAGTATGTACCGCGTACCTGGTGGGTGGTGTTCTCACGTGTAATAGTGGTATCCATGTCGATGATCTGGCACGTCTTGCAGAGATTGCCATGACAGGGTTGTGTGATGTCGTGGTCACTGTTCTGAAGACTGGGTAGTTTGCTGCAAAAAATGGTTCGTTTGAGGTTGCGCGGTTGTTTGAAGGCAAGTAGTGGGGGTGTGGGGATGACCTTAGCAAGATGTTCATCATCATCAATGACGTGTTGAAGGCTGTGAAGAAGATGACGTAGTTTCTCCGCTCCAGGGAAATACTGGACGACGAAGGGTATTCTGTCGGTTGTGTCCCATGTTTGTCTTCTGAGGAGGTCGGTCCGGTTTTTCGCTGTGGCGTGTTGGAACTGTCGATCGATGAGTCGAGTGCCATATCCTGTTCGTACGAGGGCATCTTTCAACGTCTGTAGATGTCTGTTATGCTCCTCCTCGTCTGAGCAGATCCTGTGTATACGGAGCGCTTGTCCATAGGGGATGGCTTCTTTAATGTGTTTAGGGTGGAAGCTGGAGAAGTGGAGCATCATGAGGTTATCCGTGGGTTTGCGGTCAACCGGGACCTGGGATTCATGTCACATTACATTCATCCCCCACCATCTGGCCTGCGAAATCCTACCAACTGCCCTGGCTTGATACAATTCACACCTCTTTAACCTGGGGTTACCCCATCTCTGGATCTGTAAAGATTTAATCACCTGCTAATGCTCGCATTCCTAGCATTGTTTGGCATCTTTGAATTTGTCTATATAGGTGTTTCTGGATCAGACCTCTTCATTCACCTGAGGAAGGAGCAGCGCTCCGAAAGCTAGTGACATCGAAACAAACCTGTTGGACTTTAACCTGGTGTTGTAAGACTTCGTACTGTTAGCAGGAGTAACAGAGTGTAAAATGGCTGTGTCAATATCGAATCACTGATACGCACTGACAGCACGATCTGCCTGTTCTAGCTGCACACATCTGGTGCAAGCTCTAATGCCCACACTGACTTCCTGAGATACCCTCAATTACGACTTTGATAATACAAAGGCTTTAATTACCAGAGAACCAGACAGCTGCCGAGAAGTGTTCTTACTGCACGCTGCCTACTGAACGTAACCTTATATACAGCTTCCTGGGGGCGGAGCTGGAGGCGGAGTCCCCCAGGGTTCCAAACCCTGTCTTAAAGGGGCCTACGCATTAAAGGTACATGTGTATACAGATATCATTCATCACACTTCCTTAATGCAACCTCTCCTTCCCTCTCTTGGCCTGTGTCCTTCTCCATTGTTCCTCTGTTTATTTCTCAATTCATAAAGCACATTGGGTGAGGAGACAGATTGTTGAACTTGTCGATTGTTAAACTGTCCCTGTAGCTCTCACCTCCCGGTTATCATGCTCACACCTCCAGCAATGTGTACTGCAAGGATCTTTCAAGCAGAAGGAAAAATGAAAAAGAAACCATTTCCTCCACTCAGCCTTCCATTTTAAAGCTTGTATCGGAGTTTCACTGTTGGAGTATTAACAGATATAAGGGTGCTGAGCAGCAAACTGCGTGCAACACATCTGGTCCCACAGCACCTCAGAGAAGTTTCAAATGAAGTCACTTTAAGCTAATATTGGTATGATGAAGACTTGAGGCTATTTAAATTATATACCTGAATGAGTTGCTGTAATGCAGGGGGAATTACTTTGACAGCAAGCACAAAGTCCTTCACATAAACCATTGATAAATGCGTCAGAACCTTCCCTTGTGTGTAATATATAGCTGTATTCCTTCATAAACCATCAGAAGTGCTAGCTTCATAATCCAATTTGTATTGTAGAGAGACCACAAGAGCTACAGCTACATAATATGTCCCTTGTTTGCTATAAACCCAAATGTTATTGAGTTTTATTTTACTGGCCAGTAGAGTACTTCAAGGCTTCCCCTGTTCTACATGAGGGCTTTTTACAACGATTCACAATGGTTTCACGGTCACGATTACTGAGACTGTCTTCAATTCCAGATTTGTTAATTGAATTTAAATTCCATCAGCTGCCTTTGTGGGATTTGAACCTATATCCCCAGAGCAACAGCCTCAGCTTCTGAACTGCAATTGCCAGGCAGCTGATCGATTGTCATAGAAATCCATCTGGTTCACTAATGTCCTTTTGGGAAAAGAGTCTACTTTCCTTACCTGGTCTAGATATGATTCCAGACCCACAGAAATGTGGTTGACTCTTAAATGATCCCTTAAGTAGTCTAGCAAACTAATCAGTTGCATCAGACTTCTACAAACTACAAATTGATGAGATCACCGGGCATCAGCCTCGGTACTGGAATTAACAACGGCAAACCTAGTCTTGTCGCCCCTCAAAAGCCCTCCTTACGAACATCTGGGGCTTGTGCAGAAATTGGGAGAGCAGCCTGGTAGGTGGTGAGGGAACCAACAAGAGGGCCCTTGTCCTCAGCAATCTACCTGTCTTGGATGACAGGAGTGCGAGGAGTGACCATTGTACCGTCCTTGTGGAGCTGAAGTCTCGCCTTCATATGCAGGATACCGTCCATTGTGTTGCATGGCACTACCACCGTGCAAAATGGGAACTTTGAACAGATCTAGCAACTCAAAATTGGGCACCCATGAGGCTCTGTGGGCCATTAGCAGCAGCAGAGTGGTATTCAACCATAATCTGTAACCTCATTAGAACATAGAACATAGAACATTACAGCGCAGTACAGGCCCTTCGGCCCTCAATGTTGCGCCGACCTGTGAAACCAAGCTAAAGCCCATCTACACTATTCCCTTATCGTCCATATGTCTACCCAATGACCATTTGAATGCTCTTAGTGTTGGCGAGTCCACTACTGTTGCAGGCAGGGCATTCCACGCCCTTACTACTCTCTGAGTAAAGAACCTACCTCTGACATCTGTCCTATATCTATCTCCCCTCAATTTAAAGCTATGTCCCCTCGTGCTAGACATCACCATCCGAGGAAAAAGGCTCTCACTGTCCACCCTATCCAATCCTCTGATCATCTTGCATGCCTCAATTAAGTCACCTCTTAACCTTCTTCTCTCTAATGAAAACAGCCTCAAGTCCATCAGCCTTTCCTCATAAGATCTTCCCTCCGTACCAGGCAACATTTTGGTAAATCTCCTCTGCACCCTTTCCAATGCTTCCACATCCTTCCTATAATGCAGCGACCAGAATTGCACGCAATACTCCAAATGCGGCCGCACCAGAGTTTTGTACAGCTGCAATATAACCTCATGGCTCCGAAACTCAATCCCTCTACCAATAAAAGCTAACACACCATACGCCTTCTTAACAACCCTCTCAACTTGGGTGGCAACTTTCAGGGATCCATGTACATGGACACCGAGATCTCTCTGCTCATCCACATTGCCAAGAGTCTTACCATTAGCCCAGTACTCTGTCTTCCTGTTATTCCTTCCAAAATGAATCACCTCACACTTTTCTGCATTAAACTCCATTTGCCACCTCTCAGCCCAGCGCCGCAGCTTACCTATGTCCCTCTGTAACTTGTAACATCCTTCCGTACTGTCCACAACTCCACCGACTTTAGTGTCATCTGCAAATTTACTCACCCATCCTTTTACGCCCTCCTCCAGGTCATTTATAAAAATGACAAACAGCAGTGGCCCCAAAACAGATCCTTGTGGTACACCACTAGTAACTGGACTCCACTCTGAACATTTCCCATCAACCACCACCCTTTGTCTTCTTCCAGCTAGCCAATTTCTGATCCAAACTGCTAAATCACCCTGAATCACATGCATCCGTATTTTCTGCAGTAGCCTACCGTGGGGAACCTTATCAAACGCTTGACTGAAATCCATATGCACCACATCAACTGCTTTACCCTCATCCACCTGTTTGGTCACCTTCTCAAAGAACTCAATAAGGTTTGTGAGGCACGACCTACCCTTCACAAAACCGTGTTGACTATCTCTAATCAAATTATTCCTTTCCAGATGATTATACATCCTATCTCTTATAAATCTCTCCAAGATTTTGCCCACAACAGAAGTAAGGCTCACTGGTCTATAGTTACCGGGGTTGTCTCTACTCCCCTTCTTGAACAAGGGGACAACATTTGTTATCCTCCAGTCTTCTGGCACTATTCCTGTAGACAAAGATGACTTCAAGATCAAAGCCAAAGGCTCAGATATCTCCTCCCGAGCTTCCCAGAGAATCCTAGGATAAATCCCAGCCAGCCCAGGGGACTTATCTATTTTCACACTTTCCAGAATTGCTAACACCTCCTCCTTATGAACCTTAAGCCCTTCTAGTCTAGTCGCCTGAATCTCAGTATTTTCCTCGACAACATTGTCTTTTAATGTGTGAATACAGACGAAAAATATTCATTTAACACCTCTTCTATCTCCTCGGACTCCAAGCACAACTTCCCACTACTGTCCTTGACTGGCCCTACTCTTAACCTAGTCATTCTTTTATTCCTGGCATATCTATAGAAAGCTGTAGGGTTATCCTTGATCCGACCTGCCAAAGACTTCTCATGTCCCCTCCTGGTTCTTCTTAGCTCTCTCTTTAGGTCCTTCCTAGCTAACTTGTAACTCTCGAGCGCCCTAACTGAACCTTCAGGTCTCATCTTTACATAAGCCTCCTTCTTCCTCTTGACAAGTGTTTCGACCGCTTTAGTAAACCACGGTTCCCTTGCTTGACCACTTCCTCCCTGCCTGACAGGTACATACTTATCAAGGACGCGCAGTAGCTGTTCCTTGAACAAGCTCCACATTTCCGTTGTGCCCATCCCCTGCAGTTTTCCTCTCCATCCGATGCATCCTAAATCTTGCCTCATCGCATCATAATTTCCTTTCCCCCAGATATAACTCTTGCCCTGCGGTATATACCTATCCCTTTCCATCACTAAAGTAAACTTAATCGAATTGTGGTCACTATCACCAAAGTGCTCACCAACCTCCATTGTCCGGCATATCCTTCACTCTACATGACCATCAAGCTGGAGGATCAACTCTGGTTCAATGAAGAGTGCAGGAGAGCATGCAAAGAGCAGTATCAAGCATATTTAAAAATATGGTGCCAATCTGATGACGATCCAATGCAGGACTACTTGCATATCAAACAGTGGAAGCAGTATGAGTTTGAGAGCCAAGCAATCCCATAAACAACAGATCAGATCACATCCAGTCATTAATGGTGATGGTCAAGTAAACAACTCACTGGAGTAGGAGGCTACACAAATATCCCCATCCTCAATGATGAGGGAGCCCAGCACATCAGTCCAAAAGACTAGGCTAAAGCATTTGCAACAATCCTCAGTCAGAAGTGTCGAGTGGATGATCCTTGGCCTCATCCGGAGGTCCTCATCACTGATGTCAGTCTTCAGTCAATTTGATTCACCCCACGTAATATCAAGAAACAGCTGAAGGCCCTGGGTACTGCAAAGACTATGGGCCCTGACAATATTCCAGCCATTGTCTGAAGACTGGAACTAACTGCTCCACTAGCCACATTGTTACATTGCAGCTACAAGACTGGCAACTACCTGGCAATGTGGAAATTTGCCCAAGGATACACTGTCCTCAAAAAGGAGGTCAAATCTAGCCTGACTAATTATGCACCATCAGTCTACTCTCTATCATCACTAAAGTGATGGAGATACCATTGACAATGCTATCAAATGGCTCTTGCTCTGATTGAATACCTGGAAAATTCAGATTTGGTCTGTGGTCAGGGACAGCAGAGTGTGACTGCAAGTGAGGCAAGTAAGGGGACCCAGAGGGCAAGAGTGAAGAAGCCACGGTCCTCGTGATTGTCCAACGGGTTTGAGGTTTCGATGAGAGTCAGGCTGCAGGGTGAATGGGCTGACTGACCATGGCACCATGCTACAGGAACCAATCAAGGGGGGAAACAGTAAAAGGAATGTAGTGGTATGAGTGGACAGTGTAGTCAGAGGGATTAATGCTGTTCTCTGCAGCAAAGAGCCTCAGTGCACACGGCTGTGTTGCCTGCCCGGTGCCAGGGCTCTGGACATCTGCTCAGGGCAGAGAGGAACTTGCAATGGGGGGGAGGAGGATCCAGTCGTTGTGGGGTCCATGTAGGTACAAACAGCAAGACGATTCTGCCTAATCGGTCTGAGGAATTTGGTACCAAATTAAGAAGCAGAACCTCAAGGTCATAATCTTGGGATTATTACCTGAGCCCCGTGCAAATTGCCACAGGACAAATCAGATTAGAGAGATGAATCTGTGGCCCAAAGACCGGTGTGGGAGAAGTGGGTTCATGTTGGTGGGGAATGTGTGATCTGCACCTGAACCATGCTGGGGCTGGTGTTCTAAAGAGTTGCATAACGAGGCAAGGAGAGAGAGTTTTAAACAAAATAGCTGAGGCAAGGAATCAAATTTGGGAAGATGTAGTAAATCAAGGGGTGGAGACCAAGATATTCTGGCATCTGAAAAACAGACCATGAAAGTAAAGAATAGAGATTACAAATTTAACAGTAAATCAACAGATGAGGCTAGAAGTTATAAAACGAGTAAAAGGATAAAACTAAAAGTTATGTATCAGAATGCACAAGGCATTCAAAACAAAACAGATGAACACAGTGCCAATCGAGATAAATAAGTACAATTTGACAGCCATTGCAGCAACGCGGCTGCATGAAGACATGGGACGCGATTCTCCAACCCCCCACCGGGTCGGAGAATCGCCGGGGGGCTGGCTTGAATCCCGCCCCCGCCGTGTCCCGAATTCTCCGCCACCAGAGATTCGGCGGGGCCGGGAATCGCGCCGAGCCGATCGGCGGGAATCGTGCCGGTCGGTGGGCCCCCCCCGGCGATTCTCCGGCTCATGATGGGCCGAAGTCCCGCCGCTGTCACCCCTCGCCCGGGTTTTGAACGGCGGGACAAGGCAGCGCGGGCAGGCTCCGGGGCCCTGGGGGGGGGGGGGGGGGGGGAGCGGGGCGATCTGGCCCACCGATCCGCGGGCGGGTCTGTGCCGTGGGGCACTCTTTTTCTTCTGCCTTCGCCATGGTCTTCACTATGGCGGAGGCGGAAGAGACACCCTCCCCTGCGCATGCGCAGGGATGCCGTGAGCGGACGCTGATGCTCCCGCGCATGCGTCGCCCGGCAAAGACCTTTCGGCGCCGGCTGGTGAGGTGAGGGCTTGGCCCCTAAAGATGTGGAATTGCGGCGGCCCGACGCCGGAGTGGTTCCCGCCACTCCATTACGCCGGAACTCCACACCCCGCCGGGTAGGGTAGAATCCCGCCCATGGATTGGGGCTTGAATATTGAAAGGTACAGGATATTTGGGAAGGACAGGAATCTAGAAAAAGGTGGAGGGATGGATCTGTTAATTAATTATGGTATTAGCAAATAGAGAGGGAGGAACTAAATATAGGAATCCAGGATGTGGAAAGAGTTTGGGTGGAGATGAGAAATGGTAAAGGCAGGGAGTGACTTATGAGAGTTGTGCACAGGCCCCAAATAATAACCATATGTTCGGGTGGAGTATAAAGGAAGAAATAATGGGAGCTTGTCAGAACGGCATGGTGATAATCATAGGGGATTTTAATCTATGTGTAGACTGGGAAAGACATATGGGGAAAGGTAGCGTAGATGAAGAGTATATTGAATATTTACGGGTTAGTTTCTTCGAACAGCATGTTCTGCAGTCAACCAGAGTGCAGACCAAACCAGACCTGGTATTATGCAATGAGATGTGATTAATTAATGATCTCATAGTGAAGGCGCCCTTAGGCAGCAGTGATCATAATATGGTTGAATTTTACATTAAATTAGAGGGAGAAAGGAGTGAGTCTGAGGCTATGATTTTAAACTTAAGTAAGGGCAATTATGAGGGCATGAGAGCTGTGCTGGCAAAAGTGAACTGGCAAATTAGGTTTTGGGATAGATCAAAAGAGATGCAGTGACAAACATTTAAGGGGGTATTTCAGAATACACACATTCAAATGAGGAAGAAAAAGTCCAAGTGATGGACCCACCATCCATGGTTAATTAGAAAGTTTGAAGATAGTATTAAACATGAACAAATAACATATAATTATACAAAGATAGGTGAAAGATCTAAGATTGGACAGAATATAAGGAATAGCAAAGGATGACTAAAAGATTAATAAGGACGGAAAAATTGGAGTACAAGAGAAAGCTAGCCAGAATATAAAAACAGACAGTAAGGGTGGAATCATCTCAGAAATGGGAAAGTCCAAATCAGGTTGGGGAAAGGGACGCTGAACCCGTCGACGACAATGGCAGCATTTTCCCCCATATTGTGCGGCGCTTAGATTAGAAAATTGGCAGGCACGGGTTCCAGGCCATATTGCTGGTGGGTGGCGTCTGATTCGCCTGCCCCGCCATCACCTCAGTACTTCAATGATCTGGGCACCATATTTAAAGATCGCTCACGCACACAGCTAACACACTTCAATCCGAGGAAGCCATTGGGAAGTTATGGCTGCCAGACCCAGGGGACATTCAGCATGCAAATTTACAAACTCCTCCCTCGGGTGCCTGCTGCACATGGGCAGCACGGTAGCACAGTGGTTAGCACTGTTGCTTCACAGCGCCAGAGACCCGTGTTCAATTCCCGGCTTGGGTCACTGTCTGTGCGGAGTCTGCACATTCTCCCCGTGTCTGCGTGGGTTTCCTCCAGGTGTTCCGGTTTCCTCCCACAAGTCCCAAAATTCATTCTGAATTCTCCCTCAGTGTACCCGAACAGGCGCTGTAGTGTGGCGACTAGGGGATTTTCACAGTAACTTCATTGCACTGTTAATATAAGCCTCCTTGTGACACTAATAAAGATTATTATTATTGCAGTGGCGGCCCACCGCGATATAATCTACCCACGTTCTGGATGAAGACCTGCAATCAAGGTCACCATACCAGCATAGGAGGCAGTGACGCTGAGTGGTGGTTAGTGCCAACGCCCTGCAGAAGAGGACAGCCATCCAGTGTACAAGAGGATGAATGATCCCTTCTGTTCTGCCAGGGTAAGTCACTCTTCTCACCAATCACAGACCCTTCACACATCTCCCGGGATCTCACTCAATGACAGTGCAAGGTCGCCACCACTAACTCCTCCACACACATTTTCAGCTCCTCACTTCCCTGGTCCCACTCACCATCCATGCATTCTAGGCATCCTTATCATTACACACATCCTGTTTTCCATTTACACTCTTCCCATTTTTCTTTGTGTCGGACAAGTTGACACGCAACAAGCAGGAGACCCCCCCAGATGGGTGGAGGGATTCCAGAACTCAAGGTCCTCACCGACGTTGAGGAGAGAGCCGTTCAACTGGCTAGTGAGGAGGTGGATCGTTCTCGTGCTGATATCAGCAGCGCTCAACCAAGTGAGAATCCAGCACTGCAACATCCGTCAGAGTGAATGATGTCTATGTTTGTCAGGCCCCTGCCATGCACTCATGACTTCCCCTTTCTTTTGCAGGTACATCTGGGAAGCTGCCAAGGGATCCATAGGACATGTCCTCGACTCCAGCCCCAACGGCAGCACAGAAGAATCAATACAATTCACTGACCCCAACACAGAAGACCACCACAGCACTCACCCAGCACTCACTCACACCCTCCACCAGCACGGAGGCACACACCTCGCTGGGACTTAGTTCTCTCGTAGTCCAAGGGGATCTGGTGAGCACACCACAATGTCCGAAACACAGCAGGCGGAGCAGGGGCATTCAAGGGTGCCGGCACTCGGAGGTTTGCTGGAGGCAGGGAATTTGCTGAGTCTGAGACAGATGACAAGCCTCTGGACTCGGTCATCCCTCAGTCGCTGGAACTCAAAAGGCAAAGTCGGGAAAATCAGGGAAGGGCGTCTGGTGTACTCCTCAGATTGCAAGGCGCCATGGAACAGTCCATCCACCTTCAGTCTGAAGTGATTGTGCCAACAGGCCAACATACCACAGGCAACACTTGTAGGATGCTGACCGCCGTAAAGGCCTTGGCGGAGAGACTTATTTCCTGCACTGCTGCAGGACATGCACCCCTTGCACCCCTTGGTTCAGGCACATGCTGGGATCTATCAGTGTCAACACCAGAGGACGGTGGGGCCTCTCAGACACAGTCCAGCTACCTCTCTTTCCCAAGGTGAAAGACAGGGGCAGGAGGATGAGTCAATTCACACTCTAGGGCCATCCACCCAAGTGATTCTGGGAGTGTCCTATCCATTGGATTTCCCTCTTTGTGTGACTGCATCAGCTCCAGCTAATCAGGCCGAGGAGGTTGGCACTGCCACACAGCAGGACCCTGAAAGCAGACTGTGACCTCCTGCAGGACTTGGCCCTCCAGAGCTTACCCACCAAGAACATCGCAGACAACAGTCAGGAGGTTGCCTCCACCTCCTCCGTGGATGTTGGGCATGCACCAAGATATAGGGGCAGTGTAAGAAAGGTTAACAAGTTATAGTTGCACAGCATGGGCACAAGTGTTAATCACTTGTACATAGCATCCACTTCTGTAAATAAACTCCCATTAATTTCACCCTTTCATAGGTTACTTGTGATAAGTTATGGTTTGTCAGTCTAAAGTGAATACTTAATTTCCGACACAAGATAAAGGCAGGGTTCTCAGTCCAGGGCTGATGCAACGTTCCCAGCACATTAATGGCTTAACAGTGACTGAACACAAGAATAATGTATGTATCTCAATGGGAATTAATGTTTGTCAGAATGTACTGGGATGGCAGCACAGTTTGGTCATTGTCCTTGCGTGCTCTCTGCATCTTTGATGTGTGGCTAGCACCTGTCATAATATACACCAGTATATCATGGTGCAGACACACACTGTTGGACACACAGTGGGACCAATCAACATACACAACACCGCAGCCAATCACCAGTGAGAGAACACGTACTATAAAGACAGGGGGCATCAGAGTTCCCGCTCATTCGAGCTGCAGCTAACTAGGAGGACAGAGCTCACAGCCTGCAACACAGACATTCACCATGTGATGAGTGCATCGACTGGTTAGGACAAGGCAAAGGTCTTTAGTTAAAGCTAGTATCGTATTAACCCACAGTAAGTTTAAACAGTTGTGATCCAGAACACCCAACACATCATGATACCAGGGGTGGTGGGATTCTAGCACTTCTTCGACCTACCTGCAAACGATCTGCCTTCTGCCAGCATTCCATCATCCTGTGACATGGACAACATCAGCCCGCCGCTGCCGCTCCGCATCGCCGGCAACCTCGGGGCCAACTGGAAGATTTTCAAACAGCGCTTCCAGCTCTTCCTCGAAGTCACGGACAGGGAGGACGCCTTGGACACCAGAAAGATTGCTCTTCTCCTCTCCACGGCCGGGGACCATGCTATCCACATTTTCAACTCTCTCACCTTTGCAGATGATGAAGACAAGACGAAGTTCAAGATGGTCCTCCTCAAGTTTGACACTCACTGCAGCGTAGAGGTGAATGAAAGTTTTGAACGCTATGTGTTCCAGCAGCGTTTGCAGGGTAAGGATGAACCTTTCCAATCCTTTCTTATGCACCTCCGCATCCTTGCGCAATCTTGCAGCTACGGGCCCACCTCCGACTCCATGATACGCACCCAGATCATTTTTGGTGTTCAGTCGGACCCCCTACGTCAGCAGCTCCTCAAAGTAAAGCAACTCACCCTAGCGACCGCCATCGAGACCTGTGTCTTACATGAAAACGCCATGAGTCGGTACTCCCATACACAAGCGGCTGAAACGACACGGCAAGGTCCCCATGAGGCGGAACGGGTCCAAGTGATTGAGCACCTCCAGGGCCTCAGCCTGGATGAGGGCGGCCATTTTGCACGCTTTTCGCAGACTCCCACACTTGTACGCACCAAACGAGGGGACGGCGACGTTGAGGAACGTAATGCGCAGGCACGCACCATGCACGACCGCACCGCGCATGCGCGGTGGTGCAGCGAACGTGCTGACGTCACGACGAGCGGCAACTGTGGCTCCGCCCATTTAAAGCGGCACTGCCCCTCAAAATCTCGACAATGTCTACGATGTGGAAGACTTGGCCACTACGCTGCCTGCTGTCGAGCAGCTCAGCCTGCCAACTCATATCGCTTCAGCCAGCCTCGCAGGAATGTTCAGGCAATTCAACCCACGGTCACCGAGTCCGATGCGAACCTCCCACACAGCAGTGACACCGAGGACATGAAGGCGCCTTTTTAAGTCGGTGTCGTAACGACAACAGGCTGTCCACGAAGCAAAGACACCAGCCGCTGTCGGTATACAGCATCGATCCAGACGATGAGTGGTGTGCCACCCTGACGGTCAACCGGTCCCAAATACGATTCCGCCTGGACACTGGTGCCTCCGCCAATCTCATGGCATGGTCTGCTTTCCAAAGCCTTTGTGTCAAACCAGCCATCCTTCCATCGGCCTGCCAGCTATTGGACTGCAATGGCAACATCATTCCTGCTACCGGCTCGTGCCAACTTGAAGTGACGCACAAGTCATGGAAAGCCATCCTTCCTTTCGAGATCGTGGGCTCCTCGAAGGACTCCCTGCTTGGCGTATTGACGTGCAAGCTGTTGAACCTCGTTCAAAGAGTTCACTCTCTATCTCCTGATGACACACCCGCCTTCCAGGACGCTGACTTCAGGGCGCAACTCGACGCCATCATCGACCAGCACCGCGACGTCTTCAAAGGCATGGGCACGCTCCCATATACTTACAAGATCCTACTCAAATAGAACGCCACGCCTGTGGTGCATGCACCTCGCAGAGTCCCAGCACCCCTTAAGGACCGCCTCAAGCAGCAGCTGCAGGACCTCCAGGACCAAGGAGTGATCTCCAGAGTTACGAAACCAACCGACTGGGTCAGTTCTATGGTGTGCGTAAAAAAGCCTTCCGGCGAGCTCAGAATCTGCATTGATCCCAAGGATCTGAATCGCAATATCATGAGGGAGCATTATCCAATTCCCAAGCGCGAAGAGATCACATGCGAGATGGCTCGCGCCAAGCTCTTCACCAAACTTGACGCCTTGTAAGGATTCTGGCAAATACAGCTCGACAAATCCAGCAGAAAACTGTGTACCTTTAACACCCCCTTTGGCAGATATTGTTACAACAGGATGCCGTTTGGGATCATATCGGCTTCAGAAGTGTCCCACAGGATCATGGAACAAATGATGGAAGGCATTGAAGGTGTTCGCGTTTATGTCGACGACATAATCATTTGGTCCATCACCCCGCTGGAGCATGTCAGTCGCCTCCAGCGTGTGCTCAAACGCATACGGGAGCCGGGCCCACACCTCAACAGAGCCAAATGCTCCTTTGGTCAGACGGAACTCAAGTTCCTCGGGGACCACATCTCCCAGTTGGGTGTGCGGCCGGATGCGGACAAGGTGGCTGCTATCACAGCCATGAAAACGCCAGAGGACAAGAAGGCGGTCCTCCGATTTCTGGGCATGGTCAACTTCCCAGGGAAGTTCATCCCTAACCTCGCCTCTCATACCACGGCTCTCAGGAACCTGGTCAGGAAGGCGACAACTTCCAATGGCTTCCCGCCCACGAGCGCGAATGGAGAGAACTCAAAACCAATCTCACCACGGCCCCGGTCTTAGCTTTTTTTTGATCCAGCGAAAGAGACAAAAATTTCGACCGATGCCAGCCAATCTGGCATTGGGGCAGTGCTCCTGCAACACGATGAGGTCTCATCATGGGCCCCCGTTGCATATGTGTCACGTGCCATGACCCCCACGGAACAGCGCTACGCGCAGATAGAAAAGGAGTGCCTGGGCCTTTTGACTGGTGTCGTCAAATTTCATGATTATGTGTACGGCCTTCCCCAATTCACCGTCGAGACCGACCATCGCCCGCTAGTCAATATAATACAGAAAGACTTGAACGACATGACGCCTCGCCTCCAGCGTATTCTGCTCAAGCTCCGACGATACGACTTCCAGCTGGTATACACCAAAGACTTAATCATCGCCGACGCTCTCTCCAGGGCAGTCAACACCCCGTGTGACCCAGCGGGATTCGCCCATGTGGCCTTCGTGGCCTCCAATCTACCTGCCACAGATGAACGCCTCGTCCAAATTCGCCGTGAGACAGTGGCTGACCCCTTGCTACAGCGTGTCATGCGCCACCTAACAGATGGGTGGCTCAAGGGCCAATGCCCGCAGTTCTACAACATCAGAGACGATCTGGCGGTAGTCGATGGTGTCCTCCTGAAACTGGACCGCATTGTCATCCCGCACAGCATGCGCCAGCTCATCTTTGAACAGCTACATGAGGGCCATCTTGGCGTGGAGAAGTGCCGCCGCGGGCCTGAGAGGCAGTGTACTGGCCCGGCATCAATGACGACATCGCCAACACAGTGCTCAACTGCCTCACTTGTCAGCGCTTCCAGCCGGCCTAACTACGTGAGACCCTACAGCCCCATGAGTTGGTCACGTCCCCTTGATCCAAGGTCGGCATCGACCTGTTCCACGCGCTGGGCAGGGACTATGTCCTGATTGTGACTATTTTTCAAACTACCTGGAGGTGGTACGTTTACACAACATCACATCGTCTGCAGTCATCCGTGCCTGTAAGGACACCTTTGCTCGACCCGGCATCCCACTCACTGTGATGTCGGACAATGGCCCCTGCTTCGCAAGCCAGGAATGGTCCAACTTTGCCAGGAGGTACAACTTTGTGCATGTGACACCCAGTCCCCTGTACCCCCAATCCAATGGCAAAGCGGAGAAGGGCGTCCACATAGTCAAACGGCTCCTCTGCAAGGCTGCCGATGCTGGGTCCGATTTCTACCTCGCCCTGCTGGCCTATCGCTCGGCCCCACTGTCCACTGGCCTGTCGCCAGCCCAGCTGCTCATGGGTCGCACCCTGAGGACGACGGTGCCGTCCATTCACGTCCCAGACCTCGACCACGTTCCGGTCCTTCAATGAATGCAACTGTCTCGTACACAGCACAAGGCGGCTTATGACTCCCGTGCAGCTGATCTCTCTGCTCTGGCTCCAGATGACAATGTCCGCATCCATCTTCCGGATGGTGGCTGGTCTGCAACCGCTGTGGTTCTTTGGCAGGTGGTTCCCCGCTCGTTCCTGGTTCGTCTGCAGGACTGCTCCATTCTGCGCCGCAATCGATGTGCCCTTCGTCTCGATCCGCGCTCGCTACGTGATCCTCCACCATTGCCATGCCCTCCTGCTGACCCTGACCTGGACTATGCAGAGATTCTGGTCACTCTGCATCCTCCTCACTCTGACGCAGACCAGCCCGCTCCTCAGCCGGTCACTCCTGACCCACCCTTGAGGCGGTCAACCAGAATTTGGCGCCCACCTCAGAGACTTAATTTGTGAACTTTGTGGACTTATGGACTTTCTGATTTGTTCTGTTCTTCCGTTTAATCGTTCAAGTGATTTGTATATAGTGTTCATCTCGTTATTCTTGTGACACACTGTTTTTCTGCACCAGGCACCTTCCCATGTAAATAGCTTAGTTTTTATGTACATAGTCCTGTAAATATTTCGCACACACGTAGCCAGGAACATTCACCATATACTATTTATTGCCATGCAGGTACATTTTTTATAAAAGGGGGGATGTCATAATATACACCAGTATATCATGGTGCAGCCACACACTGATGGACACACAGTGGGACCAATCAACACACACAACACCGCAGCCAATCACCAGTGAGAGCACATGCACTATAAAGACAGGGGGCATCAGAGTTCCCGCTCATTCGAGTTGCAGCTAGCTAGAAGGATAGAGCTCACAGCCTGCAACACAGACATTCACCATGTGCTGAGTGCATCGACTGGTTAGGACAAGGCAAAGGTCTTTAGTTAAAGCTAGTATTGTATTAACCCACAGTCTAAGTAAGTTTAAACAGTTAATGATTCAATAAAATAGTGTTGCACTATTTCAAGTATGTGATCCAGAACACCCAACACATCAGCACCCTCATCCCATCAACTTCTACCTGGAAATAAAGGCTCGTGGTAAAGGGGTTAACATATTGGCACGGATAGAAGATTGGCTGGCAAACAGGAAACAGAGAGTAAGCATAAATGGGTCTTTTTCAGGTTAGCAAGATATAAGGAGTGGTGTGTATGGATGGGATAAATATTCTTTTAATAAATTTAGAGTACCCAATTCATTTTTCCAATTAAGGGGCAATTTAGCTTGGCCAATACACCTACCCTGGGTGGTGGGTGCGAAACCCACGCAAACACGGGGAGAATGTGCAAACTCCACAAGGACAGTGACCCAGAGCCAGGATCGAACTTGGGACCTCGGCGCCGTGAGGCTGCAGTGCTACCCACTGCGCCACCTTGCTGCCCTGGATGGGATAAATATTGAGAAACTGTTCACTCTGAACAAGAACTAGAGGGCCTAAAGGAAGATAGTTGTGTTTGTTGTAGGTTGTGAGATATCAGATTAACACCATTAGCTGGTGTAATATCACGTCTAACGCAATAACATATTTGGAGTGTTTTGCGGGTTTTTGTGGGGTTCACCATTGTACCCTGTTTTGAGCAGCATCTTATAAATAAACCCCTTGCACTATGTTGTACGAACTCGACTTGTGTCACCTCTGATTCTTTCCCTTTGCGGCTACAACAAAGAACATAACATCATCTCCGCCCCGGGACATCACTGCAGGAATTCCAAGTCCCAAACATTTTCAGCTGCATCATCTATTACCTTCCCGCCATCATAAGTACAGAAGTGGGGATGTCCGCTGCTGACTGCACAATGTTCAGCAGAATCACAACTCCTCAGATACTGAAGCAGTCCTTGCCCATATGCAGCAAGACCCAAGGCAATACCCAAGCTTGGGCTAATAAACGGCAACTAACATTTGCACCACTCAAGTGCCAGGCAAAGACCATCTCCAACAAGAGAGCATCTAATAATCGGCCCGTCACTGCCATTGCTGAATCCCCCACGATCAACATCCTGGCGGTTACCGTTGACCAGACGCTGAACTGGACCAGCCACATAAATAGTGTGGCGACAAGAGCAGGTGGAGGCTAGCAATTCTGCACGGAGTAACTGGCCCCATGATCCCCAAAAGCCTGTCTACCATCTACAAGGCACAAGTCAGGAGTGTGATGAGCTACTCTCTACTTGCTTGGATGAGTGCAGCTCCAACAACTCACAAAAAACATGACACCATCCAGTAAAAAGCAATCCGTGTTGGAATCCTTCCACCACCTTCAACATTCACCCCCTGTGCGCCAGTGGTGGGAGTGTGTGATGCGACCATCAATTCACTCAAAGACACAAGAAGAAGTAAACTGTGGTTTTAATCAGCTTAGAACAGTGCCTGCCTGCGACTGGTACAATACTGGGAACAGCCTGCAGGTCAGCTGACTTTATACTTCCTTTCAAGGGGAGGAGCCTGGGTGAAGCCTGTACATGCCCCAATATATCCCCCTGTGGGTGCTGCCACACAATGGCCCATAGGTGGAGCCCACAGGGTTAACAACATAACACAACAGCAGAACATGATACAAATGCTCTGGTGAATTATTAGCACTATTCATTCACCACATTCACCCCATATTAAAAAAAAGAAGTCCGGCGGGGGTGACGGGGTCATAAGTTCAGCCGGTCTGGTGCACGGATCGTGCGCTGCGATTGCCGAAGCACTGGTGTTGCATCCGGTCCGGGTGGCTGTGGAAGTGGGCCCGGTGCGAGCACAGGCGTGGACTCCGGGAGCGTCTCTTCTGGAGCTTCATTCCTGTGGACCGGTGTGGCGGGTGGGATGGAGCGCGGGAGCCATATAGGGGTGGGGGCGCTGGCCATGGTAGATTGGACGGGATATAGTGTGGGGCTGCGGTGGTGGTGGTGGTGGTGGAGCTTACGGACGCCAGGTCCCGGAGAGAGACGGTATCTTGTCGGCCATCGGGGTGTTCGACATAAGCATATTGCGGGTTGGAGTGTAGGAGCTGGACCCTCTCTACCAGAGGGTCGGTCTTATGGCTCCGAATGTGTTTTCGGAGGAGGACTGGTCCCGGTGTATTCAGCCAGGACGGAAGAGAGGCCCCTGAGGTAGCTCCCTTAGGGAAGACTGTTGCTCTCTTTGGTATTGTCTCTTAATTTGGCTCTGTTTAATTAAGTTTGCTCAAGAGTCGCCAGGTATCTTTCGACACCGCCACAGGGGCTGGCTTAGCACACTGGGCCAAATCGCTGGCTTTTAAAGCAGACCAAGGCAGGCCAGCAGCACGGTTCAATTCCCGTACCAGCCTCCCCGAACAGGCGCTGGAATAGGGGCTTTTCACAGTAACTTCATTTGAAGCCTACTTGTGACAATAAGCGATTTTCATTTCATTTCATTTCATTTCATGGTTCAGAACCGAATACTGATCAAAGACTCGATACACCAGTTAGTAAGTTCAAAAGCAATGCTAATTTATTTACACATAGTCAAATCTACTCATGCAGAAAACTCTACAACCTAAACTATCACTATTACTAAAGCCGATACATAGCTTTGGGTGCCCACTCAGTCAGAGGAAAAATGGCCGTTGCTCGGTTCTGAGGCTGCTGGGTTGAGCTGTTTACAGGATAGCACCTAGGAGCGTCTATCTCGTAGCGTGCGTTGACTTGGAACTTACATGGTCTGGCGTGGATGCTAGGCTGGTCTCTCTTCGCTGAGAGCCAAGGCCAAAGAAGAAAGATTCTCTCTTGGGGAAGACTTTTTGTACCCGAAAGGGCTTTGTGCACTTTTGGGCAGGCCTTGAACTTGGCCTCAATTAATTGGGCCTTTCCCAATCATTCTTATCGATCTTCCTCCAACAGAGGGGTGGGTACCCTGGTTGCTGGGCGTGTCCTAGGTGGCCGTTGGGTTTGCTTTGTTTGAGTCTCCTCTGGCGCCGGGGTGTCTGCCTTAACATTGTTTATCTAAATATTTCCCTTTTGTCCCCGGAGATGGCTCATTAGTATGTAGATGGCTTGGCAGTACCGGTCCTGTCTGAGAGCCACTGCTCTAATCAACAGACAGACCTTGCACCTGCTTGCTTTTCAGTATTGTCCAATTTTCCCTGCATTCTTTGCAAGTGTCCATTTTGTAATCGGGACGTGGCCATCCCAGATGACTACGAACCCTCCTTGTGATCCTCAACGCGAACCACAAGGGTCACACTACTGCGTCGTCTTCACCCTCTGATCAAACAGGGCACCCATACTTAGGCTCTACACTGTCCTATCCTATGCAACACAATTTTACCTAAACCATTATAAATACGTTCATTATCATGAAATTCTACGGGGCGCTATGACATTAATACAGGCATACAAGATCTTAATCAAGAAAAGTAAAAAAAACTGGAACCTCTAACTATTCTCAATAAACTATCCTTTTTCAAATAATCTAAAAATAATCTATACATCTTAACCAGTACAAGTAGCAGCACACAAATTTCTCTGGCCTGGCAGTCAGACACAGAGGTTTACATCTCTTTATTCCACAGAATACATAAAGAAAAATTGATGCACTTTAATCCATCTCAAGGGGTTCGGGGGTCTGGTGAAATCCGAAAATGGGGGACCTAAACCTGTATACCGGGGTGCGAGAGCGATATGCTCTCTTTCGCCATTTCCTAACTCTAAATGTTTGCACGACACTGCAAAGTATCACCAGCACTAAGAGTGCTTCGACTACATATGAGAGTGAGTACCAGGTGATACACTTATCACACCAAGTCGGGGTATTGCTAGCTGTCGCTGGGCTAGTTATCTCGGGGTTCCGTGTATTGCAGGGGTGAGAATCATTGACGGTTTATGTGGTAGGGGTCAGGGGGGTAGCGTCCGCGAGCAACTGAAGGGATCCCGCTAAGATCCACGTGAACACGAAGGCTGTCTTCATCTTTGTTGGGCTGCTTCTTTGTCTTCCTCTGGGGTTCCGGAGTTCTGTGAACACAAGCATAATATCTGTTATTATCTTGATTAAGATCTTGTATGCCTGTCTGTCTGTCCGTTGTTGCCAATTTCCCTTTATAATTGGTCACCATCTGTGACTCCCTCATTTTTTTATTTAAAAAAATAAAATAAAATATTTGGGACAAGACATCCGAGAAAATTACTGACATACTGCGGTTTTGCAGTCTCGCAGCCAGTGTGATTTACCATCCCAGTGTTTGAGGATGTAAATTGCATACGGAGGCAACCTAAGGGTTGCCAAAACCAAACAAACTAATTCTGAACATAACGAGCCAAAATGGGCTGCGTATGGGCCGCGGTGGGTAAGAAATGGGTGGAATCCCCGGGTAGGACGATGATCAATGCCGTATGTGCTCTACCCGAGCGTAGCTGACCAGAGGGGGGTCCTCAGGCAGGGCGGGGACCAATGCCATTTCTCCACTGCCTGAGCAATCGGCAAGAACGGGTAAGAATGTGGTCATCGTGGAGGCTTCCTCTTGAATCAGGAGAGTAGCTATGAGTCATATCGGTCGACAAACTAGTTCCTCTGAACGGTTGTCTGGTGACACACTTGTACCTCTAAACTGGTTTCTGTTGACAAACTAGTTCCTCTGAACTGTTGTCTGGTGACAAACATGTTCCATTAACAGCCATTGGGCATCAAAGGAGAGGTGACGTGGGGCCGTGAAAACTTTCGAGTTTATGAACAACACTTAACATTAGTACTAACGAACAAACATACAACAAACATGGTGCAGGTTCCATCAGAAAGAACACCGTATCTCTCCATCGGTTCTTTTTTTCTCCATCATCTGGACACCTCACTGCTCAATAGCGAACAGGGTCGCAAAGGGATTTGTTTGGTGGGAGTCAGACTCTATGTCATCATCTTCTCCCGGCTGCCAAACTCTTGACTGCAGTAACCGTGCGAAAGCTGCTTGGGACGAATTGGGGTCCATCTCATCATTCCGGATGAGCCTGAACGAATTGTCTCGGTGCCGAATCGTGTGTCGAGGTTGGAGCTACTAGTTTTCAATCCGTAATCGTCGGGCGGTGGGTCTGGGTCAGGAGCTTTTATATATGTAATCTCAAAAGGGTCAGTGGAATCATGCTCGGATTCACTGGGAGTGGGGCCTGGTGCAGGGGTATAGTCGTAACGTGGTGTGCTGTGGCTATCGTGATCGTGATTGCTATCACTATCGCTGCTGGTTGAGGGAAGGGAGAGTCGGAGTCGTGCCTCTGGGGGCAGAGTTGAAGTCGTGTCTGAGGGTGGGCTGGACTGGTTGGGGGAGGGTAGGAATACGTCATCTGTGGGCGGGACGTGCTCATCTGCTGCTGCGAGCAGGATATGATGTGTGTGGTTATTCTGCGAGCCGTAAGTCTTGAGCTGGTTTATATGAAACCACGCAGACTTACCATTGGGATAGGTTATTTTGTATACCGAGGGGCTGACTTTGTCCGAAATGGAGTACGGTCCAGAAAATTTTGGGGAAAGGAATGAACTGGGGTTGTATAGGGAAAGCATAACTTGGTGCCCTGTTGTAAACTCAGCGGCGTGTACTGTTTTGTCGAAACAAGCCTTGCTCTGTTTCTTCCTGGTTCCAAGTCTCACAGCTGCTGCGAGTTGGGCTGCCTTTATGTTCTGTATCAATTGTTGAACCGCATTTTCATGCGTTAGGGCTGTAACTGCGGGGCTGGCCAAATTCAGTCCCAATAAATACTCAGTGCCTTTCATGGGGCGTCCGGTCATGAGGGTGTGGGTGTGTATCCTGTGGACATGGATACCGTGTTCCTTATAAACATTAGAACAAATGGGAGAACTGAATCGCAGGTGCTGTTATTCTGCTGAACCATTTTCCTGAGGGTGGCTTTTAATGTCCTATTCATCCTCTCTACAATACCACTTGACTGGGGGTGGTATGCGATATGAAACTTTTGTCGAATGCCGAAAATCGTGAGGACGTTTTTCATTACACGTCCTGTGAAATGGGAGCCTTGATCGGATTCTATACTGCGGGGGAGTCCCCATCTTGTAAAGATGTGGTGTGTTAATATTTTAGCCGTTGTCTTGGACGTATTAGTTCTCGATGGAAATGCTTCCACCCATTTTGTGAAGGTGTCTATGACCACCAACACATACTTATAACCATTTCTGCAAGGGGGTAGGGGTCCTATATAGTCTATCTGTAGATTTGTCCAGGGTCCATTAACGGGGCGGCTAGGACTAAGTTGAGCCTTTTTCGCATATCTGTCCGGATTGTTCTGGGCACAGATCAAGCAATTCTCTATGTAGTGCATTACATCGGTTTTTAGATTAGGCCACCAGCAGAGCGGTCTGAGGTGGGCTCGAGTGGGTTCAATACCTTGGTGTCCATGATTGTCATGGAACTGACAAATGATCTGGTTCCTGTCCTGGCTGGGAACTATATAAATGCCATCCTTTAAAATCACACCGTCATGTGTGGTTATTGCGTTTTTGTATTTATCATACGGGGCTGGGAACGTTCCCTTTAAAACTTCCCTGAGTTTCTCGTCCTCTTTCTGTGCCTTCGCTAGATCCTGAGTATTGGTCTGTGAGACCTGGACTGCGTGTACTGGGGTGCTTACGGGGGGGGAGGGGTGGGGGGGGTCGGTTCCAAAAATAACCATGCCTGGAGCCTGCCTTCGCTAGGGCGTCTGCTTTAACGTTACCGGGGGGGGGGGGGGGAAGAACGGCGATGACTGCGAACCTTAATTATTCCATATTTTCGATCCTTCGCTGCCTCTAAGATATGGAGGAGTAATGGGGCTGACGGTAGGGGTTTACCGTCCGTGGAAACAAATCCTCTCGTTTCCCACAGGGGTAGGAATTCCGTCAAACTATTGCATACATACAAGCTGTCTGAATAGATGTCTACTGGGGTCAGGAACGAGTCGGGGTGGTCTACAATGTAAACGATCGCTGCCAGTTCTGCTGCCTGCGAGCCTAAGTGTCCTGGCAACTTTAGTGAAATCTCATCTAGGGCGCGTCCCTGCACGTCCTCTACGTAAATACCGCAACCGGTAATTCTCTTTCCAGTTAACACTGTGGAGGAGCCATCCACATAAATCTTCAGGTATGCCATGAGTGATCACTGTTCCCAAGTAAATCACTTTCTCTTTCAAAATCTGGGCCTTCTTGGGGTTGACTTTACAATCAATTTATTTTTTAGGGGTTCGGCGAGAAGTGAAATGTGCTCTCCCTTTGTGTCTGTCTGCAGTAACAAGTCATCTACATACTGGACAAGACAATCAGAGCGGGACAATTTTGCTAATCCATTTGCCAGCTGTTGGTGGAAAATGGAGGGGGAGTTGTGGAAGCCTTGTGGAAGGCACGTCCACGTGTACTGCTGCCCTTGGAATGTAAAGGCGAATTTGTACTGGCACACTTTAGCCACTGGAATGGACCAAAAGCCATTACTAATGTCCAAAACCGAAAAACATTTTGACAGGAGTCCCTGCTTGAGCATGGTCTCGGAACTCGTGACTATGGTGGGGGCTGCTGCTGGGGTTGCCTTGTTCAGTTCCCGGTAATCAATGGTCAGTCGCCATGATCCATCCGGTTTCCTGACGGGCCAAATTGGTGCGTTGTTTGTGAAGGCTACTGATCTGAGTACGCCTTGATCCAACAAACTTTCTATTACTTTGGAGATTTCTCCCTCTGCTTCCTGGGGAAATCCGTACTGCTTCTGGGGTTTAGAGTCGGGACCTGTAATGTTCACAAAGCCAGCCAATTTTCCACAGTCGGGCTTGTGCTGTGCAAATGCTGCTTTATGTTCCTGCAGGACTGCCCGAACCTGTTTGTCTGCGCTAATGGTTCGAGGGTCGAACCAGAAGTCTCCGACTGAGCTAATCCTGTTTACGTACTCTCCTACTGTGAGCGTGGCGGGGGCTCATGCTGCCTTTGCCATTTTCCAAACACACTTGTTAACTGGGTCAAAAGAAAGGTTATGGGAGCTCATGAAATCGATCCCAAGGATATGTTCTGCAGTCTGGGGCAGATGAACCAAAACTACTGGGTGCTTAGCTGTGATGTTCCCTATTTGTACTGCTACAGGAGCTGTGATGTGTCCCTGTTGTAAATGGCCTGTAAAACCGCTGAGTGTGATGGTGTCTGTTGTTGGCCACGGGTCTCGCTGAAACATCGTGGAGGAATTGAGTGTGGTGCGGGACCCTCCTGTGTCCCAAAGAAATTCTACGGGATGTCCCCGGACTTTGCCTACCACTACCGGTCTACCGGACTTGTCCCAAAGGGTGCCGCAGACCCAAGTTGGGGAGCCCGAACACCGTCAGTCGGTGCCGTTCATGTCTGCATACTCTGAACGGGCGCTAACGCTATGGATCGGCTTTGCCCTATTCCTGTTTAGGGTGCCTGTCTGTTGGCTTCTCTGCTGCTTTTGGGGCGCGTTGCACTCTTGTGCAAAGTGTCCTAGCTGTCCACAGTTGTAACATTCCTGAACTTTGGGCTGGGCTGGGCTGTTCCTGCCCTCATTTACCCATGCGGGGTTCTGGTGTGCTTTAACTGGGTTCATCTCTGCCTGCTCTTCATCGGGTGTTATAATTGCGGTTTTACCTGCAATTGATTGCTCCAAAGCGCGGGACAATCTCTTCAAAACCCATTTTTCAATGTGGGCCTCATCTGAGGAGTCATAATTTGCGCAAGCTTTCTGTCCTGCGTCTGTCACGTGAGAGACTAGGATGCAAGTCCATTTGGCCATATTATCTGGGGACAAATGGGTGCGGGCTAACTCTCCGCAAACTACTGTGAAGTGTATCCACAAGCATCCAGCAAACGCTGTGGGGTGCTCTGTTTTCTTTTGCCTACACTTGTTTAGGTCTTCAACGGGGTCTTCTCTGTTAAAGTCGATCGCATCAAGAATCGCTGTGTGCATCTCTTGGAGTGTGCCTCCTCCTACATTTTGTGGGTCGGGAAGGGCTGCCACGACTGAAGGGTCGAGGCTCAAAACTGTGAGTTTCACTTTCTCCTTTTCGTCCAGGCCGTACATGGTAGCCTGCTGTTTGACTTTCGCGAAAAATTGGTGGGGTTCTGATGTGGGAAGGAACGGTGTAATTTTTCCACACGTGTCCCGTAATTGGGTCACGGTTAACGAGGTTGTATAAAAGAAATCTGCTTCTCCTTCTCCTGCGACCCTGCGGTGTGTGGTTACAGGGTTCATGGGGGTGTGTTCTGCCTGTTCGGTTGGGGGTTGGAGCACTCTCCTTTTCTGGGGTTTTTCCTGCGTACATGTCCCATGTACGTATGTATGAGCAGTCACGTTCAATTCCTGCCAGTCGGGGCCGTTTTCCTGATCTAATTGTGGTTCAAATGTGCTTTGGAACCCATTTTGAACGGAAAGCAGAGATTGCAATTCGGCACTTTGCGTGGTCTACTGAGCTCTGCCTTTGTCCCATCGTGGAAGTATGGAGTGCTCGTAGGGCAGCTTTCAGATCATTGCACTGCTTCTGCAATTTCTCAACTTGTTGCTCGGTCGCTTGTCTTACCAAGACCGCACGTTGCGTGTCCTGGTAGGCCTTATCAATATTGCGTTTGGAAACTACTCAAATGCGTGAGACAAGACTGGTGTGCCCTCTTGGCATCATCCACCTCTCTGTCCCTTGCTGTTAACTGCTTTTTAAAATCTCTATTCTCCTTCTCTACCTCGCCCATGTCTACCTCACTACTTCTGTCTCTCTCCTCTATCTCTCTATGGAGCGTCCTAACGACCTCCTCTGTGCCTCGCAATTGTGCCAAACAGGACACGATTGCCATTGGCTTGCAAGCTTTCCCTAAGCTCTTCTTGTGTATCTCTGATAGGTTCTCCCACCAAGTATGTCCTATACTCCCGGGATCTGTTTCCTCATTATCACAGAATTCACTCCAAAGGGGCCATCCTTTCCCTTTGAGATATTTCCTGATCTCATCTTCCCAAGCGGAACACTGTCCTACTCTACTGGTCGCTGCGACCTCGAATTCCTGGGGGTTCATAAGGCATTCCATTGCCTTCATTGCCATTTTCTCTCTATCTAGGTTCTCTACTGAATTTGGAACAGGGGGTGATAAAGTGGTGATGTAAACACTAGTACTGCTTATGCTAATTTCCGGCCTACAAAACTCGCGACAGTTTTACGCAACAAAATCTCTCAGGTTTACCTTATATCCCTGTTAGTACGCATGCATTAACACACTTCCGAATCTCAGAGGCTTGATCAGTACTGTTCTTACGCTTGTGGTTTTTCTGTTTCCAATTGGATTCTCAATTCAAATATAGCTTCTCTCGGAGTGGTTAGGCCACTTCAAAGTCGAGTCCCGTCAGATGTCGGCAGTAAATGTTGCTCTCTTTGGTGTTGCCTCTTAATTTGGCTCTGTTTAATTAAGTTTGCTCAAGAGTCGCCAGGTATCTTTCAACGCCGCCACAAGGTTCAGAACCGTATACTGATCAAAGATTCGATATACCAGTTAGTAATTTCAAAAGCAATGCTCATTTATTTACACACAGTCAAATCTACTCATGCACAAAACTCTACAACCTAAACTATCACTATTACTAAAGCCTATACTTAGCTTCGGGTGCCCACTCAGTCAGAGGAACAATGGCCGTTGCTCGGTTCTGAGGCTGCTGGGTTGAGCTGTTTACAGGATAGCAACTAGGATCGTCTATCTCGTAGCGTGCGTTGACTTGGAACTTACTTGGTCTGGCGTGGATGCTAGGCTGGTCTCTCTTCGCTGAGAGCCAAGGCCAAAGAAGAAAGATTCTCTCTTGGGGAATACTTTTTATACCTGAAAGGGCTTCGCGCGCTTTTGGGTGGGCCTTGAACTTGGCCTCAATTAATTGGGCCTTTCCCAATCATTCTTATCGATCTTCCTCCAACAGAGGGGTGGGTTCCCTGGTTGCTGGGCGTGTCCTAGGTGGCCGTTGGTTTGCTTTGTTTGAGTCTCCTCTGGCGCCGGAGTGTCTGCCTTAACATTGTTTACCTAACTGTTTCCCTTTTGTCCCCGGAGATGGCTCATTAGGATGTAGATGGCTTAGCAGTACCGGTCCTGTCTGAGAGCCACTGCTCTAATCAACAGACAGACCTTGCACCTGCTTGCTTTTCTGTATTGTCCAATTTTCCCTGCATTCTTTGCAAGTGTCCATTTTGTAATCGGGACGTGGCCATTCCAGATGGCTACAAAACAAACAAGCGGTCATGAGGAGTGTGGTTTGTGGCCGTGCAAAGGAGGGACCTGATAGAGTGGAGCGCATCGCGGAGGACCTCCTGCCAGTGAGAAACTGGGAGATTCCTGCACCGCAGGGTCAGTAGGACGGTTTTCCAGACCGTCGCGTTCTCCCTCTCCACCTGCCCGTTTCCCCTGGGGTTATAACTGGTCGTCCTGCTCGATGCGATGCCCTTACTGAGCAGGTACTGACGCAGTTCGTCGCTCATGAACGACGTGCCCTAGTCACTGTGGACATAACTGGGGAAACCAAACAGGGTGAAGACACCGCAGGGCTTTAATGACAGTGGGATTGGTCATATCGGGGCAGGGGATGGCAAACGGGAAGCGGGAGAACTCATCTATGATGTTGAGGAAATATGGATTGCAGTTATTGGAGGGGAGGGGCCCTTTGAAATCGATACTGAGGCGTTCAAAGGGCCGGGATGCCTTTACCAGATGGGCCTTTTCCGGTCGCCAAAAGTGCGGTTTACACTCAGCACAGATTTGACAGTCACTGGTCATAGCTCTGTCCTCCTCGGTGGAGTAGGGGCAGGTTGCGGGCCTTGATATAATGGGCGGGCCAGGTGACCCCCGGGTGGCAGAGGTTATCGTGGATAGCCCGTAGTCGATCATCCTGCGTGCTGGCGCATGTGCCGCGGGACAGGGCATCTGGGGGCTCATTGACGAGTTCGATCCTCCACCACAAGATCTTATCGTTCTTGATTTTGCCCCGCTGCGTATTGTTGAACATGAAGGCTACCGATCGTTTGTCGGTGACGAGGGTAAACCTCCTACCAGCGAGGTCGTGCCTCCAGTGCCGCACGGCTTCCACGATGGCTTGGGCTTCTTTTTCGACCGAGGAGTGTCGAATTTCAGAGGTGGTGAGGGTGCATGAAAAGAACACTACCGGTCTGCCTGCTTGGTTGAGGATGGCGGCGAGAGCGACCTCCGATGTGTTGCTCTCCACCTGGAAGGGGACGGACTCGTCCACTGTGCGCATCGCGGCTTTGGCGATGACCACCTTGATGCACCTGAAGGCCTGGCGGGCCTCAGTTGCCAGTGGAAAAATGGTGGCCTTGATTAGTGGGCGGGCTTTCTCCGCATACTGGGGGACCAACTGGGCGTAATAGGAGAAGAACCCAAGGCACCTCTTCAGGGCCTTGGGACAGTGAGGGAGAGGGAGTTGCAGGAGGGGGCGCATACGGTCAATGTCGGGCCCTAGGACCCCGTTTTCCACGACGTAGCCGAGGATGGCTAGCCTGGTTGTGCGGAAAACGCATTTCTCCTTATTGTAGGTGAGATTGAGTTTTTGGGCGGTTTGGAGAAATCGGTGGAGGTCGACGTCGTGGTCCTGCTGATCATGGCCGCAGATGGTGACATTGTCCAAGTACCGAAATGTGGCCCTCAGCCCGTATTGGTCCACCATTCGGTCCATTGCTCGTTGGAACACCAAAACCCCATTCGTGACGCTGAAGGGAACCCGGAGAAAATGGAAAAGGCGGCCGTCTGCCTCAAAAGCCGTGTAGTGTCGGTCCTCCGGGCGGATTGGGAGCTAGTGGTATGCAGACTTCAGATCCACGCAATCCGGCGAAGGGGGTACGCATCGAGTTGCGTATACCGGTTAATGGTTTGACTGTAATCAACCACCATCCAGAACTTTTCCCCGGTCTTGACGACCACCACCTGAGCTCTCCAGGGGCTATTGCTGGCCTCAATGACTCCCTCCCGCAAGAGACGCTGGACCTCGGACCTAATGAACATCCTGTCCTGCATGCTATACTCCCTGCTTCTTGGGGCAACTGGCTTGCAGTCGGCGGTGAGGTTGCGAAGAGAGGGGGAGGGTCGACTTTTAGGGTCGCGAGGCTGCATATAGTGAGTGGGGGCAAGGGCCCCCTGAACTTCAGAGTTAGGCTCCTGAGGTTACATTGGATGTCGAGTCCCAATAGGAGAGGAGCGCAGAGGTCTGGGAGCACATATAGTTTAAAATTAGCGTACTCGGCACCCTGTATCGCTAGGGTTGCAGTAGTGCACCCTTGGATTTGCACTGAGTGCAACCCAGAGGAGAGGGAGATGGTTTGTTGCGTCGGGAAAATTGGGAGCGAGCAGCGTCTTACCATATCCGGGTGAATGAAGCTCTCTGTGCTCCCGGAGTCGAAAAGGCAAGGCGTCTCATGCCCGTTAACCCAGACGGCCATCATGGAGCTCCGGAGGTGCTTGGGTCGCGACTGGTCCAGGGTGACCGCGTTGAGTTGCGGGTAGCCGGCGGTGTGGTCGGAGATGCTGGGGCGGCCCCGCGATGATTGTCCATGTAGAACGTACCGTCGAGCGGCGTAGCAGATAGCGGCCAAGATGGCGGCCCCCGTTGGTCGAGTGTGGCGGGCGGTGAGGAAGATGACGTCCAAGATGGTGGCCCCCATAGATCGCAAGTGGCCAGCCGCGTGGGGGAGAATGGCCAAGATGGCGGCCACCATCAGTCGCACGTGCTGTGAGGAGGCGGAGTCGGCAGACACGCTGCCACATTGCGGGGTTTGCGGGCCTGTGAGTCTGAGGATCGGGTCTGTGAGTTAGAGTTCTTAGACCTGGCCAGGCAGACCTTGGCGAAGTGTCCTTTTCGCCCGCAGCTGCTGCAGTTTGCGTTGCGGGTCGGGCAGTGCTGCCGGGGGTATTGAGGCTGGCCGCAAAAATAACAGGGTAGCCCCCCATGATGGGCGGGCAGCCGCGCGGCACAGGCCTGGGGTAGTCTCTGGTCGGGGGCCCACGAGGGAGTCGCGTGGCCAGCAGGGAACGCAGTAAGGCTCTGAAAGGCAACCTCCAGTGAGGTGGCTAACTTTACCGTGTCGTCCAGGTCCTGGGCCCCTTTTCCGAGCAGGCACTCTCCCACAGAATTCGACCGGACTCCCGCCACGTAGACATCTCAGACGGCGAGCTCCATGTGCTGAGTGGCCGTAATGGCCTGATAATTACAGTTGCGTGCGAGGGCTTTGAGGTCGCGTAGGTAGTCACCTAGCGACTCCCCGTGGCGCTGGCGGTGAGTTGTGAAGATGTGTCCTGCGTAGACCTCGTTCACAGGCCATACGTAGAGACGTTCGAGCATCGCGAGGGCATTTGCATTGGAGGCGGCCTCGTCGAGCTGAACAGAAATGCGATGGCTCACCCGTGTGTGGAGGAGGCTCAGTGACGGATGGCATGGACGAAGCGGCGAGATAGGCCTTGAAACATCGATGCCAGTGCGAAAATATTTATTTTGCCTCCCTGGCCTGCGGATCGAGTTCCAGTCTATCAGGTTTGAGGGCTGATTCCATAGTTGTATTTAAGCTGATTAAATTGATGCGACCATCAATTCACTCATAGACACGAGAAGTAAACCGTGGTTTTAATCAGCTGAGAACAGTGCCTCCCTGCGACTGGTACAATACTGGGAACCGCCTGCAGGTCAGCTGCTCTTTATACTTCCTTTCAAGGGGAGGAGCCATGGGCGGAGCCCGTACATGCCCCAACGTATCCCCCTGTGGGTAATGCCACACAATGGCCCATAGGTGGAGCCCACAGGGTTAACAACATAACACAACAGCAGAACATGATACAAATGCACTGGTGAATGATTAGCACTATACAGTGTGTACTACATATAAGATGCATGCAGCACTCATCAAGGCTCCTTCGACAGCACTTTCCAAACCCGTGACCTTTGCCACCTAGGACAAGGGCAGCAAATGCATGGTAACAACATCCCTCCAAGCCACTCATCAGCCTGACTTGGAAATACATCATCATTTCTTCACTGTCACTGGGTCAAAATCCTGGTACTCCCTCCCTACCAGCACTGTGGGTGTACCTACACCTCCGAGACTGCAGTGGCTCAAGAAAGCAGCTCACCACCACCTTCTAAAGAGAAATTAGGGATGGGCAATAAATTCTGGCCCAGCCAGCGATACCCTTACCGTTTGAATGAATGAAATAGCCATTGCATTACACCAGCATTGGAGGTATTGGCATTTATACAAATGCAATATACTGCAAGTGCTGGAAATCAAGATTTCTGGTAATACTCATCACGTCAGGCACCATCTAGCAAAGCAACAGAGTTAATTGCCGTGATTTTGCACCTGTGTTCTCCACAAGTGCAAACGACAATGTGAGCGCAAAATATCGCGAGACTGGTAAAACGGGAATTTCGCCGACGAGATTTTGTTTGCTAATTCTCCCCGCCCCTTGCTGGTGACGTAATGTGGTTCTCATCCAGAAAGTTGGACGACCTCATTTCAATACTTTTCAATATGATTCGCGGGATTCCCTGGGGGAATCGTACCCCCCCACACTATTAGAAATTCCCCCCTCGTTGCATGACGCCACATCGGTGAGGTATGCAATTGCTTTTGAAAAATGGGAACCAGGCGAAGGGAACCCGCTGAGGGCACAAAGGAAATATAGCGCCGGGGGAGGAGAGGGACATCCTCAGGCATTGCTCCCTAGCACTGCTACCTGGGATTGCTACATGGCACTGCCCCAGGCACTCCCCCCCCCCCGGCAGTGCCAGGGTGCCAGGGAACAGTGCCAGGGAGTAGTGCTGGGAACTGCAGTGGGTTCCCTTTATTGGTTGGCTGGGGGCTGATCCTCTCGTGCTTGCGGAAGGCTGTTCCTCTGAAGCATGTAGGGGTGGGGAGCGTTTCCCGTGTCTCTGGAGGGGGGGGGGACGACATGTCCTTGGTCCACGCTGAGGCGTTCAAAAGGGCGGGAGGCCTTCACCAGGCGCGCACGGTCTGGCCGGTAGAAGTGCCGTTTACAATCCGCGCAGACCTGGCAGTCTCTGGTGAGAGCCCTCGATGGAGTAGGGCAGATTGCGGGCCTTAATGAAGTGGTAAAAGTGGGTGACTCCCGGGTGACAGAGATCGTCGTGCAGGGTCCGGAGTTGGTCCAGTTGTGCGCTGGCACATGAAAGCAACCGGCCGTTGGTCAGTGAGGAGAGTGAATCTCCTGCCAGCCAGGTAATGCATCCAATGTCGCACAGCTTCAACGATCGCTTGGGCCTCCTTTTCGACGGAGTATTGCCGAATTTCGGAGGCATGGAGGGTGTGGGAAAAGAATGCCAAGGGCCTGCCTGCCTGGTTGAGGATGGCGGCCAGAGCGATGTCTGATGCATTGCTCTCGACTTGGAAGAGGAGCGTCTCGTCGACCGCGTGCATCGCGGCCTTGGCGATGTCGGCCTTGATACGGTTGATGGCCTGGTGAGCCTCGGCCATCAGTGGGGAAGCGGTGGATTGAATGAGTGGGCGGGCCTAGTCCGCATAGTTTGGGGCCCACTGGGCGCAATATGAAAAGAACCCCAGGCATCGTTTGAGGGCGTTCGGGCAGTGGGGGAGGGAGGAGTTCCATGAGGGGGCGCATGCGATCGGGGTCGGGCCCTAGAACTGCGTTCTGAACCACATAGCTGAGGATGGCTAATCGGTTCGTGCTGAACACACACTTCTCCTTGTTGTAAGTTAGGTTGAGGAGTGTGACGGTGTGGAGAAATTTGGAAAGGTTAGCGTCGTGGTCCTGCTGGACGTGGCCGCAGATGGTGACGTTGTCCAGGTACGGGTCATATATGGTATGATGCGGAGGTCCATCTCTGAAAAACCTCTGTGTAATAAATTGATGCACTATCAATTACGACTAGGCGAGAGTAGAATGTAATCGAGGCTTTATTACACAGAGAAGCGTGGCCTCCTACAGCAGCTTAAAAATGGCTGCTGTTCAGAGAGCACACACATTTATACTCCGCCTCCTGGGCGGAGCCAGCAGGCAGGGATCTATCCCCGTACCTGTAGTTCAGGGGCCTTAATCGTAATACCATATATATGTCACCCGTTGGTGACGTCGAAGGGAACCCTAAGGAAATGGTAAAAGCGGCCGTCTGCTTCAAACGCAGTGTATGGGTGGTCCACCTTATGGATGGGAAGCTGGTAGTAGGCAGGTTTCAGGACCATTGTTGAGAAGACCCGGTACTGTGCAATCTGATTGACCATATCAGATATGCGTGAGAGGGGGTACGCGTCGAGCTGCGTGTCTGATTGATGGTCTGACTGTAGTCAACGACCATCCTGTTTTCTCCCCCGTTTTCACCACTACCAGTTGGGCTATCCAGGGGCTGTTGCTGGCCTCGATGATGCCTTCCTGCAGCAGCCGCTGGACCTCAGACCTGATGAAGGTCTTGTCCTGGGCGCTGTACCGTCTGCTCCTGGTGGCGACAGGTTTGCAATCCGGGGTGAGGTTTGCAAACAGGGAAGGCGGGTCGACCTTAAGGGTTGCGAGGCCGCAAACAGTAAGGGGTGGTAGGGGCCCGCTAAATTTCAGGGTTAGGCTCTGGAGGTTGCACTGGAAGTCCAGGCCGAGTAACAAGGCAGCGCAGAGGTTGGGGAGGACATAGAGCTGGAAGCCGCTGAACTCTACGCCCGGGACGGTGAGGGTGGCAATGCAGTACCCCCGGCTCCTTCGGTAGCGCCATGGCCTCTGCGTAGGTAGGTGCGTCCTGGACGAGGGGAAAAACGTTGGAGCTCAGCCGCGTGTACAGAATCTGGAGCTTCTGTGCTTCTGAGATTGGGTCTGCCGCAGACCCGATGTATGCTTCAAAGCAAGCTAGCCAATGTTGGAAGTCCTTTTTGGCGTTGTCTGCTTGAGGATGCAGCTGCAGGCGATCTGGCTTGATGCGGAGGACCATCTCTGAAAAACCTCTGTGTAATAAATTTGATGCACTATCAATTACGACTAGATGAGAGTAGAATGTCATCGAGGCTTTATTACACAGAGATGTGTGGCCTCCTACAGCAGCTTACAAAATGGCTGCTGTTTAGAGAGCACACACATTTATACTCCGCCTCCTGGGCGGAGCCAGCAGGCAGGGATCTATCACCGTACTTGTAGTTCAGGGACCTTATCGTAACACCCACATATACAATATAATACAACAGTGGTGACTACCACACCCTCCATAATGAGAGCTGTGAGTGTGAGGGAAAGGCCTTATCTAGTGAGAGAGAGGAATCCTGCAACATGACGAAGAAACTCCAGTATGACCAATTCTTGCAGTGAAGGGACACACCAATAGCTTCTGATTTATAATCTTGCCTTGAAGCCCACTGTTGTTCTGCTGCAAGGATTTGGGGCAAGTTATGCAGAGGGGTGGGGGGGGGGGGGGCGATGAGTGCAGGGGGTTGGTGTGGTGCAGCCAGAGTTGTAAGAGCAGTGGGTGGGAGCAGATGGGTTCCAGAGGTGTGAGAGCAGGGTAGGGTGCTTCTAGAACTGTGAGAGGACACAAACCTGAGGAGATCATCAGATTTAAAAGTATTACATGAAAAACAGTGCCTTTGGTGTGTGCATCTCAGGTGCAGGACAGTCAGCTCAATTACAGGACAATCCCATTAAATAAGGTACAGTTGGTTACCCTGAGACTTAAACCCCCAATGTGAGGGGGAGGCGTAAATCCCCAGTGTGAGGGAGAGGCCTAAATCCCCAGTGTGAGGGAGAGGCCTAAATCCCCAGTGTGAGGGAGAGGCCTAAACCCCCAGTGTGAGGGAGAGGCCTTAACCCCTAGTGTGAGGGAGAGGCCTTAACCCCGAGTGTGAGGGAGAGGCCTAAACTCCCCAGTGTGAGGGAGAGGCCTAAAACCCAATTCCAGTCACAAAAGCGTCCCGCATAAGGAGGTCCGAGTGTTCCATGGCTGTAATGGCCTGACAGTCACAGTCCCAGACCAGTGGGATTAGGGCCCGCCAGAAGTCTTCTGTGGACTCACCAGTGAGTTGAGAGCAAGTGGCGAGTGCGTGCCTGGCGAAGAGCGTGTTCGTTTTCTGTGCATAGTTGTAGCTTCGGCGTAGTTCAGCGCGTCCTGGATTAACGGAAAGACTTTGGAGCTCAACCTGGAATATAAAATCTGAATCTTCTGAGCCTCCGGAACAGGGGTTGGTGCCGTGTTGATATATACTTCGAAGCAAGCCAGCCAGTGCTGGAAGTCCTTTCTGGCGTCGCTTGAGTGAGGATCCAGCTGCAGGCGATCCGGTTTGATACGGAGGTCCATCCTTAGAAACTGATAGCAATAAATTGAGGCACGATCAATTGGGCAAGGACGATAGTTGAATCCAACTGAGGCTTTATTGCTATCAGATGTGTGGCCTCCCACAGCAGCTGGCGAAATGGTTGCTGGCTGGGGGACACGTATATTTATACAGGCAGGGACTACCGGCGAACCTGTAGTACAGGTCCTACCGTACATCACCGAATACAGGTGCAACAGTGGTTTACCACAATGAGGGAGCGGCCTAAACCCCCCCAGTGTGAGGGAGAGGACGAAACCCTCATGTGAGGGAGAGGCCTAAACCCCCCAGTGTGAGAGAGAGGCCTAAATCCCCAGTGTGAGGGAGAGGCCTAAACCCCCCAGTGTGAGAGAGAGGCCAGAACCATCCAATGTGAGAAAGAGGCCTCAGCCCCAGTGTGAGGGAGAGGCCTAAACCCAGTGTGAGGGAGAGGTCAAAACCACCCAGTATGAGGGAGAGGCTTAAATCCCCCAGTGTGAGGGAGAGGTCAAAACCACCCAGTGTGAGGAAGAGACCTAAACTCTCGTGTGAGGGAGAGGCCTAAACCCCCCAGTGTGGGGAGAGGCCTAAACCCCCCAATGTGAGGGAGATGCCAACCCCCCCCCCCCCCCCCCCCAGTGTGAGGCAGAGGCCTAAACTCCCAGTGTGAGGAATTTTCTTAATATCGCCAATGTGACGAAGATCCTTCAATACTCCAGTCTGAGATCTATTTTCAACTCTGCACCCCCCATATCCGAGGGAGCCAAGTGTGAGTGCTATTCGTACACCCTCCGGTGTGAGGGGGAGATCTATTTTTCCCCAGTTTGAGGAAGAGACCTCAAACTTGCCTAAAGCATGCCGCCACCCCCCCCCCCCCCCCCGCAACCAGGCTGATGGTTATTCTTAATGCCTCCGAGTGAGGGAGGAAAATTGACATCAGTGAAATCTGTTTTCTGTGTCTCATTAACCAATGGTGCTACAGTGTCCATGTTATTGAGTAGCTTAATCCATCTCTCTGCACTGTAAGATTCAGTGTAAATGTCACCAAGCCATCTCGTAGAATCATAGAATCCCTACAGTGCAGAAAGGGGCCATTCAGCCCTTCAGGTCTGCACCAACCCTCCAAAAGGGCACTCTACCTAGACTCACGCTCCCTCCCCATCTCTGTAACCCCATCAAACCTTTTGGACACTACCAGGTAATTTTAGCACGGTCAACCCACCTAACTGCACATCTTTTTAAAAAAATGTTTTTGTTGAGCTTTCATATTTTAGATCCAACAATTTATAAATTACAAAACCGTGCCAAAAAGCAGGACACATATTTACAAGCAAGTGTCTTCACTACAATTGAGGCCGTGACCCCCCCTTTAGTCGGCACACATACTTTACATTCCCCAACATGGCCAAAATACTTATTTACAAGTGTTTATTTACAGTTTGTTTTGGGCCTTAGCTTGCCCTCGGACCTGACCCTTGCAGCTTTCTCCCTCCTGCTTGTCTGTAACCTGCACATCTTTGAATTGTGGAAGGAAACTGGCGCACCCGGAGGACACCAACGCAGACACAGGGAGAAAGTGCACACTCCACACAGACAGTCACCCAAGGCTGGAATCGAACGCGGATCCCGGTGCTGTGAGGCAGCAGTGCTAACCACTGTGTCACCGTGCTGCCCACCTGCTTAAATTACACCAATGGGAAATTAATACTGATTTTTAAGGTTGATTTTTCTTTCAGGCCATCCGGTATCACAGGATTGTGTCCAGCAGTTGAGTGTTGGACGTCAGGTTTCTCACTCTGTTCCCCGCCTCCAAATCCAACTCACTGCCATTTTCGTAGCTGTACCGCAAAAACACTTTTAAGAGAAATGTAACAACAGTCGAGGAATGTGAGTGAGGACCGAGTCTTGGGTTGAAATCTCCCTGTCACACTGCGGCTAAGTTTGGAAACACAATTACCTGGCTGATTGAACCTATGCCAAGCGCTGCTGTAATGCTGCATTCCTGGCCTTTCCCATCAACCTGTATGATTACACTGCAGGTAATTGGAATTTATTGGCATGGATTTTTTTTTTATTAAATGCCCCTGCTGGCTAGAATTCTTAGTGAAGTAAACGGGCTATGGAGTGGCTGTAAGGAACTTTATTAAAGCGTTTTTAGTGCTTGCACACAATTGTCCTCATGTGAGAACAGAAATCAAAAAAACAATGTGAGCATGAACGTTAAAATCCTGACATAGCCACAGAGGACATGCTCCATTTGCCATGGGCTACAAGCGTAGATAGAACTGCAAGGTCAGTTGGTGTATTTTACTGAGATACTGGAAACTTTTTCCCTTCTTGAGGGAATCTAGAACTCGGGAGCATCGTTTCAAAATATGGGATCACCCATTTAAGACAGAGATGAGGAGAAATCGCGGCCGGGTTTCTCCGTGCCGCAATCACGCTGGGCGCGTGGGTGGAGAAGGGGCGTCAGACCCGCGATCGGGTCCAACGCCGCTCTCGCGATTCTCTGGGATCCGGAGAATCGCCACCAATCGCGCGCATGCGATCGACGCGGCACCGGTCGGGGGCCATTGAAACAGGCCCCCGCGGCAATTCTCTGCCGACAACTGGCCGAGTTCCCGCCGGCGTGGTTCACTCGTGGTTCCACCTGGCGGGAGCTCGGAGTGGCGGCTGCAGACTCAGTCCGCGGCCGCCCTGGTGGGGGGGGGGATCCGTCACCGGTGGGGGGGAGGGGGCCTCCAGGACGACCAGGCACGTGATCGGGGCCACCGATTGGTGGGGCCCCCCGTTCTCGGAGGGGGCCTATATTGTTGGGGCCGGCCCGCGGTGTGGGTCCGCCATGTTGCGCGGGGCCTTCGCCGCCGCTTGAATGCGCGGACCCGCGGACGGAAGTGCAGGGCCCTGTATCGGCAGCCGGAACTGCGAGGAGCACTCCGGGGCCCTGCTAGGCCCCTGCAAAATGGAGAATCACTCTGGACTTTTTCCAGGAAAGTCCAGAGTGGTTCGCACCCGTTTTCACGCGGATGTGGGGACATAGCCCCATTATCAGCGAATTCTTTGAGTGTCATTCGTTTTCACTACCTCAAAGTGAGATTCTCCCATGCCTCAGAAGCAAACATGGAACATGTTGAATATCATATATCTTCATTGGACATCTCATTAATTTTTCTCATACCTTTCAAGGAAATCTACAGCAGGACCCTCTTCAAGACAGGCAGCAGGGCATGGGACAAGATGAACCCAGAAATGTTTTAACTCACCTCTTCCAGCCTCTGTCAGTAATATTTTACATACACCAGTTAGGTGAACATCTGCAACATAAATTTACATGTAATTACTGTGGTGTTGGGTGTTCTGACACACAGATGAGCCAACACAGTTGCATATGGTACAACGCTTCTTTATTTAAACTCACTATTTACAACTTGGTCTTTGCACTCTGCACGTGGGGGGCTCCCTGCTTGTGGTGTTTCAACAGCTCTTTCTTGTTCCCTTCTCCCCAGACCTACTGACCTCCAGGTGTCGTGCTCGTGCTTTTTATGTGGTTGGTGTTCTTGTCTGTGATTGGTTGTGGTGTTGTGTACTCTGATTTGCCTGTTAGTGTGTCCATCATGATGTGTGTGTTTGAATATCATGACAATTACAATGCAGAGACTTACAGTCCGTGTGGCTGCAGGTCAGCTTCCAGATCAAACTGATACACAGACCCACGCTTGCTAGGATGATCACACACGCACACACACACCCACCGACCCTGGTCCCTGATTGGTTACCCGGGCCACGTAAAAGGGACGTACACCACACCTTCCTTTGAGGTGATTGCATGCGCGGGCATCAGATTCCTGGGTTTCCAAGGCCCAGCAAGCCTGTCGAGAATGCCACCTTTGCCATCTGGAGGTTGGAGTTGGTACTAACATTTAACCATTACCACCCAGCAATCCTCCACCACCCCCCTCCCCCCCCCCGCCAACCCTCACCGAGAACTGCTGAACAGTGTTGCAAGACGTTCAATTACCTCACCAGGGCTGGGAAGGTAACCCACTTCCTTTACATCCACGCTTTTCATCTTTTCAACAGGATTGTCAAACATAAGGCCCAACATGGTCAATGGAACAGTTTCTTCAAGGCTGTGTGTGCTGTGGCTTGTGCCTTGGAATAAATCATGATTTCCTTCGGTGCTGCTTTTAATACTCTCGGAGAACTGCACCTTTTAAATTTCATGGCACAGCAATGACCTTTAGCAAATCAATAGGTATTTAAGCAAGATTGATACTGGTGGCGAGAGCCCATTATTGATCATAATTGTACTTGATCAATGAAGGCAAACCACCCATGAGCAAGACAACATGCAATGGAGTGGAAACCATATTTTATACAGATCATTTCCTGTAGCATAAAAGTTTATCTGCAGCCTGAAAGCTCTTTCATTATTTACATGACTACTCAGGAATGGGTTAGAGGGGACAGACAGGTATGCATCATTAAATCGCAAATTGAGCCAGTTTTGACATTAAATAAGGCATGTCGCAATCACATGAAAGTAGTGCGCTGAATAATGGAGATGTGAAGGTCATTTCAAACCATTCCATCTCTTGCAGATCTCCAGTGACCACCCGTGAGCGTTTATTCAATGTGCAAAAACATGCTGTGGGTCACATATATAATACAAGAGATAAAGACACACATACAAACTGGCAAACTCGTGCACTGCAAACAAAGAGGTATTGATTGAGCAATGAGTAATGAATTATAATCTCAGCCAAGATTCTTCAAACCCAGTTCAGAGGCAACTGGGTGGTTGCAGCACCTCCAAATTACAAAAGATATACGCTTCGCGCACAAAGGGAGAATATCAAGTAGCTCAATGATTAATACATGTGAAAGCTATTTTCCCGTGTGTCACTATTTAGTATATTTCAAACTGTTTACTTTCATTACAAATTACATATAAAGGTAATTATACATTGTTTTGGCTGAAACAGAAATGAGTGTATTTTAAAGGCAATTTGTTAAAGAATGCACTTTGCATGATTCTTCACATTTTGCATCTAATGCCTCATAATTGCTCGGGTTTGGGGAAGGGGGGTTGGGGAGGTGGGTTTCCTGTCTATTTCAGAGGTGAGAAAACACCCAGGGGGCGATTCTCCGATATTGAGGCCAAGTGTTTGCGTCGTCATGAACACCTTCGCGTTTCACGATGGCGCAAACAGGGCCCGGCCACGACCCGGGCCCGAACCACAGGGGGCCAGCACGGCGCTGGAGTGGTTCACGCCGCTCCAGCATCCTTACGCAGTGCCAAATGGCCGCCGCACCAACCCACACATGCGCAGTTGGGCCGTGCCATACTGCGCATGCGTGGGGAATGTCTTACACACGCCGGCCCCTCACCAACATGGAGCCGGTGTCCTGGGGCCGCGCGCTGAAGGAGGTAGGCCCGGGAGGGGAGAAGAGGCCGCCCCGCCGATCGGTGGGTCCCGATCGCGGGCCAGACCCCATTGGAGGCCACCCCAGTGAGGACGCCCCCCTCTCCCCGCCCCCACAGGCCCCCCCCCCCCCCAGTGTTCCCGCAGAGTTCCCGCCGGCAGCCGGTTCTCCGAGCGGCCCGGTGCGAATCGCGCGCCGCTGGTTTCCGGGGGGTGGGAGAATCGTGTGCGGGGGTCAGGGCGGCGTGGCACGATTCGCGCGGCGCCCTGGCGATTCTCCCACCCGGCGTGTGGGGGGAGAATAGCGCCCCTTGTACTCCATTGATCCATGGAATCCCTAGAGTGCAGAAGGAGGTCATTTGGCTCATCGAGTCTGCACAGGCACTCAGATAGAGCACCCTACCACGGCCCGCACCCCTGCCCTATCCCCATAACCCATCTAACCTGCACACCTTGGACATTCAAGGGTAATTTAGCATGGCCAATCCACCTAACCTGCACCGAGACTGTGGGAGGAAGCCGGAGCACCCAGAGGAAACGCAAGCAGACACGGGGAGAAATTGCAAACTGCACACAGTCACCTGGGTTGAGAATCGAACCCGAATCCCTGGTGCTGTGAGGCAGCAATGCTCACCATTGTGCCACCATGCTTCCCACTGTATACTGTATAATGTTTCAGTAGTTTGATTTGGCACAGCACAGATCAGTGAAGGCAACATCTGAGATTCACAGTCCATGGACTGCTGGTTCCGACGAATCCTTGATCGTTTTAACAATAAGTAAAGAATTAGAATTTCAGCAAAGAAATGAGATGTACCCCTGCAATGCTGTTCATTGGGTCTTGCTATGCACCAATTGGTCTGCTGTATTTCCTTACGTTAACTACACTTCAAAGGTGTATAGATATGAAATCATTGCTGTATCGATATAAAATAGCGGGGTTAATTTTGATTTATTATCAAATCAGTTGTCCATTATATACTGCAGCAAATATTCCTTTCTATCGAGTTCAGTGGAAGGGAACATTGTGAAGGGTATAAATGGGGTAGTGAATTCCATAGCTCTCAAGCCAGTGTGCACATTTGTGTAGACAGTTGTCTCAGGTTAAAATTAAGGCTAGACAGCCTTTGCCAAACACTTTTCCTCATGACCCGGACCACTTAAATTTGAGTAAATCAATTCGAATCGATCAAGGCATGGTGGGATATTGATGGCTGTAGTGGCTGATGTGAGTTTTCGATTGTAAAAGGCCTGTATTTTTTTATGAATGGAGCCGCAGAACAGAATGTGAAGTAAGGTCCTGTAAACTTCGAGCGTGCTAAATGGTTTAGTTGTGCCCCACTTGCCAGGATGGGAGCCATCTTCTATCCCTCTTAATCACGAGGGGATTATGGGAATACGGGGAGGGGATATGGGGGCGGGGTCTTCTATTTGCTTCACTGTCTGATGGTGATCGAGTTGAATGCTCGACAAATCTGCACCATCCACCCCCTTGATATCGGCAAGCTCAGCTTCCACCTAAAATGTGCTGGTCTTTTGGACTCTCTTCAAGAAGGAGAAAGGTCTCCTCCAAACATCTTCACCTTCATCAGTTAAACAGTAATCTGGAATGATAACCAGGTGAGATTCTAAAGGGCAAAGAATCTATTCAGTAATGTCAATGTCTGGAGGCATCATTAAAACCTTTGATTGAGTTTTAGTGATGAGGAATCCTCGTTCTGCTCCAATTACAATCCCCTTCATTTAACTTGCAAAAGTATCAAAGTATGAACCGATTGTTAAAATTCTTTTTATCCTACACCCCACTCTGCTAATAGATAAATTATGTCACTAATTTATCTCTGGACTAAAAAAAATTGTAAAGCAACCATTAACAAGTGCATTGGTTTCCAAACAGTTCCTTTCTAGGAGATATCAGAAAGCAACCTAATTTGAAAACTATAATTAAGCAAAATAAAATGTAATGAGCTTTAATGATTCACAGTTATGGGGCTAGCTTTTGAGGGTGGCAACTCGGGTAAATTACGTGATTCCATACTGTACTGATAAAGGGTGCTTTTCTGATTGGAGGGCTGTGACTAGTGGTGTTCCGCAGGGATCAGTGCTGCGACCTTTGCTGTTCGTAGTATATATAAGTGATTTGGAGGAAAATGTAACTGGTCTGATTAGTAAGTTTGCAGATGTCACAAAGCTTGGTGGAATTGCGGATAGCGATGAGCACTGTCAGAGGATACAGCAGGATTTAGATCGTTTGGAGACTTGGGCGGAGAGATGGCAGATGGAGTTTAATCCGGACAAATGTGAGGTAATGCATTTTGGAAGGTCTAATGCAGGTAGGGAATATACAGTGAATGGTAGAATCCTCAAGAGTATTGACAGTCAGAAAGATCTAGGTGTACAGGTCCACAGGTCACTGAAAGGGGCAACACAGGTGGAGAAGGTAGTCAAGAAGGCATACGGCATGCTTGCCTTCATTGGCCGGGGCATTGAGTATAAGAATTGGCAAGTCATGTTGCAGCTGTATAGAACCTTAGTTAGGCCACACTTGGAGTATAGTGTTCAATTCTGGTCGCCACACTACCAGAAGGATGTGGAGGCTTATGAGAGGGTGCAGAAGAGATTTACCAGGATGTTGCCTGGTATGGAGGGCATTAGCTATGAGGAGCGGTTGAATAAACTTGGTTTCTTCTCACTGAAACGACGGAGGTTGAGGGACGACCTGATAGAGGTCTACAAAATTATGAGGGGCATAGACAGAGTGGATAGTCAGAGGCTTTTTCCCACGGTAGAGGGGTCAATTACAAGGGGGCATAGGTTTAAGGTGCGAGGAGCAAGGTTTAGAGGAGATGTACGAGGCAAGTTTTTTACACAGAGGGTAGTAGTGGGTGCCTGGAACACGCTGCCGGAGGAGGTGGTGGAAGCAGGGACGATAGTGATGTTTAAGGGGCATCTTGTCAAATACATGAACAGGATGGGAATTGAGGGATACGACCCAGGAAGTGTAGAAGATTTTAGCTTAGACGGGCAGCATGGTCGGCACAAGCCTGGAGGGCCGAAGGGCCTGTTCCTGTGCTGTACTTTTCTTTGTTCTTTGTACTATTTGAACATAAATAAAAAGATAGTGGGCACGATTTATTGGCCGTGTCCCTTCGGAATAGGGATGTGACACAGCCGGTAGATCCAGCGAGTGGCTTGTTCCGGGATTCGTAACCGTCGTTATTCGGGTTTTGGTCAGGTGCGTTCTGTGCACCAGTTTGCGCTGCATTTGGCTTAGCCTTGCGCAGGAGGAGGTGGAGTTCACCCTGCTCAGTGCTTCGCTCCAGAGTCCCCATCCTGCCTCTGTCCGTAGTTCGTCCTCCCATTTTTGTCTGATCTCGTCCTGTGGAGTCCGGGCTCTGTCCAGTAGCTGTCCGTATATTTTCCCACATAGTCCCCCCTTCCCGTTGCTTGTGCCTATCAGGTCCTCTAGTAGTGTGGTTTCTGGGGCCCCAGGGTACCCCACTGTCTCTTTGCGGAGGAAGTGTTTTATTTGGAGGTGTCTCATTTCCTGTCCCACTTCCTTGTCAGTTAGTCTAGTGTCGCCAGTCTGTGCCCTACGTAGAAGTCCCCGACCGTCAATGTGCCCCCGTCCCGCCTCCACCTTTTGAAGGTGGTATCTAGCATGGCTGGGGGGAATCTGTGATTGCCGCAGATGGGGGCCAGGGGGGACATTTTAGTTATCCCGAAGTGTTGTCTGAGCTGGGTCCATGTTCTCAGCGTGGCCGCTACCACTGGGCTCGTTGTGTACCTTGTTGAGGAGGATGGGAGTGCTGCTGTGGCCAGGGCCCAGAGGGTCGTTCCTTTACAGGATGCCTCCTCCATTTGTACCCAATCTGTGTCAGGTTCTTGTACCCATCCCCTCACTCTTTCTGCCGTTGCTGCCCAGTGGTAGTATTGTAGGTTTGGTAAGGCCAAGCCCCCTTTGATTTTCCTTCTTTGCAGTGTCTGTTTTGGGATTCTCGGGTTCTTACCCCCCCCCCCCCCCTCACCCAGGCGGTGAACCCCGCTCCTAGCCCAAACCGTTCCAGTACCTCGAGGAGGTATTTCCATTCGACTCTGTCGAAGGCCTTTTCTGCGTCCAGGGAGATGATCACCTCTGGTGGTTCTCTCCCCAGAGGGGGTCATTATTACGTTCAGCAGCCGCCTGATGTTCGCTGTGAGCTGCCTATCCTTGACAAAGCCGGTTTGGTCCTCTGCGACCACCTCTGGTACACAGCCCTCCAGCCTTTTGGCCATGACCTTTGCGAGTATTTTCACATCCACGTTCAGCAGTGAAATGGGTCTGTATGATCCGCATTCCATGAGGTCTTTATCTTTTTTGGGTATCAGTGAAATTGTGGCCTGCGCTAGCGTTGGGGGCAGGGTGCCCCTTGCCAGTGAGTCCGCGAACATGTCCCTTAGGTGTGGGGCCAGGACTGATGCAAATTTTTTGTGGAAGTCCGCCGGGAACCCATCGGGTTCCGGTGCCTTCCCCGCCTGCATGGAGCAGATGCTCTCCATGATTTCTCCCAGGTCTATTGGTGCTTCCAGCTCCGCCTGGCTGTCTTCCCCCACAACTGGTAGTTCCAGTCCGTCTAGGAACAGTTTCATCCCCGCGTCTCCGTTGGGGGGCTCGGAGGTGTACAGTCCCCGGTAGAAGGTCTCAAATGCCCGATTGACCTCCTTTGGCTCTGTTACCAGTCTGCCTCTGCTATCCTTAACCTGCGCTATTTCCCTCGTGGCTGCCTGCTTTCTCAGCTGGTGAGCCAATAGGTGGCCAGCCTTGTCTCCGTGTTCGTAGAAGGTCCCCTGTGTCTGACGGAGTTGGTACACTGCTTTCCTAGTGGATAGCAGGTTAAAGTCCATTTGCAGCTTTTTCCTCTCCGCCAGCAGCTCTACTGTCGGGGCCTCGGAGTATTTTCTGTCGACTTCCAGGATGGAGTCCACCAGTTGTTGTCTGGCCATCCTCTCTTCCCTATCTCTGCTTGCCTTGTAGGCTATGATCTCTCCTCTAATCACGGCCTTCAGTGCCTCCCAGAACGTGGAGGGTGAGACCTCCCCGTTTTGGTTATTACTCGCATAGTTGCCTATGGCCCGCGATGTTTTCTGACATAAGGCCTTGTTGGCCAGGAGGTCCGTGTCCAGCCTCCATGTGGGCGCTGGGCACGGCTGTCTCCAACCTCACATCCATATAGTGTGGAGCGTGGTCAGAGATAACGATCGCGGAGTACTCCGTTCCCGTGATCCCTGGAAGCACCGATTTCCCGTCTGCAAAGAAGTCGATACAGGTGTATACCTTATGTACTTGTGAGAAGTATGAAATTCCTTCTCTCCCGGGTGCAGGAACCTCCATGGGTCCACCGCCCCCATCTGCTCCATAAATGCTCCTAGTTCCCTAACCATGCCAGTCTTTTTCCCTGCTCTGGGGTTTGATCGGTCGGTCAGTGGGTCCTGTACACAGTTGAAGTTATCCCCATGATCAGTCGGTGTGTGTCAAGGTCGGGGATTTCTGCCATGGTCTTCTTTATGAATTCTGTGTCGTCCCAGTTGGGAGTCTACACATTTATCAGTACGACCGGTGCCCCTTCTAGGACACCGCTGACCATGACGTACCGTCCCCCTGGGTCCGTAACTGTCTTGGTTTCCGTAAACCTTGTCCTCTTACTAATTAATATTGCTGCTCCCCTAGCCCTCGTCCCGTAGCATAAGTGGTATGTCTGTCCCACCCAGCCCTTCCTTACCAGTAGTCGGTCCTTCTCCCTCAGGTGCATCTCTTGTAGGTAGATTATGTCTGCTTTCAGGCTTCTTAGGTGAGTGAAGACTCTGGATCTTTTGACCAGGTCGTTGAGTCCCCTTACGTTCCAGGTAACAATCCTGGTGGGGGTTTTTTGACCCCCCTGGTCCTGCGGGGTCACCCATACTTACCTGGTGGACGCGTCCCTGCCCTCCGGGGTTTCCTTTCATTAGGGGGCCGTACAAAATGGCCGCGGTCACCGCTCTCACCATGAGGTCGGGCCCAACGGCTCCGGAGTTTCCTTTTGTCCAGGGAGCACCCATAATGGCCGCCAGCTGTGTGTACGCCATGTGGCTGCGCCCCTACACTCCATGATCTCCCTTCGTCCTGAAGCCCTCCCGAGTGGCTGTTTGTGGCACCATCTTGGTTCCTCACCAAGCTCCATGCCTGCCGAGGCCTGTGTTTGTGCTGCTTATCTACCTCACCCTTCCCTTTGCTTCTCTTTTGTTCTGCGCTCTCCCCGTGCCCCCCCCTGTGTTCTTCCCCCCCTTCTGCCCTGCCCCCCCTTCTCTTTGTGCCAGGCGCTCCCTCTCCCCTGAGAAGCGTGCCGCGGCCCTCCTTTCTTCCTGCCCTCCCGTCTTAGCCCTCCTCACCGGCACGGTGGCCCCCCTCCCAGCACTTGCCCTGCTCTGGTCCTGTTTTACCTTCCTTTTGCTAGCCCTTGTCTCGCCCTCCTTTTTCACCCTCATTCACCTTTGCTTTGCTCCCCCCCATTGCATTGAGAGGTGGAACGAGCCCAGGAACGAGTCAGCACAGTCCTGCATAGTGCACCAAACACGTGTGTACGGTCCGTGATCGTATTGTCTCTGTCTGCGGTCTGCCCGCTGCTCTTTGTTCCGATTCTTCCTTTCTTTTCCATCCCCGTCGCTTTCATGATGGCCGTAGTGGCTGTCCCTCCCCCAGTTTGTTCGCTCTAACGAACTCCTCCGCTGCCACTGGGGTGTTAAAAAACAGCTCCTTCCCCTCAAATGTTACTCCGAGTTTGGCCGGGAATAGCATCCCAAATTTCACATTACTTTTGCAGAGTGCTGATTTGGCCCTGGTGAATTCAGCCCTTCTTTTGGCCTGGTCCGCCCCAATGTCCTGGTACACCCTTATGGTCTTCCCTTCCCACGTGCTCGCTTTCGTCTGCCAGGTCCACTTTAGGATTTTTTCCCTGTCTTGGAACCTGTGCAGCTTCACGTTAATCGCTCTGGGCTGCTCCCCGGCTTTGGGCCTGGGTCGGAGAGACCCGTGCGCCCTGTCGATTTCTGGGGGGTTTGGAAACTTCTCCCTTCCCACTAGCTTGCCCAGCATTTGGGTGACGTAGCCTGTTGGATCTCTGCCCTCCATCCCCTCTGGCAGACCCACTATTTTAACATTCTGCCGTCTGGACCTATTTTCCTGGTCCTCCACTTTCCCTCTTAGGCTCCCCTGGGTCGTTAACAGCCTTTTCACCTCGGTTTCCTGAGTTACCATCCTGTCGCTCTTATCCGAGGCGGCCCTCTCCAACTCCTGAATAGTTTTCTCCTGCAACTCCGCCTTCCTTTCCAGGCCGTTGATGGTTCGCTGCATTTTTTCTGTTGTCTCCGCCAGCATCTCCTTCATCATTGTGTGGAGCCCCATCCTGAGTGTCTCTCTAATGGCATTTATCTCCGTTTTTATCTCCTCCTTTATGGAGTTTATCTCTGTTTTCAGCACGCTTCGCCATTCCTCCCCCTGTGCGGGGGGGGGGGGGGGGGGGGGGGGGGGGGATGGTCGCTGCGTCCTGTTCCTGCTCCGCTGCTCGACTCGCCAGCTTTTCCGCTTCCTGATTCGCCTGAACCTCCGCCTCGCCCCGTGGGGTCGTCTGCCTGCCCGGCCGCAGCTCCTGCTTTTTTCCTTCGCCTTCGCTGCTGATCCTTCTTACATCTCGCCATCCCCCCAATTTATTATTTGGAGGCATATTTCTGTCTGTGCCTTTATCTTTTTTTCCTGGGTTTTGGTGCGAAAAATAAATTATTTTTTTGCTTGTTTCCCCCCCAAAGAAAAAAAAACCCAAGGGATTTTTTTTTCTCCTTTTAAAAACAATTTTTTTTAATAAAAAGGGATTTAAAAAAAAAAAAAGTTTTTTATTCCCTTTAAAAAAGTTTTTCTTTTTTAAAAAAAATTTGCAGGAGAGGAACAAGGAAGGTTGAATTTTAAAATTCTTATTTTGTTCTTGTGATCCTCTCCGTGCTCCGACTTTCAGGCCGTTTCTGAGCGATCCCCACTCCTCCTCCACGTGCAGCTCACCGGGACCAGTCTCTCCTTTTTTTGTCTCTCCCTCTCCAGCTCCGTGGATCGGAGCTTTGGCGCCTGGGCAGGGCCGAATTTGCGGGGCCTAAAGAATTTAAAAAAAAAAAAATTCCCTGGGAAAACCCCCCCCAAAAAGCCGTGATTTTGTGGCTGTGCGGGAGCGTCTTTGCTGCGGCCGCTCCGTTCGCAATCACCGCTGGAAGTCAGGCAGGAAGAATTCTAACTAGCAGTCCTCAGCCTCCGGCTGCTGCAGGCAAGCAGGGGCCTAATTTAAATGGCATATTCACGGTTCAGTGACATAATTCAGATACACACAGTTTTTTACTGAGGGTTGACTAAAGACGGCACAATAAGCGCTGGTGGCAAAGAGCAACGTTAGCTTATTTTAATTACTTTTTAAAGGCTTTTATGGATCAAGTGCATTCCGATTTTAGGGAAAATGCCCAGGACACAAGGGAGAACAATTCTGGTTTACTTTGAATTAGTACTTTGGGTTCAGTTTACACCCAGTTCGGAAGACAGGTGGAGCCTCATGTTAACAGCGGGTGGAACCTTGTGACGTCCCCACCATGGTGAGTTTGATAGCAAGGGGGATTTAATCAGGTGGTAGGGCGGCAGGTCAGGACTCCACAATCTTCCTGCCTCCACTCCGATTAAGGTCCTTAAGCCCACTTAGTGGTGAGATCTCGCCACTACTGTTATTAACCCAACAGCAGGGGGGGGAGCTTGCCATCTGGGGAGCACAACAAGCAGACACATGCAGGGTTGCTTGTGGGCCCCCAGGGTGTGCACATTGTTCAAAGCTACTCAATTCCTTATCGAGGGACCTGGCACCAGGAATTGGGGTGGTGCCCACTAAAAACCACTCCTTTGCTCTTCATTTCAATGCTCCCTCCCTTGAAATCCTCTCCTGCCACCTCTGGCCTGTGGTCCAGCAATAATTCTGGCCCTCAGGAGGGTGTGGTACCGGTTACAGCCACTGCCTCCCTGACGGCGCTGCCATTAAATGGAGCTGCTGGTCCTATTGTCAGGGTCCTTGACCCCAGTAAAAGCCCACTGCTGGCCTGTCAAATGCCTGAGTGGAACAAGACCGCCTTCCCAAAGAGAGGCGATGCAGGGCTGTCATACCAATGGCCAAAATCTTCAACACTTCCACAAGATTCTACTTATTAGGCAAACACTGCAAGAATCAGCTTGGATTTTGTGCTTAGGCCTCATGGTATTCAAACCCACTAGGGTTGAGAACTGCAATTAAATGTATTCCTGGAAATTTCATCACATGACTTGTCTCCACGCTCCATTAGTCGGCCAACACATCCATCCCTTGTGATGTATTGCCTTTCTACATCAATTGGAAAGAAGAAAGACTCTTTTTCCAATTGGATGTTGTTTTTATATCTGGTCAAGAGAAAAGTTCAAAGAAAATGGCAGAAACAAATGAATCTTTTTAAATGTCCTGATGGTTTTCCTGCAGGGCTGCACACAGCAGTGATCTTCAATTTCTGGAGACTCCAGGCCAATGCTGGAGGGTTGGCAACCCTACTATTGTGACCATACAGGAGTCCACATGAGAGGCGTAAAGAAACTGGGGCGAAATTCTCCGTTATCGGCGGAAACTCCGCCGATTGGCGCAAAAAACGGCGCAAATCCCACTTGCGTCACGTCATAAAAATGGGCCGATAGTCTGCGGCCCGAAATGGGCTAGCAGCGACGTAACGGGATCCGCGCTTGCGCAGTGGTTCACGCCGTGCAGCGTCATACGCGCTGCACGGCGTGACGGCTCATAAGGCCGCGCAGCTCCCCCCCACCCGACCGGAACACCCGACTTGATGGCTAGCCGTCGCTCAGCCCCGAGGTTCGAGTCACGCGATGTGGAGGCGCTCCTGGACGCGGTGGAGCAGAGGAGGGACGCCCTGTATCCCGGGCACGGCCGCAGAGTTGCCCCACGCCACAGCCGGCGTCTGTGGAGGGAGGTGGCAGAGGCCGTCACCGCTGTGGCCCTAACACCACGGACAGGCACCCAGTGCCACAAGAAGGTGAACGACCTCGTCAGAGCAGGCAGGGTGAGCCTCCCATATCCCCCCTCCCCATATCCCCCATATCCCCCCTCCCCCATATCCCCCATATCCCCCCTCCCCATATCCCCCCTCCCCCATATCCCCCCTCCCCCATATCCCCCATATCCCCCCCTCCCCATATCCCCCATATCCCCCCTCCACATTATCCCCCCTCCGCCATATCCCCCATATCCCCCCTCCCCCATATCCCCCCTCCCCCATATCCCCCATATCCCCCCTCCCCATATCCCCCCTCCCCCATATCCCCCATATTCCCCCCTCCCCCATATCCCCCCTCCCCCATATCCCCCCTCCCCATATCCCCCCTCCCCCATATCCCCCCTCCCCCCATATCCCCCTCCCCCATACCCCCCTCCCCCATATCCCCCCCATATCCCCCATATCCCCCCCATATCCCCCTCCCCCATATCCCCCCTCCCCATATCCCCCCTCCCCATATCCCCCCTCCCCATATCCCCCATATCCCCCTCCCCATATCCCCCATATCCCCCATATCCCCCCTCCCCATATCCCCCCTCCCCCATATCCCCCCTCCCCCATATCCCCCATATCCCCCCTCCCCCATATCCCCCCTCCCCCATATCCCCCCTCCCCCATATCCTCCATATCCCCCCTCCCCCATATCCCCCATATCCCCCCTCCCCCATACCCCCCCTCCCCCATATCCCCCATATCCCCCCTCCCCCATATCCCCCCTCCCCCATATCCCCCATATCCCCCTCCCCCATATCCCCCATATCCCCCCTCCCCCATATCCCCCATATCCCCAAGTGAACCCAGCCCTAACCTTAACCTCTGCAATGCACGCGCAACCGATGGCGTGCATTCATATACCTGCCTAACACTGTTGCCTTTTACCCCTGCCACCCCCCCCCCCCCACAGGAGAAGCGTGCACACAACAATAGGGAGCATGTGAGGACTGGAGGAGGGCCCGCTGATGAGAGGCCACTGACCGTACACGAGGAACGGGCCCTGGAACTGGCTGGCGGACCTGAGGACCGGGAGGTTGCTGATGCAGAGGTCGGGGCCCCACGAGCAAGTGAGCCACCAACAGCCCGTCCCCATATCCCCCCTCCCCTATATCCCCCTCCCCCGTATCACCTGATCACTGCCTGATGTCTAACCATGCATGCTTCATTGTGTATCGCAGGACCAAACGTCCAGGCACCCATCCCCGCAGATGCAGACCGCCCGCAGGATGCCCCTCGGAGACCACAGGAGACGGAGAGACCCGCACCCTCCAGCATGCGACGCCCGCAGGATGCCCCTCAGAGACCACAGGAGACGGAGAGACCCGCACCCTCCAGCATGCGACGCCTGCAGGATGCCCCTCGGAGACCACGGGAGACGGAGAGACCCGCACCCTCCAGCATGCGACGCCCGCAGGATGCCCCTCGGAGACCACGGGAGACGGAGAGACCCGCACCCTCCAGCATGCGACGCCCGCAGGATGCCCCTCGGAGACCACAGGAGACGGAGAGACCCGCAACCTCCAGCATGCGACGCCCGCAGGATGCCCCTCGGAGACCACGGGAGACGGAGAGACCCGCACCCTCCAGCATGCGACGCCCGCAGGATGCCCCTCGCACACCACGGGAGACGGAGAGACCTGGAGCAACAGGGAGACGACACCCCCGTCACGTGCGGGAGCGACCACCCAGCGATGAGGGGGGCAGCCACAGGCCCCCGTCACATCCGAGCCAGGACACCACTACCCAGGACACCACTATCCAGAACACCCCTACCTGGGACACCACTACCCAGGACACCCCTACCCGGGACAGCATTACCCGGGACAGCACTACCCGGGACAGCACTACCCAGGACACCCCTACCCGGGAAGACGAAATACCGGACAGTGACTCAGAGTGGATGGGTGGAGACGAACCCCCACCCCAAAGTGCCATGGACTCAGAGTGGGACGAAGAGCACGACACAACGCCACTGCTGTCACCAACACCCTCCACCATCGCAGAAACACTCACCACGGTTGGGCACTTTAGTGATGAGGCGTCTGGTACACTCACTGGTGCGCACAACACAGCCGTCCCGGTACAGCAGGTGGAGGTAGGAGCAGCAGAGGGACCGGGCGGTCGGAGGGCAGCCCAGGCCAAGCGAACATCTGCCGCCCAGATGGGTCCCGGGTTCCTGCAGTTACCACACCCACACATAGATCCGATGCAACCACCGACACGGAGACGAGCGAATAGGGTGACGGGTGGCTTGCGGCGGCTGCGGTCGCAGGTGGAGGAGTCCACCCGCGTCCAGGAGCTGGGAGTGGTCCCGGTCATGCGTGCCACCCAGGCTGACACCGCACGGGTGGCGTCCGCGGTGGAGGCAATGGGTGCGACGGTGTCAGACATGGGGAACGGTTTGCGAGGCCTGGGGCCTTCCGTGCAGGCGGCGTCTGTGGCCCAGGAAATGGCTGCCCTCTCACAGGAGGCCATGAGCCAGTGCCAGCGCCAGATGGCAGAGGCGCTCAACGCCATAGCCCAGTCTCAGCAGGCCATGGCCCAGTCACAGCAGGCCATAGCCCAGTCTCTGCAGGCCATGGCCCAGTCTCTGCAGGCCATGGCCCAGTCTCAGCAGGCCATCGCTGAAGGCATCGGCACCAGTGGCCATGTGCGAGCTGGCGTCGCACTGTCGCAGACAGGGTTCGACAACCCCTGGGCTCCATGGCTGCAAACCTGCAGACCCCTGACGATACCAGCACGGGCCTCCAGGACTGGCAGCGCCAGATGTCGGGGGCGCGTCGGATGGCCAGTCCGTTCGCATCCCCCACCCATGTAGAGGCCTGGGGGCCATCGGGCACCCCGAGGGAGGAGGAGGTGGTGTGGTCCGTCCCGGCTCCCTCTGTAGGGGAGGTCCCGGTACACCGCGACACCTCGGACTCCCCCCCTTCCGTCCCAGGTGCATCGGGTGGGCAACGGGCAGGACAGGCTGGCAGCTCGCCATCCCAGTCGCCCGGGCCGCAGCCTGGCCCATCTAGGCCAGGACGCCTCAGGAAACGGCCGCCAAAGGGATCCGGTGTCAGAGGGCAAGAATCACAGGAGTCCACCTCCAGTTCTGCTGTACCGTCTGGGGAACCACGTCGACGTAGTCAAAGGGCCCGTAAGGCCAAACAATTAGACACTGAGTAAGTTGGCACGGGTGCAGGGCACAGATGAGTTTTAGGGGCTAGGGCACGTGCATGAACTCCTTTGGTTATTAAAGTCAATGTTACACCTACCGAAGCTGCCTTTGTGCTCTGTCCAAAGTGTGCGGGCGTGTCATGTACGTTGAGCGCAAGTGTGTGTGTGACGGGTGGTCTTACCTCAGCCCCAGGTGAGTCTGCCCCCTTCCCCCTGGGCCGCCATCAACATCCCCCGGGCAGAGGACGGGACCGTGCGCTGCAGTGTCACAGCCGCATGCAGGGATGGTCCGGGTGGATGGTGGTACTGTGGCCATGGGTCAGGCATAGTCCAACGATGTAGAGCCAGGAGCTCATCGGAGGCGGGTTGTCATCATCCTCCATGGCCTGCGATAGACACGCGTCCACCCGCAACTGGGTGAGCCCGGCCCGTTGTGCCGCCGGTGGATCGGCAATTGGGGGTGGGGGGGTGGTGTGCATGCGGGTGGGGTGTGTGGGGTTGGGGAGGGGGGTGAGGGTGCTGGGTGGGTGGATGGGTGGGGGGTGTGGGTGGTCGGCTCTTGTCATGGTGTGCGGTCAGTGGCCATACTACCCGATTCCCACGCCCATCTAGTCAGTGAAGCGGGCGTCTATCAGTCTGTCCCGTGCCCGCTGGGCCAGCCGGTAACGGTGGACAGCCACCCGCCCGTGTCTAGTCCGTCTGCCCTGACCATTGCCCCCATCCCCCTCATCTGGGGAGGACTGGGCCTCTTCCTGCTGCTCCTCCACTCCGCCCTCCACTGCCTGCGGCACATCGCCCCTCTGCTGGGCTATGTTGTGCAGGACGCAGCACACCACAATGATGCGGCCGACCCTATCTGACCGATACTGGAGGGCGCCCCCAGAGAGGTCCAGGCACCTGAAACGCATCTTCAGCACGCCAAAGCACCTCTCGATCACTCCCCTTGTCGCTACATGGGCATCATTGTAGCGGTTCTCCGCCTCATTGCGTGGCCTCCGTATAGGCGTCATCAGCCACGATCGCAATGGGTAGCCCCTGTCGCCCAGCAACCAGCCCCTCAGCCGGGGATGGCGTCCCTCGTACATGCCGGGGATGGATGACCGCGACAACACGAATGAGTCGTGTACACTGCCTGGGTGACGGGCGCAGACGTGCAGGATCATCATGCGGTGGTCGCAGACCACCTGTACGTTCATTGAATAGGTCCCCTTCCTATTAGTGAACACGGCCCTGTTCTCTGCAGGTGGCCGCACGGCGACGTGCATCCCATCGATCGCGCCCTGGACCATGGGGAACCCGGCAACGGCAGAGAAGCCCACGGCCCGGGCATCTTGGCTGGCCCAGTCCACGGGGAAGCGGATGTAGCGGTGCGCCATGGCATAAAGGACATCTGTCACTGCCCGGATGCACCGATGCACCGATGTCTGCGATATGCCGGACAGGTCCCACTCGGTGCCTGGAATGACCCCGTTGCATAAAAGTTCAGGGCCACCGTAACCTTGACGGACACGGGGAGAGGGTGTCCCCCGCCAGTGCCACGCGGTGACAGGTGTGCCAGCAGGTGGCAGATGTGTGCCACGGTTTCCCGGCTCATCCGGAGTCTCCTCCTGCATTCCCGGTCCGTGAGGTCCTGGTATGACTGCCGGGGCCGGTACACACGGGGCGCCCTCGGGTGCCTCCGTTGCCGTGGGGCCACGACGTCCTCCTCCCCCTCCTCGTCCTGTCGATCAGGTGTCCCTCCAGCCTGGGCGGCTGCCGCCTGCCCCTCTGCGGCAGCCTGCGCCGCCTCTCTGGCACGCTCCTCCTCCTCCTCCTCCTCCTCCTCATCCAGGGCAACATAGACATGAGCGGCTGCCACCACGGCGGCCAACATCGCTGGATGGTCTGAAAACATGACGGCCTGGTGGGGGGGAGGGGAACGACGACATGTCATCATTGCCCATATCCCCTCCTCCCCCCAGCCAGGTGGCATGGACCGTATGGGTCCAACTGTTGGAGGCTGGCACCTGGCCAGGTGGACCAACTCATTTGCCCTCCCATCACCCACCCCGGCACGGACCCCCTCCCCAACCTCCACCCCGGCACGGACCCCCTCCCCAACCCCCAACCTCCACCCCAGCACGGACCCCCCCCCAACCTCCACCCCGGCACGGACCCCCTCCCCAACCCCCAACCTCCACCCCAGCACGGACCCCCCCCCCAACCTCCACCCCAGCACGGACCCCCCCCCAACCCCCAACCTCCACCCCAGCACGGACCCCCTCCCCAACCTCCACCCCAGCACGGACCCCCCCCAACCCCCAACCTCCACCCCAGCACGGACCCCCTCCCCAACCTCCACCCCAGCACGGACCCCCCCCCCAACCTCCACCCCGGCACGGACCCCCCCCAACCTCCACCCCGGCACGGACCCCCTCCCCAACCCCCAACCTCCACCCCAGCACGGACCCCCCCCCCAACCTCCACCCCAGCACGGACCCCCCCCAACCCCCAACCTCCACCCCAGCACGGACCCCCTCCCCAACCTCCATCCCAGCACGGACCCCCCCCAACCCCCAACCTCCACCCCAGCACGGACCCCCTCCCCAACCTCCACCCCAGCACGGACCCCCCCCCCCCCCAACCTCCACCCCGGCACGGACCCCCCCCCCAACCTCCACCCCAGCACGGACCCCCTCCCCAACCTCCACCCCAGCACGGACCCCCCCCCCAACCTCCACCCCGGCACGGACCCCCCCCCAACCCCCAACCTCCACCCCGGCACGGACCCCCTCCCGGCACTCCCCCGGAGCCCAGCCTACTCTAACCACCCCCCCCCGCCGCGCACACACACAAGCCGAGACACACCTCTCCTCACGCAATCAGTCTGCGGCCACGCCATCGCCTGCCCAGAGCCAACCCCCCAGGCTGTCACTCACCTCCACGCTGGTCGGCGTGAGCCTGGAGCACCGGGTCACGCCGATGAAAAGGAGGTTTGATTCACGTCGACGTGAACGGTCATCACGTCGACGGGACTTCGGCCCATCCGGAAGGGAGAATATCGGCAGGCCGAAAATCGGCTGCCTTGCGCAGACCCGTGACATTCTCCGCGGCAGCGGCGCCATTAACGCCCCGCCGACTTTTCTCCCTTCGGAGACTTCGGCGGGGGCGGGGGCGGGATTCACGGCGGCCAACGGCCATTCTCCGACCCGGCGGGGGGTCGGAGAATGACGCCCCTGGTTATTTATTATTGAAGTAACTATTTACACGATGTACACAGGTCCCAGCCGGGACTACTCTGCTTGGCTCCCACTTCGGCCAAGCTTTTAGAAGTAGTGTCCTTTGCTCCGCTGATGGAGCCCCTACCCCTCAGCCGGGAAGCTGGCACTCGGTGAGACTCACGGGAAGACTAATTGGTCCGACCCTGTCGGACATGTCTTTTAACATTCCCCCCCCCCCCCCCCCCCCCCCCCCGCCCGAAAAGTCTGAAGACTCTTCCGAGGAAGGTGGAGTGGGAGGGCACTTGCACTTTTTTGCCCATGGCTGCACATCGCACGCTTGTGGAGCTGGATCAGGCGGTGTATATCCAGACAGCGAATGCCGCTTCCTCGCTGATCATCGTGGTTGGATCACCACTGGTTATTTATTATTGAAGTAACTATTTACACAATGGACACATATCCCAGTCGGGACTACTCTGCTTGGCTCCCACTCGGGCTGAGCTTTTAGAAGTAGTGTCCATTGCTCTGCTGATGGGGCCCCCACCCCTCAGCAGGGAAGTTCGTACTCGCCGTGACTCACGGGGAGATTCATTGGTCCAACCCGTAAGGCTCCTGTGGGTTATGATCCTACTCTCTACCTTCTGCCTCTTGAGTTGAGTGTGATTACCACTGAGCCGTAGCAGACACCAACTATTCAAATAAATATGGACATATGTAGAAATTATTGAATCCAATCAGCGATTATATGTGAGTGCAAAGACATCAACATGGTATGGAAACAGTGTAGAACTGTGAAAAAGCCAGTGCCCTCCCTGGGAATCTGACACCTACACTTGCTCAAATAAATATACAGCCCAGCAACTGAAGAACAGTGGGCAGAATCAAATCACCTCGCCATCTACTTTTCTTCTTAAAGTGTACGTGCTTCTCCTAGCTTATTTATTCTACACTGCCAGTGCTACTTTGAAAGAGCCATGTACAGCAACACAAGGTTCTTGGGAGGGTGTTGACTTTAGAACAGTGTCTGTCATAGAAATGAACAGTGTCTGTCAATGTAGAGCATAAACAGTCAGAGTGACAGAATAGGAGTCGTTTTTCTCGTTACATACACTGGACAATACTTTCAATTTTTCTGGCTCATGGGAAAGCTCTCCTTTAAGTCGATGATTTTACTCCCTATTTTCTTGAATGAACACATTGGTGAAAGTGAACAAGGACATTAATGTAACATCATTGTCGTGTTCAGAGTGCTTTGTTGCAGACGGATCTGGGTGTGCTCATGCGTGAATCGCAGAAAACTAGCATGCAGGTACAGCAAGTGATAAGAAGGGCAAATCGAATTTTGCCACTTATAGCAAAAGGAATAGAGTTGAAAAGTAGAGAAGTGTTGCTGCAACTGTACAAGTCATTGTTGAGACCAGACCTGGAGTACTGTGTACAGTTTTATTCCCTTCTTTGAGGAGGGTTGTAGGTACATTGTCATAATATACACCAGTATATCATGGTGATGGACACACACTGATGGACACACAGTGGGAACAATCAACACACACAACACCACAGCCAATCACCAGTGAGAGCACACGCACTATAAAGACAGGGGGCATTCCCGCTCATTCGAGTAGCATCTAGCTAGGAGCACAGAGCTCACAGCCTGCAACACAGACATTCACCATGTGCTGAGTGCATCAACTGGTTAGGACAAGGCAAAGGTCTTTCGTTAAAGCTAGTATCGTATTTACCCACAGTTCAAGTATGTTTAAATAGTTAACCTTTTAATAAAATAGTGTTACACTACTTCAAGTGTTGGTGACCTGTATGTGATCCAGAACACCCAACACATCATGATACCAGGAGTGGTTGCATACTAGCACTTCTTAGACCTACCTGCAAGTGATCTGCCTTCCGCCAGCATTCCGTCATCCTGCAACATGGACAACATCAGCCCGCCGCCGCCGCTCCGCATCGCCAGTAACCTCGGGGCCAACTGGAAGATTTTCAAACAGCGCTTCCAGCTCTTCCTCGAAGCCATGGACAGGGTGGGCGCCTCTGACACCAGAAAGATTGCTCTTCTCCTCTCCACGGCCGGGGACTATGCCATCCACATTTTCAACTCTCTCACCTTTGCAGATGACGAAGACAAGATAAAGTTCAAGACGGTTCTCCTCAAATTTGACACTCACTGCAGCGTAGAGTTGAATGTAAGTTTCGAACACTACGTGTTCCAGCAGCGTTTGCAGGGTAAGGACGACTATTTCCAATCCTTTCTAACGCACCTCCGCAATCTTGCAGCTACGGGCCCCCCTCCGACTCCATGATACGCGACCAGATCATTTTCAGTGTTCAGTCGGACCCTCTACGTCAGCAGCTCCTCAAAGTAAAGCAACTCACCCTAGCGACCTGTGTCCTACATGAAAATGCCCCCAGTCAGTACTCCCATATACAAGCGGCTGAAACGGCGCGGCAAGGTCCCCACGAGGCGGAATGGGTCCAAGTGATTGAGCACCTCCAGAGCCTCAGCCTGGATGAGGCGGCCATTTCGCGCGCTTTTCGCGGACTCCCGCACTTGTACGCACCAAACGAGGGGATGGCGACGTGGAGAAACGTAATGCGCAGGCGCATTACGGTGTCGGTGTCGTAACGAAAAACAGTCTGTCCCCGAAGCAAAGCCACCAGCCGCTGTCGGTATTCAGCATCGATCCAGACGATAAGTGGTGTGCCACCCTGGCAGTCAACCAGAATTCGTAGCCCACCTCAGAGACTTAATTTGTGAACTTTGTGCACTAATGGACTCTCTGGTCTGTTCTGTTCTCCCGTTAATCGTTCAAGTGGTTTGTATATAGTGTTCATCTCGTTATTTGCGTGACACACTGTTTTTTCTGCACCAGGCACCTTCCCATGTAAATAGCTTAGTTTTATGTACAAAATCCTGTAAATATTTCGCACACGTAGTCTGGAACATTCACCACACACTATTTATTGTCACGCAGGCACATTTTTTTTATATAAAAGGGGGGGATGTCATAATATACAGCAGTATATCATGGTGCAGACACACACTGATGGACACACAGTGGGACCAATCAACATACACAACACCGCAACCAATCACCAGTGAGAGCACACACACTATAAAGACAGGGGGCATCAGAGTTCCCGTTCATTTGAGTAGTAGCTAGCTAGGAGCACAGAGCTCACAGCCTGCAACATAGACATTCACCATGTGCTGAGTGCATCAGCTGGTTAGGACAAGGCAAGGGTCTTTAGTTAAAGCTGGTATCGTATTTACCCACAGTTCAAGTATGTTTAAATAGTTAACCTTTTAATAAAATAGTGTTGCACTACTTCAAGTGTTGGTAACCTGTATGTGATCCAGAACACCCAACACGTCACATTAGAGGCAGTTCAGAGGAGGTTCACCAGATTGATTCCAGAGATGAGAAGAAGAATTCTCCATTTAAGAGACTAATTGCTGGGGAGGTAGGAGTCCGCTGGTGGGGAATGCGGGTGTCAGAGGTGGGCACAGACCTGGCCCCCCAGGATAGCCACTGCACATCTCCATGTCCACAGCCCCACCCCCTCACACTCCCGGGTGGACGGTGGAATGTACTACCTTGGCAACTGCCCGCTCTCCAGCCCCACCGACCTGGTCTAATGCCCTCCGCTCAGCAAGCATTGAGGGGCCGCAGGTCTAGCAGCCCAACAATGTGGAGCATCAGAACTCATCGCAGAGCAGGTTGTCATCATCCTCCATCCCATGGAACGGGATGGGAGGCAATTAGATTGTCTTATGCATGGTGGCCCAGGCGCACATGTTGTGTGGTCTCCTGTGGCTGCCTGAGACCCATGCTCTGCCCATCTTGGCACTCCTCTGCATCCTCCTCAGCAGACGAGGCCTGGCATTCGTTCCCTTCTCCAGCATGTCATCCCTCTCTGTGCGATGTCATGGAGGATGCAGCAGGCCACCACGATGTGGGAGACCCCTAGTGCTATACTGGAAGGCCCCTCCACAGAGGTCCAGGCACCTGAACTGCATCTTGAGCACGCCAATGCACAACTCAATCTTGCCTCTGGTCATTGCATGGACGTCATTGGAGCGGGTCTTCGCATTTGTATGTCGCCTCCGGATAGGCGTCATCAACCACAACCACAGCAGAAAAGCCCTATCATCCAGGAGCCACCCTCTCTCCTGAGGTGCACCTAGAAGGTGTCGGGAACCATCAACTGTGCCGGATGAAGGTGTCATACACACTGCCCGGTATCGGACACAGACATGCATCTTGTGGTCACAAACCAACTGCACGTTCATCAAGTGGAAGCCATTTCAGTTTGTGAAGACCACCCCTTCATGCGCCGGGACTCATAGGGAGACATGCGTCCCTTCGATCACCCCCTGGATCTCGGGTATTCCAGCGATGGTGGTGAATCCTGCTGCCCGGAAACCTGAGCCGACTGGGCATACAGGGTCTCCATTAGACGCAAATGCACCTGGGCACCAAAGTCTGCGAGAACCTTGACCGGTCCCCACTCACCACCTGAAAGGACTCCATGGTGACCATCACCTTGATGACCACCGGAGCGGGTGTCCTCCACCATACCCCCGCGATGCTAGATGCGCCATGATCTGGCAGAGATGTTGCACGGTCCCCCTGCTTTGGCAACACACTCGGTCTGCCAGGTCCTCGAATGACAGGCATCTTCCCCACACCCACCCCCCGGACATTCACCCTGGCACTCTGCCTCTGCCTCGCACCACAGGCCCCTTCGGTGCCCGGCCCCTGACTGCAGGTGTGCCGGTGGCTATACGCTCTGTAACCCCAGTCCAACGCCCTCTTATGTCATCTATTGTAGGTGTCCTCTTTGTGTGGGCTACATGATGCCCCGCTAGCAGGGTGGCGCTTGGGTGTGGGGGGTAAGGGCATCGATATGACCAGTGACGCTCTGCGCAACCACAGACCATGTTGGGCAGTCAGTGGGGCGTGCAGCAAGATGGCTACTTTGCAGGCTGCTGCATTGGCAGGCCGTGCCTGGACAGGGCAGCACGGTAGCATGGTGGTTAGCACAATTGCTGCACAGCTCCAGGGTCCCAGGTTCGATTCCCGGCTTGGGTCATTGTCTGTGCAGAGTCTACACGTTCTCCCCGTGTGTGCGTGGGGTTCCTCCAGGTGCTCCGGTTTCCTCCCACAGTCCAAAGATGTTCGGTGGATTGGCCATGCTAAATTGCCCTTAGTGTCCAAAATTGCTCTTAGTGTTGGGTGGGGTTACTGGGTTATGGGGATAGGGTGGAGGTGTGGGCTTGAGTAGGGTGCTCTTTCAAAGAGCCAGTGCAGACTCGATGGGCTGAATGGCCTCCTTCTGCACTGTAAATTCTATGAAATTCTATGACACCCCAGTCCTTTGGAGGTCACCCCAACTTCACGGCCCATCCCCTGGTCACCGCTCGGACATCCCTCCAGCCAGCGGCAGCATCGGCAGCCCATGGTTGCGCCTTTGGGAATATGTCCTCCCTCCTCCCTCTCCCTCAGCAGCCACACACCTGTTTCCCGATTTTATATACAAGCGAATCTCGCCGTTGGTAATTCCTCCTTGCTGGAGGCCTGGAGGTTTCGGAGGTGGGCCCGTTAATGATATGCCAACGGTGTTTACTGTACAATGTGTATGGCCACGCCGACGTGTGCTGAAGAATGCATTCATGACGCTGTCGAGGGGTCGGAGAATGACATTCCGTTTGGCGCCCGGCGCCGGCTACAATTTCAGCTGACGCGCGATTCTCCGCTCAATTGTGTTTCCCGATTCTGGCTTCGGCCGACGGAGAATCCTGCCTGAGGGGTTTGTCTTATGAAGTGCGATTGAGCAGTTTAGGCCTTTACTCTCTGAAGTTTAGAAGAATGAAAGGAAATTTAATTGATGTATATAAGATGATACAGTAGATGCAGAGTGGGTGCTTCCTCTTGTGGGACTATCTGGAATGAGTGGTCATAGTTTTGCAATAAGAAATAGCAGATTTAAAACAGAGATGAGAAGGAATTACTTCTCTCAAAGGGCAGTGAATCTGTGGAATTCACGATCCCAGAGTGTGGTGGATGCTGGGACATTGAGTAAATTTTAAGGAGGAGATGGACATATTTTTAATTAGTACTGGGTTGAAGGGTGTAGTACCCTCAATAACGACGCAAGAGAGTAGAATGGTAAAGAAGGCTTTAATAAGCTGAGAACTAGCCTGATGCTGAGACGGGTGCTTACTGGGTGCCGCCTACAGAGTGGCCCCTTATATACGACTCCCTGGAGGGAGGTGCCGGAGGCGGAATCCCCCAGGGTTCCAAGCCCGGTCTTAAAGAGGACATCACCTTACATGATGACAAGGGTACAGTAACACAGTAACCATTCATCACATTCACCCCCTGTTTAAAAAAAAATGTAAAGTCCGGCGGGGGTGAAGTGGAATCACAAGTCTATTCGTTTTGGCAGCCTGATTGTCCTCGTCGACCTCCTCAGCTCGGGCGGTGGTGCGGCAGACACGGACGTCTTAGGTGAGGGTACATCCGGGAGCATGGTGGTCGGAGCTTTGGTCCGGCTCGGGGTAGGGTGTCGGGGCGCAGGGGGGATAGCTGGGGATGGGGGTAGCGGTGCTGGCACCGGTGGGGAGTGTGGAGGGGGGGGGGCTAGGGGACACGCGCGGTCAGTGTCCACCGACGGAGTGGGGAACTGGGGGTGGCATCAGTGGTTGCCGGGTCCTGCAGGGAAACCGTGAGAGGGGGGCGTCTGTAGTGGGGGAACCAGCGGGTGCCAGATCCCGGAGGGAAGCCGTGTCTTGCCTGCTGTCGGGGTACTCGACATAGGCGTATCGGGGGTTCGCATGTAGTAGTCGGACCCTCTCGATCAGGGGGTCCGTTTTATGGCTCCTCGTGTGCCTCCGGAGAAGAACAGGTCCCGGAGTCGTCAGCCAAGGTGGAAGCGAAGTCCCGGAGGTGGACTTCCTGGTGAAGACAAACAAACAGTTGTGAGTGGTCTCATTTGGGGCCGTGCAGAGGAGTGACCTAATGGACTGGAGGGCAGCGGGTGGTTGGGAGATTTCTCGACCATAGGGCCAGGAGGACAGCCTTCCACACTGTCGCGTTCTCCCTCTCCACCTGCCCGTTTCCCCGCGGGTTATAACTGGTCATTCTGCTCGAGGCGATGCCTTTGCTGAGCAGATACTGACACAGCTCATCGCTCATGAACGATGTACCCCGGTTGCTGTGGATATAAGCGGGGAAACCAAACAGGGTGAAGATGCTGTTCAGTGCCTTAATCACGGTGGCCGAGGTCACGTTGGGACAGGGGACGACGAATGGGAAGCAGGAAAACTTGTCGATGACGGTTAGGAAGTAGGCATTGCGGTTGCTGGATGTGAGGGGACCTTTGAAGTCCACGCTTAGTCGCTCAAAGGGCCCCGAGGCCTTTACAAGGCGAGCCTTGTCTGGCCGGTAGAAGTGCGATTTGCACTCCGCGCAGATCTGGCAAGCCCTGGTCATGGCCTTGAACTCCTTGGTGGAGTAAGGTAGGTTGCGGGACTTGATAAAGTGGGCGAGCCGGGTAACCCCCGGGTGACAGAAGTCATTGTGGATGGCCCGCAGGCGATCCTCCTGCGCGTTGGTGCACGTGCCACGGGACAGGGCATCTGGGGGCTCGTTGAGCTCCTCTGGACCAGTGTCCTTCAAACTTTTTTTCCGGGGACCCATTTTTACCAACCGGCCAACCTTCGGGACACAACCCGGCCGTCCTTCGCGACCCACGCCGGCCGACCTGCGCAACCCACCATTTTCTCTTACCTTGTTTGCTGCTGACAAAAATGGAGGAAATGGTTTTAGGTCCCTTTGGCCCTCGTACACGCTCCTCCAATGGAACCTGTTGGATAAAGGTGAAGCCTTCTGGTGTCGGAAAGTATGGAGTCTCCATCTGTCCAAAGTTCTGAATTGTTTTCCTGTAAAATTTTATCAAATAAGCCCCCCCCCGAACTTGTAAAAAAATAAAAAATAAAGTGAGTAAAATAAATCAAAAAAATCAATAAAAACCACCCGAATTTTTAAAAATAAATAAATGAAAAAAATAAAAATTAAATGAATAAAATAAATGAATAAAAACCACTACAGAACTTGTAAAACAAAAAGCTGCAACCGTTTAAAAAAAAGACGGCTGCACTGATTATGCGCGCCGATCATCGTGCGCGCATGCGCAATGCGGGCGAATTTTTTTTTTAAAAACATGTTCGCGGCCGCTTGCAACCAGCGTTATGAAAAGCCGACTGCTGCGCCAGGATTTGCGCGATCGGGAGCACCGCAGACAATGGCTCCGCGACCCTCCCGACACCCGCCCGCGACCCACCCACGGGTCGCGCCCCCGACTTTGAAGAACACTGCCCTGGACGATACTTGATGTCATACGTGTAGGCGGAGAGTTCAATCCTCCACCTCAAGATTTTATCATTTCTAATTTTGCCCCGTTATGCGTTATCAAACATGAAGGTTAACGAGGGTGAATCTCCTCCGGGCTAGGTAGTGCCTCCAGTGCCGCACGGCCTCCACAATGGCTCGTGCCTCCTTTTCGACTGCAGAGTGCCGAATCTCGGAGGCGGTGCGGGTCCGGGAGAAGAAAGCTACTGGCCTGCCTACCTGGTTGAGGGTAGCAGCCAGGGTGATGTCTGATGCTTCGCTCTCTACCTGGAAAGGGATGGTTTCATCCACCGCGTGCATAGCGGCCTTGATGATGTCGGCCTTGATACGGCTGAAGGCCGACCGGGCCTCAGCCGTCAGGGGAAATGCCGTGGTCTTTATGAGTGGGTGGGCTTTGCCCGCATATTTGGGGACCCACTGGGCATAACAGGAGAAAAGCCCCAAGCACCGTTTGAGAGCCTTGAGGCTACGGGGGAGGGGAAGTTCCTTAAGGGGGCGCATGCGGTCAGGGTCAGGACCTAGGACCCCGTTTTCCACGACGTAGCCGAGGATGGCTAGTCGGGTTGTGTGGAAAACGCATTTTTCCTTGTCATAGGTCAAGTTGAGAGCTCGGGCGGTCTGGAGGAACTCTTCAAGGTTCGTGTCATGGTCCTGCTGATCATGGCCACAGATGGTGACATTGTTCAAGTACGGGTATGTAGACCGCAAGCCGTACTGGTCCACCATTTGGTCCATCGCCCTCTGGAAGACGGAGACCCCATTTGTGACACCGAAGGGGACCCTGAGGAAGTGGAAGAGCCGGCTGGCTGCTTCGAAAGCAGTATAGGGGCGGCCTTTCGGTCGGATAGGGAGCTGGTGGTAGGCGGATTTGAGATCGACAATGGAAAATACCCGGTACTGAGCGATCCGATTGACCATTTCTGCTATGCGAGGAAGGGGGGTACGCATCGAGCTGCGTGAAGCGGTTTATGGTCTGGCTATAGTCTACGACCATCCGTTTCTTTTCCCCAGACCATATGACCATCACTTGTGCTCTCCAAGGGCTGTTGCTAGCGTCGATGACCAACTCACCCAGTAAACGCTGGACCTCTGACTTGATGAAAGTCAGGTCTTGGGCACTGTGCCGCCGGCTCCTGGTGGCGACGGGCTTACAGTCGGGAGTGAGGTTCGCGAATAGAGAGGGGGGTGCGACTTTCAGTGTCGCAAGGCTGCATACCGTGAGGGGGGGGTCAAGGGTCTGCCGAACGTCAGTGTCAGGCTTCGCTGGCTACATGGAAATCCAGCCCGAGCAGCAGGGGGGGTGCAGTGGTGAGGGAGGATATAAAGTTTGAAACAAGCGTATTCAGCGCCCTGGATCGAGAGGACCGCAATACAATACTCCTCGATTTGGACCGAGTGGGACCCGGAGGCGAAGGCTATGGTTTGGGACGCGGGATGGGTGTGCAAGGAGCAGCACTTTACCGTTTCTGGGTGGATAAAGCTCTCCGTGCTCCCGGAGTTGAAGAGGCAGGGAGTGTCGCGCCCGTTGACCTGGACCTGCATCATGGAATTTTGCAGGTGCTTTGGCCACGTTTGGTCGAGGGTGATCGCTCCCAGTTCCGGATAGTCCGAGTCCTCAGCCGAGTCGGATTCACAAAATGGCCACCGCCGTCGGTCGCACGTGTTGGGCCGAGAAGATGGCCACTGCGAAGATGGCCGCCCCCATGATTCGCACAAGGCAGATGACACGTCAGAAGGGGGCGTGTCCGGTCGGTGCGCAGCCGCGTTGCGAGGCCTGCGGGCCTGTGAGCCCGATTTTCAGGTCTGATGATCTTTCTGTTTCTGGGCCATGGGCATGGCCAGGCAGACCCTCGCGAAATGCCCCTTCTTTTTGCAGTCGCTGCAGATGGCAGAGCGGGCTGGGTAGCGTGGACATGGGTGCTGGCCCTGCCCACAGAAATAGCATGGTGTGCCCCTGATCTGTGCAGATCGCCGCACGGCGCAGGCCCGTAGCGTGGCCGAGTCTGGGGAAGTCCGAGGCAGGCTCGCGGGATCCGTGGGATACGTGCCTACATTGTGGCAGGCCACTTCCAGCAAGGTGGCGAGCGTTACCGTGTCCTGGAAGACTTTTGCTCCATTTTCGAGGAGTCGCTGCCGGATATAGGGCGAACGGATACCGGACAAGAAAGCGTCTCGGATGTCCAGGTTCATATGGACTTTCCCCATCACATCCTGATGATTGCAGTTCCTGGCGAGCGCGGTGAGCTTTTCCACGAATTCGTCTAGCGTTTCCCCTGAGCGCTGCTGGCAGGTAGAGAGTAGATGCCGGGCATGTACCTCGTTTATGATTTTGACGAACCGCTTGCGTAGGATCTCGACCACCTCGTCGTAAGTAGTCGCCTTCGCGATCGTGGCGGAGATTCTGTGACTCACCTGGGCGTGGAGTAGGCGCAGCTTGCGTGGCCCTAGGACGGGAGTCCCCGAGGAGTCCAGGTAGGCCTCGAAGCAGCGGAGCCAGTACTTAAAAATTTATTTTGCCTCTGGTGTCCGTGCTTCCAGGTTGAGCTTCTCTGGCTTGAGACCTGCGTCCATCCTAACGTAGTTCAGCTTATTAAGAAGGCTTTAATAAGCTGAGAACTAGCCTGATGCCGAGACGGGTGCTTACTGGGTGCCGCCTACAGAGCGGCCCCTAATATAAGACTCCCTGGTGGGCGGTTCGGAAGACGGAGTCCCCCAGGGTTCCAAGTCCGGTCTTAAAGGGGACATTACCTTACATGATGATAAGGGTACAGTAACACAGTAACCATTCATCACAAAGGGTTACGGGGACGAGCAGGAAAGTGGAGTTGGGGCTGAGATGAGGTGTCATGATCGTATTGAATGGCGGAGCAGGGGCGAGGGGCTAAAGTCCCTACTCCTGCACCTTGTTCTTATGTTTTTATTTACACAGTAAAACTAGAGATGGGGAGGGGAAAGATAACATCAACTTGCAGATCTTAAGATCCTGAAAATATAGATCACTCATTCTGAATTGTGTGAGAATTCAGCAAAGAATCCAAACTCTTCTTCCTCCATTCAGCTCAAACAGAGTCTCTATAGATTAGAGGCATCCACAAACAGAGGCACACCTGCTCTAGCACTTAGAGTGTCGCACATATCTAGGCCCAATCAGGGTGAAAGAAGTATGATTCGGCTCACTGTACAATGCTTATAAAAAAATTCATTCATATGATGTGGGCACTACTGGCTGGGCCAGCATTTATTGCCCATCCCTAATTGCCCTTGAACAGAGTGGTTTGCTGGTGTCCCTTGTAGGCTAGACCCAGGTAAGGTTGGCAGATATTAGTGAACCAGATGGATTCTTACAACAACTAACAACAGTTACATGAGACTTTTCATTCCAGATTTTTATTGAACTCCAATTTCACCATCTGCCGTGGTATTTCCCTGGGTCTCAGGATTATTAGTCCAGTGACAATACCACTGTGTCACTATCTCCCACTTCTAGTACAGAAAGCACCTTTTGCCATTATCATTATTGTCTGTAATAGTACTTGCCTTTCTCTCGAGGAACATGAGTTCTGGGACCTTTAGGATATAGAAATTCTCAGAAATGCTAGCAAGCTTTTTCTTGGGACAAGCAAATCCCACAATGCATCACAAATCACACTGGCAGGCGATTCCATACAGAGAAAAAAAGAAGCAAAATAGTAATTGGCAAGAGCGTCACCTGGGATGTGGCTCTCTCATGTATCTCCTGGTTTCCACCTTACGAGATGTGACATCAGAGGCCTGAGAGGCAGTGTAAACGTGCTGACTCTCAACTTGCGATTGTACAAAGAGGCCCAAGAAATGGAGGAAATATTTCACAAAGAGGAAGTGTCCACTGTATATACATTGCCAATGCCTCCATTTTAAAATCCTTGTCCATGTATTCAAATCCCTCCGTGGCCTCAGCTCTCTCTGTATCTGTAATCTGCTCCAGTCCTGCAATCCCCCTAGACGTTTGCAAACCTCCAATTCTTGCATTTTCTCACTTCCCTTGTCTTACTCCTGGTGGCTGAAACTTCAGCTGAAATTTCTCTTTATTCGGCTCTCTGTCAAATTTTGTTCAACAACACTCCTACCATGGAATGTTTTACTATGTTAAAAGTGCTATATAAATGGAACTTGTTTTTATACAGTAAAACATCAGTGGATCTCCTGTGGCATTTCTCAGTGGTGAGACGGAGGTTATACTCATTTCTATGACAAAGTTAAATGTGGCAGAAAGAAGATAAGGGACTTATATGAAATGTGAGCAATTGACACGACCAATTTTTTATATAAATATGTTCATGTCGAAATAAATATGTCTCATGAACATTCTATAATCTGTACACATTTCTTGTATATAGAAAATACATAGAAAATACAGCACAGAACAGGCCCTTCGGCCCACGATGTTGTGCCGAACCTTTGTCCTAGATTAATCATAGATTATCATTGAATTTACAGTGCAGAAGGAGGCCATTCGGCCCTTTGAGTCTGCACCGGCTCTTGGAAAGAGCACCCCACCCAAACTCAACACCTCCACCCAACACCAAGGGCAATTTTGGACACTAAGGGCAATTTATCATGGCCAATCCACCTAACCTGCACATCTTTGGACTGTGGGAGGAAACCGGAGCACCCGGAGGAAACCCACGCAGACACGGGGAGGACGTGCAGACTCCGCACAGACAGTGACCCAAGCCGGAATCGAACCTGGGACCCTGGAGCTGTGAAGCAATTGTACTATCCACAATGCTACCGTGCTGCCCTTAAGAACAAATAAATCTACACTATATCATTTTACCGTAATCCATGTACCTATCCAATAGCTGCTTGAAGGTCCCTAATGTTTCAGACTCAACTACTTCCACAGGCAGTGCATTCCATGCCCCCACTACTCTCTGGGTAAAGAACCTACCTCTGATATCCCTCCTATATCTTCCACCATTCACCTTAAATTTATGTCCCCTTGTAATGGTTTGTTCCACCCGGGGAAAAAGTCTCTGACTGTCTATCTATTCCCCTGATCATCTTATAAACCTCTATCAAGTCGCCCCTCATCCTTCTCCGTTCTAATGAGGCTTTTCTTCTCATTGTCATGTTTCTGTTAACCACATTCTGTGTTAACATTAATCATTATAAGTTCCTATTTCTACATTTATAATGGAACTCGCCGATGTAAATTTATCATCTTGTAATTCCGTATGCTAGCCACCAAGTGGCAGTATATTATCCTTTCCCCAAATTGTCCAAAATGCTTGCTGAAAAATTTGTTATCGACCATATTTTCCTTCGTGGCTGAAAACTTTAATATGAGAAACAAAATAAAAGTTACAAAAATTGTCTTCATTCACAATGATATTTCTAAATGTGCACATTTGTCTTTTGCCTTTTTTCTTAATGCGTTCACTTAAAGGTCCCAAGCTCTCCAAATAGTCGAAGCTTGAGCTCTATATTTTTGACATCAAAGTAGGCTTTTATTTTATTCTTTTCTGGAATGTGGGTGTCGCTGGCCAAGCCAGCACTTTTATTGCCCATCCCTAATTGCTGCAGAGTAGGTGGTGGTGAGCCACCTTCTTGAACCGCTGCAGTCCATATGGTGTAGGTACACCCACAATGCTGTTGGTAGGAGAGCGAGGATTTTGACCCAGCGTCAGTGAAGGAATGGGGATTATAATTCCAAGTCAGGATGAAGTGCGACTTGGAAGGTAACCTGCAGGTGGTGTTATCATGGGCTGGATTCTCCGTCGGCGGGATCCTCCACTTCGCCGGCACTGCACTCATGCCCGCAGATTTCCCAAAGGCATGGGGATACTCACAATGGATAATCCTATTGGCTGGCGCTGCCGGCGGGGGCGCGCCACACCAGAAAACGGGTGCGGCGGGACAGAGAATCTGCTGCCCTTGACCTTCTAGGTATTAGAGGTCCGGGGTTTGGAAGATGTTGTTGAAGGAGTCTCGCTGAGTTGTTGCAGTTCATTTTCTACATGGCAAGCACTGCTGTCTCTGTCTGTGTGTCGGTGGTGGAGGATGTGGATGTTAAAATGATGGTGTGTCAATCAAGCGAGCTGCTTTGTCCTGGATGGTGTTGAACTTCTTGAGCGTTGTTGCAGATACACTCATTTGGGCAAGTGGAGAGTATTCCATCATGCTCCAGACTTCAGCCTTGTAGATGTCAATGAGCTATGGAGAGCCAGGAGGTGAGTTACTCTGCAGAATTCTGACCTGCTCTTGTAGCTTCAGTGTTTATATGGCTGATCCAGTTCAGTTTCTGTTCAATAGTAACCCCCAGGATGTTGATAGTCGGGGATGTCATTAAATGTAAAGGGGAGAGATGTTTAAATTCTTTCTTATTGGAGGTGGTCATTTCCTGGCACGTGTGTGGCATGAATGATACTTGCCAAGTCTGAATGATATCCACATCTTGCTGGATATGGGCACTGATTTTTTCAGTATCTGTGAATCCTGCGAATGGTGCTGAACATTATTCAATCATCAGCAAACATCTCCACATCTGAGCTGATGATGGAGGGAAGGTCATTGATGAAGCAGCTGAAGATGGTTGGGCCTGGGGCACGCCTGTAACGATGTCCAGAGATTGAAATGATTCACCATTACCTCTTTTAAACTTCTGCCACAGAACAATGGAAAGCTTTTGGAATTCAAAAATTACTAAAGAATTGGTGAACATTCGAAAATACTGGGCGGGATTCTCCATTGGCTGACACCGAAATTGGGCGGAGAATAGGTTTCGACGTTAAATCGCGGCAGGCGCTAATTTGAAATGAAATGAAAATCGCTTATTGTCACAAGTAGGCTTCAATGAAGTTACTGTAAAAAGGCCATAGTCGCCACATTCCGGCACCTGTTCAGGGAGGCTTTGACGCCAAATCGCAATACTCTGTCACCTTGATAGCGGTGTCAATGCGGTTCAGACCACAACTACAGTGGACACCATTTTCACATCATTAGTGGGCCCTACCCGGTATTCTCCAGAGCTTCCGCGATGCTCCTCCTCCGATGGGCCGAGTTCCCAATGGAACAATAAAGTTCGCTTGTGTCTTTAAAAATCGGGAAGCTGCCATCATAGCTGCTGAGGGTGAGAGAGGGGGTACGGAAAATATCCAACATCGCCATAGTTTGCTGACAATAGTACCTCTGGCCGGGGGGCTTCTGCCAGGGCCGGAGGGGTAGCAAGGGGTGGCCAGGAGGTGGGCTGTGGGATGGGGGTGGATGGGCAGGGAACACTATTACCGCAGTCGGCAAGGCAGCCATGCAGCTGCACACGCAGCTAACAGTCCATTGTGAACTCAGGGCCACGGGTCGTATGGGTGTCCCCCAGGCCACCCCCCAGATGCCCTCTGGTCCCAGCCGACCCATCAGCTGTATGGATGGCTCCAGCACCACCAGTGCCATCTCGGTGGCTGGGATGGTGTGTGGGGGGAGTGTAATGTGTTTGTGCGGCTGCAGCTTGTCAGCATCCCGCGTGTCACGGACACTCGAATCACGGACCCTGCGAATCCCGCACCGTTTGTCATTGGAATCGATTGTGTTCCACATGGCACCAGTTCTAGCCCCTCCACAGTTGTTACATTGATCAAGTTCGGCACCAGTTTTGCTGTCGTGAAAGTCCACGAATTCTGCGTCGGCGTCAATACTTAGTCTCACAAATGGAGAATCCTGCCCGCCATCCTTTAAGAATGGATTTTGACTTATTTATTCTCAATATAGATGCTTACCCTGGATAAATGTGTTTTCAAATCAACTGTGCTGGTGATAACTAAACTATGAGGATTTTTAATCTGTTAGTACATATATATCTCATTGTAAACTCGATAGGGAGAATTCAAACTCACAAACATATTTTCTGGCATAAAACTTATGCTTGGTTTCAAATGTTGCCTGGTGATCAGGCCCATTCTATCTGTGGCAGAAATGGGCACGTTCCACATCGGCTCAGGCAACCTTCAGTCACCCAGGACATCTGCCTGAAACAGGTGTAAAGCTCCGGACATTACGTAAAATTTACAGCACAGAAGCAGGGCACTCATCCCTAATGGTCCAAACGCCTTCCTTTAGGGGACGCAATGGCATAGTGATATTGTCACTGGACCAGTACCCTGGGGACCCAAGTGCAAATCCCACATGTTGGAACTGGAATTCAAATTCATTCAAAATCTGAAACGAAAAGTCTGATACTGACCATTGTTGGAAAAATCCATCTGGCTCCTGAGGGAAGGAAATCTACTGTCCTTACCTGGTCTGACCGATGTGTGACTCTCGATCCACAGCAATATGGTTAACTCTTAACTACCCGAGCAAGCCACTCAAATCGCTAGATAATGTCCCTGACCCCACTATCACCATCCCTGGATATATCCTGTCCCACTGACAGGACAGAGGTGACAGGACGGTGATGTACAGTCAGGAGGGGGTTGCCCTGGGAGTCCTCAAAATTGACTCTTGACCCATGAAGTCTCTTTTTTTTTAAAAATATGTTTTATTGAAATTTTTTTCCCAAACAACAATTTTTCCCCTCTTACAAAGCAAACACAACAATAACAATACAGAAATTTTTAACAATACACAAGTAACAAAACCCCTTTATCTTTGACCTAAACTAAACTAACCCCCCCCCCCTTCCCCCCTCCCCCCCACCCTTCCCCCTGGGTTGCTGCTGTTAGTCATCTGTCTTCCCTCTAACGTTCCCCTAGGTAGTCGAGAAATGGCTGCCACCGCCTGGTGAACCCTTGAGCCGATCCTCTCAGGGCAAACTTTATCTGCTCCAGTTTAATGAACCCCGCCATATCATTTACCCAGGCCTCCAGTCTGGGGGGTTTTGCCTCCTTCCACATGAGTAGGATCCTGCGCCGGGCTACTAGGGACGCAAAGGCCACAACGTCGGCCTCTTTCGCCTCCTGCACTCCCGGCTCTTCCGCAACTCCAAATAGAGCTAACCCCCAGCCTGGTTTGACCCGGGCCTTCACCACCCGCGAAATCACTCCCGTCACTCCCTTCCAATACCCTTCCAGTGCCGGACACGCCCAAAACATATGTGCGGAGTTTGCCGGGCTCCCGCCACACCTCCCACATTTGTCCTCCACTCCAAAGAACCTGCTCAATCTTGCTCCTGTTATGTGTGCTCTATGTAGCACCTTAAATTGAATCAGGCTAAGCCTGGCGCATGAGCAAGAGGAATTTACCCTGCTTAGGGCATCAGCCCACATACCCTCCTCTATCTCCTCCCCTAGTTCTTCTTCCCACTTTCCTTTTGGTTCGCCCACCGACTCCTCCCCCTCTTCCCTCATCTCTCGGCAAATCTCTGACACCTTGCCCTCTCCGACCCACACCCCTGAAAGCACCCTGTCCTGTATCCCCTGTGTCGGGAGCAATGGAAATTCCCTCACCTGTTGTCTAGTAAACGCCCTCACCTGCATATATCTCAAGAAATTTCCCCGGGGCAACTTATACTTTTCCTCCAATGCTCCCAAGCTCGCAAAAGTTCCATCTATAAATAAATCTCCCACCCTCCTAATTCCCAACTGGTACCAGCTCTGAAATCCTCCATCCATTCTTCCTGGGGCGAACCTATGGTTGTTCCTGATTGGGGACCCCACCAGGGCTCCCCGCACCCCTCTCTGTCGCCTCCACTGTCCCCAGATATTCAATGTTGCCGCCACCACCGGGTTCGTGGTAAACTTTTTAGGTGAGATCGGTAGCGGCGCCGTCACCAGCGCCTCTAAACTCGTCCCTTTACAGGACTATCTCTCCAGTCTTTTCCACGCCGCTCCCTCACCCACCATCATCCATTTACGTATCATTGCCACATTGGCGGCCCAATAGTAATCGCCGAAGTTCGGTAGTGCCAATCCTCCTCTGTCCCTACTACGCTGAAGGAACCCCCTCCTTACTCTCGGACCTTTCCCTGCCCACACGAAGCTCGTGATGCTCCTGTGTATTTTATTAAAAAAGGTCTTGGTGATTAGTATAGGGAGACATTGAAATACAAATAAGAACCTCGGGAGGACCATCATCTTAATCGCTTGCACCCTGCCCGCCAGCGATAGAGGCTGCATGTCCCACCTCTTGAAGTCCTCCTCCATTTGTTCTACCAACCGTGTCAGATTAAGTCTGTGCAAGGTTCCCCAGCTCCTAGCGATCTGAATCCCCAGGTATCGGAAGTTTCTTTCCACTTTCCTTAGAGGCAAGCCTTCTATCTCTCTACTCTGGTCCCCTGGATGTATCACAAATAATTCACTCTTCCCCATGTTTAGCCTATACCCCGAGAAATCCCCGAACCCCCCCAAAATTCGCATAACCTCTATCATCCCCCCCGCTGGGTCCGACACGTATAACAATAGGTCATCTGTGTATAGCGAGACTCGGTGTTCTTCTCCCCCTCTAATCACCCCTCTCCATTTCCTGGAGTCTCTCAACGCCATGGCCAGAGGTTCAATTGCCAACGCGAACAACAATGGAGACAGCGGGCATCCCTGTCTTGTTCCCCTATATAGTCGGAAATACTCCGATCTATGTCGACCTGTAACTACGCTTGCCGTTGGAGCCCCATAAAGAAGTCTAACCCAGCTAATAAACCCATTCCCAAACCCAAACCTCCTGAACACTTCCCATAAATACTCCCACTCCACCCTATCAAATGCCTTCTCTGCGTCCATTGCCGCCACTATCTCTGCCTCCCCCTCCACTGGGGGCATCATTATCACCCCTAATAGTCGTCGCACGTTAACATTCAGTTGTCTCCCTTTTACGAACCCTGTCTGGTCTTCGTGCACCACCTCCGGGACACAGTCCTCTATCCTCGATGCCAGTACCTTTGCCAACAATTTGGCGTCCACGTTCAATAATGAAATGGGTCTATAGGACCCGCACTGCAACGGATCTTTATCCCTCTTCAAAATTAACGATATCGTCGCCTCCGACATCGTCGGGAGTAGAGTCCCCCCTTTCCTGGCCTCATTGAACGTCCTCACCATCAACGGGGCCAACAAGTCCACATATTTTCTGTAATACTCCACCGGGAACCCGTCTGGTCCTGGGGCCTTCCCTGCTTGCATGCTTCCCAGTCCCTTAATAACCTCGTCCACCCCAATCGGTGCCCCCAGGCCTACCACCCCCCGCTCCTCCACTTTCGGGAACCTCAATTGGTCCAGGAACTGCCGCATCCCCTCCTCTCCCTCTGGGGGTTGAGACCTATACAGTTCTTCATAGACGGTCTTGAACACCTCATTTATCTTTCCTGCCCTTCGCACCGTGTCTCCCCTTTCGTCTCTAATTCCTCCTATCTCCCTCGCTGCTGCCCTCTTTCGCAATTGATGAGCCAACAGGTGACTAGCCTTTTCCCCATATTCATACCTCCTCCCCTGTGCCTTCCTCCACAGTACCTCCGCCTTTCTGGTGGTCAGAAGGTCAAATTCCGTCTGGAGTCGTCTCCTCTCCCTGTACAATTCCTCCTCCGGGGTCTCTGCAAATTCCCTATCCACCCTTAAAATCTCCCCCAGTAATCTTTCCCTTTCCTTGGCCTCTGTTTTCCTTTTGTGGGCCCCAATGGAGATCAGCTCTCCTCTGACCACCGCTTTTAGTGCTTCCCATACCACTCCCACAGGGACCTTGCCGTCGTCATTGACCTCCAGGTATCTCTCAATACACCCCCGCACTCTTGCACACACTCCCTCATCCGCCATCAGTCCCACATCTAATCGCCAGAGTGTTCTCTGCTCCCTTTCCTCTCCTAATTCCAGGTCCGCCCAATGTGGGGCATGATCCGAAACCGCTATGGCTGAGTACTCAGCTTCTTCCACCCTAGAGATCAACGACCTTCCCAAAACAAAAAAATCTATCCGGGAGTACACTTTATGGACATGGGAGAAGAAGGAAAACTCCCTAGCCCTAGGTCTAAGAAATCGCCATGGATCCACTCCCCCCATTTGGTCCATAAACCCCTTAAGTACCTTGGCCGCTGCCGGCCTTCTTCCGGTCCTTGAGCTGGATCTATCTAGCCCCGGGTCCAGCACCGTATTAAAGTCCCCTCCTAAAATCAAGTTTCCTACCTCCAGGTCCGGTATACGCCCCAGCATCCGTCTCATAAATCCCGCATCGTCCCAGTTTGGGGCCTACACATTAACCAACACGACCTCCATTCCCTCCAGCCTGCCACTCACCATTACATATCTACCTCCGCTATCTGCTACGATGTTCTTTGCTTCAAATGCTACCCGTTTCCCCACCAAAATGGCCACTCCTCTATTCTTTGCGTCCAGTCCTGAGTGGAACACCTGTCCCACCCATCCTTTCCTTAGCCTAACTTGGTCCGCCACCTTTAGGTGCATCTCTTGGAGCATAACCACGTCTGCCCTTAGTCCTTTCAAATGCGCGAGCACTCGGGCCCTTTTTATCGGTCCGTTCAGGCCTCTCACGTTCCATGTGATCAGCCTCACTAGGGGGCTACCTGCCCCCCTCCCGTGTCGACTAGCCATTACCTTCTCTAGGCCAGTCCCATATCCCGCCTCCGCGCTCCCGCTCGCTCCCCCAGTGTCGCACACCATCCCCGCCCACCCACTCTTTAGCCATTTCCTTTTGGATTTCCGCAGCAGCAACCCAGTTGTCCCTCCCCTCCCCCTCCCTCCCCCCCTCCCCGCTAGATCTCTTTCTAGCATGATTGCTCCCCCCATATTACTTCCGTAAGTCAGCTGACTTCAACTGACCCCGGCTACTCCTGCTCACTCCTCGACCCCCCCGTGTGGGGAACTCCCATCCGCCTTGCGCCTGTCTTCCCGCCTTATTCTTTCTGGCGCCAGAACATCCCTTTACCTGACCCGCCTCTTATGGCGCAGCTCCCTTTCCCCTCCCCCTCCCCTTCCCCATTCTCCAACTATGTCCCGTCTTTCCCCCCTCACCGGCGCCCACATTTCCCCAATGTCTCCCCCCTTCCCAATTTACTTCTCAATTAACTTCAACCATAACATTAACAATAACATTTCCTGCAGCATCAGTCCCTCAGTTCCGATCCAATTTCTCTTCTTTGATGAAGGTCCATGCTTCCTCCGCCGTCGCGAAATAATGGTGTCTCTCCTGATACGTGACCCATAGTCTTGCCGGCTGCAGCATCCCGAACTTCACCTTCCTTTTATGCAACACCTCTTTGGCTCGGTTGAAGCTCGCCCTCCTTCTCGCCACCTCCGCACTCCAATCCTGGTATACCCGTACCACTGCATTCTCCCATCTGCTACTCCGCACCTTTTTAGCCCATCTCAGGACCTCTTCTCTATCCTTAAGGCGGTAAAATCGCACGATTATCGCCCTGGGTGGTTCTCCCGCTTTTGGTCTTCTCGCCGGAATCCGATTTGCCCACTCCACCTCCAAGGGGCCTGTAGGGGCCTCAGCACCCATCAGTGAGCTCAGCATCGTACTTGCGTACGCTCCACAGTCCACTCCTTCCACACCCTCAGGGAGACCCAGTATCCGAAGGTTCTTCCTTCGCGCTCCATTTTCTAGGGCTTCGAACCTTTCAGTACACCTTTTATGAAGTGCCTCGTGCGTCTGTGTCTTAACCGCCAGGCCCAGGATCGCGTCCTCAATATCTGTCACCTTCTGCTCCACCACGCGGAGCTCTGTCTCCTGGGTCTTTAATGTCTCCTTGAGCCCCTCAATTGCCTGTAGCAACGGGGTCAGCACCTCCCTCTTCAGCAGCTCCACGCACCGTCTCACAATTTCATCCTGCTCAGGCCCCCATGTCGCCTGCGCTTTCTCCGCCGCCATCTTGTACTTCTCTCTTTCTGACCCTTTGGTCGACGATTCCTCGCGCTGCAGCCGCCGCCGCCGGTTTTTTCCTCCTTTGTTTGGGGGGGACTCCCTTCTCACACACCCCACACCGGGTTTCGTCATCGAAAAATTCCCCGTTGGGGCTCTTAAAAGAGCCCGAAGGTCCGTCGGAGCTGGAGCCGCCGAAGCGTGCGGCTAGCTCGGTATCACCGCAACCGGAAGTCCCTTCAGTGGCCTTGATGAGGTCTTTTCACACTTGTTCCCTCTGCTGCTAGAATTCACCTTTGATACAGGCCCTCAGGTCAGCTTGCAGCTTCAAGCTTGCCCTTCCCCCGCCTGCATGCTGGAAGAGGCCCTGTTTATCCTGCAGTTGCAGCCAAATCTTTTACTGTTTCTGCCGTGTCTGGCAACCCAGAGACATACCCTTCCTGGGGGACACTGTCGGGGGAATATTGCAGCCTTCTTCCCACACCGGGAAATGTCAAACAAATGCCGTGGGGGCCCTGTAAAAGAGCCCAAAAGTCCGTTCCAAGCAGGAGCTGCCGAATATGCGACCTAGCTCTGCATAGCCGCACCCGGAAGTCGACCCATGAAGTCTCATGGCATCAGGTCAAACATGGGCATGAATACCTCCTGCTAATTACCATGTACCGTTCCCCCTCAACTGATGAATCAGTACTGCTCCATGTTGAACACCACTTGGGTGAAGCACTGAGGACGTCAAGGATGCAAACTATTCTCTGGTTTGGGGACTTCAGTGTCTATCTCCAAGAATGACTCGGTAGCACCACTATAGACCGAGCTGGCTGGGTCCTAAAGGACAGAACTGCAAGACTGGTATTGCAGCAGGTGGGGAGGCAATAAACATGAGCAGAAAACATATTTCTCCTAATCCTCATAACCTGCCTTGTTCAGATTCACCTGGCCATGACAGTATCAGTAGGAGTGACAACTGCACAGTCCTGGTGGAGACAAAGTCCCATCTTCAAACTGAGGATACCCTCCATTGTGTTGTGTGGCACTACCATTGTGGTAGGATAATACAAATAGGATAAACTTCAAACAGGTCTGGAAACTAAAAACTGGACAATCCTCAGCAACAGAATTGCACTCAATCACCATGTGCAGCCTCATGGCCTGGTATATTCCCCCCTCTCTGCCATTATCATCAAGCCAGAGGATCAACCCTGGTTCAATGAAGCATGCAGAAGGAAATGTCAGGAGCAACATCAGGTATATCTAAAAATGAGGTGTCAAGCTGGTGAAGCTACAACACAGGACTACTTGTGTGCCAAACAGCATAAGCAGTAATAGACAGAGCTAAGCCATTCCACAACCAATGAAGCATGTCTAAGCTCTTCAGTCCTGCCATATACAGCCGGGAATGGGGGTGGACAACTCACTAGATGAGGAAACTCCACATATGGCCCCATCCTCAATAATGAGCGGCACAGTGGTTAGCACTGTTGTTTCACGGTGCCAGGGACCCAGGTTCAATTCCCGGCTTGGGTCACGTTCTCCATGTGTCTGCGTGGGTTTCCTCCGGGTGCTCCAGTTTCCTCCCACAAGTCCTGAAAGATGTGTTTGCTAGGTGAATTGGACATTCTGAATTCTCCCTCAGTGTACCCAAACAGGCACCGGAATGTGGCAACTAGGGGCTATTCACAGTAACTTCATTGCAGTGTTAATGTAAGCCTACTTGTGACAATAATAAAGATTATTATTAATGGAGAAGCCCAGTATTACAACCCCCTCAGAGGCCAAGCACTGTTTTGTATCCGATTCCCCTCCTACACCATGGACTATGAACTCCCTTTGGTAATTGAATGGGCGGAGCTCCCCCCTCCTCCCTGCTGACTGGGAGGAACTTCACAGTATATAAAGCCCGGCCTGGGTGCAGGTTGGGGAGGGTGACCCTTCAGGGTGAGGAGTTGTAGTACTTGTGGTTATTGTGTATAATGTAAATAAACCTTGTTCTTATCCAACCTACCGAGCGTTTCGTGAAGTCTCCTCCTTCGGCCACTACACCCAGAACATCTGTGCAAAAGACAAGGCTGAAACATCAACAATGATCTTCAGCCAGAAGTGCCGAGTGGATGATACATCTCAGCCTCCTCCAGAGATCCCCAGCCTAACAGATGTCAGTCTTCAGCCAATTTAATTCACTCCACGTGACATCAAGAAACGGCTGAAGGCACCTGATACAGCAAAGGCTATCGGCCTTGACAACATACCAGCAATAATACTGAAGACTTATGCTCCAGAACCTCCCGTGTCAAGCTATTCCGGTAGAGCTACAACACCAGGATATATCCGGTAATGTGAAAAATTGCCCAGGTATGTTTTGTACAAATAAAACAGGACAAATCCTAAGACACCAATTACTGTCTCCACCCAATCATCAGTAAAGTGGTGGAAGGGCTCATCAATAATGCTATCAAGTACCACTTGCATAGCAATAACCTGCTGACTGATGCTCAGCTTGGGTTCCGCCATGGTCACTTAGCTCCTAACTTCATTACAGTCTTGGTTCATGAACTAAAGAGCTAAACCCCAGAGATGAGGTGATTGTGACTGCCCTTAACATCAGGGTAGCATTTGACTGAGTGTGGCATTAAGGAGACCTTGCAAGACTGTAACAATGTTCAGCACCATTTGCAACTCCTCAGAGACTGAAGCAGTCCATGCAGCAAGATCTTGACAATATCCAGGCTTGGGCTCACAAGTGGCAAGCAACATTCACGCCACACAAGTACCAGGCAATGACCATCACCAACAAGAGAGAATCTAACCATCGCCCCTTGACATTCAATGGCATTACCATCACTGAAACCCCAACTATCAACATCCTTGGGATTACCATCAACCAGAAACTGAACTGGACTAGTCATATAAGTACTGTGGCTACTGGCTACAAGAGATGATCAAAGATTAGGAATCCTGCAGCAAGTGACTCCTGACTCCCCATAGCCTGTCCCCATCTACAAGGCACTAGTCAGGAGTCTAATGGAATACTCTCCATTTGCCTGGATGAGTGCAGGTCCAACAACACTCAAGAAGCTCAACACCATCCAGAACAAAGCAACTGCTTAGCAATCCTTTCACAAACATTCAAACCCTCCACCACCAACACATAGCGCCAACAGTGTGTACCATCAACAAAATGCACTGCAGAAACTCACCAAACCCCCTTAGACAACACCATCCAAACCCACGACCGCGACCATCTAGATGGCCAAGGGCAGTAGGTATATGGGAACACCACCACCTGGAAGTTTCTCTCCAAGCCACACACCATCCTAACCTGGAAATATATCCTTGTTCCTTCGCTGTTGCTCCGTCAAAACCCTGAAACTCCCTCTCTAACAGCACTGTAGGCATACCTACACCTCAGGGACTGCTGCAGTTCAATAAGGCAGCTTACCACCACCTTCCCAAGGGCAATTAGGGATGGGCAATAAATGCTGGCTTGGATGGCAAAGTCAGGAATAAACACGAAATCCAATGTTAATTCTCCATAGGCCCATCTACCCAACCTACTTAATCTTACTCCATCTGCATATATATCTATTCCTTTCTTTCTCGTGTACCCATCTAGCTGCTCCTTAAAGGTAGCTGTGCTATTTGCCTCAACCATTTCATGTGGTAGCAAGTTCCACAGAAGTTTCGCCTGAATTCACAATTGTATTTTTTAGTGCCTATCCCATATAGATGGCCTTTAGTTTTAAACTCTGTCATAAGGAAAACCATTTTCTCTCCATCTGTACTATCAAACCCCTTCCTAATTTTAACACTCAATGTTAGGTCGGCTCTCAGCCTCCCCTATACTGGAGAACGAACACCTCGGCCTGTCAGTCTTTCCTGATAACTGACAGGCTAATTCTGGTTGTGTGCTGACTGTACAATGGCAACTGTGAGAATATGGGGCCAATGGGTGCCGCTTGTCCCCATCTGTTGTACCAGGCGTGAGTAGTTGAACCGAAGTTTCCTTTAAAAGGAACACCGGAGGTCGCTCAAAAAAAAAGCCTCAGCAAATTCTCAGACTTTTATTTCTGTGAGCCAAGGAGTAGCAGGAGAGAATCCTCCTGAACTGATTGGAAATCTCTGGCCTCTTGCCAGTGCCTGTAACAGCCCCTCTCCCTTGTGGGATTTTTGTGCTCCACCATCAACAGGCATGGCCTGAAAACCCCTCGGCGTAGAAGCCGGGCCATTTGTCACCCTCCCTGGGTTCACTGGCCAGCAGTTTGTCAAAGCATTTTAATAAGCCCCAAAGTCAAATGACTCTGCTGTCAGGTTGGGCACTCAGCACCAACCCAGTGGCAATTTGGGCACAAGTCGAATTTCTAATCAATTATTTGTCCATTGTCAATATTTAAAATAAATATTGGTTAGGTTTGGAGTGGTAATGCAAATCTATATGAGACCATGAAGGATGCCATTAAGTCCAGATGCTGCCATGTTACACCCAGCCAGTTGTTTTGTACTGTCAATTCCTCTCTTATCCATTCAACATGATTTTCCTCGACTGTAGACTCTCATACCAACTTGTCCTTTTTAGTGGTTTGGCCACAATGGGTCAGCAATGGCCCAATTGGAAGCAATCTCATATCTGAGTTAGAAGATTGTGGCATTGAGCACTGTTCTGGAGACCATTCCAAAGACTGGTTAACAAAATAGAGGATCATAGATTGGGTCGTGGGGGGGGGGGGGGAGTCGGTGTTGGTGCGGACTAAAGATTGGTCTGAGAACAGAAAACAATGTTGTGGTAAATGATTGTTTTTCAGATGGGAGGACCACTGTGTTTTTGATATGCATATATTTATTTTTTTAAACTTGGAGATTGGAATAGAGAGTAAAAGTTTCAGTATTTGCAGACGATACCAAATTGAAGGTGTTGCAGACAGTGAAGATGAGATCAACCGATTGCAACAAGACTTAGATAGGCTAGTAGAGTAGGCAGACAAGTAGGCAGATGGGATTAAATACAGACAAATATAAAGTGATGCATTTTGGCAGCGAGGAGCAATGTATACTTAATGGCATAATTGTAAGGAGTATGCAGCAAGAGAAGGGCCTGGCAGGGTTCATGTGCATAAATTTGTGCAGGTGACAGGTCATATGGAAAGAATAGTTAGGAAAGCATATGGGATCTTGGGCTCCATAAATAGAAGTATTGAGTACAAAAGCAGGGAGGTTATACTCTAGCCAGGCCACAATTTCCCCACTCAGCAGATCAATCCACATGGAAACGACCCTTGCACATACAATTTTCACTTGGAAAAGAGGTGGGGTGGCTTGGGGAAAGGGCAGAGACATGTTGAGTTGGGCCTGCTGATTTCAAGAGAAATTCAAAGGCAGACGAGTGCCAAGGCAGGCTGATTAAAAGGTCTGTCTTGGTTGTCTGAGATGTTGCGTCAACCTGTCGTTGTACATATTGGTACTAACGACAGAGGCAGGAAGGGGCATGAGGTCCTGCAGCAGGAGTTCAGGGAGCTAGGCAGAAAGTTAAAAGACTGGACCTCGAGGGTTGTAATCTCGGGATTACTCCCTGTGCCACGTGCCAGTGAGGCTAGAAATAGGAAGATAGAGCAGCTAAACACGTGGCTAAACAGCTGGTGTAGGAGGGAGGGCTTCCGTTATCTGGACCACTGGGAGCTCTTCCGGGGCAGGTGTGACCTATATAAGAAGGACGGGTTGCATCTAAACCGGAGAGGCATAAATATCCTGGCCGCCAGGTTTGCTAGTGTCACACGGGAGGGTTTAAACTAGTATGGCAGGGGGGTGGGCACGGGAGCAATAGGTCAGAAGGTGAGAGCATTGAGGGAGAACTAGGGAATAGGGACAGTGGGGCTCTGAGGCAGAGCAGACAGGGAGAAGTTGCTGAACACAGCGGGTCTGGTGGCCTGAAGTGCATATGTTTTAATGCAAGAAGTATTACGGGTAAGGCAGATGAACTTAGAGTTTGGATTAGTACTTGGAACTATGATGTTGTTGCCATTACAGAGACCTGGTTGAGGGAAGGGCAGGATTGGCAGCTAAACGTTCCAGGATTTAGATGTTTCAGGCGGGATAGAGGGGGATGTAAAAGGGGAGGCGGAGTTGCGCTACTGGTTCGGGAGAATATCACAGCTGTACTGCGGGAGGACACCTCAGAGGGCAGTGAGGCTATATGGGTAGAGAACAGGAATAAGAAGGGTGCAGTCACAATGTTGGGGGTTTACTACAGGCCTCCCAACAGCCAGCGGGAGATAGAGGAGCAGATAGGTAGACAGATTTTGGAAAAGAGTAAAAACAACAGGGTTGTGGTGATGGGAGACTTCAACATCCCCAATATTGACTGGGACTCACTTAGTGCCAGGAGCTTAGACGGGGCGGAGTTTGTAAGGAGCATTCAGGAGGGCTTCTTAAAACAATATGTAGACAGTCCAACGAGGGAAGGGGCGGTACTGGACCTTGTATTGGGGAATGAGCCCGGCCAGGTGGTAGATGTTTCAGTAGGGGAGCATTTCGGTAACAGTGACCACAATTCAGTAAGTTTTAAAGTACTGGTGGACAAGGATAAGAGTGGTCCTAGGATGAATGTGCTAAATTGGGGGAAGGCTAATTATAACAATATTAGGCGGGAACTGAAGAACATAGATTGGGGGCGGATGTTTGAGGGCAAATCAACATCTGACATGTGGGAGGCTTTCAAGTGTCAGTTGAAAGGAATTCAGGACCGGCATGTTCCTGTGAGGAAGAAGGATAAATACGGCAATTTTCGGGAACCTTGGATAACGAGAGATATTGTAGGCCTCGTCAAAAAGAAAAAGCAGGCATTTGTCAGGGCTAAAAGGCTGGGAACAGATGAAGCCTGCATGGAATATAAGGAAAGTAGGAAGGAACTTAAGCAAGGAGTCAGGAGGGCTAGAAGGGGTCACGAAAAGTCATTGGCAAATAGGGTTAAGGAAAATCCCAAGGCTTTTTACACGTACATAAAAAGCAAGAGGGTAGCCAGGGAAAGGGTTGGCCCACTGAAGGATAGGCAAGGGAATCTATGTGTGGAGCCAGAGGAAATGGGCGAGGTACTAAATGAATACTTTGCATCAGTATTCACCAAAGAGAAGAAATTGGTAGATGTTGAGTCTGGAGAAGGGTGTGTAGATAGCCTGGGTCACATTGAGATCCAAAAAGACGAGGTGTTGGGTGTCTTAAAAAATATTAAGGTAGATAAGTCCCCAGGGCCTGATGGGATCTACCCCAGAATACTGATGGAGGCTGTAGAGGAAATTGCTGAGGCCTTGACAGAAATCTTTGGATCCTCACTGTCTTCAGGGGATGTCCCGGAGGACTGGAGAATAGCCAATGTTGTTCCTCTGTTTAAGAAGGGTAGCAAGGATAATCCCGGGAACTACAGGCCGGTGAGCCTTACTTCAGTGGTAGGGAAATTACTGGAGAGAATTCTTCGAGACAGGATCTACTCCCATTTGGAAGCAAATGGACGTATTAGTGAGAGGCAGCATGGTTTTGTGAAGGGGAGGTCGTGTCTCACTAACTTGATAGAGTTTTTCGAGGAGGTCACTAAGATGATTGATGTAGGTAGGGCAGTGGATGTTGTCTATATGGACTTCAGTAAGGCCTTTGACAAGGTCCCTCATGGTAGTCTAGTACAAAAGGTGAAGTCACACGGAATCAGGGGTGAGCTGGCAAGGTGGATACAGAACTGGCTAGGTCATAGAAGGCAGAGAGTAGCAATGGAAGGATGCTTTTCTAATTGGAGGGCTGTGACCAGTGGTGTTCCACAGGGATCAGTGCTGGGACCTTTGCTCTTTGTAGTATATATAAATGATTTGGAGGAAAAGGTAACTGGTCTGATTAGTAAGTTTGCAGACGACACAAAGGTTGGTGGAATTGCGGATAGCGATGAGGACTGTCAGAGGATACAGCGGGATTTAGATTGTTTGGAGACTTGGGCGGAGAGATGGCAGATGGAGTTTAATTTGGACAAATGTGAGGTAATGCATTTTGGAAGGTCTAATGCAGGTAGGGAATATACAGTGAATGGTAGAATCCTCAAGAGTATTGACAGTCAGAAAGATCTAGGTGTACAGGTCCACAGGTCACTGAAAGGGGCAACACAGGTGGAGAAGGTAGTCAAGAAGGCATACGGCATGCTTGCCTTCATTGGCCGGGACATTGAGTATAAGAATTGGCAAGTCATGTTGCAGCTGTATAGAACCTTAGTTAGGCCACATTTGGAGTATAGTGTTCAATTCTGGTTGCCACACTACCAGAAGGATGTGGAGGCTTTAGAGAGGGTGCAGAAGATATTTACCAGAATGTTGCCTGGTATGGAGGGCATTAGCTATGAGGAGTGGTTGAATAAACTCGGTTTGTTCTCACTGGAACGAAGGAGGTTGAGGGGAGACCTGATAGAGGTCTACAAAATTATGAGGGGCATAGACAGAGTGGATAGTCAGAGGCTTTTCCCCGGGGTAGAGGGGTCAATTACTAGGGGGCATAGGTTTAAGGTGAGAGGGGCAAGGTTTAGAGTAGATGTACGAGGCAAGTTTTTTTACGCAGAGGGTAGTGGGTGCCTGGAACTCGCTACGGGAGGAGGTGGTGGAAGCAGGGACAATAGTGACATTTAAGGGGCATCTTGACAAATACATGAATAGGATGGGAATAGAGGGATACGGACCCAGGAAGTGTAGAAGATTGTAGTTTAGTCGGGCAGCATGGTCGGCACGGGCTTGGAGGGCCGAAGGGCCTGTTCCTGTGCTGTACATTTCTTTGTTCTTTGTTCTTTGTTCTTTGACTTGTGAAACCACGCTAAAGCCCATCTACACTATTCCCTTATCATCCATATGTCTATCCAATGACCATTTGAATGCCCTTAGTGTTGGCGAGTCCACTACTGTTGCACGCAGGGCATTCCACGCCCTTACTACTCTCTGAGTAAAGAATCTACCTCTGACATCGCTCCTATATCTATCTCCCCTCAATTTAAAGCTATGTCCCCTCGCGCTAAACATCACCATCCGAGGAAAAAGGCTCTCACTGTCCACCCTATCCAATCCTCTGATCATCTTGTATGCCTCAATTAAGTCACCTCTTAACCTTCTTCTCTCTAATGAAAACAGCCTCAAGTCCCTCAGCCTTCTCTCATAAGATCTTCCCTCCATACCAGGCAACATTCTGGTAAATCTCCTCTGCACCCTTTCCAATGCTTTCACATCCTTCCTATATTGCGGCGACCAGAATTACAAGTAATACTCCAAATGCAACCGCACCATAGTTTTGTACAGCTGCAACATGACCTCATGGCTCCGAAACTCAATCCCTTTACCAATAAAAGCTAACACACCATACGCCTTCTTAACAACCCTCTCAACCTGGTTGGCAACTTTCAGGGATCTATGTACATGGACACCAAGATCTCTCTGCTTATCCACACTACCAAGAATCTTACCATTAGCCCAGTACTCTGTCTTCCTGTTATTCCTTCCAAAATGAATCACCTCACACTTTTCTGCATTAAACTCCATTTGCCACCTCTCAGCCCAGCGCTGCAGCTTATCTATGTCCCTCTGTAACTTGTAACATCCTTCCGCACTGTCCACAACTCCACCGACTTTAGTGTCATCTGCAAATTTACTCACCCATCCTTATACGACCTCCTCCAGGTCATGTATAAAAATGACAAACAGCAGTGGCCCCAAAACAGATCCTTGTGGTACACCACTAGTAACTGGGCTCCAGTCTGAACATTTCCCATCAACCACCACCCTTTGTCTTCTTCCAACTCGCCAATTTCTGATCCAAACTGCTAAATCACCCTGAATCCCATGCCTCCGTATTTTCTGCAGTAGCCTACCATGGGGAACCTTATCAAACACTTTACTGAAATCCATACACGCCACATCAACTGCTTTACCCTCATCCACCTGTTTGGTCACTTTGGCCCAGTTTTATAAAAGGCTCTTAGGCCCTTTAGCCCTAACTCACCCATCCAATACCGATGCCCCTTCTTGCCCCTTATACACACAAAGCCACTTCTATAGCCAATAACCCAGTATCCACAAGAGGCAAGCCTAAGGAACCATGTGGTGATGAAAAAAGTAAGGTCCCAACAATCTAAGAGAGTGCTCATTCATACAACTTGATACAGTAAAAACTCATCCCATTTAACTCTTTTAATTGCCTTCAAGTGGTCAATTTGTTGTAAAAACAAACCAACTTCTATTCCATAACCACACAAAGACAGATAATCCTTTACTATCCTCTTTAAAAATGGTCAATCAAAATGTGAACTCAGTCACCCTGCTCAGAAAGGTTATTTTAGAGCCTTTAAAATTGAGCTAAATATTCACAATGGGCCTACAGCCTTTGGGAAATGTCAAAAAATGAAGTCTATTGAAACTGCAGAAATAGATGGCACTTTTTTTTCTGAGGTACTTCAGATGGCCTGCCAATCAATTTCACTCCCAGAGAATGTGTTTGTTTGTTCATTCTAACTGACAGCTGTATTTTGTTTTTGCCATGTTTAAAGGACTGGGGATTTAAAGAAATTCAGATCATGACGCATAACAGACCTTCTCTGCCCTTTAACAGTGTTTATGTCTCCTCCATAAATTTTAACTCCCACACTTCAGTTTGTTTAGGGCACTAAGCCCCAATTTATGTTCGGAAATCGAACAAGATCCCAACAATTTTTCAATTTGTAAAACTGCGAAGAAAGGATACTTTGCCTCACGAGTGATTCCACTGACAAATAAGGATCTTTTATATTAAAACAAACTTTATTGTTAACACAGCATTAACCACATTAATACTGTCTTAATCACAGAAATATAGCTCTACAATTGACAATTAAACAGTTTGAAAGAAAAAAAACAGGGAAACACTTTAACTCCAACTTAAACCTTCTCTATTTCCAATAAAGGAAAGTCCATTACAGATCAAAAGACACTTATAAATAAAATTAATGACACAGGGATACTTGCTGTACTCTTGTGTGGAGATTTCTTGGAAAGAAACATCCTGAAAATTCTTCTGTCTTTGTCAGACTAAAACAATTGTACAGCCAAAGCTGTTTTCTACAGTCCTGGCTCCTCTCACATTAATTACATCATCTCTAACCCACTCAGATTTCCCATGACCTGCTTATCTAAACCTAAACACGATGGCTAGAATTCTCCTGGTTGTTACAATTTGCTTTTCCTGCCAGCAGCATACCCACACCTACGGGGTTCCCAGCGGCATCAGATGCTTACAATGGAAAATTCCTTTGACAAGTAGCGGGAAGATAGAATCCTACCAGCAGTGAATTGTGCATTGCTGAGAAACATGAGGCTGGAGAACTGGAAAATCAAACCCGTTGTTTCAAATTATCTACTCTCCAGGATTCTCCAGAAATCATAACAACGTTCCATTCGTCATCTCTTTATAAACATTTGATTGATTAAAATTTATAAGAACCTCATCTTTTATGGCCACTTAATTGCAGCTTTAGCAGACACACAATCTGGATATTATCTTAGGTTCTTTAATAATATTACTACAGCAAATATATGCCTGAACTCAAGATTTTAAATACTGCAACAGATATAAAATACAATTTATATATCAATTTCGTACATGCATCACAAGGTTAAGAATCTCGGAACAGCATTCATTTCAAGTGGCTCTGCTGAATTTGGGTTTCCCACCTGTGTAATTCACACACCAGCCTCATCCCCCTGCCAAAAATAGGAAACAGGACATCCGCATCCAGAACCCACCCGGCATATTTGAAAGCCTCTGGAGCCGGGCCCGACGACATAAAAATTCAGCCCGATGACTTGAATTCATGCTGATGCTTCAGTGTAGAGCTGAGGGAATACTGTTGAAGGTGCCATCTTTCAGTCAAACTTTTTTTTCCTACTCAGGTAAAAGATCCCATGGTCCTTTTTGAATAAGAGAAGGACCCCCCCCCCCCACTGATGTTCTGGCCCCTCAACCATTATCATTAAAACAAATTATCGGCCCAATATCTCATTGCCACTTGAGGAACCTTGTTGTGTGAAACTTGGCTGTTGTGTTTTATACATTATGACACTTCAAAGGTATGTCAACAGCTATAAAGTGATTTGGGGTGTCCTGAGATTGTGAATGTGGCAATATAAAGGTGAGTCTTTCCTTTTTCTAGATATTGCATCCTGTTCAGTGTGAGCGAGTACCAGAGCTTGAACCCAGACTGTTAGATGTATGAAACAAGTGAAGATGGTGCTGATCCTTCAAGAAGGTTTAGGGAAATTACTGGTCTGGCTCACGTTTCCAATGCTACATGTTTGGAAAAGAAAAGCTGATGAAGAACCTCTTGGGTGACCTCATTGTAATTAGATCTGACTGGCAAATCCGAGGCAGAGGTCAAATTGATGGCACAGAACCTGCACCTTCAGTGCCTCATCCAACTCTGGAATTAAGGCCTCTCGCCGCCTTCTTTTTAGGCCCTGTCATTTTGAGTCAGTCATTCGCGACGTCAGTAAGAGAGGATTTGATTTTAAACAAAAGGGCGATGATTGCACTGTTTACCTCAATCAGTCCGAATTTGCAGAACAATCACTTATCGATGAAAGAGGTGGAATGGAAAATGTGAACTTTGCCCCTGAAATTGGTCATCGGGATAAAAATAACGGCTTCATGCTCACTTCCCCCATTTTCAAACCAAATGGATTTCAGTTTATCAGTCCTAACAGATAGTACATTTCACTCTCTGTTAGTATTTATGATTAAGGGATAATTATATGCTGCTCATTAGCATTGCAAAATTCTAACACTGCTGTCATGATCACATTCATTTTCAGCCAAATTTTCCGAGAGCTATGACATTAACAAGCAGTTCTGCAAAATTGCAAATGACTTGGAGGGATCTTAATTTAACCCAGAGAATGGTTAGAGTATGGGGAACTCGCAACCTGACGCTCTGGGCACAGAGAGGTTTGTGGATGACTGGGCCGCACTCTTGCTTCTGAAGCTTTAAGATTGTGCGTTCAAATGCCTTTACTCCACAAATTTAGTCTCAAAATAAAAGCTGAGCGGTCTTCCGGTTGCGGCGATGCACTGCTAAGCCGCACGTTTCGGCAGCTCCCGTTCTAGCGGATCTTTGGGCTCTTTTTGGGAGCCCCAACGGAAATTTTTTCAGACCAAACCCAGTATGGGGTGACGAAGGAAGGAGTCCCCTCTGGTGTGTATGGAAAGGATCGGTGGTAGTGGCCAGATTGCGAAGGATCCTTTGGAGCAGCGGCAGAGAAGAGAAGGAAGAAGCAAGATGGCGACGGATGGAGCCCAGACGACATGGGGCCCGGACCAGCAGGAATTCCTCCGACGGTGTGTGGAGGAATTAAAGAAGGAGGTGCTGGCGCCGATGTTATTGGCAATCGAAGGGCTAAAAGAAACGCAAAAGGCCCAGGCGATAGAGCTCCGTGGGGTGAAGGCGAAGGCAGCTGAGAATGAGGATGAGATTCTGGGCCTAGCAGTAAAAATGGAGACGCACGAGGCGCTACATAAGAGGTGTATCGAAAGGCTTGAAGTCCTGGAGAACAGCTCGAGGAGAAAGAACCTCCGGATTCTGGGTCTCCCCGAGGGAGTGGAGGGAGCTGACGTTGGGGCTTATGTGAGCACGATGCTCCATTCGCTAATGGGAGCTGAGGCCCCCTCGGGCCACCTGGAGGTGGAAGGGGCTCACCGGGTCCTTGCGAGGAGACCCAAGGCTGGAGAACCACCAAGGGCGATAGTGGTGAGATTTCACCGCTTCACCGACGGAGAGGCTGTTTTGAGCTGGGCCAAGAAGGTACGGAGTAGCAGGTGGGAGAATGCGGTGATACGAGTGTATCAGGACTGGAGAGCGGAGGTGGCGAGAAGGAGAGCGAGTTTTAATCGGGCCAAGGCGGTGCTTCACAAGAAGAAAATAAAGTTTGGGATGCTGCAGCCGGCGCGATTGTGGGTCACGCACCAAGATAGACACGACTACTTTGAAACGTCGGACAAGGCATGGACCTTCATCCAAGAATAGAAATTGGACCAGAACTGAGGGTCTGATGCCGTGGGGGAGATGACGATGTTGATGTACAGAAATGTAAATTGGGGAATGGGAGGTTCACAGTATCAGGACGATAGACGGGGTTTTTTTCTCTTCTTGACGGGGGGACACTGAGAAATGTGGGAGCCGGTGGAAAAAGGGACTGAGGTGGGGGATGGGGAATGGGGGAGCTGCGCCATAGGGGGCGGGGCCGATCCAGGAAAGCGCGGGGTTTTTCCCGCGCTAGGGAGAAGATGGCGGGAAGATAGGCGGAAGGAGGATGAGAGTTCCACACACGGGGGGGGTCAAGGAGAGAGCAGGGGAAGCCGGGGTCAGTTGGAGTCAGCTGACTTTCAGAAGCGTCATGTGGGGAGTAACCGGGTTGCTGCTGCTGGGAGCGAGAGGGAGCTGGCAAAGGAAGAGGTGGTCGGGACGGGAGTGCGCTGCCTGGGGGACGGGTGGGTGCGCGGGACCTGGACGTGGGACTGGCCTAAAATAGGGGATGGCTAATCGGCGGGGGGGGGGCGGCGGCCCCCCAATCCGGCTGATCATGTGGAAGGGGGGGGGGGCGGCCCCCCAATCTGGCTGATCACGTGGAATGTGAGAGGCCTAAATGGGCCGATTAAGAGGGGCTGAGTGTTCGCGCACTTAAAAGGACTGAAGGCAGATGTGGTCATGCTTCAGGAGACGCATCTGAAGGTGGCGGATCAGGTTAGGTTAAGGAAAGGATGGGTGGGACAGGTGTTCCACTCAGGGTTGGACGCGAAAAATAGAGGGGTGGCGATATTGGTGGGGAAACGGGTGTCGTTCGAGGCTAGGAATATAGTGGTGGACAACGGTGGTAGATATGTGATGGTGAGTGGTAGATTGCAGGGAAAGGAGGTCGTGCTGGTAAATGTATATGCCCCAAACTGGGACGACGCGGGATTTATGAAGCGGATGATGGGACGTATCCCGGACCTGGAGGTAGGAAGCCTGGTAATGGGGGGGGGATTTCAATACTGTGCTGGATCCAGGGTTAGATCGGTCTAGATCCAGGACCGGAAGAAGGCCGGCAGCGGCCAAGGTGCTCAGGGGGTTTATGGAGCAAATGGGGGGAGTGGATCCGTGGAGATTTGCCAGGCCGTTGGCCAAAGAGTTTTCCTTTTTCTCCCATGTTCATAAGGTATACTCCCGGATAGATTTCTTTGTTTTGAGCAGGGCACTGATTTCGAGGGTGGCAGGAACACGGAGTATTCGGCCATAGCCGTTTCAGACCATGTCCCGCACTGGGTGGATCTGGAACTAGGAGAGGAGAGGGAACAGCGCCCACTCTGGCGACTGGATGTGGGTCTATTGGCGGATGAGGGGGTCTGTGGAAGGGTGCGGGGATGTATTGAGAGATACCTGGAGGCCAATGATGATGGTGAGGTCCAGGTGGGGGTAGTACGGGAAGTGGTTCGGGGAGAGTTGATCTCCATTAGGCTTACAAGGAGAAAAAAGAGGGCAAAGAAAGGGAGAGATTAGTGGGGGAGATTTTGAGTGTGGATAAAAGATATGCGGAGGCCCCGGACGAAGGACTATATAGAGAGAGGCGAAGACTTCAGACGGAGTTTGACCTGCTGACCACAGGGAAGGCAGTGGCACAGTGGAGGAAGGCACAGGGGATGAGATACGAATATGGGGAAAAGGCGAGCCGGCTGCTGTCCCACCAGCTTCGTAAGAGGATAGCGGCGAGGGAAATAGGGGGTGTTAGGGATGAAACGGGAACTAGGGAGCGGAGTGCAGGGAAGGTAAATGAGGTGTTTAAGACCTTTTATGAGAGGCTATCTAGGTCCCAACCCCCGGAGGGAAAAGAGGGGATGCAACAGTTTTTGGACCAACTAAGGTTCCCGAGGGTGGAGGAGCAGGAGGTGGCAGGTCTGGGGGCGCCAATCGGGGTGGATGAGGTGACTAAAGGGCTGGGGAACATGCAGGCAGGGAAGGCCCCGGGACCAGACGGGTTCCCGGTGGAATTTTACAGGAAATATGTGGACCTGTTGGCCCCGCTGCTGGCGAGAACCTTCAACGAGGTCAGAGAAGGGGGGACTCTACCCCCGACAATGTCGGAGGCGACGATATCATTACTCCTGAAGCGAGATAAAGATCCGCTGTAATGCGGGTCATATAGGCCTATCTCGCTCCTGAATGTAGACACCAAGTTGCTGGCAAAAATACTAGCGACGAGGATCGAGGATTGTGTCCCGGGGGTGGTACATGAAGACCAGACAGGGTTTGTAAAGGGGAGACAACTGAATGTCAACGTGCGACGGCTGTTGGGGGTGATAATGATGCCCCCAGCGGAGGGGGAGGCAGAGATAGTGACAGCGATGGATGCAGAGAAGGCATTCGATAGGGTAGAGTGGGGGTATTTATGGGAGGTGTGGAGGAGGTTTGGGTTCGGGGAGGGGTTTGTCAGTTGGGTCAAACTCCTCTATGGGGCCCCAGTGGCAAGTGTAGTCACAAATCGGCAGAGATCGGAGTATTTTCGGTAACATAGGGGAACAAGGCAGGGGTGCCCCCTGTCCCCATTACTGTTCACGCTGGCAATTGAACCACTGGCCATAGCGTTGAGAGACTAGGAAATGGAAGGGGGTGGTTAGAGGGGGAGAGGAACACCGAGTGTCACTCTACGCAGATGACCTACTGCTGTATGTGGCGGATCCTCTGGAGGGGATGACAGAGGTTATGCAGATATTGAGGGAGTTTGGAGATTTTTCGGGATACAGGCTTAATATGGGGAAGAGTGAGCTTTTCGTAGTACACCCCAGGGATCAGGGAAGAGGGATAGACGGCCTGCCATTAAGGAGAGTGGAAAGGAGCTTCCAATATTTGGGGATTCAGGTAGCCAGGAGCTGGGGAACTTTACACAAACTCAATCTGACACAGCTGGTGGAGCAGATGGAGGAGGATTTCAAGAGGTGGGATATGCTGCCGCTCTCACTGGCGGGCAGAGTGCAGGCGGTCAAGATGGTGGTCCTCCCAAGGTTTCTTTTTGTGTTTCAATGTCTCCCCATTTTGATTACTAAGGCCTTTTTTAAGAAAATAGATAGGAGTATTATGAGTTTCGTGTGGGCAGGGAAGACCCCGAGGGTAAGGAGGGGGTTCCTGCAGTGCAGCAGGGATAGAGGGGGACTGGCGTTGCCGAATCTGGACGATTATTACTGGGCCGCCAATGTGGTGATGGTTTGCAAGTGGATGAGGGAGGGAGAGGGGGGGGGCGTGGAAGAGGCTGGAGATGGCGTCCTGTAAAGGAACAAGCCTAAAGGCGCTGGTGACGGCGCCGCTACCGCTCTCCCCGAAAAGGTATACCACGAACCCAGTGGTGGTGGCAACCTTAAGGATCTGGGAATAATGGAGGCGACATAGGGGGGTGACGGGTGCCTCGGTGTGGTCCCCGATCAGGAATAACCATAGGTTTGTCCCAGGAAGGATGGACGGAGGGTTCCAGAGCTGGCATCGGGCAGGAATTAGGAGATTGAGAGACTTGTTTATTGACGGGGAGTTTGCGAGCCTGGGTGCGCTGGAGGAAAAGTATGAGTTGCCCCCGGGGAATATCTTTAGATAGGTGCAAGTGAGAGCGTTTACGAGGCAACAGGTGAGGGAATTTCCGCTGCTCCTGACACAGGGAATCCAGGATAGAGTGATTTCCGGGGTATGGGTCGGGGAGGGCAAAGTGTCCAAAATATATCAGGAGATGAGAGACAAGGGGGAGGCGCTGGTAGAAGAGCTGAAGGGAAAATGGGAAGAAGAGCTGGGGGAGGAGATTGAGGAGGGTCTGTGGGCGGATGCCCTAAGTAGGGTAAATTCCTCTTCCTCGTGTGCCAGGCTTAGCCTGATACAATTCAAGGTTCTACACAGAGCCACATGACGGGAGCGAGGCTGAGCAGGTTCTTCGGAGTGGAGGACTGGTGCGGGAGGTGCTTGGGAAGCTCGGTGAACCACACACATATGTTTTGGTCATGTCCGGCACTGGATGAGTACTGGAGGGGAGTGGCAAGAGTGATTTCAAAGGTGATGAAGGTCCGGGCCAAGCCAGGCTGGGGGTTAGCTGTATTTGGGGTAGCAGAGGAGCCGGGAGCGCAGGAGGCGAAAGAGGCCGATATTCTGGCCTTTGCGTCCCTGGTAGCCCGGCGAAGGATCTTACTCATGTGGAAGGAAGTGAAACCCCCGGCGTGGAGGCCTGGATAAACGATATGGCAGGGTTCATAAAACTGGAACGGATGAAGTTTGCGTTGAGAGGATCGGTATAGGGGTTCTCCAGGCGGTGGCAACCGGTCCTTGACTATCTCGCGGAACGTTAAGGGAAAATAGATCGGCAGCAGCAGCAGCCCGGGGGGGGGGGGGGGGGGGGGGGGAATAATGTTACTTATTAATTATTGTGTTATCTTTTATGTTGATTTGTAAGGTGGAAAAATTGTGTTTGAAAACTTTAATAAATTATATATTTTTTTAAATAAATAAATAAAAGCTGACACTCCAGTGCAGCATTGAAAGAGTGCCGCACTGTCAGAGGTGCTGTCTTTTTAATGAGACATTGAATTGAAACCCTGTCTGTCCGAGGATCATAGATTAGAATCATAGAATTCCTACAGTGCAGAAGGAGGCCATTTCGGCCCATCGAGTCTGCACCGACCCTCCAAAAGTGCATCTAAACTAGGCCAAATCTACTGCCCTATTCCTGTAACCTGACCCACGGGCAATTTAGCATGACCAATCCATCTAACCTGCACATATTTGGATTGTGAGAGAAAGACGGAGCACCAGGAGGAATCCCACGCAGACACGGGAAGAACGCGCAAACTCCACACAGACAGTCACCTGAAGTCGGAATCGAACCCGGGTCCCTGGCGTTGTGAGGCAGCAGTGCTGACCATTGTGCCATCTAAATCTGTCCCCTCAGATATATCTATAAGATCACATGACACTGTTTTCATGGAGAGCAGGGTGCCTTGGCTTATACTTAATCCCCAAACAACATCACAAATATAGATTAGCTGGTCATTATCACATTATGGTTTATGGGACTTTGTTCTGCGCAAACTGGCTGCCATGTATCCTACGTTACAACAGTGATGACTACACTTCAAATGTACTTGATTGGCTGTGAAGCACTTTGTGAATGTCCTGTGGTTTTGTGAAAGGCACTATGTAGTTGCAATTCTTTCTTTCTGTTCATCCTGAAACAGCCATACTCATAGAACCAGAGCTTCAAGTCAACATCTTAGTCTTCTCCATCACATTCCCTGGGTATGTCCTTCCCCAACAGCAGGACACACCCATCAGAGGGCTGGCACAGTACAACTGTGTGGGGGTGACCCTAGCATTGACTCTGAATCCCATGAAGTCTCATGGCATCAAGCCAAATATGGGCAAAAAAAACTCCCGCTGATCAGCACCTAACACTCTCCCACAGCTGATGAATCAGTACTCCTCCCCGTTGAACACCACTTGTTAGAAGCACTGAAGGTACAAGGACATAAAATGTATTCTGAGTGGGGGGGGGAGTCGGCATCGAACCTGGGTCCCTGGTGCTGTGAGGCAGCAGTGCTAACCAGAATCCTGAACGTTTCAATGAGATCACCTTTCATTCAAATCCCATGAATAAATAATTTAAAACAAAAGGTAAAAGCAAATAGGTGATGCACTGAGTGGTAAATGAGACATACCAACAAGGAAAAAAGGGACGGAAGGACGTGCTGATAGAGTGAGTTGAAATGGGAAGACGCTTGTACTTGCGTGAACACCAGCATGGACCTGCTGGGCCGAATGGTCTCCTTCTGTGCTGCACATGCTCTTCTTTGAATAATTACATAAGACTCTGCCCTGTGAGTTAAACGTTCCATGTGGGCAAGAGTTCCAGTTTAAATTGATGCTTTGCACTGAATTAACTAATCTCAGAAACACCAGCGATGGGGGAAATAGCGCAGCTCGGTTGAAGTCAACGGAAATGGAAAATCAAGAGAGCGTAACATGAGCTGCCGATTTATTATCACCCATTTTACATCAGTAAACACAGTCAAAATCTACCCTCCAGTGCCTAACTGGGAAACACGTTGGGATAAGCTGCACAGCAGTCTGGCATTTAGCCAGAGGGTTGTAAGTAATTATGAGGCTTACTGCTTAAGAAACAACTAATTAACTGTTACTGATTATCCTGATTTTATTCATGAGATATTGCAAAGTAGCTAATGGTGAGAGAACACAAAAAGAAAAATACTGCAGGTGCCGGAAGTCCGAAATAAAACCAAAAAATGCTGGAAGTGCTCAGCAGGTCCAGCAGCATTTGTTGAGAGAGGAAGAGTTAACGCCTCAGGTCTGTGACCTTTTATGGCATCCGGGATTTCCGGGCGCATTGAGGAGGATGGTATGTTCCTAATTTATGTCCCTTTTGGACTCCCAGATCATTCTTACCCCACTATCTGGTATGAAAGATAAGATGCAGATTGTGTGACTGTTATAACCCCCATTGCCCGGCCCGATTGAACTCCCCGCGGGGCTGGTAGAGTATGAGCTCCCCCGCTGAAGGGTGGCCAACTGGAAATGGAGCTGGTCACAGGGGGTCGCAGTCTCAGTGATGGGACAGCAGACGTTTGAAAAGATCAGGAGGGAAATCTAGCATTTGAACTTAAGGGACATTGAGGCGAGGTTGCCAACATACACGGGGGAACCACTAGCCATCGCAGGTACAACAATTACCCCAGTTGCCCACGGTCAGCAGTCCGTCAGGTTGTCCTTGATAATAGCACGGGGCCCCAGCCGATTCTGCTGGGCTGTGATTAGCTGCAGAGGCTCCATTTGGACTAGCAGCAGGTTTTCAGGATGGGCACTTGGGGGCTATAGAAAGCCCTGGGGAAGTACCCGGAGGTTTTCTAGGAGGGCGTAGGTAAGATCAAGGGTGCCAAGGCCAAGATTCACGTGGAAACTGAGGCCCAACTAAAGTACTGCAAGGCCCACCCAGTTCCCTATGCAAAGTTGGAGGATGAACTCAACCACTTGTAAATCTAGGAATCATCACGCCGGTACAATTTGAAGATTGGGCAGCGTCTATAGTCTCGGTACTGAAACCAGATAAAGCCTGTGCCGGGATTACAAGACAACAGTGAACCAGCCCTCTCATTTGCATAGATGCCCAATGCTAGGAATAGAGGACCTCCACGCAAAGCTGGCTGGAGGACACACTTTTTCTAAAGTAGATAGGAGGCATGCGTGGCTCCAATTGGAACTGGACGCTGTTTCCAGAAAATTTGTGATCATTAATACCGACAAAGACCTCTATGAATATTGCCATTTGGAGTATAATAGACTTGCGCTATTTGAAATGAAATGAAAATTGCTTATTGTCACAAGTAGGCTTCAAATGAAGTTACTATGAAAAGCCCCTAGTCGCCACATTCTGACGCCTGTTCGGAGAGGCTGGTACGAGAATTGAACCGTGCTGCTGGGCTGCCTTGGTCTGCTTTCAAAGCCAGCGATTTAGCCCAGTGTGCTAAACCAGCCCCTATTTTCCAGAGAGGCATGGGGAACATCCTCCAATGATTATCACGAGCAGCGGTCTACTTGGATGACGTCTGGTCACCGGTGCCAACGAAAAGGAGCACCTGAACAAATTGGAGGAAGTCCTCCGCTGGATTAAATAATAATAATCTTTATTTCACGGCGCCGAGGTCCCAGGTTCGATCCTGCCTCTGGGTCACTGTCCATGTGGAGTTTGCACATTCTCCCCGTGCTTGCATGGGTTTCGCCTCCAGAACCCAAAAGATGTGCAAGGTAGGTGAATTGACCACACTAAATTGCCCCTTAATTGGAAAAAATTAATTGGGTACTTTAAAAAAATTTTTTTTTAAAAATAAATAAGTAATCTTTATTGTCACAAGAAGGCTTACATTAACACCACAATGAAGTTACTGTGAAAAGCCCCGAGTCGCCACATTCCGGCGCCTGTTCGGGTGCACAGAGGGAGAATTCAGAATGTCCAATTCACCTAACAGCCCATCTTTCGGGACTTGTGGAAGGAAACTGGAGCACCCGGAGGAAGCCCACGCAGACACGGGGAGAACGTACAGACTCCGCACAGACAGTGACCCAAGCCGGGTATCGAACCCGGGACCCTGGAGCTGTGAAGCAACAGTGCTCCCGTGCTGCCCATTTCTGAGACAGGTGGCCATTTTAAGAGACGGAAATGCGTCTCCTGTGCCAAAGAGGTCACGTGCCTCGGGTATTGGGTTGACCGAGACACCTGAACCCATAGGGGAGTGTTGCGAGCAATCAAACAAGCTTCCACGCAAGAGAACACAAACGAATTGCAGTCCTTCGTTGGACTCCTGAATTATTATGGATAATTTATCCCTAACCTTGCAACCACCTCGCTTCACTGCATGCGCTCCTGAAGAAACATCAGGAATGGGCGTGGAGAGCACTTCAAGAAGCCTTCGTCAGTGTGAAGTGGCAGCTGTTGCCATCAGGGTTGTTGACCCATTATGACCCCCCAGAGCCACTTTTGGTCATTGGTGGTGTCTCTCCATACGGAATTGCGGTGGTGTTATCCCACTGCATGGATGACTGACAGGAGAGACCTATAGCCTGTACATCGCGTCTTTGACTGCTGAGGAGCGCAACTATGCCCAGATTAAGAAAGAAGGGCTGGTCGTCGTCTTTGTGGTGAAGAAATTTCACCAGGATGTATATGGGCGTCGGTTGACCACCATAATGGACTACAAGACACTGCTCGGATTGTGTCAAGAGGACAAGGCGAGTCCGCCAATAGCATCTGCCCCAGATATAGCGATGGGCCCTATTGTTAGCGGCACATGAGTGTGTATTTCAGCATCGCTAGGGCATGCAGGCCGCGAATGCAGATGCTCTGAGCCTGCTCCTGTTGCTGACATGCCCCCATCTCCACCAAGGACTGATGGCGTCACATCAATCTTAAATTTTTGGCTACCTTGCCGTTTACCACCGCACAAATACGTGACTGGACACAAAAGGACAAGTATCGGCAAAATCACGCCACTTCGCTTTACATGGGGGCCAGCAAGGGAAACTGCCTAAGGAGCTGTGGGCTTTTGAGACTGAACTGCAAGAGCTCAGCATGGAGGACTGCATTTGTCTGTGTGGAACTTGCATTGTGCTTCCAAACCAGGGCAGGCAGGCCATACTCGAAGATCTACACAATGGACACCCGACGGTGTCAAACATAAAAATGCTAGCCAGGATCTACGTATGGTGGTCAGGCCTAGATGGCAAGATCGGGCAACTGGCCCATCCATGACCATATACCAGAAGCGGCATGCTGGCACAGTAGCTAGCACTGCTGCCTCATTGTGTCAGGGACCTGGGTTCAATTCTGGCCTTCGGTCACTGTCTGTGTGGAGTTTGTACATTCTTTGGTTTCCTCTCACAGTCCAAAGATGTGCGGATTAGGTGGATTGGCCATGATAAATTGCCCCTTAGAGTCCAGGGATGTGCACGTTAGGTTATGGGGTTATGGGAATAGGGCAGGGTGAGTGGACATGGGTACAGTGCTGTTTCGAAGGGTCGGTGCAAACTCGGTGGGCTGAATGGCCTCCTTCTGCACTGTAGGGATTCTATGATTCTAGGAGCATCAGAAGCTCCCGCCGGCTACACCACTCCACCCATGGGAATGGCCTGGCTGACCTTGAGTGCGCCTACATGCAGATTTTGCCAGACCATTTCAAGGCTGATAGTGGACGGCCACTCCAGATGGCTTGAAGTCCTTCAAATGCTATCCACCACTTCAAGGGCCAATGTCGAGAAACTACGACTTTCCTTTAGTACCCATGGCATCCCAGAGGTGTCAGTTACAGACAACGGTACCCTGTTCACCAGCAAGTAGTTTGCATGCTTCATGAGGACAAACAGGGTGAAGCACATCTGGACGGTCCCAAACCACCCTTCCTCAAATGGTCTGGTTGAACGAGCAGTGCAGACTTTCAAGAAGGCTATGAGAAAACAGGCCACGGAATCCGTGGAGATGAGGCTGGGGCTTTTTTTATTCAGCTTCTGGACCATGCCACATGGTATGACCGGTGTGGGACCGGCTGAACTGTTTTTGGGCCGGAGGCTCAGAACCTGCCTTATCCTAACATGCAGCACGGTAGCACAGGTGGCTAGCATTGTGGCTTCACAGCGCCAGGGTCCTCGGTTCAATTCCCCGCTGGGACACTGTCTATGCGGAGTCTGCACATTCTACCCGTGTCTGCATGGGGTTCCTCCAGGTGCTCCGGTTTCCTCCCACAGTCCAAAAGACATGCAGGTTAGGTGGATTGGCCATGCTAAAATTGCCCTGAGTGTCCAAAAAGGTTAGGGGGGTTATTGGCTTACGGGGATAGGGAGGAAGTGAGGGCTTAAGTGGGTCGGTGCAGACTCGATGGGCCGAATGGCCTCCTTCTGCACTGTATGTTCTATGTTCTATATTCCCCACTATTAGCAGGAGAGTAGAACAGAGACAAGACCTTCAGAGGCAGTACCGAAGCAGACGGACGCAGGACAGAGGTTTCCGACCAGGGCTCACAGTATACGCCTGAAACTTCGGAGACGGTGCCCGTGGATTCCAGGGACCATGGTGAAACAGACTGGACTGGTATCCTATATGATAAAAACACAGAGCAGGTGGCCAGAATCTGAACAAACCTCACTGGAGGAACTGTCTTCCAGCCCCGCCGGCCCAGCACAAGGGGGCCTGGGAACATCACCCCATGGGGACCCTGACAATGGCCTCACCAGGGAACTGTCACCAATGGTGCACCCCCAGATGATTGACGCAAAAAACAACATTCCCTGATACGGTACACATCCCCCGACCCAGCCCCATAACAGCCGGAGGCACAGCTGCGGGCAAAGCGGAGAAGACACCCTCCTCCACTCCCTAGAACAGAGGGATTTTAGCACTTTGGGAGGAGGGATTTTATAACCCCCACAGGGTCCACAGGGACAGCCCAATTGATCTCCCTGAGGGGCTCATGGAGTACGAGCCCCCTGATGAGGGACGGAGGCCCAACAGCAGGCTTGTTAATGCCCAGAGATAAAAGCCAGCCCAGAAAGGAGTCGGCATCTCAGGATGGCCCCGGCTGGGACTTGGAGGGTTGCTTGGTGTCTGTATTTTCTAACTGTGAGTAGGAAATAAACTATTTTTGACTCTCTTTTTCGGGACTCCTCATTTATTACAATAGTGACCGAGGACCTCTTGCTTGCCACCCCATACCTCTTTCCCTCACACTAACCTTCCGTTTCTGATTTCCTGCATTCAGCCAGTCAAGAACTGAAACCTGTCCAATCACAATACGAACAGGAGGAAGAGGGAGAACATATCACAGCACCGTGAAGAGACCTCATCATGTGAGCTGTCTGACATTTGCAGCCACCAACCCTGGCAGCGCACATTGGCTCCCTCAGTACCTTCGAAGCTAGTACAGAGTTGGGAGCAGCACTGGCAAAGTGAGCTGCAGCCCATGTCAGGGGGGAGTACAGTTCACGTGCCAGATACCCAGGCGTGCTCCACCACAGGCGAATCAGACGAGAACCTTGATATGGCACAACATAGAGAAGAACACTGATGAAGATGCACACTGAGAGGTTTGTTGTACGAGTTGGCTGGCTAGGTAACCTCCTAGCATTGTCAAGGAGCATGGAAGAGCCTAGTTCCAACTTGGCCAAGGGATTAATGCAGAGCTTGACCATGCTGCAGCACCAATATCAGTTGCAATCTTTGGATGGGCAGGTCACCAGATCCTCAGGCCTCCCTGTGAGAATAGTCATAGGGCAGGATTTTCCTGCGCACTCCACCGCGTGTTTCGTGGTGGTGGATACAGCCCACAGATGGCTGGCAGCAGAGTTTGCTGATCCCGTTAATGTCAACGGGGTTTCCCGTTGAATACACCCCTGGAAGACCCCGCTGGTGTGAACGGCCGGAACATTACGGCCATCGCATCTATCTATTCCAATCCCATTTTCCAGCACTTGGTCTGTAGTCTTGTATGCTATGGTGTTTCAAGTGTTTGTCTAAATGCTTCTTAAATGTTGTGAAGATTCCCGCCTCAATTAGGCAATGAGTTCCAGATTCCCACAACCCTCTGGTTGAAAAATTTTTTCCTCAAATTCCCTCTGAAACTCCTGCCCCTTACCATAAATCTATGCCCCCTGGCTATTGACCCCTCTACTAAGGGGAAAAGTTTCTTCCTTTCCACCCTATCTATGTCCCTCTTAAATTTGTACACCTCAATCAGGTGTCCCCCCCTCAGCCTTTTTTGCTCCAAGGAAAACAACCCCAGCTCCAAACCAGCTTCTCTTTGTAGCTGAACTGCTCCAGCCCAGGCAGCATCCTGGTGAAACTCCTCTGCATCCTCTCTCGTGCAATCACATCCTTCCTATCGTGTGGAGACCAGAAAATATTGTTGGGTTTTGACAACAATCAATGGTCACCATCACAGGTTAACTTTTCTATCCTGAATTTTTATTGGTTGAATTCAAATTCCACTTGCTGCCCTAGTAAGATTTGAATCCATATCCCCAGTGCATTAGCTTGGATCTTTGAATTACTAGCTCAGTGATATCACCATCACAACACCATCTCCTCCTCACTACCAGCAACACTCACTCCTGTCAAATCCAGGAACTCATTGCAACATCTCCAAAAACATAATAAAAATGTAATTCGAAGTTCATAAATAGAGCACCCAGGCAGAGATAGTGACACAGTGGTAATGGAACCACTGGACCAGTAATTCAGAAACCCAGGCTAATGCTCTGAGGACATGGGTTCAAATCCTACCAGACAGCTGGTAGAACTTAAATGTTAGGTAATTTGGACATTTTGAATTCTCTCTCAGTGTACCCGAACAGGCGCCGGAATGTGGCGACTAGGAGCTTTTCACAGCAACTTCATTGCAGTGTTAATGTTAGCCTACTTGTGACAATAATAAAGATTATTATTATTAAATTCAATTAATAACATTAGGAATTGAAAATAAGCCTCAGTATTGGTGACGATGAAAAGTCATTGATTGTGGCAAAAACCCATCTGGTTTGCTGACGTCCTTCAGAGAAGGAACTCTGCTGTCTTTACCTGGTCTGGCCTACATGTGACTCTAGGCTCACAGCAATGTGGTTGGCTCTTAACTGCCCTCTGAAACAAGCCACTCAGGCCAAGGGCAATTAGGGACAGGTAACAAATGCTGACGTTACCAGCGATGCTCAGATCCCATGAAGGTTTTTAAATCAGTCAGGACAGCTGTTTGATGTCACAATGATAGCAGTGGTTTTGGTGTACGTTACCAGTGAGACATGAAACGTTGTAGAGTGTACAGCACAGAAATGGTGTTTATGAGTGATCATGAAGGAAATCGTAGTTGCAAGGTTTGGATTGCACTGTTACAAATAAGTTTGTAGGACTGCTAGGTTTTGGATTTTCTGTTTAACTTAGAGTAAAATGGATGAATGAAGGGGAGTCATGTGACCTGTTCTGAACTCTGCCCGACAACAAGCTTGTGTGGTTTGGTTGTTAAAGGTTAAAGGGGTGAGGGGGGGGGGGGGGCTCCAGGATGTTTTACTGAGGAAAAGGTGCAAGATGTTGACACCTGTAAAAAATAATCTGGACAGCTGTGCTGACAGTGGACGGACTCAGTCTTGAAACCCAGGAAGGTGTTAGGAATGCCAAGTTTTTAAAACATTTCTACTTTAAACTGTTTAATTACAAGATATCTTGGAGTTGGGAGTCTGGAGGATAGCTAATTCCTACCTGGTTACAAGGCCAATGTCATTCATGTTGCCATGGAAATGGACTTTGAGAGAGGAAGGGTTCATAGGAAGCCATTGTAGGATCTAGTTGTGAATTTTCCTAAAATATCACTGAAATTCATTGACAGAGAATGTGAGAGAGAGAGGAAGAGCATGAGAGAGAGAGAGGAAGAAGTTTCTGATTGAAATAATGTGTAGTCAAGGTGTTTTTAGTTTGCTTGTTACAGTAAAAGTCCTAAAGTTTGAAATCTTGTGTGATTCTTTAAGTCAATTATTGGGAGTTTGTATTTCTATTTTTATGTTATTGGTCTCTGCGTGGATCGGGGCAGTGGGAGGCATTGAAAGCGGATGTTCAAAGAGGCAAGAGTAAACATGTGCCCACAAAGAAAAAGGGGGGGATTTCCACAACCTCTGGCTGTTCACCTTCCTCCTTAAGAATGTCCTGAAGCCACTTCACCCTGGCACCATGGAGGCAATAGAGTGTTGGTGAGGCCTCACCTGGAATACTGCATACAGTTTTGATCCCCTTACCTAAAAAAGGATATGGTAACATTGGAAACAGTCCAAAGGAGATTCACTAGGCTAATTCCTGGGATGAGAGGGTTGTCCCATCAAGAGAGACTAAATAGTCTGGGTTTGTGTCCCTTGGCGTTTAGAAGAGTGAGGGGTAACCTTATTCAAACATATACGATCCTGAGGAGGTAGATGTTTTATTAGTGGGAGAGTCTTGAGGAAGGGAGATAAAGGGCCAGTCATTTAAAATTGAGGTGCGTAGAAATTTCCTCTCGCAGAAGGTGGTGGATGTCTGGAATTCTCTGCCCCGGAGGGTGGGGGAGGTTGGATCACTAGAAGTATTTAAAGTGGAGGTGGGTAAATATTGGATAGATCGGAATAGAGGTCTATAGGGAAATGGCACAGAAAGGAGTTGAAGCCAGCATAGGTCAGCCATGATCATATTGAACGGCGGGGCAGGCTTGAAGGGCCTGTTGGCCGATTCCTGCTTCTAATTCTTGTGCACCATCCTGGAGTCATGCCTCCAGCGCAGAAATGCCTGTCTGTTCCCCTAACTTTGTATCCCTGCCAATATCCCTATTCCACTCTTCTTCATTCCTGCCGCTGCATCTGAGCCTCTCATGGTGCCCTGAACTTTCATCTTGCTGCACTCCCAAGGAAGCATTGGTCTGGTGTCCAAAATGGTAAAATAGTTCATGAGGCAGATACCCTACCTCCCTAGCCCTCCTAGACGTTTTCTGCCTGCAAGCTACTAACCTACGGTGTGACCCTTTATGGGCGGAAAAGTGGAACTGAGACCAAAAGCAGATTGACCGTGATCTTATTAAATGGTGGAGGAGGCTTGAAGAGCTGATTGGCCGGTTGCTCCTCCAAGTCCGATGTTCCCTAAGCATGCTTTCCATGTCGCCCTCAGCCTCACAAATGTGTCAAGCTGACTTGAGCCACCACTTGCATTCCGAAACCCGGAGGGCAGTGTTCTGCAGCTGGCGACACTTCCCATAGATCTTTTCGTCTAAGTCACAGGAAGTTTCCACGATTTCCCATATAGCGTCGGAGGCACATTCCAATTAGTCAAGCTGCCATACCTTAACCTTACGTTTAAACTAGTTGCTGATAGAATGTAGAGTTACAGACCCTTCCTCACCTGTGATCTTCTTTTGTGCCCTCCTGTAAGTATTTACACTTTTCTATTGTGGAGCTATATACTCACAGTACCCTACAGTAAATACTCACTGACCAATCAGCTGACAAGTTGAGTTGAACTCTCCTAGCTTAGAAATAAAGGAAGAAAACTTACCAACTACTAGGGGCTGAACAAAGTCGAAAAGGAAAATGGCACCTTCTTCCCTTCTTGACCGAACTCCCTCAGTCACCAAACTCCCAACTTCACACTCTGTGCCCAAGCCGCAATGCTTCAGCAGAGAAAGAGTTGCGGAAATGTGAAGATCAAATGTTTCTCCACTTTATTTCTCATCAATATGCAGGAACATGCATCCCACATCTTGATTAGCCTGTATCTTATGTCCCATTTCACCAGAAATTCTCGAAATCACAGCTGGAGGTCATCATGGGATCTGAACTTGCGTTATTTTTCTCAGTAGCGAATTGTTTCTGGAGGACCCAGTCATTGGGCACAATTCCTTCAGTATAATCAATTTACTTTGGATAGTTTCCCATTGTTTCCTGATTTGCTCTGCAAACACTCAATCGTGTTTTTGCTGTTAAATATTTAATCTGGTTCAAACTGCCCAAGTGCTTTCATACACAAAAAGAGGTTAATGGTGGGGATGGAAATGCTGACTTTCAGCATCCTCTGTTCCAATGCATTTCTGTCTGTAATGCAAACTATGGTGTAGAACTGTGGTAGAACACAGCACTGTGGATGTACCCTCACCATATGGACAGAAGGAGTCGGGGAGCACGGTAACAGTGGTTAGCACAGTTGCTTCACAGCTCCAGGGTCCCAGGTTCGATTCCTGGCTTGGGTCAATGTCTGTGCGGAGTTTGCACTTTCTCCCCGTGTGTGCGTGGGTTTCCTCCGGGTGCTCCGGTTTCCTCCCACAGTCCAAAGATGTGCAGGTTAGGTGGATTGGCCATGATAAATTGCCCTTAGCGTCCAAAAAGATTGGGTGGGGTTACAGGGATAGGGTGGGGGGTGGGCTTAGGTAGGGTGCTCTATCCCAAGGACCGGTGCAGACTCGATGAATCAAATGGCCTCCTTCTGCATTGTAAATTTGATGATTCTATGATTCTAAGTAGGCAGCTCACCTGCACGTACCCAAAGGCAATGATGGATGAGTAGTAAATGCTGGCTGTTAGAAACTGCCTGAATCCTATTGGTTGGTGATTATTGGTTATCCCATGACTCTTGGGGAGCATGGGCTCTCCCAATGAGGGGGAGCGGGGAACTCATTAGTAATTGCATCTGTATAAATAGAGCTGGCCAGTGTGATACCGGCTAAAGTAGGAAGCAGTGGAAGCACTGCTGCTGTGTATTAATTATTGTCAATAAAGTTACTTTCAGTTTGAATCTACAAACTTATGCTGGATTCTTCATGGCCCTCACAAAACTGGCCTTACTGGGAATGTTTATATGCAAAGAACAATTTTTTAAAAATGTTGTCCTGTCAATTGAATTATATTTTAGTAACTGGGTGAGAGGCTAACTTGAATCAAACATAATATACAATTGATGTCATGTGTGACTTCTACCACATGCTGAATCCCTACGGTATGTCTTATAGCTTGGCATCACTATGTTGGTTTTAAATATGCTGCCATTTTATTTTTCAAAGCTGGTTGCTTGCTGGCAAAGTCCCTGGATTGTCTCAAACCACCAACTCTACAATGAACATCTGCATGTGCTGATTCCAGGGTCTTGTTTTTCTGCCACTTTCAATAAGCTGCTCTAATGAGAATCGCTGCCCCCCTTGAACGGCGATAACCGGTGTGTCTACTGCTCAGTGACGTTGTTCACACCGAGGGAATAAAAAATTAATAAGGTGAGTAGATGGAACCAAGGATGGAGCTAAGCAGATCAACCATGATCGCATTGCAATGTGGAACAGATTTGAAGGACTGAGTGACCTATTCCTGTCCCCTCTTCCTTCCTTTGATTACTGGAAAACAACACGGAGCCACCTCCATCTTGAACAAACCAAGCTTCATGTGCACCACAATAAAACTGCACCAGGTCTAATAATTCCTCAGCAAATCAATGGATGGCCAACTACCTTTGACACACCTGTTGCATCCTTCTAGACCTGAAAACGCACCCGGTATTTCACCCCAAGCGTATTTTGTTTGTTTCCTTTAAAGCGTGTGTAGCAAGTAGCTGACAGTATAACTCAGATCTTCCAACCTAATGGGTGGCTGCAGCATCAGGGACCTTTTGGATCAGCACACTATTTTCTTTTCTTATTTTTCAATGTATTTTCATGGTTAAATAAATGGCAAATCAAAAAAATGTTTTCAAAATGATTGAAGTATCCATTGACAGAAATGTTCTGATGTCTCTATTGCTGCAATTAAATCTTCTTCATATTCTGAACTGCAATTATTGCTAATATGTTTGATCCAGTCCAGGATATGACCATTTTATATTTGAGGCCTAGCCAGAGATTAAACCTGGCTTCTGTGCCAACTTTTCGAGCTTCAAATATCGCCTTTAATATCCTGAGCAGTTTACAATGATTTCCTGCACATCCGAGAGTTCTGGTAATGTTGTAGTGATTTACACAGACAGCTGTGTTATTACAAATAGCGAGTTTCCACTTGCTTTTAAATTTAGATTTCTTATCTCATAAACAGAATGTAGAAATTATCGATCTCAATGTCACCAAAAAGAAAAGTCGTAGCACTTCTGTAACTAGCTCTGACATATGTGCAGACAGAAACAAAGACTGGGATTTTACACACCCTGCCCCTGGGGCAGGATGGCAGACATGGGTTGTGGAGTGAGGTGGTGGGGTGACCATTTTCTTTCCCCTTCTGGTTATATTTAAAAAATATCAGGGGAAGTGATGTCGAACCATCGTTAGGCCAAATGAAACCCTTCAGAGGCCAATTAATTTATCCCCGTTCTCAGAGACATTTTGTCAGATCGAGAGGTTGCCTAGTAACGGTTGGTGGGTTCTCTAGACTGTCCAGGAGGGGGGGGGGCGCTGCAGGGGTCCCTCCAGCCTGTGGATTACAAAGGCCATCAATCCCCCCACACCCCATCCCCATTGGCATGGGTGGCCGCTGGAAAACACCCTCACGCACTTGAGCGATCACACCATTCACCCTCTACCTGGGCCTACCTGATCGGTCACAGTGCTCCCCAACCCCACTCACCTGCACTCCAGGTCCGTTGATGGCTCGCTAGTTCAGGGACCACATGCTGAATCCCTAAGGTATGTCTTATAGCTTGGCATCAGTTTGCTGGTTTTAAATGCTCTGCCATTCTAATTATCAAAGCTGGTTGTTTGATTGTGAGGCCCCTGGGTTGGCTTGAACCATCAACTCTGCAATGATCATCTGCAGGTGCTGATTCCAGGGTGTGGTTATTCTGCCACTTTCAATCAGCTGCTCTGATGAGAGTCACTGCCCCAAATGAATGGTGATAACCGGTATGTCTACAGGTCAGTGACATTGCTCACACCGAGGGAATGAATAATTAATAAGTTACTCCAAGGCGAGAAGGTTGAACAAAGGCAAATGGATGGAGCTAAGGCCCAGATCAACCATTATCTAATTAAATGGTGGAACAGGTTCGAAGGACTGAGTGACCTATTCCTGTTCCCAATTCTTTCCTTTGATTACTGGAAAACAACATGGGACCTCCTCACTCTCGCACATTCCGAACTTCACAGGCATCACAATAAAACTGCACCAGGTCTTACAATTCCTAAGCAAATTCCTAATGCAGTCCCAGCAGTGGTCACCGGTCCCAGCAGCACTGTTGGGACTAAAGAGCTGCCAGTCTTCCGATTGTGCAGCAGCACCTGGAGGTGGCACATCCTGCCCCAGAAGCCACAATTTAAGGCAACTAAATGCCTAAGCCATATAATGTGGAGATGCCGGCGTTGGACTGGGGTGAGCACAGTACGAAGTCTTACAACACCAGGTTAAAGTCCAACCAACTGTCCTGGCTTGAGACAATTCACACCTCTTTAACCTGGGGTTACCCCATCTCTGGATCTGTAAAGATTTAATCACCTGCTAATGCTCGCATTTATAGCATTGTTTGGCATCTTTGAATTTGTCTATATATGTGTTTCTGGAACAGACCTCTTCATTCACCTGAGGAAGGAGCAGCGCTCTGAAAGCTAGTGACATCGAAACAAACCTGTTGGACTTTAACCTGGTGTTGTAAGACTTCGTACTAAGCCATATAAAACAGAGTTGTTACTTCCAGGGCTGACGGAGACAAACTCTCTCCTGGCCTACCAGCCAAGTTGCAACAAAGCTGGTTTCAAACCAGAAATAACTACACATCCACTTTGATGTCCCTTTGTGTGAAACAACCTAAAATGGCTCTTCCCTTTCATCACAGTAAATAGAACATCACACAAAATCTCACGGCATCTCATCACCAATTCGCAAGTCAGAAAAAAGGGCATGAGAAAAGAATCAGAAAGCCTGGACCAGTCCATGTTAATAACATTGATTCAAGTGGAAACGCAGTTTAATAGAAGTCAAACGTTAATCATTAATAAAGCATTTTGCATGTGTAATTCTACCAATTCATGTTCATTGCATCACAATAGTGACTGTACTCCATTGCGAGAAGCAAGAACTGCATTTATATACCACCTTTCATAACATCTCAAAGCCCTTCACAGCCAATGAAGTAATTTTTGAAGTATAGTCACTGTTGTTACGTAGAAAACGCAGCTGCCAATTTGTGCACAGCAAGATCCTACAAAAAGCAATGTGAAAATGAGCAGACAAACTGCTTTTTAGGAATGAATATTAATCAAAACACTGGGGATAACCCCCGGTCCTTCCTCAAAACAGTCCGAGGCCACGTTTTACATCCAACTGGTAGAGCAAACAGGGCTACAGTTTAGTGTCTCATCTGAAAGACAGCACCTCCAGCAGTGCAACACTCCTTCTGCACTCTGACTTTGACCCTCAACCTTCTGGTTCAAAGGTCAGAGTGCCACCAATTGAGTCAAGGCTGACAGTGGGACTTGGGCTGTCCTGTGATCGGAAAAGTTGCTATCAAAAAAGGCAAGTTCTCCCTTTTTTCTTTTGCTTCACTGTATACAGAAAAAAACAGACTAGGGACTAGGTGGAACAACGAGTTGAAACATTAATCTCTCTCCAAGTGGATCCTCGCTGAAATTCCAAATGTTGGTCGCCATAAGGAGACCAACTGAAATGGATTCAGACAGTCTGACAGCACTTCCTAGAAGGTGTAGCTGGTAAACTGGCACCAACAGGCAGCCCCACCCCTGGAAACAGAATGTCTCATGGGATACTGCTGTGCATTGCAGATGATGTCAAGACTTCCCAATGGATGCCAAAAGTATAACATGTCCCATTTCACATCACTGATGCCTTGATGAGCTAAGTGTTCATCCTGACCACAAAATAACATGATTAAAATATTCACCTGCACTGGGTTCATTTGACAGCACCCTTACCTCGGTGTCACAAGATCACAAGTTCATAGTTCCACTCCCATAAATGTTAGAGGCCGAGGGAGTGCTGAATTGTCAGTGGTGTTGTCTTTAGGGTGGAATGTTAACCCTGTAAATGATCCAAAGGTACTATTTTGAAGAGGAGGAGAGGGGTTATCCCTGGTGACCTGACCAATATCTATACCTCAACGAATGTCAAAACAAATTGTCTGGCGGGTCGGGTACAGGCGGTTAAAATGAACATGTTGCCGCGATATCTGTTTATTTCCTAATGCCTGCCGATTTTCCTGCCAAAGGCATTTTTTAGAGAGATTGAAGGGATGATTACCTCCTTCATATGGGGAGGGAAGGTGGCCAGAATTAGAAAGGTGCTACTACAGAGAGTAAGGCAGTCAGGGAGTTTGGGTCTTCCGAACCTGATGTATTATTACTGGGCGGCAAATATGGAGAAGGTACGAAGCTGGGTCAGAGGGGTTGACTCCCAGTGGGTCAGAATGGAAGAGTGTTTGTGTAGGGGGTCGGGATTGAAGGCGCTAGCAGCAGCGCCGCTCCCGATAGCCCCGGGAGAAATACTCAGGGAGTCCGGTAGAAATAGCTTTGTTGAGGATTTGGAGGCAGTTTCGACAGCACTTCAGGTTGGGGGCAGGGTCAAGGGAAATGCCAATTTGGGGGAACCATAGATTTGAGCCAGGGCAGTGGGATGGAAATTTTCGGAGCTGGGCGGAGAAAGGAATTAGGACACCAAAAGATTTGTTTCTTGGGGGTCGGTTTGCAGGATTGAAGGAGCTGGGAGCGAAGTATGGGCTGGAGCAGGGGGAAATATTTAGATACATGCAGGTTCGAGACATTGCCAGAAAGGAGATACAAAGCTTCCCGGTAGAGCCGGCTACCACATTGCTGGAGGAGGTGCTGATGACAGGGGGACTGGAGAAGGGGTTAGTGTCGGCGGTTTACGGGGCTACTTTGGAAGAGGAGAAGGCACCGCTGGATGGGATCAAGACAAAGTGGGAGGAAGAGCTGGGGAAGGGTATGGAGGAGGGGTTCTGGTGTGAGGTGCTCCGGAGAGTGAACGCCTCTACCTCATGCGCGAAGTTGGGTTAGGGCTGATACAGCTGAAGGTGGTGTATAGAGCGCATCTTACAAGGGAGAGGTTGAGCCGCCTCTTTGAAGGGGTAGAAGATGTGTGTGAACGTTGTGGGTGGGGCCCTGCTAATCATGTTCATATGTTTTGGTCCTGTCCATAGCTGGAGGATTACTGGAAAGAGGTTTTTAGGGTAATCTCTAAAGTGGTGCACGCAAAATTGGTCCCGGGCCCTTGAGAGGCCATATTCGGGGTGTCAGACCAGCCGGGGTTGGAAGCGGGTGCGGAGGCAGATGTTGTAGCCTTCATCTCATTGATCGCCCGAAGGCGGATCCTGTTGGTATGCAGATCAACCTCTCCCACTCTGTTCCCTGGTGTGGCGGGGGAGCTGCTGGAATTCTTAACGCTTGAAATGCTCAAATTTTAACTGAGGGGACGGATGAAGGAGTTCGGCAATTCATGGGCGTTATTCATTATGCATTTTCGAGAATTGGATTACATCGAGCATTGGGGGGGTGAGAGGTTGGGAGAATTTAGAACAAGAACAATTTCCTGTGATACTGGTGGAGGCGATTGGGGAGGAATCCAAGTTTTATATGTGTGTTCCCAATCTATGCTGAAAAGTATACTCATAGGCTGCTACTAATAGAGTTTAGTGTTGGACCCTAGCTGAAGCTATAGAAGAATTACCTTACCCTCCCTAAATAAGCCTAACAGAGGTTTGTGGTCAGTACCTACGATGAAATGCCAACCATAAATGTATTGATGGAAAATTTTCACTCCAAAGATTACGGTTCGTCTCTCTTTTTCGATTTGAGAATATATTTTTCAGCATCGGTCAGAGTACCCGAGGCAGAGGTGATCGGACTTTCTACACCAACTTCTATCTTATGTAATAAAACTGCTTTGATTCCGCAAGGAGATGCATCACAGTAAGAATTATTATTTTTGCGGGTTCAAAATGAACCAAGTGACTGGATGGCTGCAAAGCTAGTTCGACCTGTTCAAAGGCTTCTTTCTGATAATCGTGCCAATGCCACCTCTGGTGCTTCTTGAGCAGTGTGTATAGGGGTGCCAATATTGTAGAAAGATTAGGAATAAATCTTCAATAACAATTCACCATTCCTAAAAAGGATTTCAATTCTGACAAATTTTTGGGGGGCGATACTTCCTTCATTGCTTTTATATTCTCCTCCATAGGGTGCAGTCCTTGGGCATCTAGTCTAAACCCTGCCTGAGCCTGGTACGTACACTTTTCCCTTTTCAGCCTTGCTCCAGCCTTCTTAAATCTTTTAAGAACTTCTTTGAGATTTGCCAGGTGTTCCTCTTTGAAAGCTCCTGTATTCAGTACATCATCTAGAAAGACAACCACTTTAGGGGGGTCCTGTAGTAAGCTTTCCGTCATGCGCTGGAAAATTGTACACGCTGGTGAGACTCCAAAAGGTAGCCAGGTATAATGGTACAAGCCTCTGTTGATAGATATAGTAACAAATTCTCTAGATGCCATATCTATTTAAATTGATGGTACGCATGGCTCAGATCAAGTTTAGTGTAAGTTAAACATCCTGCTAACTTTCTTAAAATAAATTTAGAGTACCCAATTCATTTTTTCCAATGAAGGGACAATTTAGTGTGGCCAATCCACCTGCCCTGCACATCTTTGGCTTGTGGGGGCGAAACCCACGCAAACATGGGGAGAATGTGCAAACTTCAAACGGACAGTGACCCAGGGCCAGGATCGAACCTAGGACCTCGGCACCGTGAGGTAGCAATGCTAACCACTGCACCACCGTGCTGCCCCTACATGCTGCTAATTTAATGTATAAATGTTCAATTCTTGGTATTGGGCATCAGTCTTATTTTGCTGCCATCATGAAAGATGTCATGAAAATCTGTTTCATTCATTCTTAAGATCTCTAGCCAATTTAATCTAATTTGGCAAAGCCAATCTCGGTCTATCAAACTTGATCTTGGCCCCCATTACTTTAAGAAGCATTTGAGTTGACTGGTGCCGTAGCTTATAGGCGTTGTTCTTGTTCCTGGGATCCTGAAAACTTCCCGGTGTATGTGGCCGCCGTGTTCGTAATTTCAGGGGCTGGACTCCCTACTTGCAAAGAACAACATGCTAGTTCCCCTATAACTGTAGTGGAGGCACCCATGTCCGCCTCCACTCTGAGTGACTGACCATTTCTATCAACACAATCGTGATTGGGGCCATCTTGCCCATCTTAATGTTGGTTCACCTGTACACTTCAGATCTGTTATTCTCAACACTATGTACTGGAGTTCTGATTTTTTTTTTCTTGGCCCCCGGTAGGCTCTGCTTAGTCTTGCACGTGTTCCTAATGTTCCACCTCCTATTGCAGGCAAACATACAGATTCTCTGAATTCATATTTCTCTGGAGGGTGATCTCCCCACACTGGTAGCATTTTTCATTGTTCCTGGTCTCTGGAGCAAATTTCCTACGCCTCTGCATTCTCTTTTTCCCTGAGCCTCTTTGCTCGTTACTTTCCGTGCCCTCCCCTCACTTTCGGCACTTTTCATGGCCTGGGTGACCTCTAATGTCTTCCTTAAGTTAAGCTCTGCCTCTGCCATCAATTTATTTTGTATGGCTGTTTTGTTAACTCCACAGACTAGCCTGTCTCTTAGCATGTCATTGAGTGCAGCCCTGAACTCGCACTGTTTAGCCATTTGTCTCAGGCACATCATGAACACCACTATCGTCCCTTATCATTGAAGTAAATTTGTATCATTGGGGGCCTCAGATGATAATGTCCCTTGACTAATTCCACAAGCTCCTCACATGTTTTGGAGTCAGGGGGCATCTGGAGAAATCAGACCCCTAATCAGGTTATAGATCGTAGCCCCGCAAGCTGTTAACAGGATTACCCACTGCTTCTCTTCCACCCCCCCCCCCCCCAATTTAATTGGCCTTAAAGAAATAGTGCAGGAGTTTGACATATAGCATCCACAGCTCCACAATAGGGTCAAATGGCTCAAGTTTCCCTAAAAGGTGCATTTTGACACTCACAGATTGCTGAATGCGTTTTCTTCAAAAAAAGGCTTCCATTTAATAAATATATATATTTTTTTAAAAGGCTTCCATATGAGGTCTGCTGTCTCGATTTCTGTAGTAGTAGGAAGGGTTTTCGATTGATCCTCATCATCAAAGGTAGTAAATATCCTTGAAGACTGGCAATTGCCAAGTAGATCAACAAATAGACAGTTTATTTAGGTAAGTAACTATTTACAGGCAGTGAGAAAGAGGCTCAGTCCAGACTCCAAATGACCAGGAAATCCCACGGTCAGCCCCAGGATTCACACGCTCCTGTCAGACTGGCCAAACAAGTCCTATGATCCACCAAGCACTCACCCCTTAAAGGGGCATGCCTTTGCTCCACATTCCTTGATACGCTTACTGAATGAAAATCCATTGATCTCAATTTGAAATCTCCAGGTGTCGAGGTGACCACAGCATTTTGGGAAAGAGAATTCCAGATTTCTACAACCTTTTGTTTGAAAGTGATTGGCCAAGAGAAAGGATAGGCATTGGGGTAGAGAGGAACAAAGGGGAGGAAGCCAACTGTTGTAACTATTGGAAACCAAAGCAGCCAATATGCATACAGCAAGCTCCCTTGAACAGCGATGTGATGAATGACCTGATCATCTATTTCGTTTTAGTGTTTCCGATTAGAATACCAGGTAGAACACACCTTTTGCCTTCAAAATAATGCCTTCCAAACTTTTACATGGAGCTGGAGAAACAACTGGGGTCTTGGTTTCAGAAAAGAGCATCTCCTACAATGCAGCACTCCCTCAATATTGCACTGGGAGTGTCCCAACCAGAGTTTGCACTTAAGTCCCTGGAGTGGGAATTAAACCCATGACCGTCTGACTTCGACCATGAGAGTGCTACCCACGAAGCCAAGTCCTTTATCTGGCAAGTGTACCATCTTTAACAAGGTATTCAAAGGGGAAGCATTAATAGTTCCTGAATTGTGGAATGAAAATTCATCAACCGAGGCAAGGTTGACTTCGAGGTGAGTCATTGGAAAATGTGAAATGAGCCCTGAACAATTAGAAGCCAGTAATTATTACTGTAAGTGCTTTGAAACAAATAGACACTTAGACGACCTGCTGCAAACTGCTGAAATGATTGCCCAGATGGAAGGAGTAAAATGGCAATCTGGCCTCTCTGATCAATCCTCCAGACAGACATTGTTAGCTCACTGCAGAAGAGAGATAGCTGGAGATGACAACTTTACACAGAAAGCTTGAACCAGCCTTGACTTTGCGAGACTAATGGAACTAAAGATCAGAGAAATACTTCAAGATTAGTAAGTCATTAACAGTGCCAAGTTATGCGAAAATCACACAAAGCTATTTGTTTTCAGTGGCAGATTGATAAATGCGAAGGAAGTCAAATCAGTGTACAGTCATCCATCTTGTATATTATTTCATTAATACTTAATTTTGGTTCAGCTTCCATGGGGCTTTGATATATCTTTAATAGTGATTGACATTTCTTCCTTCAAGTCGGAATATCAACAACATATAAAAGTCACCTATAAGTAAATAACATTTCTAGTATCATTTTGTTTTGATAAATGACCCCTGCTTTATTAAGTGCTTCTGTTATTAACTATCGATTTCTACTGGGCAATTGTCACCAGCGCATTGCATTGTTTCATATCTGCCTTTCTCTCATTGGTCAATGAGATGTGAAATGGACTAATTTTGGTTTTGCTCTTTTTTAATCTTGCTGACAGAAAACAGCACACTTTCCAGTGAACTGATCAGTTAATAGCATGTTGTTACAGTAAACAGGTTTTTCATTAATGCTCCAGCAACTTTCAATAAAAGACAAACAGCAAAATATTATCTTGCATTGGCAACACGCTGACCTTTCTCACATTGCAATGTTGCTGAAATTTCTCTCTGCTGATTGGTTCCAAATCATTTATTCCATTACGCCAAGTGGCAATCGTGAGATTTTCTTGTGGTTTCCTCTGAAAAGATCCTGGGTGTGCAAAGAATACCTCAGTGGACGGACTGGAGATCTAATTTGTTCATTCTTCCCCCTGCAGAGTGGATATTCGTCCATTCTACTCTTATCTCAGACAGCTTTCACAATTCTTGCCATCTGCATGCTGAATCCAATTGACTTGGAGGGGAACTTGTATGCGGTGGTGATCCAACGTGCCTGCTACCCTTGTTCTTCTAGCTGGTAAAGGGCACAGGTTTGGAAGGCGCTGTCAAAGGAGCCTTGGTGAGTTGCTGCTGTGTATTTTGTAGATGGTACACACAGTTGCCACTGTGCATCGGTGGTGGAGGGAGGGAATGCTTAAGGTGGTGGATGGACTGATCAAGCGGATTGCTTTGTCTTGGGTGGTGTCAAGTTTTTTGAGCATTTTTGGAACTGCACTCTTCCAAGAAAGTGGAAAGTGTTCTGTCACATACCTGACTCGTGCCATGTAGACAGGTTTTGGGAAGTCAGGAGGTGAGTTTTTAACCACAGAATTCACAGTTTCTTACCTGATTATGTAACCACAGCATCTGTATGGTTGATCCATGGTCAATAACTCCCAGGATGTTGATGTTGAGGAATTCAGCTTTTGTGATGCTATTGAATGTCATGTGAGGTGGTTAGATTCTCTCTTGTCAGAGATGGTCATTGCCTGGCACTTGTGAAATATGAAAATCGCTTATTGTCATAAGTAGGCTTCAAATGAAGTTACTGTGGAAAGCCCCTAGTCGCCACATTCCAGCGCCTGTTCGGGGAGGCTGGTACGGGAATGTTATGTTCCATTTATCAGCCCAATCCTAAATATTGTCCAGGTCTTGCTGCATGTGGGCATGGACTGATTCAGGATCCGTGGCGTCTGGAATGGTACTGAACACAGTGCAGACATCAGCGAACATCCTTACTTCTGTCCTTAAAATGGAGGCAAGATGATTGATGAAGCAGCTGAAGATTGGTGGGCTTGGGACACTGCACTGAGGAACTCATGTAGTGATGTCCTGGAGCTCAGGTTTTAGGAAGTCAGGAGGTGAGTTACTAGCCTCCAACCACCACTGCCATCTTCCTTTATGGTAGGTATGAGTCCAAGCTTTGGGGAGTTTCCCCCATGATTCCCATTCACTTGTATTTTGCTCGGGCTCCAAGATAGTACACTGGATCAAATGCTGCCTTGATTTCAAGGGCAGTCACTCTCTCACCTTACCTTTGGATTTCAGTGCTTTTTAACACAAGACTCAACTCATCTGTCCTAATATCTCCCAATAAGATTTTGTGTCAAGCTTTTATTAATAATTGCTGCTGTGAAGTGTCTCGGTCAGGCTAGTCCAACCTTTTTATGCAAGGGGCCACATTTCAAATGTTTTCTCATTCAGGGGATGCATGAACACATTTTGGAAAGACAAGGCTTGGCAGAACATTAAACATCAATTTCAAAAAGATGTTGAGGAAAAGAAGCAGCTTGCTGAGCAAAACTAAATCAATGCCAAAGCAATACATTGATCATTTTTAAATATGATTAATTATAAAGATAACCATTTGAGTGTGAAAGGGTCAAATTGTATTTGTCTGGCTCACTCCTGGTCTCAGGGTGTTTACTCGCTCACCCTCACCCACTGTGTGAGTTGGTGCAAGTGTATTGGTGTGTGAGGGTCAGGGTGAGTGCAAACTGTGAAACAGGGAGTGAGCCAGGTACACACTCACTCTCACACATACACACACTCTCTCACACACACTCACTCTTACACATACACATACATACTCTCACACACACACTCTCTCACACACACACTCTCTCACACACACACTCTCACACACACTCACTCTCATACATACAGACACACTCTCTCACACACACAGACACACTTTCTCACACGCACACTCACTCTCACACCGACACACATTCTCTCACACACACTCACTCTCACACATACACACAAACTCTCTCACAAATACAAACTCTTACACACACACTCACTCTCACACACACCCTCTCACACACACTCTCATACATACAGACACACTCTCTCATAAATACACATACACACTCTCACACACACACTCTCTCACACACACTCACTCTCATACATACAGACACACTCTCTCATACATACACATACACACTTTCACACACACACTCTCACACACACACTCACACACACTCACTCTCATACATACAGACATACTCTCTCACACACACAGGCACACTCTCTCACACACACACTCACTCTCACACCGACACACACTCTCACACACACTCACTCTCACACATACACACAAACTCTCTCACAAATACAAACTCTCACACACACACTCACTCTCATACATACACACTCTAACACACACACTCTCACACACACACTCTCTCATACACACACTCTCACACACACTCACTCTCATACATACAGACACACTCTCTCACACACACAGACACACTCTCACACACACACTCACTCTCACACCGACACACACACTCTCACACACACTCACTCTCACACATACACACAAACTCTCTCACACATACAAACTCTCTCACACACACTCACTCTCATACATACAGACACACTCTCTCACACACACAGACACACTCTCTCACACACACACTCGCTCTTACACATACACACAAACTATCTCACAAATACACACTCTCTCACACACACTCACTCTCACACATACACACACACTCTCTCACATACACACTCTCACACACACTCACTCTCACACATACACACAAACTCTCTCACAAATACAAACTCTCTCACACACACTCACTCTCACACATACACACAAACTCTCTCACAAATACACACTCTCTCACACACTCACTCTCACACATACACACCCACTCTCTCTTATACACACTCATTCTCACACACACACGCCTCTCTCACACACACACTCTCTCAGACATACACACACACACACACTCACTCTCACACAAATACTCTCTCTCCCACACACACTCACACACACATATATGCACGCTCTGACACACACCCACTCTCACACAGACACACATCTCTCTCGCACAAACACACCTCTCTCCCACACACACTCACACACCCATACACACATTCTCTCACACATACTCACTCTCATGCACACGCGCTCTCTCACACACACACACTCTCACACACACACTCTCTCACACACACTCACTCACACACACTCACTCACACACACTCACTCACACACACTCACTCTCACACACTGACTCTCACACACTGACTCTCACACACACTCTCACACACACACTCTCTCACACACACTCTCTCACACACACTCACTCTCACACATACACACACACTCTCTCACACATACTCATCCTCATACACACACTCTCTCACACACACACTCACTTGCACACATACACACACACCTCTCTCTCACACACTTCTCTCACACACACCCAGTCACTCTCATATGCATTAACATTTTCTCTCACACATGCACTCACTCACTCCATCACACACACACCTCTCACACACTCTCTCACACTCACTTACTCACTCTCACAACACATACTCAATCACTTTCTCTCACACACACTCACTCTCACTCACACACTCACTCACTCGCTCTGTGACACACACACTCACTCACTGGATAGGCATATGGACAATAAGGGAATAGTGTAGATGGGCTTTAGAGTGGTTTCACAGGTCGGCTCAACATCGAGGGCCGAAGGGCCTGTACTGCGCTGTAATGTTCTATGTTCACTCCCTCTCACACACACAATCACTCTCACACATTCTCTTTTACACACACACCTTTCTCTTAAATACACACTCACTCACTCTCTTACACACACTCACTCTCTCTCACATATTCACCTCTCTCACACACATTTCACTCACTCCCTCACACACACACACCTCTCTCTCACTCTCCCACACTCACTCTCACACACAAACACCTCTCTTACATGATCTCACAAACACACTCACTCACTCCCTCTCTCACACACATTCACATCTTTCAAACACACACACTCACTCACTCTTTCACACCCACATTCTCACTCTCTCTCACACATGTACACTCACTTGCTTTCTCTCACACCCACACACTCACTTGCTTTCTCTCACACCCACATTCTCATTCTCTCTCACACATGTACACACACTCGCTTTCTCTCACACACACTCACTCACTCTCTCTCACACATGTACACTCACTCGCTTTCTCTCATACACTCACTCATGTAACCATTCTCTCTCACACACTCCCCCTCTTACACATGCACTCACTCATTCACTCTCTCTCTCACACACACTCACTCTCTCTCACGCATTCACTTCTCTCAAACATATGCATTCACTCACTCCCTCACACACTCTCTCTCACACACCCTCACTCACTCTCACAAACACATACCTCTCTTACTCACTCTCTCACACATGCACATCCTCTCACACATTCTGTCACACACGCACTCAATCACTCACTTCCTCTCTCATACACAGTCACCTCTTTGAAACACACTCACTCACTCTTTCACACATGCACACTTACGCACTCTCTCACACACACAACTCTCACATACACATATGTTCCCTCATTCACATGAACTTTCACTCACATGAACTCAGCCACTTTCCCTGCAGATCACAGGCAGTCCCTTTCTCGTCCTGCTCGATAGTCACTCTCCACCCCCACCCACCCGCCACTCAGCAGTCGTTCTCACCGTCTTCTTGGTAGTCATTGAGGAGGTGGTGCTGTAGTGTCATTGCCATTGGACTAGTAACCCAGAGACTCAAGGTAATGCCCTGGGACACTGGGTTTTGAAACCCACCACAGCAGACGATGAAATCTGAACTCCAGAATAATCAGGAATTGAAAAAAATTCTAATAATGACAACGATGAAACTATTATTGATTGTCATTTTTTAAAAAATTTGTTTGCTCCTGCCTTTTTGAGAAGAAAGTTTGCAGTCCTTACCTGGTCTGACCTACACGTAACTCCAGACCCACAGCACTGTGGTTGACCCCTAATGGCATTCAGTTCAAGGGCAATTAGGGATTGGCAATAAAGGCTGGTCCAGCCAGCAACACCCACATCACATGAGTGTTTTTTTTTAAATTCGCTCTTTCTTCCCGTTCGGTAGTCCCTCTATCTCCTCACTCACCAGCCACTCACCCCTGGCTCAGTAGTCACTCTTGTGGTGTTGGGTGCTCTGAGGTACAGATGAACCAACACGGTTGCGATTGGTACAACGCAGTTTTATTCCAACTTGTGGTTTACAGATCTGTCTTGGTACTCGGCACGTGGTGACTGAGTGAGTGTCCTTTTTAATCAGGTCCTGTCCTTGTCCTGTCTCCAGATGGACTGACCACCAGGTGTTGTGTATCTTGTCTTATACTGTCTCTGTCCTTGTCTGTGATTGGCTGTCGTGTTATGTGTGCTAATTGGTCTGTTGGTCTGTCTATCATGATGTGTGTGTTTGAATATCACGACATCCCCCCTTTTTTACAAGATTATGTGCCTACGTGGTTATAAATATGAATGTGTCCTGAGTGTAGCTAAAGGTGTGTGTGCGTGATATTTACAGCATGTACATGTGGCGTAACTATATACATGGGGCGATGTCAGGTGTGGCATGCTAACGAGGTTGTACCATAACAAAAGAAGAAAAACTTTGAAGTATGGTCCGGTCAAACGAGATCTGGAACGATAACACAGTAACATGTTACAATACAATAGTTTCTAAACTTTGACGTGTGAACAGTCTCATAAGTCCAGTCTAGTAGGTGGGCGACGAATACGGGTTGACCGCCTCAAGGGTGGGTCGAGAACCACCGGCTGAGGTGCGAGCCTGGCCACGGGTGGCGACAGAAGTGGCATGGTATATGGCAGCTCCACGAAGTCACTATCATGAACCATTGGAGGACACGGCATCTGTGTGTGGTTCCGTTGCGAGCGTGAAAGTAGGCGAAGGGCTCGCCGATTGCGCCTACGCACCGATCCATCCGTCATGCGTACCAGGAACGAGGTGGAGTCTTTTTCTTTTTATGTGTGTGGTGGTGCTGTTGGATGGCATCTTGTAGCTGATGGGTCGTTGACATTGAAGCGGTACCATCAACAATATCATTCAAGGTCATGGATGTGCCAGATGTTGAAGTCGGATGAGACTGTGCATACTGGTTCTGGCCACATGCTGTGCTGGAAGGGTGATTCTGCTGAGAAGCGTTGAAGTATGTCGCTTTGGAGACAGAATTGCTGCTCGCATCAATGTCTGGTGATGGTGTGAAACTAGAACCTTGCATCTGATAGGAATATGCTGTCTGGCCAGGCTGGGGTGCAGCAAATCCTGGGCAGTAACTAAGGCATCCAGTCTGTAGTGCAGATTGCGCTGGCGGTAGTCCTCCTTCGGTCTTGATTCCATTAGTGGGCAATCCGTAGTGCTGGCCTGTTTGAGAATATGCTGCATAGACTGCTGGCTGCTGCAGTTTTGAATACTGGGTTTGTCCAGCATGAGCTGTCAGTGGCCACACTGTCGGTGTGGAGCAAATGTGTGGACATAGCTGTGGTGAAAATTGGTGTATTCCTCTTGGACTGTAGCTGCTGCTTGTTATTGCTGACCCAGTGTGATTGTCACTTGATCCATCTCCTGTCGTTGTGGCATCTGCTGTCACCCTGAGCGTGTCATCACTGAGGTTGCGACACTGCCTGTCTGGAGTAAAGTCTGGCTTACGTGAATCAGAGTCGGCGTTTGGTTGCTCCCCATCTGGAGTCTGGTCTGTTTTTTGTTGATGCGCCTCGTCCGGAGTCTTAGCAGGTTCACTGGAGTCAGCTGAGATTTCTTGAAGCTGCACGTCTGGAGTCGGAACACGCAGGAATGCATTGACTAGTGGAGAGGTTCGAGCAATTGAGGGTGGAAGTAGTGTGGTGTCACCGTAGTCACCAGTGGTCTCACCGTGATCGTCGAGTGCCTCTGTACGCACTAGCTGAGGTCTGTCACTTTGCACCTTTTGCATGGGAAGTGGGATGCTGTCGTCACTCGTTTCACATACCGTGGGTAGATCCTCAGTAGCTGCTTGCTGTTCACTAGGGTTGGGTAAATTGTCAGAGTTTTCATCTGGTGGTGCAAACCATGTGGGTGGACTGTCATTGTCTTGCCGTTGTCCATCATTTGGGCTTTTCTTCTTTGGAATTTTAAATCTTCCCCCAGACATTACAGAACCTTGTTCATTTCCCTCAATTTCTCCCGTATGTAGGACATCAAATGTTGGATCCAATGTTTCTTTCGTCATTGTACTAGTTTCCAAAGAACAGTCCGTTTCAATTTTCTTCTCAGTTAATTCATATGTATCCTTTTCTAATGTACATACCTTCATAGTCTCTGGGTCTGATTTTGCTGGGACTGGCATAGTCACAGTCTCTCTTTTACTGTTCTCAATTGCCCACATTCTACTCCCCAGACATAAATGCTTACTCTCTGGAGTTAATGTGGTACAATGGATAATCGGGTCGACCTTATTTGCATCTTCACCATCACTGGAAAGCACAATTGGTTCACTTGAAACTGCTGCGGGTTTTAAGTGCTTTGTCTGGCTACTCGATGTCGGTGTCCTCAGGATTCTTGCTCCAATGTTCTGCTCATTTATCAGTCGAGTGTGCATAGGTTCAATGCGATTAATATTCCCATCAGGGTTTGAAGAGTCATGACTGACTAACTGCTGGTCTCTGAAGTTGGGACTTTGCGGTTTTGTGTTGAAGGGAGACAGTTGTCCCTGTTGTAGATATGATTCAGGTTGTGTTATTTCCATTAAATGAGGATCAATGTCTTGTCCATTTTTTCGATCCGTACTAAAGCAATGGCAATTTTCAGTCTGCTCCTTGCAAGTTAGACATACAAGTAATTTCTTTAGCAAATCCTCAGCATCCTTCTGTGACTGTGCAGCGTTATTAATACCTCTTCGGCTATAATGATCCTGAAGGTCAGCGCATAATCCTTTTTTCTTCGGGCTTGGAAGAGGCGATTCCTTTGGCTTGTCTTCATTTGGGCTTGAACAGTCATCAGCGCTGTGCCCTTCATTGTAGCATGATAGTCTTGCTGTGCAGTGGAGCGTGGTGGACTGTTATAGCCTTCTTGCTGTTTACGTGAGCATGGCAGACTTGCATCATCTGCCGCTAGTTGGTCAGACGAGGTTGCTAGACCCTCATGGTCTTGTTCCTGCAAGGACTGTGCATTGGAGTCTTGCGTTGCTTCCCTCGTAGGGTCGGGAACCCTGAGCGGGGCGTGGACCACGCTCTGTGTGGCAGCCGGCCGCTGTCTGTGGGCTTGTACCGCTTTCTGTCTCTTAATTTCAGGCTGCAGCATCATCCTGCACTGATGAGTTGGGACGTCGTATCTGCTGGGTTGACGATCCTCAGATCCGAAAAGTGAATCCGCATCTGCGTCAGATTCAATGCGGGGGTCGCCAATGTGCAACCTTGTGAGAAACACTGCTCACTTAATAAAAGATTTACACTTAGTCAAATTCTGAAGAAGCTTTTATTATCGATCTTGCAAGAGCGGGTGCCTCCAGTAAGCAATAGCAGACACAAAGAATTCACACAGCATCACTTTGTTATATACAATCCATGAAAATACAATCCGTGGGAAACCATCCCTGAGAAACACATCCCACACACGATAGACAGGGCAGTTCCCTTATCAGTGATCCCTTATTTGGCCTTCCCCTTGCATAGTGATTTCTGTCCGCTCCTGGTACATCCTTGGACCGGCAGTTAAAGATAAGAATGAGGCCCTTTGCTTGCACCTGCTATTTCCCCCTTGCTTAGCAAGCTCTGTTATTGTTCATTCCGTTCTTCCCCGAAGGTCATTCTGGTACATCGTTAAAATAATTCGCTCACTATAGCTTACTCAGAACTTGACATGTTAATTTTCCCATCATGCTTCATTGTTGACATCTTAATTGTGAACCAGAGTATATACATGTAAAAACAACACAAAAACAACACAGAATGTTCATTTCTCACAAATCCCCATTTTTTTCTTTTTACTGTTGTTGCTTTTTACACTTCGTAGTCTCCTCTAACCTACCCCAAAATTGTCCAACATCCTCTCAACTTCCCTTTCTATTGGGCCGTCCCCCCCTTCATTCTCCCCACTTTCTAGTAGGCAAATGGTATCCTGACCCAGGGGCATCTGCTTGGTCAAGGCTGTTTCGATGAGCCTCTGCACCAAAGCTCTTACACACGGGATGATGCAACAGCCTATTGCCACCAATGCTCCTATCACCACGATGATGGAGGTGAGGATGGATACAATTAACCCTTTCCATTTCCCAAACAATGATTCAAGCCACCCAGTCATGGATGTGTCTGCCCCTGAATTGTGTGCCATTTCCACAGCCAGAGTGGTTAACCCTTGTAGCGCACGGGTAATCGATCCGTCGGGTGCCGTGTTGTTGGGGATAAACGTGCAACACTGTCCTTTGAGCATAATGCATACACCACCTTACTCTGCCAAAATCATATCCAGAGCCAATCTATTCTCCCAGGCCATTCTACTGGTTGCATCCAGTTGTTCTGCTATGCCCTTCACAGCGTCCCTGGTATAATTGATGAACCTCAGTTGATTATAGTATATATAGTTTATCCAATCCACATTCTTATTGATCGTAACCCACCAGAAGAGGGACTCGAACCCAGCTGCAATCTGATTTCGGACTTTGAATTCATCTGGTACTCCTCTGGGAATGCCAACGGAGTCCAGGTAAATCCTGTCATCAAATGAGGTGGGTATGCCCCGTTTAGATCGTCCCCCTTTTACACTCCCCCTCTCCTCTTGTCTTTCACAGGCTATACTGAACGGAATGGCGAGCTGAACTAATGCGCATGTCCCTTTCCAATGGGGGGGGTAGAGTGGGTCTTAGAATCTTTCCTCCGCAATACCACCATATATCTGCACGTGGTATTTTTAGTGATGAGTAATTGCCCTGGGTGGTCACGTTCTTAGTTTCAATACAAGTCTTGAGGTCTCCCATATCTTTACTTAGCCCCGTATCAGAACGACTTATACACGATTTGTGATGCATCACGGTAACCAAGAAGGAGGGAGGGTTTGCTGATAGTTTCTTATTAACAGGAGGAAACATCAGAGATAGGGCAGTGCAGGTCTTGTTGCCCCAGGCTGTCGCATCTTGGTACAGGGCCATCATACATTCCATGCTCCCTCTATTTTCTGTCCACCCCAGTGGAAAGGGCTCCAGATGGGCCTGTGGTCTACCTGATGCGCAAGCATAACAATTGTCTTTCTTCAGCGTCTGGGGCGAATACCTCACCCACTCAATCCACGCATTCTGTTCCTCATAGCCGGTCTCTATCTCAAAGGCTTGCTCTAAATCTTTTACTTCAATTATTTTGACTCCCTGTTCTTTCTCCGCCGTGTCGCCCCTAGTGTCATTAGTGGGAGTTGCTCCCTGGTCTAATTAAATACGGAAGCAGCATTCAGTCTTGCCATTTCTCATGATCACCCCGAATATCTCATTTCTAAGTGAACAAACCCTATTGCCTGACTCCATCCAGGCCGTGTGTTTTACGGTGGTGTATACGGGGTGACAAGTACCAGCATTGCACGTTGAGAGGGAATAACCATTAATCTGGTGAATGGAGACGACCGGTGGTGCCCCTCTGGGCAATTGGCAGAACCGTTTCAGCCAACCCTCCCTCTCCGTAATCATCCCCCCTCGGTAATAATGAAGAGAGTCTACCCTAAACTCCTTTCCCTGCCCCGCTGACACGCAGTCTGAGAGTGCACAGATCAGTTCGTATTACCTGAGGGTAGCGACTTTCTGGGATTGTCAATGTAATCATACGACCGATTCCGAACTCCCACATCGTTAATATTATTATACATTGCATAGTCCATTTTAGCTGTAGTTTCGTCATATTATTGAACAGTTCAGGATTTAGTGTCTTTTCAATCTTATCTTAAATGGTTCCTCAGTGGCCTCCACATGCCATTGTTCCTGTCCCGGCAGTGATTTAACGGGACCCTTCGTTCTGCTGTAATGAGTCCAACCTTTTTCAGCAGTTCGTATGTCAGTCTCTGTGGTTAACAAAACCAGGAACGGCCCGTCCCAAGTGGGTTGAAGCTTGTTTTCTTTCCACGATTTCACCAGTACCCAATCTCCTGGTTTAAATTTGTGGACTGCAAATTCAAGGGGAGGTGTCTGCGCTAGCAGTCCTTGTCTCCTGAGGAATGATAATGAGGAACAGTGCCAGTATATATTTCTTTACATAGATATCTTTACATTCTGCAATGGGCCATTCTCCCATTGTTCCAAGGTATGGCAATCCGAACAACATTTCGTATGGGGACAACCCCAAATCTTTTCTTAGAAGGGCTATCGGTAAGCATTTTGTCCAGGGGAGCCTAGTTTCTAGTATTATTTCTGACAAATGATTTTTAAGAGTTTGATTCATCCTTTCCACCCGTCCCGATGAGGGGGGGAGCGGGGGGGTGGGGGGGCGGGGGGGGGGGGGGGGGGGGCGGGGGCCAAGGAGTGTGGAAGTCCCAATTTATCTCCAAACTTCTAGTAGTGACTTCTTTAATAGAATCGACGAATTCATCCACAGAAAACCTATATGTTTAATAAGTTATTGTGTTTGATATTTTAAAATAAATGTTTAGAATTAGCCTGGAAATTAAAACTTCAAACGATGTGGAAGCTGGTCTTAAAAAAACTAAAAGAACTTTGATTAAAAAGAACTTGGCAGCAATCCAACTTTTACTCCCAGTCCTTTTGAGTGACAAATATATATATATATATTTTTTTTTAAGTTTGGAGATGCGAATGGCATCATTCCAAGCTATACGCCTCTTTTTGTCTCTGCAAGAAAACCAACCCTTTCAACAAGCTTCTGTGTATAACCCAGAAGATGTCAAATTGCAGAATGTTGTACTTTCATTCCCATACTATTATTGAAATGTTACTGATCAATCAACTGTTTGACTATTATATTGTATCATTTATTGACTGTATTATATTGTATAATTTATTAATACTGAATCAGTAGTATCAAATTTGATTAATTTATTAATTATAATAATTATTTTGAAATGCCTGGTTGTTGGGCCCCTGCGGTTGGCAGGGTTGTATGCTATATTGGGAACTTTGCCGGACAGGGAACTGACACTGCGGTTGATAAGACCTTAGAGGTAAAGTGACTTCCCCTGTCCGAGTCTATATTTTCTACCAACCCGCATCGGGGAACTATTTGCTCCCGAATGATTATTTCAGCCTATTCACGGGTGACAGTTCAGTATTTGCAGCCTTCTCTGTAAAAAAAACTGTCTCTCTCTCTCTCTCTGTATTGAAACAGTGACTCCAGGCATGTTGCAGCCTTCTCTGTCTCTCTCTCTCTCTCTGTATTGAAACAGTGACTCCAGGCATGTTGCAGCCTTCTCTGTCTCTCTCTCTCTCTCTCTCTCTGTTCTCTGTATCTCTCTCTCTCTGTCTCTGTCTCTTTCTCTCTGTCTCTCTCTGTCTGTATCTCTCTCTCTGTCTCTGTCTCTCTCTCTCTTTCTTTCTGTATCTCTCTGTCTCTGTATCTCTCTGTTCTCTCTCTCTCTCTCTGCCTGTCTCTCTCTCTGTCTTTGTATCTCTCACTCTCTGTCTCTGTCTCTCTCTCTCTTTCTGTATCTCTCTCAGTCTCTGTCTCTCTCTGTTCTCTCTCTGTCTCTGTATCTCTCTCTCTCTGTCTCTCTGTATCTCTCTGTCTCTCTGTATCTCTCTGTCCCTGTCTCTCTCTGTCTCTTTCTCTCTGTCTCTCTCTGTCTGTATCTCTCGCTCTGTCTCTGTATCTCTCTCTGTCTCTCTGTATCTCTCTCTCTCTCTCTGTTCTCTGTATCACTCTGTCTCTCTCTCTCTCTCTCTGCCTGTCTCTCTCTCTGTCTTTGTATCTCTCACTCTCTGTCTCTGTCTCTCTCTCTCTTTCTGTATCTCTCTCAGTCTCTGTCTCTCTCTGTCTCTTTCTCTCTCTGTGTTTGCTCACTACCTCATTTACAGTTGCAACCATCATTTTCGTTTTCTGTTTTTTTTTTGAATGCTCTGACTTCTCCTGAATTTAAAGGAGAATTTACAAATCCTATGTCTCCATCTCCAATCGGGACTTCCCGAAGGGGGTTCAGTTTCGTTATTTCTGGTTCCTTTATCTGTCCTTTTCTGGATCTTAATATCATTTTACTCCCTCCTTCTTCTTCAGGGGCTTCCTCTGATTTACCTTTATTCACTTGTTGGTTATCTGGCGAGTTATCGCCGTTTGACTTATTCTTATAAGGGGGTGGCAAATTATCTAGGACATCCCATTGTTCAAAAGGGGCGGTGGGAACGTCTTCGCCCTGTGGGATGAATGGATATATTCGGGTGGCGTTCCTGCCAACAACTCGCGTAGCTTACTTCTTTATCTGAACAGGGTCTTTTATCATTGACATATATATTCTTGTACGTGGCTCTCAGAATCCCAATTCACTAACATCCGACCCACTGGGCTTTCTGGTGGGATATTCTTAGGGATTCTCTTATCAACGCCGTCTCCTTGTTTCTCACAACCTTGTTTCGAGTTTTTACTTCCCATTGTAATGTACTCAACTTTCACTTATTTCTAAGTAAAGTGTCTAGTTATGACCCTGTCACAACAATCACAATCCTGAAAGCACTTATATCATCAATCCGCCCATACACTTATACGGATGTCTAGATATAAACTCCAGAGTCCTTATATCATCAACCCGCCCCTGCGGATGTTTAGATACAAACCCAAGTCAACAAGGTAGTACTTAAAAGCCGTTTTTCTTACCTTGCTCCGTGCACAGAGTTGCCTGACTTCCCTCACGGCGTGCCTGCCACTATAATCCGTTACTTGCTTCTTCAGAATGACTACCCTAGGAACGTGTTCAGTTGACCGTGGGTGACTACTCAAGATAAAGTACGAGACCGTTTAAATAACGGGACGCGTCTTCTCGGTTCCTCTTGAGCCGCCCCCCCCTGATCAATGAAAAACTATCCCGGTAACGAGCCCCCAATTGTGAGAAACACTGCTCACTTAATAAAAGATTTACACTTAGTCAAATTCTGAAGAAGCCTTTATTATCGATCTTGCAAGAGCGGGTGCCGCCAGTAAGCAACAGCAGACACAAAGAAATCACACAGCATCACTTTGTTATATACAATCCATGAAAATACAGTCCGTGGGAAACCATCCCTGAGAAACACAGCCCACAAACTATAGAAAGGGCAGTTCCCTTATCAGTGATCCCTTATTTGGCCTCCCCCTTGCATAGTGATTTCTGTCCGCTCCTGGTATATCCTTGGACCGGCAGTTAAAGATAAGAATGAGGCCCTTTGCTTGCACCTGCTATCTCCCCCTTGCTTAGCAAGCTCTGTTATTGTTCATTCCGTTCTTCCCCGAAGGTCATTCTGGTACATCGTTATAATAATTCGCTCACTATAGCTTACTCAGAACTTGACATGTTAATTTTCCCATCATGCTTCATTGTTGACATCTTAATTGTGAACCAGAGTATATACTTGTAAAAACAACACAAAACCAACACAGAATGTTTATTTCTCACAACCTGAAAGGTTCGTCCAGGTCGTAGCCGTCTAGAACTATGGAGCTGTCATTGGGCTCGCGAGGTCCGGAAAAAATGTAAAGATCGGTATCGAAGTATTCGAGGTCGGAATCTTCGGTTTGTGCGTAGGTAACTGCTTGTTACAGGGTTCTTCGGAGGTTAAATTCATTTCCTGGTTCAAATTGAGGCATTGTGCTGTCATTCCAGGTGAAGGAAGGTTGTTTTACAGCTTTTGAAGATTTTTTCTTTGATTTGGGACGTTTCCCCTTTAAATTGGATTTGGGACGTTTCCCCTTTAAATTGGTGCAGTCTGGGGCCTCTGATGTCATGACACGCGTGACGTAGCATGTAGGAAGCGATTGCGCATGCGCAGATCGCTGTTCCTTTACCGATGGCCGTTTTCTTGATTGCGCATGCACGGTGTCTCGCGCATGCGCAAACGAACCTTCCGGTTCTGCGCACTTCTCGCGCAACTGCGCTAGTGTAATCCCTTTAGCAAGATGGCCGCCGACCTCGACCCAAATCGCTCTCTGGTCCGGGATTTCGGCCTCGAGGTGAGTACTGGTGCTTCTCTTACCTTTCCTTGCCGATTGGAGTGTGTTTTCCTCACAGTATTTGCCGAATTTGTCCAGGACTGCCTGGAAGTCGCTCCTGTTTTGCCCCTTGGAGAACTTGAATTTTTAAAAGATTTCTTCTGCTCTTGCTCCGGCGATGGTGAGGAGAAACTCTATTTTTTCATCATCGGCCAGGTTTTGAAGTTCGGCTGCCACCAGGAAGAATTCAAATGTTTGCCGGAATCGCTGCCAGTTTTTGCGGAGATCGCCGTGGCACTGGAGCTGCTGCGGAACCGGGAGCCCGTACATCTTGCCTGGGTATTGCTGGTTGTCACTGTTCGCTGAGGTATGGCGGCAGGTATCGATCCACTCACTGGTATCATGTGGTGTTGGGTGCTCTGAGGTACAGATGAACCAACACGGTTGCGATTGGTACAACGCAGTTTTATTCCAACTTGTGGTTTACAGATCTGTCTTGGTACTCAGCACGTGGTGACTGTGTGAGTGTCTTTTTAATCAGGTCCTGTCCTTGTCCTGTCTCCAGATGGACTGACCACCAGGTGTCGTGTTTCTTGTCTTATACTGTCTCTGTCCTTGTCTGTGATTGGCTGTCGTGTTATGTGTGCTAATTGGGGTCTGTTGGTCTGTCTATCATGATGTGTGTGTTTGAATATCATGACAACTCTCTCTCCCCGCTCCCTGAAAATCTCTCTCTTCAACAGGAACCACTGGGGTCTTGCTGTTTTTCTCAAGCCTCAGACTGAAGGAAGCTGCTCCTTCAATCAGAGACTGGCCCTCACTCACCTTTGCTGCTGATAGGCTCACTAGCGATCCTATCATCTGCAAATGTGGGAGAAAAATGGCCTGTGATTGGAGGAGCAAAAACTTGCAAAATCTTCAAATTTACTTATCTGCGTTTTAAAAATGGAGTCTGCGGGCCAGATAAAAAGGCCTGGTAGGTTGTACAAGCCTGGTCTAGACATTTTCTCTTACATTAAAAAAGCACTTTATAAATGCATTTATTGTTGCTGATTTTTGTGTGCTAAGGAACAGGGCCCAGAGTTATATTCATGCCAACCAGCGAGCAGCATGAGAAGGCTGTGATGCTGCCAACAGAATGTGCCAAACAAGGGAAATCATAATACAACATTCTTCTAGAGGTTTCTTTTGGTGCATTTGAATTGATGGTGATATTAGAATAAATTTACTTAAACTTCTCATAATCTGGGATGGATTTTCCCTGACATCTGGACCAAATGGGTGTCCCACGTCCACACTTGCCAAAAGTGAGATTGGCTCTCAAAGATGTGGATCCAAAGCTAAAGGTCTGAGGGGGTGAAGCCATTAATCCCCTCTTCTGTGAAGCATTTCTGTGGCCTGCTGCTTGGCTTTTCCTGCCCATAGGCCTGTCAGTGGTGCACAAAGCTTCCAATGACCCCCTAGCTGCCTGCAGGGAACCATGTCCATTGAGCTGACAGCCTCCACACAAGATATGGTGACAAACTTGCAGCGGACTTCTGAGTAATTCTGATTGGGGCCTTAAAGATCTTAATTGGCAGCCCACCTCTGAAGACTGCAGTTCTCTTCTTTTTCTCACCCACACTGCGACCACAAGGCTGTGAAAATTTATCCCAATAGTGTTCAACAGCTCAATGGGAACCACAGTACCTGACAATGCTAACAGAGGTCAATTGACCCCTACAGACATCTCTTTGAAAGAGCTGCTCAATTAGGCTCACTTCCCACCGGTCTTTTCCTCGATGGGCCACAAATTTTCTCCCTTCAAACGTTCACCCGATTCCCTTTTCAAAGTTGTTATTGAATCTTCTGCCACCTCCCTTCCAGTCAGAGAGTTCCAGACTACAGCAGCTCGTTGCATAAAATAAATTCTCCTCACCTTCAATCTGTGCTACCGACCCCCCCTGCCACCCAAAATGGTTTCTTCCTATCTGCTGTATCAAAACCTTTCATGATTTTGAACGCCTCTGTTAAGTCTCCATTTAATCCTCTCTGTTCCAAGAAGAAATCCACTGCTTCACGTGCATTGATAAATATCACTCACAGATCCTCAGGAACATTCAAGTGATGAGTCACCTGATGTGTCAATTGGCACGGAACAGGAATTGGATGGCAAATCTTGTCTTAGACCTGGAAATTAGCAGTGCTGGATTACATAGGTGGGGATGGAATTTTTGGACAGCAAAGCTGGAAGTGCCTGTGCAAAGCTTTCCCCCACACCCTAGCCCACAAGAAGTGCTGTGCAAGCACTTACCTTCCCTCAGATTATGTCCTCATCTCAACTCAGCAACGGGCTCTTTGAAGACTGGGAAAACTGGCAGCCCACAATTAAACCTGCAAACATTTTCAGCCTGAGTCTGTCAACCTCATTAAGATATTTAAAATGCCAATCTTGCTCCTGGGAGCTCCTTGATCCACCTCTGTTAAGTCATGAAGTTGCTAACTGTTTGCTGATTTATATTATTTTAATATCTGACACAGCCTTAAACCCAACTATTTTTGGGTGCTAAAATTCACCTCCTCGATTCATAAGTACACCATGGCTGGCACAGTGGCACAGTGGTTAGCACTGCTGCCTCAAGGCGCCAGGGACCCAGGTTCAATCCTGACCTCGGGTGACTATCTGTGTGGGGTTTGCACGTTCCCTGTGTCTGCGTTGGTTTGCTCCGGATGCTCCAGTTCCCTCTCACAGTCCAAAGATGTGCCAGTTAGGTGGATTGGCCATGCTAAACGTCCAGGGATGTGCAAGTTAGGTGGATTGGCCATGTTAAATTGCCCCTTAGTGTCCAAGAATGTGCAGGTTAAGTGGATTGGCTATGCTAAATTATCCCTAATCGTCAAGGTTTAGATGGCGTTACGGGGCTCAGATGTGGGCTTTGGCCTAGTAAGGGTGCTCTTTCAGAGGGTCACTGCAGACTCGATGGGCCGAATGGTCTCCTTCTGCACTGTAAGGATTCTATGATGACCATTGCCACATATACCATTTGGAGTAAGGAATTCAGATTTGGGTTGCCCTTCGCGTGATAAAGGTACAGGGGCACTCTCCAAGAAGGCTACGCGGATGAGTCCATAAATCTTCCAATCCCACGGGAATCACCGTATCCGGGACGGGCAATTTGATGGACCATTTGATGGTCCATTGACTTCGGGCAGGAATTCCCAATCTCGGGGTGGGCGGAACTGGAAAATCCATATCAAACCATTTGCTTATTTTGAAACACGTCAGCAACACCACGTTCCAATTAATTGCACACTATAGTAAATTAAATTCACAAGTAAACGAAAGCCCAGTATAACTGGGAGGCGGATCTTGACTGGTATCAGCTGAACTTAACCTTTTTTCGATGACCAAAAGTTGTTGAACAATGATAAACCGCCATGGGTGGTTCCTCATTCATCCTATGCTGCTTATAAAATGTTTAGCTAGTTTGCTTCTCTCTGGGGACGTGCACTTTACTTCGTAGCAAATTATAGCCAGGGATCCTAATGTTGCTGAGGATTTGAGTTTGCGCCTCTACAAGTCAAGGAGGGAAAAAAATAACAAGAATAATTGCTGGAGAAAGCATTGAATTTATCACTTCTCTGCAGCTGGTTTTTAAGTAGACAAGTCAGCATGGAAACTGCTTTGTGTCAAAGCTGATATAATTACTGATCTCTCCAGTTACGTCACTGGTGATTTACAGCCATGCTAAATTTGTGTTTCTGAGACTTCCAAGGGGATTCATTGCTTTAAAGGAGAAAAGAAAAGCTTTATTGTCCTGAAGCAATTAGGAATCCTAATGCCCTTATACTTTTATCAGCGTTTCTTACATAGCTCTCTTACCGTTGTTTTTAGGACTGATGCTTAAAAATAGCCTGGAAGCATAAGCAGAATGTAAATCTTCCTGTCACACCAAAAAAAGGGTAATCTCTACAACGGATCAATTGGCGCCTTCACGATGTCACAGGGGGGGATGTCTCACACAACAGTCTGGGTTTTCACGGTCCTGTGAGACAAGTTTAGAGGCTGGGCTGGGAAGAAATTGAAAGAATCTTACTTTGGGAAGGTGCCTGGGGGCGATCCCACCTCCTCGTGTTCTTGCTGGAGGCAGAGTTTGATTGGCACCAGCTACACCCTCGGCAATGACAGGGTAACTAATCATGATCAGTTAAGTCCCCGCATGGGGTCGAATTGGTGATGCCGCCAGGATTTTCCTGATGGCGTACTGTCTGCCTGGATTATGGTTTCTGGTTCGCAGAACTTCAAAACAATCATACTTTTTGACTCAAAATGCCAGAACTTCATAAATGTATATCTTGTACCTCTCCATTTGGCTGGTAGATGGACACATGGCATGATAATCACAGAATCATACAATTTACAGTACAGAAGGAGGCCGTTCGGCCCTTCGAGTCTACACTGGCCCTTGAAAGAGAACCCTACTTAAGACCACACCTCCATCCTATCCCTATAATCCAGTAACCCCACCTAACATTTGGACACTAAGGGGCAATTTAGCATGGCCAATCCACTTTACCTGCATATCTTTGGATTATGGGAGGAAACCGGAGCACCCAGGAAAAACCCATGCAGACATGGGGAGGAAGTACAAACTCCACACAGACAGTCACCAGAGGCCAGAATTGAACCCAGGTTCCTGGAGCTGTGAGGTAGCAGTGCTAACCACTGTGCCACCATGCCACCCCTGGATATAATGTGGCACCCTGGACATTGTTGACCAGGATCCTCACTCCAGTCGATTGGTAGACACAAACATAGGTTAAACTGTTAATACATATCTAACTTCTATTAGTGGACTTGTGGAGCGCGTCACTACCCAATCACACTGACCAGGCACAAACAGGGATCAGACTCCTTCTTCAAGCTGGAGGCTTGAGGCTTCTTCCATGTTGTTCCTCGAGGTTCGCTGATGAAATAGCTTTGTCTCTCCTTAATATGCAGATCTCGCTGGCGCTGATCTCATGTTTCCAGTCACGTGCTCACAAGACAGCACTAATCAATCAATATCTTTTCTGGCCATGTATGCTCAAAGAATCATGACTCACTCAGGGGCCATATTTCTTCTCTGAAGAACAACACACACAAGGGTTTATGTTTAATCATTGTCTGTCCAAGGCAATGCGACAGCCATGTCTAATCAGCTCCTGTACCCACTGCCTGACTGCACATCCCGTTCTTCACTGCAGACCCCCACTGTTTACATTGCTTATGCTGAAGCAGAGATAGCCTTTTTAACCATCAGGCTTTGCTGGTGTAATCACTTTGCTGGTTGTGACATTATCATAATTGTAAGAACTGCAAAGGTTAATGTAATGTCTAAATCAACCACTAGAGGAAGCTAATGTACAAGTATATAAGACATTGATGCTCAGTCTTGTGTGTGAGAGGTTAAGGAGAAAGTTACAGAGCAGACTGAAGGAAAGATAGTGTGAGTGAGAGCAGATCATAGTTAATGTAATAGTGTAGAGATTAGTAGTAGATGAGTGTAGATTATATGTTTATTATCAACTGTTAATTATACAAGAGTAAGTGTTGAATCCAAATAAGTAGCGTTAATAAATTTATAGCTTTGTTCAATTTAAAGCTATTTGTGGTCTTTGTGAACACTACACCAACCACCCTAAAATTAATAACACGAAGAACACCATACTGGTGCCTTAATGAATACCCATCATGCTATATATATCTCTTATGATTTCACCATGGGCGGGATTCTCCGACCCCCCCACCGGGTTGGAGAAGCGCGGGGAGGCGACGTGAATCCCGCTCCGCTGCTCCGATGCCAGCTGCCGTATTCTCCGCCGCCGTTTTTTTTGCCGGGAGCGGGGATCACGCCGCACCGGTCGGGGGCCGTTGGCAGTGGGCCCCCGGCGATTCTCCGGGACCCTATGGGCTGAGCGGCCGCCGGTTTGTGGCCAGTCCTGCCGGCATGAAGTACACAAGGTCCATACAGGCGGGCCTGGCTCTGAGGGCGGTTAGCGGGGTCCTCGGGGGGAATCTGGCCCCGGGGGGGCCCCCACGGTGGCCTAGCCCGCGATCGGGGCCCACCGATCTGTGCCGTGGGGGCACTCTCTCCCTCCGTGCCGGCCTCTGTAAGGCTCTGACATGGCCAGTGCGGAGAAGAAACCCCCTGCGCATGCACAGGGATCACACCAGCGGTTCTGCGCATGCGCCAGAACACATTGGCACTCCTGCGCATGCGCCAACTCGCACCGGCCGGCGGAGGCCCTCCGGCACTGGCTGACGCGGCGCCAACCACTCCAGCGCCGGCCTAGCCCCCGGAAGTGCGGAGGATTCCGCAACCTCCAGGCGGCCCGACGCTGGAGTGGTTCACCCCACTATTTGGCGCCGGTAAGGCCCGCCCGCCGGTTGGGGGAGAATCCCGGCCCATATTTAAGGAATTTATCTTCTCAGAGGGTAGTGAATTTACACAATTCTTTCCTGCAGAGAACTGTAGAGGTTGGGTCAGTAAGTATTTGGAAGGCTGAGATAGACAGTTATTTAATCAGCAAGGAAATCAAGGGTTATGGGGATAAGGCAGAAAATGGAGTTGAGGATTATCACATCAGATCAGTCATCATCTCCTTGAATGGCATAGCAGGCTTGATAGGCTGAATAGCCTACTTCTGCCCTTATGTCTTATGGTCTTATAAAATCCCCCTTTCTTTGAAATGTATAATGCCTCTATATCAATATAACTGTTCCAATCATTAACTTTTTTCTGAACTATGAACGATTGCCAATGGACCTTTATAATGAAACCGAACACTTCAAGAGACTATTATAGTTTTTTTTTAAGTTTTTTCCCCCTCAAAAACATCATTCATAATATTAATTCATAGAATCATAGAATTTACAGTGCAGAAGGAGGCCATTTGGCCCATCAAATCTGCACCGGCCCTTGGAAAGAGCACCCCACTTAAGCCTACGTGGTCGGTTGTCGCTCCTTTATCTTGTAGATTCGACATTCATTGCTCTCAGTTATGAGTTGGCACGCTGCACAGGCAATGCTTTGTAGGTTGCACCTGCTGTTGTAGGAGCTGTGCTTGATGTTGCAAATGTTGTATTGTTGATATTGCGCCACTTGCTGCAAATGCTGTTGATGTTGCCTCACTGGCCCGTGATGTCACCGGTTGACCATCTTTTCTTCTTTTCCAGCTCCGGTGTGGGTCAGGTATAGACCTTGTTCCTTCTCAGTTGCTTACGTCCGATCTATCTCAATGACCTGTCACCTTGGAGTCTCAGTTTCACCAACAACCTTTGCCGGGTTCCGAGATGATTGGAACATGTTAGGGGCAGCACGGTAGTATTGTGGATAGCACAATTGCTTTGCAGCTCCAGGGTCCCAGGTTCGATTCCGGCTTGGGTCACTGTCTGTGTGGAGTCCGCACATCCTCCCCGTGTGTGCGTGGGTTTCCTCCGGGTACTCCGGTTTCCTCCCACAGTCCAAAGATGTGCAGGTTAGGTGGATTGGCCATGATAAATTGCCCTTAGTGTCCAAAATTGCCCATAGTGTTGGGTGGGGTTACTGGGTTATGGGGATAGGGTGGAGGTGTTGACCTTGGGTAGGGTGCTCTTTCCAAGGGCCGGTGCGGACACGATGTGCCGAATGGCCTCCTTCTGCACTGTAAATTCTATGATATGCAGCTTGTCCTTTCAGCAACTCAGGCAGGGATTTGGCGCAAAAACAGAAAATACTGGATAATCTCAGCAGGTCTGACAGCATCTGTGGAGAGAGAAGGGAGCGAACGTTTTGAGTCTGGATGACTCTTTGTCAAAGTTTTGCCAAAGATTTGGCATCCTTGTTGAAATGTTGACCTCCTTCTATCTGTGCAGCAGTGAGTTGTTGTCTTACTTACCAAAGGGGGTGATGGTGTAGTTGCATTGTCTCGAGACCCTGGGCAATACTCTATGGTGTAATTTGAATTCAATAAAAACAAAACCCTGAAATTAAAAAGTCTAATGATGATCATGAAACCATTGTCAATTGTCGTAAACACTCATCCGCTTCATTAATGTTCTTTCGGGAAGGAAATCTACCATCCTTACCTGATCAGGCCTACACGTGACTCCAGACCCCCAGTTGCCTGTGAAATGGCCTACCAAGTCATTCAGTTCAAGGACAATTTGGGTATGGGCAATAAATGCTGGTCCAGTCAGCTACGCTGACATCCCATGAAGGAATTTTTTTTTAAACTTGGAGGGAAATCTTGCTTGGCAGAGCTGTCTTATATTTTCTTCCATTCAGCAGCTCGGCAGGCGATAAAGCAAGTTTTGGGTCCTCCGTTGTATCTCAACATTTTGTGAGGGTTCTCTTCACTGTCTGAATGTGCCTTTCTATAAATGCATATCCACTTGGCTAACGTGGTAACAAGGTGATAATGTTGACACCATACTACTCTCTGAGTTCCTTAATTCCTTGGCAGTGAATTGGGTTCCATCATCATCTTAGTTTCTTCCATCTCTTAGAGCTCTCTTTCACATTTACCTTTTAGTTATCTTAGTACTTCATGGGATGAGGAGGTGAGGGTGAATCACAAAGCCTCATCATTGGCTTGGTTGGCCTCAACCTGCTGCTCCTCACTCTTGGTGTCTTGTGCAGTCGTAACCTGTTTGTACCCAGTGTGGTGGAAGCAGTCAGCAATTGTGGCGTCCATCATCATCTTTCACACCATTTCCACCATGAACATGGCTTCTAGTACATTTGGATTGAACCCCTGCTTCACTCAATGTCCTTGGTAACCTGAGAGAACTGCTGCTGTCAGTGGTGGGTTTCCAAGTTCCTAATTACCCCCGATCCATTGGCTGCATCTTGCCTGTGGTATTGGGAAGTAAGAACAACAGTTTCACACTATTCAGGCCAATGATGTTGAGGTGCGTGGGACAGTTGTCTGCAACGATGACAGTCATCCTTTTATTTAATCGATACGTTTGGTCCACTTTCCTGATCCATACCTCAGAAATGCAGAAGGTCATCCAGGTGGTTCTGTTTGCATCGCACTGTGTGCGTAGTGTCTTGACATTCAAAAGGCAACATAGACTCTTACACTAACCTCCCACAAGGCACTGCACTTTTTTGATTCCATCCACATTGGTGCAGGCCATACCAAGGACACATTACTTGCTCCACTTTCTACCATTAGATGTTTCACCTTTAAAACTCAAAAAAAACATCTGCCAAAAGACAATGAAATAGTTTGGTTTCACTCTAAAAATGACTCTTGGTATATACTTATGTCTTGTCTTAAATTGGTCCAGTCATCTGTTGCTGCAAGTGAACTCCATGTGGCCCAGTGTCTTTGGAAGGGTGACTCCACTTTCCTGCAGGGTTGGGCTCTCTGCTTGGGCTGCCTTGAACCATATCGGCAGAGTTTCTCCAACATTGGGGTAGGCAGCCTTTCTCATCCTCTTCCCTGCCGGAGAGAATACCTGCCTGTTGGACTGTTTCAGGATATTCACCTAGTTTTTCATAACTGATGGTGGAACCTCTCACTCCTTTGTGGTAACTGCTTTCTGCTTCTCGCGTTCCACTTGCTGGATCAACTTAACCTTCTCTCAGTTTCCTCCCACAGTCCAGGTTAGGTGGATTGGCCATGCTAAATTGCCCTTAGTGTACAAAAAGGTGAGGTGGGGTTACTGGGTTATGGGGGTAAGGAGGAGGTGTGAGCTTAGGTTGCTCTTTGGAAGGGCCTGTGCAGACCCGATGGGCCGAATGGCCTCCTTCTGCACTATAAATCCTATGATTCTATGATTGACAACACTTTAACTTTTTCTGAAGTCTAGCCACACTCTCAGGCTTTTCAAGTTCCTTCACAGGGAGAGCTCGATATCAAATGATGGCTTGCCTGGTGCTTCCTGATTTGGTGCTCTTGTGTGGCCTAACTCAGATCTGGTTGGCAATCTGATCACATGGCAAGCTTAGGTAAATTTGGCTAATCGGAGTTTACCAATGCAGAATTTTGGTTTATCGTGGGCATCGTACTATGGGATATGCTATTCTGCAGGTGGGAAAGTTGGCAACGTCGACATGACTGGAATTTCGCGGAATCTGAGTTTGACCTTTTGCGATTTCACTGTACTTAGTCACTGCAGATGACTGCAGTGCAACAGTCAAGATGGCGCCTTGAATATACATTCGTATGACATAGCTTATTTGGAAAGAATTAAGAACTATCAATACAAAGCACATTGGCTGAGGTTGTAGCCCGGCTGATGCCTGGGAATGGCCTCCCAGCAATAGTTTGAGGGGGAACCACTGACACCTCCATTAATTCACCCCAACCCAGAGCTGTATGGGAGCCAGAAGGTCCAAGCTGTGACCACAGGCCATCCTGCCAAGCAATTCTTCTCTTCATTGATGGCAGCTGTGACCATGGTTATTTTTTTTTACCCATTTAGAATTCTCCGGAGGGCACCTTGAAGACGTCGACCTACATTGGTAATTCCCACCTGTCCTGGTTGGGCTGACAGCAAGGCATTGCTGCAGGCCTTTCTTTTGGGCCTCCCTCTTTCCTGGTTCGCTCACCAGCTTTAATTGGATGCACCTGCCGGAGACAGATTCTTAAATGGCTGCCTCCAGTTAGATCACGACTGATGTCCGACTATGGTCACTTCTGAGTTCCTGACTCAGAATGATGACAATCGCGACAAAATCCAACCTAAGATGTCTGCTCTTGATCCGGAGTCTGAAACTATAATTTGGAGTTGATGAGGCAAGAGTATAAGTGTACAGGAATAATGAGATAATTAAATAGAATCTAAATTTGTGGGTAATGCATTTTCCTTTCGGTTGTATTTGTTAATAGGCTTTCATTATAGTTTTCACGCCTCAATAGTTGGTAATTAAGGTTAAGCTTTATATTTGGATGGTTTGTATTATGCACAGCTTCCTAATTTTACAAAGAATGAAAGTTAATAACCTGTATGTATACACACTCATTGCCCCATGAACTCCTTCAATTTACTTCAGTGCAGGCGCAAGGAATGATGAACTAATAGTTTTTTTAATAAAAATAAATGCTGTTGCAAGGGGTTTTGTTCCTATTGCTCGAAAATATAATCAATGCATAAGAAAGACTGGTGTTATACAATCCAATGCACATGGTAGACTCTAATTGATCAATTCGTGAACATTTTCCCAGAGTATCCTCTGGAATTTTTCTATCTCAATGCTGAAAGCAAAATGAAATATAGTGAGGAAAAAACAAAAGGCATCCCTCTCGATAATGGTTTCAATCAAAAGGTAAACCTCCCCCTGCCCCCTTCCCACCCCGCTTACAGATGCACTCAGTTGACACCTCAATCAATATTTCTTAGTCAATAATCCTCTCACCTCTCAACTGGAAGGTCAAGGACTCAAGCCTTCCTTCAGTGCTTGAGCACACGATTTAGGCCGACATTTCAGGCTTCAGTTCGGCCGGTGCTGTGGGCGTTGCCTTTTTTTGAGAGGATGTTAAGCCAAGGCCTTACCTGCCTGCACAGGTGCTGCCATAGAGCTGCCTGAACCCCAAGCAGAAATGTCTTCCAGTGTCCTGCCCATCCACCCGAGCCCTCCTCCAATGCGCACCGTCAAAAGGTAACCACATGACAAGGTAATGCGATGGGTTTGAAAACAGAAAATGCTTGAAACACTCAGCAGATTATGGCAGCGTCTGCGGAGGGAGAAACGTTTCATGTCTGAAGTTGTTCATCCTAGAAGAACATGCTGATAGGGCCAGATGAAGTAGGGTAAGAGCAGGCTCACATGAAGCATACACACTCGCATTTAGACCAGATGGCCCATTTCTGTGCTGTATATTCGATCAAGTCTACACATTTTCCAATGTTTGCAGTGGTCAGCTGTTCCTGTCTCTTGTCATTGCTCACCAGGATAAATGTTTGGCTGGCCAAGGAGCCGAGTGCTAAACAGAGCTCCTTTGTTGTTGAGCTCAGTGTGATATGCAGCTAATGACGTATGTTGGCTGCGGCCTTGCACAAAACAGATACCAGTATCAGGCTGCAATCAGGAGCACTACAACCGCCTTGAGCGCTTTAATAATCAATACACCAACAGTTCCACATCTGGTGAGCCAAGAAATGATCTCTTATCTCAGTTGGAAACCTCCAACTCAATAACCTGACAATAGTGGATGAGAAAGTATCTAATAAAATGTTTGTTAACTTTATTCCAAAAAGTAATATTGGGAGATACTAACCAGACCAGTTTCATTAAAAAAAAGCATCTGATAAGATCCTGTAATGAGTATTGGATTTAATTGCCAATACTAAGGCTTTGGACTTGCTTTCTTTCCAGGGTCTAGTGCAGCCTTCAGTATGGTTTTAATGGGATAGCTCTGATAGCTCTGCTGCTAGTTTGGGTAGTGATGCGACCATCAATTCACTCGAAGACACGTGGAGAAGTAAACCGTGGTTTTCATCAGCTTAAAACTGAGCCTGCCTGTGACCGGTACAACACTGAAGGCGGCCCCGCAGGTCAGCAGCTCTTATACTTGCTGTAAGGGGGTGGAGCCATGGGCGGAGCCCGTACATGCCCCAACATATCCCCTGTGGGTGAAGCCACACAATGGCCCATAGGTAGAGCCCACAGGGTTAATAACATAACACAGTGCACTGGTGAATTATCAGTAATTATACATTCACCCCCTGTTTAAAAATGAAGTCCGTCGGGGGTGACGGGCTCATAGATTCAGTCGGTCCGGTGCCCGGATCGTACGTTGTGACCGCTGAAACACTGGTGCTGCAGCCGCTTCGGGTGGCTGTGGAAGTGGGCCCAGGGCAGGCACAGGCGTGGACTCCGGGACCGGCTCTTCCGGAGCTTCATTCCAGTGGACCCATGCGGCGGGTGGGAGGGAGCGCGGGAACCATAAAGGGGTGGGGGCGCTGTACATGGGAGGTTGGACGGGACATAGTGTGGGGGATGCAGGAGTGGGAGTGGTGTTGGAGCCTGCGGGCGCCAGGTCCCGGAGGGAGACGTTATCTTGCCGGCCATCGGGGTGTTCGACGTACGCATAGTGTGGGTTGGAGTGCAGGAGCTGGTCCCTCTCTACCAGGGGGTCGGTCTTATGGCTCCGAACATGTTTTTGGAGGAGGACTGGACCTAGTGTCATCAGCCAGGGCGGAAGCGAGGCCCCTTAGGTAGCTCCCCTAGGGAAAACAAACAAACGGTCATGAGGAGTCTGGTTTGTGGCCGTGCAAAGGAGGGACATAATAGCGTGGAGCGCATCGGGGAGGACCTCCTGCCAGTGAGAAACTGGGAGATTCCTGGACCACAGGGTCAGTAGGACGGTCTTCCAGACCGTCGCGTTCTCCCTCTCCACCTGCCCGCTTCCCCTGGGTTTATAACTGGTAGTCCTGCTCGAGGCGATGCCCTTATTGAGCAGGTAGTGTCACAGTTCGTCGCTCATGAACGACGAGCCCCTGTCGCTGTGAACATAACTGGGGAAACCAAACAGGGTGAAGAAACTATGCAGAGCTTTAATGACAGTAGGGGTGGTCATATCAGGGCAGGGGATGGCAAACGGGAAGCGGGAGAAGTCACCTATAAAGTTAAGGAAGTACGTGTTGCGGTTATTGGAGGGGAGGGGCCCTTTGAAATCGATACTGAGGCATTCAAAGGGCCGGGATGCTTTTACCAGGTGGGCCTTATCCGGTCGATAGAAGTGCGGTTTACACTCCGCACAGATTTGGCAGTCTCTGGTTATAGCTCTGACCTCCTCGGTGAAGTAGGGCAGGTTGCGGGCTTTGATGTAATGGGCGAGCCGGGTAACCCCCGGGTGGCAGAGGTCATCGTGGATAACCCGTAGTCGGTCATCTTGCGCGCTGGCGCATGTGCCGCGGGACAGGGTATCTGGGGGCTCGTTGAGCTTCCCAGGATGATATACTATATCGTAGTGATAGGTGGAGAGTTCGATTCTCCACCGCAAGATCTTATCATTCTTGATCTTGCCCCGCTGCGTATTGTCAAACATGAAGGCAACCGATCGTTGGTTGGTGACGAGGGTAAACCTCCTACCAGCGAGGTAGTGCCTCCAGTGCCGTATGGCTTCCACGATGGTTTGGGCTTCTTTTTCGACGAGGAGTGTCAAATTTCGGAGGTGGTGAGGGTGCGTGAAAAAAACGCTACCGGTCTGCCTGCTTGGTTGAGGGTGGCGGCGAGAGCGACCTTTGAGGCGTCGCTCTTTACCTGGAAGGGACGGACTCGTCCACCGTGCGCATCGCAGCTTTGGCGATGTCCGCCTTGATGCAGTTGAAGGCCTGGCGGGCCTTGGCTGCCAGTGGAAAGAGGGTGGCCTTAAATAGTGGGCGGGCTTTGACCGCATACTGGGGGACCCACTGGGCGTAATAGGAGAAAAATCCAAGGCACCTCTTCAGGGCCTTGGGACAGTGAGGGAGAGGGAGTTGTAGGATGGGGCGCATACGGTCAGGGTCGGGCCCTAGGACCCCGTTTTCCACGACGTAGCCGAGGATGGCTAGCCTGGTTGTGCGGAAAACGCATTTCTCTTTGTTGTAGGTGAGGTTGAGTTTTTGGGCGGTTTGGAGAAATCGCTGGAGGTTGGTGTCGTGGTCCTGCTGATCATGGCCGCAGATGGTGACATTGTCCAAGTACGGAAACGTGGCCCGCAGCCCGTACTGGTCCACCATTCAGTCCAGCGCTCGTTGGAAACCAAAACCTCGTTTGTGATGCCAAACGGGACCCGGAGGAAATGGAAAAGGCGGCCGTCTGCCTCAAACGCCATGTAGTGGCGGTTCTCCGGGCGGAATGGGAGCTGGTGGTATACAGATTTCAGATCCACCGTGGAGAACACGCGGTAGTGCGCGATCTGATTTACCATGTCTGCAATCCGGGGAAGGGGATATGCATCGAGTTGCGTAAACCGGTTAATGGTCTGGCTGTAATCAGCCACCATCAGGAACTTTTCCCCGGTCTTGACGACCACCACCTGAGCTCTCCAGGGGCTACTGCTGGCCTCTATGACCCCCTTCCGCAAGAAACGCTGGACCTCCGACCTAATGAACGTCCTGTCATGCATGCTATAACGCCTGTTTCTGGTGGCTACTGGCTTACAATCGGCGGTGAGGTTTGCGAAGGGGGGGGGTCGATTTTTAGGGTCGCGAGGCTACATATAGTGAGTGGGGGCAGGGGCCCCCCGAACTTAAGAGTTAGGCTCCTGAAGTTGTACTGGAAGTTGAGTCCCAAAAGGAGAGGAGCGCAGAGGTCTGGGAGCACATATAATTGAAAATTAGCATACTCTGCGCCCTGTATCGCTCGGGTTGCAGTAGTGCACCCTTGGATTTGCACCGAGTGCGACCCAGAGGCAAGGGATATGGTTTGTTGTGTCGGGAATATTGGGAGCGAGCAGCGTCTTACCATGTCTGGGTGAATGAAGCTCTCTGTGCTCCCGGAGTCGAAAAGGCAAGGTGTCTCATACCCGTTAACCCGGACAGCCATCATGGAGCTCCGGAGATGCTTAGGTCGCGACTGGTCCAGGGTGACCGCGCTGAGGTGTGGGTAGTCGGCGGCATGATCAAAGGTTCTGGGGCGGCCCCGTGATGGCGGTCGGCATAGGTCGTACACGTCGAGCGGCGTAGCAGATGGTGGCCAAGATGGCGGCCCCAGTTGGTCGAGCGTGGCGGGCGGTGAGGAAGATGGTGTCCAAGATGGCGGCCCCCATGGATCGCACATGTTATGCGGAGGCGGAGTCAGGAGACACGCTGCCACCTTGCGGGGTCTGTGGGTCTGTGAGTTCGCGTTCTTAGACCTGGCCAGGCAGACCTTGGCGAAGTGTCTCTTTCGCCCGCAGCTGCTGCAGTTCGCGTTGCGGGCCGGGCAGTGTTGGGACTGGCCGCAAATGTAGCAGGGTAGCCCCCCATGATGGGTGGGTGGCTGCGTGGCACAGGCCTGGGGTAGTCTCGGGTCGGGGGCCCATGAGGGGTGTCGCACGATCGGCCGGGAACGCAGTAAGGCTCTGAAAAGCGGCCACCAGAGAGGTAGCCAGTTTTACCATGTCGTCCAGGTCCTGGGCCCCTTTATCGAGCAGGCGCTGTCTCACATAGTTTAATCGGACCCCCGCCATGTAAACGTATCGGACGACGAGCTCCATGTGTTGAGTGGCCGTAACGGCCTGGTAGTTACAGTTGCGCGCGAGGGCTTTGAGGTCGCGTAGGTAATCATCTAGCGACTCCCCGGGTCGCTGGCGGCGAGTGGTGAAGACATGTAGCGCGTATACCTCGTTCGCAGGCCGCAAATAGAGGCGTTTGAGTAGTGCGAGGGCCTCTGTATAGGAAGCGGCTTCGTCGAGCTGGACAGAAATGCAATGGCTCACCCATGCGTGGAGGAGGCTCAGCTTCTGTTAGTCAGTGACGGATGGCGTAGACGACGCGGCAAGATAGGCCTTGAAGCATCGAAGCCAATGTGAAAAAATGTCTTTCGCCTCCGCGGCCTGTGGATCGAGTTCCAGTCTGTCAGGTTTGAGGGCTGATTCCATAGTAGTATTTTAAGCTGATTAAATTGATGCGACCATCAATTCACTCGAAGACACGTAGAGAAGTAAACCGTGGTTTTAATCAGCTTAGAACTGAGCCTGCCTGTGACCGGTACAACACTGAAGGCGGCCCCGCAGGTCAGCAGCTCTTATACTTCCTGTAAGGGGGTGGAGCCATGGACGGAGCCCGTACATGCCCCAACATATCCCCTGTGGGTGAAGCCACACAATAGCCCATAGGTAGAGCCCACAGGGTTAATAACATAACACAGTGCACTGGTGAATTATCAGTAATTATACATTCACCACAGGTAGATATGCAGGAGATGGTTTTTGAAATTATAAACAATTTGGAGGCAGTAGTATTTGTCATCATTTCCTGATGCTTAGCCCGGGGTCAAAAGAAAATACTTATTTTGTTTGTTCATAGCATCTTGGCATTGCTGGCCAGGCCAACATTTGTTACCAATCCCTAAATGCCCTTGAGAAGGTGGTGGTGAGTCAGCTTCTTGAACCACTGTAGTCTGTGTAATGATGGTACACCTACAGTGCTGTTAGGGAGAGAATTCCAGAATTTTGACCCAGTGACAGTGAAGGAACGGCGGTAGAGTTCCAAGTCAGGTTGATGTATGACTTGGAGAGGATCTTATTAATAATAATAATAATAATAACCTTTTATTGTCATAAGTATGAAATTACTGTGAAAAGCCCCTAGTCGCCACATTCCAGTGCCTGTTCAGGTAAGCTGGTATGGGAATTGAACCGGCGCTGCTGGCCTTGTTCTGCATCACAAACCAGCTGTCGAGCCCACTGAACTAAACCAGCTCTATACTTGCAGGTGATGGTGTTCCAATGCATGTGGTGTTGCCCTTGTCCTTCTAGCTAGCAGAGGTTATGGAGTTTGAAGGGGCTGTCAACGAGGTCTTGGTGAATTGCTGAAGTGCATCTTTTATTTGGCCCACACATGGTGCACCAGTGGTGAGGGAGTGAATGTGTGAGGTGGCGGATTGGGTGCTAGTCATGCAGGCTGCTATGTCCTGGAATTTCTTTGATTTCTGCAACTATTTTCATGACATCAGGATATGCCAAAGCGCTTTACATGCAGTGAAGTACTTTTGAAGCATAGTCACTGATGTAATATAGGAAATGGTACAGCCAATTTGCACTCAGGAAGGTGCCACAAGAGGCAATATGATAATGATCAGATTCTGTTTTAACTGTATTGTGTTATGAGCCAGGGCTTAGAAACTCCAAAGTGTATTATGAAGTTCACCTGACCTATAACCTTTACGTGAATTTGGCTAGGATGAGCACAAAAGCCTTCGCTTCAGGTGTGATTCATCAGACTTCCTAGGCGCTTTAGACAAAACAATGTTTATTCTAAGAATGTAGTTAACATATATATATATATATATATATATATATAAACACAGCAAGAATTTTTATCAATTACAAACATAAAGACAACACAACAGCTACAGTAATCTAAGTATACAACACTTAATGAATTCCCCCTTAGCTGTTCCAATTAAATAACAAAATCCTATAAACCAAAACCCCTTTCAAGGGTGTGGCACAGCACACTGTATTCTCACTTGACTGGGACTAGTCCTTTCCCTGAGATTCTGATCCAGTTTCAACCAGCAGTTCCATCTCCTTCCAGAAAGCAACTCTATCTTTAAAGCTACCAAGGCAGTTTGCCATACCCAATGTGCTTTTCACTGGAACAGCTTTTAAAAATAAAAACAGAAAAAATAGGGAAAACACTTCTTCCTTCTGCAGTCAAAAGCAACCAAACGAAACTGAAGCCTATAAAAAGCCCTCTCACCTGACAGCCACAGCCCAACTCCACCCACAAAATTACATCACTGAAGCAGTGCTACAAGTCACATGATAAGAGACCAAACCTTTCTTAATGGGACAATCAGATGACACCTCCCCCCAAGGAAAAATAATAAACCATCAAATTCAAAGATGGTTTCATTTTTCACCTTTTCACATGCCCATTCCTCACACTGGACAATAAACATACACACATATTAAAACATCAGAACAGGCAAACATTTACAATAATGCAGTCCATTTCAGTTCTTTGTTTTCCACCATTGAACCTGCTTCTCTTCATCACATTAGTGACAGAGCATCGGCTATCATGCTTTCACGTCCTGCCACATATATAATTTTTAAATTAAATGGCTGCAATAATAAACTCCATTGAAACAGTCTGGCATTTTTATTCTTGAAATTTTCCTAAAACATCAATGGATTATGATCAGTGTATATAATTGTTTCAGACGAATTGCTGGGAACATAAATGTGAAAATGTTGCAAAGCGAGCACCAAATTCAAAGCCTCCTTTTCAATTATTGAATACTTCCTCTGGTGATCATTAAATTTTTTGGAAAAATACCCAATAGGCCGCCCTATTCCTTTGTCGTCTTCTTGCAAAAGCATGGCGCCTACATCCACACCACTCGCATCGATAGCCACCTTGAATGGCTTTGTGTAATTTGAGGTGGCCAACACAGGAGCGGTGGTTAACATAGCCTTCAGGCCGTCAAATGCCTGTTGACACTCTACTGTCCACTGAAAGTTGCTACGCTTATTCAGCAAGTTCGTCAATGGAGCAACCACGCTGCTAAAATTTCGTACATATTTACGGTAAAAAACACTCAAGAAATCTCATTATCTCCCTTCGTGTCGAGGGTACTGCCAACTCCCCAATGTAAACTGCTGGGATACAATACCTGAAAAGCAAACACAAAGATGCTCACCCCTCACTGTCAATAAGTTCACTAAGCCAACCCAATCATGAAAGATAGACTTTTATCCCGGACGAGCCCCCAATTTGTAAAGGGCCAGAGCTTAGAAACTCCAAAGTGCATTATGAAGTTCGCCTGACCTATAACCTTTATGTTCAATTTGGCTAGGATGAACACAAAAGCCTTTGCTTCAAATGTGATTCATCAGACTTCCTAGGCGCTTTATTCAAAACAAAGTTGTTTTTCATTGGAACAGCTTTTAAAAATGAAAACAGAGAAAAACCAGGGAAAACACTTCTACTTCCTTCTGCATTCAAAAGCAACCAAACGAAAACTGAAACCCCCAAAAAACACCCACAAAATGACATCACTGAAGCCGTGCTACAAGTCACATGATAAGAGACCGTACCTTTCTCAAAGGGACACTCACATGACAATTGGCTGAGGAATAGATATTGGCCAGGACCCGTGGAGGAACTTCCTCTCTCCTGCTTGGTTTCAAATTAGTCCCAGATGGACTTTTACATCCATCGAAGAGGTAAAAATATATTGGGCGGGATTATCTGGTCACGCTGCAGTGAATGGGAGATTTGACTGAGCGGCAAATTCTCCGTCCTCGCTAGAAGCGGTAGCGGGGCAGACTCGCAATGCAGAACCCCGGCACTTGACTTAACATCTTGTCCAGAAGGCAGTACCTTTGATAATGTAGCATCCCCTCAGTGTCGCACTGGAATGCCAATCCAAACTTCAAGCGAAAGCATGTGGAGTGGGACATGCTTTCTCACCTTCTGGTTCAGAGGTGAGAATGCCAACTGCTAAGCCATGGCTGACATTCAAAGTAGTTTATTCATTTTAACAAACCATGCTGTTGGCGTTAGCTGTTGAACATTAAAGAGGTGTGATTAAATAAATACCAAAATCCTCACTTTTTGAAACATTTCCAATCTTACAGAAAGTTAAACAGCTTTTAAATACAGGAGCAACGTTTGTATCAATAAAATACTTGGAATGTTTAAACAGACAATTCTTGGCCACATGGAGTGGTTTGGATTGAAAGCATTGCACTTTTTAAGGGAAGATTGAGTTAATGTGCGATACGGAGGAATTGCAGGGCTGCAGGGAGAGAACAGGCAGGAGATTAGTTCAGACAAAAAGCAAAGACTTGATGGGCTAAATGGCCTCATTCTAAAAATAGTGTATATGACACCCGTTCTGTCATCTGGACATCCCATTTTCTCTGCATCAATTAATTAGTTAGAAAGTGTAGTATTATGGGTCAGGGTTTAGAAAACTCCAAAGTATATTATGGAGTTCACCTGACCCACAACCTTTAATAGATTTTGGTTATGGGGAGCACAAGGGTACAATCTCCAGGTGTTAGGCAACAGAGATCTTAAGTATTTTTAAAACAACACAATGTTTATTCTATGAAACCAGTTAACATTTTATAAACACATAGTAAACATATTATCAAATACCAACACACGTAACTCCACAGATACAATACTCTATAGGTAACACTTAATACCTTTTCTCGCAACATCCATAAGTTAAACACTTTTTTAACAAAGAAAGCAGGTTTAAATTCTCTACAAAAACAGGTATTACTTTGAAATCATCAAGTGAGCTGAAGACATTCTTTAGCCTGTAGAGAGAGATCATTACACATCTGCTTGCTTTGAATACAGCTCTCCAACTCTGAAAACGAAACCAAAAACAGAGCCACAAAGCAGCTTTTTCAGCTCCAAACGAAAGTAAAAGACAGACATACAGCCCAGCTCCACCCACACTCTGACATCACTGCAGCTATTTGATAAACACCCATTTCTTTAAGGTACATCCACCTGACAAAAGTCACTCTTGCTTTGTATGCAAACGTGCCAGATAATCATTCCATTGGCCAGATAATCTGTCAGTGCAGTTGATTGAGGGGTAAATTCTGGCCTGAACAACTCCCCTATCTTTCTTCAAAGTGATCTTTGAGATCCACCAGGGCAGAGGTTTTACTTTACATCTCACCGCCATAACAAAGATGCACAACCTTAAATTGGTGCTGGACCAAGCAAGAAGCAATTCATCACAACAAGGTATCAGGTATCTGTAACTCTTTCACCGTCCGCACACACCCTCACCCCCACAAAGGTGTGGATGCTTGGTCAATTGAACATTTCGATTGAGAGCGCTATGTTGTTGGTAGGTAAGATTACCTAACATATGGAGCACAGGTGGTTAAATGGAGTCACGGTACAGATCAGTCATGATCTAACTGGTGGAACAGATTTCTTAAATTCTTCCATGGGATGTGAGTGTCGCTGGCTGGGCTCATCCCTAATTGCCCTTCAGCTGAGTGCCTTGCTAGGCTATTTCAGAGGGCATGAAAGAGCCAAACACATTGCTGTGGAGTCACATGTAGGTCAGACCAGGTACGGACGGCATATTTCCTTTCCTAAAGGACACTGGTGAACCAGATGGGGTTTTACGACAATCGCCAATGGTTTCACGGTCACCATTAGACTTTTAATTCCAGGTTTTCACTGAATTCAAATTTCACCATCTGCCATGCTGGGATTTGAAGTTGGGACCCCAGAGCATTACCCTGGGTAATCCAGTGACAATACCACTGCGCCAACACCTCCCCATTTAAGGAATGGCCTCCTCCTTAATTCATGGAAAAGACCTGGAGGGAAGCATCCCTCTGTGAGTGTGCTGAAATGCCAGCCATGATTACTTGCGAAGTCCTGCAATGGGCCTTCAACCTATGACCTTCCAACGTGAATGTAAGGGTGACAAACAGCTGACACTGGGCTATAAGCTCTTATGGCACCTGATCTGGAGCCAAACGAAAATAGAGTTGACTAACTTGGTCATTTTCAGCAGCGATAAATGCAACATTCGATATACAAAACGCAGACTTTTCATTCTGGCTCTTTTTTAAAAAATGGCTTGAGGATGATTCAGAGTAATTCAAATCTATTAAATTATGGAAATCAAGGGAATGCGCAGGGTGGAAGATGATTATACTGCATAGATTGAAGAGTACTGCAGAAGTTTTCTTTCCCAATTAAGTGGCAATTTAGCGTGGCCAGTTCACCTACCCTGCACATCTTTCGGCTGTGGGGGTGAGACCCATGCACACAAGGGGGGAATGTGCAAACTCCCCACAGACAGTGACCCAGGGCCAGGATCGAACCCAGGTCCTCGGCGCTGTGATGCAGAGCTAACCACTGCGCCACTGTACCCCTGCGGACGTTAAGTAGATCTGAGCCAAAGTTCCAAACAAATAACCGCTAGAAAAATAAATGTCAGTTCCTGCCATCAAGTGTCACTTGTAATAAATTTGAAGCATATCCCACTGTGCAGGGCAAGATAATCATTGCCACATATTGAGGAATTGCTTGATGAATGTGCAGTATAAACAAACCACATCTGATTGAGACTAAAGTTTGAGCTTATTGAGACAGATAAAAATGGATAAGAACCTTCCATTGGGCCCAATAGTTCAGGGGTGTTGCCTGAGGAGGACAACAGGCCAAGGTTAAATAATAAGGATAAGTAAATCTTCAATCATTTGGGTTGATGATCTTTGAAGATCTCGCAGTATTTACCTCAGGGGGTTCATTCTTAGTCATAGAATGATCATTTCTTGCTGTGGCTTTGAGAGAGTAATCCCATTTGCCCCATTCCTCTACTCTTTTTCCATAGCCCTTTTAATTTTTCCCCTTCAAGCCTTTTATTCAAAGCCTCTTTGAAATTTAGCATTGAATCAACTTCAACCACCTTTCCAGATCTTAGCAACTCACTGCTGGTTTATTTCTCTGTTGGGTCTTTTATCGATGACTCTCAAACTGGAAATTCTTCTTCCATATTCTGTCAAAACTGCTCATGATTTTGATGATGATATGATGACAGGTTCTTCACAGGTGGGGGTCATGGAAAGACTTGTCACTTTGGTAGTTGGCAGGATCTGTGGTGACTAAATGGGCCAAATCTTGCTCTTCAGATCGTGAGAACTTAGGGTGTTGGTTTGGAAGGCGTTTGGTATAAGCTGCCTGCTTCTGTTCCCTGTGCCTTTCCTCAGCAGTCTCACACCTGTTTCTTTCAAACTTGTAGGCTACTTTCCCAGTTGTTGTGTGCCAGCTGTCTCTGACAGCTGCCACCTGCTCCACCTTCCCAGTAGGCCAAGGTCAGCCAGATAAAACTGTCTCTTTAGCTGGTCTTTGAAGCATTTGTGAGGTGTCCCTAGATTTCACTTACTGGAGCATAAAGCATTGATTTGGGAATTCTGCAATCCCCATGCATGTCCTGCCTACCGCAATTCAAAGAGAATGCATTCAGTACTATGTTGAGGAGATCATTGTTTATGATGTAATCCTGCCATCTGATGTTCAAGATGCTTTGAAAACAGTGATAATGGAAGTAGTTCACTAGTCATATTTGTTTTCTGTTCAGAGCTCAGGGCCTGAACTGTGTGCATGTTGTGCGCGCTCGATCAGTGGGCCCAGAATTGGCCGCGATTTATGCTTCGATCGCAACTTTATGCTGGCGAGCCAATAATGGGCTGTCCAGTATGAAACGCGACTGGAAGTTGGCAATGCACCACCGGGAAGTGCGGGAGCGTGGTGGGCCCCGGATGCAATGGGGACATGGCAGGGGGCATAAATTCAACAGAGGCAGCTCCCTGAAAGCTGCCTGGAGGAGGTGTGGAGCCTCAGGGTGCTCTCCAGGAGGGACAAGAAAAATTGGCATCGGTTATGGCCTCAGCACTTGCTGGGCATGCCAGACGGGCGGGTAATGCTGGTAGGCACTCTGTCGCCTGCTTTTTGCCTACGCACTGGAGTGGTGGAAGTGAGTGCCAAGTGGGACATTCTCATGTCATGGCATGGCAAAAGGAGGCCACCGCACCATACAAAGAAGGCCTGGTCAGAGGTGGCAGCTCAGGTCAGCAGGCACAATGTTGCGCATCGCACCTGGATCCACTGCCACAAAAGGTTTAATGATCCTTTGTGCTCGGCAAGGGTGAGTACCAAGTTGGCATGGTGCTGTGTGGAGATGTCTTGAAGGGTGGCTGCCCTTCTTGGAACTCAAGGATGTAAGATTCAAAGCTACAAAAGGTACATACATATACCTGTGCTGGTCAAAGCTGAGGGATCTGCCCGCTAGCCATGGGCGCACAAAAGGGCAAGGTGTTCAAATCTGATGGGCAACTCATCCTGGTTCTCCAGGACGAGAGTGCGGTGTGTCGTGGAGGAGGCAGGGTAAAGCTGACATGGTGTTGCAGCTAGCGGGTGGAATAATGAATGCACTATTGTCTGTACAGAGGACGAGCAGCCGTAATGCAGAAGAGTGCACACAAACAGGTCGCGGAGTGGCCAACCTGTTCATACTGACCTAATGTGAGATGCACACCCTCAAGTTAGAGTGTGAGCATGATACTGCAGCAGACCCTTGGCCTCCTCTGCCTCTGGTCATCTCTTCCTCCCCAGTGGAGTATACAATCCACATCTGCCGACATGCAGATGGCAGTGTCAGGCGCATTGAAGGCCGAAGAGAGCTGGCAAACCAAAAGAGTCCTCAAAACAAAGCTAACAAAGCAAATAATTCAGAAGAAATAACAGGAAAAGGTAAAGAATCTCAGCAATAAAGCAGCAGCAAATTCTCACCTGAACTCCGAACAACTTACACAGCTCACCATGCTCCTGTCCCCTTTTATCCCGCCCTTGGCTGAGAAATGTGAAAAAAACCGGATTGGCCGCCAGCCATCTTGCCCATGCAATGTGTCGTGTTATTCACCCTGGGGTAACATGGACTGCAACTGGATGCAGTTGTACTTGAAAGTAGACTCCAAACTTTGATGTTAGTTCAATACGCTTTATTGAACTTGTTAAGCAGTGCACACAATTCGCTATGGGTTTGACACTCTACTAATCAAAGTGTGCTTACTATAACTAACTAGACCAGATTAGCCCTGAGCCACGTGTAGAAGGTGCTAACTGATATATACACCTTAACTGTCACTACAGTTGTCACCAGTGGAAAGAGGCAGAGTGTTGATGCCTCATGTGTTTTATAGTGGGAGACCACCTTCTACTGTTCTGCCTGGTGATTGGTTGTGTTCTGTCCTGTGTGTTGATTTGCTGTACTGGGTGTCTGTCACTGCCTGTCTGTATCTCATTATGTGCATGAGTGCATATCATGACATCTCCCCTTTTTAAAAAGAAATGTTGGTTGCTTGGACATAACTATTGACATTAAATGGCGAGTGGATGAATATGTACATAAGAGGTGTCTAGCGTGTAGATACAGAACAAAATTTACCAGATAAATATCTATAAGTACAATCTTTGGAGCTTGCGTCGGATCCTTGTCGACCGCCTGAGAGATGAAGGTAGGGACAACGGCGCCTTGACAGGCGGGATTGCTGGCAGATTGGTGGCCTCATGGAGCGAGGTGTCCGGAGGAGGCATAACAACATATGGAAAGGTGGGATCTGGTGGTGAGCAGGCAACTTTGCGCAGTGCCCTTCTGTTGCGCCTGACAATGGAGCCATCAGCCATACGAACTACAAACGATCTGGGAGCAGCCTGTCGAACAACAACAGCTGGAGCTGACCAGCTTCCATCAGGTAGCTTGATCCGAACAGCATCTTCTGGAGATAGCACAGGCAAATCGGTAGCATGAGCATCGTACGTCAGCTTTTGCCGGTTCCTGAGTTGCTGCACCTTTTGCAGCATTGGGAGGTGACCCAGGTCAGGTAAATGAATGGCTGGAACAGTCGTTCGCAGGTTTCTATTCATGAGGAGTTGAGCCGGAGACACACCGGTGGCCAGAGGGGTTGCCCTGTACGCCCGCAGCGCAAGGTTGAAATCAGAAGCAGAGTCCGCAGCCTTGCAGAGCAGTTGCTTCACTATATGGACCCCTTTCTCAACCTTCCCGTTGGACTGTGGGTAGTGTGGGCTTGCGGTAATGTGGTTGAATTGGTACGGCTTGGCGAAATTGGACCACTCTTGGCTGTGGAAGCAGGGGCCATTGTCACTCATGACAGTGAGTGGAATACCATGCCTGGCAAATGTCTCCTTGCAGGCCTTGATGACTGTCCTTGATGTGAGGTCTGACAGCTTCACAACCTCCGGGTAATTTGTGAAGTAATCTATGATGAGCACATAGTCACACCCATTGGCGTGAAAAAGGTCGATTCCCACCTTGGACCACAGAGAGGTCACAATCTCGTGTTGCTGGAGTGTTTCTTTTGTTTGAGCAGGCTGGAACCGCTGGCAGGTCGCACAATTGAGGACCATGTTGGATATGTCCTGGCTGATTCCAGGCCAGTAGACAGCCTGCCGGGCCCTGCGCCTACACATTTCGACACCTAAGTCTCCCTCGTGCATTTGTTTGATCACTAAGCTCTGCAGACTGTGAGGAATAATGATACGATCGAGCTTGAGGAGGATCCCCTCGACGACTGTCAGGTCGTCCTTCACATTAAAGAACTGAGGGCATTGCCCTTTTGCCAGCCATTTGCAAGGTGGTGCACTACACACTGCAGAAGAGGGTATTTGGCAGTCTTTTCACGAATGCTGATCACTCTTTCATCTGAGGCCGGGAGGTTGCTGGCACACAGCTGCACCTGTGCCGCAATCTGGCGGAAGAAGTCAACCTGTTCACAGGGCGAGGGGATGGAGCGGGACAGGGCATCCGCAATTATCAGTTCCTTGCCTGGTTGTATACTAACTCAAAATCGTACCTGCGGAGTCGAAGGAGAATGCGCTGAAGTCTGGGCGTCATGTCATTCAAATCCTTATCACTGATATGTCTGTGGTCAGTCTCCACTGTGAATGTTGGTAGACCGTAGACGTAGTCATGGAACTTTACAATGCTGGCAAGGAGACCCAGGCACTCTTTTTCTATCTGGCCGTACCTCTGTTCAGTAGGAGTCATGGGCCTTGACGCATAAGCAACTGGAGCCCAGGACGAGGAGTCATCCCTCTGGAGGAGCACCGCACCAATGCCGTCCTGGCTTGCGTCCATGGAGATTTCTGTTTCCCTGTCCTGGTCAAAAAACGCTAGTACCGGAGCAGTGGTGAGCTTTGCTTTGAGCTCGAGCCACTCTGCTTGATGTGTGGGTAGCCACTGGAATGCAGTGGACTTCTTCACCAGCTGCCTGAGAGCCGTGGTGTGTGAGGCCATGTTGGGAAAGAATTTTCCCAAGAAGTTCACCATTCCGAGGAAGCGTAGTACCGCCTTCTTGTCTTCCGGGGTCTTCATGGCATTAATGGCCTTGACCTTGTCCGAATCTGGTTGCACACCCTGCTGGGATATCTAGTCGCCCAAGAACTTGATGGTTGACATGCCAAAGGAGCACTTGGCCTTGTTCAGTTTGAGGCCGTTTGCATGGACACGTCGAAAGACTTGTTTGAGATGAGATATGTGTTCCTCGGGGGTCGTGGACCATGTGATTACATCATCTACGTAGACACGCACACCCTCAGTGCCCTCCATCATCTGCTCCATGACCCTGTGGAAGATTTCAGAGGCTGAGACAATGCTGAACGGCATACGGTTATAACAGTACCTGCCAAATGGTTTATTGAACGTGCAGAGCTTCCTGCTGGACTCGTCCAGTTGTATCTGCCAGAAACCACGCGATGCATCTAGCTTCGTGAAGAATTTGGCGTGTGCCATCTCACTGGTCAGTTCCTCCCGCTTCGGGATTGGGTAGTTTTCCCGCATTATGTTCTGGTTAAGATCTTTGGGATCTATGCATATCCGCAACTCTCCTGAGGGCTTCTTCACACAGACCATCGCGCTGACCCAGTCAGTCGGTTCTGTCACTTTGGATATGATGCCCTGGTCTTGGAGCTCCTGTAGCTGTGCCTTTAAACGTTCCTTCAAAGGAGCCGGCACCTGGCGTGGTGCATGGATTACAGGCGTGGCATCAGGCCTGAGTAGGATCTTGCAGCAGTATGGCAGAGTACCCATTCCAGCAAACACATCTGGATATTGGGCAAGGATGTCACCAATGTCAGCCTGAAGATCCACATTGGGAGAAAACATGACATGGACACACTATATGAGGTTGAGAAGTTTGCATGCAGGGGCACCAAGCAGGGATGCCTTATCAGGCTTGACGATTTCGAATCGCAGTGTGACATTGATGGTCTTGTTGGAGACAAATAGATGACAAGATCTGAGTGCAGTTATGGCATTGCCAGTATAATCGAGGAGCTGGCAGGCTGGCGGAAGCATTTTGGGTTGCTTCTTAATGCGATCAAAATCAGCTTGAGAGATGAGATTGGCAGAAGCACCAGTGTCCAGCTTGAACTGGATGCTGCATTGGTTAACGTGTATGACAGCACGCCATTCGTCCGCGGAATCCACATTGAGGATAGATAGGCGTCTTGCTGAATTTGAGGAGGCATACTCACATGTAGTGATGATGACCACACGATAGGGGGACTCCAGGCAGTCGTCCTCTGGCTCCGTAGTGCTACCAGGATCAGAATCCAGTTAACCTTGCTGTACACATCGAACGCGCTTGCATTGGAATTGGGATTGCTGGCCGTTGAATGGTGGTGCATGTCCAGGCTTCCTGCAATTTAAACATTGCCTGCCTTTTGCAGTGAATTGCCGCTTCAAGTGGGCGGTGCCGCAGTTCGGGCACGTCATGACGTTGATGTCGTTACGCTCCGTGCGTCGTCGCACATGCGCAGTGCAGTCAGCCGACGTTTGCACCTGGGCAGTTTGGTTTTCGGCCGCTTCGTTCTCCCGTTCGTGTTGCGCATGCGTGGAGCCCCGGGGAAAGCTTGCAAAATGGCCGCTATCATCGATACTGAGGTGCTGCATCCGGGCGATGGCCTGTACACTCTCTGTCTAGTGGGAGGCAAGTTTTTCATATTCTGCCGATTTGAGACGGGAGTACCGATTTCTCGCATGTTCATGCACTATACACGTCTCGATTGCGACTGGCAGTATCATGTGTGTAATTTTGAGGAGTTGCTCCCGCAAGGAATCGGAGTGCACCCCAAACACGATCTGATCCCTGATGATGGAATCAGTGGTGTCACCATAATTGCAGGACTGCGCTAATATACGGAGATGAGTTAGAAAGGATTGGAAAGGTTCATCCTTACCCTAAAGGCGTTGCTGGAAGATATAGCGCTCAAAGCTCTCGTTTGTTTCGACTTCACAGTGACTGTCGACCTTCTCCAAAACGGTCTGAGTTTGGCCTTGCCCTGGCCGTCGGTAAAATTAAGCGAGTTGAAAATCTGGATGGCTTGGTCCCCCGCGGTTGATAGGAGCAGCGCGATTATTCTGGCATCGGACGCATCTCGAGGTCTGAGGCCTCAATGTAGAGAAGGAACCTTTACTTGAAGACCTGCCAGTTGGCGCCGAGATTGCCAGAGATCCGGAGCTGTGGAGGGGCCTGGATCTTCTCCATGCCGCTGGAAGGCACTTGCTGGTCATTAAGGAATCACTCGAGGTAAACCACTTAGAGATAGTAGATTACTGGTACCATGTCGTGTTATTCACCCTGGGGAAACACTGCAACTGGATGCAGTTGTACTTGAAAGTAGACTCCAAACTGTGATGTTAGTTCAATACCCTTTATTGAACTTGTTAAGCAGTGCACACCGTTCACTGTGGGTTTAACTCTCTACTAATCTAAGCGTGCTTGATATAACTAACTAGACCAGACTAGCTCTGAGTCACATGTAGAAGGTGCTAATTGATATATACACCCTGACTGTCACTACAGTTGTCACCAGTGGAAATAGGCAGAGTGTTGATGCCTCCTGTGTTTTATAGTGGGGAACCACCTTCTCGTGTTCTGCCTGGTGATTGGTTGTGTTCTGTCCTGTGTGTTGACTTGCTGTACTGGGTGTCTGTCACTGCCTGTCTGTATCTCATCATGTGCATGAGTGCATATCATGACACAATGAGCACTAAATCACACAGGCAATGTAAAATTTGATTCAGTTAGGTTGTTAATGGGCTTAATCGCCTATTTAATTGCTGGAGGGTTCAATTCTGGCTCCCGCGTACACCCAACTATAACATTGCGTGCGAGCACAATGACTTTGGGATGCATGCCTGATATTGTGTGATTTCATGTAATTTTGGGTCACATTTTCATAAATGTGCAAAATCCTGGCTTATGATTCTGATCTATACAGGAGGGTAGTGATGGCACCCTCTTTGTACACTTGAGGTTTAGTAGAGATGCATTGTGAATGGATTTACCAGACTCACTTCTAGAGGCAGCCGAAGGAGCTGTCGACCTTAAATAACCAATTGTCTATGTCTTTGTTGACATTGTGTGAAATAACGCTATCTATATGAGTAAACTGTTCTGCTGCATTAAGGCTGCTGTTGTCAATACTGATCCGCAGTGGATTTTAATTCCCCTAGGGATGTGCTTGGCATAGCACATTTCTTCAGGCTAATAGTAAGACCAAAGGTACTTGCTCCCTCGAGAATCAGTTTACCATGAGTTGCATTGTCAAAAGGGTGAAATGATCAGTTAACAGATGCCCACAATAAGCTCTTCTGTGGTTTTGGTATGTGTCAGTCGTCGTCACTGATTGAAGAGGTTGCTCTCTGTTGGTAACCCGATGTATATGTCCTCTGTCAAACCGCTTGAAGCATCATACTGAAGAAAATTGAGAGTAAGAAGTTGGTGCCAGAATATACACTTGCTTAATGTCTTTCAAATCTCCTCTTAACCTTTCCTACTCGGAGGAGAATAATTTCACTGACTATAGTCTCTTCCTGTCTGACGCTGAACCAAACAGTTATTTGCAACCTCGTAGTTGCATTTGACCCTATTTTCACCCCAGTAACACCACCCGACCTTCTCCCTGATCCAATCATCCACTGCTCGCCCATACCTTTGTTACCTCTAGAATCAACAGTTCCAATACAGGTCAATTCTACCAACCATAAACTTAAGGCCATCTGAAATACTGCTGCTTGTGTCCTTACTTGTGTTGAGACCCAATCACCCACTCGCTGACCTACACAGCTCTGGGACAAGCAGCGTCTGAACTTTAAAATTCTCATCCTTGTTTGGAAATCCCTCCATGGTCTCACCCTGCCCTACCTCCATAATCTTCTCCAGCCCATGATCCTCCAAGATATCTGCGTTCATCTAATTCCAATCTCTTAAGCATTCCGGCTTTGATTGCTTTACCTTCAGTTGGTCGCCATACCTTCAGTTATTTCCCTTTTGTCATCAAATATTACTCAAGTCCAAACGATTTCCTCGAGTCCTTGGGAAAAGACAGCTGTGAGGTAAATCTGACTGTCTATTATCACTAATCAATTCAACTCACCGTGAATGTTTCATCATTTCCAATATCACTTCCACTGTCAATCACAGGAAATACAGATTTATCCCAGTTAAAACAACTGCACTCCAGACTTTATAGGAATCACATGCTCGTTTACTTAACGAGACCGTTGCTTGGTTACAATAAATATGGTGCACAACTACACGGCGAAAGATGGCTCCTGTGGATGGATGAGAAATAATTGCCCTTGTTTTATTATTCTTTCTTGTTTCCTCACTGCCTCCTATCGTATCTATCTATCCACCCTCTGACCAAACTCGGGGGAAGAGTAGTTTGAATCTAATCCACCTGAAAGCAAGTTATCAGCATCCATTTTCAACCCACAAGATTTTACTCATCATTAGAAGTCAATGAACAATTACTGCCGCCCCCCCCCCGCCCCAAACACTCCAAAGGTGCCATGACCAAGTCTGCATGAGCCTCTCAATCATTCAGTTTAATTATTTTCTGAGGAGACACTATGCTGGATTGGGTCTACCGACTTGCCAACATAGATGTTATGGGCAAGAAACGACCTCCTGGTCCGTTAAGCCTTCCGCATACTCCCAATGGCTCGAACCTCAATGACTTGACAATTCCTACCACTTCCTGCAGTGTGAGCCTGGATTAGGTGCTTTGATCTCTGAAGTGGGGGTGGTAGGATCACAAATACCTATTTTATATCGTTTCTAGAATGCACTAATGCATATCACGGTGCTTCACAGGAGTAGTAACAAATGAAAATCTGACACCCAGCCACATAAGGAGATGGCAGGGTAAATGATGAAAAAATGTTGCCCAACAGGTAATGTTATGCATTTGAATTAATTATTTTAAGCTCTATAAGCTCTGTTGTATTAATGTATTCACAAGAAGTTACGCCATAAGTCCTAGCACAGGGAAACAGAGAGAGAAGAACAGCCACTTAAGAGATAATATATTGTAAATAAAGTTCTGTTGTTTTAAACATCCGTGCTCCCTAGTATCACACCTTCAAAACACAAGATAAACCTGGCGATGAGGATTACAAACATACACTGGTTAGTCACTCAGGGAGGAGAAATCTACAGGGGAAAGTTTGAAAAAGAAAAGTTAGTAAGGAAAACCTTTCACCCAGTGCGTCACTTGCTACGGAGAATAGCGGGCTAGGTGAACGCGAGTAACAATAGTCTGCCTGTGGAACAGATTGCACAGCTGTCTGTGATAAATAAGAGGCTGAAGCTCGGGTTGTACCTTCTGTGTGAGGGAATCAAGGTAGCTGCTGAAAATACAGTTGTGAAGTTTGAATATGGGAAACCTCCATCAATAGAAAAATGGCAGGAATTTTCGGTATCGTGGGATCCTTTGATGAGAATGTGGAGCGACAGAGCTCCAATACTGACCGTTTTGACTATTTTGCACAGGCGAACAAAACAATTGAAATATTAAGGTGCCAACTTTCCTGAGCGGGATGGTGGGGAAAGATGTTTATTCTCCCCTATAGCTTAGTGCAACGTGAGAAACCAGGCATTAAGAATAATAATAATAATCTTTATTCTTGTCACAAGTAAGCTTACATTAATACTGCAATGAAGTTACTGTGAAAATCCCCTAGTCGCCACAGTGCGGCGCCTGTTCGGGTCCACAGAGGGAGAATTCAGAATGTCCAATTCACCTAACACCTAACAAGTCTTTTGGGACTTGTGGGAGGAAACCGGAGCACCCGGAGGAAACCCACGCAGACAGGGGGAGAACATGCAGACTCCGCACAGACAGTGACCCAAGCGGGGAATCAAACCTGGGATCCTTTAAGACGTACAAGCAGATTGTGAATATTTTGCAAGCAAATTTTTTGCCAAAACCCTAAGTGATTACAGAATACTTTAGATTCCTTAAAAGAAACCAAGAAGAAGGGGAGTCAATTGCACAATTTGTGGCTGTGCTTAGAAGACTGGCGGAATATTGTGGGTTTGGAGATGTGTTGAATGACACTACTCAGGACAGATTGGTTTGTGGTCTACGCAGTGAAGCGATGCAGGAACATGTGAAAACTGAGAGTAATCTTACTCTGAGGAAGGCAATGGAAATGACTGTTTCTATGGAGCTGGCTGCAAACGAAGCTCAGCAATTGGGTTTGTGTACTCAAAATACACAAAATGGCTGCTGAATCGACACCTATGAATCTCGAGATTCACACATGTTACCGATGTGCAAAGCCAGGTATGCTGCTTCTGAATATTGGTGTAAAGATATGGGGCTGAATTCTCCACCAGTGTTGATGGGTTAAACATGTCTGGAGAAGATTCCACTGAACTGGGCCTAAGTCAACATGATCACCAATAGTGAATCAAACCTTGCAAAAATTTTGAAGAAGCACACACTTGTGTTCAATGGTGAATTAAGGAGCATGAAAGATATTACATTTAAACTTAAAATAAAAGAAGGAAGCCAAGCAAAATGCTCGAAGGCAAGGTCCTGTATCATATACTAATAGGCCAAAGGTGCAGACAGACCTAGAGAAACTTGTGAAGTCTAGAGTCTTGAAACTCCTCAGCATCAGTGAATGAACAATGCCAATAGTCTCAGACATCAAGAAAGAGACCACATTATGAGCAGAAAATGGTCTCCTCTATGTCGGAGAGACCAACATAGACTGGGTGATCGGTTTGCTGAGCACCTTCGATCTGTGCACATTCAGGACCCTGCCCTTCCCGTTGCTTGCCATTTTAACACAAGAACCTCCCATGCCCACATGTCTGTCCTTGGCCTGCTGCAATGTTCCAGTGAAGCTCAACGCAAACTGGAAGAACAGCATCTCATCTTCCAGTTAGGCATGGTACAGCCTTCCGGTCTCAACATCGAATTCAACAACTTCAAATGATTAGCTCTCCCCCACCTCGACCTCTATGTTTTCATTCCATTTCATATTAACTGTCTTTTAACTTTTATTTCTATCTTGTCTTTTTTATATATATATATTCCCCCCTATCTTATCCCCCCTCTCCTTACCTTTTCTCCCCTTTTCTTCTCCCTTCCCGCCTACATCTGTCACAGCTTACCCTCTGATTTTAGTTTCTCTGCTGTTTGGCCTTTGACACATTTTATTTTCCTGGGGACTGCCATTATCACTCTTTCTGTGGCTATTCGCACTCTTTTCCCTGGGTTTCTGTGGCTATGACTCATCTTTCATTTTCTCACTCCATAGTATAAATATCTCCCATTTTATATGCCTTTTAGCTTTGACGAAGGGCCATCTGGACTCGAGTTAGCCCTTTTCTCTCCCTACAGATGCTGCCAGACCTGCTGAGATTTTCCAGCATTTTCTCTTTGGTTTCAGATTCCAGCATCCGCAGTAATTTGGTTTTACCTCATATTGATGACTTTTTTGAGAGATTGGCCAGGAGGCCAACTCTTTTCCAAAATTAACCTGAACCAAGATTACTTACAGATGAATGCGGGCAAGGTGGCACAGGAACTTCTGACAATTGTGACAAATAAAGGCTTGTTCCAGTACCGAAGACTGCTGTTTGGTATCACATCAGTTCCTGCATTGTTTCAAAGTGCAATGGATCAGATCCTGAGTAGATTGAGCAATGTCAAATGCTATCTGGATGACGTCCCAGTCACTGGAAGAGATGAAGAGGAACACCGTTGAAATCTGGATGCTACTCTTCAGAGATTGGGAGACTATGGTCTGAGACTCCGTAAGGACAAATGTCAGATCTTCAAATGCTCCGTTATGTATTTGGGACATGTGACTGATGCCACTGGTCTTCACAAATCACTTTCAAAGCATAAGGCACCTCAGAATATTAACCACTTACAGTCCTTCCTGGAATTGTTGAACTACCATGGAAGATTTGTCCCATAACTGGCAACAATTCTGAAACCATTACATAATCTCTTGTGCCAGAATAAGAAGTAGAAGTGGTTGGTGTCGTGTTGGGTGTTACGATACACAAACGAACCAACATGGTTGTAGATGGTACAACTCTGTTTTATTATTCTGTACAATAATAACTATTAACTTCTGGCTGTGGTTCGTACTTCACCAGCTCACCTGTGGACCCAGCCCGAGCATTATCTTAGTGAGGCACTCAGCACATGGTGTATGTCTCAGTGGCGCTCTGTGCTCTGAGCTATCTGCTGGTAGAATGAGCAGGAACTGTGGTGTTCCCTGTTTTATAGTGCGTGTGCTCTCACTGGTGATTGGCTGTGATGTTGTGTGTGTGTTGGTTGGTCCATCTACCTGTCCATCAGTGTGTGTGTGTGATTGCCCCATGATATGTTGATATGGATATCATGACAACCCCCCTTTTCACAAGGATATGTGCCTACATGGTAATAAATATTGGTGTGTACAGAGTGCATCTGAGTATGTGTGTGCAATATTTACAACATGTACATGAGGCTAAACTATATACATAGGAAGGTGTCAGGTGCAACAGAGCAACGAGGTTGTAACACAAACAAAACAAGTGCAATCATCAAATATCAAAAGAGAACTCCTGGAACGACAAGAAAGAAACACGTTAACATTATTGCACAACAATTCAGTGAGTCCAATGTGCTAACAGGCTCATAAATCCAGTCTATTAGGTGGGCGACGAATTTGGGTTGACCGCCTCAAGGGTGGGTCAGGATCCACCGGCTGAGGAATGGGCCTGGCCACGGGCGAGGGAGGAATAGGCAGAGTGGCAGGAAGCTCCACGAAGTCGACAGGGACAACAGGAGGGCGTGGTACCGGTGCATGATCACGTAGTGAGCGTGGAAGCAGCCGAAGGGCCCGCCGATTACACCGGCAAATGGAGCCATCAGGCATGCGAACCAGGAACGAGCGGGGAGCCACGCAGCGGAGAACCTCGGCAGTCGCCAACCAGCCACCCTCTGGTAGGTGTATGCGGACGTTGTCTCCAGGCGCCAGGGCAGGAAGATCAGTTGCCCGAGCGTCATGTGCCACCTTCTGCTGAGCACGCTGCTGTCACATCCTTTGCAGTACTGGAGCATGGTCGGGTTTAGGAACATGAATGGATGGCACAGCGGTCCTAAGGGTGCGATTCATCAACAGCTGGGCTGGCGAGAGGCCTGTGGACAGTGGGGCCGAGCGATAGGCCAGCAGGGCTAAACAGAAGTCAGATCCGGCATCAGCAGCCTCGCAGAGGAGCCGCTTCATGATATGGACGCCCTTTTCCGCCTTGCCATTCGACTGGGGATGCAAAGGGCTGGATGTCACGCGTGTGAAGCCGTATGAAGTGGCAAAGGTGGCTCGCAAAACAAGGCCCGTTATCAGACATGATGGTGAGCGGAATTCCATGGCGAGCGAAGGTTGACAGCTCTGATGACAGCTGATGATGTCAAGTCGTGCAGGCGTATGACTTCCGGATAGTTAGAAAAATAGTCAATTATAATGACGTAGTCCCTGCCGAGCACATGAAAGAGGTCCACACCCACCTTCGCCCAGGGGGATGTGACCAACTCATGGAGCTGAAGTGTCTCAGGGGGTTGCGCCGGCTGAAACCTTTGGCAGGTGGGGCAGTTGAGCACCATGTTGGCGATGTCGTCGCTGATGCCCGGCCAGTACACAGCTTCATGGGCCATCCGCCTGCACTTTTCAACCCCGAGATGGCCTTCGTGCAATTGTTCGAGGACAAGCCGGTGCATGCTGTGTGGGATCACAATCCGGTCCAACTTTAGGAGGACACCATCAATGACGGCCAAGTCGTCCCGGACATTGTAGAATTGTGGGCACTGCCCCTTGAGCCACCCTTCCGTCATGTGGCGCATCACACGTTGTAGAAGGGGGTCAGCCGCAGTCTCATTGCGAATGTGGGCCAGACGTGCATCAGTGGCCGGCAGATTGGCCGATGTGAAGGCTACTTGTGCGTCGACCTGACAAACGAACCCCTCCGATTCGGGCGGTGTGCTCACTGCTCTAGACAGGGCATCCGCAATGATGAGGTACTTTCCCAGGGTGTAGACAAGTTGGAAGTCATACCTCCGGAGCTTGAGCAGAATGCGCTGGAGGCGAGGGGTCATCTCGTTGAGGTCCTTCTGAATGATGCCGACCAGGGGGCGATGGTCGGTCTCCTCAGTGAACTGCAGAAGACCATACACATAGTCGTGGAATTTGTCGATGCAGGTCAACAAACCCAGGCACTCCTTTTCAATCTGCGCATAGCGCTGTTCTGTGGGGGTCATGGCCCGCGAGGCATAGGCGACCGGGGCCCATGATGTAGTGTCGTCCCGTTGCAGGAGTACCGCCCCAATGCCGGACTGGCTGCCATCAGTCGAGATCTTTGTGTCCCAAGTAGTGTCGAAGAATGCCAATACCGGGGCGATGTTGAGCTTGATCTTAAGCTCCTCCCATTCCTTCTGATGTGCGGGCAGCCACTGGAATTCCGTTGTCTTCTTGACCTCAGGTGGCGAGGAGCCGTTATGTGCGAGGCAAGGTTGGGAATAAACTTCCTCAGGAAGTTGACCATCCCGAGAAAGCGTAACACTGCCTTCTTGTCTGCCGGCTGCGGCATGGCTGTAATAGCTGCCACTTTGTCGGCATCCGGACGCACCCCTGACCGGGATATGTGGTCCCCCAGAAATTTTAGCTCAGTTTGGCCAAAAGAGGACTTGACTCGGTTGAGGCGCAGGCTCTGATCTCGTATCCGAGAAAAGACACGCTGGAGACGTCTGATGTGCTCCGTTGGTGTGGTGGACCAGATGATGACGTCGTCAACATAGACCCGCACCCCTTCGATGCCCTCCATCATCTGTTCCATGATGCGATGAAACACCTCGGATGCCGGGATGATGCCAAACGGCATCCTATTGTAGCAGTATCTGCCAAAGGGAGTGTTGAAAGTGCATAGCTTCCTGCTGGACTGATCCAGTTGAATCTGCCAAAAACCCTTTGAGGCATCAAGCTTGGTGAAAATTTTAGCCCGAGCCATTTCGCTTGTGATTTCTTTTCATTTGGGTATGGGGTAGTGTTCCCTCATGATGTTATTGTTCAGGTCTTTCGGGTCGATGCAGATCCGGAGCTCGCCGGAGGGCTTTTTTACGCACACCATGGAGCTGACCCATGGCGTTGGCTCTGTAACCCAGGAAAGCACTCCTTGGTCCTGCAGAACCTGCAGCTGCTGCTTGAGGCGTTCCTTGAGTGGTGCTGGAATTCTACGCGGTGCGTGAATAACCGGGGTGGCGTCCGGTTTGAGCCGTATTCTGTAAGTGTAGGGCAGTGTGCCCATGCCTTCGAAAACCTCCTGGTTGTGGGCGAGGAGTGAGTGGAGCTGCGCCCTAAAGTCTGCATCCGTAAAATCGGATGTGCCTTCTGGAGACAGAGTGTGTACCCGCTGAACGAGGTGGAGAACCTTGCACGCCTGTGCGCCTAACAGAGAGTCCTTCGAGGATCCAACTATCTCAAAAGACAGTGTGGCTGTGTATGAATTGTGTGCAACCTCGAGCTGGCAGGACCCGATGGCCGGGATAATGTTCCCGTTGTAATCAACCAGCTGACAGTGGGATGGCCGAATCGGTAGTTTGACCTTCAAGGTGTGGAAGGCTGACCATGCAATGAGATTGGCGGAGGCAGCAGTGTCTAAGCGGAATGTGATTGGTGATCGGTTGACCATTAGGGTGGCACACCATTCATCGCCCGGATTAATGCTGTGCACTGGCATCGGCTGGTGGGTCCTACTTGGGGACATCCGGTTCCTGTCTATTACCGCAACGCGGAAGGGTTCCCGGTCGTCGGTTTCACCGGTCTGCACGTCGTCAGGATATGACTCAGTGTAGGGGGCTGAATGGCCCGCACGTCCCTGCGAGGCTGGCGGAATTGCGGAGAGTTGGCAGGTTGAGCTGCTCGACAGCAGGAAGCACAGTGGCCCATCCTGCCACAGCAGAGGCACTGCCGCGTTTTGGCTGGACATTGCCGCTTTAAGTGTGCGGATCCACAGATGCCGCACGTCATGACGTCATGGCGTTCGTTGCGCCACCGCGCATGCGCGGTGCGGTCCTGCGTAGAGCGCTCCTGCGCATCACGTCCCTCTGCGTCAACGTCCCCTCTTTTGGCGCGTACAAGCGCGGGAGGCCTCGGAAAGCGCGTGAAATGACCGCCCTCGTCCAGGCTGCGGGCCGGGAGGAACTCGATCAACTGGACCCGCTCGGCCTCGTAGGACCCCTGCCGTGCCGATTCGGCTGCCTGGAATTGGGAGTACCGGCTGGTCGCATTTTCGTGGAGGACGCAGGTTTCGATGGCGGTGGCTAGGGTGAGGCGATTTATTTTGAGGAGTTGCTGACGTAGGGTGCCCGAGGTGACCCCAAAAACTATCTGATTCCTAATCATGGAGTCGGAGGTGGCCTCATAGCCGCAGGACTGCGCGAGGATATGGAGGTGTGTCAAATAAGATTGAAAAGGCTCATCCTTTCCCTGCAGGCGCTGCTGGAAGAGGTACCTCTCAAAGCTCTCATTAACTTCCACGCTGAAGTGTTCCTCAAATTTTAGAAGGATCGTCTTGTACTTCGTCTTGTCCTCGCCTTCCGCGAATGCCAGGGAGTTGTAGATGTGGATGGCGTGTTGCCCCGCTGTGGAGAGGAGGAGGGCGATTTTCCTGGTGTCCGATTCATTCTCCCTGTCTGTGGTTTCTAGGAAGAGCTGGAAGTGCTGTTTAAACAGCTTCCAGTTGACGCCGAGATTTCCAGCGATTTGGAGCGGCTGCGGCGGGCTGATGGTGTCCATGGCACAGGATGGCGGATTTCTGAAAGGGTGCAGGTAGGTCTCACAGTCGCTGGCGAGTTTGCAGACCTGGTATCATGTCGTGTTGGGTGTTCCGATACACAAGTGAACCAACACGGTTGTAGATGGTACAACTCTGTTTTATTATTCTGTACAATAATAACTATTACCTTCTGGCTGTGGTTCGTACTTCACCAGCTAACCTGTGGACCCAGCCCTAGCACTATCTTAGTGAGGCACTCAGCACATGGTGTATGTCTGAGTGGCACGCTGTGAGCTCTGTGCTCTGAGCTATCTCCTGCTGGAATGAGCGGGAACTGTGGTGTTCCCTGTTTTATAGTGCGTGTGCTCTCAATGGTGATTGGCTGCGATGTTATGTGTGTGTTGGTTGGTCCATCTACCTGTCCACCAGTGTGTGTGTGTGATTGCACCATGATATGTTAATATGAATATCATGACAGTTGGATTGATGCATTAACGCTTTCTTGCAAGCCAAAGAAGTGTTACATAAATCTGAAGCTCTTAGTCACTTTGATCCTATGGTTAACTTGCGGTGCATTGCCTTATGGTATAGGAGCGGTGGTCACCCATCTCATGCCATTGGGTTAAAAAGGACCCATTACTTTTGCTTGTTGTACCTTGAGCAAGGCTGAAAGTAACTATTCCCAGAGTGAAAGGGAAGCACTGGGGATAAATTTGGAGTAAAGAAATTACATCAATTTCTGTATGAGAGAAAGTTCACTTTGCTGACGGATCATTGTCCTTTAACTAACACTCTTGGACCACACACGGGATTTCCATCACTTGCCACAAGTAGAATGCAAAGATGGGCATTGATTTTGTCTGCACACACTTATATCATAAAGTACCAACAGTCAAGTCTGCATGGTAATGCGGATGGACATTCAAGATTATCACTGCCAGGTAGTTCATCAGACTGCTCAAATGGGAATATCTTCTACTTTGAACAAGTAGACAACACACCAGTCACTTCTACACAAGTGAGGAAACAGAGTCGGAGTGGTCCGATTTTCTCAAAAGCGATGGATATGGTATTACAAGGGAAGACTTCAGAACTAGCACCTGAACTGAAACCCGACTGCTCCAGGAGATTGGACCTGTCAGTACAGTCAGGATGGCTACTATGGGGGCTCAGAGTGGTTCTTCGCCCACCATTGCGAAAATGGGTGTTAGAGACGCAGCTACATGAGGGCCATTGCAGAGTCGTACGTATGAAAGAAATGGCGAGAAGCTATTTCTGGTGGCCTGGACTGGATTCAGAAATTGAAGAGAAAGTCAGAACATGTTCTTCATGTGCAAATAGAAGAAACCTGCCACCCTTAACACCACTGTATCCATGAGAGTGGCCTGAAGAAGCTACAACACGTGCATGTGGATTTTGCAGGAGCTTTTGAAGGACATTTGTTCTTGGTATCGTTTGATGCTCACACCAGGGGTCGAGGATGAAATCCACCTCATTGGGGAAGAAGACTATTGAGAAGCTAGAAGTACTTAGTCAGTTTGGATTCCCTGAACAACCGATAAGAGAAAACAGACCTGAATTTATCTCACAAGAATTCAAAAATTTCTTACAAGAGAATGGTATTCAACATATTAAGTCCACAATGTGCCACTCGACTACTAATGGACAAACAGAATGTTTCATCTAAACCATGAAACATACCTTGAGAGGAACCAGGGAACAAGGTTCACTGATCAAATGTCTTAACAAGTTCCGACTGATGTGTAAGAATACCGCACATTCCATGACCAAAGCCTCTCCTGCATTACTATTGATGAAAAGGCAACAATGTTCCGTGTTCAATCTGTTGAAACCTCTGCTACAACACCCTGGGTTAGTGGGCAATCAACTCCAGCCCCACTTGATCCAGAGTCAGAACACAATTTAATTAACCAATAATTCTTCGAAAAATACAAAAAGTCTTTGGTCCTTGGTGGTCAATAATTACAGTCACCAAATTTGTAAATGTAAACACAATTACTTTTTATTTATAACAAGAACTATAATAAAATGTGAAGCAAATATGACTGGTTAACTATCAACCAGTTATTAACCCCTGCAATATCTTGCTTCCACCCTCTATGCACACACATAAGACAGACAAACATAAAGGGGAGGGAGAAGAGGGGTGAAAATCATCAGCAAAAGGAGAAAGAGTCTTTGTTTCAGTTGGTTGTCTTCAGCAGACCTTCTTTCAAAGGAAGATTTCAGATCCAGGTCTCTGTTTGCAGCCTGTAATGGTTTCACTGCAGATTCATTCAGGTCCCTACAGTTTCAGAAGTACTGCAACTCAAAGCTTTTCTGGAGTGAGAGAGATGGAAAAGAAGAGCAGGTCCTTCCCCTGGGTGTCCAAGTTTCAAACTGAGCTCCTTGTGTCTCTGAACATCATTCCACTCGAGTAGGACCCAATCACTATCTGTAACTAGGAAGAATATGGCTTTTTAGCCAATTCATTGGCCACCAGCTGACCAATCGAACCAACCCCCCCCCCCCCCCCACCACTCGGGTGCTGTAAAGTCTGAGTTCTCATGTTCGAAAACAAGCACCATATACCATGTTGCAACTTTTTGAATTCCTCCTTCTCTCTGCTGCTTGACTTAAAGATACATGTCCATTAAGCATGCAATGATCAAAATGATAACAGCAAAAATAAAGAAAGGGGAAAAAGGGAACCAATAGGAAAGAAGACCCTTAAACCTCTGAAAATTAAAAAGATTGTACAACAGCAACAGCAAGTGCAAATGAAATAGTGGGATTAGATGGCAAAGCTAAGTTTACCACTGCGGACAAAGGGGTTTTGGCTAGGAATTACTCCACAGTGGAGAAATAGCTTCCTGCCACAATCCTTGCACAGACTGAACTCTGCCTCTTATACTGTCCAGACCAGAGATTACATTATCTCAAGGAAATTGTCATGTTCTGTAGACTGGCTGAAGTGAATGATGAAGTACAGAACATGTAGTTTAAAGTCATTTTTTATAGAACAAACTGCATGGTATGAAAACTAGGATAAATAAACTAACAAACAACTAACACTAAACAACTCTTGTGGAACTTCTGAAAATACATCTATCTCCCAGCATGACAAACTCCCAACTCCCAGATCACATGGTGATGTGAAGGGTTTACAATGCCACCTAGTGGTCGGAGGTCATGTATAACATTATGTACAAACTTACATTATGCATATCATCATAGAAACATGCAGACCAGTTGCTGGCTGGAGGACCGGAATTGGTGCCGGCAGAAAATCTAAGTTTAACCCTACAAAGTCATGACTTGGCCCTCCCTTCAACCCTGACACTAACAGACACTGTTGAGGAAAACAACATTATACCTTCTTATCAGACAAGGGGACAACCTCTGGTTCCTATGTCAACGCCGGTTAAACAAAATACCAATGACGTTCGTACAAATACGAAAACGCCAGAGGTTACCACCAGTGTGAAGAAGGCGCCAGAGTTTGCCATCAACCGTTCCAAGAGCGACAACTTCCAGACCGTCTGACTTATTGACTGTTCATGTTGAACTTTTTTTGAACTTGTTGAAGACATTCAATTTAAGGGGGGTGGAAATGTTATGTATTTGCATGAATTCTTATTAGCTCTAGTGAAGGTGTGTAGTATTAATGTATTCACCTGAAGTGGTGTCATAAGTCCCAGTGCGGGAAACAAGGAAAGAAGAATGGCCATGTAAGAGATAACATACTGTAAATAAAGCGTTGTTGTTTAAACCGCCGTGCTCCTGTGTATCATGCCTCCAAAACACAGCAAGTAAGTTTTAAGATGGGTCTTAAAGGGGAACAGAGAGAGAGACAGGCAGAGAGGGAGAGGGAAAGACAGAGGCAGAGTGTTTACAGAAGAAAACCAAAGCTTAGGTAAAGGAAAGGCACTGCCTCCGTCGGAGGGGGAAAATGAAACCAGGGCTGCAATTTATTACGTTCCTGAAGGGGTTAAAGAGACGACACTTAAAAACAAATACATATCAAGAACATTCTGGAATCAACAGCTCTATATTGTTTTTGTTTGACGGGAACAAGTAATCTGTATCAGCTTTACTTGACTGTTATCAGCTACCTTACTGTAATTGATAAAGGACAAAACCATTCTTGCATTTTACAGACAATAAAATGCATTACCATTCACTAATTGATAGATACAGAGTAAGTATTTTCATGGAAGCATCACTGTGGTGAGTAAAACATAACTTTATTAAATAAACAACATTATAAATACTTGCACTAACATTGATTGAAAACTTACGTCGTTTAAATAATCTCCAACAGCAGACTTGTGTCAAGTGATAGAGTTGAGTCAAGTGATAGAGTTGAGTATGAGGTTGGCCCAGTGAGCTCCTTAGGATTGACTGCCCTTCAATAACAATGTGAGGTTGTGCAGAATCCAAAAAAGCAACCACTGGACAGGGAGTTTTCCTTTTTCAATTGCCCTCTGTGCAATGATAATAGTCCTCAGTAAAATGTACAAGAGAATGGGCAACCCATAATTTGCAAAAGAACCAACTCAGCGAGACAGTTTCCCCGACAGCAGTTAATGATCTGGAATATACCGCCTGAAAAGGTGGTGGAAGCAGATTTAACAATGCCTTTCAAAAGGGAATTGGATAAATACATCTTGGAAAATATTTAGAGGGCAGCAGGAAAAGCGAGGGTTATTAGACTAATTGGAGAACTCTTTCAAAGAGCCAGCACAGGCATGGAAGACTGAACGGCGTCCTCCTGGGCCATATCATTCTATACTATCAACCAAAGACGTTTTGCTTTTACTGGAGTCTAGGTGAAAAGAAAAGGTCCAGAGGTTGTTGGCCGGTTTGGGGTTTTGGAAGTGTGTAGATTATAGAAATGTTATGGGCGAGGTGTTTTCAGAACCCCAAAATGTATCATGGAGTTCAACCAACCTCTCCCTTTAATGGATTGTTGCTTTGAAGCACACGGCTTGTTCCCCAGGTGTGATATTACAATTATGGACATGTGGTTTTTAAAACAAAACAATGTTTATTCCATGAACTCAAATTAACCTATTAAATAAACATTGGATCTCTTAACACCCCTTACTGCAAAGATAACCCCAAAAATAATACAACACTAAATAATCCCTCAAAATGTTCCTTCAAACATCCAAAAGGCTTCAAACCTTCAAAACAGTAACACAGCAGGTCACAGGATATATATATTTTCTGTTGGATGGCAGAGATATATCAGCTTGGTTGACTTCAGCTCCAGCATCTTGCTTTTCTTCCTGCAGCTCTCTGGAAACACACAGACACCCACAAGCTGCTTTCTCAAACTGAAACCAAAAGCAGGAGTAAGCTCAGCTCCCCCCCTGTGACATCACTTCAGTAATATGATCAGCGTCATCTGTTAAAGGTACATTTTTTCAGCATCCAATTCTTAAAGGCACTCTCACATGACACCTCCCCCCAAGAAAAAAAAATAAACCATCAACTTCAAGATGGTTTCATTTTTCACTTTTGCACCATCCACTAAGAAATGTACACAGTAAATATACATTTACTTTTTAAACAAAACAACAGATGCAAACAGGCATAATAATATAGTCCATTTTTCCCGTTCTGCACATTCCTCTACGCCTCGGCATTTCTCTTTAGATTCAAATACTTCAGTTCAATCTGACCAAAGAGTCCTTTGCAATTCTCCAATACAGGAACATCGGTTACCACAGCTTTCAGGCCGTCAAATGCCTGTTGAAATTCCGCTGTCCATTGAAATTTTTGACGTTTCTTTAGCAAGTCCTTCAGTGGAGCAACCACGCTACAAATCTTTTACACAAAGGTTCGATAAAATTCATTCATGCTAAGAGATCGCATTATTTCCCTTCGTCTTGAGGGTATCGGAAACTCCGCAAGGAAAGTGATTCGGGCTTCTCCAAATTCACTTTCGGCTAGGTTCATCACCAGACCCGCTGCCTGAAGTCGATCGAAGAACTCCATACGATGTTTTAAATGTTCTTTCCATGTCTGGAAGTTGGAAATAAAAGCAGATTGTCCCACTTTCTCACTGCAATCCTTCAAACGTGGGATAGAGTAAGAGTCCGTTCTGGTAACTGCATTCACCTTTCGATAGTCCACACACAACCGTTGGGTACCATCTGGTTTAGGTACCATCACAATGGGTGAGCACCATTGGCTGCAACCCACTTCAATTATGTCATTCTTCAGCATACTCTCAAGCTCTGTTAACCTGTGCCAATTTTAAAGGATTAAGTCTTTTTGGATGTTGTTTGATAGGAACAGCATTTCCCACATCTACATCATGTAGAGCCATTTTAGTACTTCCCAATTTATCTCTACAAACTTGCCCATGTGATATCAATAACTCTTTCAGGTCAGTCCGTTTTTCCTCTGGAAGGTAACTTGACAATTAATCCCAATTTTGAAGAACATCCTCATTTTCCAATTCAATTTGAGGTATGTCAAATTCACAGTCATCTGGATTTGGTTTGTCACTTTGAGTTAGAATCATTAAAACCTCCTTTTTCTCTCCTTCCCTTTCAAAGTACTTTTTAAGCATATTCACATGACACACTCGGTGAGTCTTCCTTCTATCTGGTGTTTTTACCACATAATTCACCTCAATTAATTTCCTTTCAAACTGATTCGGTCCACAAAACCTAGCTTTTAAAGGCTCACCTACCGCTAGTAACAACACTAAAACTTTATCCCCACTGGCAAAACTACGAACTTTGGATTGCTTGTCCGCTACCCGTTTCATCACATTTTGTGCAACTTTTAAATGTTGTCCAGCCAATTCACCTGCTCTATTTAATCATTCCCTAAAATTTGACACGTAATCCAATAGGGTAATTTCCGATTTCTCACCCACCAATTTTTCCTTGATCAATTTAAGTGGTCCTCGTACCTCATGACCAAAAATTAGTTTAAAAGGACTAAATTTGGTAGACTCATTAGGTGCATCCCTAATTGCAAACAGTACGAATGGAATTCCTTTTTCCAATCCTCTGGATAATCTTGACAATACGCCCTCAACATTGTCTTTAATGTCTGATGCCACCTTTCTAATGCTCCCTGCGATTCTGGATGGTGCGCAGTTGATTTAAATTGTTTTATTCCTAAGCTATCCATAACTTCTTTGAATAACTTTGAAGTAAAATTTGATCCTTGATCCGATTGAATTTCTGTGGGTAGTCCATATCTAGTAAAGAATTTAAGTAACTCTTCCACAGTCCTTTTAGCTCTAATATTACATACTGGAATGGCCTCTGGAAACCTAGTAGGCACATCCATTATAGTCAAAAGATATTGATTCCCACTTTTTGTTTTAGGAAGCGACCTACACAATCGATTAGGACCCTTGTAAAAGGTTCCTCAAATTCTGGAATGGGTAAAAAGAGTGCTGGTTTTATCACTGCTTGAGGTTTCCCTATCACTTGACATGTGTGACATGATTGACAAAATTTAACTACATCTTTATGTAGTGCAGGCCAATAAAAATGTTTCTGGATGTTAGCTTGAGTTTTCCTTATTCCCAAATGACCTCCCACTGGTACCTCGTGTGCAACTCGCAACACCTCCTTTCTATACCCTACCGGCAATACTACTTGATGTACTTCTGCCCGCTTTTCATCCGCCTGCATAGGTACAGGTCTCCATTTTCTCATCAAAACATCACTTTTACGATAATAACACTCTGGTATACTCTCAGATTCCTCTTCCGTATATGCTTTCTGATATATCCTTTTTATTTCTACATCTTTCTGTTGTAACTCCATCAATTTTCCTGAACTAAAAATATCTGCCTCATCCTCCACCTGTTCTTGTTCTTTTTCAACCATCTGATCAAAAATCGTTTCTGATAATTGCACTTCAACTTCATCTTCACTCTTTGATTTCTCCTCGTCTTAACCTGTGACTTTGTGACCTTGTTACTACACAATCCGGAAAAATCCCAGCATATTCGCCCTTCAATCCTTCAGTTGTCTGATTTTCCACTGGCTTATCAACCACAGTAGGCATCACTCCCACCTGCGATCCAGCTATATCATTACCCAAGATAAACTGTATTCCTGGACAAGATAGTTTATCTATTACTCCTATTACCACTTCACCACTCTTCACTGGACTTTCCAACCTTACCTTATATAATGGAACGCTACTCCTCTCACCCTGAATTCCGCATATCACCACCTTGTCAGGCAACATTCTTCCCAAACTACATAATTCCTCATCTCTTACCATTAAAGATTTACTAGCCCCTGTATCTCTTGAAATTGTGACTTCTTTACCTGCTCCTCCTGATACACATGAGTAAACTTTACCCACACAAGTAAATTCTTTAAAGACATCTGGCACCTTCTTAACAATTACTTCTTGAACAGGCTGTACAATCATTTGCACCTCCTTCGCTTCCCTTGGGCTTTCCTTTCCCACTCTAACAAATCCCACTGTCTTATCCTGTTTTACCACATCAGCCTTCCCAGTGCTTTTCTTCAACCACCAACACTGTGACTTTACATGGCCTAGTTTATTACCGTGAAAATATTTGAAACTTTTCATTTCTTTTCCACCCTCCTGGATTTCTTTTTTAATCTGAGGTACACTCTCTTTATTGTCTCCCATCAGATCACCTTTACCTTTACCACTTAAGTATTTCTCATGTCCCCAGTTTCTATTGTCATGTGAGAGTACTTTTAAGACATGGATGTTTAAGCAATGTACCTTTAAGAAAACAGTGATGTCAGAGAGTGGGTGGGGCTGAGGTCAGGTCAGCCATTTTGCAGTTTAGTTTTGTAGGTTTTTAGTTTCAGTTTTAAAAAGAGCTGGTTGTGTGTCTGTGTTTTGCAGCGTGCTGGATGTGCTGTGATCTCTGCCATGAGAGACTATCTCTGGATCATTTGGGTGATTTAAACTTATAATAGTGAAACCTTTAACCTGATGTGATTTTGTGAAAAGCTGTTAGGTCTCTTGGAAGTTTGAAGGAACATTTTAAGGAACTATTTACTGTTGCAATATTTTCTGAATTATCTTTGAAGGAAGTGGTGTGAAGAGATCCAATGTTTATTTAAGATGTTAAGTTGAGTTCATGGTATAAACAGTGTTTTGTGTTTAAAAACCCACGTGTCCATAATTGTAATCCCACACCTAGGGAAAAGCCGAGTGCTTGTGGGTGCCCATAACACTATCCCTCACCAGCTGAAACTGATGTCGGAATCCAATCTTTGATTTATGAACTAATTCATAATCATCTGCCATTTCCACTGCTAATTTCGCAGTTCTAACTCTCTATTCTTCCACATGAGTTCTCACTACATCAGGAATTGAATTTTTAAACTCCTCCAAAAGTATAATTCCTTTGAGAGCTTCATACGTTTGGTCTAATTTCAAAGCCCTTATCCACCTATCAAAATTACTCTGTTTGAGCCTTTCAAATTCCATGTATGTTTGACCAAATTTGTTCCTTAAATTTCTAAACCTTTGTCTGTAAGCTTCAGGCACTAGCTCATATGCACTTAAGATGGATTTCTTCACCTCCTCATACGTTCCAGATACCTCCTCCGGTAGTGATGCAAACTCTTCACTAGCTCTACCTACCAACTTTGTTTGAATCAGTAACACCCACATGTCCTGTGGCCATTTCATTTGTTTAGCTACCTTCTCAAATGAAATGAAAAAGGCTTCCGCTTCATTCTCGTCAAACCTTGGCAATGCTTGGACATATTTAAATAGATTCCCACCAAGGCTTCGACTATGACGCTCTTTCTCACTATTCTCATCACTATCACCCAACTGTACGTTTCCCTTTACGTCTGCCAATTTTAACTGATTTTCATGTTTCATGGCCATTTTCTGAAGTTCAAACTCCCTCTCTTTATCTTTTTCCCTGATCTGTATCTCCCTTTCTTTTTCTTTTTGTTCTGCGAGGGCTATTCTTTCTTTTCTCCTTTCTTCTCTCTCCTTTTCTCTTTTCTCTCTCTCTCTTTCTCTTTTTTTCCCTCTCTCTCTCACTCTCATATGCCAGCTGCTTTAATTCTTTCTCATGTTCCATTTGTTTAATTTGCAACTGTATTTTTGCCATTTCCAATAAGTCAAACTCTATCTCAGGCAACTTTAAATGCTTAACCACCGCAATAATTACCTCATCTTTTCACATTTTGTCAGGTAATGTTAACTGCAATGTTCTTGCCAAATCTAACAGTCTGCTCTTCGTTTCTGTCCGTGAAGTACTACGTGTAACATTCTCCACCCCCAAAAATGTCTGAGCCTCTGAAAGAGCCATTGTCCACAACACTCTCCCCACTTAAACTAAAATACCGCACCGGAAAAGCAACAATCCTTCACTGTCTTTAAGTTCACAAAAGCCAATCCAATAGATGGACTTTTATCCCCCTCGAGCCCCCAATTGTTATGGGCAAGGCGTTTTCAGAACCCCAAAATGTATCATGGAGTTCAACCACCCTCACCCTTTCATGTATTTGTTGCTTTTCCGAGCACACGGCTTTTCCCTAGGTGTGGGATGACAATTATGGACACGTGGGTTTTTAAACACAAAACACTGTTTATTCCATGAACTCAAATTAACCTATTAAATAAACATTGGATCTCTTAACACCCCTTACTTCAAAGATAACCCTGAAAATAATACAACACTAAATAATCCCTCAAAATGTTCCTTCAAACATCCAAAAGGCTTCAAACCTTCAAAACAGTAATACACCAGGTCACAGAATATATATATTTTCTGTTGGATGGCAGAGATATATCAGCTTGGTTGACTTCAGCTCCAGCACCTTGCTTTTCTTCCTGCAGCTCTCTGGAAACACACAGACACCCACAAGCTGCTTTCTCAAACTGAAACCAAAAGCAGAAGTGAGCTCAGCTCCCCCCTGTGACATCACTTCAGTAATATGATCAGCGTCATCGGTTAAAGGTACATTTCTTCAGTATCCAATTCTTAAAGGCACTCTCACATGACAGAAAGAAGCCAAGTCTAGAGTGTCATGTGAGAGTACCTTTAAGAAATAGGTGTTCAAGAAATGTACTTTTAAGGAATGGGTGTTTATATGTGATGTCAGAGTGTGGGTGGAGCTGGGCTGTCTGTCAGCTTTTTACTTTCATTTTAGGCTGTTGCTGCAGGGTGTGTTTTAGTTTTGTTTTCAGTGTTGGAGCTGAAGAGAGACAAAGCAGGTGTACTGTTGATCTCTCTGCTATGAAAAGATTATCTCTTGATCATTTGGTGAATTCAGAATTATAAATGTTTTCAGTAGTGAATGTAAACCTGATGTGCTTCTGTTAAACATTGTTTCTTTTGTCTTCTGGATGTTGTTTGGGAAGTTATTAAGGATAGATTGGGACTTTTTTCCCTGGAGCGTAGGAGGCTTAGGAGTGATCTTATAGAGGTCTATAAAATAATGAGGGGCATAGATAAGGTAGATAGTCAACATCTTTTCCCAAAGGTAGGGGAGTCTAAAACTAGAGGGCATAGGTTTAAGGTGAGAGGGGAGAGATTCAGAAGGGCCCAGAGGGGCAATTTCTTCAGTCAGAGGGTAGTGAGTGTCTGGAATGTGCTGCCAGAGGTAGTGGTAGAGGCGGGTACAATTGTGTCTTTTAAAAAGCATTTAGATAGTTACATGGGTAAGATGGGTATAGAGGGTTATGGGCCAAGTGCGGGCAACTGGGACTAGCTTAATGGTAAAAACTGGGCGGCATGGACTGGTTGGGCCGAAGGGCCTGTTTCCATGCTGTAAACTTCTATGATTCTATGATTACCTAGTGTTGTAGTCTTTGGGTGGTGTATTTGAATTAATGGCTGCTAAGATGTTCACCGTATGTTTTAAAAAGGTTAACTTGAGTTCATAGAATAAACATTGCTTTGCTTTAAAAAATACTTTTCCATTTCTGCTGTACCACACCTGTAGAGTGAGCCGTGTGCTCCCCATACCACAGTCTATTAAAAGTTGTGGGTCAGGTGAACTCCATGTTACACTTTGGGGTTCTCTAAACCTTGGCCCATAACAAGAGAGAAATAGGTTAATGTCTGAAACTGAAGCAGACTATTCCCAACCCAAATGTTATTTTTGGTCCCAAGTTGAATTTCCTACCATTTATCCGTGCCATCACTAAGAACAACAATTCCCTCCTCTGTAACATCGATAACTGCAACCTTTAACGGAATAAAATATCCCAAGGCTGTTCACAGGAGTTTTCTAAAGCAGAATTAGACACAAAGTCAATGTAAGAGCATATGACGAAAGTTCAGTAAAAGAGGTAGATTTTAATGAGCCTCTTAAAGGAAAAAAGAGAAATTGAGAGGTTTAAGGAGGGAATTCCAGAACTTAGGGCAGCGCAGTAGCACAAGTGGCTAGCACTGTGGCTTCACAGCGCCAGGGTCCCATGTTCGATTCCCCGCTGGGTCACTGTGCGGAGTCTGCACGTTCTCCCCGTGTCTGAGTGGGCTTCCTCCGGGTGCTCCAGTTTCCTCCCACAGTCCAAAGGCGTGCAGGTTAGGTGGATTGACCATGCTAAATTGCCCTTCGTGTCCAAAAAGATTAGGAGGGGTTATTGAGTTACGGGGATAGGGTGGAAGTGAGGGCTTAAGTGGGTCAGTGCAGACTTGATGGGCCGAATGGCCTCCTTCTGCACTGTATGTTCTATGTGCTATGTTCTATGTTCTATGTTGGCAGCCAGGTGATTGAGGACATCGGCACCAATGATGAGCAACTAAAATTGGGGATGCTCGAGAGGTTAGAATCGGAAGAAAAGCAGACTTGTGGCACTGGAGGAGATGGCAGCGCTAAGGGAGCGGGGGGACTGGATGGATTTGAAAGGATGAGAATTTGAAAACCAAGATATTGCTTAACCAGAGGACAATGTAGGTCAGTGAACGCTGAGGTGATGGGAGAATGGGTTTTGGTGCGAGTAAAGGCAAAGAGCCGAAGAGTTTTGGAGGACCTGAAGTTACAGAGTGTAGAACATGGGAGGTCAGCCAGGAGTGTGTTTGATCAGGCCAGCACAGAGGTATCAAAGGCATGAATGAGAGTTTCAGCAGCAGATAAACTGAGAGAGGGGAAAAGTCAGGTGATGTGATTGAGGTAGAGAAAGATGGTCTTATTGATGGCAGCAATATGGGGTCAGAAGCTTATCTCAGGATCCAATATGGCACCAAGGTTGTGAGCATTCTAGTTCAGTCTTCTAGGGGAGGGTTGGGGTTGGTGGTGACCAAATGGAATTTGACCAAAGAGAATGTTTTCAGTCTTCTCAATATCTAATTGAAGGAGATTTCTGCTCATCCAATACGGGATGTCGGATAGACGGTCTGATAATTCAGCAACGGCATTGAGAGAGGCAGTGGTGAGGTGGAGTTGGGTGTCATTGGCATATCCATGAAAATTAACACTGTACCTTTGAGTGATGTCGTCAAGGGAGCGGCATATAGATGAGAAATAGGAGAGGGTCAAGGAAAGATCCTTGAGGGACACCAGAGGCAATAGTGCAGGAGCAGGAAGAGAAGACATTTCCAGTGGTACATTCTGTCCATGGTTAGATAGATAAGGATGGAGCCAGGAGAATACAGTCCCACTCAGCTGGACAACAGTGGACAGGCCATGGAGGAGGATGGTATGGTCAAACATGTCAGAAGCTGCAGGCAGGTCGAGAAGGAGATGATTTCAGGCAACAACAACACCTACATTTACACAGTGCCTTTAACAAAGTTAAAAATCACAAGATGCATCACAGGACTTTTGTCATCCAGATTTGACACCAAACCACATTAGGCGATATCTGAGATTGCTGTTCTGGATGATGATCTCAGCTCCATGTTGCACGTCTTTGATACTCACCTTGAGGAACCACAATGTATCCTTGTGAGAATGGTGGAGGCGCAGGAGAGAATCCATGCGTGTGATAGACTCCTTTCCATGTTAAAGGCCAGCCTTCAGTTCATTGAGATCCTGCTGCATGGCGTGTTGCCAATCCGATGGAATCGGGAGACAGTGGCTGGGCAAGGGGTATCCATGTATCTAGTTTCTGGTGGGAAGTGAGAGGGAAGTTCCTCACTGAGTTTGAAGATTGGCTGCCATGCTTTAGTAATCCTGTTTTGGAAGCTGTGGGTATCGCGTTTGACAGAGCATGGCATATCTGGTCTTAGAGGCCTGTGGTCAGCTGGGCCCCCAACCGCTGGCCTTATATTATCTTGTTAAGTGAAGATGCTTCATTCGTTGGAATCCTATTGAAATCCTGAGATATGTTAAATGATCCTGTCATGGCTTTGGCCTTTTTAAGCAACATAGATGGTGTTATTATGCTGTGGTTCTTCAGTAATTCTGGATGTTACTCCCTTATGATTATGCTGTTGATTATTTGTTGTCTTGTCTCCTGTAAGGGTGTGCAAGGTGTGAGCATGAAGGCAAAAGTTGCCTGTTACCTTGTTCTAGCAAAAACCATATTAAGTTGATTATGTGTAATATGATCTGTGCATGTCCTTGTGGTTAGAGGCAGGGAGTGTAATCTCATTGATAGTGAAGGTGTATGGAGCCACGATAAGGTGATGGGTGGATAGTTGGTGTGGAGTTGGGTGGTAGGGTTAGATAAGTCCTCACTGAGATTGAGGATAGCCCCACCCAGTGAGAGTTAACCCATCGGATTTGTGTTTAGCTTTTTGCTATTTTGAATTTAAGAATCAGTGCCTATCTCCATCAATGGCCTGGAGAGGTTATGTGTCCTGGGGAGCACTGGGTTCCTTCTGACTTTTCCTTGAGGTCAGCATTTTTAGGGAATGAGTGGTGCTGCACGTGGAGGGGGGCTCGGTTAAGCCTTGATTTATTTGTTGATTGTTCCTAGGCCAACTTGGGTGTTTTTTCCTTGAAGGTTTTTTTTCTTCTCTTCATCTGGATGAGCAATGAGCTGTTCAGTGAGGGAGGTATACTGCCCTGGGTGTGGTTGCGGAGATGAAAGACAGGCTGGGGTATAGGTTTTGGGGTGCGCCGGAGGTCCTGGGGGTGCTAAGTCGGTCTTTACCACCACGACCCCTGCACCCAGGATACCCAATTATGTGTCTGCTCTTCTATGATGGGGTCTTCCTGGATAGGGCTAGCATAATTTTTTCTTTTGGTGGCAGTGGGGGAGGTGCACTCGCCTGGATGTGGTTGAGGAGGTGCAGGACCGACTGGAGTTATTAGGGACATCCTGAGAGGACTCTTGTGTACACAGAGGCCTGGGGTTGAGCCAAGTTCTGTACTCTGTACTGTTGCCCTCCCCTTGTGGTGGGGTAGCTTTTTTATTTGATTGAGCAATTTTCTTTTCTCTTTCTCATCAACGATGGTGAGCGTGAGCTGAGGGACACAGACTAACGGTTGGGTCCTGACCCTTTGTTATCCTGTGATCCACACCTGGAAAGCATTGATGGCACTGATCATAATCCAAATATACAGCTGCTGCTTCTCTCTGTATGATTGTATGGAATTATGTTTCTGCACAGGGCCTGAGACTGGGATTATGATGCATTGTGTGGTATATATTTAACGTCCCTTTAGAACTGGGTCTTTCGTGAATTTTCTTCACTTTTTTTAATATGGGTGGGTATAAAGAATCTGTGATTGGATTGTGCAGGGGCACAGATGGGTCTGGGGAAGGAGGTTGCATGTATCATTGGTGCTGCTGGAGTTGAGACATATATTGGTGCGTGCTCAAACATGCCATAAAAAATCTATCCTGAACTCTCCTGGTAATTGAGAGCAATCACTGCGTGGGAAGGTGTGTGCAACATTTTACCAAGTTTTTATGGCTTTATCCTGTTTCGTCCTGTTTCTCTGGTGGGGCTTTTCGGGGTATCAAATTATGTTTAATTGTCTCAACCCAGTCACACTGCTGTTCTCCTCTCCCCTTCCGTATTCATTTATGTAAACTTTTTCTTGTGGTGCTGGGCCATTCCTGAGGTTTGGTTGCATTGCTTGTTAAAATGTAAAACCTCAATAAATATAACTTTAAAAATAAAATAATTCCAAGGCCCTTTTAATAGGATAACCAGGGTTCTACAATGTTATTGGACCCTGATTGTCTTTTTTAATCAGAATGTGTTGTATGACAATGGACTGCTTCTGTATCTGAAGATTTACGAATGGTGCTAACAAGTGGCAAGCAACATTTGCGCCACACAAGTGCCAGGCAATGACCACGTACAACAAGAGAGAACTTAACCATCGCCCTTGACATTCAGTGGCATTACCATAACTGAACCCCCACTATCAACATACTGGGGATTACCATTGATCAGAAACTGAACGGGACTAGCTATATAAATACAGCAGCCATCAGAGCACGTCAAAGACTTGGAATCTTGCAGCGAGTAACTCACCTCCTGACTCCCCAAAGCCAGTCCATCATTAAAAGGTACAAGTCTGGAGTGTGATGGAATACTCTCCACTTGCCTTTATAAGTGAAGCTCCAACAACACTCAAAAAGTTCAACACCATCAGTACAAAGGAGCCCGTTTGATTGGCACGTCTTCCGCAAACATTCACTCCTTCTACTGACGAACAGTAACAGCAGTGGGTACAATTTACCAAATGCACTGCAGTATCTCACCAAGGCCTGTTAGGCAGCACCTTGCAAACCCACGACTGCTACCATCTAGAAGGACAAGGGCAGCAGACATATTGGAACATCACCACTTGGAGGTTCCCCTCCAAGTCACTCAGCATCCTGACTTGGCAATAGATTGTCGTTCCTTCACTGTCACTGGGTCAAATTCCTGGAACCCACATCCTAATTGTGCTGTGGATGTACGTACACCACATGGACTGCAGCGGTTCAAGGAGGCAGCTCACCAGTTTCTCAAGGGCAATTAGGGATGGGCAATAAATGCTGGTCTAGCCAGTGACGCCCACACCCAGCAAAATGAATTTTCAAAAATCCAACACTCACTATTTTTAACTGAGATGCTACTCTTTTTTAAATTTTTTGTTTTGTTTTAGAAATTTAGAGCACCCAATTCATTTTCTTTCCAATTAAGGGGCAATTTAGCGTGGCCAATCCCCCTACCCTGCACAGCTTTGGGTTGTGGGGGCGAAACCCACACGACCACAGGGAGAATGTGCAAACTCCACACAGACAGTGACCCAGAGCCGGGATCGAATCTGGGATCTCGGCGCCGTGAGGCAGCAATGCTAACCGAGATGCTACTCTTAAGTGGACTAACACTTACATTAAAGTATCAGACGCAAAGATGTCATAAAATGTGTTAAACATACGTCTACTGAAAGGGCATCTTTTATTCTTTCATCTATTTTCTATCTAAGTCTGTATTAAGCACTCTGAATACCGCAGATCAGGTGTATGTTGACATACTAATGGAATATTGACCGAACAAAAGCATAATGTTTATTGACTGTACATCAGGGAATCTCTTATTATATTGAGTGCACTGGCAGACAGAAGGTTTTTTTTTCCAGCACAAAGTGAATTAATTCCCAAAAGCAAAATTTATATGACAGCAACATCGATAGTTAAGGTGCCTCGGATAAAGGAAACCGAGCAATCGGTTTGTTCATTGTAATTACAGCATTTTAAGTTACTGTCATTCTCAAATATAATACGGCAAGGTAGATTGAACAGAGCACGCTGCTTCATGCAGGACATACATTTTATTTACAGTACACTTTGTTCAAATACACTTTCTGTCTGCTCATTCAATGCAAGGAGATTACACACACACACACGCCAAATATAATCGCAATGGACCTTTCATCTCAGGTATGGATTATCATTTATTTGAAGTTCCTGTTGGAGCAGTGATCTGTCATAGTGTAATTTGAAGATAAATCGCACTAAACCTTCGACATATGATATTCCAAGAAGCGGATACCGCCAATTGTCTCTGCCAGAGTGCAATTGTGGGCCTTGTTGTTGGCAGCATATGACTACATCTTTCACCATAGGCCAGTTACACAGATTTTGAATGCTGATGCATTGGATCAGCTCCCACTTCCAAAGAACCTAGCATCCACACTGGTACCTCAAGAAATCATCTTAGCATTGAACTTTTTGGACACCCTGACAGTCTCATCCAGCCACATAAAGAATTGGACACAACGTGACCAAGTCCTGTCCAAAATGAAACCCGGCAGCATCACAATAAGCCTGACCAATTAAGACCTTACCTTACTCAAAAAGCAAAACATAGTTGTGAGGATGGAGTCATACTCTTGGGATCCCGAGGGGCAGTACCACCACCAGCTTGAGAGCCGTTGTTGCAAGAACTGCATTGTGTCCATCCTGGCCAGATAAAACTGAAAATGCTCGCTCGTAGCTACATCTGGTGGCTTGGCATAGGCAATGGCATTGAACATATGGTGTTCAAATGTGGCCCTTGTAAGACACAGCAGACACTGTCCCATACAGCAAACCTCACACTTGGAAGTGGCCTGGGGGCCCATGTGGACTTCACTGGTCACTTCATGGGCAAGATGTTCTTCCTTTTGGCCCACGCCCATTCAAAGTGGTTGGAGGTTTAAGACATAGGTAGACCTCCTCAGCGGCCACTGTGGCAGGTGTTTGTTATGCATGGCCTGACTGAAATGATAGCGTCGATAATAGCACTCCTTTCATTGGTGAGGACTTTCAGAATTTTGTCAGAACAAGTAGCATTCGTCACAACAGGACAGCCCCCTATCACCCTGCCTCAAACAGGTTTGTTGGGAGTGTTATGGGCCAGGGTTTAGAGAACCCCAAAGTGTATCATGGAGTTCACCTGACCCACAACTTTTAATAGATTGTGGTATGGGGAGCACACGGCCCACTCTACAGGTGTGGTACAGCAGAAATGGAAAAGTATTTTTTAAAGCAGAACAATGTTTATTCTATGAACTCAAGTTAACCTTTTTACAACATACAGTGAACATCTTAGCAACCATCAATTCAAATACAATCCCCAAAGAATACAACACTAATTAGTTCTTACTTTCCTTTTAACTTCCATAAGACTTAAAAACCACCTTTTAACAGAAAGACATCAGGCTTAACTTCACTACTGAGAACAGTTACCACATTGAAATCAGCAAATGGACACTCATAACCTTGCATGTCACACACATCCTACTGTGATTGCAGCTTCTCCAAAACTAAACTGAAACCAAATCCACCCTGCAGCAAAAAGCCTAAAGCAAAAGTAAAAAGCTGACAGACAGCCCAGCTCCACCCACTCTCTGACATCACTTCTTAAAGGTACTCTCACCACAGATATTTATATACATACCCATTTATAAACACCCATTTCTTAAAGGTACTCTCATGTGACACCTCCCCCCAAGAAAAAATAAATAAACCATCAACTTCAAGATGGTTTCATTTTTCACCTTTTCACTATCCTTTAAGAAATGCACACAGTATATATACTTTTTTGTTTTAAAAGACCAACATATGCAAACAGGTATAATAATATAGTCAATTTTTATTCCTTCTTCCTCCAACTCGAATCCTTCTTGAATGACAGTCTCTTTGAACAAGAAGGTCTCTGCATGATCCACCCATTTCTCTACGCCTTGGCATTTCTCTTTAAAGTCAGATACTTTAGTTCAATCTGATCACAGAGTGCCTTGTAATTCTCCAACACAGAAGCATTGGTTGTCACAGCTTTCAGGCAGTCAAATGCCTGTTGAAAGTCCGCTATCCACTGAAAGTTTTGACGTTTCTTCAGCAAGTCTATCAGTAGAGCAACCACGCTCCAAACATTTTTCACAACTTTTCAATCAAATCCACTCATGCCAAGAAATCCCATTATTTCCCTTCATCTTGAGGGCATCGGAAACTCCTCAATAACTGTTGGTTTCACATCCTGTGTGACCATTCAACCCTGTCCGACTGCATGGCCAAGGAAAGTGACTTGGTCTTTTCCAAATTCAGTTTTGGCTAGGTTTATCACCAAACCCGTCTCCTGAAGTCAATCGAATAACTCCATCAGATGTTTTAAATGTTCTTTCAATGTCTGGTTGAAAATTACCAGATCGTCATTGTATACTGCACAATTGGGTAATCCTGAAACAACTTTCTTAGTTAACCGCTGAAATGTGACTGGGTCGTTTTTCATGCCAAATGGCATAACTTTGAATTGGTATATACCATCTGGAGTCACAAAAGCTGAAATCTCCTTCGCCCTTTCGGATAAAGATACCTGCCAGTAACCATAAGACCATAAGAAATAGGAGCGGAAGTAAGGCCATTCGGCCCATCGAGTCCACTCCGCCATTCAATCATGGCTGATTTGTAAATTAAGTAAATCCCAGTTTGGAAATAAAAGCTGATTGTCCCACTTTCTCAATGCAATCCTCCAAACGTGGGATAGGATAAGAGTCTGTTCTTGTAACTGCATTAACCTTTCTATAGTCCACACGCAACCGTTGGGTACCGTCTGGTTTAGGTACCATCACTATGGTGAGCTCCATTGGCTGCAACCCACTTCAATTATGCCATTTTTAAGCATACCCTCAATCTCTTTGTTCACCTGTGCCAATTTTAAAGGGTTAAGTCTATATGGATGTTGTTTGATTGGAACAGCATTTCTCACATCTGTATCATGTATAGCCATTTTAGTACTTCCCAATTTATCTCTACAAACTTGCCCACGTGATATCAATAACTCTTTCAGGTCAGTTTGTTTTTTCTCTGGAAGGTAACTCAACAATTTATCCCAATTTTTAAGAACATCCTCGTTTTCCAATTTAATTTGAGGTATTGTCAAATTCACAGTCATCTGGATTTGGTTCATCACTTTGAGTTAGAATCATTAAAACCTCCTCCTTATTCTCCCCTTCCCTTTCAAAGCATATTCACATGACACACTCGGTGAGTTTTCCTTCTATTCACATAATTCACCTCACTTAATTTCCTTTCAATCTGATAAGGTCCACAAAACCTTGCTTTTAAAGGCTCACCTACCACTGGTAACAATACTAAAACTTTAGCTCCACTGGCAAAGCTACGAACTTTGGATTTCATGTCCGCTACCCGTTTCATCACATTTTGTGCAAACTTTTAAATGTTGTCCAGCCAATTCACCTGCTCTATTTAATCGGTCCCTAAAATTTGACACGAAATCTAATAATATAATTTCCGATTTCTCACTCACCAATTTTTCCTTAATCAATTTAAGTGGTCCTCTTACCTCATGACCAAAAATTAGTTCAAAAGGACTGAATTTGGTTGACTCATTAGGTACATCCCTAATTGCAAACAGTGCAAATGGAATTCCTTTATCCCAATCCTCTGGATAATCTTGACAATAAGCCCTCAACATTGTCTTTAATGTCTGATGCCACCTTTCTAAAACTCCCTGCGATTCTGGGTGGTATGCAGTTGATTTAAATTGTTTTATTCCTATGCTATCCATAACTTCTTTGAATAACCTTGAGGTAAAATTTGATCCTTGATCCAATTGTATTTCTGTGGGCAGTCCATATCTAGTAAATAATTTAAGTAACTCCTCCACAATCTTTTTAGCTGTAATATTACATACTGGAATGACCTCTGGAAACCTAGTAGACACATCCATTATAGTCCAAAGATATTGATTCCCACTTTTTGTTTTAGGAAGCGGTCCGACGCAATCAATTAGGACCCTTATAAAAGGTTCCTCAAATGCTGGAATGGGTATTAAAGGCGCTGGTTTTATCACTGCTTGAGGTTTCCCTATCACTTGACATTTGTGACATGATTGAGAAAATTTAACTGCATCTTTATGTAGTCCAGGTCAATAAAAATGTTTCTGGATTTTAGCTTGAGTTTTCCTTATTCCCAAATGACCTCCCACTGGTACCTCATGTGCCACTCGCAACACCTCCTTTCTATACCCTACCGGCAATACTACTTCATGAACATCTGCCCACTTTTCATACGCCTGCATATGTAAAGGTCTCCATTTTCTCATCAAGACATCACTTTTACGGTAATAACTCTCTGGTATACACTCAGATTCCTCTTCCGTGTACGCTTTCTGATACATCTGTTTTATTTCCACAACTTTCTGTTGTAACTCTGCCAATTTTCCTGAACTAAAAATATCCGCCTCATCCTCCAACTATTCTTGTTCTTTTTCAACCATCTGATCAAAAATCGTTTCTGATAATTGCACTTCAACTTCATCTTCACTCTTTGATTTCTCCTCTTGTCTTAACATGTGACTTGTTACTACACAATCCGGAAAAATCCCAGGATAGTCATCTTTCAACACTTCAGTTGTCTGATTTTCCACTGGCTTATCAACCACAGTAGGCATCACTCCCACCTGCGATCCAGCTATATCATTACCCAAGATAAACTGTATTCCTGGACAAGATAGCTTCTCTATTACTCCTACTACCACTTCACCAATCTTCACTGGACTTTCCAACCTTACCTTATATAATGGAACACTACTCCTCTCACCCTGAATTCCACATATTACCACCTTTTCTGGCAATATTCTTCCCAAATTACTTAACTCCTCATCTCTTACCATTAAAGATTGACCAGCTCCCGTATCTCTTAAAATTGTGACTTATTTACCTGCTCCTTCTGATACACATGAGTAAACTTTACCCACACAAGTAAATTCTTTAAAGACATCTGGCACCTTCTTAACAATCACCTCTTGATCAGGCTGTACAATCTTTTGCACCTCCTTCGCTTCACTTGGGCTTTCCTTTACCACTTTAACAAATCCCACTGTCTTATCCTGTTTTACCACATCAGCCTTCCCAGTGCTTTTCTTCAACCACCAACACTGTGACTTTACATGGCCTAGTTTATTACTGTGAAAACATTTGATATTTTTCATTTCTTTTCCAACGTCCTGGATTTCTTTTTTAGTCTGAGGTACACTCTCCTTATTATCTCCCATCAGATCGCCTTTATCGTTACCACTTGAGTATTTCTCATGTCCCCAGTTTCTATCCCTCACAGGCTGAAACTGATGTCGGAAACCAAGCTTTGATTTATGAACTAATTCATAATCATCTGCCATTTCTGCTGCTAATCTCGCAATTTTAACCCTCTGCTCTTCCACATGTGTTCACACTGCATCAGAAATTGAATTTTTAAACTCCTCCAAAAGTATAATTTCTCAGAGAGCTTGCCTCCCCGAACAAGCGCCGGAATGTGGCGACTAGGGGCTTTTCACAGTAACTTCATTTGAAGCCTATTTGTGCCAATAAGTGATTTTCATTTCATTTCATTTCATACGTTTGGTCTATTTTCAAAACACTTATCCACCTTTAAGGCGTTAAGAAGGTGGACGGTGTGTTAGCTTTTATCGGTAGAGGGATTGGGTTTTGGAGCCATGAGGTCATGTCGCAGCTGTACAAAACTCTGGTACGGCCACATTTGGAGTATTGCGTGCAGTTCTGGTCGCCACATTATAGGAAGGATGTGGAAGCATTGGAAAGGGTGCAGAGGAGATTTACTAGGATGTTGCCTGGTATGGAGGGAAGGTCTTATGAGGAAAGGCTGAGGGACTTGAGGCTGTTTTCGTTAGAGAGAAGTTTAAGAGGTGACTTAACTGAGGCATACAAGATGATCAGAGGATTAGGTAGGGTGGACAGTGAGAGCCTTTTTCCTTGGATGGTGATGGCTAGCACGAGGGGACGTAGCTTTAAATTGAGGGGAGACAGATATAGGACAGATGTCAGAGGTAGGTTCTTTACTCAGAGAGTAGTAAGGGTGTGGAATGCCCTGCCTGCAACGGTAGTGGACTCATCAACATTAAGGGCATTTAAGTGGTCATTGGATAAACATATGGGTGATAATGGAATAGTGTAGATGGGCTTTAGATTGGTTTCACAGGTCAGCGCAACATCAAGGGCTGAAGGGCCTGTACTGTGCTGTAATGTTCTATGTTCTATCAAAATTACTCTGTTTGAGCCTTTCAAACTCCATGTATGTTTGACCAAATTCTTTCCTTAAATTTCTAAACCTTTGTCTGTAGGCTTCAGGCACTAGTTCATATGCACCTAAGATGGATTTTTTCACCTCCTCATACGTCCCAGATACCTCCTCTGGTAGTGATGCAAACACTTCACTAGCCCTACCTACCAACTTTGTTTGGACCAGTAATACCCACATGTCCTGTGGCCATTTCATTTGTTTAGCTACCTTCTCAAATGAAATGAAAAAGGCTTCTACCTCCTTCTCGTCAAACCTTGACAATGCTTGGACATATTTAAATAGATCCCCACCAAGCCTTCAACTTTGACACTCTTTTCGCTATCGTCATCATTATCATCCAACTGTATGTCTGCCAATTTTAACCAACTGTCATGTTTCATGGCCATTTTCTGAAGTTCAAACTCTCTCTGTTTATCTTTTTCTCTGATCTGTATCTCCCTTTCTTTTTCTTTTTGTTCTGCTCGGGCTATTCTTCCTTTTCTCCTTTCTTCTCTCTCCTTTTCTTTTTCCTCTCTCCCTCTTTCTTTTTCCTCTCTATCTCTTTCTCTTTCTTTTTCCGCTCTCTCTCTTTCTTTTTCCTCTATCTCGTATTCAAGCTGCTTTAATTCTTTCTCATGTCCCATTTGTTTAATTTGTTACTGAATTTTTGCCATTTTGCAACTTTTTGCATGACTTGAACACAGTTCTGCCTGGTAACCATAGTGGGCCTGAGGCAATGTTCTGACCACGACCAGCTCACCCACTTGGAATGATCTGTCCCCTTTTCATGAAGTGTGTTGTTTCCTCCAGGAGGTGTGCTGTGCCTCCACCCTCCCTGCCAAATTTGGAAACACCAAGTCCAACCGGGTCCTCAGAATATGGCCCATGAGTAATTCTGTGGTATGATGACCGTAGCGACATGGGGTGTTGTATAGTAAGACAGAAGAAAGTTGGCCAACCTAAGATTTAATGGTCAGTTGGACTGTTTCTTCATTTCTGCCTTGAAATTTGGCAGGGAGGGTGGAGGCACAGCACACCTCCTGGAGGAAACACACTTCATGAAAAGGGGACAGATCATTCCAAGTGGGTGAGCTGGTCATGGTCAGAACTTTGTCTCAGGCCCACTATGGTTACCAGGCAGAACTGTGTTCAAGTCAGGTCCAGTCTCCTACGTGGTGGATTTGAACGGCAGGACAGTACGTAAACAGATTGACTACATAGGAATCTGGGGGACCACAACCCCAATCCCGGAACAGTTGAAGCCGGCAGGCAGCACCAGTGGTCCTGTGGCGGGGCTGGAACAAAGGGGATCCAAGAGTTTTGACGAGGCCGCATCAACAATACGGGGACAAGCTACAGCTGGGAATAGCTCTGCAGGGCTGGTCGACTCTCAGGAGCATTCTGCTCAGGATGACGACATTGTTACCTCCAAGTTGGAGGAGCCAGTTGGGGAATTAAGGCAGTCCACGAGACCCAATAGGTTCACACTGTGATGGACCATTTTGGATTCCTTCATCTTTTGTTTTCTCAGTCTTATATTGGGTATAGCTTATTTCTACATATCTTATGAGGGACTTAACAAAGAACAAAGAACAAAGAAATGTACAGCACAGGAACAGGCCCTTCGGCCCTCCAAGCCCGTGCCGACCATACTGCCCGACTAAACTACAATCTTCTACACTTCCTGGGTCCGTATCCTTCTATTCCCATCCTATTCATATATTTGTCAAGATGCCCCTTAAATGTCCCTATCGTCCCTGCTTCCACTACCTCCTCCGGTAGCGAGTTCCAGGCACCCACTACCCTCTGCGTAAAAAACTTGCCTCGTACATCTACTCTAAACCTTGCCCCTCTCACCTTAAACCAATGCCCCCTAGTAATTGACCCCTCTACCCTGGGGAAAAGCCTCTGACTATCCACTCTGTCTATGCCCCTCATAATTTTGTATACCTCTATCAGGTCGCCCCTCAACCTCCTTCGTTCCAGTGAGAACAAACCGAGTTTATTCAATCGCTCCTCATAGCTTATGCCCTCCATACCAGGCAACATTCTGGTAAATCTCTTCTGCACCCTCTCGAAAGCCTCCACATCCTTCTGGTAGTGTGGCGACCAGAATTGAACACTATACTCCAAGTGTGGCCTAACTAAGGTTCTATACAGCTGCAACATGACTTGCCAATTCTTATACTCAATGCCCCGGCCAATGAAGGCAAGCATGCCGTATGCCTTCTTGACTACCTTCTCCACCTGTGTTGCCCCTTTCAATGACCTGTGGACCTGTACTCCTAGATCTCTTTGACTTTCAATACTCTTGAGGGTTCTACCATTCACTGTATATTCCCTAACTGCATTAGACCTTCCAAAATGCATTACCTCACATTTGTCCGGATTAAACTCCATCTGCCATCTCTCCGCCCAAGTCTCCGGACAATCTAAATCCTGCTGTATCCTCAGACAGTCCTCATCGCTATCCGCAATTCCACCAACCTTTGTGTCGTCTGCAAACTTACTAATCAGACCAGTTACATTTTCCTCCAAATCATTTATATATACTACAAACAGCAAAGGTCCCAACACTGATCCCTGTGGAACACCACTGGTCACAGCCCTCCAATTAGAAAAGCATCCCTCCATTGCTACCCTCTGCCTTCTATGGCCTAGCCAGTTCTGTATCCACCTTGCCAGTTCACCCCTGATCCCGTGTGACTTCACCTTTTGTACTAGTCTACCATGAGGGACCTTGTCAAAGGCCTTACTGAAGTCCATATAGACAACATCTACTGCCCTACCTGCATCAATCATCTTAGTGACCTCCTCGAAAAACTCTATCAAGTTAGTGAGACACGACCTCCCCTTCACAAAACCGTGCTGCCTCTCACTAATACGTCCATTTGCTTCCAAATGGGAGTAGATCCTGTCTCGAAGAATTCTCTCCAGTAATTTCCCTACCACTGAAGTAAGGCTCACCGGCCTGTAGTTCCCGGGATTATCCTTGCTACCCTTCTTAAACAGAGGAACAACATTGGCTATTCTCCAGTCCTCCGGGACATCCCCTGAAGACAGCGAGGATCCAAAGATTTCTGTCAAGGCCACAGCAATTTCCTCTCCAGCCTCCTTCAGTATTCTGGGGTAGATCCCATCAGGCCCTGGGGACTTATCTACCTTAATATTTTTTAAGACACCCAACACCTCATCTTTTTGGATCACAATGTGACCCAGGCTATCTACACCCCCTTCTCCAGACTCAACATCTACCAATTCCTTCTCTTTGGTGAATACTGATGCAAAGTATTCATTTAGTGCCTCGCCCATTTCCTCTGGCTCCGCACATAGATTCCCTTGCCTATCCTTCAGTGGGCCAACCCTTTCCCTGGCTACCCTCTTGCTTTTTATGTACGTGTAAAAAGCCTTGGGATTTTCCTTAACCCTATTTGCCAATGACTTTTCATGACCCCTTCTAGCCCTCCTGACTCCTTGCTTAAGTTCCTTCCTACTTTCCTTATATGCCACACAGGCTTCGTCTGTTCCCAGCCTTTTAGCCCTGACAAATGCCTCCTTTTTCTTTTTGACGAGGCCTACAATATCACTCGTCATCCAAGGTTCCCGAAAATTGCCGTATTTATCTTTCTTCCTCACAGGAACATGCCTGTCCTGTATTCCTTTCAACTGACACTTGAAAGCCTCCCACATGTCAGATGTTGATTTGCCCTCAAACATCCGCCCCCAATCTATGTTCTTCAGTTCTCGCCTAATATTGTTATAATTAGCCTTCCCCCAATTTAGCACATTCATCCTCGGACCACTCTTATCCTTGTCCACCAGTACTTTAAAACTTACTGAATTGTGGTCACTGTTACCAAAATGCTCCCCTACTGAAACATCTACCACCTGGCCGGGCTCATTCCCCAATACCATGTCCAGTACCGCCCCTTCCCTAGTTGGACTGTTTACATATTGTTTTAAGAAGCCCTCCTGGATGCTCCTTACAAACTCCGCCCCGTCTAAGACCCTGGCACTAAGTGAGTCCCAGTCAATATTGGGGAAGTTGAAGTCTCCCATCACCACAACCCTGTTGTTTTTACTCTTTTACAAAATCTGTCTACCTATCTGCTCCTCTATCTCCCGCTGGCTGTTGGGAGGCCTGTAGTATACCCCCAACATTGTGACTGCACCCTTCTTATTCCTGATCTCTACCCATATAGCCTCACTGCCCTCTGAGGTGTCCTCTCGCAGTATAGCTGTGATATTCTCCCGAACAAGTAGCGCAACTCCGCCTCCCCTTTTACATCCCCCTCTATCCCGCCTGAAACATCTAAATCCTGGAACGTTTAGCTGCCAATCCTGCCCTTCCCTCAACCAGGTCTCTGTAATGGCAACAACATCATAGTTCCAAGTAGTAATCCAAGCTCTAAGTTCATCTGCCTTACCCGTAATGCTCCTTGCATTAAAACATATGCACTTCAGGCCACCAGACCCGCTGTGTTCAGCAACTTCTCCCCGTCTGCTCTGCCTCAGAGCCACACTGTCCCTATTCCCTAGTTCTCCCTCAATGCTCTCACCTTCTGACCTATTGCTCCCGTGCCCACCCCCCTGCCATACTAGTTTAAACCCTCCCGTGTGACACTAGCAAACCTCGCGGCCAGGATATTTATGCCTCTCCGGTTTAGATGCAACCCGTCCATCTTATACAGGTCACACCTGCCCCGGAAGAGCTCCCAGTGGTCCAGATAACGGAAACCCTCCCTCCTACACCAGCTGTTTAGCCACGTGTTTGTCTGCTCTATCTTCCTATTTCTAGCCTCACTGGCACGTGGCACAGGGAGTAATCCCGAGATTACAACCCTCGAGGTCCTGTCTTTTAACTTTCTGCCTAGCTCCCTGAACTCCTGCTGCAGGACCTCATGCCCCTTCCTGCCTATGTCGTTAGTACCAATATGTACAACGACCTCTGCCTGTTTGCCCTCCCCCTTCAAGATTCCCTCTACCCGTTCGGAGACATCCTGGACCCTGGCACCAGGGAGGCAACATACCATCCTGGAGTCTCTTTCACGTCCACAGAAGCGCCTATCTGTGCCCCTGACTATAGAGTCCCCTATTACTATTACTCTTCTGCGCTTTGACCCTCCCTTCTGAACATCAGAGCCAGCCGTGGTGCCACTGCTCTGGCTGCTGCTGTTTAAGGGAGGAGGGATGTGGTAACGTGGCCCCTTTAAGGGTCGTGCCCTCACAGTCCACGTGACTGGCTTGCAGCCTATTGTGTCGGAGGGCGTGAACCCCGACCAATGAGGAAAAGACCCAGGGCCTGGGGTGCGGTGTTTTGGTCAAGGTGAACCCGGGAGTCAGAGCATGAACGCCTGTATAGAAACCATGCTTGTATATAGATTACTCTTGTAAGTCACCAATAAACACTTTGTTCTTCCTTTCTGATGACTACCTAGCTTTGCCTCAAACCACCTACTTATAACCCCCACCAAACCCTTGGGGAAAACCTGATTAATCTCCCCGTGAGCCTTTTGGAATACGAGCTCCCACGCTGAGGGGTGGAGGCCTCTCAGCGGGAGAGTTAACGCAGGACATTAAAATCTGGCACAGGTAGGAGTCGAGCTGCAGAGTAGTCCCGACTGGACCTGGGACTGTTACTTGTATGTACTTTAATTTTAGCAAAAACCTTTCATTTGAATCTCCTTTCCTGACTCCGCTGCGGCTACTAAACACTACAAAATTGTACAAGCACTTTTTTGAAATTGAGAAAGCAAGACTAAGACCTCGAGTATAAAAAGAAAGACACTTGCATTTATGACCTCAGGATATACCAATGCGCTTTTCAGCCATTTAAGTGTTTTTTGAAGTATAGCCATTATTGTGTTGTAGGAAATGCAGCAAGCTCCCACAAACAGTAATTGGACTCCTTACCTGGATTATTGTGTACAGTTTTGGTCTCCTTACTTAAGGAAGTGTATACCATACACTTGGAAGTGTTCAATGAAGATTCACTGAACTGATTCCTGGAAGAAAAGGGTTGTTTTATGAAGAAAGGTTGATCAGGTTGGGCAGGCACTGATTAAGTTGAGAAGAAGGAGGGGTGATCTCATTGAAATATATATGATTCTGAGCGGGCTTGACGGGGTGGCTGCTGGGAAGATGTTTCCTCTTGTGGGGGGAATCTACAACTAGCGGACAAAGCTTCAAAATAAGTTGTCTCCCATTTAAGACAGGGTGAGGAGGAATTTCTTCTCTTTGAGGGTCACTAGTCTTTGGAATTCTCTTCCACAGAGAGCAGTGGATGCTAGGTTGTCATTGAATATATTCAAGGCTGAGTTGGGGCGGTTTAGCTCAGTAGGTGGACAACTGATAATGTGTGGTGTCCCTCGAGTTAAATCACCACCAGTCAGCTCGCCCCCTGAAAGGAGAGGGGCAGATGATAGGTCCCAGCCTATTATCATCTGGGACTATGGCAATTTTACCTGACCCACCTCAAGGCTGAGTTTGAAAAAATTTAAATTGACAAGGGAGTCAAACGTTATGGAAGCCAGGCAGAAAAGTGGAGTTGAGGCCACAATCAGTTCAGCCATGTTCCTGTTAAATTGGAACAGACTCAAAGCAGCTGAATGACCGACTCTGGCTCCTATTAATTACAATATTTTGTTCACCATAGATAAACTTTGTCCATCAATTTGGTTCAGAGTGAATGCGCAAGTGAACAAAGAACAAAGAAATGTACAGCACAGGAACAGGCCCTTCGGCCCTCCAAGCCCGTGCCGACCATGCTGCCCGACTAAACTACAATCTTCTACACTTCCTGGGTCCGTATCCCTCTATTCCCATCCTATTCATGTATTTGTCAAGATGCCCCTTAAATGTCACTATTGTCCCTGCTTCCACTACCTCCTCCGGTAGCGAGTTCCAGGCACCCATTACCCTCTGTGTAAAAAACTTGCCTCGTACATCTACTCTAAACCTTGCCCCTCTCACCTTAGACCTATGCCCCCTAGTAATTGACCACTCTACCCTGGGGAAAAGCCTCTGACTAGCCACTCTGTCTATGCCCCTCATAATTTTGTAGACCTCTATCAGGTCGCCCCTCAATCTCCGTCGTTCCAGTGAGAACAAACCGAGTTTATTCAACCGCTCCTCATAGCTAATGCCCTCCATACCAGGCAACATTCTGGTAAATCTCTTCTGCACCCTCTCTAAAGCCTCCACACCCTTCTGGTAGTGTGGCAACCAGAATTGAACACTATACTCCAAGTGTGGCCTAACTAAGGTTCTATACAGCAACATGACTTGCCAATTCTTATACTCAATGCCCCGGCCAATGAAGGCAAGCATGCCGTATGCCTTCTTGACTACCTTCTCCACCTGTGTTGCCCCTTTCAGTGACCTGTGGACCTGTACTCCTAGATCTCTCTGACTTTCAATACTCTTGAGGGTTCTACCATTCACTGTATATTCCCTACCTGCATTAGACCTTCCAAAATGCATTACCTCACATTTGTCCGGATTAAACTCCATCTGCCATCTCTCTGACCAAGTCTCCAAACAATCTAAATCCTGCTGAAAACATCTCAAAATGAAGAACTGTCAAGACATTCATTCAAAAGATATTTAATTATTCTGGACCTGAGAAAGTTTTAAATGAGTGCATCCAATTATCCTGCTTGAGAGACCATGCAGTGTTTTCACATAATTATAATAATTATAACAATAATAATCTTTATTGGTGCCACAAGTAGGCTTACATTAACACTGCAGTGAAGTTACTGTGAAAATCCCCTAATTGCCACGCTCTGGCGCCTGTTCGGGTACACTGAGAGAGAATTCAGAATGTCCAATTCACTCAACAGCATGTCTTTTGGGACTTGTGGGAGGAAACCGGAACGCCGGAGGAAACCCACCTAGACACGAGGAGAACGTGCAGACTGTGAGCAGACATAACTTCCACATATTTGGAAAAATTGGCCCCAAACTCTGGAATTAGCCTCGCTAAACCGCTCTGCCTTTCTTCTCTTTCTCTTCTCCATTGAGATGCTGCTTAAAGCCTACTTTATGACCAAGCTATTGGTCACCTATCCCGATGGGATGAATTCATCCATCCTTGGCCTACTGCGATGCTACAAGGAAGCCCGGTGCAGGCTGGAAGAGTAGCATCTCATGTTCCGGTTTGGCAGGTTGCAGCCCTTGAGACACAACATTGATTCGGCAACTTTAGATTTTGACCTTTCACTTCCATCTTAAACCGCAACATCCCCTCGCTGTTATTTTTTTTAAAATGCCATACACATATTGACTCAATGCAAACCCCCCCACCACCCCCATGCCCCACCCCCTCACACCAGGCCATTAGTCTTTTGTTCCAGTTTCTACAATTCTAACACATTCTCCCTCCTTTCAGTTCTGAAGAACAGTCAAAGGGCTCGAAACGTTAACTCTGTTTCTCCCCTGAGAGATGCTGGCAGACTTGTTGAGTTTTCCGGCGTCCACTGTTCTTGTGTGGGCTGGATTTATTGGTCATTAACGAAGGAGAAATGCTCGCTGCTGACCTCGAAGAAACCTGCCCGGAATGATCTAGCCATCTCCAAGGTGCAGATTTCCTATTTTATCAATGGCAGCCAAAGCAAGGGGATCTGCAGGCAAGCAGCAGCAGTACTGTCAGCAAACTGGGGAAGAAACCAATCGCATCTAAGTATTTCACAAACCGCAAACCAGGGAGTTAGAAGCATGAATTGCACTTCATTTTTTATTGGCATGTTCTGATAGCGAATCAAATGCTGATGATTGATTTTAAATAAAGCTAAAATGTCACTGAAAATAAATTATATGAAACAAAGATTCTTATAATTAAGCGGAACTTTTCTTCATCATCGTGCAGATATTCCACGAATATGAAATTAGCTTTTCACGGTCAGTGTAAGCGCGTCTGAAATTTGAACGCTGTTAAACACCCAGTTATGCGTCAATCAACAAAGGGTAATCTTTTCAAGAGTTCTTACAGTGAGACTAGCGGTGTAAAAATGGAAGTCTTCATCACTTCACCGATTGCTTCAGGAATTGGAGGCTGGAGACTCGATAAACTGTGCACCCTGCATGGAGGAGTGTGGAATGACTAACAGCAGCCTCTGCATTTCCGCATTGTTCTGCTCAAATGCAGACTCTAAAGTTACTGTCAGTTTCAGTGGGGTAATGACGGTGAACAATGACAATTTCACCATCATTATCCCTGGGTTAATATCTCATTATGTGGCTCACTGCCAACTTACATTTTAATAGGGTGCCCATTCAGTTTTGGCACCACAGAAAAACAATGTGATTCACCCTGGACCGAGAGCACGTTCAACTTTAATTCTTCATTGGAATAAAGTGGTCGCTGTCTTTTTCTTCCATATTGTGAATTTTCTTAGTTGAATTTATTTTGTTCCTTCCTTTAAATGAGTTCTGTGTCTTCGTTCGACTGCTCTTCTCTGGAGAAGTTATTTTACTCTAGCAAGCTCCTGCTGTGTGGCCAATTCTGTCACAAATTTTACACTGATTGTCCTTGCTCTAGCAATCAGCCTTAAAAAGGGCTGTTTTTGTACAGCCTGTTGCTGGATAGACAATGTTTTGGGCCGCTGCCAGTTATGGATGCTCGTGCTCACTCCAAGTTGAGAAGGCTTCTTATCTGTGAGCTCCATTGAAACATCAATATCTAATGCAGTTGTCAGACTTAGATTTCATTCCATTAGCAATCTTCGCTGAATGGCATCATTTTTCAAACCACACACTAAACAAAATCTAACCAGTCACCAAATTCGCAAAGCTCTGCAAATCGTTTGCGGGTTCCAATGAACTGTAAAATATTTTCCCCTTCTAATTGATTGCTTCAATGAAATCAAAACCTTTACACAATAATTAATGGCTTTGGTGCAAAATGGTCCTCTAATATTTTAACCAATTCTTGATACGTCTTATTCCCACAGTTCCCGGACTGAGCTGAACTTCGTAGCAAATTGTAAGTTTTGCTTCCAATTAAGCATGCAGGGACCTTAATATCTCCCGAAACCTTACTGGCTTGAATATAATAATGGAAACTTTCTGAATATGATTTCAAGTTCTCTGAGTCTTCAACAAATGAACCCATCATGCCAAAAGTTTCCACCATTTTTCACAGTATCGGAATGCTCTCCCACTTTGCTTAATTCAGTGGTCCAGTTCATTAAAGATGGTTTACCAATTTGTAACAGCTTTAACTCGCAGTGCAAGCTGAGGGAGTCTTTGGCCCTCTGTCCTGCTCTACCTCTGTGTCTATGTACTGCATGTAGAGACTCTGCAGTCTGAACTCCTCGGAGCGCCAGTTTAATATCGGAGGGGGCCCTTCCTTTGAATTTTTGTCCCAAAACCTTCCCGGTTCTGATGTCAGGTGTGATTCCTTACCTTCTGTTAATCTGCTGATCAATTGATCTGTTGAAGCTGTCCAACTCCAACAGTTTAAAAATGTTTTCTTTTCTTCTGATCTGTTTCTCACCACCAGCTTTCTTTTCATAAACTGTTGTATCTTTAGACTAACAGTACAAAAGAAATAGATTGCCGAAGCTCATGGGTTTAATACAAGATAAACAGAGGTTTATTGACTACAATGGTTGGTCCTTGATCAAACAAAAGCCTGTGAATTGGCCGGTGATGTCACGCGTGTCATGTGACTCCATTCTTAAAGAGACTTTGCGCACAACTACAATAACCCAAATATATAACATTTGGGCCAGGATCCTCTGGATGCATCCATCCAACGACTGTAAATTCCTGCCCGAGGTCAATCGATTTTTACATGGTCCGTGTCCTGCCCGTGGCGATATTGTGGCGCGTGGGGCAGAAGAACCAAATCCTTGGGTTTTGGAAATGCAATGCTGTACTCACTGGCTTGCCATAGTCACATGACTCTGCCAACAGGTTAACACTGTTGCTTCACAGCGCCAGGGTCCCAGGTTTGATTCCTGGCTGGTTCACTGCCTGTGCAGAGTCTGCATGTTCTCCCCCGTGTCTGCATGGGTTTCCTCCGGGCGCTCCTGGTTCCTCCCACAAGTCCCGAAAGGCGTGCTTGTTAGGTGAATTGGACATTCTGCATTCTCCCTTAGTGTACCCGAACAGGCACTGTGGTGTAGCGGCTAGGGGATTTTCACACCGACCTCATAGCAGTGTTTGTGTAAGTCTACCTGTAACAATAATAAAGATTATTATTATCTTAAGATCAGTTCAATAAAAGACTCTCACAGAAACACACTGAAATACAGCTGTTCTTATTAATGCGATAAATAGTCCAATTTAAATATGGGCTGGATTCTCCGCAGCCACGTGCCAAAATCATGTTTGGCGCGGGGGCGGAGAATCAACTTTCACGCTGAAATCGGGCCTGGCGCCGCTCCAGCCCTTCTCCGGGACCTGAGAATCAATATTTTCATGATCCTCTGCTCCAAGCCAGCCAAGTTCCCGACAGCATGGTTCTAATCACCTGCTGCCATTCGGGAACTGCCCGTGGCGCTTGCGAGCTCAGTCCGCGGCCCCGGGGGGGTGCCTTTTGGGCAGCCGGGGAACATATCAGGCCATTCCGATGCAAGGCCGCGTGGCCGATCATGGGGGCCTACATTTCAGAGTTGCCTCCGCGGTCTGAGTCCACCATGGCGCTCGGCGTGACCACTGGAGGCCGCCGCCGTGCGCATGCGCGGACTCAAAACTGGAAGTGCGAGGGCCCGTATCCACAGCTAAAGCTGCGTGAATTACTTCGGGTCCCTGCCAGCCCCCTGATGGTAAGTGAATTGGTTGGTTTTTTTTGAGGAAACTCCGGAGTGCAATGCCAGTGTTTTTACGCCGGTGTGGGGACATAGCCCTATTTTGGAAGAATCCAGCCCAAGTTTTTGTTACAAAGTGCCTATTATATCGTCCCACTTGTGGATAGATACATTGAACTAGTTCCGCGGCATCACATTAACAATACAAGCTTATTTAGGCAGCACGGTAGGGCAGTGGTTAGCACTGTTGCTTCACAGCGCCAGGGTCCCAGGTTTGATTCCCACTTGGGTCATTGTCTGTGAGGACTCTGCACGTTCTCCCCGTGTTTGAGTGGGTTTCCTCCGGGTGCTCCAGTTTCCTCCCACAAGTCCTGAAAGATGTGCTGTTAGGTGAATTGGACATTCTGAATTCTCCCTCTGTGTACCTGAACAGGCGCCGGAATATGGCAACTAGGGGTTTTCACAGTAACTTCATTGCAGTGTTGTTGTAAGCCTACTTGTGACAATAATAAAGATTATTATTATTAATATCATTATTTTGAATTCCCTTTGGGTCTGTTCTCCAGGGATTGGTGTTCAGAGCACTGTTACATACAAACAGATCAATTGGGAGCAGGAGATGGTCACTCAGCCCCTCGAGCCTGCTCCGCCATTCAATTAAATTGTGGCCGATCTCCTTGATCCATATCAATGATTTGGACTTGGATCATTTCTAAATTTGCAGACGACACAAAATTCAGAAATGTAGTGAGCAATGAGAAGGATCGTGTTCAGGGGAACATAGACTGCTGAAATGGGTGGACCTGGGTCCAATAATATCTAACACAGAGAGGTGTGCTGGAGCAGACTCACAAGAGGACTCACAGAAACAAAACAATATAGGGAAAGAGCAGGGGAGCGGGAAATTGGGTATCTCCTCAGAGTCCATGCAGGCGCGATGGGCTGAATGGCCAGTTTCCGTACTCAGGCAGTTTGGGTTTTTGATTTGCCTTACTCCGACAATATTATTTATGAGCACTGAGAGCTCAGCAAGAACAGAGGGATGAATAAGTGTTGTGACTGATGATCTTGGAGCAGCACTGTCTTGTTTGCGAAGGACAGGAATCTACTTATTAATTACATATTTTTAAACATAAGGCCAAACCCGCATGAGTTAAATAAATAATAACACAGCATCCATCTCAAAGAACAAAGAACAAAGAAATGTACAGCACAGGAACAGGCCCTTCGACCCTCCGAGCCTGCGCCGACCATGCTGCCCGTCTAAACTAAAATCTTCTACACTTCCTGGGTCCGTATCCCTCTATTCCCATCCTGTTCATGTGTTTGTCAAGATGCCCCCTAAACGCCACTATCCTCCCTGCTTCCACCACCTCCTCCGGTAGCGAGTTCCAGGCACACACTACCCTGTGTAAAAAACCTGCTTCCGTACATCTCCTCTAAACCTTGCCCCTCGCACCCTAAACCTATGCCCCCTAGTAATTGACCACTCTACCCTGGGAAAATGCCTCTGACTATCCACTCTGTCTATGCCCCTCATAATTTTGTAGACCTCTAATAGGTCACCCCTCAACCTCCGTCGTTCCAGTGAGAACAAACCGAGTTTATTCAACCGCTCCTCGTAGCTAATGCCCTTCATACCAGGCAACATTCTGGTAAATCTCTTCTGCACCCTCTCTAAAGCCTCCACATCCTTCTGGTAGTGTGGCGACCAGAATTGAACATTATACTCCAAGTGTGGCCTAACTAAAGTCCTATACAGCTGCAACATGACTTGCCAATTCTTATACTCAATGCCCCGGCCAATGAAGGCAAGCATACCTTATGCCTTCTTGACTACCTTCTCCACCTGTGTTGCCTCTTTCAGTGCCCTGTGGACCTGTACACCTAGATCTCTCTGACTTTCAATACTCTTGAGGGTTCTGCCATTCACTGCATATTCCCTACCTGCATTAGACCTTCCAAAATGCATTACCTCACATTTGTCCGGATTAAACTCCATCTGCCATCTCTCCGCCCAAGTCTCCAAACAATCTAAATCCTGCTGTATCCTCTGACAGTCCTCATCGCTATCCGCAATTCCACCAACCTTTGTGTCGTCTGCAAACTTACTAATCAGACCAGTTACATTTTCCTCCAAATCATTTATATATACTACGAACAGCAAAGGTCCCAGCCCTGATCCCTGCGGAACACCACGAGTCACAGCCCTCCAATTAGAAAAACACCCTTCCATTGCTACTCTCTGCCTTCTGTGACCTAGCCAGTTCTGTATCCATCTTGCCAGCACACCCCTGATCCCGTGTGACTTCACCTTTTGTACCAGTCTACCATGAGGGACCTTGTCAAAGGCCTTACAGAAGTCCATATTGACAACATCCACCTCCCTACCTGCATCAATCATCTTTGTGACCTCTTCGAAAAACTCTATCAAGTTAGTGAGACATGACCTCCCCTTCACAAAACCATGCTGCCTCTCGCTAATACGTCCATTTGCTTCCAAATGGGAGTAGATCCTGTCTCGAATAATTCTCTCCAGTAATTTCCCTACCACTGACGTAAGGCTCACCGGCTTGTAGTTCCCTGGATTATCCTTGCTACCCTTCTTAAACAAAGGAACAACATTGGCTATTCTCCAGTCTTCCGGGACATCACCTGAAGACAGTGAGGATCCAAAGATTTCTGTCAAGGCCTCAGCAATTTCCTCTCTAGCCTCCTTCAGTATTCTGGGGTAGATCCCATCAGGCCCTGGGGACATATCTACCTTAATATTTTTCAAGACACCCGACACTTCGTCTTTTTGGATCTCAATGTGACCCAGGCTATCAACACACCCTTCTCCAGGCAAAACATCCAGCAATTCCTTCTCTTTGGTGAATACTGATGCAAAGTATTCATTTAGTACCTCGCCCATTTCCTCTGGCTCCACACATAGATTCCCTTGCCTATCCTTCAGTGGGCCAACCCTTTCCCTGGCTACCCTCTTGCTTTTTATGTACGTGTAGAAAGCCTTGGGGTTTTCCTTAACCTCTGTTTGCCATTTACTTTTCGTGACCCGTTCTAGCCCTCCTGACTCCTTGCTTAAGTTCCTTCCTACTTTCCTTATATTCCACACAGGCTTTGTCTGTTCCCAGCCTTCTAGCCCTGACAAATGCCTCCTTTTTCTTTTTGACGAGGCCTACAATATCTCTCGTTATCCAAGGTTCCCGAAATTTGCCGTATTTATCTTTCTTCTGTACAGGAACATGCCGATCCTGAATTCCTTTCAACTGACATTTGAAAGCCTCCTACATATCAGATGTTGATTTACCCTCAAACATCCAACCCCAATCTAGGTTCTTCAGTTCCCGCCTAATATTGTTATAATTAGCTTTTCCCCAATTTAGGACATTCACCCTAGGACCACTCTTATCCTTGTCCACCAGCACTTTAAAACTTACTGAATTGTGGTCACTGTTCCCGAAATGCTCCCTGACTGAAACTTCTACCACCTGGCCGGGCTCATTCCCCAATACCAGGTCCAGTACAGCCCCTTCCCTAGTTGGACTATCGACATATTGTTTTAAGAAGCCCTCCTGGATGCTCCTTACAAACTCTGCCCCGTCTAAGCCTCTAGCACTAAGTGAGTCCCAGTCAATATTGGGGAAGTTGAAGTCTCCCATCACAACAACCCTGTTGTTTTTACTTGTTTCCAAAATCTGTCTACCTATCTGCTCCTCTATCACCCGCTGGCTTTTGGGAGGCCTGTAGTAAACCCCCAACATTGTGACTGCACCCTTCTTATTCCTGATCTCTACCCATATAGCCTCGCTGCCCTCTGAGGTGTCCTCCCGTAGTACAGCTGTGATATTCTCCCTAACCAGTTGCGCAACTCTGCCACCCGTTTTACATCCCCCTCTATCCCACCTGAAACATCTGAATCCTGGAACGTTTAGCTGCCAATCCTGTCCTTCCCTCAACCAAGTCTCTGTATATGGCAACAACATCATAGTTCCAAGTACTAATCCAAGCTCTAAGTTCATTTGCCTTACCCGTAATACTTTTGCATTAAAACATATGCACTTCAGGCCACCAGGCCAGCTGTTTTCAGCAACATCTCCCTGTCTGCTCTTCCTCAGAGCCATACTGGCCCTATTCCCTAGTTCTCCCTCAATGCTTTCACCTTCTGACCTATTGCTCCGGTACCCACCCCCTTGCCATACTAGTTTAAACCCTCCCGTGTGACACTAGCAAATCTCCCGGCCAGGATATGTATGCCTCTCCAGTTTAGATGCAACCCGTCCTTCTTATACAGGTCACACCTGCCCCGGAAGAGCTCCCAGTGGTCCAGATAACGGAAACCCTCCCTCCTACACCAGCTGTTTAGCCATGTATTTAGCTGCTCTGTTTTCCTATTTCTAGCCTCATTGGCACATGGCACAGGGTGTAATCCTGAGATTACAACCCTAGAGGTCCTGTCTTTTAACTTTCTGCCTAGCTCCCTGAACTCCTGCTGCAGGACCTCATGCCCCTTCCTGCCTATGTTGTTAGTACCAATGTGTACAACAACCTCTGCCTGTTTGCCCTCCCCTTCAGGATGCCCGCCACCCGTTCTGAGACATCCTGGACCCTGGCACCAGGGAGGCAACATACCATCCTGGAGTCTCTTTCATGTCCACAGAAGCGCCTATCTATGGCCCTGACTATAGTGTCCCCTATGACTATTGCTCTTCAGCGCTTTGACCCTCCCTGCTGAACATCAGAGCCAGCCATGGTGCCACTTCTCTGGCTGCTGTTGTTTTCCCCTGATAGGCTACCCCCCCGACAGTATCCAAAGGGGTATGTATACCTGTTCGAGAGGGGGACAACCACAGGGGATTCCTGCACTGACTGCCTGCCCCTTCTGGTGGTCACCCATTTCTCTGCCTGTGCCTTGGGTGTGACCACATTTATATAACTGCTATCTATGATGCTTTCTGCCATCTGCATGCTCCTAAGTGCATGCAACTGCTGCTCCAACCGAACCATGCAGTTTCTGAGGAGCTCTAGTTGGGTGCACTTTCTGCAGTTGAAGCCACCCGGGATGCTGGAAGCCTCCCGGCCCTGCCACATCTCACAGTCAGAGCACTGCACCCCTCTAAATGACATTGCGTTAATTAATTAGTAAATTAAATTTAAATTTTTTTTTAATGTTACTGTTAACTATCTGTTTCCTAGCACTAGATTTCTACTATAAATGTGCAAGCTAAATACAGTACTCTCCGATCTCTGGCTTAGATACCCCTCTAAATTATAATTAAGTAATTAAATAATTATGTTTAATTAGTTTAACAATGTTTAATTTTTAAATTTAGTGTAGATTCCCAACCAGCCAATCAAGTCACAGCTTTACTGTGATGTCACTTCAGTTTTCCCCCCACACAATTTGAAAAGGTAATAAAAATTAAAAATAAATTAAATTTTAAAAAGAAAAAAAAATCACTTACCTTCCCAGGATGCTCTCTGCTTCTCTTACAGGCCAGAAGAAAGAGGACAAAACGGTAGGGAAAAATCACCTTCTCCCACTCTGCACTGAATTACCTCACTGCACCAAATTACCAAGTTCCAATTCCCACTCTGGATGTGTCTCCTTGACCTGCGCAAAGCTTACTGAGTGCTCTTTCTGTCTGTCTTTTATACAGTCCTCAGCTAACCAGGGTGACTTACACGACTTAATCTTCCAAGAGTGGAATACAATGTACACCCTTGTGCCACTAAACAGGCCTCAGGTGACTGACAGATACTGCCTCTCAGCAATTAGGGTGGGGGCAGCTTCAGCCAATCAGACACTAAGCTACACACTGCACTTTTAACTGAAAAACAGCAGAATTAGACTTACCACTTACCTTTCCTGATTACCTCACTGCATCTCCTCTGTAAATAGGTTGCAAATTTCTCTATGTAAACCAGGCAGGCATGTCGTAAACAAAACCGTTAAATACTGCCAATTAAGTAACATATTTAGCAAGATTATATCCCAGCAGTATCCATGCGAGATCTATGTCTGCATGTGGACAATCCAGAAATACGGAAGCTCTTGGCTCAGCATTAGGTCTGGACCATACTCTGTTGCACAAATTCAATTGTTCACCCCAACTATTATAAGGTAGAAGTTATGGGTTCAGTGCAGTTTCAACCATTGCAGTGATTATTTGATTAAATGGGAGTTTCATTGCTGTTTACTGCGAGCATCGTGAGATGTGACAAAAGAGGTCAAACAATTTTACACATGGCAATGGAAGTTTAAATGTGAATTGTGTCATATCCACCAGATGGTCAAAAAACTAAACAAAAACTTCTGTCAATGATACTAGGAGCCCTGAGGAGTAATAAAAAGAAACACCAATCTGTTATCTTGGCTCAGTGCCTCTGAATCAAAAGTGTGTAGATTCAAGCTCGACCCTTGAAATTGCAGGAGAAAGCCTGCTGACAGTTCAGTTTAATGATTCATCCAAGAGACAACGGCTGTATTCACCATTTTTGAGCCAATGTACGGAGGATCTGTGGAGTTTTACATTAAAAAAATCGGCGCCAGCCATTCACCAATCCTGTGACTGGAGAGAGGCTAGGAGCTGCGCCATGTAAAACACCCAACTCCCACGATAAAAACAGCTGGCGAATGGTCAGGTCTGTGGCCGCGCATGAACATGGCAATGACCTGCAGTGGTCGCGCTGTAAAATATGGTGTTGGCCGTGCGCGGATCCGACCTGCAAGATAGCGTCTCCCTGGCTACCCCCCCCCCCCCCCCACCAGTGCCCCCAGCCCTCGCGGAAGCCCGCCCGGCCAACAGCACGGCTCCCACTCGACTGGACACAGTCCACAGCCACCACGCCGGGTTCCCAACTGCTGAGATCACACGTCAACTGCACAGTCGGGAACTTGGCCCATCGGAGGCGGAGCATCGGGGGAGGGCCTTCAGGTGTTGCGCTAACACCGTCTCAATGGCGCGCAACACGGTGATGCCATTTCAGAGGGGGCAGAGGATACAAAACTGGCCTCAAACAGGCGCCGCCTCCGATTTCACCATCAGAAGGGATTCTCCGTCTGATCGCCAATTACGAAATCGGCGTCGGGGAACAGTGAATCCTGCCCAACACATTTAGAAGTGCAGCAATCCCCCAGTGCTGATCCTGCAACAGTGCAACTCTCCCCCAGTGCTGATCCTGCAACAGTACAACTCTCTCCCAGTGCTGATCCTCCAACAGTACACCTCTCGCCCAGTAATGATCCTGCAACAGTGCAACTATCTCCCAGTGCTGATCCTCCAATAGTACAACTCTCTCCCAGTGCTGATCCTCCAACAGTGGAACTGTCTCCCAGTGCTGATCCTCCAACAGTACACCTCTCGTCCAGTAATGATCCTGCAACAGTGCAACTGTCTCCCTGTGCTGATCCGGCAACAGTGCAACTCTCTCCCAGTGCTGATCCTGTAATAGTACAACTCTCTCCCAGTGCTGATCCTCCAACAGTACAACTCTCTCCCAGTGCTGATCCTCCAACAGTACACCTCTCGCCCAGTAATGATCCTGCAACAGTGCAACTGTCTCCCTGTGCTGATCCGGCAACAGTGCAACTCTCTCCCAGTGCTGATCCTGTAATAGTGCAACTCTCACCCAGTGCTGATCCTCCAAAAGTACAGCTCTCGCCCAGTGCTGATCCTGCAACAGTGCAACTCTCTAGCAGTGCTGATCCTCCAAAATAGCAGCTCTTCCCCAGTACTGATACTCCAACAGTTCAGTACTCCCCTAATGCTGACCCTGTAACAATGCAACTAACCCTCAAGTGCTGACCATCTAACAGTACAACACACCTCCAGTGCTGACCCACTGACAGTGCAGCACACGCCCAGTGCTGATCCTCTAACAGTGCAGTTTTCCCCCAAGTGTTGACCGTCTAACAGTGCAGCACACCCCAAGTGGTAACCCTCTAACAGTACAACTTCTCCTCCCAATGCTGATCTACCAACAGTGCAACACTTCCCCAGTGTTGACCCTCGAACTGGGCTGCACTCCTCCCAGTGCTGACCATCCAAAATGCAGCACTCTCCTAATGCTGACTCTCTTACAGTATAACTCACCCTCAAGTTCTGACCTTCTAACAGTGCAGCACAACCCAAGTGTTGACCCTCTGACAGTGCAATTCTCCCCAAGTGCGGAAAGTTGGACATTGCAGCACCCTCCCAGTGCTTATCCTTGGACACTGCAGCACTCCCCCAGTGCCGACCCTTAGATACTGCAGCATCCCCCCCCCCCCCCAGTGCTGTCCTTCGGAAAGCGCAGCACTCCCCCAGTGCTGAAAGTCGAATATTGCAGCACTCTCCCAGTACTGACCCATCCTCTCACACTGCAGCACTCCCCCAGTGCTGACCCTCTCACACTGCAGCACTCCCCCAGGGCTGACCCTCTAACAATGCAGCACACCCACAGTGCTGACCCTCTCACAGTGCAGCAGTCCCTCAGTGCTGACCCTATAACAGTGCACCACTCTGTAGGGATATCATGGTAGTGTTGTAATTCACCAATTGACCAGGAGTCTCATAAGTATATAAGCGAATGTTAGAGTCAGGTGACCCCTCAGACTGACTAGGGAGCTGGATGATAGAGGTTGCTTCTGCATGTTAATACTGTTATTTTGTATATAGTTGACCCACAGTTAACATTAATAAATCATTAATAGCATTAGCTACAAGTGTTCTTGTAATATAAATCAGGCCATCCGACAAGAACATTACATGGTACCAGGGCTGGATGGTATTAAGCACTGAAAAAGAATATAAGCCTGCCACGAGGTCCACAGAAATTTGAAGATTTTGCAGACTGCCAGAATTAACAACATGGAGTCGTTGAAGCGACCAACGAGTCTCAGATGTCATGGTAATGTGGACAACAACTGGCTTGTGTTTAAATAACAATTTAATCTGTTTTTTACTACAGTAAATTTAGGAGCTCAATCAGATTTGTGTAAAGTAGTGATACTCCGAACAGCGGCAGGGCCCGAAGCAATTGCTGTGTTTAATGCGTTGAAATCTGCAAACGATGAAGATAGAAAAAATTTTAATGAAGTAGTTCGAAGATTTGATGAACATTGCACCCCCAGAAAGAATGACATTTATGAGCGCTATGTGTTTAGATCACGTTTACAGAAGAAATAAGAATCCATAGGTCATTTCATCATTGATTTAAAGTTAAAAGCTAAAACTTGTAATTTTTCTGTGGTGGAATCTTCCATGATTCGGGACCAGATTGTGTTTGATGTGAAGGAAAATATGCTGAGGGAACGGTTGCTGAGGGAATCGGAGTTGTCCTTGGAACAAACAGTTAAGATTTGTCAGGCTCACGAGCTAGCAGCACAGCATTCTAAAATCTTTCTCAATAATGGCGGTGTCTTCTTGGAGGAAAGCACTCCGGTTGCCGCCCTTTTTCCAAAAAGGTGGGAAACTTCACAAAAAAGGCAGGAAAGTTCCTGCAGCTCCTCGCACACCAACAAACAGGTTAAGGATCAGGACAAAGTATTCCTGTGTAAAGGATGTGGTCAAAGGCACGAGTTAAGGCAGCAATTGGCAAGTTTTGTTCCAGGTGCAAAGAAAAATCTCATTTTGCTCAGAATTGTCAATCCCCAGACAGTCAGTACAGTGGAAGACACATCTCCAGTGATGAAACATCACTGTTTGTTGGAGTAGTAACAGTAACTTAATTGAAGCCTACTTGTGCCAAAAAGCGATTATTATTATTATTATTAATAACAGGGAAGAATAATTTTTGGAGACATCAAAAACTTCTCCAGCACTTAAAAAAATGCAAACTGATTTAAAATAAATGCGGTTGATGAGGACAAATGGCTGCTACCACTTAAAGTGAATGGTACAGTGGTTCAATTGAAGTTAGACACTGGTGCCAAAGTCAACTTAATTAGCATGCCTGATTTGAAAAATCTAAAATTTCAGCCGATTGAAAGAAATCACAAAATATCTCTGTGAGATTATAATGGTTCAGGGATTAAATGTTATAGTGCTTGTGACCTGAGTGTGGTGGTAAAGAACACATTTTATGACATCCCATTCTGTATTGTATCCGAGGGCTTGGATTCATTATTATGTGATCAGCCATGTGAAGAATTAGGTCGAGTGCAGTTGGTATATAGCATCCACAAAGGATTGGATCAACACTCCGGCGATTCTGAGAACATTATCAGCAAATTCAGTGATGTGTTCACTGATTTTAGTGCACTACCATTTGCCAGCAAGGTACAATTTAAAGAAGATGCAATATCTAAAGCACCGATACAAACTTTTAGTCGTGAAATTGCTCACAATGTGGATCTGTATGTCAATCTCATTTCTACCCGACCACCCATATCAGATACAAAACCCCAAGTTATCAAGAAGATAGAAGAACCTACCAACGGGATAAATTCTATGGTATGTGTGAAACAAAAAAATGGTTATGCTTGTATAGGTATGGATCCCAAGGATCTTAACAAAAAAAATGCACATATTGTAAAACAATCATTACAGAAAGCAATGGACAGCCAATCTGATCTATACCTTGCGTAATCACGTTACAAAGTGTTACCATTGTCACATGGTAGATTGCCTGCAGAGTTACTCATGAATAGAAGGTTGCGTGCCACACTTCCATATACTGCAGGAAATGCAAAACATTAAAGCAGAGCGAAAATAGTTCTATGATAGAGTGTCTAGACCTTTACCACCTCTGAGTAGCGGTGACATTGTGAGAATAGAAGATTCAGGCAATTAGTTGTGAAAAGTCATTGTACTTTAAGAAGTAGCACCTCATTCCTACAATGTACAAACAGAGGATGGGTTTGTTTTAAGAAGAAATCGTCGTCTGCTCTTGAAAACCAGAGAAGACTTTCACAACAACGTGATGGATGAAGAATCTACGTCAGAATCAACATCAGCTGTAGTGTCAGACAGTTCAGCAATTCCTGAGCATGAGAATGTCATGGAGAACATTGAATCGACAAGTTCTGGGCAGAAAGGTCAAACTTTGAGAAGATCAACCAGAATTAGAAGAAAACCCGATCGACTCAATTTGTAGGTTTGGACTATTTGTAAATACTATGCTTGCTGTTCTTGTACATATATATATTTGTTAAATCAGTGTTTTAAAAAAAATGTATTTAATACTGTTAGACTCATAGGCTAATGGTATCACATATAAATATACTGATGATAATGTATTCATTTATTCCTTTAAAGAAAAGGGGATGTAGTGATATTATAGTTGTGTTGTAATTCACAGAGTGACCACTAGGAGGCTCATTAGTATCTAAGTGAATGTTAGAGTCAGGTGATCCCCTCGGGCTGACTAGGGAGCTTGAAGAGAAAAGTTGCTTGTGCATGTTGGTCCACAGTTAATATTACTAAATCATTTATAGCTTTAGCTACAAGTGTTCTTGTAATATCAATCAGGCCATCCGACCAGAACATTACACACTTCTACAGTGCTGACCCTCTGACAGTGCAGCACACCCTCAGTGCTGACCCTTTAACAGTGCAGCACTTCCCCAGTGCTGACCCTCTAACAGTGCAGCACTCCCTCACATCTGACCCTCTAACAGTGCAGTACTCCCCCAGTGCTGATCCACTAACAGTGCAGCACACGTCCAGTGCTGATCTTCTAACAATGCAGCGCTCTCCCAAGTCTGATCCTCTAATAGTGCAGCAGTCCCCCAAGTGTTAACCTTCTAACAGTACAACTCTTCCCCCCAGTGCTGATCCACCATCAGTGCAGCACTCCCCCAGTGTGGACTCTCGAACTATGCTGCACTCTCCCCAGTGCTGATTCTCCAGAAATACAGCACTCACCTAATGCAGATCCTCTAACTGTACAACTCACCCTCAGGTACTGAACTTCTAACAATGTAGCATTCCCCCAGTGCTGCCCACAGACAAAGCAGCACTCCCCCAGTGCTGACCATCAAAGTTGGCAGCATACCCCTAGTGCTGACGTTCTATGGTACGGCAATCCCCCAGTGCTGACACTCGACAGTGTTGAACTCCCCCAGGGCTGGTCCACTACAGAGCGGCAACCCCCCCTCCCCCCCCCCCCTCACCCCCGCTTGTTGATTCTTTAACAGTGCAGCACTCTCCAGAACTGACTCTGTAACAGTGCAACTTTCCTCAGTGCTGACCCTGTAACCATGTCGCAATCTCCCAGTGCTGACCCTGTATTGGTGCAGCCCCCACCCTGTGCTGACCTTCTAACTGTTCAGCTCTTCCCCAGTCCTGGCTCCAAAACAGTGCAGCTCTCCCAGTGCTGACCCTGTAACAGTACAGTGCTCCCCTAGTGCTGATCCTGTAACAGTGCAGCACTCCCCCATTGCTGACCCTGTCAGAGTGCAGCACTCCCCCATTGCTGACCCTGTCAGAGTGCAGCACTCCCCCATTGCTGACTCTGTAACAGTGCAGCACTCCCCCATTGCTGACCCTGTAACAGTGCAGCACTCCCCCATTGCTGACCCTGTAACAGTGCAGCACTCCCCCATTGCTGACCCTGTAACAGTGCAGCACTCCCCCATTGCTGACCCTGTAACAGTGCAATATTCCCCTCAAGCTGACCCTGTAACAGTGCAGCACTCCCCCATTGCTGACCCTGTCAGAGTGCAGCACTCCCCCACTGCTGACCCTGTCAGAGTGCAGCACTCCCCCATTGCTGACTCTGTAACAGTGCAGCACTCCCCCATTGCTGACCCTGTAACAGTGCAGCACTCCCCCATTGCTGACCCTGTAACAGTGCAGCACTCCCCCATTGCTGACCCTGTAACAGTGCAAGATTCCTCCAGTGCTGACCCTGTAACAGTGCAAGATTCCTCCAGTGCTGACCCTCTAACAGAGCAGCACTCCCCTAGTGCTGACCCTGTAACAGTGCAGCACTCTCCTGGTGCTGACCCTGTAACAGTGCAACATTCCCCTAGTGCTGACCCTGTAACAGTGCAGCACTCCCCCAGTGCTGACCCTGTAACAGAGCAGCACTCCCCAGTGCTGACCTGTAACAGTGAAACATTCCTCCAGTGCTGACACTCTAACAGAGCAGCACTTCCCGTAGTGCTGACCCTGTAACAGTGCAGCACTCCCCCAGTGCTGACCCTGTAACAGTGCAACATTCCCCCAGTGCTGACCCTGTAACAGTGCAGCACTCTCCTGGTGCTGACCCTGTAATAGTGCAACATTTTCCTAGTGCTGACCCTGTTACAGTGCAGCACTCCCCCAGTGCTGACCCTGTAACAGTGCAACATTCCTCCAGTGCTGACCCTCTAACAGGGCAGCTCTCTGCTGTCTTGACCGCCTAACCCTGGGAGCTGGAAAGAAGTAGGGGTGATAGTGTTTATGTGATGAATGATATCTGTATACACATGTACCTTTAATGCATGGCCCCTTTAAGACCAGGTTTGGAACCGTGGGGGACTCCGCCTCCGCCCCCAGGGAACTGTATATAAGGTTACGTTCAGTAGGCAGAGTGCAGTGAGCACACTTCTCGGCAGCTGTCTGGTTCTCTGGTAATTAAAGCCTTTAAATTATCAATTTTCTCTTCTGAGTCGTAATTGAGGGTATCTCAATTTAATTACCATGATACATCAAGATGGACAGCGGTCTAAAGCTGGAAAAGCTCAATTTGGACGCTCGGTCGCCGGAGGCCACTGAAAATTTTAAATACTGGCTCCTGTACTTTGAGGCCTATCTGAATTCCTCAGAGACTGAAGTTGACGGACCTCGCAAGCTGAGCTTACTACATGCCCGGGTGAGCCAGCGACTATCCTCCGATCGAGAAAGCTACGACGTACGAAACGGCGGTCGAAATCCTATGGAAGCGCTTCGTAAAGCCGATAAACGAGGTACACACCAGACATTTGCTCTCGACCTGCCGCCAGCGCTCGGGGGAAACGTTAGATGAATACTTGGAGAGACTCACCGCGCTCGCCAGGAACTGCGACCATAAAGAGGTGACGGCAGAAGTCCACATGAACTTACATATTCGTGATGCTTTCGTGTCCGGTATCCGACCCACGTACATCCGGCAGCGGCTCCTAGAAGACGGAGCGAAGGACCTCCAAGGCACGGTAACACTCGCCTTTTCCCTGCAAGCGGCCCACCATAATCTCCGCACGTACTCCGCGGACCTTGCGAACCCCTCTCGATCCCCTCCAGACTCAACCATACTACAGGCCTGCGCCGCGCGGCGACCCGCTCACACCGGGGGCCCCCCATGCTATTTCTGTGGGCAAGCCCAGCACTTACGCCAGCGTTGCCCGGCCCGCTCCGCTATCTGCAACGAATGTGTAAAGAAGGGGCACTTCGCGAAGGTCTGCCTGGCTGGGCCCAAAGGCCAGAAACAAAAGTCTCATCGGGCCCAGAAATCGAACTCCCGGGACCACAGGCCCCGCAACACGGGCGCGCGGTGGCCGGACACGCCTTCTTCCGACGCGTCATCGGCCTCGTGCGAGTCATGGGGGCGGCCATCTTGGCGGTGGCCATCTTCAAAACCCAAAACGTGCGACCGACAGCGGTGGCCATTTTGCGAGTCCGATTCAACGGAGGACTCTGACTGCCCACAACTAGGAGCGATCACGCTCGATCAATCTCGGCCGAAGCACCTGCGAAACTCAATGATGCAGGTTCAAATTAACGGCCGCGACACCCCCTGCTTTTTTGAGTCCGGGAGCACGGAGAGTTTTATCCATCCAGACACGGTAAGACGCTGCTCCCTGTGCACCTATCCTGCCTCCCAAACTATCGCCCTCGCATCTGGGTCTCATTCGGTCCAAACCACGGGGTATTGTGTCGCGATCCTTGCTATTCAAGGCGCCAAATACGCCCGTTTTAAACTTTATGTCCTCCCTCACCTCTGCGCCCCCCTGCTGCTCGGTCTGGATTTTCAATGCAGCCACCGAAGCCTGACACTGAAGTTCGGCGGACCCCTGCCCCTGCTCACGGTATGTAGCCTGGCGACACTCAAAGTTGCACCACCCCCCCTCTTCGCGAACCTCACTCCCGACTGTAAGCCCGTCGCCACCAGGAGTCGGCAGTATAGTGCCCAATACATGACTTTCATCAAGACAGAGGTTCAGCAGCTACTAAAAGTAGGGGTCATAGAGGCTAGCAACAGCCCTTGGAGGGCACAAGTACTGGTAGTCCGCTCCGGAGAAAAACAACGTATGGTGGTGGACTATAGTCAGACCATAAACCGTTTTACGGAACTCGATGCGTACCCACTTCCCCGCATAGCAGAAATGGTGAACCAAATCGCCCAGTATCGAGTATTCTCCACGGTCGACCAAAATCTGCCTATCATCAACTCCCTATCCGCCCAGAGGACCGCCCCTATACGGCCTTCGAAGCAGCCGGTCGGCTCTTCCACTTCCTCAGGGTCCCTTTCGGTGTCACAAACGGACTCTCCGTTTTCCAAAGGGCGATGGATCAAATGGTGGACCAGTACGGCTAACGGGCTACATGCCCGTACTTGGACAACGTCACCATCTGCGGCCATGACCAGCAGGACCACGACACAAACCTGAGGAAGTTCCTCCAGACCGCCCGGGCCCTCAATCTGACATACAATAAAGAGAAATGCATGTTCCACACAACCCGGCTAGCCATCCTCAGCTACACCGTGGAAAACGGGGTCCTAGGCCCAGACCCTGACCGCATGAGCCCCCTTAAGAAACTTCCCCTCCCCCATAGCCTCAAGGCACTCAAACGGTGCCTGGGGCTCTTTTCCTATTACGCCCAGTGGGTCCCCAGATATGCGGACAAAGCCCGTCCACTCATTAAGACCACGGTTTTTCCCCTGACGGCTGAGGCTCAGTCGGCCTTCAGTCGTATCAAGGCCAATATCATCGGCCACCATGCATGCGGTGGACGAAACCATTCCCTTCCAGGTAGAAAGCGACACATCAGACGTCGCCCTGGCTGCTACCCTCAACCAGGCGGGCAGACCAGTAGCGTTCTTCTCCCGAACCCTCATCGCCTCGGAAATTTGACACTCTGCAGTCGAGAAGGAGACACAAGCCATAGTGGAGGCCGTGCGGCACTGGAGGCACTACCTAGCCGGTAGGAGGTTCGCCCTCGTCACCGACCAACGGTTGGTCGCCTTTATGTTCGATAAAGCACAACGGGGCAAAATAAAGAATGATAACATTCTGAGGTGGAGGATTGAACTCTCCACCTACACGTACCATATTACATATCGTCTGGGGAAGCGCAACGAGTCCCCAGATGCCCTGTCCCACGGCACGTGCGCCAACGTGCAAAAAGACCGCCTGAGGGCCATCCACGATGACTTCTGCCACCCGGGGGTCACCTGGCTTGCCCATTTCATCAAGTTCCGCAACCTACCTTACTCCACCGAGGAGGTCAAGGCCATGACCAGGGCTTGCCAGATCTGTGCGGAGTGCAAACCGCACTTCTATCGACCAGACAAGGCTTGCCTGGTAAAGGCCTCTGGGCCCTTTGAGCGACTAAGCGTGGACTTCAAAGGGGCCACCCCCGTCCAGCAACCGCAACAGTTATTTCCTCACTGTCATCGATGAATTCTCCCGCTTCCCCTCCGCTGTCCCCTGCCCCGATATGACCTCGGCCTCCGTAATCAAGGCACTGCACAGCATCTTCACGCTGTTTGGTTTCCTCGCTTATATCCACAGTGACCGGGGTACATCTTCATGAGCGATGAGCTGCGTCGATATCTGCTCAACAAGGGCATCGCCTCGAGCAGAACGACCAACTATAACCCGCGGGGAAACGGGCAGGTGGAGAGGGAGAACGCAACAGTTTGGAAGGCTGTCCTTCTAGCCCTACGGTCACAAAGTCTCCCAATCGCCCGTTGGCAGGAGGTGCTACCCGATGCCCTACACTCCATTAGGTCGCTCCTCTGTACGGCCATGAACGTGACCCCCCCACAACCGTTTGTTTATCTTCCCCGGGAAGTCCACCTCTGGGGTCTCGCTTCCACTTTGGCAGACGACTCCGGGGCCAGTTCTACTCCGGAGGCACGTGAGGAGCCATAAGACAGATCCACTGGTCGAGAGGGTCCAACTACTACACGCAAACCCTTAATACGCCTACGTCGAGCACCCCGACGGCAGGCAGGACACCATTTCCCTGCGAGACCTGGCACCCGCTGGCTCGCCCACCGACGCCCCCCCTTCTACCGACGCTCCCCTCCTCGCATCAGCTGTCAACTCCGACAGCGCCCCTCCCCCATAGCACCCCCCTCACCCCCGCCCCCCTCCCTCCAGCCGGCGCCGGCACCAATCACCCTAGTCAACCCGGATACCCCCCCTGCTCCAACGCGGGCAAAGGCTCAGACAACCATGCTCCCGGATATACCACCACCGAGGACAACCGTATCCACCGCACCACCGCCAGAGCTGAGAAGGTCGACACGGGCAATCAGACCACCCAAAAGACTGAACTTATAATGCCACTTCACCCCCGACGGACTATGCATTTTTTTTAAACAGGGGGTGAATGTGATGAATGATATCTGTATACACTTGTATCTTTAATGCGTAGGCTCCTTTAAGACCAGGTTTGGAACCGTGGGGGACTCTGCCCACAGGGAACTGTATATAAGGTTACGTTCAGTAAGCAGCGTGCAGTGAGCACACTTCTCGGCAGCAGTCTGGTTCTCTGGTAATTAAAGCCTTTAAATTATCAATCTTCTCTCCTGAGTTGTAATTGAGGGTATCTCAGTTTAGAATTCCAGCATGCCACTTGCACAGGTCAAACCAGTTGGTCTTTTTCACGGTTCGTGTTTCCAGCTGTCCTGACCAATATCGAACCCTCAATCAACACCACAAAAACAAAATCTGATCCTGAACACATTGCTGCTTGTGGGAGCTTGCTGTGCAAAGATTGGAGGTAACATTCCCTCCAGTAAAACCGTGACTGCACATCAAAAGTACCTCATTAGCTGGAACTACTTTGGCAGATTCTCTGATTATGTAAATGCTTTCCTCCGTGAGCAAATTCTCTTGCTCCCCTTGCTTCACCTCATCTGAGGGTGTTGAATGCCAACAGCACTTACACATTAACCTCAACCTTTCTGCCTCCTTCTCGCTTCCTCCTTGGTTTCCTCTGCAGTGGGGGACACCCTGTGGCGTCAAAGCTCAGGAGCCGCCTGTTTTGGCTGCAATTGACTCACAAAACCTTCCCACACGTCACAGCGGGTGGCCATTCAGGCCTGAAAGAGCTGCTAGTCCACTGCCCTGTATTTGCCAGCAGATCTGCATCCCTTCTTCAACTTCCCCCCCACCCCACTTCACCCAACTGCATCATGAAAGTTACCACCTGCTCCACTCTTGCACGTTCAGACAATGCATTCCAGATCCTAATGACTGATAATGCAAAACAGAAGATTTCTCCTGATCTTCCTACTATTTCTTTGACAATACTTTCAGCCACAGTCTGCTGGTCACTGAGCACAGTTTCCCCTTATTCGGTTAATCGAACCCCTCGTGATTTTGAACATCGCTATAAATTCTCCCCTTCACTTCCTTCTGCACAGCAGGGATTCTATGGATTCAAAGGGAGCAGCCCGAGCTTCTCTAGTCTCTGCACATAACCAAAGTTCTTCCACCCAGGTACCGTTCCAGTAAATAATCTCTGTGTCCTCTCCAGGGCCGTGATGGTTCCGAGGTTTGGTAGCTACCTGCTGCTACAATTTCCAGCCATTTCAGGCTGTTTAAAGGTTGCACCAATCCCTCCCAACCCAGGCACTTGCTCCCGAGTTCCTTTGTTTCCCATAGAAATGACAGTGGGTAGGTTAGTCAAGCCCGCATAAGACCAATGCTGTTGGATCTCAGCTCCCAGAAGTATTCCCTCGCTCCAGGTCACAGCCCCTTATGGTAATGGTTTGTGTATCTGGGAGGACATTGACAATCAAGGGGACCAATGCCCCCGCTAAAGCTTTTTGCACTGTGTTTGACAGGTTCATTTGAATGTGCGATACCTTTAATTATTTTTGCACAGCCTAGTATCTGAAGAGGGCACAGCTAGTGAGAACAGTATCTTCCAGGCTATTGCATGGCTGTAGGCAAGAGCACCTTACAAGGTCCATTGGAGGGGAACCTCTGTTATTTACCACTTTGTGGTGAATGTATAATTACTGATAATTCACCAGTGCACTGTGTTATGTTATTAACCCTGTGGGCTCTACCTATGGGTTATTGTGTGGCTTCACCAACAGGGGATATGTTGGGGCATGTACGGGCTCCGCCCATGGCTCCACCCCGTCACAGGAAGTATAAGAGCTGCCGACCTGCGGGGCCGCCTTCAGTGTTGTACCGGTCACAGGCAGGCTCAGTTCTAAGCTGATTAAAACCACGGTTTACTTCTCCACGTGCCTTCGAGTGAATTGATGGCCGCATCAATTTAATCAGCTTTAAATACTACGATGGAATCAGCCCTCAAACCTGACAGAGTGGAACTCGGTCCACAGGCCGCGGAGGCGAAATAAATTTTTACACATTGGCTTCGATGCTTCAAGGCCTATCTTGCCGCGTCGTCCACGCCATCCGTCACTGACGAACAGAAGCTGTGCCTCCTCCACGCATGGGTGAGCCATCGCATTTCTGTCCAGCTCGACGAAGCTGCTTCCTATACAGAGGCCCTCGCACTACTCGAACGCCTCTATGTGCGGCCTGTGAACGAGGTATACGCGCGACACGTCTTCACCACTCGCCGCCAGCGCCCCGGGGAGTCGCTAGATGATTACCTACGCGACCAAAGCCCTCGCGCGCAACTGTAAATCCAGGCCATTATGGCCACTCAGCACATGGAGCTCACCGTCCAAGACGTTTACGTGGCGGGGGTCCGATCGAACTATGTGAGACAGCGCCTGCTCGAAAAAGGGGCCCAGGACCTGGACGACACGGTAAAACTGGCTACCTCTCTGGAGGCCGTTTTTCAGAGCCTTACTGCATTCCCGGCTGATCACGCGACCCCCTCGTGGGCCCCCGACCCGAGACTACCCCAGGCCTGTGCCGTGCGGCCGCCCGCCCATCATGGGGGGCTACCCTGTTATTTTTGCGGCCAGTCCTAACGCCCCCGACAGCACTGCCCGGCCCTCAACGAGAACTGCAGCAGCTGCGGGCAAAAAGGACACTTCGCCAAGGTCTGCCTGGCCAGGTCTAAGAACTCGAACTCAGAGACCCGATCCACAGGCCCGCAGACCCCGCAAGGTGGCAGCGTGTCTGCCGACTCCGCCTCTACATACATGTGCGACTCATGGGGGCCACCATCTTGGCTATCCTCCCCCACGCGGCTGGCCACGTGCGATCCATGGGGGCCGCCATCTTGGACACCATCTTCCTCACGGCCCGCCTCGCTCGACCAACAGGGGCTGCCATCTTGGCCACCATCTGCTACACCGCTCGACACATACGACCGTTCACGGACAGCCATTGCGGGGCCGCCCCAGCACCTCCAATCACGCTGCCGGCTACCCACACCTCAGCGCAGTCAACCTGGACCAGTCGCGACCTAAGCACCTCCGGAGCTCCATGATGGCCGTCCGGGTTAATGGGTACGACAACATTGCCTTTTCGACTCTGGGAGCACAGAGATCTCCATTCACCCAGACATGGTAAGACGCTGCTCGCTCCCAATATTACCTCCTACAACTCCCTCTCCCTCACTGTCACAAGGCCCTGAAGAGCTGCCTTGGATTTTTCTCCCACTACGCCCAGTGGGTTCCCCAGTATGCGGACAAAGCCCGACCACTATTTAAGGCCACCCTCTTTCCACTGGCAGCCGAGGCCCGCCAGGCCTTCAACTGCATCAAGGCGGACATCGCCAAAGCTGCGATGCGCGCGGTGGATGAATCCGTCCCCTTCCAGGTGAGAGCGACGCCTCAGAGGTCGCTCTCGCCGCCACCCTCAACCAAGCAGGCAGACCGGTACGTTTTTTTCACGCACCCTCACCACCTCCGAAATTCGACACTCCTATGTCGAAAAAGAGGCCCAAGCCATCGTGGAAGCCGTGCGTCACTGGAGGGTAAACCTCGCTGGGAGGAGGTTTACCCTCGTCACCGACCAACCATCGGTTGCCTTCATGTTTGACAATCCGCAGCGGGGCAAGATCAAGAATGATAAGATCTTGAGGTGGAGAATCGAACTCTCCACCTATAACTACGATATAGTATATCATCCTGGGAAGCTCAACGAGCCCCCAGATACCCTGTCCCGCGGCACATGAGCCAGCGCGCAAGATGATCGACTACGGGCTATCCACGATGACCTCTGCCACCCGGGGCTCACCCGGCTCGCCCATTACATCAAGGCCCGCAACCTGCTCAATAAGGGTAGCGCCTCGAGCAGGACTACCAGTTATAACCCCAGGGGAAACGGGCAGGTGGAGAAGGAGAACGCGGTGGTCTGGAAAACCGTCCTACTGACCCTGCGGTCCAGGAATCTCCCAGTTTCTCACTGGCAGGAGGTCCTCCCCGATGCGCTCCACGCTATTATGTCCCTCCTTTGCACGGCCACAAACCAGACTCCTCATGACCGTTTGTTTGTTTTCCCTAGGGGAGCTACCTCAGGGGCCTCGCTTCCGCCCTGGCTGATGACACTAGGTCCAGTCCTCCTCCAAAAACATGTTCGGAGCCATGAGACCGACCCCCTGGTTGAGAGGGTCCAGCTCCTGCACTCCAACCCACATTATGCGTACGTCGAACACCCCGATGGCCGGCAAGATACCGTCTCCCTCCGGGACCTGGCACCCGCAGGCTCCAACACCACTCCCACTCCTGCATCCCCCACACTATGTCCCGTCCAACCTCCCATGTACAGCGCCCCCACCCCTTTATGGTTCCCGCGCTCCCTCCCACCCGCCGCACCAGTCCACAGGAATGCAGCTCCGGAAGAGCCGCTCCCAGAGTCCACGCCTGTGCCTGCTCTGGACCCACTTCCACAGCCACCCGAAGCGGCTGCAGCACCAGTGTTTCAGCGGTCACAACGTACGATCCGGGCACCGGACCGACTGAATCTATGAGCCCATCACCCCGCCGGACTTCATTTTTAAACAGGGGTGAATGTGGTGAATGTATAATTACTGATAATTCACCAGTGCACTGTGTTATGTTATTAACCCTGTGGGCTCTACCTATGGGCCATTGTGTGGCTTCACCCACAGGGGATATGTTGGGGCATGTACGGGCTCCGCCCATGGCTCCACCCCCTTACAGAAAGAATAAGAGCTGCCCATTTGTGGGGTCACCTTCAGTGTTGTACCGGTCACAGGCAGGCTCAGTTCTAAGCTGATTAAAACCATGGTTTACTGCTCCACGTGTCTTTGAGTGAATTGATGGTCGCATCAATTTAATCAGCTTAACAAGGTGTCCTCCCTCTGCTGATACTGGAAGAAGTTGTAAAACAGGAGGCAGATGATGGGTGTTGTCCCGCTAACTCAGCATATTAAATGGCGGACCTCACTGTAATAAATCTTAGCTGGTGTTCTGCCAAAGTACACCGATATCATCAGGAACCTCTGATGTAAAGGGGGAGGAAAGCGTTGTGTATTCTTGGTTGGAACAAGGTCATTTTAAGAGTCCGATCATGTGACATAATGATGACATCATCGGCAGTTTGGGCAGGGTAACAATCAGTCTATTCTAGAGCCCGTTGATTAGACAGCTTTCTAATAAAGCTCATGTTTAGTTTCTAAAAAAAAAATGTAATCAGCTTAAAATATTACTATGGAATCAGCCCTCACACCTGACCGACTGGAACTCGATCCACAGGCCGCGGAGGCAAAATACATTTTTTCACATTGGCTTCGATGCTTCAAGGCCTATCTTGCCGCGTCGTCTACGCCATCCGTCACTGACGAACAGAAGCTGAGCCTCCTCCACGCATGGGTGAGCCATCGCATTTCTGTCCAGCTCGACGAAGCCGCTTCCTATGCAGAGGCCCTCGCACTACTCAAACGCCTCTATTTGCGGCCTGTGAATGAGGTATACGCGCGACACGTCTTCACCACTCGCCGCCAGCGCCGCGGGGAGTCGCTAGGTGATTACCTACTCAACCTCCTAGCCCTCGCGTGCAACTGTAACTACCAGGCCGTTACAGCCACTCAGCACATGGAGCTCGCGTCCGAGACGTTTACCTGGCAGGGGTCCGATCGAACTATGTGAGACAGCGCCTGCTCGAAAAGGGGCCCAGGACCTGGACGACACGGTAAAACGGGCTACCTCTCTGGAGGCCGTTTTTCAGAGCCTTACTGCATTCCCAGCTGATCACGTGACCCCCCTCGTGGGCCCCCGACCCGATACTACCCCAGGCCTGTGCCGCGCGGCCGCCCGCCCACCATGGGGGGCTACCGTGCTACGTTTGCGGCCAGTCCCAACACCTCCGACTGCACTGCCCGGCCCTCAACGGGAACTGCAGCAGCTGCGGGCAAAAAGGACACTTCGCCAAGGTCTGCCTGACCAGGTCTAAGAACTCGAACTCAGAGACCCGATCCACAGGCCCGCAGACCCCGCAAGGTGGCAGCGTGTCTGCCGACTCCGCCTTCGCATAACATGTGCGACTCATGGGGGCCGCCATCTTGGCTATCCTCCCCCACGCGGCCGGCCACGTGCGATCCATGGGGGCCGACATCTTGGACGCCATCTGCTACGCCGCTCGACGCATACGACCTACACTGACAGCCATCGCGGGCCCGCCCCAGCACCTCCGATCACGCCGCCGGCTACCCACACCTCAGCGCGGTCACCCTGGACCAGTCGCGACCTAAACACCTCCGGATCTCCATGATGGCCGTCAGGGTTAACGGGTACGAGACACCTTGCCTTTTCGACTCCGGGAGCACAGGGAGCTTCATTCACCTGGACATGGTAAGACGCTGCTCGCTCCCAATATTCCTCCTACAACTCCCTCTCCCTCACTGTCCCAAGGCCCTGAAGAGCTGCCTGGGATTTTTCTCCCACTACGCCCAGTGGGTTCCCCAGAATGCGGACAAAGCCCGCCCACTATTTAAGGCCACCCTCTTTCCACTGGCAGCCGAGGCCCGCCAGGCCTTCAACTGCATCAAGGCGGACATCGCCAAAGCTGCGATGCACGCGGTGGACGAGTCCGTCCCCTTCCAGGTGGAGAGCGCCGCCTCAGATGTCGCTCTCGCCGCCACCCTCAACCAAGCAGGCAGACCGGTAGCGTTTTTTTCACGCACCCTCACCACCTCCGAAATTCGACACTCCTCGGTCGAGAAACAGGCCCAAGCCATCGTGGAAGCCCTGCGTCAGTGGAGGCACTACCTTGCTGGGAGGAGGTTTACCCTCGTCACCGACCAACCACCGGTTGCCTTCATGGCTCCACCACCTTTACAGGAAGTATAAGAGCTGCCGACTTGCGGGGCCGCCTTCAGTGTTGTACACCGCGGTCACAGGCAGGCTCAGTTCTGAGCTGATTAAATCCACGGTTTACTGCTCCACGTGTCTTCGAGTGAATTGATGGTCGCATCACACTTTCCCTGAATTGCTGAGTGATCCACCGATTTGGGTTGAGATTCGAGCCCCATCGGTGCCTCTGACGATCCCTGAAAGCTCTCCTCCGTGTGAAGCTGCTTGCCAAGGCGTTTACTGAAGGAGATGACAGTGCTCCCGAAAGGTCAGATTCTTCAAAGACAGGACTGAAACTGACAGGAATGTAATTGAAGCACTCTTTGACCCCCCCAAAGGCGTTACAGATGAACAATTTTATCCATTCACTGAGTGTGATGACTGGGCGTGCCGTCGAGGTACTGGATGCTAAGATGACAGGGGTCTTGGAAGAGAACCAGGCTGAAGTGGGAATGATGAGAGCTCCATTCCTAAGATGACAGCTGCATCCATGTGACGAGAAATTATTCGGCAAGGTCTGAAGGACCCAGGGTTTCGGGAAATCGTATAAAGTGGAGGTTTGAGTGTGCAGCCTGGGAACGGTGTCATGAATTTAAATAATAAATGGAATAGATCAGCTCAAAGTGAGCAAGATGTTTGGAACTAAGGTATGAAAGTCCCAAGGCTCAAACATATGAGTGAGTGCAAAACACTCCCAGACAAAAGGGTGTTGATTCAGGATCAATTGGTGCCTTTGAATAGAGCGAGGTGTTTGTTGTTGAGATGGGGAATGGAAGGTTCTAGTGATACTGGAGATCAAACTCAGCTTCGGTGTTGGGGCGAGTGGCAGTAAACAGATCGGCCACCTGTTCTATATCCTGCTCTGAAATTGGGCAGCTGCTCTGCTTTCAGCATTCCACCAAAGTTGAATTGTCCAGTCGTTAGCCTCCTCGGGATGTGATTACACCAGCACTGCACCCATTGGTGCCCTCCATTTGCTGACTCAGTGAGTAGACTGGACAATGTTCCAGGAGATCCGAGAAGGAAAGTTCCCTTAAGTTTATTATAAATGTATTGGTTAATTTATCATGTGAGAAATATGAGAATGACTAGAGCGAGGGTAGGTCCGATCAAGGGAAGTAGCAGGAGATTGTGTATTGAGTCTGAAGCGATAGGAGAGGCCTTGAACGAGTATTTTTCTTCAGTATTTACGAATGAGAGGGGCCATATTGTTGGAGAGGACAGTGTGAAACAGACTGGTAAGCTCTAGGAGATACTTGTTAGGAAGGAAGATGTGTTGGGCATTTTGAAAAACTTGAGGATAGACAAGTCCCCCAGGCCTGATGGGATATATCCAAGGATTCTATGGGAAGCAAGAGATGAAATTGCAGAGCCGTTGGCAATGATCTTTTCGTCCTCACTGTCAACAGGGGTGGTACCAGGGGATTGGAGAGTGGCGAATGTCATGCCCCTGTTCAAAAAAGGGAATAGGGATAACCCTGGGAATTACAGGACAGTTAGTCTTACTTCTGTGGTAGGCAAAGTAATGAAAAGGGTACTGAGGGATAGGATTTCTGAGCATCTGGAAAGACACTGCTTGATTAGGGATAGTCAGCACGGATTTGTGAGGGGTAGGTCTTGCCTCACAAATCCTCATTATTGAATTCTTTGAGGAGGTGACCAAGCATGTGGATGAAGGTAAAGCAGTGCATGTAGTGTACATGGATTTTAGTAAGGCATTTGATAAGGTTCCCCATGGTAGGCTTATGCAGAAAGTAAGGAGGCATGGGATAGTGGGAAATTTGGCCAGTTGGATAACGAACTGGCTAACCGATAGAAGTCAGAGAGTGGTGGTGGATGGCAAATATTTAGCCTGGAGCCCATTTACCAGTGGCGTACCACAGGGATCCGTTCTGGGTCCTCTGTTGTTTGTGATTTTCATTAATGACTTGGATGAGGGAGTTGAAGGGTGGGTCAGTAAATTTGCAGACAAAACGAAGATTGGTGGAGTTGTGGATAGTGAGGAGGGCTGTTGTCGGCTGCAAAGAGACATAGATAGAATGCAGAGCTGGGCTGAGAAGTGGCAGATGGAGTTTAACCGTGAAAAGTGTGAGGTTGTCCATTTTGGAAGGACAAATATGAATGCAGAATACAGGGTTAATGGTAGGGTTCTTGGCAATGTGGAGGAGCAGAGATATCTTGGGGTCTATGTTCATAGATCTTTGAAAGTTGCCACTCAAATGGATAGAGCTGTGAAGAAGGCCTATGGTGTGAGAGCGTTCATTAGCAGAGGGATTGCATTTAAGAGCCGTGAGGTGATGATGCAGCTGTACAAAACTTTGGTAAGGCCACATTTAGAGTACTGTGTGCAGTTCTGGTTGCCTTATTTGGATGGATGTGGAAGCTTTGGAAAAGGTGCAAAGGAGATTTACCAGGATGTTGCCTGGAATGGAGAGTAGGTCTTACGAGGAAAGGTTGAGGGTGCTAGGCCTTTTCTCATTAGAACGGAGAAGAATGAGGGGCGACTTGATAGAGGTTTATAAGATGATCAGGGGACTAAATAGAGTAGACAGTCAGCGACCTTTTCCCCGGGTAGAACAAACATTTACAAGGGGACATAAATTTAAGGTGAATGGTGGAAGATATAGGGGGGATGTCAGAGGTAGGTGCTTTACCCAGAGAGTAGTGGGGGCATGGAATGCACTGCCTGTGGAAGTAGTTGAGTCAGAAACATTAGGGACATTCAAGCGGCTATTGGATCGGTACATGGATTACGGTAGAATGAGGGGGTGTAGATTAATTTGTTCTTAATCTAGGACAAAAGTTCGGCACAACATCATGGGCCGAAGGGCCTGTTCTGTGCTGTATTTTTCTATGTTCTATGTTCTTTTATGGCCTCTATGGTGGCCTGCAACAATCGGATCCCAGTTGGGGGGCTAGTCAGAGTTCCAGTTCCAGTTTGAGCCGGTATTTAAAGGGCTGAGTAACGAGACCCAGATGGGCAGATCTCTGCTCACTGACGGGAAAACTCGTATTCTCTGAATCCCTGTGTCTTCGTGAGTGTTATCACTTCCACCCATCCCCACCTCTGCCACTGGCGGAGACAGGTCAGGGGGCGTATAGTGAGCTGAGGATAATCTCTTCTGTGCAGAATGTTGCAGGGTCACTGCTGGAGGGTCATCTTTGACCGCAAAGTCCCCTGAGAGATCTGCCGTCTCCACGTCCATATTGGAGGCTGAGTCTTCGTTGTCCTATTGGCTCGGACGTTAGTCCCTGTGTGGTAAACCATATTATTGAATTATATGTATTGTATTGTATTGTGCAGGCTTGTGGCATGCCTGGGATTGGCCAGATTGGCTCCTCCGCCTGTGGCTCCTTCCCTTTGGGCTTATGTATAAAGGTGGCAAGTCCCCGCCTCTGACCCAGTTCAGGTCCAGAGGCAGGATGCTTGCTGTTTAGTGTATTAAAGCCTCAGTTACGTTCATCATTCGTCGTGTGTTATTGATGGTGTATCAATTTAATACACTAAACTCCTAAAGATGAACTCATCACTCAAGCCTGATCGCTTGGAGCTGGCGACCACAGGCAGCCAACGCTACAGAAACGTTTGAACACTGACTAAGCTGCTTCGAGGCATACCTCGCATCCTTCAACGAAGACCTCACAGACCTCCAGAAGAAGCAGGTCCTCCATGCACGGGTGAGCCCAAGAGTCTTTCCCTTCATCAGGGACGCCCCCTCGTATGCAGAGGTAATAACGCTGCTAACTGGACAATACGTGAAATCCGTTAACCAGGTATATGCTAGGCACCTTCTCACCACAAAACGGCAATGCCCTGGGGAATCATAGAACATAGAAAATACAGCACAGAACAGGCCCTTCGGCCCACGATGTTGTGTCGAACCTTTGTCCTAGATTAATCATAGATTATCATTGAATTTACAGTGCAGAAGGAGGCCATTCGGCCCTTTGAGTCTGAACCGGCTCTTGGAAAGAGCACCCTACCCAAACTCAACACCTCCACCCAACACCAAGGGCAATTTGGACATTAAGGGCAATTTATCATTGGCCAATTCACCTAACCCGCACATCTTTGGACTGTGGGAGGAAACCGGAGCACCCGGAGGAAACCCACGCAGACACGGGGAGGACATGCAGACTCCGCACAAACAGTGACCCAAGCCGGAATCGAACCTGGGACCCTGGAGCTGTGAAGCAATTGTGCTATCCACAATGCTACCGTGCTGCCCTTAAGAACAAATAAATCTACACTATATAATTTTACCGTAATCCATGTACCTATCCAATAGCTGCTTGAAGGTCCCTAATGTTTCCGACTCAACTACTTCCACAGGCAGTGCATTCCATGCCCCCACTACTCTCTGGGTAAAGAACCTACCTCTGATATCCCTCCTATATCTTCCACCTTTCACCTTAAATTTATGTCCCCTTGTAATGGTTTGTTCCACCCGGGGAAAAAGTCTCTGACTGTCTACTCTATCTATTCCCCTGATCATCTTATAAACCTCTATCAAGTCGCCCCTCATCCTTCTCCATTCTAATGAGAAAAGGCCTAGCACCCTCAACCTTTCCTCGTAAGACCTACTCTCCATTCCAGGCAACATCCTGGAATCTTCTTTGCACCTTTTCCAAAGCTTCCACATCCTTCCTAAAATGAGGCGACCAGAACTGTACACAGTACTCCAAATGTGGCCTTACCAAAGTTTTGTACAGCTGCATCATCACCTCACGGCTCTTAAATTCAATCCCTCTGTTAATGAACGCGAGCACGCCATAGGCCTTCTTCACAGCTCTATCCACTTGAGTGGCAACTTTCAAAGATGTATGAACATAGACCCCAAGATCTCTCTGCTCCTCCACATTGCCAAGAACTCTACCGTTGACCCTGTATTCCGTATTCATATTTGTCCTTCCAAAATGGACAACCTCACACTTTTCACGGTTAAACTCCATCTGCCACTTCTCAGCCCAGCTCTGCATCCTATCTATGTCTCTTTGCAGCCGACAACAGCCCTCCTTACTATCCACAACTCCACCAATCTTCGTATCGTCTGCAAATTTACTGACCCACCCTTCAACTCCCTCATCCAAGTCATTAATGAAAATCACAAACAGCAGAGGACCCAGAACTGATCCCTGCGGTACACCACTGGTAACTGGGATCCAGGCTGAATATTTGCCATCCACCACCACTCTCTGACTTCTATCGGTTAGCCAGTTCGTTATCCAACTGGCCAAATTTCCCACTATCCCATGCCTCCTTACTTTCTGCATAAGCCTACCATGGGGAACTTTATCAAATGCCTTACTAAAATCCATGTACACTACATCCACTGCTTTACCTTCATCCACATGCTTGGTCACCTCCTCAAAGAATTCAATAAGACTTGTAAGGCAAGACCTACCCCTCACAAATCCGTGCTGACTATCCCTAATCAAGCAGTGTCTTTCCAGATGCTCAGAAATCCTATCTTTCAGTACCCTTTCCATTACTTTGCCTACCACCGAAGTAAGACTACCTGGCCTATAATTCCCAGGGATATCCCTAGTTCCTTTTTTGAACAGGGGCACGACATTCGCCACTCTCCAATCCCCTGGTACCACCCCTGTTGACAGTGAGGACGAAAAGATCATTGCCAATGGCTCTGCAATTTCATCTCTTGCTTCCCATAGAATCCTTGGATATATCCCATCAGGCCCGGGGGACTTGTCTATCCTCAAGTTTTTCAGAATGCCCAACACATCTTCCTTCCTAACAAGTATTTCCTCGAGCTTACCAATCTGTTTCACACTGTCCTCTCCAACAATATCGCCCCTCTCATTTGTAAATACAGAAGAAAAGTACTCGTTCAAGACCTCTCCTAGCTCTTCAGACTCAATACACAATCTCCCGCTACTGTCCTTGATCGGACCTACCCTCGCTCTAGTCATTCTCATATTTCTCATATATGTGTAAAAGGCCTTGGGGTTTTCCTTGATCCTACCCGCCAAAGATTGTTCATGCCCTCTCTTAGCTCTCCTAATCCCTTTCTTCAGTTCCCTCCTGGCTATCTTATATCCCTCCAAAGCCCTGTCTGAACCTTGTTTCCTCAGCCTTACATAAGTCTCCTTTTTCCTCTTAACAAGACATTCAGCCTCTCTTGTCAACCATGGTTCCCTCACTCGACCATCTCTTCCCTGCCTGACAGGGACATACATATCAAGGACACGTAGTACCTGTTCCTTGAACAAGTTCCACATTTCACTTGTGTCCTTCCCTGCCAGCCTATGTTCCCAACTTATGCACTTCAATTCTTGTCTGACAACATCGTATTTACCCTTCCCCCAATTGTAAACCTTGCCCTGTTGCACGTACCTATCCCTCTCCATTACTAAAGTGAAAGTCACAGAATTGTGGTCACCGTCACCGCACTTGCCCTGGTTCATTACCCAGTACTAAATCCAATATTGCCCCTCCTCTGGTCGGACAATCTACATACTGTGTTAGAAAAGCTTCCTGGACACCCTGCACAAACACCACCCCATCCAAACTATTTGATCTAAAGAGTTTCCACTCAATATTTGGGAAGTTAAAGTCACCCATGACTACTACCCTATGACTTCTGCACCTTTCCAAAATCTGTTTCCCAATCTGTTCCTCCACATCTCTGCTACTATTGGGGGGCCTATAGAAAACTCCTAACAAGGTGACTGCTCCTTTCCTATTTCTGACTTCAACCCATACTACCTCAATAGGGTGATACTCCTCGAACTGCCTTTCTGCAGCTGTTATACTATCTCTAATTAATAATGCCACCCCCCCCCCACCTCTTTTACCACCCTCCCTCATCTTATTGAAACATCTATAACCAGGGACCTCCAACAACCATTTCTGCCCCTCTTCTATCCAAGTTTCCGTGATGGCCACCACATCGTAGTCCCAAGTAACGATCCATGCCTTAAGTTCACCCACGTTATTCCTGATGCTTCTTGCGTTGAAGTATACACACTTCAACCCATCTCCGTGCCTGCAAGTACTCTCCTTTGTCAGTGTTCCCTTCCCCACTGCCTCATTACACGCTTTGGCGTCCTGAATATCGGCTACCTTTGTTGCTGGACTACAAATCCGGTTCCCATTCCCCTGCCAAATTAGTGTAAACCCTCCCGAAGAGTACTAGCAAACCTCCCTCTCAGGATATTGGTGCCCCTCTGGTTCAGATGCAACCCGTCCTGCTTGTACAGGTCCCACCTTCCCCAGAATGCGCTCCAATTATCCAAATACCTGAAGCCCTCCCTCCTACACCATTCCTGCAGCCACGTGTTCAACTGCACTCTCTCCCTATTCCTAGACTCACTATCACGTGGCACCGGCAACAAACCAGAGATGACAACTCTGTCTGTCCTGGCTTTTAACTTCCAGCCTAACTCCCTAAACTTGTTTATTACCTCCACACCCCTTTTCCTACCTATGTCGTTGGTACCAATGTGCACCACGACTTCTGGCTGCTCCCCCTGCCCCTTAAGGATCCTGAAGACACGATCCGAGACATCCCTGGCCCTGGCACCCGGGAGGCAACATACCTTCCGGGAGTCTCGCTCGCGACCACAGAATCTCCTATCTATTCCCCTAACCATTGAATCTCCTACAACTATTGCTTTTCTATTCTCCCCCCTTCCCTTCTGAGCCCCAGAGCCAGACTCAGTGCCAGAGACCTGGCCGCTAGGGCCTTCCCCCGGTAGGTCATCCCCCCAACAGCATCCAAAACGGTATACTTGTTTTGAAGGGGAACGGCCACGAGGGATCCCTGCACTGTCTGCCTGTTTGTTTTTTCCCCCCTGACTGTAACCCAGCTATTCTTGTCCTGTGCCTTGGGTGTGGTTACCTCCCTGTAACTCTTCTCAGTCACCCCCTCTGCCTTCCGGATGATCCGAAGTTCATCCAGCTTCAGCTCCAGTTCCCTAACACGGTCTTTGAGGAGCTGAAGTTGGGTGCACTTCCCGCAGGTATAGTCAGCGGGGACACCGGTGGTATCCCTCACCACCCACATCCTACAGGAGGAGCATGTAACTGGCCTAGCCTCCATCCCCTCTTACCTCACAGAATATAGCTGCCCTGTGGACTAACTAGATCTCCGCCCTCCGACTCTGCTCCCAGTCAGCTACACTTTCTGTAAACTCCTGGCACTCTTCTCACTCTTTGCGGAAATATCGGAAACAAAATGAAAGGAGCACCTTACTCCCTCCTCACCTAACTCCCTCGGTCACCAAACTCTCACTATCGCACTCAAATGCACCAAATTCAGCACTCAGTGCAAACAAAATCACTCACAGAATTCCCACGTGCCTTGCGCATCCTCTGCCGGAACTGTGACTGCCAGGCGATATCGGCTACCCAGCACGGAGCTGCTGATCAGGGACGCTTATGTCGCGGGCATGAACTCTACCTATATCCGCCAGTGATTACTAGAAGGGGGGACACTCGGCCTCCGAGACACAGTACAACACACTGGAGGTGGCCTCCCAGAACATGGGGGCCTACATCTCCGACCGCGCGGCACCCTCGTGGGCTTCGTGGGTGCAGCCATCAACCGACCCGGGTGCGACGCAAGCCTGCGCTGCACAGCGGCCCACCATCGCCGGAGGCCCGAGGTGGTACTTCTGCGGCCAGGCTAATCACCCCAGACAACGCTGCCCGGCACAGAACACAACTGGTAATGGCTGTGGGAAGAAGGGCCACTTCGCAGGCCCAATGCCTGCCAGGCCCAATCCCCCCCTAAATCTTCTAGGCCTAGCAGTGCTGCCTGCTGCCTGTGGGGGCCGCCCCCAGCTGCCACGCCACCTGCCATGTGCGACCCATGGGCACCGCCATCTTTAATTTTGGCCGACACGTGCGACCCACGGGGGCCGCCATCTTGGACGCCATCGCCGCTGCCGCCCGCCACATGCGACTCATGGGGGCCGCCATCTTGGGACCACTCCGCAGCCTCCCGGGAGCCCAGCTCACCCAACCGTACGCTGGCTGCCGCTACCTCTGACCGGCCTACCAACTGCCTTTCGCCGTTCACCTCCGTCACACTTGACCAGTCCCGGCCGCACCACCTCGCGAAGTCCACGATGACCGTCCGGATCAACGGGCCTGCCTTTTTGACTCCGGGAGCACTGACAGCTTCATACACCCAGAATCAGTAAGGCGCTGCTCCCACCCCATCCTTCCCGCGATCCAGAAAATCTTCCTGCCTTCCGGATCCCATGCAGTAGAAATCCGGGGGTACTGTGTCGCGACCCTTATTGTACAAGGTGTGGAGAACACTAACTTTAGGCTCTACGTCCTCCCCCATCTCTGCACTGCCCGATTACTGGGGCTCGATTTCCAGTGCATTCTCCAGAGCTTTATCTTAAAGTTCGGTGGACCCCTGCCCCCCCCTCACTGTGTAGCCTCGCGACCCTTAAGGTCGCCCCACCCACCCTCTTCGCAAACCTCACCCCGGACTGTAAGCCCGTCGCTACCAGAAGCTGATGCTACAGTGCCCAGGACAGGGCCTTCATCAGGTCGTAGGTCCAGCGACTCCTGTGAAAGGGGATCATTGAGGCTAGTAGCAGCCCCTGGAGACTCCAAGTGGTGGTCGTCAAGACTGGGGAGAAGCACCGGATGGTCATTGATTACAACCAGACCATTAACCGGTACACGCAGCTCGATGCGTACCCCCTCCCCCCGCATATCTGACATGGTCAATCAGATTGTGCACTATCGAGTCTTCTCCACAGTCGACTTGAAGTCCGCGTACCACCAGCTCCTTATCCACTCGGAGGACCGCCAATACACTGCCTTCGAGTCAGATGGCCACCTCTACCACTTCCTCAGGGTCCCCGTTGGCATCACCAACGGGGTCTCGGTCTTCCAAAGGGAAATGGACCGAATAGTTGACCAGTACGGGCTGCGGGCCACGTTCCCGTACCTAGACAATGTCACCATCTGTGGTCATGACCAGCAGGACCATGACGTGAACCTCCGGAGCTTCCTCCACACCGCTGAACTCCTGAACCTAACCTATAATAGAGAGAAATGCGTCTTCTGCACAACCCGCCTAGCCATCCTCGGCTACATCTGGGAACACGGAGTCCTAGGGCCCGACCCTGACCAATCCTGGAACTTCCCCTCCCCTCCACTGATCGCAACGTGTACTTCCTCAACATCGTTGACGAGTACTCGAGATTCCCCATCGCCATCCCCTACTCTGACATGACCTCTGCCTCCGTTATCAAGGCCCTGTGCAGTCTTCTTGTTTTGTTATGTTTCCTTCGTGACATAAGCGGCTTCCTTGCATTGCATTTGTCAAGGAAGGTCGAGACGTGTAAATAACTTTAACACATTTATTTACACTATGTACACTTTTATAACTTGGGTTCAACACTACTGCTAATCCTATTGTAGCTACCTAACTTGCGAACAATCTGCTGTCTTCCACGTGGTGGGTGTAATAATGAATCAACCCTGTGCCTCTCCTCACTGACTGTCTCCACTGGCCGAAGGGGCTGATCATGTGTGTCGTGTCCTTTATGTATCGGTTGGTGTAATGCCCCCCTGTGGTCGTGTCACCTCTTTGTGTATCGTGAATGTCCATTGGTCGCCTCCCATGTAGCTTATCTATTGGTTGAGTGTGTGTGTATGATGTTTCTGGTGCTCCCTCTAGTGTCTGTCTAGCTTACATGTATTTAGTGATGCACATCACCACATCCTCCCCTTTTTATATGTTCATATTTTCTGTACACTTTAAGAAAAACTGAACAAAGAACAGGTCGAGAAGGTAAGGTATATACAAGTCATGGAAACGGTGATTAAACAATAAGTCCAAATCATTCATGTGAGTCCATAAACCATCAATCATCATGGTCAAATGTCTCTCTTGGTTATGAACGCCATCAACAGGAACCAAGAAGCGGTCGAATCACTGCGCTGTCCGCCTTGGAGTCTTTTTCTTTTTTCTTTTTATGTTTGTGGTGGTGCTGTCGGATGGCATCTTGTAGTTGATGGGTCGTTGACATTGAAGAGGTACCATCAACAGTATCATTCAAGGTCATGGATGTGCCAGATGTTGAAGTCGGATGAGACTGTGCATACTGGTTCTGGCCACATGCTGTGCTGGAAGGGTGATTCTGCTGAGAAGCGTTGAAGTATGTCGCTTTGGAGACAGAATTGCTGCTCGCATCAATGTCTGGTGATGGTGTGAAACTAGAACCTTGCATCTGATAGGAACATGCTGTCTGGCCAGGCTGCGGTGCAGCAAATCCTGGGCAGTAACTAAGGCATCCAGTCTGTAGTGCAGATTGCGCTGGCGGTAGTCCTCCTTCGGTCTTGATTCCATTAGTGGGCAATCCGTAGTGCTGGCCTGTTTGAGAATATGCTGCACAGACTGCTGGCTGCTGCAGTTTTGAATACTGGGTTTGTCCATCGTGAGCTGTCATTGGCCGCACTGTCGGTGTGGAGCAAATGTGTGGACATAGCTGTGGTGAAAATTGGTGTATTTCTCTTGGACTGTAGCTGCTGCTTGTTATTGCTGACCCAGTGTGATTGTCACGTGATCCATCTCCTGTCGTTGTGGCATCTGCTGTCACCCTGAGCGTGCCATCACTGAGGTTGCGACACTGTCTGTCTGGAGTAAAGTCTGGCTTACGTGAATCAGAGTCGGCGTTTGGTTGCTCCCCATCTGGAGTCTGGTCTGTTTTTTGTTGATGCTCCCCGTCCGGAGTCTTAGCAGGTTCACTGGAGTCAGCTGAGATTTCTTGAAGCTGCACTTCTGGAGTTGGAACATGCAGGAATGCATTGACTAGTGGAGAGGTTTGAGCAATTGAGGGTGGAAGTAGTGTGGTGTCACCGGAGTCACCAGTGGTCTCACCATGATCGTCGAGTGCCTCTGTACGCACTAGCTGAGGTCTGTCACTTTGCACCTTTTGCATGGGAAGTGGGATGCTGTCGTCACTCGTTTCACATACCGTGGGTATATCCTCAGTAGCTGCTTGCTGTTCACTAGGGTTGGGTAAATTGTCAGAGTTTTCATCTGGTGGTGCACACCATGTCGGTGGACTGTCATTGTCTTGCCGTTGTCCTTCATTTGGGCTTTTCTTCTTTGGAATTTTAAATCTTCCCCCAGACCTTACAGAACCTTGTTCATTTCCCTCTATTTCTCCCGTATGTAGGGCATCAAATGTTGGATCCAATATTTCTTTCGTCATTGTACTAGTTTCCAAAGAACAGTCCGTTTCAATTTTCTTCTCAGTTACTTCATATGTATCCTTTTCTAATGTACATGCCTTCATAGTCTCTGGGTCTGATTTTGCTGGGACTGGCATAGTCACAGTCTCTCTTTTACTGTTCTCAATTGCCCACATTCTACTCCCCAGACATAAATGCTTAATCTCTGGAGTTAATGTGGTACAATGGATAATCAGGTCGACCTTATCTGCATCTTCACCATCACTGGAAAGCACAATTGGTTCACTTGAAACTGCTGCGGGTTTTAAGTGCTTTGTCTGGCTCCTCGATGTCGGCGTCCTCAGGATTCTTGCACCAATGTTCTGCTCATTTATCAGTGGAGTGTGCATAGGTTCAATGCGATTAGTATTCCCATCAGGGTTTGAAGAGTCATTACTGACTAACTGCTGGTCTCTGAAGTTGGGACTTTGCGGTTTTGTGTTGAAGGGAGACAGTTGTCCCTGCTGTAGATATGATTCAGGTTGTGTTATTTCCATTAAATGAGGATCAATGTCTTGTCCATTTTTTCGATCCGTACTAAAGCAATGGCAATTTTCAGTCTGCTCCTTGCAAGTTAGACATACAAGTAATTTCTTTATAAAATCCTCAGCATCCTTCTGTGACTGTGCAGCATTATTAATATCTCTTCGGCTGTAATGATCCTGAAGGTCAGCGCATAATCCTTTTTTCTTCGGGCTTGGAAGAGGCGATTCCTTTGGCTTGTCTTCATTTGGGCTTGAACAGTCATCAGCGCTGTGCCCTTCATTGTAGCATGATAGTCTTGCTGTGCAGTGGAGTGTGGTAGACTGTTATAGCCTTCTTGCTGTTTACGTGAGCATGGCAGACTTGCATCATCTGCCGCTAGTTGGTCAGAGGAGGTTGCTAGACCCTCATGGTCTTGTTCCTGCAAGGACTGCGCATTGGAGTCTTGCGTTGCTTCCCTCGTAGGGTCGGGAACCCTGAGCGGGGCGTGGACCACGCTCTGTGTGGCAGCCGGCCGCTGTCTGTGGGCTTGTACCGCTTTCTGTCTCTTAATTTCAGGCTGCAGCATCATCCTGCACTGATGAGTTGGGACGTCGTATCTGCTGGGTTGAAGATCCTCAGATCCGAAAAGTGAATCCGCATCTGCGTCGGATTCAATGCGGGGGTCGCCAATGTGCAACCTGAAAGGTTCGTCCGGGTCATAGCCATCTAGGACCATGGAGCTGTCATTGGGCTCGCGAGGTCCGGAAAAAATGTAAAGATCGGTATCGAAGTATTCGAGGTCGGAATCATCGGTTTCTGCGTAGGTAACTGCTTGTTGCAGGGTTCTTCGGAGGTTAAATTCATTTCCTGGTTCAATTTGAGGCATTGTGCTGTCATTCCAGGTGAAGGAAGGTTGTTTTACAGCTTTTGAAGATTTTTTCTTTGATTTGGGACGTTTCCCCTTTAAATTGGATTTGGGACGTTTCCCCTTTAAATTGGTGCGGTCTGGGGCCTCTGACGTCATGACGTGCGTGATGTAGCACGTAGGTAGCAATTGCGCTTGCGCAGATCGCTGTTCCTTTACCAATGGCCGTTTTCTTGATTGCGCATGCGCAAACGAACCTTCTGGTTCTGCGCACTTCTCGCGCAACTGCGCTGGTGTAGTCCCTTTAGCAAGATGGCCGCCGACCTCGACCCAAATCGCTCTCAGGTCCGGGAATTCGACCTCCGGGATTTCGGCCTCGAGGTGAGTACTGGCGCTTCTCTTACCTTTCCTTGCCGATTGGAGTGTGTTTTCCTCACAGTATTTGCCGAATTTGTCCAGGACTGCCTGGAAGTCGTACCTGTTTTGCCCCTTGGAGAACTTGAATTTGTTAAAGATTTCCTCTGCTTTTGCACCGGCGATGGTGAGGAGAAACTCTCTTTTTTCATCATCTGCCAGGTCTGAAGTTCGGATGCCACCAGGTAGAGTTCAAACGTTTGCCGGAATCGCTGCCAGCTTTCGCGGAGATCGCCGTGGCACTGGAGCTGCTGCGGTACCAGGAGCCCGTACATCTTGCCTGGGTATTGCTGGTTGTCACTGTACGCTGAGATATGGCTATCTGGATTTTAGCAGTTCACTACTGGTACCATGTTTTGTATTGTTTCCTTCATGACATAAGCGGCTTCCTTGCATTGCATTTGTCAAGGAAGGTCGAGATGTGTAAATAACTTTAACACATTTATTTACACTATGTACACTTTTATAACTTGGGTTCGACACTACTGCTAATCCTATTATAGCTACCTAACTTGCTAACAATCTGCTGTTTTCCACGTGGTGGGTCTAATAATGAATCAACCCTGTGCCTCTCCTCACTGACTGTCTCCACTGGCCGAAGGGGCTGATCATGTGTGTCGTGTCATTTATGTATCGGTTGGTGTAATGCCCCCCTGTGGTCGTGTCACCTCTTTGTGTATCGTGAATGTCCATTGGTCGTCTCCCATGTAGCTTATCTATTGGTTGAGTGTGTGTGTGTGATGTTTCTGGTGCTTCCTCTAGTGTCTGTCTAGCTTACATGTATTTAGTGATGCACATCACCACACTTCTCACCCTGTTCGGGTTCCCCGCCTACAGCCACAGTGACCGGAGCTCCTCCTTTATGAGTGACGAGTTGCGTCAGTTCCTGCTCAGCAAAGGCATCACTTCCAGCAGGACGACCAGCTATAACCCCCAGGAAACGGGCAGGTGGAGAGGGAGAATGCGACGGTCTGGAAGGCCGTCCTTCTCGCCCTACGGTCGAAAAGTCTCCCAGTCTCCCGCTGGCAGGAGGTCCTCCCCGATGTGCTCCACTCCATCCGGTCGCTCCTATGTACAGCCACCAACGACACTCCTCATGAACGTATGTTTGCCTTCCCCAGGGAATCCACCTCCGGGGTCTCGCTTCCGTCCTGACAGTCCCGGGCCCGTCCTTCTCCGGAAGCATGCGAGGAGCCATAAAATCGACCCCCTCGTCGAGGAGGTCCTGCTGCTCCATGCAAACCCTCAATATGCCTACGTGGCATGCCAGGACGGGCGGCAGGACAGGGTCTCCCTTCGGGATTTGGCACCTGCATGTTCCCCGGCGACCATCACCACCACCACCCCCCCTACACCGTCTTCCCCCACCCCTGCCCACCTCCCTCACGAACTGACACCCACAGCCCCACCGGCAACAATCACCATCATCTCCTCCCACACCCCCCCCCCTTTCGCCGACTCAACATCTGGATGAAGAAGAAGAAGTCAACACGCTCCCGGACGCGCAGGGCTCGACGCCAGCACCCACACCACAGCCGGGACTGAGGCGATCACGGCGGAAAGTCAAGGCCCCAGACAGACTTGACCTTTAAGACCACTTTACCACCACTGGACTCTTTTTAAACACGGGGTGAATGTTGTAAACCACGTTATTGCATTATATGTATTGTATTGTGTTGTGCATGCTTGTGCATGCCTGGGCTTGTCCAGATTGGCTCCACCTGTGGCTCCTCCCCCTCAGGCTTATGTATGAAGGTGGCAAGTCTCCACCTCCTACCCAGTTCGGGTCCAGAGGCAGGAAGCTTGCTGTTTAGTATATGAAAGCCTCAGTTACGTTCATCACTCATCGTATGTTATTGATGGTGTATCACCCTGGCAGGCTGTGCCTCTGGGCTGTAGGACAGCAGGAAGGATGGTGAGCGGACCAATTCGGCTGGCGTGGTTTTCTCTAAGGCGGGCTTCCTGTGCCTGAGGTGGTCCATGTGTTTCTGTACATTTTGTTTCTCTGGTCTTGACCTTGTACGAGACTTGGCCCCATTTTCTCCACCATGACCCCTCGGACCCATTGAGAGCAGCCTCCACAATTGCGGACATGTACGCCATTTCCGGTCGGTCATGCGTCCGATGGTGATGATTTTTTTTTTGCTTGTCTTGTTTTGCCTCCAGTTCCCCGTTGAGATTCAGGAACGTTAAGCTCAGGCGGGTGCTGGGATGTCGGCCCATGCGTAGTTCCACCGGAGCCATCGCAGTTGTTACATAGAACTGTACAGCACAGTACAGGCCCTTCAGCCCACGATGTTGTGCCGACCATTTATCCTAATCAAAGATCAACCTAGCCTACACCCCATCAAATTACTGCTGTCCATGTGCCTGTCTAAGAGTCGATTAAATGTCCCTAATGACTCTGACTCCACCACCTCTGCTGGCAGTGCATTCCACACACCCACCACTCTCTGTGTAAAGAACCTACCTCTGACATCTCCCCAATACCTTCCTCCAACATGCGATATAGTCCTGTGGTTAAATAAAAATGATGACAGCTTTGTATCGAGACAGCCTGTGTTCTGCTTCCTCGTGCCACATTTGGATGTCTGGACCGCCTGCCCGGCTAAACCGTTCGAGGACAGATGGTATGGGACTAGGCGTATGTGTTTTACTGGAACTCCACACTGGTGAATGGGGTCCCACTATCCATGATGAGCACCTCTGGTATTCCATGGGTACTGAACGACTGGTACAGTTTTTCCACAGTTGCTCTTGAGGTGGTAGAGGCCATCCGGTGCACGGTCAACCATTTTGAATGGGTGTCTATGAGGATCAGGAACATCGACCTCATGACGGTCCAGCGAAATCGGCATGCTCCCGTAACCAGGGCCGCCCTGTTTAGCCCTGGCCATTCGCAGGGGTGAAGTGAGGCCGACGACGGGATTGTTTTGTTCTCCTGGCATGCTGATCACTGTTTCACCATGACCATGACACATAGTACCCAGCGTTGGACCCAGGCCGGGGTTATCAGGGGAACTGCCTTGTCCTCTTTGAAGACGTCCATGAGGAGTTTATGGTATGTGTCGATCTGGGCTTATCACCTCTCTGCATCAGCCAGGATCCTGGATCCATATGTTATCGTTCATTCGGTCCAAGTGAGAGGTTCTGTTCATTATAATCTTGTAGTCGCTGCAAAGATCGACTGACTTGTCCGGCTTCAACACTAGTGCTGCCCATTCCATGAATTAGACCAGGCGTATGATGTCTAGGTTCTCCAACCGTTGCAATTCAGTTTCCACCTTATAGAATTATAGAATCATAACATTTACAGTACAGAAGGAGGACATTCGGCCCATTGAGTCTGCACCGGCCCTTGGAAAGAGCACTCTACCCAATCTCACACCTCCACCCTATCCCCATAACTCAGTAACCCTACCCTTTTGGACACAAAGGGCAATTTAGCATGGTCAATCCACCTAACCTGCACATCTTTGGATCTTCGTGAGTAGGGTGTACGTGACTGGTCATGCCCGAAAGTACTAGGGCTGGGCCTCCTTGTCGAAATAAACTTTCACCCTGATCCCTTTTATTTTCCTAAGGCCTTCCTGGACAGCCTCTGGATATTTTCCAAGGACCACATATATGTTGCCAGCACCCATGTTGAAGATCCACTGCCAGTCCAGGCAAAGTTTCTGCAACCAATGGTGGCCTAAAAAGCTGAGTCTGGGTCTTTGTACCACACCCAATGGAAGTTGACTGTCTGTGTCCATGGGTGACCTAAGTCATGATGATTCCTACAGTTCACCTGTACATGGCACCAATCTGGCCCTGGTATTGTGTAAGCTTAGGGGCAGGATGTTCATTCGGAGTCGATGAAAGGTCTGCTGTCCAAAGTTGGAGACGGCAGCTTCAGGGTCAGTCTCCATGTCTAGGGGGTGACCATTGACATGGAGTTTAATCCAAATTGGGACCACTTGGGGCGGTGATGAAGTTCAGTTGTACCATCTCTTCCCCCTTAGGCTGGTCAACATGTGAGGCCCTGGCCTGAGGTGACTTCATCTTCTGGCTGGGTCTGTACTTGCTCTGCCAATTCTGGTGGCCTTGGCTTTGGCATGTCCTATTGCCCCATGTGCAGCAATGCCCTGTGTGCTCCCCATAGTCCTCTAGTCTGCATGTGGTGGTCTGTGGCTGTTGAGCCTTGTGTTGGTACCATATCATAGAATCATAGAATTTACAGTACTGAAGGAGGCCATTCGGTCCATCGACTCTACACCGGCCCTTGGAAAGAGCACCCCACCCAAGTCCATACCGGCACACTATCCCCGTAAACCCACCCCACCTTTTTTTGGACGCTACGGGAAATTTAGCATGGCCAATCCACGTAACCTGCACATCTTTGGACTATGGAAAGAAACTGGCGCACCCGGAGGAAACCCACGCAGACGCGGGGAGAACGTGCAAACTCCACACAGACAGTGATCCAACCCGGGAATTGAACCTGGGACCCTACAGCTGTGAAGTAACAGTGCTAACCACTGTGCTACTATGCCACCCCCTGGTTGTTGGCTTAGAAGCGGGTGGGTCACATGAGTACCATCCCTAAGAGGCGTAGTTCTTTTGTATGGGGATCGTCTGCCGCTTTGGACACGTTAATCAATGGAATCCTGGGCCCCTTTTTTGGTGTTTCACGAAATAAGTCAGTTCTATGGCTCTTTTTATGTCCAGGGTTCGCTCTGCCAATAGTTTCCACTGGGTAGCTATGTTCTTTATTCAGCATACTAATACGTCTCTGAGCATTACTGGGAGGAACAGTCCATATTCAAAATGTTCTGCTCATTTCCATAGACATGTTAGGGACTCTGTTACTGATTCTTCAGGGATTCTTCCACCCGTTCTGAATCCATGGGTGAGATTTTCCAGCCGCGTCCGCCTGGTGGCCAGAGAATCTCGCCCGAGGCCAATGGACTTCTCTATTGTCCGTGTCTCGCCCGTGGTGTTCTTCCAGCGGGTGGGGCGGAAGAATCCAGCCCTATATCTTTATATCTTTGTTGTATTACAGACGGCTTCGGGTCAGAGTGGTTCACCACTAGTTCGAAGAGCTCGTCGAAGGGCTTTGAGTTTGGGGCTGCCGGGTAGATGGGGCTTTTGATGATGCCAAACATTGGGACCCCGCAACCAGTCAGGAGAATCACCTTCTGTCAGTCTTCAGTGTCTATGCTGTTTGCCTGAAAGAAGTATCGTATTCTTTAAGCATACTGACCCCAATCCTCTACCCCTGCATCGTATGGCTCCAACTTTCTGAGCAGCGACTTCCTCGAATCTCCTTTGGTTTTGTTTTCTTACCAGACTACTCAGTTTCGGCAAAGTTGTCCGAAATCACTTTTCTTCCCCTTTTTCCTCATCGCCAGTATAATGATCCAACAAACCCGAGAAGAAAGGTTCATTTAAGTTTATTAGAAACTTAGAGGTTAAGGCTGCTACCGTGGCATACAATAATAGTCGAGAACTAATGAGAGTGCACGTCCCGGTTCGGGCCGGTATTTAAAGGGATAAGTAACGAGCCCCAGCAGGGTGGACCTGCGTGGGGAAGCATGTATTCTATGGGTGCCATGAAGCGATTTATCAGTGTATCTCCATGGGCCCCGTGAGGTTAGACACAAGACAAGAGACAGCAGGCGAATCTCTGAGATACCGGCCTGCCCATGCATCACCTTCCTACGAGAGAGCAAATTATTTCCCAGATCTAATGACAGCAGACTGCTCACACCCCTCCCCATTCCCTGCATGGCATGGAATACGAGGGAATCCTGCTATCGGGCCACCATCTTGAGCGGGTGGCCCGATAGTGATGCGCGGCTGGCCAACCCACGGATCGCAATGCTCTGACCTCCCCCCCCCGCCCCACCACCACCAGCAGCCCCCCACCCCCGGATTGCCTGGGTGCCCTCCCTAACAGAGAGTGGGAGTGAACCAACCCACCATCCCCAGGAACCCCTGTAATAGGGGACACCCCACAGAGACCTCTGTAATAGTGGGACATGTGATAAGAGGACCTCCCACAGGGGCCCCTGTGATAGGGAGACCCCCCACAGGGACCATGTAACTAAGGGGACACCCCCAGGGAACCCCTGATTAAACAAACTCACCCCCACAGGCACCACCTAACTAAGGGAACACCGCTTCCCCCAGAAAAGAGATCCCTGTCTGGAAGCTAGAGAGCAGTCCAAACAGATGCTGTGGGAAGTATTATAGCTGTAATACGTACCTTGTAACTCCACATGTCCATTCCTCAAAAAGAGCAGCTGTGCCTGCATCTGTTTCCCACAGATGCACCATCAGCAAGCCATTCATAGCTTTCCAGTAGTAGTCTGTGATTGACAGCTCGTAAAAACCATCTGCGACTTTGATTCATTCATATCCTTTCACACTTCAGTGGCCTAAGCGGTGAAACCCCAAAGTTTGTGAACATTGACCACATCAAAGAAAGGTAAGTGCATTCCCAGCACTAAGTGCATTCCAATCACTCAAGCATGTGTTTTCACCATGAGGTCCACCAGGTCAAAGCCACAATTGTAGAGACCACAAGTGAACCGCGTCCAATTGATTCCTGGCCGCAGAGACCGGAGAATCATGGGAGGGCAGGGCATAGGGCGCCGGGCCCGCTAAATAGAGACAACTGAGTCATTACGACTCATTTGCATTTATTAACATATTCCCACTGGCGTGCGGTGTGGAGCTTGTTGACGACAACAGCAGGGGGTTGGAGCATGGCATTCAGGACGACGCCCGGAACCGATCCTGATTTTGCCCTGGCATCCAATTCTCCGTCCCATTGGCGGACACATTCCAGGCGTCCCGGGGCTGGAGAATCCCACCCCTTAAATACACTTGCACCTTCTATATAAACACAACATTTAGCCATGGAACTGCTGCATCAATTTGTATCAGTTTAGTGAACAGTGTATACAGCATTTCCATTTTTGTTTCAAAAATCATTTTGGGATAGAATATTCTGGAAGAAAAATAAAGCAGGGACAAACTGTTCAACAGCATATCCCTCAAGAAAGGAATGTATGCGTTGGTATGCCCAACAGGTGGGAAGATTTCTGAAGCTGAATTGATAAGTGCTATCATTTCTCACAGTGATGTGACTGTGGCTGTCAGAAATTAGTTCCAAGAGGTAATACTTTCCATAATAGGCCTCTCAATAGAATAGGGTTGTTTCCTTTAGCTCAGTGAAGAGCAACCTAGGCTAGTGAGTAAGCGCATGAGTATCTCTCCTTCATCTCAGAAGATTGAAATTGGGCTTGTTCACTGAACATGACCCCATAAATAAGATTAAATACATTTAACACACCCCAAATATTTCATAATGAGTTATTAAAAATGCTTCATCATTTATATATTCATAGAACTATCATCAGATTCAAATAGTAAAAACAAAATAAATGTTTACTCTTTGGACACAGAGGGAGCGCACGGCTCTCACAATACATGTTGTGGGCAGTCAGCTTGTGCCTCACTTGCCTTCGCTTTATGTGCGATCACTTCAGCTATAACCGGTAGGTAAAAACTAGGTGAACAGAAGTCAGCGGAATGCGACAAATCTGCACGTGGGCTACACTCAGAACCCAGATGGGCCGCAGGTTGCCCACCACTGGTCTAGTCAATTCCAAAATCTTGTCAAACGGTAGATATAAAAATACTTAAACGCTCCCCTCATTGCTCCCAAAAATGGCAGCAACACATTTTAATTTGAGGTATATTGATTTCTCTGAATGAACCAACTGCAGCGCAATGCAGATTAACATACACATATTTAACCCTTTGACCTTCAGAAATGTATATTCACTTTCTCCAACTAACCATGTCCACTTCAGTCTTTTGTCTCAAGGGGCTGATCAGGTGAAAATTTTTTGCAACAATCTGCCTTCCTTCATCATATTTCCCAGGTCCAGTCCTTCCAGTGAGACATACCTGCTCAATCTGAGGTTGGTAAATTTAATCCCATTTAAGATAAGGGGATAAACCTTCGGTTCCCACCCGCCATGGGAATCGTCGCAGGTGGGATGGAAGACTTGATGGACTGTTTGAAAGGTTCGTTGACTTCGGGCGTAAACTTCCAATCTTGGGGCGGGAGGAAACAGGAAATCCCGACCACAGCCTCTGGGATTTTGTCGGGTCAGCCAATGGGATGAGAAGATAGGTAAACTCAATATAGAGAGCCAGAGCCCAAACACATCTCCAAGTTCCGCATCCCCGAAATGATTGTGAAGGCATTGGAGAGGGTGCAGAAAGGATTCACGAGAATAGTTCCTACGATGAAAAACTTCAGTTGTGTGGTTAGGGTGGAGAATGGAACTGTTTCCCTTGGAGAAGAGAAAGTTGAGAGGTGATTTGACAGATGAATTCAAAATCATGAGGGATCTGGATGGAGTAGATAGAGAGGACTGTTCCCATTGGTTGAAGGAATGAAAACCATAGGACACATATTTAAGGGCTTTGGCAAAAGAAGGAAAGGAAACATGAGGGAAAATATTTTTACGCAGCGAGCGGTTAGGATCTAGAATGCACTGTCTGAAAATGTGGTGCAGGGAGAGTCAATCATGGCTTTCAGAAGATGGGGAGTTAAAATACATCTTTTACAATTACTGTTTTTATCTTCACCTGTAACTAATCTTGTGTGGGTGCGAGAGTGAGAGCGAAATGTCATTATTAATCTCCAGGGAAAAGGCTGTGGCAGAATAAACAAACCTTTCTCCTTTTAAATGCAAACTGCTTGCTTGCTGCTGGGTTGTTTAAAATTGACTCCATTACTCTGAAGTAAGGAATACGCACACTGCCACATGCAAATTTAAATGATCATGGGCAATAAAGAGTAAAACTTCAAAACTGTCCGTTTTTCCATCTCCAAACCCAAACCCATTGTCATCACTCGCCATCCCGACCCACCACCAGTCTGATGCAATGAGGAGAATTGCTGTACCGTAATTTAGCTGATATCGATTCTGTTGTGAGAGTAAAGTCAGCAATTCCTTGACGGAAGTGCAGAGGAGTCCCACAATGTTGTGGTAACGCACTCATTATTCAGTTTGAGCATAGTGGTCATATGATGAATGTATTATAAAACGATAACTTAGAATCATAGAACGTTTGCAGCAAAGAGGCCACTTGGCCCATCATGTGGGCGCACAGTGGTTAGCACCGTTGCTTCACTGCGCCAGGGTCCCAGGTTCGATTCCAGGCTTGGGTCACAGTCTATGCGGAGTCTGCATGGGCGTTTCCTCTGGGTGCTCCGGTTTCCTCCCACAAGTCCCGAAAGACGTGCTGTTAGGTGATTCGGACATTCTGAATTCTCCCTGCATGTTCCCGAACAGGCTCCGGAATGTGGCGACTAAGGGCTTTTCACACTAACTTCATTGCAGTGTTAATATAAACCTACTTGTGACAATAAAGGTTATTATTATTATGTTGACGCCAACCAAAAAACTCAAAAACATGGGAAGGAGAGAAAAAAAATCACATATCAGCAACGTAAGGGAAATAAATTTATTTTTATCCCTCAGTGATTTGATTATATACATACATGACAAAGACATTGCTGCTAGCCATTCACATAAAGCGTTGTTATATAATAACTGATAGAGATAGAGCTGAGTACAGGGTGAAGCACACTGCTAGATTTTATTTATTCTAATACCTTCAATCTTGAAATAACCTTTATATTTTTCTGCCTCCCAGTAAACATATCATCTGAAAAACAGCATGTTAATGAAAGCAGTTTGATTGGTCATTTTTCCAACAACATTTAAAAACTTCATACATTTGTTAATGAGCATTCCATGATAACAACAATTTGAATGAAGTGAGAAACCTGAACTATTTTAAACACCATGTACATTTTTTCAAAACTCATCCTTAGACCACTCCACCCAGGCAAATATAGACTTTTCACAGGTTTAAATTATAATCTCATATTTGTAATAAAGTATATTTTGACGCAGTTTTTCTTTTCTGACGCCAAACTGCTCTTAATTTTTATTTATCTAGGTCATTCCATAGTCAACAAAAATACAGCAATCTGAATTTAGGATTTGAAAAAAATAATCATTTCTTAGTGAAAATATTCACTTGATATTAAAGTGCGGCATGTGTCTGTGTGAGAGAGATGTTCAGATCTGTACTGAGTTGCCTTAGCAGTGTCAAAATTCCTCATTGCAGGAGACAGCCATTAAAGCAAGTGTTGGCTGTCACTGCAGGGGAGAGGTTTGAGGGTTCTAATGGGGTATTAACAGAAGTTTAGGTGTCAGAGCAAGAGAACCATCTATCACTCAGAGGAAATTCACCCTTTAAACTCTCACGTTCCACTCTTCAAAAATATCTTTTTTTTACTTTATACACAGGTAACTGATGTTGCATTCCAGTCAAGGATTCAGATTACAGATTTGATATATATATATATATATATTAGGCAAAAAATAATCAGTTACTTTTATACATTTTCATAACTACAAGGTCTGTTCGGTGTCTACCTCAATATCTTTGGACTTAAAAGTGCAAAGTTTGGAACAGAATAAATGTCCCAAAATGGGTAAATTAGATTCAGGCCTCCATTTTCTAATGATTGGTTGCATAGACCTCTGTAGGCCTGGACCTGGGAACTGAATTAGGTCTCCTATTGCTCTTTTCTGGAGAGGAGGGAGTAAAAGAAGAAAGGGGTAGAGTCTTGTGGTATTTGTCAAAAATCCCACTTTACTAGACTGTGAGGGGGAGGGCGTAGAATTTTCAATATGCTGCATGGGGTGTGGTAGGTGCTATGATATAGCTGTCATTGTGTGTCACTATGGAAATTGCCCAATTTTTCATTCCCATTGAGTGCAGGGGCTGTTTAGCACAGGGCTAAATCGCTGGCTTTGAAAGCAGACCAAGGCAGGCCAGCAGCATGGTTCAATTCCCATAACAGCCTCCCCGAACAGGCGCTGGAATGTGGCGACTAATGGCTTTTCACAGTAACTTCATTGAAGCCTACTTGTGACAATAAGCGATTTTCATTTCATTCATTTCCAATGGGATCGAAAATTGGGCGATTTCTAAAACTGGAGGTTATAGCAATTGCACCCTAGGGCATCAGATCTACCATCCACGCTCATATCTCTGATTGCCGATCCTTATGGATACTCCAAGCTGGCGATCCCTGGCCATTTTGTAAGGTCACCTAGCTCCATACTTTGGACATGTTACTTCCATTGAGTTTCCTCCCACTTCATCTGGATTAGCATTGAGTACTGATGCACAGCACCACCGAGTGGTAAGAAACATGTTTGCATCAGTGAGTTCCCCACACACCCGGTTACTAATCAGAGCAGGCCCAACAATGCAGAGGCTAAATGACCTTCAAAGGAGCAAAGGAAGGGGAAAAAATTGGACAATTCCATTAGATCGCCTGCGCAGCTTTACGGGTAGATGGTTTTTAAAGTGTTAGCCATTGGGACAGGGTTACTTGCTGAAGAATGTTGTGTGTGTGTAGCATGTGAATCTAACTGTAACAGCTTGAATTTACATTGCGCTGTCATTGTTGAAAAGGCCCTAAGATGTATTTGCGTTTATTTAGGTGAAAGCAAAATACTGCAGTTACTGGAAATCTGAAATAAAAGCAGAAACTGCTGGAAATACTTTTTTATTCATTTAAGGAACATGGGCATCGCAGGCTCGGCCAACATTGTTGTCCATCCCTAATTTCCCTTGAGAAGGTGATGGTGAGCTGCTTTCTTGAACAACTGCAGTCTGTGCTGTTAGAGGGAAGTATTTAGCAGGCTTGGCAACACCTGTGAAGAGGGTAACATACTATTTCAGGTCTGTGAGGTGATGAAATATCACAGGCCTGAAACGTTAACTCTTGTTTCTCTCACCACCAATGCTGTCTCCGCTGCTGAGCATTTCGCAATCATTAACCAGTCTTTCTTGTCCTCAGGATGATGCACAGAGTTCTACAGCCAGTGAATTGCTTTCAAAGTACAGTCACCACTGTCGCATGGGAAATCAGAGTTACTAATTTGTGGGCAGGAATACCCCAAATGACCAGGTAATCAGTGTTGGTTGAAATGAAAGGTTTTGGCCAGGACGCTGGGCATAGGTTCAAAAAGGAGGGAGTTAAATAGGTTGAAAGTCAAGACCACCCCTGCGGGAGTATTCTTGATTTCACAGCCAGTCTGTACCCTGTTACAGCCACTATTAGATTCCACGCCTACAAGAAATTTGAACTTTAAAGTAGTTGCCATCTTCTTCATGGGAGCAAAACGAACCAACCAAAAAATCAAATATTAAATAAATCAAGACAGCATTTCTTATTGAAGTTGAAATTTTCCAGGAATCATATATTCCATTCCAATTCTCATCCCATATCTAGTGGGCACTAAGACAGACTTTTGTCTGTTTCCATAGATAGTTATTTCTGGAATATGTCGCTAGCCAGAGGCTTTTTGTAGCTTGAGGGGCGCCACTCCACATCAAGCGTGGTTGACCATGCATCTCGCCCGCTCTTACCGCCAGCCATTGGCCTGTCTGGAAGGATTTGCAGGTTGACACACACAACCTGTTTGACCGCATTACGAATGCACCTCCCTTGGCCATCAAGTCCTGGGGTGGGACTCGAACCCGGAGCTTCTGGCTCAGGGGCAGGGACGCTACGCTCAGAATGCTGAGGATTTTCCTCATGTGCTGCCAGTGCCCATTCTCCCAGACAGATCACCACCTGTGCAGAGATCCTGCTTAACTGGATGAATTCAGATGCATGCACTGAAAACGTTGATGGTGTCCCTGCCTTAGGTGTTCGGCCCGGGTCTGTTGATGGCAGTCTCGCCTAAGTCGCAAGGTTATGGTTCAACGTCCCACTCCTCAACCAACATCACTAAAACTGGTCATTGGTGCTTTGCTTGTGGTTCAAGATTTAGGATCATTGGCAAACAGCAGGGACATGAGGAGAATTGGAATGTGCGGCCTGAAAGTGTGGTGGAGGCAGATTCAGCAGTAACTTATGAAAGAGAATTGGAGATTTACCCGATAAATGAAGAACCTGCACAGGTGCATGGGACTAATTAGATAGCTCTTTCTGAGAGCCAGCACAGGGATGATGGGACGAACTACATCCTTCCATACTGTTAAATTCTAGTTCAGCTGCGTGTTTAAATTCCGGAATATTCTCATTACGTAGGGAAAAGTTTGTCAATCCAGTGATTCACAGTGCAAATTTAGATCATTCAATTCTATGTACACTGCTCCAGGAATCCTGCCTAACCTTTGCCCTCAGGGGACTATCTCGGCAACTCTGACTATGTTAAGAATATCTTCTCTTTGATGTCCGGGTAGCTAATGTAGTAATCATCATCCAGGTAGGAGCATTAATGGAGATCAAAATGCAGCTGGATATTAGGCTGATGGAGACAGGGGCCCTGAGAGAGACAAATCTAATGGACTAAATGGCCTTTGATTGGCCTTTTGTTCTTCTGCCTTTCCAGCCATCCCTGTGGCTTCTCTGCATGTAGAATCATTGAATTTACAGAAATGAACCATGAACTTCCGGTTCTCCTACATTATAACAGTGACCTTTGTTGTCCTTTATTGAGCGTTTTGGGGCGTCCTGAAGTCAGGAAAGGTTTTTTTATAAATGCAAGTCCTATCTATTTTCTTGGAAGCTGGGCAGTGAATGTAAATACATTCCAATTTGGGATCTGTACAGATGTTGGAAAAGACTTCAATCATTTTTACCTGGGCCTGATTTTAACTCCAGTTCCAGAGGGGAACTGTGAGTGACCTAACACAAAGAACCGTCCCCCACTTAATCCGTTATGTTCACACCTCCTCTATCCATCAGTGATATTGTGCCACAGATTGTATGTTTAAACTGTGATACAATGTTGACATATTTAATTGCATTGGCACAAATTCTAATACCAAACGGTAATGGGGTTTGATGAAATCCAGAATTCTATCCCCATAATATAACTGCACTTTTACCTGTTCTTTAACAAGCACACTTTACATACTTTAAGAGGGATCATTGTGCAGCGACCTCAAGCTCAATACCATTTAGATGTCACCCTCCTCTCCAGAAGGAGGAATGTGGCGACTAGGGGCTTTTCACAGTAACTTCATTTGAAGCCTACTTGTGACAATAAGCGATTTTCATTTCATTTTATTTCAAGGTATTAGCTCTTGCTGAAAGGCAGTGTCAGGGTGTTAGGTGCCTCCACAGTATTTTAGCCAAGTGGTGAGGCTAGACAGAAGGGGAGCTATTTTTCACAGGGATCCCTTCTCTCATCCACCGTAACTTACAGTCAAAGAACTGGGAAATTCTTAAGGAAATAGAGTCAAGGTGCAGTGATGCCATTTTTCTCAGGGTATCTGTCATGTGAACACCTGGGGAATTCAATCCCCCCCCCCCCCCCCCCCCCAGGCCAAAGTAGTCTTCCAAGTGTCACCCTGCTGAGATCAGGTGTTACTTGAACCAAGGATAGATTGCCAACACTGTAGGATGTTTTGTGAGCCTCCAGATTAACCGCCAGAGCACTGCTGCGAGCATCCCGGAGAGAAAGCCTGGCGGGGATTTCGGTAGAGAATAAAGGCTATTTGACTGATCGTCAAGGACTATACGGTTGGGTAATGAGGTGTCCATTCTCCTTCCAGTTGGCGAGAATTTGCATGGTGGGTGCCATAGCGAGGCGGAGGCACATCGAACCAGAGTTGGTAACATAAACCATGGGGCCCCATTAAACTCTGTGCTACAATCTCACTCCAAGTAGTGCATTTACCCATAAGGCCATGGGGCGGTTAACCAGATACACAAATTCTTAACGGTTCCTTTACATCAAAACAAAGAGCATAACAAAATGATGCACCTCAAAAGTGATTGTCCCTTGATGCGAACCTGAAAACAGGAAATATCAGGAAAACTCTTACACCAGTAAACACAAAAGTGACCATTTTACAGACATTTCCATCATTTACGATTGCCACAAATGATTACAAAAAAACCCCGATACATTCAATACAATATTGGCCCACGATGATAAAAAGTGCCAATACATTTCACGCCGCATTTCTTTCTAGTAAGTGAAGTAAAAAGCAATAGTTACAGTTTTAGCATGTTTCACAGTGTGATGTTCATGCTAAATAGGGACGTTCAGTTTCGGGTTTCGTTTTTAAACTGGTGCGGAGCAATGATGATAGATTTTGCATTTTTTCTTCTGCAAACACATTAGTATTTGGCTGCCATGCACAGATAATGAACCTGAAGACATGAACATAGACCATAACATATTGCACAACGTGTTCATGCTTGGTAATTTGCAGTATTTATATTCTGTTACTGCTATTCATCAGTGCTCAGTGTGTGTCAGCCCTCCTATCTCCCACTGCCCAGCTGGGTAACAAGTCATTTACAATCGTGTCACAAACCTCCCTTCAGTCTGTATCAAGTCTTTTCCTCTTATTGCCTTATGGCTTATTTTTCAGTCCCTTTTATTTGTAATCCCTGGTACATCTTCCTAAGGCTTTTCTGCTTCTTTGCCTGTGCTCGTTTCTGACATCATTTCATGAAGTTTCCAGCGATGAAAGATTTAATTTGGTGGGCTTACATTGGAACCACCAGTCCGTCTAAACCCCAGAGGAGATGCAGTCACAACATTGACACCTCTGTTCCTTCCACCTCCCACATTTCACCTCCACAATATTACAGAAAATCCTACAACATAAATTCCAGTCAAAAAATGTCAATCCAAGGACATGGCACCTAGCCTTAAATAAGGGGTTCCAAATGTTGACAGAATGTTTGTTAGACTTTTGCCCTTCATTTCAAAACGTTTTTGCCCTGCAGGTTTTCAGAAGAGCAAGTTGATAACAGGGCCTCTGTGTCCTTGGTGAATTATGGGACGGACAGTCTATCTCCTGAACCAATGGGATTTAAGGATAAAGAAAGAAACTGAGGAATGACAGAGAAGGAAATGGGGTCAATTAGATTCTATTTAGGTCCAGAAATTAAATAAGAGAAAATTTATGGTTGGATTAAAAGAGAGAGAGAGAAAAAGAGACGGGGGGGGGGGGGGGGGGGGATTATTCTTTAAGTTTTATTTTCAAAATGGCTTAAATCTCTAACAACAATTACTTCCTGAAGGTTTGAGACCCAACAATTTAAATTTCTTCCTTTCTGGGTCAGCAGTTGAGTGGAATTGCAGGAACATAAATTTGCTCATTAAAATAATCCTTAGGGGTGGCATGTGGCGCAGTGGTTAGCACTGGGAATTCAGCGCTGAGGACCCAGTTCGAATCCCGGACCTGGGTCACTGCCCGCGTGGAGTTTGCACATTCTCCCCATATCTGCGTGGGTTTTACCCCCACAATCCAAAGATGTTAGGTGGATTGGCCATGCTAAATTGCCCCTTAATTGGAAAAGAAAGTAATTGGGTCCTCTAAGTTTATAAAAAGAAATAATCCTTAATTACCAGCCCTAACTTTCTGTGGCAAATTTAATACGCAAATGCAACCAATTCATGAAACTCATGACGACTTTAAGGAAGCGCTGCCATTACTGTGAGCCCAATGGCAGAGTGGTGCAAATGTTGGTAGAGGTTGTGTCCTCCTGTCCTAGAAAATAATCAAAATAGTGTGTTCCTTTTCTGGAGGAATATATGTTAGGATCTCACCAAGAGGTTACTTTATTATTGCTTTTGGATTGTATACCAAAATTGTTCTGTTTTCCCTTTATTCACGTTCACATTGTTCCGGCCTTTGTGAAGCAAATATGATAATGGACACACAGATCGGAGTCTGGGTGACTGTCCAAAGAACAAGTTACCATTTGTAACATTTTGCACATTCTGGTTGTTCGTTTTCTGTTTGTCAAATACTAGGGTGATTTTCCATTTCCGAAAGTTGATGTCAGTGGGCGGAATCTTGTGCCCTCCCCTTGGCAAATTTGGCGGGAGATTTAATCGGGTTGGGAGGGCGAGGGGGAATGGTGTGGGGTTGGGGGGGCGGGGGGCGCAGGTACCATCCCATCTCTACCCCTTTTACATCCAGAGCGAGAAGGCTTGTGGTCTTCCTGGCCCATCGGCAACCGAATCCCCCAAGTGGGCAATTAATACCCACTTAAAGGGCTTTTCCTGTCGCTTCTGCTATTAATCCAGTGGTGGGGTGAGGGACTCGACATGCAAGGAGCCAATAAGAAAACCCTATTGGTACCCTAAGGTAATGCATTTTGGAAGGTCTAATGCAGGTAGGGAATATACAGTGAATGGTAGAACCCTCAAGAGTATTGAAAGTCAAAGAGATCTAGGAGTACAGGTCCACAGGTCACTGAAAGGGACAACACAGGTGGAGAAGGTAGTCAAGAAGGCATACGGAGTGCTTGCCTTCATTGGCCGGGGCATTGAGTATAAGAATTGGCAAGTCATGTTGCAGCTGTATAGAACCTTAGTTAGGCCACACTTGGAGTATAGTGTTCAATTCTGGCCGCCACACTACCAGAAGGATGTGGAGGCTTTAGAGAGGGTGCAGAAGAGATTTACCAGAATGTTGCCTGGTATGGAGGGCATTAGCTATGAGGAGCGGTTGAATAAACTCGGTTTGTTCTCACTGGAACGAAGGAGGTTGAGGGGCGACCTGATAGAGGTCTACAAAATTATGAGGGGCATAGACAGAGTGGATAGTCAGAGGCTTTTCCCCGGGGTAGAGGGGTCAATTACTAGGGGGCATAGGTTTAAGGTGAGAGGGGCAAGGTTTAGAGTAGATGTACGAGGCAAGTTTTTTACGCAGAGGGTAGTGGGTGCCTGGAACTCGCTACTGGAGGAGGTGGTGGAAGCAGGGACGATAGTGACATTTAAGGGGCATCTTGACAAATACATGAATAGGATGGGAATAGAGGGATACGGACCCAGGAAGTGTAGAAGATTGTAGTTTAGTCGGGCAGCATGGTCGGCACGGGCTTGGAGGGCCGAAGGGCCTGTTCCTGTGCTGTAAATTTCGTTGTTCTTTGTGTTTCCCTATGGGCGCCAGGTTGGGTGAGGGTGGGGCCTTCATTCAAATACACTCAGTGCCTGATTGAGGGATCTAGTATAGTAAAGAAGGAAACCACTGCTTGCCACTCCTGTACCCTTGCTACAGACCCCCTTCCCATACCCTGCAACTTCCTTCCCATCATCACTCACCTGTGCCTGGGTCCCTCCTCGATCTGAGGCCTTGGTGTGTGTAGTACCGGAAATAGCCACCACCACTCCAGTGGCGCAGCAGGCTACAGAAGAGCAGCTGGCCTCGATTAGCTGCTGCCCATCTGGCCTCGTTTTGAGGTTGACATGAGGTGCTCAGAGCAGGGGGAAGCCTGGCAGGTGCCTTGACTTTGCGAGGGAAGCTGGGGAAGGGGTTGGCTCCCTTAAGGTCCCCCTTTCCACATTGAGCTCCCTATGCTACTCAAGGTCTTTCCTTATGGGGGCTCCCTCTCCCACTGGCCTCTCCATCGATACGCCAAACTTCTCTCTCCACCTACCTCGATCCTCACCTCCCCTCCAAGGTGCAAGACCCCCACGCCCCTCCCATCCGCATGTAGCTTGGTCTTGGACTCTGGGACAGTGAAGCTGAGGACTGTTCATCATCTCAGTCCTGGCCATGCCTCTGCTGACCAATCAGAGTGGCTGACAGCCCTCTGAGGCAGAATTTCCATCTGAGTGAGGGACGCCAAACCCGACCCAAGCCAATGAATGGTCCTCGGAAAACCCACCACCTGAAAAGCTCTGCTACAAGTGACACAAGATGCAACGGCTTTCCCCAAAGGACTCATCATGGGGCTTGTGCCAGCTCTCCTGCCACCACCTCCACAAGATCCTGCCCACCTGGTAACTTCCAGTATAGGTTGTGTGTGTGGGGGGGGTGGGGGAATTAGAAAGGTGAAAAGACAAGTTTCAGCGCATTGCACCCTTCAGCAGCTGGAGCACCACACTGCACAATCAGTAGTAAAAGAAAATATATACTGTCCAGCTTTAACATAGATTTGGCTTCAAGACATTGACTGCCCGCACACAAAACATTTAAATGCAAAGCCAATGATCTCCTACAATAAGATGCATCTTTTAAAGATTTTTGGAAACAGGATCAAGCAACCCAGGGGTCTGACTTGATTCATGACACTTTAAACCATCTTAAATGAAATGGGGGGCACTTATTTTAAGTGGGAAGTGCAACTCCTCCCATATGTACATTTACAGGAGTTCCCAGGCTCTCAAAGTCAATGCCTTCCTTCTTTACCAAAGAACAACGGTACACAAACAGACATGTATCTTAAATAAACATTGAGGACCACCAAGGTTTGCAGTAAACATTCATATTTAGCCCAGTGGGAGCTCTGTACCTTTAAAACATTTCCGCGAACTCTCAACAAGCACTTGGTCAAACATTAGCAGTGGAGAGAGCTTCATCAGAACTCACGAGTGTCACTATGTGTGACTGGGGCACCTTCCTTAAATCTGACTAGTTTGCATGCAACCATTAGGTTCAGCTAGTCTCTGTGTCACGCAGGTGTCTGGAAATCGACTCTTTTCTTGCTTTTGTTCAGTCGTGTCCTCGACACCATTGGACTTGCACGAGCACAGAACTTTCTGGAAACTCTTCTTGAAGTTATCTGACAGGAACCCGTAGAGTATGGGGTTGGCGCAGCTGTTGGCATAGGAGAGGACCACCATGAAGAAATATATTCCCACACAAACTGGTTCCTCTGGCAAGGTGAAAATTAAATTGATAATATTTAGGATGTAAAATGGGAGCCAGCAGATCACAAATACAACTACAATGATGATCACCATTCTGGTAACCTTTCTCTCAGACTTTCTTCGTTTGGTTGATCCAACACGTAAACCAGATGATTTGACTTTGATTATAATCAGTAGATAACAGAGGCATATTATTAACAGTGGGCCAAAGAAGCCCAGAACTGCTGTATATATGATAAAAGCCGCAGACCAAATTGACTTAGGCTCTGGCCAGCTGATGTTGCAAGTGTTCATATCAGCGACGTCTGAATATATGATAACCGGAAGAACGACCACGATGGACGATATCCACACCGAGGCGTTGATCATCTTGGCAATCTGGGGCCTGCGCCATTTGGTAGATCTGATGGGGTGGACCACCGCAAGGTAGCGATCAATGCTCATTACGGTCAGGCAGAAGATGCTGGTGAACTGGTTGATGCCATCGACGGTCAAAACCAGTCTGCACATAAAGGATCCAAACGGCCAATAGCTCAAGGCATTTTGGGCGGCAATAAATGGCAGTCCAAGCATAAAGAGTTCATCTGCCACAGCTAGGTTCAGGATGTAGATATTGGTCACTGTCTTCATCTTGGCGTAGCACACAATAACGTAGATGACAAGAGTATTCCCACTGAGTCCAATTGCGCAAACAATGAAATAAATTACAGGAAGCACAATGGTGCTTACACTGGACATAAATGGGATTCCATTGGTCCAGTTACTGGATTCGTTATTAAATGATGATACGTTGATCTTCTCAGTGCTTTGTTCCCAGACAGGGACTGTGGATATCTTCAGAGGCTCCATCTCTTGCAATGTAGTCCTCAAGGTCTCGCTCTGTACAAAACTGTACTCATATCCAATGTGTCCCTGGGAAAAGAATTGAACAAAATATTGAAGTTGTGATAGTTTTTCCTCTATCTACCCTATTTGTTCTGGTGTTTGGGGGGGTGGGGGGGATCCAACAGAGAAACCATTAAGGGGGTTGCCAGGAAACACCGCTTCACACAGAGTATTGGAAATCTAAAACTCTCTTCCTTAAAGGTTTTTTAAGGCTTGTATTGAAATTTTAAAACTGAGATTGATTGCTTTTTGTTAGGCAAGCTATTAATGGCTACAGGACCAAGGCAGGTGGAATTAAGATACAGAGTTATGATCTAATCGGCTGACAGAATGACCTATGCAACAATTTTCCATTTGTTAAATGTTAACCTGATGTGTGTTTAATTCAATCCATACAGGATGTTAATTCAGGGAGCAAAGTGAGAATGGCAAAGATCCACAAATCTATGTCAAATCGCTCCGGTTTTCAAAATGTACAATATATACAATGCCTTTTGTTTTCACGGTAGAAGATGTTGTAATCTTCTGGTGATCTAAATGCTCAGAAATAAGAGTTGACTTGTGACCCGTGTGATGTTTCCGAGAGAGGGAGAGTTTGGGAATGGTGATGACTCAGAAATAAGAATCCAGTGAAGTGATTGATTGTGAAACACATGCAGTTAAACCCACAGTGCAGGGAGCAGAGGTCTCTAAGCTTACTATGTTGTCAGTTAAGTCTTTACATTCTTAACTGTGCTCCGAGTTGCATTCTATTCGTTCTCACAGTTTGTGGCGCTTCTCTGTGAAATCCTGCACTTTTCCGTTTTATGAGGCTGTACTTCTTGGAATCGGCAGCCTCATTAGTGGTGGCAAATTGAGTGGCCCTCAAATCTGAGTCTGTATTTGTGCATCAGGCTCTATGCCATAGCCTTGAGTACAGAACTTAACACTCTAGCGCAGTACTGAGGCAGTGCTTCACTCTCTGAGGTATCGCCTTTCAGACAAGATGCTAAACCGAGGCCCTGTTTGCTTTCTCGGAGGTGTGTAAAAGATCCCGTGGATCCTAACAGCACTCGAATGTACTTGGAAGTCTGAAACTGGAGTCGAGCCATCACATGACGGAAGCGGTCAGAGACTTCCTGGAGAAAGGGGGGCTTCTCAGGCCATTCCAGTTTTCATTGTATGGGTTTAGAATTGCTGAGATACCAAACTTATGGTGCTGATCTACAGATGACACCGAGGAATTAATGATTCCGACAGTGATTTAATTTTCAATAAATTAGCAGTCATTACCAAGAATCTCTGAAGGCAGCAATAAAGTAATCTGATCATTAGTTTGTTTTTCTACTCATAACATTATTTTAATCAGGAAATAGCTTTATGTATAATTCAATAAATGTAGCAAGTCTGTATGATTATCAATGGGGCTGTCTAAAACAATGGGTGAACCAGATTTAATAGTTTTAGAGCCACTTCAAAAGTAATGAATTGAAAGCAGGCCAATTGCCTGAACTTCATCTCTAACCTTCCACCTGTTGGTTTCTGTCTCACTCGTATCTTGGCTCTTGGTGAGTTACAAAATGCAAATTTGCTCTGCGTCGTCGTCAGCTCACTAGTCGAACAGTGGAACAGTTTTAACCTCACCCTTTCAAAAGGGAGCCGATGGGATTTCTGAGTATGACAATGGGGATGAGGGGCTTCAGTCATTGTAAAGAGCGGGGTGCCGCAGGGATCAGTCCTCAGACCTCAACTGTTTACAATCTATGTAAATGATCTGCAAACAGGGACAGAGGGCAGCGTGGTAGCACAGTGGCTAGCACTGTGGCTCACAGCACCAGGGTCCCAGGTTAGATGCCCCGCTGGGTCACTGTCTGTGCGGATTTTGCACGTTCTCCCTGTGTCTGCGTGGGTTTCTTTCGGGTGCTCCGGTTTCCTCCCACAGTCCAAAGACGTGCAGGTTAGGTGGATTGGCCATGATAAATTGCCCTTAGTGTCCAAAAAGTTTAGGAGGGGTTATTGGGTTACGGGGATAAGGTGGAAGTGAGGACCTAGGTGGGTCGGTGCAGACTCGATGGGCCAAATAGCCTCCTTCTGCACTGTATGTTCTATGTTCTACAGCAAAATTTGAGAATGGTACTAAAATAGGTGGGAAAGCAGACAGCGAAGAGGAGATAAAAGAATTTATAGGCGGATACAGATAAGCTAGGCGAATTGGCCAAAATTTGGCAGATGGATTTTAATGTGGATAAGTGTGAGGTTATCCATTTTGGCCAGAAAAATAGAATAGAAAATTATTATTTACATGGAAAGCAGACTCAAAATGCGTCTGGGCAGAGGGATCTGGATATCTTTGATCATGAATCGCAGAAAGTCAGCATGCAGGTACAGCATGTAATGAAAAAGGCAATTGGAATTTTAGCATTTATTGCAAAAGGACTGGAGTATAAAAGTAGAGAAGTGTTGTTGCAATTATATAGGGTGTTGGTGAGACCACACCTGGAGTATCATATCCGGTTTTGGTCTCCTTATTTCATGAAGGATGTGGTGGCATTGGAGGCAGTTCAGAGGATGTTCACCAGATTGATTCCAGGGATGAAAGGGTTGACGTATGAGGAGAGATTGAACAGTTTGGGCTTATATTCAATAGAGTTTAGAAGGATGAGAGGGGATCTGATCGAGATATGTAAAATATTAAGAGGGATTGATAAAGTAAACATAGGCCAAATTTTCTCCTTGTGGGGCAATCTAGAATGAGAGGTCACAGATATAGGTTGAGAGGCGGTACATTTAAAACTGCAGTGAGGAGAAACTACGTCTTGCAGAGGCTTGTGAATTTGTGGAACTTGCTCCCCCACAGTGAGTGGAGTTTGAATCCTAAATGGTTTCAAGAAGGAGATAGATATATTTCTTCTAAAAATAATGGGTTAAAGGGATATGGGAAACAACAAGGGAGGTGAACTTAAGTCCAGGAAGAGATCAGCCAGGATCTGATTGAATGGCGGAGTGGACTCGATGGGCTGAATTGCCTACTTCTGCTTCTAATTCCTATATTCTTATTTCGTGAGGAGAGACTGGAGAAGCAGGCATGGTTTTTCCGAGGGCAGGGAATGTTTAGCAAGAGACTTTCCGAACAGGCATGTAGGTCAGTAACATTTGTTTAAGGGGAGCTGAGGAGAATCTTCTGTGTATAACGAGAGGTTAGATTTGGAACGCAACACCTAACAGGATGATGGAAACAGATACAATGATAATGTTCAAAAGGGAATTGGATATATAGTGGTTAGCACTGCTGCCTCACAGCGGCAGGGACCCGGGTTCTGACCTCAGGTGACTGTCGGTGTGGAGTTTGCCCGTTCTCCCCATGTCTGCGTGGTTTTCCTTCAGGTGCGCCGGTTTCCTCCCACAGTGCAAAGATGTGCAGGTTTGATTGCATGCTAAAATTGGCCTTTAGGGTCGAATGTTTGGTCGGGGATCGGGTTTTTGGGAATAGGGTGAGGGAGTGGGTCTAGGTAGGTGCACTTTCAGAGGGTCGGTGCAGATCTGATGCGCTGAATGACCTCCTTCTGCACTGTAGGGATTCTATGAAATACTTGAAGGGAAATGATTTTCAAGGGTATGAGGCTAGGTCTGAGGAGATGGACTCTTCCGAAGAGCCAGCACTAGCTCAATGGAGCGTTCTGCGCCCTATCATTCTATCACTCTGAGAGACTATGCCAGATTGTCAACAGATTGCCATTGCCGGAATTCTCCAGCCGTTCGCTGGCATTGGGATTCTCTCTCCCCACTGGCAGCGCACCCCCACCCATGGGGTTTCCAGCAGTGCGGGGAGGCTTCAATCGGAAATCCCACTGACAGCAGGGGAAACAGAGAATCCTGTCGTCAGCAACCGCCACCGAGAAACACGCAGCTGGGAGGCCCGAGAATCCTGCCCACTATCTTTTGGATGAAATGCTAAACTGAGGCCCAGACTGCCCTTTCAGGTGGATTTGAAAGGTCCCATTGTGCTATTGTACAGACGATCATGGACGTTATCCCTGCTGTCCAGATCAGTACTTGCCTCTCAGCCAACAACACTAGGCTCTGGTCATTGCATCGTTGCTATTTGTGGGAGTTTTAGCAGATTTTGTGCACACATCCCTGGAGTGAGACAGGGACCCAAAACTTCTGACTCAAGGACAAGCTTGCGACCAACTTAATTACAGCTTGCATTTAATAACCTATTGGACAAGCAGTAGGAGGTTTCCCTGGCTCTTGGGTTAGCTGTGTGGCCTCAGCTGGTTAAACTTCAGCTGCAGTTTGGTGCATTCCAGGGGGTTCCTTATACTTTTACCTTTGCCAGTCTGTACATCCGCTATTTGGAAATTTGCAAATGGAGTTTGTCCTTATGGGAACTTAGTGTCCACTCCAAATGTGACAAACATTATATGTGTATATTGCTCAGTAGCTAACTGTGGAAGTTATCAAACACAGCGATTCTGTCTTTCAGTTGAGACATTAAACCAAGGTCCTATCTGCCCTCTCAGGTGGATGTAAGAGATCCCATGGCACTACATCAAATAACTGCAGGAGCATTCTCTTTAGTATACTGACCAAAAGGTATCTTTTAGCCAACATAATTTAAACAATTATTATCACATCGCTGCCTGTGGGAGCTCACTGTGCGCATATTGAGCACTGTGTTACATTGTACGCTTTGTTATGGAGGTGTCTTGGTGTGAAATATTAATTTCATCAGCTGAATTTTAAAAGGCAGTTTAAACTGTTGAAACGAAACCACCGACTTAAGATGGCTGCCAGAGATCACCTGACCATTCTGCAACTGTGGGTTAGTCAAGCTTCTGGAGCATCCAAAGTGTATTACAAATGGACAGATCTAGACAACCCCCTTGGGGAATTTCAAACCTGCTAATTTCAAGGATTCCTCCAAGAACACAAGAACAATAATCGCAAACTCTTGACTCCAAGACTGACCCAGTAATCAAAGAAAGCTATGAAAACTGATTGTGCACAATGAAGTGCTAAATACAACTATTACCCTCCATTGTCATTCAATGGCTATGCCTGGTGGAATCGATTTTGGTATCATGAAGAGACCATTAATTGCCCTCTATTGTGTATCAATGGATACTCATCATGTGGCTGAAACGGTTTGCCTCTTTTGAAATCCCTTTTATTACTAAGACACGGCTTGTTTTTGATGCAGGCTACACCAGCAGCAGGGCAGAACACAGCTGGCCTCTTTTCCTCCTCACTCCAACTAAATTAACTTTGGACCCAGTTTACTTATATCAGACTGTGGCAGCAGACAGAGAAATTCTAAAGAAGACTTTAATAATAATAATAACTGCCCATTGTCATAAGTAGGCTTCAAATGAAGTTACTGTGCAAAGTTATTGTGAATGTCACCACATTCTGGCGCCTGTTCGGGGAGGCCGGTATGGGAATTGAACCTGTGTTGCTGCCTTCTTCTGCATTACAAGCCAGCTGTTTAGTCCGCTGTGTTAAACCAGCCCTTAATCCCCACAGTATCATTGCAGAAAAGATAAACAGCGGCTGTAACTTTAAACTACAGCAGCCGAGAACCAGAGCTACAGCCAGCCACTTACAACAAATGAATTCTTTATATCTTTGACTTTTCTGATTGAGTATTAATTGGCCAAAAGTTGACCTCCTTTACTTTGTAACTTGTATTTTCACGTGCATGTGTGTGTGTGTGTGTGCATGTATGTGAGTGTGTGCATGTGTGTGTGTGTGCATTGTGACAGTTCGGTCATGTATTTACTTTTTTAATGCCTCCACCTGAGTGGGTCTTTAGCACAATAAAAACTGACCCCTTACTTGTTTAAACTCAAGAAAACCTGCCTGAGCTCTTTGCAATCAGCATGTAAACAATCATGTACATATACTGAATCGGGTATTCATGCTGTTGCAAAACCTGTTACTACCAAACGAGGAGTGCAGGAAAGGGGAATCCTTCCACTAATCCTCACCTAGTTGTAACAACTTTAAAAAGTACTAAGTTGGATATAAATGAAAACTCTCTTTGAAAGGCAGCAATATTAAGAAACTACTATTGGCCTCAGCATTGAGGAGGGCAAAATTAAAAAGGGATCCAGTTCCTGATTGATGTACAATGATTCCTTTGCAAATCGTGCATGTGTGCAAGAGGGTTGGTCTTGGCTGCGATGAACACTAATCGATCAACGCTCACTATCTAAGGATGGGCACTTGGGTTACCAAGCGTCTGCTGGTATCCATGGAAAGGAAGCCAAAGCACAAGAAATTATTTCCTATTTCTAACAGGCAGTCTGCCTTTAATATTACTCCACCCAATACGCTCCCACTAGACCTGAAACAAGAAAGTAAGTAAAGGTAAATCTCAGTTTTCAGTCCAAGCATCAGATAAGTAGAAAGAGTGGCAGTAACTGATTATGCATGTCATGAAATTGGACAATATGAAGCAGATTGGGAATCATTTTGACAGTGTCAGTGAAAATGATGTGGAGATGCTGGCGGACTGGGGTGAGCACAGTAAGAAGTCTTACAATACGAGGTTAAAGTCCAACAAGTTGGGGTACAAAATACGGAGTACTCGGCGATCACCATCTCTGATCATGCCCCACACTGGGTTGATCTGCAGGTCTGCAAAGGGAGATACCAGCGCCTGCAATGGAGGTTGGACGTAGGATTGCTAGCGGAGGAGGGTGTGTGTGAGAGACTGCAGAAGTGCATGCAGGACTACCTGCAGGTTAATGACACAGAGGATGTCTCAGCAGCGACCCTGTGGGAGGCGCTGAAGGTGGTGGTAAGGGGGGAGCTGATATCAATTCGGGCCCACAGAGATAGAATGGACAGAGCGGAGATGGACAGACTGGTCAAAGAGATCCACCGGACAGATAGGGAATACGCAGAGGCCCCGAGGGAGGACCTACTTGGCGATAGACTGAGACTGCAGGCCGAGCTGGGAGGGTTGCCCATGAGCAGGGCAGTGGAACGACTCAGGAAGGCAAAGGGTGTGGTCTATGAAAATGGGGAGAAAGCTAGTAGAATGTTTGCACAGCAACTCAGGGGGAAGGAGGCGGCCAGAGGAATAGGCAGGGTAGTGGACGGTATGGGGAACAAAGTGGATGACCCGTCAGGACTGAACAGGGTGTTTTGGGAGTTTTACAGCAAGCTCTATACCTTGGAACCCCCTGGAGAGCCGAGGGGAATGAAGCATTTCTTAGACGGACTGACCTTCCCAAAAGTGGGTAGGGGGCTGGTCGACGGACTGGGGGCCCTGATCAGAGCTGAGGAAGTACTGGGGGGCTTGAAGGCCATGCAGTCGGGTAAATCCCCGGGGCCGGATGGATACCCAGTGGAGTTCTACAAAAAGTTCTCAGAGATAGTGGGGCCGGTGCTGACTTGGGTATTTAACGAGGTGAGGGACAGAGGGACGCTACTCCCGACGATGTCACATGCTACCATTTTGCTGATATTAAAACGGGATAAAGGCCCGGAAGCGTGTGGGTCATACAGACCTATCTCCCTGATCAACGTCGACGCCAAGCTCCTGGCTAAGGTATTTGGTGCTTAGAATTGAGGACTGTTTCCCGGAGATGATCGGGGAAGACCAAACATGGTTTGTGAAAGGCAGACAGCGGTAGCCAACTTGAGAAGACTGCTCAATGTGATCATGATGCCCCCGGAGGGCAGAGAGGTAGAGGCAGTGGTGGCAATGGATGCCGAGAAGGTATTTGACCGGGTGGAGTGGGACTATTTGTGAGAGGTACTCGGACGGTTTGGGTTCAGGGAGGGCTTTGTTGACTGGGTTAGGCTATTATACCAGGCCCCAAAAGCTAGCGTGAAGATGAATAGGACAACATCAGAGTACTTTAGACTACACCGGGGGACCAGACAGGGATGCCCACTCTCCCCGTTGCTGTTTGCACTGGCCATAGAGCCGCTGGCGATTGCCCTGAGAGCTGCGAGGGGGTGGAAGGGAATGATTAGGGGAGGGGTGGAACACAGGGTATCGCTGTACGCGGACGACCTGCTCCTGTACGTATCGGACCCGCTGGCTGGGATGGACAGTATACTAGGAATATTGAGAGAATTTGGCAGGTTTTCAGGGTATAAACTGAACATGGCTAAGAGTGAGATGTTTGTAGTGCAGGCGAGGGGCCAGGAGAACAGGTTCAAGAGCCTGCCATTTAGGATGGTCGGAGAAAGTTTCTGATACTTTGTGATTCAGGTGGCACGAAACTGGGGTAGGCTACATAAGCTAAATTTGACTAGAGTGGTGGAACAAATGAAGAGAGCGTTCAGGAGATGGGTTGCACTCCCGCTATCACTTGCGGGGAGAGTGCAGACGGTAAAGATGACCATCCTCCCAAGATTCCTGTTTATTTTTCAGTGCCTCCCGATTTTCATCCCGCGGTCCTTCTTCAAAGGAGTCAACAAGATTATTATGGGCTTTGTCTGGGCGGGGAAGTCCCCGCGGGTGAAGAAAGCGATGCTTGAGGAACCGTAGCGAGGGGGGGCTGGCGCTGCCGAACCTCAGCAACTACTACTGGCGGCCAACATAGCCATGGTAAGGAGTTGGATGGTGGGTACGGGGTCTATTTGGGGGCGGGTGGAGGTGGCTTCGTGAGGGGCACCAGTTTGGCAGCCCTGGTCATGGCCCCCCTACCGCTCCCGCCGGCCAGGTACTCCACCAGCCCGGTATTGGTGGCAGCCCTGTGGATCTGGGGCCAGTGGAGGAAGCATGTAAGGGAGGTGGGAGCATCGGTCTGGTCTCCAATATGCGACAACCACCGATTCGCCCCTGGGAGTATGGATGGTGGATTCCGAGCGTGGCGGCGGGCGGGGGTGGGAAGGATGGGCGATATGTTCTTGGGCGGAGGCTTCTCAAGCATGAGGGCCTTGGAGGAGAAAGTCGGACTAGTAAGAGGGAATGACTTTCGGCACTTGCAAGTGCGTGACTTCATACGTAGACAGGTCCCATCCTTCCCACGCTTGCCGCCAAATGGGATCCAGGACATAGTAGTGCCGAGGGGAGAGGTAGGAGAGAGGAAAGTCTCAGATATTTACCGTGAACTTACGAAAGGGGAGGAGGCCCAGACAGAGGAACTGAAGCTCAAGTGGGAAGAGGAACTCGGCGAGGAGATGGAGGAGTGGGTATGGGCAGAAGCCCTGAGTAGGATAAATTCAACTGCAACATGTGCTTGCTCAGCCTGATTCAGTTCGAGGTCGTCCACCGCGCCCACATGACGGTGGCCCGGATGAGTAAATTTTTTGGTGTGGAGGACAAATGCGCTAGGTGTGCGGGAGGGCCAGCGAATCACATCCACATGTTCTGGACATGCCCAAAACTTAGGAGATACTGGGAGGGATTTGCAGACGTCATGTCCCAGGTACTGAAAATTAGGGTGGTGATGAGCCCAATGGTGGCAATTTTTGGGGTCTCGGAAGAACCGGGGGTCCAGGAGGAGAGGGAGGCCGATGTCTATGCCTTTGCTTCCCTGGTAGCCCGGCGACGTATACTGCTGCCATGGAGGGACTCAAAGGCCCCAAAGACCGAAGCATGGCTCTTGGACATGTTGAGCTTTTTAGGGCTGGAAAAAAAATTAAGTTTGCCTCAAGAGGATCTGTATTAGATTCGCCTGAAGGTGGCAATCATTCATCGACTTCTTCGCGGGGAATTAAATGTCAGCAGGGGTGGTAGATTAGAGTAGAATAGGAGGGATAAATAGGCCGGTACTGGTTATGAGAGAGGAGTGGTCTTTTGCACTGTGTTTCTGCTTTGTGTTGATATTTGCACATTACTGTACACCGTAACTATTTACAATGCCAAAAATACCTCAATAAAATTGTTTATTAAAAAAAAAAGTCCAACAAGTTTGTTTCAAATCACTAGCTTTCGGAGCACTCACCTGAGGAAGGAGCAGTTCAATGAAAATGAGAAGAGGTGGCTGTATTGATAGGGTCCATTTTGAACAATTACCTAAAGATACAATGATCCATTTTTACTAGAAGGTATAGTGACTATAAAACCAGTATGAGGTGCATCGTGCTGCACCTGCCGTCTTATTCAAATGTGATAAATAGTGAATAGCATTAAAACTTCAAATAGGTAATGTAGCCATAATCCCAGATGATCATAGGCTGAACTGGTGGTAATTTAACCTGAGTGTCACCACACCTCAGGCGAGGAATAACCTCAGCCGGTCTGGGAATTGAACCCCGCTGCTGAGCTAAACTGGCTCCACTTCAATTATTAGCATTACAAAAGCTTTGCATTTATCAAACCATTTGGTTCTCTCCCTCATTTCATTTTTCATTTAAATAAAATGTCTAATCATTTTCTCATGTACCAGGAGTTGATGTAAAATGCACGAACAGACTTTAGACTCGGCCAAGTACTCTTTATCAATTCAAACCTAAGCTTACGGGAGGAAATTACCCTTTCCCTGCTGACTCGTGTCGTACGCAAATTGAATTTGGCACTTTTAACCAAATTCCCAATTTGCCTGTGCCCAGCACACAAAGATTTCCCATAACATCGATACCAGCCAGCGCTCATGTTTACACCCATTTCTCATGAACTGTGTCATATTCCTGGAGTCAACATTTGCTCAACACTTGCCACCAGCCATATCACAATGCGTAGCTCTCTTTCCTGAGTTGGAAAGCAAATTGGCAATAGTTTTGACATTGTCGATGAAAATGAAAAGAGGTAGCTGTATTGATATCGCACATTTACCTTGTATCAAGCACCACTTGTAGATAACCTGGTTTAGCACACGGCTAAATAGCTGGCTTTTAAAGCAGACCATACTTAACATAGAACATACAGTGCAGAAGGAGGCCATTCGGCCCATCGAGGCTGCACCGACCCACTTAAGCCCTCACTTCCACCCTATTCCTGAAACCCAATAACCCCTCCTAACCTTTTCGATCACTAAGGGCAATTTATTATGGCCAATCCATCTAACCGGCACATCTTTAGACTGTGGGAGGAAACCGGAGCACCCGGAGGAAACCCACGCAGACACGGGGAGAACGTGCAGACTCCGCACAGACAGTGACCCGGGGGGAATCAGGGGCTGTTTGGCACAGGGCTAAATCGCTGGCTTTGAAAGCAAAACAAGGCAGGCCAGCAGCACGGTTCAATTCCCGTACCAGCCTCCCCGAACAGGCGCGGAACGTGGCAACTAGGGGCTTTTCACAGTAACTTCATTTGAAGCCTACTTGTGACAATAAGCGATTTTCATTTCATTTCATTCATTTCACCTAGGCTGACACTTCAGTGGAGTGCTGATGCAGTATTGCACTGTGATAGGTGACATCTTTCAGAAGAGAGATTATGCTGTCTGTTTACCAAGGTTACTTCTGATGAAAGGTCATCAATTTGAAATATCAACTTTGTTTCTATCTCCACCGATGCCTCCTGACCTGCTGCATATTTCCAACACTTTCTGTTTTGTCTCGCATAGGCTAGGTTTGTATTCCTTTAAGTATTGAAGATCAAAGGGGTGATATCAACCATGATGATACTTTGATGGGGAGATAAACTATTTCCTCCGAGAGTGGAGCCCAGGTCAAGGGTGTCTAACCTTAAAATAATAATGAGGACATGCACGAGGGATGTCAGGAAGCATTTCTTCACACAATGGGTAGTGCAAATCTGAAACTGTCTCCACCAAAAAAGCTGTTGAGGGTAGGGGCCAATTGAAAATTTAAAGCCAATATTGATACATTTTTGTTGGGCTAGAGGATTAAGGGATTTGAAGCCAAACTGAGTAAATGGACTTCTAAAACAGACCAGACAAGTTCTAAATGAATGACAGAACAGGCAAGGGGACTTGGATGGCCAAGTCCAATAGATCCTCCTTTAGGGGATAAATGGATGCCTCATGTTTCTATGTTTCTGTATCTTTCATCAGTTGGATCGAAGTCCAGGTTGGTATAGTGCAGTACTACGGGAGTACTGCACCATCAGAGGTGTCGGTTTTGGGATGAAATATTATAGCACAGCCCACATGTCAAAGATTTCATTGCGCAATTTGAAAAAGGGATTGGGCAGTTCCCTGTAATGTGCTCATCAACACTTGAAATTTAATCAACATCACCAAAACAGATCATTCAATCATTTATCACATTGCTTTTTGTGGGATTGTACAGTGGCTGCTGTATTTTTCTTCTGAAAAACAATGCGTACAATTTGAATTTACCTAATTGGATTTAAAACACTTTGGGATATTCTGAGTTCATTAAAGACAATGAATGCAAGCTTATTCTTTTTTCAGATGATCTAAAATGAAAATAAAGGTGTACTGAGCTTACTCAATTCCCAACATTACCCTGTATTCCTTGCTGATCCCTGTCCAAACACCATCCTGAATTCGCTACTGATCCCAATCCCAACATAGAGCTCCAATCCTACTGATCCTAAATCCAACACGGACCTGCAAACTTCACTGATCCCAATCCCAACAAGGACCTACACACCTCATTGATCCCAATCCTGACAAGGACCTGCATTCCTGCTGATCCCAATATGTTCCTTACATAAATAATCTTCATTGTCACAAGTAGGCTTACAATAATTCTGCAATGAAGTTACTGTGAAAAGCCCCTAGTCCCCACATTCTGGCGCCTATTTGGGTACATGGAGAGAGAATTCAGGATGTCCAAATTACCTAACAGTACGTCCTTCGGGACTTGTAAGAGAAAACCGGAGCAACCGGAGGAAACCCACGCAGGCACGGGGAGAACGTGCAGACTCTGCACAGACAGTGACCCAAGCCAGGAATCAAACCTGGGACCCTGGAGCTGTGAAAAAACAGTGCTAACCACTGTGCTACCGTGCCGCCCCCTGCATACCTCATTGATTCCAATCCCAACAGGGACCTACATTCCTGCTGATCACAATCCCAACACGGAGCTCTAATCTCTCTGATCCCAATCCCAACAGGGACCTACATTCCTATTGATCCCAATCCCAAGATGGGCCTACATACCTCATTGGTCCTAATCCCAACACAGAACCTACATTTCTGCTGATCCCAATCAAAACAGAGACAAACATTCCAGTTCATCCCAATCCCAACAGGGACCTTATTCCTACTGCTCCAAAACCCAACAGGGACTGACATTCCTGCTGATCCCAACAGAGACCTATATTCCTCCTGATCCCAATCCCAACAGGGACCTAAATTCCTGCTAATCTCAATCCCAATGCTGCCCTGTGTACCTCACTGATCCCAATCCCAACAGGGACTGATATTCTTGCTGATCCCAATCCCAAGAGGGATCTACATACCTCACTGGTCCCAATCCCAACATGGAACTACATCCCTGCTGATCCCAATCACAACACTGACTGACATTCTTGTTGATCGCAATCTCAACAGGGACTTTATTCCTACTGATCCCAAGCCCAACAGGGACCAACATTCCTGCTCATCCCAATCACAACAGGGACCTATATTCGTACTGATCCCAATCCCAACAGGGAAATGTACTCCTACTGATCCCAATCCCAACATGGTCCTGCATTCCCTGCTGATCCCAATCCCAACATGGTCCTGCATTCCCTGCTGATCCCAATCCCAACACAGATCTATATTCCTACATACCGCAATCCCAACAGGGAAATGCACTCCAACTGATCCCAATCCCAACACAGACTTGCACTCTCTGCTGATCCCAATTCCAACACAGACCAGCATTCCCTGCTGATCCTAATCCCAACACGGAATGCATTCCCTGCTGATCCCAATCTCAACACGGACCAGCATTCCCTGTTGATCCAAATCGCAACATGGACCTGCATTCCCTGCTGATCCCAATCCCAACACGGACCAGCATTTCCTGCTGATCCCAATACGGGCCTGCATTTCCTGCCGATGGCAGTCCCAACAGGGAACTGCATTCCCTGCTGATCCCGATCCCAACACGGATTTGCATTCCCTGCTGATCCCAATACGGACCTGCATTCCCAGCTGATCCTAATCCCAACACGGACCTGCATTCCTTGCTGATCGCAATCCCAACACGGATTTGCATTCCCTGCTGATCCTAATCCCAACACGGATCTGCATTCCCTGCTGATCCCAATCCCAACACGAACCTGCATTCCCTGCTGATCCCAAACCCAACGCAGACCTGCATTCCCCAATCCAAACACAGACCTGCATTCCCTGCTGATCCCAACACGGACCTGCATTCCCTGCTGATCCCAATCCCAACATGGACCTGCATTCCCTGCTGATCGCAATCCCAACACGGACCTGCATTCCCTGCTGATCCCAATCCCAACACGGACCTGCATTCCCTGCTGATCCCAATCCCAACACGGATCTGCATTCCCTACTGATCCTAATCCCAACACGGGCCTGCATTCCCTTCTGATCGCAATCCCAACACGGATTTGCATTCCCTGCTGATCCTAATCCCAATACGGACCTGCGTTCCCTGCTGATCCCAATCCCAACACGAACCTGCATTCCCTGCTGATCCCAAACCCAATGCAGACCTGCGTTCCCTGCTGATCCCAATCCAAACACGGACCTGCATTCCCTGCTGATCCCAACACGGACCTGCATTCCCTGCTGATCCCAATCCCAACATGGACCTGCATTCCCTGCTGATCGCAATCCCAACACGGACCTGCATTCCCTGCTGATTCCAATCCCAACACAGACCTGCATTCCCTGCTGATCCCAATCCCAGCACGGATCTGCATTCCCTGCTGATCCCAATCCCAACACGGACCTGCATTCCCTGCTGATCCCAACACGGACCTGCATTCCCTGCTGATCCCAATCCCAACATGGACCTGCATTCCCTGCTGATCGCAATCCCAACACGGACCTGCATTCCCTGCTGATTCCAATCCCAACACAGACCTGCATTCCCTGCTGATCCCAATCCCAGCACGGATCTGCATTCCCTGCTGATCCCAATCCCAACACGGATCTGCATTCCCTTCTGATCCCAATCCCAGCACGGATCTGCATTCCCTGCTGATCCCAATCCCAACATGGACCTGCATTCCCTTCTGATCCCAATCCCAACACGGACCTGCATTCCCTGCTGATCCCAATCCCAACATGGACCTGCATTCCCTGCTGATCGCAATCCCAACACGGACCTGCATTCCCTGCTGATCCCAATCCCAACACAGACCTGCATTCCCTGCTGATCCCAATCCCAACACGGATCTGCATTCCCTGCTGATCCCAATCCCAACACGGACCTGCATTCCCTGCTGATCCCAATCCCAACACGGATCTGCATTCCCTGCTGATGACAGTCCAAACTCTGGGCCTCAGTTGCTGCTGATCTGACCCTCAGTGACTTGTTCTCACTGAGTATGCTCCCAAACGATGTACGGGAACAGGTCGTGTTGACACAGGGAGCTGGTGGTCCTGCAGTGAGTTAACTGGACTGCTGCCATTTCCTAAACTGGAATTAACCCCGTGCCTATTGCAATAGTTGAGCACCGGGACAGGGGAATCATAAACCAAAGATCGTTTAACAGAACATGAGGGTTTTTGTTAACTGGGCTGTTAGTGGTCCAATCACTGTTCACCACAGATCTGTCCCTGGGAATTAATACCGAGCGACCTAACTTTCCAAAGCTGTTCACCTTTCCCTGTTGGCTCTGGTTACAATTCCCTCTGGAATTCCTGCCCTTTTGGTATTTTACAGGAAAAAAAGTCCTCAAACAAAACCGGACCTGACTTCCATGAACAACCAACAATTCCAATTTACAGGTGCTTACAGAAACCAGAGACTGAACTGAAGGAAACTTGCCCAAAGCGTTCCTGAACAACATCCAGTTGGTTCCAGCAGGCACCACTTGTCCGCCTTACCCCCAGCTCATCATTCGGCTCTCATGGTAAAATGACCCGACACAGAAGGACGGCTATTCGGCCCACGGCGCCTGTACTAGCTCTTTGCAGGAGCTTCCCCAGCAGCCACTCCCTCCCGCGCCTGCCGCTTTGCTCACCCTCCAAGGATTTGAAGACAAGAAATCCCTTTTGCAACAGTCATGAAACTGACACGTAGCTTTTTGTGAACTCCGGCATTTACATTCTTTGGGGCTTAAAGACGTTTTCTCATTTAACCTGTCTCGTTTCGTTTTACCTGCTGGGATATTTTCAGCATATCTGCCATCCACCCGTGAAGATTTGGAAGAAAATCCAAGAATAAGTGAGTCCCAGAGAAGAAGATGTGTGAAGAGCAGCGCGCGTTTTCAAGGTGTTCAGATGTGTTAAACTGGTCCGAGCAAGGTGTTCCAGGGCAGCGTGTGTGTGAGAGAGACAGAGAGAGGCGGATCCAAGTGGCTGATGAGCCGGCGAGCCGAGTACAGGAGTTGTGAAGTCTCTCTGCCCCCGCCCTGCTATTCACACCCAGCTTGCAGAATGTCTGAGCACTGACTGACTGCGTGTGTGTGAGAGAGAGAGTGGAGCATGCACTGTGTAGACAGTGATGTGTGTGTGTGTATTGCTGCTGTGTGGCGGGGGGAGGGGGAGTCTGCGATCACCATTTACTCCCCTCCCCAAACAAACCATCCAATCAGTAGATGGGTGAAAGTGAGTATGAGTCATCGAGGGGCAGGAAGGGGGCATCATCTCCTCCTCAACTCCACAAACTCACCCCTTCGGTGATCACCATTCTGCAGATTAAAATGTGGAAAGTTTAACCCGGTCAACTAGGACCGTCTTTGCTAACTGGGTGATATCGGAAATAACTCCGACCAAGTGCACCTTTATTGGATGAAATGGTCTCCCGCAGAGTGGAAATTTCAATCCAGTTGAAAACAGGATTGGAGTAAAGGTCACAGGCTGGGTTCATGTGATAACTGGCACGCGTGCTTCTTTGGGAGCGGAGAGTATCAGTGCTTTGGTGTCTGTCTTTCTCTTTACTGAGATGTGTGTTTTCCATTGCTCGCTCCCTTCATATCTTCCTTGCCACCCCCCTTTGCCCTTATCTGAGCTGCCACTGGTCCCCCCCCCCCCCCCCCACACACACACTCTGACTTCATGGGTAACGGTCCAGTCTTCAGCTCTGAGTGACACAGAGAGTTAAAGGGGGTGGGGTGAAGGGTGGGGCTGCAGATTGGCATCTATGGACCGACCCTACTCTCTGCCCGTAAAACCTCAGGACGTGGCTATTTCAAGTCACTTGCAACTTCTCTCCGCCTGGGGCAGATTCGTTCAAATGAATTGCAATCATTCATCGGCTCTTCCCCACATTCTGGCACAGATCTGCTCTGATTTGTGTGAGGGCAGGGGGTACCTTACCTTACATTTGAATAGCACCTCTCACGCCCCCAAAGTCAAGGAAATGGTTCTTGAAATGTAGTCACAGTTTTGAACTTCATTACTATAAAGATTCTGATTTACATCATTGACTGGATATATTGGCAGTGGGCTGTCATTTTCTAATATCGTCCCCGTAATGCTGTAACCCAGTTTTACTCCACGCTTGTCTCCCACAAGTGCAGCCTGCTTTTGCTGGGTCTCATCGCGACCTCGTACGTTGTACTCAAACTCGTTTGATTAAAGGGTGATGACATTTTAAAACCTTCGCCTTCGCTCCAGTAAAGGGCAGGGCCCCAAGTTTTAAAACCTTGCCAATGGAACGGGAACAAGTCAGCGTTTTATTCACTTAAAGTGCAAAAGAGAAAGGCGCAAATGATGGACCAGGCTCGCCAACAAACGTAGACTCAGGGAGTGCTGGCACAACTGAGCGGTGGAAATGTGTCCTGAAATCGCCTTGGTTAAATGTCTCCAAACACGATCAATAGCTCCACCTGGCGATGGGTTTATAATCTGTGCAGACCAACGAGGTAGAGGGGAGGAAACGCACTTTGATTGAAACAAGGTTGCAAAAAACAGACGGGTCAGCAGTTGCTGTGTAGGCACGATTAGCAAGGGCATCATTGATTACACTAGCTATCCGTGTGAAGGCGGGTCTTCTTAAACTGCAGCAGTCCTTGTGGTAAAGGTCCCCCACCCTGAGTCGTGAACACAGCCCAGTCCATCACACAAACCTACCTCCCATCCATTGACTCTGTCTACACCTCCCGCTGCCTGGGGAAAGCGGGCAGCATAATCAAAGACCCCTCCCACTGGGCTTACTCACTCTTCCAACTTCTTCCATGGGGCAGGAGTTACAGAAGTCTGACAACACACACAAACAGCTTCAAAAACAGCTTCTTCCCCACTGTTACCTGACTCCTAAACGACCCTCTTATGGACTGACCTGATTAATACTACACTCCTGCTTCACCCAATGCCAGTGTCTGTGTATTTAGATTGTGGACCTTGTGTTGCCCTATAATGTATTTTCTTTTTCTTTTCTTTTCTTTTCATGTACTAAATTAAATTTGAGCTGCTCGCAGAAAAATAATTTTCATTGTGCCTCGGTACACGTGACAATAAACAAATCCATCGATCCACCCCTCTTCCCCACAGTTCTGTCAGGAGGTAGGGAGTCCCAAATTTTTACCCAGCCACAAGAAAGGGGCAACGATTCATGTCCAAGACAGGATGGTGGCGTGACTTGAGGAACCTCAGGACGGGGGCTGATCCATGTGGCTTGCCTTCTTTGCTCTTCTAGGAGGACAGTGGTTTGGAAGATGCTGTCGAAGAATTGCCACATTATATCTGGGCAGCCACAGGGCTGAAAGTATGGATGTTTAAAGTGGTGAATGAGATTCCCACCGAGAAAACTATTTTGGCCTGATCAGTTTCAATGTCACTCAGTTTAAAAAAATTATACTCGTATTTTTTAGTGACTTCCACCTTTCAGAAACCATTCAAAGTGCTCCCCCACCAGTGAATTAATGTGAAGCATGGTGACCTCCTTATCTCTCACAACTGTTCATAGAATTTACAGTGCAGAAGGAGGCCATTCAGCCCATCGAGTCTGCACTGGCTCTTGGAAAGAGCACCCTACCCAAGGTCAACACCTCCACCCTATCCCCATAACCCAGTAACCCCACCCAACACTAAGGGCAATTTTGGACACTAAGGGCAATTTATCATGGCCAATCCACCTAACCTGCACATCTTTGGACTGTGGGAGGAAACCGGAGCACCCGGAGGAAATCCACGCAGACACGGGGAGGACGTGCAGACTCCGCACAGTGACCCAAGCCGGAATCGAACCTGGGACCCTGGAGCTGTTAAGCAATTGTGCTAACCACAATGCTACCGTGCTGCCCTTGGGGGTTGCTCAGGGAACACCCCAGTTTCCACATGTACACTGACAATTCTCAGCTCAGTCTCACTTCCAACCTCTCTTCGCCCCTCTACCATCCCTGATTTGTCTGACATTCAACACTGGATAAGCAGGAAGTTCCTCCCAACTATTTATTGGGAAGATTGGTGCCATTTGTCATTGGGCCTGCCTCAAGCTCCATTTCCATCCTGTTGACTGCCCTAAGCGGAGCCAGGTTGTTAGCAGCCTGCTCTTGTCTTTGACCCTGAGACAAGCTATCAACCCCGGTATCCACTCTGCCATGAGGCCGACAGCTACCTTTGTGAAATGAAATGAAAAGAAAATTGCTTATTGTCACAAGTAGGCTTCAAATGAAGTTACTGTGGAAAGCCCCTAGTCGCCACATTCCGGCGCCTGTTCGGGGAGGCTGGTACGGGAATTGAACCGTGCTGCTGGACTGCCTTGGTCTGTTTTCAAAGCCAGCGATTTAGCCCTGTACTAAACCAAAGTGTATATTTGCATTGGAGGGCCCTGCTTTTATTTCAAATCCCTCCCCCCCTCATCCCCACCCCCACAGCCTCCGTCTCCTTATCTCCTTCAGCCCTACAAGCCTTTGAGGATCTCTGCGCTCCTTAAGTCTGATATTTTGCGCATTTGAATCGTTTCATTATGATTTGAGCTAGTAATGCTCCAATCTTTGCAATGCCCTCTGCTGACTTTTCTGTTCTTTTTATAAGCTGTTTCTTAAAAACGACCTCATTGACCAAGCTTTTAGTCATCTGCCCCGATGTCTCATTCTGCAGCTCAGTGTGAAAAGAACTGCTATTGCTTCTTTATTAGCACCTTATGACGTTTTGCTACATTGAAGGTGCTATTGTAAACGGTTGTTGCAGTTGTTGGAAAGAATAGGGATGGGCCAAACAACCCCCTCAAACCTATTCCACTATTCAATAAGATCATGGCTGATCTGTGCCTTAGTTCCTTCTACCCACCTTGTTTCCGCAACCCTTGCCTAACAAAATCCATCAACTTGCACTTGCAAACACCCAACTGTGTCCTCAATTTGCCACAAAATGCTGGGAGGAGTCACTCTGTATTCCCAAACTTTGCCCCAGTAGAAATTGGGATCTGGTGTATATTGGGTGGGTGGAGCATTAAAATGGTAATTGTAACTCAAATTGTCCCCTTGGCAGTTCAGCCATCCTACAGTAGCATCCTATGATAAATTGCCAGCTGAATCTCCCTTCTCTCGTGTTTTATTATAATAATGTAATAATCTTAGTTATTGTCACAAGTAGGCTTGCCTTAACAGTGCAATGAAGTTACTGTGAAAAGCCCCTAGTCGCCACACTCCGGCGCCTGTTCGGATACACAGAGGGAGAATTCAGAATGTCCAATTCACCTAACAAGCATGTCTTTTGGGACTTGTGGGAGGAAACCAGAGCACCCGGAGCAAACCCACATAGCCACGGGGAGAACATGCAGACTCCGCACATACAGTGACCCAAGCGGGAATCGAACCTGGGACCCTGGTGCTGTGAAGCAACAGTGCCGCCCACGATACAACAGCACAGCATCTTGTCTTCTGTCTTGTCTTGAAGTTATTGCATTGCTGAGCACACAAAGTTTTTAATCCATCAGTCTGCAAAGGAAAAGCCGGTTCGGCATTGTGTGAAGTGAACCGTGGTTTGGTTGATTCAATTATACTCAACTCACCTTCTCACCAATACAAAATTAAAAGTTGTGCGCAGATTGATTTTGTTACGTTGTTGGCTACCTTATGAAGTGTAGTAATGGTGACTCCAGACAGCCACCAGTCAATAATCAACTATGACCTATTTATTTATGAACAAGAAGTATATACAGAGTGACGCGATACAGGCTGTACTTTCTACACTATAAATCCAAGAACTGAGGACAAAAGCCCGCACTCTCGTTTAGGCTGCACATGTTCCTGTCCTATTGGATGAATAGGTCACATGATGCAACCAGAACCCGCTCCTTAAAGGAGTAACGCTTCGACACCCCTACCCCTTTCGATCCTTTGTTACCTTGTAATGTAGAACAATGCCAGCAGCGTGGGTTCAATTCCCATACAGGCCTCCCCAAACAGGCGCCGGAATGTGGTGACTAGGGGCTTTTCACAGTAACTTCATTGAAGCCTACTTGTGACACTAAGCTATTATTATTACATAGAGAAACAAATATTAAAAACCTAGTCTATCGGGGGACTTCCTTTTTCATGGGGTCTCTCCATGGGAGTCATCTCAATTAGGCCAGCCTCCCCGTCTGGTCATTCAGGTACAAGTACACCCTCCTCTGCCATCCCGCCAGCTTCAACTGGGGCGGCAGCGTAGCACAGTGGTTAGCACAGTTGCTTCACAGCTCCAGGGTCCTAGGTTCAATTCCCGGCTTGGGTCACTGTCTGAGCGCAGTCTGCACATTCTCCCCGTGTCTGTGTGGGCTTCCTCCGGGTGCTCTGATTTCCTCCCACAGACTAAAGATGTGCAGGTTAGGTGGATTGGCTATGGTAAATTGTCCTTTGTTTCCAAAAAGTTTAGGTGGGGTTACTGGGTTAAGGGGATAGGGTGGAGGAGTGGGCTTGGGTAGGGTGCTCTTTCCAAGGACCAGTGCAGACTCGATGGGCCAAATGTCCTCCTTCTGCACTGTAAATTCTCTGATTCTATAATTCAATGGCAACAGACGTCAGGTTTGCAGAGGCCTGTTCAGTTCTCTCACTGCTTTGATCAGTACAACTGGCCAGCCTGCTTGAAGCCGTGGAGGCTATTTTTTCTCAAGTGGTCTAAATGCTTCTTCAGGATCTTATACTGGGCTGTTACTTCACACGATACTGGCCCTGTCTTTGCTACCACAATTCCTTAGACCCAGCTAGGACCACTTCCAAAGTTCCTGACGAAAACTGTCATCCACTGTGCCCTCTGCCTTTGATGCATCATTTCTTTTTTGAATACACTCCCTCCACTCCACCAACACCCCACCACACACATCCACCCCCTGCAACCTCCCCCCCCCCCCCCCCCCCCCCCACGTCAAATTTGGAAGTACCAGGCTCAGCCGACGTCTGAAGCTATACCAGTGGTTGTGTGCGGGGTGGTCCTGTAGCCTAACAGATATCTCGCAATCTTCACATCTGTGGACGCTGGTGACTGCTTCTTTATTCCAGATTTGAACATTTGTATGGCCCATTCAGCCAAACCATTAGAAGATGGATGGTAGGGTGCTGCCAAGTCATAGCGGCCTACAGCACTGTAAAGGCACTTTGGCCCATTGCGTCTGCGCCGGTCAAAATCAATCACCTAAGTATTCTAATCCAATTTTCCAGCACTTAATGATAATCGCTTATTGTCAAAAGTAGGCTACAGTGAAGTTACTGTGAAAAACCCCTAGTCGCCACATTCCGGCGCTGTTCGGGGAGGCCGGTACGGGAATTGAACCCACGCTGCTGGTCTTCTTCTGCATTACAAGCCAGCTGTTTTGCCCACTGTGCTAAACCAGCCCCTATGGCCCATACCCCTCTGTGCCTTGACAATGTAAGTGCACATCTAAATACTATCTTGCTTCTCTGATTAATGCCATTGAAGACCGTGAATTCCTGGAACTCCATGCTGATAAAAGCAGTACCATTATCTGAAACAAGAACCTCGGGTATTCCATGGATTTAGAAATAGTGACACAATTGTTCGACCATTGAATAGGAGGTGGTCAAATTCATCTGGTACGCATCCATCCACTTAAGAGTGTGAGTCAACCAACAAAAGGAACACTGAGCCTGTGAAAGGGCCCACATGGTTAACATGTACTCTTACTCAAGGTCGACCTGGCCATTCCCATGTGTGCAGAGGGCCGTAGCGGGTACGTTCTGCGATACGTGACATAGGTCACATAGTTTAACCATGTCCGCCATATTAGTTTCAATGCCAGGTCACCAACGTTTTCATCTTGGATATACCCGGGTGGGCACTATGTAATTCTTCCAATAACATCTGCCTCCCAGGTTAGGGAACAACCACTTGTGTTTCCCAAAGGATCACACCATCCTCACAGCTCAATTCACCTTTTTGAGTAAAGTAAGGTTTCATAGTCTCTGAAGCTCAGCTTCAGTCCTCCATTTAATATTATACTCTTGATCTTTGATGATTCAGGGCCCTTTGTGTTCAAGTTCTGATCTGTTTCATGGATACGGGAAGTGTCTCTTAAAAAGTTTATAGTCATCACAAATTCTTCTGGCACTGATGGAGATACTGAACTTAGAGGCAATGGACGATGACTCAAAGCATCAACATTTGCTATTTGGGCTGAGTCTGTCCTCCAAGGTGCATTCATATGCCGAGAGTATTAATGCCCATCGCTCTATCCAGGTGGAAGTGATGGGAGGAATTGCCTTGTCTGCTTTAAATAATCCAAGGGGAGCGGATTTAGCTCAGTTGGTTGGATGGCAGGCTCATGTTGCAGAGCAAGGCCAACTGCGCTGATTCAATTCCCGGGCTGGTGGAGTTTATTCATGAAGCCCCACCTTCTCAACCTTGTCCTGCACCCGAGTTGTTGTGATGCTCAGGTTAAATCACCCAACAGTCAGCTTTCCCCCTAAAAGGGGAAAGCAGCCTATGGTCATCTTGGACTATGACAACTTTACTTTTAATGGTTTATGATCTTATTATTCTGAAATGCCTCCCGTACAGGTATTGATGGAATTTTCTGATGCCAAAAATCACTACTAATCCTTCTTTTTCAATTTGGGAATATCCCTTCTCCGCCTCAGAGAGGGTCCTCGATGCAAAAGCTACTGGTTTTGCAACTCCATCATTCCATCTGGGAAAGTATGGCTCCAATTCCATATGGGGATGCCTCACAGGTAAGAACAAATTCTTTTTTAGGGTTGAAATGATCCAGTAGACCTGATAACTGAAGTTGTATCTTCACCTGATTGAAAGCTTCTTTCTGAGGTGCTTTGCAAAACCACCTCTGGTGATTTCTCAGTAAGGAGTGCAGAGCGCTAACAAGGTAGGTAAGTTTGGAATGAACCTTACGTAATAATTTATTATTCCCAAAAAAGATTTTAATTCCATGGTAGGTACGAATGACACAATAAAGCGAAAAGAGCTCACACAGCAGCTTCAATTCACTACAAAGCCAGATATCACACATCGCATAACTCTTACACTACCCCACGCAAAGGGTGGAATTTAATCAGTGGTGTTCTATTCCTGATGGCGGAAATGTAAGAGGGCGCCATTTTCTCTTTTGCGTTGGGAGCCAGCAGTCACACAATTCATAGAGGAATGTAAAGCGTCTGCAGCAGGTATGTGAAACAAGTGCAGATGTGTGACAGCAGCGGCTTCCCATTGGAGAATCCTATCACGTGACAGTTCAGCTGGTCTGGGCCTGTTATAAAAGAGCACCTGGACAAGGCACGGAGACTCTGCATCTAGACCGCAGGCTCCAATTCCACCTCTATTCATCCTGCAGTTCGGTCAGTTTATTTTAGCAATCATAACCCTTAACCCCAGCAAACGTATTCTCCTAATTCCCCCCCCCCCCCCCCCCCCCCCCCCAAAATCTATCGCCCATCACCACCATCATTCTATGGGTGGTTCAGAGACAACTCCCTGCAGAGATTCTCCTCCAGGCCATAAGGGAATGGTGGTAGGTGCTGAATCCAAGTGATAACAACAGGAGCCCCTCCCGCCTGACCAAGGTGCCTGGACAGAGATCGCAGAGGAGGTCATCAACAATGGAGTCCAACCTTGACTGTGGATGCAGAGCTGGAAAAGGGTTATTGACCTCCTTTGATCTGCAAGTAAATGGAATGCGATTGTCTCTCATGAAGGCATCAAGCTAAGTATTTGTGCAAGTGTATATCTGGGCTTAGCGGGTTAATTTGTAATTAGCCTCAGAAGCATATGGGCAAAGCTTGTGACAATTTGGCTTTGGTGAGAGATTGGATACAACCAAACCCATGAGCAGGCCAGTATGTGTGATGGGGATGTGTGCAGACAAGGGGTGGGGGTGGGGGGGCAGTTGGCATTTGTCAAGTTACTAAAACTTCTCTTCTCGCTCAGGACTAGCAGACCCATAAACAAATGGAAAGGGATAAGATGGTCAGAGGGGTGGCAGACCTCAAGGAAGAAGCCCTCCAGGTTATCTGGGAATATGGAGGCTGTTCTGTTGCTGACGGGAAGGCTGAATTGGCAAGGCAGCAGGATGAGAATGCATCAAACCTGCTGCTGCTATAATGGGTGCTCAGGACCACCACGCTGTGCTCATAGACTCTGTGGAACTTTAATGTGGATCTCTTCATTCCCTTTTACAGGTGCCCCCAATCCAGACCCCAGCTACTGAAGACCAACGGCAGGTACACTCACCCGAGCCATTGAGGGGTCAAATTTGACAAATTTGCCCACATTCTGGTGAGCACAGCACTAACACCTCCCAGCAACTGAGGGTGACTGTGACAGTCAAGGACCCAGATGCTTGGAGAACTGCTGGGGATTAGGCCCTCACTGAGCCTAGTGATGTGCTTCTGGTCTAAAACAGGCCTGCTGGAGACACAGCAAAAGTTAGGGGATCTCATGTCCAAGATGGCAAGGGTTATGCACAGCTTTGCCTGGACTATGGAGGAGTCAATGCACACCATAAGTTCTGCTATGTCTTAGGCATATGAATGCATGGCTTCCTCCATGGAGAGGTTGCCGACTGCCCTGGAGAGCCAGATAGAGAAATCGATCCATGTGCGCTCTGACCCAACTGCAACCATCAAGTTAGCCATGGGCTCCATACAGCAGTGATTAGGCGATAAGGGGACAAGACACATGGACATCCCTCCAGGTGCCCCTGCTCCTCAGGGATACAGGGAGGTACCATTGTGCACCCAGGTGGAAGTGGAGCGTGCGTCAGCTGCCCCGGGGCTTCCTCTCATCTTCCATTGGGTGAGCAACCTCTCATCTTCTCCTCTGCCCTTGACCCTATTGCCTCCAACAGATGTGACCAGGGAAGTTACCCCTGCACCCATGTAGGACATCCCAGGTAGGCCGGAACACTCAAGGCCCTGGAGCTCCAGAGGACACCCACCAGAGTCATCGCTGGCAATGGGACATTACACTCAGCAGCCTGCCTCCCTCAGCTGCTGATGTCGTGTTTGCACCAAGATGTTATGAGTAAAAGAAAACTGAAGAATTTATTCAATCAGAAAAGTGACGGAGGCGTTTTTATGAAATTTACTTTGTCTCTTGTAAATTTTGTGGAATATATTGTTTCCACTTTATTCAGGAACACATCATTATCAGTTTTTTGGCACATGATTAGTCACAGACTGAACCATACTGACATATCTCTCATGGTTGGCACTCATTGATGGCTCCTGGGGAATGTGAGGCATCCCCTTTATTGCGTAGGAGACAAGGGTGTTATGTGACTTTATTTAATGTTCATGTGTGTGTTCATTTAGAAGGTTGCTAGTTTCTGAGACACAGGGGAAGATTTAACAACCTCCTTACCTTGCAGGTCAGCTGGGAGCAAGAGAGAGAGAGAGCCGGGACTTTGGAAACAGCGCGGGAGACTGAAAAAGCCCGGGAGCTGCGAGGCAGAGCGGACAGTTTAAAAGGTCGCGGCCTGGGTGAGGTAAGTACTGCTTAACAACTTCCTTACCTTGCAGGTCAGCTGTTAGTTTCGGGAGATCAGTTTCGGGAGCAGGCCTATTGGCTGACTGTAAATCAGGAAGGATACAAAGGGTGTGGCTGAAGTGCCTTTAGAAGCGGAGTGCTGGAGGCAAACAGAGTGTATCTGAGTTTGGGTAAGGCTGAGTTCGGGTAAGAGGTGAGTGAGGGCTGTGTTTTTTTGGAGTTTGGTGTTTGGGGGTGAGTTTCCAAAAAAAAAAATCCAATTAATTAAGTAAATTAATTAACTAGTTAAGGGAATTTGGTGCTCATCTTAAGGAGGTTCAGAGAAGCAGACCTGTGAAGGAGTCTCGGGAGCAATTACATCACAGCCAGCAGGTAAGTGATTGGCTTGTGACTGGTAAGTGATTTCTCTCTCTTTGACTTTCTCTTAGCTGTGTAGTGTAGTTCAAATTTAACTTCAGGTTTAAGTCATGGCAGGAGAGCTCAGACCCGTGTCATGCTCCTCTTGTGAGATGTGGCAAGTCAGGGACCCTTCTGGTGTCCCTGACTCCTTCATCTGCAAGAAGTGTGTCCAACTGCAGCTCCTGTTAGACCGCTTGACGGCTCTGGAGCTGTGGATGGATTCACTTTGGAGCATCCGCGATGCTAAGGAAGTTGTGGATAGCACATTCAGTGAGTTGGTCACACCGCAGATTAAAATTACTGAGGCAGGTAGGGAATGGGTGACCAACAGACAGAGGAAGAGTAGGAAGGCAGTGCAGGGATCCCCTGCGGTCATCTCCCTCCAAAACAGATTTACCGTTTTGGAAACTGTTGGGGGAGATGGCTCACCAGGGGAAGGTGGCAGCAGCCAGGTTCATGGCCCGTGGCTGGCTCTGCTGCACAGAAGGGCGGGAAAAAGAGTGGCAGAGCTATAGTGATAGGGGATTCAATTGTAAGGGGAATAGACAGGCGTTTCTGCGGACGCAAACGAGAATCCAGGTTGGTATGTTGCCTCCCTGGTGCAAGGGTCAAGGATGTCTCGGAGCGGCTGCAGGGCATTCTGGAGGGGGAGGGTGAACAGCCAGCTGTCGTGGTGCATATAGGCAGCAACGATATAGGTAAAAGACGGGATGATGTCCTACAAGCTGAATTTAGGGAGTTAGGAGTTAAACTAAAAAGTAGGACCTCAAAGGTAGTAATCTCAGGATTGCTACCAGTGCCACGTGATAGTCAGAGTAGGAATGACAGGATAGCTAGGATGAATACGTGGCTTGAGAGGTGGTGCAAGAGGGAGGGTTTCAAATTCCTGGGACATTGGGACCGGTTCTGGGGGAGGTGGGACCTGTACAAATCGGACGGTCTGCATCTGGGTGGGACCGGAACCAATGTTCTCGGGGGTGTGTTTGCTAGTGCAGTTGGGGAGGGTTTAAACTAATGTGGCAGGGGGATGGGAACCGATGTAGGAAGTCAGTGGGGACGGAAACAAAAGGCAGGAAGGGAGAGTGTGTAAAGCATGATCAGAGAAAGCAGGGCAGAGAGCAAGGAAAGTCTACATTAAACTGCATTTATTTCAATGCAAGGGGCCTGACGGGCAAAGCGGATGAACTCAGGGCATGGATGGGCACATGGGACTGGGATATTATAGCTATGACTGAAACATGGCTAAGGGAGGGGCAGGACTGGCAGCTCAATGTTCCGGGGTACAGATTCTATAGAAAGGATAGAACAGGAGGTAAGAGAGGAGGGGGAGTGGCGTTTTTGATTCGGGAGAACATTATGACAGTACTGAGAGGGGATATATCCGAGGGTTCGCCCACTGAGTCTATATGGGTGGAACTGAAAAATAAGAAGGGAGAGATCACCTTGATAGGACTGTACTACAGGCCCCCAAATAGTCAGCGGGAAATTGAGGAGCAAATATGTAAGGAGATTACAGATAGCTGCAAGAAAAGTAGGGTGGTAATAGTAGGGGACTTTAACTTTCCCAACATTGACTGGGACAGCCATAGCATTAGGGGCTTGGAAGGAGGGAAATTTGTTGAGTGTATTCAGGAGGAATTTCTCATTCAGTATGTGGATGGACCGACTAGAGAGGGGGCAAAACTTGACCTCGTCTTGGGAAATAAGGAAGGGCAAGTGACAGAAGTGTTAGTGAGGGATCACTTTGGGACAAGTGACCATAACTCCATTAATTTTAAGATAACTATGGAGAATGATAGGTCTGGCCCAAGAGTTAAAATTCTTAATTGGGGCAAGGCAAATTTTGATGGTATCAGACAGGAACTTTCAGAGGTAGATTGGGGGAGACTGTTGGCAGGCAAAGGGACGGCTGGTAAATGGGAGGCATTTAAAAATGTGTTAACCAGGGTGCAGGGTAAGCACATTCCCTTTAGAGTGAAGGGCAAGGCTGGTAGAAGTAGGGAACCCTGGATGACTCGAGATATTGAGACTCTGGTCAAAAAGAAGAAGGAGGCATATGACGTACATAAACAACTGGGATCAAGTGGATCCCTTGAAGAGTATAGAGATTGTCGAAATAGAGTTAAGAGGGAAATCAGGAGGGCAAAAAGGGGACATGAAATTGCTTTGGCAAATAATGCAAAGGAGAATCCAAAGAGATTCTACAGATACATAAAGGGGAAAAGAGTAACTAGGGACAGAGTAGGGCCTCTTAAGGATCAACAAGGACATCTATGTGCAGAGCCACAAGAGTTGGGTGAGATCCTGAATGAATATTTCTCATCGGTATTCACGGTGGAGAAAGGCATGGATGTTAGGAAACTAAGGGAAATAAATAGTGATGTCTTGAGAAGTGTGCATATTACAGAGGAGGAGGTGCTGGAAGTCTTAAAGCGCATCAAGGTAGATAAATCCCCGGGACCTGATGAAATGTATCCCAGGATGTTGTGGGAGGCTAGGGAGGAAATTGCGGGTCCCCTAACAGAGATATTTGAATCACCGGCAGCCACAGGTGAGGTGCCTGAAGATTGGAGAGTGGCGAATGTTGTGCCCTTGTTTAAGAAGGGCAGCAGGGAAAAGCCTGGGAACTACAGACCGGTGAGCCTAACGTCTGTAGTAGGTAAGTTGCTAGAAGGTATTCTAAGAGACATGATCAAGCATTTAGAGAGGCAAGGACTGATTCGGGGCAGTCAGCATGGCTTTGTGCGTGGAAAATCATGTCTCACAAATTTGATTGAGTTTTTTGAGGGGGTGACCAAGAAGGTAGATGAGGGCAGTGCAGTAGACGTTGTCTACATGGACTTTAGCAAAGCCTTTGACAAGGTACCGCATGGTAGGTTGTTGCAGAAGGTTAAAGCTCACGGGATCCAGGGTGAGGTTGCCAATTGGATTCAAAATTGGCTGGACGACAGAAGACAGAGGGTGGTTGTAGAGGGTTGTTTTTCAAACTGGAGGCCTGTGACCAGTGGTGTGCCTCAGGGATCTGTGCTGGGTCCACTGTTATTTGTGATTTATATTAATGATTTGGATGAGAATTTAGGAGGCATGGTTAGTAAGTTTGCAGATGACACCAAGATTGGTGGCACAGTGGATAGTGAAGAAGGTTATCTAGGATTGCAACGGGATCTTGATCAATTAGGCCAGTGAGCCGGCGAATGGCAGATGGAGTTTAATTTAGATAAATGTGAGGTGATGCATTTTGGCAGATCGAATTAGGCCAGGACCTACTCAGTTAATGGTATGGCGTTGGGGAGAGTTATAGAACAAAGAGATCTAGGAGTACAGGTTCATAGCTCCTTGAAGATGGAGTCACAGGTGGATAGGGTGGTGAAGAAGGCATTCGGCATGCTTGGTTTCATTGGTCAGAACATTGAATACAGGAGTTGGGACGTCTTGTTGAAGTTGTACAAGACATTGGTACGGCCACACTTGGAATACTGTGTGCAGTTCTGGTCACCCTATTATAGAAAGGATATTATTAAACTAGAAAGAGTGCAGAAAAGATTTACTAGGATGTTGCCGGGACTTGATGGTTTGAGTTATAAGGAGAGGCTGGATAGACTGGGACTTTTTTCCCTGGAGCGTAGGAGGCTTAGGGGTGATCTTATAGAGGTCTATAAAATAATGAGGGGCATAGATAAGGTAGATAGTCAACATCTTTTCCCAAAGGTAGGGGAGTCTAAAACTAGAGGGCATAGGTTTAAGGTGAGAGGGGAGAGATTCAGAAGGGCCCAGAGGGGCAATTTCTTCACTCAGAGGGTAGTGAGTGTCTGGAATGGGCTGCCAGAGGTAATAATAGAGGCGGGTACAATTGTGTCTTTTAAAAAGCATTTAGATAGTTGCGTGGGTAAGATGGGTATAGAGGGTTATGGGCCAAGTGCGGGCAACTGGGACTAGCTTAATGGTAAAAACTGGGCGGCATGGACTGGTTGGGCCGAAGGGCCTGTTTCCATGCTGTAAACTTCTATGATTCTATGATTCTATTTGGGCTCTGAAAACACTCCAGTATGTACAGGGGCAATGAGATTATTTGAGATTCTCAAAGCAAATTTCTGCGGATGCTGGAATCTGAAACAAAAACAGGAAATACTGGACAATCTCAACAGGTCTGACAGGTCTCTTTGTCAAAGAGTCATCCAGACTCGAAACGTTAGCTCCCTTCTTCCTCTACAGATGCTGTCAAGCCTGTTGAGATTGTCCAGTATTTTCTGTTTTGTTATCTGAGATTATGTTACACACAGACAAATGAACTACCTTGTGAAGTAAAGGACCTGGAACAATGCAGCAGGTTCTGAGTTTTTGGTCATTGTAGATGCTTGACTTGACATACACTGACTGATGATCAGTTCTTCTGGGTCACAGTTTTCATTAACAAATGCTTGTGACAGACGTCAGTCCCCTTGTTATTCTGGCATGTTCAGAGGTAGCTCCCAGAGGTGAGGCTGGTGGAGGATGGTTGACACTTCGAGCAGGAAAACCTGATGGGAAAATAGTCATGTAGGCTCCTCAATCTTGGGCATGAATGTCCCTGACATCCCTGGCACACCTCACCATGGTCCTGGCGTCTATTAGAGGCACATGCACACTCGCGTTCTGTTTCAAAGGCTCATCACATTCATCCTCCCCATGAGGAGAAGAGTTGCTCTTTCAGGTCATTCTGATGGAAGAATTTGTCACGTTGCATCGACATGTGGAGGTGTGCATGTCATATTATGACTATACCTAAAAGACTTGTGTGATACATACTGCTGAACTGCTGTGGACCTGTCAAGACAGATGAGGTACATTTTGAACATGCTAATGGTCTGTTTAATGATGGCTCTGGTGGAGGTGGACTTGTGGGCTGCATTGGCTTGCTCTCCTGCTGTACCTCACCGGTGCCATCCTCCAGGTCTGGAGGGGATAGCCCTTGTCACCCAGAATCCAGATGTCAATCCGAGCAGGAGCCTCGAAAAGCTCAGGAAGCTTCGGCTTCTGGAAGGGTTGTAACAGATCTCTGGGAAATGACCAAAGAATTACATGATGCTTCACCTGTGGTTACTAACCAATTGGATGGTTACAGAGTGGAATTCCCTGTTCCCAGGAAGTTCTAATGGTGACATACGTGTAGTCAATTCCCCCTGGTACTGTCAGGAAATGAACAAAGTCCATTGCGTTGGCCACGTGGGGTTGTTATCATCTGTAGTGAACCTGATGACCCCATTGGCATGATGGACGATGACATTGGTCACCACCTTGTCATGGCTGTGTGTAGCAGCCTGTGAAATATTACATGTTACTCATGGAGTCCTGGATGCAGCCGGAATGAAAAGGTTGAACACCACCGTCACTTTGAGAACTCCCTTCCCTCCCTACATCACTGTGTGTCTTCCCTCTGTAACACCTGAATCTCCCTCCATGGGGTTGCTGCCAACTCCACCTGGCTGCAGCTCTTTCTGCAGGATCAGGCATATTCTGGTGAGTGCTTCCTGGGACATCCTCAGGCAGCCCTGGCATTGCCTCTCAGACATCTGGAGATAGTTTGTCTGCATCCTGAAAATATGCAGATGCACCAGTGACCTGCTCCTCAGTATCTTCTCTGGATGGCTGACTTCGAGTCCATCCTCTCCATCTGGTCCTGCTTACTGCTGACTTTGCACCCTCAGCTTCTGACTGCGAGAACCCTCCTTTGCCACATCCCCTCCTCCTGTTTTTGAGGCTGGTGTGTGAGATCCATAGCTATTCCACCAAGGGAACTGCCTAGAAAAGGCAGCTACTGATGAAACCCTGTGTATCCATGGGTTTCTACTCTATACAGTGCTGAACAGTGAGATTTTCTACTTTTACCATTGTCCGTGCCCAAGACTCCACCCAGCCCACACTGACCTTCTCCCCCTCGGATCTACACTCTTGGTGGCGACACGTGAGTTTTTGAAACTGGCCAGTGACCCTTGCTTTGCAACCCTCCTCCCATCCCCCAGCACCCTATGTTTGACCCACAGGTGGACAGTGACCTCCCTCTCAGCTTTCATTTTGTTTATCTGCAGCCCCGCCTCCCTACCACACGCAAGACACCATTGCTTTTCATTCCAAATGCCCTGACCCCACCCTTTGGCCTTACTTAGAGACCCCTTCCATTACCCCATGTCCTCGGCTGAATCGCCCACCACCTGCCACCCTTGACTTATCCTTTCCAGTCCCGAGCCTCCACACAAGTTACCATCCTCCAGCTCCCCTCTCCTGTCCCACAGAGTTCAACAAACACAATGGGCTGGATCCTCCGATTCTGCGGCTATGTCCACAGGATCCCTCTGGTCTTACGACCAAAAAGTCATCGCCACCCCTGCACTGATGCTCCGCCCGGTGGGGGGCTAGCAGCCGCACCACGTAAAGCCCCAGGCTTTACCCGCCAATATGGACGCAGAATGGCCAGGTCTGTGGTCGTGCATACGCACGGCGGCAGCGTGCCGCTACCGCGCCGTACAACATGGCGTCGGCCACACACAGACCCAGCCTGACAAAAACTGCTCCCCTGTAACCCCGCACGCCAGCCCCCACCAGTCCCCCCAGCCCCCGTTGAAACCCCCAACCAACGGAACGGCTCCCAGACATAGTCTGCAGCCATCATGCGAGGCTGATGAAAACTCAGAGCACATGTGTCCCACGCCGTCGGGAAGTCGGCCCTTCGGGGGCGGAGCATCGGGGAGGGCCTTCAGGTGACGTCCCAGCGGCGTTCGGCGTACTCACCGATGATGCTGTTTTGGAGGGGGCGGAGCATCCGAAAACAGGCACCGCCCCAGGTTTAGGCGTCAAAAGGGATTCTCTGCCCGATCCCCAAATACGATTTTGGCGTCGGCAAGTGGAGAATCCCGCCCTATGTGTTGATGCTGGGCCAGGAAAATTGAACATCTGTAACAGCAAATGGCCCACCTCCTAGCTGCCCCCGCTACCCCACTCGTCCCCAGCAGAAGCCCCCTGTCATAATATACACACAGATATATGATGGTGCACAGACAGGCAGTGATTGACACACAGGATGGCCAGTGAACAGACAAAACTCAGCAGCCAATCACCAGACAGGACATGACCATTATAAAACCAGAGGGCACTAGTTTTCCCGCTCTCTTGGGATCCAGCCTCTGAGACAGTCAGAGCCCATGAGCAGCAACCAGAACACATACCATCTGGTAGTAAAATAGTCTGGTCAGGTTAGCCTCAGGTCTCCAGTCAAGTCAGCATAGTGTCAATCCACCGTTAAAGTATGTATGATGGTCAAGAGTTCAATAAAATCAAGTTGCACTTCTTCAAGTGTTGGAAGCCTGTCTCTCTCACTGCTGCAGTAAACGCAGTCCTCGCAGACCCGGCATACCCAACACATTACCCCCCAGCCAGCAGAACAACTGTCAGCAAACTATGGTGATGTTAGACACTTTTTGGACCCCCTCTCTCTCCCTCAGCAGCCACGGCGCCTGTTTCCCAATTTTTAAAGTTCAAGTGAACCTCGTTGTCAGGAATCCCCCCCAGCAGAGGATCGCGGAGGTCCCTGAGAATACCGGTTCAGGCCCACTAATGATATGTGAATGATGTTTATTGTACGCGTGGAGCGGGATGCATTGATGCCGCGATTGAGGCATCGGAGAATTGCGGTTTGGCATGAACCCGGCGCCAGCCACAATTTCGGCGTCAGGACCGATTCTCCGCCCAATCGCCTTTCCAAACCTTGTCATCAGCCGACGGAGAATCCCGCCCTGTATGTTTTCAAGGAGTTAGCTACATCTCTTGGGGCGAAGGGGATGGAAGGATATGGGGGGAAAGTGGAAGCAGGTTGCTGAGTTGGAGGATCAGAATGAATGGTGGAGCAGTTCCGAATGGCCTATCCCTATTTTCTACGTTTCTAAAACTTTATGAAATTAAGTTCAACCTTTAAGTTTAATGAAATGAAAATTGCTTATTGTCAGTGACGCACAGGAATCTCGTGGCACCCAGACTGTTCTGGTTTAAGGGTGGTAAGAACCAGTCTTGTCAGAGGTGAACCACTGTCATAATTTACCCTTACTCTTTTTATTGCTTTTTAGTAACCCTTTGTTTAACTTTAAAAATGTCCCAACCTTCCAGCCTGCCACTAGCCTTTGCAATACGGTATACCTTAGTTTTTGTCTTTATCTTATCTTTAGCTTCCTTGCTTAGCGATGGATGTTTCTTTCCCATCTTACAACCTTTCTTTCTCTCTGCAATATAATTTGGCTTTGAGAATTGAATATCCACTTCAAAAAATGCCACTGCTTATCAATTGTCCTATGTTTTAGTCTTCTTACACAGTTCACAAGGGTCAAAGTTGTCCTCATGCTTACGTAATTACTTTTGTTTAACTCCAGAATGCGAGTGTGAGACTCCAGTTTCTCGCCCTCAAACTGAATTTTGAATTCTACCATGCTATGATCGCTCTTCCCTAGACAATCCTTAACAATGAGGTCATTAATTAATCCCTCCTCATTACACAATACCAAATCCAGAATAGCCTGCTCCCTGGTTGGTTCCAGAACATATTGCTCCAAGAAACAATCTATCATATATTCAATTAACTTTCCCCTGAGGCTACCCTTGCCAATTTGATTAATCCAGTCTATATGCATATTAAAATCACCCATTTAAAATTTTTAAAAATAAATTTAGAATACCCAATTATTTTTTTTCAATTAAGGGGCAATTTAGGGTGGCCAACCCACCTAGCCTGCACATCTTTGTGTTGTGAGGCACACACGGGGAGAATGTGCAAACTCCACATGGACAGAGACCCAGGGCCGGGATTCAAACCCGGGTCCTCAGCATCGCAGTCCCAGTGCTAACCACTGTGCCACGTGCCGCCCATTTTAAAATCAGCCAGATTATTGGCCGTACCTTTCTTACAAACTACATTTTTTCCTGTGCTCATTGCAGAACTACTGTTTGGGGATCTATGGATTACTCTGACCAGGGACTTCAATTCCTTGCTATTTCCTATTTCTATCCAGACTGATTCCATATCTTGATCTCCAGTGTTTATATCATTTCCTTCTGCAGCATTGGTCTCTTCCTTCACTAGCAAAACTACGTAACCGCCTTTTTATTTTTAGCTATCCTTCCAAAACACGAAGTGCCCTTGGATATTCAAATCCCAGACGTGGTCTCCTTAGAAGCATGTCTCAATAATTGCCATCAAATCATACCCCTTTGTCTGTTAACTCATTGATTTTATTCCAAATGCTTTGGGCATTCAGGTACATAGCCTTTAAGTTTGTTCTATTATCACATTTCCCTATGCTTGTAAGATTCCTTGCTGCAATATGACATTCACACGTTCTGTCCCTTCGTTTATTTTTTTTCTATGTAAAAAGTTCCTTATAAATGTTTAATAAGCAACATGAAACATTTCAAACTTTTCACTACTAAAATGATCGAGGGCTCACTTAAGATTCCCTTCACCACAGCCTAATATAAAGCTGTGGTTCGCTGGGCGCTCTGAGATGGGATTCTATAATAAAAATAATCTTTATTGTCACAAGTAGGCTTACGTTAACACTGCAATGAAGTTACTGTGAAAAGTCCCTAGTCACCACATTCCGGCGCCTGTTCGGGTACATGGGGTGAGAATTCAGAATGTCCAATTCACCTAACAGCAGGTCTTTCGGGACTTGTGGGCAGAAACCGGAGCACCTGGAGGAAACCAACACAGACACAGGGAGAATGTGCAGACTCCACACAGACAGTGACCCAAGCCGGCAATCGAACCTGGGACCCTGGCGCTGTGAAGCAACTGTGCTAATTCTGCAAAGAGCAGCAGGGGTATATACCTCTTGGTGCTGTTAAGATAATGAGTATTCATGGCCTCCAAATGTACTCAAGTAGGAACCCGTCACTCCCACACTGTTGGCTTCATTTTCCAGAACACGTTGTTGCATACAGAACATGCCCAATGGTATGCACTTTAAGTGCATTTTCTGGCCTGTCAGTAAGCCTGCGGTCATTGTCGACAACACAACTTGCATTTATATACCATTTGCATTTATGTATAAACATTCAAAGCACTGCCCAGGAAGGTTATGGAAGTCTGTGGCATTTTGGAGCGGCAATAGCACCCGTATCACTGAAAAGTTGGCTTTTTGTTTTATTTGTTCATGGTATGTGGGCGTCGCTGGCCAGATCAGCATTTATTGGTAAGGAGTCAAATTTCATGGTCAGAATGCTTTAATTTAGATTTCTAGAGATTAGTCATCGGGATCTGCTTTCTGACATTCACAGTACTAAATCCAACATCCTCATATGAGGGCTGACTCATCCATCTACAAACAAATAGGATGATGAGACTGCCAGAGAGATTGGTATGCTAAACCTTTTTGATACCTTGCTTCAGCCTCAAGTGGAACAGTGTGTCTAATTCTGGGCCCTGCACTTTTGGAATGCTATCAATGTCTTGGGGAGAGTCTAGAGCTATTTTGCTAGAATAGTAACAGGGATGAGGGTCTTCAATGATGTTGAGACACCATCGAAGTTGATGTTGTTTTCCTCAGAGCACAGAAGATTAAAGTGTTTATAGCGGTGTTCAAAATTGGTTTTGATGGAGTAAATAAGGAAAAATTGTTTCCAGTGGCAGGAGGGTCGATAAGCAGGGAACATAATTTAAAGTAATGGACTAAAGAAATAAATGGGAACTAGGGAGACATTTTTTAATGCAACAAATTGTTATGATATAGAATGCACTGTCTAAGAGGATGACGGAAAATAGATTCAATATTACCCCTCCAAAGAGAATTGGATAAATAATTGGAAAGGAAATTTTTGCAGTGCTACAGGGTAAGAACCAGGCTAGCTGGTTCCAAAGAGAAGGTTGAATTGCCTGTTTCTGGGCTGTATGATTCTACAAAGGAGTTAGATATATGTGAATGCAAATAGTGACAGTGTAAACATAGATTGCGTTTGGTGATGTTTTTGCTAACTGCTCCTGATTGAGTGCTCAGTATAATAAGCACCTAAAGTTACTTCGGAGATGATTTGCACCATCTCCACCTGTGGGATTACCTGGCGGGATGGTTTGTAGAAGTTCTCCAATATTTAGCCCATTGATGGCATATTCTTCACTTGCCTGGATGAGTGCAGCTCCAACGACATTCAAGGAACTCAACAGCATCCAGGACAAAGCATTCACCTGATCAGTTCCCCATTCACCACTTTAAACAATCACGCCCTCCATCACTGCAGTGTGCGCCACCTATAAGATGCACTGCATCAACTCACCAAGGTTCCTACATGAGCACATTCCCACCCTGCAACTTCAATCACCCACAAGGACAAGAGTATCAGGTGCATGGGGACAGCCCCATTTGCAAATTCTCCTCTAAGTCACACATCATCCTGACTTGGAACTACATAAACATTCCTTTACTGTCGCTGGATCAAAATCTGGGAACTCCCTTCCTAACAGCCCTGTGGGTGTATCTACACCGAATGGACTCTGGTGGTCCAAGAAGGCAGCTCACCACCACCTTTTAAATGCAATTAGGAATGGATAATATATATTAACCTTGCCACTGATATCCGCATCTTAAGAATACATTTTTTTCTTAAAGTGGGGAGGTTCTAGAACAGGATGCAATTCACTCCATCAGGTTACTGCCCAGGCAAAGTTACAAATATGATCTTCCCAAGAAATCTGACATTTGCAAGTCTGAATATTAGAAAGTAAATGGAGCAATGTGAAACAACAACTTGCATTTATCTAGAAGCTTTACCATCGGAAAAGATCCCAAAGTGCTCCACTGGAGTACAATCAGACAAAATTCGAGACTGAGCCACATCAGGAGCTTCCAGAGTAAGTGACCAAAGGCTTGGTCAAAGAAGGCGGTTTCAGCAGAGGCAGAGAGATGAAAGTCTGAGGGAAAAAGTACCAGAGCTTAGGGCCTGCAGGCAGCTGAGGGTTGGGTCGTCAGTGTGAAGGATGCGTGGATGCACAGGTTAGGTGATTGTAGACTTCTCGTGGGGAGGGCAGGTGAGGTTACAGAGTTACGGAGTCCTATGCAAGGATGTGAATATTAAAAATGAGGCATTGATGGACTGGGGTTCAATGTAGGCCAATGAGCATAAGGGCGATGGGTGAATGATGTTTGGTGCAAATTAGGACACAGGCAGACAGGCTGAAGGTTCCAAAGAACAGCAAGCAATTAATAATTCATTTCAGAGCTGGCCGACAGCCTATCACAATCACAGACTCACTTAGAACATAGAACATACAGTGCAGAAGGAGGCCATTCAGCCCATCAAGTCTGCACCGATCCACTTTAAGCCCTCACTCCCACCCTATCACCATAACCCAATAACCCTTCCTAACCTTTTTGGACACTAAGGGCAATTTAGCATGTCCAATCCACCTATGAAGCCACAGTGCTAACCACTGTGCTACCATGCTGCCCAGTAATCGTCACATCCCTGTTTACAATTTTGTTGGAAGCGAAGCTCATCAGGCGGAAAAATATCCAACTGCAAACTGTACCAGAGATGTGTTTTCCAATTTGAAACCAGTTCATGGAAAATGCTGAGTCTTCCACAGGAAATGCAACTGTAGGTCTCAATGGTTTCAAAATCGGCAATCGCCCAACTGAGAGCGGAATAAAAATGAACAGGCGCATCAACGTGTTTGTGCATTCATATCCACTCTGCATGGAATTGGCTTATGAAGGTGTTTAGCACTGCTGCCTCACAGCGCCAGGGTCCCAGGTTCCAGACCAGGCTGGGTCACTGTCTGTGAGGATAGCACTTTCTCCCCGTGTCTGCGTGGGTTTCCTCCAGGTTCTCCGGTTTCCTCCCACAGTCCAGAGACGTACAAGTTAGGTGGATTGTTGCATGAGTAGGGTTAAGGGGTGAGGGTGGGGGAGTGCGCCTAGGTAGGGTGCTCTTTCAGAGGGTCGGTGGGGTTCGATGGCCTCCTTCTGAACTGTAGGAATTCCATGTGTCGATGTAGCTTGTTTGGAAGCGTGCTTGCTTTAGAACCTTACAACACATAATCATAGTTCAGCATTTCTAACATTGTCTGAGTAGTGCCTTTCAGTCAAGGCCTTTTTTGGTGCCTTAGGTCGATAGTGAAGATCCCTTTGAGTATTTGGAAGAAGACACAGAGTTTTCCTGCTATATAAACCAACTTTGCTCCCCGCCTGTGAGATGTTAGTGTGTGCAAGGTGATGCCCGTACTTGTCAATGCAACAGCAGTGCACCTCAAAAAATAACTCTTAAAAGCAAGTGCTTCCCTCTCTATTTCTCCCTGTTACTGGTACATTAAGGTACTTTTGCAGTACTTTACTACCAAGGTTTCCATCTTTCAGATGAGATTTTAAACCCAGACTCTCTGACACAAGGCCTATTTCAAAGAAGAACTGGGGTGTCGTCTTGGTAACCTGGCAATCTCTCAGCCAATATCAAGAAATGTATTAACATTTATCGTATTGCAGTCCGGTGTGATCCTGCTGTGCAGAGGTTGGCTGCTTTGTTTGCCTCACACCATGGCACTTCATCACCACCTCATTTACCTTATCTCACCTGCCCTTCTCGACCTTGTGGCTGACAGTGCTCTTTCCTTGAGAGTTTGCAATGCATATGTTTAAAAACTGAATAAAAAGATCACACAAAAAATGCAGACTCTGAGAAATTTGGGAGGCAAGTGCCTTTGGGTCTTCTGAAGCAATCGAAATAGGAAATAATTGCTTCTTCTCTGTATAGCACAGATGAGTGAGTAGAGTTCGACAGAAGAAAAATAAGAACAGTCAGGAGCAATAACAGAACGTGGGCACTGATGTGGCAACTTGTGGAGGAGAAAGGAAAGAATATCTTAACCCTATTGCCTCTTGTGATTAACCCTCCTGGTTGCTCTGTGGGATTGTGCAAATTATTAAAGTATCTTTCGTCACAATATCAAAGACCGATTTGCCAAACCTCAGGGGTTACATAAGAACATAAGAACTAGGAGCAGGAGTAGGCCATCTGGCCCCTCGAGCCTGCTCCACCATTCAATGAGATCATGGCTGATCTTTTGTGGACTCAGCTCCACTTTCCGGCCCGAACACCATAACCCTTAATCCCTTTATTCTTCAAAAAACTATCTATCATTATCTTAAAAACATTTGGTTGTTCTGAAGTCTCCCAGAATTAAAGAATAATTACCCAGACGCTCCGACAAAAAATTGGAGCGGGTGCGAATAAAAGAAAGCATACGAACATCTTCTTCTCTCAATAGAATTGTCTGCCACATCTCCTACATTACAGAAGTAATTTGACTGTGATGCCATGTTACACAATCTTATCAAGACATTATATCAAGACTGGGTGATGATTAATATTTTATTATGTGCTGTATCAAATCCATCTACTACTAGGTGCACAATTATATACAGTTGCATAGAATGTACGGTACAGCAAAAGGCTATTCCGCTACCAGGTCTATTCTGGTGTTTATGCTCCATACAATCCTCTCCTCATCGATCATTATCAATCTTTTAATTTATTGCATGCATTTATTTAACTTTCCCCTAAATGCATCAGTGCCTTAAACTTTAACTGCTCCTTGTCGAAGCGAATTTCATGTTTTAAAAAAAATAAAATTTTAGAGTACCCAATTACGGTTTTTTCCAATTTTTAAGGGACAATTTAGCATGGCCAATCCACCTAACCTGCACATCTTTGGGTTGTGGGGGTGAAATGTCACATGTCAAACTTGGAAGAGGTATTAAAGAGATTCAGAGATGTGGGAGTCCACCTTAAATGTGAAAAATGTACCTTCCACGTCACAGACGTCATGTGCCTGGGGTTCTGAGTCGAAGCCATGCATCCACAGCCACACAAATTAAAAAAATCAAAGCTATACGAGAGATCCCAGCACCCAGGAATGTAGCCGAGCTGAAATCTTTCCTGGGCACTACTATGGTAGTTTCATTGAAAACCTAGCCACGATATTGGCATCACTACACCAATTACGAAGGAAACAATACCATTGGCAATGGAAGGAGCAGCAGCATGAAGATTTCCGCTCAGTAAAACAAGCTCTGAAATCATTGAACCTCTTAGTTCATTTCGACCCGGTGAAGCCAATTGTTCTCACATGTGACATGTTGTCATATGGGACAGGGGCTGTTCTATCCCATAAGATGGAGGACGGATCAGAACGGTCAATTAGCTTTGCATCAAGGACCTCCTCAGAAGCTGGACGAAATGGATGGACTGGCCCTCATCTATGGTGTGAAAAAAATTCCACGAATATGTTTACAAACAGCGATTCGTCAAAATAGCTGACATTAAGCTGCTATTGGGTCTCTTGAGGGAGGACAAACAATTGCTTCTGCCAGCGGACAGTTGGGTCTTGCTGCTAGCGGCCTACAACTACGCTTTCCAGCACAGGCCTGGCACTCAAATCTCTAATGCCGATGCATTGAGTCAACTCCCCTTACCAAAGCAGGTGGCACCACCACCAGTACCCCAAGAAATCATCTTGGCACTGAACTTCTTGGACAACTTGTCGGTGTTGCCCGGAGATATACGGAATTGGACTCAGCAAGACCTGGTATTATCCAAGGTGAAACGGATGATACAAACAGATTGGCACCATGTAAAGTCTGAACAGTTGAGACCCTACTTAACCTGCAGGGATGAACTAACCTGCGAGGATGAAGTAATGTTTTGGGGCTCTCACGTCATAATTCCAACCCCAACAAAGGAACCCCTTTTACAAGAATTACACAGCACCCATCCGGGACAAGCAAAGATGAAAATGCTGGCCCGCAGTTATATCTGGTGGCCGGGAATCGATAAAGCTATTAAAGAAGTGGTATGACAATGCATTCCCTGTCAAAGTCAGCAGTCATTACCGCTTCAGGCCAATTTCCATCCCTGGGAGTGGTCGAGTGTGGTAAACCACTGTGTTCCTATATTAAGGGTTGTACGGTAGAACCTGCACTACAGGGCCACCTGGGCCCCTGCATGCTAGCTCCGCCCAGGAGCCGGGTTATAAATATGTGTGGCCTGCAGCTAGCAGCCATTTTGTCAGCTGCTGTAGGAGGCCACACTTCAGATACTAATAAACCCTCAGTTTGAATTCAACTTCGTCTCCAACCAAATTGATCGTGCCTCAATTTATTAGTATCTGATTCAGAAGATGGACCTCCGGATTAAACCAGATCGACTGCAGCTGGATCCACACGCAAGCGACGCCAGAAAGGACTTTCAGCACTGGCTAGTTTGTTTTGAAGCGTATATCAACGCGGCGTCAACCCCTGTTCCAGAGGCTCAGAAGATTCAAATCTTGTACTCCAGACTCAACTCGAAAATCTGCCCGCTGATCCTGGATGCGCCCAATTACCCTGATGCTATGACTCGACTCAAAGAGAGTTATGAGCTCACAACGCGTACTCAACTACCTGGTGAGTCAATCGAGGACTTCTGGAGGGCCCCGACCCCACTAGTTCGGGACTGTGTCTGCCAGGACGTTACAGCTAAGGAGCACTCAGATCTCCTTATGAGGGACGCTTTTGTAACTGGGATTGGGTCCGATGTTATCAGGCAGCGGCTCCTAGAAGGGGCCACATGCGACCTCGCAGAGACTAAAACACTAGCGCTTTCCATGATGGTCGCCCTGCGCAATGTACAGTCCTACGCCCCCAACCGCGCGGCCCATTCCTCCTATGCTTCATGAGCCCCACAGGCAGCCGCCCCAACGGGGGCGCTACCCACTCAATACGCCTGCGCTACGCGCCAGCCAGTGATCTCCGCGGGGCCCCGATGCTATTTTTGCGGGCAACAATGACACCCCCACCAACGCTGCCCGGCCCACGCTGCCCTTTGTAAGGCCTGCGGGAAGAAGGGCCATTACTCAGCGGTGTGCCAGGCCCGCTCAGCGGAAGCGGTCGCCTCCCCCCCCTCCGCCCCCCCCCCCCCCCCCCAGTCACGGACAATGGGCGCGCTATCCTCCCCCCCTCCCCAGGCCATGTGCGAGCAATGGGTGCCGCCATCTTCTCCCCTGCACCAGGCCCGCTCAGCGGCAACCCCCACCCTCCCGGTCATGGACAATGGGCACCGCTATCCTCCCCTCCTCCCAGGCCATGTGCGAGCAATGGGCGCCGCCATCTTCTCTCCCGTACAACACATGCGTATTATGGGTGCTGCCATCTTGCTCCACCCCCGCAACGTGCATTCCATGGGCGCCGCCATTTTGTGACCCCCAGGACCTCTGGGCGCCACCATCTTGTCCACCCCGCAGCACACGGAGCCCAACAGCGTTTCAGGACCCCGACGCAGCGGCCGCCTTACTACCCGACGATCAACCACGACTCGCATCCATGGTAATCGACCAGTCCAGACCACACACTCTGACCAACGCATCCACCAGCGTGAAAGTCAACGGCCACGTGACCTCCTGCCTACTGGACTCCGGGAACACCGAGAGCTTTGTACATCCAAATACGGTAAGGCGCTGCCCCCTTAAGGTACACCCTACCAATCAAAGTATCTCCCTGGCCTCCGGATCCCATCGCGTAGCTATCCGGGGGGACTGCACGGTGACGCTCACAGTCCAAGGCGTAGAGTTCCACGGTTTTCGCCTCTACGTCCTCCCTACCCTCTGCGCTGCACTTATCCTTGGCCTGGATTTTCAGTGCAACCTCCAGAGCCTGACCCTTAAATTCAGCAGACCCTTACCACCTCTCACTGTGTGCGGACTAGCGACCCTAAAGGTCAATCCTCCTTCCCTCTTTGCCAATCTAACTCCAGATTGCAAACCCGTCGCCACCAGGAGCAGGCGGTACAGCACTCAGGATAAGGCCTTCATCAGGTCGAGGTCCAGCGGTTGCTTCAGGAGGGAGTCATTGAGGCCAGCAACAGCCCCTGGAGAGCTCAAGTGGTAGTGGTTAAGTCTGGGGAGAAAAATTGAATGGTCGTGGACTACAGCCAGAACATCAACAGGTACACACAGCTCGATGCGTACCCCCTCCCACGCATATCTGACATGGTTAACCAGATTGCACAGTACCGGGTCTTCTCAACAGTGGACCTGAAATCCGCTTACCACCAGCTCCCCATCCGTAAATCGGACCGGCCATACACTGCCTTTGAGGCAGACGGCCGGCTATATCACTTCCTTAGGCGTCACCAATGGGTTTTCAGTCTTCCAAAGGGAGATGGACTGAATGGTCGACCGGTACGGCTTGCGGGCCACGTTTCCGTACCTAGACAATGTGACCATCTGCGGCCATGATCAGCAGGACCATGACGCCAACATCGCTAAATTTCTCCGCACCGCCACTCTCCTCAACCTCATGTACAACAAGGAGAAGTGTGTGTTCCATACAAACCGCTTAGCCATCCTCGGCTATGTGGTCCAGAACGGAGTTCTGGGGCCCGATCCCAACCGCATGCGCCTCCTCATGGAGCTCCCCCTCCCCCACTGCCCCAAGGCCCTCAAATGCTGCCTGGGGTTCTTCTCGTATTACGCTCAGTGGGTCCCAAACTATGCGGACAAGGCCCGCCCACTCATACAGTCCACTCATTTCCCCCTGACGGCCGAGGCACAACAGGCCTTTGCCCGGATCAGAGCTGATATTGCCAAAGCTGGAATGCACGCTGTAGACAAAACATTTCCTTTCCAAGTAGAAAGCGACGCATCGGACGTCGCCCTTGCCGCCACCCTCAACCAGGCAGGCAGGCCCGTGGCATTCTTTTCCCGCACCCTCCATGCCTCCGAAATTCGGCACTCGTCCGTCGAAAAGGAGGCACAGGCTATCGTTGAGGCTGTGCGACATTGGAGGTATTACCTGGCCGGCATGAGATTCACACTCCTCATGGACCAATGGTCGGTAGCCTTCATGTTCAACAACACACAGCGGGGCAAGATCAAAAATGACAAAATCTTGCGGTGGAGAATCGAGTTCTCCACCTATAACTACAAGTATCGCCCTGGCAAACGCAACAAGCCCCTCGACGCCCTATCCCGAGGTACATGTGCCAGCGCACAGGTAGACCGACTCCGGACCCTGCACGACAGTCTTTGTCACCCAGGGGTCACTCGGTTGTACCACTTCATTAAGGCACAAAATTTGCCCTACTCCGTCGAGGAAGTAAGGACAATCACCAAGGACTGCCAGGGCTGTGCGGAGTGCAAACCGCACTTCTACCGGCCGGACCGCGTGCACCTGGTGAAGGCCACCCGCCCCTTTGAACGCCTCAGCGTGGATTTCAAAGGCCCCCTCCCCTCCTCCGACCGACTCACATATTTCCTCAGTGTGATCGATGAATACTTACGTTTTGCCTTCACCATCCCATGCCCCGACATGACGTCTGCCACCGTCATTAAAGCCCTTAATTCTATCTTCACTCTGTTCGGCTTCCCCGCCTACATCCACAGTGACAGGGGATCCTCATTCATGAGTGATGAGCTACGCCAGTTCCTGCTGAGCTGGGGTATCGCCTCCAGCAGAACGAGCTACAACCTCCGGGGAAACGGACAGGTAGAAAGGAAGAATGGGACGGTGTGGAGGGCCGTCCAGCTGGCCCTACGGTCCAGAAATCTCCCGGCCTCCCGCTGGCAAGAGGTCCTCCCTGATACACTACATTCCATTCGCTTATTACTTTGCACTGCTACTAACAGTACACCGCATGAACGTCTTTTTGCCTTCCCCAGGTAGTCCACATCCGGGGTACCACTCCCAACTTGGTTCACAGCTCCGGGAACCGTGCTTCTCCGTAAACATGTGCAGCTCCACAAGGCGGACCCGTTGGTGGAAAGGGTGCACCTGCTCCACGCAAACCCACAGTACGCCTACGTGGCATTCCCTGATGGCCGCCAGGATACCGTCTTCCTCAGGGACCTGGCACCAGCAGGTTCCGCCCCCAACCACCCCCGTCGCCCCCGGCGCCACCCTCCCCTCCCCCGCTGTCCCCATCTCCCCCCTGAGGACTATCCGTCCTCCCCCTGCCCACCCCAATTGATGAAGAGGGTTTTGGCACGCTCCCGGAGTCAACTTCGACCACGACATCACCAACATCGCCGGCTCCACTTCGTCGATCCCAGAGGACGATCAAGACGCCGGACCGGCTGAACCTCTGACCGGCCCACCGGATGACCAGAGACATTTTTTTTTCACGGTTCTGTAAATATTAAAGATTGCGAATTGTATATAGTTATCCACCACCCCCACCGGACTCAATTTTAACAGGTGGTGAATGTGATAAACCACTGTGTTCCTATATTAAGGGTTGTACGGTAGAACTGCACTACAGGTTCACCTGGGCCCCTGCATGCTAGCTCCGCCCAGGAGCCGGGTTATAAATATACGTGGCCTTCAGCTCGCAGCCATTTCGTCAGCTGCTGTAGGAGGCCACACTTCAGATACTAATAAAGCCTCAGTTTGAATTCAACTTCGTCTCCAGCCAAATTGATCGTGCCTCACCGAGAACGCCCATGGACTAGAGTACACATCAACTATACAGGCCATTTCTTGGGCAGGATGTTTCTTGTCTTGGTACATGCTCATTCCAAATGGCTATCCATTCAAGTGGTGGGAGCCACAACCTTGGCAGCTTCGGTGGGCACCTTATGCAATGTATTCACCATACATGACTTACCAGAAGCCATTGTGTCTGATAATGGCTCCCCTTTAACTGAAGATGATTTCCAATGCTTTGTTCAGTCAAACTGAATCCAGCATACCAGGTTGCCCCATATCACCCTGCATCCAATAGATTGGCTGAAAGCGCCGTACAGACTTTGAAAAATGCTATGAGAAAACAATCAGACAGGCCGTTATGCCATCGGCTCACCAACTTCCTATTGGCCTACAACACAACTTCCCACGCTTCCACGGGGTCACGTCAGGCCTCCCAGAAAAGTCAACATCCTACATAAAAGAGTGATAGATCATTCCAGGTGGGTGATCTGGTTTTAGTTTGGAATTTCGCCTATGAACCATTCTGGTTAGCCGGTCGAATTGCATCCCAATCGGGACCCACATCATATGTGTGTGGTAAATGTCAATGGCAGGACTATGTCGAAGCATGTTGACTATGTGAGAACCCAGGCGGCGGTAACTCCCTTTCCAGATCAGATGAGTCCAACTAGTGCCGCTGGTGTTCCTCTGGTTGTTCTAGAGTGGAGGGGAGCCAGGAATTTCAGAGTTGGTCGTGCTAGGTGGGAGCTGGTAAGGCGAGCAACCCTACAGAAGAGGTGGAGTCACCTGACCTGTGGTCTTCTGCAGACAGCACAACTCCCTTGGAGATGGGCGGCACGGTGGCACAATGGAAAGCGTTGCTGCCTCACAGTGCCAGGAACCTGGGTTCACTTCTTGCCTCGGATAACTTCCGGTGTGCAGTTTACACTTTCTCCCCGTATATGCGTGAGTTTCCTCCGGGTGCTCCAGTTTCCTCCCACATGTGCAGGTTAGGTGGATTGGCCATGTTGAATTGCCCCTTAGTGTCCAAAAGGTTAGGTGGGGTTACAGGGATAGGGTCGGGGCACGGGCCTAAGCAGGGTATTCTTTCCAAGGGTCAGTGCAGACTTGATGGGTTGAATGGCCTCCTTCAGCACTGTAGAGATTCTATGATTTTATGATGGAGCCGGCTGGGGGACTAAGGAATTTCACGAGGACTCAAAGGTCCCTGGATAGACTGACTCTGTGATAAACATTTTGCCATTATGTCTCTTGACCTTATAGATAGAACTTGTATATAATTTACTTTGTAAAATGTAATAAGGGACTTAAGAGGGGAGGGATGTGATAGTGTGGCCCCCTTTAAGGGCGCGGACTTTGCGGTTCATGTGACCAGCTAAGGACCAAATTTGTTGGAGCACATGAACCCCAGAGTTGGAGAGTGAAGACCTATCCAGCATTGCTCTGTGCCGATCTCTAGTTGCCTTTGCCGACTGTTAATAAAGCCCATTTTAGTTGTTACTGGAAGTCTCCAGTGTGTCTTGGGCTAGCCACCACACTCATGGAAATGGAAGCCAATGTACACAACATGTCTTCCTTTTAACTTAGTGTCATTCTGGAGAATCAGCACTGCACCAGGTAAATGCAGCTTAGGGACTGGTTTAGCACAGGGCTAAATCGCTGGCCTTGAAAGCAGTCCAAGGCAGGCCAGCAGCATGGTTCAATTCCCGTAGCAGCCTCCCCGAACAGGCTCCGGAATGTGGTGACTAGGGGCTTTTCACAGCAACTTCATTTGAAGCCTACTTGTGACAATAAGTGATTTTCATTTCATTTTTTCATTGCTCTTATTGTTTTCTACCTCTGCCTTTGCCCATGAATGTAGAGGAGGTAGCTTGATGTTCCTCGGAATTCGGAATGCACAATCCTGTGAACTGAGAGCAAATAACAGAAGGCATAGAGATAATCACAAATGCACATAACTTTAACCAGTTGAATAAAGCCCTCTCCATCATCCCGAAGGGAAAAGCAGTAGATGCTGCAAAAATAAAAGCAACTGGAAAATAAAATAAAGCAAGGATTTAGCTCGCCAATTGAAGCACATTATTGCTGATTTTCTGCTATAATATAGCACCATTTCGAGGAATTAGTAATGACTGGGGAGTAATGCACAAGCCTCAAAACAATTTCCCAGCCACATTTATTATGATTCAACTCTTTATTAGGCTGGAAAGAGAGAGATTTTATTTTCCACACAAGTGATGTTCAATGGCTGAACACAAAAAGTCAGTTTGATTTGGAGAGCTGCTGTGGGGAAATTTCATCACAGTCTGTACATTGGTTCCCCCAGTCACCCTGCCGGCAATGTTTAGCAGCGAGCAGGGATGAGTTTCTACCTTGGCAGATGACGCTGGACAGGAGAGCAGGGAAAACAGAGAGGATAATGGGCACAAAATCCCTCGGCACCGCTGGGCACTTCTGGTGGGGCTGTCTTAGTGCCCCGTGCTGTAAAGATGTTTGTGTCCCTGTGTGTGCTGAAATCCTCCAACCTCCTGCTGTCGTGACAGCTGTACCTGATGACGCGACCCACTTCTTCCAAAGCTGGACCTCACAGCTCCTTCCAATATATTCGTTTGTCATTCACCAGAGAACACCCACACATCTGCAAGAGGGGCCGCAGCACTAACCTTTTCAAAAGGGCCAGGAGCCCACCTTGTGGCGATATGATAGAAGGATCACCAAATGAGGACATACGGGATGAATTGACGTGCAAAAAAGGGGCAAACACACAACTGGGAGTGTACCATAGACACCCGACCAGTCACGAGGAGATAGAAAGCAAGAACAAATTCTGCTCTTTCGAAGTCTCTGGAAGCACGATGTAGGGTGCTTTTGGAGGTATGGTGGTGAGTTTGTGAATTTTTTCAGGGAGCTTTGCTGCCTTCTGACAAATGCTGCAAGAAGTATGGAGGCTGCAGCTGCCGTGCCTATGGGTCTGCAGTACGACAACGAGATGGTGCAGGAGCTGTGGAGAGGGGAAGCTCTGTCTGGTCCCGTCCGCCAAATTGGAGCTGAACCCCTCAATGCTCCTCGACAGTGGCAAGGGACTGTGTGACAGGCTGGCCAGTGCACACATCATCTCAGTGTGTAGCCCACATTAGGGCAACGCCCACAGTAGCCCCTACAGAGTGTCGGCAGATGGGAGGGAGGGGGAGGGCAGGGATCATACCACTGGCAAGGGTGGTGCCTGCCGACAGTAACCCTGGCAGCAGTGACGGGCACCTGGGCCAGAGGCCCCCACGATGCTGGGCACCGACGGGGCCATGCGTCTGGAGATGGGGGAGGGGCAGTACATGCGGGGGCTGAGTCCGCAGTGCCAACCTGGGTTACCGTGTACCCCGTTGGACCTGGTTGGGCATGGGGGTACGTAATATGTCATCAGGTCAACCTTTCACCCCCTGCAGGCAATAGATATTGGAATTTAACCAACAATGGTGGCCTTCCTCCTAGTCACCGCAGCTCTGGGGGATGCACTATGGCTGTATAAGCTGGAGTTATTCGAGGAGGAGGAAGTGGCAGCTGTGGAGCTTGCCTCAGAGTAACAGGAGGCAGCTGTTGAGGATGGAGAGCCGGCAGACTATCAGGCTGAGGAGGTCGAGAAGGAGGGGGAGGTGACGAGATGCCCCGCTGGCTGGTTGGGGGAGGGTACGGCAGAGGGTGGGGTGCAGGTGTGGGGGCTGGGATATGGGAGTGGTGGGGTTGGTGTGTGAGGGTTGGGATTCAGGGGTGGTGGGGTGGAAGTTGGGTGCTGGTGGTGGGGCACCCATAAGGCCGGTGTCACACTGCAGAACAGGGGCCAAGGTGGGTGGTCAGTGGGCTGCTGCAATGGCGGTCTGTGCCTGGACACCACCCCAATCCTGTTGCAGCTCACCTCGGCCACACAGTCCTTCCACCCCATCGTTCCCCGGCCCTGGTAAGGCCCCCCCCACCACCCCAATCAGCCTGAGCAGAGTCAAGACCGGCAACTCACATTTGCACCTCTCCATGTCCTACTCCTCTTTCTCTCCCTCTTCCCCCACCACAGTCCTGTTTCTCGATTTTTAAAAGCACAATGAATTCCTCGCCATCGGTAATTCGCCCTCGTGGAGACGGAGAATCATGTAGGCCCCAGAGAATACCGGGTCAGGCCCACTACAGATATGCCAATAGTGTTTACTGTACGTATGGAGTGGAACACACTGACGCCGCTATCGAGGCACCGGTGAATTTCGATTTGGCGTGAAACCGATGCCTGCCATGATTTTGGCAACAAAACCAATTCTCCGTCCAGTTCCATTTCGCGATTCCGACGTCAGCCAACGGAGATTCCCATCCTACAAGTTTGGAAACTCCATAGTTTCAATCACATTGTGCAAACCTCGATTTAGGCCGCAGCTCGAGTACTGCGCGTCATTCAGGCTACCGAACCATAGGAGATGTGATTGCACTAAAGCGGGTACAGAGGTGATTTACCAAGATGTTGCCTGGACTGGGGAATTTTAGTTATGAGGAAAGTTTAAATGAGCTAGGTGTGGTGGTATGCATTAGGGATATTACGGTACTCTGTGATGCCGAGAGGCTATTGGTGGTAGATGCCGGGTCCCGACTGGATCAGCCGCCTACTGGCTCCACCCAGTAAGGCGGAGTATAAGAGCCCGGGTTCTCCCAGCAGCCGCATTCTGTAACTGTGCTGCTGGGGAACAAGTCTGCGTAATAAAGCCATCGATTGACTCCTTCTCATCTCGTCTCATGAGTGATTGATTGTGCTACAATTTATCACGCAAACTTTAAAGAACATGGAGCTCCGAATCACTCCGGAGTGTCTGCGAATCAGCCCCCACGCGGCAAACTCAGCGGCCACTTTTAAACACTGGTTAGCGTGTTTTGAAGGATACCTCCAAACGGCCACCTGCTTACCTACAGAAGACCAGAAAATGCAGGTCCTGCATTCCAGGGTGAGCACGGAAATCTACACTCTCATAGAGGACGCGGATGATTTCCAGGCGGCGCTCGCCATGCTGAGAGGAATCTACATTTGGCCCGTCAACCAGGTCTACGCACGCTACCAGCTCGCGACGAGATGGCAAATCCCCGGGGAATCGCTGGACGAATTCTACAGTGCGCTGTTAATACTGGGGAGAAATTGCAACTGCCCACCGGTTTCGGCTAATGAACATACGGAGCTACTGATTCGGGATGCTTTCGTGGCAGGTATGCTTTCGTCCCAAATTCGCCAGCGATTGCTGGAAAGAGACTCACTAGGCCTCAAGGAGGCACGGGCCCTCGCTCGATGTGGCATCGCAGAGCGCCCGTGCCTACGCCCCCGACCGCGCGGCAGCCCTTTGGGCACCGTGGACCCCAGCCACGACCAAACCCCGGGACCCCCCGCCCCCCCCCCCCCGCAGGCCTGTGCTGCTAGAGCGCCAGATCACCCCGGGGGGCCCCGCTGCTACTTTTGTGGGCAAGCGAAACTCCCCCGACTGCGCTGCCCGGCCCGCTCAGCCCTCTGTAAAGGGTGTGGCAAAAAGGGGCACTTTGTAGCAGTGTGCCAGGCCCGGGGGGTCGCCGCAATCTCCAGGGGAGAACCAGGACCCCAACCTCAACCCTCCCAACGATTCAAGTGTGGCCAATTGGTGCCGCCATCTTGGGTCCCGGACTCCATGCGGGAGTGATGGGCGCCGCCATTTTGTGCTCCTCCGGCCACGTGCGATCAATGGGCGGCGCCATCTTGTCCACCCCGACCGTGCGCGACCCGTGGATGCCGCCATCTTGGCTGATGGCTAAGGACCCCGGGATGGACGGCCCCACGGGGCCTGAGGAAAACGCCCCGATGCAGCAACAGCGACTGACTTTGGTGACCCTGGACCAGTCGCGGCCCGGAACGCTCCAAACGGCAACAACGACGGTACTCATAAACGGGTACAAGATGCCCTGCCTGATCGACTCTGGGAGCATGGAGAGTTTTATACATCCCGATACGGTAAGACGCTGTTCCCTTCCGATCCACCCGAGTAATCAAAAGATTTTCCTGGCAGCAGGATCCCATTCTGTAGAGATCAAAGGGTTCTGCATTGCGAACCTCACGGTGCAGGGGAGGGAGTTCAAGAACTACCGGCTTTACGTCCTCCCCCACCTCTGCGCTGCCACACTCCTGGGGTTGGATTTTCAGTGCAACCTCCAGAGTTTAACGTTTCAATTCGGCGGTCCTATACCCCCACTCACTATCTGCGTCCTCGCGACCCTCAAGGTCGACTCGCTTTCCCTGTTTGTGAACCTCACCCTGAATTGCAAACCCGTCGCCATTAGGAGCAGACGGTACAGCGCCCAGGACCGAACCTTTATCCGGTCAGAAGTCCAGCAGCTGCTAAGGGAAGGCATAATCCAGGCCAGCAATAGTCCCTGGAGAGCTCAGGTGGTAGTTGTAAAGACCGGGGAGAAGCAGAGGATGGTCATAGACTATTGTCAAATCATCAATAGGTACACGCAGCTGAATGCGTACCCTCTCCCCCGCATATCCGACATGGTCAATCGGATTGCACAGTACAAGGTCTTTTCCACGGTGGACCTTAAGTCCGCCTATCACCAGCTCCCCATCCGCCCGAGCGACCGCAAATACACTGCTTTTGAAGGGTTCCATTCGGCGTCACTAATGGAGTCTCGGTCTTCCAATGGGAGAAGGACCGAATGGTTGACCGGTACGGTTTGCGGGCCACGTTTCCGTACCTCGATAACGTCACCATCTGCGGCCACGGTCAGCAGGACCACGACGCCAACCTCCGCAAATTCCTCCAGACCGCAAACACCCTGAATCTCACATACAACAGGGAGAAATGCGTGTTTAGCACCGACCGTCTAGCCATCCTCGGCTACGCAGTGCGAAATGGAGTTATAGGCCCAGACCCTGAACGCATGCGCCCCCTCATGGAGTTCCCCCTCCCTCACTGCTCCAAGGCCCTGAAACGCTGCCTGGGCTTTTTCTCTTATTACGCCCAGTGGGTCCCCAACTACGCGGACAAGGTCCGTCCGCTAATTCAGTCCATTGTCTTTCCCCTGTCGACAGAGGCCCACCAGGCCTTCAGCTGCATCAAAGCGAATATCGCAAAGGCCATGATGCACACGATCGACGAGTCCCTCCCCTTCCAAGTCAAGAGCGACGCGTCCAACGTAGCTCTGGCGGCAACCCTCAACCAAGCGGGCAGACCCATGGCCTTTTTCTCACGCACCCTCCACGCCTCAGAAATCTGCCACTCCTCAGTGGAAAAGGAGGCCCAGGCCATAGTGGAAGCTGTGCGACATTGGAGGCATTACCTGGCCGGCAGGAGATTCACTCTCCTCACTGACCAACGGTCGGTTGCCTTCATGTTCGATAATGCACAGCGGGGCAAGATCAAGAACGACAAGATCTTGCGGTGGAGGATCGAACTCTCCACCTATAACTATGAGATCTTGTATCATCCCGGAAAGCTGAACGAGCCTTCCGATGCCCTGTCCCGCGGCACATGTGCCAACGCACAAGTGGACCGCCTCCGAGCCCTCCACAAGGACCTCTGCCACCCGGGGGGTCACTTGGTTCTATCACTTTGTGAAGACCCGCAACCTGCCCTACTCCATCGAGGAGGTCAGAACAGCCACCAGGAACTGCCAAATCTGCGCAGAGTGCAAACCGCACTTCTACAGGCCAGATAAAATGCACCTGGTAAAGGCTTCCCGTCCCTTTGAGCGCCTCAGTCTGGACTTCAAAGGCCCCCTCCCCTCCACCGACCGCAACACGTACTTCCTGAACGTGGTTGACGAGTACTCCCGTTTCCCATTCGCTATCCCCTGCCCCGACATGACCGCGGCCACGGTCATTAAAGCCCTCTGCACCATCTTTACACTGTTCGGTTTCCCCGCCTACATACATAGCGATAGGGGGTCCTCCTTCATGAGCGACGAACTGCGTCAATTCCTGCTCAGCAAAGGCATTGCCTCGAGCAGGACGACCAGTTACAACCCCCGGGGTAACGGACAGGTAGAGAGGGAGAACGGAACGGTCTGGAAGACCATCCTGCTGGCCCTACGGTCCAGAAATCTCCCAGTCTCCCGCTGGCAGGAAGTCCTCCCGGACTCCCTCCACTCCATCCGGTCGCTGCTTTGTACCACAACAAATCAAACACCTCACGAACGCCTCCTTGTCTTCCCTAGGAAGTCCTCCGGAACGTCACTCCCGACCTGGCTGGCAGCCCCGGGACCCATCCTGCTCCCAAAACATGTGCGGGTGCACAAATCGGATCCGTTGGTCGAGAGGGTTCATTTCCTCCACGCGAACCCTCAATACGCCTATGTGGCATACCCCAACGGCCGACAGGACACGGTCTCTCTGTGGGACTTGGCGCCCGCCGGATCTACACACACCCCCCCAAGAGCAATCACCCTCTCCCTCCCACCGGCGCGCCCCACAGCCACCCCCTTCCCGGGTGGATTGGTCCTTCCCCCGGCCCTGCCTAGGGGTAGTGAAGCAGGAAGAGACATCGCTAAGCTCCCAGAGACGACGGTGCCCGAGCCAGCGCCTGCATCACCACCGGGGCTGAGATGATCGGGGAGGACGACCAGGGCACCCATTCGACTCATTGAATCTTTATAACAAAGCAAGAAATGCCTCTGTAAATAATTCAGTTGCCCAGTAAAAGCGGCATTGTAAATAGTGCTAGTAGTTTGATATCGGAGCATAGCCGCTGTGTTAGTGGCATCCCAGGTACCGACTCTGTAAACCCCGACCACCATACGGCCCACTACACCCGCCGGGTTCTTTTTTAACAAGGGGTGAATGTGGTGGTATGCATTAGGGGTATTACGGTACCCTGTGATGCCGAGAGGCTATTGGTGGATAGATGCCGGGTCCCGATTGGATCAGCCGCCTACTGGCTCCACCCAATAAGGCGGAGTATAAGAGCCCGGGTTCTCCCAGCAGCCGCATTCTGTAACTGTGCTGCTGGGGAACAAGTCTGCGTAATAAAGGCATCGATTGACTCCTTCTCATCTCGTCTCGTGAGTGCTTGATTGTGCTACACTAGGGTTATTACTTTGGAATAGAGAAGGCTAAGAGATGACCTAATTGAAGTGTATAAATTATGAGGAGCCTCTGGGCGGCTAGGAACATCCTTATTTCCCTTGCTCAAGGCATCCATAACCACGGGCCATCGATTTTGGGTAAGAAGTAGAGGGTTTAGAGGGGAATTGAGTGGAAAGTCTTTTGCTCTGATGAGGGTGGGGATCAGGAACTCATTGCCTGCGAGGATGGTAGAGACCGAAGCCCTCATCTTATTTAAGGAGTACTTGGATATGAACTTCAAGAGCCATAACAAAGAACAAAGAGCACAACAAGAAGTACAGCATAACTGAAATTCCCCAGTCCAGGCAACATCTTGGTAAATCACCTCTGTCCCCATAACCCCACCTAACCTTTTTGCAATTTATCATGGCCAATCCACCTAACCTGCACATCTTTGGACTGTGGGAGGAAACCGGAGTGCCGGAGGAAACCCACGCAGACACGGGGAGATCGTTCAGACTCCGCACAGACAGTGACCCAGCGGGGAATCGAACCTGGGACCCTGGAGCTGTAAAGATTCATAGTAATTGGGGACTCGATAGTCAGGGGCACAGATAGGAGATTTTGTGGGAGCGTGAGAGACTCACGTTTGGTATGTTGCCTCCCAGGTGCAAGGGTACGTGATGTCTCGGATCGTGTTTTCCGGGTCCTGAGGGGGGAGGGGGAGCAGCCCCAAGTCGTGGTCCACATTGGCACTAACGACATAGGTAGGAAAGGGGACAAGGATGTCAGGCAGGCTTTCAGGGAGCTAGGATGGAAGCTCAGAACTAGAACAAACAGAGTTGTTATCTCTGGGTTGTTGCCCGTGCCACGTGATAGTGAGATGAGGAATAGGGGGAGAAAGCAATTAAACACGTGGCTACAGGGATGGTGCAGGCGGGAGGGATTCAGATTTTTGGATAACTGGGGCTCTTTCTGGGGAAGGTGGGACCTCTACAGACAGGATGGTCTACATCTGAACCTGAGGGGCACAAATATCCTGGGGGGGAGATTTGTTAGTGCTCTTTGGGGGGGGGGGGGTTAAACTAATGCAGCAGGGGCATGGGAACCTGGATTGTAGTTTTAGGGTAAGGGAGAATGAGAGTATAGAGGTCAGGAGCACCGATTTGACGTCGCAGGAGGGGGCCAGTGTTCAGGTAGGTGGTTTGAAGTGTGTCTACTTCAATGCCAGGAGTATACGAAATAAGGTAGGGGAACTGGCAGCATGGGTTGGTACCTGGGACTTCGATGTTGTGGCCATTTCGGAGACATGGATAGAGCAGGGACAGGAATGGATGTTGCAGGTTCCGGGGTTTAGGTGTTTTAGTAAGCTCAGAGAAGGAGGCAAAAGAGGGGGAGGTGTAGCGCTGCTAGTCAAGAGCAGTATTACGGTGGCGGAGAGGATGCTAGATGGGGACTCATCTTCCGAGGTAGTATGGGCTGAGGTTAGAAACATGAAAGGAGAGGTCACCCTGTTGGGAGTTTTCTATAGGCCTCCAAATAGTTCTAGGGATGTAGAGGAATGGATGGCGAGGATGATCCTGGATAAGAGCGAAAGTAACAGGGTAGTTATTATGGGAGACTTTAACTTTCCAAATATTGACTGGAAAAGATATAGTTCGAGTACATTAGATGGGTTGTTTTTTGTACAGTGTGTGCAGAAGGGTTTCCTGACACAATATGTTGACAGGCCAACAAGAGGCGAGGCCACGTTGGATTTGGTTTTGGGTAATGAACCAGGCCAGGTGTTGGATTTGGAGGTAGGAGAGCACTTTGGGGACAGTGACCACAATTCGGTGACGTTTACGTTAATGATGGAAAGGGATAAGTATACACCGCAGGGCAAGAGTTATAGCTGGGGGAAGGGCAATTATGATGCCATTAGACGTGACTTGGGGGGGATAAGGTGGAGAAGTAGGCTGCAAGTGTTGGGCACACTGGATAAGTGGAGCTTGTTCAAGGATCAGCTACTGCGTGTTCTTGATAAGTATGTACCGGTCAGGCAGGGAGGAAGGCGAGGGAACCGTGGTTTACCAAAGAAGTGGAATCTCTTGTTAAGAGGAAGAAGGAGGCCTATGTGAAGATGAGGTGTGAAGTTTCAGTTGGGGCGATGGATAGTTACAAGGTAGCGAGGAAGGATCTAAAGAGAGAGCTAAGACGAGCAAGGAGGGGACATGAGAAGTATTTGACAGGTAGGATCAAGGAAAACCCAAAAGCTTTCTATAGGTATGTCAGGAATAAGCGAATGACTAGGGAAAGAGTAGGACCAGTCAAGGACAGGGATGGGAAGTTGTGTGTGGAGTCTGAAGAGATAGGCGAGATACTAAATGAATATTTTTCGTCAGTATTCACTCAGGAAAAAGATAATGTTGTGGAGGAGAATGCTGAGACCCAGGCTAATAGAATAGATGGCATTGAGGTACATAGGGAAGAGGTGTTGACAATTCTGGACAGGCTGAAAATAGATAAGTCCCCGGGTCCTGATGGGATTTATCCTAGGATTCTCTGGGAGGCCAGGGAAGAGATTGCTGAACCTTTGGCTTTGATTTTTATGTCATCATTGGCTACAGGAATAGTGCCAGAGGACTGGAGGATAGCAAATGTGGTCCCTTTGTTCAAAAAGGGGAGCAGAGACAACCCCGGCAACTATAGACCGGTGAGCCTCACGTCTGTAGTGGGTAAAGTCTTGGAGGGGATTATAAGAGACAAGATTTATAATCATCTAGATAGGAATAATATGATCAGGGATAGTCAGCATGGCTTTGTGAAGAGTAGGTCATGCCTCACAAACCTTATCGAGTTCTTTGAGAAGGTGACTGAACAGGTAGACGAGGGTAGAGCAGTTGATGTGGTGTATATGGATTTCAGCAAAGCGTTTGGTAAGGTTCCCCATGGTAGGCTATTGCAGAAAATACGGAGGCTGGGGATTGAGAGTGATTTAGAGATGTGGATCAGAAATTGGCTAGCTGAAAGAAGACAGAGGGTGGTGGTTGATGGGAAATGTTCAGAATGGAGTTCAGTTACAAGTGGAGTACCACAAGGATCTGTTCTGGGGCCGTTGCTGTTTGTCATTTTTATCAATGACCTAGAGGAAGGCGCAGAAGGGTGGGTGAGTAAATTTGCAGACGATACTAAAGTCGGTGGTGTTGTCGATAGTGTGGAAGGATGTAGCAGGTTACAGAGGGATATAGATAAGCTGCAGAACTGGGCTGAGAGGTGGCAAATGGAGTTTAATGTAGAGAAGTGTGAGGTGATTCACTTTGGAAGGAATAACAGGAATGCAGAATATTTGGCTAATGGTAAAGTTCTTGGAAGTGTGGATGAGCAGGGGGATCTAGGTGTCCATGTACATAGATCCCTGAAAGTTGCCACCCAGGTTGATAGGGTTGTGAAAAAGGCCTATGGAGTGTTGGCCTTTATTGGTAGAGGGATTGAGTTCCGGAGTCAGGAGGTCATGTTGCAGCTGTACAGAACTCTGGTACGGCCGCATTTGGAGTATTGCATACAGTTCTGGTCACCGCATTATAGGAAGGACGTGGAGGCTTTGGAGCGGGTGCAGAGGAGATTTGCCAGGATGTTGCCTGGTATGGAGGGAAAATCTTATGAGGAAAGGCTGATGGACTTGAGGTTGTTTTCGTTGGAGAGAAGAAGGTTAAGAGGAGACTTAATAGAGGCATACAAAATGATCAGGGGGTTAGATAGGGTGGACAGTGAGAGCCTTCTCCCGTGGATGAAAATGGCTGACACGTGGGGACATAGCTTTAAACTGAGGGGTAATAGATATAGGACAGAGGTCAGAGGTAGGTTCTTTACGCAAAGAGTAGTGAGGCCGTGGAATGCCCTACCTGCTACAGTAGTGAACTCGCCAACATTGAGGGCATTTAAAAGTTTATTGGATAAACATATGGATGATAATGGCATAGTGTAGGTTAAATGGCTTTTGTTTCGGTGCAACATCGTGGGCCGAAGGGCCTGTACTGCGCTGTATCGTTCTATGTTCTATGTTCTAAAGCAACTGTGCTAACCACTGTGCTACCTGGTGGTAGAAGCAGGTACATTAGCAACATTTAAGAGGCACCTGGATGGATACATGAATAGGGAGGAAATAGAGGAAAATGGAGGGCAGAAGGAAAGGTTTTTGTTAGTTAGGGCACCATGATCGGCACAAGCTTCGAGGGATAAATTGCGAAAAGGTTAGGTGGGGTTCTGGGGATAGGGTGAAGGCTTAGGTTGCTCTTTCCAAGGGCCGGTGCAGACTTGATCGGCTGAATGGCCTCTTGCACTATAAATTCTATGATCCTCTGGCAACGCATTCCAGGCACCCACCACTCTGCGTGAAAAACGTACCCCGAAATTCTCCCTCAAACGTTCCCCCTCTCACCTTGAACCTGTGCTCCCTTGTAATTGACACTTTCACCCTTGGAAATGCCTCTGACTATCCACCCTGTTTATGCCTCTCATAATTTTGTAGACCTCTATGAGGTTTCCCCTCAGCCTCCGTCTTTCCAGTGAAAACAACCTCTCCTCATAGCCAACACCCTTGAGACCAGGAAACATCCTGGTGAACCTTCTTTGCACTCTCTCCAAAGCTTCCACGTCCTTCTGATAATGTGGTGATAACCTCCAAGGCTATGGACCAAGATTGGAAATTGAGGTTAGTTTGGGTGGCTACTGGTCGGCAGGCATGGACCAATGGCCTCCTAACCGTGCAGTCAATTTCTCTGATTTTGATCCTATGATGCAAATGTCGTCCTGTAAACCTAGCTCTAATTTTAAGGCTATACCCCACCTTGTTCTGGGCTGGCCCTCAAGAGGAAATCATTTCTCTCGACATTTTCAATCGTCTTAAAAACATCAATCAGACCACCTTTAATTGTTTGTATTCAAAAAACCAATGTAAACTCCAGCCACCTTTGTAACTATCCACCCACTCTATAGACAGAAAGATATCTGACAAAGCGCAGAGCTGTGAATAATATATTCCTGACTGATATCAAACCCGACAAGGTAAATTTCAGGAAGTAACTTTTATTTTTACAGGTCAAATCAATGAAATTGTACTGACAGTCAAACAATAGAAGCCGATTCAGTTCCCTTCGTGTCCCATTATGCTTGCTCACATTGCATGTGTGTTTTTCAGCAGATTGAAGGAGACATTTCACGTGTTTGCTCAGTGGGCCACTCACCGGGAATCGAAGACCATAATCATAAAAGTTGCCCTTCTACGTTTATCTGGGAATAAAACAGAATGTATCACGGAAACCACCCGCAAAACCCATTTTGTTGATGGAGTGAGCAAGACACCGAGAACTCCCTCATGGACTTGGTAAGCACTTCCGGAGAATCATGTTCCTTTTTGCAACGTATCCCATTGCGAGTCCTCAAAATAACACCATCAAATGTACATGGTAATGTGTTTGCTGCTTTCTTCTCTGACAGCTCATAGATCATCCTAAGTACCTAACAGAGTTAGATCATTTTACATAGGTTTTACTTTTACACAGGCCGACTAGTGAGTTCAAGTTCCACTCCAGAGATTTGAGCTGAAAATCTAGGCTAACACTCCAGTGTAGTAATGAACTATGGCAGTGCTGCACATTCACAGGTGCCATCTTTTGGATGGGGTGTTAAACCGAGGCTCTGCCTGCCCCCTCATTAGATGTAAAAGACGAACACTGCCATCCCAAAGAAGTTCTTCTCGCGTCCCAGCAAACATTTATCCCTCAAGCAGCACCTATAAACAGGTGACCTGCCGATTTATCGCATTGCTGTTTATGGTGCTGTAAGCACATTGGCTGCCATGTTTCACCAACATTACAACAATGACACTTCCAAAGTGACTGCAAAGTGCTTCGGGATGTCCTCCGACTGGACAGATGAAAGTTTTCTTTTTCTTACAGAGATTGACCTGAACAAAGTCGTGCAGCTTGTCAATTCAGCATATGAATACATACAAAACTCTAGACCTATTGAGGAGCATTGTTAGAATAAAGTATTGAGCATTTTGTCTGAAGGCTAAACCCATTCATTATACCACAAAGGTTCTTCAAGAGCTTTCCAAGATTATGTCAATTCTTTCACTGAGAGAAACATTGAAAGAGCCAAGGGCCATTGTGAAGGTTGCCACTCAGGTTGTGAAGAATGAGACAATTCATCAAGCCTTGGTTGGGAGATATCGGGCCAGACATTTGTGTGCCCCATTTTTTGGATGTGGGTGTTGAGATTAGTACTTGGCTGCATTAGAACTTGGCAGCACGCAAATTCAGCATACCCACCTCATCTGCATCATTCTGGTTTGTTGCTGAGTGAGTCCCATGCCTCTTCCTATTGTTTCATGCTCCTGGCTCCCTCTGTGCTCAGCAGGGGGACAAGCAGCGTTGTGCAAGTACCACATGCTGCAGCCAGCCTGCTCTTCTTAAAGGCAGGTATTTGCTCTTTGTGGGAAATAGCATTCTATTATACTGGCACAATGAAATGATGGCAAAGTGAATGTCGAGTCAGAGAGAGTGGCACATGTGGCGCATGAGGCATTAGTGGTGGAGACAGACAAGATCAACATCATGACCCTGGGGAGGGGAGCAGAGGCAGGCAGGCTGTGCTAAAAGACGTCTAATGACCTCACAAGGTTGGTCAAGATCTGTGAATTCATCTTCACATGATATTTCTAATCCACTTCTCCAACAACCTCTCATATTTCCCAATGCAACACACCATCCTCGCATACCCAGCAACCCAGGAGCACTCAGGACTCAAGTCTAACATCTCATACATCCACCAATCTCAGGTTTTTAACGATGGCAGGAACATCACCCAAGCACAGTGCTTCAGAACATTCAGCCCCCTCACATGCAGGACAGAGTGGAAGACAACAGAAGGGAGCAGAGCAGAACTTGTGAGGGACAAGGATGCCTGCATTTCCGGAGTGCTATGAAAGAGACTGCTTTAAGTATGATGCGACAAGCAGCATTAAACAAAGTGGACATCAGCATTGCTGAGAACATTCAGGCTGATGGTTTGTTCCAATCTCAACTCCCAGTTCACCCACATCATGCTGTGATTGGCAGGCTGCAGATGGTGTAACCATGGACTTTGTGCTTCCCACACAATCCCCTTCCCTCACCCCAACCTTCCACTACTCGGGCGAGATTCTCTGACCCCTAGCCGGGTCGGAGAATCGCCGGGGGCTGGCGTGAATCCCGCCCCCGCCGGTTGCCGAATTCTCCACCACCGGAGATTCGGCGGGGGTGGGAATCGCACCGCGCCAGTTGGCGGCACCCCCCCCCCCCGCGATTCTCCGGATGGGCCGAAATCCCGCCGCTAAAATGCCTGTCCCGCCGGCGTAGATTAAACCACCTCTCTTACCGGCGGGACAAGGCGACGCGGGCGGGCTCCGGGTTCCTGGGGGGGCGCGGGGCGATCTGGCCCTGGGGGGTGCCCCCACGGTGGCCTGGCCCGCGATCGGGGCCCACCGATCCGCGGGCGGGCCTGTGCCGTGGGGGCACTCTTTCCCTTCCGCCTTCGCCACGGTCTCCACCATGGCGGAGGCGGAAGAGACTCTCTCCACTGCGCATGCGCGGGAATGCCGTCAGCGGCCGCTGGCACTCCCGCGCATGCGCCACCCGGAGATGTCATTTCCGCACCAGCTGGCGGGGCACCAAAGGCCTTTTCCGCCAGCTGGCGGGGTGGAAATTCGTCCGGCGCCGGCCTAGCCCCTTAAGGTTGGGGCTCGGTCCCTAAAGCTGCGGAGCATTCCGCACCTTTGGGGCGGCGCGATGCCCGACTGATTTGCGCCGTTTTGGGCGCCAGTCGGCGGACATCGCGCCGTTTCCAGAGAATTTCGCCCCTCATCTCCCGTTTTCAAAAGCTACTGCCTGCCAGTGAGTTGGGCCCTGTGCTCACCTTAATTTCTCTGGCACTCCTGTCTCCCAACCCCTCACACTCTCTCACCCGCTCAGACTCTCATAATTTCTACCCCACTCATACTCTGTGCCCCACTCCATCACACTCTTCCCACCTCTCACACTCTCTGCCTTATCCCCCACACTCTCCCCAGCCCCCTCACACTCTCTCCACCCGCTCACACGTTCCACCCCACCCTCTTACACTCTCCTCACCCCCTCACACAGTCATTCTCTCTGCCGCACTCCATCACACTCTTCACACCCCAACACTCCACCCTACCCACCCCCCCACACGCTCCCCATTCCCTCACACTCTCCCCACACTCTCACATTCTCCCAACCCCCTCACACTCTCCCCACGCTCTCACATTCTCCCCCACCTCCTCACACTCTCCCTCCCATCCCACCACACTCTCTTCACCCCATCACACTCTCCACCTCATCCCATCACACTCTTCACCCCACCCCATCACACTCTTACTCCACCTCACAAACTCTCCGGGCACGATCCTACGACCATGCTGCACCAGAAAGGCTGCTCGCTGTGATGCAGCGTGGCCGTTGAAAGCCGGCAGACCCCGTTCCCTGGACCTAGCTGGCTCGCAACACCTCGGAGGATTCAGCGCAATCTCTCGAGACGCCGTGATGTGAATCCCGCCCACAATGGGCAGGATTGCTTTTTAGCAAGTCTGCATATTAGAGCGAGGCAGTAAGTCTTACTCTAATCTGCAAATTCCGAGCTGCCTGAGGCTTTGGGATTCAACCCCTTCATCTCAGAGACTTTGGGCGAGCGTCATTTGGTACTGGTCCCTGTGGGAGCGTTTCAAGGATTTAGTATTGAGCTGGCTTTTACGTGGGGTTCCTCCCTCTTAGTTACAGCTCAGCTGAACACACAGACCTGAAGACACATCAACTCTGGTTAAGACAACTTTATTTTTCCAAGCTTGGTCCACTTACTTGGATAAGTGCCAAAGCCACTCTACTTCACAGTGGAGCAGACAGCCCAATTATACAAATTTCCAAAAATCAGTTGGACTTGATCCAATCCTTGGAGCTATCAATTTGATAGTGACCAATGTAGGTTACTTTAAGCAACATGATGACGATGATCAACTCATGATTTAACCCCATCCTGCAACCTGTTGTTTACCAGGATATTTTACCCATTATGAATTTGTTTTGCGGCCATTCCCATGTTACTTATCTCCGCCAGTTCCTGCCCACCTCCTTGTTCGTCTAGGGGCAGGATGTTGAAGTTGGTTCCTCTTTTCACCATGGATTGTCTGAGACAGGATGTTGGGGCTATTGATAAGAACTGCTTACTGAGCTCACTGTGTTGTTGCTGACCACACTATATCTGTATAATTCTGTTTGTCTTAAAAACATGGGCAAGTTAGCTAGCTTAAATCCCACCATCCATCGTGGTCACTGCTTTTAGCATGAGTTTGAATGCTTGTTACTGCTATGTCCTAAAAATACATGTTTAATGGTTAATAATGATTACTGGGTATACTTTCTATGATTAGTCTCAATCCTCAATAAACAAAATTATGTAGAACTAGTCTAGTGTTATCGTAGCTATCTGGTTTTAAGGGGTCACATCTCAGGACACCCCCCTCCAGCCCCACAAATGGGGACCAGACGGAACGTCATACGTGGGGGCCTCCCAGAAGATCGGAGACCCCCAGCTGCATGCCCTTTATGAAGGGTGCCAGCCTGGGTGCAAGCCTGGCACTGCCAAGGTGCCAGATGCACTGCCAGCTGGAATGGGTGGTGCCAGACTGGCACTGCCAAGCTGGCATTTTTTGCGTGCGCGTGATCAGGCTGGAGTTGCCCGGTGTGGGTGGTGGGGGCTGCGCGGGGAAGGAGGCAGGGGTGGGACCCTCATATATTGCATTTGGGCTTCATGGAGGTCAAGATTATTTTAGGCGCCTCAGAAATCGGGACACCACGCTACAATGGGGAGTTCCGGCAAGCGGAGCTCCCCACTACAAAAAAATTGGGCTATGTGCAGACTGGGCCGCGCATTCCCTGTTTTGGCCTCTTATTCAATGCGAGTTGCGTTGAATAGCCATGTGTTCTCAGCACTGCGAGTGCCGGGAAATATGCGATTAAAGGTGTTTGCTCGGGGACTTTGTTCTTTTTTGGGAGAATCGCGGCCTCCCTCTCCCCAACCCCTTATCCTCTCCCCTTCATACTCTCCCCACCCATTCACACTCTCCCCACATCCCACACTCTTCCCTCACCGCCCTCGCACTCACACTCACCCCCACTCCCTCACACTCTCCCTCTCCACCACCCCCACACGCTCTGTGCCACCCCCTCAGTCTCCCCCCCCCAACCCTCTCAAACATTGCTGCCAACCCCTCACACTCTCCCTCAACCCCCCACACTCTGCTCCCACCCCCTCATAATCTCCCTCTGTCCCATCCCTTCACAATCTCCCCCCCACCTCCTCACACACTCCCCCACCAACTCATACTCTCCTTCTCCCACCTCACCTGAGGTTCTCCGTCTGTTGCCTCGCCTGTGGTTTGCTGCCTTGCCTCAGGTCCATTTGTTTTCTTCATCACCGGGAGCTCTCTGCGTCTTTCTCGCCTGCTGCCTGGCTGGGGTCTACTACCTCATCCACACATGGTGCTCACTGCCTCTCCCTCCGGAACCTCGCCTTCAGCCGGGGTCCAACCATTCTAATTTTCCTTCTTGGTGACCACAACTTTCTGTCATCCCACTTGCTTCTAATCCAATCACGGTCTGCTGGTTCCACTCTTCATTTGCTGTTGCTATGCTCAAACAAATGAGCCGATCGGCAGCAAAAGCAGGGAGCAATCAGCCTGTGATAGGATTTTCAAAATATTAATCAGACCAAATGTGTTCTGGGACTATCCTGCATTTTGGCCCACACCTCACTCATTGCTCATGGCCCTGTGCACAGTGTTTTTCATTGTAAATCCGTGCCTAAGGATCCAGAGAGAAAGCAACAGCACCATACTAACAAAGGAGCCCTGCCACCTGATCAGCCATTGCAGCTACCAAGTCAGACATTGACTCTGCACATGGCTTAGAAGGCAGTCGAGAACTGGGACCAGCACGTGCTAAGTTATCCGGTACAGTGGGCTGCAGCCAGGCCAGTGATAGGAGGCCAGTGATAGAGGATGGTTTCTTGCCAATCTCTGGAGAGAGAGAGAGAGAGTTTGGAGATGAGTTCAGGTGCAGAGGGTTCAGGTGAGGCCCTCGATGGGGTGGCATACAGGAGGACGCTGATGGACATGAACACCAAGAAGCTGGGATCAATGGTGACCTGCCAAACAGCCTGTCATCACTGCTAAGTAACATGGAGAAGCTTGGCTACAACGTGGCAGTTGGGTGGTGGAGAACACCAACTCTTGGTAGCTCTGCTCCATCGCCCTGTCAGGCTGCAGAACCAGAGGCGCTGCCACTGCTCTCCCTATACCTCTCATGATATATTTGTGGGCAGGTCAGCGAATCCGCTACGTTCCCTGTCAGAATGCAGGCGACACTCTCTGAGCTCACCAACACCACCAAAATTAATTGAATAGCAAAAAGTCTTTAAAATCCCTTACCTGCAATTTAGGTGCCTGTTCCTTTAAGGAATGCTAGTGCTGTGTCCATCTTGTATTTCTGTGCCTGTTATCTGCAGTTGCCTGTACCCGCATGCTCCTAATTTGGTATCCTGTGTCACACCAGTCTGCTGGCTGTGTCACGACAGATGGAGATGAGTCGCACCCTTCCAACACACACAGGAGTTCCCCCACTTGTGCCCTTTACCAGCTGGCAACAGACCACATAGGAAGCTGTACATCGTGCCCCAGCAAAGTGGCTTAAGGCTCCTCGAGCACCAATTCCAGCAGCGCTACTGGGATGTATTTCCTGCCCAGCAAGTTCACGTTTTAAAAGATTCGTGCTGAGATTGAAGGAGGAAGCAAAGATGAAGGAATCTAATTAATTAATTCATTTGCAAATCACTTTGAAAGGCCTATCAATATTCATGAGCTCCAATTAGATTTATTTTGACAATGTCACTGGAGGCAGGATCAATAACGCCTTTCTAAATGGCTGCAACAGGGGTGTCCAGGTCTTTTGATATTCTCAGCATGAATAATCCCATTGCATACATTTTAGCTGTCGATATGAGCAGGTATCTACTTGACAGCTACTAGCAGGGAGAAGATATGCAGAGAAATGGGACTAATGGTTAGCTCGGTCAAAGAGTTGGCACCAGCACAATGATAGAATCATGGAGCAGTTACAGCGTAGAAGGTAGTCATTCAGCCCATTGAGTCAGTGCTGGCTCTCTGAGCAACTCAGCTAGTTCCACTACCTAGCTATTTCTCTGGAACACTGCAGTTTTTATCTTCAGGTTCTCATAATCCATTTTTGAAAGGCCCAATTAAATATGCCCAACCCATACTCGCAGATCGTGCATTCCAGATCCTGATTGGCCCTTTTGCCTATCAGCTTCAATTGGTGTAGTCTGACTCTCAAACTCCCTGCCAATGGGAACAGTTTCTCCCTCTCCATTCTGTCATGGTTTTGAACACCTCTACCAAATTTTCTCTCAGCCTTCTCTTCTCCAAGGAGAATAACCCCAGCATCTCCAACCCATCTTTGTAACTGATGCCCCTCATCCCAGGAATTATCCTCAATGTTTTTCTGCAATTTCTTTAGAGACATTAAAGTACTCAAAGTTGGACAGGGTACTCTAGTTGGGGTTGAGCCAGTGCTTTATAAAGTACATCACAACTTTCTTACTTTTAATAATAATCTTTATTATTGTCACAAGTAGACTTACATCAACACTGCAATGAAGTTACTGTGAAAAGCCCCTAGTCACCACACGCCGGCGCCTGTTGGGGTACACTGATGGAGAATTCAGAATGTCTAATTCACCTAACAGCACGTCTTTGGGGGACTTGTGGGAGGAAATCGGAGCACCCGGAGGAAACCTACGCAGACACGGGGAGAACGTGCAGACTCCGCACTGACAGTGACCCAAGCCGGGAATCGAACCTGGGACCCTGGTGCTGTGAAGCAACAGTGCTAACCACTGTGCTACCGTGCCGCCCGTTTCTACTCTGATCCTTTATTTATAAAGCTCAGGATCCCAGTTGCCTTATTAACCACTTTCACAACCTGCCCTGCCACCATCAATGACTTGTGCACATATACCCCCAGGCTTTTCTACTCCTGCGCCCCCTTTAGAATTCCAACCTTTAGTCTATAATGCCTCTCCTCATTCTTCGTACAAAAATGTATCATTTTGTACTTCTCTGAATTAAATTTCAGCTGCCACCATGTATGCCCATTCCACCAACCTGTCTATGTCCTCCTGAACATTTATCACTACCCTCCTCATGGTATCATTCCATGGGCTTAAAGTTTGCTGACATGTAACACTTTTAAATTCCCTTTGGCAGTCTATCTGAACCGCATTACCTTCATCAACCCTCTCTCTTACCCTCTGCTACCATATAAAACACAATCGTTAGTTAAATACAATTTTCTTTGAACAAAATTTTGCTGCTTTTTCTTAACATATCCACACTGGTCGAAGTGACTGTTAATTTTGTCCTGGATTACTGTTTCAAGAAGCTTTCTCCACCATTGACTGTATGTTTTTACTGGGTTTCTCATTGCTTTTGAACAAGGGTGGAACATTTGCAATTCTCCAGTCCTCTGGCGCCATCCCTGTGTCTACGGGGGATTGCAAGATTCTGGCCAGTGTTTTATCAATGTCCACCCTTGTTTCCCTCAGCACCTTTGGATGAATTCAGTTTGGTCCTGGTGACTTATCACCTTTAAGAACAGCCAGCCTTTCTGAGACCACCTTGTATCAATTTTCAGCTCATCCAGTGCGTGAAATACTTCCTCCTTCACTATGACTTTGGCAGCATAATTATCTTTTGTGATGGGCAGCACGGTGACGCAGTGGTCAGCATTGCTGCCTCACAGCGCCGAGGTCCCAGGTTCGATCCCCGATCTGGGTCACTGTCCGTGTGGAGTTTGCACATTCTCCTAGAGTTTGCGTGGGTTTCACCCCCACAACCCAAAATGGCATGCAGGATAGGTGGATTGGCCGTGCTAAATTGCCCCTTAATTGAAAAAATAAATTAATTGGGTACTCTAAATTTATTTAAAAAAAATTATTATTATCTTTTGTAAAGACAGATGCATGGTACTTACTTAAATACCTTAGCCAAGTCCTCTTCCTCCATGCGCAGTGGTCCTTATTTGGCCCCTTCCCTTTTATTAACCTTTTAATTCTCTTATTATTTATGTAGGTCATACGTGGGTACAATTCTACCATTCAAATGCATTTCAAAAACATGAATATTCACAGACTGGCCAGCATGGATTTGTAAAAGCCTGATTAAGTTAATTGATATTTTGTTGAAATTCTAGCATTAATTTTTACTCATCCACAGAATGCGAGCATCAATGTCTAGGTCTTGATCATCCCTAATTCTCCTTGAGAATGTGGTGGTGAGCTGCCTTCTTGAACCTCTGCAGTCTGTGTGGTGAAGGTTCTCTCATTGTACAGATAAGGGCAACATGATGTATATTCTTTTATGGATTTTCAGAGGCAGCTCATAAAAAGAAACATGGAGATTTGTGAAGATTAGGCATGTGGTATTAAAGGAAATATAACCTTCTAGCTGTGGAAGTCACAGAATTGTTGCGGTACAGGAGAAGGCCATTTGGCCCTTTGTGTCTGCACCGGCTACTCTCCAAATGAGCATCATGACTTAGTGCCATTCACCTGTCTTTTCCCCAGACCCCTGCACATTGTTTCTGTTCAGATAATCATCTAACGTCCCCTTGAATGCTTCGATTGCACCTGCCTCCATCACATTTTCAGGCAGTGCATTCCAGACCCGAACCACTTATGCAAAAAGGTTTTTCTCACATCACATTTGCTTCTTTTGCAAATCACTTTCATCTGTGCCCTCTCGTTCTTGATCCTTTTACAAGCGGGAACAATTTCTCCCTATCTGTCCTGCCCCCTCATGATTTTGAAATGCTATCAGATCTCCACTTAGCCTTCTTCTCTCCAAGGAGAAAAGTCACAACCTCTCCAATCTGCACTCATAACTGAAGTTTCCATCCGTTGAGCCATTCCTGTAAACTTCTTCTGCACTCTCCAATGCGTTCACACCCTTCCTATAGTGTGGTGCCCACAACTGTACACAATATTCCAGCTGAGGACTAACTCGTGTCTTGTATAAGTTCAGCACAACCTCCATCCTCTTGTATTCTATCCCCCATTAATAATGCCCAGAATACTATATACTTTATTAACTGCTCTCTCCACCTGTCCTGCCACCTTAAATGATCTACACACATTTACATCCAGGTCCCTCTGCTCCTGCACCGCTTTAAAAATGTTACCCTTTATTTTATATTGTCTCTTGATGTTCTTTCTATCAAAATGCATCACCTCACATTTCTTTGCATTGAACTTTATCTGTCACCTATCTGCCAACTCCAACTTCTTTATGTCCTTTTGAATTTCCACACTGTCCTCTTCATAGCTGACAATACTTTCAAGTATTGTGCCATTCGCAAACTTTGTAACTGTCCCATGAACACCAAGAACTAGATCATTAATATATATCAGGAAAAGCAAGGACCCCAATACTGACCTCTTGGGAACACTCCCACAAACCATCCACCAGCCAGAAAAATATCCATTAATCATTTCTCCCTGCTTCCTAATATTCAGTCAATTGTGTATCCAGTTGTTACTGTCCCTTTTATCCCACGAGCTATAACTTTTCTCACAAGTCTGTTCTGTGGCACTGTATCGAATGCCTTCTGAAAGTCCATGTACACCACATCAACAGCATTACGCTCATCGAGTTTGGGTGGGGTGCTCTTTCCAAGAGCCGGTGCAGACTCAGGGGGCCGAATGGCCTCCTTCTGCACTGTAAATTCAATGATAATCTATGATTAATCTAGGACAAAGGTTCGGCACAACATCGTGGGCCGAAGGGCCTGTTCTGTGCTGTATTTTCTATGTTCTATGTTCTATGATCCTGTCTGTTACCACTTCGTAAAATCCAGCAAGATAGTTAAACACAATTTCACCTTTCAAAATCCATGCTGGCGCTTCCTAATCAACTCATGTTATTACTAATTCTCTCCTGAATAATTGTTTCCGGAAGCTTGCCCACCACTGATGTTAAACTGGCTCACCTGTAATTACTGGGGCTACCTTTAGAACCTTTTTTGAACAAAGGCGTAACATTTGCAATTCTCCAGTCCTCTGTCAGCTCCCTTGAGTCGAGAGAAGACTGGAAGGTTATGGCCAACACCCCTGCAATTTCTATTCTCATTTCCTTCAATATCGTTGAATGCATCTCATCCGGTGTCAACTTTCATTATTGCTAGTCTATCAAATAAAGTCAAAGTGAGGTGATGCGGATACTTTCCAGGTTAATGGATGTGGGTAATGAAACCAGCATATGGATGTTGGGTCTAGCAAGCTTCTTTGTTACTCTCATTTCTAGAGTCCCCGCTGGATCCTCCCTCGGCGAGATCCTCTGCTTTGAGGGCAGCGCACCCTCGCCCTCAGGTTTCCCGTTGGCGTGGGGTGGCCGCAATGGGGAAACCCCATTGGCTGGCTGCAGGAACGGGAGAATCAAGCTGCCAGCGGGAGCTGGCCACGCCGGAAAGCGGGGCTGGCGGGACAGAGAATCCCGCCCTTCATCTTTGACTATCCACCATTTTGGCCACACATTAACATATGCTTTATACTATGGGTTGGACTTGTGCAAAGTATTATGATTGGAATAGATCTTCTGAGCTGAATGGCCTCTTCTTGTGCCATGTGTTGCATGTTATGCATGTTGCATGTTTCAAGAGGGAGATAGATAAATGTCTGATACAAAATGGGTTGAAGGGATATGGGGAACAGGTAGGGAGGTGGCTTTGTGCCCAAGAAGAGAGCAGCTATGATCTGATTGAATGGCGGAGCAGGCTCGAAGGGCTGAATTGCCTACTTCTGCTACTAATTCCTATGTTCCTATGTGCATTATGCATACTAAATGGAAAACTAGTTGTTATAAAATTACGATTCAATTTGAATTTTTGGTGCAAGAATCTCATTATGCTTTCATCAGATGGTCATTTGGATGTCAGCTGTACACATGAAGACCGAATAAGCATAGACTCCTTTCATTGTACTATTAATCAATATTGTAAATTAGTTCTTGTAGTGCGATTCCATAAATTGCTGTGGGAACAATTCCATCACTGTATAAATTTTCTATGATTCAGTGACTGGTACAAAAGGTTAATGCGGCATTAGTCAGATACACGAGGAGTAGATGAGTCCAGAAAGAAAAACATTCTGTAAATTATAATGATTCTACTTGAAATTTACCAGGATAAAAGGGATAACATTTGGAATAAACAGCTTTCCATGTGGAAACCTTGGGTGGGGTTCTCCGGTCGCCGACGCCAAAAACGCGTTCGGTGATCGGACGGGGAATCAAAGTTTGCGACCAAATCGCAATGTTCCGCCCCCTCCAAAGTGGGGTACTCTCCGAGTTAGGGGCAGGGGGGACTTTGCCAGGGGCTGGGAGCACTGTTGGGGATGGTCCAGGGCGCGTGAGCCGGCCAAAGGGAGGGTACTATTTCACAGGCCGGGGCCGCAGGCACAGCCGCTGCAGGCCACGGACCCGGCAATTCTCCGGGCCGCATCGGCAGCTAGAACCGGGTGATCTACGCTGCCTTGATGCTAGCCCCCAGCCAAACTGAGGATCCGTGGCCGTTTTACGCCATTTATTTCTGTCGTAAAACGCCACTGTGGATACATAGCCTCAAAATCCGAGTATCTAGCCCTTTTCTCCCTGAATCAACATTTTCTGGGTAAATGAAAGTCATATTATCCAATTCAAGAAATACTGGACAATCTCAGCAGGTCTGACAGCATCTGTGGAGCGAGAAGGGTCCTAACGTTTCGAGTCTGGATGACTCTTTGTCAAATTGATGTCAAAATGTTGCTCCAATCCCAGAGGACCATAGGCTGCTCTCCCCTTTGACAGAGAGAGAGAATTGATTGGTGGTCATTTAACCTGAGGGTCCCCACACCTCAAGAGAAGGGCAAGGTTAGGAAAGTGGGGACTTCATGAATAACCTCATCCAGTATTGGAATTGAACGTATGCTGCTGGCATCGCTCCGGATCACGAACCAGCCGTCCAGCCAATAGGGCTAACCAACCCCCACTATACTAGGACTGTTATCAGGTTGAGGGCATAGTTTGGTCGGTCTTATTAAGATGTTCAAAGCTTTATTTGTAAATATTTAATAATTACTAGAAACTACAGGTAGCACTGTTGCTTCACTGCTCCAGGGTCCCAGGTTTGATTACCGGCTTGGGTCACTGTCTGCGTGGAGTCTGCACATTCTCGCTGTATCTGCGTGTGTTTCCTCCGGGTGCTGTGGTTTCCTCCCACAAGTCCCGAAAGACGTGCTGTTAGGTATTTTGGACATTCTGAATTCTTCCTCTGTGTACCTGAACAGGCGACTAGGGGCTTTTCACAGTAACTTCCTTGCAGTGTTAATGTAAGCCTATTTGTGACAATAAAGATTATTATTATTATTAATAAACTAGATACAGAGATACAACAAAAGTCCATGCAAGGAGATGTCTCCATGCTTGCTTCTACACACAACTCTGTCCAACATTGCACTCACCCCAAGTGCCATGTGTTCTTTCCCTTCACTGTGTGAGTGGTACTGTACTCAGTCCTACATTAACCCGCTATGTTCCGGACCCTTATACTACCCCCCCCCCCCCCCCCCACCCCCCCCCCCCCCACCTTTTGCAGGTCTTTATCCAATGTATTTACAATTTAGCCCAATTTACCCATGCATCTACATCATTATTATTACTCCATCTACCGCCTCTCAAATCTCTCAGTTCATAGGTTCAGGCAGCCTGGAGGCCTCATTTTGTTCTCACTAGTGATGGAAGAGTGGTAGGCTCTGTCACGTTATTGAATCAAAGGTTGTTCTGGCATTTGGATGTCTTTTCTTCCTCTTTTTCCAATCTTTGGCATTGAATATCTCTTTGTCATTTCCCCAGTCATAGTGATAGATATGATATGGAGATGCCGGCGTTGGACTGGGGTGAGCACAGTATGAAGTCTTACAACACCAGGTTAAAGTCCAACAGGTTTGTTTCGATGTCACCAGCTTTCGGAGCGCTGCTCCTTCCTCAGGTGAATCATAGTGATAGATGGCAGTGGGCTCTTGATGGTACGTACAAACTCTGAGATCACCTCTATCGTGTTTCTTTCTCTTCTTCCTTCATGTGGCTCGCCATGACACATGCTGGTATGGAAGACGGCTCTTTCTGCAGTGAGGGTTTGATTTGGCAAGCTCTCTTTTGCTGTTGTCAATATTTGGTTGCTATTCAGTTCCAACATCATTTGTGGCACTGTCCTGCTGGCTGAGGGTTGCTCTGTGGTCTCAGGGTTCATCTGTCCAACTGGAGTCAGAACCAGAGGTTGAAGCTCTTCTCGCTGCTGTTATCTACTGGAGCTGCCGTAATAACCAGCTCAGTGGTTGGCTGGCTGACCAATGAGGCGCTTCTGGCAGCTGTAACAAAAGTGGACATGCCTGCTGTTCAAAGAGAGAAGACAATTCAGCACTGATGTCTCCGTCAAGAGAATCTTTCTTGTTGGAGCTCTCAGGAACTTGCAGTTCTGTAAAATTTATGACAGCGGTTGTCTTAACATCTCTTGCTGTTTTGAGGAGATTCAGAGCTATACAGGCATCTCAAAAGAGAAAAAGGCTGGATACGGATGACACACACCAGCTCAAAGATTTGTTTGTCACCATACTTTAGTTGTTCCAGAATTATGCCGATGACCAGAAGTCAGGTTCTTCTGGGTCTATGAAGCGGTGTGTCTGTTGTTTATAGCCAAGGTCTCTCAGACTTCACTAGGACTGTATCACTGGCTCCTGTGTCCAACTTTAAGCTTGTTAGAGGGCCATTGACCAAGATGTCCCCATCCCAGAACGAAAAAAACAGTGGACTGGAATCTCCGGTCGCCGACGCCAAAATTGCATTCGGTGGTCGGCCGGAGAATCAAAGTTCCCGACCAAATCGGGAGCGGCGCCACTTTCACGATGCTCCACCCCCTCCAAATCGGCGTACTCAGAGAGTACGCCACGCGTCGTATCGACGGCCTCAGGATATTGCCTGAGGTCCACCCCCTGATGCTCCGCCCAAACCGGCTGAGTTCCCGACGGCATTGGTCGAGTGTGTCTCATCCGTCGGGAACGCGGCGTGGCGGCTGCGGACTCAGTCCAGCGCCGTCACAGTTGGGGGAGGGCCGATCTGCGGGCAGCGGGGCACTTTATTAGGGGCTGTGGGCACTGTGGGGGGGGGTTGGTCCGGGGCACGCAGGCCGGCCAAAGGGGGGGGGGCAGCATTTCGCCGGCCGGGTCCTCAAGCGGCCTCCGCCCTGTGGCACGGCGCGGCCACTGCAGGCTGCCGCCATGCGCATGCGCGGCCACGGACCTGGCAATTCTCCAGCCGTATCAGCAACTAGAGTCGGGTGCTCTACGCTCCGGCATGCTAGCCCCCATCTACACGGAGAATCGGTGGCCGTTTTACGCCATATTTACTGCTGTAAAATGCCACCGTTCCCACTGGCAGCTATGGCATTGCCATTGTAGTCAAGGAGCTGGCAGGCCGGTGGAAGAATGCTTGGTCTGACGTGGATGGTGTCGAGATCGGATTTGGAGATGAGGTTCGCCGATGCATCGGTGTCCAGTTTGAACTGGATGCGAGCCTTGTTGACTGTGAGGACAGCACACCACTCATCGTCGGGATCCACGCTGAGGATCGGGAGGTGCTTCACTGTCTTGGAGAAAGGCAGCGCATGCTTCGTAATGATGCCCACCCAGTATGGAGATTTGAGGCATGCAGCATCAGGATCTGTTGGGCTGTAGGGGTCGGAGTCTGGCATGGCCTGCTGTATTGAACGGACGCTTCTGCGCCACGGCTGGGATCGCTGGATGCTGGACAGTGGAGCAGATCTGCAAAGGGCTGCATGGTGGCCAAGCTTGCTCACAGAATCCATGAGCATGGCCTCCGACTCAACCGAGCAAAGTGCTTGTTCGGTCAATCAGAAATCAAATTCCTTGGTGACCACATCTTGCAGCAAGGTGTGCAGCCAGATGCTGACAAGGTCTCGGCGATCAACGCCATGAAGACCCAGAGGACAAGAAGGCGGTCCTCCGCTTTCTAGGGATGGTCAACTTCCTTGGAAGTTCATTCCCAACATGGCGGCACACACCACAGCTCTCCGCCATCTCGTCAAAAAGTCGACGGAATTCCAGTGGCTGCCCGCTCATGAGAACGAATGGCGTGTGCTGAGGGCAAAACTCACCACAGCCCCGGTTCTGGCAGTCTTCGACCCTACCAAAGAGACCAAAATATCCATTGATGCGAGCCAGTACGGTATTGGGGCGGTGCTCCTCCAAAGGGATGACTCCTCCTCATGGGCCCCAGTTGCATATGCCTCCAGAGCCATGACGGCCACTGAGCAACGGTATGCTCAGATCGAGAAGGAATGTCTGGGCCTCCTAACGGGAATTGTCTAATTTCACGACTATGTGTATGGCCTCCCAAAATTCACGGTTGAGACGGACCACAGGCCACTAGTCCACATAATCCAGAAGGATTTGAATGACATGACGCCTCGGTTACAACAAATCCTTCTCAAGCTACGCCGCTATGACTTTGAACTTGTCTACACGGCAGGCAAAGAACTCATTGTTGCAGATGCCCTTTCCAGGTCTATCACCACACCGTGTGAACAAACTGACTTTGTCTGCCAAATCGATGCGCAGGTGCAATTGTGTACCTCCAACCTTCCGGCCACTGATGAGAGGGTCATCCAAATTCGTGAGGAAACGGCCAAGGATCCTCTGCTACAGCGTGTGATGCAGCACCTTACGAATGCCTGGCAGAAGGAACAGTGTCCCCAGTTTTACAACGTCAAGGAAGATCTGACGGTGGTGGACGGCATCCTCATGAAGCTCGATAAGATTGTGATTCTTCAGAGCATGCGAGCTATGGTGCTCGGCCAATTCCATGAGGGTCACCTGGGGGTCGAGAAATGTTGATGCAGAGCTCGAGAGGCAGTCTATTGGCCGGGCATCAGCCAGGACATTGCCAACACATTCCTCAACTGCCCCACATGTCAGAAATTTCAGCCAGCTCAACCCAAAGAAACTCTGCAGCAACATGTGGTAGTGACCTCCCCATGGTCCAAAGTCGGCGTCGACCTTTTCCACGCCAAGGGGCGTGACTATGTCCTCATGGTCGACCACTTCTTCAATTACCCTGAAGTGGCGAAACTGTCCGACGTCACGTTGAAGGCGGTGATTAAAGCATGCAAAGAAACGTTTGCCAGGCATGGGATACCGCTCACGTGGTGATGAGTGACAACGGTCCGTTTTTACAGCCAGGAATGGTCTGATTTTGCCCGCCTATACACTTTTCGTCATGTAACTTCCAGCCCCCACTACCCGCAGTCAAACGGGAAGGCCGAAAAAGGGGTCCATATCGTCAAGAGATTACTATGCAAGGCTTCAGACTCAGGCTCCGACTTCAACCTGGCGCTCCTGGCATACAGAGCATCCCCGCTGTCCACTGGGTTGTCTCCCGCGCAGATGCTCATGTATCGCACTCTGCGAACCACGGTTTCAGCCATCCATGTTCCAGACCTTGACCACCTCACGGTCATACAAAAGATGCAGCAGTCTCGGGCCCAACAGAAATCAGCATACGACGCTTATGCCACGGATCTCCCCGAGCTGGTCCCAACTGATCGTGTTCGTGTGCTGTTGCCTGACGCCTGCTGGTCCGCCACAGCTGTGGTATTCAAGCAAGTGGCCCCGAGATCGTTCCTCATCGGCATGGCTGATGGCTCTTTCCTATGACGCAACAGACGGGCGCTGCGCAGAGTTCCACGCCCGCCACCTAACCATGATGTCCCGCCTCACACAATGCTTCCTCTGGACGTGCCCTACCACAAGGCCACCGATCTACCAGCAATCCTGCCGACCTCTGCCACCACCGCATTGGTGGCGGTCCCGCCTATCCAAGTGCAGGCGGCCCCTGATCCACCCTTGAGGCGGTCAACCAGAAATCGCCGCCCGCCGTAGAGACTAAACTTATAGACTGAACCTTTGCACAACTGTGTTACCTTATCGTTTTGAACTCTGTAAATATCGTTGTTACCATTTCATCTGCCCTATATCTGCACTAGCGACACCTTCCTGTGTACATCAGGTCATTTTAGCACATTCTGTATATAGTCACGCACATATACATCCACACGCACATGCACCTTAATATTTATTATTTCAACACACACAATTCAGAACAAAAAAAAAAGGGAGGGGGGAGATGTCATAATATGCATCTATGTATATAATGGAGTACAGACAGGCAGTGATTGACACACATGATGACCAGTAAGCACACAGAACAGAGCAGCCAATCACTAGACAGGACACGACCACTATAAAGCCAGAGGGCGCCAGTTTTCCCGCTCTCTCGGGACCCAGCCTCTGAGACAGTCAGAGTTTGTGAGCTGGCCAGTGCAAACACCATGTGGTAGCTAGTAAGTCTGGCTAGGCTAGTATCAGGTCTCCAGTCAAGTCAGCATAGTATCAACCCACAGTTGAACATGTATAATAGTTTAGATGTCAAATAAAATCGTGTTGCATCTTATCAAGTGTTGGAGGTCTGTCTCTCGCTACACTGCATCAAGTGCAGTCCACATCGACCCAGCCTACCCAACACATCATCCTTAATGTGAATCTGTGCTGCAGATTCAGATTTTGTGGCAATCTGGGCGGCTTTCTCAAGGGTTAGATTAACCTTCATTTTAAATGTGTCTGAGAGTGCGTCATCTGCCACTCCTACAATCCATCCATCCCTGATTAGCCCAGATTTCAGTTCACCATAATTACAGCCTTCAGCCATTCAGGACAGCTCATTAATGAATGAGTCGACAGATTCTCCTGGCTGCTGGACATACTTATCAATTTTGTCACTTCTGAGGCTAAAATAAACATTGAACAATTTTAAAACTACTTCAAATTTTGCAGATGTTTTGGTGATTCCTTGCCTAGCTATTATATCATTGGCTATCGGGCCTACGATATAAAGCAGTGTGTTAACTTGTTTTGCTTCTGCCTTTTTATCCAGACCTGAAGCAATTCCATATCTAAGTAATCTCTTTCTCCAGAGTCCTCAGTCTTGTGATTAACCTGGCCGTCGTGTAAATTGAAATTGATCCAGAAATGGGGGGTTCTGATCCATTGTTAACGTTTTTAAATTGCAAGTTCAGCTTTAAGAGGTTTCTAAAAATCTAGATAATGCTTCTGTCACTTCTGCACAATGGATTTTGCCATGTCGGTGGGCTAGGCTTCTGCAGTAATGGCGATCGCGATCTCAGTGTTCAAAGTTTTTCAACAAATGCTGCCTGGATCAATTGGCTGGTGTCTTCCCCGCTTTAGTGCAACATACTTAGCTTTGGAAGTGTTGCATCCTGGTTTTGGCTGCATTTCTTAAGCTGTGTACTCAGTCACGATTAATTTTTAATTAATTCTTTGTCTTTGTTTGAAGTGAGCTTGGCGGCCACGTGTTCAAGCGCCAACTCGAGAACCAGATTTAAATTCTGCAATTTAAATGGCAATTTCTGTCTACTGCAGTATTTCGCTTTTTTCAGGGTTCGCGTTGTCCAGGAATTTTAACTTTTCAGCCCACCTCTGCTAATTCTGCTGACTCTGAACACTCTAGGTTTTGAAACTGGACTTCCACAGGAATCAATGGAGCCTTTTGCTGCAGTGAGGAATTTAATTGCTGCCTTCAGCTTCCATGCCTTACTGTGGTGATCTCCTTCTGCGCCTTGGCATCTTGAGTTTTTCTTCAGGTCAGAATGCTTGTTTGGTTTTTCTTCCGTTTTTCAGGATTTTACTTTTCTTCTGCAGTCTCTGTGAGTTGTTGCATTTTTTGCCACCATAGGCTGGGCATAGTTCAGAAGACTTTATTGAAACATTCGTAGTCTTAGGTAGTTCTACAGTAAGTATTATGAACTACTAGAAACTATATACATAGGTAAAATGAAGGTTCAAGCTCGGGCCTGTCTTTGTGCCATCTTCTACATACACTACATTGACCCCTATGTGGGTCATGTATTCTCTTACATCACTGTGTGGGCGGTACTGTACTCAGTCCCACATTAACTCTTTATGACCCGGACCCTTGTACTACAAGTGCAGGGGGCTGGTTTAGCTCAGTTGGCAGGACAGCTGGTTCGTGTTGCAGTGAGACCAATGGCATGGGTTCAATTCCCATACAGGCTGAGGTTGTTAATGAAGGCCCCACCTTCTCAACCTTGCCCTTCGCCTGAGGTGTGGTGATCCTCAGGTTAAATCACCAGTCAGCTCTTCCCCTCAAAAGGGAAAGCAGCTTATGATCATCTATGGTGGCTTTGATGAGTCTGCTGCAGAATATGACGTATGTTTAGACGATGTGGTTCAGAAGAAATGAAGATGGCAAATAGAGCTTGAATGTGGGCCTGCTAGACTGACGCAAGTGGGAGACCACTGACTTACTTTAAAGATTAGACTGCATTGCAGCTCACTTTCTTTGAGACTGCCTGTGGATCCAGCAGTGGCCAGCATGCCTGCTATCACTGCTGGGACCAGAGAGTTGCCGGCCATTTGACTGGTCGTAGTGGAGGGGAGGGCCCTGAAAGGCCAGCCTCAATTAACAGTCCAAAGATGGCAGGGTGTGGTAGTCTGTATTAGGGATATTACGGTACCTAGGTTGGAGGTACCTGATACTGTAAGATTATTGGTGTTGGAGGTACCTGATACTATAAGATCATTGGTGTTGGAGGTACCTGATACTGTAAAATCATTGGTGGAGCCTGCCTGCTGGTTCTGCCCAGAAAGGCGGAGTAAAAGAGTCTGTGTTTCCCTAGCTGCTGCATTCTGTACCTGTGCTGCTGGGGGAAACATCTAGTTCAATAAAGCCTTCAATTGTCCTACAATCTCACTTCAGGAGTTATTGATCGTGCATCAATTTATTGAACTAGATTTGAAGAATGGAGCTCCGCATCAAGCCGGAGTATCTACAACTTAGCCCCCACGCGGCAAACTCCGCAGCGACCTTTAAACACTGGCTGGCGTGTTTCAACGGATACATCAGGACGGCCACGACTACACCCACGGAGGACCAGAAACTGCAAGTTCTCCACTCAAGGGTGAGCCCAGAAATTTACACGCTCATCGAGGACGCAGACGGTTTCGAGGCTGCGATGACCCTGTTAAAAGGACACTACATTCGCCCAGTAAATCAGGTTTACGCCCGACATCTCCTAGCTACCAGACGACAAATTCCGGGGGAATCGCTAGATGAATTCTATCGCGCATTGCTAGTACTAGGTAGGAACTGTGACTGTCCGCAAGTTTCAGCTAATGACCACACCGAACTTTTAATCCGGGACGCCTTCATTGCAGGTATGCTGTCCTCGCAGATCCGCCAGCGGCTGCTGGAAAAGGAGACGCTGGGTCTCAAGGAGGCATGGGCAATCGCAAGCTCCTTAGACGTAGCCTCCCGCAACGCCCGAGCGTACGTCCCCGACTGCGCGGTATCCCAATGGGCAGCGTGGACCCCACCCGCAGCCAATCCCGATGCATCCCCCAACCCCCCACAAGCCTGTGCCACGCGGCTGCCAGGCAACCCCGGGGGGCCCCAATGCTATTTTTGCGGTCAAACCAAGCACCCCCGGCAATGCTGCCCGGCCCGTTCCGCAACTTGCAAGGGCTGTGGGAAGAAGGGGCATTTTGTGGCGGTATGCCAGGCCCGGTTGGTCGCTGCAGTCTCCGCAGGCGAACCGGGGCAGCTGCCATTCCCCTTCTCGCAGGACACGTGCGGCCCATGGGCACCGCCATCTTTGATCCCGCGAGCCACGTGCGGACCCCGGGCGCCGCCATCTTGTCCCCCAGAGGCCACATGCAATTCATGGGCGCAGCCATCTTGACCATCCACGGCCATGTGCGACCAGTGGGCGCTGCCATCTAGGCTGGAGTCTTAAGACTCCGTTCGGATGACCGCACACTGCCCGAGGAGATCCATCAGCTTCTGCCACGACTCGCTTCGGTGACACTGGACCAGTCTCGGTCCCGAATTCTTTTGACCGCTACAACGACAGTACTCATCAATGGACACAAGACATCCTGCCTGATCGACTCCGGGAGCACGGAGAGCTTTATCCACCCCAATAAGGCGCTGCTCCCTCACTATACACCTAGTTAACCAGAAAATCTCCCTGGCCTCCGGGTCTCACTCTGTGGAGATCAAGGGGTACTGCTTAGCTAACCTCACAGTCCAGGGAAGAGAGTTTAACAATTTCCGATTCTACGTCCTCCCTCACCTCTGCGCTGCCACACTCCTGGGATTGGACTTCCAATGTAACCTCCAGAGCTTAACTTTTAAATTTGGCAGCGCTATACCCCCTCTCACTGTCTGCAGCCTCGCAACCCTCAAGGCCGACCCACCTTCCCTGCTTGCAAGCCTCACCCCCGATTGCAAACCCGTCGCCACCAGGAGCAGACGGTACAGTGCCCAGGACCGGACCTTCATCAGGTCGGAAGTCCAGTGGTTACTGAAGGAAGGTATTATCGAGGCTAGCAACAGCCCCTGGAGAGCTCAAGTGGTGGTTGTAAAGACCGGGGAGAAGCACAGGATGGTCATCGATTACAGCCAGACCAGCAACAGGTATACGCAGCTCGACGCGTACCCTCTCCCCCGCATACCTGATTTGGTCAATCAGATTGCACAATACAAGGTCTTTTCCACGGTGGACCTCAAATCCGCCTACCACCAGCTCCCCATTCGCCCGGACGACCGCAAGTACACTGCATTCGAAGCAGATGGGCGGCTCTACCACTTCCTAAACGTTCCCTTCGGTGTCACAAATGGGGTCTCGGTCTTCCAACGGTACGGTTGACCGGTACGGTTTGCGGGCCGCGTTTCCGTACCTCGACAACGTCACCATCTGCGGTCACGACCAGCAGGACCACGACACCAACCTCCGCAAAATCCTCCATACCGCCAGTCTCCTTAACCTGACCTATAACAAGGAGAAATGCGTATTCAGCACCGATCGTCTAGCCATCCTTGGCTATGTAGTGCACGATGGAGTCATAGGCCCCGATCCAGAACGCATGCGCCCCCTCATGGAGTTTCCCCTCCCCCACTGCTCCAAGGTGCTGAAACGTTGCCTGGGGTTTTTCTCATATTACACCCAGTGGCTCCCCAATTATGCGGACAAGGCCCGCCCACTAATCCAATCCACGGCTTTCCTCCTGTCGGCAGAGGCCCGCCAGGCCTTCAGTCGCATAAAGGCAGACATCGCACAGGCCACGATGCACGCAATCGATGAGTCGCTTCCCTTCCAGGTCAAGAGTGACGCATCCGACGTAGCTCTGGCGGCCACCCTCAACCAGGCGGGCAGGCCAGTGGCCTTCTTCTCACGCACTCTCCATGCCTCCGAAATCTGTCATTCCTCCGTTGAAAAGGAGGCCCAAGCCATAGTAGAAGCTGTGCGGCATTGGAGGCATTACCTGGCCGGCAGGAGATTCACGCTCCTCACTGACCAACGGTCGGTAGTTTTCATGTTTGATAATGCACAGCGGGGCAAGATAAAGAACGATAAGATCTTACGGTGGAGGATCGAGCTCTCCACCTACAACTACGAGATCTTGTATCGTCCCGGGAAGCTCAACGAGCCTCCTGATGCCCTATCCCGCGGCACATGTGCCAACGCACAAGTAGACCAACTCCGGACCCTTCACGATGACCTCTGCCATCCGGGCGTCACTCGTTTCTTTCATTTTATCAAAACCCGCAACCTGCCCTACTCCATCAAGGAGGTCAGGACCATCACCAGGAACTGCCAAATCTGCGTGGAGTGCAAGCCGCACTTCTACAGGCCAGAGAAAGCGCACCTGATAAAGGCTTTCCGTCCCTTTGAACGCCTCAACATGGACTTCAAAGGACCCCTCCCCTCCACCGACCGCAACACGTACTTCTTGAACGTGATTGATTAGTACTCCCGGTTCCCGTTCGCCATCCCCTGTCCCGACATGACTGCTGCCACCGTCATTAAAGCCCTCCACAGCATCTTTACCCTGTTCAGTTTCCCCGCCTACGTCCACAGCGATAGGGGGTCCTCCTTCATGAGCGACGAGCTGCGTCAATTCCTGCTCAGCAAGGGCATTGCCTCAAGCAGGACGACCAGCTGCAATCCTGGGGAAACGGGCAGGTGGAGAGGGAGAACAGAATGGTCTGGAAGACCGTCCTACTGGCCCTATGGTCCAAGAATCTCCCAGTCACCCGCTGGCAGGAGGTCCTCCTCGATGCACTCCACTCCATTCGATCACTACTGTGTCCCACGACCAACGAAACACCTCATGAACGTCTCCTTGTCTTCCCTAGGAAATCCTCCTCCGGAACCTCGCTCCCAACCTGGCTGGCAGCTCCTGGACCCATTCTGCTCCGCAAACACGTGCGGATGCACAAGTCGGACCCGTTGGTCGAGAGAGTACACCTCCTTCATGCTAACCCTCAGTACGCCTATGTGGCGTACCCCGACGGCCGACAGAATACGGTCTCCCTCCGAGACCTGCCACCCGTTGGATCCCCACCCACTCCCCCCTTCACCAACCCCACCCACCCTCCCACCGGCACACCCCACTGCTGCCCCTTTCCCAGGGGGTTCGGTCCTTCCACTGGTCCCACCTAGGGGCAATGAAGCTGAAGACGCCACGCTCCCGGAGTCATGGATGCCCGAGCCGGCACCTGCATCACCGCCGAGACTGCGACGATCACAGAGGACGACCAGAGCCCCCGATCGACTAATAGCTTCATTATGAAATGTATCTGTTAATAAATACCTGTAAATAATTTGTGTGACATGTAAAAAGGCAAAACACTGTACCATCGATGGGTACCGCCATAACCTCCACCACTGTACAACGCAAGACCACCACCCCCGCCGGACTCGTTTTTAACAGGGGGTGAATGTGGTAGTCTGTTTTAGGGTTATTATGGTACCTAGGTTGGAGGTACCTGATACTGTAAGATCATTGGTGTTGGAGGTACCTGATACTGTAAGATCATTGGTGGAGCCTGCCTGCTGGTTCCGCCCAGAAAGGTGGAGTATAAGAATCTGTGTTTCCCTAGCTGCTGCATTCTGTACCTGCGCTGCTGTGGGAAACATCTAGTTCAATAAAGCCTTCAATTGTCCTACAATCTCGCTTCGGGAGTTATTGATCATGCATCACAGGGTTAAGCAGCCAAGTCCGGATAGGCTCATCAATGTGCCCCTCCCTCCCAAATTGCACCCTGCCCCCAGTAAAACCCTGAGGAAAGCGTGGCTTTAGAGACCTACCTTCAAAAATCTAACAACTGCCAGAAAATTGCCAGTGAGGCCACGAGTGGCTTGAGCCCTATCTCATAACCATGATAATTTTATTTGAAATGAGATAGATCGTCCTTCTCTTGTTCTTCCTGTTCAATCCCTGCTGTCAGACCTTTATCACATGTGTACTTTGTCACTAAGTAGAACTGCATTGAATGTGAAGCGAAAGATGAGTCACCTCAATGATGAGAGGAACATGTGGGTGGAGATAAGTGCAGAGTGCACACTTTAATGGACATCCCTGTCTGCTGAAAGAAAATGCATTTGGTTGTGATAAAGGGAACAATTTGTGTTGTACTTGAAAAATGCCCAGTAACAGGAGCTTCCCAGGGGAATCTCTGCATTTAGCAAATCAAGTGAAGAATGTGCTGATAATGAATCAAAATGGTTTTGGCTGGACTGGTCCATTCTTTGATGGAATGTATTTAAAAGTACTTTTGTTATACGAACATAGGAACAAGGAGCAGGAGTAAGCAATTCAGCCCCTCGAGTCTGCTCTGCTGTAAAATATGGCTCCGATCCTCGGCTGACTAAGTTGCTGGCGAGCTAAATCAGAGGCTGCTCCACCAGCGCTACATCATGGGACCCACCCCTTGAGGTCCCGGACTATATGGCGGAGAAAGCAGCCACTGCTGTCAGCAGGTTTCAACGCTGTTTTTCCCAACTGACTTCTGCCTTTGCCGATTTCCAGCAGAATCTCACCTACAATTTCAGCCCCACTTCTCTCTCCCTCAAACTGAATGTAAAATTCAATCATAATATGGTCGCTGCTACCTATGGCTGCCTTCACTGAGATCATTAATTACTCCCATTGTCATAATATCCACTCATGTACATAATAAGATGCAGACAGGCAGTGATTGACACACAGGATAACCAATAAACACTCACGACACTTAACAACCAATCACCAGACAGGACACCACCACTATAAAGCACACAGGGCATTAAGACTCTCCCTCTCTCCACAGGACACAGCTACTGAGACAGTAAGAGTGCACAAGCCAGTGAGCATTATCACCATGAGGTAGAGAGTTAGTCTGGTCAAGGTTATCAGTTAGATTGATAGAGTGTCAACTCACAGCAGACTATGTACAGCAATCAGGAAGTTCAATAAAACAGTGTTGGACCATCTCCTGTGTCAGAAGCCTGTTTCTAGTTTCACTGCATCCAGTTGCAGTCAATGTTGAACCAACTTACTTCACACATCACCCATCTCACTGCACAATACCAGGTCTAGTACAGCCTGCTCTCTGGTCGGCTCCAGAACATGCTGTTCGAAGAAACTGTCCCAAAAACATTCAATGAACTCTTCATCTCTGCTAACTTTGCCCATCTGACTTTTCCAGCTCATTTGTAAATTAAGATCTCCCCTGATTATCGCCGTGCCGTTCTGACAAGCTCCCATTATTTCTTCCTTTATGCTTCACCCTATCATATGGTTATTATTAGGGGCCTGAAGACAACTCCCACAAGTGACTTCTTGCCTTTACCATTTCTTACCTCTCCTCAAACCATTTCCACATCCTAGTTTCCTGAACTTAGATCCTCCCTCTGTATTGTGCGAATACCAGCATTAACTAACAGAGCTACCCCTCCACCTGTTCTTAACTTCCTGTCCTTCCTACATATCCTGTACCTTTCAATATTCTGGTCCCAATCCATGTCCTCCTGCAGCCATGTCTCCGTAATGACTATCAAATTGTACTTATTTATTTCTGTGTGCGCTGTCAGTTCATCTGTTTTGTTTCGAATGCTACACACATTCAGATAGAGATTTTAGTTTTATTCTTTTATCCTTTTTGTCACCTCTAGCCTCATCTGTTGATTTGCTATTAGATCCCTTCTGTCCCTTCCTGTCACAATCTGTTTTTTCAGTTCCCATACCAATATCTTTCCCTTTCATCTTGTCTCTGCTCTTTGATTCATTACATCTTCCCAAATTTGATTCCTTGCCCTCAATATGTAGTTTACAATTCTCTCTACGTCCCTCGTTATGCGGTATCTCTTGAACACCAGCCCCAGCACGTTCAGGTGTAGACCATCCCAATGGTACAGATCCCACTTACCCCAGTACTGGTGCCACTGCCCCATGAACCTGCACCTACTTCTCCCAAGACCAATCTTTGAGCCACACATCCATCTCCCTAATTGCTAAATGCCAATTTGCACGTGGCTCCATAATCCAGAAATAATAATAATAATAATATTAATTGTCACAATTAGGCTTGCACTAACACTGCAATGAAGTTACTGTGAAACTCCCCTAGTCGTCATACTCGGTGCCTGTTCGGGTACGCGGAGGAAGAATTCGGAATGTCCAAATGACCTAACAGCACGTCTTTCGGGACTTTGTGGGAGGCAACCGGAGCACCCGGAGGAAATCCATGCAGATGCGGGGAGAACATGCAGACTCCGCACAGTGAGTGACCCAAGCTGGGAATCGAACCTGGGACCCTGGCGCTGTGAAGCAATAGTGCTAACCACTGTGCTACCGTGCCGCCCAAATTATGACCTTTGAGGTGCTGCTTCTTAATTTTGTGCCTAGCTGATTATGCATAACCTCCTTCTTTTTCCTGCCTATGCTGCTGCTACCCAAGGACCGTGAGAATTGGATCCTCCCCTTGCCACTGCAGGTACCTCTCCTTCCCAGAGTAGACATCCCGAACCTTGGCACCAGGCAGGCGACACCACCGTGTTGCAGAGAACAGTGTCAATCCTCCTCACTATACTTTCCCCTTTTACCAATACATTCCTTTATGCCCCCTGCCATTTGAATGGCTTCCTGTGCCAGTCAGCTCATCCAAACTCTGCAGCCCCACTCTCATCCAAACAAGCTGAGCGAACCTCAAATCTGTTGGACAATTGTGAAGGCCGAGGGCCCTGTGTTCAAGTCTTTCCCTTACCTGTCTCACTTGCAGTCACTGTCCACTGACCAAATCAGAAGACCCTGTCAAAAGACTGCCTCCTGTTACAAAGAAGCCAAGGAACATTCCCATTAATTCGGTAATCAATTAGTAAATGAACAATTTTATGAAACACACAGAGAGGTTGCTGGCGAGCTGCTGTTTTCATAGAATCGTAGAATTTACAGTGCATAAGGAGGCCATTCGGTCCATTGAGTCTGCACCGGCCCTTGGAAAGAGCACCCTACTTAAGCCCACGCCTCCACCCTATCCCTGTAACCCAATAACCCCACTTAACCTTTTTTCTTTTGGACACTAAGGGCAATTTAGCATGGCCAATCCACCTAACCTGCACATCTTTGGGCTGTGGGAGGAAACCGGAGCTCCCGGAGGAAACCCATGCAGACATGGGGAGAACGTGCAGACTCCGCACAGACAGTGACCCAAGCCAGGAATCGAACCTGGGGCTCAGGAGCTGTGAAGTAACTGTGCTAACCCCTGTGCTATTTGCTGCCCAAAAGGCAAATGGCGAAGTGGCACAAATTGTTTGTGGTGATTCAAAGATCACCAGGCTTCTCTTCCTTACCATAACCTGCGAAATGATTTACACATTAGCATTTCACACATCGTTATTTCTTCCAACAAAGTATGGCCGATTGTATTTCACAGTACAGTTCCCTATTTTTCCTATTCAATAACCAACAGTAATTGTCATGATCCGAACTTCATGTGGCATTTATTCTATGTCAGAAGTACATGCAGCAAATGGAACAAAGATGAAACAGTATATTGGAACAATTTAATGTGTTTAAGTGCCTAATATGTCTACTGTTGTAGGAGTTCTTTTGGAACACACTGAGACCCAGGATATTAACAATATTAATAATTCGGAGTTCTTGTCCTGCAATTTCCATCTCCCACCTGTTATATTACCTACATAATGAGCCTCCACCAGTATTCATTAGACCTTTCTTGTAAGGTTGCAGACTTTCGCAGACTTCATTTATGAATACAAAAAGGATTTATTAGTAAGAGGTCAACAGCCTTGTGGCTGCACTTAGCTCCATACATGTCACCAGCCTAAGAGAACTCAACCCCTGGGGTGATGACCCACTCTCAGTCCCAATTGGTCACCCAAGCCAGGTGACCCTTGCGCTGCTGTGTTGACCTTGCAGGGACAATCACCAAAATTAACCACACCTCTCTATTTGAACCTGCTCCCCTCCCTCCAACTTTTCCTCATGTTACATGCCACTGGCGTATGAACTTACCTGATAACGAGATAAAGTGGATTCCCTATGGGTTTGCACATGGTGTAGTCTCTGACAGGCCAGAAGGCTTCCCTTGGCAATTTTCCAATGTGCAAGGCAGCTCACCCAACGCAACGATTCAGAAGACCCATTCTACTGTTTTGGTATGGTGGCCCCCACTGTAAACCCCACGGTCAGGCCTTCTGAGCTCCCTTGGGGTGACAGTACCTTTGAGCAGGATTTCCCATGATAGAGCAGATCCTATCTTGCGTGGAAAATGGACGAGCCAGAGAGATTGCATTGTCTTCATCTTACTTGTATCCTGCGCATAGAAGACGTGCAATAAGAAATATGTGATCGCAGAAGAAAATGCTATTGTGATACCCATTTCATTTTAATCTGCATTGTTAACCATGAAGGTCCATGACATTGAGCAAATCATCATCCACTGCTTTTGATTCTTATCATCAGGGACGGCAATTCGAACATATGGTCAACTCGCAATGGGGAGAAATCCCAGTAAAAACTGGGAAATAAGAGTCCTGGCCCGAACTGGTCTCGAGGGGCGGGATTCTCCGACACCCTGCCGAGTCGGAGAATCGCTGGGTGGGGGGGGGCATGAATCCTGCCCCGCCGCTCCGACGCGAGCTGCCGAATTCTCCGGCGCCGGTTTTTGGGCGGGGGCGGGGATCGCGCCGTGCCGGTCAGGGGCCGTTGGCAGCGCCCCCCCCCCCCCGGCAATTCTCCGGGCCCCGATGGCCAAGCGGCCACCCGTTTTTGGCCAGTCCCACCGGTGTGGATTAGACAACGTCCATACCGGCGGAACCTGGCTTGGGGGCGGCCAGCGGAGTCCTCGGAGGGGGTGCGGGGGGATCCGACCCCGGGGGGTGCCCCCACGGTGGCCTGGCCCGCGATCGGGGCCCACCGATCTGTGGGCGGGCCTGTGCCGTGGGGGCACTCTTTTCCTCTGTGCCGGCCTGTGTAAGGCTCCGCGATGGCTGGCGCGGAGAAGAAACCCTCTGCGCATGCGCAGGAAACATGGCAGCGGTTCTGCGCATGCGCCAGAACACGCTGGCGCTCCTACGCATGCGCCAACTCGCGCCGGTCGGCGAAGGCCCTTCGGCGCCGGTTGGTGCAGCGCCAACCCCTACAGCGCCGGCCTTGTCCCCGGAGGTCCGGAGGATTCCACACCTTCCGGGCGGCCCGACACCGGAGTGGTTCATGCCGCTCTTTGGCACCGGTACGGCCTGCCCCGCCAATTCCGGGAGAATCCCGGCCATGTACTTTAAAATAGAACACCTATTTGAAACAGTACTCTTATTTCCCAGTTTTTACTGTTTTTCTGCTAAAACAACCAATTTATATCTATTATTTTCAATTATTTTATTACATTTCCTGCTCCCTGATATTTTGACATGACATGCTGATTTTCATGCCAGCCAATAGACCCTCAGCCAGGCGGATACCTTATTAACATATGCTGATCCGTGGTCTGATGAAGAATCATATTGCACTCAAAACATTAACTGTGTTTTTCTCTCTCCACAGTTGTTGCCAGTCCTGCCCTGATCTTCTCACACTTTCTGTTTGTATTTCAGGGGCGAAATTCTCCGTTATCGGCGCAAAGTCCGCAGATCGGCGCAAAACACGGCGCAAATCTGACTTGCGTCACGTCGGAAAAATGGTTCAAAAGTCTCCGGCCCGAAATGGGCGAGCAGCGACGTGACGGGATCCGCGCTTGCGCACGTGGTTCACGCCGTGCGGCGTGCGATGCCCGCAGGATGCCCCTCGCACACCACGGGAGACGGAGAGACCCGGACCCTCCGGCATGCGACGCCCGCAGGATGCCCCTCGCACACCACGGGAGACGGAGAGACCTGGAGCAACAGGGAGACGACACCCCCGTCACGTGCGGGAGCGACAACGCAGGCGTGTGCCACCCAGCGATGAGGGGGGCAGCCACAGGCCCCCGTCACATCCGAGCCAGGACACCACTACCCAGGACACCACTACCCAGGACACCCCTACCCGGGACAGCACTACCCAGGACACCCCTACCCGGGACAGCACTACCCAGGGAGACGAAATACCGGACAGTGACTCAGAGTGGATGGGTGGAGACGAACCCCCACCCCAAAGTGCCATGGACTCAGAGTGGGACGAAGAGCACGACACAATGCCACTGCTGTCACCAACACCCTCCACCATCGCAGAAACACTCACCACGGTTGGGCACTTTAGTGATGAGGCGTCTGGTACACTCACTGGTGCGCACAACACAGCCGTCCCGGTACAGCAGGTGGAGGTAGGAGCAGCAGAGGGGCCGGGCGGCCGGAGGGCAGCCCAGCCCAAGCAAACATCTGCCGCCCAGATGGATCCCGGGTTCTTGGAGTTACCACACCCACACATAGGTCCGATGCAACCACCGACCCGGAGACGAGCGAAGAGGGTGACGGCCGGCTTGCGGCGGCTGCAGTCGCAGGTGGAGGAGTCCACCCGCGTCCAGGAGCTGGAAGTGGTGCCGGTCATGCGTGCCACCCAGGCCGACACCGCACGGGTGGCGTCCGCGGTGGAGGGAATGGGTGCGACGGTGTCAGACATGGGGAACGGTTTGCGAGGCCTGGGGCTTTCCGTGCAGACGGCATCTGTGGCCCAGGACATGGCTGCCCTCTCACAGGAGGCCATGAGCCAGTGCCAGCGCCAGATGGCAGAGGCGCTCAGCACCATGGCCCAGTCTCAGCAGGCCATAGCCCAGTCTCTGCAGGCCATGGCCCAGTCTCTGCAGGCTATCGCTGAGGGCATCGGCGCCAGTGGCCATGTGCGAGCCGGCGTCGCACTGTCACAGACAGGGTTTGCCAACCCCCTGGGCTCCATGGCTGCAAACCTGCAGACCCCTGTCGATACCAGCACGGGCCTCCAGGACTGGCAGCGCCAGTTGCCGGGGGGGCGTCGGATGGCCAGTCCGTTCGCATCCCCCACCCATGTAGAGGCCTGGGGGCCATCGGGCACCCCGAGGGAGGAGGAGGTGGTGTGGTCCGTCCCGGGTCCCCCTGTAGAGGAGGTCCGGGAACACCGCGGCAGCTCGGACTCCCCCCCTTCCATCCCAGGTGCATTGGGTGGGCAACGGGCAGGACAGGCTGGCAGCTCGCCATCCCAGTCGCCCGGGCCGCAGCCTGGCCCATCTAGGCCAGGACGCCCCAGGAAACGGCCGCCAAAGGGATCCAGTGTTAGAGGGCAGGAATCACAGGAGTCCACCTCCAGTTCTGCTGTACCGTCTGGGGAACCACGTAGACGTAGTCAAAGGGCCCGTAAGGCCAAACAATTAGACACTGAGTAAGTTGGCACGGGTGCAGGGCACAGATGAGTTTTAGGGGCTAGGGCACGTGCATGAACTTGTTTGGTTATTAAAGTCAATGTTACACCTACAGAAGCTGCCTTTGTGCTCTGTCCAAAGCGTGCGGGGGTGTCATGTACGTTGAGCGCAAGTGTGTGTGTGAGGGGTGGTCTTACCTCAGCCCCAGGTGAGTCTGCCCCCTTCCCCCTGGGCCGCCATCAACATCCCCCCGGGCAGAGGACGGGACTGTGCACTGCAGTGTCACAGCCGCACGCAGGGATGGTCCGGGTGGATGGTGGTACTGTGGCCATGGGTCAGACATAGTCCAACGATGTGGAGCCAGGAGCTCATCGCAGGGCGGGTTGTCATCATCCTCCATGGCCTGCAATAGACACGCGTCCACCCGCAACTGTGTGAGCCCGGCCGTTGTGCCGCAGGTGGATCGGCAATGGGGGGGGTGGTGTGCATGCGGGTGGGGTGGGTGGTGTTGGGGAGGGGGGTGAGGGTACTGGGTATGTGGATGGGTGGGGGGTGTGGGTGGTCGGCTGTTGCCATGGTGTGCGGTCTGTGGCCATACTACCTGATTCCCACGCCCATCTAGTCAGTGAAGCGGGCGGCTATCAGTCTGTCCCGTGCCCGCTGGGCCAGCCGGTAACGGTGGACAGCCACACGCCTGTGTCTAGCCCGTCTGCCCTGACCATTGCCCCCATCCCCCTCATCTGGGGAGGACTGCGCCTCTTCCTGCTGCTCCTCCACTCCGCCCTCCTCTGCCTGCGGCACATCGCCCCTCTGTTGGGCTATGTTGTGCAGGACGCAGCACACCACAATGATGCGGCCGACCCTATCTGACCGATACTGGAGGGCGCCCCCAGAGAGGTCCAGGAACCTGAAACGCATCTTCAGCACGCCAAAGCACCTCTCTATCACTCCCCTTGTCGCTACATGGGCATCATTGTAGCGGTTCTCCGCCTCATTGCGTGGCCTCCGTACAGGCGTCATCAGCCACGATCGCAATGGGTAGCCCCTGTCGCCCAGCAACCAGCCCCTCAGCCGGGGATGGCGTCCCTCGTACATGCCGGCAATGGATGACCGCGACAACACGTATGAGTCGTGTACACTGCCTGGGTAACGGGCGCAGACTTGCAGGATCATCATGCGGTGGTCGCAGACCACCTGTATGTTCATCGAATAGGTCCCCTTCCTATTAGTGAACACTGCCCTGTTCTCTGCAGGTGGCCGCACGGCGACGTGCATCCCATCGATCGCGCCCTGGACCATGGGGAACCCATCTTGGCTGGCCCGGTCCACAGGGAAGCGGATGTAGCGGTGCGCCATGGCAGCTAGGGCATCTGTCACTGCCCGGATGCACCGATGCACCGATGTCTGCGATATGTCGGACAGGTCCCCACTCGGTGCCTGGAATGACCCCGTTGCATAAAAGTTCAGGGCAACCGTAACCTTGACGGACACGGGGAGAGGGTGTTCCCCGCCAGTGCCACGTGGTGACAGGTGTGCCAGCAGGTGGCAGATGTGTGCCACGGTTTCCCGCCTCATCCGGAGTCTCCTCCTGCATTCCCGGTCCGTGAGGTCCTGGTATGACTGCCGGGGCCGGTACACACGGGGCGCCTCCGTTGCCGTGGGGCCGCGACGTCCTCCTCCCCCTCCTCATCCTGTCGGTCAGGTGTCCCTCCAGCCTGGGCGGCTGCCGCCTGCCCCTCTGCGACAGCCTGCGCCGCCTCTCTGGCACGCTCCTCCTCCTCCTCCTCATCCAGGGCAACATGGACATTAGCGGCTGCTGCCACGGTGGCCAACATCGCTGGATGATCGGAAAACATGACGGCCTGGTTTTGGGGGGGGGGGGGGGGGGAGGGGGACGACGACATGTCATCATTGCCCATATCCCCTCCTTCCCCCCAGCCAGGTGGCATGGACCGCATGGGTCCAACTGTTGGAGGCTGGCACCTGGCCAGGTGGACCAACTCACTTGCCCCCCCCCATCCTCCTCCCCGGCACAGAACCCCCCATCCTCCTCCCCGGCACGGACCACCCCATCCTCCTCCCCGGCACGGACCCGCCCCCCACATCCCCCTCCCCGGCACGGACCCCCCCTCCCATACCCCTCACCGGCACGGACCCCAACCTCCTCCCCGGCACGGACCCCCCATCCTCCTCCCCGGCACGGACCCCAACCTCCTCCCCAGCACGGACCCCCCTCCCCATCCCCCTCCCCGGCACGGACCCCCCATCCCCCTCCCCGGCACGGACCCCCCCTCCCCGGCATGACCCCCCCCCCCCAAACCCCTCCCCGGCACGGACCCCAGCCTCCTCCCCGGCACGGACTCCCCATCCTCCTCCCCGGCACGGACCCCAACCTCCTCCCCGGCACGGACCCCCCCCCATCCCCCTCCCCGGCACAGACCCCCCATCCCCCTCCCCGGCACGGACCCCCCATCCCCCTCCCTGGCACGGACCCCCCCATCCCCCTTCCCGGCACGGACCCCCCCATCCTCCTCCCCGGCACGGACCCCAACCTCCTCCCCGTCACGGACCCCCCCCCACATCCCCCTCCCCGGCATGGACCCCCCATCTCCCTCCCCGGCACGGACCCCCCATCCCCCTCCCCGGCACGGACCCCCCCATCCCCCTCCCCGGCACGGACCCAACCTCCTCCCCGGCCCGGACCCCCCATCCTCCTCCCCGGCACGGAACCCCCTCCCGGCACTCCCCCGGAGCCCAGCCCACTCTAACCACCCCCCCCCGCCGCACAGACACACACACAACCCGAGACACACCTCTCCCCACACATTCAGACTGCGGCCACGCCATCGCTTGCCCAGCGGCCAACCCCCCAGGCCGTCACTCACCTCCACGCTGGTCAGCGTGAACCTGGAGCACAGGTTCACGCCGATGAAAAGGAGGTTTGATTTACGTCGACGTGAACGGTCATCACGTCGGCGGGACTTCGCCCATCCGGAAGGGAGAATATCAGCAGGCCCAAAATCGGCTGCCTTGCGCAGACCCGTGCCATTCTCCGACGTCAGCGGCGCCATTAACGCCCTGCCGACTTTTCTCCCTTCGGAGACTTCGGCAACCGCCGGGGGCGGGATTCACGGCGGCCAACGGCCATTCCGACCCCCAGTGGGTCGGAGAATGACGCCCCAGATCTCCAGCACCCACATCGTACTTTGTTTTTATTTTAGTGTCCCAGCCACGCCTGGTTTTCTTCTTCCACTGAAGACAATGATTACGTAGCAGAGGAGAGTCACCAATTTACCGAGGGCCAGTGGTATCTGGTAGCGAAGAACAAGAAGCTTTTGGTTCGAAGGACCTGGCGAACAACTCACTGATGAGGATGTCCCATGATCTTGCACAGCATTCGACCCTATTGCACGGGCCCTCCTCACTTTGGGACTTTACTTCATCCTTTCACATTATCTCCCAGCATTGAACAATTCCACTGGCAGAAGGACTATTAACCAGAGGATGCAGATTGGCAAACCAATTAGCAGGGAGATGAGGAGTTTTTTTAAATGCACCAAATTTGTACGATGTGGAATCCACTGCTTGAAAGGGTGGTCGAAGCAGATTCCATGGCAATCTTCAGAAGACCATAGGGCGCAAGAGAAGAAGTAGACCACTTGGCCCATTGAGTCTGCTCTGCCATTCAATGAGATCATGGCTGATCTGATATGATAATCCTCAACACCACGTTCCCACTTTATCCCCACAACCCTTGATTTCTTTACTGATTAAAATCTGTCTATCTCAGCCTTAAACATACCTAATGACCCAGCCTCTACAGCCCTCTGCGGTAAAGAATTCCACAGATTCATTACCCTCCGAGAAGAAATTACTCCTCATCTCTGTCTTAAATGGGTGACCCCTTACTCTGAGATTATGCCCTCTGGTCCTAGACTCCCTCAGAAGGTGAATCAACCTTTCAACATTACCTTGTCAAGCACCTGAGAATCCTATGTTTCTCAATAAGGTCGCCTCTCATTCCTCTAAACTCCATTGAGTACAGACACAACTTACTTAATCTCTCCCAGTAAGAATATCCCTTCATACCTGGGATCAACTGAGTGAACTTTCTCTGCACTGCCTCCAATGCTAGTATATCTTTCCTTCGATAAGGGGACCAAAACTGTTCACAATATTCCAAGTGTGGTCTAGCTAGTACCTTGTGTGATTTTAGAAAGTGTTCCCTATTTTCATATTCCATTCCCTTTGAAATAAAGGTCAACCTTTCATTTGCCTTTCCTATTAACCTGTTGAGCTTTTAGTGACTTATGCATTGTGAACCCCAAATCCCTCTGTGCTGCAGCTCTCTGCAGTCTTGCTCCATTTAAATAATATTCGGCTCTTTTATTATTCCTTCAAAAAGGAATAAATGCTTGGAAAGGAAGGGGGGAAGAGTGGGACTAATTGGACAGTTACTCTAAAAGGGCTAGCACAGATGCAGTGGGCCAAATGGCAACCCCACCCCGCTTCTGTTGTTTGCTTCTCTCTGACAGTTGCTGACTGTACAACAGGGATATTAAGTCCCACTGCCTTCATAGAAACCATGCAGAATGTTAATGTTGGAAGGGAGCAGTGTCCACTTGAGTGAGGCTGGCATTAACATATATTCATTAGGATTCATTCACTCAGACCACTGGGCGGTTTTAATCACTAACTGGACGATCTGACAAGTGATACTAGTCAGAGCAGTACTGAAGGTGCAGGAGGTAATTAAAAATTAAAAATATCCTCTGTGGGGCCAGAGTTTACAAAGAAATGTCTCAGCTATCCTGGATATCTTCCTACTCACTGCACCCCCACCCCTCCTTTCCACTTGCAATGGGCAGGAAGGGGAGGAAGTTAATTTAAACAGCATTCATTTCAACTCTCACCAACTGTACCCTCAATAATGACGCAAGAGAGTAGAATGGTAAAGAAGGCTTTAATAAGCTGAGAACTAGCCTGATGCCGAGATGGGTGCTCACTGGGTGCCGCTTACTAGAGCGGCCCCTTATATACGACTTCCTGGTGGGCAGAGCCAGAGGCAGAGTCCCCCAGGGTTCCAAGCCCGGCCTTAAAGGGGACATCACCGTACATGATGATAAGGGTACAGTAACACAGTAACCATTCATCACATTCACCCCCTGTTTAAAAAAAACGCAAACTTCGGCGGGGGTGAAGTGGAATCACAAGTCTATTCATATCGGCGGCCTGATCATCCTTATTGACCTCCTCAGCTCGGGCGGTGGTGCGACGGTCACGGAGATCTTAGGTGAGGGTACATCCGGGAGCACGGTGGTTGGAGCTTTGGTCCGGGTCGGGGTAGGGAGTCGGGGCGCAGGGGGGATAGCTGGGGCTAGGGGTAGCGGTGCCGGCACTGGCGGGAAGTGTGGAGGGGGTGGCACTAGGGGATGCGTGCGGTCAGTGTCCACCGACGGAGAAGGGAACCGTGGGGGGCATCAGTGGGTGCCAGGTCCCGCAGGGAAACCATGAGAGGGGGGGCGTCTGTAGTGGGGGAACCAGTGGGTGCCAGATCCCGGAGGGAAACCGTATCTCGCCTGCCGTGGAAGGTGGAAGCGAGGTGGAAGAGAGAACCCGGAGATGGACTTCCTGGGGAAGACAAATAAGCGGTTGTGAGGGGTCTCATTCGTGGCCGTGCAGAGGAGCGGCCTAATGGAGTGCAGGGCATCGGGTAGGACCTCCTGATAGCGGGTGGTTGGGAGACTTCTCGACCGTAGGGCCAGGAGGACAGCCTTCCAAACTGTCGCGTTCTCCCTCTCCACCTGCCCGTTTCCCCGCTGGTTATAACTGGTCGTTCTGCTCGAGGCGATGCCTTTGCTGAGCAGATACTGACGCAGCTCGTCGCTCATGAACGATGTACCCCCGGTCACTGTGGATATAAGCGGGGAAACCAAACAGGGTGAAGATGCTGTGCAGTGCCTTAATCACGGTGGCCGAGGTCATGTTGGGACAGGGGATGGCGAATGGGAAGCGGGAGAACTCGTGGATGATGGTGAGGAAGTAGGCATTGCGGTTGGTGGACAGGAAGGGACCTTTGAAGTCCACGCTTAGTCGCTCAAAGGACCCCGGTAGAAGTTCGGTTTGCACTCGACGCAGATCTGGCAAGCCCTGGTCATGGCCTTGACCTCCTTGGTGGAGTAAGGTAGGTTGCGAGACTTGATAATGTGGGCGAGCCGGGTAACACCCGGGTGACAGAGGTCATTGTGGATGGCCCGCAGGCGATCCTCCTGCGCGTGGGCGCATGTGCCGCAGGAATGGGCATCTGGGGGCTCGTTGAGCTCCCCTGGACGATACTTGATATCGTACGTGTAGGTGGAGAGTTCGATCCTCCACCTCAAGAGTTTATCATTTTTAATTTTGCCCCGTTGTGCGTTATCAAACGTGAACGCTACCGACCGTTGGACAGCAACGAGGGTGAACCTCCTACCGGCTAGGTAGTGCCTTCAGTGTCGCACGGCCTCCGCAATGGCTTGAGCCTCCTTTTCGACTGCAGAGTGCCGAATCTCGGAGGCGGTGAGGGTCCGGGAGGAGAATGCTGCTGGACTGTCTGCCTGGTTGAGGGTAGCAGCCAGGGTGATGTCTGATGCATCACTCTCTACCTGGAAAGGGATGGTTTCGTCCACCGCGTGCATAGCGGCCTTGATGATGTCGGCCTTGATACAGCTGAAGGCCAACCAGGCCTCAGCCGTCAGGGGAAATGCCATGGTCTTTATGAGTGGGCGGGCTTTGTCCGCATATTTGGGGACCCACTGGGCGTAATAGGAGAAAAGCCCCAAGCACCGTTTAAAGGACATGAGGCTACGGGGGAGGGGAAGTTCCTTAAGGGGGCGCATGCGGTCGGGGTCGGGACCTAGGACCCCGTTTTCCTCGACGTAGCTGAGGATGGCTAGTCGGGTTGTGTGGAAAACGCATTTTTCCTTGTTATAGGTCAGGTTGAGGGCTCGGGCGGTCTGGAGGAACTTTTCGAGGTTAGCGTCATGGTCCTGCTGATCATGGCCGCAGATGGTGACATTGTCCAAGTACGGGTATGTAGCCCGCAAGCCGTACTGGTCCACCATTTGGTCCATCGCCCTCTAGAAGACAGAGACCCCATTTGTGATGCCGAAGGGGACCCTGAGGAAGTGGAAGAGCCGGCTGGCTGCTTCGAAAGCAGTATAGGGGCGGTCTTTCGGTCGGATAGGGAGCTGGTGGTAGGCGGATTTGAGATCGACAGTGGAAAATAAACGGTAGTGAGCGATCCGATTGACCATTTCTGCTATGTGAGGAAGGGGGTACGCATCGAGCTGCGTGAAGCAGTTTATGGTCTGTGTTGTACCCTCAATAACGACGCTAGAGAGTAAAACGGTAAAGAAGGCTTCAATAAGCGAAGAACTAGCCTGGTGCCGAGACGCCTGCAAGGCGGCCCCTTCTGTACGACTCCCAGGTGGGCGGAGCCAGAGGCGGAGTCCCCCAGGGTTCCAAGCCCGGTCTTAAAGGGGACTACACCTTACATGATGATAAGGGTACAGTAATACAATAACCGTTCATCATATTCACCCCCTGTTTAAAAAAACAAAGTCCGGCGGGGGTGAAGTGGAATCACAAGTCCATTTGTTTCCGTGGCCTGATCGTCCTCATCAACCTCCTCAGCTCGGGTGGTGGTGCGGCGGACACGGACGTCTTAGCTGAGGGTACATCCGGGAGCATGGTGGTCGGAGCCTTGGTCCAGGTCGGGGTAGGGGATCGGGGCGCAGGGGAAATAGCTGGGGCTGGGGGTAGCGGTGCCAGCGCAGCGGGGGGTGTAGAGGGGGGAGGACGCTAGAGGGCGCGTGCGGTCGGTGTCCACCGACGGGGAGTGGTACCGGGGTGTGGGGGGGGTTGTGGGTGCCGGATCCCGCAGGGCAGCCGTGAGGGAGGGGGCATCTGTAATGGGGGAACCAGCGGGCTCCAGATCCCGGAGGGAAACCGTATCTTGCCTGCCGTCGGGGTACTCGACGTAGGCGTATCGGGGGTTTGCATGTAATAATCGGACCCTCTTGGCCAGGCGGTCCGTTTTATGGCTCCTCGCGTGCCTCCGGAGAAGAACAGGTCCCGGAGCTGTCAGCCAAGGTGGAAGCGAGACCCCAGAGGTGGACTTCCTGGGGAAGACAAACAATCAGTTGTGATGGGTCTGATTCGTGGACGTGCAGAGTGTAGGGCATCGGGAAGGACCTTCTGCCAGCGGGTGGTTGGGTGACTTCTCGACCGTAGGGCCAGAAGGACAGCCTTCCAAACTGTCACGTTCTCCCTCTCCACCTGCCCTTTTCTCCGTGGGTTATAACTGGTCGTTCTGCTCGAGGCAATGCTTTTGCTGAGCAAATACGGACGCAGTTCATCGCTCATGAACGATGTACCCCCGGTCACTGTGGATATAAGCGGGGAAACCAAACAGGGTGAAGATGCTGTGCAGTGCCTTTATCACGGTGGCCGAGGTCATGTCGGGACAGGGGACGGCGAATGGGAAGCGGGAGAAGTCGTCGATGACGGTGAGGAAGTAGGCATTGCGGTTGGTGGACGGGAGGGGGCCCTTGAAGTCCACACTTAGTCGCTCAAAGGGGCCCGAGGCCTTCACGAGACGAGCCTTGTCTGGCTGGTAGAAGTGCGGTTTGCACTCCGCACAGATCTGGCAAGCCCTGGTCATGGCCTTGACCTCCTCGGTTGAGTAAGGTAGGTTGCGGGACTTGATAAAGTGGACGAGCCGGGTAACCCCCGGGTGACAGAGGTCACTGTGGATGGCTTGCAGGTGGTCCTCCAGCGCGTTGGCGCACGTGCCGCGGGACAGGGCATCTGGGGGCTCGTTGAGCATCCCTGGACGATACTTGATATCGTACGTGTAGGTGGAGAGTTCGATCTTCCACCTCAAAATTTTATCGTTTTTTATTTTGCCCCGTTGTGCGTTATCAAACATGAAGGCTACCGACCGTTGGTCGGTATCTCCTACCGGATAGGTAGTGCCTCCAGTGCCGCACAGCCTCCACAATGGCTTGTGCCTCCTTCTCGACTGCTGAGTGCCGAATCTCGGAGGCGGTGAGGGTTTGGGAGAAGAACGCCACTGGTCTGCCTCCTTGATTGAGGGTAGCAGTCAGGGCGATGTCTGACGCATCGCTCTCAACTGGAAGGGGATAGTTTCGTCCACTGTGTGCATAGCGGCCTTGATGATGTTGGCCTTGATACGGCTGAAGGCCGATCGGCCTCAGCCAACAGGGGAAATATCGTGGTCTTTATGAGTGGGCGGGCTTTGTCCGCATATTTGGGGACCCACTGGGCGTAACAGGAGAAAAGCCGCAAGCACCGTTTGAGGGCCTTGAGGCTGCGGGGGAGGGGAAGTCCTTAAGAGGGCGCATGCGGTCGGGGTTGGGACTTAGGACCCCATTTCCATGACATAGCCTAGGATGGCTAGCCAGGTTGTGTGGAAAACGCATTTTTCCTCGTTCTAGGTCAAGTTAAGGGCTCGGGCGGTCTGGAGGAACGTTTTGAGGTTCGCGTCATGGTCCTGCTGATCATGGCCGCAGATGGTGACGTTGTCCAAGTACGGGTATGTAGCCCGCAAGCCATACTGGTCCACCATTTGGTCCATCACCCTCTGGAAGACGGAGACCCCATTTGTGACGCCAAAGGGGACCCTGAGGAAGTGGAAGAGCCGGCCGGCTGCTTCGAAGGCAGTATAGGGGCGGTCTTTCGGTCGGATAGGGTGCTGGTGGTAGGCGGATTTAAGATTGATCGTGGAAAATACCCGGTATTGGGCGATCCGATTTACCATTTCTGCTATGCGAGGAAGGGGGTACGCATCGAGCTGCGTGAAGCGGTTTATGGTTTCTATAATCCACGACCATCCATTACCTTTCCCCGGACCGGACTACCGCCACTTGTGCTCTCCAGGGGCTGCTGCTAGCCTCGATGACCCCCTCTCCCAGTAAACGCTGGACCTCTGACTTAATAAAAGTCATGTCTTGGGCACTGTACGGCCGGCTCCTGGTGGCGACGGGCTTACAGTCGGGAGTGAGGTTCGCGAATAGGGAGGGGGGCGCGACTTTCAGTGTCGCAAGGCTGCATACCATGAGGGGGGCAAGGGTCTGCCGAACTTCAGTGTCAGGCTTCGGTGGCTGCACTGGAAATCCAGTCCGAGCAGCAGGGGGCTGCAGAGGTGAGGGAGGATATACAGTTTGAAACGGGTGTATTCGGCACCTTAGATCGAGAGATCCGCAATACAATACCCCTTGGTTTGGACCGAGTGGGACCCGAATGCGAGGGCTATGGTTTGGGACAGGGGATGGGTGCGCAAGGAGCAGCGCCTTACTGTTTCTGGATGAATAAAGCTCTCCGTGCTCCCGGAGTCGAAAAGGCATGGGGTGTCGCGTCCGTTGACCTGGACCTGCATCATGGAGTTCTGCAGGTGTTTTGGCCGCATTTAGTCGAGGGTGATCGCTCCCAGTTGTGGGTAGTCCGCGTCCTCAGCCGAGTCGGATTCGTACAATGGCCGCTGCCGTCGGTCGCACGTGTCGGGTTGAGAAGATGGCCGCCACCAAGATGGCTGCCCCCATGATTCGCACAAGGCAGATGATGCGTCAGAAGGAAGCGTGTCGGGTCGATGCGCAGCCGCGGGCCTGTGAGCCTGATTTTCGGACCTGCTGTTCTTTGTGTTTCTGGCCCTTGGGCCTGGCCAGGCAAACCCTCGCAAAATGCCCCTTCTTCCCGCAATCACTGCAGATGGTGGAGCGGGCTTGGCAGCGTGGGTGTGGGTGCTGGCCCTGCCAACAAAAATAGCACGGTGTGCCCCCGGTCTGGGCTAGTCGCCGCGTGGCGCAGGCCCGTAACGTGGCCGAGTCCAGGGAAGTCCGAGGGGGGCTCACAGGGTCCGCGGCGTTCGTGCCTAAACTATGTCGGGCCACTTCCAGCGAGGTGGCGAGCGTTAGCGTGTCCTGGAGGTCTTTTGCCCCGTTTTCGAGTAGTCGCTGCCGGATGTAGGTCGAGCGGATGCCGGACACGAAAGCGTCTCTGATGTGCAGGTTCATATGGATTTCCCCCGTCACATCCTGATGGTCACAGTTCCTGGCGAGCGCAGTGAGTTTTTCTACGAATTCGTCTAGCGTTTCCCCCGAGCACTGCCGGCAGGTAGAGAGCAGATGCCGGGCATGTACCTCGTTGATGAGTTTGACAAACCACTTGTGTAGTACCTCGACCGCCTCTTCGTAGGTAGTTGCCTTTTTAGGCCTGCGTCCATCCTGATGTAGTTTAGCTTATTAAATTGTTGTACCCTCAATAATGACGTTAGAGAGTAAAACGGTGAAGAAGGCTTAAATAAGCTAAGAACTAGCCTGGTGCCATGACGGGTGCTTACTTGGTGCCCCCTGCAAGGCGACCCCTTATATACGACTCCCAGGTGGGCGGAGCCGGAGGCGGTCTCCCCCAGGGTTCCAAGCCCGGTCTTAAAGGGGACATCACCTTACATGATGATAAGGGTACAGTAATACAATAACCGTTCTTCACAGTCTGGCTATAGCCCACGACCATCCGTTTCTTTTCCCCGGACCGTACTACCACCACTTGTGCTCTCCGGGGCTGTTGCTAGCCTTGATGACCCCCTCTTCCAGTAAACGCTGGACATCTGACTTGATAAAAGTCATGTCTTGGGCACTGTACCGCCGGCTCCTGGCTTATAGTCGGGAGTGAGGTTTGCGAAGAGAGAGGGGGGTGCGACTTTCAGTGTCGCAAGGCTGCATACCGTGAGCGGGGGTCAAGGGTCCGCCGAACTTCAGTGTCTGGCTTCGGTGGCTGCACTGGAAATCCAGCCCGAGCAGCAGGTGGCCACAGAGGTGAGGGAGGAGAAAAAGTTTGAAACAAGCGTATTCGGCGCCCTGGATCGAGAGGACCGCAATACAATACCCCTTGATTTGGACCGAGTGGGACCCGGAGGCGAGGGCTATGGTTTGGAACACGGGATGGGTGCGCAAGGAGCAGCGCCTTACCGTTTCTGGGTGGATAAAGCTCTTCGTGCTCCCGGATTCGAAGAGGCAGGGAGTGTCGTGCCTGTTGACCCGGACCTGCATCATGGAATTCTGCAGGTGCTTTGGCCGCGTTTGGTCGAGGGTGATCGCTCCCAGTTCCGGATAGTCCGAGTCCTCAGCCGAGTCGGATTCACAAAATAGCCGCCACTGTCGGTCGCACGTGTCGGGTCGAGAGGATGGCCGCCACCAAGATGGCAACCCCCATGATTCGCACAAGGCAGATGACGCTTCAGAAGGGGGCGTGTCCGGTCAGTGCGCAGCCGCATTGCGAGGCCTGCGGGCCTAATTTCCGGGCCTGATGATCTTTTTGTTTCTGGGCCTTGGGCCTTGTCAGGCAAACCCTCGCGAAATGCCCCTTCTTCCCGCAGTCGCTGCAGATGGCGGACCGGGCTGGGCACCGTGGACGTGGGTGCTGGCCCTGCCCACAGAAATAGCACGGTGTGCCCCCGGTCTGGGCGGATCACCACGCGGCGCAGGCCCGTAGCGTAGCCGAGTCTGGGGAAGTCCTATGGGGGGGCTAGCAGGGTCCGCGAGGTACGTGCCTAGATTGTGGCGGGCCACTTCCAGCGAGGTGGCGAGCGTTACTGTGTCCTGGAAGTCTTTTGCTCCATTTTCGAGGAGTCGCTGCCGGATATAGGTCGAAGGATAGCGGACACGAAAGCGTCTCGGATGTGCAGGTTCATATGGACTTCCCCCATCACATCCTAATGATTGCAGTTCCTGGCGAGCGTGGTGAGCTTTTCCATGAATTTGTCTAACGTTTCCCCTGAGCGCTGTCAGCAGGTAGAGAGCAAATGCCGGGCATGTACCTCGTTTGTGGGTTTGGCGAACCGCTTGCGTAGGATCTCGACTGCCTCGTTGTAAGTAGTTGCCTTCTCGATCGTGGTGGAGATTCTGTGACTCACCCGGGCGTGGAGTCGGCGCAGTTTGCGTGGCCCTAGGACGGGAGTCTCCGAGGAGTCCAGGTAGACCTCGAAACAGCGGAGCCAGTACTTAAAAATTTCTTTTGCCTCTAGTGTCCGTGCTTCCAGGTTGAGCTTCTCTGGCTTGAGACCTGCATCCATCCTAACATAGTTTAGCTTATTAAATTGTAGTACCCTCAATAACGATGCAAGAGAGTAGAACGGTAAAGAAGGCTTTAATAAGCTGAGAACTAGCCTGATGCCAAGACGGGTGCTTACTGGGTGCCGCCTACAGAGCGGCCCCTAATATACGACTCCCTGGTGGGTGGAGCCGGAGGTGGAGTCCCCCAGAGTTCCATGCCCGGTCTTAAAGGGGACATCACCTGACATAAGGATAAGGGTACAGTAACACAGTAACCATTCATCACACCCTCTTTATAAGCAGTGGCATATTTCCCAACCCCTCTGTTTTTATGTGATCGAGATTTCTATTAATAAACCCGCAGTAAACTCGAGGTAAGATGAACTAAAAAGGATTTGTGTACAGCACACATTGAAAATACAAAAGGAGGGTCACAGAATCAACTCCAGACTCAACCAGTCGAGAGAAGGATCGAGGAAAGAAGGTGGGAAGATGAACTTTCCGATTCTTCCTGAGTGAACAACAAAGGATTTATTTACAAGGATTTACAAGGGCAGCAGCATGACTGAAGCTAGTTTTGGAATGCCACCCGCCCACGAGAACTCCTCCGCCTGAGGTGATTCCCCACTCTGAACCCCAATTGGTCACCCAGGGCAGGTAACCCTTACTCTGCTGTGTTGCCCTTAAAGGGACAATAACCACAGGTTGTTTGTCAGCTCAGAGACCACAGAGAATTGTTTCACATAAGTTCCAAAGTCCCTTCACAGAGGTCTGGGAGCTGAAATACGATGCTTCATATTTAAAATTCACTTTTCCAGCGGTGTTGACTGCACACGATGAGATAGGCATACAGGGATGAACCAGTCTTGCAAGCGATGGAGGAGAATTTTAAATAGTAGTGTAAATAGGGGTAGAGCTCCTTGACTGTGAAGCTGCTAGTTAGATAGAAACAGCGGACTGAGCTTTCTATTTCAACAAGGCAAGGCTACTTGTTCCACAAGCCCATGTTACATGACTCCCAACTCTCCACCATCTTTGACAAAGGATGTACATCCATCATCTAGATTCTAAAGAATGTTAAATATATCACCAATAGGAATTGTAAGGAAAGTTGCAAGACCTTTGTGTTAGCAGATAATCCATATCATTCTGGCCAACAGGGGTCAGTGGACTTTGTATAGCTCTTTTTAAAGTTGGGCTGTACAGTCCAGAGATGATCATTAGTGACTCCTCAGAGATAATGAAAGGTGATATTTCCCAAAATTGCCAAGTAGCTTCTTTTGCTCCGGGGTTGTGGACAGAAATAAGTTCAACCGTTTTGAAGGTCTTTGATCAGCTTTAAAATTTTAGAAGTAATAATGATAATAATCGCTTATTGTCACAAGTAGGCTTCAATGAAGTTACTGTGGAAAGCCCCTAGTCACCACATTCCGGCGCCTGTTTGGGGAGGCCAGTACGGGACTTGAACCCGCGCTGCTGGCATTGTTCTGCAATACAAGCCAGCTGTTTAGCAATGAGCATATCTATATATATTGTATGAAAATATACAGTGTGAGGTCTTAGTGCCTCACACACTCCTTACCCAACCACAAGGCCCTCTCAAATACTCCTGCTCCATCTTCGTGACTTATCTGACTGCTGATGGTTAATCTCTGAATGCATAGAATCATAGAATCCCTACAGAGCAGAAGGAGGCCATTTGGTCCATCGAGTTTTCACTGACCCTCCGGAAGAGCACCCTATATTGGCCCATGCCCCTATCCTATCCCCTCACCCCACCTAACCTTTGGACACTAAGGGACAATTTAGCATGGCCAATTCACCTTCCCTGCACATCTTTGCACTGTGGGAGGAAATTGGCACACCAGGAGGAAACCCATGCAGACACAGGGAGAATGTGCACTCAAGGCCAGAGTTGAACCCCTGATGCTGTGAGGCAGCAGCCCAAACACTGTACCACCTCTGCCTATTATTATCACTTCTTTTGTGTTAATTCTTCCTATCATTCAGTCTGATAATGAGTTAAACCACTTTCCATTTATTCAATCTATTATGTATCAGAGTAACACATCGGCTGGTGTAATGACACATGTTACACAATGACATCATCGGGAGCATTTCCCAGACTTTTGTGGAGTCCACCATTGTGCCCTGCTTGAGCAGCATCCTGTAAATAAACCCCTTGCACTATGTTATACAAATTCAATGTGTGCCACCTCTGATTCTTTCTCTTTGCGGCTACAACACGGTAGCCTTGTGGATAGCACAATTGCTTCACAGCTCCAGGGTCCCAGGTTCGATTCCAGCTTGGGTCACTGTCTGTGCGGAGTCTGCACATCCTCCCCGTGTGTGCGTGGGTTTCCTCCGGGTGCTCCGGTTTCCTCCCACAGTCCAAAGATGTGCAGGTTAGGTGGATTGGCCATGATAAATTGCCCTTAGTGTCCAAAATTGCCCTTGGTGTTGGGTGGGGTTACTGGGTTATGGGGAAAGGGTGGCGGTGTTGACCTTGGGTAGGGTGCTCTTTCCAAGAGCCGGTGCAGACTCGATGGGTTGAATGGCCTCCTTCTGCACTGTAAATTCTATGATTCTATCAACAAAGAATATATTTGGCAGCCCGGTAGCATTGTAGTTATCACTGTTACTTCACAGCGCCAGGGTCCCGGGTTTGATTCCCACCTGGGTCACTGTCTGTGTGGAGTCTGTACATTCTCCCCGTGTCTGCGTGGGTTTCCTCCTGGTGCTTTGGACATTCTGAATTCTCCCTCAGTGTACCCAAACAGGCGCCAGAATGTGGCGACTAGGGGCTTCTCACATTCATTGCAGTGTTAGTGTAAGCCTACTTGTGACACTAATTATTATTATTATTATACAACAAAAGAGAAACTGGTGATGAGATCTGGGCTGTAGAAATAATTAGGAGATAAACAACTTTCAAAAATGATTTTGTGAGCCAGAAGAAGGAATCATCGATGGAGATTCAGACCCATACATCATCGGGAGTGAGGTCGGGAGAAATATCAGCCACTTCCAAGGTGAAATCTTCACTGTGGCAGTAACAACAACTCTGAAGTAAATATTTGGACACCGTATAGTTTGTAGCGGGGAGTCGACTAATCATCCAGTCGATCGCAACAGCCACTAGTGCAAGTAAATGGGTTTTTATAAAAAAGCGATTGGACAATTGAGAGTTACTGGGGCTTACTTCAAACGAAGTGCACGTACCGTCGTAGTGGGTAGAGCTGCGGAGATAGCACATGAGGCACTGAAATGGGCCACGGAAACGTGAACCTATGGATCTGCTGACTCTGCAACCTACTGGCCATGAATTGAGAGCGGGGCACATAAACAACTAGTCTGTTTGTGCGTTGTGAGTTTGTCTGCTTTAGACCAAGATAAAATAAAAAGCAAGGAAGACAGACTGAAGCTGAGTAGCACAGATCAGGGAGCCGCAATCCAAAAATGGCGGGAAGAAAAGGCGCTATGGATGCCTTTCATGAGGAGGAGGACACATGGGGCTCTTATGAGGAAAAGTTCCAGTCATCCTTAAAGCCAATCAGACACCAGAAGATCTGGATACTACAACTTTTCTCAGCTCATTTGGGAGAAGAATTTCTACAGAATTTAATACACCCAGCTAAACCTGGAGACAATCTGTATGATGAGTTAATGAATGTCTTGCAAGAGTATTTCTCTCCCCATCCACTATTAATCGCTGAAAGATTCCGCTTTCACCTTTGTTCTTTTGTTGCGTCACTGCGAAAGCTTGAAAAGTACTTTGACTTTGGCCAGACTTTGGATGATACGCTTCGCAACCGATTAGTTTGTGATCTCAGGAATGAAGCCATCCAAAATAAATTGTTGACTGAAGGTGCACTAACCCTAAAATGTGCTATAGAAATCGCAGTGTCTGCGGAACTTGCTGCAACAAAAGCTTAGCTGTTTGGAGTTTGAGGAGTCTGTGAGAAGCAGGTCCACCAAGAACCTACCATTTCATCACTGCAAACAAGTGATAAATATGGCTGGAAATTGTTGGAGCAAGGAGAACAATTGCAAAAATTGTGGTAAAGTTGGTCACATTGCCAAGGCATGTTGATCACGTCAACCTTCATCAGCACAAAATAAGTGCAGCAAGAAAAATACTGCAGAGTCTATAAGGTGAGTTTACCAGTTAAGTGATCCAACTGAAGACTCACCGAGTCCAAAGTGTCAAGTCAGCTAAAGGAATTTAAGCTCGGCGTTCTAGCAGTACAACGAGACCAGCAACGATTTGGGTCTATCCAAAATGAAATGGGAACACTATGAAGGTGGAAGTGTGTGATGAATATCACACTGACCACAAAGTCAGGTAAAATAAAAAGCTCTTTGCAAGAATCAAAACTCATGAACAGAAGTTGATTATGGTGCGCAGCATATGTGACAAAAGTAAAGTAAAATCAATATAATACAAGTGTCTTTCAGAATCCCTAATACGCACTGGAATAGAAACATAACAAATGGAATTAGGAATGAGACTTAAATAGTTCAAACTACCCCAGACTACAAATGTAACAAAGATAACAACTTGAATTAATAAAGTTAAAATTCTTCCTAGCATCATTAGTAAAAGCTTAGGCGAGAGGCCCACCAAGATAACATGTTCCTCGAATCCATTAGTTTGACCATATTTCAAGATGTATTTACACTAACACTATAATTAAACACAGAGATAACGGGCGGGATTCTCCGTTGGCCGACGCTGAAATTGGGGCGTGAGATTGGGCCGAGAATAGCTCCCGACGCCAAAATCGTGGCATTTGACGCTGCAACGCGATGCTCCGACTCCTTGAAAACGGGGTCAATGCAACGCATGCCATACGTAGTTCAAACACCGTTTGCATATCATTAGGAGGCCCACCCGCGATTCTCCGCCTCCGATGGGCCGAGTTCCAGATGGCACGTCCACGTGTGCTCTCACAAATCGTCAACCTTGCATGGTGGCTGCTGAGAGAGAGGGCGTACGGACAGTGACCAGCGCCGCCATACTTCGCCAACAGCCATGGGTCTGGCTGGGGGGCTTCTGTCAGGGCTGGGGAGAGTAGTGGGAGGTGGCCAGGAGGTAGGTTGTGGGGTCGGGGTGGACGGGTACGCAACACCATTACCGCAGCCGACAAGGCAGCCATGCAGCTGCGCATGCCGCTGACAGCCTGCTTTACACCTGGTGCCATGGGTCATATAGGTGACACCTCCTTCCCCCCCCCCCACACCCTCCCCACCCTGTGCACTCGCCTGGGTGCCCTCTGGTCCCAGCCAACCCATCAGCTGTATGGGTGCTGAGAAAGATATATGAATCTATGTATGTATGTAGCTGTCCCTAAGACAGGCTGATTAAAGAAAAGGTATAAGAAGAGACAGATTCAACAGGACCAGCACTCACTCTTCTCTCCGGCAAGAGAGTGCAGTCACGATGTTCTGCTACTGCCTGTTTCATCAAACAAGTCTCTCGAGGCATTGTGAGTATGCCTCTCCTACTCTTTTAAAAGTTTTGAAGTAGAGATAATTCAGACATCTATATTTTAAGGAAAAACTGTTAGCAGACTTAATAATGACCAGCTACTAGCAGACTTACATTTTGTAGACTCTGTAACTGTTTTATATTCTAAAATGTTCTAATAAAACCTCACTAAAAATATAAACTGTGTCTGTTACATTGAGTAAGTTAAAATTCCGAGATGCTCATTAGGATGTCCTAAGTGACAAGGATCCATGCTGAAAAAGTAACAATTTAGTATTGAGCGACTTATCTGGACAATTCCCACTAGAACATAACTGAAAGTTGTTCAACTGTTTAAGAGCTGGAAGGTCAGAAATCCTAAATCAGTCACAAGTTGATAGGGGTGCTGCAGTATTTCTTATACCTGAATCGATACACCATGAGAAACTGAAGTATCTGCCATTGTAACCATTTGATGTGGTCTTGAGCTGATATACCGAGGAGGTTGCGCCGCTGGAGGGCGTCATCAAGGTGACAATGGAAGTTAACAAGCAGAAAGTGGAGTTGCCTCTTCACATTGTTCAATGTAATTTTCCAGCATTGTTTGAGAGATTTTGGTTTAGGAAGATTAAGCAAAACTGGGCGGTCGTGAGCCAACTTGTTGATTCTACGAATGATCTTCAACCACTTCTGAGAAAAGATACAAAGGTATTCGAGGAGTCACTTGGATCCATGACTGGGGTTGAAGTGAAACTTAAGATAAAGGCAGACAGCATGACTAAGTGTTTGAAAGCACGTACCGTACCCGTTGCTATTCAACCTAAAGTGGAAGAAGAACCCGAGAGCTTACTGAAGCCAAGGGCCATTAAGCCTGTTGCCACCAGCATTGGGCAACCCCAATCGTCCCAGTCTTAGATAAGGATGATTCAGTGCGAATATGTGTGGATTTCAAAACGACTATCAACCCTGTATAATGTGCTGATCAATACCCTCGACCACTTATCAAAGGTCTTTTTGCAGGGCTCTAAGGCAGCCAAATATTTAGTAAAACACTCCCAAGCTTATCTGCAACTGAACGTAGCTATTGAGTCTCAAACGTTCCAATCATAGTAACACACAAGGGCCTGTTTCGGTACCGGAGCTTCAATTTGGGATAATGTCAGCACTATCTCTCTTCCAACGATCTACAGATCAGGGGCGTCATTCTCCGACCCCCTGCTGGGTTGGAGAATCGCCTGGGGGCTGCCGTGAATCCCGCCCCCACCGGTTGCCGAAATCTCCGGCACCAGATATTCGGCGGGGGCGGGAATCGGGCCGCGCCGGTTGGCGGGCCCCCCCGCTGGATTCTCCGGCCCGGATGAGCCGAAGTCCCGCCGATAAATTGCCTGTCCTGCCGGCGTGGATTAAACCGCCTTTTGAACGGCGGGACAAGGCGGCGTGGGCGGGCTCCGGGGTCCTGGGGGGGGCGCGGGGCCATCTGGCCCCGGGGGGTGCCCCCACGGTGGCCTGGCCCGCGATCGGGGCCCACCGATCCGCGGGCGGGCCTGTGCCGTGGGGGCACTCTTTCCCTTCCGCCTCCGCCACGGTCACCACCATGGCGGAGGCGGATGAGACTCCCTCCACTGCACATGCACGGGAAACTGTCAGCGGCCGCTGACGCTACCACGCATGCGCCGCCCGGGGATGTCATTTCCACGCCAGCTGGCGGGGCAACAAAGGCCGTTTCCGCCAGCTGGCGGGGCGGAAATTCCTCCGGCGTCGGCCAAGCCCCTCAATGTTGGGGCTCGGCCCCCAAAGATGCTGAGCATTCCGCACCTTTGGGGCGGTGCGATGCCCGTCTGATTGGCGCCGTTTTGGGCGCCAGTGGGCGGACATCGTGCCGTTTCGGGAGAATTTCGCCCCAGATCTTGAGTGAGCTATTGGCTGTGCAGAGCTACCTGGGTGATATTTTGATTACAGGTTTGAATGATGCAGACCATGTAAAGAACCTCGAAGCTACTCTTGCAAGGCTACAACTACATAACGGGCTTTTCACAGTAACTTCATTTGAAACCTACTTGTGACAAGAAGCGATTTCTTCTTCTTCTTCTTCGAGTCAAGAAAGAGAAGTTCAAATTTTGTATTCACTCTCTTGGGCATTTCATCAAACATGATGGTCTTCACAAAGAACTTAAGAAGACGTCGGAGATCCTGGATGCCCCATGGCTGCAGATTGTGACTCAGTAAAGGCTACTTCCTGTGGAAAGTTCATACAGCACTTAACAAAAATGCTGAAGCCTTTACACACATTGCTTTCATAGAATCCCTGCAGTGCAGAAGGAGGCCATTCGACCAATCGTGTCTGCACCAATCCTCTGAAAGAGCACCCTACCTAGGCCCAATCTCCCACCCTATCCCCGTAACCCTGCCTAGGGGCAATTTATCATGGCCAATCCACCTAACCTGCACATCTTTGGACTGTGAGAGGAAAGCGGAGCACCTGGAGGAAACCCATGCAGACATGGGAAGCTGTGCAAACTCCACACAGACAGTCACCTGAGGTCAGAATCAAACCTGGGTCTCTAGCGCTGTGAGGCAGCAGTGCTAACCACTGTGCCACCGTGCCACACCCGTAACAGACAAGCTTGGCTCTGGACGAAACGTTCTGAGGATGCTTACCAAAACGTCAAATAATCTTTACATGAATTGGAATAATTGGTCCATTATAACCCAAAACTGAAGCTGCAGTTTGCTTGTGATGCATTACCCAATGAGGTTGGAGCAGTTGCCTCACATATAATGACTTCACACGAAGAGCGACCAATAGTATTTGCTTCCATTGGTCATGGTTGAGGCAGATTCAAAGTGGCCGGAGGTTGCCACCATGAAATTGACAACTACGGAACTGACTATAAAAAGTCATGACAAGGTATCTGCAAGACTTGGGTGACCTGAACAACTCGTGAGCGATAATGGTACGTAGTTCACATCTGTTGAATTCAAGGACTACCTGAAGGGGTTTGGCATCCACCACACCAAATCTCCCCCTACCATCCAGTGGCTTAGCTGAATGTTACGTACAATCGCTCAAGCATGCAGTGAAGGTTTCGAGAGATAAAGGCTCTCTACCTAAACGTGTCAATAGCTTTCTAATGATATTCAGAAGCACTGCGCATTCAACAACACAAAGCTCACCGAGTCTACTGATGTTAAAAAGGAGACTGTGCACCCAGTTCGACCTTGTAACTCCCCCTTTAACTTCATAGATATTCAGGCAACAGCATTGGATGCAAATGACTAGAAGGGAACAACATTTGACTGTGGGGAATGCGTTCTTGCGAAAAATAACACCTCGGGCGAAAAATGGACACCAGCTACTGTATTAGCCAAAATGGGTCCAATTTGCTATAATGTGTACATCATCAAATACATTGATGCTTTGTCTAGTCGGCCTCTGCATGATCAACAAGACCAAAAAGACAAGCATGAATCTGATGAACTCTTCAATGACATATTTTATCAGTTCTCCCATACTTCTAAAGCACTTCCTGGAGGTGAGTATTCAAACAGGTTACTGTGCAAACTGATGATGAATGAACTTGGTGTTGGCATGCTGACCAACTATTGTCTGCAGTGAGAGTACAGAATCTGTACTAGATCTTTACACAACAGAGAGTATGGACACTGACATGCCTGACTTGAGGACTACTGTTGCTATCTTTATTTGGTTCTTAAATATGGCAGTCAATATGGTCGCCTTCCTTAATTATGTTTATGCCTTAGAGTCGCCAGGTATCTTTCGATACCGCCACAAGGTTCAAACCCGAATACTGATCAAAGAGCCGATACACCAGTTAGTTAGTTCAAAGTCAATACTATTTATTTACACACACAGTAATATCTACTCATGCACAAAATACTACAAACTAAACTATTTCTGACGCTAACGCCTATACTTAGCTTCGGGTGCCCACTCAGTCAGAGGAACAATGGCCTCGGATCTGAGGCTGCTGGGTTTGAAGTGGTACAAGAGAATAGCTAAGGTCGTCCATCTGGTAGCGAGCGTTGACCTTGGACATACTTGCTTCTGGTGTAGCTGGTGGAAGGGTCTCTCCACTTTGAGAGCCGATTCCAAGAGAGCGATTCTCTCTCGGGCCTTCTTCTTTTACCAGAAGGTGCTTCGCGTGCCTTTGGGCGGGCCTTGAACTTGGCCCCAATTAATTGGGCCGCATCTCGATCACTCATATTGATCTTGACCAATAAAGGGGTGGGTGCCCTGATGGCTGGGCGGGTCCTATGTGGCCGTTGGCCTTGCTTTGTTTACGCTTTCAGTTTGGGGAACTGGCACCGCGATGTCTGGAGCTAGATCAGTTGCTTGAGTGTCGTTCCTTTGTTCCTGGAGATGGGTCATCAATATGTTAATTGCCCTACAGTTTCAGTCCCGTCTGGGAGCTGTTTCTTCAATATGCATACAGGCTCTGTGCCTGCTTGCTTTCTTAACATTGTCCACAGTTCCCTTAATTCATTGCGGGCATCCATTTTGTATTCTGGAAGAGGCCATCCCAGATGGCTACACACCCTCCTTGTGATCCTCAATGCAAAGCGTGAAGGATCAAATTACTGCATCTTCTTTGTTCTCCTCCTAAGTCGGGCACCCATAAGCAAGGACACTACTCTGTCCTATGAATTGAAATGTTTACCTAAATTACTTTATGTACACACATCATTATAAAATTCTACGGGGCACGATGACATTCAGGCATGCATTACAAAATAAAAAAACTGGAACCTCTAACTGCCCTTAAATAAACTATCCTTAATCAGTCAAAAGAATTTACAACATTTTAAACTGTACAGTAGCAGCAACACAGGTTTCTCTGGCTTGGCAGCCAAGCACAGAGTTTCACATTTCTTTTATTAGAACGAACAAACACACAAAAAAATGAATGTACTTTAATTCACTTAAAGGGGTTGGGGGATTTGTTGAAGTCCAAAAATAAGGGGACCTGAAGGTGTATACCGGAGTGCGGGAGGCTTTCCTCCACCATTTCCTGAGTCTCAGGGTCTGAACGTCACTGCAGAGTATCACAATTACTAGCAGTGCTTCCACAACGTAGGACAGGGAATACCAAGTTATGAACTTGTCACACCAGGTTGGTGTATCGGTAACTATCTCGGGATACAGTGTATGGCAGGGGTGGGAAACATTCACGGCCTGTGTGGTAGGGGTCAGGAGGGTAGCGTCCGCGCGCAACTGGAGGGATCCCGCTAAGATCCAACTGTAGAGCATGATGGTTGTCTTCATCGTTCCTTCTTTCTTTCTTCCTCTTGAGGCTTCTGTGGTTCCGGAGTTCTATGGACACAAGCAGAATTTCTGTTATTATCTTGTTTAAGATCTTGTATGTCTGTCTGTCCTTTTATTGCCAATTACCCGTTTTAATTGGTCACCATCTGTGACTCCCTCATTTTTTTTTTTAAACCAAATATTTGGGACAAGACATCCGAGAAAACTACTGATACAGCGTGAGCCGTCTCACAGCCTGTGCGCCCTACCATCCCAGTGTTTGAGGATGTAACTAGCATCTGGAAGCAACCTAAGGATCGCCATAAACAAACAGAAGAGTTTTGAACTAAAAGTGCCAAATGGGGTGCGTATGGTCCGCGGCGGGTAGGAATGGGTGGAATCCCCGGGTAGGATGGTGACCAGTGCCGTTTGTGCTCTACCCGAGCGTAGTTGACCAGATGGGGGTCCTCAGGCAGGACGTCGACCAGTGCCGTTAATCCACTGCCTGAGCGACTGGCAAGAACGGTAAGAATTTGTGTTCGTCGTGGGGGTTGCATTTGTTGCTAACTTCTACCTTCAAAGCAGAAGAGCAGTTATGATTGCTTGTCTGTGGACAAACTTGTTCCATTAACTGCCAGTGGGTGTTAAAAGAGTGGTGGCATGAAAAACTTTAAATGAACAAACAACATTTAACATTCACAATAACAAACAAGCATACATTACAAACATGGTGCAGGTTCCATCAGAAAGGACACCGTAACTCTCCATCGGTTCCTTTTTACCCATCATCTGGACACTTCATTGCTCTAAAGCGAACAGAGTCGCAAAGGGATTCATTTGGTGGGAGTCAGACTCTATGTCATCATCTTCTCCCGGCTGCCATACTCTTGACTGGAGTAGGCGTGCTAAAGCTGCATGGGGCGAATTGGGGTCCAGCTCATCGTTCCGGATGAGCCTGTACGAATTGTCTCGGTGCCAGTATTTTGTATCAAGGTTGGAGCTGCTAGGGGTTGATCCATAATGGTCGGGCGGTGGGTCTGGGTCAGGGGCTTTAATATACATTTTCTCGAATGGGTCGCTGGAACCATGTTCGGAGTCGCTGGGGGTGGGGCTTTGTGCAGGGGTGTACTCGTAGCGCGGTGTGCTGGGGCTGTCACTATCGCTATCACTGTCGTTGTCGCTGTCGGTTGGAGGAAGGGGAAGCGGAGTCGTGCCTCTGGGGGTGGAGTCGAAGTAGTGTCTGAGGATGGGCTGGACAGGTTGAGGGAGGATAGGAATACGTTGTTCGTGGGCGGGGCGTGCTCATCTGCTGCTGCAAGCGAGATGTGGTGTGAATGGTTGTTCTGCGAGCCATAAGCCTTAAGCTGGTTTATATGGAACCACGCAGACTTGCCATTCGGATAGGTGATTTTATATACAGAGGGGCTGACTTTATCAGAGATGGAGTACGGTCCGGCAAATTTAGGGGAAAGGAATGAACTAGGGTTGTATAGGGATAGCATCACTTGCTGCCCGACTACAAATTCGGTGGCGTGTACTGTCTTGTCAAAGCAAACTTTGCTTTGCTTCCTGCGGGTTCCTAGCCTACCGGCTACTGCAAGCTGGGCTGCTTTCACATTTTCTAAAATCTGTTGGACTGCTTTCTCATGCGTGAGGGCGGTGACTGTGAGGCTGGCCAAATCCAGTCCTAATAAATATTCTGTCCCTTTCATGAGGCGTCCGGTCATGAGGGCGTGGGGGGTGTATCCTGTCGACGTGGATACCATATTTCATATGAACATTAATGCAAATGGGAGAACTGTGTCCCAGATGCTGTTGTATTGTTGCACCATTTTTCTGAGGGTCGCTTTTAAAGTTCTGTTCATCCTTTCTGCTATGCCGCTTGATTGGGGGTGGTATGCAATATGGAACTTTTGTTTTATGTCAAAAATTGTAAGGACATTTTTCATCACTCGTCCTGTAAAATGGGAGCCTTGGTCAGACTCTATACTGCGTGGAAGTCCCCATGTGCTGAGTGAGGATTTTAGCTGTCGTTTTCGCAGTATTTGTTCTGGATGGAAACGCTTCCACCCATTTTGTGAAGGTGTCAATGACCACCAACACATACTTGAAACCATTCCTGCAGGGGGATAGGGGTCCTATATAGTCGATTTGCAAATTCGTCCAGGGGCCATTAACGGGGCGGGTGTGACTAAGCTGACCTTTTCTTGCGTATTTGTCCGTATTGTTCTGGGCACAGATTAAGCAATTCTCAATGTAATGTGTAACATTAGTCTTTAAATCAGGCCACCAGCAGAGAGGTCTGAGTTGGGCGAGGGTAGCTTCTATGCCCTGGTGTCCATGGTTGTCATGGAACTGACAAATAATCTGATTCCTGTCCTGGCTGGGGACTACATAAATTCCATCTTTTAAAATCACACCGTCATGTGTGGTTAACGCGTTTTTATACTTATCATAAGGGGCTGGGAAGTTGCCTTTTAAAACGTCCCTGACCTGTGTGTCTTCTTTTTGGTTGTTCTGCGAGCCATAAGCCTTAAGCTGGTTTATATGGAACCACGCAGACTTGCCATTCGGATAGGTGATTTTATATACAGAGGGGCTGACTTTATCAGAGATGGAGTACGGTCCGGCAAATTTAGGGGAAAGGAATGAACTAGGGTTGTATAGGGATAGCATCACTTGCTGCCCGACTACAAATTCGGTGGCGTGTACTGCCTTGTCAAAGCAAACTTTGCTTTGCTTCCTGCGGGTTCCTAGCCTACCTCTTCTTTTTGGGCCTGTGCTAAATCCTGAATGATAGTCTGTGAGACCGGAACCGCGTGTACTGGGGCGCTTTCGGGGGGTTCCAAAAGTGACCGTGCCTGGAACCTGCCTTTGCTAGGGCGTCTGCTTTAAAATTACCAGGGGGGGAAGAACGATGATGGCTACGAACTTTGATGATTCCATATTTTCTATCTTGGGCTGTTTTCAGAATATGCTGCAGCAATGGGGCTGAGGGTAGGGGCTTTCCGTCTGCGGAAACAAATCCTCTAGTTTCCCACAGGGGTAGGAATTCGGTTAAACGGTTGCAAACATATAAACTGTCCGAATATATGTCAGCTGGGGTTGGAAACGAGTCGGGGTGTTCTACAATATAAGCTATGGCTGCCAGTTCTGCTGCATGCGAGCCGAAATGTCCTGGCAATTTTAATGAAATCTTTTCTAGGGCGCGTCCCTGTGCGTCCTCTACATAAATACTGCAACCGGTAATCCTTTTCCCGTTTAAAACTGTGGAGGAGCCATCCACATAGATTCTCATGGGTGCACATGTGTCTGTGGGCTGGGGTCTCTGAGGTGTAGTACCTGCTTTCTGGGGAGCTGACTTCGGTACAAAGGGTCCTGAATTATGCTTAGTGGAGATGATTTCACACTCATGTGGGGTGCCTGCCTATTGTAAATTGTCAGCGAGCAAAGTGTGGGTCTTTGTCCTTGTTATAACCTGTCTGCTTACCATTGGCTGGGGACTAATGACAATCCCACAATCCTGTGGGAGTATGAGCTTCCCCAATGAGGGGGGCAGAGAAATCATTAGCAGACTCCCTGTATAAATAAAGCTGGCCAGTTCGGAACAAGCAGGAAGGAGTGAGCAGCAAGCGAAGTTGCTGCTGCTGTTGTCTATATACGTTATTGTAAATAAATGTTATTTTTTTGTATCCTTAAAACTCGTGCTGGATTCTTCATGGCCCTCACAAAACTGGCGACGAGGGTTAAAGTTAATAGCTGTCTACACTGCTGAAGCCACCTCCCTGGATTTTTGTTTGCCCTTTGGAGTATCCTCTGCCTGCGCTATTTTTCAACGCGTTATGGAAGGCATTTTGAGAGGTTTACCACGTGTCGCTGTCTACTTAGATGACGATTTGATCACAGGGACATCGGTGCAGGAACGTTTGGAAAATCTGGAGGCTGTCCTTAGACGCTTTTCGGAGGCTGGAGTCAGTTTACGTCGCACAAAGTGCGTCTTTCAGGCGAAGGAAGTAGTCTACCTGGGTTATTGGGTGGACCGTGAAGGTTTGCACCCCGTCGCAGAAAAGGTGCGCGCGATTCAACAAGCCCCCGCCCCGGCTGACACTTCACATCTTCGTTCTTTTCTCGGCCTCGTAAACGATTACAGGAAGTTCCTCCCCAATCTGGCAACTACGTTGGCCCTGTTGCACCTTCTGCTAAAGAAAAATCACACCTGGGTTTGGGGTCAGCCGCAAGAAACCGCTTTCCGGCGAGTAAAACAACAATTGTCGTTGTCTGGGTTACTAACCCACTATGATCCTGGAAAGCCTTTGCTCGTCACATGTGATGCATCCCCGTATGGTATTGGGGCCGTCCTGTCCCACAAGATGGAGAACGGGGCCGAGCGGCCGATGGCTTTCGCCTCCCGCACATTGACTGCAGCGGAAAAAAAGTACGCGCAGATCGAGAAGGAGGGCCTGGCAGTGGTCTTTGCGGTGAAACGTTTCCATCAGTACGTGTATGGCCGCCACTTCACTATTGTGACTGATCATAAGCCTCTGCTGGGACTTTTCAGAGAGGATAAGCCAATACCACCCATTGCTTCCGCACGGATCCAGCGCTGGGCTTTGTTGCTTGCTGCATACAAGTATTCTCTGGAGCACAAACCAGGAACGCAGATAGCGAATGCCGACGCACTGAGCCGATTGCCTTTATCGACCGGCCCCATGTCGACCCCCACGACCGGTGAGGTGGTTGCAACCCTAAATTTTATGGACACCTTGCCTATCATGGCATCACAGATCCGTGAGTGGACCCAGACGGAGCCAGTCCTGTCAAAGGTTCGGCACATAGTCCTGTATGGTGGGCAGCATAGACAGCTCTCAGGCGAGTTGCGGGCATTTTCCTCCAAGCTGTCAGAATTCAGCGTGGAAGACGGCATCCTCTTGTGGGGGACGCGTGCGATTGTCCCGGAAAAAGGACAGGAGCTGGTACTAAGAGACTTGCACAATGGGCATCCAGGTGTGACCAAAATGAAAATGTTGGCCCGGAGTTATGTCTGGTGGCCAGGCCTTGCCACGACATTGAGAAGGTGGCCCAAAACTGCTCCATTTGCCAGGAGTATCGGAAGCTTCCGCCGGCCGCACCCCGACATTATTGGGAATGGCCAGGGCGGCCTTGGGCGCGCTTGCATGTGGATTTCGCCGGCCCTTTTCAAGGATCCATGTTCCTTCTATTAATCAACGCCCAGTCTAAATGGCTAGAGGTGCATAAGATGCTAGGCACAACGCCCTGCGCAACAATTGAGAAGATGTGTTTGTCTTTTAGTGCGCATGGCCTCCCCGAGGTGCTGGTCACGGATAACGGCACTCCGTTCACAAGTGAGGAGTTTCCGAAGTTCATGAAGATGAACGGCATACGCCATATCTGCACTGCCCCTTACCACCCAGCTTCAAATGGGTTGGCGAAGCGCGCAGTGCAGACATTCAAACAAGGCCTAAAGAAGCAGTCTTCCGGGTCAATGGACACGAGACTGGCTCGCTTTTTGTTTTCGTATAGGACCACCCCTCATGCGGTGACTGGGGTAGCTCCCGCAGAACTCCTAATGGGCTGGAGACTTCGCACCCGCCTTAGCATGGTTTTCCCGGACATTGGCGCAAAAGTATGCCGCACACAAAAACGGCCAGGAACAGGGGGTTTCTCGGCATAGGCCGATTCGGCAGTTTGCGCCCGGTGACCCAGTGTTCGTTCGGAATTTTGCTGGTGGTGCCCAGTGGGTCCCTGGCGTAATCTTTCGCCAAACGGGCCCCATATCTTACCAGGTGTAAGCCCAGGGTCATCTCCAGCGCAAACATGTAGACCACGTTCGGTCGAAAAGACTATCCCTTCCAAAGGTTCCCTGCCCCCGGAGCTCATTTCTACAGCCACAGAGACCAGAGACAATGGAAAGTAGTCCTCACAATCTTCCTCTGGTGCCTCACTCAAAGCCTGCGCAGATCGTTACAGAACCGCATGGAGATAGAGACGCCGAGATGACGGAGGCAGCAGACTTTGACTCCGAGATGGAGACACAGGACGCATCAGAGGCGGAATCCTCGGGCCCACGGGTCGTGGATGTACAACCGTTACGCCGTTTGTCACGGAAGCGCCGGTCTCCGTCTCGTTACACGCCGCCCGATCCAGCGCCTCGTGCAAATGGTGTCCGCCCTGCGGCAAAAAGAGTCCGACGCCCTCCTTCGCCAGGGTCTTCGGTGGATTCCTTGGACTTTGGGGGGGTGGGATGTCATAACCTGCCTGCTTACCATTGGCTGGGGACTAATGACAATCCCACAATCCTGTGGGAGTATGAGCTTCCTAAATGAGGGGGGCAGAGAAATCATTCGCAGACACCCTGTATAAATAAAGCTGGCCAGTTTGGAACCAGCAGGAAAGAGTGAGCAGCAAGCGAAGTTGCTGCTGCTGTTGTATATATATATGTTATTGTAAATAGATGTTATTTCTTTGTATCCTTAAAACTCGTGCTGGATTCTTCGTGGCCCTCACAAAACTCCTCTTAACTGTTATGTTCCGTCCCTGTAAGAGAAGGGTCCAACGGGCTGCGTGGATTTGGCTGACTGTGCCATCCTTAAGTCTACCATCAAGGAGGAGTTGTGTTGGGGTGTATTCAGTGAGGATTGTGATGAGGTTGAGTCCTGTAATGTAGGCGAAGTATTGAACTGCCCAAAAAACTGCGAGCAGGTGCCGTTCGCAGGCAGAAAATCCTTGCTCGACTGGATCTAATACTCGTGAGGCGTATGCCACGGGGCCTAATCGATCATGTAATTCTTGGAGGAGCACGGCCGAAACGGTTCGGCCGGTCAATTGCATAGGGGGAAAGTGGATCTGGGACCTATAATGCGGGGCTGTGCTGAGGGCTCTTTTTAAAGCATCCACGGCATCTGTGTGCTGTGGATGCCATTCCCAAGGTGCCTGCTTCTTGAGAAGTTCAGATAGGGGTGCTGCCTTTGTGGCAAAACCATCGATGTGGTTTCTACAGTAGCCAACCAATCCTAGAAATGACCGGAGGGCTGTGACGTTATGGGGCAAGTGTAATTTGACAATCGAGTCGATTCGCTTCTGTTCGATCTCGCGTTTGCCATGCATGATTACTGTACCTAAGTAAATCACTTTTTCCTGTAAAATCTGGGCCTTCTTGGGGATTACTTTGCAGCGAATTTGTTGTAGGAGTCCTAATAGTTCAGCGAGAAGCGAAATGTGCTCTCCCTTTGTGTCCATCTGTAGTAGCAGGTCATCGACATATTGGACCAGACAATCGGGTCGGGAAAATTTTGCTAATCCATTTGCCAGCTGTCAGTGGAAAATGGAGGGGGAGTTGTGGAAGCCTTGTGGAAGGCACGTCCACGTATATTATTGTCCCTGGAAGGTGAAAGCAAATTTATATTGGCACGCTTTATCTAATGGAATGGACCAAAAGCCGTTGCTAATGTCCAAAACCGAGTTTTTTTTGACTGTAGTCCCTGTTTGAGCATGGTCTCGGGACTCGTGGCTACGGTGGGGGCTGCTACTGGGGTTACTTTGTTCAGTTCCCGGTAATCAATGGTCAGTCGCCATGATCCATCAGGTTTCCTGACGGGCCAAATTGGTGCATTATTCGTGGAGGCTACTGATCGGAGAACGCCTTGATCAAGCAAACTCTGTATCACTTTTGAGATTTCTCCCTCTGCTTCTTGGGGAAAACCGTATTGCTTTTGGGGTCTGGGGTCGGGACCTGTAATATTCACTAAGCCAGCGATCTTGCCACAGTCGTGCTTGTGCTGTGCAAATGTTGCTTTGTGTTGCTGCAGGACTTCCTTAACTTCTTTATTCTGGCTAATGGCTCGGGGTTCGAACCAGAAGTCTCCTACTGCGTTGATCCTATTTTCATACTCTCCAACCGTGAGCGTGGTGGGGGCTCGTGCTGCCTTTGCCATTCTCCACACACATTTATTCACTGGATCGGATGAGAGATTGTGGGAGCTCATAAAGTCAATTCCTAAAATGTGTTCGGCTGTCTGGGGTAGATCACCCAGAACTACGGGGTGTTTTGTTTTAGCGTTCCCTATCTGAATCGCTACAGGGGCCGTGATGTGTCCCTGCTGTAAATGCCCTGTAAAACTGCTGAGTTTAATGGTGTCTGTCGTGGGCAACATGTCTCGCTGAAACATTGTGGAGGAATTGAGCGTGGTGCGGGACCCTCCTGTGTCCCAAAGGAATTCTACGGGGTGTCCCCGGACTGTGCCTGCAACTACCGGTCTACCGGACTTGTCCCAAAGGGTGTCGCAGACCCAAGTTGGGGAGTCCGAACACCGTCAGTCGGTGCCGTTCATATCTGTGCTGTCCACACGGGAGTTAATACTGTGGATTGGCTTTGCCCTATTCTTATTTAGGGTGCCTGTCTGCTGGTTTCTCTGCTGCTTCTGGGGGGCTTGACTTTCTTGTGCATAGTGTCCTAATTGGCCCCAATTATAACACTCCTGGGATTTGGTTTGCTGTGGGCTGTTTCTTCCCTCATTTACCCATGCGGAGTTCTGGTGCGTCCTAACTGGATGCATGTCTGCCTGTTCTTCCTTTGCTTTAACAAATGCTGTTTTGCCTTGGATGGACTGTTCCCAAGTGCGGGACTATCTCTTTAAAACCCATGTTTAGTTGTGGGCCTCGTTTGAGGGGTCGTAATTTGCGCAAGCTCTCTGTCCTGCCTCTGTTGCATGAGAGACTAGGATGCGGGTCTATTTGGCCATATTATCTGGGGACAAATGGGCGCCGGCTAATTCTCTAAACACTGCAGTAAAATGTATCCACAAGCATCCAGCAAACGCTGTGGGGTGATCTGTCTTCTTTTGCTTACACTTGTTTAGGCCTTCTACGGGGTCTCCTTTGTTATAGCCGATCGCATCAAGGATCGCTGTGTGCATTTCTTGGAGTGTGCCTCCTCCTACATTTTGTGGGTCGGGAAAAGCTGCCACAACTGAAGGGTCGAGGCTTAAAACTGTGAGCTTCACTTGCTCCTTTTCATCCAGGCCCTACATGGTCGCCTGTTGTTTTACTCATGTAAAGAACTGGTGGGGGTTCGATGTGGGTAAGAATGGTGTTATTTTATCACACGCGTCCCGTAATTGGGTGACGGTTAACGAGGTGGTGTATAGGAAATCTGGGTCTCCTTCTGTTGTGGCCCTGTGCTGTGCGGTTACAGGGTTCATGGGGTGTGTTCTGCCTGTGCAGTCGGGGGTTGGGCGCTTGTCGTTTCTGGGGTCTGTCCTGTGTACATGTGCCATGTACATATCTGTGGGCAGTCTCGTGGGCCATTTTCTTGGTCTAATTGGAGCCCAAATGTGCTCTGGAACCCATTCTGAACAGAAAGCAAAGATTGCAATTCTGCAATTTGCTTCCGGCACTTTGCGTGATCTACCGAGCTCTGCCTTTGTTCCGTCGTGGAAGTGTGGAGTGCTTGTAGGGCGGCTTAAGTCGTTACACTATTTCTGCAACTGCTCAACCTGTTGTTCTGTTTCCTGTCTTACGTGTCTTGGTAGGCTTTGTCATATTGGGACTGAAAGCTGCTCAAATGGGCGAGACAAGATTTGTGTGCCCGCTTGGCATCCACCATCTCCTTGTCCCTCGCCGCTGCTCTCTCAGTTCCCCGTTCTCTCTCTCATATCCACTCACATCCCCTTCGCTACTCTTGTTTCTCTCCTCAATCTCTCTACAGCGTCCTAACGACCTCCTCTGTACCTCATAATTGTGCCAAGCAGGACATGATTGCCATCGGCTTGCGAGCTTTCCCTAAGCTCTTCCTCTGGATCTCTGTCAGGTTCTCCCACCAAGTATGCCCTATACTTCCGGGACCTGTTTCATCGTTCGCACAGAATTCGCTCCAAAGGGGCCATCCTTTCCCTTTGAGATATTTTCTGATATCCTCTTCCCATACGAGACACTGTCCTACTCTACTGGTCGCTGCAACCTCGAATTCTTGGGGGTTCATAAAGCGCTCCATTGCCTTCATTGCCATTTTTCTCGCTATCTCTGGGGTCTCTAACGAATTTGGAACAGGGGGTGATAAAGTGGTGAAGTAAACACGGGTACGGCTTACGCTAGTTTCCGGCCTACAAAACTCCCGACAGTTTTACGCAACAAAATTTTTCAGGTTTACCTTATATCCCTGTTAGTACGCATGCATATAACACACTTCCGAATCTTGGAGCTTTGATCAGTATTGAAAAAATGAAAAATGAAAATGAAAATTGCTTATTGTCACAAGTAGGCTTCAATGAAGTTACTGTGAAAAGCCCCTAGTCGCCATATTCCGGCGCCTGTTCAGGGAGTCTGGTACGGGTATTGAACTGTGCTGCTGGCCTGCCTTGGTCTGCTTTAAAAGCCAGCAATTTAGCCCAGTGTGTTAAACCAGCCCCTAACCAGCCCCTATAACAATAGTGTTCTTCCACTTGTGGTTTTTCTGTTTCCTATTGGATTCCAATTCAAATTTTGGGTTCTCTCGGAGTGACTAGGCTACTTCTAGGTCGAATCCCACCAGAGTCACCAGTAAATGTTGCTATCTTTATTTGGTTCTAAATATGGCGGTCAATATGGTCACCTTCCTTAATCCTAATTATATTTATGCCTTAGAGTCGCCAGGTATCTTTTGATACCGCCACAAGGTTCAAACCCGAATACTGATCAAAGAGCCGATACACCAGTTAGTTAGTTCAAAGTCAATACTATTTATTTACACACACAGTAATATCTACTCATGCACAAAATACTACAAACTAAACTATTTCTAACGCTAACGCCTATACTTAGCTTTGGGTGCCCACTCAGTCAGAGGAACAATGGCCGTTGTTCAGATTTGAGGCTGCTGGGTTCGAAGTGGTACAGGAGAACAGCTGAGGTCGTCCGTCTGGTAGCGAGCGTTGACCTTGGACATACTTGCTTCTGGTGTAGCTTGTGGAAGGATCTCTCCACTTTGAGAGCTGATTCCAAGAGAGCGATTCTCTCTCGGGGCCTTCTTCTTATACCCGAAGGTGCTTCGCGTGCTTTTGGGCGGGCCTTGAACTTGGCCCCAATTAATTGGGCCGTATCTCGATCACTCGTATTGATCTTGACCAATAAAGGGGTGGGTACCCTAATGGCTGGGCGGGTCCTATGTGGCCGTTGGCCTTGCTTTGTTTACGCTTTCGATTTGGGGAACTGGCGCCGCGAGGTCTGGAGCTAGATCGGTTGCTTGAGTGTCTTTCCTTTGTTCCCGGAGATGGGCCATCAATATGTTGATTGCCCTACAGTTTCAGTCCCGTCTGGGAGCTGTTTCTTCAATATGCATACAGGCTCTGTGCCTGCTTGCTTTCTTAACATTGTCCATAGTTCCCTTAATTCATTGCGGGCATCCATTTTGTATTCTGGAAGTGGCCATCCCAGATGGCTACACTACAACTTCTGAAATTATGGAGCCTGTTACGATCGAATCATTCCCACACTAGAGATATTTCCTGCGTTGGTTTTGCCAGATGTAACACTGAACTGTGTACAGAAAGACACTCCTAAGAGTCAAATTCCTGAACATCATGTTCTGTCAAAACGAGACAGACGTCCACCCGAGAGACCTTCTTACTAATGTACATATGTATCGGTGACATAACAATATTAGTTGTGGCATAATGTGTTATATCTGTGTTAAAGTGTTTGATTAAGTGAAAGTGCCGGGGACACTAAAGGGGTGAAGAGGGAGGGTGTTATGTAACAGAGTAACACTATTCGCTGTTATGCAATGACATAATCGGAGTGATTTTTTGGAGCTCACCATTGTACCCTGTTTGAGCAGCATCTGATAAATAAATCCCTTGCATTAGGTTATACAAACTCGTCATGTGCCACATCTGATTCTTTCTCTTTGTGGCTACAACAGAGAACATAACACAACCTTTTCAGGATGGGCCTTCAAAAAAGGCCCATCACTGACTTCCCTTTTACCCACAATGACGTCTATGCAAGACTCACAACAGTAGCAGTAAATGATGAAAAGTCCAACTGTTTTCTGCCGGTCTTCACCAGTTTAATCATGTATATTTTCTGGCTTCAAACTAGCACCCACTGGGAATATGTCAAAGAAAATTGGATTCTGCCTTCATACTGGGATGAATGGCAAAGACAGTATACTGACCTGGCAACATTTATTCAGTTGCCTGCACTCACATGGCTGATATAATACTGTACATTGTGAAATGGCAATGTGAAAAGGGGAGAATGTTTATTTCCCAACATTCGGAAGTATTTGGACTGAGGTCTTCAGTGCTATGAAGGTACAGCATGTTCACATGGTGGACAGTGCAAAATGCTTGCCCTCCAAGTAATAGCCAGGGATCAGAGCACAGACCTGTTTCCAATACACTGCAATGGACTTGCAGCAGAGCCACGCTGAATTTGCCTCAGTTTTAAGTAAAAAACAGCAAATTGTATCAGGAGTGTTTATCGTGAATATATAACAAGGCCTGAATGACCTACCCCAGTCCTGGGAAACATTAAGATCATTTCCTGGATGCATGTTCAGGTCAGCAGAGGATTTTAAATTGGATTAATCCATTCACCTGAGGTATTAAATTAAAAGTAGAGCAACAAAGCTGAAGTAAACGGCCCATCATGTGTGACCTGTAACCTCGGAGAATTGTAAAACTTCCTCGGAAAAACTGTCGACTTCGGACTGATTCTCCCAAAGAGAAACGTGTCCAATTAACATAGAGATGGTCCCTCACAGGAATTTTTAAACTTGTTCTTGCAGTAAGTTGCTGGCTGTGAACAGCAAAACAATCTCCTCAGGTTAGCTGAATATTATTGTATTCCAAAGCACTCAGAGAACTATTCCATCACTTTCTAATTCTCTATATCCCTCACAGTCTTATTTATTTTCCCTGCGTCATTATACACAGAACAATTTGCATCTGTGTAACATCTTTCAAGACTTTGCAATGTCTCAAAGTGCTTACAGCCAATTAAGTACTTTTGATGTGTAGCCACTTTAATACAATTTGTTCAGTTCAAGCTTCCACAGGCAGTAACGAGAGGCAGGAAGCTCGCAGCAGTTCCTGCTCGCCACAACACTCAGACATCTTTCCGGAGAATCGCGCCCTTATTGGCCACATTGCGCACCCCCTTGAGCATGGTGTGGCCGGTGAATGTCGGGAGAGCCCTCTCGTGGGCTTCCCAACAGTCCTCATGCCTCATGGGATTCACCCAAGTTCCACAAAGTGTCAGAGTCCGAATCCCACACACAAGGGGTGGGATCAAATGGCACACACCAAAGCCGGTTTTAAACCGACTTTGGTGACCTTAACCCGCATCCACTGGCATCTCCAGGGAGGCTGCAGTTGGGCGCCGTTCAGCACTGGTCCACACAAACGTGGACCAGGTGGCCCATTGGAGATCCCTGGGTGCTCAGGGTGATTGCAGGGTGGCCCCGTCCTCCCCGTGGAATGTGGGCACCTTGGCACTGTCCATCTGATACCTGCCAAGGTGCCCGGATGGCACTGACAAACTGGCAGGAGTACTGCCTCTGTGCCAGGGTCACAGTGTAAGGGTGCTGAGGTGCCAAGGTGGCACTGCCAAAGGTCTGAGGCTGAGGGGGGCCATGTCCATGAAATGACGGTGGAGGGGGTGACAGGTGGGGGTCCTGGAAGGGAGGGGGTAATGTAAGAGGGCTTGGGGTGCCTGAAGAGGGGGGGACCCAGGGACCCAATAGCAGGGTGTCCTCACTTGGGTGGTGTGGTGTAGTGCCCATGTTTTGGGGGTTGATATTAGCCCATGGGTGGAGTGGGTGTGGGGGTCCCATAAACTCAATTAGAGATCAGAACACCTTTTCAAAATGGCAGCTCGATCTCAGAGTTCAGCTCCCTCATGCTAAAAAAAATTCGAAGTGTGGACTAAACTGATGAGAAACTCCCCAGGGCCCAAACAAATGATGAAGTGTCATTGAATTGCTGTGGGGAACTTGCTGGCAGAGCGGACGGGAAACTCCCTGAAAAATCTGCCAAAAATGAACTTCAACATTTTTCGAGAGAATCGCGCCATATGTGTGGTGGCAGCTCCGACGGTGCCTGTTCCGCTGGCCACAATAGCGGACCCCCAGCAGATTCTGCACTCAGAACCCCATTTATTATGCATTGTCTCTGCTGGTGGGTCGGCAGCTGATCCGTCTGCCCTCAGCTGGTGGGTTAGTGGGTCCCTTCGCCATATTTAATTACCAGTTCAGCACACACATATCACTCTCTCCAGCCCACCTGTCAGACCATGCAGGATGTCAGCAACCCAGAGGGAAAGGGCTAGCAGCCTCCAGAAGTATGTTCCTCAATTCAACCACCTGCTCCCGAGCCCACCACCTGCGAGGCACCCATCCCCTACTTGGACCTCCGTCCACCATACCTGGTGTCTTTGTGCATCCCTTTCCAGTAAACAATGTGGTATCCATTTGACCGCCTTGCTTTGTAAGATTTTCATGCAGCCTTTTTGGGGCCCAACACGAATGCCTCCAGCACCGCACATCTATGAACCTATGTGTCACGATATGCAGCCACACACATAATGATATACAGACATGCAGCTAATGGACACAGAGAACAGGACATGACCAATAAGCAGGCAGGACACTCAGGGGTGGGATCTGACTATAAAAGACACAAGGCACTCACACTCCGCCTCTTTCCACTGATGAACACCTAGAGAGTCAGTCAAGGGTGTTGTTACAATCTCACACCTCCACCACATGGCTAAGTGCTAGTCTGGTTCAGTCAGACAGAGTAACCACACTTAAGTTAGCAGAGAGTCGAACTCACAGAGAACTGTGCTAACTGTGCTATTAGTTCAATAATCCTGATTGAACTAACTTCAAAGTCTGGAGTATCTTTCTGATCTAAGCTGCATCCAGTTACAGCCAGTGTTCGACCAGTGTACCTAACACAACACTATGAGCCCTCTCCCTGCCCTGCTGTTCCTTGTGCCTTGTTGAATTGCGTCATTGGCACTCAGCTGCAGCCTGCTCGTCATCAGGACACCAAGGAGAACACCTGCCATTCTTTGAATAATGCCATGCGATCCTTTTCGCCCCCAGTAGATGCTCAATTTAACATTTCATCGAAAAGATGGGTTAAATAATAGAATGAATATAAAAATCTAAATTTAGGTTGCTGAAGCAAGTAGACATACCAACTGAGATCATATAATGTCTTGCGGAGACATTAGTAAATGAAGCAGTGCTAATTGACTATTGATTTTTCGGGGCCCTAATAGATAACTTATTTTGAGAATGGTCAATCGCTAATTAATTGATGCTGAGTGTGCAAACATGTCAGAAATGTCTGGAGAAATTATGTTCAAAGAGTTTACAGACACATAAATTAAAATTCCAGCGCACAGCCTTTTTCTTTCATCCTTTCAATCTCTATCCAATACTTTACTCCTGCTTCCAAACATGTCCTTTGCCTGTCTGCTTCCAGCCTCGTTAATAATCTGACAAAAAACAAGTTCGACCATTTGGGTGGGGAAAACATGATTTCAGGTGCAGAAGTTATTGAAGTCAATTTTTTCAGGTCCTTCATTATTAGCCTCGCCTATCGAGCCTGGCAACACAGCCATGTCAGCAATTATGGGTAATCCAATTTTATTTACACTTCTGAAGATCAACTTCTCAGTAGTTTGTAAAGTCGTTTGGCTGTCAAGCATTTGGGAAAGTCCTGTCAGTGTGAAAAGTGCTAAATAAATTTAAGTCGCTCATTTTTCTTTTTATTTGGACATAGGGACAGGAATAGGCAACTCAGCTTCTCAGATCTGCTCAGCTATTCAATGAGGTGATGTCTGATCTGCGACTTAACTCCTTAAACCTGACATTGCCCCATAGCCCAGAATACACTTGCTTGGCAATGCAGGTATCAGTCTTGGATTTAAAATGGGCAATGATTGAGCATCAACTGCTATTTAATTCCAAAACAACTGCTGTCCTTTGTGTGAAGAAAGGTTCCTAATTTCAGTCCTGATAGCCTTGGCTCTTATAGACAGACAATGCTCACTAGTCCTTGACTCCCCAATCGGTGGAAATAGTTTATTTCTATCTGCCCCATCTGTTCCCCTTAATGATCTGAATTCCAGGTCAAACCCTAGTTTGTGTCAGCTCTATGAATAATTTAACTCTTTGCATTCAGGTCTCATTCTGACAACTCTGTGCAGCATTCCCTCGAACACCAATAAATCCTTTCTAAAAGTACTGTGCTCAGAACTGCTCATAGCTCTCTATTTGATCTAACCATGGCTTCATATTGCTGAAACATAGAAGGCGCGATCGAACCAAATGGGAACTATGCCCCATAGCGAGCGCGTTTAACCACATGTTTCCCGGTGTTCGCAGCGCAGAGAAATACACAGCTATCTAACGCGACTCTGGTTAGATACGGGGCCTTGGCGGGAATGGGCGACTGAGGCCGCACTTAGCCCTGTTCTCTGCACTGAGGAGCCGCGCTCGCTGAAAGTCCTCAGTGTAGAGAGAGATGTCATTTTTAAACGGAATCCTGATCTCGCGAGCCCCCAACATGACCCCCCAACACCCTCCCAATCCCCAATAAGGGGGTCTTCGGGCCCTCCGCATCACCCCCACCTCCGGGCAGGGCACTCCTGGCCCAATCCCCGCCATGCAGAAATTGGCAGCTTGGCACTTTGGCACTGTCAACCTGGCATCCTGGCAGGGCTCCTGCCAACTGGAAGTGCCACCTGAGCACCTTGGCAGTGCTAGGTTGGTGCCCAGGTGCCAGGATGCCACTCTGCCCAGAGGGCAAGCACCTGGGGGCCTCTAATCCCCTGGAGACCCCACCCCCAAATATGCTGTTCCGTCTGGTCCCCATTTGTTGGAGATCAGTACTAAATAGCACTCACGCGAGGGCTCCAAGGTGAAGAGGATAGAACCCAATGCTTGATTTCCTCAGGGAACTGCACATTAGAGTGAGACTAGCTGTCATGCTCTAATAAGCAGATTTGGGAAAAAGTGAACGCACACACAATGGGTGGGCTTCACATCACGACGTCTCATGAGATCACGTTAGATCTTGCGAGGTGTGCCGAGCCGGGTAGATCCTGGCAGCGGGGTTTCCCGGCATTTACTGGCCACATTGTTCTGCAGTGCGTTGCTTTTCAGGCGCAATGTGGCCAGTAGATCACGCCCAACTCAAGCACAATTGCTTCACAGCTCCAGGGTCCCAGGTTCGATTCCAGCTTGGGTCACTGTCTGTGCGGAGTCTGCACATCCTCCCCGTGTGTGCGTGGGTTTCCTCCGGGTGCTCCGGTTTCCTCCCACAGTCCAAAGATGTGCAGGTTAGGTGGATTGGCCATGATAAATTGCCCTTAGTGTCCAAGGTTGCCCTTGGTGTTGGGTGGGGTTGCTGGGTTGTGGGGATGGGGTGGCGGTGTTGACCTTGGGTGGGGTGCTCTTTCCAGGAGCCGGTGCGGACTCGATGGGCCGAGTGGCCTCCTTCTGCACTGTAAATTCTATGAAAAAAAAAAAAATTCCTGAGCCATTGTATTCTAGTTTTCCAGACACAAACATCAGCTTTCTATTGGCCTTTAGGATTATTTTAATCCGTCATTCTTTAAATTAGAAGTATTGCGTGGCGCTAACGTCATGCTGAATAGATTCGGAACAGATCTAGAAAAGCAAAACTGGACATCCAAGATGCGCTGTGGACTACCAGCAGCAAGAGAATTGTATTCAACCACAATCTGTAAAATCATGCCCGGCACCAGCCCCCCCCCCCCCCCCGCCTCCTCACTCCCAACTCTACCAGAGACTATTTCCTCGGGTGGATGTAGCTGTTACAAGGGGGCATAACTATAAGGTTCAAGGTGGGAGATATAGGAGGGATGTCCAAGGTAGGTTCTTTACTCAGAGAGGGTTAGGGTGTGGAATGGACTGCCTGCTGTGAGAGTGGAGTCGGACACTTTAGGAACTTTCAAGCGGTTATTGGATAGGCACATGGAGCACACCAGGATGACAGGGAGTGGGATAGCTTGATCTTGGTTTCGGACAATGCTCGGCACAACATCGAGGGCCAAGGGGCCTGTTCGGTGCTGTACTGTTCTATTACCACCAATCCAGGGGATCAACCCTGGTTCAATGAAGAGTGCAGGAGAGCATGCCAGGAGCAACATCAGGCATACCAGAAAATGAATTGTCATCCAGGTGAAGCTACAGCACAGGACTACTTGCATGCCAATGCCAAACAGCAGAAGCAGCAAGTGATAGAGCTAAGTGATCCCACAACAAATGGATCAGATCCAAGCTCTGCAGTCCTGCCACATCAAGTCATGAGTTGTAGTGGACAATTAAACAACTTACTGGAGGAGGAGGCTCCATTAATATCCCCATCCTCAATGATGGAGGAACCCAGCACATCTTTGCAAAAGACAAGGCTGAAGCATTCACAACAATCTTCAGCCAGAAGTGCCGAGTGGATGATCCATCTCGGTCTCCTCCAAGGTTCCCAGCATCACAGATGTCAGTCTTCAGCCACTTCAATTTACCCCACGTGATATCACAAAACAGCTGAGGGCACTGGATACTGCAAAGGCTATGGGCCCTGACAATATTCCGGCAATAGTACTGAAGACTTGTGCTTCAGAACTTGCTGCGTCCCTAGCCAAGCTGTCCCAGTACAGCTACAACACTGGCATCTGGAAAATTGCCCAGTTTTGTCCTGTACATAAAAAGCAGGATAAATCCGGACTTCCGGTGGCGGCCATGGAGGAGTACAAAGAATAAAGAAAAGTACAGCACAGGAACAAGCCTGTGCCGACCATGCTGCCTGTCTAAACTAAAATCTTCTACACTTCCTGGGTCCATATCCCTCTATTCCAATCCGATTCATGTATTTGTCAAGATGCCCCTTAAATGTCACTATCGTCCCTGCTTCCACCACCTCCTCCGGCAGCGAGTTCCAGGCACCCACTACCCTCTGTGTAAAAAACCTGCCTCGTACATCTCCTCTAAACCTTGCCCCTCGCACCTTAAACCTATGCCCCCTAGTAATTGACCCCTCTACCCTGGGAAAAAGCCTCTGACTATCCACTCTGTCTATGCCCCTCATAATTTTGTAGACCTCTATCAGGTCACCCCTCAACCTCTGTCATTCCAGTGAGAACAAACCGAGTTTATTCAACTGCTCCTCACAGCTAATGCCTTCAATACCAGGCAACATCCTGGTAAATCTCTTTTGCACCCTCTCTAAAGCCTCCACATCCTTCTGGTAGTGTGGCGACCAGAATTGAACAATATACTCCAAGTGTGGCCTAACTAAGTTTCTGTACAGCTACACATGACTTGCCAATTCTTATACTCAATGCCCCGGCCAATGAAGGCAAGCATGCCGTATGCCTTCTTGACTACCTTCGCCACCTGTGTTGATCCTTTCAGTGACCTGTGGACTTGTACGCCTAGATCTCTCTGACTTTCAATACTCTTGAGGGTTCTACCATTCACTGTATATTCCCTACCTGCATCAGACCTTCCAAAATGCATTACCTCACATTTATCTGGATTAAACTCCATCTGCCATCTCTCCGCCCAAGTCTCCAAACGATCTAAATCCTGCTGTATCCTCTGACAGTCCTCATCGCTATCCGCAATTCCACCAACCTTTGTGTCATTTGCAAACTTACTGATCAGACCAGTTACATTTTCCTCCAAATTATTTATATATACTACGAACAGCAAAGGTCCCAGCACTGATCCCTGCGGAACACCACTAGTCATAGCCCTCCAATTAGAAAAGCACCCTTCCATTGCTACTCTCTGCCTTCTATGACCTAGCCAGTTCTGTATCCATCTTGCCAGCTCACCCCTGATCCCGTGTGACTTCACCTTTTGTACCAGTCTATCATGAGGGACCTTGTCAAAGGCCTTACTGAAGTCCATATAAACAACATCCACTGCCCTACCTGCATCAGTTATCTTTGTGACCTCTTCGAAAAACTCTATCAAGTTAGTGAGACACGACCACCCATTCACAAAACCATGCTGCCTCTCGCTAATACGTCCATTTGCTTCCAAATTGAAGTAGATCCTGTCTCGAAGAATTCTCTCCAGTAATTTCCCTACCACTGACGTAAGGCTCACCGGCCTGTAGTTCCCTGGATTATCCTTGCTGCCCTTCTTAAACAAAGGAACAACATTGGCTATTCTCCTGTCCTCCGGGACATCACGTGAAGAGAGTGAGGATCCAAAGGTTTCTGTCAAGGCCTCAGCAATTTCCTCTCTAGCCTCCTTAAGTATTCTGGGGTAGATCGCATCAGGCCCTGGGGACATATCTACCTTAATATTTTTCAAGACGCCCAACACCTCGTCTTTTTGGATCTCAATGTGACCCAGGCTATCTACACACCCTCTCCAGACTCAACATCCACCAATTCCTTCGCTTTGGTGAATACTAATGCAAAGTATTCATTTAGTACCTCGCCCATTTCCTCTGGCTCCACACAAAGATTCCCTTGCCTATCCTTCAGTGGACCAACCCTTTCCCTGGCTACCCTCTTGCTTTTTATTAACGTGTAGAAAGCCTAGGGATTTTCCTTAACCCTATTTGCCAATGACTTTTCATGACCCCTTCTAGCCCTCCTGGCCCCTTGCTTAAGTTCCTTCCTACTTTCCTTATATTCCGCACAGGCTTCGTCTGTTCCCAGCCTTCTAGCCCTGACAAATGCCTCCTTTTTCTTTTTGATGAGGCCTACAATATCTCTTGTTATTCAAGGTTCTCGAAATTTGCCGTATTTATCCTTCTTCCGCACAGGAACATGCCGGTCCTGAATTCCTTTCAACTGACATTTGAAAGCCTCTCACATGTCAGGTGTTGATTTACCCTCAAACATCCGCCCCCAATCTAGGTTCTTCAGTTCCTGCCTAATATTGTTATAATTAGCCTTCCCCCAATTTAACACATTCACCCTAAGACCACTCTTATCCTTGTCCACCAGCACTTTAAAACTTACTGAATTGTGGTCACTGAAATGCTCCCCTACTGAAATTTCTACGACCTGGTCGGGTTCATTCCCCAATACCAGGTCCAGTACAGCCCCTTCCCTAGTTGGACTATCTACATATTGTTTAAGAAGCCCTCCTGGATGCTCCTTACAAACGCTGCCCCGTCTAAGCCCCTAGCACTAAGTGAGTCCCAGTCAATATTGGGGAAGTTGAAGTTTCCAATCACAACAACCCTGTTGTTTTTACTTGTTTCCACAATCTGTCTACCTATCTGCTCATCTATCTCCCGCTGGCTGTTGGGAGGCCTGTAGTAAACCCCCAACATTGTGACTGCACCCTTCTTAAAACTGATCTCTACCCATATAGCCTCGCTGCCCTCTGAGGTGTCCTCCCGTAGTACAGCTGTGATATTCTCCCTAACCAGTAGCGCAACACCTCCACCCCTTTTACATCCCCCTCTATCCCGCCTGAAACATCCAAATTCTGGAACGTTTAGTTGCCAATCCTGTCCTTCCCTCAACCAGGTCTCTGTAATGGCAACAACATCATAGTTCCAAGTACTAATCCAAGCTCTAAGTTCATCTGCCTTACCCATAATACTTCTTGCATTAAAACATATGCACTTCAGGCCACCAGACCCGCTGTTTTCAGCAACATCTCCCTGTCTACTCTTCCTCAGAGCCATACTGACCCTATTCCTTAGTTCTCCCTCAATGCTTTCACCGTCTGACCTATTGCTCCGGTACCCAACCCCCTGCCGTATTAGTTTAAACCCTCCCGTGTGACACTAGCAAACCTGGCGGCCAGGATATTTATGCCTCTCCAGTTTAGATGCAACCCGTCCTTCTTATACAGGTCACACCTGCCCGGAAGAGCTCCCAGTGGTCCAGATAACGGAAACCCTCCCTCTTACACCAGCTGTTTAGCCACGTGTTTAGCTGCTCTATCTTCCTATTTCCAGCCTCACTGGCACGTGGCACAGGGAGTAATCGTGAGATCACAACCCAAGAGGCCCTGTCTTTTAACTTTCTACCTAGCTCCCCGAACTCCTGCTGCAGGACCTCATGCCCCTTCCTGCCTGAAAAATGAAATGAAAATTGCTTATTGCCACAAGTAGGCTTCAAATGAAGTTACGGTGAAAAATTCCTAGTCGCCACATTCCGGCGCCTGTTCGGGGAGGCTGGTACCTGACCTCATTAAGCCTTGGTTCAAACACGGACAAAAGAGCTGAACTACAGAGGTGAGGTGAGAGTGACTACCCTTGGCTCTCCCTTCCATCATAAGGTCAGATGTGGGAATGTTCATTGATGATTGCACAATATTCAGCACCATTCATGACTCCTCAGACACTGATGCAATCCACGTGCAAATGCACCAAGTCCTGGACAATATCCAGGCTTGGGTTGACAAGTGGTAAGTAATATTTGTGCACACAAGTGCCAGGCAATGACCATCTCCAATAAGAGAGAATCAAACCATCGTCCCTTGACATTCAATGGCATTACCATCATAGAATCCCCCACTATCAACATCCTAGTGGTTACCATTGACCAGAAACTGAACTGGACTAGCCATATAAACACTGTGGCTACAAGAGCAGGTGAAAGGCTAGGAATCCTGACTCTCCAAAGCCTGTCCACTACCTACAAGGCACAAGTCAGGAGTGCAATGGAATACTTCCCACTTGCCTGGATGAGTGCAGCTCCAACAACATTCAAGAAGCTCAACACCATCCAGGACAAAACAGCCCACTTGCTTAGCGCACCTTCCACAAACACTCACTCCCCCCAGCACCAATGTAGAGTAGCAGCAGTGTGTACAATTTACAAGATGCACTGCAGGGACTCACCAAGGCTCCTGAGGCAGCTCCCTTCCAATACCACGACCACTATCGTCTAGAAGGACAAGGGCAGCATTCACATGGGAACACCACCACCTGGAGGTTCCCATCCAAGTCACTCACCATCCTGACTTGGAAATATATTGCCGTCCCTTCACTGTTGACGGGGCAAAATCCTGGAACTCCCTCTCTAATAGTACAGTGGGTGTACCTACACCACATGCACTGCAATGGTTCAAAGAGACAACTCACCATCACCTTCTCGAGGGCAATTAGGGATGGGCAATAAATGCTGGCCTAGCCAGCGACTCCCACAGCACGCAAAAATGAATGAAAAAGTCATAATTTCTGCGACCAGAATTGAAAGCTTCCCACTTACAATCTGTGTTTAATGTCTGAGGTGCCACAAGATATAAAATCATGTGTGCTTCAAGACATATGTTAAAAGGCTTATTTTTTAAACTATAGCAAGCGGGCTGCTTTGTCCTGGATGGTGTTGAGCTTCTTGAATGTTGTTGGAGCTGCACTCATCCAGGCAAGTGGGAAGTGTCCTATTACACTCCTGACTTGTGCCTTGTAGGTAGTGGGCAGGCTTTGGGGAGGCAGATCGCTGTTGCTGACACTTCACTTGCTGGTCTTGGCACTGTTCTTATCCAACTGCACGGGAATTATGACAGGAAACCCCAGAGCCTCACTGGAAACTGAATGAGGCACTGCTGGTTACATGATTGATTCTCAGATGACCTGATAGATTTGCCCTTCAACATAGAGATAGACCACATGCCCCTCCTGAATTTCGCAGAGATTGTTAAAATGCCTATGCATCCAATGGTTTTGCCTTCACTTGATGCCTTATGAATACATGGCAGTTTACACTCCAGGGAAGTCACAAACCCTGGTTGATATTCTCTCCAGAGGTACAGTTGACCAAGCTATCACCTTGGAATTAACACTTGTTTCGGAAAGAGAAGCATTCTCCTTGACTGTAATGAACCTATTGCCCTTCTCTGCCATGAGGCCCCAGGATATCCAATGTGTCCAAAAAAAGGACACTGAATATGCTCACAGTATGGGAGATCGGCCTGCAAGGATGGTCTAAATATAGTCCTGCAGATCAACTCCTCCATAAATATCATGAACAGCACAGTCACTTGACCATAATGGATGGCCTCTGAGTTTATGACCATCACTTATTCAATTAATGTGAGAAAACATCTTCCACAGACTCCATGTAGAAGACTTAGGCATTGCTAAGTACAGTTCATGAGCTCTCCAATCTGATTGGTGACTGAGCATCATGTGGGTGATTCAAGCTTTCATCCTCTCCTGCCACACCTGCTGCATTAACAGTCAGACACCCTGGAACCCCTGGTGACATCTATCCTTCCACACCGACCGTGGCAGAAGTTGGAATTCGACCTCTTGAATCATCAATGCAAAACATACCTCATGGCCATAGATTTACTCCTGATAGCTAGAAGTAGTCAGACTCCACACAACCAAAGCGGGGTCATTGATCAGGGTGCTAGAGACCATCTTCTGTGCCCATGGCCTCCCAGATGAAATCATTTTGGATAATGATCCGCAGTTTACTAATGACCATTTCTGTAAATTCACTGTTGACATTAGGAACACTCATATCATCAGTCGCCTCTTCATCCTCAAGCCAACGGGGAAGCTGAGTGAGCGGTGAGGACCTGCAATGGTCCAATGTCCAAGAATATAGAATGACATTCAGCCCTGTTATATTATCGAGCCATGCTTTTAGCTAATGAATCTGCTCCAGCCAAATTACTTGTGAGTCGATATCTAAAAATGCATTTTCCTCTATTACCTTTGACCTAGTGTTACCCCTGCTCACCACTAGAGGGTGAGAGAGAGGGAGTCGAGCCCCTGTGAAAAACAATGACAGTGATATAATGCCCAACACAGGGTCAAAACCATACCACCCTTAGCTCCGGATCAGAGAGTTTGGATCCGTGAATGTAAGGCAGAAGTTTGCATCCTTACCGGAACAGAGCACCATTGCTCATATTTGGTTCAGTCACCATTTGGTATGTTCTGACAAAAGAGGACACTCCCTCGTTGCACTAGAAACCAGCAGACTGCCAGCCTTTAATTTCCACAATATTTGAGATGAAGACCCAAGGTTTGCCTCAAGAGGTGCTGACCGAACCCAGAACCCATTCCCAGGCCACTGCCGCCATGGAGCAGTAAAATCAACAGTCTGGAACAATGGTGAAGGCTCCACAGAGACTTAACCCCTAGCCATAATAAGGACCTGGTTATATTTGTTTGATCCATTACTAATGGTGACAAATTTAATACATTTCATTTTTGACAGGTAGATTGCAATCGGGAATATTACATTTTATTCTGGGCAATGTGACCAAGACATTTGTTTACATATAATTTGGATAGCTGATAATTCATTCCCTTGGCTTTAGCTTTATTATTGCAATATTTTCAAACCAATAAGTTTCTTCTGTCAAATAAGTGCTACAGATGGCATCTGATACCTCAGCAAGTCTGGTTATTGCTACAGACTGTTATTTTGACCTGTTGCTTGTAGCCACCTGGGTTGGCCAATTCCCGATGTGAAATGGAGAGCAGCAAAGGCTGAAGGGAAATTCAGCCAACACAGGCAGAAACTAGCAGCTGCAAGTTTACTGTGTATTAAACTCTGCAAAAGTCCAGACAGCATCGATACAAGCAGCCATCTGCGTAATAATGTAGCAGCCATCTACATACTAATGAGCGATCCCCGGAAACAATCGAAACATTTGAGATAAACAAGGCCAAGCCAGACTCCTCGGCGCCAGCAGGAGCCAACACAAAAGAGGTTAACGGACACCTCAAGACCGCCCATCGATCAGGGAACCGCTCCAGTATTGGAGAAATCGAACCAAGCGATTGGAACAAAGTCCAATCACTTGAAACCAGGTACGGGGTCCGCCCCGAAAGGCGGGAAGCCCCTGGGGACTATAAAGTAAAGCCCCCAAGTTCAAATCGTCCTTCTTGACAGGGTCACTCAGCAACGCGAACCAACTCTTGACAGTGACCTGTTCAGCTGCCGCCAAAAGACCGTAAGTCTCAAGTCAACGCTCGCTACGAGATAGGCGCTCCTAGCTACCAGTCCATACCAGCTTTTGAATCCCGCAGACTCAGAACCCGAACGAAAGGCCATTTGTTCCCCTGACCTGGTGGGCCAGTCCGAAGCTAAGTCTAGGCCTGTTAGTTGTAGAAGTAGCTTAGAAAGTAGCGTTTATGCATGAGTAGATTTGACTGTGTGTAAATAAATGTGCTTTGATTTGAATCTTACTAATTGAGTTATTGATCATTACTTGAACTTGAACCTCGTGGCGGTATCATAAAGATACCTGGCGACTCGAGAGCAAAGGCTATAAAACAGAACCAATTGAACCAACCAAAAGTTAGCAACATGCTGTTATTTTAATATGTCTCAACCTTTTTCTGAGGTAAAAATAACTTGATTTACCGGTTGTTCAATTCCCAACCAGTTCCAGATCAAACTGGGTAACCCGTATTTTTCAATTGGTACACTAAATTGTGTAAATGAGTCACAATCTTAATGCATATGTAGTTTCAAAGTAGCTGTCATATACACCAGTATATCATGGTGCAGATATACACACACTGATGGGCACACAGCAAAACCAATTAACACACACAACACTGCAGCCAATCACCAGTTAGAGCACACTCACTATAAAGACAGGGGGCATCAGAGTTCCCGCTCATTTGGGATGCAGCCTCTTACAAGGACAGAGTTTACAGCTTACAGCACAGATCCTCACCATGTGCTGAGTGCATAGACTGGTTCGGACAGTCATAGGTCTTTAGTTTAATCGAACATCGTGTTAACCCACAGTGAAAGTATGTTCAACAGTTTCTAACTTAATAAAATAGTGTTGCACTATTTTAAGTGTTGGTGGCCTGTATGTGTTCCACGGATCCAGAGCACCCAACACATCATGATACCAGGAGTTGAGGGATATTAGAACTTCTTAGACCTACCTGCAAGTGATCTGCCTTCCACCAGCATACAGTCATCCTGCAAAATGGGCAGCGTCCGCCCGCCGCCGCCGCTCCGCATCACCGGTAACCTGGGGGCCAACTGGAAGATATTCAAACAACACTTCCAGCTCTACCTGGAAGCCACAGACCGGGAAGGTGCCTCGGACACCAAGAAGATCGGTCTCTTCCTATCCACGGCCGGGGAACATGCCATCCACATTTTCAATTCTCTCACCTTTGCTGATGATGAAGATAAATCAAAATTCATGACGGTCGTCCTCAAGTTTGACAGTCACTGCAACATAGAGGTGAATGAAATTTTCGAGCACTATGTATTCCAACAGCGTTTGCAGGGTAAGGATGAACCTTTCCAGTCCTTTCTCACCCACCTCTGCATCCTTGCGCAGTCCTGTAATTATGGGCCCACCTCCGACTCCATGATACGCGATCAGATCGTTTTCAGTGTTCAGTCGGACCCCCTACGCCAGCAGCTCCTCAAGGTAAAGCAGCTTACCCTAGCGACCGCCATTGAGACCTGCGTGCTACACGAACACGCCACTAGTCGGTATTCCCACATCCAAGCGGCTGAAACGGCGCAGCAAGGTCCCCACGAGGCAGAACGGGTCCAAGCAATCGAGCAACTCCAGGGCCTCAGCCTGGATGAGGGCGGCCATTTCGTGCGCTTTTCGCAGACTCCCGCGCTTGTGCGCACCGAACAAGGGGACGGCGACGTTGACAAACGTACTGCGCAGGCGCGCACCACATATGGCCTCACCATGCATGCATGGTGGCGCAGCGAACATGCTGACGCTACAACGTGCGCCAACTGTGGCTCCGTCCACTTCAAGCGGCAATGCCCTGCCAAATCCCGACATTGCCTGAGATGTGGCAAACTTGGCCACTATGCTGCTTTTTGCAGATCAGCTCAGCCTGCCAATTCGTATCGCTCTGGCCAGCCTCGCAAGAATATCCGGGCCATTCAACCCACGGTCACCGAGTCCGATGCGGACCTACTACCCGATATTGACACCGAGGACCTGAAGGCACCTTTTCAAATCGGTATCGTTACAAAAAACAGGGTGTCCCCGAAGCAAAGAATCCAGCCTCTATCGGTATACAGCATCAATCCAGACGATGAGTGGTGTGCCACCCTTACGGTCAACCAGAATTCGTCGCCCACCTCAGAGACTTAATTTATGAACTTTGCAGATTTATAGACTCTCTGAATTGTTTTGTTGCTTTGTTTGATCGTTTCCCTGGTTTGTATATAGTGTTGATCTCGTTATTCTTGTTGCATACTGCTTCTCTGCACCAGGCACCTTCCCATGTAAATAGCTTAGTTCTCATGTACGTAGTCCTGTAAATATGTCTTCGCACCCCACACGTAGTTAGGAACATTCTCACCATACATTATTTATTGCCACACACATACATTCTTTTATAAAAGGGGGGATGTCACCAGTATATCATGGTGCAGATACACACACACTGATGGACACACAGCAAGACCAATCAACACACACAACACCGCAGCCAATCACCAGTTAGAGCACACTCACTATAAAGACAGAGGGCATCAGAGTTCCCGCTCATTCGGGATGCAGCCTCCTACAAGGACAGAGTTTACAGCTTACAGCACAGATCTTCACCTTGTGCTGAGTGCATAGACTGGTTCGGACAGTCATAGGTCTTTAGTTTAATTGAACATCGTGTTAACCCACAGTGAAAGTATGTTCAACAGTTTCTAACTTAATAAAATAGTGTTGCATTATTTTAAGTGTTGGTGGCCTGTATGGCTCCATGGATCCAGAGCACCCAACACATCAGTAGCTAAACTGATTTGCTCTCTCAGATTAGGTGGATTGGTCATGCTAAATTGCCTTGTAGCGTCCAAACGTTAGGTGGGGTTGCTGGTTGGAGGTATGGGCTTAGAGAGGGTGCTCTTTCAGGGGCCGGTGTAGACCCGATGGGCCAAATGGCCTCCTTCTGCACTGTAAATTCTATTTGATTCCAGGGGGCACTCGGGTGACGGAGGTACCAGAATCAATGAAATGTAAATCGTTCAAAACTTAATGTTATGGAATTTGTTGGACATACTGTTATCAAAATGTAGATAATGTACTTAGGGGAAGGTGTACTGAGTGATGAAGACTACCATAGCCATAGATTCATAGAGGTCTACAGCACTGATATGGGCCCTTCGGCCCATCGTGCCTGTGCTGGTCAAAAACAACTAGCTAAATATGATGCATCTGTGACATCAGTAATCATGTACTAGACCAGTGGTGGACAACCTACAGCCCAGGGGCCACATGCAGGGTTGCCGCATTCCGCTGATTTCCGTCCATGTAGTTTTCCCCCTACCGGTACGATTGAAGGGATATGCACGTAAAGCAAGGGCAAGTGAAATGAGGTGCGTGCTGACTGCCCACAACATTGACTGTGAGTGCTGTGCACTTCCTCTGTATCCAAAGTGAATATTTGTTTTGTTTTTACCATAATAATAATCTTTATTTGTGTCACAAGTAGGCTTACAGTAACACTGCAATGAAGTTACTGTGAAAATGCCCCAGTCACCACACCCCCGCGCCTTTTCGGGTACACTGAAGGAGAATTCAGAATGTCCAATTCACCTAACAAGCCCGTCCTTTGGGACTTGTGGGAAGAAACTGGAGCACGCGGAGGAAACCCACGCAGCCACGGGGAGAACGGACCCATTTGAAGTTGAGAATAGTTCTGTTAATATGTAAATGATTAAGCATGTTCTATAACTCATTATGAAATATTCGCCATGTAGTAAATGTTTTAAATCTTATTCATGGGGTCATGGTGCGTGAAGAAGCCTGTTTTCAATCTTGCAGCCACTGAGATGAAAGCCACTCATACAGCCTGGTAACTAGCCTAGGTTGCTCAACGCTGAGGTAGAGACTTTGTACAGCAGGAGTCAACCCTCAGAGAAGATGAGCCTATTAACGTAACCCACCCTGTGCATATTGTACATAGTGCAAATAAACTGGCTACAGTTCCTCTTCACAAGATACCAGGCCTAGCCTCAAACAAGTTTGCTTTCTTTGCCAATTCGTTCCCATGTGACTGATTTGGAAATTCACCAGGCTAATCCAATTACTTGGTCAATTAAATCCTACTTTTGAGTTCACTGTCTCCAGCAAATGAGGAGGAGAATGAGATGCCTTCATAATCCTCAGTTTAACATTAGGCTGGAGAGCTTTTGTTTTACCAAGGAAATAGCCAGGACCGGTGTATCCAGCTGCACAATTTGCATTTACTGAAAATGCCAGTTCTGGAATTCATTCCCAAGCTTGAATATTGACCATATCAATAATGCAAGCGAAATGTTCAATGGAATAATCTGAAATTATATTAACAGAGGGAAAGCCCCAAAGCACTTGACACAGGGAAGATGAAATATAAACAGATAAAAGCAATAATGGAGCGGATGTCAACCAATGATCTGAGAGTTAAGAAAGATGATCGAAAGCTTTGTTGAAAAGGTGGGGCTGCACAAAGGCAGAGGGGGGAGTATGGTGGCAGGGAAGTTCAGGGAGGCAGTATTAGAGAGAAGGCCTGATACAGTTAAAGCAATAGGGTGAATAATGCAGGGGAGGATACATGGCAGGCTAGAGTTGAGGGGTCATAAGGTACAGGAGACAGTGGAAGATTGAAAGATGTTGCAAAGATAGCATAGGGCAAGACCACGGAGTAATGTGAAGACTGAGGATGGAAACTTTAAAGATAACCAGGGCAGACTGCCTGTGGGATTCTCCATAGACTGGATCCTCCGCTTCACCAGCAGCGCACAAATGTCCCCGGATTTCCAGGCAAAATGAGAAACCCCATTGGTCGGTTGGAGGAATGGAGAATCCTGCTGCCGGGCGGTGGGGGGGGGGGGCACACCAGAAAATAGGGCTGGCGGAACAGTGAAATCCACCCTTGGTCTTTGCCTGGTAGCAAATCAACCACTCCTTTACTCCCCCACCTAATTTTCTGTTCCAGTAACTTCAGTAGTACAGAGAGTGGGACAAAGCTGAAAAGTCGGTGGCCAATTCATTATCAAACATTTTATATTTACCCCAAATGTGTTGAAAGAGGGAACCAATGTTGGTCATCAAGAGTGAGACTGAGTAAAGAAGAGGGGGAGGGATTCTGTGATCCTGAGGCTAAGCGTTGACACCGTCGGAAACGCCATTGTGTTTCTCGACGCCGTCAACACGGCCTCAGGATCAGCAATTCTGGCCCCTACAGGGGGCCAGCCCAGCACTGGAGCGACCCCCGCCGCTTCAGCTGCTGATCCTGGCATGAACTGGGTGCCGCGGGGTCCGCGCATGCGCCGTAGCAACGGCGCCAATGCGCGCATGCGCAGTGGCCCCCGTCTCCGCGCCGGCCCTGACACTACATGGCGTAGGGCTACAGGAGCCGGCGCGGAAGAAAGGAGGCCGCCAGCCAGCAGGGGGGGACTGCGTAGAGCAGCCCTCGACCGGCCCCGCGCCAACCACGTCACCGTCAATGGTGCCGAGCGTGCCAGCGTCGGGGCAGCGAGGCGCGATTCGCGCCGGTTGCGGGGATTCTCCGGCCCAGCCCCGGGCTAAGAGAATCCCGCCCAGGATGTGTGCAGCTAGATTTTATGGATCCAGTTGATGGGTAGTGCAGGATGAAATGAAATGAAAATGAAAATGGCTTATTGTCACAAGTAGGCTTCAAATGAAGTTACTGTGAAAAGCCATAAAAGATTAACGAGCGCTGAAGTAATGGAGGGTGCAGATGACAAGAGTATCGGTAAGATTTCAGGGACAGTGGGTGGCATATTCAGTCAGCCGACGTCGAAATCGGGAAAGGCGATTGGGCGGAGAATCGGCTGTGACGCCTAAATCGTGACGAGCGTCGGATGCACACCAAATCGCGATTCTCCGGCGCCTCCACAGCGGCCTCAATGCATTCTACTCTGCACGTACAGGCAATCCATTTGCATATCATTAGCGGGCCTGACACGTTATTGTCCGGGGCTTGCCCGATTATCCGCCTCCACTGGAGGGAATTCCCGATGGCGATGTTCACTTGTGCTTTTAAAAATGGGAAACAGACCCCGGGGCTGATGAAGGAGAGAGTGGAGGTAGGACATACAGAGGTGTGATCATGGGCTGCCAGTCCTGACACGAGCCAGGCCGGCTGGGGGGGTTGGCCTTGTCATAATATACACATCAGTATATGATGGTGCAGAGACACACACTGATTGACGCACTGCAAGACCAATCAACACACACAACACAGCAGCCAAACACCAGTTAGGGCACGGTCACTATAAAGACAGAGGGCACTAGTTTTCTCGCTCATTCGGGATGCAGCCTCTGAGAGAGACAGAGCCCGCAGTCAGTAGCACAAACATCCACCACATGCTAGCAGTATAGGCTGGTCAGGTTAGGCATAGGTCTTCAGTTAATCTAACGTAGTGTCGACCCACAGTGCAAGTATGTTTAACAGCTCTTCGTTAAATAAAATAGAGTTGTACTATGACAAGTGTTGGTAGCCTGTCTATGTTACTGCTAAGGTAAATGCAGTCTCCACAGATCCAGAGTACGCAACACATCAGGCCTGGCCGGGCCGGGGTCGGGAGGGGCTGATAGGGGGACAGGCCTTAGGGCTGGGGTGACCCCCTCCCCCCCCCACAGGACTGGAGCAGTATCCAAGCACGGACCATCATTGCCGCGGCCTGCAACGCAGCCCATCTTGCTACGCATCCTGCTGACCACCCACCATGGCCTGTGGTCCTGCAGAGTGCCTCCGGCCATATAGGTGCCCCCAACCCACCAACCTGCACCCCAGCCCCCACCACACCTGCACCCCAGCTCTCATCACTGCACCCCAACTTCCTCCATACCACCTCCCCCACAACCGGCGGCCACCTGCTAGTGGGGCATCATGTATCCTGCCCAAGAGCAACAAGCCACAATAGCCCCTGCGGGGGACGTCGGATGGGGGCCATGGAGTGTACTTCTGGCAAGGGCCTCGCCAGTCAATGGTATCCTTGGCAGCAGGGACAGGCACCAGGGCCAGAGGCCCCCAGGTGCCGGACACTGGCGGGAGGGTGACATATGGGGGACATATGGGGACAGGGTCCGCAGTACTAATTGGACCTGGTTGGGCACAGGGGTACGCACCATGCTAACATGTCAGCCTTTCACCTGCTGCAGACAATGGATATCGGAGGACAACCAGCAATGGTGCCCTTCCTGCTAGTCGCCGCAGACCAGGGTGATGCACGGCGGCTATACGAGCTACTTGAGGAGAAGAAAACTGCAACAGCAGAGCCTACCGCAGAGTAACAGGAGCCAGCCGCAGAGGATGTAGAGCCAGCCGCCCAAAAAGCTGAGGAGGAGGGGGAGGTGCAAAGAAGGCGCCGCATGAGGCCTCGTGTGTACCAGCACCGCTGTCATTCAAGGACCTGGCGGGCCGGGCACACCGTCGAAGACTCCGGCTGAGCAGGGGAACAGTGAGACATATCTGCCAGATCATGGCGCACCAGGCGCGGTGGGGGAATGGGGGAGCACACGAGCCCCCGAGGTCGCCCTGAACACCTTCGCCACTGGGTCCTTCCAGGCGCCGAGTTGGGACCTGTCCGGAATCTCACAGAGTTCGGTGGATGCCACAGATACCCTGCATGCTTCGGCATCTTAATGGTGCGATTCCGTTGCTTGTCCACTTGATGGGGCCCTCCAGTAGAGCACTGGGAGGGTCGCCCACATCGTGGTGGCCTGTTATGTCCTCCACAACATCACGCAGCAGAGGGGCAATGTGCTGGGGGAGGAGTATGAACGCAGTCCTCCTCCGAGGAGGAGGATTTGGGGAGCGCGTGCATGGGCACACCATGGGGCCTGTGAGACGGCATCATGTGTGCGTCAGGGCCAACGCGCATGGGACACTTTGATCGCATCCATGTTCACCGACTAATGGTGGGGGGGGGGGGGGGGGGGTGGAGACTAGCCAGGGCCCCGGGCACTGCATCCCACACCCACACCCCCCTGCCTGCAACCACCTCCATGATATATACCTGCCGCACTACGGGGTGTGGGCCCTCGGTAACTGCAGTGCCGAGAATCACCCGCTAGTCAATGGCATTTGGCTGTTTATTTGGCCTCGGGGAGTTTATCCCCACTGAGGCCACACTTAGAGATTTCCTGTTGGCGAGCTGATCTTGCCAGCAGAGACGGCTCCTCGCAGATCAGGGCGCCATTTCGACATTCTGAATTCTCCCTCTGTGTACCCGAACAGGCGCCGGAATGTGGCCATTAGGGGCTTTTCACAGTAACTTCATTTCTCTGTAAGCCTATTTGTGACAAAGATTATTATATTTTAATCACTTCTGGCTGAAAATGCATTCAACTGCATGGGGGACCATCCTCATCCCCACTCCCTTTCACGCTATTTAAAGGGCTGACATTCCTACTTCTGGATGAGAGGCATTTGATTGTGTCTTGTTGGAGTTAATCGACATACTGTGTTGAGTGTTACTGGAGGAGTTTGCAAAAGTTTCAGATTTGCAAGTGAGTGCTGTTGGATTTTGCTCAGGAAGTCAGAGAAAGTGGGAGGCCTGTCAGGAGAAAGCCTGCTTTCAGGAGTCATGGGGGTATGTTCCTCTCGGGCTACAGCATGACTTTTTAAAATTCATTCATGGGGTGTGGGTGTCACTGGTTGGCCAGCATTTATTGTCCATCCCTAATTGTCCTTGAGAAGATGGTGATGAGCTGCCTTCTTGAACTGTATGTGGTGTAGGTACACCCAGGGTGCACTTCGGGGGGGGTTCCAGGATTTTTACCCAGCGACAGTGAAGGAACGATGGTATATTTTCAAATCCGGATAGTGAGTGACTTGGAGGGGACCTTCCAGGTGGCGATGTTTCCATGTCACAGATGAGACCTTATGATATGTTTACTCTCAGGCTACTTCCCCTAAACCTGTGCCTGAATTTTATATTGCTTGGGCAGGCACATGAGATTGCGTGAAAAGACATAGGATGTGCGTCCCGACTTCATCACGCAATGGGCAGCACGGTAGCATAGTGGTTAGCACAATTGCTTCACAGCTCCAGGGTCCCAGGTTCAATTCCGGCTTGGGTCACTGTCTGTGCAGAGTCTGCATGCTCTCCCCTTGTGTGCGTGGGTTTCCTCCGGGTGCTCCGGTTCCTCCCACAGTCCAAAGATGTGCAGGTTAGGAGGATTGGCCAGGCTAAATTGCCCTTAGTGCCCAAAATTGCCCATAGTGTTGGGTAAGGTTACTGGGTTATGGGGATAGGGTGGAGCTGTGAGCCTGGGTAGGGTGCTCTTTCCAAGAGCCGGTGCAGACTCGATGGGCCGAATGGCCTCCTTCTGTACTGTAAATTCTATGATATGTCTATGACCTGTGCAATATTTCGATCGACAGATACGCGCGAGAGTCGGAGGTAGGCTATGTAGCCCATGAAGGGACCAATTGAACACAATTTTATGTGGCCCATCTGCTGTTACAGTTGGCGGGCAGGCGAATTGGACAGACGGCCTTTACATTTAACTGCAACCTGGATTCAGGGTGGGATGAAACGATCGTTATAGGAATCATGAGAGCATTAATGCAATATTTCGGTCGGCGGAAGGGCTTAAGACTCATGGATGAAAATCTGTATATCTGTTTTCTTCAAATTATTCTGAAAATACTCTAAGTTTAAATGCAGCATTTTGATATTATGAATATTGCTTTGTAGTTTAATTTAAATGGGGGTGGACTGTGATTTAGCTAATCCAATCGAGCTCATTAAGTAAGTTAAAAAGAAACTTCATACAAGAGAAGCCACAGTACATTTTAATGAGAGCTGCTAACACAATTCATTTTATGCCGCAGCGTTCAGCTCACCCAAACGTGGTCAGTGGTCCTTTAACCAAGTAACTGTCCACCCTGCTCCATAAATGTTAAATTCAAAAAGTGCTTGTGCAAGGAATTAAGTGAGAGTAATGGGGTGGGATTCTGCGGGAATCGGCGGGCCGGGCAACTTCGGCGCCGAGGAGTGGCGTGAACCACTCCGGCGTCGGGCCGCCCCAGAGGTGCGGAATCCTCCGTAACTTCTGGGGCTAGGCCGGCGCCGGAGTGGTTTGCGCCGGCCGGCGGGGAAGGGGCTTGGTGCCCCACCAACCGGCGCCGAAGGGCCTCCGCTGGCAGGCGCGAGTTGGCGCATGCGTGGGAGTGCCAGCGTGTGCTGGCATCATCCCAGCGCGTGCGCAGGAGGGTTTCATCTCTACGTCGGCCATGGCGGAGGACCACAGCGTCCAACGCGGAAGAATAGAGTGCCCCCCATGGCACAGGCCCGCCCGCGAATCGGTGGGCCCCGATCGCGGGCCAGGCCACCGTGGGGGCACCTCCAGGGGCCAGATCCCCCTGCGCCCCTCCGAGGACCCTGGAGGCCGCCCGCGCAGCCAGGTCCCGCCGGTAAGTACCTAAGTAGGGATGTGTTGCTACAGCTGTGCAAGGCATTGGTGAGACTGCACCTGGAGTCGTGTGTACAGTTTCAGTCTGCTTATTTGAGGAGGGTGTTGTTGCATTCGAAGCAGTTCAGAGGAGGTTCACCGGATTGATTGAAAGATGAGGGATTTGACCTAAGAAGAGAGATTGAGCAGTTTAGGCCGATATTCTCTCTGTTTAGAAGAATGAAAGCAGATCTATTTGACGTATATAAGATGATAAAAGGTATTGACAAAGTAGACACAGAGCAGATGTTGCCAGTTGTGGGGCAATCTAAACCAAGAGGTCGTAGTTTTAAAATAAGGGGTAGCAGATTTAAAACAGAGATGAGGCGAAATTACTTCTCTCAAAGGGTTGTGTCTCTGTGGAATTCATTTCCCCAGAGTGTGTTGGATGCCGGGACATTGAGTAAATTTAAGGAGGAGATATACAGATTTTTAAATAACAATGGCTTGAAGGGTAATGGCGAATAAGCAGGAATATGGAGTTGAGGCCGAGAGGAGATCAGCCATGGCCATAATGAACAGTGGAGCAGCTCGAGGGGCTGAATTGCCGATTCATGCTCCTTGTTCTTATGTTCTTATAGAGAGGTGTTGCTCATGTGATCAAAGATGGAGAACTGCCTAAAGCCCGCGCAAACACTCTGCTGATGTCACTACACATCATGTGATGTTTAAATGGCAAGAATGTATTCTCTGGGGGGAGGGGAGAGACGGAAGGAATAATAATAATAATAGTCGCTTATTGTCACAAGTAGCCTTCAATGAAGTTACTGTGAAAAGATAGGGGTGAAGGTGGGGAAACCACAAGAGAAGAGGAGGCGGGGCTACCCTCCCTCTTTCCCAGAAAATAAAAGAAAAACACAGCTGAAGCCAAAGGGGGAGGAATGAAGGGAGGGGGGGGGAAACGGGGCAGGGGGGGAATGATGAACTGATCCAGAGGGCAGTGAAATGTACATAGGGTCAGTTAAATGAAGGACAAAATAAACTTCTCTGTAAAAATAAAGTAAATTAGCGCGAGCAAGAAAAATATAATGGTCGGGACTCTCTGATCCCGCGCCGAGTCGGAGAATCGCCGGAGAGGAGCGCGAATCCTGCTACGCCGCTCCGATTCCGGGCCACCGATTCTCTGGTCGATTATAATTGATCAATCCTAAAAACGATTATAATTGATCAATCCTAAAAACGACCTTAACTGTGTCACATTTTTCGGACATGATGCTTCTATGATTGCTGACATTTTCTTGGGCTCCTTGTGCAAGCCACCTTTGTCGATGATATGAGCTCGGTAGTTTATGGATGACTTGAAAAAGTCAAACTTTTCCTTTTTAATCTCTCTGATTGTGGCTCTGTACACATTTCAGGGTAGCTTCCAAATTCTTCAAGTGTTCTTGTTCACTTGAACCGGTGATGACTCAGTCAACTGAGTAACATTGCGCTCCATTTAACCCACTTAGAATTTAATCCATGGATTTTTGATAAAGAGCAAGCACAGATGTTATTCCAAAAGCAAGTGTTCTGTAATAAAACAGATCTTTGTGAATCATGATGGTGAGCAGCAGCTGTGATTTTGCAGCCACATTCATCTGCAGAGATGCCTGTGAAAGATCAATTTTACTGAATTTCTGCCCTCCAGAACATCCGGCAAACAAGTCTTCAATCAGTGATAGTGGATAATGATCTGCGCATAATACTGGGGAAGTAGTTGTTTTAAAATCTCCACAAATTTTCACTGAGCCATCACATTTTAACACAGGAACTATTGGTGCTGCCCAATCACTTGTTGCAACAGGTTCAATGACTCCTGTCTTTCTAGTTCTCCTACAACTTTTGACCTGATGGCGTATGGTATGGTTCTCGCTTTGAGACAATTGGGTGTGCTGTCTGGTTTGATTTTTAAGGTGTAGCTCAACTCCAAATTCTTCAGAAATTGTTGCAAATTGCTCTTTAAATCCACTAATTGATAGACTGTTTCTCAGTAAAGACTAATCTTGGCTAATGATAGCTGTGCTCTGTCAAATAGAGCAGCAAAATTTCCACAGATATTGTGAACAGGCAACTTTCCCATCTGTCTATTTGCTTCTACTTTCACCATAATGCATCCTTTAGTGGTACAACCTCTTCAGTGTACATCCTTAGGATCCCATTTGACCATTGTAAAGGCAGTTGCTTCAGCTTTTGATGATAAATTGTCTCAGGTATAACAGCTGCAACTGTATCCACTTTCATTTTAATTTCATGGCCTTCGTGTTTTGGATATGCCCCAAAACATTGTTCATCACACCGCATTCACATTACACCTCGCTTCAGCTTCTGCAGTAGCTCGACAACGTTGGCCGGGATTCTCTGAAATCACGGCCAAGTGTTGACGCTGGCGTCAAAACCGGCGCCAGTGATGCCGTCGTCAAGACCGACGCGAGCAATGACGGCGTCAACGGGTCTGCAGGCCCAGTCATTCATCCTTTCCTCGGGGGCTAGAACGGCGCCGGAGTGCTGTGCGCTGCTCCGGTGCCAAAAGCCGGCCCTACACGGCCGGCGTGGGTCCATGCATGCGCGCGTCACTGCCGGTGTGGGTCTGCGCATGTGCGCCACAGCCGGCGCGGGTCCATGCATGTGTGCCATGGCCATCTCCGCGCCAGCTCCCGGGCAATATGGCAAAGCCCTACAAGGGCCCGGCATGGAGGAACATAGGCCCCCCCAGAATTAGCGCGCCTGCCGATCGGTTGCCCCCGATCGTGGGCCTGGCCACCATGGAGAGCCCCCTGGAGTTGGCTCCCCCCGCCCACCCACCAGGACGGCCCCGCAGCCAGAACGCTGGGTCCCGCCGGGTAGGACCTTATGCAAACGATGCCGGCGGGACTCGGCGGAACTCGGCGGACACTCGGCCCATCGAGCACGCAGAATTGGCGCAGGGGCAGCTTTCACCAGCCCCCGACAGGCGCCGCGGTGACTGCGCCGGCGCGATTGGCGGCGATTCTCTAGTGACTGGAGAATCGGCAGCCTGGCATCTTAGCGGCGTGGTGGGATTCGCGTGCCCCCCCCGGTGATTCTCCGGACCGCGATGGGCCGAGTGGCCGCCTGTTTTCGTCCGGTCCCGCCGGCGTATGTTACGACAGGTATTTGCCAGCGGGACCTGGCTCCACAGGCGGCCTCCGGGGTCCTCGGGGAGGGGCGCGGGGGGATCTGGCCCCGGGGGGTACCCCCATTGTGGCCTGACCCGCGATCGGAGTCCACCAATCCGCGGGCGGGCCAATGCCATGGGGTCACTTTATTACTCCGTGCCGGCCGGTGTAACAGTCCATGATGGCCAGCGCGGAGAAGAACCCCCCTACGCTAACGCTGGGATGACGCCAGCATACACTGATGCTCCTGCGCATGCGCCAACTCGCGCCAGCCGGCGGAGGCCCTTTGGCGTGGCGCCAAGCCCCTTCTGCGCCGGCCGGCGCGGCGCAAACTACTCCGCCGCCGTCAAGCCCCTGAAGGTGCGGAGGATTCCGCACCTTCTGGGCGGCCCGATGCCTGAGTGGTTCAAGCCACTCCTCGGGGCCGGGACCGCCTGCCCCGCCGGGTCGAGCTTCATACACAAATTGATAGTCATGACTAGTGTGTTTAGCTGTGGGTTGTTTGCACAGTCTCGGTGTAGGAGCGGTTTTCTGAGCCCAATGTGGCAATGTGTCCCTTCTTGCCACAGTTCTTTCATATATTTGTTTTTCTCCAGTATTCTCCAGCTAAGTGTCCATCCTGCGTACATCGGTAACATGGTTGGACATTTTGGTATTCATTTTGTGAATCGTCACTCCAGCCCCTATATGTGAAGCTCCTCTTGTTGCTAGCTCCATAGCTGTGGCAACTTCCAGCTTTTAGAGTTAAATCACGTACAGTAAGTAGCTTCTTCTGAATAGCTACACTGCGGAATCAACAAACCAGCCTGTCACGAAGAGTATTATCAAGTGCTGTACCAAATTCACAATATTTTGCTAATCGTCTTCAAGTCACTACGAACTGTAAAATGCTTTCACCTTCTTCCTGACTATGGCAGTGGAACAAACCTTTATGCAATCAAAAACGGTCGAGGAGAGAAATGTCTCTCTGTTATGTGAGGGAGATGTTAGGAAATTGGGTCCAGAAATGAGACCCCAATGTAGCAGGTAATTTAGGGGTTAAACAGACAAAAGGAAATAAAAACCTGCCAGCACAGAGTCAGAGGGGTAGGCCCACACGTGGCCGAGTTACATTATCCCAGTCAGACTGAACCCCCCCCCTCCAACAGCACTCTGGGCGTATTTACTGCAGCAGTTCAAGAAGGCAGCTCCCACCACCTTCTCAAAGGCAGTAAAGGATAAGCAGTAAATGTTGGCCTAGCTAGCTCCATCCACAACCCACAAATGTTTAAGCCTAGGCAAAACACAGGGCGTGTTTCTGTGTACCGCTGCACCAGATTTCTGGTGCGACAGGCCGTTGGGATTCTCCGTTTCACCGGCTCGTGTTTCCCATTGTGGGGCAGCCGTCAGGAAACGCCCAGGCTGCCGGCAAAACGGAGAATCCCAACGGCAGAGAATTCAGCCCATTGTTTTCAATAGTTCCTCAGAGGACTCAAACCTTGAGCCAAAAGGCGCTCTCTGATCAGGGTTGAATTGATCCCTCATTCCATGTACCATCAAGTCTATCTTCAGTGTCTTATGTTTCCTTGAATTGTATGATCCTGAATGATGGAAGGAAGGAATTTGACTGTTAACAAAAGGCAAAGTCCAGAGTTTTCTCCAGGAGATCCAGAGAACAGCATGGAAAGTTTTTGGAACCACTTGTAGACTTGCACTGGCAAAAAAATAGGGTGATGTGAATTGGCTGGCCACTGTAGAAAATAATAAGCAATAGAGATGTGACCCAGGCAGTTTTTCAATAGTGGGCAGCCAACCTCATGCCAGCTTCACACCCATGGAAGAAGCTAAAATACGGTCCCTGTGTTATTAATGCAGATGAAGAGTGTATAATCCTATTTTCCCTGAACAACAATATGTAACCACCACACAAATGGCATGCTTCAACCCTCCACGCAGCCAACACCCCTATTGTATTTAGCATGTGATTTGGTGTCAGCCATGTTCTTGGGCAGCACTTTAATCTGTGAGTCACATTAGTTAAAAAATTGTTTTCATTCATGGAATGCCGGTCTCACTGGCTGGGCCAGCATTTATTACCCATCCCTAATTGTCTTGAACTGAGCAGCTCGCTAGGCTATTTCAGAGGGCATTTAAGAGTCAACCACTTTGCTGCGGGTCTGGAGTCACATGTAGGCCAGACCAGGTAAGGGCAGCAGATTTCCTTCCCTAAAAGATATTAGTGTACCAGATTAGATTTTAACAACAACCGACAATAGTTTCATGATCATCATTAGACTTTTAATTCCAGATTTTATTGAACTCAAATTCAATAATGGATTCGAACCTGGGTCCCCCAAGCATTACTCCTGGCCTCTGGATGACAAATCTAGTGGCAATGCCACTACGCTACTGCCTCCCCGTAATCCCACTGAGCCTCCTCAGCATTTAATCTACACTCGATTGATTGCAGTACAGATGGAGAGTTGCTCTGTGTGAGGTACTGAGATGTTAGATTCAGGTTGGTGGTGGCTCCAGTGCTGATTAACAAGGTTTTTGAGGAGTTTTATGAGAGGTTGTACAGGTCAGAGCCACCTGGGGGAGACCGTGAGATGCAGGAATTTCTAGATGGGTTGGAGTATCCAAGGCTAGGGGAGGGGGACAGAGCTACATTAGAAGGAGCAATAGTGGAGCAGGAGATAAAGGATGCGATTGGGAGGATGCAGTCGGGGAAGGTGGCAGGGCCGGATGGGTTTCCAGTGGAATATTATAAAAAATGTAAGGATAGGTTGGCACCCCTGATGGTGGGGATGTTTGAGGAGGCAATAGGGAAGGGGGTGTTGCCGCAAACCTTGGGGCAGGCATCGATTTCCCTGTTGCTAAAAAAAGATAAGGATCTGACGGAGTGTGGGTCGTATAGGCCCATATCACTTCTGAGTGCCTCCCGAAGGTGATAGGTGAAGATCAGACGGGGTTCATGAAAGGGAGGCAGCTGTTTTCAAACATTAGGAGGGTTTTGAACGTCGTTATGGCACCGGCGGCAGGGAAGGAAACAGAGGTAGTTGTGGCATTGGACGCCGAGAAATGAAATGAAATGAAATGAAAATCGCTTATTGTCACGAGTAGGCTTCAATGAAGTTACTGTGAAAAGCCCCTAGTCGCCACATTCCAGCGCCTGTTCGGGGAGGCTGGTACGGGAATAGAACCGTGCTGCTGGCCTGCCTTGGTCTGCTTTAAAAGCCAGCGATTTAGCCCAGTGAGCTAAACCAGCCCCTCAAGGTGTTTGACCGGGTAGAATGGGGGTACCTGATGGCAGTGCTGGAGCGGTTTGGGATTGGACCAAGATTTGTGAACTGGGTAAAGCTATTATATAAGGAGCCGAAGGCGATTGTCCGCACAAACAACATCAGCTCGAGATACTTTTCTCTCCACCGTGGGACTAAGCAGGGATGTCCTATGTCCCCCCTGCTGTTTGCACTTGCGATTGAGCCGTTGGCCATCACATTGAGAAGTTCGGGAGCATGGAAAGGAATAGTGTGGGGGGGGGGATAGAGCATAGGGTGTCCTTATATGCCGACGACTTGCTGCTGTATGTGTCGGAACCGAGTGCGTCGATAGGAGGAATATTGGAGCTACTGCGGGTAATTGGGTTCTCGGGGTTCAAGCTGAACCTGGACAAGAGTGAGTATTTTGTGGTGTCTCGGCCGGGGGTGGAGGCAGTGGTGGGGGGGGGGCTGCCATTCCGTAGGGCAGGGACTCATTTTAGGTATCTGGGGGTGCAGGTTGCCCGGGGGTGGGGGAGGCTTCGCAGGGACAACATCACTACTTTGGTGGGGAGAGTGAAAGCCGATCTGGCAAGGTGGGATGGTCTCCCTCTGTCACTGGCGGGTCGGGTACAGGTGGTTAAAATGAATGTGTTGCCGCGATTTCTGTTTATTTTTCAATGCCTACCGATTTTCCTGCCAAAGTCTTTTTTCAGGGAGATTGAGGGAAAGATTACCTCATTCATCTGGGGAGGGAAGGTGGCCAGAGTGAGAACGGTGCTGGTACAGAGGGGAAGGCAGGCAGAGGGTTTGGGTCTCCCGAACCTGTTGTGCTACTACTGGGCGGCGAATGTGGAGAAGGTGCAGAGCTGGGTCAGAGGGGTTGATTTTCAGTGGGTCAGAATGGAGAAGAGTTTGTGCAGGGGGTCGGGGCTGAAGGCACTAGCAACAGCACCGCTCCCAATAGCTCCGGGGAAATACTCAGGGAGTCCGGTAATAATAGCTTCATTGAAAATCTGGAGGCAGTTTCGCCAACACTTCGGGTTGGGTTTCGGGTCAAGGGAAATGCCGATTCGGGGTAACCACAGATTTGAGCCAGGGAGGTGGGATGGAAGTTTTCGGAAATGGGAAGAGGGGGATTAAGGCACTAAAAGATTTGTTTCTTCGGGGTCGGTTTGCAGGATTGAGGGAGCTGGAAATGAAGTATGGGCTGGAGCAGGGAGAAGTGTTTAGGTACATGCAGGTTCGGGATTTTGCCAGGAAGGAGATACAGAGCATCCCAGAGGAACCGGCTTCCACATTGCTGCAGGAGGTGTTGACGACAAGGGGACTGGAGAAGGGGGCAGTGTCAGCGGTGTACGGAGCTATTTTGGAAGAGGATAAGGCACCACTGGAAGGGATCAAAGCAAAGTGGGAGGAAGAGCTGGGAGAGGTTATAGAGGAGGGGGTCTGGTGTGAGGTGCTCCGGAGAGTGAATGCCTCCACCTCATGTGTGAGGTTGGGGCTAATACAGCTGAAGGTGGTATATAGAGCGCACCCTTTGAGGGCGAGGATGAGCCAATTTTTTGAAGGAGTAGAGGATGTGTGTGAGCGTTGCGGGGGGCCCGCTAATCATGTTCATATGTTTTGGTCCTGTCCAAAGCTAGGGGAGTACTGGAAGGAGGAGTTTAGGGTAGTTTCCAAGGTGGTGCTGTAGCCAGTTAAAATGGCTAACTTCCGATTTAGAATGGCCAACCCCGATTTAAAATGGCGAACGGAAAAGGCTGATGTGAAACTCAGTCAACAGGACTCAAACAAGCAGCTGCAGGTAAAACTGTGTATTTGCCTCTGGGAAGGCCAGACAGAATCGATACCTGCAGCCATCAGCATCACAAAACACCAGCCATCTGAATATTAATTAGCAATCCCCGGGAATAATGTGCAACAAATTAGACACACAAAGCCAACCCAGACTTTCCGGCGCCAGCAGGAGCTTACACAAAGAGAGGTGAACGACCACCGCAAAACCACCCATCGATCAAGGAATCGCTCCAGCATTGGAGAATATCGAACCAAGTGATTGGGACAAAGTCCAATCACTTGGAACCACGTACAGGGTCCGCCCCGAAAGGCGGGAAGCCCCTGGGGACTATAAGAATAGAGTCCAAGTTCAAATCGACCCTTCTTCATCCTTCCGCACCCTTCGAGACCCTTCTGCTGACCCTCTGCAACAACCGCTCAAATCGTAAGTCTTACTTCAACGCTCGCTACGAGATAGGCGCTCCATGCTATCGACCTGTACCAGCTTCGAATCCCACAGGCTCAGAACCCATACGAAAGGCCATTCGTTTCCCTGACCTGGTGGGCCTTTCCCAAAGTTAAGTATTGGCCTGTTAGTTGTAGGAAGTAGCTTAGAAGTAGAATTAATGTATAAGTATTGATTACTGTATATAATAAACGGCGGTATCAGAAAGATACCTGGCGACTCAAGAACAAAGGTGATAGAACAAGAACAATTAAACTAAGGCTAAAGTTAGCAACAGTGCGTGTGAAACTGGACCCGGGTCCCCGGGAGGCCATATTCGGGGTGTCGGACCAGCCAGAGTTGGAAACCGGTGCAGAGGCAGTTATCATAGCCTTCGCCTCGTTGATCGCCCAAAGGCGGATCCTGCTGGGATGGAGAGCAGCCTCTCCACCCAGTGCCCTGGCATGGCGGGGGACCTGTTGGAATACGTGACCCTTGAGAAGGTTAAGTTCAAACTGAGGCGAAGCTGAGAGGGGTTCTACAAGTCATGGGCACTATTTATTATGCACTTTCAAGAACTGGATAACATCGAACATTAGTTGGGGGGGGAATGGGTGGGAGGGTTGGGGGGAGGGGGACTGTGTATATTAAGGGTGACTATGGGTAATCCCTGATTCCTTTTTGTCATTTGTTTATGTAAACATGCGGGCTGATGTTTGGGGGTTGGTGGGCGGATGGGATCGTTGTTATTATGGGGATTGACATAACTTGCTGATTATTGTTTATTGTTGATGGGTGTAAATGGGGGAGAAAATGTGAAAAAGGAGGAGAATAAAAATATTTTTTAAAAACAAACAAATGAGGTTGGCTGTTTATAGCAGCTTGATGTGTGCAAATTGGCTGCCACATTTACTTCATTACAAAAGTGGCTGCACTTCAAAGGCACTTCATAAATTTTGAGACACATTGAGGTTGTGGAAGTCCCATAGAATCCCTACAGTACAGAAGGAGGCCACTCAGCCCATCTATGCACCGATCCTTCGAAAGAGCACCCTACCTAGGCCCACTCCCACACCCTGGGCGAAATTCTCCGGAAACGGCGCGATGTCCGCGGACTGGCGCCCAAAACGGCGCAAATCAGTCGGGCATCGCGCCGCCCCAAAGGTGCGGAATGCTCTGCATCTTTGGGGGCCGAGCCCCAACCTTAAGGGGTTAGGTCGGCGCCGGACGAATTTCCGCCCCGCCAGCTGGCGGAAAAGGCCTTTGGTGCCCCGCCATCTGGTGCGGAAATGACAGCTCCGGGCGGCGCATGCGCGGGAGCGTTAGCAGCCGCTGACGGCATTCCCGCGCATGCGCATTGGAGGGAGTCTCCTCCGCCTCCGCCATGGTGGAGAACTTGGCGAAGGCGGAAGGGCAAGAGTGCCCCCACGGCACAGGCCCGCCCGCAGATCGGTGGGCCCCGATCACGGGCCAGGCCACCGTGGAGGCACCCCCCGGGGCCAGATCGCCCCGCGCCCCTCCCAGGACCCAGGAGCCCGCCCGCGCCACCTTGTCCCGCCGGTAAGGTAGGTGGTTTAATCTACGCCGGCGGGACAGGCATTTTAGCGGCGAGACTTCGGCCCATCCAGGCCGGAGAATCGCGCGGGGGGGCCCGCCAACCGCCCCGCGATTCCCGCCCCCGCCGAATATCCGGTGCTGGAGACTTCGGCAACCAGCGGGGGCGGGATTCACGCCAGCCCCCGCTGATTCTCCGACCCGGCGGGGGTTCGGAGAATCTCGCACCCTATCCCTGTAATCCCATGCAATTCATCATAGCCAGTCCACCTGCACATCTTTGGACTGTGGGAGGAAACCAGAGCACCCGGAGGAAACCCACACAGAGAAAGTGCAAACTCCACACAGACTGTCACCAAGGCCTGAATTGAACTAGTGCCAACAATTGTGCCACCCTACCGCCCACCCATGCCATCTTTTCCAGTGCTGCATAAAGGCAAGTTCTTCCCTGTTCTAGTTTTTAATTTCCATTTCCTGTGTCAAAATCTCCCTAATGAATCTTTTGAAAACGTACAAAATGTGATTTAGTCATGATCAATCATTTCAATACTTTGTGAAGGTTAAGAAGAAATGATTGCTTTAAAAGAACCGTATTGAAACTGTAGCTGCTTTCACTGATATCACATTGAAAATCACTTGAATGTAGACTGCTTGCTTCAAAAGAATTTGGGATCAGAGAAAAAGCAAGATGCCCGATTGTAAGTAAATCAGAAAAGAATACTAGCGAAAACGGACATGTTTTTATAGTTCAATTCTCGCAAACACATTTTCAAACTAAAACTTAATTTGGCATTGCAGAAATAAATCGCTAAATTGTCTTTAGGCACACTCGCTTGCATTTTGATCTCTGAGTAATAATGCTGTTGAATGAATTACTCATTTCTTTATCAGCAAGTTGCTGACATTCCTGTTCATCTTCACTGTGTGATCCTCAATGTGACATTGAGATGATAGTAACCATTCTGAGCTGCACAATTCAGGTCAGATTTCCCAGTCTGAATTTTGTGCCCGTCAAGGACTATTGAAAGTGTGAAAATCACAGCCAGTGATGGCAAGTTTCCTGACATCTGGAGACAAGTTTTCAATTAGCTCCAGAGGGTGAACCCCAGATTTCTTGCTCCCGGCAACGCTTTGCCATCTCCAGGCCATTTTCAAGGAGACCAGGTCAGAGGCAGAGCAGTTAGCTGCTGGCAAGCGGGTAGCTGATGTGTTGGGTGCTCTGGTGTATATTATGACAGTAGCCAGCTGAAAGAAAAAAAGGACCTATAAAATACCCTCTCCCGTGCCATATTTTCCAGTTGACAGGTGGCAATGTTGCTGAAGGTCAGCACGGTAGCACAAGTGGATACCACTGTGGCTTCACATCGCCAGAATCCCAGGTTCGCTTTCCCGCTTGGTCACTGTCTGTGTGGAGTCTGCACGTTCTCCCCGTTTCTGCGTGGGTTTCCTCCGGGTGCTCTGGTTTCCTCCCACAGTCCAAAGACGTGCAGGTTAGGTGGATTGGCCATGATAAATTGCCCTTAGTGACCAAAAAGGTTAGGAGGGGTTATTGGGTTATGGGGATAGGGTGAAAGTGAGGGCTTAAGTGGGTCGGTGCAGACTCGATGGGCCGAATGGCCTCCTTCTGCACTGTATGTTCTATGTTCGATGAAGTAGCTGAAACACTACCAGTGAAAGATGGGGTGTCCTCATAGCAAACCAATGCATTACAGCTCCTGAACACTTAACATTTCCACCTATCCATTCCCACCCCATCCTCATTCGCACCTGCCACCAGTGTTGAAAGATGCTGCGATCTGCATCTGCAGAGCTCCCGCTGGACAGGATCCACCTCCATAATGGCAGCCTGGCAACTGTTAAGGGCACGGCTGAAGATAAATGTTGAGTTGTTCAATTGTTTGCATGTCCTTGATAAGTATGTACCTGTCAGGCAGGGAGGAAGTGGTCGAGCAAGGGAACCGTGGTTTACTAAGGCAGTCGAAACACTTGTCAAGAGGAAGAAGGAGGCTTATGTAAAGATGAGACATGAAGGTTCAGTTAGGGCGCTCAAGAGTTACAAGTTAGCTAGGAATGACCTAAAGAGAGAGCTAAGAAGAACCAGGAGGGGACATGAGAAGTCTTTGGCAGGTAGGATCAAGGATAACCCTAAAGCTTTCTATAGATATGTCAGGAATAAAAGAATGATTAGGGTAAGAGTAGGGCCAGCCAAGGACTGTTGTGCTTGGGAAGTTGTGCTTGGAGTCCGAGGAGATAGGAGAGGTGCTAAATGAATATTTTTCGGCAGTATTCACACAGGAAAAAGACAATGTTGTCGAGGAGAATACTGAGATTCAGGCTACTAGACTAGAAGGGCTTGCGGTTCATAAGGAGGAGGTGTTAGCAATTCTGGAAAGTGTGAAAATAGATAAGTCCCCTGGGCCGGATGAGATTTATCCTAGGATTCTCTGGGAAGCTAGGGAGGAGATTGCTGAGCCTTTGGCTTTGATCTTTAAGTCATCTTTGTCTACAGGAATAGTGCCAGAAGACTGGAGGATAGCAAATGTTGTCCACTTGTTCAAGAAGGGGAGTAGAGACAACCCCGGTAACTATAGACCAGTGAGCCTTACTTCTGTTGTGGACAAAATCTTGGAAAGGTTTATAAGAGATAGGGTGTATAATCATCTGGAAAGGAATAATTTGATTAGACATAGTCAACACGGTTTTGTGAAGGGTAGGTCATGCCTCACAAACCTTATTGAGATCTTTGAGAAGGTGACCAAACAGGTGGATGAGGGTAAAGCAGTTGATGTGGTGTATATGGATTTCAGTAAAGCGTTTGATAAGGTTCCCCACGGTAGGCTACTGCAGAAAATACGGAAGCATGGGATTCAGGGAGATTTAGCAGTTTGGATCAGAAATTGGCTAGCTGGAAGAAGACAAAGGGTGGTAGTTGATGGGAAGTGTTCAGACTGGAGACCAGTTACTAGTGGTGTACCACAAGGATCTGTTTTGGGGCCACTGCTGTTTGTCATTTTTATAAATGACCTGGAGGAGGGCGTAGAAGGATGGGTGAGTAAATTTGCAGATGACACTAAAGTTGGTGGAGTTGTGGACAGTGCGGACGGATGTTACAAGTTACAGAGCGACATAGATAAGCTGCAGCGCTGGGCTGAGAGGTGGCAAATGGAGTTTAATGCAGAAAAGTGTGAGGTGATTCATTTTGGAAGGAATAATAGGAAGACAGAGTACTGGGCTAATGGTAAGATTCTTGGCAGTGTGGATGAGCAGAGAGATCTCGGTGTCCATGTACATAGATCCCTGAAAGTTGCCACTCAGGTTGAGAGAGTTGTTAAGAAGGCGGACGGTGTGTTAGCTTTTATTGGTAGAGGGATTGAGTTTCAGAGCCATGAGGTCATGTTGCAGCTGTACAAAACTCTGGTGCGGCCGCATTTGGAGTATTGCGTGCAATTCTGGTCACCGCATTATAGGAAGGATGTGGAAGCATTGGAAAGGGTGCAGAGGAGATTTACCAGAATGTTGCCTGGTATGGAGGGAAGATCTTATGAGGAAAGGCTGAGAGACTTGAGGCTGTTTTCGTTCGAGAGAAGGTTAAGAGGTGACTTAATTGAGGCATACAAGATGATCAGAGAATTGGATAGGGTGGACAGTGAGAGCCTTTTTCCTCGGATGGTGATGTCTAGCACGAGGGGACATAGCTTTAAATTGAGGGGAGATAGATATAAGACAGATGTCAGAGGTAGGTTCTTTACTCAGAGAGTAGTAAGAGCGTGGAATGCCCTGCCTGCAACAATAGTGGACTCGCCAACACTAAGGACATTCAAATGTCATTGGATAGACATATGGACGATAAGGGAATAGCGTAGATGGGCTTTAGAGTGGTTTCACAGGTCGGCGCAACATCGAGGGCCGAAGGGCCTGTACTGTGCTGAAATGTTCTATGTTCTAATTCCCAGAAGGGAAACTTGAAACAAGTGCCCTTGCGTTTGTGTTTGCAATTTGTATGGCATGAGTTTGAAATCCGGAAATAATGTGCCTGACTACTTGTAATTGATTTACAGCAAAGTAAATGTTTATTAAGAAATAGGAGAAAACAGAAATTGGAGAAAACAGAAACACAGTGCCTATACTTAAACAATGCTAAACAACCGTATATCAGCTACCTTTAGAACAAATCTTCCCCCTCTGTTCAGCAACATCTTATAGATTTTAAGATCTATTGAAGTCCAGTAATTTTTACTACATAGTGTCTTTCATTCTCTCTTGGGGTGCCCTCTGAAGATAACAGCACCTGGATTTTCAGGTCTGGCGTCATTCAACACTGCTTGCTGGGAATTTGACCAGCTATTCCTGCTGTCTGCTGAGATCTAAAACAGCTTCCTTCATAGGTTTCAGTATCTCCTCAAATACATTCTTTCCTGTTGATCTCTCCATTGTCTCACCCAGTTTCTTTAGAACTGCTCTCTCCCAGAATTAATTTACTTTACTTTACTTTAGCTTTTAGAGTTCAAAAGAGAAGTAAACTAACTTCATCCAGACTTTACTGATGACATCTTTCTTTCACACCTTGCATGCATCCTTTGAATTACAACAACCCATTCAAATCTATCCATGTTCTGTAATCATCTTTACTATAGTTGACCTCTGCTTAAGGAGTTATTAGGTCAGGTGGAAGGCATGCTTTAAAGAGTGCATTTAAAGAAAGCAAGAGAGATCGAGAGGGTTTGGTTGTAATATTACAGCAGTGATTACATTGGCTTCATTGGCTAAAAAGCACTTTGGACAGCCTGAGGTCATAAAAGGTGTTATGTTAATGAAACTCTTTCCTTATTCTATGAGGGAAAGAATTCCGTAAATTAGAGCACAGACAGCTGAAAGCACAGCTACCAATCGCTAATCTGTCCGTCCTGAGATGCTGATCCCAAAACAAGATGCATAGATAAGTAATACTTTACAGGATTATCTTATTACTATTCGGTTGCTGTACTAATTCGACAGTCTACTTGAAAGTTAGATTTTTAGCACTCAATTTTGGTCTGAATTGCCGATTACCAGGGCAGCACGGTGGCGCAGTGGTTAGACTCGGGTTCGATCCCGGGTCACTGTCCGCGTGGAGTTTGCAGATTCTCCCCATGTCTGTGTGGGTCTCACCCCCACAACCCAAATATGTGTAGGATGGGTGGATTGGCCAAGCTAAATTGGTGCGTATTTGGGAAAAAAAAGAATTGGGCACTCTAAAGTGAAAAAAGTTGATTTGCCAATTACAATAATTTAATATTGTCTGGACACATGACAACAGACGTCTGCAAGTTTAGGACTCGAACATTACTTCAATGAAACTTTTATGGAGCAGTATGGATGTGGATCCCACACACACCTATTCCAGTCAAGGTGTGGTGTGTGCTGTTGTTAACTTTCGGTTGGTTCAATTGGCTCTGTTTTATAACCTATGCTCTCGAGTTGCCAGGTATCTTTATGATACCGCCACGAGGTTCAAGTTCAAGTAATGATCAATAACTCAATACACCGATTAGTAAGATTTAAATCAAAGCACATTTATTATACACATTAATCGCTACTCATGCACAAATTCTACGTCTAAGCTACTTCTACAACTAACAGGCCTATACTTAACTTCAGACTGGCCCACCAGGTCAGGGGATCAAATGGCCTTTCGTTCGGGTTCTGAGTCTGCGGGATTCAAAGTTGGTACGGATTGATAGCTAGGAGCACCTATCTTGTAGCGAGCGTTGACTTAAGACTTACGATCTCTCGGCGGCCACTGGACCGGTCACGGTCAATGTTGATTCGCGTTGCTGGGTGACCCGGTCAGGAAGAAGAGGGGTGATTTGAATTTGGGGCTTAACTTTATAGTCCCCAGGGGCAACCCGCCTTTCGGGGCGGACCCTGTACCTGGTTCTAAGTGATTGGACTTTTTTCCAATCGCTTGGTTCGATTTCTCCAATACTGGAGCGGTTCCCTGATCGATGGGCGGTCTTGAGGTGTCCGTTAACCTCTTTTGTGTTGGCTCCTGCTGGCGCCGGGGAGTCTGGCTTGGCTTTGTTTATCCCAAATGTTTTGATTGTTCGTGGGGATTGCTCATTAGTATGTAGATGGCTACTACATTATTATGCTGATGGTCGCTGGTATCGATGCTGTCTGGGCTTTTTGCAGAGTTTAATACACAGTAACTTGCACCTGCCAGTTTCTGCCTGTTTTGGCTGAATTTCCCTTCAGCCTTTGCTGTTCTCCATTTTAAATCGGGACTTGGCCTACTCAGGTGGCTACACACCCTCCTTGTGATCCTAACGCGAAGCGTGAAGGATCACATAACTGCGTTGTTTTTCATTCCCTGACCTGGCGAGCACTCTTTTATGGCCTCTACAGTGACCATATCTATGCAAAAATGTTTTAACTGACAATTCTGAGGAGCGCAATGTCAAACAGGGACATGCATTACAAAACAAGAAAATCGGAACCTCTAACTACCTTTAATAAACTACACTCACTCAAACATTTCATCACACTAACTTCCTAAACCATACAAACAAAATCATAGCAGTATTATACACATTTTCCTGGCTTGGCAGTCAAGCTCAGGATTGTACAATTGCTGATGAACATTTCTTTATTTACAACAAAACGCAAATGAATGCTCTTTATTATAGATCGCGGGGGTCGGGGTCTGGTCATATCCGAAAATAGGGGATCTTATTCTAAATACCCCGGGGTGCGAGCGCGGTAGGCTCTCCTTCTCCATTTTCTCAGACGAATAGTCTGCACGAAGCAGCAGAGTATCGCCAATACCAATTGGGATTCTATCAAGTAGGACAGGGAGTGCCAGGTTATAAACCTGTCACACCAAGATGGTGTGGTGTCGCTTGTGACTGGGCTCTGAGTACTGTGGGGAAGTGAATCATTAACAGCTGGGGGGTTGAGGTCAGGGGGTTCGCGTTCACGTGCAACCAAATGTCCATTAGAGTTATGAGCCACGCAAAGGATGTCCTCATGGTTCTTCTTCTTTCACTTCTCTTCTCTTCTCTTCTCTGGTCCTGGAGCTTCTGGAGTTCTGTGGGATCAAGCATAGTGTCTGTTACTATCTTGGTTTAATATCTCGTATGATAGCCTGTCTGTCCTTTAGTGCCAATTACTCCCTTTATAATTGGTCACTATGTGTGACTCCCTCATTTTATTTTCAAAAACCGAATTTCAGGACAAGACAAACTTACAAATACTGAACCAGTGCGAGCCGTCTCGCAGGCTGTGCGATTTACCATCCAAATGTTTGAGGATGTAAATAGCAGAGGGTCACCTGAAAACAAAACAAAACGTTTTGAACAAAACTTGCCAAAATTAGGTGTGTATGGGCCGCGACGGGTACGATTTGGATGGAGTCCCCGGGTAGGACGGCGACCAATGCCGTGTGTGCCCTACCCGAGCATAGCTGACCAGAGGAGGGTTCCCAGGCAGGGCGGGTCCCCATGCCGCTTCTCCACTGCCTGAGCAACCGACAAGAACGGGCAAGAAATGTAGTCATCGTGGGGGGTTGCCGTATTGGTTCGTCTTTCGAACCAGAAGGGCAGTTACGAATGGGGGTCTGTGTTCCTGTCGACAGACGAGTTCCTCTGAACTGGCGTGTGGGACATTAACAAGTCTCTGTGGACAAACTAGTTCCTCTGAACTAGCGTCTGGCCAAACTAGTTTCTCTGACTGCCAGTGGGCGTCAGAAGGGTGGTGGCGTGGGGCCGTGGCCCCACCCGGCTTACTCACTCTTCCAACTTCTTCCATCGGGCAGGAGATACAGAAGTCTGAGAACACGCACAAACAGCTTCTTCCCCACTGTCACCAGACTCCTAAATGACCCTCTTATGGACTGACTTCATTAACACTACACCCTGTATGCTTCATCCGATGCCAGTGCTTATGTAGTTACATTGTAGATGTTGTGTTGCCCTATTATGTATTTTCTTTTATTCCCTTTTCTTCTCATGTACTTACTTAATGATCTGTTGAGCTGCTCGCAGAAAAATACTTTTCACTGTATCTCGGTACACGTGACAATAAACAAATCCAATCCAATCCAATCCAAACATGCTGCAGGTTCCATCAGAAAGGACACCGTTTTCTCCCAAGCGGTTCCTTTTAAAACATCATCTGGACTCCTCAGTTATCGGTTGCGAACAGGTTCGCAAAGGGGTTCTCGTTTTTGGAGTCAGACTCAAAGTCGTAATCTTCTGCCAGATGCCAAACTCTCGAGTGTATCAGGGCTGATAGGGCTGCTTGGTATGATTTGGGATCGCTCTCGTCATTCCGGACGAGTCTGTACGAATTATCTCGGTGCCAATAGGTGGTGTCTAGTTCTGTGGGGACGGAATCGGGGTCGTCATTGTAGCTCGGTGGTCGGTGGTGGGGTTTGTTTAGGGAAGCGATCATGAAGGGATCACTCGAATCGTGGTCAGAGTCGCTGGGTGTGGGTCCTGTTGCATGGGGATAGTAGGAAAGTGTGCTGTGGCTATTGTCCGAGTCACAGTCACTGTCTCTGCTGCTGCAGTCTGTGGACGTTCCGAGGCAGAGTGTATATTTCGGGGGTGGAGTCGAGGTCGAGTCCGTGGCTGAGCTGGACGTGTTGGGGGAGGGTAGGGTTACGTTGGCTGTGGGCGGGGCGTGGTCTGCTGCGTCGAGCATGACATGGTGTGTGTGGTTAGACTGTGTTCCATATGCCTTCAGCTGGTTGATATGGAACCACGCAGTCTTTCCATTGGGGTACTTTATCTTGTAGACGGAAGGGCTTACTTTGTCCGCAATGGAGTACGGACCCGAATACTTAGGTGACAGGAATGTGCTGGGGTTGTATACGGAGAGCAAGACTTGCTGTCCTACACTGAACTCAGTCGCATGCACTGTCTTATCGAAACAGGCCTTGCTCTGTTTCTTTCTTGTGGCCAATTTCACTGCGGCTGCTAGCTGAGCCGTTTTAACATTTGCCACTAATTGTTCCACTGCTTTCTCGTGTGTGAGGGCCGTCACTTCTCGGGGCTGGTCAAATCTAAACCTAATAAAAATTCTGTGCCTTTCATGGGGCGTCCAGTCATGAGGGTGTGTGGGGTGTAACCTGTAGAGGTTGAAACTGTGTTTCGCAAAAACATCAGCGCAAAAGGGAGGACTGAGTCCCAAGTGGTGTTTTGCTGGACCATTTTTCTGAGGGTTGATTTTAGGGTCCGATTCATGCGCTCCACGATGCCACTCGACTGGGGGTGGTATGCAATGTGGAATTTTTGGGTAATGCAAAATATCGTGAGGACGTTCTTCATGACACGTCCCGTAAAATGGGAACCTTGGTCGGATTCAATACTGCGGGGGAGTCCCCATCTCGTAAAGATGTGGTGGGTTAAGATCTTGGCTGTGGTCTTTGCCGTGTTAGTTCTGGATGGGAATGCTTCCACCCATTTTGTAAATGTGTCTATCACAACGAGTACATACTTATAACCATTCCTGCAAGGGAGCAATGGTCCAATATAATCAATCTGGAGGTTAGTCCAGGGGCCATTAACAGGTCGGGTGTGACAAAGCTGAGCCTTTTTGGCATATCTGTCCGGATTGTTCTGGGCACAGATAAGACAATTCTTAACATAGTGAGTAACATCTTCCTTTAAACTCGGCCACCAGCAGAGCTGTCTGAGGTGGGCTGTAGTGGGATCGATTCCCTGATGTCCATGACTGTCATGGAACAAACAAATCAGTTGATTCCTGTCCTGTTCAGGAACCACATAAAGGGTGTCTTTTAACACCACACCGTCATGTGTGGTCAGTGTATTCTTAAACCTATCAAAAGGTGCTGGGAATCTTCCTTTTAAAATCTCCCTGAGATTGCTATCCTGCTTCTGGGCCTGCACTAAATCCTCAATATTAGTCTGCGAGACCTGAACTGCATTTACTGGTGCGCTTTCGGGGGGTGTCCAAAAATATCCATGCCTGGAACTTGCTTTAGCCAGTACGTCGGCTTTTACATTTCATGGGGGGGAGGAACGATGGTGACTTCGAACTTTGACTATTCCAAAGGTCCTGTTCTGTGCTCGCTCTATAACGTGACGGAGCAATGGGGCTGAAGGGAGGGGTTTTCCGTCTGCAGAAACAAATACTCTTGCTTTCCACAGGGGTAGGAATTCTGTCAGGCTGTTGCAGACATAGAGGCTGTCCGAATATATGTCTGCTGGGCTGGGGAAGGAATCTGGGTGTTCCACTATGTATGCGATGGCCGCAAGTTCTGCTGCCTGTGCGCCTAAGTGTCCTGGAAGTTTTATTGCTATTTCTTCTAGGGCACGTCCCTGCGCGTCCTCGACATAACTACCGCATCCTGTTATGCGCTTCCCGTCTAATATTGTGGAAGATCCATCCACATATATTCTAATGGGTTCGCACGTGTCTGTGTGCTTGGGGCTCTGGGTTGAACTACCTATCTTTCTGGGGGGTGTTTTAGCAATAAGGATGTGTTGTGGTGTGGAGAGATAATTTCACATTCATGGGGGGTTCCGGGGTACTGTAGGTTGTTGGCTAAAAAGGTGTGGGTCCTTTTAACAGTGATGTCCCGTCCCTGCAAAAGAAGGGTCCATCTAGCTGCTCTTATCTGGCTAACTGTACCGTCCTTGAGTCGTCCGTCCAGTAAAAGTTGGGTGGGGGTGTGTTCTGTGAGGATTGTGATGGGATTCAGTCCGGTAATGTAAGAAAAATACTGTACTGCCCAAAAAACTGCGAGCAGGTGCCTGTCACAGGCTGAAAATCCCTGCTCCACAGCATCTAAAACTCTGGAGGCGTAAGCCACGGGCCATAACTGTTTGTGACGTTCCTGGAGGAGCACAGCCGAAAGGGTGCGGTCTGTGCTTGCTATCTCTATACCGTAAGGGGAAAGTGGGTCTGGAACTTGTCGTGCGGGGGCTGCTATGAGTGCTTGTTTCAAAGAGTCCACAGCATCCGTATGCTGCGGAAGCCATTCCCAGGGGGCTCCTTTCTTTAGGATGTCTGAGAGGGGTGCTGCCTTGCTGGCGAAACCGTCAATGTGGTTTCGGCAGTAGCCAACCAGTCCTAAAAACAACCAGAGGGCTGAAACTTTCTGGGGAAGGGGCAATTTAGCAATCGAGTCAATCCTTTTGTGCTCGATCTCCCATTTACCGTGCGTGATAATTGTTCCCAAATATATCACCTTATGTTCCAAAATCTGGGCCTTTTTGGGGTTAATTTTACATCCGATTGCTTGTAGGAATTCCAGGAGTTCGGACAGAAGCTCGATGTGCTCTTCCTTGGTGTCTGTCTGCAGCAGTAGGTCGTCTACGTACTGGACCAGACATTGGTCTAATAAGCTCTAATAAGCTGTTGATTACTTTTGAGATTTCTCCCTCTGCCTCTTGGGGAAATCCATATTGTTTTTGGGGTCTAGGGTCAGGTCCTGTGATTTATACTGAACCAGTCATCCGGCCACAGTCGTGTTTGTTGGTCGCGAATGCTGTCCTGTTCTTTTGTAAAACTGCCCTAACCTGCTTGTCCGTGCTAAGCGTGGTCGGGTTGAACCAAAATTCGCCTACTGCGCTAATTTTGTTGGCGTATTCCCCTATTGTGAGCGTTGCGGGGGCTCTTGCAGATTTTGCCATTTTCCAGACACATTGATTGACTGGATCAAAGGACAGGTTGTGGGAATTCATAAAATCAATTCCCAAAATGTGTTCTGCTGTGTGGGGTAGATCGACTAAGACTACGGGTGCTTGGTGGTGATGGTGCCAATTTGAATGGGTACAGGGGCTGTGATGTGTCCCTGCTGTGAGTGGCCTGTAAAGCCGCTGAGGGTGATGGTGGCTGTAGTGGGCCATGTGTCCTTTTGAAACATGGTGGAGGAATTTATTTGGTGCGGAACCCTCCTGTGTCCCAGAGAAATTCAATGGGCTGTCCCCAAATTTTTGCTGCAACTACCGGTCGTCCGGACCCATCCCAAAGGGTATTGCAGACCCAACTGGGAGAGCCCGAACACCGTCAGTCCGTTCCGTTCAGGTCCGTCTGATCTGAATGGGTGCTCACACTATGTATGGGCTCTGTCTTATTCTTACTTAGAGTGCCCGTCTGCTGGGCTCTGCGGCTTTCGTGGGGCACTGCATTCTCTTGCAAAGTGTCCCAACTGTCCACAGTTGTTAACACTCCTGTGACTTTTGTGGGGTGCTGTTCTTTCCTTCATTTACCCATGCTGGGTTCTGGTGTGATTTTACTGCTTGTATGTCTGCTTCTGCCTGCTTTTCTTCGGGATTTTTAACTGTCGGTTTGTTTTGTACAGACTGCTCCCAGGTGCGGGACACTCTTTTTACGACCTATTTCTCATTATGGGCCTCCTCTGAGGGATCATAATTCGCACAAGCTTTTTGTCCTGTTTCTGTGGCATGGGAGATAAGGGTGCGGGTCCATTTGGCCATGTTGTCTGGGGACAAATGGGCGTGGTCTAAGTCTCCAAAAACTGCTGCAAAATGGATCCACAGGCGTCCAGCAAATGCTGTGGGGTGCTCGGTTTTCTTTTGCCTGCATTTATTGAGGCCATCTACGGGGTCACCCCTGTTATACGCGATCGCGTCTAGGATCGCGGTATGCATTTCTGCAAGGGTGCCTCCTCCTACATTCTGTGGGTCGGGAAGGGCTACTACGACCGAAGGGTCTAGACTCAAAACTGCGAGCTTTACGTGCTCTCGCTCATCCAGGCCGTACATGGTCGCCTGCTGCTTTACTCTGGCAAAGAAGTGGTGGGGATCTGAGGTGGGGAGGAACGGTATGATTTTCTCGCACGCGTCCCGTAATTGGGTTACTGTTAAGGGGTGGTATACAAAAATTCTGTGTTGTCTGATGTGGCTGTGCAGTGGGTGGTTACTGGGTTCATTGGAGCCTGAACTATCTGCTCTGTGGGGGGTTTGGGCGCTTTTTTCTTTTGTGGCTTTCCCTGCTCACATGTTCCCTGAACATATCTCTGCGCTGTCTCATTTATCTCTTCCCAATCAGGGCCGTCTTCCTCATCTAACTTTGCTCCAAAGGTTTCCTGGAATCCTTTCTGAACTGAAAGCAGAGATTGCAGCTCTGCAATCTGCTTCCGGCACTTTGCGTGGTCTAGTGAGCTTTGTCTTTGCTCTGTGGTGGCAGCATGGAGTGCTCTTAACGCTGCCTTCAGGTCACTACATTGCCTCTGCAATGCCTCTCCCTGCTTCTCGATTTCTTCTCATACCAGGACTGCACGTTGCGTGTCCTGATAGGCCTTTTCATACTGGGACTGGAAGCTGCTTAAGTGCGCCAGACAAGACTGGTCTGCCCACTTGGCATCATCCACCTCTCCATCTTTTGCTGCCAACTTCCTCCTTAGCTCTACGTTCCCTCTATCTACCTCACTAACATCGACCTTGCTCATTCGATGTATGCCTTCTATCTCTTTCCGGAGCGTCCTAACGACCTCCTCTGTGCCTCGCAATTGTGCCAAGCAGGACACGATTGCCATCGGCTTGCGAACTTTTCCTAAGCTCTTCTTATGAATCTCGCTCAGGTTCTCCCACCAAGTATGTCCTATACTCCCGAGATCTGTTTCCTCGTTGTTACAGAATTCGCTCCAAAGGGGCCATCCTTTCCCTTTGGGGTACTTCCTGATTTCTTCCTCCCATACGGGACATTGTCCTACTCTACTGCCGCTGGTCGCTGCGACCGCAAGTTCCTCTGGGTTCATGAGGCGTTGCATTGCCTGCATTGCCATCTTTCTTATATGAATGCTTCTTTTAAATTTGGAACAAGGGGCATTAAGGCGGTGCTATAATTACCGGTACGACTTTCGCCCAGATGCTGTCTGGGCTTTTTGCAGAGTTTAATACACAGTAACTTGCACCTGCCAGTTTCTGCCTGTGTTGGCTGAATTTCCCTTCAGCCTTTGCTGTTCTCCATTTTAAATCGGGACTTGGCCAACTCAGGTGGCTACAGTGCTGGCTGACACTCAGCAGCAGGTTTCAAAATGGCTCAAGGCCTAAGTGAGAGGCTACGCACAGGTTTCTAGAAGCATCATTGGAAGAGATAGTGGAGGAAGAGGAATATTCCCCTCCCCATAATGGAGAAGGTACCTGTCCACCAACGCCCTCTCCCTCTTTCTCCCTCTCTTGCAGCTGCCGGTGCTGCCTGCCCTATCTTCACCTTCCATTCCTCCTGCAGACCAAGAGAGAACCTGCTCGCAAGATGCCCATTCACATTTTGTCCTGATGACTCCTATAAGGTGTTCAATCGGTGCTGTACCACAGCTTTTCAGGTGAAGTCAACAGAAAATTTCCAAAATAAAATGGTGATGGAGTACTGGGGAAGCTGTGACTGTCTGAGAAAGCCTCTCAACGTGTTTCAAAAGTCCTCTTAAACCACCAGCAGCAAGTGAACAATACAAGGTGATTAAAACCTTGAAGGCACTCAAGATCCTCTGCCATTAACCCACAACCTTTTTGGTCGCTGTTAGGAGAGGGCGTTAAGTCAAACGCTAACCATCAAGATGTGTGAAGCACTGTTAATGAGCACCGGGTGCAGGCAATTTAAGTAGCAATGCGTCCCTTAACAATCCTCCGAGGAACAGCTACTAATGCAAGGTTCAACCCCTTCACCAGTTGGTACCTTGCATTAAATGCAGGCTAAACTGGCCCTTCAGCTTAAACCTCACCTTGGCCATTGCAAAGGCTCTTAGACACCGAATGTAAAAAGTGGAAAATAGGCTCCTGATGCACTATCAATTACGACGAGACAAGAGTAGAATGTAATCAAGGCTTTATTACACAGAGATGTGTGGCCTCCTACAGCAGCTTACGAAATGGCTGCTGTTCGGAGAGCACACACATTTATACTCCGCCTACTGGGCGGAGCCAGCAGGCAGGGATCTGCCCCCATACCTTTAGTACAGGGACCTTACCGTAATACCCATATATACAATATAATACAACAGAAGTGACTACCACAGCTTCATAAACTGTAATGGGTATCTTAGCTTATAAACATCAAACTTCTTATCTTACATGTAGAATTAACAAATAACTTTGTTATACACACAGATCATGTTTCAAAGTCTGAATGGTTGGTTTCATTCAGTTACTAATGAATTTGCATTATTTGATCAAAAGGTTTCCTTGATTGAATTAGAAGCTGAGTTCTTTGATGTGGAGCAAGTGCCTTCGACTGGAAATTAGAAATAAAAGTGAAAAGTGCTGGAAATATTCAGAAAGCCCGGCAGCATCTACGGAGAGAGAAACACTCTCTGTGAGAAAATGGCGTGGGCTCAAAATCCAGAGAGATCGAACAACGTGATTGTCTCCGATACGATTGGGATTTGCAATCCCCCCCCAGTGGTGTAGTACGAATTGTGCTGTGGGAGCCCAGGAACCTTGGGTGACATTCTCTCAGCCCACATCAGGTCAGAGAATCACCGGGCCGGGCGCGAATCGCGCGATGTCGCATCCGACGCAGGTCCGCCGATTCTCCGCCCGGGATGGGCCGAGTGGACGCAAAAGAAAGTCCCGTGTGTTACACGGCGGGACCTCGGCGTGCATCCTTTCGGGGGCGGCTTGGTGGGGGGGGGGGGGGAGAGAGGGCCTCCGCTGTAGCCTGGCCTGCGATCGGCGGGCCGGCCTCTCAGGCTGGGGGCCTCTTTTGCTCCGCGCCGGCCCGTGTAGCCTTATGCCATATTGCGTCGGGGCCGGCACAGAGAAGGAAGCCACCGTGCATGCGCACAATCGCGCCGGTCGCAGTGCGCATGCGCAGACCCGCGGCGCCCATTTGAGGCCGGTATCGGCAGCTGGAGAGGCGTGGGTCGCTTCAGTGCCGTGCTGGCCTCTTGTAGGGCTCAGAATTGCTGCACCTGGGGGCCTATTGACGCCGTCGTAAAACAGATCGGCGTTTACGACAGCATCAACACTTAGCCTCAGGATCATAGAATCCCGCCCCCTATTTTAATACATTAGCATGTCATTATGAGTACTCTCTCCAGATCTGCCCCTCACGGAAAATTAATCGCTGGCATCATTTACAACAAGCCTCAAAAATGTGGACCTGGCAATCCCACCTCAGACAGGTATATTGGACGTGGTGCCTGCTCAGGCAGCCATGATTCTCCGGGGTCTTCACAGGAAATGGGCAAATTTAGACACCCATATTTAGAGATGTGGGCCGGGATTCTCTGAGCCCGCACCGGGTCGGCGAATTGGTGGGGGCGCGAGAATCATGCCACTCCGAAGCTGGGCCTCTGATTCTCCGGCGACCAGAGAATCGGCGGCAATCGCCCCGGCACCGTCATCACGGCGCTGGTTGGGGGCAGTTGAAAGCGGCTCCCGTGGCGATTCTCGGCTCTCAGCGGGTAGTCGGCGTTCTGGCTGCGGGGGCCGTCCTGGTGGGGGGGTGGGGGAGGCGACTCCGGGGGAGGCCTCCACAGTGGCCAGGCCCGAGATCGGGGGCTACAGATCGACAGGCGTGCTAATTCCGGGGGGGGGGGCTTTGTTCCTCCGCTCCGGGCCCCTGTAGGGCTCTGCCATGTTGCCCGGGGGCCAGCGCGGAGACGGCCATGGCGTGCATGCGTGGACCCGCGCCGGCCATGTAGGGCCGGCTTTCGGCGCCGGAGCAGCGCACAGCACTCCAGCGCCGTTCTAGCTCCTGAGGAAGGGGAGAATGACTGGGCCTGGTGGCCTGTTGATGTCGGCGTCGCTTGCACCAGTTTTGACATCAACACTTGGCTGGGATTTCGTAGAATCCCGGCCGTGATGTTGAAGGTTACATTTTGTACGTGCTCTCTGCGCTGATCAGGACTTACACGAAACACAATGTAGCCACATTGATTGATATTTTGACATGTGTTCATGGTAAATGAATCCAAAATTGATGTGGAACGTTGTGCATATCGATGTTAGGATGTTGATTCACTTGTTGTGAATATGCATGAGCTGTCATGTGGAAAACAATATTTCAAAGGAATCATTTTACAAATACGAAGTTCGATAACTGGCAGCTCTACAATTTGCAACAGACAGGAGTTCTGTGAAATGAAAGGACAGAGTCTGCAAATTCTATTCATGCCTCCATATTTTGATTTTTTAATGGTTCGATTACAACCGCTTTCTGCCCTTTTTGTCATTTAATCTCTCCAGCCTTCCACCCGATCACAGATCTTCCTATTTGATCTGTTCCCTCCTCCTTTTCTTGCCTGTGTGCTGGCTTAAAACCTGCTACTTTGCTAATTTCTGCCAGTTCTGGTAAAAGGTGCGATCTTCCGGCCACGTTCCACTCGTGCTCAGGCGTATCCAGGCCAGTGAATAGTGGGAGAGGCCAAAAGCGGCAATCGCGCCAGGCGCCAAACCGTTTGCGATGCAACCGGCCCGCTCCCGTAGGCAAATTCGGAATCTCGCCGTAGCTTGGCGACAAACCAATCATCACCACTTAAGCCCGTTTCCGTACAATTAACGAGAGCCACCCGTAATCCAATGGCTTCCCCAGCAAGTGGTCACGCTGGCGCCGATTAGCACTCCTTTTTAAAAACGGGAACCTGCGGCAGTGCTTCTGTGGGAAGCCGAGGAGGTGACTAGCAATCTCTGCTCACAAGCAACAAGCCCAGGGGCGCTGGGATTGCCGCCCGTGCTCAGTGGGAGATGGGGGACCCTCGGCTGGGGTTGGCCGCCATGGGAGGGTGCGGGGGGAAGCTGGGGGAGGGGTCAACCAGGGGGAAAACGCTCGCTGCACCTCCATGCCAATCTCTGGATCGTGTATACCCATTCTGGGAGCAACCTCTGCCCCTGCCCGTCTGTCCTCGGACCACCCATAACCCCCACCGGCTGCTAAGGCCTCTGGCTGTGCAGCTGAAGACTATCACCGGTCCAGATGATACTGTGAACGGGTGTCCAGGGTACAGGATCTGGGGCCCGCTACGGCCTGGAATATGTGGGGAGGGTCTTCCAGGTAGGGTGGTGGGGGTGGAATCAATGGGGGAATGGAGGGTCCCGGGGTGGGAGCCACCACTGTTAGTCAGTCTAACACCCTCTCCCAATGCCATACAGATATTGAACGATGTGGCAGGAATATTGGATGCAGACATTGCCCTCGGTGCTGCTGCTACGCGATGTGACCAGACACCGGAGAAGGCAGCAGCAGCGTCTGCAGATGCACGAGGCAGCAGCCCATGTGCCGGACCCCGCCCCACAACCTGAGGACCCGGCCGCCCATCAGGCCAGGGAGGGACCCAGAGGTGGAGTCCCGCGACGGCCCAGGGAGTACAGGTGTCGCTGGTCATTTGAACAAATGACAGACAGCACGTGCCGCAGAAGGCACCGCCTCAACAAGGAGATGGTGCGACACCTGTGCCATATCCTCGTGGACTTGGCACCATGTGGAGGAGGTGGACACCCGTTGCTAGTGGCCATCAAGGTCACTGCAGCCCTGAACATTTATGCCACAGGATCATTCCAGGGCTCGAGTGGGGGCCTGTGTGGTATCTCACAGCCCACAGCCAACAGGTGCATTGGGCAGGTCATGAATGCCCTATATGCCCGGGAGGAAGACTAAATTGTTTTGACATGGACCAGGCTCCACAGGCTGCCTGGGCTACAGGTTTCTCCACCATTGCTGGGATGCCACCGGTCCAGGGAGTCATAGATGCCATGCACGTTGCCCTGCTCACCGGCCCACTTGGGGAGCCCGATGTTAACCGAAAGGGGTTCCCACTCCCTATACATACAGCTCGTGTACGACCACCAAATGCAGATAATGCACGGGTGTGCATGCTTCCCGGGGAGTGTGCACAACCGCTACATCCAGGGGCAGTCGGACATCTCTGCCCTCTTTGAGAAGCACCCAGGATGGGCTGCTGACTCTTTGGGGGATAAGGGATAGCAGCTGAGGACCTGGCTAATGACGCCAGTACATAGGTCAGAGACTGAAGCGGAGACCCGATACAACGAGGCCTATGTAGCTACCCGGGCTGTGTTTGAGCGATGCATCGGAGTTCTCAAGGTTCGGTTCCAATGCCTCGAACACTCCGGAGGTGCACTGCTGTACACCGCCCGCAGGGTCACCTGCTTTGTGGTGGTCTGTTGTGTTCTCCACAACCTCACACAGTAGCAGGGCGACGAGCTGGAGGTTGGTGACGAGGAACATGTGGCCACCTCGGAGGAGGGGAGGGGGAGGAGAGGGACGGAGTCGACGGTGATGAGGAGGCGCCGGTCCAGCAGGGGCTGGAGGATGAGGCCGGGAGGAACCTGAGGCCCAGTCGGAGGCTGCATGACAGGCAGCAGCGACGAGGGTCCGGCAAGTCGGAGGGCCAGGGAGGCCCTCATACTGGCCCGATTCACCTAGGACGTGGCCTGGTCATTCCAACCTTACCCCCACTCCGCCTCTCATTTCCCACTCTCCCAGGTATGTGTAACACCATTCTAGGGTGCTGGGACTGTTTCGGCACTGTCCGCGGGTCACTGTCAAGGCGGGTGGTGATAACTTGCAGAGAGCTGGGCGCTGGTGCCCCTCAATCTATGCTACAGACTGACCCCTGCCTGTCTGCTGAGTGCTCACTCACACCCATCACCAGCACGCGGCAATGTATTGCGGAAAAATGTGACAGAGGCTTCCTACTGGTTGCGCACACGGGTGTTTATTGTTCAATATATGCCCCACTTGCCTCTTGGTGCATCCCCAAGCACTTGGAAGTTTCTCCGGAGAATCGCATCCATTAACTCTTCTCCCTCTCCACAGATTCTGCCTGACCTGCTAAGTATTTTCTTTTTTCCTTTTAGATTTCCAGCACTTGCAATATTTTGCTTTTGCATTGTTGAAAGTAGTCCAATTAATTTCTGAAGTGCACTGCTGTACTAAAGGCACTTTCTTAGCAAATGTTGTTTCCAGACTGGTGATTAAGGGGATGGTGTTAGAACATTGAGAATAATTGCATTCAAAAGCTGAATCTGCAACAAATTATCAACATTCACTCACGCTCACATTACATATTCCTCAATAGATCAAAATGAGTTTTGATTACTGTCCTGTTGCAAGCTGGATTTCATTTCAGGTTTCGGCCTGAATTGTATCAATTATTTTGAACTGCACATATGCTCATTAAGTAGGTTGTTAACATATGTAAACTGGACTTTGTAAGCAAACGTAAAGAGACTGATCAGGAGTTCTTAATATAAAATTGTATGGCAATTATACAATGTTGATGAAACATCTTTTTCGGAATTCTCCATTCCTGAGACGGAGTGTTGAAGCCGGGGCAGGAATCGTGGACTTCCACCAGCAGCAAAACTGGGGCCGCACCTTGACTCATTCAGCGACTGTGGAGGGGCTAGAACCGGCACCACAAGGAACACAATCGATTCCAATGAGATTCACCGGGTTCATGATTGACATCAGCGGGCTGACAAGCTTCAGCCGCATATACACACTGTACTTGCCACACACCATCTCAGCCAACAAGATGGCAGCAAGACGCACAACTCCACGATTTATAGACGCCGAGCTTGAGACACCCCTGAACGCCGTGGAGAGAAGACGGGCCATCCTGTACCCCAGCCCGGGTAGGAGGCTGCCAGCCTCCACCGTTCGTCATGTCTGGGCGCAGGTGACAGAGGTGGTCAGCGCCATCAGCAACACTGCCCAGACCAGGCAACAGTGCACAACCTCCTCAGGTCAGCCAGGGTGAGTAGGAGGGCGGTCGAACCCCCACCCTGCACTCCATGCCGGCACCCCAGCCGGCCTCCATGGCCGGGTGCCCTGGCCACTGAAGCCACCAGCTACCCACCCCCTGACTGACTAACACTGTGCATTATCTGTTTCGTTCACCCCCAGGAGAAGGCCGCCCATAACCACAGGGAGTGAGAGAAAACTGGAGGGGGATCGCCGGACCTGCGGCCCCTCACCATGGCAAAGCAGCAGGCCCTGGACCTGGTCGGTGGGCCCGAGGAAAGGGAAGTCTCCTGGGTGCAGAATGGCCGCGGTGAGGAAGTGAGACCCTGTGCCACGTGTCATGTGAGAGTACCCTTTAAGAAACAAGTGTTTAAGAAATGTACCTTTAAGAAATGGAGCTGCTCATGTTACTGGAGTGATGTCAGAGTGTGGGTGGAGCTGAGCTCCACTTCTGCTTTTTAGTTTCAGTTTGAGAAAGCTTTGGTGTGTCTGTGAGCTGCACGACTGTTGATCTCTGCCATGAAGGACTATCTCTTAATCATTTGGTGAATTCAGAAGAATTATAAATGTTTTCAGTCTTGACTGTAAACCCTAATGTGCTCCTGTTTGAAGGTTTGTTAAGCCTTTTGGATATTAAAAGGACGGCATACAGATTACTTAATGTTGTATTCTTTGGGGGGGTGTATTTGATTTACTGGTTGCTAAATTATTCACTGTTTGTTTTAAAAAGGTTAACTTGAGTTCATAGGATAAACAATGTTTTGTTTTAAAAATGACTGGTCCATTTTCTGCTGTACCATACCTGTCGAGTGAGCCTTGTGCTCCCCATATCACAATCTATTAAAAGTTGTGGGTCAGGTGAACTCCATGATACACTTTGGGATTCTCTAAACCCTGCCCCATAACACACGTGTGACAAACCATCCCAACACCACCCTCACCCCCACACCACCCTCACTCCACATCCTCACCCCTACATCACCCTCGCCCGCTACACCACCTTCACCCCCAGACCTCCCTCACCCTCACACCACCTCACTCCCTCACCCCCACACCACCGTCACCCCCACACCACTCTCACCCCCACACCACCCTGTTTCCCACCCTCACTCCACACCCTCACCCCTACACCACCCTCGCCCGCTACACCACCTTCACCCCCTCACCCCCAGACCACCCTCATCCCAGGCCACCCTCACCCTCACACCATCCTCATTCCCTCTCACCCCAACACCACCCTCATCCCCACGCCACTCTCACCCCCACACCGCCCTCACTCCACATCCTCACCCCTACACCACCCTCGCCCGCTACACCACATTCACCCCCTCACCCCCAGACCACCCTCACTCCCTCTCACCCCCACACCACCCTCACCCCCACACCACACGCACCACCCCCCAGCCCGTGGCCTAATCATGCATCTTGTCTTGAGTTTTGCAGGAGTTGCTGGTGATGGGGTGGGTCCATTGGTGTCCCCTGCCCCCAGCCATGGCCAATGCCACAGCCGAACCCCCACGTGTGCCGAGCAGCAATGACAACATCGACACGGGGAGAACCCATGAGTCAGACCCAGGAAACCCTGGAGCTCAAATCCGAGGATGACATGGATTTCCCGTCACAGCTTTTCGAACACCCTCCACCGTCCCAGAGGCTCTTAGCTCCATTGGGCACTTTAGTGAAGAGGCTCCTGGGAACCGCTTTGGTGCGCACCTCACACATGCTCTGGTGCATCAGGTGGAGAAAACACCAGATCTCATTGCAGAGCTAGTTGTCATCATTCTCCATCCCATGGACCAGAACCGCTGTTACTGCCACCCAGGGCCCACACCCTGTAGTGCGGCAGGTACGTATCACGGAGGGGGCTGCAGGCAGTGGGGCGGCTGGGGGAGATGTAGGGTGTAGGAATGGGATGCTGGGTCTATGCCCCTAGCCAGTACCCCATCCAGAAACTGGAGGAGATCAGAGCGCCCCGTGCGCGTTGGCCCAGGCGCACAGGTTTTACGGACTCCCGTGCCTGCTAGGGCCCTATGTCCTGCCCACCCTCCACCTCCCCTGCATCCTCTCGTCGGACGAGGTCTGACGTCCATCCTCCTCCTCAGCACGTTGCCCCATCTGCTACGCGATGTTGTGGAGGATACAGCAGGCCGCCACGATGCGGGCGATCCTTCCAGCATCATACTGGAGGGCCCCTTTATAGCGGTTCAGGCACCTGAACCGCATCTTCAGCACACCGAAGCACCGCTCGATCACGCCCCTGGTGGCTGCATGGGCGTCATTGTAGTGGGTCTCCCGATTGGTCTGGGGCCTTCGGATTTGTGTCAGCAGCCACACCTGCAGTGTGGGGGATAACCCCTGTCGCGGGGGGGGGGGGGGGGGGCGGATAACCTCTGTCGCCCAGGAGCAAAACCCCCGAGCCAGCGGGGCACTCCGAAGAGGCCGGGAATTGTTGAGTGTGCCTGGATAAGGCTTCATGCACACTGCCTGGGTAACGGGGGCATAAGTGCATGATGCACATCTGATGGTCACACACCAGATGCACATGCATTGAGTGGATCCCCTTTCAGTTTGTGGAGATCAGCCTGTCATCTGCAGGTGTCCATAAGGTGACATGCATCCGGTGATCACCCCCTGAACCTGGGGCATGTCGGAGAAGGCGGCAAACCCCGCTGCAATGGCATCCTGGTGGGCTTGGTCCACATTGAAATGGATGTATCGTGCCAACAGGGCATATAGGGCCTCTGTGACAGTGTAACTGCACCTGTACACCGGACAGTTCCTCGCTTGGCACCTGGAAGGACCCCGTGGTGTCAACGTTCAGGGTGACCATCACCTTGATGGCCACTGGGAGCTGGTGTCCTCCCCCATTCCCTTGCAGTGCCAGGTGTGCCATGATCTGGCAGATATGTCGCACTGTCTCCCTGCTCAGCTGGCGTCTTCGATAGCATGCCTGGTCTGGCAGATCCTTGAATGACAGCCGCAGCCGGTACTCATGAGGCCTCATGCGTCGCCTCCTTTGCACCACCTCCTCCTCCTCGGCCTGTTGGGCCGCCGGCTCTCCATCCTGAGTGGCTGCCTCCTGTTCCGCTGTCGGTGCCATGGAAAATCGTGATTTGGCATTAAACAGGTGCCCGCCACAATTTTGGAGTAGGAACCCATTCTCTGCCCAATCGCTTTTCCTGATTCTGGTGTAGGCCGAGAATCTCGGCCAGTGTAAAATTTCTCTGACAACAATGGCAACAATGGAGAATTGATTCAAAATCTCCCCCATATACAACGATACAGATCTGCCTTTATTGTATACATTGTTACGAATGCGAGACATTATAAGATGGTTATGTATTAAACTGTCTCTTTTAATTTAAGGTAAAACAGTGTGTCCCAGAATGGGGGATTGTGAAATCATATTGAACACTTCGAGGAGATTGGTCCCTGTGATTGGGTTGTCGTGTGGGCAGAGAAAAGCCAAAGAAACTCAAGTGCCAGCTTTAACACCTTCACACAAAGAAGTAACAGCTGGTCTTCTTGGACACAGACTCTGCGACTCAGATAGACAGAGAGACCTGGAGAGGAAGACAGGAAACAGCTGCTGCACGCCAAGTAGAGGGAAAACTATTTTTGCGTTAATCACTGAGCAAAATGCGAATGAGCATAGATCTTGTTTAAGGTGACAAGACTTGTAGAGATTCAAAGACCATGAAGTCACCTAACATTGCCCTTTTGATTGTGATAGTGTGGTCCATTTAAGGGGGTGGGCTTGATGGACCATATGACCGGCTTGGGCCAATTGCGTGGAAGCACCGCATTGCTGCACTTCAGTTCAAAGATAGCCAGGGCAGTGAATGAAGGGGCTATCAAAGGGGACATTGAAAGACTCTTGTTTGGCAAGGAGAAGAGAGCCTGTTGAGTGGCCAGGAGTTCGGGACTTTATTTGCAACTTGCATATCTGATGGGAGTGTGGTGTAATGTATAAATGTGGAATGGGGTTTTAGGTTATGTTGATTTCATAATGGAGAAAGTGCTTTTCTGTAGTTTAGTTTATTAGTTGCCTGATAAGTAATATTTGGTTGATGCTGATTTTAATTTGTTTGTTATTGGAGAAGTCTTAAAACATAGTGGACTAGAAATTCCGTGCAGTGGCAATCACAGTCTGATTGCCACTCAGCTGCTTTTTACTTACCCAGATCGGGAGCTGCATATTTCCCATCCAGACTTCCAACCTGGCCTGGTGAGGAATGTGCAGAGCAACTTCTGTAAACCAAGTGCAAAGGTTCCAGTCACGTTGCGAAGCCAGGGAGAAAGTTGGTGTGTGGAGTAAGTGGGTGAGGGTAAGGTCTGGACAAGGTACAGTCAGGGATAGTCAGGAAGTCCAGTGAGGGGAAGGGCCGGGGGTTCAGCAGTATAGTTACCCAGGAGTTAGAAGTGGTTTTAACCCTTCTGACATTTTCTGTGTAACTATTCTCTTAAGAGAGTTGGAACCGTCCGAAGTCTCTGATTTAAGCCAGAGTATGAAATGAAATGAAATGAAAATCGCTTATTGTCACAAGTAGGCTTCAATGAAGTTACTGTGAAAAATCCCTAGTCGCCACATTCCGGCGCCTGTTCAGGGAGGCTGGTACGGGAATTGAACCCGAGCTACTGGCCTGCCTTGGTCTGCTTTAAAAGCCAGCGATTTAGCCCAGTGTGCCGTATCAGATGATTTCCAGTACAGGATAGTTTCCCAACTTCAAATCCTGTTGTGTGATCCCAGGTTCCAATTTGACGCAAATTATGCACGATAATCCTAAAAAGGAAGAAGAAAGCCAGTCATAGACAGGAAAATCCCAGCAGAAAATATCATGGGCGGGATTCTCCATCCCGCCAGCCCCGTATTCTGGCACGGTGCCCCCCGCCACCGGCAGTGAGATTCTCCGTTCCCGCAGTCGGCTTATGGGGTTTCCCATTGTGAACCACCCCACGCCGTCGGGAAATGCATCGGGAAACGCTGCCAGTGGTGCGGAGGATTCTGCCGATGGAGAATCCTACAGCATATTTACATGATAACAAAGAACACCCAATGAAATAAAATCTCAGCAGCCGTAGCTTGAAGGGAAAGTCAGATATTTCATCCTTTGGTCTGACTTACAGTCCGAGTAACAATTAAACTCTGACTGACCTCTTTCTGCACAAGTCTCCTGCCATGCACCTAGGGGAGGACAATACGAAGTCTTACAACACCAGGTTAAAGTCCAACAGGTTTGTTTCGATGTCACTAGCTTTCGGAGCGCTGCTCCTTCCTCAGGTGAATGAAGAGGTATGTTCCAGAAACACATATATAGACAGATTCAAAGATGCCAAACAATGCTTGGAATGCGACCATTAGCAGGTGATTAAATCTTTACAGATCCAGAGATGGGGTAACCCCAGGTTACAGAGGTGTGAATTACATCAAGCCAGGACAGTTGGTAGGATTTCGCAGGCCAGATGGTGGGGGATGAATGTAATGTGACATGAATCCCAGGTCCCGGTTGAGGCCGCACTCATGTGTGCGGAACTTGGCTATAAGTTTCTGCTCGGCGAGAACAACGCAGAATCGCCGAGCAGAAACCTATAGCCAAGTTCCGCACACATGAGTGCGGCCTCAACCGGGACCTGGGATTCATGTCGCATTACATTCATCCCCCACCATCTGGCCTGCAAAATCCTACCAACTGTCCTGGCTTGATGTAATTCACACCTATTTAACCTGGGGTTACCCCATCTCTGGATCTGTAAAGATTTAATCACCTGCTAATGGTCGCATTCCTAGCATTGTTTGGCATCTTTGAATTTGTCTATATATGTGTTTCTGGAACATACCTCTTCATTCACCTGAGGAAGGAGCAGCGCTCCGAAAGCTAGTGACATCGAAACAAACCTGTTGGACTTTAACCTGTGTTGTAAGACTTCGTACTGTGCTCACCCCAGTCCAACGCCGGCATCTCCACACCTAGGGGAGGAGTTCAACTTGGGTGAGGCAAATAAATATTAAAAATAATTCTAAAAATGGCAATAATCCAATGCCATATTGCCCCTCTGCGAATATTTAATGAGACTCCCTCAAACTCTGAACAATTTGCGACTGTTTACTTGACAACAATTTGATATTGTTGTCTTAAAGAAACAGGGCTCCATTTTGGTTGATTAAAAAAACTTTGTCTATTGTATGGGTTAATACCTATATACTTAAAAAAACAGCACATCATACAACTTATCATGAGCAATCAAGTCTTCTGGGACTTCTGCATAAAAATCCAGGGCACATATATCACTTCCCAGGTATTGTGCCTTTTTACAGGTATAAACATTGTTAAGAGGAAAAATGCCAATCACTGATCTGCAGCCTGAAATTTACAGGTAGTCTGTGATTTGCTCAGCAGTTTCTAAATGGCTATGATTACCTGCATCTACCTACTAAATCAGAAAATCAGTGAAGGAAGATGCACAAGAAGAATCATGTGCTCGTTTCGCTGCTGCCTCAGTGGCCATTGGCATCGTCTTTCTTCCTCTCTGGATTTCTACAAGTTTCCCTCAGTCAACATCTCAATGTTATCCACCCATCTGATTTTTTTTTTCTTACCCTTGTTTTTACTCTCAATTTCTCCTTCAATTGTTCCCAGGCCAAGGGTATCAGATCTTTGATTCCAATGCGCATACTTGCTAGCTTTCTCTCTCTAACAATATTTAGCAACCATTTTGATTGCAAAACATCCATTCTTGATCTAACTCACTCATTTGTCATCCTGTCCATCTAACTGATTCTGAGCATCCTCCACCATATCCACGTTTCAGGAGCTGTTATCCACTTTGTCTCTCATCCACATTATCTCAAGGGTTCCTCTATTGCATCCACAGGGTGCAACATTTCATGTTAGTGACTGGACTCGGTGTTTTTTCAACTTAATTGCTGATGCTCTTGGACTTTCAGACACTACATAAGTCACTGGTCATGCCTCTGGTTGTAGCTAATCTAACTTGTATTTCATGCTTGGATGTAACGTCGCTGTTCATCATCGAACCAAGGCGCTTGAATTTGTCCACTGCATCCATCTCAGTGCTTCCAATCCTGACTTTTCCATTGCTAGTTAGAAACATAATGTTGGTCTTTGCCTCAATTATGTTCAGTCCAAAACACTTGCTGTGTCTTTTGATTGGGTTCTTCCTTTGTTCTGGCTATGAATGTGGTGCCTTCCGCACACCAGAAATTCCATAAGCTACGACCTTCTATGATGCAGCCGCAACCCCCTGGTAACTCTGCCTGCACCACCCTCATTATCTTCTCTCCAACTGCAATAAATAGCACGAGTGACGCCCTTCATAAACTTGTTTGTATGCCCATCCACAAATTTGGTGATTCCTGAACCAGTTATGTACGAGCCCAAACAAGATGTTTGGGCAGACCAAAGTCTATCAGTGCCCATACAGCATCATGATGCAGAGTGTCAAACGCTTTGACATAGTCTATGAACATAAACGCAGATGGACTTCCTGCTTCTTTTCACATTTCTCCATGAGATTTCTGAGCAGAAGTATTGTGCCAGTTGGAGCCTTTCCAAGAATGAATCCAAGCTGCTCATCTGCCACTTCACACAGACTCTGCCAAATGATGTCAAGTCATGCTTCAGATGCATACTTGTGAGACTTAGCATACAATGTTTTGGCCAGTCCTGTGTGCCTGCTATCTTGGATATTGTAACCACCTCCGATAAAATCCACTTGCAAGGCCATTCACCTGTTGTCCATATCTCATCAATAATCTTTTTCATTTCATCTCCGATTTTTAATGTTTTGGCTGGTATCTGATCTTATCCTTCTGCCTTACTTTACAGCTTTTCTCACAACATCTTTCAGTGTCTCAAGATTCTGTTCATCTTCTTTTAACTTCCTAACATTGTTATTTATCTTTTCTAGTTCTTTTTCAAATGTTTCCTGCGATTATTCCCCCATCTCAGATAGATCCGGTCCTTATTGTACTGTTACCATCCCAGTTGATGTTACAACTGGACATGAAAGCTGGCTTGATAATTTTTATAATTTTAATAATTTTTGATAATTTTATAATTTTTAAAAAATCGTGTAGGAAAGTTACCGAATGAAGTCACACGGGTCTGCTGATGAGCTTTAAATACAAAGCGTAAAGCACTGATTAATCAAGAAAAATGAACTATATTACGCCAAACAAAAAGGTTGCAAAAGTGTGCGGCACGGTCGCACGGTGGTTACCACTGCTGCCTCACAGCTCCAGGGACCCGGGTTCAATCCCGGCCTCGGGTGACTGTGTGGAGTTTGCACTTTCTCCTCGTCTCTTTGTGGGTTTCCTCCGGGTGCTCCGGTTTCCTCCCACGGTCCAAAGATGTGCAGGTTAGGTGGATTGGCCATCCTAAATTGCCCCCTATTGTCCAAAAGGTTAGGTAGGTTTACTGGGTTACGGGGATAGAGAGGAGGCATGCGCTTAAGTTGGGTGCTCTTTCCAAGGGTCGGTGCAGACTTGATGGGCTGAATGGCCTCCTTCTGCACTGTAAATTCTATGATATCATCACAAAATCAAGAAAATGATTCAAATATTCACGATTCCTTCTCACCGGCTATATCGACAAATATAAATTCGGAAAGATAAAATAAATTACCATATCAACTTATACTCTAATATTCAGGGTAAGGACATGCTGCATGTGAATTAACAGGTAAACTATGGTCAGACACATGACACTCCAAAGTAAATCACAGATGCAACCAAAGCAGATTCTATGGATTTCTCAGCAATCCACGCAGAGCTTGTCACACTGTGAGCCAACTCGTCCCACTGAAACTCTTTCCCATGAGCGTTTCTAATCCCCACATTTTAACAACTCGCCTTAGGATACTTTCCAAAAGTCACTGCCACTTGGACAACTTTTACAAGGATCCACCTCCAGGGTTTCAATCTCACCTTCCTCGATGCCATTTCCCTTGGATCTTCAAGTATACACGTATTTCACCTTCCAAGCTCACTTTCGGATATTTGGTCGTGCCAAGCAGCACATTGCTTTTCCAAAAGACCACCTTTGCTCTTCCAGCCGCAGCACAGGGTCGTCAAGCTTTGGCTGCCCCCTCAGATCTACTGGGCTTCTCTTGAGCCAAGGTTGCTTCAAAGTCAGCTCCCCACAGCTCTGTCTGTTTAACTCCGAGCTTTTTCTCTGCTCCAGTCATTTATCTTGACTCAATGGGAACTACCTCTGATACCTGTCTGGGCCCCAACCTGGAACTTTCTTCTCAGACCTGTTTCTGCACACTCCCTGGTTTGGGACCTTTTTTCTGTCTCCCTCTCTGTTGCCTGCTTTCTGGGACACCTTCTCTTGATCGGCACCACACTTCAGGTCACTTGACCTGCAGTTTCACTTTACTTCAATTTTATCTGTGCGTGCGTGTAGGCAACGCTAGTTCCTGATCTAAAGACAGTGAAATCAATGAACTGGCCGATGTATGCGCAAAAGTCCCAAAGCCTGCTGGGAATTGTAGTTTCCAGGCTGCAGCTCACAAACTCAACTCAAGGTAAGTATTGGAGTTCAGTACAGTATGACAAGTCTGTTTCCCTCCTTGATGCTTATTTCTGGGTTTCCAAACTTCTTTCCAGCTGTTACCTTAACTCATTCCTTGGTGTTACCATTTTTGAAAGCCTCCTCTAAGTTCTTTTGTTCAGCTAGTTGTTTTTATCTTTTAATGGGCTTTCAGAAGATGAGAATGAAAGGAACACAGTGAGAAAAGGGTGAAAGCGCATTGTTACAGAAGGAATGAGGCAGAAAGATGGCAAAAAATGACTGAGGCAACTGGCCGGTAGCGTGGTGACAATGAGAGTCCTATTCAGAGAGGTAAAGAGTGGAGTAATAATAGAATAATATTAAAGGAAGAAGAGAAACAACTATGGAAAGAGTGACGTGGGTCATGAGTTTCCCATCGCAATGAGTGAATCACAGGAGAGGCACAAATTGGGCTTCGCGGCAGGCGCCCAACCTCACACGAGTCACCCGGTCGGTTCCCAACGCCGCATTCACCCAGCACTCGGGAGTTACTGGCCATGCCTGCGAGGCCTCAGCCAGGCGCCGATGAGCACTGGTTTCCACAAGCGTGAACCAGGCGTGATGGCTCCTCGGGAGGTCTCGGAGGCCATTAGAGCCCCGTGTATGGTTGGGGACACTCCCCGGCACCCGGTAACCTTGTCACCTCCAGCCTGGCACAGTGGTAGTGTCACCTGGGAACCTTGGCACTGCCAACTGGGTTGCCTAGGTTATCACTGTCAAGGATCGGGGCCTGGTGGGGAACCATGCCCATGAAAGGAGGGGACGTGGGGTATATGAAGGGGCTGCAGAAATGTTGGGGTGGTGAAGGGGGGCCCCTGTCAACAGGGGGCCCTGAAAAGGGGGTTCAGAGATAGGGACAGCCTTTTAAAATTGTGCCCCGATCTGTGAGGAGCCGGTCCTGCTGGCGAGTTCAGCTCCTCTGTGCCGGAAAAATTTCAAAGTGTGGCCTTGACGGGTAGAAACTCACCAAGACCCCAAAAAATTGCTAAGTGCCGTTGACTGGGCAGCACGGTAGCATAGTGGTTAGCACAGTTGCTTCACAGCTCCAGGATCTCAGGTTCGATTCCCGGATTGGGGTCACTGTCTGTGCGGAGTCTGCATGTTCTCCCCGTGTCTGCGTGGATTTCCGCCGGGTGCCCTGGTTTCCTCCCACAGTCCAAAGAGGTGCAGGTTAGGTGGATTGGCCATGCTAAATTGCCCTTCATGTCCAAAACGGTTAGGTGGGATTACGGGTGTGGGCTTAAGTGGGTTGCTATTTCCAAGGGCTAGTGCAGGCTCGATGGGTCGAATGGCCTCCTTCTGCACTGTAAATTCTATGATTCTATGACTACCGATCTCCATCTCAACAGTGCAACCGTCGCGCAACACCCTGCCAACGCATCTGAGCCCTGAATCTTTTCTGGTGAATCACGCCGATAATTTTATTTAATTTATCAGCAATTGCAATTTAGATTAATTTGTATTCTTAAAACTTCTCAAGTACTATTTTAACAATGAGCAGAAGTCTTTAGCCCATCAGTTGCTATGAAACGGGAATGTTTTGGAAAATATTATGTGAGGATAGGTTGGCTCATGTGCATTCACATTAGAACGTTGCATCAAAGGACAAATAATATTGAGCATAAGATTATCCAAATTGGACCCAATTTAAAGGCTTTCGAATAAATAGCCAAACCTGTACCACTTTGGATCACAAATGAATTTTGGCAATCACGGCTAATGTACAGCCAGCCTGCAGTTCCTGGACAATTAGTTGCAAGTCTCCAGCTGGCAAAAAGCGCAATAAAACAAATATTCTTGTTGTTGAAGTGAATACAAAAAGCCACTGCCCCAATTAGCCCAGGCCTAAATAGATAAGATGGCAACCAAGTCCCTAACAAAATGAAGACCTTACTTAGAAATATTGGAACCGGCTTTTGAATAGACTGCCCTCGTTCAGGGTTCATTTCGCTCACTACCCAATTCTATAGCATAAAAGCATGAGGCAATCAAGAAACATTCACTTCTAGTCTTCAACAAATAGTAACATAACCCAGATGGAGACCATTAGGCCTGATGTACCGTCAATTACCACGAGACAAGAATGGTGAAACAATTGAGGCTCTATTGCACAAGATGTTGTGCCTCCTGCAGCTGGAACCAGAATGGGAGCAGGGCAGGAGAGCTTACACTTTTATACTCCGCCTGCTGGGAGGAGCCAGCAGGCAGGTGTCATAATATACACCAGTATATTATGGTGCAGACACACACACACACTGATGGACATGCAGTGGGACCAATCAGCATACACAACACCGGAGCCAATCACCAGTGAGAGCACACGCACGATAAAGACAGGGGACAGGAGAGTTCCCGCTCATTCTAGTAGCTGCCAACTCGGAGTACAGAGCTCACAGCCTGCAACACAGACATTCACTATGTGCTGAGTGCATCATCTGGTTAGGACTAGGCAAGGGTCAACAGTAAAAGCTGGTATTGCATTTACCTACAGTTCAAGTATGTTAATATAGTTAACCTTATAATAAAATAGAGTTGCACCACTTCCAATGTTGGTGACCTGTTTGTGATCCAGAACACCCAACACATCATGGTACAAGGAATGGTTGCATACTAGCACTTCTGAGACCCACCTGCAACTAATCAGCATTCCGGCATCCTGAAGTATGGAGAACATCAACCCGCCGCCGCTTCGCATCGCCGACAATCCCGGGGTCAATTGGAAGATTTTTAAACAGCGCTTCCAGCTCTTCCTCGAAACCACGGACAGGGAGAACGCCTCGGACACCAGGAAGATTGCTCTGCTCCTCTCCACGGCCGGGCAACACGCCATCCACATCTTCAACTCCATCACATTCGCAGACGACGAGGACAAGACAAAGTACAAGACGGTTCTCCTCAAATTCGATACCCACTTCAGCATAGAGGTCAATGAAAGCTTCGAAAGATACCTGTTCCAGCAGCGTTTGCAGGGTAAGGCGAGCCTTTCCAATCCTTTTTAACACACCTCCGCATCCTTGCGCAGTCCTGCGGCTATGGGCCCACCTCCGACTCATGATTCGCGACCAGATCGTATTTGGTGTTCTGTCGGACCCCCTGCGTCAGCAGCTCCTCAAAATTAAGCAACTCACCCTAGCGACTGCCATCGAGACCTGTGTCCTGCATGAAAATGCCACCAGCCGGTACTCCCACATACAGGCGGTTGAAACGGCGCAGCAAGGTCCCCACGAGGCGGAACGGGTCCAAACAATTGAACACCTCCAAGGCTGCAGCCTGGATGAGGGCGGCCATTTCGTGCGCCTTTCGCGGCCTCCCGTGCTTGTACGTGGCAAACGAGGGGCAGTGACGTGGAGGAATGTGATGCGGTGGCGCAACGAGAGTACTGACGTCACGACGTGCGGCAACTGTGGCTCCGCCCATTTAAAGCGGCAATGTCCTGCAAAATCGCAACAATGCCGAAGATGTGGCAGACTTGGCCACTATGCTGCCTGCTGTCGAGCAGCTCAGCCTGCCAATTCGCATCGCCTCAGCCAGCCTCGCAGGAACGTTCGGGCAATTCAACCCACGTTCACCAAGTCCGATTCCGACTTCCCGCAGATCAGTGACACCGAGGACCCGAGGGAGCCTTTTCGAGTCGCTGTTATAACAAAGAACAGGCTATCCCCGAATCAAAACCACCACCCGCTGTCGGTGCACAGCATTGATCCAGATTACGAGTGGTGTGCCACCCTGACGGTCAACCGATCCCAGATACGATTCCGCCTGGACACTGGTGCTTCCGCTAATTTCCTAGCGTGGTCAGACTTTCAGACCCTTGGGGTTAAACCAACCATTCTTCCGTCGACCTGCCAACTAGTGGACTACAATGGCACCGTCATTCCTGCTACCGGTTCATGCCAACTCGAAGTGACGCACAACTTGCGAAAAGCCATCCTTCCCTTCGAGATCATGGGCTCCTCGAAGGACTCTCTGCTAGGCGCACAGGCGAGCAAACTCCTAGACCGCGTTCAACGAGTACAGTCTCTCTCTCTAGAGGACACGTCTGCCTTCCAGGATGCGGACTTCAGGGCGCAACTCAATGCCATCATCGACCAGCACAGCAACGTTTTCGAAGCCATGGGCACGCTTCCATACACTTACAAAATCCTGCTCAAACAAGACACCACGCCTGTGGTTCATGCACCTTGCAGAGTCCCAGCACCCCTCAAGGACCGCCTCAAGCAGCAGCTGCAGGACCTCCAGGACCAAGCAGTGCTCTCCAGAGTGACGGAACCAACCGACTGGGTCAGTTCCATGGTGTGCGTAAAGAAGCCTTCCGGCGAGCTCCGGGTCTGCATTAACCCAAAGGATCTGTATCGCAACATAATGAGAGAGCATTACCCTATCCCCAAGCGCGAGGAGATCACGTGCGAGGTGGCTCGGGAGAACATCTTCACCAAACTTGACGCCTCGAAAGGATTCTGGCAAATTCAACTAGACAGGTCCAGCAGAAAGCTGTGCACCTTTAATACCCCGTTTGGCAGAAATTCCGTTTGGGATTGTATCGGCATCAGAAGTATTCCACCCGATCATGGAGCAAATGATGGAGGGCATTGAGGATGTGCGCGTCTATGTTGACAACATCATCATTTGGTCCACCACTCCGCAGGAGCATATCAGTCGCCTCCAGCCCGTTTTCAAACTAATACGGGACCAAGGCCTTCGCCTCGACAGAGCCAAATGTTCCTTCGGCCAGACGGAACTCAAGTTCCTCGGGGACCACGTCTCCCGGTTGGGTGTGCGGCTGGATGCGGACAAGGAGGCAGCCATCACGGCCATGCAGAAGCCAGCGGATAAGAAGGCAGTCCTCCGATTTTTGTGCATGGTCAACTTCCTGGGGAAGTCCATCCCCAACCTCGCCTCCCATACCACAGCTCTCCGGAACCTGGTCAGGAAGACGACAGACTTCCAATGGCTTCCCACCCACGAGCACGAATGGGAGGAGCTTAAGGAGTTTGAGGGCAGCATGGTAGCATTGTGGATAGCACAATTGCTTCACAGCTCCAGGGTCCCAGGTTCGATTCCAGATTGGGACATTGTCTGTGCGGAGTCTGCACATCCTCCACGTGTGTGCGTGGGTTTCCTCCGGGTGCTCCGGTTTCCTCCCACAGTCCAAAGATGTGCAGGTTAGGTGGATTGGCCATGCTAAATTGTCATTAGTGTCCAAAATTGCCCTTAGTGTTGGGTGGAGTTACTGGGTTCTGGGGATCGGGTGGAGGTGTTGACCTTGGGTAAGGTGCTCTTTCCAAGAGCCGGTGCAGATTCGATGGGCTGAATGGCAGCCCAGCTCAGGGGCAGCACGGTAGCATTGTGGATAGCACAATTGCTTCACAGCTCCAGGGTCCCAGGTACGATTCCGGCTTGGGTCACTGTCTGTGCGGAGTCTGCACATCCTCCCCGTGTGTGCGTGGGTTTCCTCCGCGTGCTCCGGTTTCCTCCCACAGTCCAAAGATGTGCAGGTTAGGTGGATTGGCCAATGATAAATTGCCCTTAGTGTCCAAAATTTCCCTTAGTGTTGGGTGGGGTTACTGGGTTATGGGGATAGGGGTGAGGTGTTGCCCTTGGGTAGGGTGCTCTTTCCAAGAGCCGGTGCAGACTCGATGGGCCGAATGGCCTCCTTCTGCACTGTAAATTCTATGATAATCTATGGCCTCCTTCTGCACTGTAAATGCTATGATCTATGAAGACCAAGCTTACCATGGCCCCGGTATTGTCATTTTTTGATCCCACGAAGGAAACAAAAATTTCAACGGTTCCAGCCAATCCGACATTGGGGCGGTGCTCCTGCAACGCGATGAGGCCTCATCATGGACCTCCGTTGCATATGCGTCACGTGCCATGACCCCCACGGAACAGCGCTACGCGCAGATCGAAAAGGAGTGCCTGGGCCTGTTGACTGGGGCCGACAAATTTCATGATTACGTGTACTGTTGCTAACTTTTGGTTGGTTCACTTGGCTCTGTTTTATAACCTTTGCTCTCGAGTCGCCAGGTATCTTTATGATATTGCCACGAGGTTCAAGTTTGAGTAATGACCAATAACGCAGTGCACCGATTAGTAAGATTTAAATCAAAGCACATTTATTATACACAGTAATCGCTACTCATGCACAAATTCTGCGTCTAAGCTACTTCTACGACTAACAGGCCTATACTTAACTTCGGACTGGCCCACTAGGTCGGGGAACAAATGGTCTTTCGTTCGGGTTCTGAGTCTGCGGGATTTGAAGTTGGTACGGATTTATAGCTAGGAGCGCCTATCTCGTAGCGAGCGTTGACTTAAGACTTACGATCTCTCAGCGGCCACTGGACCGGTCACGCTCACTGTTGGTTCACGTTGCTGGGTGACCCGGTCAGGAAGAAGAGGGGCGATTTGAACTTGGGGGCTTAACTTTATAGTCCCCAGGGGCTTCCCGCCTTTCGGGGCGGACCCTGTACCTGGTTCTAAGTGATTGGACTTTGTTCCAATCGCTTGGTTCGATTTCTGCAATACTGGAGCGGTTCCCTGATCGATGGGCGGTCTTGAGGTGTCCTCTTTTGTGTTGGCTCCTGCTGGCGCTGGGGAGTCTGGGTTAGTTTTGTGTGTCCCAAATGTTTCTATTGTTCCCGGGGATTGCTCATTAGTATGTAGATGGCTGCTACATTATTATGCTGATGGTCGCTGGTATCGATGCTGTCTGGGCTTTTACAGAGTTAAATACACAGCAAACCAGCACCTGCTGGTTTCTGCCTGTGTTGGCTGAATTTCCCTTCAGCCTTCGCCGTTCGCCATTTTAAATCGGGACTTGGCCAACTCAGGTGGCTACAGTACGGCCTCCCTCAATTCACTGTCGAGACAGACCATCACCCGCTGGTCAACATTATACAAAAAGACCTGAATGATATGACCCCTCGCCTCCAGCGCATTCTGCTTAAACTCCGGCGGTACGATTTCCAGCTCCTATACACCCCGGGCAAGGACCTGATCATAGCCGATGCTCTGTCCAGTGCAGTGAACACCCCGTGTGACCCAGAGGGGTTCGCCTGCCAGGTTGACGCCCATGTGGCCTTCACGGCCTCCAAACTGCCAGCCACGGATGAACGCCTTATCCACATTCGCCGCGAGACTGCGGCTGACCCCCTACTACAGCGTGTCATGCGCCACATGACGGATGGGTGGCTCAAGGACCAATGCCCACAATTCTACAATATCAGAGATGGTCTGGCAGTAGTCGATGGTGTCCTCCTGAAGCTGGACCGCATCGTGATCCCGCACAGCATGTGCCAGCTCGTTTTGGAACAGCTACACGAGGGCCATCTTTTCGTGGAGAAGTGCCGCCGACAGGCCCGAGAGGCTGTGTACTGGCCCGGCATCAATGAGAACATCCCCGACTTCCGGTTGCGGTGATGCCGAGCTAGCCGCACATTTCGGCGGCTCCAGCTCCGACGGACCTTCGGGCTCTTTTAAGAGCCCCAACGGGGAATTTTTCGACTACGCGACCCGGTGTGGGGTGTGTGGGAAGGGAGTCCCCCCCGAACGAAGAAGGAAAAAATCGGCGGCGGCGGCTGCAGCAGGAGGAATCATCGACCAAAAGGTCAGAGGGAGAGAAAAACAAAATGGCGGCGGAGAAAGCGCAGGCGGCATGGGGGCCTGAGCAGGACGAAATCGTGAGGCGGTGCGTGGAGCTGCTGAAGAGGGAGGTGCTGACCCCGATGCTACAGGCAATTGAGGGGCTCAAGGAGACATTAAAGACCCAGGAGACTGAGCTTCGCGTGGTGGAGCAGAAGGTGACAGATGTTGAGGACGAGATGCTGGGCCTGGCGGTTAAGACTCAGACGCACGAGGCACTTCATAAAAAGTGTGCGGAAAGGATCGAGGCCCTAGAAAACGGAGCGCGAAGGAAGAACCTTAGGATACTAGGTCTCCCTGAGGGTGTGGAAGGAGTGGACTGTGGAGCGTACGCGAGTAAGATGCTGAGCTCACTGATGGGTGCTGAGGCCCCTGCGGGCCCCATGGAGGTGGAGTGGGCAAATCGGATTCCGGCGAGAAGACCAAAAGCGGGAGAACCACCGAGGGCGATAATCGTGCGATTTTACCGCCTTAAGGACAGAGAAGAGGTCCTGAGATGGGCTAAAAAGGTGCGGAGTAGCAGATGGAAGAATGCTGTGTTACGGATATACCAGGATTGGAGTGCGGAGGTGGCGAGAAGGAGGGCGAGCTTCAACCGAGCCAAAGAGGTGTTGCATAAAAGGAAGGTGAAGTTTGGGATGCTGCAGCCGGCAAGACTATGGGTCACGTATCAGGAGAGACACTATTATTTCGAGACGGCGGAGGAAGCATGGTCCTTCATCAAAGAAGAGAAATTGGACCGGAACTGAGGGACTGATGCTGCAGGGAATTGTTATTGTTATTGTTCTTGTTAATGTTATGGTGGAAGTTAATTGAAACAGGGAAGGGGGGAGACATTGGGGAAATGTGGGCGCCGGTGAGGGGGGAAAGACGGGACATAGTCGGAGAATGGGGAATGGGAGGGGGAGGGGAAAGGGAGCTGCGCCATAAGAGGCGGATCAGGTAAAGGGATGTTCCCGCGCCAGAAAGAATAAGGCGGGAAGACAGGCGCAAGGCGGATGGGAGTTCCCCCACACGGGGGGGGTCGAGGAGTGAGCAGGAGTAGCCGGGGTCAGTTGAAGTCAGCTGACTTACGGAAGTGATACGGGGGGAGCAATCAAGCTAGATAGGGATCTAGCGGGGGGTGGGGGGGGGACAACTGGGTTGCTGCTGCGGAAATCCAAAAGGAAATGGCTAAAGAGTGGGTGAGCGGGGATGGTGTGCGACACTGGGGGAGCAAGCGGGAGCGCGGAGGCGGGATATGGGACTGGCCTAGAGAAGGTAATGGCTAGTCGATACGGGAGGGGGGCAGGTAGCTCCCTAGTGAGGCTGATCACGTGGAACGTGAGAGGCCTGAACGGACCGATAAAAAGGGCCCGAGCGCTCGCGCATTTGAAAGGACTAAGGGCAGACATGGCTATGCTCCAAGAAACGCACCTTAATGGTGGCGGACCAAGATAGGCTAAGGAAAGGATGGGTGGGACAGGTGTTCCACTCAGGACTGGACGCAAAGAACAGAGGGGTGGCCATTTTGGTGGGGAAACGGGTAGCATTTGAAGCAAAGAACATCGTAGCAGATAGCGGAGGTAGATATGTAATGGTGAGTGGTAGGCTGGAGGGAATGGAGGTCGTGTTGGTTAATGTGTATGCCCCAAATTGGGACGATGCGGGATTCATGAGACGGATGCTGGGGCGTATCCCGGACCTGGAGGCAGGAAACTTAATTTTAGGAGGGGATTTTAATACGGTGCTGGACCCGGGGCTAGATAGATCTAGCTCAAGGACCGGAAGAAGGCCGGCAGCGGCCAAGGTACTTAAGGGGTTTATGGACCAAATGGGGGGAGTGGATCCATGGCGATTTCTTAGACCTAAGGCTAGGGAGTTTTCCTTCTTCTCCTATGTCCATAAAGTGTACTCCCGGATAGATTTTTTTGTTTTGGGAAGGTCGCTGATCTCTAGGGTGGAAGAAGCTGAGTACTCAGCCATAGCGGTTTCGGATCACGCCCCACATTGGGTGGACCTGGACGTAGGTGAGGACAGGGAACAGAGAACACTCTGGTGATTAGATGTGGGACTGATGGCGGATGAGGGAGTGTGTGCAAGAGTGCGGGGGTGTATTGAGAGATACCTGGAGGTCAATGACGACAGCGAGGTCCCTGTGGGAGTGGTCTGGGAAGCATTAAAAGCGGTGGTCAGAGGAGAGCTGATCTCAATTGGGGCCCACAAAAGGAAAACAGAGGTCAAGGAAAGGGAAAGATTACTGGGGGAGATTTTAAGGGTGAACAGGGAATTTGCAGAGACCCCGGAGGAGGAATTGTACAGGGAGAGGAGACGACTCCAGACGGAATTTTACCTTCTGACCACCAGAAAGGCGGAGGTACTGTGGAGGAAGGCACAGGGGAGGAGGTATGAATATGGGGAAAAGGCTAGTCGCCTGTTGGCGCACCAATTGCGAAAGAGGGCAGCAGCGAGGGAGATAGGAGGAATTAGAGACGAAAGGGGAGACACGGTGCGAAGGGCAGGAAAGATAAATGAGGTGTTCAAGACCTTCTATGAAGAACTGTATAGGTCTCAACCCCCAGAGGGAGAGGAGGGGATGAGGCAGTTCCTGGACCAATTGAGGTTCCCGGAAGTGGAGGAGCAGGAGGTGGCAGGCCTGGGGGCACCGATTGAGGTGGACGAGGTTATTAAGGGACTGGGAAGCATGCAAGCAGGGAAGGCCCCGGGGCCAGACGGGTTCCCGGTGGAATATTACAGAAAATATGTGGACTTGTTGGCCCCGTTAATGGCGAGGACGTTCAATGAGGCCAGGGAAGGGGGGACTCTACCCCCGACGATATCGCTAATTTTGAAGAGGGACAAAGATCCGTTGCAGTGCGGGTCCTATAGACCTATTTCACTATTGAACGTGGACGCCAAATTGCTGGCAAAGTTACTGGCATCGAGGATAGAGGACTGTGTCCCGGGGGTGGTGCACGAAGACCAGACAGGGTTCGTAAAAGGGAGACAACTGAATGTTAACGTGCGACGACTATTAGGGGTGATAATGATGCCCCCAGTGGAGGGGGAGGCAGAGATAGTGGCGGCAATGGACGCAGAGAAGGCATTTGATAGGGTGGAGTGGGAGTATTTATGGAAAGTGTTAAGGAGGTTTGGGTTTGGGAACGGGTTTATTAGCTGGGTTAGACTTCTTTATGGGGCACCAACGGCAAGGGTAGTTACAGGTCGACATAGATCGGAGTATTTCCGATTATATAGGGGAACAAGGCAGGGATGCCCGCTGTCTCCATTGTTGTTTGCGTTGGCAATTGAACCTCTGGCCATGGCGTTGAGAGACTCCAGGAAATGGAGAGGGGTGATTAGAGGGGGAGAAGAACACCGAGTCTCGTTATACGCGGATGACCTATTGTTATACGTGTCGGACCCAGCGGGCGGGATGATAGAGGTTATGAGAATTTTGAGGAGGTTCGGGGAATTCTCGGGGTATAGGCTAAACATGGGGAAGAGTGAATTATTTGTGATACATCCAGGGGACCAGAGTAGAGAGATAGAAGGCTTACCGCTAAGGAAAGTGGAAAGAAACTTCCGATACCTGGGGATTCAGATCGCTAGGAGCTGGGGAACCTTGCACAGACTTAATCTGACACGGCTGGTAGAACAAATGGAGGAGGACTTCAAGAGGTGGGACATGCAGCCTCTGTCGCTGGCAGGCAGGGTGCAGGCAATTAAGATGATGGTCCTCCCGAGGTTCTTATTTGTATTTCAATGTCTCCCTATATTAATCACCAGGACCTTTTTTAATAAAATAGATAGGAGCATCACGAGCTTCGTGTGGGCAGGGACAGTTCCGAGAGTAAGGAGGGGGTTCCTTCAGCGTAGTAGGGACAGAGGAGGACTGGCACTACCGAACTTGGGTGATTACTATTGGGCCGCCAATGTGGCAATGATACGTAGATGGATGATGGAGGGTGAGGGAGCGGCGTGGAAAAGACTGGAGAGAAAGTCCTGTAAAGGGACGAGTTTAGAGGCACTGGTGACGGCGCCGCTACCGTTCTCACCTAAAAAGTATACCACGAACCCGGTGGTGGCTGCAACACTGAACATATGGGGACAGTGGAGGCGACAGAGAGGGGTGCGGGGAGCCCTGGTGGGGTCCCCTATCAGGAACAACCATAGGTTCGCCCCAGGAAGAATGGATGGAGGATTTCAGAGCTGGTACCAGTTGGGAATTAGGAAGGTGGGAGATTTATTTATAGATGGGACTTTTGTGAGTTTGGGAGCATTGGAGGAAAAGTATAAGTTGCCCCGGGGAAATTTTTTGAGATATATGCAGGTGAGGGCGTTTACTAGACAACAGGTGAGGGAATTTCCATTGCTCCCGACACAGGGGATACAGGACAGGGTGCTTTCAGGGGTGTGGGTCGGAGAGGGCAAGGTGTCAGAGATTTACAAAGAGATGAGGGAAGAGGGGGAGGAGTCGATGGGTGAACTAAAGGGAAAGTGGGAAGAAGAATTAGGGGAGGAGTTAGAGGAGGGTATTTAAGGTGCTACATAGAGCACACATAACGGGGGCAAGATTGAGCAGGTTCTTTGGAGTGGAGGACAAATGCGGGAGGTGTGGCGGGAGCCCGGCAAACCACGCACATATGTTTTGGGCGTGCCCGGCACTGGAAGGGTATTGGAAGGGAGTGACGGGAGTGATTTCGCAAGTGGTGAAGACCCCGGTCAAACCAGGCTGGGGGTTAGCTCTATTTGGAGTTGCGGAAGAGCCGGGAGTGCAGGAGGCGAAGGAGGCCGATGTCGTGGCCTTTGCGTCCCTAGTAGCCCGGCGCAGGATCCTACTCATGTGGAAGGAGGCGAAACCCCCCGGACTGGAGGCCTGGGTAAATGATATGGCGGGGTTTATTAAACTGGAGCAGATAAAGTTTGCCCTGAGAGGATTGGCTCAAGGGTTCACCAGGCGGTGGCAGCCATTTCTCGACTACCTAGGGGAACGTTAGAGGGGGGATAGATGACCAGCAGCAGCAGCCCAGGAGGAGGGGGGGAGGGGGGGGGGGGGTTTAGTTTAGTTTAGGTCAATGGATAATGGGGTTTTGTTACCTGTGTATTGTTAAAAATTTCTGCTTTGTTATTGTTTTGTTTGCTTTGTAAGAGGGAAAAATGTTGTTTAGAAAAAAATTTCAATAAAATATATTAAAAAAAAAAATGAGAACATCCCCAACACTGTGCTCAACTGCCCCACCTGTCAGCGGTTCCAGCCGGCCCAACCACATGAGACCGTACAGCCCCATGAGTTGGTCACGTCCCCTTGGTTTAAGGTAGGCGTTGACCTGTTCCACGCGCTGGGCAGGGACTATGTTCTGAGTGTAGACTATTTTTTGAACTACCCAGAGGTCGTACGCCTGCACGACATCACATCATCGGCGGTCATCCGTGCCTGCAAGGAGACCTTTGCTCGTCACGGCATCCCACTCACTGTGATGTCGGACAATGGCCCCTGCTTCACGAGCCAGGAATGGTCCAACTTTGCCAGCAGATACAACTTTGTGCATGTGACATCCAGTCCCCTGCACCCCCAATCCAATGGCAAAGTGGAAAAGGGCGTCCACATCGTCAAACAGCTCCTCTGCAAGGCTGCCGATGCAGGATCCGACTTCTACCTCGCCTTGCTGACCTATCGTTCGGCCCCACTCTCCACGGGCCTGTCGCCAGCCCAGCTGCTCATGGGTCGCACCCTCAGGACCACGGTGCCGTCCATTCACGTCCCAGACCTCGACCATGTTCCGGTCCTTCAGCGGATGCAACAGTCTTGTGCACAACACAAGGCGGCGCTGACGCTCGGGCGACTGATCTCCCTGATCTGGCACCGGATGACAACTTCCGCATCCATCTTCCGGAGGGTGGCTGGTCTGCAACTGCTGTTGTTCTTCGGCAGGTGTCTCCCTGCTTGTTCCTGGTTCATCTGCCAGATGGTTCCATTCGCCGCTGCAATCGGCGTGCCCTTCATCTCGTTACACGCTCGCTACGTGAACCTCCACCATTGCCACGCCCTCCTGTTGTCCCCAACCTGGACTATGTGGAGATTCCAAATAGTCTGCATCCTCCTCACTCTGCCATGGCCCAGCCCGTTCCTCAGCCGGTGGCTCCTGACCCACCCTTGAGGCGGTCAACCAGAATTCGTCGCCCACCTCAGAGACTTGACTTATGAGTTTTACAATGTTGGACTCTTTGATCTGTTCTGTTATCCTGTTTCATCGTTCCAGTAGTTTGTATATAATGTTAATTTTGTTGTTGGTGTGACACCCTATTTCTCTGCACCAGGCACCTTCCCGTGTAAATAGATTAGCCTCATGTACATAGTCATGTAAATAACACGCACACACATAGTCAGGTACATTCACTACACAATATTTATTGTCACGCAGGCACATGTTATTTATATAAAAGGGGGGATGTCATAATATACACCAATATATTATGGTGCAGACACATACACACACACTGATGGACATGCACTGGGACCAATCAGCATACACAACACCGCAGCCAATCACCAGTGAGAGCACACGCATGATAAAGACAGGGGACAGGAGAGTTCCCGCTCATTCTAGTAGCAGCCAGCTCAGAGCACAGAGCTCACAGCCTGCAACACAGACATTCACTATGTGCTGAGTACATCACCTGGTTAGGACTAGGCAAGGGTCAACAGTCAAAGCTGGTATTGTATTTACCCACAGTTCAAGTATGTTAATATAGTTAACCTTACAATAAAATAGTGTTGCTCCACTTCCAGTGTTGGTGACCTGTTTGTGATCCAGAACACCCAACACATCAGCAGGGATTTACCGTTGTACCTGTAATACACAGGCAGTGCCGTAATACATACAATATTTCACTCGTGGTGTTTACCACAAGGCCCATTCTGGTTGTATTCGCTCGTTGAAAGAGCCAACCGTTCCCCTGCTCTTCCCCCTATTCTGCACTTTTTTCTCTTCAAATATATATCCAGTTCCTTTTTAAATGTTGCTATTGAATCTCCTCCCACCTTCCCGAATAAGAAAATCTCACTTCATTAGGTCACCAATCTTTATAATACTGACTGTTCTGTTGCTTCAAACTTCAGTCTGAATATTTTATGTCCCATTTTCAGCACATGGAGCCTATTATGTGATTAAAGCTCTGATGATTAAAGTTTTCCATTAACACGGCTGACTAACATGAGGAAAAAACAGAGCGAGCATCTGCCAGCCGTTGATCAGAGACAAGCTGAATTGCTGTAAATTTGTCAAAACATCAATTTGTGAGATTATCTGGCACAAAATTCAGACCCATCTTACACATAACTTCACAAATTTCAACCTTCTATGCAAATGTATTTATTTCCTTCTTTGTCTCCTTGTTGGGCTCCTGAGGCATGAAGACACATAACCCATCAACAGCCAAACTATTCCCAGTGCCGTTCCACTGAGGATAACAAAGGGTGTACAGCACAGAAATTGACCACTCAACCAACTAATCTGTGCTTCACATGAGCCTTCCCCACCCATCTTCAACCAATACTAAGTACAACCTTCTATTCCTTTCTCCCTCATGTACTTATCTTGCTTTGCCTCAAACACTCCATATGGTAGTCAGTCTGCCACTCTAACATTCTCTGGGTAAATACGTTTCTCATGAGTTCCTTATTAGATTTATTAGTGACTGTCTTCTATTTATTGCCTCTGATTTTGGTCTCCCCCTAGAAGTGGAAACATCTTCTCGCCATCTACCCTATCAAACCCATTGGGGAAGTCTTGTGACTCGGTCGGCAGGGCCCCAGAAGCTCTGCGTTCAAGTCCCACTTTAGAATATGGAAGGTTTAATAAAGGCGAAGGAAGTCAGACAAGTAACATAAAGAAAACATTTATTAATATAAGTACTATTTACAAAGGGGCCCAGTTAGACTTCACCGGGTCCTCTCTCTCTGTTGGTCAGTTCCTTTCTGGCCGAACTTAGAAACACATGGTAATAACCCCATAGTTAGCGGGGAGCGTATACTCCTCGAGCCACACGAGAAAAACAATCAACCCAGCCCCGTGTGTTCCATGCAGAGTATTACACCCCTTCCCCCCACAAAGTCTGAAGCCCCCATAGGGAACGACGAGGATGTCGAAGATGAGGAGCAGACGAAGAAGAAGAAGTTAAAAACACCATAGTTGAGGAAGATTCAGAAGAAACTGGCAGGGTGGATAAAGGTGTGCACAGCCACTCAACTGATTGTGTGGGAGGTGATGGGACACCATTTTAAGGACCTGCAGCCACACGAATGCACATCAACCAAAATGAAGAACATGGCCGGGATTCTCCCTTCTGGGGACTAAGTCCCCACATCGGCGGGAAAATCAGCACCAATGACTCCGTCGTCAATGGCCCCCCCCCCACAAAGTGAGGAATTCTCACCTTTCTAGGGGTCTAGGTCGGCGCCGGAGTCGTTGGCGTGAGTTTGCGCATGCGCGGAACGGCCGGTGTGATCTCGCGCGTGCATGGACCCCCCGGAGTATTTCCGCGCATGTGCGGGAGTTCTCTTCTCCGCGCTGGATCTTCTGCCCGCAGATCAGTGGGCCCCGATCGCAGGCCAGGCCACCGTGGGGGCCGCCCCCAGGGTCGGACCTCCCCCCCCCCCCCCCCCCCCCGAGGACCATCCCCGCATGCTCACCTGCCAGGTCCCGCCATGCGCGAGGTATGGAATTCACACCAGTGTGATGGGCCAAAACTGGACGGCTGCTCAGCCCATCGGGGCCTGGAAAATTGCTGGGGGGTTCGCTGTCAATGGTCCCCGATCAGCGTGGCGGGAATCCCCCCGCCGCCCGAAAAATGGCGCCAGAGAATAGTGCTGCCGGCGGCGGGGCGGGATTCATTCCTCCCCCCGAGGATTCTCCGACCTGGCAGGGGGTCGGAGAATCTCGGTCATGGAGTCAAAGGTGGACCATCAAGTTCCGTGTGAATGTGGGCCCATGGACGTCCAAGCCACTCCAATAGGTGCAGGGGCGCCACTGCAGAAAGCTTCTGATGGGCCTGTCATACAGGTTGCATCTGGCAGGGGCCGGGGCGCTGGTTACGTTTCCGGGGTTGTGTCTGGCAGGGTCTCGGGCGCTCGTTACGGTATTGGGGTTGCCGGGTGAGCAGGTTTGCGATCCGGTCAGGTCCCGTCGTTCTGTGAATATGGGAATACCTTGCTGTGCGTTCTGGTCCTTACGTGGGGTCTCCACTGTTTTGGGTGTCTTGGCTCACAGGCAGGGGCTTCCTGAGGCAGTTTAGTCCGGGTCCGTGTTCTGCTCCTTCCTTGGTCGCTCCTGGGGTCGGGCCTTGGAGTAGGCCTGGTCGGGCCTCCACATGGATTCTTCTTTCCTCCATCCACAGATAAGTCGGGTCGCTGGGATGGGCCTCTCCAGGTTGGGTTATGCCGGGTCTCTTGGTCGGGGGCCAAGTTGAGTGCTCCGTTGACTGGATCGGGCGGTCCAGAGGCTGCTGTCGGTACCTAGGCCGGGTCGGGCGTTCCGAGGTGCAGGTCCAGTCCAAATCGAGGTCAGGACTGCACTTCCGGTTTGGGCCTCATCAGCTTCTAGGTGGGTCAGGTCATCAGGAGTGCAGCCAGGTCGGGCCGTGTCGGGTCAAAAGGTCCACTCCACAGGCGTCGGAGGATCTTCAAACCTGCAAGGTAAGATAAAAGAGAAAGGTTAGAATTAAATTTTAAAAGATTAGTACGGTTATAAAAGATGTAAAATGAGGATCTGTTTGGGAGAGCTCGCAGAGAGTCGCCAAGCTCCGGCAAAGAATCAGGGGAAGTAAAAAATCGTAATTTGTGCCCGGCGCCGATTCCAACGACATACTCCGTTCCCCATTGGTGGCATTAGTGAAGACTCGCTGGACAATCCTGAATGTGCTAATAGCTACACTACAGTACAATTTACGATGATCAGTTGAGCTCATAAATTGGCTCATTTATGCTTGCTAGAAGTGACGTTCATTCATACAGAGGAACCTGTCTGAAAACTCTCTGTTCCTTTCAATGTATTGACATCACATTGAAAAAGTACTCTTGTAAACATCAAGCAAAATGTCTATTGTTAGATGCGATTCTGCGTTTGGGCAGTGCTTGCTGGACAATCCTAAATTCACCGATACCTACACTAGCACCCAATTTAAACTAATCAGTTGAGCTCATAATGTGACTCATTTACCTTTGCTAGAAGTATCATTCTCATACACAGGGACCCCTCTGCAAACAAAAGGAATATGTCCAACCTTGCACCTTTTTATGAATAACAGGAGGGGATATTGCAGGAAAGAAGCTGAGGTCATCATGACAAAGAGTTTTACAGATACAGGCTCAGCTTCCTTGACTCTTCGGAACAGCAGTGTTTCCACAGGTCACGTCAGGTATCGGCAGACAGCTGTATCTTCCTGCAGCAAGTTCGACTCCTTGCTGAACGTTGTTGCCCTGTAATACCAATGGTGGTGGCAGTGACCAACATCTTCAGCTTTTTTACCTCTGGATCCTTTCAGAGCTCTGCTGCAGACATAGCCAGGCCTACCCAGTCAATTGCAGGTTCCTGATTGCTTCTTTGTCAGGGCTGATAATTATGTCAGTGCCCCTGTGGTGACAGTAGTCAGAATGAGTGGGTACTCAGACTTTCTTCTCTGGCTGGATTTACAGAGTTGTCAGGGTGCCATTCATTGCACAGACCTGGCAACCTGAGCACTGCCACAGCAACTAGGGATATTTGTCCATCAACACAAATCTGTCGTTCAATAACAAAAAGAGGTTTATGTGGGCTCCTGACAGATCTTGGGAGCCGTTATGTCATCCCAGACCTTTCCATTCCAGGATGAAGATCCAAGCCTAGCTCATTGAAGACAAAGGATATCCACTTCAAACTTGGCTCATTACATCTGTGAGGTGCGCTATAACGAGAACCACACAGCCACCTAGAGTACCATCAAGCAAGCCGTTGGCAAATTGAACATGGGCTTAAGCTGCAGTACTCATCAGTGAAGGGGGTGTCCAGAATGATTGTTGTGCATTGCATGCTACACAGCTTGGTGCAGCAGAAAGGATTGCAGGTGAAGAAGGGTGGAACGGTTTATCACTCATCTTTGAATAAGGACAACATAGAGGAAGAGGTGGAAGGAGATGGGGCACCTCTTACGTTTCTGCCTGGATCCCCTAATATGGCGAAGGCTCATTTAGCGAGAAGTATAAATAAGTGAAATCCTGTTTTCCTCTCCAAACACCAGCATTACTCCTCCCCACTTTGTATTGAACTGTCTGTCAACGGTTCATCCATCCATTGTAGATCAGCTCAACAACATAAATTAACATTCTGCACCAAACAAGTGAAAGTTAAACTGACGCTCAGGACTTATAATGACGAGCTACTGAACTATACATTTTATGCAGCATTATAAAAAAATTAAACATAAAAAAGATAATGTTTTGTCAAACGCCCAGGTAAATACCAAGGATGCATTACACTTTCTTACACTTGCTACCACTTCTGTATATTGCTTCCTGTGCGACTTCAACAGAGGTAGAGGCTGTTCAGATCCTTGCTCTGTCTACGGAGATGTTTTTGGCCCATGCCCTCTGTGGTTTGGATTCCCTAAGCCCATCAAAGACCACTCCACCTCCATCTGTCAGTCATCTGTATACCAGGCAACACGTCGGGGGTATTGCCGAGGGCAGCAGGGCAATGAATGAAATGTGGGATCACTTTGTGTGAGATCCCTCTCACGGCTGAGTGCCACATCATTCCTACCACTGTGCGGCAGACCAGACCGTTGAAGATCATTGACATATTGTAACGTCACAGAAAATGTTTCTCACACAGTTTAAGATAAAAGACAAGTTGAATTCAAAGTCTGCGGGGCCTTAGTAATGGTCTTGCTCCGAGAAGGTAGAGGTAGGGCTGGTTTAGCTCAGTGGGCTAGACAGCTGGTTTGTGATGCAGAACTATGCGGCTGAATATAGCACGATGCAGCTGGATATATCACTTGGGGAGAATGGGACCAAAGGCTATGGGGAGAAAACAGGATTAGGCTATTGAGTTGGATGATCAGCCATGATTGTGTCGAATGGCGGAGCAGGCTCAAAGGGCCAAAAGGCCGCCTCCTGCTCCTATCTTCTAAGTATCTTTGTATCTATGTATCTATGTAACAAGGCCAGTAGTGCAGGTTCAATTCCCATACCAACTTACCCGAACAGGCGCCGGAATGTGGCGACTCGGGGCTTTTCACACTTGTGACAATAAAAGGTTATTATTATTATTACTCCCTCCATGATAGCCATTCTTGTAATTCTCAAATGTTGAATCATTCAGCAGGAATGTGATCCTCACATGAGACACTGGTCACACACATGAAGATGCTGGAATGCAAAAGAAAGGAATATGGGGCGCGATTCTTCACTCCCACGCCAAAGTGGCCGCGCTATCGTGAACGCCGTCAAGATTCACGACGGCGCAGAACGGCCCCGGTCCCGACCGATTCAGGCCCTGACAATGGGCCAGGATCGGGGCCGCATCATCTACCCGCGCCAGGCCTTGTCGCCCGCGTAAAAGCGGCGCCGCATAGATGACGCAGCCGGCGCTGCATAACGGCCGTCATCCGCGCATGCGCGGTTGCCGTCCTCTCTAAGTCCGCCCCTTCAGAGAGGACGCCCGACGATTGGTGGGCACCGATCGAGGGCCACCCCACATTTCAGGTAAAGCCCCGTGCAGGATCCCCCCTCACCTCCCCCACAGGCCGCCCCCCCCCCCAGCGTTCATGCACCGCTCACGACTGCAGCGACCAGGTGTGGACGGCGCCGGGGGGAACCCGTCGTTATGGCCTGGCCACTCGGCCCATCCGGGCCTCAGAATAGCGGGGGTGCCGGAGAATCGCCATTTTCGGTGTCTCCGGTGATTCTCCGGCCTGCGGCCTGCGAAACTCAACCGGGCCGTTCCCGCCGCTTGGAAGAATCGCGGGAGGGCGTCGCACCGGCGTCCTCGGAAATTTTGGCGGCCCAGGCGATTCTCCCAACCGGCGTGGGAGTGGAGAATTGTGCCCATGGTTTATGGAAACATAGAGTATATGAGCAGGAGTTGTCCGTTCAGTCCTTCGCGCCTGCTCCGCCATTCAATATGATCATGGCTGATCCTCGATGTCCACACCATACTCCCTTTAACTGAGACAAATTTAGGATTATCATGCACCGCCTTCTCTGTGGTAAACCATTGTTGCACCTCTATTAGGTGATGTATGGTAGGACCTGGACCACAGGTAAATTGGTAGTCCCTGCCTGCTGGCTCCGCCCAGTAGGCAGAGTATAAATATGTGTGTCCTCCATGCTGCAGCCATTTCGTCAGCTGCTGTGGGAGGCCACACATCTTAGAGCAATAAAGCCTCAGTTGTACCCAACTCAAGTCTTTGTGCGATTGATCGTGCACCATTCTCATAATTCAGACAGTGTTGAAACAAAATCAACATATGTGTGCCAGAGATGCCTGTAATTTTGTCACAAGCTATCTGTAAGCTCCCTGCCTCTCCATTGTAACTAAGAGAGATGCGGATGCGTCATTTATATCCAGGGCGTCCTCCGCATCTGTGAACTAGACTATTTAATGTGGCCCACCTCGTGACCTCTGTCTCTCCCTGGGACTTGTGCCCTCTTTTCTTACAAAGGGGTAAATAAACAGACGTGTGAGGAATTCATTCAATGGATAGAGTGCATTCAGTGAGGGTGACTATGAGGCATATGCATCACTTTGCATGAAGATTGTGTTGAGTGCCAACAGTAAATGGGAGGTAATAAAGTGCAAAGAAAGGGAAGGCTCGTGTTGAGTTTTGCACTGGGTAAGATTAACACATGCTCAGCTGCAGACAGCCACTATTGAACAACTTTATTTACACCTCCCCAATAAGGATGGCAGCACGGTCGCACAGTGGTTAGCACTGTTGCTTCACAGCTCCAGGATCCCAGGTTCGATTCCCAGCTTGGGTCACGGTCTGTGCGAAGTCTCCACGTTCTCCCCGTGTCTGTGTGGATTTCCTCTGGTTTCCGCCCATAATCCAAAGATGTGCAGGTTAGGTGGGTTGGCCATGCTAAATTGCCCTTAGTGTCCAAAAAGGTTAGGTGGGGTGACTGGGTTACGGGGATAGGGTGGAGTTGTGGGCTTCAGTAGGGTGTTCTTTTCATGGGCCTGTGTAGATTCCATGGGCCGAATGGCCTCCTTCTTCACTGTAAATCTGTCAGATGGATGTATAACAAATTGCCCAGCTATTATAATACATTACACTCCCTCCAAACTTAAAAACAACTTATACATTAAAATGTAAAATGGTATATCTACATTATGGGCAGCACATTAGCACGATATCTACATTACGGGCAGCACAGTAGCACAAGTGGATAGCACTGTTGCTTCACAGCGCCAGGATCCAAGGTTCAATTCCCCGCTGGGTCTCTGTCTTTGCGGAGTCTGCACGTTCTCCCCGTGTCTGCATGGGTTTCCTCCGGGTGCTCCGGTTTCCTCCCACAGTCCAAAGATGTGCAGGTTAGGTGGATTGGCCATGATAAATTGCCCTTAGTGACCAAAAAGGTTAGGAGGGGTTATTTGGTTACGGGGATAGGGTGGAAGTGAGGGATTAAGTGGGTCGGTGCAGACTCGATGGGCCGAACGGCCTCCTTCTGCACTGTATGTTCTATTTTCATTATTTCCAAGAATACAATATGATTGAGACAACATCAACAGTACCTGAAAATTGTGCAGGTTAGGTAGATTGGCCATTCTAAATTCTATCTTAGTGTCCAAACAGGGGGTCGCGCAGTAGCACAGTGGTTAGCACAGTTGCTTCACATCTCCAGGGCCCAGGTTCGATTCCCAGCTCGGCCACTGACTGTGTGGAGTCTGCACGTTCTCCCTGTGTCTGCGTGGGTTTTCTCTGGGTGCTCCGGTTTCCTCCCACCATCCAAAGATGTGCAGGTTAGGTGGATTGGTCATACTAAATTGCCCTTAGTGTCCAAAAAAACATTGGGTGGAGTTACTGGGAAAGGGTGGAGGTGTGGGCTTGGTAGGGTGCTCTTTCCAAAGGCCGGTGCAGACTCAATGGGCTAAATGGCATCCTTCTGCATTAGAAATTTTTGCCAGCTGGCTGGGGCTGGCTGAGCAAGGTCAGCTTATGTGCTGTTCAACCTAGTTAGCGGCGGGCTGGCAAGGGCGGTCCCGGCGAATTAGCTGGCGAGCCTTCATTTGCGGCGAGAAGCCTGAGAGGCCTCGTTAAGTGGACCAATTAACATTGAATAGCATTGCTGACCTCGCTTGAGCCGAGCACCGGGAAGCTCGCAGCAGTTCCCGCTCGCTACAACACTTGACATCTTTCCGGAGAATCGGCCCCCTGACTGAAAGTTTTCAGTGTCCCAGAATGCACCAGCAGAGCAAAGTTAGTTTCTTTGTGACTTTCACTTCCTTTCTGCCTTTCAATTTGGGCTGTAGAAGGAACTTGAACTATAAAAAGTTTATCATGCTCTCCCTTTTTTACATATCCTCTTTCAAGTAAATGATCTACATGACACTGATGGTGTCTCTCTCCATTTTTCTCTATGTATGTGAATCTTAACAACAATCACATACTTCTCATCACCTCAGACGTCTTTCACCATGACCTTCTAATCAGCATTGACATCCAAGTTTCATGCCTTAAGCAAACTAAACTTTTTCCGAGGAGTGTGTTTAAATACTAACTTAAAAGGTGAGCGTGAGCATGCTGTTGTAGACCATGGAATTGTTCAGTATGAGAACAGCAAATTGTCTAGGCTGTTGCAAAGAGAAACATGCAAAAGCTGCCTCAATTATCACCCAGCAAACATTTCTTCAAAGACCTCTTCACAATCTTTGCACTTATTTCTGTGGCACCATTCAATGCTGGCTGGCATGGTAGTATTAAAATGTGTTTGACTCCATTCTTACTCAGAAATATTTCTAACTTTTCCGACGCAAGCTGTGGACCATTATCTGATACCACGACTGCTGATGCTCTATGACAACTATGTGCACTATCCCCAAGATGCACAGCAGCAACTCATCGAAGTTCCTTTGACAGCACCTTTCAAACTAGTCACCTCTACCAACTGGAAAGACAAGGGAAGCAGGTCCATGGGAAGACCACAACCTGCAAATACCCTGTTGAGCCACATACCATCCTGACTTTAAAGTATATTGTCGTTCCTTTGCTGTCGCTGGGTCAAAATCCTGAAATTCCATTCTTAACAGCATGTGGATGTACCTGCACCACGTGGACTGCAGTGGTTCAAGATAGCAGCTCACTCCCAACTTTTGAAGGACAATTATTGATGGACAATAAATGACTGCCCAACCAGCAACACCCACATCCCGTGAACAAATAAATTAAAAAGAAATTCATCCTGAAATCCACTTTGCAACTTTTCACATCTCTTCAATATCTTTATCTATCTTTGGATACCAAAAATAACTGCTGCTTTCATACAGACTATCCCCGTGCGTTCCGATGAAGTTTCTCAAATACACTCTCTCTATACCTTGGCGGAATAATAACTCTTAAACCCCAAAGGAGACAGTCTTAATCTGCACTCAGTTCATTTCTACATGTGAAATTTTCCTGTGGTTTCTCATCACCACGTTTTTTTAGCCAGCATTCTTGACATAATGAAGCACTCTACCGAACACTGCATCCTTGCAGATCTTTTCACTAATTTCTCCAGCAGACACTGGCATGTTATTTGTGCCTGCAAAGTAATTCAAAGGGAACTTAATTGCTAAAAATGAATCAGTCATCACCACCATGAAGCAACACCTGTGCTGTTTAACTTTGATACCAAATTCTTGAAGTGGATTTGGGACTTTGTTTATGCTTACAATGCTTTTTTTCCATCTTACTGCTAACTAGAATGCCATCTAATTGCACACTCCTTTTGCCCTACTTATTACCTGATACATAACACTCGAGAACACAGTGAGAGCAATAGGCAACCCAACTGGTAACATAGAACATAGCACAGTACAGGCCCTTCGGCCCACGATGTTGTGCTGACCATTTATCCTAATCTAAGATCAACCTAGCCTACACCCCTTCAATTTATTGCTGTCCATGTGCCTGTCCACGAGTCGCTTAAATGTCCCTAATGACTCTGACTCCACCACCTCTGTTGGCAGTGCATTCCACGCACCCACCACTCTCTGTGTAAAGAACCTATCTCTAACATCTCCCCTATACCTTCCTCCAATTACTTATGTCCCCTCGTGACAGCCATTTCTGCCCTGGGGAAAAGTCTCTGGCTATCCACTCTACCCATGCCTCTCATCACCTGTACACCTCTCCTTTTGTACTAGTCAAGCTCATGTGTGTGTGAATGGCAATCAGTTCCTTACTCTTGTTAGTTAATTCTGATTAATGCATTTGACAAATCTACCTTACTGAGCCCATTTACATTGACTAAATTAAAAAAACTATCTTCATTGGTAAGCAATGGGTAAGTATCATTGTCGATCATCTTCTTTCCTGTTTGTTTATAATTTCCACAAATTCAAATGAACAACCACAATGGGTGCAGTTCCCCTGTTCGTTCTAATCTATTCAGCTCTTTACTTACTGCTTATAACTGTGCATAAGGCACTAGCTTAGCCTTGCAAAATGTCAGTTGTACATTGTTCTTTGTCTTGACTTTGGTCATATGATGCCTAATTTTATCTTTGGCCCTTTTTCATTAAAGACCACTTTATGCTGTCTTTGCACTACCTCAATGCCAGCCATACACTTACTGATCCCCACCACAAACAACTGGAATGATGTACTTTCAGGGACTTCATTAAACACCAACAAAGGATTTATTAACAAGCCACATTGAGGAGCTGCATGTTTTCAGCCAGTTCTAAAATACCTCTGCCTGAAGGACTCCTCCCTCCCTCCTGATTAGTCACCCAAGCCATGATCCTTACTTTGCTGCAGTGCTCTTAAAGGGGTGATCACCACAGTAGCTCAGCCCAGTTTAGCCATATTGTCTTAAACCAATTCCTCCATTGTTGTTTCCTGCAACTATGACAATTCTACCAGATTCTTTAAGCTTACCTGTTGGTAAAGCTCCTGACTTGCAGCCAATGCTTCTTCAACTGGTGTTTCAAGGTCTGGGGCATGAAGGTAGAGGATCTCAACACTCTCTCTTTGCAGACGTTCCAACAATGTATTCAACAGACATCGGACACTTTCCACTTTCAACGTCTTCCCATCTCATGGGTTCACTTCGGTTGCGATCTTTACTTTCTGTCCAGTAGCAATTAATATGATGTATCATCTTAGTCCACTCTAACATTAACTGAACAGAACTTTGTTATACTATTATTAAAATAACTAGTCAACTTCACACCGATTTTATGTAAGGCAATGTGACTTTGAGACTTCTTTTTTTTTAAATATAAATTTAGGTTATCCAATTCATTTTTTCCAATTAAGGGGCTGTCTTACGGTACGCTGGTATAACACTGGCTGCAACTGCATGCAGCATAGATCAAAAAGATACTCCAGACCTTGAAGTTAGTTCGATCAGGTTTATTGAGCTAATTGCATAGTTCTCTGTGAGTTCGACTCTCTGCTAACTTAAGTGTGGTTACTCTGTCTGACTGAACCAGACTAGCCACGTGGTGGGGGTGTGAGATTGTAACAACACCCTTGACTGACTCTCGAGATCTTCATCAGTGGAAAGAGGCGGAGTGTGAGTGCCTCGTGTCTTTTATAGTCAGATCCCACTCCTGAGAGTCCTGCCTGCTTATTGGTCATGTCCTGTTCTCTGTATCCATTAGCTGCTTGTCTGTATATCACTATGTGTGTATCTGCATATCATGACATCTCCCTTTTTTTAATGTTTGGATGACATATGTGAACATATTTACAAGAATAGGCCAATATTAACATATATACATGCAGTGGATGTGAACATATGTACATGTGAAAACAGCTGTCTAATGCGAGAACACAGAACATAGCAAACAGAACAAATGTTCATCAGTCCAGTCTCTGTGGCTTGCGTCTGATTCTGGTCGACCGCCGGAGAGATGGTGGTGGGGACGACAGCGCCTTGATGGGCGGGATTGAAGCCTGACTGGTGGCCTCGTGAGTCGAGGTATCAGGAGGTGGCAAAACAACAGAAGGAAATGGAGAAGAACGTGGTTGCGGGCAGGCAACTTTGAGCAGTGCCCGCCTGTTTTGTCGCACAACAGAACCATCAGCCAGACGCACAACATACGAGCGGGGGGCAGCCTGTCGAATGACAGCTGGAGCTGACCAGCCTCCATCAGGGATCTTGACCCAAACAGTGTCGGACAGGGATAACACGGGCAAATCGGTGGCATAAGCATCATAGCCCTGTTTTTGTCGGTCTTGGAGTTGCTGCACCTTCTGCAGCACCGGGAGGTGATCCAGGTTGGGCATGTGTATGGCTGGAAGTGTCGTTCGCAGGTCCCTGTTCATCAGGAGTTGAGCCGGCGACTTGCCAGTGGACAGTGGGGCCGCCCTGTACGCAAGCAGCGCAAGGTGGATGTCAGACCAGAATCCATGGCCTTGCAGATGAGCTGCTTCACTATGTGCACCCCTTTCTCAACTTTTCCGTTTGACTGCGGAGAGTGTGGGCTGGAAGTGACATGTTTGAACTGCTACGACTGGGCAAACAGAGACCATTCATGGCTGCTGAAGCACGGGCCATTGTCACTCATGACAGTGAGTGGGATACCATGCCTGGAGAACGTCTCCTTACAGGCTTTGATGACGGTCCGAGATGTGAGGTCCGAGAGCTTCACAACTTCAGGGTAATTGGAAAAATAATCAATGATTAACACATAATCACGGCCATTTGCATGAAAGAGGTCGATGCCAACCTTGGACCACGGAGAGGTTTCGATTTCATGCTGCTGAAGCGTCTCCTTACTCTGCGTTGGCTGGAAGCGTTGACTGGTCGCACAGTTAAGGACCATGTTCGCGATGTCCTGGCTGATCCCGGGCCAGTAGACAGCCTGCCTGGCTCTGCGTCTGCACTTTTCCACACCCTCATGGATTTGACGGAGCGCCAAGCTCTGGAGACTGTGTGGAATTACAATCCGGTCCAGTTTGAGGAGGATGCGCTGCAACCGAGGCGTCATGTCATTAAGGTCCTTGTGGATAATGTGGACCAGGTGCTGTGATCCGTCTCGACTGTGAATGTCGGCAGGCCGTAGACATTGTCGTGAAACTTGAGAATGCCAGTGAGAAGGCCCAGGCATTCCTTCTCGATTTGGGCATACATTTATTCGGTGGTCGTCATTGCCCTTGATGCGTAGGCAACCGATGCCCAGGATGAGGTGTCATCACGTTGCAGCAGGACCGCACCGATGCCATCCTGGATCGCATCTGTCGAGATTTCTGTTTCCCTGTCTGGGTCGAAAAATGCCAATACCAATAGTAGTGAACTTGGCTTTCAGCTCCAACCACTCAGCCTGATGGGCCGCCTTCCATTCGAAGGCAGTGGATCTCTTCACTAGGTTTCGTAGGGCCATGGTGTTCGAGGCCATGTTTGGGATGAACTTGCCCAGAAAATTGGCCATGCCCAGGAAGCGCAATACCGCCTTATTGTCTTCCGGGACCTTCATGGCTGCGATGGCCTTGACCTTGTCTGTGTCAGGGCACACGCCCTGCTGAGAGATCTGGTCTCCTAGGAACTTGAGTGTCGACATACCAAAGCAACATTTGGCCCAGTTCAGCTACAGGCCATTGGCGTGGACAAGGCGGAATACCTTCTGGAGACGGGAAACATGCTCCTCAGGGCTCGTGGAACATATGATGACGTCGTCCACATACACACGAAGCCCTTCGATGCCCTCCATCATCTGCTCCATGATGCGATGAAATATCTCCGATGCCGAGACGATGGCGAACGGCATACGGTTATAGCAGTACCTGCCAAACGGTGTGTTGAAGGTGCAGAGCCTTCTGCTGGACTTGCCAGAATCCATGTGACGCATCTAACTTTGTGAAAAACCTTGCATGTGCCATCTCACTGGTGAGTTCCTCCCGCTTCAGGTTGGGGTAGTGTTCACGCATTATATTCTGGTTGAGATCCTTGGGGTCAATGCAGATGCGCGGGTCTCCAGAGGGTTTTTTAACAACCACCATCGAGCTGACCCAGTCAGTCGGTTTGGTTACCCTGGAAATGATCCCCTGCTGCTGCAGGTCCTTGAGCTGTTCCTTCAGGCGCTCCTTCAGCGGAGCCGGGACCCGGCGTGGTGCATGGACCGGATTTGGCATCAGGTCGCAGTAGGATCTTGTACCGATATGGCAAAGTGCCCATCCCGTCAAACACATCTGGATACTGAGCGAGGATGTCGTCAATGCCAGCTTGAAGATCCATGCTGGAGGATGGATTCGTCCTCCGAATCCACAGCGAAGATGGACTGAATGCGAGATGAGTTAGGTGTGGCATGTTCACGTGTGGTAATGATGCCCACTCAGTAGGCGGACTCCAGGCACTCGTCCTCTGGCTCCATTGTATTGCCAGGATCAGAATACTGTAATCATCGTTGCACATTCTGGACGCACCGTAGTCGGAATTGGGAGTGCTGGCCTCTGACTGGTAATGCAGACCTGCACAAGGCTGCATAGTGTCCAGGCTTCCCGCAGTTTAAATATCACCTGCCTCTTGGAGGGCAGTGTTCCTTTAAGTGGGCGTTGCCGCAGTTCGGGCACGTCATGGCGTCGGCGTCTTGACGTTGTGTACGTCGTCGTCACATGCGCAGTGCGGTCGGCAGACATCTGCACCTGCACAGTGTGGGTGTTGGCCGCTTCGTTATCCCGTTCGCATCGCGCATGCGTGGGGCTCCGGGAAAAGCGCGCGGGATGGCCGCTGTCTTCTCTGCTGAGGCGCTGCATCCGGGAGATGGCCTGCACACTCTAATTTTCAGCCGATTTGTAAGGGGAATACCGATTTTTTTTGCCTGCTCATGCACTGTACATGTTTCAATCGCGACTGGCAGGGTCATCTGCTTGATTTTTAAGAGCTGCTCTCTCAGAGGATCAGAGTGAACTCCAAACACGATTTGGTCTCTGATCATGGAGTTAGCAATTTCACCAAAGTTGCAGGACAGCGCTAGCAGGCGGTGGCTAGTTAAGAAGGCATTGATAGATTCATCTTTACCTTGAAGACGTTGTCTGAATATGTAGCGCTCGAAGATTTCATTGATGTCCACTTCACAGTGACTATCGAACTTGTCCAGGATGGTCTGAAACTTTGTCTTGTCCTGGCCTTCGATGAAGTTAAACGTGTTGAAGAGTTCGATGGCTTGATCACCCGCTGTCGAGAGGAGAAGCGCGATCATTCTTGCATCAGACGCACCCTCGAGGTCTGAAGCTGCGGTGTACAGCAGAAACTTTTGCTTGAATAGCCGCCAGTTGGCACTGAGATTGCCGGAGGTCCTGAGCTGGTGAGGAGCCTGAATCTTCTCCATGGTGCCGGGATACATTTGCTGGTCGTCACGGAACGGACTGAGATAAGCCACCTTAAATTACTAGTCTCCTGGTACCATGTCATGTCAGCTACACTGGTATAACACTGGCTGCAACTGGATGCAGCATAGATCAGAAAGATACTCCAGACCTTGAAGTTAGTTCAATCAGGTTTATTGAACTAATAGCACAGTTAGCACAGTTCTCTGTGAGTTCGACTCTCTGCTAACTTAAGTGTGGTTACTCTGTCTGACTGAGCCAGACTAGCTCTTAGCCACGTGGTGGGGGTGTGAGATTGTAACAACACCCTTGACTGACTCTCCAGATGTTCATCAGTGGAAAGAGGTGGAGTGTGAGTGCCTCGTCTCTTTTATAGTCAGATCCCACCCCTGAGTGTTCTGCCTGCTTATCATGTCCTGTTCTCTGTGTCCATTAGCTGCTTGTCTGTATATCATTATGTGTGTGTCCGCATATCATGACAGGGGCAATTTGACATGGCCAATCTACCTATCCTGCACACCTTTTGGGTTGTGGAGACAAAACCCATACAAACATGTGGAGAATGTGCAAACTCCACACGGACAGTAGCCCAGAGCTGGGATCGAACCTGGGACCTCGGCGGCATGAGGCAACTGTGCTAACCACTTGCGCCACCGTGCTGCCCGACTTTGGGACTTCTTGTACTCTCTTTCTGAGATAATAGACACAGCTACGGCTGTATCAACAATGAAAATAAGTTGGGAATCTCTGACTTTAATTTCTACTGTGGGTGTTGCGAACTATCAGAGTGACAAGTGCTGAATACACACCAGCTGGCTTTCTGCTCAACAACCACAGAGATTTCCCAGAGGTTTGATCCTGGGACTGTCTGTCAAAGTACCCCAGCCATTGGCCACATCTACTCTCCAAAATGGCACACACAGTTGGCAATCACAGCCGCCACCTCAGGGCCTTTGATCTCTGGCAGAGAATTCCAACATTCTATATCGAGGCATAAAGAAACAAACTACTTTAAATAATAACAGCTTATTGTCACAAGTAGGCTTCAATGAAGTTACTGTGAAAAGCCCCTAGTTGCCATATTCCAGTGTCTGTTCAGGGAGGCCGGTACAGGAATTGAACCCACACTGCTGGCCTTGTTCTGCATTACAAGCCAGCTGTTTAGCCCACTGTGCTATATAAGCCTACTCAGTATTTTTTATTATTTGAACATGTGACACTTGAGGAACAAACAGACCAACCTATAGTTCAAACGTTTAGCCATTTAAATAATCGATACATTAACAGACTTTTTAAAATTTGTTCATGGGCTTGGTTGGCAATGCCTACATTTATTACCCATCCCTAATTGCCACATGTAGGCCAGACCAGGTAAGGATGACAAATTTCCGCCAAAGGACATTGGTGAACGAGATGCGTTTTTACAACAATCGACAATATTTCATGGTTAGACATTTAATCCCAGATTTTTTTAATGCTGAATTAAAATGTATTCATTTGCCGTGCTCATCTCCAGAGCATTACACCGGACCTCTAGGTTATTACTATTACTCCACCATGTCCCCCACTTTCAAGATCTGGGCCTGAAATTCTTACAATACCTTGCAGGAGGAGTCAAAAGAAATCAGATTAACTCTGTTTTATTTTGGGCCAGCAGTAAAGAAATAAAAAGGATTGATTAATTAGTTTAACAGGCACGGGCAGTTCATTTATAATCGCACTTCGACAGCTGCAGTTTAACCTCAGACGTATAATATATTTTGCAAATTGTGTTCTTGTTTTGGCCTACTCTTCAGAGCAGAGGGTGACTGAGCCTTTCCGGATGTTATCACAATACCCTGCTTATCAATTCGTCCAGGCACAAAAACAACAGATGCATATAACACCTTTGATGTAATCAAAAGTCTCAAGGTGTTTCTCGGAAGATTAATCAAACAAAATTTAACATTGAGTCACAGAAGGAGAAGTAAGGACAGGTGATCAGATATTGGTTAAAGCAGGAAAATTGGGAATTAAGGAGCAGCAGGTTTGGGCCTGTTGAAGCAGCAGGATTGGTCCTGTAGGAGCAGCAGGATTGGTCCTCTAGGAGCAGCAGGATTGGTCCTCCAGGAGCAGCAGGATTGGTCCTCCAGGAGCAGTAGGATTGGGCCTCTAGGAGCAGTAGGATTGGGCCTATAGGAGCAGCAGGATTGGTCCTCCAGGAGCAGCAGGATTGGTCCTCCAGGAGCTGTGGGATTGGTCCTCCAGGAGCAGCAGGATTGGTCCTGTAGGAGCAGCAGGATTGGTCCACCAGGAACAGCAGGACTGATCCTGTAGGAGCAGCAGGATTGGTCCTGGAGGAGCAGCAGGATTGGTCCTCCAGGAGCTGCGGGATTGGTCCTCCAGGAGCTGCGGGATTGGTCCTCCAGGAGCAGCAGGATTGGTCCTGTAGGAGCAGCAGGATTGGTCCACCAGGAGCAGCAGGATTGGGCCTGTAGGAACAGCAGGACTGATCCTGTAGGAGCAGCAGGATTGGTCCTGTAGGAGCAGCAGAACTGGTGCTGTCGGAACATCAGGATTGGTCCTCCAGGAGCAGCAGGATTGGTCCTGTTGGAACAGCAGGATTGGTCCTCCAGGAGCAGCAGGATTGGTCCTGTAGTAGCAGCAGGATTGGTCCACCAGGAGCAGCAGGATTGGTCCTCCAGAAGCAGCAGGATTGGTCCTCCAGGAGCAGCAGGATTGGTCCTCCAGGAGCAGCAGGATTGGTCCTCCAGGAGCAGCCGGATTGGTCCTGTAAGAGCAGCAAGATTGGTCCTCCAGGAGCAGCAGGATTGGTCCTGTAGGAGCAGCAAGATTGGTCCTCCAGGAGCAGCAGGATTGGTCCTGTAGGAGCAGCAAGATTGGTCCTCCAGGAGCAGCAGGATTGGTCCTGTATGATCAGCACAATTGGTCCTGTAGGAGCAGCAAGATTGGTCCTCCAGGAGCAGCAGGATTGGTCCTCCAGGAGCAGCAAGATTGGTCCTCCAGGAGCAGCAGGATTGGTCCTCCAGGAGCAGCAGGACTGGTCCTCCAGGAGCAGCAGGATTGGTCCTCCAGGAGTAGCAGGATTGGTCCTCCAGGAGCAGCAGGATTGGTCCTCCAGGAGCAGCAGGATTGGTCCTCCAGGAGCAGCAGGATTGGTCCTGTAGGAGCAGCAGGATTAGTTTTATCAGACCCCCTAAAGAAAGTACTGTCCTTTGCTGCTCAGAGTCCCCCCCAACCTGCCACAGCCAAGTCCAACCATGTACTCTGCACTCCTGTGGTCTTTCTGTGACCAGCATTCTCTCAGCGCCTACGTTCCCTGATCTTGCTCCCTGAAACAGGCAGACTGCAGTCACAGTGGGAGTAGGAGGAACAGCCTGCTCATCCCGTCCCCAGAAGTAAATTCGACGCCTCCTCCATCCTGGGCGTCATCCCACCCTCGCCCTTTCCTCCCATGAGTAACTGCTGAAATCTCCTCCCCACAACCTACTGTCCATGCGGGCAAGTTGTCCCTTGGTGCCAGTCAATGGCCTCCTTTTACCCTCAACCTTTCCTTCTGCCCACCAGTTCAGCCTCTACTCTGTCCTTTCTTTTGGGTGGACTGGCTGCTGTCAGCATGTCTCTGTACACATCGCTGGATGGGAAATAATGTGTGTACTGTGTGTTTGATTTTCACATATACTGGAGCAACAGAGTTAACATCTCACCTAAGCTTTACACTAGAAGACTGCTCTTATGTGCCTAATCTTAACAGGGAGCCGGATTAGCTCCTTAGCCAACTGAGCTGGTTTAGCTCAGGTGGCGAGACAGTTGGTTAGTGATCCACAGCAAGGCCAGTAGCGTGGGTTCAATTCCTGTACCGGCTGAAGTTATTCATGCAGGCCCCACTGTCACAACCTTACCCCTCACCTGAGGTGTGGTGATCCTCGGGTTAAACCACCACCCATCAGCTCTCCCCCTCAAAGGGGAAAACAGCCTCTGGTCATCTGGGACTATGGTGATTTTACCTGAATAAATGAACCTGCACCAGCCTCTGGTCATCTGGGACTATGGTGATTTTACCTGAATAAATGAACCTGCAATCAGTTTGCCCTTATAAATGATGTTGCCTTGTGTTTTTCACAGGAAATAATCTGAAGGATTTATATCATCGTTAGTACACACATGGTTGGTGTACAACAATCTTCTCAATGGGTGGCACAGTGGTTAGCACTGCTGCCTTACTGCGGCCTTGGGTGACTGCCTATGTGGAGTCTGCACGTTCTCCTCGTGTCTGTGTGGGTTTCCTCCGGGTCCTCCGGTTTCCTCTCACAGTCAAAATGTGCAAGTTAGGTGGGGTTATGGACATAGGGTGGGAGTGTGGGCCTAGGTAGGGTACTCTTTCGGAGGGTCGGTGTACGCTCGATGGCTGAACGCCCTCCTTCTGCACTGAAGGGATTCTATGGAATGACAGCCAATAGATATCTTTAATAAAAGCCTGAACATGATGACAAGGAAGGGAAAGGATTAAGTACAGGCAATATATAATGAACAGTGATAGTTTGTGCCACAGAATATCTGATGGCATTTTGGGCAGAAGTTGCAGCATCAGAGATTGTTGCAAAAGTAGTGTGGGGGCTGCGAAGAAAAGCTTTTGCAATGTGAGGTTTGGTGCGGTGTACCCGGCTTATCTTTGGGTGACCTTCAAGGAGTGAGATTATTACTTTGATGCACCGGAGGATGCAAATAAGTTAGTCAGGAAGCTTGGACTGGGGGTGAACTAAAGTACTCAATGACTAAGGCTAAGAAGTTAGATGTTTGATCACTGTTAGATTTATTTTTATTTGTATTTTCTGTGGGAGTTTGTGCTGTGGGGGAGGGCATGGAGCTGTTGTGGGGCTCTGATGGTGGGTATTCTTTCTGGGTAATTTTGGGGTGTGTATCTTGTACTGTTGGAGTTTTTTATGGGGTGGGGATTGGTTGTTTACTTTTCTCTATTCTGTATTAAAGTTTGGTATGGGTAGGGGGGCTGATTGCTGGCTTACTGTTTTGTTGTCTTTGATTTTTGCCCTCTGTGTGTGTGTGGGGGGGGGGGTCACCCTGCCAGCTGACTAGTGCAGAGAAGTGGGGTATCTGCAGCTTGTTACCCTTGAGGTGTTTTTGTTTCGATTTTTGTTGGGAATGGGGATGGGGAGGGAGGGGGGCTTTTGTTCTTCTGTTGGTTGTTTGTTTGGTTTGCAGGGTGAGGTGGGGCTGGGAGGTGGGGAGGGGGGTGAAGAGAAGGGGTAGACTGTTGATAGTGCTAGTTTTTCTGCCTTTGGGCTGGCTTTATAGGGGGTATGGCGACCATCTTGGATGGGCCCGGAGCTGATGCTGGCTCAGACACTGCTGGATTGCCTCACAGGGTGGATATGGCTGATCCTGGGTTCAGAGAGGGTGGAGAGACAGAGGCTGGTGGATTCCATTCTTGAGGCGAACCGCCAACACTTGATTGTCCCGACTCCGGAGTTATTGGCCAACAGAAGAAATTGCAGATGGAATTCGAGTTGTTTTCATTGGGCAAGGTGCAGAGCCAGCTGCGATGCTCGAGGGGGACCTTTTATGAGTATGGGGAGAAGGCCAGTCGTCTGTTAGCACAGCGGCAGGCTGCATCCCGGGGGTTAGTGTGGATCAGGGACTCGGGTGTTGGGTTGGTTTCTATCCCAGAGAAGGTAAATGAGGCGTTTGAGGCCTTCTACCGAGAGCTGTATAAGTCAGAGCCCTCAGAGGAGCGTTCATCAATGATGCATCAAAGAGCGAAAACAGCGCGAGCAGAGAGAGCCAGGAGATTTAAAAAGCGCGGGAGGAGAGAGCCCGGACAGCGAAAACAGCGCAGGAGGAGAGAGCCGGGACAGCGAAAACAGCGCAGGATGAGAGAGTCGGGAGATTTAAACAGCGCGGGAGGAGAGAGCCGGGAGATTTAAAAAGCGCGGGAGGAGAGAGCTCGGACAGCGAAAACAGCGCGAGCGGAGAGAGATCCGGGACAGCGAAAACAGCGCGGGAGGAGAGAGCCGGGAGATTTTAAAAGCGCAGGAGGAGAGAGCCCGGACAGCGAAAACAGCGCGAGCGGAGAGAGAGCCGGGACAGCGAGAACAGCGCGGGAAGAGAGAGCCGGGAGATTTTAAAAGCGCGGGAGGAGAGAGCCGGACAGCAAAAACAGCGCGAGCAGAGAGAGAGCTGGGGCAGCGAAAACAGCGTGGGAGGAGAGAGCCGGGAGATTTAAAAAGCGCGGGAGGAGAGAGCCCGGATAGTACTGGGAGGTGAGTGCACAAAAGGTGTGGCAGGAGTGCCTTTAGACATGGAGTGCTGATTGGAACAGAGTGCATCTGAGTTTAGGTGAGTGACTGAGTTCTGGTGAGTGGCTGTGTTTTTGTTGGTGTTCGGGTTTATCCTTGAGGTTCTATAAACATTTTGTTTTTAATTATTTAAATTAATTAACTAGTTGAATATGGCGGGACAGGTGATGTGCTGTTGCTCTATGATGATGGAACTGGTGGATCCCATTGAGACCGTCAGTGACCACATCTGCAGCAAGTGTTGGCTGCTCGAGGAATTTTGGCTCAGAATTGATGAGCTGGAGACCGAGCTGCACACACTGCGGCACATCAGGGAAGGGGAAAATTACCTGGACGCTTTGTTTCAGGAGGCAGTCACACCCGGTAGAATAAGTTTTGTTAATTCGGACAGTGGTCAGGGACAGAGTGGTGTGACTGCAAGGGAGGCAGGTAGGGGGATCCTGAGTTTAGGAGTTGAGGAGCCTCAGCCCTTGACCTTGTCCAACAGGTATGAGGTACTTGCTCCCTGTGTGGATGAGGAAGAGCGCTGTAGGGAGGATGCGTTGACTGACCACTGCACCGTGGTACAGGAAGCCATTCAAGAGGGGGGAGCAAAAAGACAAGTGGTAGTTGTAGGGGATTCTATAATTAGGGGGATTGATGGCATCCTTTGTAAGCCAGATCGAGAGTCCCGCATGGTATGTTGCATGCCCGGTGCCAGGGTGAGGGACATCTCTGATTGGCTTGAAAGGATTTTGGAGAGGGAGGGGGAGGATCCAGTTGTTGTGGTTCATGTTGGGACTAACAACATAGGTAAGACTAGGAAAGAGGACCTGTTTGGGGATTATCAAAAACTAGGGACTAAATTAAAGAACAGGTCCTCCAGGGTTATAATCTCTGGATTACTACCCGAGCCACGTGCCAATTGGCATAGGGTTGAGAAAATTAGGGAAGTTAACACGTGGCTAAAGGACAGGTGCGGGAAAGAGGGATTCCATTTCATGGGGCATTGGCATCAGTACTAGGGCAGGAGAGACCTGTACCGTTGGGATGGTCTTCACCTGAACCATTCTGGGACCAGTGTTCTAGCGAATAGGATAAATAGGTTGGTCACAAGGACTTTAAACTAGCAAGTTGGGGGGAAGGGAAGTGTAAAGCTATGGACAGTATAATGGTTAATGGAGATCAAGGCAGCAGGTTACGTGACAGGTTATTTTGTAGAGATATGGTTTCAAAGACAAGGAAAATTAGGAGAAATGGTAAGAGGAAAAATAAATTGCGAAAAGTTACTGATCAAGGTGTTAGGATTCATAACAAAGACATAAAAAACAGCATAAGTGTACTTTACCTGAATGCTCGTAGTATACGAAATAAGGTAAATGAGTTGATGGCGCAAATCATCGTGAATGACTATGATTTAGTGGCCATTACTGAAACATGGTTAAAAGATGGTCACGACTGGGAGTTAAATATCCAAGGGTATCAGACTATACGAAAGGATAGAATGGACGGTCAGGGCGGTGGTGTAGCTTTGTTGTTTAAGGATGGCATCCGGGCAATAGTAAGGGATGATATTGGTGCTATGGAGGACAAGGTTGAATCAATTTGGGTGGAAATCAGGAATAGTAAGGCGAAAAGGTCACTGATGGGAGTAGTCTATAGGCCACCAACTAGTAACAGGATGGTAGGGCAGGCGATAAGCAAAGAAATAACGGATGCATGTAGAAATGGTACAGCGGTTATAATGGGAGATTTTAATCTGCATATCAATTGGTTTAACCAGGTTGGTAAAGGCAGCCTTGAGGAGGAATTTATAGAATGTGCCCGGGATAATTTCCTGGAACAGTATGTAATGGAACCTACAAGGGAACAAGCGGTCCTAGATCTGGTCCTGTGTAATGAGGCAGGATTGATTAATGATCTCATAGTTCGGGATCCTCTTGGAAGGAGCGACCACAATATGGTGGAATTTAAAATACAGTTGGAGGATGACAAGGTAAAATCAAACACTAGTGTTTTGTGCTTAAACAAAGGCGATTACAATGGGATGAGAGAAGAACTAGCTAAGGTAGACTGGGACTTCATGGTGAAGCAGTTGAGGAACAGTGGAGAACCTTCCGAGCGATCTTTCACAGTGTTCAGAAAAGGTTCATACCGACAAAAAAGAAAGACGGTAGAAAGGGGAAAAATCGACCGTGGATATCTAAGGAGGTGAGGGAGAGTATCAAATTGAAGGAAAAAACATACAAAGTGGCAAAAATTAGTGGGAGACTAGAGGACTGGGAAGTCTTTAGGGGACAACAGAAAGCTACTAAAAAAGCCATAAAGAAGAGTAAGGTAGACTATGAAAGTAAACTGGCTCAGAACATAAAAGCAGATAGTAAAAGCTTCTATAAATATATAAGACAAAAAAGAGTGGCTAAGGTAAATATTGGTCCTTTGGAAGATGAGAAGGGAGATTTAATAATAAGAGACGGGGAAATGGCTGAGGAGCTGAACAGGATTTTTGGGTCAGTCTTCACAGTGGAGGACACAAATAACATGCCAGTGACTGATGGAAATAAAGATATGATAGGTGAGAACCTTGAGATGATTGTAATCACTAAGGAGACAGTATTGGGCAAGCTAATTGGGCTAAAGATAGACAAGTCTCCTGGCCCTGATGGGATGCATCCCAGCATGTTAAAGAGATGGCTAGGGAAATTGTAAACGCACTAGTGATAATTTATCAAAATTCACTAGACCCTGGGGTGGTCCCAGAGGATTGGAAAGTAGCAAACGTGACACCACTGTTTAAAAAAGGAGGTCGGCAGAAAGCGGGTAATTATAGGCCGGTAAGCTTAACTTCGGTTGTAGGGAAAATGCTGGAATCTATCATTAAGGAGGAAATAGCAGGGCACCTGGAGGGAAATTGTCCCATTGGGCAGACGCAGCTTGGGTTCACAAAGGGTAGGTCGTGTCTGACTAATTTGGTAGAATTTTTTGAGGACGGTAACAGTGCAGTAGATAATGGGGAGCCAATAGATGTGGTATATCTGGATTTCCAGAAAGCTTTTGACAAGGTGCCACACAAAAGGTTGCTGCATAAACTAAAGATGCATGGCATTGAGGATAGAGTTGTAGCATGGGTAGAGGATTGGTTAACTAACAGAAAGCAGAGAGTGGGGATAAATGGGTGTTTCTCTGGTTGGCAACCTGTAACTAGTGGAGTCCCTCAAGGATCAGTGTTGGGCCCGCAGTTGTTCACAATTTACATAGACGATTTGGAGTTGGGGACCAAGTGCAATGTGTCAAAGTTTGCAGACGACACTAAGATGAGTGGTAAAGCAAAAAGTGCAGAGGATACCGGAAGTCTGCAGAAGGATTTGGACAGGTTAGGTGAATGGGCTAGGGTCTGGCAGATGGAATTCAATGTTGCCAAGTGTGAGGCTATCCATTTTGGGAGGAATAACAGCAGAATGGATTATTATTTTAAAGGTAAGATGTTAAAACATGCTGCTGTGCAGAGGGACCTGGGTGTGCTGGTGCACGAGTCGCAAAAAGTTGGTGTGCAGGTGCAACAGGTGATTAAGAAGGCTAATCGAGTTTTGTCTTTCATTGCTAGAGGGATGGAGTTCAAGACTAGGGAGGTTATGCTGCAATTGTATAGGGTGTTGGTGAGGCCGCATCTGGAGTATTGTGTTCAGTTTTGGTCTCCTTACCTGAGAAAGGACATATTGGCACTGGAGGGAGTGCAGAGGAGATTCACTAGGTTGATCCCAGAGTTGAGGGGATTAGATTATGATGAGAGGTTGAGTAGACTGGGACTGTACTCATTGGAGTTTAGAAGGATGCGGGGGGGATCTTATTGAAACATATAAAATTATGAAGGGAATAGATAGGATAGATGCGGGCAGGTTGTTTCCACTGGTTGGGCAAAGTAGAACTAGGGGGCATAGCCACAAAATAAGGGGAGGTAGATATAGGACGGAGTGTAGGAGGAACTTCTTCACCCAAAGGGTTGTGAATCTATCGAATTCCTTGCCCAGTGAAGCAGTTGAGGCTCCTTCTTTAAACGTTTTTAAGAAAAAGATAGATACCTTTCTAAAGAATAAAGGGATTCGGGGATATGGTGTACGGGCCGGAGAGTGGATCTGAGTCCACAAAGATCAGCCATGATCTCATTAAATGGCGGAGCAGGCTCGAGGGGCCAGATGGCCTACTCCTGTTCCTAGTTCTTATATTCTTATGTTCTTATGCAGTTTTTGGATGGGTTGATCTTTCCGGAGATGGAGCAGGAGAGAAGGCAGGAGTTGGAGGTGTTGATAGGGCCGGAGGAGATCATGAGCTGCATATGGTTAATGCAACGGGCAAAGCACTGGGTCTGGGCAGCAAGGTAGCATAGTGGTCAGCACAATTGCTTCACAGCTCCAGGGTCCCAGGTTCGATTCCCGGCTTGGGTCACTGTCTGTGCGGAGTCTGCACGTTCTCCTCGTGTCTGCGTGGGTTTCCTCCGGGTGTTCCGGTTTCCTCCCACAATCCAAAGATGTGCAGGTTAGGTGGATTGGCCATGCTAAATTGCCCTTAGTTTCCAAAATTGCCCTTAGTGTTGGGTGGGGTTGCTGGGTTATGGGAATAGGGTGGAGTTGTGGGGTTGGGTAGGGTGCTTTTTCCAAGAGCCGGTGCAGACTCAATGGGCCAAATGGCCTCCTTCTGCACTGTAAATTCTACTATTCTATACATTCTATGATTCTATGGATGGATCACATTTTACAAACAGTTGCGGGTCAGTTGGTCCCATGTCTGCTGGCTATGTTGATTGATTCCGTGTCCCAGGGGGTGTTGCCAGCCACACTGGCACAGGCATCAATTTCCTTGATCCTGAAGTAGAACAAGGATCCCACGGAATGGGGGTAGTATTGACCTATTTTGTCGATAAACACTGGCGCTGCGTTGATGCATAAGGTGTTAGCAACGCATTTGGAACTCTGCCTTCCTGGGGTGATCCTGGAGGAGCAGAATGGGTTTGTTACAGGCCACCTGTTGTCAGCCAGCATTAGGAGATTGTTAAATGTTGTGTTGTCGGTCTCTTTAGGGTCCGAGCCAGAGGTAATTCTTACAATGGATGCTGAGAATGCATTTGATAGGGTTGAGTGGGGGTACCTCTTTGAAATCCTTGGAAGGTTTGACTTTTGGCCAAAATCAATATCATGGATTAGGCTTCTGAACGGGGCCCCCTCTACAAGTGTGCGTACCAATGCCCTGAGCTTGGGATATTTTCAAATAAATATGGGTGCAAGCAGGGGAGTCCATTGTCCCAGCTTATGTTTGCCTCAGCAATTGAGCCACTGGCCATTACGTTGAGGTCGGCCACCAGATGGAGGGCGATAGAGCGTGGAGGGAGGGAGCATTGTGAGCTACTATATATCACAGACGCACTGTCCAAAGTGGAGTAAATAATAAAGCCGCTCAGGAGTTTTGGCTCCTTCTCGGGGTACAAGCTAAATCTCAGCAAAAGTGAATATTTTCCGGTGAATCCCCCAGGGAGGGGAGTTGATCTGGGGAGATTGCTGTTATTTCCAGGCAGGAATGGGAATCTGGGTAGCCCACGATTGGGCCTCGCTCCAGAAACTTAACTTTGCTACCCTGGTGGATTGTGTGAAGGCCGGCTTGAAAAGGTGGGACAGCCTCCTGCTGACCTGAGCGGGGAGGGTACAGATGGTGAAGATGAATATTCTCCCAAGGCTTTTGTTTCAGTGCTTCCCAGTTTTTCTTCCCAAGGTTTCCTTTTGCATGGTCAATAAATTGATGCCCACTTTTGTTTGGGCTGGTAAGCCCCCACGAAGGATGTTTTTGCAAAGGGCTAGGCAGTTGGGGAGGTTGGTATTACCTAATCTGTTATGTTATTGTTGGACGACAAATATTAATAAGGTGCGGGGGTGGCTCAGGGATCCAGATTCTACATGGGGGTGGATGGAGGACGGTTCGTGCACAGGGTCGAGTCTCAGGAGCCTGGTTACTGCCCCATTCTAGTTTTCCCCTGCAAGATTCTCTTCGAACCCAGTTGAGATAGCCACTTTGAGTATTTGGAATCAGTTTAGGCGGCATTTTAAACGGGGCTCTATGTCACTGCTGGCTCTGATTTGCAGGAACCAGAGGTTAGTGCCATCTGGCTTGGATTCATTGTTCAGGGCATGGGGGAGGGAGGGGCTGGAGAGGTTTAGGGATATGTTTCTTGAAGGTAGGTTCACCGACTTAGACAAGTATTTAGAGCGTATTCAAGTACTTTCAGGGTCGCGACTTTCATTTTCCTTGGTACCGTCGCCCTCACTTCTTGTTCTTCGTCGAGTTGGGGGAGGTTAAGATTTCAAATATTTATGGCGGATGTTGTCGATGGAGCAGACCTTATTGGAAGTAAAGGGGAAATGGAAGGATTAGCTGGGTTTGGTTTTTGGCAGGGGGAGGTGTGGTGTGAGGCTCTTCACAGGGTGAACTTCAGCTCCTCTTGTGCGAGGTTAAGCCTGATCCTGTTCAAGGTGGTGCACAGGGCACACCTGACCAGGGCATGTATGAGTGTGTCCTTCTCAGGGGTGGCGGACAGGTGTAAGTGGTGCTCTAAGGGGCCAGCGAATCACTGCACACGTTTTAATCTTGCCCCAAACTCGTTAGTTTCTGGCAGTCTCCTTTTTTGACACCATATCAGAGGTTATTGTGTGTTTGGCTAGCGCCGTGTCCATTGGTGGCCATTTTTGGAGTTCAGTCTTGCCGGTGCTGCAGATGGGGACGAAGGCAGATGTTCTAGCTTTCGCCTCGCTAATAGCCCGGAGGCGAGTTCTGCTTGGGTGGAGGTCCCCGGTGCCACCTAGGGACTCGGCTCGGCTGGGGGAAAGTGATGGAACTGTTGTACCTTGAAAAGATCAAGTATACCGCGAGGGGGTCGGTGAAAGAGTTTTAATGGAGATGGCAACCTTTTATTTCCTTTTTCAGGGAACTGGTTACCGTCAGCTGTTGGGGAGGGGGGTTATCCTTTTGTTTAGGTTTTGCTTTCTTAATGGGGGGGTTGAGGGGGAGGGGGTAGTTTGTATTTTGCATTGTGTTGGGGTTTGCTCTCTTGGTGTTATTTTGTTATGATGAAAAAAACTAAATCAGAACAGTGATGTTGGTTGAGGAATAAAAGTCAACCAGGACACCAAGGAAAGCCCCCCAGTTCAAGTTTAAAATGATTACCATAATTTTCAAATCTCAGCACATCTTCTCCTTCTCTGTCTTTGTATTTTCCTCTGAGATCTCGGTGCTCCTCTGATTCTGGCCTCTTTCAATTTTATGAATTTAAATCGCTTCACTGTTGTTGACCATGTCTTCAGCTACCAAGGCCCTACACTTTGGAATTCCCTCTCTGAAACTTTCCACTTCTTTTTCCTCCTTAAAGATGCTCCTGAAAGCCAACTTCTTCCCAGGCATAATAGCTCCTTTTCGGACTTGTTTGTATTAGCTGGTCCCTTGAAGGGGTATATAATCAGGAAGACCACGTGACTCCATCACCAAATGGAATTTGCGTGAACAATCTAGAATCTAGGTGCAGAGCATGGGATTTTGCAGCCTGAGTAGATCCTAGAGCTGGTTGTGATAACATTGTGAAGGACTCTATATAAATACCATTTGTAAATAAACTGTGATGGTTTGTTATACATACTGACTGGTGGTCGCCAGTCCTTCCTTTTCTGTAGTGTTAAATTTTATTTCAAACGCTCCTGGAATGCTTCACTATGTTAAAAGTGCTAAATACTTGCGAGTTGTCATTGCTCTTCCTCAAATTAACGCCATAGGGTTGTTTGCATCGACCTGTTAAGAGGGTCTCAGTCCAATACCTGATAGCTTATAGGTTGGGCATATTGAAGCTTTTCTGATTACACTCCTTTATTAATCCTTCAATGAGCATTGAAGGAAAGATCTATTATAGAAACATGGAAACATAGAAGCATAGAAAATAGGAGCAAGGGGAGGTCATTCGACCCTTTGAGTCTGCTCGGCCATTCATTATGATCATGGCTGATCATCCAACTCAGTAACCTGGTCCTGCTTTCTCCCCATATCCTTTAATACCTTTAGCCCCAAGAGCTATATCCAATTCCTTCTCGAAAACATACAATGCATTTGTTATGTATCGAGGAATACATTCTTGCTAATTATGCGTCATGTGATGTGTAGTGACATCAGCAGATTATTTGCACGGGCTTTGAGGAGATCACCATCTTGATTGTATTTAACAATACCCTTAATAAACCTCTCAATGTGTTTACAAGAGTCCAGCTTCATACCTGTTCTCTTTAAGGCAATGAAGAAATATAACAGGAGAGAAAATTGGCAATGAGGATTGAGGCAGAAAAATCACTGGAAAGAAGACTTTCGTTGACCAATTGTGGGATGGCACCGGGAGCAATAGTAGATTCTCAGGACTGGACTTACACACTCATAGAATGGTGGGTGAAGCACTGACACTGATGTGAAGGTTTAACAGAACTCTTCTGCAGCAACTGTGAGTAAGAAGACCGACAGTCGGGGACGACATGCTTGCGTTGAAGTGAGTGGGGTCTGGGCTGCAGGGACCATGCATGTGGTGAAGCTACACGGGTTGTGGGGAATGGGGATTTCAAAGTCTGCCGACTCTGCACAAAAGTCAAAGTACTCAGGCAAAAAGGGGAAAGATTTCCTATTTGCTTGTTCACGGGAGTGTTAGCGCCATACTTTCCAACACAGTCGGAAGGGAGGAAGTGTAGACCCTAAGAGCCGGATTTCAAAAATGACCTGAAAAACGGGCACCAATGACGCATTTAATGAGGATTATGAAACATGGAATTCATATGAAGAAAGATTCCAATTTTTTTTAATAGCTAATCAGAAACTGGAGGACTTAAAAGTCGGAACATTTGCAATTAGCTTGCGATGCCTCACTCTATGGTCTTGGTGCAGTCATCTTGCACATTATGCCTTCAAGTGAGGAACGACCGATAACATTTGCTTCACGTTATCTTACTAGCATAGCAGTGAATTAGGCTCAGTTAGAAAATGAAGCTTTGAGCATCATTTCGGGCATCATTTTAGCCTTTTGACAGATCAGTGATCCTTGACTACAATCTTTGGGCCGTATAAAGATATACCTTCTTTGGCAGCTAGTAGATTGCAAAGCTGGTTTTGATATTATCGGCACACACTTACGATATACAATATTGCAAATCAGAGCAGCATGAAAATACAGATGCTTTATCGTGATTGACGCTGAACCTGAAGAACATTTTGTCAATGTTTTGTATTTCGTGCTCATGGATAGTTTACCTGAGACTTCATCCAAGTTCAAAGATATACAAGAACTAACTAAGTGATGGGGAAGGTGATGGACTTGTACAAAAAGGTACACTGTCAGACGTTCATAGGGAAAATCCAGATCTCAAGCCTAACATCACATATAGATTTGAGTTGGCAGTACAGAATGGAGTTCTATCGTGGTGAATCCTTGTTATTATTCCCCCGTGCTTACGTAGTAGAGTCCTTGACCAACTGCATGAGCAACATGCTGGTGTGGTGAGGATGAAGGAATTGGCACGGTTATTTTTGGTGGCCTGGATTAGATGCTCAACTTGAAAAGAAATTAGGGCAATGTCGATCCTGTGCAAAACTAAGGACCACTCATCCATTGCAACCACTACATCAGTGGGAATAGACGACTCAGCCATGGCAGAGAATACATATCGATTATGCTGGTCCACTGGAAGGACACACGTTCTTAGTGATTGTGGACGCACACTCAAAATGGCCAGGAGTAGCGATAAGGAAGTCAATGATGCCTGAGTTGACCATTGAAAAACTAGACAAACTATTCACAAAATTCAGAACACTGGAGCAGATTGTCAGTGACAATGGTACACAGTTTACTTGAAAGGAGTTTGAGGACTGCTGGAAAAAGAACTGCATAAACCATATCACGTCAGCTCCATATTATCACAAATAGATTGGCCGAACATTTTGTGCAATCATCTATCAAAGCTTAGAAGGACCAGAGAACATTATGAAGAAGAGTAAGCAAATTTCTAATATCTTATCAGTACACTGTACATGCTACCACACAAAGTTCACTGGTAATGCTGTTATTCAAGTGGAAACTAGGAGCATAGTTTGATTTGTTCGCTCCACCTGATACTTCAGAGGTTGTCAAACGACAACAACAAGCGGAAATTGCTAGGGTGGAGAAAATCTCTAAAAAGCAAATATTTAACCAGCGAGAGCTAGTGTTAGCTAGGATTACACCAGTAACAGGAAATTGGGACCAGCTAAGATTCTAGGAAAGACGGGCCCAAAATGACGTGGGCTGGTTTAGCACAGTGGGCTGAACAGCTGGCTTGTAATGCAGAACAATGCCAGCAGCGCGGGTTCAATTCCCGTACCGGCCTCCCCGAACAGGTGCCGGAATGTGGCGACTAGGGGCTTTTCACTTCATTGAAACTTCATTGAAGCCTACTTGTGACAATAAGTGATTGTTATTATTTTATTATTACATCGTACATTGTATAGATAGGCAATGAAAGGTTTGGTGATGCCGTGCCGATCAGTTTCTTGCTGCATGAAGTGAGTTTGCAGACACTTCTCAAGAGGTTCTACCTTTAGAAGATCTGGAGAGGTATACTTTCGAATGGCGACCAGAGGCAGCGAAGAGTTCAGATTCTGTTCCTGAAGACTTTTCTATGCCTATACGGATGGATACTGAAATGACAGCTCAAGAAGAATCATCTTCAGAAAAGAATGAGGACACTTCTGAGGTTGAAAGTAGCCGAGTTCAAGAACGTCGAATTCTACAAAAAAGGAATAGATGTCAACCACAGAGACTGTGCTATTGAATTATATATATGGATAGAAATAACATACCGAGGGACCTGTTGCAAAAATGTTAACTTTTGTTGTTGCACTAATGAAGTAAAGAGGAAGGGGTGTGATATTCTGGGAATACACCCTTGCTGCTTCTGCGTCACAATGTGTTGTGACGTCAGCAGAGTGTTTGTCCGTGTTGTGAGCAGATCAACATCTTGATTGTATGAGCAACACCCTTAATAAACTTCTCATCATGTTTACAATAATTCAGAGTCTTGACAGCTCCATACCTAGTCTCTTTGTGGCAACAAGAAATAATTTTTTTTTAAACCAATTTATTAAGGCATTTGTAATTTTATAACAATAAACAGCACAAATACAAATATAAAGATTGTGCAAAAAACATCTCTCCATCTCTCACTAATCCCACCTACCTGAAACACAATGTAGCCTAACTCTGCCCCCCCCCCCCCCCCCCCCAACCCCCACCTCCTCAATTTATTGCCTCTGCTGACAGTTCAGCTTTCCCCGAAGAAGTCGATAAACGGCTGCCACCTCCGGACGAACCCTAACGTTGACCCTCTCAGGGCGAACTTAATTTTCTCAAGTCTGAGAAGCCTAGCCATGTCGCGAATGCAAACCTCTGATTTCGGGGGCTTCGAGTACCTCCACGCTAACAATATCTGTCTCCGGGCTACCAAGGAGGCAAAGACCAAAACGCCAGCCTCTCTCGCCCCCTGGACTCCCGGATCTCCCGACACTCCAAAAATCACCACCTCTGGACTTGGCGCCACCCTTGTTTTAAGTACCGTGGACATGACATCTGCAAATCCCTGCCAGTATCCACTAAGCTTCGGGCATGCCCAAAACATATGGACATGGTTTGCTGGCCCTCCCGCACACTTCACACACCCCGTCCTCTGTCCCAAAAAACTTGCTCATCCGGGCCACCGTCATGTGTGCTTGGTGAACCACCTTGAATTGTATCAGGCTGAGCCTGGCACATGATGAGGACGTGTTGACTCTACTTAGAGCATCCGCCCACAGACCCGCCTCTACCTTCCCCCCCCCGCCAAGTTTCCATTTACCCTTTAGCTCATATATCTGAGTTTCCTCCCACTCCATAATCTCTTTGTTGATATCCAAAACCTTCCCCTTCCCCACCCCCGTTCTAGAAACTACCCTCTCCTGTATCCCCTGCGGTGGTAGGAGCTGGAAGGTCGAAACCTGCCTTTGCATAAAATCCCTTATCTGCAGGTATCGAAAGCCATTCCCTTCCAGCAATTCAAACTTCTCATCCAAATCCTCCAAACTGGGAAAGCTCCCATCAATAAATAGATCTCCCATCCTCTCAGTCCCTGCTCTCTGCCATCCCTGAAACCCTCATCCAGCCTCCCCAGAACAAACCGGTGATTGTCACAAATTAACAGTTTTGACCTCAACTGTTTTGTGTGGTAGTGAATTCCACAGGTTTTCCACTTTTTGTGTGAAGAAATTTCTCCTCATCTCAGTCCTAAATGGTTTACCCACTATCCTTCAATAGTGATCCCTGGTCCTGAGTAATTTTCGCAGACAATTCCCCATTGATATTTCTTTTGTATTTACAACATTTGAGCATTTAAATTATGAATGAATTCATCTTTTCTCTTCACTGGAAAAGTAGCCCGGCTGGTAATGATTCTCTTTAATAATTTACGAGGAAAAAGTGAATGCTGGCATTAGTCACATTCCACCCTGTGTTCATTCACTTTCCTCGCAGTCAATGGATGTGGGACCTCATTCCTCCAGGCCAGTTTGTGGTTACTGAAGTGGGGGGGTTGTTGCTGCATCTGAGTAATCACTCTTAGATGCAAGACAAAATATTTCAGCTGGTGCAGACATCCAGAAATAGAAAATGTACCAGAGTTTGACCTGAAGGCTCAGCTCTATCCATTAACTTCATACTCAGCTTCAGGTGCATCTAATTTGCACTATTTATATTTAGGACCAGTTTGCACATGCCCCCAACACACACTACACATGCACCACACACACACGCACAGACAATGAGGGGAAACTGAAAATTTGAGAATAATCATTTACATAGAATTTACAGCACAAAATTAGCCCATTCACCCTGGCTAGTCCATACTGGTGCCTTTGCTCCACACAAGCCTTCCCTTAAACTTATCAGTATTACATCACCCTAGGAAAGTGCGCAGTCAATTCCAGTCCCACAACACAATTAACCAATGATTTAAAATTCCCCAAATCCCTGGCCCTTGGCTGTCCAATAATTACAGTCACCAAGTTTGTAAATTGAAACGCAATTACCGTTTATTTATAGCTGGATTAATGGTGAAATACGCAGCAAATTCAGTTGGTTAAATATTAATAAGTACCTAACTCTTACTGTAACTTGCCTCCCCCACCCTCTACACATACACATAAGACAGACAAACACAGAGAGGGAAAGGTGGTAAAGAAATATAAATGATAGATAAAAGAGTCTTTGCTTTAGCTAATGGGGCGGGAATCTGCGGGAACCAGCGGGCCGGGCAACTCCGGCGCCGAGGAGTGGCGTGAACCACTCCGGCGTCGGGCCGCCCCAAAGGTGTGGAATCCTCTGCACCTTCAGCGGCTAGGCCTGCGCTGGGGTGGTTTGGGGCCAGGCCACCGTGGGGGCACCTCGCGCGCCCCCCCCCCCCCCCCCGGAGGCCGCCCGTGCAGACAGGTCCCGCCGGTAAGTACCTACCCTAATTTACGCCGGCGGGACCGTCCGAAAACGGGCGGCCACTCAGCTTATCCCGGGCCGAAGAATCGCAGGGGGCGGCTAGCGGCCGCTGACCAGCGCGGTGCGATTCCCGCCCCCGCCAAACCCCCGGTGCCAGAGAATTCGGCAGCCGGCGGGGCAGGATTCACGCCGCCCCCTGGCGATTCTCCGACCCGGCAGGGGGTTGCAGAATCCCGCCCATGGTCCTTAAGACTTTCTCCAAAGTAAGTTTGAGAATCACAGTCCTTGTTTTGCAGCCTGTACTCATAATTGTCCTGGTGAGACAGAGTCTCTGTTTCATCAGGTTTTGCCCTCAGTTCGTGGCTAGCCTTCAGGCCCCGTTTTCAAGAATATAACACCTGCAGTTTTATTGGAGAGTGGGAGAGAGGGAGTTAGCCTAGCAGCCGTTTTCTGGAGAGGATTTTCCTGAATCCTTCACCTCTGCTGCCATAATCAAAAGTGAAACTAAAATGGAATCTCGCGGCTCTGAGAAACATTCCAGTGGGATAATATCCAATCACCACCTGTTCCCGGGCAAAGCACAGCCTTCTGGGCTCATTCATTGGCAACCAGCCAAATCAATCAAACTGCGTCACAGTCAATCTCAGTCATTGGTGTTGGTCCACAATTTAAAATAACACAGGCTTCTGGATCCTTCCATTCGAATTAAAATTACAAGCTGCCTTAAAGATACATATCCATATATCATCCATGCATCAAAAATGTAACAGCAAAAATAAAAGACAGGAGAAAACAATGGAATAGACACAGAATAAACAAGAATGAACAGGAAGGACCCTTACATCAGCATATCCTTTCTCCCTTTAGTTTACCTGGACTTGGAGGCAAATGTATCTTTAATATTTGCCTCCATGTGGTGGTAACAACCACAGTCTAACAATTCTATGAATATTAAAGGATCCTCTTGAATTCCTTATTAGACATAGTTAGTAATTGTCTTGTATTTATGGTTCCTTCATTATCTTAAAGTCCTCGGTGAGTGTAATATTTCTCATTCACCAGTTAGATAACAAAAACTACAAACATTTATCTATATATGACTACAGTGCAGAGGCTTACAGTCTTGTGGCTGCAAGTCAGCTTCGAGGATTGAGCTGATACACAGACCCGCTTTCTAGGGTGATCCCCTACCCTGGTCCCTGATTAGTTACCCAAGTCACGTCACCCTCTCGGCAGATCACCCCATATAGGGGACAGGCACCCCATCCTTCCCTCTTTAAGTTCTGTTGTACGTTGATAATTAAGTTACTTAGTCGGCAATAATTAAAATGCTAAACACATGCAATCAGTCCATCATGAATGGAGTCTTTCAGATCTTTTCCGATTTCTTGTGGTGCAGCGTAACTTCTCTGTGGGAGTGCCTACACCGGGGGACTTTCTGCTAGGACCACTATACCCAACATCTCCTCAGATGCTGGTAACTCAGCTTCATCTGTTTCCATGGAGATGACAGGCTCACCTGTCTTAGGTTGACTTGGTACTTCACTGCTTTGATGGTCAACAACGTTTCCTGCTGGCAGCATGGCTCTAGGTGACAGTACTGGCTGCTGAGACAACTCTCGCCCTCGTAAATGGTCTACATGCTTCCGGACAATTCTTCCTTGTACATACACTTCAAACAAAGGTCCTGTTTTTGACACAACAACTCCTGGGACCCAACTTGAGCCGCTTCCAAATTTTCTGGTATGCACGACTTCCTCTACTGAAAACAATCTTGTTGATTTACCTGAATCATGACTTTTCTTCTGACTGCACTGACTTTACCCTCCCTGAAAAATTAGGAAACACCAGGCTTAGTCTGGGCCTAAGACGCTGTCCCATCAACAGCTCTGCTGGTGGCACTCCCGTTGCAGATTGCGGCGTGGTTCTATAGCCCGGAAGGAATCATGAGATTCTGATCTCCAAGGTCACCCCAGACTACTTTTTGAGGCATGCTTTGAAGGTTCGGACTGCTCGTTCAGCCAGTCCATTAGATGCTGAGTGGTAAGAGTGGGCCTCTATAACTAGAGGATTAGAATATAAAGACACCGGAATTCTCCTGCAGCTATAAAAAAATCCTGAATAGACCCCCACTTGGAGTACTGAGAGCGATTCTGGGCACCACACTTTAGGAAGGATATTTTGGCCTTGGCGGGAGTGTCAAGCAAAGATATTAAAGGAGATGGACCAAAGGCTGCATATTAAATTGTAGGCCTGAGTCCCACACACACTTAGAAGGAGTGTCTTTCTCTTCCCCTCCCCCTCTATTTGATCGGCCTGAAAAAAGCAGCCCAAACATTCAATGTATTGCCTCCAAGGATTTATCCTTCCGAATAAGGTCATATCTGCAAATATTCTTCTGTTTCTCAACTCAAACTGAACTTCAACTTAATACTCAAAATCTTGGAACTGCTTATTTTCTTTTATCCTCATCGTCAACGTAATATTTCCCATTCACCAGTTAGGTAAATATCAACTGCAATGTTTATTTACAAATAACTACAGTGCAGAAACTTCCAGCCTCCTCAGCTTCCAGAATTGAACTGATACAGGAACCCACGCTTGCTAGGGTGAACCCACACCCTGATCCCTGATTGGTTCCTGGTTATCTGGTTACGTGACCCTCTTGACAGATAGCCTCCTAAAGGGGACAAACACCGCAGTGAGGTAGCCCCATCCCCTTGGCCTTCTCCTTTGAATTTCTTTGGTTATTTATTCATCATTGAATCACTACAGTGCAGAATGAGGCCATTTGGCCCATCGAGTCTACACCGACTCTCCGAAAGAGCACCCATGCTCCTACCTCATCCCTGAAAATCAGTAACCCCACCATATATTTTTGGACACTAAGGGGCAATTTAGCGTGGCCAATCCACCTAACCTGCACATCTTTGGACTGTGGGAGGAAACTGAAGCACCCGGAGGAAGCCCATACAGATACCGGGAGAAAGTACAAACTCCACACAGACAGTAACCCAAGGCTTGAATTGAACCCAGGTCCCTGGTGCTGTGAGGCAGCATTGCTAACCACTGTGCCACAGTGCCACCCAATGGGCATCTATTGCCCATTCCAAAGTACCCCCGACTGAATGACTTGCTAGGCCATTTAAGAGTCAATTATACTGCTGGATGGCAGATTCCCTTTCCTAAATCATATTCAATGACTTCAAATTTGACCTGCCGTGATGGGATTCGAACCTGGGCCCCCAGAGCATTGTCCTCGGTCTCTGGATTACTATCCAGTAACAATACCACTATGTCACCCCCTCCCAACTACTGAAGTGTATCCCACCCATTTTTCCCCTGAGCTTCCTCTCTACAGAGGGAGAAACTCAGCATTTTTACCTCAGTTGCGTACATTTAATTGTTCATTAACGTTAGCATCCCATTCTGAAGAGAAGAGGCCATCAATAGACCTGTCTTCCTGTCCCAATTTTGATTTCAGCAGTACTTTGCAAAGTTTAAAGTAATCGATAATCATTAATAGGTTGCTTCAAAACACAGTAAACAACGATAATCAATCATTGGCAGTATTTTTTGTTGAGCTCCAGAGCTATTTACATCATTCAAAATGTCCAAATCTCCTGTGGCAAATGTGTGTTCAAAAGAGAGAGGTTAAATGTCATCATCAAGCGTTTCCGATGAGACTCAGTTCTGACAAAAGGTCACCGACATGAAATGTTCATGAGGTTGGACTCCTCCCAATGCTCCTTGACCTGCTGAGTGTTTACCACCACTTGTTTTTTATTTTGAGAGTGTACAGTACAACTAGAGCATGAAGCAGATGATTGAAACTTACTTTAAAGGTTACACAGCAGTCCCTCATCCACAACCTCGGTGCTGACATTTCCAGTTCTCATTTCCACACAATCACAGTGGCTGTGGAAGTCAGATTGCCAATGCACTAATGACTGATTCTTCAAAGCATCTTTCAAAGCACAGCCTCGCACTGACAGGGAAATGGATTGACGATTCCCAAGCTCAATTTATTTCAGTCTTCTATGGCTGCCAACAAGGACCACGTTATGGGTGAAATCTAGTGAAGCTCCAGCAAGCCTGCTGCATTTCAGGGAGTGGATGCCTGTCCAGGGGCCTTTTGAGCATGACCCTCTGCCTGGACTACTCCAGGCCCCTTGACATTGAACACAGGCTTTCAAGCATTTGGGGGTGTAAACCCATCAGCCTTTGTCTGTAACCTGGCCAATGATGTCCTCTTTGCCGCAGAACTAGTGTACATCCATTGAGCTGGCAGCTGCCCTACCCTTACCTCTGCTTTGGTTACAGCACGCTTGTGCCCAGAATCGCAGCCTGTGTAAATTCAACCTCTATGCTACCCTGTAACGTATGCACAGTGCCTGTTTGGGTTTTGAAATGAAACCAGTCTGAATTACGGCTCTGACTTTCCATAGTCACGAGACTATGCCATGAGACTGTCCCTGGAGGCAAACATCTTAAGATAAGTTTGATAAAGCCTCTCACAGAAATGGACACTGAAGAAGACTGCTGTCCATATACACAAAACAGTGCAACTTAATTGGATTGTGTTTCTGTTCTAATTTGTTTCTTTACTTTAAATGCAAAAGTATAGAGTCATCAGTAGTAACAGTACTGAATTAGGTTATTGAGACACCACACTTCTAGATTCCAAAATGGCTACATGGATCTTTATTGAGCTCACACTCCAAAATTCAATAGGCGCATTCGGGTGGATCACACTTCGCAGTAGTTTTTTAAAATGCTTTCAAAGGATGTGGGAATCGCTGACAAGGCTGGCATTTGTTATCCATTTCTAATTGCTCTTGAGAAGGCAGTGCTTCTTCAACTTCTGCAGTCCATCTAGTGTGGGTTCCCCCACAGTGCTGTTAGGGAGAAAGGGCCAAGGTTTTAATTGTTATGGGAGAGGCATTTTCAGAACCCCAAAATGTATCATGGAATTCAACCAACCTCCCCCTTTAATGTATTTGTTGCTTTTCTGAGCACACGGCTTGTTCCCTCGGCATGGGATTATAATTATGGACACGTGGGTTTTTAAACACAAACAATGTTTATTCCATGAACTCAACTTAACCTCTTAAATAAACATTGGATCTCTTAACGCCCCTTACTTCAAAGATAACCCCGAAAATATTACAACACTAAATAATCCTTCAGTTATTTCTTTCAACATCCATGAGACTGAACACCTTTAAAAAGAAACACATCAGGTTAAAGGCATTACTTTTATGAGTTTAAATCACCCAAACGATCCAGAGATAGTCTTTCATGGCAGAGATCACAGCAGATCCAGCTCACTGCAAATACAGACACACACAACCCTTTTCAAACTGAAACTAAAACTGCAAAATGGCAGAACTAAAACCAAGCTCCATCCACACTCTGACATCACTGCATTTCTTAAAGGTACATTGCTTAAACATCCATTTCTTAAAGGTACCCTCACATGACACCTCCCCCAAGAAAAAAAAAAACCCATGGTTTCATTTTTCACTTTTGCACCATCCACTAAGAAATGCACACAGTAAATATACATTTTCATTGAAAGAAAACAACACACTCAAACAGGTATAATAATATAGTCCATTTTTCTTCGTTCTTCTTCCTCCAACCAAAAACCTTCTTGATTAATCACATTTGTGACAAAGCATTGGCTATCACATTTTCCCGTCCTGCCACATGTACTATTTTTAAATGAAATGGCTGTAACAATAAACTCCAGCGAAACAGCCTTGCATTGTTATTCCGGAATCGCTCCAAAACATCAAACGGTTATGATCAGTATATATAATGGTGTCAGATGGATTGCTGGTCACATAAATGTGAAAATGTTGCAAAGCCAGAACCAAACTCAAAGTCTCCTTCTCAATCGTCGAATACTTTTTCTGGTGAGAATTCAATTTCTTTGAAAAATAACCAACAGGCCGCTCTAGCCCTTCGTCGTCGTCTTGTAGAAGCACCGCACCTACGCCCACATCGCTCGCATCAATAGCCACTTTGAATGATTTGGTATAATTTGGGATGACTAACACAGGAGCAGTGGTTAACACAGCCTTCAGGCCATCAAATGCCTGTTGACACTCCGCTGTCCACTGGAATTTGTTAAGCTTCTTGAGCAAGTCCGTCAGTGGAGTGACCACACTGCTAAAATTTGGTACAAATTTCTGGTAAAATCCACTTATACCAAGAAATTGCATTATTTCCCATCGTGTCGAGGGTATCGGAAACTCCCCAATAACTTGCGTTTTCACATCCCGGGGGACCAGTCGACCCTGTACGATTGTATGGCCAAGGAAAGTGACTTGGGCTTTTCCAAATTTACTTTTGGCTAGGTTTATCACCAAACCCGCCTCCTGAAGTTGATCGAATAACTCCCTCAGATGTTTTAAATATTCTTTCCATGTCTGGCTGAAAACTACCAGATCGTCGATGTCTACCGCACAATTTGGTAATCCTGAAACAACTGTATTAGTTAACCGTTGAAATGTTGCTGGTGCGTTTTTCATGCTAAATGGCATAACTTTGAACTGATATATACCATCTGGAGTCACAAAAGCTGAAATTTCCTTCGCCCTTTCAGATAAAGGTACTTGCCAGTAACCTTTCAGTAAATCCAATTTGGAAATAAAAGCGGATTGTCCCACTTTCTCAATGCAATCCTCCAAACGTGGGATAGAATAAGAGTCCGTTCTTGTAACTGCATTCACCTTTCAATAGTCCACACACAACCGTTGGTTATCGTCTGGTTTAGGTACCATCACTATGGGTGAGCTCCATTGGCTGTAACCCACTTCAATTATGCCATTTTTAAGCATACTCTCAATCTCTTTGTTAACCTGTGCCAATTTTAAAGGGTTAAGTCTATATGGATGCTGTTTGATCGGAACAGCATTTCCCACATCTACATCATTTATAGCCATTTTAGGACTTCCCAATTTATCTCTACAAACTTGCCCATGTGATATCAATAACTCTTTCAGGTCAGTTTGTTTTTCCTTTGGCAGGTAACTTAACAAATTATCCTAATTTTTAAGAACATCCTCATTTCCAATTTAATTTGAGGTATGTCAAATTCACAGTCATCTGGATTTGGTTCGTCACTTAGAGTTTGAATCATTAAAACCTCCTTTTTCTCTCCTTCACTTTCAAAATACCTTTTAAGCATATTCACATGACACACTCGGTGAGTCTTCCTTCTATCTGGTTCATAATTCACTTCACTTAATTTCCTTTCAATCTGATACGGTCCACAAAACCTAGCTTTTAAACGCTCACCTACCCCTGGTAACAACACTAAAACTTTATCCCCACTGACAAAACTACGAACTTTGTATTTCTTGTCCGCGACCAGTTTCATCACATTTTGTGCAACTTTCAAATGTTGTCTAGCCAATTCACCTGCTCTATTTAATCGTTCCCTAAAATTTGACACATAATCCAATAGTGTCATTTCCGATTACTCACCCACCAATTTTTCCTTAATCAATTTAAGTGGTCCTCTTACCTCATGACCAAAAATTAGTTCAAAAGGACTAAATTTGGTAGACTCATTAGGTGCATCCCTAATTGCAAACAATACGAATGGGATTCCTTTATCCCAATCCTCTGGATAATCTTGACAATATGCCCTCAACATTGTCTTTAATGTCTGATGCCACCTTTCTAACGCTCCCTGAGATTCTGGATGGTACGCAGTTGATTTTAATTGTTTTATTCCTAAGCTATCCATAACTTCTTTGAATAACTTTGAAGTAAAATTTGATCCTTGATCCGATTGAATTTCTGTGGGTAGTCCATACCTAGTAAAGAATTTAAGTAACTCCTCCACAATCCTTTTAGCTGTACAATTATGTATTGGAAAGGCCTCTGGAAACCTAGTAGACACATCCATTATAGTCAAAAGATATCGATTCCCACTTTTTGTTTTAGGAAACGGTCCGACACAATCAATTAGGACCCTCGTAAAAGGTTCCTCAAATGCTGGAATGGGTATTAAGGGCGATGATTTTATCACTGCTTGTGGTTTCCCTATCACTTGACATGTGTGACATGATTGACAACATTTAACTACATCTTTATGTAGTCCAGGCCAATAAAAATGTTGTTGGATTTTAGCTTGAGTTTTCCTTATTCCCAAATGACCTCCCACTGGTACCTCATGTGCAACTCGCAACACCTCCTTTCTATACCCTACTGGCAATACTACTTGATGAACTTCTGCCCACTTTTCATCCGTCTGCATTGGATTGGATTTGTTTATTGTCACGTGTACCGAGGTACAGTGAAAAGTATTTTTCTGCGAGCAGCTCAACAGATCATTAAGTACATGAGAAGAAAAGGGAATAAAAGAAAATACATAATAGGGCAACACAACATATACAATGTAACTACAAAAGCACTGGCATCGGATGATGCATACAGGGTGTAGTGTTAATGAAATCAGTCCATAAGAGGGTCATTTAAGAGTCTGGTGACAGTGGGGAAGAAGCTGTTTTTGAGTCTGTTCGTGCGTGTTCTCAGCCTTCTGTATCTCCTGCCCAATGGAAGAAGTTGGAAGAGTGAGTAAGCCGGGTGGGAGGGATCTTTGATTATACTGCCCGCTTTCCCCAGGCAGTGGGAGGTGTAGATGGAGTCAATGGATGGGAGGCAGGTTCGTGTGATGGACTGGGCGGTGTTCACGACTCTCTGAAGTTTCTTGCAGTCCTGGGCCGAGCAGTTGCCTTACCAGGCTGTGATGCAGCCTGATAGGATGCTTTCTATGGTGCATCTGTAAAAGTTGGTAAGAGTCAATGTGGACATGCCGAATTTCCTTAGTTTCCTGAGGAAGTATAGGCGCTGTTGTGCTTTCTTGGTGGTAGCGTCGACGTGGGTGGACCAGGACAGATTTTTGGAGATGTGCACCCCTAGGAATTTGAAACTGCTAACCATCTCCACCTCGGCCCCGTTGATGCTGACAGGAGTGTACAGTACTTTGCTTCCTGAAGTCAATTACCAGCTCTTTAGTTTTGCTGGCATTGAGGGAGAGATTGTTGTCGCTACACCACTCCACTAGGTTCTCTATCTCCCTCCTGTATTCGGACTCATCGTTATTCGAGATCCGGCCCACTATGGTCGTATCGTCAGCAAACGTGTCGATGGAGTTGGAACCAAGTTTTGCCACGCAGTCGTGTGTGTACAGGGAGTAGAGTAGGGGCTAAGTACGCAGCCTTGCGGGGCGCCGGTGTTGAGGACTATTGTGGAGGAGGTGTTGTTGTTCATTCTTACTGATTGTGGTCTGTTGGTCAGAAAATCGAGGATCCAGTTGCAGAGTGGGGAGCCAAGTCCTAGGTTTTGGAGCTTTGATATGAGCTTAGCTGGGATTATGGTGTTGAAGGCGGAGCTGTAGTCAATAAATAGGAGTCTAATGTAGGAGTCCTTGTTTTTGAGATGCTCTAGGGATGAGTGTAGGGCCAGGGAAATGGTGTCTGATGTGGACCGGTTGCAGCGGTATGCGAATTGTAGTGGATCAAGGCGTTCTGGGAGTATGGAGGTGATGCGCTTCATGATCAACCTCTCGAAGCACTTCATTACAACTGATGTCAGGGCCACTGGTCGGTAGTCATTGAGGCACGTTGCCTGGTTCTTCTTTGGTACCGGTATGATGGTGGGCTTCTTGAAGCAGGTGGGGACCTCGGAGTGGAGTAGGGACAGGTTAAAGATGTCCGTGAATACCTCTGCCAGCTGGTCCGCGCAGGCTCTGAGTGCACGACCAGGGATCCCGTCTGGGCCCGTCGCCTTCCGAGGGTTCACTTTCAGGAAGGCCAATCTGACTTCGGAAGCTGTGATGGTGGGTATGGGTGAATTATGCTGGGGCACTCGCCAACAGATTGTTGGTTACCTGCTCGAACCGAGCATAGAATGCATTGAGTTCATCGGGGAGTGGTGCGCTGCTGCCAGAGATACTGTTCGGCTTCGCTTTGTAGCCCGTTATGTTGTTTAGTCCTTTCCACAACCGCCGAGAGTCTGTCTGTGACTCTAGCTTGGTTTGATATTCTCTCTTGGCATTCCGGATGGCTTTGCGGAGGTCGCACCTGGATTTCTTGTGTAGGCCAGGGTCGTCTGCCTTGAACGCCTCAGATCTGTCCTTCAGTAGGGAGTCAATCTTGTGATTGAGCCATGGTTTCCGGTTGGGGAACGTACGTACTGCTTTCTTTGGCACGCAGTCGTCCACACATTTGCTGATGAAGTCTGTGACGGTGGTGGCATACTCATTTAAGTTGGTCGCTGAGTTCTTAAATATGGACCAGTCCGCTGTCTCTAAGCAGTCACGTAAGAGCTCTTCTGTCTCCTCGGACCAGCACTGCACAACCTTCTTAGCTGGATTCTCCCACTTGAGTTTCTGCTTGTATGCCGGGAGAAGGAGCACCGTCTTATGGTCTGATTTCCCAAAGTGCGGTCGGGGGATGGAACGGTAGGCGCCATTGATTTTTGAGTAGCAGTGGTCAAGAGTGTTGTCGCCCCTGGTGGGACAGGAGATGTGCTGGTGGAATTTTGGCAGTACACTCTTGAGGTTGGCCTTGTTGAAGTCTCCGGCCACGATGAACAAGGCCTCCGGGTGTTCTGTTTCGTAGTTGTTTATTACTGTGTATAGTTTGTCCAGCGCCTTCCTCACTACTGCCTGGGGTGGGATGTAGACTGCTGTGATAATGGTTGAAGTGAACTCACGTGGAAGATAATATGGGCGGCACTTCACGGTCAGGTATTCCAGGTCTGGGAGCAGTAGGTCGCCAGAGTCGCCACATCCAAGCACCAGGAGGAGTTGATGAGGAGGCAAACCCCTCCACCCTTCGCTTTGCCTGATGATGCCGTGCGGTCCGCCCGGTGAATTGAGAAGCCTTCAGGTTGTATGGCACATTCCGGTGAGGCAGGGGTGAGCCATGTCTCTGTGAAGCAGAGCACACAGCAGTCTCTTACTTCCCTCTGAGAGGTAAGTCTGGCGTTAAGTTCATCCAGCTTGTTTTCGATCGCTTGGACGTTTGCCAGGAGTATGCTGGGGAGAGGGGTCTTGAAGCCGCGTTGCTTCAGTCTAACCTGCAGACCGCCGCGTTTCCCTCGCTTCCTCGGTCGGCGGCTGCTGCTGGGTGGTCCTGGGATCCGATGGCCGATGTCAGCTCTTGTGGAAGGTAGGTGGTTGCGTCTGGCGGGGTCCAGGGCGCTGGCAGGGACGAGGGCGCTGTTTACGTATCTGGGGTCGCGTCTGGCAGGGTCCCGGGCACTGGTTGAGAGAGAGGGGTTGCTAGGGGGGCATGTTTGCGATCTGGATAGGTCTTGGCGTTCTGCGGACGCGGGAATACCTTGCAGCGCGTTTGGGTCCTTGTGCGCGGTCTCCGCCGTTTCGGGGATCCTGGGTCGTGGGCAGGGGCATCCTGAGGCACGTTGGGCTGGGTCCCGTGGTCTGTTCCCTTCCTGGGCGCTCCTGGGGTCGGATCTTGAAGTAGGCCCGGTCGAGCCTCCACGTGGATTTTTCTTTCTTCCATCACCAGGTAGGTCGGGTCGCTGGGCGGGTCTCTCGGGGTCGGGTCATTGGGCGGGTCTCTCGGGGTCGCGTTGGGCTGGGTTTTGCCGTCGGGGGTCGGGTCGGGAGCTCCGGGGACTGGGCAAGGTGATCCGGGGGCTGGCCTCGGTAGTTAGGCCGGGTTTGGAGCTCCGAGGTCCGTGTCGGCTCCAAATCGAGGTTGGGGCTTCACTTCCGGTTTGGGCCCGATCTTCTTCCAGGTCGCGGAGGTCAGGTCAGGTCGGGTCAAAAGGTCTCCAAGGGCCTCGGAGGATGTTCAAGCCTGCAAGAGAGGATAAAAGTGTACAGGATGTGTACAGGATTTCATTTTCTCATCAAGACATCACTTTTACGGTAATAACACTCTGGTATACTCTCAGATTCCTCTTCTGTATATGCTTTCTGATATATCCGTTTTATTTCTACATCTTTCTGTTGTAATTTTCCTGAGCTAAAAATATCTGCCTCATCCTCCACCTATTCATGTTCTTTTTCAACCATCTGATCAAAAATCGTTTCTGATAATTGCACTTCAACTTCATCTGCACTCTTTGATTTCTCCTCTTATCTTAACCTGTGACTTTGGGACCGGGTTACTACACAATCCGGAAAACCCCCAGGATATTCGTCCTTCAACACTTCAGTTGACTGATTTTCCACTGGCTTATCAACCACAGTAGGCATCACTCCCACCTGCGATCCAACTATATCATTACCCAAGATAAACTGTATTCCTGGACAAGATAGTTTCTCTATTACTCCTACTACCACTTCACCACTCTCCACTGGATTTTCCAACCTTACTTTATATCAAGGAACACTACTCCGCTCACCCTGAATTCCACATATCACCACCTTTTCTGGCAACATTCTTCCCAAACTACATAATTCCTCATCTCTTACCACTAAAGATCGACTAGCCCCTGTATCTCTTAAAATTGTGACTTCTTTACCTGCTCCTCCTGATACACATGAGTAAACTTTATCCACACAAGTAAATTCTTTAAAGACATCTGGCACCTTCTTAACAATTACTTCTTGAACAGGCTGTACAATCGTTTGCACCTCCTTCGCTTCACTTGGGCTTTCCTTTACCACTCTAACAAATCCCACTGTCTTATCCTATTTTACCACATCAGCCTTCCCAGTGCTTTTCTTCAACCACCAAAACTGTGACTTTACATGGCCTAGTTGATTACAGTGAAAACATTTGAAGCTTTTCATTTCTTTTCCAACCTCCTGGATTTCTTTTTTAATCTGAGGTATACTCTCTTCATTGTCTCCCATCAGATCACCTTACCTTTACCACTTGAGTATTTCTCATGTCCCCAGTTTCTATCCCTCACCGGCTGAAACTGATGTTGGAAATCAATCTTTGATTTATGAACTAATTCATAATCATCTGCCATTTCTGCTGCTAATCTCGCAGTTTTAACCCTCTGTTCTTCCACATGAGTTCTCACTACATCAGGAATTGAATTTTTAAACTCCTCCAAAAGTATAATTTTTCTGAGAGCTTCCCGTACCAGCCTCCCCGAACAGGTGCCGGAATGTGGCGACTAGGGGCTTTTCACAGTAACTTCATTTGAAGCCTACTTGTGACAATAAGCGATTTTCATTTCATTTCATTTTCATACGTTTGGTCTATTTTCAAAGCCCTTATCCACCTATCAAAATTACTCTGTTTGAGCCTTTCAAACTCCATGTATGTTTGACCAAATTCTTTCCTTAAATTTCTAAACCTTTGTCTGTAAGCTTCAGGCACTAGCTCAAATGCACTTAAGATGGATTTCTTCACCTCCTCATACGTTCCAGATACCTCCTCCGGTAGTGATGCAAACACTTCACTAGCTCTACCTACCAGCTTTGTTTGAATCAGTAATACCCACATGTCCTGTGGCCATTTCATTTGTTTAGCTATCTTCCCAAATGAAATGAAAAAGGCTTCCACTTCCTTCTCGTAAAACCTTGGCAATGCTTGGACATATTTAAATAGATTCCCACCAAGCTTTTGACTATGACGCTCTTTCTCACTATCCTCATCACTATCACCCAACTGTACATTTCCCTTTACGTACAGTGAAATGTACAGTTGGATGATAGTGATGAGGATAGTGAGAAAGAGCGTCATAGTCGAAGGCTTGATGGGAATCTATTTAAATATAGAGCCCCCAATTGTTATGAGAGAGGTGTTTTCAGAACCCCAAAATGTATCATGGAGTTCAACCAACCTCCCCCTTTAATGCTATTGTTGCTTTTCCGAGCACACGGCTTGTTCTCCAGGGGTGAGATTACAATTATGGACACATGGGTTTTTAAACACAAAACAATGTTTATTCCATGAACTTAACTTAACCTCTTAAATAAACATTGGATCTCTTAACACCCCTTACTTTAAAGATAACCCTGAAAATATTACAACACCAAATAATCCTTCAGTTATTCCTTTCATCCATGAGACTGAACACCTTTAAACAGAAACACATCAGGTTAAAGGCATTACTTTTATGAGTTTAAATCACCCAAATGATCCAGAGATAGTCTTTCATGGCAGAGATCACAGCAGATCCAGCTCACTGCAAACACAGATACCCAAGTTCTTTTCAAACTGAAACTAAACTGAAAAATGGCTGAACTAAAACCAAGCTCCACCCACCCTCTGACATCACTGCACTTCTTAAAGGTACATTGCTTAAATATCCATTTCTTAAAGGTGACGTATGTTCACATGACATAAGCCAGAAGCAGGACGAGTGATACAGTTCCAAGTCAGGATGCTATGTGGCTTGGAGAGGAACATGCAGATAATGGTGTCCTTATCCACCTGCCTTTGTCCCTCATGATGGTAGAGGTTGCGGGTTTGGAATGTGCCGTCGAAGTAGCCTTGCTGAGTTGCATCTTGGAGACACTGCACACTATTGCCACTGTGTATCGATGGTGGAGAGTGCAGAGACAATTTCCAAGGATGATGCCAGAAATGTTGGTATACATATCAGGGAAGGATTTAGGGTGGCACCGTGACAAAGTGGTGAGCACTGCTGCCTCACAGCATCAGGGAACCCAGGTTCGAATCTGGCCTGGGGTAACTGTGTGGAGTTTGTGCGTTCTCCCAGTGTCTGCATGGGTTTCCTCCGGGTGCTCTGGTTTCCTCCCACAGGCTAAAGATGTGCGGATTAGGTGGATTGGCCATGCTAAATTTCCCCTTGATGTCCAAAAATGTCCAGGTTAGATGGGGTTATGGGGTTACAGGGATAGGGCGGAGGGTTGATCCAGACCCAGTGAGACAAATGGCTTCCTTCTGCACTGTAGGGATTCTATGGTTCCTTGAAAAAGGAAGGCCAAGGGAGTTACCTCAGGCAGGTCTTTATGAAATCTTTTGATAGAGCAAGTAGCATAGATAGGGGAAATTAGACAGGCATATGAGGGAAGCGAGAATAGAATGTTATTACGGTAGTTTTCAATGAGAAAAGGTGGGAGGAGACTTGAGTGGAGCACAAACATCGACATGGAAGGATGGACAGAATGGCCTGTTTCTGTCCTGTGTACCCTATGTAATCCGTTCTGAGGTATTAAGGAGTAAACCAAGAAATTTCTCAAAGTCTAATTTATATTTTAATAAGTCCAGTTCACAAACTACAGGTCAATTGCACAATGACACCAAGCTACTGTGGACATAGGCAAGGGCCAAAAGAACTTGCCTATCGCGAACAGATGCTGTCCCAAAACACATCACAATGAATAAGGTACTTGTGTAGGAAACACAAGAGCCAATAGGAATTTAGCATAATTTCGACAAACAAAAATGAATAAATCTTTACTTCAGCTAATTGAAGGTTAAATGTTGGTTTGGTCACTTGGGCTAGGGTAGCTTCCATGCTGTTCTTCAAATTATTCCATGGAATCTTTAATAACCACGAGGTAGCTTCACACTTTCATAGAAATCAGCATCATAGAGCACTGCTGGAGACCATTCTGCCCTTCAATTCCCGTGCTGGCACTTTGAAAGAACTATCCAATGCGTTCCACTCCCTTACCCCTTCACCCGCAATACAAATGTTTTCTTTTCAGGTATTTAATCGATGCATTTTTGAAAGTTATTATTGAATCTGCTTCCACCACCCTTTCGGGCAGTAGATCATAACTGGCTGAGTACAAATAAATTCCTCCTCTCCCCTTGTGGTCACTTTGACAATTATTTTTAAATTGTGTCCTTTGGTTAAACACCGATCCTTCTGCCAGTGCACATAGAATAAATAAGGAGAAACTATCAAAATACATCAGATCCAAAAGACAGCACCTCCTGCAGTGCTACCCAAAAGTGTTGACCTAGATTATGCTGCTTAAATCTCCAGAGTGGCTTCAACCTCCTGAGGTTTTTGCAGGCAGCGGAACTAATGTTCAAAACTTCGCGACCAGCACTCACTCAAGTGAGGGTGTGCACTGAAGCAGAATACTAAGATGCTGCTCATTTGTTTACTGCCAGTGATATTAACTGTAGATGAAAGTACAAGAAATGGGAGAAATTTATATGTTACCATCGTCTTTGTCAGTGTAAGTCCTGAAGTATTTATTTCACTTAACTTAAGCTCACGTTAACTCACAGTAAGTGAAGCTTTGGCACCAGTCTTGGAAACCTGTGGCCTCTTTGAGTAACAGTTTGTGCGCTATATTAAGGTACTCATCAATCACTAATGACCCACTTTGCATGCGCAATGAACATTCAATTATCCAAATCACTTGGGAGCTCCAACACACATCCTAGTCGCTGGAGTTTGAAGAATTCTGGAATCTCGGCGCGTTCATCATAATGTGAATGCAGCAAGGCGTCATCTATTGGATAAGCCATTAAACTGAGGCCCCATACGTCCTCTCAGGTGGGCATAACATATTGCAAAGAAGAGCCAGGGGAATTCTCTCCAGTGTCCTGGCCAAAACATAGACTTCAGCAAACCTTACTCAAAAGCAGGGGACCTGGTCATTATCACAATTCTGTCTGCAGGAGCATAAAAGTATTTTTGACTTGTAGATATTATTATAATGTAGGAAATGTCCGTCAACAGCACTTAATGACAGTTAATGACATCCTAATGATAGCTCTTTCCAAGATCCAGCATGGGCACTGTAGTGATATCATGGTTGTGTTGTGAATCACTGGATGACAACTAGGAGTCTCATGAGCATATAAGTGAATGTTAGAGTGAGCTGACCTCAGACTGACTAAGGATTTGAGAAAGAGAGATAGTGGCTTGTGCATGTTCATACTGATATTTATCTGTTGTTTTGTGCATATTTGACCCACAGTTAATGTTAATAAATCATTTATAACTTTAGCTACAAGTGTTCTTGTAATATATACCAGGCCATCCAACAAGAACATTACATGGTACCAGAGCTAAATGGTATTAAACACTGAGAAAAAAACAAGCCTGCCTTGAGATCCACAGAGATTTGAAGATTTTGCAGACTGTATGAATGAACCACATGGAGTTATTGAAGCCACCAATGAGTCTCAGATTTCATGGTAATGTGGACAACAACTGGCGTGTGTTTGAACAACAATTTAAACTGTTCCTAACTGCAGTAAATTTAGGAGGTCAATCAGATTTGTGTAAGGTAGCAATGCTCCTAACAGCGGCAGGGTCCGAAGCAATTGCTGTGTTTAATACGTTTAAATTTGCAAACGATGAAGATAGTAAGAATTTTAACAAAGTCATTTGAAGATTTGATGCACATTGCACCACCAGAAAGAATGAAATTTATGAACGATATGTGTTTAGATCACGTTTACAGAAGACAGAAGAGTCCATAGATCATTTCATCACTGATTTAAAGTTAAAAGCTAAAACCTGTAATTTTTCTGTGGTGGAATCTTCCATGATTCAGGACCAAATTGTGTTTGGTGTGAATGAAAATAAGCTGCGGGTACAGTACAGGAATCGGAGTTGTCCTTGGAACAAACAGTTAAGGTTTGTCAGGTTCACGAGCTAGCAGCACAGCATTCTAAAATGTTTCTCAGTAATGGCGGCGACTTCTTGGAGGAAAGCACTCCGGTTGCTGCCCTTATTCCAAAAAGGTGTGAATTTTTTTTTTTAAAAGGCGGGAAAGTACCTGCAGCTCCTCGCACACCAATAAACAAGTTAAAGATCAGGATGAAGTATTTCTGTGTAAAAGATGTGGTCAAAGGCACAAATTAAGGCAGTGTTCAGCATTTGACAAGCTTTGTTCCAGATGCAAAGAAAAAAAATCAGAATTATTACACTAAGCTCAATCTCGGATCAGTCAGCACAGTGGAAGACACAGTCTCCAGTGATGAAACATCATTCTTAGTTGAATTATTAACACAGAAGAATAATACTTTGGAGCCATCAAAAAATTCTCCAGCACTTATAAAAATTGAAAACTGATGCTCCATTTAAAATAAATGCAATTGATGAGGACAAATGGCTGCTACCAGTTGAAGTGAACGGTACAGTGGTCCAATTGAAGTTGGACACTAGCACCAAAGCCAATTTAATCAGCATGACTGATTTAAAAAATCTAAAAATACTGCAGATTAGAAGAAACCACAAAATATCTCTGATTGATTACAATGGTTCAAGCTTTAAATGTTATGGTGCTTGTGACCTGAGTGTGGTGGTGAAGAGCACAGTTTATTCCATCCCATTCTGTATTGTATCTGAGAGCTTGGATTCATTATTAGGTGACCAGTCCTGTGAAGAATTCTGTCTAGTGAATCCTGTGAAGAATTCTGTCTAGTGCAGTTGGTATATAGCATCCACAAAGATCATCACTCCAACGATTCTAGGAACATTATCAGCAAATTCAGTGATGTGTTCACTGATTTTAGTGCACTACCATTCACCAACTAGATACAATTTGAAGAAGATGCACCGATACAAACTATTAGTAGTGACATTTCTGAAGATGTAGATCTGCATGTCAATCTCATTTTTACCCGACCATCTGTATCAGATTCGAAACCGCAAGTTATCAAAAAGATAGCAGAACCTACCAATGGGGTAAATTATATGGTATGTGTGAAACAAAAAAATGGTGATGCTTGTAGAGGCGTGGATCCCAAAGATATTAACGGGAAAAATGTACATATTGCGAAACAATCATTACAGAAAGCAATAGACATCCAATCTGATCTATATCTCGCAAAATCACGTCACAAAGCTTTATCATTGTCTCATGGTAGATCGGCAGCAGAGTTACTCATGAATAGAAGGTTGCGTACCACGCTTCCATACTTGGAAAAGGAGGAGAATGCAGTTGTACTGCAGGAAATGCAAAACATTAAAGCAAAAGAAAAGCAGTTATATGATAGTGTCCAGAACTTTACCACCTCTCAGTAGTGATGACATTGTGAGAATAGAAGATTCAGGTAATTGGTCGAGAAAAGTTATTGGACTTGAAGAAGTAGCACCTTGTTCCTATAACGTGCAGACAGATTAAGGGTTGGTTTTAAAAATAAATCATCACGCATTCTTGAAAACCAGAGAAGACTTACACAACGTGATGGATGAAGAATCTATGTCAGAATCAACGTCAGCTGCAGTGTCAGATAGTTCAGCAGTTCCTGAGCATGAGAATGTCATTGAATCTACAAGTTCTGACCAGCAAAGGTCAACTGAGAAAATCAACCAGGGTCAGAAGAAAACCTGATCGATTCAATTTGTAGATTTGGACAATTTGTACATACTATGCTTGCTGTTCTTGTATAATATATGGATATGTTAAACCACGTTAAACATTTTTTAAAAAAATGAATACTGTTGGACTCACAGGCTAATGATATCACATGTAACTATACTGATGATAATGTATTAATTTATTCCTTCAAAGGAAACGGTATGTAGTGATATCGTGGTTGTGTTGTAATTCACCGACTGACCACTAGAAGTCTCATTAGTATTTAAGTGAATGTTAGAGTCAGGTGACTTCAGACTGACTCGGGAGCTGGGAGGGAGGTTGCTTGTGCATACTCATACAGTTATTCAGCTGTTGTTGTGTATATATTTGACCCACAGTTAACTTTTTTGACCAATCCACCTAACCTGCACATCTTTGGGTTGTGGGGGTGAAACCCATGTAGATACGGGGAGAATGTGCAAACTCCACACAGCCAGTGACCCGGGGCTGGGATCGAACCGGGGTCCTCAGCGGTGTAGGCAACAGTGCTAACCACTGCACCACCATGCTGCCCATTTGACCCACAGTTGATGTTAATAAATCATTTATAGCTTTAGCTGCAAGTGTTCTTGTAATATAAATCATGCCATCCGACAAGAACATTACAGGCACAGTGGACCAAATAGCCTCCTTCTGTCTTGAACAATTCTATGTATGAGGTATGTGTATCTTGGCCATGATACTACTAACATTAAACAAACTGCCAACATGCACTGGCCAGCCTCATATGTGATGAACAGTCATTGGAGCAAGGTCCCTGACATCAAATGGAACCATAAACTAACAGCAAGGCAGCACCTGCAGGGCTGAAAGTCTGAAGAAAAAGCACATCATTCAGATAGAAAACAGCAGCTTTTGGGGGTCTAGAGTGTTGCCGACTGCAAAAGCTGGTTGATAAAGGCACTGTTCCTCCATTTACACCCCAATTCCTTCCTGCTGTTAAAGAAGTTTGATATTCTGGAAGAAGGAGGAAGAGAAGCACCTATGTAGATGGAGCCAGTTCTTTAGAGAGAGATGTCATAATGAAAGCCGTGAATCATTTATTTCAGCAAGGATTTTGAGAAATTGTTTGCAGTTTTGGCAAGGTCTCGCTCACCAAGCCTTGTTCACCGCTCAACCCTTTACTCACTGAACTACATTGGCTCCCAATGCCTCATATTAATCATTCTTATTCCTGATTTCAAATCCAACCATGGCCTCAGTCCTGCCTCTCCTTTTAATCTCTCGCCCAATAATCCTCCAAGACACCCTTCCAATTCTGCCTCTTGCACATTTCCAATTTTAACCATGTCTTCAACTGCCAAGGCCCAAAGCTCTGGAATACCCTCCCCAACACCTCTCTGCCTCGCTTTCCCCCCTCAAAACAGCCCCTAAACCTATTTCTTTGACCAAGCTTGTGGTGATTTGCCTGAATATTTCTTGATATGATTCGTTGTCACATTCCTCCTGTGAAGTACTGAGGGTATTAGCTATCTTAAAAGCATTATAGAAATGCAAGTTGTTGTTGCATTGTCCTGGAGAAAATACTCAAGGGCTCTGCTCCATTTTATCAAGGATATCTTCGGAGGACGCTTCAGGCCACGGTCTCTAAAGGACCCACCACTGCCGGAAAGCAAGCCGCAGGGGGATTTTTTTTCTCTATCACCCACTCTATCTTTTTTTTTAAAGACATACCTGCAATTAATATTTTCATTCATCTTGTAGGGAGCCAAGATACTGGGAAAAATAAAACACTGACTTTATTCTGATCATGCAAATGTTGGTGAACAGATGGCAAGTGTGTTTATCCAACTAAGTGGTTTGATGCAATTCTAATTTAATGTCGAACATACCCATTGAAAATGACTTAGTCAATGGATGCAACACTCATCACAATGTGCTCGTCGTTTGTACACTCTATGCTGCTTTGCCACACCACTTACTCAACATGAATTCTTGGCCTTTTTCAGATCAAGTGCTCAGCAATTCATGTGGAGAGCTGCAAGCTTATGCCAGACATTATTTACCCAAATTAGCTTTGATTTTAAGCATTTTTCTGTTATTGCGTCAAAAGGATGAGTACCAGATACTCAATTGAGACTGCAATAACAAAACAAATAATGCAGATTCCACAACGTACTATCTAATATTGGCTGTCCATGTTAGTTCGAAGTACTATCATCTTACAGCAGGAATATATTCATTTTCAGTTGTCACATTTTCAAATGTTGTAAGGAAAAAAAATTCCGCTCTGATTTTTTGTACCCCCACCGCACCCACCCCTTTTCTTGGGTGATTGACTGGTCCACTGGGTCTAAAATAAACTTCTCTGAACTCTGTGAGTTAGATCACTTGAATGGCTCAATCCTATGTTTTTTTCTACTTATTTGTTCATGGGGTGTGAGCGTTGCTGACTAGCCCAAGCCTTATTGCCCATCCTTAATTTCCCTTGTGAAGGTGATAGTCAGCCACCTTCTTGAACCATTGCAGTCCATGTGGTGTAAGTACACCCAAAGTGCTGGTAGGAAGGAATACTAGTATATTAACCCAGCGATAATGAAGGGACAGGGATATTTTTCGAAGTCAGGATGGTGAGTGACTTGGAGAGAAACCTGCAGGTGGTAGTCTTCCCATACATCCGCTGCCCTTGACATCTCGGGTGGAAGAGGTCGTGGGTTTGGAAGGTGCTGTCGAAGGATTCTTGGTGAGTTGCTGAAGTGCATCTTGTAGATGACTGTGAGCCAGTGGTAGAGGGAGTGAATGTTCAAAGTGGTGGATGGAGTTACCAATCAAGTTGGCTGTTTTAGGGGGCGGCACGGTGGCTCAGTAGTTAACACTGTTGTCTCACGTCGCCGAAGGCACCCGTTCGATCCCAGCCCCGGGTGTGGGTCTCACCCACAAACCAAAAAGATGTGCAGCGTAGGTGGATTGGCCACGCTAAATTGCCTCTTAATTGGAAAAAAGGTATTAGGTACTATAAATTTATTTTTAAAATAATAAAATAAGTTGGCTGCTTTGGTTTGGATGGTGTCAAGCTTTTTGAGTGTTGTTGGGGCTGCAGTCATCCAGGCAAGTGGAGGATATTCCATCATATTCCTAATTTGGACCTTGTGGATTGTGGAAAGACTTTGGGAGTCGGGAGGTGAGAACTCACTATAAAATTCCCAGCCTCTGACTTGCTCTTATTGCCACAGTATTTATATGGCTGGACCAGTTCAGATTCTGGTGAATGGTATTCCTCAGGATGTTGGTGGTAGGGGTGCAGCATTAGTACGTCATTGAATGTCATGGGGAATTCTCTCTCTTGTTGGAGATGGTCACTGTCTGGCATTTATGTGACATAAATATTACTTGCCACTGAATAGCCAAAGACTGAATGCTGTCCAGCAGTCTTGCTACATGCAGACACAAAGGCCGGGATTCTTCAAAAATGGGGCTATGTCCCCACGCTCACCTGAAAACGGGCGCGAATCACACCAGACTTTTTTTCGAAAAGTCCGGAGTGATTCTCCGACTTCAAGAGGGAAAGCAGGGCCCCGACCTGCGCCGCGCAGCTCCTGCTGCCGATACAGGGCCGTGCACTTCCGGCCACAGGTCCGCCCATGCGCCCGCTGGCCGTTTTTACGCCGGACCCCGCGTAACATGGTGGAGCCACACAGTGGGCCGGCGCGGAAGAAGATAGGCCCCCCCAGGATCGCGCGTGCCTGCCGATCGGTAGCCCCGATCATGGGCCTGTCCATTATGGAGGCCCCCACCCGGCGTCTGATCCTCCCGCCCCCCCAACAGCCCGCGAGTCCGAGCTCCGGCCGGGTGAAACCATACAGGAACCATGCCAGCGGAACTCATCGGGAACCTGGCTGTTCAACCACGGAGAATCGCCACGGGGGCCTCTTTTAATGGCCCCCAACTGGCTCCGCGTCGACCGCGCGTGCGGGGCTGGCGCCGATTCTCCGATCGCTGGAGAATCGCGTCCCAGCGTCGGAGCCGATCGCATGTCTGAGACCCCATTCTCCACCCCCGTGCTGAGCGCGATTTCTTTTTTTTTTAAATTTACAGTACCCAATACATTTTTCCAATTAAGGGGCAATTTAGCGTAGCCAATCCACCTAGCCTGCACACCTTTTGGGTTTGGAGGCGAAACCCACGGAAACACGGGGAGAATGTGCAAACTCCACACGGACAGTGACCCAGAGCTGGGATCGAACCTGGGACCTCGGCGCCGTGAGGCAGCAGGGCTAACCCACTGCGCCACCGTGCTGCTGTGCCGAACGCGATCTCGGTGCGGAGGCTCGGGGAATCCCGGCCAAACTGTTCCATTATCTGAAGAGTTATGAATGGAACCGAATACTGTGCAATCGTCAGCGAACATGCCACTTCTGACCTCATGATAGAGGAAAGATCACTGATAAAACCAGTGAAGATGGTTGGGCCCAGAACATTAACTGGAAGAACTCCTGCAGTGATCTCCTGGGGCTGAGATGATTGGTCTCCAATGAACATCCTTTGTGCTAAGTCTGACTCTAACCAGTGGAGATATTTCTCCTGATGCCCATTGACCTCAATTTAACAAGGAATCCACGGTGCTATTGGGTCAAATCCTGCCTTTCGTATTAAAGACAGTCCCTCTCCCCTCCCCCCTGGAATTCAGTTGTTTTGCTCGTTTGAATTTGCGCTGTAATGAGGTCTGGAGCCACGCAGTCAGCAGAACCCAAATTGAGCAATTGTTGAGCGGGCTGTCAGTGACTGACGAGGCAGTGCCACCTGAGCCAGTTATCACTGGCCTGCTCTCAGCCTGAGCATTGAGAAGTAAAATGTTAATGTGAAATGCAGGCCTGGCCACAGGCCTGAAAACAGCAGCCGGAAAACCACAAGGCCCAAAGTCCTGGAGAGAAATATAACAAGTTTTTCAAGCTTTTTGTTACTAAGTAAATCTCTTTCCTCCTTTTGAAGAATCTTCAAATCCTACTTCATTGACCAGCCTTATGGTCACCCCCTGCTAATATCTACTTCTTTGTCCATTTTTGTCTGATTCCACTTGTATAAAACAAACTGGGATCATCATGGTGCAGAAGGGGTCCAGTGGCACTGTGCTACTGTGCCGCTCTGTTTAATATTTAATGTTTATTAGCAATATATAATTGAAGGGGGCTGTTGTTATTTTAAGCATTTCCCTTCCCCCAGCTCTGTTTATGTTTAAATGTTGTTCATCCACAATTCCCTCCAGTTCTGGAGAAGGGATATAAGATCCAAAATATTAGCTTAGACTTAACGCCAGTGATTCCTCGTGTGTTCCCGGCATTACCTGTTTGTGATTCACAGAACACACCTAATCTAAGTCAATTTGATGCTCAGGTGCATCGCAGGATATACCTCAGCATATATAGTTTTCTTTAACCCGATTATCAAAAAATCAATGTCAAAATTAAATCGCCTGCGATCAATTTTCTTGAAGTGATCATATTTTGCCCAGGCATTGTTGTCTGAAGGCCATCTCGTTTTCCATTACTCAGCTAAACTCAGACTTTCTTTCTTCAGTTGTCTTTTGTTGTCCTCTGTCGCTCAGTGTGGTCCGTTAAACCAATCAGGGACATTCAACAAATGGGAGCTTTATTGATTAAACATGCAAACTCTCATTAACTGACACCTACTCTGCCCAAGGACCCAGGATAATTCTGGCAAACTCCATCTCCATGACACTCTACATGACTGTATCATTACGTAGTCACTTGATGACCTCGTCTACATCCTCCTCATTTAGTTTGGGCCCCTTGCATTGTGAGATGTAACAGTGTACGCATATAACCAAGTACAACTAAGTATGTGCAAACAGAACAACAAATTTACAGAAACGTACAACAGTCCAAAGATGTGCAAGTTAGGTGGATTGTCCATGCTAAATTGCCCCTTAGTGTCCAATGATGTGTAGGTTAGGTGGATTGGCCATGATCAATGCTCAGGGTTATGGGGATGAGACTGGGGAGTGGGCCTAGATAAAGTGTTCTTTCGGAGGATCGGTGGAGACTCGATGGGCTGAATGACCTCCTTTTGCACTGTAGGGATTCTATGAATTTATGAGTCTGTGCAAACAATAAAACACCAATTAGGCTCCTGCTGATGGTGCATAGTTTGTTGTGTGTCCATTGTGTGCACTTGAACAATAGAATTCCAACTTGGCTCTTGCAACTAGTGCAGACCCCATGAAGTCTCATGGCTTCAGATCAAACATGGGCAAGGAAAAACACCTGCTGATTACCATGTACCAATCACTGTCAGCTGATGAATCAGTACTCCTCCATGTTGAGCACCACTTGGAGGAGGCATTAAGTGTGGCAAAGGCACAGAATGTACACTGGGTGGGGGAACTTCAATGTCCGTCACCAAGAGTGGCTCAGTAGCACTACGACTGACTGAGCTGGCTAAGTCCTAAAGGACATAGCTGTTACACAGGGTCTGCAACAGACGGTGAGGGAAAAACATACTAGACCTCATCTTTGTTAAGTAATGGGTTAAGAGACATTGCAATTAGTTGTCTCATTTATGTTAAGTATCCATTAATTGACACTGATATGTAAAGGGGCTTCAGGTGGCCTCTGGCAGGTGGTGTGTTGTTAAGAGTTTTGTGCAGAGGCTGTGGAAGTGAAATAAATGGTGTTTGGTGAAAAGGAACAAGAACTTTAGGCTCTTCATTTCACAGCAACTAAAACGTCTAACAATGGTAGCAGAGGATAGTTGCTGTGCAAATGTGAAGGTTTGAAAGATACAACTTTTCCTGATTTTCCTGATCAAACCAAGGAGTGAGTGAGAAGGGGAAAAAAAAGATACATGGCTGAACCCAGGATAAAGATGGCTGGATATGACTATCCTCCCTTGTTTTCTGAAAGGGAATCGTACGACCAATGGAGAAGTGCAGTAGTTATGTGGACTAAAGTAACTGCTTTGGGAAAGAGAAAACAAGGTATGGCATTGGCTCTTTCTCTACCATATGGCAGTTAAATCCAAAACAAAGTGCTTTCTGAGCTGGAATTGGAAGAGTTAGACTCAGAAGAAGGTCTGGAGACTTTATTACATTATATGGATAAGATTTATAAGAAAGATGACTTGTTAAGTGCGTATGAAGCGTGGTCGGATTTTGATAAGTTCCGGAAAATGGAGGATATCTCCATGGAAGACTATATAATGGAATTTGACAGACTATATAAAAAACTGCAGAAACACAATCTGGAATTTCCACAGTCTGTGTTGGTCTTTAAATTACTTGACTGTGCTAGAGTGAGCAACATGGATAGGCTCCTGGTTTTGACAGGAGTTCAGTTTACTGATAAGGATACCTTATTCGAACAGATGACAAAAGCTTTACAAAAGTTTCTGGGGAAACATTCGATTCCGATGGCTCTGATGACCCAAATAGGTCAGCCTGCAATAAGGCAGAATATGGAAGATACACTAGTAACAGGATGGCAAAATCGTATAGCTATGAACAGGGCTCAAGACTATAGATGGAGACCGAGACAAGGAAATTATGAAGACAGAAACCCAGTTAGAACCTACAGTAGGAAGATTAACCCCAGAAATGCACGTAGCATGATAAATCGATGTTTTCGATGTGACTCTCAATACCATTATGCTTTCAACTGTCCAACTCGTTATGATAGAGTGTTTGAAGCGATACATGAAACTGGATATGGAACAGAATAAGGCAACCGTTTTTGGAAAGACGGTGGACTTACAATTTACACAGTCGGGACACTATTGTATTCCATTACTGACAAATAATTTTTCAAGTAGAGTGGTTAAGGATGTGTCAATGGCAATTGAAAATGGGACTTTAGCTGATAAAAAGCTTGTGGTATTAAAACTGCAGAGGCAATTTGCACATTTGTCTCCTCGGAGGCTGAAAAATTTGTTAAAGGATGCAGGGGTAAGGGATGACGACTATACTAAACTGATAGAACAGGTTAGTGACCGCTGTGAAGTTTGTAGGAAGTACAGAAGGACACCAGCATGACCAATAGTAACCCTACCATTGGCCAGGGATTTTAACGACATTGTGGCCATGGACCTTAAGATCTGGGATAAAGCAAATAATATATTTATTTTGCATTTTGTAGATTTAGCAATCAGATTTAGTCAATCAACGATTGTACGAAGTAAAGAAAAGAGAGTAATTCTGGATCAAATCGTGGAAAAATGGATAGGGACAGGAATGGGTCCACCGGCAAAATTCCTTACGGACAATGGGGGAGAATTTGCTAATGATGAGTTTAGGGATATGTGTGAAAACATGAATATCAGAGTTATGAATACGGCTGCAGAAAGCCCATTTAGTAATGGTGTCTGTGAAAGAAATCATGCTGCCATCGATGACATGCTTCGGACAATTTTGGCAGGTCGACCAAATTGCAGGCTAAATTCAGCTTTAGCATGGGCAGTACATGCAAATAATTCATTGCAGATGGTTGGGGCTATAGTCCTTATCAATTAGTGTTTGGTAGAAATCCTAAAATTCTGTCCATTTTGGATGACCAGCATCCAGCTTGGGAGGGGACTACAATTAGCTCTGGTTTTTCTGAACATTTAAATGCATTACATAACAGTAGAAAAGCTTTTTTGGAAGCAGAAGTCTCTGAAAGAATTTGCAGAGCTTTAAGACATAACGTACGGCCATCAGATGCCGTTTTTCAGCAAGGAGACATGGTATACTATAAGAGAGACAATTCTAATGAATAGAAAGGCCCAGGGAAGATCATAGACATAGATGGCAAAACAATTATTTTGCAACATGGTAATCAAATTGTTAGGGTCCATTCATCAAGGTTAATGGGTACAGATTACAAATTTTCAAATTTAGACAGAGCAGATAGACATGACGAGGACACAGAGTCATCTGGTACGCATGTGTTACAGAACTATGAGGACCAATTAACTGATATAGACAGGGTTTCTGTGGAAGAACACAACGCTTCTGGTGAATTAAAACAGGCCATTTTTTCGAAAGGGCAACTGCCAAAAGGTGGTACAAAAGTGACATACTTGCCTGGAGGGTCTAGTCAATGGAAGGATGCAACTGTTATTAGTAGAGCAGGGAAGGCCACTGGAAAGTATAAACATTGGTTGAATGTACAGCATTCAGGGGAAGGAGTCAAGACAATGGATTGGGAAAACAAAGTTCAAAAATGGAGGGCACAGAAACGCAGTGCCAGTTCAGATAGTACATGGGATAGTGAACAGGTCCGCAGGAAAAGGTCGAGAACTACTGAAAGGACATCCCACTGCAGAAGGGAAAGATCAAGCAGTAGCAGTACAGAACAAGATACCAGGCGGGAGAGGGGACATAGTTTGTCAAGATCTCGGAACATGAGTAAGACTACGAATACTAATAGGAGTAGAAGCCCACATGCACGTGAGATTTTAAATAAATAAATTAGATGAAAAAGTTGTTAAAGAAGCTAAACAGCAAGAATTGCATAGTTGGAGTGAATTTGAGGTATACACGGAAGTACCGGATAGGGGACAAAGAGCTCGATCGCACAGATGGATTTGCACGGAAATGGTTCTGCCAGATGGAACCTATAAGGCAAAGGCCAGGCTCGTGGCAAGGGGATTTGAAGAAAACTTAGAAGATCAGGATTTAAGGGTAGATTCACCTACAGCAGGAAAGGTTATTTTAAAGATCTTCTTGGCTCTATTAGCCACAAAGGTATGGGAATGCAAATCTATAGATATAAAAGCTGCCTTTTTGCAGAGGCATCAGCTCCAGAGAGACATTTTTCTCCGTCTTCCTAAAGAAGCAGCTAACACAGAAGGGGTACTCTGGAAGTTGAACAAATGTATATATGGATTAAATGATGCATCTAGAGTCTGGTATTTTTCGGTAAGGTCAGTTTTGATAAAGTCAAGCTGTAGCCAGTTGAAAGCAGATCCTGCAATGTTTTACTGGCATTATAAAGGAAATCTTTCTGGCATTTTTATGATTCATGTCGATGGTTTTTTGTGGGGTGGGACTTGTGATTTTGAAGCTATTGTAATCTCTGGTTTGAGGAAAGAGTGTTGGAAGTCAGGCTTCCGGTACATTTAAATATATTGGACTGGAAATTGGACAGACTAAATTAGGGGCAACTTTACGTCAGCAATCTTATTTGGAAAGCATCACCCCAATAGCAATTAGTCGTGGCCGAGTTTCACAAAAAGACGCAATGGTTTCAAAGATAGAAAAAGACCAACTGCGAAGTTTAATTGGGCAACTGAACTGGTTAGGTAGACAGCATAGCCCGGACATGAGTTTTGATGTCTTAGAGTTGAGTACAGAAATGAATGATCCCAAAGTGGAAGACATAATAAGAGCAAATAAAGCATTGGCGAAACTAAAAATGCAGGAGTGTGTTTTGAAGTTCCCGGTTTTAGGTGACCGTAAGCACTTGAAACTCAGTTTATAGTGATGCGTCCTACGCAAATTTATGTGATGGGGTTTCAAGCGCAGGAGGTTTTATAATTTTCCTTTTGGGGAACAATGGTAAATGTTGCCCACTTGTGTGGGAAACAAAGAAAATAAGGAGAGTGGTAAAAAGCACTTTGGTTGCTGAGACGTTAAGCCTTGTAGAGGCGGTGGATATGGCTTTTTATATAAGTATGATATTGACAGAAATTTTGGGATTAGGGGATTTGGGTAGTATACCTATTGACTGTCACATTGACAATAAATCCCTGTGGGAAAATGTGCACTCTACAAAAAGTGTCAATGAAAAGAGGTTACGGATAGACATCGCAAGTTTGAAGCAGATGTTGGACAGAGGGGAAATAACAAAAATTAAATGGGTCGACAGGAGCTATCAACTATCAGACTGTTTTACGAAAAGGGGGGGCAAGTTCACAGAACCTTTTGGATATTGTTAATGAAGGGCGCTTGGTTCTGTGACTTTTTTTTTCTTTCTCGTCCAAACAAAAACAAAAGGGGGGACATCATGTTTGTGTTTTTGAGTTTCTTGAAATTTTGTTTTCACCTAATTATTTTTTTTCCAAGGAAGGGGAGACTGTTACGTAATGGGTTAAGAGACATTGCAGTTAGTTGTCTCATTTATGTTAAGTATCTATTAATTGACACTGATATGTAAAGGGGCTTCAGGTGGCCTCTGGCAGGTGGTGTGTTGTGCAGAGGCTGTGGAAGTGAAATAAATGGTGTTTGGTGAAAAGGAACAAGAACTTTAGACTCTTCATTTCACAGCAACTAAAACGTATAACAATCTTCCCCATCTGCCTGCTGCAGATGGACCTGTCCATGGTAGTATCGGTAGGAGTGACCACCACACAGTCCTTGTGGAGACAAAGAGACAAAATCCTGTCTTCACATGAATAGAGGATAACCTCCATCATGTTGTGTGGCATGACCACTTTGCTAAATAGGATAGATTTCAAACAGATCTAGTAACTCAAGACTGGACATCCATGAGGCACTGTGGAAAGGCCTCGTTCTGCAGTATAAATTCTATGATTCCATGATCAGTTTTTCATTTACCGTACTAGTACCTTTCCCTTTTGTCTTGTCTCTGCTCTTTGATTTACTACATCTTCCCAAATTTGATTCCTTGCCCTCAATATGTCGTTTAAAATTCTCTCTACTTCCCTCGTTATGCGACTCTCTAGAACACCAGCCCCAGCACGGTTCAGGTGTAGACCGTCCCAAGAATACAGATCCCACTTACCCCAGTACTGGTGCCACTGCTCCATGAACCTGACCCCATTTCTCCCAACACCAATCTTTGAGCCACACATTCATCTCCCTAATCTGATTTGTTCAATGCCAATTTGTACGTGGCTCAGGTAATAATCCAGGAATTATGATCTTTGTGATTCTGTTTCTTAACTTGGTGCCAAGCTCCACATACTGACAACGTAGAACCTTCTTTTTGTCCTCCCTGTGTCGTTGGTACCTACATGGATCATCACGACCAAGTCCTCCCCCTCCCACTGCAGGATCTTCTCCAGCCCGGAGCAGAAGTGCCGAATCTGGCAGTGGGCAGGGAACACAGACGACTGAGCTCACGCTCTACGCTGCAGAGGATGCATCAATTCCTCTGACTATACTGTCCCCTGTTACCATTACATTCCTTGTAACACTCCCTGCTTGAATTGCTCCCTATACATTGGGGCCATGGCCAGGAGGCTCTTCTATCTTGCTAACCTTAACCCTAACCCTAACCCCACACTCAACCAAACAAGATGAAAAAAACGCAAATCTCAATTACGAGGGTTGAGACTTCTGCACTCCTACCCCCTCGGCCCCCATACCCGCCTCATTTGCAGTCACATCTTCCTATCCCTGAGTACTGGCCAAATCGAAAGGCTCTATCCTAAAGGGTGTGACCGCCTCCTGGAATTAAGTGTCCAGGTAGATGTGCCGCAGTATCTGCAGCTTGGTTTCCAATAACCCGGAGCCAAAGTTCCTGCAGCTTCAAACATTGCAGATGTGTTTGTTCTGGATCACACCAGTACCCACAAGCTTCCGTGTCCTCCAATCGCCGCACAACACCTGCCCTGTCATCTCCAATATGTGTTCATTCATTAATAATTACTGAATAATTAATTTATAACTCATGAAGTCTAAACCTGCAAGTAGGTTTTGGCACTGTCAGTAAGCTTTGCAATATTGATAAAGCAACACAGAACCTACAATGCTGATCAAACTTACAGTTTCTAATAATACCAGTTACTGATTTACCAGCTCTTTCTGCTGCACCAGAAATCCAACACTGGAAGCTGAAAAAGAGCAAAAGAGGAAAGCACCCCCTCCCTGCCCTTCACCAAACTCCCCACTCAGCACACTTTACTTCTTACAGTAAACCTTACCCAAAGCACCTCTTTCCCTCGATGCACCAAATTCCCACTTTGAACCAAACTCAAAGCTTGACAAAAAGATTTTTGGATGAGATGTTAAACTGAGGGCTCTAACTACCCTCTCAGGTGAAGCTGAACAATCCCACAACACTATTTGAAGACCAACAGGGGAGTTCTGCGCAATGTACGAGTCAATATTTATCTTTCAACCAATGTGAGAAAAAGGCAGATGTCCTGGACATTTATCCCATTGCTATATGTGGGATCTCGCTGCATGAATATTGGCCACTTCATTTCCCTTCATCACAGCAGCGAGCACACTTTAAACGTACTTCATTATGAACCTTGGGATGTCTTGGTGTTGTGAACGGTGTTTTATGAATGCACATTTCTTCTTTCTCCTGTAAGTTGCAAGGCAAAGTAGGCAGAATGCTGGCCATTATTGCAGACACAATGAAACGTCCACAACATACCAATTGTTTCCCATCAGCCAAGATGCCACCTGATTGCCAAACCCACTAATATTCCATTTTGTTATTTATACTTACGCCTAGCTGGACAAAGAAAGATCCTGGTCCATTTTGTTCACCTTCTAGCATCCTTCTTGTGGTGATGTGCATCAATGTAAATGCATGTAGACTAGCTAGACACTAGATGGAGCACCAGTGACATCACACACACACACACAACCAATAGATAAGTTAGATAGGACGCGACCAATGGACATTCACGATACACGCAGGTGACATGACCACAAGGGGGCATTACACCAAACCATATATAAAGGACACCACACACATGATCTGCCTCTTTCCAGTGGTGACAGTCATTGAGAACAGACACAGGGTTGATTCAATATTACACCCACCACGTGGATTGCAGCAGCTGGTTAGTCAGTCTGGGGAGCTATAGTAGGATTAGCAGTAGTGTCGAACACAAGTAATAGAAGAGTAAATAGTTTAATAAACGTGGACATTGAAAACAGCACGGGAGCTGAGTGAGCCGGGACAGTGAAAACAGCGCGGGAGGTGAGTGAGCGGGACAGTGAAAACAGGACGGGAGGTGAGTGAGCCAGGACAGTGAAAACAGTGCGAGAGGTGAGTGAGCCGGGAGATTGAAAACAGCGCGAGAGGTGAGTGAGCCGGGAGATTGAAAACAGCGCGAGAGGTGAGTGAGCCGGGAGATTGAAAACAGCGCGAGAGGTGAGTGAGCCGGGACATTGAAAACAGCGCGGGAGGTGAGTGAGCCGGGACAGTGAAAACAGCGCGGGAGGTGAGTGAGCCGGGACAGTGAAAACAGTGCGGGAGCTGAGTGAGCCGGGACAGTGAAAACAGCACGGGAGCTGAGTGAGCCGGGACATTGAAAACAGCGCGGGAGCTGAGAGAGCCGGGACATTGAAAACAGCGCGAGAGGTGAGTGAGCCGGGACATTGAAAACAGCGCGGGAGCTGAGAGAGCCGGGACATTGAAAACAGTGCGGGAGCTGAGTGAGCCGGGACAGTGAAAACAGCACGGGAGCTGAGTGAGCCGGGACATTGAAAACAGCGCGGGAGCTGAGAGAGCCGGGACATTGAAAACAGCGCGAGAGGTGAGTGAGCCGGGACATTGAAAACAGCGCGGGAGCTGAGTGAGCCGGGACATTGAAAACAGCGCGGGAGCTGAGAGAGCCGGGACATTGAAAACAGCGCGAGAGCTGAGTGAGCCGGGGCAGTGAAAGCAGCGCGGGAGGTGAGTGAGCCGGGACATTGAAAACAGCGCGGGAGCTGAGAGAGCCGGGACATTGAAAACAGCGCGAGAGGTGAGTGAGCCGGGACATTGAAAACAGTGCGGGAGCTGAGTGAGCCGGGACATTGAAAACAGCGCGGGAGCTGAGAGAGCCGGGACATTGAAAACAGCGCGGGAGGTGAGTGAGCCGGGACAGTGAAAACAGCGCGAGAGGTGAGTGAGCCGGCACATTGAAAACAGCGCGGGAGCTGAGTGAGCCGGGACATTGAAAACAGCGCGGGAGGTGAGTGAGCCGGGACATTGAAAACAGCGCGAGAGCTGAGTGAGCCGGCACATTGAAAACAGCGCGGGAGCTGAGTGAGCCGGGACAGTGAAAACAGCGCGGGAGGTGAGTGAGCCGGGACATTGAAAACAGCGCGGGAGCTGAGTGAGCCGGGACATTGAAAACAGTGCGGGAGCTGAGTGAGCCGGGACAGTGAAAACAGCGCGGGAGCTGAGTGAGCCGGGACTTTGAAAACAGCGCGGGAGCTGAGTGAGCCGGGACAGTGAAAACAGTGCGGGAGCTGAGAGAGCCGGGACATTGAAAACAGCGCGAGTGGAGAGAGAGAGCCGGGACAGTGAAAACAGCGCGAGAGCTGAGAGAGCCGGCACATTGAAAACAGTGCGGGAGCTGAGTGAGCCGGGACTTTGAAAACAGCGCGGGAGCTGAGAGAGCCGGCACATTGAAAACAGCGCGGGAGGTGAGTGAGCCGGGACATTGAAAACAGCGCGGGAGCTGAGTGAGCCGGGACATTGAAAACAGTGCGGGAGCTGAGTGAGCCGGGACAGTGAAAACAGTGCGGGAGCTGAGAGAGCCGGGACATTGAAAACAGCGCGGGAGCTGAGTGAGCCGGGACATTGAAAACAGCGCGGGAGGTGAGAGAGCCGGGACATTGAAAACAGCGCGGGAGGTGAGTGAGCCGGGACAGTGAAAACAGCGCGGGAGCTGAGAGAGCCGGGACATTGAAAACAGTGCGGGAGCTGAGAGAGCCGGGACAGTGAAAACAGCACGGGAGCTGAGTGAGCCGGCACATTGAAAACAGCGCGGGAGGTGAGTGAGCCGGGACATTGAAAACAGCGCGGGAGCTGAGTGAGCCGGGACATTGAAAACAGTGCGGGAGCTGAGTGAGCCGGGACAGTGAAAACAGTGCGGGAGCTGAGAGAGCCGGGACATTGAAAACAGTGCGGGAGCTGAGTGAGCCGGGACATTGAAAACAGCGCGGGAGGTGAGAGAGCCGGGACATTGAAAACAGCGCGGGAGGTGAGTGAGCCGGGACAGTGAAAACAGCGCGGGAGGTGAGTGAGCCGGGACAGTGAAAACAGTGCGGGAGCTGAGAGAGCCGGGACATTGAAAACAGTGCGGGAGCTGAGAGAGCCGGGACATTGAAAACAGCGCGGGAGCTGAGAGAGCCGGGACATTGAAAACAGTGCGGGAGCTGAGAGAGCCGGGACATTGAAAACAGCGCGGGAGCTGAGTGAGCCGGGACATTGAAAACACCGCAGGAGCTGAGAGAGCCGGGACAGTGAAAACAGTGCGGGAGCTGAGAGAGCCGGGACATTGAAAACAGTGCGGGAGCTGAGAGAGCCGGGACATTGAAAACAGTGCGGGAGCTGAGAGAGCTGGGACATTGAAAACAGCGCGGGAGCTGAGTGAGCCGGGACATTGAAAACAGCGCGGGAGGTGAGAGAGCCGGGACATTGAAAACAGCGCGGGAGGTGAGTGAGCCGGGACAGTGAAAACAGCGCGGGAGCTGAGAGAGCCGGGACATTGAAAACAGCGCGGGAGGTGAGTGAGCCGGGACAGTGAAAACAGTGCGGGAGCTGAGAGAGCCGGGACATTGAAAACAGTGCGGGAGCTGAGAGAGCCGGGACATTGAAAACAGCGCGAGAGGTGAGTGAGCCGGGACATTGAAAACAGCGCGGGAGCTGAGAGAGCCGGCACATTGAAAACAGCGCGGGAGGTGAGTGAGCCGGGACATTGAAAACAGCGCGGGAGCTGAGTGAGCCGGGACATTGAAAACAGTGCGGGAGCTGAGTGAGCCGGGACAGTGAAAACAGTGCGGGAGCTGAGAGAGCCGGGACATTGAAAACAGCGCGGGAGGTGAGTGAGCCGGGACAGTGAAAACAGCACGGGAGCTGAGAGAGCCGGCACATTGAAAACAGCGCGGGAGCTGAGTGAGCCGGGACATTGAAAACAGCGCGGGAGCTGAGTGAGCCGGGACATTGAAAACAGCGCGGGAGCTGAGTGAGCCGGGACTTTGAAAACAGCGCGGGAGCTGAGTGAGCCGGGACTTTGAAAACAGCGCGGGAGCTGAGTGAGCCGGGGCAGTGAAAACAGCGCGGGAGCTGAGTGAGCCGGGACTTTGAAAACAGCGCGGGAGCTGAGAGAGCCGGGACATTGAAAAAAGCGCGGGAGGTGAGTGAGCCGGGACATTGTAAACAGCGCGGGAGCTGAGTGAGCCGGGACAGTGAAAACAGCGCGGGAGCTGAGTGAGCCGGGACATTGAAAACAGCGCGAGAGGTGAGTGAGCCGGGACAGTGAAAACAGCGCGGGAGGTGAGTGAGCCGGGAGATTTAAAAAGCGCGGGAGGACAGAGAGCCGGGACATTGAAAACAGCGCGAGAGGAGAGAGAGCCGGGAGATTTAAAAAGCGCGGGAGACTTAAAAAGTGCAGGAGCTGCGAGTCAGAGCGCAGATTTTAAAAGATCGCGGCCTAGTTTAGGGAGCCGTTCGTAGCAGGAGGAGCAGTCTCTGTCAGGGAGAGAACCTGAGAACATCTAAGACCCTCAGAAGGTAAGAAGGTAAGTAAGTGATTTTTACTCATTTTTACTTTTATACCTTTTTCAAATTGTGTGTGTCGGGGGGAAACTGAAGTGACATCACAGAAAAGCTGTGGCCTGAGTGGCTGGTTGGGAATCTACATTAATTAAAAAAATTAAGCATTGGTAACTAATTAAACATAATTACTTAATTATAATTTAGTGGGGTATCTAAGCCAGAGATCGGAGAATACTATATTTAGCTTTCGCATTTCTATTAGAAATCTAGTGCTAGGAAACAGATAGTTAACAGTAACTTTGAAGAAATTTTAAAAATATCTTTTAAAAAAAAAATTATTTTAATTTTAATTAATTGACGCATTGTCAGTTAGAGGGGTGCAGTGCTCTGACTGTGAGATGTGGCAGGTCCGGGAGGCTTCCAGCATCCCGGATGGCTTCATCTGCAGAAAGTGCACCCAACTGGAGCTCCTCACAGACTGCATGGTTCGGTTGGAGCAGCAATTGGATGCACTTAGGAGCATGCAGGTGGCGGAAAGCGTCATAGATCGCAGTTATGTAAATGTGGTCACACCCAAGGTGCAGGCAGAGAAATGGGTGACCACCAGAAAGGGCAGGCAGTCAGTGCAGGAATCCCCTGTGGTTGTCCCCCTCTCGAACAGGTATAACCCTTTGGATACTGTCGGGGGGGATAGCCGATCAGGGGAAAACAGCAGCAGCCAGAGCAGTGGCACCACGGCTGGCTCTGATGTTCAGAAGGGAGGGTCAAAGCGCAGAAGAGCAATAGTAATAGGGAACTCTATAGTAAGGGGCACAGATAGGCGCTTCTGTGGACGTGAAAGAGACTCCAGGATGGTATGTTGCCTCCCTGGTGCCAGGGTCCAGGATGTCTCCGAACGGGTAGAGGGAATCCTGAAGGGGGAGGGCAAACAGGCAGAGGTCGTTGTACATATTGGTACTAACGACATAGGCAGGAAGGGGCATGAGGTCCTGCAGCAGGAGTTCAGGGAGCTAGGCAGAAAGTTAAAAGACAGGACCTCTAGGGTTGTAATCTCGGGATTACTCCCTGCGCCACGTGCCAGTGAGGCTAGAAATAGGAAGATAGAGCAGCTAAACACGTGGCTAAACAGCTGGTGTAGGAGGGAGGGTTTCCGTTATCTGGACCACTGGGAGCTCTTCCGGGGCAGGTGTGACCTATATAAGAAGAACGGGTTGCATCTAAACCGGAGAGGCATAAATATCCTGGCCGCAAGGTTTGCTCGTGTCACACGGGAGGGTTTAAACTAGTATGGCAGGGGGGTGGGCACGGGAGCAATAGGTCAGAAGGTGAGAGCATTGAGAGAGAACTAGGGAATAGGGACAGTGGGGCTCTGAGGCAAGGCAGATAGGGAGAAGTTGCTGAACACAACGGGTCTGGTGGCCTGAAGTGCATATGTTTTAATGCAAGAAGTATTACGGGTAAGGCAGATGAACTTAGAGCTTGGATTAGTACTTGGAACTATGATGTTGTTGCCATTACAGAGACCTGGTTGAGGGAAGGGGAGGATTGGCAGCTAAACGTTCCAGGATTTAGTTGTTTCAGGCGCGATAGAGGGGGATGTAAAAGGGGAGGCGGAGTTGCGCTACTGGTTCGGGAGAATATCACAGCTGTACTGCAGGAGGACACCTCAGAGGGCAGTGAGGCTATATGGGTAGAGATCAGGAATAAGAAGGGTGCTGTCACAATGTTGGGGGTTTACTACAGGCCTCCCAACAGCCAGCGGGAGATAGAGGAGCAGATAGGTAGGCAGATTTTGGAAAAGAGTAAAAACAACAGGGTTGTGGTGATGGGAGACTTCAACTTCCCCAATATTGACTGGGACTCAATTAGTGCCAGGGGCTTAGACGGGGCGGAGTTTGTAAGGAGCATCCAGGAGGGCTTCTTAAAACAATATGTAGACAGTCCAACGAGGGAAGGGGCGGTATTGGACCTGGTATTGGGGAATGAGCCCGGCCAGGTGGTAGATGTTTCAGTAGGGGAGCATTTTGGTAACAGTGACCACAATTCAGTAAGTTTTAAAGTACTGGTGGACAAGGATAAGAGTGGTCCTAGGATGAATGTGCTGAATTGGGGGAAGGCTAATTATAACAATATTAGGCGGGAACTGAAGTACATAGATTGGGGGCGGATGTTTGAGGGCAAATCAACATCTGACATGTGGGAGGCTTTCAAGTGTCAGTTGAAAGGAATTCAGGACCGGCATGTTCCTGTGAGGAAGAAGGATAAATACGGCAATTTTCGGGAACCTTGGATAACGAGAGATATTGTAGGCCTCGTCAAAAAGAAAAAGGAGGCATTTGTCAGGGCTAAAAGGCTGGGAACAGACGAAGCCTGCGTGGAATATAAGGAAAGTAGGAAGGAACTTAAGCAAGGAGTCAGGAGGGCTAGAAGGGGTCACGAAAAGTCATTGGCAAATAGGGTTAAGGCAAATCCCAAGGCTTTTTACACATGCATAAAAAGCAAGAGGGTAGCCAGGGAAAGGGTTGGCCCACTGAAGAATAAGCAAGGGAATCTATGTGTGGAGCCAGAGGAAATGGACGAGGTACTAAATGAATACTTTGCATCAGTATTCACCAAAGAGAAGGAATTGGTAGATGTTGAGTCTGGAGAAGGGTGTGTAGATAGCCTGGGTCACATTGAGATCCAAAAAGACGAGGTGTTGGGTGTCTTAAAAAATATGAAGGTAGATAAGTCCCCAGGGCCTGATGGGATCTACCCCAGAATACTGAAGGAGGCTGGAGAGGAAATTGCTGAGGCCTTGACAGAAATCTTTGGATCCTCACTGTCTTCAGGTGATGTCCCGGAGGACTGGAGAATAGCCAATGTTGTTCCTCTGTTTAAGAAGGGTAGCAAGGATAATCCCGGGAACTACAGGCCGGTGAGCCTTACTTCAGTGGTAGGGAAATTACTGGAGAGAATTCTTCGAGACAGGATCTACTCCCATTTGAAAGCAAATGGACGTATTAGTAAGAGGCAGCATGATTTTGTGAAGGGGAGGTCGTGTCTCACTAACTTGATAGAGTTTTTCGAGGAGGTCACGAAGATGATTGATGCAGGTAGGGCAGTGGATGTTGTCTATATGGACTTCAGTAAGGCCTTTGACAAGGTCCCTCATGGTAGACTAGTACAAAAGGTGAAGTCACATGGGATCAGGGGTGAGCTGGCAAGGTGGATACAGAACTGGCTAGGTCATAGAAGGCAGAGAGTAGCAATGGAAGGATGCTTTTCTAATTGGAGGGCTGTGACCAGTGGTGTTCCACAGGGATCAGTGCTGGGACCTTTGCTGTTTGTAGTATATATAAATGATTTGGAGGAAAATGTAACTGGTCTGATTAGTAAGTTTGCAGACGACACAAAGGTTGGTGGAATTGGGGATAGCGATGAGGACTGTCAGAGGATACAGCAGGATTTAGATTGTTTGGAGACTTGGGCGGAGAGATGGCAGATGGAGTTTAATCCGGACAAATGTGAGGTAATGCATTTTGGAAGGTCTAATGCAGGTAGGGAATATACAGTGAATGGTAGAACCCTCAAGAGTATTGAAAGTCAAAGAGATCCAAGAGTACAGGTCCACAGGTCACTGAAAGGGGCAACACAGGTGGAGAAGGTAGTCAAGAAGGCATACGGCATGCTTGCCTTCATTGGCCGGGGCATTGAGTATAAGAATTGGCAAGTCATGTTGCAGCTGTATAGAACCTTAGTTAGGCCACACTTGGAGTATAGTGTTCAATTCTGGTCGCCACACTACCAGAAGGATGTGGAGGCTTTAGAGAGGGTGCAGAAGAGATTTACCAGAATGTTGCCTGGTATGGAGGGCATTAGCTATGAGGAGCGGTTGAATAAACTCGGTTTGTTCTCACTGGAACGAAGGAGGTTGAGGGGAGAACTGATAGAGGTCTACAAAATTATGAGGGGCATAGACAGAGTGGATAGTCAGAGGCTTTTCCCCAGGGTAGAGGGGTCAATTACTAGGGGGCATAGGTTTAAGGTGAGAGGGGCAAGGTGTAGAGTAGATGTACGAGGCAAGTTTTTTACGCAGAGGGTAGTGGGTGCCTGGAACTCGCTACCGGAGGAGGTGGTGGAAGCAGGGACTATAGTGACATTTAAGGGGCATCTTGACAAATACATGAATAGGATGGGAATAGAGGGATACGGACCCAGGAAGTGTAGAAGATTGTAGTTTAGTCGGGCAGCACGGTCGGCACGTGCTTGGAGGGCCGAAGGGCCTGTTCCTGTGCTGTACATTTCTTTGTTCTTTGTTTTTTTGTGTTGAAGTTATCTCCACGTCTGAATCTTCCTTTGTCAAGTGCACCACAAGGAAGCCACTTATGTTACACCTACAACATAACAAATCATGGTACCAGAAGTGAAATGTTTCAATCCAGATAGCCATACCTCAGCGTACAGCGACAACCAGCAACGATACCCAGGCTAGATGTTCAAGATCCGGGTTCCACAGCAGCTCCAGTGCCAAGACGATCTCCGCGAAAACTGGCGGGCATTCCGGCAAAAGTTTGAAATCTTCCTGGTGGCAGCCGAACTGGAAGAAGTGGCCGATCCTGAAAAAACAGAGGTTCTCCTCACAATCGCTGGTGCCAGAGCAGAAGAAATCTTTTAAAAATTCAAGTTCTCCAAGGGGCAAAACAGGAGCGACTTCCAGGCAGTCCTTGACAAATTCAGCAAATACTGTGAGGAAAACACACTCCAACCAGCAAGAAAAGGTAAGAGAAGCACCAGTACTCACCTTGACGCCGGAATCCCGGAGCAGAGAACGATTTTGGTCGGCGGCCATCTTTCTACAGGGACTGCACTTGCGCAGTTGCGCGAAAAGCGCACAGAACGGGAAGGTCCGTTTGCGCATGTGCGAGAAGCCGCGCATGCGCAATCACGAAAACGGCCCCTAGTAAAGGAACAGCGATCTGCACATGCGCAATCGCTTCTTACGCGCTACGTCACATGCGTCTTGACGTCAGAGGCCCGGACCACGCCCATTTAAAGGGGAAACGTCCCAAGTCATACAAAACATTTTTTAAAGCTGTAAAACAACCTTCCTTCACCTGGAATGACAGCACAATGCCTCAAATTGAACCAGGAAATGAAATTAACCTCTGAAGAACCCTGCAACAAGCAGTTACCTACTCCCAAACCGATGATTCCGACCTTGAATACTTCGATACCGACCTTTACATTTTCTCTGGACCTCGCAAGCCCAATGATAGCTCCGGTGCAAACAGTGATGATATGGTCCTAGAAGACAACGATTCGACAAAGGTTTTTTAATTAGAAATGGCGACACACACAAGATGTGACTCCAGTGTCACAAGCCTCCGCAGCGAGCTCATGGACAGCCTCCACGATAGAAGCAACGCAAGCCTCCGACGCGCAGTCCTTGCAGGAACAAGACCATGAGGGTCTAGCAACCTCCTCTGACCAACTAGCGGCAGACGATGCAAGTCTGCCATGCTCAAACAAACAGCAAGAAGACTATGACAGTCTACCATGCTCCAGTGCACAGCAGGACGACCATGACGGTCTATCATGCTACAGTGAAGAACAAAGCGACGATGACAGTCCAACCCCAAATGAAGGACAACAGCAAGACAATGACAGTCCACCCACATTGTTTGCACCACCAGATGAAGACTCTGACAATTTACCCAACCCAAGTGAACAATAAGCAGCTACTGAGGCTCTACCCACGGTATGTGAGACAAGTGACGACAGCATCCCACTTCCCATGCAAGATGTGCAAAGTGACAGACCTCAGCTAGTGTGTACAGAGGCACTCGACGATCACTATGAGACCACTGGTGACTCCGGTGACACCATGATACTTCCACCCTCATTTACTCGAACCTCTCCACAAGTCAATACATTCCTGCATGTTCCGACTCCAGACGTGCAGCTTCAAGAAATCTCAGCTGACTCCAGTGAACCTGCTAAGACTCCGGACGGGGAGCATCAACAAACCAACACTGACTCAGTTAAAACAGACCAGACTCCAGATGGGGAGCATCCAAACGCCGACTCTGATTCACGTAAGCCAGACTTTACTCCAGACAGGGAGTGCCGCAACCTCAGTGATGTCATGCTCAGGGTGACAGCAGATGCCACAACGACAGGAGCTGGATCACTTAACAATTACGCTGGGTCAGTAATAACAAGAGGCGGCTACAGTCCAAGAAGAATACACCAATATTCACCACAGCTATATCAACACATTTTTTCCACACCAGCCGTGCAGCCAATGACAGCTCATGCTGGACAAACCCAGTATTCAGGCATGCAGCAGCCAGCAGTCTATGCAGCATATTGTCAAACAGGCCAGCACTACGGATTGCCCACTAATGGAATCAAGACCGAAGGAGAACTACCGCAAGCACAATCTGCACTACAGACTGGATGCCTTAGTTACAGCCCAGGATTTGCTGCACCCCAGCCTGGCCAGACGGCATATTCCTATCAGATGCAAGGTTCTAGTTTCACACCATCACCAGGTATTTATGCGAGCAGCAATTATGTTTCCAATTCGACAAGCTTCAACGGTTCTCAGCAGGATCACCTTTCCAGCACAGCACGTGGCCAGACCAGTATGTACAGTCTTATCCAACTTCAACAAAAGGCACATCCATGACCTCGAATGATACTGTTGATGGTACCTCTTCAACGTCAACGACTTATCAGCTACAAGATGCCATCCGACAGCATCATCACAAACATCGAAAAAAGAAAGGGACTCCAAATCAGACAGGAAAGTGATTTGGCCACTTCTTGGTTCCTGTGGCACAGGGACGTTGATGGCGTTCATAACCAAGAGAGACATTTGACCATGATGATTGATGGTTTATGGACTCACACGAATGATTTGGACTTATTGTTTAATCACTGTTCCCATGACTTGTATATACCTTAACTTATCAACCTGTTCTTTGTTCAATTTTCTTAAAGTATACAGAAAATATGAACACATACAAAAGGGGGGATGTGGTGATGTGCATCAATGTAAATACATGTAGGCTAGCTAGACACTAGAGGGAGCACCAGAAGCATCACACACACACACTCAACCAATAGATAAGTTAGATAGGACGCGACCAATGGACATTCACGATACACACAGAGGTGACACGACCACAAGGGGGCAGAACACCAAACTATATATAAAGGACACCACACACATGATCTGCCTCTTTCCAGTGGAGACAGTCAGTGAGAACAGACACAGGGTTGATTCAATATTACACCCACCACGTGGATTGCAGCAGCTGGTTAGTCAGTCTGGGGAGCTATAGTAGGATTAGCAGTAGTGTCGAACACAAGTAATAGAAGTGTAAATAGTTTAATAAACATGTTGAAGTTATCTCCACGTCTGAACCTTCCTTTGTCAAGTGCACCACAAGGAAGCCGCTTATGTTACACCTACAAAACAATAAATCACTTCTAATCAGATGTAATGGAGTTGTTGACTGTTGCAACCTACATGAGACCCTCGGTGCCAGGCTGAATAGGCTCCTCATGAGTACCATGCAGCGGGGCCCCCCCGCTGAGGGGCATCAGTGGGAGCTCACTGATATGGATGATATGGACACTCACTCACTGTATATACACAAGGGGTTAATGTAAATACACTACAACTAAGTAAACACTAGAGGGAGCACCGGAGATGTCATGACATGCAGACATACAGCTAATGAACACTTAGAATAGGACACAACCAATGAGCAGTCAAGACACCCAGAGGTGACACTACCACAAGTGGGCATTACAGAACCCATATATAAGGACAGGGCACACATGCTCTGTCTCTTTCCACAGGCAACACTTAGAGAGTAGGACAGGGGCAGATCAGAAGCATCACACCCACCACATGGCGTAGAGCAGACTGGTTAGTTAGACTGAGTTACTATAGCAAGATTAGCAGGCGAGTCGAACTCATAGAGAACTGTGCTAATGGTTCAATAAATCACATTGAACTTACTTCAAAGTCGGGAGTATCATTTGGTCAAAGTTGCATCAAGTTGCAGCCTGTCTTATCCCAGAGTACATAACACAATACTTGTGACAATAATAAAGATTATTATTATTATTATAAGCCACTGACAGGAATGCAGAGTCTTTCTCTGAGAAACAATGGAACCCCTGCCTATATTTCCAGACAAGATACTTGTAAAACCATCCAAAGACTGATTACCATCTCCGGTAAAGACACAGGAACATAACAATCATCTCACCTCAAGGACCCTGGGTGTAATTGCCCAGCCAAGAGTGTGTATCCTGGGTCTCCAGTTGAAATGCACAAAGATGGTAGTCCAAGGCTAGCCATGGGAGTAGTCCAGGGTTGCTGTCTGTCGGTCTGCGTGGGTGGGCTGTGAGAGAAGCAGCTGGAAGCTGCCACACTGAAGGTGATACAGTGACCAAGGCAGGGCCCCTGCAGAGTAGCCAGCTTTTTGCAGAAACATCTAAAAACACAAGATGGTGAAAGTTGATCAGCCAGCAGAAGGATAAAGGAGCCAAGATCTCTCTACAAACTACAGGACACCTGAACCAAAGAATCAACTATTCGCCAGCAGAAGCCAACTATACTGAAAGCAATTGCAACGGCCGTAAGGCATCATCATCTACTCCTCACACCTCAAGGACTGTTCTGAGTAACATTTTATTCATCTTTATTTACGGTTGGATTCACTTATTACTTCTAATTCGTATGACTGTGGATGTGGATTTTTTTACCATTTCTTCTTCACCTTTTAGTGGTGAATAAACCTACTCCATCTTAACTCAAGGAAGTCTGATTAAATGTCTCCTTTGGTTGAATAAAGCCACAGAGCCAGTACCCCTCCTCACCCGGGCTTGAAACAATCCGGGGGCATCTCCACTGGACAATCTCGCCTGGATCAACAACTTTTGGGGAACCTCACCTGGGGCTGGTCGAAATTCAATAAATCTAGAATGTAAAGCTGTTCTCAGTAATGGTGACCCTGACAATCAATTGCCGTAAACAACAAACTGCTTCACTAATGCCCTTTAGAGAAGGAAACCTGGCTTACATGTGGCTCCAGGAATGGGCAACAAATGCTGGCCTTGTCAGAAACCCTCACATCCCATGAAATAATTTTTAAAAAGGGACAATTACCTCAAATGGAATAATTTTCAGGGCTAATGGAACAAAGTGGATGAGTGACACAAGATGAATTACTCTAGCTGATTGCCGGCATGGGCAAGATGGGCGGAATGGCCTCCTTCTGCACTGTAACATTCTGAGGTGATGGATTCTCCACTTTGTGAGGATGGGGAGAGGGGGACCCTCCTGCTGCCCAGGGATCCTATTATGGAGATACCCTACTGCTTTCAGCTGCCCACGCAGAAAATCCTGCCAGGCTGGCTGCCTGGTGTGTGCCACTCCTGCTGCCAGCTAATTACAAGCAGCAGCAGGCTGAGGCACTTAAATGGACTTCAGGTGCCGACTCAAGGGTCTCAATTGGCTCACTGGCAGGTGAGTTGCTTAATGCTGACCCCATCAGTGATATAATTGGGGTGGCGCAGGAGCTGGTGGGGAGGTGGTGGGCAGATAGGTCACACACATCCCTCCACCCCTCCACCATCACCTCCACCATCAACACCCCTCCCTGCCCCACCCACCCCTCACCACCCCACTCTCCTCACCGCTAGTGTGGGACTTAAAATCCAGTCTCATGATTCTATGTCATGCCTCAAATAACTCACACATAGGCCGAGAGATTCCAGCGTATGAATATTTTACACATCTGTAATTTTACACTGCTAATTTAGGAAGACTGTTACATTTGCATTTTGAAGGAGTTACCAGTTCTGCTAAATTAGCCTAAAATATAATTTTCAGGGTCTATGCTTCTCCTGTTCGTTGTATTGTGCTTACCTTCATTCCTTTTCCCGTGACACTGGTGTACCATATGTGTTACATCTAATTCTGAGTGATCAAATAACATCCACCAGGGTGAGGGAAGGTGGGCATTCATCTCCATTACCCAGAGAGAGGTTCGTACCATAAACACTGATTGTCCCTCTGCATCCCATTGATCACAGCTGCTGCCATCTGAATCTGTTGCCTCCATCGTGCCCATCATTGCAACGGAAGAAAATGAGGACAGGGACTGCCAGCCCTTCTTTCTGGTAGCAAAACTGGCACTAAGACAACAGGCCCTCAAAAACATTGGGCTGGATTCTCTGCTTTCCAGAGTAAGTGCTGAGGCCAGCGTGGGAACAGTCGCGTTTTACGGCAGAAAAAACGGTGCAACAGCTGCTCTGATTCCCTGTCCAGTGGGGGGTTAGCAGCCGTGCAGCGATTAAGCCCCCGGCTTTACCTACGGGTACAGCTGGGTCCATGGCTGTGCATGTGCACAGCGACGACAACGCCCTGCAACAGGGCTCTGGCCGCTCGCGGACCCAGCCTGCCAGATAATGTCCCCCAGAAACCCCCTTCGCCACCCCCGGACCAACCCCCACCAGTCCCTCCCAGCCCTCGCCGAAGCCCCCCTTGCCTGCGGGATGGCTCCACCCCCGACTGTGGCGGGGCTGGACACAGTCCACAGCCGCCACACGGGGTTCACAAAAACAAACACAAAAACAAACACCGTAAGTGTTCCGTGCCATCGGGAACTCGACCCATTGGGGAAGGAGCATCGGGGGAGGGCCTCAGGTGATGTTCTGAGGCCGTTCATATGGCATGCGGCGTACTCCCAGTGTATGCTGTTTTTGAGGGGGTGGAGCATCGCAAAAGCCCCGCCGCCCATGCTTTGGCCACAAACGGGGATTTGCCAGCCGATCGCTGAAGGCGATTTCGTCGTCAGCGATCAGAGAATCCTGCAATCGGGGGCCCCTGAGTGGTCAGACTCTGGGCAGGGTGGTACCCTGACACCCCTGAAGCTACCCGGGCACTGTGGCGTTTCCAGGGTGCCCAGGTGGTACTGCCAGGATGGAAGGGGCAGTCAGGGTGGCATCTTGCCCGCGCCAGGGTTCAGGCCTGGGGCTGTCCTGCCCTTATGAGGTGGGGTGCGGGGAGCCCGAGGTCCCCTCATTGGTAGGTTAGGGCATTGGAGGTGGGTGTGGGGTCCAGAGGCTATGGTGGGGTGTTCAGAGATTGGGGCACCATTACAAAACTGGCGAGCTGAGCTCGATTGTGCGGGAAATGAGCCGGAGTGCAGCCATAAGACCAGAAGACATAGGAGTGGAAGTAAGGCCATTCGACCCATCGAGTCCATTCCACCATTCAATCATGGCTGATTTCAACTCCATTTACCCGCTCTCTCTCCATAGCCCTTAATTCCTTGAGAAATCAAGAATTTATCAACTTCTGTCTTAAAGACACTCAACGTCCTGGCCTCCACCGCCCTCTGTGGCAATGAATTCCACAGACCCACCACTCTCTGGCTGAAGAAATTTCTCCTCATCTCTGTTCTAAAGTGACTCCCTTTTATTCTAAGGCTGTGCCCCCGGGTCCTAGTCTCCCCTGCTAATGTAAACAACTTCCCTACATCCACCCTATCTAAGCCATTCATTATCTTGTAAGTTTCTATTAGATCTCCCCTCAACCTCCTAAACTCCAATGAATATAATCCCAGGATCCTCAGAAGTTCATCGTATGTTAGGCCTACCATTCCTGGGATCATCCGTGTGAATCTCCGCTGGACCCGCTCCAGTGCCAGTATGTCCTTCCTGAGGTGTGGGGCCCAAAATTGCTCACAGTATTCTAAATGGGGCCTAACTAATGCTTTATAAAGCTTCAGAAGTACATCCCTGCTTTTATATTCCAAGCCTCTTAAGATAAATGACAACATTGCATTTGCTTTCTTAATTACGGACTCAACCTGCAAGTTTACCTTTAGAGAATCCTGGACTAGGACTCCCAAGTCCCTTTGCACTTCAGCATTATGAATTTTGTCACCGTTTAGAAAACAGTCCATGCCTCTATTCTTTTTCCAAAGTGCAAGACCTCGCACTTGCCCACGTTGAATTTCATCAGCCATTTCTTGGATCACTCTCCTAAACTGTCTAAATCTTTCTGCAGCCTCCCCACCTCCTCCATACTACCTGCCCCTCCACCTATCTTTGTATCATCGGCAAATTTAGCCAGAATGCCCCCAGTCCCATCATCTAGATCGTTAATATATAAAGAGAACAGCTGTGGCCCCAACACTGAGCCCTTCGGGACACCGCTCGTCACCGGTTGCCATTCCGAAAAAGAACCTTTTATCCCAACTCTCTGCCTTCTGCCTGACAGCCAATCGTCAATCCATGTTAGTACCTTGCCTCGAATACCATGGGCCCTTATTTTACTCAGCAGTCTCCCGTGAGGCACCTTATCAAAGGCCTTTTGGAAGTCAAGATAGATAACATCCATTGGCCCTCCTTGGTCTAACCTATTTGTTATCTCTTCAAAGAACTCTAACAGGTTTGTCAGGCACAACCTCCCCTTATTAAATCCATGCTGACTTGTCCTAATCCGACCCTGCACTTCCAAGAATTTAGAAATCTCATCCTTAACAATGGATTCTAGAATCTTGCCAACAACCGAGGTTAGGCTAATTGGCCTATAATTTTCCATCTTTTTCCTTGTTCCCTTCTTGAACAGGGGGGTTACAACAGCGATTTTCCAATCCTCTGGGACTTTCCCTGACTCCAGTGACTTTTGAAAGATCATAACTAACGCCTCCACTATTTCTTCAGCTATCTCCTTTAGAACTCTAGGATGTAGCCCATCTGGGCCCGGGGATTTATCAATTTTTAGACCTCTTAGTTTCTCTAGCACTTTCTCCTTTGTGATGGCTACCATATTCAACTCTGCCCCCTGACTCTCCGGAATTGTTGGGATATTACTCATGTCTTCTACTGTGAAGACTGACGCAATTATTCAATTCCTCAGCTATTTCCTTGTCTCCCATCACAAAATTACCAGCGTCATTTTGGAGCGGCCCAATGTCAACTTTTGCCTCCCGTTTGTTTTTAATGTATTTAAAGAAACTTTTACTATCATTCCTAATGTTACTGGCTAGCCTACCTTCAAATTTGATCCTCTCTTTCCTTATTTCTCTCTTTGTTATCCTCTGTTTGTTTTTGTAGCCTTCCCAATCTTCTGACTTCCCACTACTCTTTGCCACATTATAGGCTTTCTCTTTTGCTTTGATGCATTCCCTAACTTCCTTTGACAGCCATGGCTGCCTAATTCCCCCCTCTGATAACCTTTCTTTTCTTTGGGATGAACCTCTGTACTGTGTCCTCAATTACTCCCAGAAACTCCTGCCATTGCTGTTCAACCGACTTTCCCACTAGGCTCTGCTCCCAGTTGATTTTCGTCAGTTCCTCCCTCATGCCCCTGTAGTTACCTTTATTTAACTGTAACACCTTTACATCTGATTCTACCTTCTTTCTTTCAAATTGGAGATTGAATTCGACCAAATTATGATCACTGCCTCCTAAGTGCTCCCTTACTTTAAGATCTTTAATCAAGTCTGGCTCATTACATAACACTAAGTCCAGAATGGCCTGTTCTCTCGTGGGCTCCATCACAAGCTGTTCCAAAAAGCCCTCCTGTAAGCATTCAATGAATTCCCTTTCCTTGGGTCCACTGGCAGCATTATTTACCCAGTCCACCTGCATATTGAAGTCTCCCATGATCACTGTGACCTTGCCTTTCTGACATGCACTTTCTATTTCGTGGTGCATTTTGTGCCCCCGGTCCTGACCACTGTTAGGAGGCCTGTACATAACTCCCATTATGTTTTTTTTTGCCTTTGTGGTTCCTCAACTCTACCCACACAGACTCCACATCATCTGACCCTATGTCGTTTAGTGCTATTGATTTAATTTCATTCCTAATTAACAAGGCAACCCCGCCCTCTCTGCCCACCTCTCTGTCTTTTCGATAGGTTGTGAATCCCTGGATGTTTAAATGCCAGTCCTGAACCCCCTGCAACCATGTCTCTGTGATGCCTACCACATCATACCTGCCAGTCACAATCTGGGCCACAAGCTCATCTACCTTGTTCCGTACACTGCGCGCATTTAAATATAGCACCTTTAATTCTCTATTGACCGTCCCTTTTTGTTTTCTTAGTGTGGTGGACCTTGGTTTACTGAGCCTTTCCATACACTGTGTCATATTTTGTGGGATGGGGACAATCGTAACCACTCTTGAGTTTTGTCTGTTCGTGTTTTTTTGTATTCCTAAGCAGCTACGCTCCCCGCTGATTGCTTCACCTCTTGGTTCCCTGACTTTCCCTTCCCCCCCCAATCTTTAGTTTAAAGTCCTATTGCCCACCCTATTTATTCTTTTCGCCAGAACACTGGTCCCAGCTCGGTTCAGGTGGAGACCATCCCAACGGTATAGGTCCCCCCTGTCCCAAAACTGATGCCAGTGTCCCATGAAATGGAACCCCTCATTCCCACACCACTCTTTCAGCCACGTGTTAACTTCCCTTATTCTTGCCTCCCTATGCCAATTTGCACGTGGCTCGAGCAGTAATCCGGAGATTATGACCCTTGAGGACCTGTTTTTTAATTTGAATCCTAGCTCTTTATAATCTCTAAACAGGTCCTCTTTCCTAGACTTGCCTATGTTGTTGGTACCGACATGGACCACAACAACTGGATCCTCCCCCTCCCTCTCCAGTATCCTTTCAAGCCGGTCAGAGATGTCCCGCACCCTAGCACCGGGCAGGCAACATACTATGCGGGACTCTTTATCCTGCTCACAAAGGATACTATCTATCCCCCTGATAATAGAATCCCCTACAACTACAACTTGCCTATTTACTCCCTCCCCTTGAATGGCCTGCTGAACCATGGGGCCTTGGTCAGCTGACTCATCCTTCCTGCAACCCTGTTCGCCATCCACACAGGGAGCAAGTGCCTCATACCTGTTGGACAGAGTCAAGGGCTGAGGCTCCTGAGTTCCTGACTGCTGGTTCCCTTTACCTGCCTGACTTGCAGTCACACCCTGCTGTCCCTGGCCACTGGCAGGATTTAAACTACTTACTCTGACAGGTGTGACTGCCTCCTGAAACACAGTGTCCAGGTAAGTCTCCCCCTCCCGGATGTGCCTCAGTGTTTGAAGCTCAGACTCCAGCTCATCAACTCTGAGCCGGAGCTCTTCGAGCAGCCAACACTTACTGCAGATGTGGTCGCTGCAGCTCGCAATGGGATCTGCCAGCTCCCACATCAAGCAGCTCAAGCACATCACCTGACCAGCCATCACTAATTAATTAATTAGTTTAATTTAAGTTTATGGTGGGGGCAGCTTCAGCCAATCAGACACTAATCTACACTGCACTTTTAACTGAAAAACAGCACAATTAGATTAACCACTTACCTTTCCTGGTTACCTCACTGCACCAAACTACCAAATTCTCACTGTCTGTATCTCTCTCACTCAGGCTGTGTCTCCTTGACCTGTGCAATGCTAATAATATAATACAATAATGCTAATAATAATAATATAATATGGCACTTACCTCACACCAATGGATCTTATTATTAGGTTAGAGGAGGAGGGCACGTGGGAGACACTACACGTGTAGTGTCTCGTGTTTCCTCTCCACCAGAATTTATTGGTTGGGGGGGGGGCCCTTCCCAGAAGTCGAACTTCCAGTTCCCGCCTTATATTTTAAAAAATAAAACAGAAACGGGACTAGGTAAGTGTTTTTAAAGGAGAAACTTACCTCCCAGAAATCACTTGCGCACCGGTCCCGCCGAAGTCCCAAGGCCTGCTCCTGTGAAGGTAAGTGTTTTTAAAGGAGAAACTTACCTCCCAGAAATCACTTGCGCAGGATGTTCCTCGACAAGGCCCCAAGATGAAGCAGAGGCTGAATTAATGGTGGGGTTGTTCTCGGCACTGCTAGTGCTGGAGATCACCCAGATAAATGTGCCCGACACGTTAGTCTGTTTTATTTTCATGAACTTGTGCCCATGATCAAGAAGGAAGTAAATGTAGTTGTTGGGGCTAAATGGATCAGGGGATATGGGAGAAGGCGAGTTCAGGGAATTAAACTTGATGATCAGCCACGATCATAACGAATGGCGGAGCAGGCTGGAAGCGCCGGTTGGCTTACTCCTGCTTCTATTTTCTATTTCATTTATCTCACTGAACGATGGAGCAAGCTCAAGGGGATGAATGGCCTCCTCATGTTCCTATGGACTGAACTTTTACAGTTTCCTCCTGGCAAGTTTGTAGTATAACGACATTCTGGACTGGTGCACACACAATTCCAGCCCCATTTGACCTGGAGCACATCTCGGTGAAATAAGGTTAATTTGATATACCTGACGTCCTTGGTTGAGCCAAATAAATTACAGTCACCAGGTTTCTAACCTTAACACAAGTAACCTTTTATTATATACGGTATTATAATTAAACTGACAGAAAAATGTAACTATCTAATACACCTTCCCCAATTCCTTCTTTCTAACTAACCCCACTCTCTAAACACACACACAGACAACTCATAGGCGAAAGGGTGGTTGAGAAGTAAAGCAAATATTAATAAAATTAAAGGATAAAAGATCTTTGATGCACTGGGATGACATCCGGTTAATGCCTTTCTGAAGTTCAGGCTTTCATTTTGGTACTTCTTCCTTCTTGGCACAAGGCGGTTTTCTCTGGCAAGGTTATCAACTTTTTCTGCAGATTCAGGATCATTTCAGTTTCACAGCAAAGGTGTACCAGGCACTGAATGCTTTCAGAACAATAAAGCAGTTCTCTCACTTCAGAAAGCATGAGAGTGGGAGAATGTATTGCTTCACCTTCGAAGGTCTAAAGTTTGGCCGAGTCCCGCTGGCGTGGGTTACTCAGGACCCACACGGCGGGAACTGGAAGGTGAGTGTGCGGGGCCGTCCTGGAGGGAGGGCGGGGAGATCTGACCTGGCGGGGGGGGGGGCCCCACGGTGGCCTGGCCCTCGATCGGCGGGAGGGCTGGTTCCATGGGCCAACACTGGGCCCCTGTAGGCCATTGTGCCCGGGGGCCGGCCCGGAGAAGGGAACCCCCACGCATGTGCGAAAATATGCTGGCCATTTCACACAAGCGCAGAAATACGCTGGCCGTACCGCGCATGCGCGGAAATATGCTGGCCGTACTGCGCGTGCGCGGAATCATGCCGGCTGTAGCCCCATTATTAGAGAATCCCGCCCAAGGGTCACTGTTTAAAAATAAGGGATCACTCACTTAAGTCAGCGATGAGGAGAATTTAGTTTTCTCAGAGGGCTGTGTGTCTCTGGAACTCTCTTCCTGAAATGGTAGCGGTAACATAATATTTTTTATGGCAGAGCTAGGTGGAGTGTTGATTAACAAGGGGTGATTTGTTATTGGGGGTAGGCAGAAATGTGAAGTTCAGGTTAAAATCAGATCAGCCAGATTTTATTTAATGGTGCTGCAGTCCTGAGGGGCCAATTGGCCTACTCCTGTTCCTAATTCATACATTCGTATGTTTTTGACAGCTATACAAATTTCCTTCAGCTCTTTTAGAGTTAATTTTGCTCAGTGTTACAATTCCTTTAATGGTCAGTGCCTTAGCTGGTCAGAGGTTACTGACTAACTGCAATGGGAGAACTGTTGAGCTCCCTCTAATTTTGGCGGGTTTACTTAAGGTTCACGTACAAGCAGTGGTTTAGGCAGGGAAATGGCTGCAGGACTTTATGAGGGACTAAGACCTCACATTTATATTTTTATGACATATAGATAGATATGCCCAAGGCTTTTCATAAATGGTTTTAAAAATTGAACAAATATCCTTAAATCGGCTGAAACTGTGTCTGCCTGTGACGCCAGATCAGAAGAAGCCACTTTGCCATTTTGGAAATCTCACACCTTCTATCTCTGAGGAACCACTAATGACCAAATTCAAAGAGAGCTATACAAAGACCATCTGCATTTAATAACCTACGCTGGCCAACAGGAGATGGATTGTCTGCTAAGACAAAGGCCCTCCTTTTAATTCCTAATGGTGGAGACGTTTAACAGTTTTTGAAATCCACACATCCTTTGATTGGACATTTGGCCTCAGTGGATTGGCTTTGTTTATTGTCACATGTACCGAGGTACAGTGAAAAGTATTTTTCTGCGAGCAGCTCAAACAGATCATTTAATACATGGAAAGAAAATAAAATAAAAAGAAAATACATAATAGGGCAACACAAGGTGCACAATCTAAATACATAGACACCGGCATCGGGTGAAGCATTCAGGAGTGTAGTATTAGTTAGGTCAGTCCATAAGAGGGCCATTTAGGAGTCTGGTAACAGCGGGGAAGAAGCTATTTTTGAATCTGTTTGTGTGTATTCTCAGACTTATGTATCTCCTGCCCGATGGAAGAGGCTGGAAGGGTGAGTAAGCCAGATGAGAGGGGTCTTTGATTATGCTGCCCACTTTCCCAAGTCAGCGGGAGGTGTAGATAGAGTCAATGGATGGGAGTCAGGTTTGTGTGATGGACTGAGCTGTGTGGACGACTCTCTGAAGTTTCTTGCAATCCTGGGCCGAGCAGTTGCCATACCAGGCTGAGATGCAGCCAGATAGGATGCTTTCTATGGTGCATCTGTAAAGGTTGGTAAGAGTCAGTGTGGACATGCCGAATTTCCTTAGTTTCCTGAGGAAGTATAGGTGCTGTTGTGCTTCTACTCTGCCTCTGCTCAAAACTCTGTACCATTACCTCAAGACTGATTCATTTCTTCATGCCAATCTCATCATGTGAAATCAACACCATCAAATCATCCAGCATCAGTTTTCAACCCACCGACCTCCATGAAAGAATATCTCACTGGACTTTGATTCTGGACTCTGAATCTCACGTGAAACAATGGGCGGGATTGACCCCCCCCCCCCGCCCCGCGCATGTTTCTCGGCTGCAGGGAGAAGCACACCGTTCACTGGCCCCACCACTATCAATGGGATTTATCATTGAAGACATCCCATGCTGCCGGGAAACCCATGGGTTGAAGTACCCTGTTGGCAGAACCAGAGAATCCCGCCGCCAGCGAACGGCCAGAAAATCCCAGTCAATATTTCTTTTATATGTGATCGCTGTACTGTAAATCTTATAATTCTCTATCTCTCTCTTTACTATCTGAAGGCAGGTGGGATGTTGCAAACACGCTTTTCACATTTTGAGTGTGTGCGAATAAACTAACCCTTTTCAGTCATCCTGTCTTGAGTTTGCTGTGAGGTTATTAATCGAATATTGGATCACACTAAGACTGAGAGCTTGGAAAATACGCCATTGTTTATAAAGAGGGAAACAAACCAGACACCTTTTGGCTTACAGTACACGTACTGAGAGGAGAAATTAGTGCTGTTTAAATTAGCCCCCTCCTGCCCATAACAACTTAAAAAGTGAAAGCAAAGGTGAAAAAAAGCCTTATTAGTCATCTTTTAATTGGTCTGAGTTGTTTCTGGATACATTTTTCTTCCCAGCCCAGTCTGTAATATTTTAATTTCTTCAGCCTTCCTACATGTACAGTAAGCAGCAATATCTTCTCCTGTCTGTGGAATTCCGCTTCAAGCAAGACTACTTGGGTTGGCTATTTAATTTCTGTTCCTCCTTATACTTTGCAGCCAGTAGACTTTAACTATTTACGCTCGACCAAATTTCAACAATCTTACCAGGACCTGGTACCTACTGCCTAGAGTGAAATGCAATCCAAAACCAAAGGATGGTGTGTTTAGGATTCCTACATAGCTGCAAAATCACTTATACATGGTGAGATTTGACAGATGTTTCTCTTTCACATGAGGTATTTTCTTCGGCTGGATTTGGAAGAGTTGAGGCCTGAATTCTGCTCAGTTATATTGTCGAACCATACTGCCACTCTGCCACCATGTTACATTATTCTTCTCTTTAACGTAACCATACCAATCAGACATTAAAAAAATAATATGAGTTCTCTATTTGGAGATTAGAATATATACAGATAGAGTTAACAAGAAACCTAAGTACAGTACATTTAATTTCTACCACTGCTGCTTGCAGACTGATTAGTGTTAGGACTCTCATATGAAAATCCCAACAATTTGCAATTTGTAAGATGACTAAACCATAGGAGTGACAACACCGACCAGTAGGTATCTTTTATGTTAAAATGAACTTTAATTTAAAACAGAATCAATCACATTGGTAATACAGTAATAACTTTCCAATTAACAGTTCAAACAGTTCTTACATAAAAGGGCGTAAAAACTTTAACTCCTTTTCTACACCTGCCACTATGTGTTCCAATTAAACAACACGAAACAATTCAAATGCCACTTATAAATAAAGTTAACAATCAGGGTTACTTGAGCCTCTGTACAGACCTTCGTAGAGAGAAACTTTCAGGAACAACCTGAAAATCCATCTGTCTTGTCAGGCTAAAATTCTTTGGCAAAACACCAAAGTTACAGACAGATCTAGCTCCTTCTATTAATTACATCACCTGTAATCCTAGTATAGGACATTCTCCAGTCCTCCCCACTAAGATGTTCCATGACCTGCTTCGCTAGGGCTAAACACAATCCCTCATGAATTATTTACACCCCAGGGAACCTCTTAAACATAAACAGCATTCCATCAACCATCTATATGTAAAGAAGTAAATGGTTGAAATCAATGATTACCTCACCTTTAGAACCCCTTAATCGCAGCTTTAGCAGCCATACTGTCTGTATGTATTTAAAAACAGGGTTTTTAATAACATTATGGCAACAAAATATAAAGTATAATATATAACAATTTCCTACATTTGTCACACCAGAAGTCATGAGACTAATACATCACATCTTATTGAGATTGTAATGAGTGCCACTGCTTATGATATGCCCCCTTAAAGCTTTGTGGATATCATATCACAACAGACTTCCTTTCAATTCCGAAGGGCCCTCTGAAATATTCACAAAAGACAATGGCAAACACAAAGGTGGCCAATGTGGAAGTTGCCTCAAAGATGATTGCTGAGCTTGTCTCACTCTTGGCAACTTGAGGTTGGTCCTCACATTGGGGTCCAGAAACCCACTGCAAAGTCATATTCTGTGATACAGTGTGGATTACCGGACTGCAGTAATATGAACTAATCCGACCCCACTTCAGTCAATGGATGGCTAATTGTGGTGGTCCCTATTCCCAGCTGACATCGAATCACTCTGCTGAGATCAGAATTAAAACCTGAAACTTCCCCAGTACATCAAACGGAAGGAAAATTCATTCTGAAAGATTAGTCTTGGCTATATTCAGGTCCAAGTTAAAGTCAAAGGTGAATATTTTAATGATTGTAGGTGAAAATCTCAGAGTTTAAAACCTGTATGGAGGAAGTGAGTTCATGATCTAATGGTCTTTTCTGATGAAGGATCTTCCTTTTTCAAGCCAATTTTACCCATTATCTTTCTGCCAACTTCCCTCCCTGCCTCTTTGACTGGCACAGTTCCATTGGTGCTGGTCACCTTCAGGTAATTCTTTCAGGCGGTCATCACTCGTGACTCTAAATTGTTCAAAGATCTTGTGCAGGCTCAATGGACCAAATAGCTCCCTCTATGCGGTACAAGTGTCTGCAGGATATTTGTATATAGGGGGTGGGGGGACTTGGTGGAATCTTTGTTGAGCCAAATATATCTTCATCTGACATCAATACTTGGAAATTTCCAATAGATACCATTATAGAAACCAGAGTTTGGCTGGATTTTCCTTGTGCTAAATGACACTGTCCCCCTATCTCTGCCTGCCCAAACCAGCATGAAACCAGGGACTTCCTGGTCTGTTTGGGCCAACATCTTACTACCATAGCTAGCTAATCTAACTATAACTGAAACTTTCTCTAACTTCAGTTGATAGTGATGCATCAATTGGATTTTTGCTGAACAGTAAATCTGTGAAATGCATGATAAGAGCATTGTTACACAGGCTACACAACTCACAGGCAGATAAATGGGGAAGAACATTCAGGCATTCATCATTTTTGTTGCAGATCAATGGATTAAAATGTATTTTAAACTGTTATTTACTGCATTGGGTGGAACAGATTCTTTGCTTCCCTTGCAGCAGTTACTAATACATAATCCATCTCTGCCAACATTCAATAAAAACTTTCTGCAAAACCTCTTGCTGCTTTCCTTCCAGACGTTTCAAGGACAAACCACTTTGGTGGTATAAAGCTGCTGAAAGTATTGGTCAATGGTGAAGAATTGTCCTCACCTCAAATTGTACTCACCTCAAACCTCACCTCACTCCATCGGCAACAACAACTTGCATTCAATTTAATATAAAGAGTGTGTGAAAGTGCTTCAAAGGAATGTGTGAGAAGAAAATGGCAGCACGGTAGCATAGTGGATAGCACAATTGCTTCACAGCTCCAGGGTCCCAGGTTCGATTCCCGGCTTGGGTCACTGTCTGTGCGGAGTCTGCACGTCCTCCCCGTGTGTGCGTGGGTTTCCTCCGGGTACCCCGGTTTCCTCCCACAGCCCAAAGATGTGCAGGTTAGGTAGATTGGCCATGTTAAATTGTCCTTAGTGTCCAAAATTGGCCTTAGTGTTGGGTGAGGTTACTGGTTCATGGGGACAGGGTGGAGGTGTGGGCTTCGGTAGGGTGCTCTTTCCAAGAGCCGGTGCAGACTCGATGGGCTGAATGGCCTCCTTCTGCACTGTAAATTCTATGAAATCTATGAAAATGGACCTCAACAGTGAAGAGATTGGGAATGTTGCTGTAATATGTGGCTGAGTGGAATGTGGGGCAATGACAATGGAGGTGGTGGGGGAGCAGAAACACGTACAGGATAGGGTGCATGCAGCAGAGTCCTGGACAAGTGGTAGCTTATGGAGTATAGAAGAAGGACGGTTGGAGGGGAGAGAAGTCGAGTGGATGCGCTGGATTGCCAGTGGGGTGGTGGGTTGGTTTGGGGGGAGCATAGGTTGGGCACGCATTGAAAATAATGTTCCTGGATGACCATCACTGGATGCCAATATCTCTCCGACACTGAGTGATTTTCAAAGGGCGGCTGGAAGGGCAGGAGTGCAGAGGGGAAATCAGAAACCTGCGTGTCTCCAGTATTATTGAGCTAATTTTTGTTCTCAGTAAAAGGCATTGCTTCAAATTTTCAATTGGGGGCACGGGGAACACATTAGGGTCTGGAATAAGCCAAGAGGCAGCTGTCATGAAAACAGCAGGAGCCATGAGGGCAATTGGTTGCACTGATCAACATACTTAAGAAGCAGAGAATGATACTCAGTTGCTCAACCAGCAGCACAGTTACGAACCCTGTGGCTGAGAGACCTGTTGTAGACCGGGTCATCAGGATGGTCACATGGAGCATCACAGAGATGAAGCTTCGTAGGATTACCCGGGACCTTGGGCAGAGTTGATGCGTTCAGGAGAGTTTCTGGGCGGGATTCTCCCTTCTGGGGACTAGGTCCACACGCCCGCCGGAAAACTGGCGAGAATCACTCTGCTTTTTCCTCAAATGTCCGTGGTGATTCTCCGTTTTCCAGGGGACTAGCAGAGCCCTGGCATGCGTCCCACAGCTCTGGCTGCTGGCAGGGCCTGGCTAGCCAGTCCGCGTGGCCGCGCATGTGCGCGGCGGCCCACCTCGGCGCGGGCATCACCGACATGGCGGAGGAAAGTAGGTCCCTCCCAGATTGCAATGGCCCACCGATCAGTGGCCCCTGATCGCGGGCTTGAACACCACTAAAGCCCCCCCCAGAGTCAGATACACCCCGCCCCTCCGCTAGGACCGCCACCGCGGCCACGGGTCCCAGCTCCCGCTGGATGGTATCACATGTAAACCACTCTGGCGGGAGTTCGGCCTCTTGAGCGCGGAGAATCAGCACGAGGGCCTGTTCCAATGGCCCCCGACCGGCACCGCGTCGACCGCGCCGCGGGACTGGCGGGTCCGCGGAAGCGCCCTCATGTCGGATTTCCGGCGTGAACAGCTATTCTCTACCCCCGCGCCTACCGCGATTCCGGCGCGGAGGGTCAGAGAATCACGTCCCCTATGTTTAGTTAATAAACCTTCCGTTTATTGAACGTCCCTTGTCGTTGATTTGACAGACCACACAGAAATACATGGTGACAGGAATGGTGACAGGGACTTCGAAACATTGACTCCCTTGTCTTCGATGAGAAAATGTTGGACAACTGGGACTGATTCAAACAGGAATAGATCCTCTTCTGTGGTGCTACGCTGTCTGAAAAAAACGAAAAGGTACAAGCCTGTACTCTGCTCCCCGCTTAAAAACAGATTCCATTCCAATAATCTGAAATTATTCAAATCAATCCAGTCCTACATGACCATACTAAAAGTCATAGCAGAAAAATGTGCATTTGGAGGAACTACAGAAGGGACTTTCAACAAACGGGAGATTTATTAAGAAAACATACAAACTCTCATTAACCTACCAACTCTGCCCGAGGTCTGGGGAGACCAGCCAAGCTCCACCCCCATGACACTTCATGTGACCACATCATCACATAGTCACGTAACGACCCAGACTCTATCCCCCCCCCATTTAGTTTGTTGCCCCAACGGTGTGAGGTGTAACAGTGCACACATATAACTATGTCCAACTAAATATGTGCAAACAGAACAATGAATGTACAGAAGCGTACAACAGTCTGTACAAACAATGAAACACCAATTTGGCTCTTGTAGTTTGTGCAACTTGAACAACAGAACTCCAAATTGACTCTTACAGCTAACGCATGGCCCATTGTGTGGCCGGTGTGCACACTCATCCCCCTTATTTCAGGATAAGTTGGGGGAATGGAAAAAGTAAAATAGACAGAATGGCCTTAGTCAGTCCAGACCGTTTAACACGTGACAAAGTCCTGATACCACATGTTGGATCTGCGCAAGCGTCTGGGTTGTGTAGAGACAACAACAGGTCGGCACAGTGGCAGGGTGGTTAGCACTGCTGCCTCGCAGTTCTAAGGATGTGGGTTCAAGGCAGCACAGTGTCACAGTGGTTAGCATTGCTGCCTCACGGCGCCGAGGACCCAGGTTCGATTCTGGCCGTGGGTCACTTTCCGTGTGGAGTTTGCACATTCTCCCCGTGTCTGCATGGGTTTCACCCCCACAAAGTGGTCGATCTGAGTCATCATTGCTGATGGTGGTTCCGCTTCTGACAGCAGGTAGTGCTGATTACATATTACATGGCTGCTATTGGAGACCACCATGTACAGGTTGGGCTCCAAGGCCTTGTCCTTGACCACTGCTAACTGGCTGTAGCATCATGTGGTCTGCATATGCAAAGATTGGCCCAGCGGTAGAGGACATACAGCATGAGCGTGTTTGTTATAGTGCGCCTTGCTGTCTAATCTGTTATGTAGCAGTACTTCATGCATGTTGGGTACATATTCTGGCTGCAACTTGGCCTTGGCAGTTGGGATCATTGTCCTGGTACATCTAGAGAAGAGCTGCTGAGCTGAAGAAGACAGGCCCTCTCGGGAAGATTATGCAGGGTTAGAAAGTGCAGCATAGAAATCAGTGTTGTCTCATGCACACTTTTACAGAAGTTGCTTGGTGCAGCATACAGCACTCTCAGCCAGCCCATTAGACTGTGAATACAAATGGCTGCTTGTTACATGATGAAAATCGCAACTGGAAGCAAAGGTACGGTATTTGGTAGAGACAAACTGACGAGTATTGTTGGTCGTGAACTTTTGTGATATGCAACTGGCAACCTCTCCCAATGTCACCTTGCATAGACTCTTTGGCCCTGGCCTTAGTTGTATCCAATCTGTGATACCCTTGATGGACTTGTTGAGTGTAGTACTGCTGGAGAGCAAGCTGAATGATGAATTGCTGACCTTGTAGGATTAGAACATCTTGAATGGTTAGTTCCTCTTTAAAAGCAAAGAACACACAGAGGTCATGAGGAAGCTTCCTTGAAGATTCAGGCCAGCCTTGCATGATGCCAGCAAGCAGTCATGTGTATGTGACATCTTGCTGCAGCGCCTGCTTCAACTCTGGGACGTGGCGGGGGTAAGTACCACTATCTCCATGATGTTGATGTCTGCCTTCTGGTCAGTCTTGTCTGTGGTGGGTAGGAAGGCACTGGAGAGGGCATCGGCTTGGTAGAGTTCCTAACCCCGCTTGTACATCACACTGATGTAGCATTGTAGCTTTACCATCATGCGTTGTAGCTGTACAGATGCAGTGTGAAGAGGTTTCTTTCCACAGTTGCCAGATAATCATAGCTGAAGTCGTGGAATTTTTGTCATGTAAAAACCAAGGCAAGGAGCTCTTTTTCGATTTGTGCACACTGAGTTTCAGTGTCAGTGAGTGCCCGTGAAGCCTCCATTTTGTCTGCATGCTGCACCAAGTCCATGCTGTGACACATTGTGGTGGTATGTATTAGGGGTAATACAGTACACCACGTGTCGACAGGCTATTGGTGGAGGGATGCCAGGTCCTGATAGGATCTGCCACCTACTGGACTCCACCCAGAAATGCCGGTATAAGAACCCAGTTTTTCCCTCCATTTCCCTCAGCAGTTGTATTCTGTAACCACGCTGCTGGGGATAAAGTTCTGCTTAATAAAGCCTTCAATTGACATTACCTCAACCTGCCTCGCGTCATATTGACGGTGCTACAATTTATTAAGCAGAATTTAAATTGAAGAAAACGACGTGGGAACATGGAGCTCCGAATCACCCCGGAGTGCCTGCGCATCGCACCCCAAGCAGCTAACTCGGCCTCTATCTTCAAACACTGGATGGCATGCTTTGAGGTCTACCTCCGAACGGCCCCCGGCACACCGACTGACAAACAAAAGATGCAGGTCCTCTATTCCAGGGTGAGTCCTGACGTCTACTCCCTTATCAAGGACGAGGACGGTTTCACCGGTGCCATCGCCGCGCTGAAGGAAATCTACATCCGGCCCGCCAACCAGGTTTTTGCTCGCTACCAGCTCGCCACACGACGGCAATTTCCGGGGGAATCGCTGGACGAGTTTTATAATGCCGTGCAGATCCTGCCCGGCGGTAACAGTGAGTGAACACACAGAGCTCCTGGTCTGCGATGCGTATGTGGCAGGTTTGGCCTCTTCCCAGATCCGCCAGAGGCTTCTGGAGAAAGAATCTCTGGGACTTACAGAAGCTCGGGCCCTGGCGGCATCCCTCGATGTGGCCTCGCGTAACGCCCGCGCCTATGCCCCCGACTGCACTACAGCCCCTTGGGCTCCATGGACCCCCGCTGCGGATGACACTCCGACACCCCCCCCGCAAACCTGCGCAGCCAAAACACCAGACCAACCGGGGGGGCCCCGCTGCTATTTTTGCGGCCAGCCGAAACACCCTCGGCAGCGATGCCCGGCCCACGCGGCTACCTGCAAAAGCTGCGGGAAGAAGGGCCACTACGCAACGGTGTGCAAGTCCCGCGGGGTCGCCGCTATCTCCGGGGAAGAAACGGGACCACAGACCCAGCTCCCCCAGCGATCCATGTGTGACCAACGGACGCCGCCATTTTGGACCCCGGACGCCACGAGGGAGAGATGGGCACCGCCATTTTGTCCACCCCCGACCGCGCTCGATCCGTGGACGCCGCCATCTTGGCTGAAGGACCCCGACACATACGGCCACATACTGCCTGATTACGATACTCAACTTCAACAACCACGTCTGGCTTCGACGGCCCTCGACCAGTCGCGGCCCCGGACGCTCCAGACTGCAACCACTACAGTCCTAGTGAATGGCTATGAGACGCTGTGTCTTATCGACTATGGGAGCACGGAGAGCTTCATTCATCCGGACACGGTAAGGCGCTGTTCCCTCGTAATTCGGCCAAGCACCCAGAAAATGTTCCTGGCGGCGGGATCCCACTCCGTTCAGATCATGGGGTTCTGCATCGCTAACCTAACGGTGCAGGGGAGGGAGTTCTGAAATTACCGGCTGTATGTCCTCCCCCATCTCTGTGCTCCCACACTCCTAGGGTTGGACTTCCAATGCAACCTCCAGAGTTTCACATTTAAATTTGGCGGCCCTATACCCCCACTGACTGTCTGCGGCCTCGCGACCCTCAAGGTTGAACCGCCTTCCTTGTTTGCGAACCTCACCCCGGATTGCAAACCCGTCGCCACAAGGAGCAGACGGTACAGCACCCAGGACCGAGCATTTGTCCGGTCCGAAGTCCAGAGGCTACTGAAGGAAGGCATCATCCAGGCTAGCAACAGTCCCTGGAGAGCCCAGGTGATAGTTGTTAAGACCGGGGAGAAACAGAGGATGGTCATCGACTATAGTCAGACCATCAACAGGTACACTCAGCTAGATGCGTGCCCTCTCCCCCGCATATCCGACATGGTCAATCGGATTGCACAGTACAAGATCTTTTCCACCGTGGACCTCAAGTCCGCCTACCACCAGCTCCCCATCCGTCCCGGTGACCGCAACTATACTGCCTTCGAAGCAGACGGGCGGTTATACCACTTTTTCAGGGTTCAATTCGGCGTCACGAACGGAGTCTCGGTCTTCCAACAAGAGATGGACCGAATGGTTGACCAGCACGGTTTACGGGCCACGTTCCCGTATCTCGACAACGTCACCATCTGCGGCCACGACCAGCAGGACCGCGACACCAATCTCCAAAAATTCCTCCAGACCGCTCACGCCCTGAACCTCACTTACAACAAAGAAAAATGCGTGTTCCGCACCGATCGTCTAGCCATCCTGGGCTACGTAGTGCGTAATGGAGTGATAGGCCCCGACCCTGAACGCATGCGCCCCCTCATGGAGTTCCCTCTCCCCCACTGTGCCAAAGCCCTGAAACGTTGCCTGGGCTTCTTTTCTTATTACGCCCAGTGGGTCCCCCAGTATGCAGACAAGGCCCGTGCACTAATCCAGTCCACTACTTTTCCCCTGATGACAGAGGCATGCCAGGCCTTTAGCCGCATCAAAACGGATATCGCAAAGGCCACGATGCGCGCCATCGACGAGTCCCTCCCCTTCCAGGTCGAGAGCGACGCATCGGATGTAGCTCTGGCGGCCACCCTCAACCAAGCAGGCAGACCCGTGGCCTTCTACTCCCGAACCCTCCACGCTTCAGAAATCCGCCACTCCTCAGAAGAAAAGGAGGCACAAGCAATAGTGGAAGCTCTGCGACACTGGAGGCATTACCTGGCCGGTAGGAGATTCACTCTCCTCACTGACCAACGGTCGGTTGCCTTCATTTTCGATAATGCACAGCGTGGCAAGATCAAGAACGACAAGATCTTGCGGTGGAGGATCAAACTCTCCACTTTCAATTATGAGATCTTGTATCGTCCCGGAAAGCTGAACGAGCCTTCCGATGCCCTATCTCGCGGCAATGTCTGCAAGCCCTCCACGAGGACCTCTGCCACCCGGGGGTCACTCGTTTCTACCACTTCCTTAAGGCCCGCAACCTCCCTTACTCCGTCGAGGACGTCCGAACAGTCACCAGAAACTGCCAGATCTGCGCTGAGCGCAAACCGCACTTTTTCAGGCCAGATAGAGCGCACCTGGTTAAGGCCTCTCGACCCTTTGAATGCCTCAGTTTGGATTTCAAAGGCCCCCTCCCCTCCACCGATCGCAATGCGTACTTCCTGAACGTCGTTGACGAATACTCCCGTTTCCCTTTCGCCATTCCCTGCTCCGACATGACCGCGTCCACGGTCATTAAAGCCCTCGGTATCATTTTTACACTGTTCGATTTCCCCGAGTATATCCATAGCGACAGGGGGTCCTCCTTTATGAGTGACGAACTGCGTCAATTCCTGCTCAGCAGGGGCATAGCCTCGAGCAGGACGACCAGTTACAACCCCCGGGGGAACGGGCAGGTAGAAAGGGAGAATGGAACGGTTTGGAAGGCCGCCCTGCTGGCCCTCCGGTCTAGGAGCCTCCCAATTTCCCGCTGGCAGGAAGTCCTCCCGGATGCCCTTCACTCTATCCGGTCCCTGCTGTGCACCACCACGAATCAAACGCCTCACGAGCGCCTCCTCCTCTTTCCTAGGAAGTCCTCCTCTGGAACGCCACTTCCGACCTGGCTAGCAGCGCCGGGACCCATTCTGCTCCGGAAACATGTGCGGGCGCACAAGTCAGATCCGTTGGTGGAACGGGTGCATCTCCTTCACGCCAACCCGCAATACACCTATGTGGAGTACCCCGATGGGTGACAGGACACGGTCTCCCTGCGAGATCTGGCGCCCACCGGAGCTACCCACACCCCCCCCAACGCCAATCACCACCTCCTCACTCCCGCCGGTTCATCCCGCAGCCACCCCCTTCCCGGGGGGTTCGGTTCTCCTCCCAGACCCGCCCAGGAGTAAGGACACAGGGGACAGCGCTACGCTCCCAGAGTCGACGGGACTCGAGACAGCGCCATCACCACCACGCTCGAGACGATCGGAAAGGAGGACCAGGGCGCCCATCCGGCTCATCGAATCACTTTAACTCTCAACGTTTTCAGTTTTTGTGTCTTGTTATAGTTATGGCATCATGCCAACCCTGTTTGGCCCGTTGGCCCAGTTGAAGCGATAATTTTGTGTTTTGTTCAAAGTTACGGCACAGTACCGACTCTGTAAACCCTTACCACCATGCGAACCACCATCCCGCCGGGTTTATTTTCAACAAGGGGTGAATGTGGTGGTATGTATTAGGGGTAATACGGTACACCACGTGTCGACAGGCTATTGGTGGAGGGATGCCAGGTCCTAATAGGATCTGCCACCTACTGGACTCCACCCAGAAATGCCGGTATAAGAACCCAGTTTTTCCCTCCATTTCCCTCAGCAGTTGTATTCTGTAACCACGCTGCTGTGGATAAAGTTCTGCTTAATAAAGCCTTCAATTGACATTACCTCAACCTGCCTCGCGTCATATTGACGGTGCTACACACATCTGCTGAGATTAGGACAGGAGCTTGGACATTGAAGTACTGTAAAACTGATGGAAATGTCAATGATTGTTTGAGTTTGTTGAACGGCACTGTGTTGTGTTTGTGTCAACACTATTCGATGTCCTGATGCAGAAACTGACAAGGTTGTCCAGTGATTTCACTAAATTGTGAAAGGTAGTTTGTCATATCCAGGAAATGCTGTAAAGTGTGGTTATGAACCGGAATGCCCATGTGGTGTATGGCCGCAGTCTTCTCTGGATCAAGATTTATACCACTATCTGTCGGCAGGTGGCCCACATACTGCACCTGATTGATCCTAAATTGGCACTTTGCAGGGTTGAACTTTAAATTGAGATCCCTGACATGACATGATGAAGACTCGGATCATGTTCAGGATGTCATCAACTATGATTCCACATGTTTGATCAGCAAAGAGCAAGTCAGCCAGGATGTCTCACATAATGGAAGTCTGCTGCATGCTGCACAACATCACAATACCAAGAGCCTGGAAACGGATGAGGAGGAGGGCCTGGAACGTCACTTAGATGAGGATGGAGTGGAGAAAGAGAATGATGGAGGCAGCTCCCCAGAGGGGCACAGTGCCCAGGCATTGGCGGAAGAGTGCCAAGGCAGTTCCAGGATTCACGGCGATTGGCAAGTTAGCATGGCTGTAATGGCCCTGCTATTGCAGCAACTTTGCACTTGAGCATTTCTAGCCTGATAACAGATGGTGCTGTAACCCACCTTCCATCAGAGGGAGAAATAATCCAGCAAACACACAAATCTAAGCAACAACATTGCCACCCAAAAACTTTGAGAATGGGTCTCCACTACCAACATTCTTCCACATGATAGGGCCCCCACCCTGTGCCTGTCACCACCTTCAATAAACTCCCATTTTCCTTTTATTAAAAGAACATTAAAACAACAAGTCTGATCAAGAGGTTAGGTAATTATTATTACAGGGAAAATAAATGAACACACAAATTGAGGAATCATCACCCTAATAACCCAGAAAGTGTAACTAACAGCATAGCGCAATGCGTTCATGCCCTCTTCTACAGAGTGGCTGAGGATAAGGTGGAGGCAGCCTTCTTCCTTCCATCTGCTGATGGCTGAGGTGCCCTTGGCTTCCATCCTCAGTGTGGAGGTACCCATGGAGGCTCCACGACAGGCATCTGCATCTTGCAGGCGCAGCCCCTAAGACAGAGCCTCGCAGCATGGATGGTTCCTGAGTTGGAGGGGTCGCGCACGCACCATAAGGCACAAGTGCCTCTGAGGGCCAGTCTCCTCAGAAGCCCCTTCGACTGCCTTGGCTCTTTCATGCTCTTCTTATATACTAGGTCACCAGCTGGGACATAGCTAGCATCCACTCCAGGCATCTTTAAACCATCAGCAGCACTGAACTGAAAACGCACTCTTTCAGTACATGCCAGCTTGTTGATCCTGCATCAATTCAGAGTGGTGCTGCTGTGCCTCTCTGAGATGTCAGACACTTTCTCAATGGAGAAGCTCATCTTCTCGAAACCCTGAGCCATTACACAGCACATGCATTGCACAGACCTCCATTGTTTGTTCATGTTTGCAAATAGACAAAAGTTTCATTTCAAAGCATTTTAGTTGTTTGTCTCCTTGAAGCACAATTTTCATGAGGCAAATGCGGAGTTATTTGTCTAATTTTTCAGTTCCATCACATTGAGACGTTCTCATATCAATTAGATCAGTAATACCACACAGCATGCATAACGATAGATACTGTTAATAATTCAATAGGCCAGCCATTTATTAATCTTCTTTTGGAAAATATTTGAGGTTTTCTTTTAACATTTTTATGACAATCAAACCCTGGTGAAATGGCCTCACATTATGTTATAGAATCATCCTGGTGGAGCAGCTGTTCACAGCATACGTCTGATTGTGGGGACTTTATTGATGGATGTATTTCTGTTGTAAATAAAGCCGCAATACCATTATTCCAGGCCATATAAAATCTGCTGTCCTCCAAATAATCCAATGCATTAAATTGCCGCTCCGAGCAAGACACATTAATAAGCTTTTTCTCTAATGTTGAATGGATTAATATAGCCAATCTTGGTGCCTTTAGAATCCGACTCCAAGTTCATGTAGCTATTGATCTTGTATCTTTGTTCAATGAAGATATGCTACCCAAATAAATTAATAGCTCAACTGAATTTCGGGACCCTTGTAAATGTAAAGATCCAGTGGAATTCTCATTTATTTGTATATCTATATTAAAAATTAAAATACATGAGTTTCATTATGGATCAAAATGAAATTAGTTATTTGTGCCACTGGGCATGCTGAATTGTAATGTTATTTCATAAATGATCACTCTGAGAGGCAGAGCTTTGCATGAATCTTATGAGTGGATGAATTACAGGGTAGAAAATGAACTGCAGTTTGGAGAGCCTTAACGTACTCTGACTAAAATCATTATGAAAACACCAAGTGGCAGTCACAGCATATATTTATTAATTCTTGCATCGATGCATGATTGAATCAGTGGAGTAAATTATTGCTATTTGCAAATATTTGTCTTCACTAACTTTGATTTCAAACTCTGCATTTCTTGAGACAGTCACTAACTGGAAGAGAAACCAAAATGTAAGGTTCCAGGGAAAGCGTGAGTTTAACCCTGGACTCGTGGTTGTGACATCAGACTTCTGGGAAATCAGCCTGTGACCTTAGGCTGCTAGGGAATTTGAATCTGATTAGGGAAACAAACACAAGGCTCTCAGATATAAGGAGCAGGATTGTCCAGTTTCCCAGCCATGGAGCTGCTGATTGGCTGTTGCAAGGGAAATTTGCATACGTCCGTTGTGGTCACCCCAACTTGAAGGTGGTTTGGGGAGGAGCTGTTGTCAAGTGACGGTTAAACCCCAAACACTTATTCAGTGTTTCCCTCCCTACCCCTTCCTCTAACCCCAAAAAACCCAACCGCTGTAAAGATCAAGAGGAAGGCTCGAGGGCAGGTAGAAATAGAAAGAAGTTGAGCCGTAACATCACAGCCTGCAGGTAAGGGATTGGCTGGTGACTGGTAAATAGTTTTTCTTTTATTTTCCCTCAGGTGTTATCGTGTGGGGCGCAGAGGTTGCTGAGTGAGTGCTTGCTGAGAAGGGGAGTGAATAACAGGTGAGCTCTTTCTTTCTTTTTCTTTTTTTATCTAGAGGGGATGGCAGGGAAGGTAGTGCAATGTTCCTCCTGCAGAATGTTTGAGGTGAGGGACGCCGTCAGTGTCCCTGCTGATTTCACCTGTGGGAAGTGCACCCATCTCCAGCTCCTCAGAAACAGCGTTAGGGAACTGGAGCTGGAGCTGGATGAACTTCGGATCATTCGGGACGCAGAGGTGGTCATAGAGAGAACCTTCAGGGATGTAGTTACTCTGAAGAATAAAGATAGATGGGTGACGGTGAGAGGGGATGGGAGGAAGCAGTCAATACAGGGATCCCCTGTGGTCGTTCCCCTTAGTAACAAGTATACTGCTTTGGATACTGTTGGGGGGGGGGACTTAATAGGGGTAAGCCATGGGGTACAGGTCTCTGGCACAGAGTCTGTCCCTGTTGCTCAGAAGGGAAGGGGGGAGAGGAGTAGAGCATTAGTCATTGGAGACTCCATAGTTAGGAGGATAGAAAGGAGATTCTGTGGGAACGAGAGAGACTCGCAGTTGGTGTGTTGCCTCCCAGGTGCCATGGTGCGTGATGTCTCAGATCATGTTTTCGGGATCCTTAAGGGGGAGGGGGAGCAGCCCCAAGTCGTGGTCCACATAGGTACCAACGACATAGGTAGGAAAAGGGATAGGGATGTAAGGCAGGAATTCAGGGAGCTAGCGTGGAAACTTAGTTCTAGGACAAACAGAGTTATTGTCTCTGGGTTGTTACCCGTGCCACGTGCTAGTGAGACGAGGAATAGGGAGAGCGAGGAGTTGAACACGTGGCTACAGGGATGGTGCAGGAGGGAGGGTTTCAGATTTCTGGACAATTGGGGCTCATTCTGGGGTCGGTGGGACCTCTACAAACGGGATGGTCTACACCTGGATCAGAGGGATACCAATATCCTGGGGGGCGAATTTGCTAATGCTCTTCAGGAGGGTTCAAACTAGTTCAGCAGGGGCTTGGGAACCTGAATTGTAGCTTCAGTATACAGGAGGTTGAGAGTAGTGAGGTCATGAGTAACGTTTCAAAGTTGCAGGAGTGTACCGACAGGCAGGAAGGTGGTTTAAAGTGTGTCTTCTTCAATGCCAGGAGCATCCGGAATAAGGTGGGTGAGCTTGCGGCATGGGTTGGTACCTGGGTCTTCGATGTTGTGGCCATTTTGGAGACATGGATAGAGCAGGGACAGGAATGGTTCTTGCAGGTGCCGGGGTTTAGATATTTCAGTAAGCTAAGGGAAGGTGGTAAAAGAGGGGGAGGGGTGGCATTGTTAGTCAAGGACAGTATTACGGTGGCACAAAGGATGTTTGATGAGGACTCGTCTACTGAGGTAGTATGGGCTGAGGTTAGAAACAGGAAAGGAGAGGTCACCCTGTTAGAGGTTTTCTATAGGCCTCTGAAAAGTTCCAGAGATGTAGAGGAAAGGATTGCAAAGATGATTCTGGATAGGAGCGAAAGCAACAGGGTAGTTGTTATGGGGGACTTTAACTTTCCAAATATTGACTGGAAACGCTATAGTTCGAGTACTTTAGATGGGTCCATTTTTGTCCAATGTGTGCAGGAGGGTTTCCTGACACAGTATGTAGATAGGCCAAAGAGAGGCGAGGCCATATTGGATTTGGTACTGGTAATGAACCAGGACAGCTGTTAGATTTGGAGGCAGGTGAGCACTTTGGTGACAGTGACCACAATTTGATTACGTTTACTTTAGTGATGGAAAGGGATAGGTATATACCGCAGGGCAAGAGTTATATCTGGGGGAAAGGCAATTATGATGCGATGAGGCAAGACTTAGGATGCATCGGATGGAGAGGAAAACTGCAGGGGATGGGCACAATTGAAATGTGGAGCTTGTTCAAGGAACAGCTACTGCGTGTCCTTCATAAGTATGTACCTGTCAGGCAGGGAGAAAGTGGTCGAGCAAGGGAACCATGGTTTACTAAAGCAGTCAAAACACTTGTCAAGAGGAAGAAGGAGGCTTATGTAAAGATGAGACATGAAGGTTCAGTTAGGGCGCTCGAGAGTTACAAGTTAGCTAGGGAGGGCCTAAAGAGAGAGCTAAGAAGAGCAAGGAGGGGCATGAGAAGTATTTGGCAGGTAGGATCAAGGATAACCCTAAAGCATTCTATAGATATATCAGGAATAAAAGAATGACTAGGGTAAGAGTAGGGCCAGTCAAGGACAGTAGTGGGAAGTCCTGCGTGGAGTCCAAGGAGATAGGAGAGGTGCTAAATGAATATTTTTCGTCAGTATTCACACAGGAAAAAGACAATGTTGTCGAGGAGAATACTGAGATTCAGGCTACTAGACTAGAAGGGCTTGAGGTTCATAAGGAGGAGGTGTTAGCAATTCTGGAAAGTGTGCAAATAGATAAGTCCCCTGGGCCGGGTGGGATTTATCCTGGGATTCTCTGGGAAGCTAGGGAGGAGATTGCTGAGCCTTTGGCTTTGATCTTTAAGTCATCTTTATCTACAGGAATAGTGCCAGAAGACTGGAGGATAGCAAATGTTGTCCCCTTGTTCAAGAAGGTGAGTCGAGACAACCACGGTAACTAAAGACCAGTGAGCCTTACTTCTGTTGTGGGCACAATCTTGGAAAGGTTTATAAGAGATAGGATGTATAATCATCTGGAAAGGAATAATTTGATTAGAGATAGTCAACACGGTTTTGTGAAGGGTAGGTCGTGCCTCACAAACCTTATTGAGTTCTTTGAGAAGGTGACCAAACAGGTGGATGAGGGTAAAGCAGTTGATGTGGTGTATATGGATTTCAGTAAAGCGTTTGATAAGGTTCCCCACGGTAGGCTACTGCAGAAAATACGGAGGCATGGGATTCAGGGTGATTTAGCAGTTTGGATCAGAAATTGGCTAGCTGGAAGAAGACAAAGGGTGGTGGTTGATGGGAAATGTTCAGACTGGAGTCCAGTTACTAGTGGTGTACCACAAGGATCTGTTTTGGGGCCACTGCTGTTTGTCATTTTTATAAATGACCTGGAGGAGGACGTAGAAGGATGGGTGAGTAAATTTGCAGATGACACGAAAGTCGGTGGAGTTGTGGACAGTGCGGAAGGATGTTACAAGTTACAGAGGGACATAGATAAGCTGCAGCGCTGGGCTGAGAGGTGGCAAATGGAGTTTAATGCAGAAAAGTGTGAGGTGATTTATTTTGGAAGGAATAACAGGAAGACAGAGTACTGGGCTAATGGTAAGATTCTTGGCAGTGCGGATGAGCAGAGAGGTCTCGGTCTCCATGTACATAGATCCCTGAATGTTGCCACCCAGGTTGAGGGTTGTTAAGAAGGCGTACGGTGTGTTAGCTTTTATTGGTAGAGGGATTGAGTTTCGGAGCCATGAGGTCATGTTGCAGCTGTACAAAACTCTGGTGCGGCTGCATTTGGAGTATTGCGTGCAATTCTGGCCGCTGCATTATAGGAAGGATGTGAAAACATTGGAAAGGGTGCAGAGATTTACCAGAATGTTGCCTGGTATGGAGGGAAGCTCTTATGAGGAAAGGTTGAGGGACTTGAGGCTGTTTTCATTAGAGAGAAGAAGGTTAAGAGGTGACTTAATTGAGGTATACAAGATGATCAGAGGATTGGTTCGGGTGGACAGTGAGAGCCTTTTTCCTCAGATGGTAATGTCTAGCACGAGGGGACATAGCCTTAAATTGAGGGGAGATAGATATAGGACAGATGTCAGAGGTAGGTTCTTTACTCAGAGAGTAGTAAGGGCGTGGAATGCCCTGCCTGCAACAGTAGTGGACTCGCCAACACTAAGGGCATTCAAATGGTCATTGGATAGACATATGGACGATAAGGGAATAGTGTAGATGGGCTTTCGAGTGGTTTCACAGGTCGGCACAACATCGAGGGCCGAAGGGCCTGTACTGCGCTGTAATGTTCTATGTTCTATGTTTCTTAGCGGCGCACCGTTCGCTGGATTCTATAATCCCACCGTTTGTCAATGGGATTTCCCATTGAAGTCACCCCACGCTGCCGAGAACCTCACGGGCAGGGATGCGCTACCGCCGGGAAAAGTGAAGCACAAAGGCAGGAGAATTCTGGCCAAGGTTTCTGCAAGGGGTCAGAACAGTACAGGCAGGCCGATTAGCCGTGAGTGTGAGACAGCTAAGAAAGAATTAAAATCTGATGGTTGAGTTTAGCAGCAGTGATAGTGCTTTGGTTTTTACTGGAGCCAACCATACTATGTACCAGAGGTTATTGAATAGTCAGGTAACATGAATCTGGGGAATCTACATCATCAGGACCATTGTGAATTGAGCTAAGGAAGTTCTGCAAAAGTACACCCTTTTTAGTGATAACCATATCTGTAGAACTCAGGCGGAATAAAGCTGTTGTCGGAGGTGACTTCATAATCAAATCCTGCATAATCACAAAATCATAGAATCTCTACAGTGCAGAAGGAAGCCTTTTGGCCCTTTGAGTCCACACCAACCCTCCGAAAGAGTACCCTACCCAGGCCCATACCCTCTACCTATCCCTGTAATCCCACCTAACCTTTTGGGCGCTAAGGGGCAATTTAGCATGACCAATCCACCTAATCTGCACATCGTTGGACTGTAGTACAGTAAGAAGTTTTACAACACCAGGTTAAAGTCCAACACGTTTGTTTCGATGTCACTAGCTTTCGGAGCTCTGCTCCTTCCTCAGGTCTCAGGAGCAGCGCTCCGAAAGCTAGTGACATCGAAACAAACCTGTTGGACTTTAACATGGTGTTGTAAAACTTCTTACTGTGCTCACCCCAATCCAACGCCGGCATCTCCACATCATCATCTTTGGACTGTGAGAGGAAACCGGAGCACCCGGAGGAAACCCACGCAGACACGGGGAGAACGTCCAAACTCCACACAGTCACGCGAGGTCGGAATCGAACCCGGGTCCCTGGCACTGTGAGACAGCAGTGCGAACCACTATGCCACTGTGCCGTGTATTTAATAACTTGATGAAGAGAGTTGCAAAGGACTTTGGGACTGCACATGATGTCATATGTGCTGTGACTGCCAATAGGTTTGTGAGATCTCCTTTTGCTGTATGAACTATTTAAAAAGTAATTTATTGAATACAATGTGCCTGTTAATTTATACTTAATTTATATCGATTTTGGTTTGATTTTTGAAGTTATAAAAAAAGTGAAATCTTGTCCTTCGTTTCATCTGTTGGGGGTGTTTGATAAGTTCAGTTCTTTCAGTTACTGGTCTCCATGGGGATTACAACATGAATATCTGGGGCAGGATTCTCAGACCCCCACACCGAGTCGGAGAATCGCCGGGGGGCAGCGTGAATTCCGCCCCGCTATTCCGAAGCCGGCTGCCGAATTCTCCGGCGCCGACTTAAGGGTGGGGATTGCGCCGTGCCGGTCGGGGGCCACTGGCAGCGGCCCCCCGGCAATTCTCCGGGCCCCGATTGACCGAGCGGCCACCCGTTTTCGGCCAGTCCCGCCGGCATGAAATGGACATGGTCCATCCTGGCGGGACCTGGCTTGCCAGCCGTCTAGCGGAGTCTTCGGGGTGGGGGTGCGGGGGGATCCGGCCCCAGGAGCGGCCCCCACGGTGGCGTGGCCCGCGATCGGGGCCCACCGATCTGTGGGCGAGCCTGTGCCGTGGGGGCACTCTTTCCCTCCGTGCCGGCCTCTGTAAGGCTCCACCATGGCCGGCGCGGAGAAGAAACCCCCTGCGCATACGCAGGAAACACGCCGGCAGTCCTGCGCATGCGCCAACTTGCGCCGGCGCCAACCCCTCCAGCGCCGGCCTAGCCCCCGGAAGTGCAGAGGATTCCGCAACTTCCAGGGGGGGGGCCGATGCCGGAGTGATTCGCGCCGTTCTTGGCGCTAGTGCGGGCTGCCCCGCCAATTGCGGGAGAATCCCGCCCCTGATGTTTCCACTTGCAGTGAAAAGCAAAACCAGAGTCTATAAAGATAAGATAGTGACTAATAAATCCAGTAAGAAATTCAGAAGAAACCTTTTTTACCCAGAGAGTCGTTAGCATGTGAAACACTACCACAAGGTGTAGTTGTGGTGAATAACACAGATATATATCATAAATCCCACTAGGAATATGGGGAAACCATCATCGATCTTCCATTGGGACTGGTGGAGTACGAGCTTCCCAGATAGGGGGTGGAGGCCACTTGCCTAGGGCTCGTTATGTACTGATTTAAAAGCTGGCCCAGTGGAGGGTCTAGATAGACTAGTCCTCCAAGCAAGGATTGTACTGGGAATGAGATGCTGCTTTACTCGGATCTTTGTATATAGTTAAAATAAATTAATGTTCAATTTTCACCTGCTTTCTCAAGTTACAAAAATATACTGAAAGAAAAGCTGGATAAACATTGGAGAGATAAAGAAAAGAGGGTTAGACTGAGAGGATTGGGCAAAGGGAGGTAGAAGGAGGCTTGTGTAGTATGAATCAGTTGGATCAAATGGCTCGTTTTTGTGCTTTATACGATATCATTCTGGGGAATAGCCAATAGTGGAAACATCTTGGGTGGGATTCGATGGTCTTCTCCTTGGCGGCACCGGTTTCGTGTGAGCATGGAAAATTTGGCATTCCAGCCAAAACTGCATTAACTCCCAGCGGCACTGGAAAATCCCAGCCGCGAATACGAAGATGGAATATTTTGGCCCCCTCGGTATCTACCAAATCTATCATTTTAAAGGCCTTCATGAGCTCACCCCTCAGCCCTCTCTCCTCCAGAGAAAAGAGTCCCAGCCTGTTTAATCTTTCCTGATAATTGATAATCCCTCAGCACAGATGTCATCTTTGTTTTCCACATTCTGCAGCGCCTCCAGAACCTTTTCGTGACATGGGGATCGGAACTGTGCAGACTACTCAAAGTGTATTCCAACTGAAGTTCGATACAAATTTTAAAAATAACTACCTTCACCACAGGGAAATCAAGTGAGATAATAATGCACATCTATTTGCCAAGCATTTCTTGTCAAATGGAAGTGCACAAAATCATCCTGGCGCTACTATAGTTTAGCTTACCAGTAATAAATATAGGCCAATGTATTTCTCAGCGTCACACTGTAATACTAATGATCTACAGTTTGGAACCGCATCAGCATCAACATGGATTGATCACCTTTTTTTGCATCATATTATCCTCCTTAAATGAGAACAGAGTTTGTTCAATATTACATATCTTAGAATCAATAGCAAATCTGATTGTTGATATGTGTTTTGGAGTGCTTTGGAATGCATATTCAATCTCTTATTCTGCTGTCTTTCCAATTATTGTTACCTGTTGCCGTTAGCACCAGGAGGTTTATGGTTATGCGGCTCTGACACAAGCACAATGGTGCAAACCTCGGACAACCAATGACTCTGATTAGACACGTGCACAGACTTTTAATGAGTAACTTTTCAATGTTATTTACTTTGCCAGCAATGGCCATGCCGCCTCCTGTCTGGGCCCAGGCTAGCTAAGCCCAGAGGTGCCAACTGTGGCACATTCCCGGTGCAGTACTGAGGGAGTGCTGCTCTGTCAGAGATGCCAACTTTCCGATACAACGTTAAAACAAAGCTGCAGATATCCTCTCTGATAGCCATAACAACTCCTAAGGGCCCAGCTAGTAGGTTTGGAAGTTGCTGGAGGCCAACCTAGGCTACTCCCGAGACCTTACAACTACTTTCACCTACATATTTAAGGGCGGATAGGCAAATAGTGAATTTGGGCTAAATGCATAGGTTGTCACATTAAAAATAAGTGACCACTATGTTAAGATCCCAAAATTTGTTAAAATACTGATCAAGAACCTCAAACACTTTTTTAAAATTTGGAAATCTGTGAGGAAAGGATACTTCACCCCAATAGTGATGACTTGACCAAGAGGTATCTTTTATGTTAAAACAAACTTTAATTTAAACACAGAATTAACCACATTAACATTAAAGAAAATGACTTTACAATTATCAGTTGAAAAGTTCTTAAACACAAGGAAAACTTAGACTTATGCCATACACCTTCACTATAAATATTCCAAACAAGCAACCCTAATACTATCCAAATGCCACTTATAAATAAAGATAACAGAACAGGTTTGCTCACTCATCTGTTTTAATGACCAGGAAGTCAGAGGATTTATTTAACATAACAGAAAGTCTGTCCACGGCAGTAACTATTTCCACTGCACAATCCCTGTTGGGACAACCAACATTCCGGTTCCTGCTTGGGGCCGGCATTTATGCTCAATCTTACGAGCCTCAGCTGAGCCAAAAAAATGACTAAGGGCGCGATTTACCGGCCGTATCCCACCCATGACTGGCACAGTCCTGCTTTTTCTTCTTTCTCAGCATCAACTCCTGGCTACCAAAAGTAGCTTTGTGCTAGTTCCTTCATTCTAACTATGCCTGGGTGTCCTTCATGTAGTTGTTCCTATACATTTTGTCACAAATTTTGAGGAATAATTACTCTCATCCCCCACAACAGACATCCACCCTGTGCTGTTCATTTGAGTCACCTGGAAATGTTCAGTTTTAATTCAGGACTTTTTCCACTATCCTCCCCTTTAATACCATTTCCAGTACAGTCTCCACCACAGGATCATTTCTGGTATGCCTTTGGACTTGAACTGCAGTCACTGGAATAATCTCGATCTGTGCACAATAAAAAATATTATCATCATGACTGGGTAGTATCCGACCAGCTGAGTTTATAAACATAGTGCAAATGCCGTCTTCCTCCCTCACAGGTTCCACCTTTATTAACTCCCTACGCAAAACTAAGCTAACCGTTGTCCCCCCCCCCCCCTTCTGCTGACGATTAATTTTCCGCAAAGAAGTCGACGAATGGTTGCCACCTTCGGGCGAACCCTAACATTGCCCCTCTCAAGGCAAAGTTAATTTTCTCCAAACAGAGAAAGCTAGCCATGTCAGATAGCCAGGTCTCCGACTTCAGGGGCTTTTGAGTCCCTCCAAGCTAATAATATCCGTCTCTAGGCTACCAGGGAAGCAAAGGCCAGAACATCTGCCTCTTTCTCCTCCTGGATGCCCGGATCTTCCGACACTCCGAAAATCACCACCTCTGAACTCGGTGCCACCCTTGTTTTCAACACCATGGACATGACATCTGCAAACTCCTGCCAGAATCCCCTAAGCTTTGGGCATGTCCAGAACATGTGGACATGGTTCGCTGGTCCTCCCGCACATCTTGCGCACCTATCTTCTACACCAAAGAACCTGCTCATCCGGGCCACTGTCATGTGAGCCCAGTGGACAACCTTAAACTGCATCAGGCTGAGCCTGGCACATGTTGTGGATGCGTTGACTCTACTCAGCGCGTCCGCCCAGAGACCATCCTCTATCTCTCCGCCCAACTCCTCTTCCCACTTGCGCTTCAGCTCCTCCGTCTGCGTCCCCTCTGACCACATGAGTTCCCTGTAGATGTCGGAGACCTTCCCTTCTCCCACCCACACTCTGGAAACTACGCTGTCCTATATCCCCCTTGGTGGTAGGAGCGGGAAGGTTGAAACCGGTCTAAACTAGGGTCAATAACTGAGTTGAAGTCCCCTCCCATGACCAACTTATGCGAATCCAGGTCCAGTATCTTCCCCAGCATCCTCTTTATAAACGCCACATCGTCCCAAGTTGGCGCATACACATTTACCAGTACCACCTGCACCCCCTCCAATTTCCCACTGACCATAATGTACCGGCCTCCCACATCTAAAACTATTCTTCCCACCTCAAACACCACTCGCTTGTTGATCAGGATCGCGACCCCTCTAGTCTTCGAGTCCAGTGCTGAGTGAAAAACCTGTCTGACCCATCCCTTCCTTAATCTAATCTGGTCAGCTACTCTGATGTGCGTCTCCTGTAGCATTACCACGTCCGCCTCAGTCCTCTCAAATGCGCGAACACGCGTGCCCTTTTGACCGGCCCATTTAGCCCTCGTACATTTCAGGTGATCAGCCTAGTTGGTGGACTCATCGCCACCCCCCCCACTTCGCCAATCAGCCATCCCCTTTCTTGGGCCAGTCTCCAGCCCGCGGCCCACGCCTCCACCGGCCCGCCCCCAGGCAGCCTCCGCCCCCGACCTCCTCTCTGTCCCTTAGCAAAAGTCCCTCCCTTGTCAGCAGAACATTTCCCCCCCCCTCCCGCCCCGAGTAACAGCACAAAGTAAATCGATCCCTTCGATAAGCCTAACATCTGCTCACCCCCCCCCCCCCCCCCCCCCCACTGCGCTTCCGTGAGCTAGCCCGCTCAGCTAGCTTGGTGGCCCCGCCCCTGGCACTGGGCACTGTTCCCTCCTTGAGATATTTTGGATGGCTCTTTTCCTTAGAAACACTTTTATTCCTTTCATGGATCTCAGTGTGTCTTTAAAAACACTACTGTACTTTTCCATTATTGTCTGTAAGTCCAACTTTGAATCAACTAAGCTTTTTACAGCAATTCAGTTCAGTTTAATCCTTTCCAGCCAATAGCAGCCAAAGAGAGCTGAAAACCTTCCTCGGACCACATGGAGTGGTAGCTCTGCAGTTTGTCCACTTAACTCAACTTTGACTGTGATGTAATCTCTCAGAGGCACTATTTCCTCAGTGTAGGTCCACAAGATCACATCTGGTGGCTTCAAAGGCAGGTGGTTCAGGTTTCGTTCATGGATGGTCTGAGGAATTAGGGAGACCTCGATTTTGATAGGTTGCCCATTCAGTTTTGGGACTACCCAAAAAATGGTGTGAGCCACCCTGGATTGAGAATACTTTCAGCTTCAGTTTTTCATCAGAATGAAGTGCTGGAGCTTCACTGTGGGAGGTGATGTTCTTTTCTTCCACATGGTGAATTTTCTTTGTTGAATTTGTTTACTTTCTTCCTTTAAATGAATTCTGTGTCTTTGTTTAAGCGTTCTTCTCTGGAGAAGTTATTTTACTCCAGCAAGCTCTTTCTGTTTGGCCAGTTCTGCCACAATTTTTACACTTGGGGCTGTCCTTACTTCAGCAATCAGCCCGTGAATGGTCCATTTTTGCACAGTGATGACACGCCTGTTGACGACCAACTTATGGATCCTTTCGCTTGCTCCGAGCTGAGGAGCCTCCTTAACCGCAAACTCCATTGCAACACTAATATCTAATGCAGTCTTCAAACTTGGATTTAGTTTCATCAATAATCTTCCTTGAATGGCTTCATTTTTTAAACCACACTGCAAACGATCTATAAATGTCCTGTCTCACGAGTCGCCAAATTGCCAAACCTTTGCAAATCGCTTGAGAGTTGCGGAAAACTGCGCAATATGTTCCCTTTCTAACTGATCCCTTCGCTGAAATCGCAACCTTACCATAATGACTAATGGCCTTGTTCCATAAGTCTTCTAATATTTTAACCAATTCTTGATAGGTCTTATCCCCAGGGCTCACAGGCTGAAACAAGCTTTGAAACAAATTGCTTCCAATTGTTCTTAGGAATGCGGGACTTCAATATCTTTTGAAATTTTATTGGCTAGAATGTAATAATGGAATCTTTCTGAGTATGGCTTCCAGTTCTCTGAGTCTTCATCCAATGGTGAGCCCATCTCGCCAAACTTTCCCGCCATTTTTAACGTTAGTGGAATGCTCTCCCAAGCTCCCTTAAATTAATGGCCTCGTTAAATGAAGTTGAATTACCAATTTGTAACAGCTTTAACTCACATCGCAAGCTGTGAGGAGGATCTTTTGTTCTCTGCCCTGCTCTACCTTGTACTGCATGTCGTGAGCTCTGCAGCCTGAACCCCTCAGAGTGCCGGTTTAACATCAGTGTGGCCCCTCCGTGTCGTGTTGGGTGTTCTGCTGCACAAATGATCCAACACGGCTGTAGATGGTACAACTCTGTTTTATTGTCTTAACAACGGTTACAACTAACTGTTGGCTTGGGTACGTGCTTCACCAGCTAACCTGTAGACCCAGCCCTATCACTATCTTAGTGAGGCACTCAGCACATGGACTACGTCTGAGTGGCACGCTGTGAGCTCTGTGCTCTGAACTATCTCCTGGTAGAATGAGCGGGAACTGTGGTGTTCCCTAGTTTATAGTGCGTGTGCTCCCACTGGTGATTGGCTGCGATGTTATGTGTGTGCTGGTTGGTCCAACTGCCTGTCCATCAGTGTGTGTGTGATTGCACCATGATATGCTGATCTGGATATCATGACATCCCCCCCTTTCACAGAGGATATGTGCCTACATGCTAATAAATAGAAATGTGTACTGAGTGCATCTGAGTGTGTGTGTGTGCAACATTTACAACATGTACATGAGGCTGAACTATATACAGAGGAAGGTGTCAGGTGCAACAGAGCAACGAGGTTGTACCAATAACAGAACAAATGCAATCAGCAAACGACAAGAGAAAACTTCTGGAACAATGAACGACAAGAAAAGAAACTCGTTAACAGTACTGTAAAACAATTCAGTGAGTCCAATGTTAACAGGCTCAAAAGTCAAGTCTCTTAGGTGGGCGACGAATTTGGGTTGACCGCCTCAAGGGTGGGTCAGGATCCACCGGCTGAGGAATGGGCCTTGCCACGGGCGAGAGAGGAAGAGGCAGAGTGGCAGGAAGCTCAACAAAGTCAACATCAGGGACAATAGGAGGGCGTGGCACCGGTGCATGATCTCGTAGCGAGCGCGGAACCTGACGAAGGGCCCGCCGATTACGGCGGTGAATGGAGCCATCAGGCATGCGAACCAGGAATGAGAGGGGAGCCACGTTGCGGAGAATCTCGGCCGTTGCCGACCAGCCACCCTTCGGTAGGTGTATGCGGACATTGTCTTCAGGCGCCAGGGCAGGAAGATCAGTCGCCCGAGCGTCATGTACCACCTTCTGCTGAGCACGCTGTTGTTGCATCCTTCGCAATACTGGAGCATGGTCGAAGTCAGGAGCATGAATGGACGGCACAGTGGTTCTGAGGGTACGACCCATCAACAGCTGGGCTGGCGAGAGGTCCGTGGACAGTGGGGCCGAGAGATAGGCCAGCAGGGTTAAATAGAAGTCAGATCCAGCATCAGCAGCCTTGCAGAGGAGCCGCTTCACAATGTGGATGCCCTTTTCCGCCTTGCCATTCGACTGAGGATGCAAGGGACTGGACGTCACGTGTGTGAAGTTGCATGAAGTGGCAAAGGAAGACCATTCTTTGCTCGAAAAGCAAGGCCCGTTGTCAGACATGATGGTGAGCGGAATTCCATGGCGAGCAAAGGTTTCTTTGCATGCCCGGATGACAGCTGATGATGTCGTGTCGTGCAGGCGTATGACCTCCGGATAATTTGAGAAGTAGTCAATCAGAATAATGTAGTCCCTGCCGAGCGCATGAAACAGGTCCACGCCCACCTTCGCCCAAGGGGGATGTGACCAACTCATGGGGCTGAAGGGTCTCAGTGGGTTGCGCCGGATGAAACCTTTGGCAGGTGGGGCAGCACCATGTTGGCGATGTCGTCGCTGATGCCCCGGCCAGTACACAGCCTCTCGGGCCCTCCGCCTGCACTTTTCAACTCCAAGATGGCCTTCGTGCAGTTGTTCGAGGACAAGCCGGTGCATGCTGTGTGGGATCACGATCCGGTCCAACTTCAAGAGGACACCATCAATGACGGCCAAGTCGTCCCGGACGTTGTAAAATTGTGGGCACTGCCCCTTGAGCCACCCTTCCGTCATGTGGCGCATCACATGCTGTAGAAGGGGGTTAGCCGCAGTCTCACGGCGAATGTGGGCCAGACGTGCATCAGTGGCCGGCAGATTGGCCGATGTGAAGGCTACTTGTGCGTCGACCTGACAAACGAACCCCTCCAAGTTGGGCGGTGTGTTGACCGCCCTGGACAGAGCACCTGCGATGATGAGATCCTTCCCCGGGGTGTAGACAAGTTGGAAGTCGTACCTCCGGAGCTTGAGCAGAATGCGCTGGAGGCGAGGGGTCATGGCGTTGAGCTCCTTCTGAATGATGCCGACCAGGGGGCGATGGTCGGTCTCCACAGTGAACTGCGGAAGACCATATACATAATCGTGAAACTTGTCGATGCCAGTCAACAGGCCTAGGCACTCCTTCTCAATCTGTGCATAGCGCTGTTCAGTGGGGGTCATGGCCCGCGACGCATAGGCGACCGGGGCCCATGATGCGGTGTCGTCCCGTTGCAGGAGTACCGCCCCAATGCCGGACTGGCTGGCGTCAGTTGAGATCTTTGTTTCCCGTGTGGTATCGAAAAACGCCAGTACCGGGGCGGTGGTGAGCTTGACCTTGAGCTCCTCCCATTCACTCTGGTGTGCGGGCAGCCACTGGAATTCCGTTGTCTTTTTGACCAGGTGGCGAAGAGCAGTCGTGTGCGAAGCAAGGTTAGGAATGAACTTCCCCAGGAAGTTGACCATCCCGAGAAAGCACAACACTGCCTTCTTGTCTGCCGGCTGCTGCATGGCTACGATGGCTGCCACTTTGCTGGTTGGTCCAACTGCCTGTCCATCAGTGTGTGTGTGATTGCACCATGATATGCTGATCTGGATACTCCCTTCCAATTTTGTCACAAAACCCTTACAGGTTCCGATGCTAGGTGTGGTTTCTGACCTTCTGTTAATCTGCTTGATTGATTGATCTGTTGAAGTTGCTCCACTCTTCTACATCAATGTTGAAGTCCTGACAGTCGAAGTTCAGCCTTTTCTAATTCTCCTAAAAAGTGTTTTTTTGTTTGATCTGTTCTTTGCCAGTTTCCTTCTTGAAACACTGGTGTATCTTTAGACTAACATGTAAAAGAAATAGATTGCAGATGCACGTGGGTTCAAGGCAACATTAACTGAGGTTGATTTAATGTAATCATGTAATTATTCGATAGGTCTTTAATGTACAAAGATTGGTACTAGACTTGGGCAAAAGCCCGTGACGTAGCCAATGACAGAAAGGCAGGAAAGTGGACGTGAAAAATGTCGAATCAGCCATGATCCTATTGAATGGAGGAGCAATTTCAGGGGGCCAAATGGCCGACTCCTGTTCCCTTTCTTATGGTTTTTATGGCCCTTATGTTGTGTGACTCGGTTCTTAAAGAAACATTGCATACAACTACAATAACCTACATATATAATAACTCCACCAAAGGACAATTAATGAATCAATAACATAAAATAAATGGAGATGCAGAGTTATGTTAAAGTGGACCATGTACTTTGGTTATTGTATTAAGTCGGGCAGAAAAACATTTCTAACTGTTGTGGTAAAAGCTGTATATTAATTCCTTCATGTTCTAAGATATTTTCAGAGATGACAGAATCCCTAAAGTGCAGAAGGAGGCCATTCGGCCCATCGAGTCTGCACCGACCCTCCAAAAGAGCACCCTACCCCACACACACATCCCCAACCGATCCTCGCCTAACATTTTGGACACTAAGGGGCAATTGATCGTGGCCAATCCGCCTAACCTGAACATATTTGGAATGCGGGAGAAAACCGGAGCACCCCGAGGAAACCCATTCGACATGGGGAGAATGTGCAAACTCCACACAGTCACCCAAGACCAAATTAAACTCAGGTCCCTTGCGCTGTGAGGCAGCAGTGCTAACCACTGTGCTACCGTGCCGCCTCATTTGACACGTTTTGCCTAATTGAAACATTGGGTTCTTGCTGTCCAGGTTAATAATCAACAACTGTTCAAAAGGCTTGATAATAATTTATGGCAAATGTTGTTTCTGTAAGTCCTTCTTGATTATAAATCTGTGGCGGGATTCTCAGACCCCACGCCGGGTCGGTGAATCGCCCGGGGCTGGCATCAATCCCGCCCCCGTCCCGAACTCTCTGCCCGCCAAGATTTGGCGGGGCGTGAATCGCGCCGCGCCGGTCGGCGGGACCTCGCGGCGATTTTCTGGCCCGCGATGGGCCGAAGTCCTGCCGTTGACAGACCTCTCCCACCTGCGTGGATTAAACCACCTACCAGACCGGCGGGATTGGCGGCGCGGGCTGGCGCCGAGGTCCGGGGGGGGGGGGCATGGGGCGATCTAACCCCAGGGGGTGCCCCCATGGTGGCCTGGCCCGCGATCGGGGCCCACCGATCGGTGGGCGGGCCTGTGCCGTGGCGGCACACTTTTTCTTCCGCCTTCGCCATGGTCTCCACCATGGCGAAGGTGGGAGAAGAGACCTCCTCCGCTGCGCATGCGCCGGTATGACGTCAGCAGCCGCTGACGCTCCGGCGCATGCGCGGACCTATGCCAGTCGGCGAAGTCCTTTCGGCCCCGGCTGGCGTGGCGCCAAAGGCCGTTCACACCAGGCGGCGGATGGGAACCACTCCGGCGCGGGCCTAGTCCCTCAATGTGAGGGCTTGGCCCCTTAATGTGCGGAGACTTCCGCACCTTTGGGGTGGCCCGACGCTGGAGTGTTTCATGCCACTCCAACACGCCGGGACCCCCTGCCCCGCCGGGTAGGGGAGAATCCCGGCCCAGGTTTCGATAAGTGACTGAGAATGAATGAGCCCATGACACCAAAGTCATCCTGTGCATTATTATTTTGACACGCTGATATTGAATCTCTTTCTCTCTGAAAGCATCAATGTGTTTATTTCAAACAGGATAGCACTTCCAATTAAAATGAAAAATGATCTCACATGAACCTTAAGCATTGTTCGATTGCATGATGTTGTTGTTATGTTATGTAATTTGGAATAACACAAGCTGCCACTTGATGCAGTTTTGAGTAAAAGATGCTCCAGACTTTGAAGTGAGTTCAATGTGTTTTATTGAACTATTACCACAGTTCTCAATGAGTTCGACTTTCTTCTAGTCTAAATGTCTAACTGAACCAGCCTTGCTCTAAGCCACGTGCTGGGGTGTGATGCTGAGGATACACCCTGTCTCACTCTGTAGATGTCGGACTGTGGAAAGAGGCGGGGTGTGAGTGCCTCATCCCGTTTATAGTGAGATACCACTCCTGAGTGTCCTGACTGCTCATTGGTCGTGTCCTATTCTATGTTTGCATATCATGACATCGCGCCTTTTTAAAAATGTTTTGTTGGCGTATGTGAATGTATTTACATGTGAATGAGTCTGTCTAACGTGACTGATGGAGGACAACAGAACAGAGCAAACGTTCACAAGTCCAGTCTCTGAGGCTTGCGTCTGATCCTGGTCAACCGCCGGAGAGGTGGCGGAGGGGACAACGGCACCTTGACAGGCGCGGTGGAAGCCTGACTGGTGGCCTCGTAGTGCGAGGTATCAGGAGGTGGCAATTCAACATATGGAAATGGAGGAGAAAGTGGTTGCGGGCAGGCAACTTTGCGCAGTGCCCGTAGACTCCTTCGCACAATGGAGACATCAGCCATACGTACAACATAAGAGTGGGACGCAGCCTGTCGAACAACGATAGCCGGGGCAGACCACCCACCATCCGGTATCTTGATCCTGACAGTGTCTGCCGGGGCTAGCATGGCCAGATCGGTGGCATGGGCATCATAGCACTGCTTTTTATGGTCTCTGAGCTGCTGCATCTTCTGCAGGTGTATGGCTGGAAGCGTCATCCGCAGGTCCCTGTTCATCAGGAGTTGAGCCGGCGACATGCCAGAGGACAATGGAGTCACCCTGTATGCGAGCAGTGCAAGGTGTATGTTGGAAGCAGAGTCCGTGGCCTTGCAGATGAGCTGTTTCACAATGTGCATCCCTTTCTCGACTTTTCCATTGGACTGCGGATAGTGCGGACTGGAGGTGACATGCTGGAAATTGTAAGACCTGGCAAACGTGGACCATTATCGACTGGTAAAGCACAGGCCATTGTCGCTCATGGCGGTGATTGGGATGCCATGCCTTGAGAACGTCTCCTTACAGGCTTTGATGACGGTCCGAGAGGTGAGGTCGGGAGCTTCAGCACCTCAGGGTAATTCGAGAAATAGTCGATGATCAATACGTAGTCGCAACCATTTGCATGAAAGAGGTCGATGCCAACCTTGAGCCACGGAGAGGTCACTATGTTATGCTGTTGGAGCGTCTGCTTGTTCTGTGCTGGCTGGAACCGCTGTCAGGTAGCACAGTTCAGGACCATGTTCGTGATATCCTGGCTGATGCCGGGCCAGTTGACAGCTTGCCGGGCTCTGCGTCTGCACTTCTCGACGCTCAGGTGTCCCTCATGAATCTGGTGCAGCACCAAGCTCTGGAGACTGAGCGGAATGACAATCCTGTCCAGCTGAAGAGGATACCATCAATCACCGTCAGGTCATCCTTCACATTGTAAAATTGTGGGCACTGCCCTTTCTGCCAGCCATTGGTGAGGTTGTGGATGATGCGCTGCAAGAGGGGGTCTTTGGCTGTCTCATCACGGATGAGAACTACCTTCTCATCTGTCGCCGGGAGAGTGCTAGCACACAGCTGCACCTGCGATTCAATGTGCTGGATGATCTCCAGCGGCTCACTGGGCGAGGTGACGGAGTGGAACAATGTATCAGCGATGATGAGCTCCTTGCCAGGTGTGTACACCAAGTTGAAGTCATACCTCTTAAGTTTAAGCAGGATTCTCTGCAACCGAGGCGTCATGTCGTTCAGGTTCTTCTGGATGATGTGGACCAGAGGCCTATGATCCGTCTCGACAGAGAATGTCGGCAGGCCGTAGACATAACCATGAAATTTGAAGATGCCGGTGAGAAGACCCAAGCACTCCTTCTCAATCTGTGCAAATCTGGTTTCAGTGGGCGTCATCGTCCTTGATGCGTAGGCTACTGGTGTCCAGGATGATGTGTCATCTCGTTGAAGCAACACCGCACCGATGCCATCCTGACTCGCATCTGTGGATATCTTTGTCTCCCGGTCCAGGTCGAAGAATGCCAGGACTGGTGCAGTGGTGAGCTTGGCTTTCAGCTCCAGCCACTGTCTGGTGTACCTCCTGCCACTCAAAGGCAGTTGACTTTTTCACCAGGTTGGGTAGGGCCGTGGTGTGTGTGGCCATGTTTGGAATGAACTTGCCCAGAAAATTGACCATACCCAAGAAGCGCAGCACCGCCGTTTTGTCCTCAGGGACCTTCATCGCCTCGATGGCCTTGATTTTGTCAGTGTCCGGGCGCACACCATGCTGTGAGATCTGGTCGCCTCGGAACTTGAGCGTCGAAAACAACATTTGGACCTTTTAACTTTAGGCCGTTGGCATGTACACGGCGGAATACCTTCTGGAGATGGGACACATGTTCTTCAGAGGTCATGGACCATATGATGATGTCGTCCACGTACACACAAACCCCTTCAATGCCTTCCATCATCTGCTCCATGATTCGATGGAATATCTCCAATGCCGAGATGATGCCAAATGGCATGCGATTGTCGCAGTATCTGCCAAAAGGCGTGTTGAAGGTGCAGAACCTTCTGCTGGACTCTTCCAGCTGGATTTGCCAAAATTCCTGTGATGCATCCAATTTGGTGAAGAAGCGCGCGTGTGCCATCTCACTCGTGAGTTCCTCCCGCTTCGGGATGGGGTAGTGTTCCCGCATGGTATTCTTATTGAGATCCTTGGGATCAATGCAGATGCGCAGATCCCCCGAAGGCTTCTTTACGCACACCATCGAGCTGACCCAGTCAGTCGGTTCGGTGACCTTGGGTATGATGCCTTTTTGCTGAAGATCCTTGAGCTGTGCCTTCAGGCGCTCTCTCAGTGGAACAGGGACACGTTGTGGTGCGTGGACCACTGGCTTGGCATCAGGTCGTAGCAGAATCTTGTATCGATATGGCAGCGTGCCCATCCCGTTGAACACATCTGGATACTGGGCGAGGATGTCGTCGATGCCGGCCTGAAAATCTACATTGGAGGATGTTGTGGTGTAAACCCTTCGAATGAGGTTCAGCTGCTTGCCGGCGTGTGCACCTAGTAGGGATGCCCTGTTCGGCTTAACAATTTCAAAGCGTAACCGTGCTTGTGTGTGTCGGTTGGATACGTGCAGATGGCAGGATCCCAGTGCCGTGATGGCATTCCCGTTGTAATCCAGGAGCTTGCAGGCAGCTGGAAGGACTGCGGGGGGCTTCTTAATGCGTCTGAAGTTTGCCTGTGAGAAGAGGTTGGCAGAAGCATCTGTGTCCAGCTTGAACTGGATGGGGCAGCGGTTGACCTTCATCACTGCTCGCCATTCGTCCTCGGAATCCACAGCTAGGATTGATTGGACGTGCGATGAGTCTGGTGTGGCATATTCACATGTTGTAATAATGCCCAAATGGTAGGCGTTGTCCAGGCATTCATCAGCTGGATCCGTTGCACTGCCGGGATCAGAATCCTGTAGGCGTTGTTGCACACTCCGGATGCGCCATCTTCGGAATTGGGAGCGCTGGCTCATGACTGGTGGTGCAGATCTGCACAGGGCTGCACGGTGGCCTGGCTTCCCACAGTTTAAACAGCATCTGCCTCTTGCAGGGCAGTGTTTCTTTAAATGGGCGGTGCCACAGTTCGAACACGTCATGACGTCGGCGTCCTTACGCTCCGTGCGCCGTTGCACATGCGAGTGATTCTCAGACATCTGCACCTGCGCAGTGCGGGTTTCGGCCGCTTCGTTATCCCGTTCGCATCACGCATGCGTCGGGCCCCAGGAGGAGTGCGCGAAATGGCCGCTTTCGTCAATGTTGAGGAGCTGCATCCGGGAGATGGCCTGCACACTTTCCACCTCGTGGGAGGATAGTCTATCATTTTCTGCCGCTTTGTACTGTGAATAATGATTTTCAGCATGTTCATGCACTGTGCATGTTTCTATCGCGACTGGCAGGGTCATATGCTTGATCTTCAGTAACTACTCTCTCAGAGGATCAGAGTGAACTCCAAAAACGATTTGGTCTCTGATCATGGAGCCAGTGATATCACCGAAGTTGCAGGATTGTGCTAGTAATCTAGGGTTAGTTAAATATGAGGTGAAGGATTCGTCTTTACCTTGCAATCGCTGCTTGAATATGTAGCGCTCAAAGATTTTGTTGGTGTCCACCTCACAGTCGCTGTCAAATTTGTCCAGGGTGCTCTGAAACTTTGTCTTGTCCTGGTCTTTGGCGAAGTGAAAGGAGGTGAATATTTCCAAGGCGTGATCACCCGCTGTGGTGAGGAAAAGAGCTATCTTCCGTGCATCAGACGCATCATTGAGGTCTGATGCTTCGACGTAAAGCTGAAATTTCTGCTTGAATGTCTGGCAGTTGGCACTGAGATTGCCGGAGGTCCTGAGCTGGTGAGAAGCCTGAATCTTTTCCATTGTGCCGGTATACATTCGCTGGTCGTCACGGATCTTGCTGAGTTGAACTAACTAGATTGATCAGACTCCTGGTACCATTATGTAATTTGGAAAAACCCAAGCTGCCACTTGATGCAGTTTTGAGTAAAAGATGCTCCAGACTTTGAAGTGAGTTCAATGTGTTTTATTGAACTATTAGCACAGTTCTCAATGAGTTTGACTCTCTGCTAATCTAAATGTAGTAACTCAGTCTAACTGAACCAGCCTTGCTCTAAGCCATATGCTGGGGTGTGAGTGCCTCATCCCTTTTATAGTGAGATACCACCCCTGAGTGTCCTGACTGCTCATTGGTCGTGTCCTATTCTATGTGTTCATTAGCTGCATGTTTGCATATCATGACAGTTGTTTATAGGTCTATATAAAAGTCAGAATCTGCCAGGAGTCTGACTCTCTCACAGCACGTGTTAAACAGTTGAGCGTTTGCCCAGCACAGATGCTCAGCATGTTGTGAAAGGCTTTATCTGTCAGGATGTTCACTTCCTCTCTTTTTACCTGCCTTGCTAAAAAGAGGAAGGCTTATTTTATTGGAGGACATAACTTATGCCTTGATCTAATGGGGCCGTTGACAAATGAGGCAGCAGGAACCCCAAATTTCCCTGTTAAAGGACGGGCATAGGCCATGATGCAGGTCCAGAGCATAGTATTAATCCTTTGATATCTTCTTAAAATTGTAACATGATCCCTTACTTTTTTTAATGTCCGGTGCCATCCAGAGACTACCCCCTCCATGAGATGGGTACAGTGCACCAATCTTGGAGCCTCTAGGGGTAGGAGAGCCTGGTATTGAGGTGCCCACCATTGCTATTCACAAAAGGCAACTCCATCCTGTTAGATTTTTGGTAGGCATGAGGCATTAGGAGTTAGGAGAACCTCCTTGCAGCACAGTGCATTTGGTTCTGGGCACTGCACCTCAAGGAGAATGTATTGGCTTTGGAGGGTTCTACTTGATTTAAAAAAAAACTTCATTCTTGGGATCTGCACTGTAGATTCACCAGAATCACACCGGAGCTAAAAGGTTTCAATTGTGTGGGCTGTCTGTACAGTGGTTCTTTGCATTCTCTTCAGTACAGGAGATTAAGGAGTGATATAACTGAGGCGTTTGAGATGATTAGGTTGACAGGATAGATGGAGAGAAACTTCAGAGAGTCGTGAACACAGCCCAGTCCATCACACAAACCTGCCTCCCATCCATTGACTCCATCTACACTTCCCGCTGCTTGGGGAAAGCGGGCAGCATAATCAAAGACCCCTCCCACCCGGCTTACTCACTCTTCCAACTTCTTCCATTGGGCACGAGATACAAAAGTCTGAGAACACGCACAAACAGACTCAAAAACAGATTCTTCCCCACTGTTACCAGACTCCTAAACGACCCTCTTATGGACTGACCTCATTAACACTACACCCTGTATGCTTCACCCGATGCTGGTGTTATGTAGTTACATTGTGTACCTTGTGTTGCCCTATTTTGTATTTTCTTTTATTTCCTTTTCTTTTCATGTACTTAATGATCTGTTGAGCTGCTCGCAGAAAAATACTTTTCACTGTACCTCGGTACACGTGACAATAAACAAAACCCAAATCCAAATCTATCAGTTCTGGCAGTGGCAGGAATATATCAGTTGCCACTGCCAGGACTGCTGGAAAAGAAAGGACCCCAGGCCTTGGATCCCCAGAGCAGATAGGTCGGAGGTCTTGGGTCAGGAGGATTTGGGTAGTTCAGGAAAGAAGTTGTGGGGAGTGGATGGAGGGGGCAGTGTTTATGGGAGGGAGCAGGTAGGAAGGAAGTTGGGTGTAATGACCCTCACGAGGCACACGGGACAACCCAATTTAACTCCCCTGCAAAGGCCCATCAGCAGGGATTCATAGAATCATCTCTTAAAAGCCGGCCCGGATTGGGACCAACATGATCGGTAATCCCTGTTGGGATCTTTGCGCTGTATGTTGCGTTTTCTTTCAGCTGAAACTAAATTGCCATTTGGATTTACCTTCCCGGATGGCCTGAGCTTTTATACTGAGGTTTCAACATAAGGGGCGGTGCCCCGTATTTGCAAAGAGCAGCACCAGATGAGTGACCTCACCCCACCCCTCCTTCCTTCCCACTCTTTGAACACTTAAGGCAAAATATCAGTCTTCCCGTTCGCCCTCTGCTGTCCATGCCAAACATTTAAATTGACTCATGACAAGTCTAATTGACACTTAATTATTCATTTAAATATGGCGGGTGGGTGGGCTGCCAATTTTGGTCCCCATTCCGCCCGCTGTGTTTTATGGGTGGGTTGTGGGTGGGCTGAAGATGGCGGGATGGACACCCACCCCACTGTACTTGTCCCCCTCCATTTTATGTGACCCCCTCCTCTATTTTACATGCCCCTCTCCCCTACCCCATTCCCTGCAGGAAACATGCCTGCTGGGGGCATATATTTATTGGCAAAGAGCAAACTCTTGGGCTGGGGAAACTGAAATTAATAACTGGCTGCCAGTTGTTAGATTCCACCTGTACTACTGGGAGGGTCACTGATTAATACAAATCTTGACCAGCTTGAGGGTTACCAACTCTGTGGCAGATCTCAGGATGGCTGCAGATTGAGTGAGAGGGAACACAACCCCTCAAAAGTGGATTGGAGGAGGGGAGCCAGTGGAGGAGGGAGATAGATCCTTTACCCCCAGGAGGAAGGTGCCCACCTTGTCCGCCTGTCGCTCACTCCTATAGCAGTGGGCGCTGCCCTTTCTCGCCTCTTCTCTTCCTCTCCTGCAGACAAAGGGTGTCATGATATCCACATCAGCATATCATGGTGCAATCACACACACACTGATGGACAGGCAGTTGGACCAACCAGCACACACATAACATCGCAGCCAATCACCAGTGAGAGCACACGCACTATAAAACAGGGAACACCACAGTTCCCGCTCATTCTACCAGGAGATAGCTCAGAGCACAGAGCTCACAGCGTGCCACTCAGACATAGTCCATGTGCTGAGTGCCTCACTAAGATAGTGATAGGGCTGGGTCCACAGGTTAGCTGGTGAAGCACGTACCCAAGCCAGCAGTTCATTGTAACCGTTGTTAAGACAATAAAACAGAGTTGTACCATCTACAGCCGTGTTGGATCATTTGTGCACCAGAACACCCAACCCGACAAAGGAGACTTCCTGGCAATTGCTGATGACTAAATGCTCCCTTTTTGCCTGGTGACTCTTGGAAAGTATCCAATACGATAGTGTGGCACAGCACTTCCCCAAACAGTGAAATCCCCAAACACAATGCAGGATAAATGTTTCTGGTGTTGGTGAAATTAAACAGAAGGCCCAGAAAATGCCTTGATGTGTTTCAGAGGATTCTTTTCAAACTGCCAGCAGCAAGTGAAGAGTAGAAGGTGATTCAGACCTTTAACTACCATTCAAAACCCTCTGCAATAATTCATCTCCCTCCAATCAGCTGATTGTTGTTAGGAGAGGACATTGAGGTCAAGCAGTATCCACAAAAAGAAAGTGCTATGCAGCATTGTTAATGAGCTCTAGTTTGCAATTTAAGTGGCAATCAGGCGACCTTCTCAGCGTCAGTTTCTAAGACATGCTTGGCCCTGTTACCAAGATGGCATCGCGAGTTAAACACAGGTTGAAATGACATTTCAGCGTCAGGCCCCACCTTGGCCATCTCAAAAACACTTAAGCACTGAAAGTAGCCAGGGAAAAATCAGCTCCTGAAGTTGTGAAGTTTGTTACCTTATTAACACGTAACTCTGGTACAAACAAGCCTGCAAACAAATGATTAATTTGTGTCATTTGATCAAAAGGTTTCCTTGGTTGAATTAGAAGCAGCGTTCTTTTGATGTGGAATAAGTAGTTTATTCCACTGCATGGATCTTGTTTGTAAAAGCGTCATGCAAATTAGATAAATGCAAAATATTGCAGATGCTGGAAATCTGAAATAAGAACAGAAAATTCTGCAAACACTTAGCAGGTCTGGCAGCATCTGTGAAGAGTCCGTATGATCCTTCTTCAAATTAGATACATCTGTGGGGATATGTGATGTTCTGGGTAACATTTGAGGAGGTTCCTCAGTGCCAATGAGGACTCGCTGAAACTATCGTGTATTGTCGGTAGTTAGCTGCAACGATATTGATATATCGACATTCACCAATGGTGGATCAAACCACAATGGGTGTGGAACCTTCTGCACATAGATGTTACGATATTTATTCACTTATTGTGAATACGTATGAGTTTCTTCTCACCACATCAAAGGAGCTAAGTCTTTGTCCTTTCTTACAGCAGAAAGCACTTGAGGTCAAGCAGTGGTGAGGAGCTGTCAATCATAGCAAGAGCACAGGGTCGCAGGTTTGAGTCCCCGCTGGGTCACTGTCTGTGCGGAGTCTGCACGTTCTCCCCGTGTCTGCGTGGGTTTCCTCCGGGTGCTCCAGTTTCCTCCCACAGTCCAAAGATGTGCAGGTTAGGTGGATTGGCCATGCTAAATTGACCTTAGTGACCAAAAAGGTTAGATGGGGTTATTGGGTTTCGGGGATAGGGTGGAAGTGAGGGCTTAAGTGGGAGGTGTAGACTCGATGGGTCGAATGGCATCCTTTTGCATGGTATGTTCCATGTTCTATGTTCTATAAATAAACAATCCACCAAGCAGCTGTATCTGAATCATTAAACAGTTAATCACAGGCTAGTGAAAGGTATTTCTCTGTGAAAGTGAACAGAAGTTTTGCAGTTCAAAGGACCTCAGGGGATTTGAAGTTTTTCCAAGTGTTGCAGGCTTTCAAGGAAGCTTCTCATAATAATAATAATCTTTATTGTCACAAGTAGGCTTACATTAACACTGCAATGAAGTTACTGTGAAAAACCCCTAGTCGCCACATTCTGGCACCCGTTCGGGTCCACGGAAGGAGAATTCAAAAGATCCAATTCACCTAACAAGCACATCTTTCGGGACTTGTGGGAGGAAACCGGAGCAGCCGGAGGAGACCCACGCAGACAATGGGAGGTGCAGACTCCGCACAGCCAGTGACCCAGGCGGGAATCGAACCTGGGACCCTGGTGCTGTGAAGCACCAGTGCTAACCACTGTGCTACCGGGCTTGTAACAGCTATTGTTTTAAAGGCTACTGTCTGAAGGAGCCAATGTTAGAAAAGGGGACGTGTTTCTCTACATGATTCCTTGCTGGATAGCTCATCAGCTGTCAGGAAGAGCAGTTCCAGCTGAGAGGGCCACATCAGAATTTTAAAAAGTCCGACCAGGAGGATGCTGTTCAGCAGAGGACTGCCTGAGATCACCTTGCAAAGGGTGATCTTCAGATTGACCAGGGCTGGAAGAGGCAGACCAGACACAGGAACCCCATCCCGGGGGGGCAGAGTCCCAGGGTCAACCGCTCATCCACTGCCGGAGCCCACCCAACCCCCAGGACCCTTATGGGTCACCCCCCCCCCCCCACTCCCCCCTCTACAGCCTGGCAGCAGTAGAGGGGCTCATTCCCAGTGCCCTGACCCCCCTATCCCCCTGGAGCTTCATTGTGCCAGGAACTGGTTTCACTGCCGTGGTGTAGGTGCTAACCACTGTGCTACCATGCCACCCGCCCAATGCCTTCTTTGATCTGATGAAGTAAATGGGTTTTGCAATATTTCAGTGTTTACTGAATGTTTTTAAGCTAACTTAGCTCCCCCTCCCAAAACAAAAATGCCTTTCTGAGGTAGTCTGCAATTCGGCTGTAATTCACGCCACATGGTGATGTGCTGCCTATTGAAGAGTTAATACCACTGATGTTGGGATGTCACCATTAAGTGGTCATTAATTCAGTATGCTGCCACCTCACCTAAATAAATGCCCTCCCCTCTTCCAAGGTAACTATTGGTGAGACCAGAGGATTTCCCACCACTTTCGCTGCTCTTTAGCGGAGTAAGCCCATCTACAGCTTTCTTACTGGTAATCTCTCAAGTCAACATGGTCCCGAGCCTTCAAGTGCTACCGGCTCCCAATAACTTGCTTTAATTACACTTATCCAGTTTTCTACAGTTAAGCTCTTATTCCTAAATTTAGAAACTATACTCTGAAACTAAAAAGTATGTTCTAAAACGTATGAACCATGAATGAGATCTTTGCAACATTAGTAACAGCGATGGAAGATTGTATCTCCTTCCAATTTCAACAAGCCTCAACTTTATCACCAATGGGGTGACTGTTCCTTCTGGTTCCCAAGCCAGATAGGTTCAGACCATTGACATCTCCTCCCTGTAGTGATCTGCACATCTGTATACACACTAGGGGTTAATGTAAATACACTACAACTAAGTAATCACTAGAGGGAGCACTAGAGATGTATAAATAAGCAGACGAAAGCCAGGGCCTCACTCTTCACAGGAACGGCAGCTAGTGGCAGGACACAGACAGACAGCTCACATGTAACATCTAGTACAAGGTCTGGAGAGAGAACAAACTTACTTAATAAAGCATCTGCTTCAACTGGAAGACTACGAGCTTTATTCAGACATAAGAAATAATATACTCCATACAACTAACATCATCCAAAATGCTTAGGAGGCATAAAATAGCAGACACAACCTCAGAATTCAGACTACTTCATAATGAGTAAACTATGCTGCTTTGTGAGCAAGTTTGTTTTTCCAATATGGGGCATACTTTGAACAAAATGAGAGTGCACCTCCCTGTACCCTACTTTAAGTCCAGGGTTTTTATATAGTTCATTGTAACGTCAATGGATCATTAACCAAGAGGTTCCGAATTGAAATCCCACCGTGGCAAGTTGTAAATCTGACTCAATAAATCAGGTCATTGTTAGGCATGGCAGCACCAAAGAGAAAAGAAATGACAAGAAAATCTAGCAAATTGTTGTTAGAACCCTAACCAGTTCAGAGAAGGGAACCTGCCACCCTACCCAGCCTAGCTCATACCAGATGCCAGTCTAACAATACATGCATGCCCTCTGAAATGGTCAAGTCAGCCATTCAGCTGTACAGAAATTGCTTCAAAAAGAATTCCCACAACCACTGCTTTCTGAGGGTAATGAGGGATGGGTTATAAATGTGGCTTTTACCGGCCACATCCTGAAAACAAGTAGAGAAAAGAATGTTAACACCCTTGGAGTTAGAGACAGATTGAGTTTTAAAAATATATATTGTCTCAAGCTTTTCCCCTGAAGTCAAGGGTTCTGATTCACAATTCCAAACTTGTCATATTTGTCAAACAGATCATTGACGGTTTAATGAATGCCATAAATTTTCTGCAATCAAGACTGTCACAGTAAGTGCACAATTCATTCTCAGGCTGCCCGATCTCAGCAGAACAGATTCTGGGTGTATTTTGCTTCACAATCTATCTACATGATAGTTACAGTTGTTGTCGGTCTGTGCTCTGAATTTGTTGAATTGTCTTTTTTTTTGCTTTGTTACTTGTAAGCTCCAGTATTATTAGCTTATTTCTCGCCAAATGGCAGATCCTTAAGTCAATCCAATACTAGAGGCTGATAATTGACTTTTTTTTTACATTAAAATATCTGGGGCTGGATTCTCCGCAGCCCAACACCGAAATCGCGTTTGGCGCAGGGACGGAGAATCCACTTTCACGCCAAAGTCAGGCCCAGCACCAGTCGGGCGATTCTCCGGGGCCAGAGAATCGGCGTGATTGCGGAGTATGCTGCGCGGCTAGGGGCCCATTGACATAGGCCCGCTCAGCGATCCTCCGCTCCTGACCGGCCACGTTCCCAATGGTGTGGAACTAACCACCAGTCGGGATGCTGGATTGGCGGCTGCAGATTCTGTCCGCGGCCGCCGTGGTGGGGGGGGGGGCGGGGGGATCGGACACCGGGGGAGGGGGCCTTATAGGCAGCCGGGGAGTGCTTGTGCGCGGTTAGATGCTCGGGCGTGCGGCCGATCGGAGGGGGCCTAATTTTTGCGCCTGGCTCCGCGGTCCAAGTCTGCCATGGAGCTCAGCGCGGCCGCTGGAGGCCATCGGTGTGCACATGCAGACTCCAAACCGGAAGTGCGGGGGCCCGTATCCACAGCTAAAGCTGCGAGATTTACTCCAGGTCCCTGCCAGCCCCCTGCAGGACATTGAATTAGCTGTCCCTTTTTTACAGGAATCTCTGGAGTAAAACTCCAGCGTTTTTATGCCGGCGTGGGGGACATAGTCCCATTTTGGGAGAATCCAACCCCTGATCTAAGGTGGAAAAGCATAAAGGACAAAGTGATCGGCTCACTGGAAACCTCCTTGCAAACAAGGACATCAATTTTCTTTTATGAGGGAAGAATTGAAACTAGCTTTTGGAGCTAAAAGTTTCAGCTTTCCCAGTTCCAATTTATCTTAAATATTTTATACACAAATGTATTAGGTTATCCTGGGCTCAGTGTTAGCACCTCGGAGTCAGGAAGTGGTGTGTTCAAGCCCCACTCTGTGGTGATATACATCACTATAAGTACACAAAGGGTTAATGTACATTCACTACACCTAGCTAGACACGAGAGGGAACACCAGAGACATGACACACAGACAGTCAACCAATAGGTCAGTAAGATAGGACACGACCAATGGGCAGTCACGATACACACAGAGGTGACACTACCACAGGGGGGCATTACACCAACCCATATAAAAGGGCGCATCACACATGTTCAGTCTCTTTCCAGTGGAGACTCTCAGTGAGTACAGACACAGGGTTGATTGAACATCACTCCCACCACGTGGATTGTAGCAGACTGGTTCGTCAGTCTGAGTAGCTATAGCAGGATTAACAATAGCGTTGAATCCAAGTAGGAGAATCGTTAACAGTAATAAATGTGTTAAAGCTATCTCCAAGTCTGAACCTTCCTTTGTCAGTGTGCACATCAAGGAAGCAGCTTATGCAACGTCGAGAGCATAACAAACACACTCTAGACACTTGGTCACAGAATCTAGGCTGACACTTCAGTGCAGTGGTAGTGCTGCACTGTCAGATATGCAATCTTTCAGATGGAATGTGAAACTTAAATTGGGAATCTGGGGCGGAGGAGAAAGAGTTGGCTATTTGGCCCTTTGAGCCTGCTCCGCTGAGGCACGAGGGGGTTTCTGGCCCTTCCCGCTGGTGGGATCTCCAGCACCACCAAAGTCGACCTCTCACAGTGGTGCTGCCAGTGAGCAATGCCTGAAGACACCCCCGGCGGCCGATGGTAAGCTGCCTCCACCACGGTAATCAGGCTATGGGGTCGGGGCCGGAAAATCTCAGCCACAGTATTTCTCTCACAAAGGTGAGAAAGATTTGATTGGATTCACCGCCCCGCGACGCCCGAAGCACGTTTTCCCGATGGGACGGAGAATCGACAGTGGGGGGAAAATCTGAACAACAATGCTCCTACCAACCGCTGGTGCCGGGATCGAGGTTCACGATCGCGCACCAGCAGGAGGATGTAAATTATTATTCCATTTGGATCCATTTAGCGGGCCCGGCGCCAGAGTCTCCAGCCCTCTGTGATTCTCCGGTCCCTCGGGCCAGGAATCACGTGGGCGTGGATTAATCCTGGTATTTACCAGCGTCGCCCTGACATGGTGGACATTGGAGTGGGCCCAGGGGCTAACCCCTTAAGGGAGTTGACTTTCGGTCTATCAGAGGGCTACCCTTCCCCCCCCTTACAGTGCACTACCCGCCCGTCCCTTTTCTACCAGACTGTTCCACATCCCTCCAGGGACCTCCTTAATAGGGAGACCGCCCAGGGACCCCATGAATAGGGAGACCCCCCCCCCCCCGGGACCCCATGAATAGGGAGACCCCCCCCCCCAGGGACTCCATGAATAGGGAACCCCCCCCCAGGGACCCCATAAATATGGAGACTCCATCCCAGAGACTCCATGAATATGGAGACCCCTCCACCCCAGGACCCCACGATTAGTGAGAACCCCTCCAGGACTCCCGAATGAAACGGACCCCTAAAGGAATCCCCTAACTAAAGGAATCCCCCACAGGACCCCCTGAAAAAAAAAAACCCATACAGGGACCGTCTGATTCGAGGGTCATTTGGGACATTTAAGCGACTCTTAGACAGGCACATGGACAGTAGTAAGTTGAAGGGGTGTAGGTTAGGTTGATCTTAGATTAGGATAAATGGTCGGCACATCATCGTGGGGTGAAGGGCCTGTACTGTGCTGTACTGTTCTATGTTCTATGAGAACAGCTATGACTTGTGTTACAACCCCGCAGATCCATTAGCTGCAAGCCATTCATGATTTTCTAGTAGTGGGCTGTGATTGACAGCTTCCACAAACCAGCTGCAGCCTTGGTTCATTGATTTCCCTTCATGGACATGTGACTCAAGTGCTGAAACCCCAATGTTAACAAACATCAACCACATCAAAGAGCGATAAGTGTATTGCAATCACATGCTTGAGTGATTGGAATGCACTTAGTGCTTGGAATGGTGGCCCGATAGCAGGATTCCCTCGGGAATCCCTCATATTCTTCACCATGCATAGATTTTCAAGGCAAGTGATGTGGAATTGCATCCAGATTACGCTTCCAGGGGGGTTCCTAAATCGGTTGCAATTCTCCTCCGGAGGAGAACATAGGGCTGGATTCTCTGATTTTGAGGATAAATCCGGAGGAAGTGTCTGGTTCTAAGATTTAAAAATTAGCGAGGCCCCAGCACCGACCGTTGTACCGGTGAGGGGCTAGCAGCCGTGCCATGTACAACACATGCCCTTTACAAAATAATCAGCCAGAGAATTGCCGGGTGCTTGGCCGCGTGGGGACCTGAACTGCTAGCTAGTGCCCCCCTGGACACCGCCTTTCCCCCTCGGACACCCACTCGCCACCGCCAGATCACGCCCCACCAATCTCCCCAGCCCTTACCGAAGTCCCCCCGGCCAGCGACACGGCTTCCCCATCCCTCCCCACGACTGTGGCGGCGCTGGACACAGTCCGCAGCCATCACGCCGGGTTCATGAAAACTGAGAGCACACGTGTCCCGCACCGTCGTGATCTTGGCTCATTGGGTAACGTCCTGAGGCCGTCCCAATGGCGTGCGGCGTACTCCCCAATGACGCCATTTTGGAGGGGGGGGGCATTTTGAAAACAGGCGCCGCCCCGATTCGATCATAAAAAGGGACTCCCCGTCCGATCGCTGATTATGAAATCGGCGCCAGGGAACGGAGAATCCCGCCCATAGTCTCCCAGGCGGAGAACTCACCCCTCCATGTTTGAGGTAGAGCAGCAGAGTTCTCACGGGTGCCCTGGCCAATATTTATCCCTCAATCAACATCACAATAAAACCCACAAGATTATCCGGTCATCATCACAGCACAGTTTGTGAGATCGCGCTGTGCGAAAACTGACTGCCACGTTTCTGACATTGCACCGTGACTACATTGTAAAGGACTGCTGCCTGCATTGACGTGCCTGGTTGTTAGTGCTTGCCTGATTGCAGCCGCATTTCATTGGCTCTGAAAGTGTTGGAACAGCCTGGGGCTATGCAAGGCACTATGTAAATTTGAGACTTGCGCTTCAACAAAAGAAAAAAAAATTCAATAACATTAAAATAAAATATTAATTGCAATTATAATTTGCAATAAAAGCAACTGAAGTTTAGCGTTGTAAAATGTGGGTTAAAATTACAGGATTTTCAGCCACTCTCAGGTTAATAAATCATATCTGATGCAAAACGACGGCTTGCTCTGACCTTACAAACTTCTATTTCCTGGTGATTAGAGAATCTTGCCCTTTGCTGGTTTGCTACATCTGTCGCTTCAGTAACCAAATGTCACTGATTTTATAGATCTCGACCTTATCACATTCGAAGCGACTGTTTAATTCAACAGTTTCCAAATTAATTTCCCATTCTCATTGTAATCACTCAAACAATATTCTGCCCCTTACAACGACTTGAGAATGCTTCTTTTAAAATTCACTTGTTACGTGACAAATAAATCCTGAAGCTTTGCATAAACATGGGAAGCAAATCCAAAGTATGAACGAGGTGAAGCCAGGAGTGAATTTAATTAAAATGCAATAAACACTGGAGGCTGGATTTGGAGATGTTCAGCTTTGTGTCATGAAAGGTGCAGAGTGAGGTTCCAAAACCGATCTAAATACTGATGTTTGTCTTTAGATTTGAGCTCACTGTGGGCTGAAACCTTGTCCCCAGATCCCAAGCCTGCCGTCGGGATGAAGTGAGAGTCTGTAACCGGCAAATGTCGACAGCGGGACCTAGAGGGAGATTTTGGAGGAGGCGGTCAATTAAGTGGCCACCTCTGAGGCCCATGTCCAATTAAAGATGGCAGGCAGACAAATGGGCCTGATGGGCTAGCAGGAAAACTTCCGGCTCTGAAAAACCAACAGCCCCATCAGGAGAAGTAGGCGCTGCTGATGTAGATGGGAGATTGAGAAGAGTCCTCAAGATCTCTGAAGACTTCTGAATGTGAGAAATTAAAATGTGGCTACAGGTTACGGACTATCATTTTGGGAGGAAGATAGGGGGATATTACATGAAGCAGTGTTGGCCCTTTGGCCTCCCACCAGGAAGCCGCCCCCAATTCAGGTTGGCACCCTGACGCAATGGGTACTCGGTTAACCGGCTAGACAATCCAGACAGTGCCAGGGGAGTGCCTTTAGGTAAACAGCCAAGAGGTTTACTTGGCTGCTCACTATGAACAGTGGGCTAATCAATTCCAACATTACCTTGCATCCTGTGAAGACGGGAACAACAAGGACAATTGATATAGCACCTTTCGTGTAATGAAATTTGCCAAAATGCTTCAAAGGAACATTAAAATGAAATATGACCCCAAACCACATAGGAGATTAGGTTAGATGACAAAAGCTTGGTCAAAGAGGCAGGTCTTAAAGGAGGAAAGTGAGGGCGAGAGACAGCAAGGTATAAGGAGGAGATTCCAGGGCTTGGTGTTGTGATGATTGGGACCACAAAAGGGGTTCCACACATGGAGGCAGAGGTCATGACTGAGGTATTAACATCTGTCTTTACTATGGAAGAACAATCTGCTGAAGTAATTGTGAAAGGGGATTTAGTAGATGGGCAAACAATTGATGAAGAGGAGGTACTAGAGAGTCTTGCTGTACTTAAAGTTGGTAAGTCACCTGAGCAGGGTGAGGTGCTGAGGGAAGGAAAGGTGGAAATTGCAATGACACTGGCCATAACCTTACAATCCTCCTATGATACAGGGATAGTGCTGGAAGTCTGGAGAAATGTAATTGTTACATCCTTGTTCAAAAACTTGTGGAAGGGTAAGCCCAGCAAATACAGGCCAGTTTACCTGGTGGTGGAAAGTTTATAAACGTGATAATCTGGAACAAAATTAACATTTATTTTGACAAGTTTGGATTAATTAAGGAAAGCCAGTCTAGATTTGTTAAACGCAAATTCTGATTAACTAACCTGATTGCAACGTATCTGAAGCTGGAGAATAAATAGAGGCACAGAGTCCAAAAACAAGGAAGTTATGGTAAACCTATATTATGGTGATTTAACAATTGTAACCTCTTATTGAAGATGGATCTCTCAACTAATTTCTCTCAACTTCAGCCAGATGGAGCTAGACTCCAGGACACGTAGTTTGGGTCCGTGCAGTTCAACTAACCCCCCACCCAAAGGAAGAAAGTCAGTTAGTAGTGTTACCTTCTGCCGTACCAGCTGAGAATTCTGAATTCTCCCTCCGTGTACCCGAACATTGATGTGGCGATTAGGGGCTTTTCACAGTAACTTCATTGCAGTGTTAATGTAAACCTACTTGTGACAATAAAAAGATTATTATTATTAATCCACTTTTTTTTTTAGCTAGATTGTCATTTTCCTAGATATTATAAAGGCGAAACGTCTCAGAAAATGTTTCCCCACCAAAGGGAATAGGAGTTGGATTTTTGTGCCCTAACCTTTCAGAAGGTTAGATGAGGCAAATTAAATATTAAGTAAATTTAATATTGTAAGAAAACATGCAATTTTGGTTGTTGTACAAAGAGCATAAATACAATGCTATATAATATCCCAAACAGGAACGATAACTAATTCTTGTTTCTATAAGAGGATCCAAACTTCAACCTTCACTTAATAGAAATACTAGACTTTAAAAGAGACATCAAATATCAAAGGAATACTACTTTGATCCCTGAGAGTGTGAGACTCATTAGGTTCAAAATGGATCTCAAGTGGAAGTGACTGCGACCAACATTCTCCCTCAACGAATCTAACAATTCAAATCATGTTGAGATATTTGTAATGGATTTTTGGTGTTGTGTAATTAAAAAGTGGTGTGGAAGATAGTCATTCACTTGATAATAGGTCATCCCTAATCATTATCCAATATTAGGTGAGAAGACCCTCCTGTTATAATTAGGTTGCTCATTCAATTTCTAAGGAATGTTTTTCCGAATGTATTGTTGAAAAACTAGGGTTGGGTAGTGGTCATGTTGGTCAATCTGCTTGGTCAATACCATAATAAGACTTGGGGCTTAATGTTCCTTTATCAAATTGTGGTTCTGCTTATCTGATCTAGCATTGTACTTGGGTGCTAATTGCCATTGTGAAGACCCCAGGATAGTGGCTTTTAGGGGCTTGCAATCCTCATCAGCAATGTCATCTTGGCATGAAGAGAGTTGATCATGTTATGCTTGGTCAATTTTGCCCTTCGAATAATACAGCTTGCTGTAGGTTTTACTGGAAAGTAATATTAAAATTAATTTCTGTACCTATCCATGTACTTTGACCCTTATTCCTTCACAATGTAAAACATTGGCTAGGCCTCAAATAGAGGACCGCGTCCAATTCTGGCCACCATATTTTTGGAAGGATAAGAAGACTTTAGGAATTCTTAGCGGGTATAAAAGATTTGTGAGAATGATTCCAACAATGAGGGACTTTGGTGACATGACTAGATTGGGGATAGTCTACTGTGCTCACCACAGTCCAATGCCGGCATCTCCACATTGTAGATTGGGGATGCTGGGGGTGATCTCCTTCGAGAAGAGAAGGTTGAGAAGAAATTTCACTGAGTGTTCAAAATCATGAAGAGTCCAGGCAGAGTCTTTTTCCTGATTCTCTTCATGAGGAAGGTGAAGCACATGCTTAGATTTGTTTCTGTACCTGGTTTTTCCTCAAACAGGACACTAGTCTATCACTAGAGGCTATACCTTAAGGGGTGCCACTCTTTAACAAATATGGCTGACAAGGAGACTCTTCCCCTGTTACCGCCTACTGTCGACGTATTGAAAAGATTTACAGGTTGATAATGAACATGTTGATTATGTTATGAACGCACCTTTGTGGCTATCATGTCCTGGAGTCTCATCGAATCTCTACAGTGCAGAAGGAGGCCATTTGCCCATCAGGTCTGCACTGACCCTTCAAAAGAGCACCCTGCCTCGGTCCACTCCCCCGCCCTATCCCCATAACCCCAGTTAACTTGTTCTTCTTTGGACACAAAGGGGCAATTTAACATGGCCAATCCACCTAACCATCGCATCGTTGCACTGTGGGAGGAAACTGGAGCACCTGGAGGAAACGCACGCAGACACTGGGTGGCGGGATTTACCAAGCAACCAGCCGTGTGCTTTTTGGCAGTGATATCTGATGCACCACATCGTTCGACAACGTCTGACTCATGCTCATGGTAGCACTTTCCACTGTCTACCTGGGTAATCCCTGCATGCGAGCTGCCCATTCCATCAAAGGGTCCCATCGAATCCCTGTGACTCCCGCAGGGGAGATGCCGGAACACCACATCACCTGGGACACCCCCCCTCCTGTCCCTGGCACATCTGGTGGGCAGCGGGCAGACCAGGATGGCACCACACCACCTGGGACACCCTGAACAACAGCTGGCCCCATCCAGGCCCGGTCGCCCCCAGAAGGCGGCCGCCAACGGGTCCCAGGTGGTGGTGGAGGTAGGGACGAGGGTGGAAGTGGGATGGAGCTGGGACACCAGAGCGGTGAGTGCTGGTTGAACTGGAGTCCCTGGGCCAATCCCAACCTCAATGTCACTCATTTCCCCCCCCCCTCCCCAACTGCACCCCCTCTCCAGCCAGCCCATCCCTCACACCCTTCTAAGAGAGCACCGGTGTGCACAGCTGTTTAATGTGAAGAAATATATACAGCTTTGTGCCCTAACCCCTATCACTAAACTGTGCCCTGCACCTGTGCCAACTTAACCGGTGTCCACCTTTCTAGCCTTACAGGCCCTAACACTACACTAAGGTGGATCCCTAACTAGTACATCAGGAATGGAGGCGGGCTGTTGTGAATCCTGCCCTGCGACCTGAGACCCATGGGTGGCTGTCTTCTGGGGTGACAAGGCCTGGATGGGCCCAGCTGTTGCTCGGGTGTTCCAGGTGGCATGGTGCCAACCTGTTCGGTCCGCTGCCCTCCAGAGACAGGTGGGGGGAAATGAAGATGATGTAGTGTTCCGGCACCTCCCCTATGGGAGTCGCCAGCACAGGTCCCATCATAGGCCCCATCACCTCCTCATCTCTCGCGGTGCCCGAAGACCCCTGGGCTACTCCATGGGATGGGGGTGCAAGCGGAGCTATCCCCTGAGGTTCCCCAGCCACCTGGCGCTGCCAGTCCTGGAGGCCCATGCCCACCCGACCAGAGTCTCGATACGCGTGGCCATGGAGCACAGGGAGTGGACCACCTTCCCCTGAGTTTGCGCCACATCACCCTGTGACTGTTCCACCACCTTCTGGGTATGTGCCATATCAGCCAGTGTCCCGGTAATGCCGCTGACATCCTCAGCCATGGCCCGCTGTGACTGGGCCATGCTCTGGAGCGTCTCTGCAATATCCACGTAGCCCTGATACATGCAGCCCTGTCTTGGGCATCGGCCACCACCAGTATACAGTGCCCCAGGCCTTGGACAACCTGACCCACGGCCGGAACCTTTGCCCCCAAGGCCACCAGAGCTGACGCCACCTGTGTGGTGTTGACCTGGGTGGCATGCATGATGGGCACCACCTCATTCAGGCAGTTCAACTCCTCCAACTGTACCTACAGGCGCTGGATGGTTGCTGACACCCCCTCCTGCAGTCCCCGGCTCTGCAGCTACATCTCCACCCTTTCGATGGGACCGCCCTTTCCAGAAGCCCAAAACCTGTCTGGATGGCAGCTAGTACTTGGGGACGGCCCCCCTCTGACCACCTGCCCCCCTCCACCCGCTGTACTGTTGCATGTGTGCACCAGATGGTGCTCCAGGAGCCTCCTAGTTAAATTGCCCAACCAAGGAGATTGTCTCTGGGATGGTCAAGGGTATTAAAGACAGCTGTGGCAGGAAGTCCCGGACTGGTGCTCCGTGATGTCTCGGGCTACTAGTTGAGGGCACCCGTCCATGTCCTTCTCCTCCTCGCTGCTCTCTTCCTGGGGTTGTAACTGGGTTCGGGAGGCTCCAGAAGGGCCAGGTGATCCTGCAAGACACAAGATAAGATGCATGATTGGACCGTGGGTTGGGGTGGGGGGGGGGGGTGTGTGGGGTTGGTGGTGGGAAGGCAGAGGGCTGTAGGGCCGGAGGGGCCGGTGATGAGTGTTAGGGTGGTGGTGGTGGTGGGGAAGGCAGTGTAGGGGGGGGATGTAGGGCCAGAAGGGCCAGTGATGAGTGTTAGGGTGGGGGTGGTGACACACATGCCATAGGGAACTACAACTCTCACTTGATCGCCGATGCCGACCACCGCCTCGGTCACCGCCTCTCACCGGGCCCACTGATCAGGTCCAGTATGCCCGTTGCTGAGCTACAGTGAGGGGCCGCAGGTCCTCCGTTCGTTTCCCTCTCCCAGCAATTGTGGGCCAACTTCGCCTGGGGGTGGGGAAACAGAAAACGCGCAGTTTTCCGTCGGAGGCATGCAGCACAGGGGGTGGGTAGCTGGTTGCCTTCGTGGCCAGGGGAACTGGCCATGGTGGCGGGTATGGGTGCCGGCTGCTGGTGCAGGCTGGGGTCATCCTACAGGGATAGGGGGCAGTTTCGGGTGTGTGGATCGGGGATTTGTGCCGGGGCACTGTGTTGCCTACTCACCCTGGCTGCCCGAAGGAGGTCGCGCAGTTTCTTTCTGCACTGCTGGCCGGCCCTCGCGGTGTTGCCCATGGCGCAAATGGCCTCTCCCACCTGTGCCCAGGCACGTTGCATGGTGGCAGGTGGCAACCGCCTCCCCACCCCGGGGTACAGGTGGCTCGCCTCTCGTCCACGGCGTCCAACAATGTCTCCCGTTCAGCTTCCGTGAAACGGGGTGTGGCTCTCTTTGCTGCCATTTTGTTGGTTGTGTGGGGAGTAGATTGCTTATGTGTGGCTGCAACCTGTCAGCCTCTGAAGTGTCAATCCCAACTCCAGCGAATCGAATGCTATTTTCCATTGGAATCAGTCATGTTCCTGTCGCGTTATTCACCCTGGGGTAACGCGGACTGCAACTGGATGCAGTTGTACTGTAAAGTAGACACCAAACTTAGACGTTAGTTCAATACATTTTATTGAACTTCTGGAGCAGTGCACATAGCTTGCTGTGGGTTGACACTCTACTAATCTATGTGTACTAACTATAACTAACTAGACTAGACTAGCTCTGAGCCACGTGTAGAAGGTGCTAACGGATATATACATCCTGACTGTCACTACAGTTGTCACCAGTGGAAAGAGGCGGAGTGCTGATGTCTCATGCGTTTTATAGTGGGAACCCCCCTCTAGTGTTCTGCCTGGTGATTGGTTGTGTTCTGTCCTGTGTGTTGATTGGCTGTACTGGGTGTCTGTCACTGCCTGTCTGTATCTCATTATGTGCATGAGTGAATATCATGACATCCCCACTTTCTTTCTTAAATTTGTCGGTTGCTTAGAGCAAATGCGACTGTCTGTACATGTATAACTATTTACATTAAATGGCGAGTGAATGAATATGTACATGAAAGGTGTCTAGCGTGCAGATACAGAACAATATTTACAGGATAAATGTCTATAAGTCCAATCTTTGGGGCTGGCGTCGGATCCTTGTCGACCGCCTGAGAGGTGGAGGTGGGGACGACGGCACCTTGACAGGTGGGATTGCTGCCAGATTGGTGGCTTCGTGGTGTGAGGTATCCGGAGGAGGCATAACAACATCTGGAAAGGTGAGATTTGGTGGTGGGCAGGCAAGTTTCCGTAGTGCCCTTCTGTTGTGCCTGACAATGGAGCCATCAGCCATACGAACCACAAACGATCTGGGAGCAGCCTGTCGAACAACAACAGCTGGAGCTGACCAGCCTCAATCAGGTAACTTGATGCGAACAGCATCTTCCGGAGAGAGCACAGGCAAATCGGTAGCATGAGCATCGTACGTCAGCTTTTGCCAATTCCTGAGTTGCTGCACCTTTTGCAGCACTGGGAGGTGATCCAGGCCTGGTAAGTGTATGGCTGGAACAGTCGTCAGCGGGCCTCTATTCATGAGGAGTTGTGCCGGAGACATACTGGTAGACAGAGGGGTTGCCCTGTACGCCAACAGCGCAAGGTTGAAGTCAGAAGCAGAGTCCGCAGCCTTGCAGAGCAGTTGCTTCACTATATGGACCCCTTTCTCAACCTTCCCATTGGACTGCGGGTAGTGTGGGCTTGAGGTAATGTGTTTGAATTGGTACAACTTGGCGAAATTGGACCACTCTTGGCTGTGGAAGCAGGGACCATTGTCACTCATGACAGTGAGTGGAATACCATGCCTGGCAAATGTCTCCTTGCAGGCCTTGATGACTATCCTTGATGTGAGGTCTGACAGCTTCACAACTTGGCGTGAAAAAGGTCGATTCCCACTTTGGACCACGGAGAGGTCACGATCTCATGTTGCTGGAGTGTTTCTTTCACCTGAGCAGGCTGGAAACGCTGGCAGGTCGCACAATTGAGGACCATGTTGGATATGTCCTGGTTGATTCCTGGCCAATAGCCAGCCTGCCGGGCCCTGCGCCTACACTTTTCGACACCGAGGTGTCCCTCGTGGATATGTTTGAGCACTAAGCTCTGCAGGCTGCGGGGAATAATGATACGATCTAGCTTGAGGAGGATCCCCTCGACGACTGTCAGGTCGTCCTTGACATTAAAGAACTGAGGGCATTGCCCTTTTTGCCAACCATTTGCCAGCTGGTGCAGTACACGCTGCAGAAGAGGATCCTTGGCAGTCTCTTCTCGAATGTTGATCACTCTTTCATCTGAGGCCGGGAGATTGCTGGCACACAGTTGCACCTGCGCCTAAATTTGGCGCAACCTGTTCACAGGGCGAGGTGATGGAGCGTGACAGGGCATCCGCAATTATTAGCTCCTTGCCTGGTGTGCATACTAACTCAAAATCGTACCTGGGGATTCGAAGGAAATGCGCTGAAGCCTGGGCATCATGTAATTCAAGTCCTTATGAATGATGTGGACCAAAGGTCTGTGGTCAGTCTCCACTCTGAAGGTTGGTAGACCGTAGATGTAGTCATGGAACTTTACAATGCCGGTTAGGAGGCCCAGGCACTCCTTTTCTATCTGGGCACACCTCTGTTCAGTAGGAGTCATGGCCCTTGACGCATAAGCCACTGGAGCCCAGGACGAGGAGTCATCCTTCTGAAGGAGCACCGCACCAATGCCATCCTGGCTTGCATCCGTGGAGATTTCTGTCTCCCTGTCCGATCAAAAAACGCAAGTACCGGAACTGTAGTGAGCTTTGCCTTTAACTCGAGCCACTCTGCTTGATGTGTGAGTAGCCACTGGAATGCAGTGGACTTCTTCACCAGATGCCTGAGAGCCGTGGTGTGTGATGCCAGGTTGGGAATGACCTTTCCCAAGAAGTTTACCATACCAAGGAAGCGTAGTACCGCCTTTTTGTCTTCCGGGGTCTTCATGGCGTTAATGGCCTTAACTTTGTCCGAATCTGGTTGCACACCCTGCTGGGATATCTGGTTGCCCAAGAACTTGATGGTTGACATGCCAAAGGAGCACTTGGCCTTGTTCAGCTTGAGGCCGTTTGCATGGACACGTCGAAAGACTTGTTTGAGACGAGATATGTGTTCCTCGGGGGTCGTGGACCATGTGATTACATCATCTACATAGGCACGCACACTCTCAATGCCCTCCATCATCTGCTCCATGATCCTGTGGAAGATTTCTGAGGCTGAAACAATGCCGAACGGCATACGGTTATAACAGTACCTTCCAAAAGGTGTATTGAACGTGCAGAGCTTCCTGCTGGACTCGTCCAGTTGTATCTGCCAGAAACCACGCGATGCATCTAGCTTCGTGAAGAATTTGGCATGTGCCATCTCACTGGTCAGTTCCTCCCGCTTCGGATCGGGTAGTGTTCCCGCATTGTGTTCCGGTTAAGATTTTTGGGATCTATGCATATCCGTAACACTCCTGAGGGCTTCTTCACACAGACCATCGAGCTGACCCAGTCAGTCGGTTCTGTCACTTTGGATATGATGCCCTGGTCTTGGAGCTCCTGTAGCTGTGCCTTTAAACGTTCCTTCAGAGGAGCCGGCACCCAGCGTGGTGCATGGATTACAGGCGTGGCATCAGGCCGGAGTAAGATCTTGTAGCAGTATGGCAGCATACCCATTCCACTAAACACATCCGGGTGTTGCGCCAGGATGTCATCAATGTCAGCCTGAAGATCCACATTGGAAGAGGACATGGCATGGACTCGCTGTACGAGGTTGAGAAGTTTGCATGCATGGGCACCAAGCAGGCTTGACGATTTCGAATCGCAGTGTGGCATTGATGGTCTTGTTGGAGACAAACAGATGACAAGATGCTAATGCAGTTACGGCATTGCCATTATAATCAAGGAGCTGGCAGGCTGGCGGAAGAATTTTGGGTTGCTTTTTAATGCGGTCAAAATCAGCTTGAGAGATGAGATTGGCAGAAGCACCAGTGTCCAGCTTGAACTGGATGCTGCATTGGTTAACGTGTATGACAGCACGCCATTCGTCCGCGGAATCCACATTGAGGATAGCTAGGCGTCTTGCTGAATTTGAGGAGGCATACTCACATGTAGTGATGATGCCCACACGATAGGGGGACTCCAGGCAGTCGTCCTCTGGATCTGTAGTGCTACCAGGATCAGAATCCAGTAGACCTTGCTGTACACATCGAACACGTTTGCGTTGGAAATGGGATCGCTGGCCCTTGACCAGTGGTGCAGACCTGCACAAGGCTGCATAATGTCCAAGCTTCCCACAATTTAAACATCGCCTGCCTTTTGCAGGGCATTGCCGCTTTAAGTGGGCGGTGCGCAGTTCGGGCACGTCATGACGTTGACGTCGTTACGCTCCGTGCGTTGTCGCACATGCGCAGTGCGGTCAGCCGACATTTGCACTTGCGCAGTTTGGTCTTCGGCCGCTTCGTTCTCCCGATCGTGGTGCGCATGCGTGGAAAAGCGCGCAAAATGGCCGCCTTCATCGATACTGAGAAGCCGCATCCGGGCGATGGCCTGTCCACTCTCTGCCTCGTGGGAGGCAGATTGTGCCTGTTCTGCCGATTTGAAATGGGAGTACCAATTTCTTGCCTGTTCATGCACTTCACACGTCTCGATTGCGACTGGCAGGGACATATTTTTAATTTTGAGGAGCTGCTCCCGCAAAGAGTCGGAGTGGACCCCAAACATGATCTGATCCCTGATGATGGAATCAGCGGTGTCACCATAGTTGCAGGACTGCGCTAATATACGGAGATGAGTTATAAAGGATTGGAAAGGTTCATCCTTACCCTGAAGGCATTGCTGGAAGACATAGCGCTCAAAGCTCTCGTTCGTTTCGACTTCACAGTGACTGTCGAATTTAGCTAAAGTGTTCTTGAATTTGATCTTGTCCTCGCCGTCGGTAAAAGTGAGCAAGTTGAAAATTTGGATGGCTTGGTCCCCCGCAGTTGATAGGAGCAACGCAATTTTTCTGGCATCGGACGCATCCTCGAGGCCCAAGGCCTCAATGTTGAGAAGGAATCTCTGCTTGAAGACCCGCCAGTTGACGTCGAGATTGCCGGAGATCCATAGCTGTGGAGGGGCCTGGATCTTCTCCATGCCCCTGGAAGGCACTCGCTGGTCGTCACTGAATCACTCGAGGTAAACCACTTAGATAAAGTAGACTACTGGTACCATGTCGTGTTATTTACCCTGGGGTAACACGGACTGCAACTGGATGCAGTTGTACTGTAAAGTAGACACCAAACTTAGACGTTAGTTCAATACATTTTATTGAACTTCTGGAGCAGTGCACATAGCTTGCTGTGGGTTGACACTCTACTAATCTATGTGTGCTAACTATAACTAACTAGACCAGATTAGCTCTGAGCCACGTGCAGAAGGTGCTAAGTGATATATACACCCTGACTGTCACTACAGTTGTCACCAGTGGAAAGAGGCAGAGTGCTGATGCCTCGTGTGTTTCATAGTGGGAAACCCCCCTCTAGTGTTTTGCCTGGTGATTGGTTGTGTTCTATCCTGTGTGTTGATTGGCTGTACTGGGTGCCTGTCACTCCTGTCTGTATCTCATTATGCGCATGACTGCATATCATGACAGTTCCATATGGCATCAGTGCTTGCCCATTAATAGTTGATGAATTGCCCTGGGAACAGCGGCAATTGTGCTTCTGTCGGACACCGCGTATTCAGTCCTGGCGTCAACACTTTGGGCTGGATTCTCCGATCCTGCGTCTATGTACGCAGGATCCATCTGGTCTTACGACCAGAAAGTCGGCGGCGCCTCCGCACCGATCCTCCATCCGGTGGGGGGCTCGCAGCCATGCAGCGTAAAGCCCCTGACTTTACCTGTGGATACGGCCACAGAATAGCCTGGCCCGTGATTGTGCATGCGCACGACGGCGGCCTGCGGCGGCTGAGCGTACAACATGGCGCCGGCCACGCGTGGACCCGGCCTGTCAAAAACTGCCCCCCCCCCCCCGTAACCATCCTCGCACCCCTGGACCACCCCCCACCAGTCTAATAGGGGGTCTAATAGGAGGCAAATCAGTTCTGAAAACAAGCATTACTCTGTGCCATTGGGATGTAGGATGGATTGAGAGCTGTATGTTTTTTTCTTTTTTGTTGTTTAATTGGGAATAGAAATAGTAACTAAGGGTATTATATTTACCGTATTGAGTAGTACTGTTTAAGGGGTAATTGTAAGCTATTTTCAGGTGTGAAGTCTGAGATCTTAATATTGTGTTAATAATAAAGTTTTGTTTTAAAATACCAAATCCCTATATTTTTGAGTGCTACCACTCCTAGAGCGAAGTATGTTTTCCGCACAGTCTTACAAAATAATCAGTTCAGTACCCCAGCCACTGTCGGGGTCTTATCGAGGATGGTAATACATGTTTGTTCTCTCTGATACTCCAATTTCTCACTCTTTACTATTTTTTTGTCATCCTTTGCTGGTTTCTAAAATTTTCTCAATCTTCTAAGTTATCACTAAGCTTTGCAGCATTGTACCTTTTTTTTCAATTTGTTACCGCCCTTAACTTTGTTAGCTAGCCACAGATGATACATCCTTCTCATAGCATTGCACTCTCATTGGAATATATCTTTGCTGATAGTTCTGAAATATCTTCTTAAATGTCGACCACTGCTTCTCTACAATCTTAACTTTTAACCTATTTTCCCAGACCATTTTAACCAACTCTGTCCTCATACCCATGGAATTGCTGTTATTTCATTTTAAGATACTGGTTTCAGACACACATTCCTCACCATCAAATTGATTATGTAATTCTACCATGTATTATCTACAATGCTCAATGTAATATAAGTCCTTCACGAAATTATTACCAAAATTATAAGGTCAGCACGATGGCACAGTCATTAGCATTGCTGCCTCACATAGCCAGGGTTCTGGGTTCAATTCCGATCTCGGTGACTGTCTGAGTGGAGTTTCCACTTTGTTCCAGTTTTTTTCCCGCAGTTCAAAGATGTGCAGGTTATGTGGATTGGCTATGCTAAATTGCCCCTTAGTGTCCAGGGTTTTGCAGGTTAGGTGGAGATTCGGCGCCGGGGAGTGGGTCTGGTGAGGCGCTCTTTCAGGGGATTGGTGCAGATCCAATGGGCTGAAAGGCCTCCTTCTGCACTGCAGGGATTCTAAGGTTCTAACTTACTGCAAACAGAGACTGACCTTTTTGTAACATTTAAGGAAGTTTACATTACTGAGGGAATGAAGTCCTGCAAATGTCACTTTGCAGTTATCAGGGGGGTCAGTGAACTGAAGTAGACAATAATAAAGCACAGAACCAAGCCATTTGATCTAGTTGGTCTACGCTAGTGTTAATCATATGAGCCTTTTTCCATCCTATTTATCTCCCCCCCCCCCCCCCCCCCCCCAGCATAACCTTCTATTCATTTTCTCTCATGTGTTTATCTAGCCGCCCCTTAAGTGCAAGACATCACTAATGTCATTTCTGACTTTATATCTCAAGGACTCTGTGAAATTCACATTAATTATGCTTCTGGAGGTATGCATTAGCAATCATGCATCATTAGAAAATCACACATTCTGCTCATTATCTTCAATGCGTTCTGCAAAAACCCTGACAAGACAATTTCTCGGTTATTTTAACTTTCGCGCACGTGTCCTTTGATTCACATGGGCAAATACTTATCCTAATGTATTAAATTAGAGGACTCCTTGAGCAGAATTCTCCAACCAGTTTATCTTCAGTGAGAATTACAGTTGAGAGGGAAAATGGGTTTAATATCTCACCTCCAGTAGTGCAGCACTCTCTGAATACTTAGAACCGCTTAGAGCTGAAATGTTATTTTCGTACAAGATGGCACCTGAGCAAAGGGGTTGAAGACAGCACAACGAACAGCCATCTGGACTCATTATGCAGTTGATTGCTACTTAAAATATCCGCTGGCACTCATTAAAGGTGCTGCACAAGAGTTTGGTGTCTAAACCTGCAACTGACACCCTCTCCCAACAGCACTGATTTCAACTTCAAGCTCTGCTTAAAAGTGTGACCACTTTAAGACACACTTACCATTTCATGTTCACTATTGTTGAAGCTTTTTTTTAAAGAAGTGACGTGTTGTACATCCCCCACGGATTGCACAACATCCCTCCTCCGCTGAACATCTCGAGTTGAATAACCAGTGCCACATGAGAACATTGGCACACTTGTCCATGCTCTCTGAGTCAACATGCCACCGCGTGCCAGTCAGAGCTGTAAAATTTTTTTAAAGTTTTTTTTTTGATCAAATGTTTTTGTTGACTGCTTTGTCTGTATCTTTATTTTATATGAATAGAATGATTACAGACGTAAGAATATCATGAAAATATTAAGTTTAAGTTGAAAAACCTAAGTTGCCTACTTCGAAGAGGAAAAATTAAACGGATCGAAATATTGTCCAAAGTACTTCACCCTAATTCTGAGGAGATGCAAACTGGCCTCGGTTTTACATTTTATTTTGGTAGGAATTAGTGTGTTTGCTTAACTTGGCCATGAACAGAAAAAGAAGCCATGTTGATATTGCCAACAAGCTCACTCTTTTTTTATATATTTAGAGTACCCCATTATTTTTCTTCCAATTAAGGGGCAATTTAGCGTGGCTAATCCACCGAACCTGCACATCTTTGGGTTGTGGGGGCAAAACCCATGCAGATACGGGGAGAATGTGCAAATTCCACATGGACAGTGACCCAGGGCTAGGTTTCAAACCCGGGTCTTCAGTGCTGTAGTCCCAGTGCTAACCACTGTGCCACTTGCCGCCCTTCAACAAGCTAACTTAATATCGTACTATGAAGTGGTCACTGACTAACAACATATTGAAAGGAATTGCCTCAATTGCCCTGTAATTGAAGAATAACTAACTAAGAATCAAATAAGTAGATTTCTGTATTTTTCCATCAACAAACCGATGTAAGGATTGAAAATTCTGTTACAGAATCTTGGAAAAAAAGAGCCATTGGTAGCTCAAGACACCGGAGGCTTCCAGTAACAATTAAAATGGGTTCATTAATAGTAGGCAATGGCAACTATATACAAAAACAGAGCAATGCTGGTTGGATGGTGGCACAGTGGTTAGCACAGCTCTAGGGACCCGGGTTCAATTCCGGCCTTGGGTGACTGTCTGTGTGAAGTTTGCACTTTCTCCCCGTGTCTGCGTGGGTTTCCTCTGGGTGCTCCGGTTTCCTCCCGCAGTCCAAAGATGTGCAGGTTAGGTGGATTGGTCATGCTAAATTGCCACTTTGTGTCCAAAAAAGTTAGGTCAGGTTACTGGGTTTAGGGGGATGGGGTGGAGGCTTGGGAGGCGTGGGCTTGGGCAGGGTGCTCTGAGGGCTGATGCAGACTTGATGGGCCGAATGACCACTTTCTGCACTGCAAATTCTATGATTCTCCAGCTCTGGGATCCACATTGACCAGTCCTTTACTCCCAGGGCTCTGCGATTTCTCTCTATTAGCTGGTGTTTGCACATTCCCACGCCATTGGCCCCGAGCCAGTCATGTGGACCGCAAAGCCCGCCCCCTTAAAGGGGCCACGCTACCACAGCCCTCCACCTTTACGTCCTTTATTAGTTTAATGAAGTGAATTATATACAAGGGTGAGATACAAGATGAAGAGACATAGGGAAAAAAGTTAATCACAGAGTCAGTCTGCCCAGGGGATCCGTGTCCTCCCGGACCTCCACCTCTGGAGTAGTCGTTTTGTCTGCAGAAGATGATGGTTCAGGTGACTCCACCCTTCCTGCAGGACTACTCGCCTCGCCAGCCCCCACCTGGATTCTAGCAGGACTAACTCTGAAATTCCTGGTTCCCTCCAGTCTGGAATAGCCACAGGGGCTCCAGCCGCATTGGTTGGACCCATCTGATCTGGAATGTGCGTTACCGCCTCTCGACTCCTCACATGGTCAACATACTTCCGCACAGTCCTGCTATTGACATTGACCACGTACAATACAGGCCCCGGTTAGGGCCACGATTTGACCCGAGGCAAAATTCTGAACTAGAACAAGGTCACCCACCTGGAATGATCTGTCACCCTTTTGTGAAGTATGTTGATTCTTCTGGAAGGCCTGGCGTGCCTCCACCCTCCCTGCCAAATTAGGAAATATCAAGTCCAAATCGATTCTAAGGCAACAGCCCATAAGAAATTCAGCTGGCAAGACCCCCATGGTAGTGGGGGGGGGGTGTCGTATTGTAGGCAATAGAGAACTGGACAACTATTGATGCAACAACCAGTCTGATTGCATCCTTATAGCATTTTTAAAAGTCTCCACTGCCCTTTCCGCCATTCCTGCTCGATGACATGATATGAGGCTCTCCTGGTATGCCAGATTCTCTTTGACTGAACAAAGTGTTGGAGCTTGTCCCCAGTAAAAAGGGTGCCATTATTGGACACAATGACTTCAGGTAGGCCAGGAATTGATTGATTGATTGATATTTATTGTCACATGTACCGAAGTACAGTGAAACGTATTTTTCTGCGGCCAAGGGAACATACACAGTACGTACAGGGTAGACAAAAGAATAATTGACAGAGTACATTGACAATGGTACATCAACAAATAGTGGTTGGTTACAGTGCGGAACAAGGGCCAAACAAGAGCAGCATAGGGCATCGTTAATAGTGTTCTTACAGGGAACAGATCAGTCCAAGGGAGAGTCGTTGAGGAGTCTGGCAGCTGTGGGGAAGAAACTGTTCCTATGTCTGGATGTGCGGGTCTTCAGACTTCTGTATCTTCTGTCTGATGGAAGGGCCTGGAAGAGGGCAAAGCCTGAGTGTGAGGGGTCTCTTGATAATGCTGTCTGCCTTCCTTTTTTAAAAATATATATTTTATTCAAGATTTTTGGCCAAACATAACAGTACATAGTGTTTCTTTTACACAACAATAAAGCAATATAAATAACAGTGGCCAGTTTTAAGCAAGTAAATAAATAATATATAAACAAAAACAAAACTGAATGGCAACTGCCTTGTCCAAAATAAATACTCTCCAAAAATACAATCCAACAATCCAATATAGAATTACCTATGACAACTACCTATACATATTATACATATACAAGAACATCTCTGAGAGTCCGTTCGATTCCTCCCCCCGCCCCCCCCCCCCCCCCCCCCCCTGGGTTGCTGCTGTTGTCTACTTCTTTTCCATTCCCTCTATCTTTCTGTGAGGTAATCGACGAACGGTTGCCACCGCCTGGTGAACCCCTGAGCCGAACCCCTTAACACGAACTTAATCCGTTCTAACTTTATAAACCCTGCCATGTCGTTTATCCAGGTCTCCACACCCGGGGGTTTGGCTTCCTTCCACATTAACAATATCCTGCGCCGGGCTACTAGGGACGCAAAGGCCAAAACATCAGCCTCTCTCGCCTCCTGCACTCCCGGCTCTTCTGCAACCCCAAATATAGCCAACCCCCAGCTTGGTTCGACCCGAACCCCCACCACCTTCGAAAGCACCTTTGCCACCCCCACCCAGAACCCCTGTATTGCCGGGCATGACCAGAACATGTGGGTGTGATTCACTGGGCTTCTCGAGCATCTCGCACACCTAGCCTCTACCCAAAAAAATTTACTAAGCCGTGCTCCAGTCATATGCGCCCTGTGTAACACCTTAAATTGGATCAGGCTTAGCCTGGCACACGAGGACGATGAGTTTACCCTACGTAGGGCATCAGCCCACAGCCCCTCCTCAATCTCCTCCCCCAGTTCTTCTTCCCATTTCCCTTTCAGCTCATCTACCATGATCTCCCCCTCTCGTCCCTCATTTCCATGTATATGTCCGACACCCATGTCTCTGATATCACTCTATCCTGCACCTCCTGCATCGGGAGCTGCGGGAATTCCCTCACCTCTTGCCTCGCAAAAGCCCTCAATTGCATGTACCGAAATGCATTCCCTTGGGGCAACCCATATTTTTCCGTCAGCGCTCCCAGACTCGCAAACGTCCCATCTACAAACAGATCTCTCAGTTGTACTACCCCAGCTCTTTGCCATGCTCCAAATCCCCCATCCATTCTCCCCAGAATGAACCTATGATTGTTTCTTATCGGGGACCGCACCGAAGCTCCCGTCCTTCCCCTATGCCGTCTCCACTGCCCCCAAATTTTTAATGTAGCCACCACCACCGGGCTTGTGGTGTATTTCTTTGGTGAGAACGGCAACGGTGCCGTCACCATTGCTTGTAGGCTAGTCCCCCTGCAGGATGCCCTCTCCAATCTCTTCCACGCCGCTCCCTCCCCTTCTCCCATCCACTTACACACCATTGAAACATTGGCGGCCCATAGTACTCACTTAGGCTCGGTAGTGCCAGCCCCCCCCCCCTGTCCCTACTACGCTGCAAGAATCCCCTCCTCACTCTCGGGGTCTTCCCAGCCCACACAAAACTCATAATACTCTTCTCGATTCTTTTGTAAAAAGCCTTCATGATCACCACCGGGAGGCACTGAAACACAAAAAGGAATCTCGGGAGGACCACCATTTTAACCGCCTGCACCCTACCTGCCAATGACAGGGACACCATGTCCCATCTCTTAAAGTCCTCCTCCATCTGTTCCACCAACCGCGTTAAATTAAGCCTGTGTAATGTACCCCAATTCTTGGCTATCTGGATCCCCAAGTACCGGAAGTCCCTTGTTACCTTCCTCAACGGTAAATCCTCTATCTCTCTGCTCTGCTCCCCTGGATGCACCACAAACAAAGTTTATACCCTGAAAAATCCCCAAACTCCCCAAGTATCCGCATTATCTCTGGCATCCCCTCCGCCGGGTCCGCCACATATAGCAACAAATCATCCGCATACAGAGATACCCGGTGTTCTTCTCCCCCCCTGAGTACTCCCCTCCACTTCCTGGAACCCCTCAATGCTATGGCCAGGGGTTCAATCGCCAGTGCAAACAATAACGGGGACAGAGGACATCCCTGCCTCGTCCCTCTATGGAGCCGAAAATAGTCAGACCCTCGTCCATTCGTGACCACGTTCGGCATCAGGGCCCTATACAGCAACTGTACCCACCTGATATACCCATCCCCAAAACCAAATCTCCTCAGCACCTCCCACAAATAATCTCACTCCACTCTATCAAATGCTTTCTCGGCATCCATCGCCACCACTATCTCTGCTTCCCCCTCTGGTGGGGGCATCATCATTACCCCTAGCAGCCTCCGTATATTTGTATTCAGCTGTCTCCCCTTCACAAACCCAGTTTGGTCCTTATGAACCACCCCCGGGACACAATCCTCTATCCTCATTGCCATTACCTTGGCCAGAATCTTAGCGTCCACATTCAGGAGGGAAATGGGCCTGTAGGACCCGCATTGCAGCGGGTCTTTTTCCTTCTTTAGGAGGAGCGATATCGTTGCCTCTGACATAGTCGGGGGCAGCTGCCCCCTTTCCCTCGCCTCATTAAAGGTTCTCATCAGTAGCGGGGCCAGCAAGTCCATATATTTCCTATAGAATTCAACTGGGAATCCGTCTGGTCCAGGGGCCTTCCCCGCCTGCATGCTCCCAATCCCTTTCACCACTTCCTCCGTCTCAATCTGTGCTCCCAGTCCCACCCTCTCCTGCTCCTCCACCTTAGGAAATTCCAGCTGATCCAGAAAGCACATCATTCTCTCCTTCCCATCCGGGGGCTGAGCTTCATATAATCTTTTGTAAAATGCCTTGAACACTCCATTCACTCTCTCCGCTCCCCGCTCCATCTCTCCCTCCTCATCTCTCACCCCCCCCATCTCCCTCGCTGCTCCCCTTTTCCTCAGTTGGTGGGCCAGCAGCCTGCTCGCCTTTTCCCCGTATTCATACTGTACACCCTGTGCCTTCCTCCATTGTGCCTCTGCAGTACCCGTTGTCAGCAAATCAAATTCTACGTGTAGCCTTTGCCTTTCCCTGTACAGTCCCTCCTCCGGTGCCTCCGCATATTGTCTGTCCACCCTCAGAAGTTCTTTCAACAACCGCTCCCTTTCCCTATCCTCCTGCTTTCCTTTATGTGCCCTAATAGATATCAGCTCCCCTCTAACCACTGCCTTCAGCGCCTCCCAGACCACTCCCACCTGTACCTCCCCATTATCATTGAGTTCCAAGTACCTTTCAATATACCCCCTCACCCTTAAACACCCCCCCTCATCTGCCAATAATCCCATGTCCATTCTCCTCCCATGTCCATTCTCCGCTGTCTGCCTTCCTGAGGCAGCGGGAGGTGTATACAGAATCAATGGGAGGGTGGCAAGCTTGTGTGATGCGTTGGGCTGAGTTCGCCACAGTCTGCAGTTTCTTGCAATCTTGGGCAGAGCAGTTGCCATGCCAAGCTGTGATGCAGCCGGATAGGATGCTCTCAACGGCACATCTGTAGAAGTTTGTGAGAGTCAATGCAGACATGCCGAATTTCTTTCGCGTTTGTAGGAAGTAGAGACGTTGTTGGGCTTTGTTGACTGTTGCATCAACGTGAGTGGACCAGGACAGACTGTTGGTGATGGTGGCCCCTAGGAACTTAAAGCTATTGCCCATCTCTACATTAGTGCCATTGATATAGACAGGGTGGTGGGGGGGGGGGGCCGGTGTCATGCTATGCTTCCTGAAGTCGATGATCAGTTCCTTGGTCTTTCCAACATTTAGAGAGAGGTTGTTTTCGGTACACCATGCAACCAAGTGATCTATCTCCCTTCTGTAGTCTGATTCGTTATTGAATGGAGAATGGAGAATATCCGGCTGAAGTCGGTCCACCATAGCTGCCGGGGTTGTGGCTGCCACCTGTTCAATGTATAGCCATTTAGAATGAGCGTCCACCAGCACAAGAAACATCTTGCCCAAGATAGAACCTGTATAGTTTAAAAAATATATATTTTTATTCTCCTCCTTTTTCACATTTTCTCCCAAATTTACACCCACCAACAATAAGCAAGGGCCTGTATAGTTGACGAGCACCTTGGTCCATGGGCCATCCATCCACGTTCAGGGATGGAGACTGGCCGAAGCAGGTAACGATTGCTGAGTTTGGCAGTGAATGCATTGCTGTGCCACTTCTTCGTTAGCTTTATCAATTGCTGGCCACCAGATATAACTGTGAGCCAGCATCTTCCTTTTCATTTGGCCTGGATGAGCGCTGGGTACTTCTTGTAAGGGGGCTTCCCTCGCTGGGGGTGGAACGACGGCTCAAGAGCCCCAAAGCATTACTCCATCCTCGCAGGTTAGATCATCCTTGCGGGTTAAGTAGGCCCTCAACTGCTCAGACTTCACGTGGTGCTAACCTGTTTGTACCATCCGTTTCAGCTTGGCTGAGATTGGATCTCGGTGAGTCTGATTCCATTTATGTTCGGACGGCACCAGCAATGTGTCCAAGAGTTTCAGTGCCAAGATGATTTTTTGGGGTCCAACTGTTTTGGCTAGGGAAGCTGACTAAATGTATCTGCATTAGAGACTTGATTACCAGGCCTGTGCTGGAAGGCATAGTTGTAGGCCGCTAGCAGCAAGGCCCTATGCTGCAACCTGGCAGAGGCAATTGGGGAAGAATTGGCTTGTCCTCCCTCAAAAGACCCAATAGTGGCCAATGGTCTGTTTTAATGATGAATCATCGTCTGTAAATATAATGGTGGAACTTTTAATCCCATAGATGCCGCCCAGTCCCTCCTTTTCAATTTGTGCAGAATTGTGCTATGCATCTGAGAGAGTCCTTGAGGCAACAGCAATTGGCCGTTCTGATCCATCCTCCATCTTATGGGATAGAATGGCTCCTAACCCATAAGGCGACACGTTGCATGTGAAAACAATTGGCTTCCCAGGGTCAAAATGAACTAAGAGGTTCGAAGATTGTAGAGCTTGTTTTACCTCGCGGACAGGTTCCTGCTGCTGCTCCTTCAAGTGCCAACATTGTTGTTTTCTTTGTAACTGCTGTAGTGGTACCAATGCCGTGGTCAGGTTTGCAATGAATCTGCCATAGTAGTTCACCATTCCCAGGAAAGATTTCAGCTCGGCTACATTCTTGGATGCTGGGAGCTCTCGTCTGGCTTTGACTTTCTCTTTGAGTGAGTGTACACCTGTGGCATCCACTCGGAACCCCAAGTAAGTCACTTTTGTAGCCTGGAAGGTACATTTCACATGTCTAAGGCAGATCCCTGCATCTCTGAATCTCTTTAATAGCTCTTCCAAACTTGACATGTGACCTCCCGGTGTGACTCCAGTAACTAAAACACCGTCCAGGTAGACCATCACTTTTCGGATGCCCTGAAGGAGGTTTTTCATGGTACGCTGGAAAATAGCATAGGCTGAAGAAATGCAGAAAGGTAGCCTCATGTACTGAAATAGGCCATTATATCTATTGATCATGGCGTGCGTTTGTGACTTCCCTTCTAATTCCAACTGCAGGCATGCGTGGTGTAGAGTTCCTCGATTCAGAGGATCGGGTACTTATCCAGCTGAGCAGCCTGATTGCTAGAGACTTTATAGTCTCCACATATTCTTATTGATCCGTCTGGCTTTAGCAAGTGTACTATGGGGGCCGCACATATGGTAAATTGCATTGGGTTAATGATTGCCGTTTCCTCTCAGCTTTACTTTTGATGCAAGGCTCAAGGAACTGGTCTGGACCTTAGAAACCAAAGTGTCAAGTCTGCATCAACATATATTTTGGCCTTTACACCCTTGATAGAACTGAACTCATTGCAGAACATGTCTTCGTATCTTCACAGGACGCCTTGAAACCCGTTGTTTGCGACTTTAAAGATTTCCAGCCAATTTTGTTTAATTCACTGTAACCAGTCCCTCCCATCAGGCTTGGTCTGTGCCTCTCTACGACAATCAAAGGCAGCTGGGCCTCTTGTTCTTTGTAAGCTCCTGGCATACTGGTGGTCCCAAGAATTTTTAGGGTTTCCCCCATACAGGTCGACAGCTTGTCCCTCGTCCTTCCCTCAAACTATGTGGTCGCACAGCTGAGCACTCCTCTGAAGTCATATGGCTCAGCCATTTGGCGGAATCTTGCTGTGAAGGTGGACATGGACTTTTCAGGGTCCCTACCAGCGGAGTTGAATTTGTACTGCTGCAGGATGATCGAGGGCCTGGGGTTAAAATTTTCGTTGACCAATGTGACTCACTGGTCAAAGTTTTTCGAATCATCAGGAGCCTCCGGGACGTAAGATTTCTGATCAGGTTGGAGGTTTGAGGTCCACTAACCATCAAAGGTATCACCTTCTGCTTGTCCTCCCCTGCTATCTCATTCGCTGTTAAGAAATTTCATAGAATTTCATAGAATTTACAGTGCTGATGGAGGCCATTCGGCCCGTCGAGTCTGCACCGGCCCTTGGAAAGAGCACCCTACCCAAACCCACACCTTCACCCTATCCCCATAACCCAGTAACCCCACTTAACCTTTTTTTGGACACTAAGGGCAATTTAGCATGGCCAATCCACCTAACCCGCACATCTTTGGACTGTGGGAGGAAACCAGAGCACGCGGAGGAAACCCACGCACAAATGGGGAGAACGTGTAGACTCTGCCCAGACAGTGACCCAAGCCGGGAATCAAACCTGGGACCCTGGAATTGTGAAACAATTGTGCTCACCACTATGCTACCATGCTACCCAGAGCAGGGTCCACATTGTCCAGGCCCCTGCTACCGGGGTCCTGAACTTTGTCTCTATTGGCCGGGGGTCGATGTTCTGGCTCCAGTCTTTGGCTCCTTGGTCGAACGGTTCTAACTTTCTGATCATTGGCATCTTACTCACCTTTTGGGTGCTACTGTCGGAGGTTCCCGACTCTGGTCTTTGGAGATTTTGCCCTTCCCTCTTCGAATCCAAAACTGCTGAAGACAAATGATCTAACCGTTTACCTCTTAAAGGGGCCGAGCTACCACAAGCCTGAAATCTACTGGACGTCTCATATCAAGATCACACTGCCTTTAATTGTTCAGTATTACTCTGATGAACAGGATTCTTGTAAAGGCATTAAGATGAGAAGTGCATCCTGAAGTAAGCCATTGTCTTAAGTGTAAGACAATTTGTGCAATTAGTGAGAACCAACCAAATTAATCCTTCAATTATTATTGCCCAATTAGCCATTTCGAGCAGCATTGGTTAAGGTGGTGTGACGACATCTTTAAGGTAAAAGAAAGAGGGAAGTGGATTATGGGATCTATCTTGACAAAGAGTCATTGGACTCGAAATATTAGCTCTTTTCTCTCCCTACAGATGCTGCCAGACCTGCTGAGATTTTCCAGCATTTTCTCTTTCATGGGATCCATCTTGACATATACTGAAGTGAACGGAAGCTAGTTTGGATCTTTAGGGGCAGAGTGAAATTCCTGACGGCATGGACCTAGGGAAGGTGCAGAGGCAGAAGTGATACCTGACAGTGAAGAATTATAGTTATTGTCCACTTCTTCTGAATTGACCATCCATTTGAAAATGTGGCGTCTACGGATTGTTTTGATAAGTTCACTGATATTTCCTCTTGTTAGTTAGTTGATATGCTTTTAGTTCATTAAGTAAGCTGATTGATCAGCCTGTAGTTAATTGATTAGTCTTTGGTTGTCTGGCAAGTGTATTGTTGTTTTATTTTGTTTGTGTTCAATGAACTTTGGTGTTTGCGAATTCAGTGTCTCAGTCTTTGCCTGATGGTTATATCTCTGTTAAATTAAATCTGTTTAAAAGGGGAAATGTGGGATCCAGAAATTAGGCTGCTTGCAACTAAACTTAAGTCAAGCCTGAATTAATATTTAGAGCGCTCCGCTTCACCAGTGGAAGTGGGTGCATACTGCTCCACAAAAATTACATCCAACCAGTATTCGAGTGTCAATTATCTGTTTAACATCTTTAGCATTGCATAAAATGTACAAAACAGAAAGAGACCATCCAGCCCAACTAGTCCATGCCAGTGTTTTTGTTCAACTCAAGTCTTCTTCCTTCTTTTCTCATCTAAATCACTATAATCTTCTATTCCCTTTCCCCTCAAATGCTTGTCTCGCTTCCCTTTAAATCCATCAATACTATTCAGTACAACTCCTCCCCTCCCTTTGGTAGTGGGTTCCACATTCGCACTAATCTTTGGATAAAGATGTTTACTTTATTTATTCTGTCATGGGATGTGGGCCTCGCTGATTAGGCCATCATTTATTTTCAATCTCTAATTGCCCTTGAGAAGATGGGGCTGAGCAGCCTTCTTGAACCCCTGAGGTCCGTAGGGTGCAGGTACACCCACCAGAGTGCAGTTAGGCAGGGAGCTGATCTTTGCCCAGAGACAGTGAAAGGATGATAGTATAGTTCCAAGTCAGGATGGTCATGCTGGCACAGACATATGGGCTGAATGGCCTCTTAACTTTTCTCTGGTTCTTTGGAGTGTGGCTTGGAGGGGAAGTTGCATGTGGTAATGTTCTCCTACACCTGCTACCCTGCTCTTCTATGTGGTAAAGGTGACAGGTTTTGAATATGTTGTCAAAGGAATCTTGGTGAGTTGCTGCAATATATCATGTAGATGGTATACACTGTGTGCCAATGGCGGAGGGAGGCTGAAGGTTGCCAGTCAAAGGGCCATCTGCCACAGAATTCCCAGCCTCTGGCCTCCTCTTGTAGCTACAGTATTTATATGGCTGGTCCAATTCAGCTTTTGATCAATGTGCCCCCCCCCCCCCCCCCCCCCCCCCCAAGGATGTTGATGGTTGGGGATTCAGCAATGGTAACTCCACTGAATGTCAAGGGGAGAAATTCATTACCCGGCACATGAATGTTACTTGCCAATTTTCAGCCCAAGTTGCCTAGGTCTTGCTTCATATGGACATGGATTGTTTCAGTATCTGAAGAGTCGTGACTGGCACTGAGTATTGTGCAATCATCAGCGAACATCCCAATATATGATGGAAGGAAAGTCATTGATGAAGCAGCTGAAGATAGTTGGGCCTCTAACACTGCCCTGAGGAACATTTGCAGCGATGTTGTGGCACTGAGGTGATTGACCTTCAACAACCACAACCAGCTTCCTTTGTGCTAGGTATAGGTCCAATCAATAGAATGTTTTCTGATTCCAGTTTCTCTCGGACTCCTTGATTACAAACTCTGTCAAATGCTTCCTTGATGTCAAAGGCAGCCTCACTCACCTTACCTCTCCAGTTCAGCTCTTTTGCCGATGTTTGGACTAAGGCTGTAATAAGGTCAGGAGCTGAGTGGCTCTGGCGAAACCTAATTGAAGATCAGTGAGCGGGTTATTGCTGAGTGAATGCCATTTGAAAGCACTGTCGGTAACACTTTCCATCACTTTACTGATGATCAGGAGTAGATTGATGGGGTGACAATTGGCCGAGTTGAATTTGCCCGCCTTTTGTGGACAGGACATACTTGAGCAGGTTTCCACATTGCTGGGTAAATGCCAGTTTTGTAGCTGTACTGGAACAGTTTCGCTAAGAATACAGCTAGCTCTAGGACACGAGTCTTCAGTACTATTGCTGGAATATTGTCAGGGCCCATAGCTTTTGCAGTATCCAATGCCTTCAGCCATTTCTTGATATCACATGAAGGGAGATGAATTGGTTGAAGACTTGGGGTGTGATCTACTCGAATGGGAACAGAGTCCCATAACCAGTGCGTTTGGTCAGGTGTTTCCTGGTGCTCGGAGTGCCCATTTGGGTAGATATGGGGCCTTAGTGGGGAATGCCCCAATGAGGCCACATTTAGTCCTGTTTTCTGCACAGAGTAACTCCGCTCGCTGGAACTCCTCAGTGCAGAAGGAGCACTTGACCGGCTGACGTGACCCCCGAACCCCCAACTCACCTATAAGGAGGCCTTCAGGACCCCCGCATCTGGCACCCCCAGGCCCAATCCACAGCATGGGGAAAATGCCAGCTTGGCAGTGCTGGCTCCTGTCAACTGGTAGTGCCATCTGGGAACCTTGGCTGTGTCAGGCTGGCATCCAGATGGCACTGCCAGGGTGACAGGCTGGCAGTGCCAGTGTGCCCAGGTAGCACCAGCAGTGCCACCCTGGCCAGAGGGAAAGCAACTGAGGGCCGTCGATCACCTGGGAGACCCCCCACGAGTGCCGTTCTATCTGGTCCTAGTTTATGGAGACCAACACTGAACAGCCCTGGTCTGAGATCTCCAAGGGAAAGGGGTGAGATCCCACGCCTTGGGTAGATCGTGGGAGAGCATATTAGAGTGAGGCTAACTGTCGTCTCACGAGATCCTGTTAGAATTCGCGAGGTGTGACGAGACGGGTAGATCCCAAAAGATGCATCTACTGGCCATGCTGCCTTTCAGGGCAATGCAGCTGGCAGATCACGCCCCTGGTGTCTGTGATGCTGGGAACCTCCGGAGGAGACCGAAATGGATCATTCACTTGGCATTTCTGGCTGCAGACCGATGCAATTGTTTCAGCCTTGTCTGATGTGCTGGGCTCTCATTGAATGGGGACACCTGTGAAGCCTCCTCGACCAGTTAATTGTCAACCACCATTCAAACTGGATTTGGCAGGACTACAAAACTTGGATCTGCTCTGTTGGCTGTGAGATCATTTTAAGACCTCATTGCAGCAGGTCTATCCCATGTTGCTTCTATTGCTTGGCATACAAGTAATCCTGGCTTGTGTCTTCACCAGGTTGTCACCTCCTCTTTAGGAATGCTGTTCGCTGTAGCCATCTGGGATGGCCATGTCCCGATTACAAAATGGACACCCGCAAAGAATGCAGGAAAAATTGGACAATGCAATGAAACAAGCAGGTGCAAGCTCTGTCTGTTGATTAGAACCTTAAACGCTCAGACAGGACAGAAACTACCAAATGATCTACATACTAATGAGCCATCTCAGGGGACAAAAGGGAAACATTTAGATACGAATGTTAGGACAGACTCCCCGGCGGCAGAAGAAGCTAAGACAAAGCAGACTGACAGTCACCAGCACACGCCCAGCGATCAGGGAACCACCCCTCTATTGGAGGAAAATCGATACAACTGATTGAGAAAGACCCAATTAGTTGAGGCCAAGTTCAAGGCCCGCCCAAAAGAGCGCGAAGCCCTTTTCAGTATAAGAGGTATTCCGCAAGGGAGAATCTTTCTCCTTTGGCTTTGGCTCTCAGCGAAGAGAGAGACCTGCCTAACAGCTACAGCAGACCAAGTAAGTTCCAAGTCAACGCACGCTACGAGATAGACGCTCCTAGTTGCTACCCTGTAAACAGCTCAATCCAGCAGCCTCAGAACCGAGCAATGGCCATTGTTCCTCTGACTGAGTGGGCGCCTGAAGCTAAGTATAGGCTTTAGTAATAGTGGTAGTTTAGTTTGTAGAGTTTATGCATGAGTAGATTTGACTGTGTGTAAATAAATGAGCATTGCTTTTGAACTTACTAACTGGTGTATCGAGTCATTGATCAGTATTCGGTTCTGAACCTTATGGTGGTGTCGAAAGATACCTGGTGACTCTTGAGCAAGCGTGATTAAAAGCCAAATTAAGAACCAACCAAACGTTAGCAACATCGCTCTTCACTGAACCAATGTTGATCCCCCACCTTGAAGGCGAGAGTGCTGGACTAGGAGGTTATGGATGACCTCTAGTTATGTTTCACTGCACTAGGGGAAACATGCTCTCTGTATCCGCTTTATTAAAACCTGTCATCATTTTAAATACTTCTATTAGGCCGCCCCTCGGCCTAGGAGACCCAGCTTGTCAATCCTTCCCTGTTATGTAAACCCATGCATTTCTGTGCCATCCTCGTGTACTTCTCTGCACCATCTCCAGTGCCTCTTTATCCATAACATGGTGACCAGAACTGCAGGCAGTGCCCCTAAGTGCTGCTAAGTATAGTCGAAGCAGGATTTGATACAGGTCGAGCATAATTTCCCTACTTTTCAATTCGATATCTCTAGGAATAAAGCCGAGGCAAGTTCAAATTATAGGAATAGCAAATAGAACCAAAATTGCATGCCACATCTCAAATATTCCAGTTTTACAGACTTAATTGTTTTATTGGAATTCACTCTTTTTGTCAAAATAACTTCTCTGTAAGTTTCTGGAGTTAAGGGCATGGTGGAGGTAGTGTGGGGAGTGGGTTGTTTGAAGCTATAACCTGTGTATACAGAAGCAAGAATACTGGAACTGAGCCAAGGCTGATACCCTGGAGCATTGTTTGGGATTGTGGATTGGTATCACAGAATTTTAAATAGTGAATCGACCATTTGCAGTCAAAGCCACATTGTGAGATAATGTTATTAAAGCAAAGCTCCTAATGATCGCATTATCACAGATTTGTAGCACCTCAAGAGGTGTAAATAATATATGTAGGTTGGAATGTAATTATCATCATAACAATGGACATTTAACATTGTTCTGTGATATGTGAAGAGTTATATCCATATTTTGTATCACAGCATGCTTAACTCAGAGCATGTTTTATACAGTAATGGTAGTCCAACTATGAATAGCTTCATCAGACACTAAATTTTGAACTTCAGTGGGGCCATCACTTGCGTGTTGCCTGGACCAAGCTGGCTCGCAACACATATCTGTTTAAAAAGCCACGCAAAGTCCAAAGGAGTGGTTTCTACAAAGAGCTTAACCCTTCAAACAACATTGTATTTGAATACTTTCTAAATTGTGCACCACAAGCTGATGTGCAATGGACCAGGCACTAATGAGCAACTTTATTTTCCTCACCTACCCTTATAATGAGGATCAATGAAGATCTGACCTATTGATTTCCTAATCCTACAAGATTTATTTTGCTGTGGTGCCAGGCCACATGCAAAAGTTGTTGCTCCATACATTAAATGAGATTATCCCTCCCACAGCAGTGCTCATCGGAATCCCTGTGTCACCCTTCTGATCCCCACTCCCAAACTTCCCCACCCAATCGGAAGTTGCCACTTTTCAATGCACTAAATGATGAAGAAATGGTCAAGTCCAACACCCAACAATGCACTAATTGCAATTTGGGTTCTGCCATGACTACGCTGCCCCAGACATCATTACAGCCTTTGTCCAAACATGGACTAAGGAACAGAAATCCAGTAGTGAAGCGAGAGTGACTGCTCTTTACATCAAGGCATCATTTGACTTGGTATGACATCAAGGAGTCCGAGTAAACTTGAAGTCAATGAATCAGGGGGAAAACTCTCAGCTGGCAGGAATCACACCCAGCACAAAGAAAGATGGTTATGGTTGTTGGGAGACCAATCCTATCACTACAGGAGTTTCTCGGGTGTTGTCCTTGACCCAACTATCTTCAGTTTCTTCATCAATGGCTTTCTGTCCAACATACCATCAGATATAATAATGGTCACTGAAGATTAAATAGCATTCAATACCATTCACAGCTCCTCGGATACTGAAGCAGTTTGTGCCTGCATACAGCAAGACCTGGACAACATTCGAGCTTGGCCTGATAGATGGCAGGAAACATTCACGTCACATCAATGTCAGCAATAATCATCTCCAATGAAAGAGAATCTAACCATCTCCGTTGATGTTTAACAACATAATCATTTCTGAAATTTTCAACATTAAAATCCTGGGGGATGTGGAGGGGCAGTGTGGGGGTGCAGGTACCATTTGACCAGCAACTTAACTAGATAGTTAACAGTAACTTTGAAATTTAAAAAAATATATATTAAAAAAAAAAATTTAATTTAAATTTTAATTAATTGACGCAATGTCAGTTAGAGGGGTGCAGTGCTCTGACTGTGAGATGTGGCAGGTCCGGGAGGCTTCCAACGTCCCGGATGGCTTCATCTGCAGAAAGTGCACCCAACTGGAGCTCCTCACAGACCGCATGGTTCGGTTGGAGCAGCAATTGGATGCACTTAGGAGCATGCAGGTGGCGGAAAGCGTCATAGATCGCAGTTATGTAAACGTGGTCACACCCAAGGCGCAGGCAGAGAAATGGGTGACCACCAGAAAGGGCAGGCAGTCAGTGCAGGAATCCCCTGTGGTTGTCCCCCTCTCGAACGGGTATACCCCTTTGAATACTGTCAGGGGGGATAGCCTATCAGGGGAAAACAGCAGCAGCCAGAGCAGTGGCACCACGGCTGGCTCTGATGTTCAGAAGGGAGGGTCAAAGCGCAGAAGGGTAATAGTAATAGGGGACTCTATAGTCAGGGGCACAGATAGGCGCTTCTGTGGACGTGAAAGAGACTCCAGGATGGTATGTTGCCTCCCTGGTGCCAGGGTCCAGGATGTCTCCGAACGGGTAGAGGGCATCCTGATGGGGGAGAGCAAACAGCAGAGGTCGTTGTACATATTGGTACTAATGACATAGGCAGGAAGGGGCATGAGGTCCTGCAGCAGGAGTTCAGGGAGCTAGGCAGAAAGTTAAAAGACAGGACCTCGAGGGTTGTAATCTCGGGATTACTCCCTGTGCCACGTGCCAGTGAGGCTAGAAATAGTAAGATAGAGCAGCTAAACACGTGGCTAAACAGCTGGTGTAGGAGGGAGGGTTTCCGTTATCTGGACCACTGGGAGCTCTTCCGGGGCAGGTGTGACCTATATAAGAAGGACGGGTTGCATCTAAACCGGAGAGGCATAAATATCCTGGCCGCAAGGTTTGCTCGTGTCACACGGGAGGGTTTAAACTAGTATGGCAGGGGGGTGGGCATGGGAGCAATAGGTCAGAAGGTGAGAGCATTGAGGGAGAACTAGGGAATAAGGACAGTGGGGCTCTGAGGCAGAGCAGACAGGGAGAAGTTGCTGAACACAGCGGGTCTGGTGGCCTGAAGTGCATATGTTTTAATGCAAGAAGTATTACGCGTAAGGAGAATATCACAGCTGTACTGCGGGAGGACACCTCAGAGGGCAGTGAGGCTATATGGGTAGAGATCAGGAATAAGAAGGGTGCAGTCACAATGTTGGGGGTTTACTACAGGCCTCCCAACAGCCAGCGGGAGATAGAGGAGCAGATAGGTAGACAGATTTTGGAAAAGAGTAAAAACAACAGGGTTGTGGTGATGGGAGACTTCAACTTCCCCAATATTGACTGGGACTCACTTAGTGCCAGGGGCTTAGATGGGGCGGAGTTTGTAAGGAGCATCCAGGAGGGCTTCTTAAAACAATATGTAGACAGTCCAACTAGGGAAGGGGCGGTATTGGACCTGGTATTGGGAAATGATCCCGGCCAGGTGGTAGATGTTTCAGTAGGGGAGCATTTTGGTAACAGTGACCACAATTCAGTAAGTTTTAAAGTACTGGTGGACAAGGATAAGAGTGGTCCTAGGATGAATGTGCTAAATTGGGGGAAGGCTAATTATAACAATATTAGGCGGGAACTGAAGAACATAGATTGGGGGCGGATGTTTGAGGGCAAATCAACATCTGACATGTGGGAGGCTTTCAAGTGGCAGTTGAAAGGAATTCAGGACCGGCATGTTCCTGTGAGGAAGAAGGATAAATACGGCAATTTTCGGGAACCTTGGATAACGAGAGATATTGTAGGCCTCGTCAAAAAGAAAAAGGAGGCATGTGTCAGGGCTAAAAGGCTGGGAACAGACGAAGCCTGCGTGGAATATAAGGAAAGTAGGAAGGAACTTAAGCAATGAGTCAGGAGGGCTAGAAGGGTTCACGAAAAGTCATTGGTAAATAGGGTTAAGGAAAATCCCAAGGCTTTTTACACGTACATAAAAAGCAAGAGGGGAGCCAGGGAAAGGGTTGGCCCACTGAAGGATAGGCAAGGGAATATATGTGTGGAGCCAGAGGAAATGGGCGAGGTACTAAATGAATACTTTGCATCAGTATTCACCAAAGAGAAGAAATTGGTAGATGTTGAGTCTGGAGAAGGGTGTGTAGATAGCCTGGGTCACATTGAGATCCAAAAAGACGAGGTGTTGGGTGTCTTAAAAAATATGAAGGTAGATAAGTCCCCAGGGCCTGATGGGATCTACCCCAGAATACTGAAGGAGGCTGGAGAGGAAATTGCTGAGGCCTTGACAGAAATCTTTGGACCCTCACTGTCTTCAGGGGATGTCCCGGAGGACTGGAGAATAGCCAATGTTGTTCCTCTGTTTAAGAAGGGTAGCAAGGATAATCCCGGGAACTACAGGCCGGTGAGCCTTACTTCAGTGGTAGGGAAATTACTGGAGAGAATTCTTCGAGACAGGATCTACTCCCATCTGAAGCAAATGGACGTATTAGTGAGAGGCAGCACGGTTTTGTGAAGGGAAGGTCGTGTCTCACTAACTTGATACAGTTTTTTGAGGAGGTCACTCAGATGGTTGATGCAGGTAGGGCAGTGGATGTTGTCTATATGGACTTCAGTAAGGCCTTTGACAAGGTCCCTCATGGTAGACTAGTACAAAAGGTGAAGTCACACGGGATCAGGGGTGAGCTGGCAAGTTGGATACAGAACTGGCTAGGTCATAGAAGGCAGAGAGTAGCAATTGAAAGATGCTTTTCTAATTGGAGGGCTGTGACCAGTGGTGTTCCACAGGGATCAGTGCTGGGACCTTTGCTCTTTATAGTATATATAAATGATTTGGAGGAAAATGTAACTGGTCTGATTAGTAAGTTTGCAGACGACACAAAGGTTGGTGGAATTGCGGATAGCGATGAGGACTGTCAGAGGATACAGCAGGATTTAGATTGTTTGGAGACTTGGGCGGAGAGATGGCAGATGGAGTTTAATACGGACAAATGTGAGGTAATGCATTTTGGAAGGTCTAATGCAGGTAGGGAATATACAGTGAATGGTAGAACCCTCAGGAGTATTGAAAGTCAAAGAGATAAAGGAGTACAGGTCCACAGGTCATTGAAAGGGGCAATGACCTTTCATGGAGAAGGTAGTCAAGAAGGCATACGGCATGCTTGCCTTCATTGGCCGGGGCATTGAATATAAGAATTGGCTAGTCATGTTGCAGCTGTATAGAACCTTAGTTAGGCCACACTTGGAGTATAGTGTTCAATTCTGGTCGCCACACTACCAGAAGGATGTGGAGGCTTTAGAGAGGGTGCAGAAGAGATTTACCAGAATGTTGCCTGGTATGGAGGGCATTAGCTATGAGGAGCGGTTGAATAAACTCGGTTTGTTCTCACTGGAACGAAGGAGGTTGAGGGGAGACCTGATAGAGGTCTACAAAATTATGAGGGGCATAGACAGAGTGGATAGTCAGAGGCTTTTCCCCAGGGTAGAGGGGTCAATTACTAGGGGGCATAGGTTTAAGGTGAGAGGGGCAAGGTTTAGAGTAGATGTACGAGGCAAGTTTTTTACACAGAGGGTAGTGTGTGCCTGGAACTCGCTACCGGAGGAGGTGGTGGAAGCAGGGACGATAGTGACATTTAAGGGGCATCTTGACAAATACATGAATAGGATGGGAATAGAGGGATACGGACCCAGGAAGTGTAGAAGATTGTAGTTTAGTCGGGCAGCATGGTCGGCACGGGCTTGGAGGGCCGAAGGGCCTGTTCCTGTGCTGTACATTTCTTTGTTCTTTGTTAGACTAGCCACATATATACTGTAGCTACAAGTGCAGGTCAGAGATGGGGTGAGGAACTCTTTCCACTATCTACGAGACACAAGTCAGGGGTGTGATAGACTACAGTTCACTTGCCTGGATGAGTGCAGCTCCAACTTCACTTAAGAGGCTTGGAACCATCCAGGACAAACAGGCGGCTTAACTGGCACTGCATCCACCATCTTCAACATTCATTTCCCTCCACCACGGGAGCACAGTAGCTATATTGTGTAGTACCTACAAGATGTTCTGCGTCAGCTCCCCATTACTTCTTTGTTGGCACCTTCCAAATGTGTGACCCCTGCAATCTGCAAGAACAAGAGCAGCAGGTGCACAGGAACACCACCACATGAAAGCTTCCATTTTCACCACCCACTATGCTGACTCGGATCGCTGTTGTTTCGCTGCCAAAAATCCTGGAGCTCCCTTATGGCACCATATACTGCAGCAGTTCAAGAAGGCAGCTCGCTGCCAAGTTTTCAAGAACAATTAAGGGCAGACAATTCAGGCTGGCCTTGCCAATGACGCCAAAACATCCCATGGCGAACAAAGAAAAGCTGCGTGGCACACTCGCGTATTGCTGTTGTCTGATTTTACCCACTTCTTTAAAAGAGATATATATATTTTTTAAATTTCCAATTAAGGGGCAATTTAGCATGGCCAATCCACCTGTCTTGCACATTTTGGGTTTTGAGGGTGAGACCCACGCAGACACGGGGAGAATGTGCAAACTCCACACGGACACTGACCCGGGGCATGATCGAATCTGGGTCCTCGGCGCAGTGAGGCAGCTTTGATAACCTCTGCACCACCATGACGCCCTGACCATACGCACTTTGTGCTTCCTTTGCTCTATGCAAACGAGGCAACAGAATGTTGTAATATTTCAAAACAAATGCAATTAAGGATGTGAAGTGCTTTGGGACATTTCTGAGAATGTAAGAAACTATCTAAATGCAAATTGTTCCTTTAAAACTGTTTTCTGAATTCCAGCATTGCGGAGGAGGAGATGAATGTTTGTGTCCTTAAGCAATTGTCTCTGCATTATTTCTACCCTCAATTTACTTTGGATCTCTGATCCCATGTCTGTTTCTAATGATGAAATATTCTTAAATTCCGTCTTAATGATTCGTTGGCAGAATCTGACAGGAGTTTTTCTGGTTGACTCAGCGTCTGAATAGCAAATATGCCAAATGAAATGACTATGCTCTATGCTGCAGAAAACCTGTGTCATTTAATGTGACTGGAAAGATAAGTCATCCCCATATATTGACAACTTGATCATGAGAACTGTGTATTACCAGCCCAAAAAGCGCCAATCTCATTGATATTTTTACATTTTTGCCCATTTAAGATGTTTCAAAATCCAGATTTGGAACGATTCTGAAGGTTCACAGAATAGGCAGACCAGGGGCTGGATTCTCCCTTTCAGTGGCTAAGTACCAGCGCCAGCAGTGCACGTGTGGTCTTTGACGACAAAAAGAATCGGCACCAACCCCTCACCAATTCCGTGACCGGTGAGGGGCTAGCACCGGTGCCGAGTGAAACTCCAGCCTCCCGCGCCGAAAACAGCTGGAGAATGGCCAGGTCCCAGGCTGCGCACAGGTGATGACCTGCGTCGGTCGCGCCGTACAACATGGCGCCTGTCGTGCACTGATCTGACCCGCTATCCACGACCCCACAGCCAACCCTTGGCCATTCCCCCCAGTCCTTGCGGAAGCCTTCTCCCCCAGCCAGCGGCATGCATCCCGGCCGAGTGTGGTGGTGCTGGATACAGTCTGCAGCCGCCACGCCGGGTTCCCGCATGGCTGAGACCACAAGTGTCCCGCAACGCCGGGAACTCAGCCCATCGGGGGCGGAGCATCGCAGGAGGGCCGGCTGATGATGCGCCAACGGCGTTGCAATGGTGTGCAGCACGTGACGCAATGACGCCATTTCCGAGGGGGTGGAGCATGGCTGATCAGCGTCAAACCACCGCCGGTCCCGATTTCGGCGTTGGAACCCATTCTCCACCGGATCGCCAAACACGATTTTGACGTCAGGCAACGGAGAATCCCGCCCCAGATCTTGTACAGATCGGCCACCCCGAACAGGCGCCGGAATATGGCGACTAGAGGCTTTTCACAGTAACTTCATTGAAGCCTACTTGTGACAATAAGCGATTATTATTTTTATATATTTTTTTTAATTTTGAGTCCCCAATTCATTTTTTCCCAATTAAGGGGCAGTTTAACTTGGCCAATTCACCTACGGTGCACATCTCTTTAGTTGTGGGGGTGAGACCCCTGCGACACAGGGAGAATGTGCAAACTCCACATGGGCAGTGACCCAGGGCCGGGATCAAACCCGGGTCATCGGCGCCGTGAGGCAGCAGTGCTAACCGCTGCAGCACCGCAGAAACATAACATTTTAACGAATCTTCATTGTTAATAACAATTACATATGTAATCCTGTTGCAGGAAAACTCAACCTTCCCTGATATCGTATTATCAATATATGCTTTCAAAAACCATCTTTACATTCTGAGGTTAATTTGAATGGGCAATAGTGGATGGACATGATGCCACTGACAGGCCTAAACAAGGCAGGAAACAGGAGCCTGGCCTGCCTTTGTGTCAAAAACTCACCTCTGTGTGGGAAACTGATTGAAGTTCAGATTTTCACTTGTGGGCAGCCCTTAATTAATATGGAGAAGGGTTTTCTATTCAATTAGAGTCAGTGGGGATGGGAATGGGTCATCTCAAGTGTGTGGCTCATTTAGGTGCCCACAGCAACCATCTTTTGAGGCTGCTAGTTGTCCTGACAACCGATCTGTTTCTAGTGTTAATCGGGTGAATATCCATTTATCAAAGATATCCTGAAGATTCACAACTGTTTAACTATAATTTCGTGCACGCACTGGTTTGTACTCTATCCTTCTTGACCCTCGCCCTAGCTAGAAGCAACCCCCACATTGCATGAAAAAACCCAGCTCTTAAATACAAGCTTGAATGATCATCACCTGCTCTCAATTCATTCTGAAGCTTGTCCTCGTTTACTCTTAAAGGGACCTGCATTCCTAAACTTGACTGCTTTTGCCAAAGCCTTCCACTGCACCAGAAGAAAGTGGGATGTCACAAGGGAGCAGTAGGCCTGGAAACCAGGGAGTGCCGACACTCACTTCATCAATGCCAACCTGGGTCTGATGCTGGAGGCTGGAAGGGAAAGGCGGGAAGTCCCCTTCCCTCAGGGAAGGGGCCACCTCATTGTGCAGTTGGGGCACATTTCTGTTCAGTATTACCTCTCTCAGCCTCTAATTCCTCTTCCTGATCCTCCTCAATGAGCAGCCTCGTTCCAGGGCTGCACAGTCCACAAAGTCCCCTGGAGGATCATGTTATGGAGAGTGGAGCAGACCACTATAATGAACAAGACCCTTGCAAATATGGTGCAAATTCTTAATACGGTCATAGAATATACAAAAACGGAAACAGACCATTGGGCCACCAATCTGCATCAACATTTATACTCCGCTCGAGTCTCCTCCCATCCATCCTCTTCTAACTCGATCAGAAGAACCCTCTATTTATTTCTCCCTTATATTTATTTATCATCTCAAACCCCTTCTTCAAAGCAAACTTCTCCCAAATTAAACAGTATTTTATAATACATCATATGAGAGTCATCACTTCACCAACATTTATATGCGAGATTAAGATAGCTTCATCAGCAACTGGAAGAATTCAACAGCCACATATTATTCACCAACATCTACTGAGCAAAGCAGTGTTCATTGGCAGCTGGTTTAGCTCAAGCTGTAACATTATCGAGTAAAACCTCCAGCACAAATCGAGGGTGTTTTCTTTACCAACCAAGAACATTCAGCTCTAATCTGAACAGCTTCATCACGTAGTGTGACAAATTAATCTCCAAGACGCTTTTTCTCAGAAAATCCTTCTGTTATATTTCTTTGCCATAAAGAAAAAGGTATAGAGGTGCCCACACTCTGGATTCTTGTGAAATGCAACTTAGAGGAAGTTGTAGACAGAACCAGCATTGGACCTGAAGAGACCCATCAAGCTAACCCTGTCATATGAGAATGCTGAGAAGGGGGTTCAGCCAAATAGAACAGGAAATGTCCACGGACAATGTGAAGAGGCAACTTCGCTATCTGTCTATTTTGTTCTACTTTCATCATAATGCATCCTTTTAATGGTATGACCTCTTCAGCGTATGTCCTTAGGATCGGTGACATGGTTGCTCCCTTGTAGTTTTGTTCCTTGCCGTATCCATTTTGTGTATCTTCACTCCAGCCCTTATTTGTGAAGTTTCTCATGTTGGGAGCTCCATAAATGTGGCAACTTCCACAGCAACTTTTAGAATTAAATCACTTGCAATAAGCAGATTCCTCTGAATAGCTTCATTGCAGAGTCCGCAAACCAGCCTGTCACGAACAGTATCATCAAGTGTTAATTCGCAATATTTAGCTAACCTTCTTTAAGTGGCTATGAATTGTAAAATGTTTTCTCCTTCTTCCTGACTACAGAAGTGGAACCAAAATATTTATGCAATCAAAAGCAGTCGAGGAGAGAAATGCCCCTCCAAAATGTGCATTAATTTGATGTAGGACTTATCTCCTGGTTTTGCTGGGTGAATTAAATTTTGTAGCTGCATAAGTTTTACGCCCAACTGAACTAAGATAAGTTGCAACCTTTAGGTCCACTGGTGTCGGATTTGCCATGAGATACGATTGGAATCTTTCCTCATATGTGTTCCTAGTCTCACAGTCTTCATCAATTGCTTCCATGGCACCTATTTTTCCTGCCATTTTGGATCCCGGCCTCTAGGGTCTATACTTCAACCAACTTCCTCCCTTCCAATTCTTTAGGGACGTTTGGCACAAATAATCCCCTTTTTTGCAAGAAAGTAGAATTTTTCTCCGTTTTGCCTGACTGTAATTCAGCTTTTCCCCCGAGTCGTGGCACATGCAGAGTCAGCAGACTTTAACATCCCACTTCCCCACAGCCCATTTAGCTTCATCTTGTGTGGGGCTCCTGCAGGCCACACCCTATTCATTGCAACACCAAGCGTGCGTGCGTGTGTGTGTGTGTGTGTGTGTGAAATTTCACTGCCTCGGTCCTCATCGCCAGTTTCCCCTTCTGTTATATTTCTTTGTTGCTTCAAAGAGAAAAGGTATGGAGGTGCTCACGCTCTGGAATCTTGCAAAACACCATGAGAGGTTCCGGAGAACTCCAAAGCCCGCGCAAACACTCTGCTGATGTTACTACTCATCACGTGATGCTTTACCAGCAGGAATGTATTCTCTGGTACATAACCCCTTCTATATTGTCACACCATCAAGATGGAAGAGAGTGGCTGCTTATACTTCAGTGGGTCATTTTTCAGAGAGGATTATTTGCAAATGGCAGCACACTGCAGACATAAATTAACACAAGATGGTGTCACGATGATACCATCTGACATGAATCAGAAAAGATTTATAAAACTATTAAGGAAACAACATGAGAAATAATGAATTATAAACCAAATACTTAAATATTTTATGGATGAATGACAAACTAGCCATGAAGCAATAATGGTTCCTGAGCTCCTGAATATTGAATGAGACCTCAAAGCTTCTATAACAGGCAAAATATGTTGTCTATAATTTAAATACATTTATCTATTAATGTAACGACTTTGTGTGTAATCTAACAATATCCTATCCCTCATTAATGATACTGTTACATCAATTATTTTTGTTAAATTAAATTTAAAGAGCTGAACCAAGATTCATCATAGTTTCAGCTGAGTTTGATTGCCTCAGCCAGGGTGACATTACAATTCTCCTGAGTGCACCAAGGTGGGAGCTGTAAAATACCAAGGCCCCTGCTCTCGATCATTGTCTAAAGATCCTTCTGAAAAGCACATGTTAAATAACCTTGTAGCTGCATAGGGGTTCATAGGCAAGGAATGGGGACTTGATCAAGGCAGCAGCTGAGGAAGATTAAGCAGAGGAAGCAGAGGCGTTCCTGCCTCTGAACCAGAAGCTTCGGGTTCGAGTCACACTTTTGGACTTGGCCGAGAAAGGTGTGTTCATAACACAGCTAAATAGGTTCTGTGTCAACCTGCTAAATTCTTCCGAACACACCAATGGCTAGTGGTAAGAGCAGGAGAAACTCCTCGTCAGCCAAGCTTGATGTGGAGTAGCACACTATTTGTGATTAGCAATCTCAACAATCTCTCCTTCAATGTCAGCAAAACTAAGGAGCTGGTCATTGATTTCAGGAAGCAAAGTGTCGACATCAATGGTGCTGGAGTGGAGTTGGTTGACAGCTTCAGATTCCTAGGTGTAAACATCACCAACAATCTGTCCTGGTTCAGTGCTACAACCAAGATAGCACAACAGCACCCATACTTCCTCAAGAAATTAAGTCCACATTGACTCTTACCAATTTTTACAGATGCACCGTTGAAAGTATCCTATCTGGCTGCATCACAGCCTGGTATGACAACAGGGACCAGAGGGGTACCAATATCCTGGGGGGGAAATTTGCTAATGCTCTTCGGGAGGGTTTAAACTAGTTCAGCAGGTGATTGGGAACCTGAATTGTAGCTCCAGTATACAGGAGGTTGAGAGTAGTGAGGTCATGAGTAAGGTTTCAAAGTTTCAGGAGTGTACCGGCAGGCAGGAAGTTGGTTTAAAGTGTGTCTTCTTCAATGACAGGAGCATCTGGAACTTGCGGCATGGGTTGGTACCTGGGACATCGATGTTGTGGCCATTTCGGAGACATGGATAGAGCAGGGACAGGAATGGTTGTTGCAAGTGCCGGGGTTTAGATATTTCAGTAAGCTCAGGGAAGGTGGTAAAAGAGAGGGAGGGGTGGCATTGTTAGTCAAGGGCAGTATTACGGTGGCAGAAAGGACATTTGATGAGGACTCGTCTACTGAGGTAGAATAGACTGAGGTTAGAAACAGGAAAGGAGAGGTCACCCTGTTGGGGGTTTTCTATAGGCCTCCGAAAAGTTACAGAGATGTAGAGGAAAGGATTGCAAAGATGGTTCTGGAGAGGAGCGAACGCAACAGGGTAGTTGTTATGGGGGACTTTAACTTTCCAAATATTGACTGGAAACGCTATAGTTCGAGTACTTTAGATGGGTCCGTTTTTGTCCAATGTGTGCAGGAGGGTTTCCTGACACAGTATATAGGCCAAAGAGAGGCGAGGCCATATTGGATTTGGTACTGGGTAATGAACCAGGACAGGTGTTAGATTTGGAGGTAGGTGAGCACTTTGGTGATAGTGACCACAATTCAATTATGTTTACTTTAGTGATGGAAAGGGATAGGTATATACCGCAGGGCAAGAGTTATATCTGGGGGAAAGGCAATTATGATGCGATGAGGCAAGACTTAGGATGCATCGGATGAAGAGGAAAACTGCAGGGTATGGGCACAATGGAAATGTGGAGCTTGTTCAAGGAACAGCTACTGCGTGTCCTTGATAAGTATGTACCTGTCAGACAGGGAGGAAGTGGTCGAGCAAGGGAACCGTGGTTTACTAAAGCAGTCGAAACACTTGTGAAGAGGAAGAAGGAGGCTTATGTAAAGATGAGACCTGAAGGTTTAGTTAGTGCGCTCGAGAGTTACAAGTTAGCTAGGAAGGACCTAAAGAGAGAGCTAAGAAGAGCCAGGAGGGGACATGAGAAGTCTTTGACAGGTAGGATCAAGAATAACCCTAAAGCTTTCTATAGATATGTCGGGAATAAAACAATAACTAGGGTAAGAGTAGGGCCAGTCAAGGACAGTAGTGGGAAGTTGTGCGTGGAGTCCGAGGAGATAGGAGAGGTGCTAAATGAATATTTTTCCTCAGTATTCACACAGGAAAAAGACAATGTTGTCAAGGAGAATACTGAGATTCAGGCTACTAGACTAGAAGGGCTTGAGGTTCATAAGCAGGAGGTGTTAGCAATTCTGGGAAGTGTGAAAATAGATAAGTCCCCTGGGCCGGATGGGATTTATCCTAGGATTCTCTGGGAAGCTAGGGAGGAGATTGTTGAGTCTTTGGCTTTGATCTTTAAGTCATCTTTGTCTACAGGAATAGTTCCAGAAGACTGGAGGATAGCAAATGTTGTCCCCTTGTTCAAGAAGGGGGGAGAGACAACCCCGGTAACAATAGACCAGTGAGCCTTACTTCAGTTGTGGGCAAAGTCTTGGAAAGGTTTATAAGAGATAGGATGTATAATCATATGGAAAGGAATAATTTGATTAGAGATAGTCAACACGGTTTTGTGAAGGGTAGGTCGTGCCTCACAAACCTTATTGAGTTCTTTGAGAAGATAACCAAACAGGTGGATGAGGGTAAAGCAGTTGATGTGGTGTATATGGATTTCAGGAAAGCGTTTGATAAGGTTCCCCATGGTAGGCTACTGCAGAAAATACGGAGGCATGAGATTCAGGGAGATTTAGCAGTTTGGATCAGAAATTGGCTAGCTGGAAGAAGACAAAGGGTGGTGGTTGATGGGAAATGTTCAGACTGGAGTCCAGTTACTAGTGATGTACCACAAGGATCTGTTTTGGGGCCACTGCTGTTTGTCATTTTTATAAATGACCTGGAGGAGGACGTAGAAGGATGGGTGAGTAAATTTGCAGATGACACTAAAGTCGGAGGAGTTTTGCACAGTGCGGAAGGATGTTACAAGTTACAGAGGGACATAGATAAGCTGCAGCCCTGGGCTGAGAGGTGGCAAATGTAGTTTAATGCAGAAAAGTGTGAGGTGATTCATTTTGGAAGGAATAACAGGAAGACAGAGTACTGGGCTAATGGTAAGATTCTTGGTAGTGTGGCTGAGCAGAGAGATCTCGGTGTCCATGTACATAGATCCCTGAAAGTTGCCACCCAGGTTGAGAGGGTTGTTAAGAAGGCGTACGGTGTGTTAGCTTTTATTGGAAGAGGGATTGAATTTCGGAGCCATGAGGTCACGTTGCAGCTGTACAAAACTCTGGGGCGGCCGCATTTGGAGTATTACGTGCAATTCTGGTCGCCAAATTATAGGAATGATGTGGCGGCATTGGAAAGGTTGCAGATGAGATTGATCAGAATGTTGCCTGGTATGGAGGGAAGATCTTATGAGGGAAAGCTGAGGGACTTGAGGCTGTTTTTGTTCGAGAGAAGAAGGTTAAGAGGTGACTTAATTGAGGCATACAAGATGATCAGAGGATTAGATAGGGTGGACAGTGAGAGCCTTTTTCCTCGGATGGTGATGTCTAGCATGAGGGGACATAGCTTTAAATTGAGGGGAGATAGATATAGGACAAATGTCAGAGGTCGGTTCTTTACTCAGAGAGTAGTAAGGGCATGGATTGCCCTGCCTGCAACAGTAGTGGACTCGCCAACACTAAGGGCATTCAAATGGTCATTGGATAGACATATGGATGATAAGGGAATAGTGTAGATGGGCTTTAGAGTGATTTCACAGGTTGGCGCAACATCGAGGGCCAAAGGGCCTGTACTGCGCTGTAAGTTCTATGTTCTATAACAGCTCGGCCCAAGATCATAAGAAACTAGAGAGTCTTGAACAAAGCCCAGTCCATCATGCGAACCCGCTCCCACCTATTGACTCTGTCTACACCTCCCGCTGCCTTGGGAAAGCAGGCAACATAATCAAAGGCCCTTCCCACCTGAATTATTCTCTCTTCCAACCTCTTCTATCGGGCAGAAGATACAAAAGTATGAGAACACACACTAACAGATTCAAAAACAGCTTCTTCCCTGCTGTTGCCAGACTCTGAATGGCCGTCTTATGGACTGAACTGATCTCTCTACTAGTGATTGCAGCACTATGTTGGTATGCTTCACCTGATGCCTATGTCAATGTTCTTACATTGTGTATTTCTCATATGTCCTATGTTTTTCATGTTGCCCTTCCTGGCCACCTTGATTCTGACACTTCTTATTGAGGGTCTCCTCATACCCAGCAGGATGATGCCCCCCCCCCCCCCCTCACCACCCCCCCCCTTCTTACTCCACCACAAATGCTTCCAGTGCTGCATCCAACATTATGAATCTTTCTGCCTGTTCAGTTTGCAAGAATTTCCATTGCTGCAATTTGTTTCTGTGAAGCTGCCTTTTAAGAGACAGCCTGCCTTTAAGGGGGAGCAGATTGACTCTACCTTATGATCTGTGAACAACAGTGCTGGAGCCCCCTGCTGCGTATAGAGTTTACTGGCTGTTTTCAGGAGCAGGTGGCAGCTCTAAAGGCACACTAGATCACCTTACAACCATTCAGATGAGGATTCGGATGAGGTGGGTACACAAGTTTGTTCATTTCCCACCTTGACCAGATTAGACATGGGCATGTCACACATCGAAAAAGCCCAGACCTGAAAACCAGGGCAATCCAAATTATAACCCTTAAATGACTGAACCTTTCCAAACTTTGGAGACTTTATTCACTAATTAAAGTGGGAAATTTGAATGATTGCTGTCAGAAGAGTCAGCTCGAGATTTTGCACCTTTTTTTTGCGATAAATAAGCAGGAACCCGTCAGGTTATCCCTTTGGTCTAATCAGGAGTGATTACTATTTGACAGTGAAGACTTCTGGAAACAAGAAGATCGACGCGTCACTGTGTCCCCAGGAGAAGGGAAGGGTTCAACATGCTGGTGGGAAAAGATCTGTGCTAATCTTTTCCATGCATTCCGGGGCAGGATTTTTCAGCCCTTCCCGCCAGCACAATCTTGCCGACGGCAAACCCCGCATCTGGTCTCCTGGCGGGGGGGATGGGAAAACCATACAAAATGCTCTAGACATTGGAGGGACTGAACGACCACACCGGTGGGACTGGAAGATCCCACCGGCGCCCAATGGCGAGCCGCCTCCACCAATGGAAAACATGTTTGGGGGGGGGGGGGGGAAAGGAAAATTGCACACTTTATGTGGCTCAGCTGGTGATAACTCAACTCTGAGATATGTTCACGTCCCACTCCAGGGACTTTAGCACCTAATCTAGGTTGTACCGTGGGAGTGCTGTTCTATTAAAGGTGCTGTCTTTGCAATGAGATATTAAACTAAGCCATATTTGCCAAATTAAGTGCATGCGAAAGATCCTATCGCAGCATTCCAAGAAGAGAGGGCAGCTGTCCCCAGTAGCCTGGGCAAATATTCAACCAATATCCTGAAAATAGGTTCTGTCGTCATTACCTCCATTGTTGCTTGAACAAACTTGCTGTGAGTAAATTGTTTGCCATGTTTCAATAATAACTCATTTCGAAAGTGCTTCATTCGCTGTTGGGCGTTTCAGACCATTCTAAGATTGTGAAAAAGTGCTTTTTTAATGCAGGCCATTCTTCCACTGCCGTCTACACTCATGTGAATAAATGTTTATTTTGTGTCCAAGTACATTGTGAACCGCACGTTTCATTTTGTTGCTGGGTCTACATGTCATTACATCTGTCCAGTCTGTGTTAAACTGGCGTTCATACCTCCTAATATGCAAGCAATAACGGTTCAAATTCCCATCCAAATATCAATCGAATTAGATACGATTTTGTTTTATTTTGCAAGTTTACGTGCACCATCAGAACATAGAACTTACAGTGCAGAAGGAGGCCATTCAGCCCATCGAGTCTGCACCGACCCACTTAAGCCCTCACTTCCACCCTATCCCCGTAAGCCAATAACCCCTCCTAACCTTATTGGTCACTAAGGGCAATTTATCATGGCCAACTCACCTAACCTGCACGCATTTGGACTGTGGGAGGAATCTGGAGCACCCGGAGGAAACCCACGCAGACACGGGGAGAACGTGCAGACTCCGCATAGACAGTGACCCAGTGGGGAATCAAACCTGGGACCATGGCGCTGTGAAGCTACAGTGCTATCCACTTGTGCTACCGTGCTGCCCCAAAATGAAGTTATTGTGAAAAGCCCCTACTCGCCACATTCCGGCGCCTGTTCGGGGAGGCCGGTACAGGAATTGAACCCGCGCTGCTGGCTTTGTTCTGCTTTACAAGCCAGCTGTTTAGCCCACTGTGCTGTCCCAGCCCCCTAATTGTCGGCGTTAAGAGGGGATCACTTTGCAGAAATTTGTATTCAAAACTAAAATAACTTCATCGACAACTGGAAGAACTAGACAGCCACATATGAACCACCAACAGACTGATGAAAGTAGCACTCGATGGCAGCTGGTTTATCTCATGCCCAATGGCTGTAACATTATAGAGTACAACCTCCAGCACAAAATCGAGATGCTTTTTCCACCAAGCAAGCAAGTTAATCTCGTCTGAATAGTTTCATCACTTGATGTGACAGGTTCTTCTCCATGTCCCTTCTCATAAGAAAAGCTTCCTCTGTTATCCCCCTCAAGAGGAAAGAGAGTGGCTGCTTATCCTTCGTGGGTCATTTATCAGAGAGGATTATTTGCAAATGGAAGATTGAGTCAAGGCAGCACACTGCAGACATAAATTAATACAAAGTAGTGTCACAATGAAGCCACCTGACATGAATCAGGAACGATTTATAAAACTATTAAGGAAACAATATGAGAAATAATTGATTATAAACCAAATACTTAAATGTTTTATGAATGAATGACAAACTAGCCATGAAGCAATAATAGGTTGTGAGCTCCTGAATATCGAATGAATCACCAGTCTCTGCCCTGAAGCTTCTATAACAGGCAAAATCTGTTGTCTATAACTTAAATGCATTTACCTATTAATGTAATGACTTTGTGTGTAATCTAGCCATTTCATATCCCTTATACTGTTTCATCAATTGCATTTATTAAATTAAACTGAAAGTGCTGAGCAGAGCTTCATCATAAAGGACCACTGTCTCACATGTCTCAGCAGACGAGGGATTTCTCCCTAGTTTGAGCTGAGTTTGATGATTTCAGCCAGGGTAATGTTTGGGGCATTACAATTAGCTGCAGGAGAAAGAAACTATCTGTCAGGGTGTTTGTTTTGGCCACTGTCTAATGATCATTTTGAAAAGTGCAGGTGTGAATGGGCATCAGTTGAACAGGTCTAAGTTTGATCATAGGTCCCTTTCGTGCTTTTATAAAATGAATCCTTACGTTTGAGAATAAGTATTTGCTGTATAAACATCAAGGCACCAACCACACACTGGGAATTGGTTCACACATTGTTTGCACATTGATTTATTAAGAGCCAGACAGATGATAGTCGTCTTAGGTTATTGCAAAGCTTGGAAACCACACCTGAGACTAAGGGATAGATTTCCCAGTCCCACCCCTTACGAGTATTGTCGTGGGTGGGATGGACAATTTGACAGACCATTGAAAGGTCCGCTGACCTCAGGAGGGAATTTCCGGTCTCAGGGCAGGCAGGACTGGAAGATTCCACCCAAAGATTGAATCGCATAATACATTGCACCATTTCCCTTGCGGTGATGTGCATATTCATATCCTTAAAAGTATCCCAAAACAGTCCCCAATGCATCCATGCCCATCAGCCATCACGTCCATGGAGTGGAAATCACAGTTGAATTGCCATTCTGCTCCTAGTTCTTTACCCTGAAATGCAGCTGCACCTTTCCGCCCGGCCTTCCGTCTCAGGCTGGTGAGAACAGCGCACTGCAGTGTGTAACGTAACTGTCAAGTTTAGTAGAGTCTGGTGAAGGAAGACAAACCCCCTTTTTTACGCAACTAAATGCCATAAAGCAGGTAGGTTTAAAGCCAAGCCATTTTACGAAGTCAGGCAGAAGGGAAGTGGGTAGGATGGGAAAGATGGGGCAGGATGGGTCGGAGAGGGTCAGGTGGTCAGTCGGCATGGTCAGGATGGGAGGATTGGATGGAGGTGTAGGTGGGCAGATAGGATGGGGGTAGGATGGCAGGTGGGTGGGTAAGATGGGGGATAGGCGGCGGGATTCTCTCCAGCCCACTCCGGGCCGGAGAATCGCCGGGCCAGGCGCGAATCGCACAACGCCGCCCCGACGCCGGTCTGCCGATTCTCCGTTGAGTGGAGAATTGGTGCTGGCGCAGTTGGCGCGGCGCCTGTCGCGCCCCCCCCCCGGTGATTCTCCGTCTGGGATGGGCCGCAAAAAAATCTGAGTCCCGCCTGCGCCGACCACGTGTGGTCTTACCCGGCGGGACCTCGCCATGCAAACTTTTGGGGGCGGCCTGGTGGGGGGAGAGGAGGTCCGACCCCAGGGGGAGGGGTTCCGCTGTGGCCTGGCCCGCGATCGGGGCCTACCAATCAGCAGGCCGGCCTCTCGGGCTGGGGACCTCCTTTGCTCCGCGCCGGCCCCTGTAGCGCCTCCGCCATGTTGCATCGGAGCCGGCGCGGTGAAGGAAGCCACCATGCATGCACACATTTGCGCCGGTCGCAGCGCGCATGTGCAGACCCGCGGCGCCCATTTGAGGCCGGTGTCAACACTTAGCCTCAGGATGAGAGAATCCCGCCTAGGATGTGGAGATGGTTTGGGGAAGGTGGGGAGTCGGGGATGGGGGGGTCATCAGGCAGGATTGGGAGGACAGTCAAGGAGGGGTTGGGAGGTAGATGGGAGGGTATTGGGGATGTAAGGAGGGTAGTTGAGAGGATCGAGGGATCTGGTATCATGTGAGGGGTGGGTGTTGTAGTCAGGAGGATTGCGAAGGTGGTTTTGGGGGTTTGGGGGATGAGGGACTCTGGTGGGGTGGGATGCTGTAGTCGGGAGGTTGGGAGGGTAGTCAGTGTGGTGGGCGGGAAAGTCGAGGGGTCCAGTGGGAATGTAATTTGGAGGTCCAGAGGGTAATCGAGTTGGGGTGGGATGTGTAGTTGTGTGGTCAGGGGATCCAGTGGGAGGTGGGGAGTGTAGTTGGGAGGTCCAGTGCAGTGTCAAGGTGGTCAGTTCTATAGTTTCCCAGGAAGTAGAAGTGGTTTAAATTCTTCTAACTTTTCCTTGGTAACTATTCCCCCAAGACAGGAACTATCCAAAGTCTGCGATTTAAATTAGAGTATTGCATTCTCTCAGTGCAGAGTAATTGTCCAAAGGAAGTTTGGGATATTCTGGGCTTGTTCCCCAGTGCATGTTTTGGTACAAGACCACACAGAGAGCAAGTTATAGGCATAAGCCTCTCCCTTGGCTGAGCTCCACACAACATATCCACTCCTTTATCAAGACCATCTACTTCCCCCTCCGTAACACTGTCCAACTCCAATGTGCTGTGATATTCTCATCAATGTCTTTGGTACCTGTGGACTTCACGTTTGATGCTCTCCTGGCCAGCATTACATCTTCTACCCTCCAGAAATTTGAACTTATCAGAACCTCTGCTGCCTGTATCTCAACCAGCACCACATCCTGACCACTTTTCATCCTTTGCTTGCTGGCCTACATTGGTTTGAAGTCTGTCAACCCCTCAATTTTAAAATTTGTTGATGTGAGTCCAAGTCAGGAATGGAGAACAACAACCTCCTAATAAACCCCACATTATCCCAAGTTAGCACATAGACATTGAACAGAACCACCAATGTGACAGCCAAAGACCCGCAGACCATCATGTATCTGCCGTTGCAGTCCGCCTCGGTCTTAATAGCTGAAAAATAACCCGTTTATTGATCAAAATCGCCGCCACCATGGGCCCTACCTTCAAAGCCTAAATGAAATATCTCGTTCACCCACCCCTTCCACAATCTGTTCTGGTCCCTTACCCACAAATGAGTCTCCTGCAAATACACCACATCAGCACTTAACCCTTCAGGTGAGCAAATACCCTCGACCTTTTCACTGAGCCACCCAATCCCTTACAATTCAGGTGACCAATGGAATCGGGGCCTCCCACATCCCCCTCCCCCTCCAGGGTAAAAATGAGGTGCCTCGTGAAGCCGCCGAGTCCATCGACGAATCTCTATCCGTAGTCTTCTTTCCCCTGGCTTTTCTTGCCATCATTTATATTAACAAGCTGATGGGAATTTTCAAAAGAATAACCCTAGAAACTGGGCCAAAATGCCCGAAAATCACGAACTCTGTCAGGAGCTACCTTGTCCGCAACCTCTGCTGACATGCTGCCACCTGCTGGCTCCATTGTTTGAGAGTTATATATGGCCAGGGTACCAGCAATTACTGGGTTTGTGTTGCAGTAAATGCAATTGGATTTTTTTGCATTTACCTGAGAAGATAGATAGGTTAACATCATGAAGTGTTAGAAGAAGAATAACCTTTATTGCCACAAGTAGGCTTACATTAACACTGCAATGAAGTTACTCTGAAAAGCCCCTAGTCGCCACATTCCGGTGCCTGTTCGGGTACACAGAGAGAGGATTCAGAACGTCCAAATTACCTAATGTGTTCCGGGATTTGTGGGAGGAAATCGGAGCACCCAGAGGAAACCCACACAGACACAGGGAGAACGTGCCGACTCCTCACAGACAGTGACCCAAGCTGGAATCGAACCTGGGACCCTGGAGCTGTGAACAACAGTGCTAACCACTGTGCTACCATGCCGCACCTCTGTCAATGTAGCACTCCCTCAGAACTGCACTGGAGGATCAACCAAATATTTGCACTGAAACCTCTGGAGTGGGGCTTGAACTCAGAATCTTCTGACTCAGAAGCAAGAGTGTGACGCACTGAGCCAAGGTTGAAGAAGGAAGGGGTGGAATCTTGTTGAGGCACCCGAGGTCTCGCTTCCCGGCTGCAGCGCCTGCGAGAGACTCGCACTTCTTCTTTTCAGGAAATCCTGCCGAACCACAAGCCAATCAGGTGAGGCTTTCCCCTGGAATCAACACCCTGGGAAGCAGAAGTTTGCCTCCCATGAGCTGTTGGCCAATCAGCCGCCAGCAGCTCATGTGGTCAGCAGCACCACTGAGGAGGCTGAGGCTTCTGTCGGAAGGACAGGCCCCGGAGTCCCAGGATTGCGGACTGACCTAAAACACAGGGAGGTGATGCTGGGAGGGGTTCACGGGTAGGGCTGAGAGTAGAGAGGCAAGGGCAGGGGTGGCTCCCAGTGCCCCCTCCCCTTTCACGATGTCCAGCCTGTCGATCAGGGGCTGAGTGCCTTTGGTCGAGTCCCCTACACCACAAGGAGATGACAAACTGGCCATGCAGTTTCGAAGAAAATTATAAAATTCCAACAATGCAGAAGGAAACAATTTAGCTCATCGAGTCTGCACCGACCCTCTGAAGGAGCACTCTACTTCGGTCCACTCCTCTGCCCCATCCCTGCAACTCCATAACCCTACCTAACCTACAATCTTTGTACACTAAGGGGAAATGTAGCATGGCCAATCCTAACCTACACATCTATGAACTGTGGGAGGAAACCGGAGCACTCAGAGGAATCCTCGCGGAAATGGGGAGAATGTGCGAACTCCACCCAGACAGTCATCCAAGGTTGGAATTGTCCCTGGCGCGGTGAGGCAGCAGTGTTAACCACTGTGACACCGTACCGTCATATGGACTCAAAACCTTGTTTCTCCCTGTGTAGATGCTGCCAGACCCGCTGAGTTTATCCAACATTTTTTGTTTTTAATCAGTTTTAGCTGCTGTGCACACTGCATGGCTACAGGTTCAGCTGCAGCAGGGTTAATCCCAGCGGCAGCAGGATAAGGCCCTCAAGTGATCACTAAATGGCTCTGTAAAGGCCTCAATTGGCGGTGGATTAGAGAGGACGACCATGGACTTCTCCTCCCAGAACTTAATTCCGACAGAGGTGGGAAGGGCACTTCATTAGGCAGGATGATGACCTAGCTGAACAACATTGCCTTCAAGATCACCAACGTGAGAGAGCAAAGGATTCCGCATAGAGAATGAACATTCAAATGACAAGAAACAAATGTCTGAGGATAGAAGGAACTGGAAAATAAATTGACAGCTGTCCATTTAAAAAAAAAAAAAAAAAATCACACAACATTTCAATTTGGAATTGACAGGATAATTCAAAGGACATGTTTCTCCGCAGCTGAGTCAAAGCTTTTGCGACTGACATAGAACATAGAACATTACAGCGCAGTACAGGCCTTCGGCCCTCGATGTTGCGCCGACCTGTGAAACCACTCTCAAGCCCATCTACACTATTCCCTTATCATCCATAAGTCTATCCAATGACCATTTGAATGCCCTTGGTGTTGGCGAGTCCACTACTGTTGCACGCAGGGCATTCCACGCCCTTACTACTCTCTGAGTAAAGAACCTACCTCTGACATCTGTCCTATATTTATCTCCCCTCAATTTAAAGCTATGTCCCCTCATGCTAGACATCACCATCCGAGGAAAAAGGATCTCACTGTCCACCCTATCCAATCCTCTGATCATCTTGTATGCCTCAATTAAGTCACCTCTTAACCTTCTTCTCTCTAATGAAAACAGCCTCAAGTCCCTCAGCCTTTCCTCATAAGATCTTCCCTCCATAGAAGGCAACATTCTAGTAAATCTCATCTGCACCCTTTCCAATGCTGCCACGTCCTTCCTATAATGCGGCGACCAGAATTGCACGCAATACTCCAAATGCGGCCGCACCAGAGTTTTGTACAGCTGCAACATGACCTCATGGATTCGAAACTCAATCCCTCTACCAATAAAAGCGAACACCCCGTACGCCTTCTTAACAACCCTCTCAACCTGAGTGGCAACTTTCAGGGATCTATGTACATGGACACCGAGATCTCTCTGCTCATCCACACTGCCAAGAATCTTACCATTAGCCCAGTACTCTGTCTTACTGTTATTCCTTCCACAATGAATCACCTCACACTTTTCTGCATTAAACTCCATCTTCCACCTCTCAGCCCAGCGCTGCAGCTTATCTATGTCCCTCTGTAACTTGTAACATCCTTCCTCACTGTCCACAACTCCACCGACTTTAGTGTCATCTGCAAATTTATTCACCCATCCACCAGGTCATTTATAAAAATGACAAACAGCAGTGGCCCCAAAACAAATCCTTGTGGTACACCACTTGTAACTGGGCTCCAGTCTGAACACTTCCCATCAACCACCACCCTTTGTCTTCTTCCAGCTAGCCAATTTCTGATCCAAATTGCTAAATCTCCCTGAATCCCATGCTTCCGTATTTTCTGCAGTAGCCTACCGTGGAGAACCTTATCAAACGCTTTACTGAAATCCATATACACCACATCAACTGCTTTACCCTCATCCACCTGTTTGGTCACCTTCTCAAAGAACTCAATAAGGTTTGTGAGGCACAACCTACCCTTCACAAAACTGTGTTGATTATGTCTAATCAAATTATTCCTTTCCAGATGATTATACACCCTATTAAACCTTTCCAAGACTTTGCCCACAACAGAAGTAAGGCTCACTGGTCTATAGTTACCGGGGTTGTCTCTACTCCCCTTCTTGAACAAGGGGACAACATTTGCTATCCTCCAGTCTTCTGGTACTATTCCTGTAGACAAAGATGACTTAAAGATCAAAGCCAAAGGCTCAGCAATCTCCTCCCTAGCTTCCCAGAGAATCTTAAGATAAATCCCATCTGGCCCAGGGGACTTATCTATTTTCACACTTTCCAGAATTGCTAACACCTCCTCCTTATGAACCTCAAGCCCTTCTAGTCTAGTAGCCTGAATCTCTGTATTCTCCGCGACAACATTGTCTTTTTCCTGTGTGAATACTGACAAAAAAATATTCATTTAGCACCTCTCCTATCTCCTCGGACTCCACGCACAACTTCCCACTACTGTCCTAGTCATTCTTTTATTCCTGACATATCTATAGAAAGCTTTAAGGTTATCCTTGATCCTATCTGCCAAAGACTTCTCATGGCCCCTCCTGGTTCTTCTTAGCTCACTTTTTAGGTCCTTCCTAGCTAACCTGTAACTCTCGAGCGTCCTAACTGAACCTTCATGTCTCATCTTTACATAAGCCTCCTTCTTCCTCTTCACAAGTGTTTCGACTGCCTTAATAAACCACGGTTCCCTTGCTCGACCACTTCCTCCATGCCTGACAGGTACATACTTATCAAGGACACACAGTAGCTGTTCCTTGAACAAGCTCCACGTTTCCATTGTGCCCATCCCCTGCAGTTATCCTCTCCATCCGATGCATCCTAAGCCTTGCCTCATCGCATCATAATTGCCTTTCCCCCAGATATAACTCTTGCCCTGCGGTATATACCTATCCCTTTCCATCACTAAAGTAAAAGTAATCGAATTGTGGTCACTATCACCAAAGTGCTCACCTACCTCCAAATCTAACACCTGTCCTGGTTCATTACCCAGTACCAAATCCAATACGGCCTCGCTTCTCGTTGGCCTATCTACATACTGTGTCAGGAAACCCTCCTGCACACATTGAACAAAAATGGACCCAGCTAAAGTACTCGAACTATAGCGTTTCCAGTCAATATTTGGAAAGTTAAAGTCCCCCATAACAACTACCCTGTTGCTTTCACTCCTATCCAGAATCATCTTTGCAATCCTTTCCTCTACATCTGTGGAACTTTTCGGAGGCCTATAGAAAACCCCTAACAGGGTGACCTCTCCTTTCCTGTTTCTAACCTCAGCCCATACTACCTCAGTAGACGAGTCCTCATCAAATGTCCTTTCTGCCACTGTAATACTGTCCTTGACTAACAATGCCACTCCTCCCCCTCTTTTACCACCTTCCGTGAGCTTCCCTATGAGAAGGTGCACGGCGAAACTTTTGACACCACGAATAATAGGAATCACATTGGGACACATCATTGTATGTGGCCATAACAAAAGGAAAAGCACTGTCCACATTCACATGGTGTCCCGGGGGCCTTTGACAGCAATTAATTGCTTTTACACAAAATAAGCAAAATACTGTGGATATTGGAATCTGAAACAAAGACAAAAAATGCTAAAAAAAACCCAGCAGGTCAGTCAGCATCTGGAAGGAGAGGAAACTAAGTTAACATTTTGAGTCCATGTGTTGGATATTAAAGTGTAGCTGGGAGATATTGCAACAAGGTGTAGAAATTCAAAGAACCACAAGCGGATGGTTTAGAAGCAGGTATCGGATGTGGGGGGGATGGAAGAGTTTTTGCATTGATACAATAAATGCATGGGATATTTAAAAATAAGAGTTTAAGATGGAGAGGACAGTTCACAGTCTCAGGTTGTTGAACTCAATGTTGAACCCTGAGGGCTGTCGCGTGCCTCATCGGAAGATGATGTTGCTCATTACTTTCACTTTTACACTCGTTTTGGAGGCGCACGTTGTCACAAAATCATTGTCATCAAAAATTGCCAGTTTGTGGGTTACAGACAGCAGTAGGATAAATAACTAGTTCACTGCATTTGACAGTGTTGATTCTGGGATAATACTGGCCAAGGCCACAATAACTTTTCTGATCTATTCTAGTAGGTAGTACCACTATTTAACATCGTATTCATTACACCTTCAACTGGAGTGGTGTTCCTTCTTTATGGAGTCTGCACATCCTCCCCGTGTCTGCATGAGTTTTCTTCAGGTGCTCCGGTTTCCTCCCACAGTCCAAAGATGTGCAGGTTAGGTGGATTGGCCATGCTAAATTGCCCCTTAGTGTCCAAAAGTTTAGGTGGGGTTACTGGGTTACGGGGTCAGGGTGGATGTGTGGGCATAGGTAGGTGCTCTTTCAGTGGGTCGACGCAGACTCGATGGGCCAAATGGCCTCCTTCTGCACTGTGAATTCTATCATGACAATGCAGCAATCACTCAGTACTGCATGGAAGTGTCAAGGATAATCATGTGCTCAAATCCCAAGAATGAGACTGAACTTCTCAATTGTAATAGTTCAAGCATTAGCCCAAGCTGATGCCAAGTAAGTTGCTAGCTCCTCGCCGCTCTAAACAAACCTAAACAAAAGATTTGCCCATGATTTATTTTCATGTCAACACTTTTTGATGGATTAATTATCCGAAAATATCAAAGGCAGAAATCTCTGTTTTATTGATCTAGACCAACAGCTGCTATATTGAGCATCTTAATATTTGGAGGCTGTCAAATAGTTTGAGCCAAGAAGCCTTTCAATCCCTTTGATAGTGCTCATTATCATCGACTACTGGATGTGCTTGGAACTGGAAGGCTTTTAGTTCAGTTGAACAGATTTGGTGTTCAGGTTTCTGATGCTGGATGGTAATAGGATCTCATTATCGGTTTGAATTGCTGCACATACTGAAGGGTGGCTGAGGTGGGCGGGCAAAAGGCCTATAATTCTGAAATTAGAAGCCTCTGAAGCTCTGTCAAATTTAATTTACTGTAGACTGCTGCTAGAGAGCCTAAAGCAGAAACCACTTAGCTCCGATGGTAAATTGCTGTGTATCTTTTATTCTTTCAGGGAATGTGAGCAGCTTTTTGGCCAGGTCACTTCAGAAGACAGCCAAGTGTTGACCACATTGCTGTGGGTCTGGAATCACATGTAGGTCAAGCAGGTTTCCTCCCCTAAAAGGTATGAGTGAACCAGATGGGTTTTTACAACAATCGATAATGGTTTCATCATCACCATTGCTGGGTCTAGTTTTTTATTCCAGGTTTTATTAATTGAATTTAAATTCCACCTGCTGTCGTGATGGGATTTATCTCCCTGGGTCTGCTAATTACTAGTCCACTGGCATTATCATCAAGCTACCATCTCCTCGCATCTAGCAAGCAAACTTCACAACATTCAAGAACATAGATTATCTCAAGGGCAAGTTTTGTGCAAGTCTTGGAGAATCATCTAAAATGTTTCTCAGACTTTTATCATAAAACATTTACTACAGTCCGAACTTGTTTGATTCTATTTTTCACCCCTTGCTTCCTGGCTTCCTTTCTCTTCCTTACTCCTTTGACTGGAATCTTTTTATCCATTATTGGACAAACAGAAATTTTCTCCAGTTATATATTGGGAACATTAAATACATTGGGGGCAAGAGCCTGATGAAAATTCATTGGCATTCATTTCAATCTCATTAGCGAGTTTGAAGTGGAATGCTGCAGCCTCCCGTGATGGTCCCCCTGCAGCTGGAAGTCCCATTGGCACAAATCACCACTCGTCCCTAAAAGCAGGGACTAGATGTCAGGGACACTGAGGAGGAGCAAGGAAGTGAGTACCTCCAGTGTGCAGAGGGTGTTCTTTCAAGTGAGGTGGTGGTCAGAGGGCTTGGGCTGTGCTGGAAGGGCTCAGGTTGGAGGTCTTTCCCGGGATGGGGGTTGTGTGGCATGTCTGCCCTCTGCAGTCTTAAAAGCCTTCAAACTCTACCCCAGCATGTCAATATCAATGGTCTGTCAGATGAAGGTAAAATATCTCCCTTTTATATGTTGGAAACCTTTGAATTCCTTTCTCACATTCAATACTCGTTTGGGGAGGGGGCAGACATGCCAGTGAGATTTGGGGGGTGGTGGGCTTGCCAATGGTATTGTGGGGGAGTCTTGCCAGCAATTGGGGTGTGGCTATAGTGGAATTCTGATATCAGGGCACCTTCCCAGGACCAGGCATCCAATATGACCCTGAATGAAGCCATATTCCCTCCATCACCAAGATGGCCTACTTTCACCTCTGTAGCTTTGTTGGCCCTGCCTCCAAGTCAGCTCATCTGCTGCTAAAGCCCTGAACAACTATCCATCCTATTGATAGTGCTTGCTGCTTTAGGCTGCTGAATATGCTTGGAAACTCCACTTCTGGAAAGATGTGAAGGCATTAGAGAGAGTGCAGAAATGATTTAGAAGAATGATTCCAAAGTCGAAGGACTTCATTTATGTCAATAGATTGGGGAAGCTTGGGTAGTTTTCCTTAGAGAAGAGAAGTTTGAGAGCAGGTTTGATTGAGATGTTCGACATCATGAGGGGCCTGGATAGAGCAAATCGAGAAAAAAATCCCATTGCCAGACGGGTTGAGAGCCAGATACCGAACTAAGATGAATGACAAAAGAATCAAATGCAATGTGAGAAAAAACCCTTCTCATGTGACATGTGGGTTAGGACCTGGAAGCCCCTGCTGGAGGATCTGGTCATGGCAGAGTCAATTGGAGCTTTTAAAAGGGAAATGGGTATGGAGCTGAATTTTCAGGGAAGTAGAGAGTGACAAGCTGAGTTACATTTATGGAAAGCGAGCATGGACATGATGGGCCAAATGGCCTCTGATCTTAACTGAAAGTGTCACCTCCAGAGCTCAATTACACTGAATAACCCCAACATTTTCCCTCAGCAACATAACAAATACTGATAAAAACCCAGTGTGACCACAGTGTGCATTCAAAAGCTCCCATGCGTGATATGTGCTTACAGAAAAAGTGACAGAGAAACACAACAAACACCAGTGTAATTTATCTTGAAGTAAGAACTTTCTAGAGTGAGAAAGATCACAGGAACAGCAGTTGGCCGCCCAGTGGGGCATCAGTGACCTGTTTCTTAACTCAAACTACCTTCCTTGCTTAGTCATACTCCTCACCTGACAAAAAACAAGCCTTGCCTGACAAAAATCTAGCAATCTCAGTTTTGACATTTCATTTTGACCTACATCCTCAACGGCTTCTTGAGGGCAGAGGATTCTAGATTTTCACCACCTTTGGTGCGAAGAAATGATTGAAAAGCCAAACTCTTAATTTAAGATGATGCCACTTTATTCTGGACTCCCTGAGAGAGGAAACAGTGTTTCCATATCATTAGTTTTTTTATATTGACCTTTGTTCTCCTGTTAACACATTCTGCTACTATACCTGTATATCAGCATCTCCCATTGTCCTTCACTTTGCCTTTAAAACATCCTCTACACTACTTTGTTGCAATCTCTCCGAGCTGCCCGTCTCTACTCTGCTCCACCCACCTTTGCATTGTACGTAATTCATTTCATTACATTTCTCTCTCTCCCCCCCCCCCCCCTTTCTATTTTTATTTCAGATTTCCAGCTTCTGCATTTACTTTTATGTATAGGCCACTGGAGATCTGACAGATCTTAACCTCACCTGTCTTCTCACTCAGCCCTTGCTCTCAGTCTCATTATCTCATTTAAGCTCTCTGTTTTAATGACACTTTGCAGCACTATTAACTTTTGGGTAATTAGTTCCATGTGACATTGCATCTGATACACGGTGGTTAATTTGTGACTTGTCTCTTCATTTTAGTTGAAAATGTCGTTGGCCAGTTCTGTTAATTGTCTTTCTAATGTTGAAAATTTTAAATAGGTCACTTTGATTTCCCTCTTTTAGAAAGAGACCACGCTGTCTTTAACAGTTGACAATGCGGAGAAGTTAATTAATAAAGACTTGAAGACCTTGAGGAGTGACCGAACAGAGGTCATTAAGATTATACAAGGATTTGATTGGGTAGGACGTTGAGAAGGTGCTTCCATGAGGGGAATGTCAGACCCACAGGCTATAAACTTATGATAGTCACTGCTAAATCCCAGAGGAAATTTCGATAGAGTCTTGTGAATGTGGAACCCACTGTCACATGAAGTAGTTGAGGTAAATAGCAGAAATATGTTGAAGGGAAAGCTGGATGAACACATAAGGGGGAAATAGATTGCAGTTGGATGAAGAGGAGTTGAAAGCACTGGCATGGAGCACTCGGAACAAATGGCCTTTGATCTTGTGGGTTCTACATTTTTAAAAAATCCTTAAAAGATTAATTTGCTTTCTGTTAAAATTGTGCATGTTGCTGCCAGCCATGTGTCTGATAGGCTAAAGCACTTTAATTTATGGATAAAACATTAATGCAATTGATAATACTTCAGTTCTAAAATCCTGTTTAAATTTAATTAAGATGTATTTCCATTTGAGCTTTAGGGTTTGCAAAGCCTTAAACACAGAGGAGAAATCCGCCCGCCCCCCAGCCCCCAGCCCCCGCACCCGCACCCCATCATTCAACATATGATTGTTTAGGATTAGGGCCTGAGCCGGTCACACATTAATCAGGCTAAAACATGTTTCTTTGAGCTGCAGCCTCATCAATCATAACTTAACCTGAAAGGTCAGCTCATAGGTTAAGTCATCATTTAAAACAACGGTTTATGTTTGCTTGCTTCTAACTTGTTGAACAAATTGAGAACAGTTAACCAGGAGTGATCACCTTTCTTTTCAATGAAACATCTATTAAATGCGATGCATGGTTCCAAATTGTTCTTGCCTCCAAGAAAAAGTTCTCCAAAAGAATGTTAAGGCATTGATCAAATTCCCAGATGATAATCAGTGGCCGGGATTTAATGCCCCGCCCCCCCAACCCCCCATCCCACCCGCAGTGTGTTTTCTACCTCCATTAAACACTGCACATCAATATAAAAATATTCGACAGAAAAAACTTTACTATCCATTCAGCATCTGCAGCTAGATTGTAAATTGTACCATACTACACAAAATAAAGTCTGCATAACTCGGAATGCTAATGCACCATGGAGGCCAATGATCTGTTTATTTTACTGCCCCTGTCCAAAAGAATCGCTATCTACACTAAAGTAATGAAAGTATATGCATTTATGCAGCACCTTTCACAATCTCAGGACATCCCACTGGGCCGTCATGCCAATGAAGTACTTAGTATTGAAATGGAGCCACTGTTGTGATGTAAGGAAATACAGAAGCCAATTAATGAACAGAGCGCTCAGCCAAATAGCAATGAGATTGTGACCAGAGAATTAGTGATGTTGATTGAGGGATAAAAGATTTAACAGATATTTTGTCATGAAATCAATGGATGGAGTTAGGCGTTTTTTCTTCTAAGTGCTGAACCAGGTGAGAAAAGCAGTGAGCTGTCTTTTCCCGCCATGTTGTCCAACACTTAGAAGAAAGAAATCCTGGAGGCATGACCCATACTGTCACGTTGGTGGGGTGGGGCCTGAAAGAGCCTTTTTAAAGAGCACCCCAATCTGCGGAAAGGAAAATAATGTTCCTGCCATGGGCGTGGTGATCCCAATGCATACAGGGACTCCCCCACCCACCCCTCCCCCCCTCCACCCAACATACACAAAGAGCCCCCCCAATGTACAAGGGAACCCCATGCTGTGGAGCTCCTCAGAGCACCCTCCCAGCCCATTGGCACTGACAGGGGCAATTTCCAGCCATGTACATCTCCCTCCCGGGGCTTTAGTTACCTGGGCACAACCGGTGTACCTCCTCACCTGGTCCATGTTGTTCCAGACTAGTTGTAAACTTTGCCAACGTGAGCGGGAATTCTTGATGTGGGGGGTATCACGATCCCACACCAGACCCCAACAGTGGCTAGGATACTGGACCAAAACCCCAATATTTTAGTTTATTTGTATGACTGCGGAAAGAATGATTCGCTCGTTGTGGGTACAGGTCTACATGCAGCATGGTGCTTTGGAGATGATGGGCTTGGGGGGGAGGGGGGGGTTGGAGTGGGGGGTAGTGGAAGTGGGGGGAGTGTGTCATTGTCCACCACTACCACAACAAATGGATCCAGTATTTGTAGGGCAGGCTGCAGAATTACAGGTGGCATCTCTACTTGCATATTGTGAGGTTCCAGGTAAATTGGACAGACAGACAGTGAGCGAGTGTCGAACTCCATCCTGTAATAAAGGTGCAACACCACCACCTCGACACAGGCAAAATGGCATCTTCTGAAATCAGTGGTAAGATCGGTTCTGTCTGGGAGGGATATGGTGAAGACTGGGAGGACTGCTAAGATGGGCTTTGGGGCTCCTTCTTGTGATGCATACTCACTTGTTGGTGCTGCAACATTGGACAGTATTGCGGGGAAAAGTACAGTTATTCAGCTTTAATGTACTTCACTCTCCCACTCACGAGAAACCAGATGAAGACTCTTGGAGTTACAAACGAGGCCTTTATTACAATGCTTTCGTACAGGCTAATGACATTCCAAGTTGGGATGCCAGAGAGCAGTGATTCAAAAATTGTACCATCAGATATACTTCAGATTCGGTTACAAGAAATTAGCATACACCAATCATTTTTTACTAGTTATCTATGTCTAATCATGGCTATTGATTAGGTTTACATCATGTGTAATATATGAGAATGATTAACCAAATACAACAAGTGCATGCTTATTTAATTATAATATCCAATCAGTACAAAGGCACTTACATGCTGTCTCCTAATATTTATCGCCGGCTTCCCATTATCAAGAATGTGGTTATCAATAACCTCCTCTCTCTAATTATAATGGTCTTCCCACGGTAAAACTGCCCACTACAATAACAATTAACGTCTTTCCTCGAGATAACATGACACCAATCAAAAAAAATGGTGTACAGGGGCGGGATTCTCCGACCCCCCCGCCGGGACGGAGAATCGGCGGGGGCTGGCGTGAATCCCACCCCCGCCGGTTGCCGAATTCTCCGGCACCGGATATTCAGCGGGGGCGGGAATCGCGCTGCGCCAGTTGGCGGGCGCCCCCCCGCGATTCACCGGCCCACGATGGGCCGAAGTCCCACCGCTGTCAACCCACGCCAGCCGCCGTGGATTGAACCACCTTTGGGACGGCGGGACACGGCGGCGCGGGCGGGCTCCGGGGTCCTGGGGGGGGAGCGCGGGGCGATCTGGCCCCGGTGGGGGCCCCCATGGTGGCCTGGCCGGCGATCGGGGCCCACCGATCCGCGGGCGGGCCTGTGCCATGGGGGCACTCTTTTCCTTCCGCCTTCGCCATGGTCTCCACTATGGCGGAGGCGGTAGAGACCCCCTCCACTGCGTATGCACGGGGATGCCGTGAGCGGCCGCTGACGCTCCCGCGCATGCGCCGCCCGGCAAAGTCAGTTTTGTGCCAGCTGGCGGGGCACCAAAGGCCTTTCCCGCCAGCTGACGGGGCGGAAATCAGTACAGCGCAGGCCTAGCCCCTCAAGGTGAGGGCTCGGCCCCTCAAGATGCGGAGACTTCTGCACCTTTGGGGCGGCGCAATGCCGGACTGATTCGCGCCGTTTTTGGCGCCGGTCGGCGGACATCGCGCCGATATTGGAGAATCCCGCCCCAGATCCTATATTGTTCACTGCCATTCTTGCCTATCCCTTTCCTGGGACCTCATCACCAATGAGATGCATCATTCGGCAGACTTCCTGCAGTTAACAACATCAGCTAAACAGCTTGTGTGTGTAATACAGATCAATACAGAAGAGTTTTAACCCGTTCAACACTAATTGGATAACTATAGGGCGCGATTCTCCGAGCCCCGCGCCGGGCCGGAGAATCGCCACAACTGCGCCATGCCGCCCCGACGCCGGCGCGCGATTCTCCGAGGTGCGGAGAATCGGCGCCATTTGCGTTGTCGAGTTTGGTGCGCCGACGGTCGAAGGCCGCTGTCTGCAGCCGGGCCACCGATTCTCTGGGCCGAGTGGCCGCCCGGAAACGGCAGAGTCCCGCCAGCGCCTTTCACCCCTGGTCGCTGCCGGTGGGAACTCTGCGCAAAGGGTCGGGGGGGCGGCCTGTGGGGGCGGGAGGGGGGGCTCCGATGGGGTCTGGCCCGCAATCGCGGCCCACGGCCGCCCTCTCCCGCCCCCATGGCCGCCCTCTCCCGCCCCCCGGGCCTACTTTGTTGCACGGCCGGCCCCTGAACCCCCACGCCACGTTGCTTAGCGGCTGGGGCGCTGAAGAAGTCCCCGGGTTGGTGTGGCCCAACTGCGCATGCGCGGGTTGGCGCGGTGCCCATTTGGCACCAGGAAGGGAGGCTGGAGTGGCGTGAACCACTCCAGTGCCGTGCTGTCTCGCCCATTTCGCGCCGTCGTGAAACGCAGACTCTTAGTCTCCATTTTGGTGAATCGGCCCAAAGTTTTTTTCTTAACTAATTCCAATATAAGGTCTAAAACTGCACCCTTTCGGACGGGGTCCAGGTCAATTACACTGGGTTCAGAACCCATTGCCCAGGAAGCAACAGCAAGTCAGATTTAACATTTTGCGTTTTTAAAGGGATAGGCACAGCTCAATAGCCTCGAAGTCCGAAAAGCTACACAGTGGCAGAAAGGCATGCAGCCTTGGAGAGTGAAGGGTATAGTGAAGGGGGCATAGCTGCATCAAGTCTGCCATCCCATCAGTGAAGAGACATCACGGGTTTACAATTCATGCCATGCATCAGTGGTCAAGCAGATTTCATTCATTCAGTATGGGCAACCAAATGTTCATAGTTACGCTAAGTCAATGAGTGGAGTTCAGAGTCACGAATAACTTCACCATTCTTCCAAGATCAAACCCATTTATTGCAGTGATGAAAAAGGACATAGTCATGTCTTACAACACATGTGACCAAACCCAGAGATCTACAGAGAGTCCGGTCCGGGCTGGGATTGCAGGTTTTAAGCTCCCGCCATACATTTCCTATTAGGCGAGCTATCGCCCACTTAATAGGGGAATTCATATTCCACAAAGCCGATGGGGAGGTCTATTGATGATCTCCCATGTCCTTCTTGGCCACCATAACATCCTTCCCCATTTCAAGTCCAGAGGGAGTGCAGCGAAAGTTTACCAGGCTGATTTCTGGGATGGCGGGATTGACATCTGAGGAGAGATTGAATCGGTTAGGATTGTATTCGCTGGAGTTCAGAAGAATGAGGGAGGCTCTCATATATAATTCTAACCAGACTAGACAGGGTAGATGCAGAAAGGATGTTCCCAATGGTGGGAACCAGGACCAGGGGTCACAGTCTGAGGATTTGGGGTAGACTGTTTAGGACAGAGATGAGGAGAAATTTCTTCACCCAGAGAATGGTGAACCTGTGGAATTCATTACCACAGGAAGTAGTTGAGGCCAAAACATATATGTTTTCACGAAGCAGTTAGATATAGCACTTAGAATGAAGGGGATCAAAGGATATAGGGAGGAAAGCAGGATTAGGCTATTGAGTTGAATGATCAGCCATGATCATAATGAATGCTCTAGCAGGCTCCTCAATACTCCTGCTGTGAGGGGGTCCTTTCCACCTTTTCGCAACCGGTCTGAGGTCCATCGAGAGTGGAACTGGATCTTGAGGTGTGAACCGAATTGGAGGCCTTCATTTCTGGAGAGAGCATTGAAGAGTTACTGACACGGATTCCTCCTCGGTGTCTGCTTCAATCAAAACACTTGCTTCCTCTGCTTCCATCTTGGACCCTGTGTACTCGTTATCAGGGGAGACAGATTCAGTGTTCACCGGACTCTGTGGCCGGTAGTGAGGCTTGTACGGGGATGGAATCCCTACTTCTGAGGTGGTCCAGGTGTTTCCTCCTTATCCTGGACCTTCACTTTGTAGGATACTGGTCTCATTTTCTCTATTATGATTCTGGGACACAGCTGGAGTCACCTCCAAAGTTTTGAACTTAGACCAGATCACCTGTCTTGAATATTCTTTCAGATCTCGCAGTCACAATTTATTTCCTGCTTTTCTTGTTGGGACACCACCCACCCTGCCAGGTTTGAGAATAGTAGGTTTAATCACGTACAAAGCCGCTGTCCCATGAACAGTTCCACGGGGTGATACCTGTTGTAATATTAGGAGGGGTCCGATAATCAAATAAAAACCCTGCCAGTTTGGTCTCTATGGATGCTGCCCGTTGTTTTTTCATGCTGTTTATAAATATCTGTACTACCCATTCCACCAGCCCATTTGACGGTGGGTGATATGGTGCTGATCTAATGTGGCTGATGCCATTGGATTGCATGAAACTTTGGAACTCACCACTGGTGAAGGCAGTGCCACTGTCGGAAACCAGGACTTCCAGTGTGCCATGTGTGCAAAAACTCTGTCATAGTTTCTTGATCATAGTGTGTGAGGTTGTGGAGCCCATGCGGTATATCTCCAGCCATTGGAGTGTGCATTTACCACGATCAAAAATGTGGAACCTATAAAAGGTCCGACAAAGTCCACTTGCACTCGAACCCATGGCCTGCCTGACCACTCCCATGGATGTAAGGAGGCTGAAGGAGGGAGTTTCTGATTCTCCTGAATCGCACTGCTTCACCAAGTATGTGATGTCTGAGTCGGGACTGGGTCACATGCAGTGCCTTCTGCTGGAGCTGTGCACAAAGACGCTTTTCCGTGGCCAGGCCAGCAATTGTAGCTCCTGGGAGCATTTTCATTTTAGAGACCCCAGGTTGGCCATTATGTACGGGCAGCACGGTAGCACAAGTGGATAGCACTGTGGCTTCACAACGCCAGGGTCCCAGGTTTGATTCCCCGCTGGGTCACTGTCTGTGCGGAGCCTGCACGTTCCCCCCATGTCTGCGTGGGTTTTCCCCGGGAGCTCCGGTTTCCTCCCACAGTCCAAAGACGTGCAGGTTAGGTGAATTGGCCATGATAAATTGCCCTTAGTGACCAAAAAGGTTAGGAGGGGTTATTGGGTTACGGGGATAGGGTGGAAGTGAGGGCTTAAATGGGTCGGTGCAGACTCGATGGGCCGAATGGCCTCCTTCTGCACTGTATGTTCTATGTAATTCCATTGGTATTGGGCGCTGCCCTGGACAAGGGACAACTACCCGGGACCCCCAAAGAATGATACCGTCCTCAACACTGAGTTCATCTTCCTCGGTCAGATAACGTTTAATATCTTCTGAGGGTTGTCCTCGGACTCCATCGTTCAGGATCATGTGCTTCAGTTTTGACAGTGTTGGATCAATTTGCATCTAGGCCTTGATTTGCTTTGCAGACACTGATATTTAGGGTCATCTTGATCTTTTCCCATGCCCTTGTGCGAGTTGATCATAACGGTGGGGAGGGGTAAAGGAGGGCTCGGCTAATATAAGTTGAAGATAGGCATGGCTCATATCTAACTTAGTGAACGTCTGGCCACCTGCTAGCTTGGCATATAGGTCTTCTATTTACAACATGGGGTATCTATTCAGTTTGGAAATTCGATTGACAGTAAGCTTATAATCTCCTCAGAGGCAGACCGATTTTTCCGGCTTGAGGTAGGGGGCGACAGACGCTACCCACTCTGCGAATCTCATGGGTCTTATTACACCTAGATTTTCCAGGGGCCCATGCTGCTCTCCACCTTCTCCAACAGGAAATAAGAAACCAGTCTTGCTCTAAAATATTTAGGCGTAGTGTCGGGGTTGTCATAAATTCTGGCTCTTGCACCTTTATTTTTTACAAGGCCTTCCTGGAAGACTTCAGGGTATTTGCCGATGAATTCGTACATCCTCCCACACCCAGCCTTTTCTGAGATGTCACATTGTTTATTCCGCATACCAATCTGTCTCACAACATCTCGGTCAGAGGTGGGCCGAATTCACACTATTCTGCCAGTTTCTGCAATGGGGTCAAAAATCCAGTGACAGGTTCTCCTGGGGTTCTCCCTGCTATGTTAAAGCGGTACCTCTGGAGGATGACAGAGGGCTTCAGGTCATAGTGATTATGTAATAAGTCAATAAGCTTGTCAAATATTTTTAAGTCAGGGGCATCTGGATAGGTCAGGCTTTTTATCACACTAAATGTCAGGTCAGGGCCCCACATGCTGTCAGTAGAATAACATCCTGTTTCTCATCTCCCACAATGAACATAGAACATAGAACATACAGTGCAGGAGGAGGCAATTCGGCCCATCGAGTCTGCACCGACCCACTTAAGCCCTCACTTCTACCCTATCCCCATAACACAATACCCCTCCTAACCTTTTTGGACACTAAGGGCAATTTAGCATGGCCAATCCACCTAACCTGCACGTCTTTGGACTGTGGGAGGAAACCGGAGCACCAGGAGGAAACCCACGCAGACACGGGGAGAACGTACAGACTCCTCACAGACAGTGACCCAGCGCGGTATCGAACCTGGGACCCTGGCGCTGTGAAACCACAGTGCTATCCACTTGTGCTACCGTGCTGCCCAAATGTTATTAGCATGGAAGAAGTAACACATGGGCTCCATGTATTGGGCCCAATCTTCTTTGTTAATGCCATAAAATCCAAGTTTACTGAAGAGAGTCATGTGTTTCTTATTCAATTAGCTGCTCATTTTCGACTCTGAAGGTTGCACAGAAAAATTGCTTTTACTCCTTGTCGCCAATGTAATAACTTTGCCAAGGATAGATATCTAATAACAAACCCCTCAATTACAGCGAAGAACAAGGCTGCTTCCGTGGCTTACTACACATGCGTCAAAATCAGCGAACCTACGGAGATTTAGTTTGAGTTGGAACAGCGTGTTTAAGCTGCCGCCATACATTTCCTATTGGGCGGCTACCGACTACTTAATAGGGGAACTCATACTCTACAAAGCCCAAAGGGAGATGTAGTAACGATCCCCATCTCGTTTGTGGCCACCATAACAGACAAAATGTGATCTAAGGTGTCAAAACTTAACTGCCCAACTTCTCCCATTGCTCACTCATTCACTGCTTTGTTTTCAGCACTCTAACTATTCTGGTCTTCAATATGTCTTTTCAGAGAGGAGGCAAAAGTGAAAATGGATTAAGTGGTCCCGGGAGCTTTTCCATGAATGCTCATTTTATGCAGGATTTGAAGGAGGGAAAAGCGTCAGTGTGCACAGCTCCAGCAGGAAGCACTGCTTGTGGGACCTGGCTGGGGTGGGGGGGGGGGGGGGTTGTGTGTGAGCATCAACAGGAGGCTGAGGCGCAGAGCCCAGACTTTGAGGACGACTGGGAACACTGAGGGTTTAGTGTCAACGAGCCTCCTTTCTACAAATGACAGGCAGTGCAGGGCAAGGCTGTGATTGTCCAGAAACCTGGTCCACCACCGATGCCACTTTATTTGCGAAGACCAGATGCCACTTGTGTTTGGAAGCTTCCCTCTGCCAATGGCCCTGAAGGTGACAGAAGCGCTCAATTTCTTTGCCTCTGGGTCTTTCCACTGAGCAACTGGCGACTTTTTGCAGCATTTCTCAGTTGGCAACACATCGGTGCATTCAAGGGTGACAATGCCCTTTACACGAAGGCCCATCATGTGAACGTTACTCTGGACAAGGTTGGCCACACTCAGATATTCGCAGGCTTCACAGCTATCACAGGGTTCCCTAGAATGCAGGGAACATTAGACTGCCAATGTGGCAATACGGACTCCCTGGCAGCAGCTCCTAATGCTCATCAACTGCAAAGGCTTGCATTCCATCAACCTGCAGTTGGTGTGTGACTATCAAAATCAAATTGCACATTTTTGCACTGTTTCCTAGGAGTTGCCATGACTCCTATGCCCTCAGTCACTCCCAAGTGACTGGGATCATCAAGGGGCCAGAGTTTCTGCAGGAATGGTTGTTGGAGGATAATGTCTACCCACATAAACACTGGCTGATGACTCCAGTGTGTTACCCTCAGACTCCAGATGAGGAAAGATAGAACACTTCTCAGGCCTTCACATGTTCCCTCATAGAGCAGAACTGAGGGCTGCTGAAGATACAATTTAAATGTCTGGACCACTCTGGTGGCTCTCTGCAATACGCACCAGACAGGGTTTGCTGCATCAATGCAATTTGTTGTGCCCTTCACAATCTGACTGTGCAGAGAGTTGAGGCCCTGCGTGAAGGTGGCCTGGAGAAGGAGGAGCCCTCCTTGGAATATGAAGATGAGGAGGTGCAGGAATCCCTGGGGCTGCTGAGGGACAACCTGAGCGCATTATGTCATGGAGAACGGGTGAAGTGGGAGGCATGCCCATTATACCCATTATACTCTCATAGTTGCACAGCCATGGAGTTTCCTGAGTGAAGGTCCCAGGGTGTCCTGCTGATGTCCATCCACCCTATGGATGCCAGAGGGCCCCAGAAGATGGATCCTTAATGTCCAGGGCTGGATGCAGTCCCAGCAATGGCGATCACTCCTGGGGCAACTACTGGGACCAGGGAGATGCCAGATAATCTGATGGCTATCAGAGTTTGGAGATTGAACCTCCTCCCCAGTTGGGGCAGAAGGCCATCCAATGAATTCTCCTCAGAGTGTTAACTGGCTGCCGGGTTGTCTGATAGACAAGGATGTTTTCTCACTGACTATATCAGTGGTGGGGTTAAATGTTGCCCAATTACATTGTTTGGACAGCAATTTCATGGTGTTGTGACTGCTTGGAATTATAAAATGGTTACATTTTAAATTGTCTCTTTTATTTTAAGGTAAAATAGAGCATGTGACATCCTACTAGATCTGTCCTGTGATAACTTAATGTGGCTTGGTTGTCATGAGGAACCGGGGCCCAAGTTAGATCCTATTGAAACCTTAGTGCTAGATTTAACACCAGAACACAAAGGCAGAAGCACTAGTCTGACTTTGTGCAGACTCATGTCATCAGGCTCAGAGATCCTAGAGACAGAGTGAGAGATGCTGCTGAGTGAAGACACAGTGAAGCTATAGCTGTGAAAACAAAACAGGATTCCCCATTTGAAGAGATGGACCTTGTAAAGAGGTCGCCAGAGGGCACCTGGAAGACCATTTGAGTATGTTCTGGATGATTGAGTAAATGGACCTTTAAAATGATATAGAAGACTTGCCCCAGAGAAGGGAGAAGATGAGCTTGTTGAAATGCAAGGAGGGATTTGACACTTCAAAAACAAGACTACAGTTCTGCCGAGAGTGCGACATAAATAAATGTGACATGGAGTTTTCAGTCATGTTAAGATGCAAATAAAGAATAACTGAATTTCTTGCCTACTAATTAATGTTTGACCAAAGTTGATTTTAGTTTGTTTGCTACAGTAATAGTCTTAAAACCTGAAGTTTTGTCACGTGATTCCCTGAGGCAGGCCGGCTAGCTCCAGACCGATAAATCTTTGTACAGCTCTCATGTCATTTTTTTTTTGCCCTGAATAACAATATCTTAGCATTACCCCGTACTCATCCTGGTTCGCTTTGTAAGGCAAACGTAACAATCATATTACCAATAGTGGGATGAAACTAGCAATCGTTGAGAAGATTTTTTTAAAAAGTTAAATATTGCAGCCAACTTGGTGCATTCGGGGGACAGAAATTAGCACCTTCTTGGTGATTGATACAACTACTCGCCTATCAGAATTAGAAATGGGCCGGCCATCATTTCTGATTGGAGGGAAGTTATTGCTTTAGACGAGCGGGGTCAGAAAGTTGGTTGACTAAAAAGTTGGGGCGATGTCAGAGAGAGAGGGGGGGGGGCTGAATGATCACCGCATTAGTGCTGAATGCACTAATTAGAGTGGTCGGAGGAAAGGTGGATATTACTTTTGGCTGAAGGACTTTGTGACAATTAATTTTGGCACTTACCGTTTGAGGGAAGTCCGGGATAGGACGCTGGGTGCAGCAAACCCGCAGGTAAGTAAGTGTGTTTGACTTCAGAGTTGAGGACTTCTTTCTGCGCCGGGACAGATTCTGTTTCTTCATTGAACCCGCATCCTTCTGCACGCTGTTCATTGCAAAAGTGCATTTTTGCTGATGAGTCTGTTTGGCAATCTGCCTAGCATTTAGAAATATTCTCACGTTGTTTGTTTGCTGCTGGTGGAATCAATGTAAATGCTTGGAAAATGCTTCCCTTTGGCATGATTCCTACAAAGGGTCTTATTGGATCCGTGTGTGCTTCCGCTAAAAACATTTGAAGGGTCAGTCCTCAAGTTGTTCATTTTTGTTTTCTCATCTCTGGAGGCATGAATTGTTTACATGTGATGTGGAAAAAGACCCCCCACCCCGCAAAAAAAAAAAAACATGCTGCCCTGATCCATCAACGCCCAGGTTAAAATCTGCTTCTTAAAACCAGAATGTTTCAATCCTCTTTTTAAAGGAGTCAGCAATTCTCGGAATTAATTTTTAAGACAGTAATCTGAACTGATAGGTTTAAACAAATCACAAGTGGATTCGAAATATCTTTAAAACCCTAAATTATTTCAGGGAAATTACTCCAGGATAAATATTTATGACAGAAGTACACTTAGTCTGATTTTACTTTGCTTTATCGAGACAGGCTATCAGTTCCTGTTCCTTGAAATCATATAGAAACTGCCACATTAAGAAGATAACAGCTCTGATGTTAATCTTGCAGGCTGTAATTTATTGTTTGAAAATCCCTTTTCTTCAGTAAGATATTTTGCACGAGCCATTTGCAATCATGTGGATTAATTAAGACAGCGATGAGGAGGATTTTTTTCTCTCAGAGGGTAGTGAATCTGGAATTCTTTCGCTTGGGGGCTGAGAGAGACAGGTTTTTTACTCATTAAGGGAATCCAGGGTTACGGCGATAAGGCGGGAAAGTGGAATCAGTTATGATCTCATCGAATGGCAGAGCAGACTCGACGGGCCGAATGGCCTACCTCTGCTCCAGTGTCTTATGGACTACACTAGATATTCTGTTTTCCTCACTTTACATTCTAAAGCATGGCGAAATTCATTTGATTGCAGGGATTCCAATTGTTGCGGTTGCATTCATGCATTTTTCTGACATGTTGGAAGGGTTAGATGATGCTGCTATCATGTAGCACGGACATTAGTCTGGAAAAGGAAGGCGTGTCCCTGATTTTCATCCGTCTACCATTGGCGGATGTGCCTTCAGTTACTTAGCTTTCTAATTCCCTCCTTAGACCACTCTGTCTCTCTCCACATTTACGATGCTCCTTCAAACCTACCTCACTGGCTAAGTTTATGGCCACTTGTGCGAACATCTCCTGAAAGGCTGAACATCAGATTTGTTTGAGAATGCTCTTGTGACATTTTACCATGTTAAATGCTGCTGTTGCCCAAGACCAGACTGTGTGGTAGACAAGCACAAAAACAAAATACTTCAGATTCTAGAAATCTGAAATGAAATGGAAAAATGCTGGAAATAATCAGCAGGTCGGACAGTATCTGTGCAGCGAGAAACAGAATTAACATTCTGGTTGATGACCCCTATTGCGCGTGAAATGTTAATTCTGTGTGTATCCACAGATGCTGCCACACTTGCTGAGTATTTCCAATGTGTTCTGGTTTTATTGTCGTGGTAGACAGATGAGCATTGTAGTCAGTCTCCTGTTTCTCTGACATTATATTTCATGATGTGGAGATGCCGGCGTTGGACTGGGGTGAGCACAGTAAGAAGTCTTACAACACCAGGTTAAAATCCAACAGGTGTGTTTCAAATCACTAGCTTTCAGACCACTGCTCCTTCCCCAGAGGAAGGAGCAGTGCTCTGAAAGCTAGTGAATTTGAAACAAACCTGTTGGACTTTAACCTGATGTTGTAAGACTTCTTACTATATTTCATTTTATTGCACCAGGAAATAACAGACTGAGTGAACTCTCCCGGTCGACAACCTGGTTCCAATACCAACACTCCATGATCTGAGCTACCCAATGCTCCCAAAATATAAGGCATTAAATTCACAGACTGTCTTTCCCCCTAGTATTCATTCCTTTGCAAAGTTGTGACTCACTGGTAAATACAGAAGGTAAAAGGCACATTTTATGTAATTCAGAGCACTTTAGTTGCATAACACATCACCAGTGCAGAAGTACTTCTGTAAAACATTTGTTAGTCAAAGGGAAAAGGAGAAATAAATATGTGTGCATTAGATGTCTTTTTATCTTTAATAAGATATAATCATATGCAAAATATAGCTTCCATCGCTTGTATTAACTGTATATTTACCCTTTAGAATTGTTTTTAGGCTAGCAGTGGTGAAGGAATACCAAGTATATCTCCTTCCATTCAGTCTTTATTTGGCATCTTCAGCCTGAGTATGATAGGAATGCAGAGATGTCATAGATGTCAACTTGTAACGTACAACATCCAGAAAACTGCTATATCAATATCATCCATTGAGGCTTATTTCTAAACAGTTGTCAGCAAAGTACTCGGGAAGCTTTTACCTATTTGTGTGCAAGTCTTATAATTAATAATTGAAATTAAAATTGCGAACATCAAAACTGCAGAACCTTGAGAACCATTAACTTACTTTGTCCCCTAATATTGATCTCTTTTTGTATTTCGTTCTGATCAAGTCTAGTTGGTTTTCAATCATAACCTTGGTCCCAAATGTAACTTTACTGTTAGCACCAAGAGCCTCAAAAACTTAAATTGGAGAGAATTTACAGCGCAATAACAGGCCATTTGGGCTCAAAAGACCTGTTCTCGTGTTTATGCCGCATACAATATCGCTCTCTCCTTGCTTCATCTCAATCTATGCTTCTATTGCTTTTCTCTAGTTGGTGGCGAGTTCCACGTTTTCATCACCCTCTGAATAAAGATGTTTCTCCAGAATTCCTTATTGGATTTATTAGCAACTATCCATTTATATTCTTGGTTGAGCAACATCCACCTTTCTTGTCAGATTTTGTGAGCGACACTATGATCCACATTTCAATTATGCTTGAGGTTTGAAGCATCCATAATCTTTTCTGTGTCTGGTTAAAAAGGAAGACCAACTTACTGTGCAACGCTCTCTAAAGTCGGGTAATTAAATCCCTTCCTGCGGTTGGTTCCTCCTTCGTCAGCAAAAGTCACTTGACGTCCCAAAGGACTAATCTAAATAATGTCTAGCAAACCAGTTAGTGCTCAGAGATGCTTTTCGACTTGCAGGGCGAAGGGAAATGGGTCAGTGTTCATTGTCAGGGCATTAGTCTGCATGCTGTTGAAATGCAGATTCCGTACACATTTTTTCCATTTGACAAGAATGTTAATTTTGACCTTTTGTTCCTTCTAGCTGAAAACATCGATAATTTCTTCAGTGAATGTGTTATATTTCTGATTTTACTTAACCTGTCGGTAGTCTGGTTGTTTTCAATAATATTTACCTGCTAACATAAAATGTACAAAATCAAATGCGACATTATGTATTTCCTGCAGTTCTTTTTAAATTAATTTGATATGCTTATGGTTAGTTTGATTAACTCTATGCTTCTACATTGTGGACCCAAAAAAGTTGGTTACTTTCCTAGTCCAGAAATCATAGTGTCGCTTGTGGTAATAAATAAGTTACATATTTTATCAAAGTAGAGTGACAAATCAGATAGCTTCGTTAAATTGAGTGTTGGCGTTGCACCATTTAAGTCATCACCTGAGACTCCTCAATTTCTTGTTTATTGATCCATTGCATTAGATATTCATTGTTCTATTGGCTCATGCACATGTTTGCTAACATTCATATCTTCCTGTGCACAACAGAATTAAGCCAATTAGAAATCTTCAGATACCGTTTGGTGACTGTCAAGAGTTAGAGGACCTGGTAGTGGTTAGATCAATTAGCATGTAAATTAAATTCTTGCCTGATATCAATTAACCAGTGTCCTTGAGACATGTACCATAAATTTTAAATATGGTCATATATGGCACCATTTAATTGGCAGTTACATTGACCACATCACAATTTGCCTGTAAATTTCTTTTTACAGTTTTGTTGTTTCCTCTGTCAATATCATTAAAGTCATGTCATATTCATAACTCGTGGATTGGGCTCATACGGAAGCTTCTGGAACAGTTTTCCATTTGTTTAAGATGGACACTGATGAACTGTTAAGATGGCTGCCAAGGGGCCAAGTGACCTTTGCTTATTCAACACAAAACAATCAAGCTTCCGAATTGAATAACCATGGATGGGTGCCTCTTCCTGAAATGCATGTAACAAAGTGACTGTTATCTGCAGAATGCACATTTGTTCAAAGGTAACTGAAATCAAAGTCAATGGACAGGAAAGTGCTGAGACCAGTTAGTCACAAGTAAATGTGAAAGGCTGCCATCTATCTCCTATTGCGTAGTGATAGTTTTGGACTTCCAAACCATTCTGATCATCACGGATGCTGGAATCTGAAACAAAGTCATCACCTGTGACTCCTCAATTTCGTGTTTATTGATCCATTCCATTAGATATTCAAAACCAGAAAATACTGGACAATTTCCAGTATTTTCTGTTTAAATTCGGGTTGGATGTCGCCACTATTGGTCATGTGACCAAAACTAGCTTGAGGTAACACGTATTACCCAAAGACTGAAGCTGGGCAGTTTGCAGAAAAAACACCAAAGTAATTGCAATTTCAGAAAATGGCAGTGTCCTCTTTGCCTTTTAAAAATAATAATCTTTATTGTCACAAGTAGGCTTACATTAACACTGCGACAAAGTTACTGTGAAAAGCCCCTCGTCGCCACATTGTCAGCTACTGAGAACCAAATTTGAAACTATTTGCAATTTATGAAGCAGCCAAAGTGCTTAACCTGTTCCTGGTTCAAAGTTCAATGAGAACCAACCTCAACTACAAAAAAAACTTCAGTCTGTGTGAATCATTTGCTTTACAAGACCCTTACTTAAACTTTAAATCATCAAATCCATTCAAGAAACCACAGGCCTGACACGTGGAAGACCAGTAACCATAACTCAGAGACTGAAATGGCTGTAATCTGTGGAAGTTAAATCATCTTCATCTGTATCCATCTTTTGTGTGCATGCATGTGACAGACTGAAATGGCTGTGATCTGTGAAGGTGCAGTGCATTACCTTCATCTGTATCCATATTTTAAGTGCATGCATAATACTGTGACATTTACATTAATTTGGTATTAGTGTGTGATAATTAAATAACCTTTATTTTGAACTGTCAAAAGTTGGCTGCTGATTTTATTTTTTTGACATGTGCAGTACATGGGTATGAAAAGTCACACCTTTTTCCATACAAAAGATACTGATCATGGTCAATTAAGAGAGCAGATGCATTCTGTCTGTGATGCTCCAGTTGATGTGTGCAGTGGTCAGCACTGACGCTTCACAGCCCCAGGGTCCCAGGTTCGATTCCCAGCTTGTTCGATTTCTGGCTTGGGTCACTGTCTGTGCGGAGTCTGCACGTTCTCCCCGTGTCTGCGTGGGTTTCCTCCGGGTGCTCCAGTTTCCTCCCACAAGTCCCAAAAGACGTGCTTATTAGTTGAACTGGACATCCTGAATTCTCCCTCTGTGTACCGATCAGGCGCCGGAACGTGGCGACTAGGGGCTTTACACAGTAACTTCATTGCAGTGTTAATGTAAGCCTACTTGTGACAATAAAGATAATTAATTAATTAATAAGCTATAAGAAATATGTTTCTAAAGTGGATTAGATTAGGACTTATGTCATGTTTTAGGTTTATAGCTGAATCACAATTATGTGTTGCTATCTTCCCAACATTTGTCAATTTTCAGGTCGCACAGGGAGCTTTGTAAACATTGTACATAGAATTACAAAGAAATATTCGATTTAAGATAATGGCCGAAACGCTAACAATTGGGGACAATTGTGAAGTCACCGGCTTTTTTCTCCTAAAATGGATAAAACTGGGTTATTTCTAAATGGTGAAAAGCTAGAAACAGTGGAGATCCAAAGAGACTTGGAGGACCAGCTGCATGTATATAATGATGCATATAATGAGCATCTGCAGGGGGCAGCACGGTAGCATTGTGGATAGCACAATTGCTTCACAGCTCCAGGGTCCCAGGTTCGATTCCGGCTTGGGTCACTGTCTGTGTGGAGTTTGCACATTCTCCCCGTGTCTGCGTGGGTTTCCTCTGGGTGCTCTGGTTTCCTCCCACAGTCCAAAGATGTGCAGGTTAGGTGGATTGGCCATGATAAATTGCCCTTAGTGTCCAAAATTGCCCTTAGTGTTGGGTGGGGTTACTGGGTTATGGGGATAGGGTGGAGGTGCTGACCTTGGGTAGGGTGCTCTTTCCAAGAGCCAGTACAGACTCGATGGGCCGAATGGCCTCCTTCTGCACTGTAAATTCTATGACAATGGAATGCTGGCCTTTGTATCCAGAGGCTCGGAATTCAAGGGGGTAGAAGTCATGCTTCAAGCTAAAGTAAAGCCCTGGTTAGACCACACCACACCTGTAGTACTGTGAGCAGTTCTGGGCTTCGAAACTTAGAAGGAGATATTAGCCTTGGAGGAAATGCAGTGTAGATGTATCCGAAATGATACTGAGACACGAGGAGGGAGTGCACAAACAAGGGATGCACTCCCTATGATTTAGAAGGGTCTGGGGTGATTTGATCAAAGTTTTCAGGACATTGAAACTGGGGAACTGATGGAGAAAACTATTTCTTCCATTTGCAGAGTGTAGTACTGAGGGCATAATTTTTAAAAATAAAATAGAGCCGGCCCTTTCAGCAGGGAAATTGTGAAATGCTTGAACAGACATTGATATACTGAAAATGGCAATTGATGTTGGGTCAATTGTTAATTTTAAAGCTTGAGTGATAGATTTATGTCTACCACTAGTATTCAGGGATATGTGACAAATGGCAGCATTTGGAGTTGGGCCTCAGATCAGCCATGCTCTCACTGAATTGTAGTCTCGTCACTGTGATCCACATTCCTAAATTCCGGCTCTTAACGGTGTCTGCAATTATTCTTTTTTAAAGATCATTCAGGTGTGTGAGACAGAAACTCCTTGGCATACTGCTGAACATTGGGGATTCGCTGTACCCAATTAGTGAAGAAAATCTTCCTGTGAAAAATAAAATTATGCCACAATCACAGTGACGTTGTAGAATTTTAAAATGCGTTAATCCGATGTCGGTGTCACTGACGAGGTTAACCTTTGTTGCCCATCCCAGTTGACCTGCGAGGGAGGGCATTACAAATTGGGTGTGTCGAAGTTTTATTCTTGATATTCTCTGTCATGGTTTGATGCTGAGTGATTTGCTCGACCACTTCAACCTCATTGGTGCTGGGCCTGGAGTCACAAAAGCTGGCAGGCTTCCTTCCTTTTAAATATACCAATCACTTGGATTTTTATATAAAAGTTTGGCCACTTTTATTTTTAATTCTTTAAAAACTGTATTGAAATGTTCAAATCTGTTTCTGTTCTCTCAATTAATCGTCCAGGCCTCTTGCACATTCCCAATTTTAATTGTCCCACCACTGGCCATACTTCAGGTGCCTAGGCCCCAAGTCCTGAAATTCCATCTTGAAATCTCACTGCCTTTCTACCTCTCTCCCCTCATTTAAAGATCCTCCTTAAAGCCCATCTCTTTGACCAAGCTTTTGCTCAACTGCCTTAATATCTTCTTCAGCAGGAGGGCGGCACGGTAGCACAGTGGTTAGCACTGTAGCTTCACAGCGCCAAGGGTCCCAAGTTCGATTCCCGGCTTGGGTCACTGTCTGTGTGGAGTCTTAAAATCAGTATTCACTCTGTGAATTCTTCCAGTTTAAGGTTCATTACATTTACTGTGGTAGTTGTTAAGAGAGGTGCCTGAAGGAGAGATCAAACCATTTAATTCAAATACAAAACTTCTGTTACAAATATTGACATTTTAAAGTTATTTCAATTTATCAGATCCAAGAGGATTAGGTTCTGATGAACGTGTTGATGAGAAACTTAAGAATTGTCATGTAAGGAAATCTGCACCTTGTAGTGTTGAATGAATTGCAAACAATTGCATTCAAATGTCGAGTCAACGTTAACTCCAGTTTTAAATTCATCCGCCTGTATCGATCTGAGCAGCTGCAGTGCTGCACACTTCTTCTGATCCCAGCTGTCACAGAAACAATCTCCAGGGAACACCACTGGGACCGGAGTAGAGGTCGTGGAGAGAGGTCATACTCTCTTTCCACAGCAGTAGCTGCCATATTCTGGTATGTATTTGAAGGTCCAGTCTTTTAATAAAATTTCGGTGAATGGGTGAGTTGGTAAGGATTGTTAAAAGAATCTGGGAATCTCAGCAACGGTAACCATGAAACTACTTGTTGTAAAAATCCATCTGGTTCCCTGACGGCCTTTTTGGGAAGGACATTTGCCATTGTTACTCCAGATCCACTACAATATTGTTGACTCTTACCTGCCCCCTCTGAAATGACTGAACGTGCCACTCCTATCAAGGGCAAAAGATATTGCCCTTACCAGCAACACCCATATCCAATGAAAGGAAATAAGTGGGTAGGTAGATGAGTTGGGGGTGATATTCTGGTCTGGTTTATGGAGGAGGGGGGGTTTGTTCAGGGTGGAGTCAGGTGATCTGGGGGGTGGTAGTGGTTTTAAACTGACTGACATTTCCTGGGTAACTACTGAGCTAACATTGTAGATCTGTCAATTTCCAACTCTCACTCAGGTTCACGGACAATCACTCCAGTTCCTGGGGAGCAGGAAGATTTCCCTAAACATTGTGGGCAGGTCCCACATAGGTCCTCGCATCAAGAGTTGCGCAGGGTCACAACATAACATCTTCCATCATGCTTTGAGTCTCTGGAATCTGGAGACAGGAAGATTTGGATCTTCATGCCCCTGCCACTTTTCACTTGTTCTTTTTGTTGTCTGCTAAACTTGCTAGTTTAGCTAACTTGCTAGTTAGTTAAGTCTAAACCAAAACCCAGTAGAATATTTTTCTGGAACCTTTCTGAAGAAAAGGCAAATGATACAGAATAGAATTAAATTATTGGGCCCAATATTCTTCTGCCAGCACTTTTGAAAGAGCAATCATCCAATGACACCTATTTCCTCCCCCAAGACCCTGCAAAATATTTCACTTCAAATATTTGCCCAGGTCTGTTCCTATTCGACCTGTTTCCACCACATGCAGTGCTTACCAGATCAGAATGAGTAGCTGTGTAAAATTAATTCTCATCTTCACAGCAGGTTCTTTCCTTTGATCCCTCTCCCCTAGTCAGTGACCTTTCTGCAACGAGACATAGTTTCTACTAACAAAATCCTTTCTACTGACAAAACTGATGACGTAGATTAATCTTTTACCTGGGCAACATATAGAATTTTACCTTGATGCAAAGGGATAAATAGTACAGATGCTGGAAATCTGAAAAATGGAGGGAGCACATCTCCACAGATCATGTCTGATATGCTGGCTATTTCCAGCATTTCTGGTCGTCATTTAACCTCAACATCTGGTGATGGGTAAAGAATATTCCCTGCAATACTGAATGTTTGAGTTCATCTGGGAGAATGGTCCAAAACATTGAAGCCCTCCAAAAAAACATAGAGGAGAAAATTAGCATGAAGAAGTCCCAACACATAATGGTTTCACCCTCACCGATTTACCTATGTCTCTCAATGTGACAAAACAGCTGCAGTAATGATGCTAATAGCTGCAAAGCACAATTATGCAGCGCAGAGGTTTGCATACTTGCAGAGGACTTGTTGGTCATTATCCATTTGCAATGTTTTTTTTTGGTTCTCCTGTCTTGCCAGAACTGGTTATTTAGTGCAAAATCAGGCTAGGTGGCCCAAATGTTTGTGCTCCCCCACCCTATTTCACCGTATACTATCCAACTAACCTTCTATATTCCATTTTTTCCTCGTGAGTTTATCTGCTTTCCCCATGAATGTATCTATGCTAGCCTCAAATACTCCATATCTTAGGAGGGCTATTTATACATCATCAATGCAGATCTATTGATGTGAACTGCCCTATAAGATCTAAAGTGGACATAAAAAGCAACAACGCATTTCTACTTTCTGAAGCACCCTGTGTTATCAGTTGCACGCTCATTAAGCGCTTTGTGCAGTTCAGTTATTTCATATTTCCCTAAATTGGTTCCTTGTTTTTTGGGGGGGATTATCTCAATTGAACTTTTTTTCTTCTCTAACAAGAAAGAGCTGGTTGTGTGCTTTGGATAATTTCAGTGATAATGTGCTTTAACAAGCTGCGGCACAGAGAGAACATTCTGTATTCAGACTACTTGAATGCCAGTGTCTGAAACCTTCACACATAGGGTTCATTTGACGTGTTTAAGTTTGCTCAGAGTGGCAAACTGCGAAGGGCCAGATTGTAAACGGCAAGATGGAGCCTCACAATTACCTTTGAACACTGTTGTCATTTATTAGTCTTTGGAGGACAATGCTGAGTTTGTTCAGCTCTGAACCAGTCATTGGGCTACAAGGGAAAGGCTGTAGACCAATATGAAATTGAGCTGGTTAATTCTACCCCTCTTATGACCCCAGCTTCCCAGTAAAGAGCATCTTCTGTTCCACCGTAAAAAAAAAAACACTAACGATCTTCCCTATTGTCATGTGGAGAGTACCTTTAAGAAATGAGTGTTTAAGAAAGGAACCTTTAAGAAATGTTTGGCTGCTCATGTTACTGCAGTGATGTCATAGAGTGTGGGTGGAGCTGAGCTCTGGTTCTGCTTTTTAGTTTCACTTTGAGAAAAGCTTGGGTGTGTCTGTCTTTCTGGTTTCGTTTTGCAGTGTGTTGAAGCTGAAGTCAGCCAAAGCAGCTGTATTGTTGAGCTCTCTGCCATGAAGGACTATCTCTTGATCATTTGGTGAATTCAGAAATTTAAATATTTTCAGTATTGAATGTAAACCCTGATGTGCTTCTTTTTAGAGGTTTGTTAAGTCTTCTGGGTGTTAAAAGGACAGCATACAGATTACTTTGTGTTGTATTCTTGGGGGGGGGGAGGTGTATTTGAATTAATGGTTGCTAAGATATTCACTGTTTGTTTTAAAAAGGTTCACTTGTGTTCATAGAATAAACATTGTTTTGCTTTAAAAAATACTTTACCATTTCTGCTGTACCATACCTGTAGAGTGAGCCATGTGCTCCCCATACCACAATCTATGAAAAGTTTAAAAAAAAAAAAAAAAATATTTTTATTCTCCTTTTTCATATTTTCTCCCACATTTACGCTCATCAACAATAATCAGCAAGATATGTCAATCCCCATAATAATAACGATCCCATCCACCCACCAACCCCCAAACATCAGCCTGCATGTTTACATAAACAGATGACAAAAAGGAATCAGGGATTACCCATATTCACCCTAGCTTTGATGGCACTGCTGGAGCGGTTCTCAAAGTGAAACTAAAAAACTCCCCGAGCTTTGGACAGGACCAAAACATATTAACGTGATTCGCCCCCCCCCCCCCCCCCCGCAACGCTCACACACATCCTCTACTCCTTCAAAAAATCGGCGCATCCTCCCCCTCATGAGGTGCGCTCTATATACCACCTTCAGCTGTATCAGCCCCAATCTCGCACATGAGGTGGAGACATTCACTCTCCGGAGCCCCTCCTCTATAACCTCTACCAGCTCTTCCTCCCACTTTGCTTTGATCCCTTCCAGTGGTGCCTTATCCTCTTCCAAAATAGCTCCATACACTGCTGACACTGCACCCTTCTCCAGTCCCCTTGTCGTCAACACCTCCTGCAGCAATGTGGAGGCCGGTTCCTCTGGGAAGCTCTGTATCTCCTTCCTGGCAAAATCCCGAACCTGCATGTCCCTAAACACTTCTCCCTGCTCTAGCCCATACTTCGCTTCCAGCTCCCTCAATCTTGCAAACCGACCCCGAAGAAACAAATCTTTTAGCGTCTTAATCCCCTTCTCTTCCCATTTCCAAAAACTTCCATCCCACCTCCCTGGCTCAAATCTGTGGTTCCCCCGAATCGGCATTTCCCTTGACCTGAAACCCAACCCGAAGTGTTGGCGAAACTGCCTCCAGATTTTCAATGAAGCTATTATTACCGGACTCCCTGAATATTTCTCCGGAGCTATCGGGAGCGGCGCTGTTGCTAGTGCCTTCAGCCCCGACCCCCTACACAAACTCTCCTCCATTCTGACACACTGAGAATCGACCCCTCTGACCCAGCTCCGCACTTTCTCCACATTCGCCGCCCAGCAGTAGTACAACCGGTTCGGGAGACCCAAACCCCCTGCCTGCCTTCCCCTCTGTAGCAGCACCTTTCTCACTCTGGCCACCTTCCCTCCCCATATGAATGAGGTAATCCTTCCCTCAATCTCACTGAAAAAAGACTTTGGCAGGAAAATCGGTAGGCATTGAAAAATAAACAGGAATCGCGGCAACACATTCATTTTAACCGCCTGTACCCAACCTGCCAGTGACGGAGGAAGGCCGTCCCACCTTGCCAGATCATCTTTCACTCTCCCCACCAAACTAGTGACGTTGTACGTGCGTAGCCTCCCCTACTCCTGGGCAACCTGCACCCCCAGGTACCTAAAATGAGTCCCTGCTCTCGGAATGGCAGTCCCCCACCCCCGGCCGAGACACCACAAAGTACTCACTCTTGTCCAGGTTCAACTTGTACCCCGAGAAAGACCCAAATACCCGCAGTAGCTCCAATATTCCTCCTATCGACGCACTCGGTTCTGACACATACAACAGCAAGTTGTCGGCATATAAGGACACCCTATGCTCTATCCCCCCCCCCCCCCCCCCCCGCACTATTCCTTTCCATGCTCCCGAACTTCTCAATGCGACGGCCAACGGCTCAATCGCAAGTGCAAACAGCAGGGGGGACATAGGACATCCCTGTCCCGTCCCACGGTGGAGAGAAAAGTATCTTGAACTGATATTATTTGTGCGGACAATCGCCTTCGGCTCCTTTATATAATAGCTTTACCCAGTTCACAAACCTTGGTCCAATCCCAAACCGCTCCAGCACTGCCATCAGGTACCCCCATTCTACCCGATCAAACGCCTTCTCGCCGTCCAATGCCACAACTACCTCTGTTTCCTTCCCGTCTGCCGGTGCCATAACAACATTCAAAACCATCCTAATGTTCGAAAACAGCTGCTTCCCTTTCACGAACCCCGTCTGATCCTCCCCTATCACCGTCGGGAGGCACTCCTCCAGCCTACCCGCCAGTACCTTCGCCAACACTTTTGCGTCCACATTCAGAAGTGATATGGGCCGATACGACCCACACTCCGTCAGATCCTTATCTTTTTTTAGCAACAGGGAAATCGATGCCTGCCCCAAGGTTTGGGGCAACACCCTCTTCCCTATCGCCTCCTCAAATATCCCCATCATCAGGTGTGCCAACCTATCCTTAAATTTTTTATAATATTCCACCAGAAACCCATCCGGCCCTGCCACCTTCCCCAACTGCATCCTCCCAATCGCATCCTTTATCTCCTGCTCCACTATTGCTCCTTCTAATGTAGCCCTGTCCCCCTCCCCTAGCCTCGGTTACTCCAACCCATCTAGATTTTCCTGCATCTCACGGTCTCCCCCCAGTTAGCTCTGACTTGTACAACCTCTCATAAAACTCTTCAAAAACCTTGTTAATCAGCACTGGAGCCACCACCAACTTCCCTGCCCTATCCTTCACCTGAAGAATTTCCCTTGCCGCTGCCTCCCTCCGGAGCTGACCTGCTAACATATTCCATGTTCATAAACTGCACCCCTTGCTCGTCTCAGTTGGCACACTGCCTTCCTGGTGGACAGTCGGTCGAAGCTCGCCTGTAGTTCCTTCCTCTTTTCCAGCTTCGCCGGGTCCCCATCCTCTGCATACCTCCAACATCTCATCTATTACCCTCTGCCGCTCCAACCTCTCCTCATTATCCACCCTGGCCTTAAACAAAATTACCTCACCGCCGCTTTAGAGCCTCCCAGACGACTGCCTTCGACACCTCACCCGTACAATTGAAACCTACATATTCCTTAATTACCTTTTCAATTTTCTCACAGAACACTTGATTCCCCAAAAGCCCCACATTCAGTTTCCACCCCGGTCTCTGCGCTGCCCCCTTCTCCAGCACCATATCCACCCAATGTGGAGCGTGATCTGACACTGCAATTGCAGAGTATTCCGACCCCTTGACTCCAGCCAGCAAAGCCTTCCCCACCACAAAAAAGTCGATCCGCGAGTATACCTTATGGGCCGCTGAGAAAAACGAATACTCCCATTCCCTTGGGTGCAGGAACCTGCAAGGGTCCACCCCTCCCATTTCCACCATTAGCCCAGCCAGCGCCTTCGTCCCCCCCCTAATGGGACCAGCCCCACAATCAGCTCATGCGTGTCCAAGTCGGGAATAGCCCCAAACACCTTCCTCGCGAATCCCACATCGTCCCAATTGGGACCGTATACACTTAACAGCGCCACTAATCTCCCCTCCAGCGCCCCTGCCACAATCACATATCTACCCCCCTGATCTGCCACCACCTTCTCCATCTGGAAGCGTACCCTTTTGCTGACCAGCACCGCTACCCCTCGAGCCCTTCCATCAAATCTGGAGTGAAACACTTGGCTAACCCAGCCCTTTTTAAGTCTCACCTGGTCCTTCACCCTCAAGTGAGTCTCCTGCAGCATTGCTACATCGGCTTTCAAACTTTTAAGATGTGCAAGCACCCTTGACCTCTTGACCGGACCTCCTAGCCCTCTCACGTTCCACGTGACTATCCTTACTGGGGGTCTCTCATCCCCCCCCACCTTTCTTATCCACCATCACCATACCACCGGGCCCTGCCCCATGAGCCTGACCCGCCCCTGTCCATTGTTAACATCGAACCCCTTCCCCCCCCCCTCCCAAGAACCCCCCCCTACAAAAACATCCCCAACATCCATCCCTCCACCCCCTCTTGCGCGTCTCGTAGGCCCATTGAAGCCTGCTATACATGCTCCAACGTCCGCAGCCCTCCTCTTACCTCACCCCCGTTCACTAACTGACTTTAGTTAGCTAGTGCGGGTGGCTCCCCCCGCCTAGACCTCTCGCCACCTTCCACCCAGTCCCAGAGAAAGAAACACCAAAACAAACCCAACAATCCAACCCCTACAATTCACTAACATAACATTTAACCGTCGTAACACAGAACGCCATTAACTTGAACTCTGTAACAATGCAAAGAGAAGTAAATTTCAATACAAATCAGTAAAAAGAAAGTTGTAACATTTGTACATTTTCCAGCCGCTCAAACACAGTCCACAGTCTCTCTTCCAGTTCCGCTCTTCACGTCTGTCCCAAGCCTTCTGCCCTCACGAACGCCTCAGCTGCCTCCGCTGTCTCAAAATAAAAATCTTTGGCGTTATATGTTACTCTCAACTTCGCCGGGTACACCACACCAAATCGCACCCCCTTCTTCTACAAAGCTGCCTTCATTCGCCCAAACGCCGCTCGTCTTTTTGCCAACTCCACCGTCAAGTCCTGGTAGATCCGAACCGCAATACCATCCCACAGCACCTCACGCTCCTGCTTCGCCCAGCTTAATACTTTCTCCTTCATGCAAAACGTATGGAAGCAGATAATTACTGCCCTTGGCGGCTCGTTCACTTTGGGCTTCGGCCTTAATGACCGAAGAGCTCGGTCTAGCTCGTACAGGGTGGGGCTCTCACCCTCCCCCATCAGCTCCGCCAACTTCATAGCGAGGTATTGCGTTGGCCTTGGGCCCTCTGTCCCTTCGGGCAAGCCCACAATTCTCAAATTGTGCCGCCTTGAGCGGTTTTCCAAGTCTTCCAGCTTTGTTCAGAGTCCTCTGTTAACCTCCAACACCCTCTGCAGCTCGTCCCCCATCGAGGTGACCTGGTCGCTGTGTCGCGTCATGGCCTCCTCCACCTCCTTCATCTTCTCGCCCTGCTCTCTCACCTCGGCCGATGCCTTTGCCACCTCCACCCTCATCGGGCCGGTTGCCTCCTCCACCAATGACCTCAACACGACCGCCGTCTCTTTCCTCAAGGCCTCCATGTACCTCACAAACTGTTTTTCCAACTCCACCGCCATCACCTCGGTCATCTTCTCCACCGTAAGTAGTGCGGCCCCGCCTTGCAGTTCGGCTTCCGCCATCCTGTCAACACTTTTGCTCGTCTTCTCCTTCGGCGGCGAACCCGCATTTCCTCCTTTCTTCGACGCTGCTCTTCGCATCCTTTAGTGGCTTATTGTTTTTTATCTTTTCTCCTCTCTCCCCCTTCACCCTCCTATCCTTCATCAATCTGATATTCTTATTTTGGAAAAAAAAGGGGGAGAGAAAAAATAACTTTCACCAAACTTCCTTAAACCTTCTTTCTTTCTCCTCTGCATTCACCTGGGACCAGACTTCAACCTTCTTTCTTCTTCCTAGGTGGGAGCCATCCGATGTGGAGCACGCTCTCTACATAGTGCCCTGGCCTCGGGCCTGCCGCTTTGGCCTCCTCCTAGCTCCGCCCCCGCTGCTCTGACCTGCCGCGCCGGGCCCGGCGACTCCACCCTCGCCGCCCAACACCCGGGCGGGGTTCTTCGCTGGTTTTTAAAACCGGCCCCACTGGCTGATCGTGGCGGCCCAAAAGGCCGACGATAGTCGGGGAGTGCGTGAGGACTCGGGGATTTCCCCGAAATCGCCGCGAATCGCGGCCACCAGCGGGAGCTCTTGTTATTGCGCCCGCCCACGCCACCGGAAGTCCACACGGAAGTCCACAATCTATTAAAGGTTGTGGGTCAGGTGAACTCCATGATACACTTTGGGGTTCTCTGAGCCCTGACCCATAACAATTGGGGGCTCGTTCTGGATAAAAGTCTTATCTATTGGATTGGCTTAGTGAACTAAAAGACAGTGAGGGGTGAGCATATTGTGCTTGCTTTTCAGGTGTGGTATTTTAGTTTAAGTGGGGAGTGTATTGTGGACAATTGCTCTTTCAGAGGCTCAGATGTTTTTGGGGGTGGAGACGGTCACACACAGTCCCTCACGGACAGAGACTAAAAGCAGACTGTTAGATTTGGCAAAAAAACATTGCAGTTAACATTACCTGACAAAATGCGAAAAGATGAGGTAATTATGGCGGTGGCTAAGCATTTAAAGTTGCCACGAGTCTGACTCATTAGAAATGGCAAAGATCCAGTTGCAGATTAAGCAACGTGAACATGAAAAATAATTAAAGCAGCTTGAATATGCAATGAGAGAAAAAGAAAAGGAGAGAGAAGAAAGAAACAAAGAAAGAATAGCTCTAGCAGAACAAAAAGAAAAAGAAAGGGAGATACAGATCAGGGAAAAAGATAGAGAGAGAGTTTGAACTTCAGAAAATGGCCATGAAACATGACAGACAGCTAAAATTGGCAGACATAAAGGGAAACGTACAGTTGGATAATAGTGATGAGGATAGTGAGAAAGAGCATCATAGTCGAAGGCGTGGTGGGAACCTATTTAAATATGTCCAAGCATTGCCAAGATTTGATGAGAAGGAGGTAGAAGCCTTTTTCATTTCATTTCAGAAGATAGCTAAACAAACAAAATGGCCACAGGACATGTGGGTATTACCCACATGAGAGGCTGATTAGCACAGGGCTAAATCGCTGGCTTTGAAAGCAGACCAAGGCAGGCCAGCAGCACGGTTCGATTCCCGTAACAGCCTCCCCGAACAGGCGCCGGAATGTGGCGACTAGGGGCTTTTCACAGTAACTTCATTTGAAGCCTACTTGTGACAATAAGCGATTTTCATTTCATTTCATGGTAGGTAGAGCTAGTGAAGTGTTTGCATCACTGCCGGAGGAGGTATCTGGGACGTATGAGGAGGTGAAAAAATCCACCTTGGGTGCATATGAACTAGTGCCTGAAGCTTACAGACAAAGATTTAGAAATTTAAGGAAAGAATTTGGTCAAATATACATGGAGTTTGAAAGGCTCAAACAGAGTAAGTTAGATAGGGGGATAAGGGCTTTGAAAATTCACCAAACGTATGAAGCTCTCGGAGAAATTATACTTTTGGAGGAGTTTAAAAATTCAATTCCTGATGTAGTGAGAACTCATGTGGAAGAGCAGAGGGTTAAAACTGCGAGATTAGTAGCAGAAATGGCAGATGATTATGAATTAGTTCATAAATCAAAGCTTGGTTTCCGACATCAGTTTCAGCCTGTGAGGGATAGAAACTGGGGACATGATAAATACTCAAGTGGTAAACGTAAAGGTGATCTGATGGGAGATAATAAGGAGAGTGTACCTCAGATTAAAAAAGAAATCCAGGAGGGTGGAAAAGAAATGAAAAGTTTCAAATGTTTTCACTGTAATAAACTAGGCCATGTAAAGTCACAGTGTTGGAGGTTGAAGAAAAGCACTGGGAAGGCTGATTGTGGTAAAACAGGATCAGACAGTGGGGTTTGTTAAAGAGATAAAGGAAAGCCCAAGTGAAGCGAAGGAGGTGCAAAAGATTGTACAGCCTGATCAAGAGGTGATTGATAAGAAGGTGCCAGATGTCTTTAAAGAATTTACTTGTGTGGGTAAAGTTTACTCATGTGTATCAGGAGGAGTAGGTAAAGAAATTACAATTTTAAGAGATACGGGAGCTAGTCAATCTTTAATAGTGAGGGATGAGGAGTTATGTAGTTTGGGAAGAATGTTGGCAGAAAAGGTGGTAATATGTGGAATTCAGGGTGAGAGGAGTAGCGTTCCATTATATAAGGTAAGGTTGAAAAGTCCAGTTAAGAGTGGTGAAGTGGTAGTAGGAGTAATAGATAAACTATCTTGTCCAGGTATACAGTTTATCTTGGGTAATGATATAGCTGGATCGCAGGTGGGAGTGATGCCTCCTGTGGTTGATAAGCCAGTGGAAAATCAGACAACTGAAGTGTTGAAGGACGAATACCCTGGGATTTTTCCGGATTGTGTAGTAACAAGATTGCAAAGTCACAGGTTAAGACAAGAAGAGAAATCAAAGAGTGAAGATGACGTTGAAGTGCAATTATCAGAAACGATTTTTGATCAGATGGTTGAAAAAGAACAAGAACAGGTGGAGGATGAGGCGGATATTTTTAGTTCAGGAAAATTGGCGGAGTTACAACAAAAAGATATGGAAATAAAACTGATGAGAAAGCATATACGGAAGAGCTATCTGCATGTATACCAGAGTGTTATTACCCTAAAAGTGATGTCTTGATGAGAAAAGGGAGACCTTTACATATGCAGGCGGATGAAAAGTGGGCAGAAGTTCATCAAGTAGTATTGCCGGTAGGGTATAGAAAGGAGGTGTTGCGAGTTGCACATGAGGTACCAGTGGGAGGTCATTTGGGAATAAGGAAAACTCAAGCTAAAATCCAAAAACATTTTTATTGGCCTGGACTACATAAAGATGTAGTTAAATTTTGTCAATCATGTCAAACATGTCACGTGATAGGGAAACCTCAAGCAGTGATAAAACCAGCACCCTTAATACCCATTCTAGCATTTGAGGAACCTTTTACAAGGGTCCTAATTGATTGCATAGGATCGCTTCCTAAAACAAAACGTGGGAATCAATATCTTTTGACTATAATGGATGTGTCTGCTAGGTTTCCAGAGGCCATTCCAGTACGTAATATTACAGCTAAAAAGATTGTGGAGGAGATACTTAAATTCTTTACTAGATATGGACTACCCACAGAAATACAATCGGATCAAGGATCAAATTGTACCTCAAAAGTTATTCAAAGAAGTTATGGATGGCTTAGGAATAAAACAATTCAAATCAACTGCGTACCATCCAGAATCGCAGGGAGAATTAGAAAGGTGGCATCAGACATTAAAGACAATGTTGAGGGCTTATTGTCAAGATCATCCAGAGGATTGGGATAAAGGAATTCCATTTGTGCTGTTTGCAGTTAGGGATGCACCTAATGATTCAACCAAATTTAGTCCTTTCGAACGAATATTTGGTCATGAGGTAAGAGGACCAGTTAAATTGATTGAGGAAAAATTGGTGAGTGAGAAATCGGAAATTACATTATTGGATTACGTGTCAAATTTTAGGGAACGATTAAATAGGGCAGGTGAATTGGCTCGACAGCATTTGAAAGTTGCACAAAATGTGATGAAACGGGTAGCGGACAAGAAATCCAAAGTTCATAGTTTTGCCAGTGGAGATAAAGTTTTAGTGTTGTTACCAGTGGTAGATGAGCTTTTAAAAGATAGGTTTTGTGGACCTTATCAGATTGAAAGGAAATTAAGTGAGGTGAATTATGTGGTAAAAACACCAGATAGAAGGAAGAATCACTTAGTGTGTCATGTCAATATGCTTAAAAGGTACTTTGAAAGGAAAGGAGAGAAAAAGGATGCGGTTTTAATGATTCTAACTCAAAGTGACAAACCAAATCCAGATGACTGAATTTGACAGACCTCAAATTAAATTGGAAAATGAGGATGTTCTTAAAAATTGGGATAAATTGTTGAGTTGCCTTCCAGAGGAAAAACGAACTGACCTGAAAGAGTTATTGATATCACATGGGCAAGTTTGTGAAGATAAATTGGGAAGTACTAAAATGGCTATACATGATGTAAATGTGGGAAATGCTGTTCCAATCAAACAACATCCATATAGACTTAATCCTTTAAAATTGGCAGAGGTTAACAAAGAGATTGAGAGTATGCTTAAAAATGGCAAAATTGAAATGGGTTGCAGCAAATGGAGCTCACCCATAGTGATAGTACCTAAACCAGATGGTACCCAACGGTTGTGTGTGGACTATAGAAAGGTTAATGCAGTTACAAGAACGGATTCTTAACCTATCCCACATTTGGAGGATTGCATTGAGTAAGTGGGACAGTCCGCTTTTATTTCCAAATTGAATTTACTTAAAGGTTACTGGCAGGTACCTTTTATCCGAAAGGGCGCAGGAGATTTCAGCTTTTGTAACTCCAGATGGTATATACCAATTCGAAGTTATGCCATTTGGCATGAAAAACGCACCAGCAACATTTCAACGGTTAACTAATACAGTCGTTTCAGGATTACCCAATTGTGCGGTATACATCGACGATCTGGTAATTTTCAGCCAGACATGGACAGAACATTTGAAACATCTGATGGAGTTGTGCGATCGACTTCAGGAGGCGGGTTTGGTGGTAAACCTAGCCAAACGTGAATTTGGAAAAGCCCGAATCACTTTCCTTGAGGAGTTTTCGATACCCTCAAGACAAAGGAAAATAATGCGATTTCTTGGCATCAGTTGATTTGATCAAACGTTTGTGCAAAAGTTTGGTAGCGTGATTGCTCCACTGATGGACTTGCTGAAGAAACGTCAAAAATGTCAATGGACAGCAGACTTTCGACAGGCATTTGACTGCCTGAAAACTGTGATAACCAATGCTCCTGTGTTGGAGAATTACAAGGGACTCTGTGATCAGATTGAACTAAAGTATCTGACTTTAAAGAGAAATGCCGAGGCATAGAGAAATGGATAGATCGTGCAGAGAACTTCTTGTTCAAAGAGACTGTCAATCGAGGAGGATTTCAGTTGGAGGAAGAAGAACGGAAAAAAATGGACTATTATTATACCTTTTTGTGTGTGTTGTGTTTTTGCAATGATAAAATACATTTACTGTGTGCATTTCTTAAAGGATGGTGAAAAGATGAAAAATGAAACCATCTTGAAGTTGATGGTTTATTTTTTTTTTCTTGGGAGGAGGTGTCATGTGAGAGTACCTTAAAGAAATGGGTGTTTAAGAAAGGTACCTTTAAGAAATGTTTGGCTGCTCATGTTACTGCAGTGATGTCATAGAGTGTGGGTGGAGCTGAGCTCTGGTTCTGCTTTTTAGTTTCACTTTGAGAAAAGCTTGGGTGTGTCTGTCTTTCTGGTTTCGTTTTGCAGTGTGTTGAAGCTGAAGTCAGCCAAAGCAGCTGTATTGTTGAGCTCTCTGCTATGAAGGACTATCTCTTGATCATTTGGTGAATTCAGAAATTTAAATGTTTTCAGTATTGAATGTAAACCCTGATGTGCTTCTGTTTAGAGGTTTGTTAAGTCTTCTGGGTGTTAAAATGACAGCATACAGATTACTTTGTGTTGTATTCTTGGAGGGGGGGGGGTGTATTTGAATTAATGGTTGTTAGGATATTCACTGTTTGTTTTAAAAAGGTTCACTTGTGTTCATAGAATAAACATTGTTTTGCTTTAAAAAATACTTTTCCATTTCTGCTGCACCACACCTGTAGAGTGGGCCATGTGCTCCCCATACCACAATCTAGTAAACGTTGTGGGTCAGGTGAACTCCATGATACACTTTGGGGTTCTCTAAACCCTGGTCCATAACACCTATCTTCACGCAAAAGAACCGTAGCTAGGTTTGAGTGTGAGTAATATACGATCTCCATTTCTTCACCTCCCTCAACAAACTGAATGCAAATTTTTTTTAAACTTGAGTTGTTCGACCTGTTATGTTTTTCACACCACAGACTCTCAAAGTGGTGTTGCCAGTCAAGCTGTGCAAAAACAGAAATTCCAAGTTTACCTGGTCCTCTGTAGTTTCAGTAGGGGACCTATGGTACTGGGTTGTGCATGTCATTTTCGTGCCAGATTCAAACTGCAAATTTACAAGTGTTTTTTTAAAAAAAAATCAATTGGGTCCATTGTTCAGCGGTTAACCACAAATTGCAACAGCAGAAACAGTTTGTTGCAAATCTGATATTTCAATCTCAATGTGACATGACATGGCAATGCAACTGACGCACTGCTTTAAAAAGAAGTTGCATTTTTAAAACTCTGCACTGGTTTAATGCTGTATGTACACCAGGTATTATAAACAATTTTTAATTTCTAGATTAATTGAAGAAAAATACTGCCTCCCACCCAAGTTATATCAAAGAGTTGCTGGCAATGATACCTAGTATATCATCTTTGTATGTATGAATGATCATGTAGAATAGTGTGTAATTATATCATCCAGCCACTAGATAGAGTAAGAGTACATCTCAAAACCAACATGGTGGTCCACGTGCTGTTGGATTGGAGACAGTCGTGTTTTTCAGTAGTTCTGTGTATTGTAGTTATTTAATCTAATACTTGGCATACTTAAGAATTCACAATTTATAGTGTGGTGTAAATAAATTGACTTTGATTTTGGGCAGCATGTGGCGCAGTGGTTAGCATTGGGACGATGGCGCTTAGGAGCCAGGTTCGAATCCCAGCCCTGGGTCACTGTCCGTGTGGAGTTTGCACAATCTCCCCGTGTCTGTGTGGATTTCACCCCCACAGTTCAAAGATGTGCAGGTTAGGTGGATTGGCCACACTAAATTGACCCTTAATTGAAAAAATAATTGTGTCTTCTAAATTTTTTTTTTAAATGACTTTGATTTAGTACAAAGCCTGCATGTTCTTTGGAGCAACACTACAATCTTAATAATATTAATTTAAACAAACAAAGAACATCACATTGTCCTGTTAAAACGTGCACATATACTTGCTGTAGCTGTGGGGCACTGTTATTTCAAGTTATCACCTGGAGAGGGTGCATCACACCTAAGGCTGGACCTATGTATTATCCACACAAATACAATGACTTGGTGGGGTGGGGGGTTGCAGAACGCTGCTTAGATTTTCCCTCCTGATGTTGCATATTCCATTTGCACGGTTTGAAATCTAGATACATCTGTGGGCCCGTTGGCATCGGATCTCTCCCGAAACAGGATGGTTACCTGCCTCTTCTAGAAGTTGACTGTTGCTCCACCTCATCTCTTATTGAGTGCATATCGGAACCCGATGCGCTGTAGTGCTCTAGGCTGGAACTCCACCTGTTATTCCAAATGTATGCATTAAATCTTTTCAAAAGTCAGATTGGGTTAACGTAAGACAGGTGTCATTGGTTTGGTTTAGTTTATACGCCTTTTCATTCCACTGCAAATCCAGCAAACAGAAGCGTATAATTGTTGTCACTTGGTCAGAACGTACAACCACTGCTTGCGTACCATTGCCAAATTTTTTTTAAAAACAGGTTTGGTGGGCTGTTTACTTAACATAAACATTGCCATCTTCTGTGCTGTGGTGTCATATCTCTCCTTGTCCTGCTCTACCTCAGCAGCCTTCAGTTGGGTTGATCAAGTGTCATCTTCCTCTACTGTCCTGGCTTGGCTTCAATGTAACCTACCCATTTGTACCCAGAGCATTTCCCATCATGGCCTCTTTCCCTGACCTCACACTGATGGCTCCAAGTCCACAAGGGATCTATCCCTTTTTCTCCTCTGCCATTCGGTAACATGTAAATGAAATGTCATGTTCCAGATGTAAGCGAACAACACACACAACTACCTTTTTCACCAACTCTCCTGATCCCTCCACTGCCTCCTGTGTTGTCAGATTTATTAAGAAATGTGAACTTGCCCAAGAGTTTTGGTGCATGCGCAGAGCACAGCAAGGTGACAATCATGCACGCTCAGCCCATTATTCCTGGTTCTTCGGGCAGAGATTGCGAGTGCACCTGTGGGCCATCTGACCCCGTGGTGGTGGGACAAGGTATGCAATGTGATTCTGTTGTGAGGCAGAAGAGGAGGCTCCAGGTAACAACGTGCGGCAGACAGTGAGGGCTCAGGAGAAGTGCTTTTGGGGGAAATTGGGGACTTGATCTTCGAAAGTGGAGACTTGCACTCCCTCGTGAGGGAGTCAGAGTGTTCACAAGACTGTAACTCACTGTGAACCGTGACATCTTGGTGGGTTGCTGAGAAATCTGTCTTGGTCACATCTTGTCCAGCTTGGTGTGTTTGACCACAGTTTGCCTATTAATTTGTACTTGCGTCATGCTAATTCTGAATGTTAAAGTATAATTGTTTAACATTTCTGACTTTGTAAAGTTTAGATTTTGTATAGTAAAGGTGATTTTATTTATTTAAAAAATGGAGTCTTCTGGTTTTACTCTCTGAGTAAGGACCTGGGACTTCAAACTCTCTACTTTAAACAGAAAGTTGGATCATAACAGACTGCTTGTCCTAACATCCGGGACTGTATATTCTGACATGCACAGTGCTTGTCAGTTGCTCCTATATTCAGCCAATACATTTGCATCTGACTTGTGGTTTTCCCAATAATTGCAGTGTGGTGACAACCTGCTGCAGTCTATTTCAGTTCCATTATTTAAAGGATTCCTGGCACTGTCAAAAAGGAAACATTCCACAGCTACCAGAATGTGAGACAGTAAACGGGGGGTCAGTGTGCAAAGTCCTGGGATGCTTTCCTAAAAATGGCGCTTAAGCTGCATATGCCCACAGAGAGGTACTGTTACCCATGGGCAGGAGGACAGTGGGGGCACAGAGAACAGGCGGGCACTGGCTGCAAGTGCTGCATGAGATCAGTGTGGTGCGTTGCTCCTTGATACAGTGTTGGAAGAGGGTTAATGAACTTGGGCCTTGCTCCTGGATACCGTGCTGGAAGAGGGTTAATGAACTTGGGCCTTACTCCTGGATACAGTGCTGGAAGAGGGTTCATGGACTTGGGCCTTGCTCCTCGATACAGTGCTGGAAGAGGGTTAATGAACTTGGGCCTTGCTCCTGCATGCAGTGCTGGTAGGGGGTTCTTGAACTTGGGCCTTGCTCCTGGATACAGTGCTGGAAGAGGGTTCTTGAACTTGGGCCTTGCTCCTGCGTGCAGTGCTGGAAGAGGGTTAATGAACTTGGGCCTTGCTCCTGGGTGCAGTGTTGGAAGAGGTTGAATGAACTTGTGCCTTGCTCCTGGATACAGTGCTGGAAGAGGGTTAATGAACTTGGGCCTTGCTCCTGGATGCAGTGCTGGATAAGGGTTAATGAACTTGGGCCTTACTCCTGGATACAGAGCTGGAAGAGGGTTAATGAACTTGCGCCTTGCTCCTGCATGCAGTGCCGGAAGAGGGTTAATGAACTTGGGCCTTGCTCCTGCATGCAGTGCCGGAAGAGGGTTAATGAACTTGGGCCTTGCTCCTGGGTGCAGTGCCGGAAGAGGGTTAATGAAATTGGGCCTTACTCCTGGATACCGTGCTGGAAGAGGGTTAATGAACTTGGGCCTTACTCCTGGATACAGTGCCGGAAGAGGGTTAATGAACTTGGGCCTTGCTCCTCGATACAGTGCTGGAAGAGGGTTAATGAACTTGGGCCTTACTCCTGGATACAGTGCTGGAAGAGGGTGAATGAACTTGTGCCTTGCTCCTGGATACAGTGCTGAAAGAGGGTTAATGGACTTGTGCCTTGCTCCTGGATGCAGTGCTGGATAAGGGTTAATGAACTTGGGCCTTGCTCCTGGATGCAGTGCTGGATAAGGGTTAATTAACTTGGGCCTTGCTCCTGCATGCAGTGCTGGAAGAGGGTTAATGAACTTGGGCCTTGCTCCTGGATACAGTGCTGGATAAGGGTTAATGAACTTGGGCCTTGCTCCTGGATGCAGTGCTGGATAAGGGTTAATTAACTTGGGCCTTGCTCCTGCATGCAGTGCTGGAAGAGGGTTAATGAACTTGGGCCTTGCTCCTGGATGCAGTGCTGGATAAGGGTTAATGAACTTGGGCCTTGCTCCTGGATGCAGTGCTGGATAAGGGTTAATTAACTTGGGCCTTGCTCCTGCATGCAGTGCTGGAAGAGGGTTAATGAACTTGGGCCTTGCTCCTGGATGCAGTGCTGGATAAGGGTTAATGAACTTGGGCCTTGCTCCTGCATGCAGTGCCGGGAGAGGGTTAATGAACTTGGGCCTTGCTCCTCGATACAGTGCCGGAAGAGGGTTAATGAACTTGGGCCTTACTCCTGGATACCGTGCTGGAAGACGGTTAATGAACTTGGGCCTTGCTCCTGCATGCAGTGCTGGAAGAGGGTTAATGAACTTGGGCCTTGCTCCTGGATGCAGTGCTGGAAGAGGGTTAATGAACTTGGGCCTTGCTCCTGGATGCAGTGCTGGTAGGGGGTTCTTGAACTTGGGCCTTGCTCCTGGATGCAGTGCTCGATAAGGGTTAATGAACTTGTGCCTTGCTCCTGGATGCAGTGCTGGAAGAGGGTTAATGAACTTGGGCCTTGCTCCTGGGTGCAGTGCTGCAAGAGGGTTAATGGACTTGTGCCTTCCTCCTGGATGCAGTGCTGGATAAGGGTTAATTAACCTGTGCCTTGCTCCTGGATGCAGTGCTGGAAGAGGGTTAATGAACTTGGGCCTTACTCCTGGTTACAGGGCTGGAAGAGGGTTAATGAACTTGGGCCTTGCTCATGCATGCAGTGCCGGAAGAGGGTTAATGAACTTGGGCCTTGCTCCTGCATGCAGTGCTGGATAAGGGTTAATTAACTTGGGCCTTGCTCCTGCATGCAGTGCTGGAAGAGGGTTAATGAACTTGGGCCTTGCTCCTGGATGCAGTGCTGGATAAGGGTTAATGAACTTGGGCCTTGCTCCTGCATGCAGTGCCGGGAGAGGGTTAATGAACTTGGGCCTTGCTCCTCGATACAGTGCCGGAAGAGGGTTAATGAACTTGGGCCTTACTCCTGGATACCGTGCTGGAAGACGGTTAATGAACTTGGGCCTTGCTCCTGCATGCAGTGCTGGAAGAGGGTTAATGAACTTGGGCCTTGCTCCTGGATGCAGTGCTGGAAGAGGGTTAATGAACTTGGGCCTTGCTCCTGGATGCAGTGCTGGTAGGGGGTTCTTGAACTTGGGCCTTGCTCCTGGATGCAGTGCTGGATAAGGGTTAATGAACTTGTGCCTTGCTCCTGGATGCAGTGCTGGAAGAGGGTTAATGAACTTGGGCCTTACTCCTGGTTACAGGGCTGGAAGAGGGTTAATGAACTTGGGCCTTGCTCATGCATGCAGTGCCGGAAGAGGGTTAATGAACTTGGGCCTTGCTCCTGCATGCAGTGCCGGAAGAGGGTTAATGAACTTGGGCCTTGCTCCTGGGTGCAGTGCCGGAAGAGGGTTAATGAAATTGGGCCTTACTCCTGGATACCGTGCTGGAAGAGGGTTAATGAACTTGGGCCTTACTCCTGGATACAGTGCCGGAAGAGGGTTAATGAACTTGGGCCTTGCTCCTCGATACAGTGCTGGAAGAGGGTTAATGAACTTGGGCCTTGCTCCTGGATGCAGTGCTGGATAAGGGTTAATGAACTTGGGCCTTACTCCTGGATACAGTGCTGGAAGAGGGTTAATGAACCTGTGCCTTGCTCCTGGGTGCAGTGCTGGAAGAGGGTTAATGAACTTGGGCCTTGCTCCAGGACACAGTGCTGGAAGAGGGTTAATGAACTTGGGCCTTGCTCCTGGATACCGTGCTGGAAGAGGGTTAATGAACTTGGGCCTTGCTCCTGGATGCAGTGCTGGATAAGGGTTAATGAACTTGGGCCTTGCTCCTGCGTACAGTGCCGGAAGAGGGTTAATGAACTTGGGCCTTGCTCCTGCATGCAGTGCCGGAAGAGGGTTAATGAAATTGGGCCTTACTCCTGGATACCGTGCTGGAAGAGGGTTAATTAACTTGGGCCTTACTCCTGGATAGAGTGCCGGAAGAGGGTTAATGAACTTGGGCCTTACTCCTGGATACAGTGCTGGAAGAGGGTTAATGAACTTGTGCCTTGCTCCTGGATACAGTGCCGGAAGAGGGTTAATGAACCTGTGCCTTGCTCCTGGATGCAGTGCTGGAAGAGGGTTAACGAACTTGGGCCTTGCTCCAGGACACAGTGTTGGAAGAGGGTTAATGAACTTGGGCCTTGCTCCTGGATACCGTGCTGGAAGAGGGTTAATGAACTTGGGCCTTTCTCCTGGATACAGTGCTAGAAGAGGGTTCTTGAACTTGGGCCTTGCTCCTGGATGCAGTGCTGGAAGAGGGTTAATGAACTGGTGCCTTGCTCCTGGATGCAGTGCTGGAAGAGGGTGAATGAACTTGGGCCTTGCTCCTGGGTGCAGTACTGGAAGAGTGTTAATGAACTTGTGCCTTGCTCCTGGATACAGTGCTGGATAAGGGTTAATGAACCTGTGCCTTGCTCCTGGATGCAGTGCTGGTAGGGCGTTATTGAACTAGGGCCTTGATCCTGGATACCGTGCTGGAAGTGGGTTAATGAACTTGGCCTTGCTCCTGGATACAGTGCTGGTAGGGGGTTCTTGAACTTGGGCCTTGCTCGTGGATGCAGTGCTCGATAAGGGTTAATGAACTTGTGCCTTGCTCCTGGATGCAGTGCTGGAAGAGGGTTAATGAACTTGTGCCTTGCTCCTGGGTGCAGTGCTGGAAGAGGGTTAATGAACTTGTGCCTTGCTCCTGGATACAGTGCTGGAAGAGGGTTAATGAACTTGGGCCTTGCTCCTGGATGCAGTGCTGGTAGGGGGTTCTTAAACTTGGGCCTTGCTACTGGATACAGTGCTGGAAGAGGGTTCTTGAACTTGGGCCTTGCTCCTGCATGCAGTGCTGGAAGAGGGTTAATGAACTTGGGCCTTGCTCCTGGATACAGTGCTGGAAGAGGGTTAATGAACTTGGGCCTTGCTCCTGGATGCAGTGCTGGTAGGGGGTTCTTAAACTTGGGCCTTGCTACTGGATACAGTGCTGGAAGAGGGTTCTTGAACTTGGGCCTTGCTCCTGCATGCAGTGCTGGAAGAGGGTTAATGAACTTGGGCCTTGCTCCTGGGTGCAGTGCTGGATAAGGGTTAATGAACTTGTGCCTTGCTCCTGGATGCAGTGCTGGAAGAGGGTTAATGAACTTCTGCCTTGCTCCTGGGTGCAGTGCTGGAAGAGGGTTAATGAACTTGTGCCTTGCTCCTGGATACAGTGCTGGAAGAGGGTTAATGAACTTGGGCTTTGCTCCTGGATGCAGTGCTGGTAGGGGGTTCTTGATCTTGGGCCTTGCTCTTGGATGCAGTGCTGGATAAGGGTTAATGAATTTGGGCCTTGCTCCTGCATGCAGTGCTGGATAAGGGTTAATGAACTTGGGCCTTGCTCCTGGATACAGTGCTGGAAAAGGGTTGTTGAACTTGGGCCTTGCACCTGCATGCAGTGCTGGAAGAGGGTGAATGAACTTGGGCCTTGCTCCTGGATGCAGTGCTGGAAGAGGGTTAATGGACTTGTGCCTTGCTCCTGGAAGCAGTGCTGGATAAGGGTTAATGAACCTGTGCCTTGCTCCTGAATGCAGTGCTGGAAGAGGGTTAATGAACTTGGGCCTTGCTCCTGGATACCGTGCTGGAAGAGGGTTAATGAACTTGTGCCTTGCTCCTGGATGCAGTGCTGGAAGAGGGTTAATGAACTTGTGCCTTGCTCCTGGGTGCAGTGCTGGAAGAGGGTTAATGAACTTGGGCCTTGCTCGTGGATGCAGTGCTGGATAAGGGTTAATGAACTTGGGCCTTGCTCCTGAATCCTGTGCTAGAAGAGGGTTCTTGAACTTGGGCCTTGCTCCTGGATACCGTGCTGGAAGAGGGTTAATGAACTTGGGCCTTGCTCCTGCATGCAGTGCTGGAAGAGGGTTAATGAACTTGGGCCTTGCTCCTGGATACAGTGCTGTAAGAGGGTTCTTGAACTTGGGCCTTGCTCCTGCATGCAGTGCTGGAAGAGGGTTAAGGAACTTGGGCCTTGCTCCTGGATACAGTGCTGGATGAGGGTTAATGAACTTGTGCCTTGCTCCTGGATGCAGTGCTGGAAGAGGGTTAATGAACTTGGGCCATGCTCTTGGATACCGTGCTGGAAGAGGGTTAATGAACTTGTGCCTTGCTCCTGGATACAGTGCTGGAAGAGGGTTAATGGACTTGTGCCTTGCTCCTGGATGCAGTGCAGAAGAGGGTTAATGACCTTGGGCCTTACTCCTGGGTGCAGTGCTGCAAGAGGGTTAATGAACTTGGGCCTTGCTCCTGGATACCGTGCTGGAAGAGGGTTAATGAACTTGGGCCTTGCTCCTGGATACAGTGCTGGAAGAGGGTTAATGAACTTGGGCGTTGCTTCTGGATACCGTGCTGGAAGAGGGTGAATGACCTTGGGCCTTGCTCCTGGCTGCAGTGCTGAATAAGGGTTAATGAACTTGTGCCTTGCTCCACGATACAGTGCCGGAAGAGGGTTAATGAACTTGGGCCTTGTTCCTGGATACAGTGCTGGTAGGGGGTTCTTGAACTTGGGCCTTGCTCCTGGCTGCAGTGCTGGATAAGGGTTAATGAACTTGTGCCTTGCTCCCGGATACAGTGCTGGAAGAGGGTTAATGAACCTGTGCCTTGCTCTTGCATGCAGTGCCGGAAGAGGGTTACTGAACTTGGCCTTGCTCCTGGATACAGTGCTGGTAGGGGGTTCTTGAACTTAGGCCTTGCTCCTGGGTACCGTGCTGGAAGAGGGTTAATGAACCTGTGCCTTGCTCCTGGATGCAGTGCTGGAAGAGGGTTAATGAACTTGGGCCTTGCTCCTGGATACATTGCTGGAAGAGTGTTAATGAACTTGTGCCTTGCTCCTGGATACTGTGCTGGAAGAGGGTTAATGGACTTGTGCCTTGCTCCTGGATGCAGTGCTGGAAGAGGGTTAATGAAGTTGTGCCTTGCTCCTGGATACAGTGCTGGTAGAGGGTTGATGAACTTGTGCCTTGCTCCTGGATGCAGTGCTGGAAGAGGGTTAATGAACTTGGGCCTTGCTCCTGGATACCGTGCTGGAAGAGGGTTAGTGAACTTGGGCCTTGCTCCTGGATACAGTGCTGGAAGAGGGTTCTTGAACTTGGGCCTTGCTCCTGGATGCAGTGCTGGAAGAGGGTTAATGAACTGGTGCCTTGCTCCTGGATGCAGTGCTGGAAGAGTGTTAATGAACTTGTGCCTTGCTCCTGGATACAGTGCTGGATAAGGGTCAATGAACTTGGGCCTTACTCCTGGGTGCAGTGCTGCAAGAGGGTTAATGAACTTGGGCCTTGCTCCTGGATACCGTGCTGGAAGAGGGTTAATGAACTTGGGCCTTGCTCCTGGATACAGTGCTGGAAGAGGGTTAATGAACTTGGGCGTTGCTTCTGGATACCGTGCTGGAAGAGGGTGAATGAACTTGGGCCTTGCTCCTGGATACTGTGCTGGTAGCGTGTTCTTGAACTTGGGCCTTGCTCCTGGATACAGCGCTGGATAAGGGTTAATGAACTTGTGCCTTGCTCCTGGATGCAGTGCTGGAAGAGGGTTAATGAACTGGGGCCTTGCTCCTGGATGCAGTGCTGGAAGAGGGTGAATGAACTTGGGCCTTGCTCCTGGGTGCAGTGCTGGAAGAGTGTTAATGAACTTGTGCCTTGCTCCTGGATACAGTGCTGGATAAGGGTCAATGAACCTGTGCCTTGCTCCGGTATGCCGTGCTGGAAGAGGGTTAATGAACTTGTGCCTTGCTCCTGCATGCAGTGCTGGAAGAGGGTTAATGAACTTGTGCCTTGCTCCTGGATGCAGTGCTGGTAGGGGGTTATTGAACTAGGGCCTTGCTCTTGGATGCAGTGCTGGAAGAGGGTTAATGAACTTGTGCCTTGCTCCTGGATACAGTGCTGGATAAGGGTCAATGAACTTGGGCCTTACTCCTGGGTGCAGTGCGCAAGAGGGTTAATGAACTTGGGCCTTGCTCCTGGATACCGTGCTGGAAGAGGGTTAATGAACTTGGGCCTTGCTCCTGGATACAGTGCTGGAAGAGGGTTAATAAACTTGGGCGTTGCTTCTGGATACCGTGCTGGAAGAGGGTGAATGAACTTGGGCCTTGCTCCTGGATACTGTGCTGGTAGCGTGTTCTTGAACTTGGGCCTTGCTCCTGGATACAGCGCTGGATAAGGGTTAATGAACTTGTGCCTTGCTCCTGGATGCAGTGCTGGAAGAGGGTTAATGAACTGGGGCCTTGCTCCTGGATGCAGTGCTGGAAGAGGGTGAATGAACTTGGGCCTTGCTCCTGGGTGCAGTGCTGGAAGAGTGTTAATGAACTTGTGCCTTGCTCCTGGATACAGTGCTGGATAAGGGTCAATGAACCTGTGCCTTGCTCCGGTATGCAGTGCTGGAAGAGGGTTAATGAACTTGTGCCTTGCTCCTGCATGCAGTGCTGGAAGAGGGTTAATGAACTTGGGCCTTGCTCCTGGATACCGTGCTGGAAGAGGGTTAATGAACTTGTGCCTTGCTCCTGGATGCAGTGCTGGAAGAGGGTTAATGAACTTGTGCCTTGCTCCTGGGTGCAGTGCTGGAAGAGGGTTAATGAACTTGGGCCTTGCTCGTGGATGCAGTGCAAGATAAGGGTTAATGAACTTGGGCCTTGCTCCTGAATCCTGTGCTAGAAGAGGGTTCTTGAACTTGGGCCTTGCTCCTGGATACCGTGCTGGAAGAGGGTTAATGAACTTGGGCCTTGCTCCTGCATGCAGTGCTGGAAGAGGGTTAATGAACTTGGGCCTTGCTCCTGGATACAGTGCTGTAAGAGGGTTCTTGAACTTGGGCCTTGCTCCTGCATGCAGTGCTGGAAGAGGGTTAATGAACTTGGGCCTTGCTCCTGGATACAGTGCTGGATAAGGGTTAATGAACTTGTGCCTTGCTCCTGGATGCAGTGCTGGAAGAGGGTTAATGAACTTGGGCCATGCTCTTGGATACCGTGCTGGAAGAGGGTTAATGAACTTGTGCCTTGCTCCTGGATACAGTGCTGGAAGAGGGTTAATGGACTTGTGCCTTGCTCCTGGATGCAGTGCAGAAGAGGGTTAATGACCTTGGGCCTTACTCCTGGGTGCAGTGCTGCAAGAGGGTTAATGAACTTGGGCCTTGCTCCTGGATACCGTGCTGGAAGAGGGTTAATGAACTTGGGCCTTGCTCCTGGATACAGTGCTGGAAGAGGGTTAATGAACTTGGGCGTTGCTTCTGGATACCGTGCTGGAAGAGGGTGAATGACCTTGGGCCTTGCTCCTGGCTGCAGTGCTGAATAAGGGTTAATGAACTTGTGCCTTGCTCCACGATACAGTGCCGGAAGAGGGTTAATGAACTTGGGCCTTGTTCCTGGATACAGTGCTGGTAGGGGGTTCTTGAACTTGGGCCTTGCTCCTGGCTGCAGTGCTGGATAAGGGTTAATGAACTTGTGCCTTGCTCCCGGATACAGTGCTGGAAGAGGGTTAATGAACCTGTGCCTTGCTCTTGCATGCAGTGCCGGAAGAGGGTTACTGAACTTGGCCTTGCTCCTGGATACCGTGCTGGAAGAGGGTTCCTGAACTTGGGCCTTGCTCGTGGATGCAGTGCTCGATAAGGGTTAATGAACTTGTGCCTTGCTCCTGGATGCAGTGCTGGAAGAGGGTTGATGAACTTGAGCCTTGCTCCTGGATGCAGTGCTGGTAGGGGGTTCTTGAACTTGGGCCTTGCTCCTGGATACAGTGCTGGAAGAGGGTTAATGAACTTGTGCCTGGCTCCTGGATACAGTGCTGGAAGAGGGTTAATGAACTTGGGCCTTGCTCCTGGATGCAGTGCTGGTAGGGGGTTCTTGAACTTGGGCCTTGCTCCTGGATACAGTGCTGGAAGAGGGTTCTTGAACTTGGGCCTTGCTCCTGCGTGCAGTGCTGGAAGAGGGTTAATGAACTTGGGCCTTGCTCCTGGGTGCAGTGTTGGAAGAGGGTGAATGAACTTGTGCCTTGCTCCTGGATACAGTGCTGGAAGAGGTTTAATGAACTTGTGCCTTGCTCCTGGGTGCAGGGCTGGAAGAGGGTTAATGAACTTGTGCCTTGCTCCTGGATACAGTGCTGGAAGAGGGTTAATGAACTTGGGCCTTGCTCGTGGATGCAGTGCTCGATAAGGGTTAATCAACTTGTGCCTTGCTCCTGGATGCAGTGCTGGAAGAGGTTTAATGAACTTGTGCCTTGCTCCTGGGTGCAGGGCTGGAAGAGGGTTAATGAACTTGTGCCTTGCTCCTGGATACAGTGCTGGAAGAGGGTTAATGAACTTGGGCCTTGCTCCTGGATGCAGTGCTGGTAGCGGGTTCTTAAACTTGGGCCTTGCTCCTTGATACAGTGCTGGAAGAGGGTTCTTGAACTTGGGCCTTGCTCCTGCATGCAGTGCTGGAAGAGGGTTAATGAACTTGGGCCTTGCTCCTGGATACAGTGCTGGAAGAGGGTTAATGAACTTGGGCCTTGCTCCTGGGTGCAGTGCTGGAAGAGGGTTAATGAACTTGGGCCTTGCTCCTGGGTGCAGTGCTGCAAGAGGGTTAATGGACTTGTGCCTTGCTCCTGGATGCAGTGCTGGATAAGGGTTAATGAATCTGTGCCTTGCTCATGGATGCAGTGCTGGAAGAGGGTTAATGAACTTGTGCCTTGCTCCTGGATGCAGTGCTGGAAGAGGGTTAATGAACTTGTGCCTTGCTCCTGGATACAGTGCTGGAAGAGGGTTAATGAACTTGGGCCATGCTCTTGGATACCGTGCTGGAAAAGGGTTAATGAACTTGGGCCTTGCTCCTGGATACAGTGCTGGAAGAGGGTTAATGAACTTGGGCCTTGCTCCTGGATACAGTGCTGGAAGAGGGTTAATGAACTTGGGCCTTGCTCCTGGATACAGTGCTGGATAAGGGTTAATGAACTTGTGCCTTGCTCCAGCACGCAGTGCTGGAAGAGGGTTAATGAACCTGTGCCTTGCTCCTGGATGCAGTGCTGGAAGAGGGTTAATGAACTTGTGCCTTGCTTCTGTGTACCGTGCTGGAAGAGGGTTAAAGAACTTGTGCCTTGCTCCTCGATACAGTGCTGGAAGAGGGTTAATGAACTTTTGCCTTGCTCCTGGATACAGTGCCGGAAGAGGGTTAATGAACTTGGGCCTTGCTCCTGGATGCAGGGCTGGAAGAGGGTTAATGAACTTGTGCCTTGGCTCTGGATGCAGTGCTGGAAGAGGGTTAATGAACTTGGGCCTTGCTCCTGGATGCAGTGCTGGATAAGGGTTAATGAACTTGTGCCTTGCTCCTGGATGCAGTGCTGGAAGAGGGTTAATCAACTTGTGCCATGCTCCTGGATACCGTGCTGGAAGAGGGTTAATGAACTTGTGCCTTGCTCCTGGATGCAGTGCTGGAAGAGGGTTGATGAACTTGAGCCTTGCTCCTGGATGCAGTGCTGGTAGGGGCTTCTTGAACTTGGGCCTTGCTCCTGGATACAGTGCTGGATAAGGGTTAATGAACTTGTGCCTTGCTCCTGGATGCAGTGCTGGAAGAGGGTTGATGAACTTGAGCCTTGCTCCTGGATGCAGTGCTGGTAGGGGGTTCTTGAACTTGGGCCTTGCTCCTGGATACAGTGCTGGAAGAGGGTTAATGAACTTGTGCCTGGCTCCTGGATACAGTGCTGGAAGAGGGTTAATGAACTTGGGCCTTGCTCCTGGATGCAGTGCTGGTAGGGGGTTCTTGAACTTGGGCCTTGCTCCTGGATACAGTGCTGGAAGAGGGTTCTTGAACTTGGGCCTTGCTCCTGCGTGCAGTGCTGGAAGAGGGTTAATGAACTTGGGCCTTGCTCCTGGGTGCAGTGTTGGAAGAGGGTGAATGAACTTGTGCCTTGCTCCTGGATACAGTGCTGAAAGAGGGTTAATGGACTTGTGCCTTGCTCCTGGATGCAGTGCTGGAAGAGGGTTAATGAACTTGGGCCTTGCTCCTGGATGCAGTGCTGGATAAGGGTTAATGAACTTGGGCCTTGCTCCTGGATGCAGTGCTGGATAAGGGTTAATTAACTTGGGCCTTGCTCCTGCATGCAGTGCTGGAAGAGGGTTAATGAACTTGGGCCTTGCTCCTGGATGCAGTGCTGGATAAGGGTTAATGAACTTGGGCCTTGCTCCTGCATGCAGTGCCGGGAGAGGGTTAATGAACTTGGGCCTTGCTCCTCGATACAGTGCCGGAAGAGGGTTAATGAACTTGGGCCTTACTCCTGGATACCGTGCTGGAAGACGGTTAATGAACTTGGGCCTTGCTCCTGCATGCAGTGCTGGAAGAGGGTTAATGAACTTGGGCCTTGCTCCTGGATGCAGTGCTGGAAGAGGGTTAATGAACTTGGGCCTTGCTCCTGGATGCAGTGCTGGTAGGGGGTTCTTGAACTTGGGCCTTGCTCCTGGATGCAGTGCTCGATAAGGGTTAATGAACTTGTGCCTTGCTCCTGGATGCAGTGCTGGATAAGGGTTAATGAACCTGTGCCTTGCACCTGGATGCAGTGCTGGAAGAGGGTTAATGAACTTGGGCCTTGCTCCTGGATACCGTACTGGATGAGGGTTAATGAACTTGGGCCTTGCTCCTGGATACAGTGCTGAATAAGGGTTAATGAACTTGGGCCTTGCTCCTGGATGCAGTGCTGGTAGGGGGTTCTTGAACTTGGGCCTTGCTCCTGAATCCTGTGCTGGAAGAGGGTTCTTGAACTTGGGCCTTGCTCCTGGATGCCGTGCTGGAAGAGGGTTAATGAACTCCGGCCTTGCTCCTGCATGCAGTGCTGGAAGAGGGTTAATGAACTTGGGCCTTGCTCCTGGATACAGTGCTGGAAGAGGGTTAATGAACTTGTGCCTTGCTCCTGGATGCAGTGCTGGAAGAAGGTGAATGAACTTGGGCCTTGCTCCTGGGTGCAGTGCTGGAAGAGGGTTAATGAACTTGTGCCTTGCTCCTGGATACAGTGCTGGAAGAGGGTTAATGGACTTGTGCCTTGCTCCTGGATGCAGTGCTGGAAGAGGGTTAATGGACTTGGGCCTTGCTCCTGGGTGCAGTGCTGCAAGAGGGTTAATGGACTTGTGCCTTCCTCCTGGATGCAGTGCTGGATAAGGGTTAATTAACCTGTGCCTTGCTCCTGGATGCAGTGCTGGAAGAGGGTTAATGAACTTGGGCCTTGCTCCTGGATGCAGTGCTGGATAAGGGTTAATGAACTTGGGCCTTACTCCTGGTTACAGGGCTGGAAGAGGGTTAATGAACTTGGGCCTTGCTCATGCATGCAGTGCCGGAAGAGGGTTAATGAACTTGGGCCTTGCTCCTGCATGCAGTGCCGGAAGAGGGTTAATGAACTTGGGCCTTGCTCCTGGGTGCAGTGCCGGAAGAGGGTTAATGAAATTGGGCCTTACTCCTGGATACCGTGCTGGAAGAGGGTTAATGAACTTGGGCCTTACTCCTGGATACAGTGCCGGAAGAGGGTTAATGAACTTGGGCCTTGCTCCTCGATACAGTGCTGGAAGAGGGTTAATGAACTTGGGCCTTGCTCCTGGATGCAGTGCTGGATAAGGGTTAATGAACTTGGGCCTTACTCCTGGATACAGTGCTGGAAGAGGGTTAATGAACTTGTGCCTTGCTCCTGGATAAAGTGCCGGAAGAGGGTTAATGAACCTGTGCCTTGCTCCTGGGTGCAGTGCTGGAAGAGGGTTAATGAACTTGGGCCTTGCTCCAGGACACAGTGCTGGAAGAGGGTTAATGAACTTGGGCCTTGCTCCTGGATACCGTGCTGGAAGAGGGTTAATGAACTTGGGCCTTGCTCCTGGATGCAGTGCTGGATAAGGGTTAATGAACTTGGGCCTTGCTCCTGCGTACAGTGCCGGAAGAGGGTTAATGAACTTGGGCCTTGCTCCTGCATGCAGTGCCGGAAGAGGGTTAATGAAATTGGGCCTTACTCCTGGATACCGTGCTGGAAGAGGGTTAATTAACTTGGGCCTTACTCCTGGATAGAGTGCCGGAAGAGGGTTAATGAACTTGGGCCTTACTCCTGGATACAGTGCTGGAAGAGGGTTAATGAACTTGTGCCTTGCTCCTGGATACAGTGCCGGAAGAGGGTTAATGAACCTGTGCCTTGCTCCTGGATGCAGTGCTGGAAGAGGGTTAACGAACTTGGGCCTTGCTCCAGGACACAGTGTTGGAAGAGGGTTAATGAACTTGGGCCTTGCTCCTGGATACCGTGCTGGAAGAGGGTTAATGAACTTGGGCCTTTCTCCTGGATACAGTGCTAGAAGAGGGTTCTTGAACTTGGGCCTTGCTCCTGGATGCAGTGCTGGAAGAGGGTTAATAAACTGGTGCCTTGCTCCTGGATGCAGTGCTGGAAGAGGGTGAATGAACTTGGGCCTTGCTCCTGGGTGCAGTACTGGAAGAGTGTTAATGAACTTGTGCCTTGCTCCTGGATACAGTGCTGGAAGAGGGTTAATGAACTTGGGCCTTGCTCCTGGATGCAGTGCTGGAAGAGGGTGAATGAACTTGGGCCTTGCTCCTGGGTGCAGTACTGGAAGAGTGTTAATGAACTTGGGCCTTGCTCCTGGATACAGTGCTGGATAAGGGTTAATGAACCTGTGCCTTGCTCCTGGATGCAGTGCTGGTAGGGCGTTATTGAACTAGGGCCTTGATCCTGGATACCGTGCTGGAAGTGGGTTAATGAACTTGGCCTTGCTCCTGGATACAGTGCTGGTAGGGGGTTCTTGAACTTGGGCCTTGCTCGTGGATGCAGTGCTCGATAAGGGTTAATGAACTTGTGCCTTGCTCCTGGATGCAGTGCTGGAAGAGGGTTAATGAACTTGTGCCTTGCTCCTGGGTGCAGTGCTGGAAGAGGGTTAATGAACTTGGGCCTTGCTCCTGGATGCAGTGCTGGTAGGGGGTTCTTAAACTTGGGCCTTGCTCCTGCATGCAGTGCTGGAAGAGGGTTAATGAACTTGGGCCTTGCTCCTGGATACAGTGCTGGAAGAGGGTTAATGAACTTGGGCCTTGCTCCTGGGTGCAGTGCTGGATAAGGGTTAATGAACTTGTGCCTTGCTCCTGGATGCAGTGCTGGAAGAGGGTTAATGAACTTCTGCCTTGCTCCTGGGTGCAGTGCTGGAAGAGGGTTAATGAACTTGTGCCTTGCTCCTGGATACAGTGCTGGAAGAGGGTTAATGAACTTGGGCCTTGCTCCTGGATGCAGTGCTGGTAGGGGGTTCTTAAACTTGGGCCTTGCTACTGGATACAGTGCTGGAAGAGGGTTCTTGAACTTGGGCCTTGCTCCTGCATGCAGTGCTGGAAGAGGGTTAATGAACTTGGGCCTTGCTCCTGGATACAGTGCTGGAAGAGGGTTAATGAACTTGGGCCTTGCTCCTGGGTGCAGTGCTGGATAAGGGTTAATGAACTTGTGCCTTGCTCCTGGATGCAGTGCTGGAAGAGGGTTAATGAACTTGTGCCTTGCTCCTGGATACAGTGCTGGAAGAGGGTTAATGAACTTGTGCCTTGCTCCTGGATACAGTGCTGGAAGAGGGTTAATGAACTTGGGCCTTGCTCCTGGATGCAGTGCTGGTAGGGGGTTCTTAAACTTGGGCCTTGCTACTGGATACAGTGCTGGAAGAGGGTTCTTGAACTTGTGCCTTGCTCCTGGATACAGTGCTGGAAGAGGGTTAATGAACTTGGGCTTTGCTCCTGGATGCAGTGCTGGTAGGGGGTTCTTGATCTTGGGCCTTGCTCTTGGATGCAGTGCTGGATAAGGGTTAATGAATTTGGGCCTTGCTCCTGCATGCAGTGCTGGATAAGGGTTAATGAACTTGGGCCTTGCTCCTGGATACAGTGCTGGAAAAGGGTTGTTGAACTTGGGCCTTGCACCTGCATGCAGTGCTGGAAGAGGGTGAATGAACTTGGGCCTTGCTCCTGGATGCAGTGCTGGATAAGGGTAAATGAACTTGTGCCTTGCTCCTGGATGCAATGCTGGAAGAGTGTTAATGGACTTGTGCCTTGCTCCTGGAAGCAGTGCTGGATAAGGGTTAATGAACCTGTGCCTTGCTCCTGAATGCAGTGCTGGAAGAGGGTTAATGAACTTGGGCCTTGCTCCTGGATACCGTGCTGGAAGAGGGTTAATGAACTTGTGCCTTGCTCCTGGATGCAGTGCTGGAAGAGGGTTAATGAACTTGTGCCTTGCTCCTGGGTGCAGTGCTGGAAGAGGGTTAATGAACTTGGGCCTTGCTCGTGGATGCAGTGCTGGATAAGGGTTAATGAACTTGGGCCTTGCTCCTGAATCCTGTGCTAGAAGAGGGTTCTTGAACTTGGGCCTTGCTCCTGGATACCGTGCTGGAAGAGGGTTAATGAACTTGGGCCTTGCTCCTGCATGCAGTGCTGGAAGAGGGTTAATGAACTTGGGCCTTGCTCCTGGATACAGTGCTGTAAGAGGGTTCTTGAACTTGGGCCTTGCTCCTGCATGCAGTGCTGGAAGAGGGTTAATGAACTTGGGCCTTGCTCCTGGATACAGTGCTGGATGAGGGTTAATGAACTTGTGCCTTGCTCCTGGATGCAGTGCTGGAAGAGGGTTAATGAACTTGGGCCATGCTCTTGGATACCGTGCTGGAAGAGGGTTAATGAACTTGTGCCTTGCTCCTGGATACAGTGCTGGAAGAGGGTTAATGGACTTGTGCCTTGCTCCTGGATGCAGTGCAGAAGAGGGTTAATGACCTTGGGCCTTACTCCTGGGTGCAGTGCTGCAAGAGGGTTAATGAACTTGGGCCTTGCTCCTGGATACCGTGCTGGAAGAGGGTTAATGAACTTGGGCCTTGCTCCTGGATACAGTGCTGGAAGAGGGTTAATGAACTTGGGCGTTGCTTCTGGATACCGTGCTGGAAGAGGGTGAATGACCTTGGGCCTTGCTCCTGGCTGCAGTGCTGAATAAGGGTTAATGAACTTGTGCCTTGCTCCACGATACAGTGCCGGAAGAGGGTTAATGAACTTGGGCCTTGTTCCTGGATACAGTGCTGGTAGGGGGTTCTTGAACTTGGGCCTTGCTCCTGGCTGCAGTGCTGGATAAGGGTTAATGAACTTGTGCCTTGCTCCCGGATACAGTGCTGGAAGAGGGTTAATGAACCTGTGCCTTGCTCTTGCATGCAGTGCCGGAAGAGGGTTACTGAACTTGGCCTTGCTCCTGGATACAGTGCTGGTAGGGGGTTCTTGAACTTAGGCCTTGCTCCTGGACACAGTGCTGGAAGAGGGTTAATGGACTTGGGCCTTGCTCCTGGATGCAGTGCTGGATAAGGGTTAATGAACCTGTGCCTTGCTCCTGGATGCAGTGCTGGAAGAGGGTTAATGAACTTGTGCCATGCTCCTGGGTACCGTGCTGGAAGAGGGTTAATGAACTTGGGCCTTGCTCCTGGATACAGTGCTGGAAGAGGGTTAGTGAACTTGGGCCTTGCTCCTGGATACAGTGCTGGAAGAGGGTTCTTGAACTTGGGCCTTGCTCCTGGATGCAGTGCTGGAAGAGGGTTAATGAACTGGTGCCTTGCTCCTGGATGCAGTGCTGGAAGAGTGTTAATGAACTTGTGCCTTGCTCCTGGATACAGTGCTGGATAAGGGTCAATGAACTTGGGCCTTACTCCTGGGTGCAGTGCTGCAAGAGGGTTAATGAACTTGGGCCTTGCTCCTGGATACCGTGCTGGAAGAGGGTTAATGAACTTGGGCCTTGCTCCTGGATACAGTGCTGGAAGAGGGTTAATGAACTTGGGCGTTGCTTCTGGATACCGTGCTGGAAGAGGGTGAATGAACTTGGGCCTTGCTCCTGGATACTGTGCTGGTAGCGTGTTCTTGAACTTGGGCCTTGCTCCTGGATACAGCGCTGGATAAGGGTTAATGAACTTGTGCCTTGCTCCTGGATGCAGTGCTGGAAGAGGGTTAATGAACTGGGGCCTTGCTCCTGGATGCAGTGCTGGAAAAGGGTGAATGAACTTGGGCCTTGCTCCTGGGTGCAGTGCTGGAAGAGTGTTAATGAACTTGTGCCTTGCTCCTGGATACAGTGCTGGATAAGGGTCAATGAACCTGTGCCTTGCTCCGGTATGCAGTGCTGGAAGAGGGTTAATGAACTTGTGCCTTGCTCCTGCATGCAGTGCTGGAAGAGGGTTAATGAACTTGTGCCTTGCTCCTGGATGCAGTGCTCGTAGGGGGTTATTGAACTAGGGCCTTGCTCCTGGATGCAGTGCTGGAAGAGTGTTAATGAACTTGTGCCTTGCTCCTGGATACAGTGCTGGATAAGGGTCAATGAACTTGGGCCTTACTCCTGGGTGCAGTGCGCAAGAGGGTTAATGAACTTGGATCTTGCACCTGGATACCGTGCTGGAAGAGGGTTAATGAACTTGGGCCTTGCTCCTGGATACAGTGCTGGAAGAGGGTTAATAAACTTGGGCGTTGCTTCTGGATACCGTGCTGGAAGAGGGTGAATGAACTTGGGCCTTGCTCCTGGATACTGTGCTGGTAGCGTGTTCTTGAACTTGGGCCTTGCTCCTGGATACAGCGCTGGATAAGGGTTAATGAACTTGTGCCTTGCTCCTGGATGCAGTGCTGGAAGAGGGTTAATGAACTGGGGCCTTGCTCCTGGATGCAGTGCTGGAAGAGGGTGAATGAACTTGGGCCTTGCTCCTGGGTGCAGTGCTGGAAGAGTGTTAATGAACTTGTGCCTTGCTCCTGGATACAGTGCTGGATAAGGGTCAATGAACCTGTGCCTTGCTCCGGTATGCAGTGCTGGAAGAGGGTTAATGAACTTGTGCCTTGCTCCAGGATGCAGTGCTGGTAGGGGGTTATTGAACTAGGGCCTTGCTCTTGGATGCAATGCTGGAAGAGGGTGAATGAACTTGGGCCTTGCTCCTGGATGCAGTGCTGGATAAGGGTAAATGAACTTGTGCCTTGCTCCTGGATGCAATGCTGGAAGAGTGTTAATGGACTTGTGCCTTGCTCCTGGAAGCAGTGCTGGATAAGGGTTAATGAACCTGTGCCTTGCTCCTGAATGCAGTGCTGGAAGAGGGTTAATGAACTTGGGCCTTGCTCCTGGATACCGTGCTGGAAGAGGGTTAATGAACTTGTGCCTTGCTCCTGGATGCAGTGCTGGAAGAGGGTTAATGAACTTGGGCCTTGCTCGTGGATGCAGTGCTGGATAAGGGTTAATGAACTTGGGCCTTGCTCCTGAATCCTGTGCTAGAAGAGGGTTCTTGAACTTGGGCCTTGCTCCTGGATACCGTGCTGGAAGAGGGTTAATGAACTTGGGCCTTGCTCCTGCATGCAGTGCTGGAAGAGGGTTAATGAACTTGGGCCTTGCTCCTGGATACAGTGCTGTAAGAGGGTTCTTGAACTTGGGCCTTGCTCCTGCATGCAGTGCTGGAAGAGGGTTAATGAACTTGGGCCTTGCTCCTGGATGCAGTGGTGGATAAGGGTTAATGAACTTGGGCCTTGCTCCTGGATACCGTGCTGGAAGAGGGTTAGTGAACTTGGGCCTTGCTCCTGGATACAGTGCTGGAAGAGGGTTCTTGAACTTGGGCCTTGCTCCTGGATGCAGTGCTGGAAGAGGGTTAATGAACTGGTGCCTTGCTCCTGGATGCAGTGCTGGAAGAGTGTTAATGAACTTGTGCCTTGCTCCTGGATACAGTGCTGGATAAGGGTCAATGAACTTGGGCCTTACTCCTGGGTGCAGTGCTGCAAGAGGGTTAATGAACTTGGGCCTTGCTCCTGGATACCGTGCTGGAAGAGGGTTAATGAACTTGGGCCTTGCTCCTGGATACAGTGCTGGAAGAGGGTTAATGAACTTGGGCGTTGCTTCTGGATACCGTGCTGGAAGAGGGTGAATGAACTTGGGCCTTGCTCCTGGATACTGTGCTGGTAGCGTGTTCTTGAACTTGGGCCTTGCTCCTGGATACAGCGCTGGATAAGGGTTAATGAACTTGTGCCTTGCTCCTGGATGCAGTGCTGGAAGAGGGTTAATGAACTGGGGCCTTGCTAATGGATGCAGTGCTGGAAAAGGGTGAATGAACTTGGGCCTTGCTCCTGGGTGCAGTGCTGGAAGAGTGTTAATGAACTTGTGCCTTGCTCCTGGATACAGTGCTGGATAAGGGGCAATGAACCTGTGCCTTGCTCCGGTATGCAGTGCTGGAAGAGGGTTAATGAACTTGTGCCTTGCTCCTGCATGCAGTGCTGGAAGAGGGTTAATGAACTTGTGCCTTGCTCCTGGATGCAGTGCTCGTAGGGGGTTATTGAACTAGGGCCTTGCTCCTGGATGCAGTGCTGGAAGAGTGTTAATGAACTTGTGCCTTGCTCCTGGATACAGTGCTGGATAAGGGTCAATGAACTTGGGCCTTACTCCTGGGTGCAGTGCGCAAGAGGGTTAATGAACTTGGGCCTTGCTCCTGGATACCGTGCTGGAAGAGGGTTAATGAACTTGGGCCTTGCTCCTGGATACAGTGCTGGAAGAGGGTTAATAAACTTGGGCGTTGCTTCTGGATACCGTGCTGGAAGAGGGTGAATGAACTTGGGCCTTGCTCCTGGATACTGTGCTGGTAGCGTGTTCTTGAACTTGGGCCTTGCTCCTGGATACAGCGCTGGATAAGGGTTAATGAACTTGTGCCTTGCTCCTGGATGCAGTGCTGGAAGAGGGTTAATGAACTGGGGCCTTGCTCCTGGATGCAGTGCTGGAAGAGGGTGAATGAACTTGGGCCTTGCTCCTGGGTGCAGTGCTGGAAGAGTGTTAATGAACTTGTGCCTTGCTCCTGGATACAGTGCTGGATAAGGGTCAATGAACCTGTGCCTTGCTCCGGTATGCAGTGCTGGAAGAGGGTTAATGAACTTGTGCCTTGCTCCAGGATGCAGTGCTGGTAGGGGGTTATTGAACTAGGGCCTTGCTCTTGGATGCAATGCTGGAAGAGGGTGAATGAACTTGGGCCTTGCTCCTGGATGCAGTGCTGGATAAGGGTAAATGAACTTGTGCCTTGCTCCTGGATGCAAAGCTGGAAGAGTGTTAATGGACTTGTGCCTTGCTCCTGGAAGCAGTGCTGGATAAGGGTTAATGAACCTGTGCCTTGCTCCTGAATGCAGTGCTGGAAGAGGGTTAATGAACTTGGGCCTTGCTCCTGGATACCGTGCTGGAAGAGGGTTAATGAACTTGTGCCTTGCTCCTGGATGCAGTGCTGGAAGAGGGTTAATGAACTTGGGCCTTGCTCGTGGATGCAGTGCTGGATAAGGGTTAATGAACTTGGGCCTTGCTCCTGAATCCTGTGCTAGAAGAGGGTTCTTGAACTTGGGCCTTGCTCCTGGATACCGTGCTGGAAGAGGGTTAATGAACTTGGGCCTTGCTCCTGCATGCAGTGCTGGAAGAGGGTTAATGAACTTGGGCCTTGCTCCTGGATGCAGTGCTGGATAAGGGTTAATGAACTTGTGCCTTGCTCCTGGATGCAGTGCTGGAAGAGGGTTAATGAACTTGGGCCTTGCTCCTGGATGCAGTGCTGGATAAGGGTTAATGAACTTGTGCCTTGCTCCTGGATGCAGTGCTGGAAGAGGGTTAATGGACTTGTGCCTTGCTCCTGGATGCAGTGCAGAAGAGGGTTAATGACCTTGGGCCTTACTCCTGGGTGCAGTGCTGCAAGAGGGTTAATGAACTTGGGCCTTGCTCCTGGATACCGTGCTGGAAGAGGGTTAATGAACTTGGGCCTTGCTCCTGGATACAGTGCTGGAAGAGGGTTAATATACTTGGGTGTTGCTTCTGGATACCGTGCTGGAAGAGGGTGAATGACCTTGGGCCTTGCTCCTGGCTGCAGTGCTGAATAAGGGTTAATGAACTTGTGCCTTGCTCCACGATACAGTGCCGGAAGAGGGTTAATGAACTTGGGCCTTGTTCCTGGATACAGTGCTGGTAGGGGGTTCTTGAACTTGGGCCTTGCTCCTGGCTGCAGTGCTGGATAAGGGTTAATGAACTTGTGCCTTGCTCCCGGATACAGTGCTGGAAGAGGGTTAATGAACCTGTGCCTTGCTCTTGCATGCAGTGCCGGAAGAGGGTTACTGAACTTGGCCTTGCTCCTGGATACAGTGCTGGTAGGGGGTTCTTGAACTTGGGCCTTGCTCCTGGATGCAGTGCTGGTAGCGGGTTCTTAAACTTGGGCCTTGCTCCTTGATACAGTGCTGGAAGAGGGTTCTTGAACTTGGGCCTTGCTCCTGCATGCAGTGCTGGAAGAGGGTTAATGAACTTGGGCCTTGCTCCTGGATACAGTGCTGGAAGAGGGTTAATGAACTTGGGCCTTGCTCCTGGGTGCAGTGCTGGAAGAGGGTTAATGAACTTGGGCCTTGCTCCTGGGTGCAGTGCTGGAAGAGGGTTAATGAACTTGGGCCTTGCTCCTGGGTGCAGTGCTGCAAGAGGGTTAATGGACTTGTGCCTTGCTCCTGGATGCAGTGCTGGATAAGGGTTAATGAACTTGTGCCTTGCTCCTGGATGCAGTGCTGGAAGAGGGTTAATGAACTTGTGCCTTGCTCCTGGATACAGTGCTGGAAGAGGGTTAATGAACTTGGGCCTTGCTCCTGCATGCAGTGCTGGAAGAGGGTTAATGAACTTGGGCCTTGCTCCTGGATACAGTGCTGGATAAGGGTTAATGAACTTGTGCCTTGCTCCAGCACGCAGTGCTGGAAGAGGGTTAATGAACCTGTGCCTTGCTCCTGGATGCAGTGCTGGAAGAGGGTTAATGAACTTGTGCCTTGCTTCTGTGTACCGTGCTGGAAGAGGGTTAAAGAACTTGTGCCTTGCTCCTCGATACAGTGCTGGAAGAGGGTTAATGAACTTTTGCCTTGCTCCTGGATACAGTGCCGGAAGAGGGTTAATGAACTTGGGCCTTGCTCCTGGATGCAGGGCTGGAAGAGGGTTAATGAACTTGGGCCTTGGTCCTGGATGCAGTGCTGGAAGAGGGTTAATGAACTTGTGCCTTGGCTCTGGATGCAGTGCTGGAAGAGGGTTAATGAACTTGGGCCTTGCTCCTGGATGCAGTGCTGGATAAGGGTTAATGAACTTGTGCCTTGCTCCTGGATGCAGTGCTGGAAGAGGGTTAATCAACTTGTGCCATGCTCCTGGATACCGTGCTGGAAGAGGGTTAATGAACTTGTGCCTTGCTCCTGGATGCAGTGCTGGATAAGGGTTAATGAACTTGTGCCTTGCTCCTGGGTGCAGTGCTGGAAGAGGGTTAATGAACTTGGGCCTTGCTCCTGGGTGCAGTGCTGGAAGAGGGTTAATGAACTTGGGCCTTGCTCCTGGGTGCAGTGCTGCAAGAGGGTTAATGGACTTGTGCCTTGCTCCTGGATGCAGTGCTGGGTAAGGGTTAATGAATCTGGTTCTTGCTCCTGGATGCAGTGCTGGAATAGGGTTAATGAACTTGTGCCTTGCTCCTGGATGCAGTGCTGGAATAGGGTTAATGAACTTGTGCCTTGCTCCTGGGTGCAGTGCTGGAAGAGGGTTAATGAACTTGTGCCATGCTCTTGGATACCGTGCTGGAAAAGGGTTAATGAACTTGGGCCTTGCTCCTGGATACAGTGCTGGAAGAGGGTTAATGAACTTAGGCCTTGCTCCTGGATGCAGTGCTGGATAAGGGTTAATGAACTTGTGCCTTGCTCCTGGATGCAGTGCTGGAAGAGGGTTAATCAACTTGTGCCATGCTCCTGGATACCGTGCTGGAAGAGGGTTAATGAACTTGTGCCTTGCTCCTGGATGCAGTGCTGGAAGAGGGTTGATGAACTTGAGCCTTGCTCCTGGATGCAGTGCTGGTAAGGGGTTCTTGAACTTGGGCCTTGCTCCTGGATACAGTGCTGGATAAGGGTTAATGAACTTGTGCCTTGCTCCTGGATGCAGTGCTGGAAGAGGGTTAATGAACTTGGGCCTTGCTCCTGGATGCAGTGCTGGAAGAGGGTTAATGAACTTGTGCCTTGCTCCTGGATGCAGTGCTGGAATAGGGTTAATGAACTTGTGCCTTGCTCCTGGGTGCAGTGCTGGAAGAGGGTTAATGAACTTGTGCCATGCTCTTGGATACCGTGCTGGAAAAGGGTTAATGAACTTGGGCCTTGCTCCTGGATACAGTGCTGGAAGAGGGTTAATGAACTTAGGCCTTGCTCCTGGATACAGTGCTGGAGGTGTGTTAATGGACTTGTGCCTTGCTCCTGGATGCAGTGCTGGAAGAGTGTTAATGAACTTGTGCCTTGCTCCTGGATACAGTGCTGGAGGTGGGTTAATGGACTTGTGCCTTGCTCCTGGATGCAGTGCTGGATAAGGGTTAATGAACCTGTGCCTTGCTCCTGGATGCAGTGCTGGAAGAGGGTTAATGAACTTGTGCCTTGCTCCTGGATACAGTGCTGGAGGTGGGTTAATGGACTTGTGCCTTGCTCCTGGATGCAGTGCTGGATAAGGGTTAATGAACCTGTGCCTTGCTCCTGGATGCAGTGCTGGATAAGGGTCAATGAACTTGTGCCTTGCTTCCGGATGCAGTGCTGGAAGAGGGTTCTTGAACTTGTGACTTGCTCCTGGATACCGTGCTGGAAGAGGGTTAATGAACGTGTGCCTTGCTCCTCGATACAGTGCTGGAAGAGTGTTAATGAACTTGTGCCTTGCTCCTGGATGCAGTGCTGGAAGAGGGTTAATGAACCTGTGCCTTGCTCCTGGATGCTGTGCTGGAAGAGGATTAATGAACGTGTGCCTTGCTCCTCGATGCAGTGCTGGAAGAGGGTTAATGAACCTGTGCCTTGCTCCTGGATGCAGTGCTGGAAGAGGATTAATGAACGTGTGCCTTGCTCCTCGATGCAGTGCTGGAAGAGGGTTAATGAACTTGGGCATTGCTCCTGGATGCAGTGCTGGAAGAGGGTTAATGAAGTTGTGCCTTGCTCCTGGATGCAGTGCTGGTAAGGGGTTCTTGAACTTGGGCCTTGCTCCTGGATAGAGTGCTGGATAAGGGTTAATGAACTTGTGCCTTGCTCCTGGATGCAGTGCTGGATGAGGGTTAATGACCTTGGGCCTTGATCCTGGATACCGTGCTGGAAGAGGGTTAATGAACTTGGGCCTTGCTCCTGGATGCAGTGCTGGATGAGGGTGAATGACCTTGGGCCTTGCTCCTGGATACCGTGCTGGAAGAGGGTTAATGAACTTGTGCCTTGCTCCTGGGTGCAGTGCTGGAAGAGTGTTAATGAACTTGTGCCTTGCTCCTGGATACAGTGCTGGAAGAGGGTTAATGGACTTGTGCCTTGCTCCTGGGTGCAGTGCTGGAAGAGTGTTAATGAATTTGTGCCTTGCTCCTGGATACAGTGCTGGAAGAGGGTTAATGGACTTGTGCCTTGCTCCTGGATGCAGTGCTGGTAGGGGGTTATTGAACTAGGGCCTTGCTCTTGGATGCAGTGCTGGAAGAGGGTTAATGAACTTGGGCCTTGCTCCTGGGTGCAGTGCTGGAAGAGTGTTAATGAACTTGTGCCTTGCTCCTGGATACAGTGCTGGAAGAGGGTTAATGGACTTGTGCCTTGCTCCTGGATGCAGTGCTGGTAGGGGGTTATTGAACTAGGGCCTTGCTCCTGGATACAGTGCTGGAAGAGGGTTAATGAACTTGGGCCTTGCTCCTGGATGCAGTGCTGGATAAGGGTTAATGAACTTGTGCCTTGCTCCTGGATGCAGTGCTGGAAGAGGGTTAATCAACTTGTGCCATGCTCCTGGATACCGTGCTGGAAGAGGGTTAATGAACTTGTGCCTTGCTCCTGGATGCAGTGCTGGAAGAGGGTTGATGAACTTGAGCCTTGCTCCTGGATGCAGTGCTGGTAAGGGGTTCTTGAACTTGGGCCTTGCTCCTGGATACAGTGCTGGATAAGGGTTAATGAACTTGTGCCTTGCTCCTGGATGCAGTGCTGGAAGAGGGTTAATGAACTTGGGCCTTGCTCCTGGATGCAGTGCTGGAAGAGGGTTAATGAACTTGTGCCTTGCTCCTGGATGCAGTGCTGGAATAGGGTTAATGAACTTGTGCCTTGCTCCTGGGTGCAGTGCTGGAAGAGGGTTAATGAACTTGTGCCATGCTCTTGGATACCGTGCTGGAAAAGGGTTAATGAACTTGGGCCTTGCTCCTGGATACAGTGCTGGAAGAGGGTTAATGAACTTAGGCCTTGCTCCTGGATACAGTGCTGGAGGTGTGTTAATGGACTTGTGCCTTGCTCCTGGATGCAGTGCTGGAAGAGTGTTAATGAACTTGTGCCTTGCTCCTGGATACAGTGCTGGAGGTGGGTTAATGGACTTGTGCCTTGCTCCTGGATGCAGTGCTGGATAAGGGTTAATGAACCTGTGCCTTGCTCCTGGATGCAGTGCTGGAAGAGGGTTAATGAACTTGTGCCTTGCTCCTGGATACAGTGCTGGAGGTGGGTTAATGGACTTGTGCCTTGCTCCTGGATGCAGTGCTGGATAAGGGTTAATGAACCTGTGCCTTGCTCCTGGATGCAGTGCTGGATAAGGGTCAATGAACTTGTGCCTTGCTTCCGGATGCAGTGCTGGAAGAGGGTTCTTGAACTTGGGCCTTGCTCGTGGATGCAGTGCTGGAAGAGGGTTAATGAACGTGTGCCTTGCTCCTGGATACCGTGCTGGAAGAGGGTTAATGAACTTTGGCCTTGCTCCTGGATACAGTGCCGGAAGAGGGTTAATGAACTTGGGCCTTGCTCCTGGATGCAGTGCTGGAAGAGGGTTAATGAACTTGTGACTTGCTCCTGGATACCGTGCTGGAAGAGGGTTAATGAACGTGTGCCTTGCTCCTCGATACAGTGCTGGAAGAGTGTTAATGAACTTGTGCCTTGCTCCTCGATGCAGTGCTGGAAGAGGGTTAATGAACTTGGGCCTTGCTCCTGGATGCAGTGCTGGAAGAGGGTTAATGAACCTGTGCCTTGCTCCTGGATGCAGTGCTGGAAGAGGATTAATGAACGTGTGCCTTGCTCCTCGATGCAGTGCTGGAAGAGGGTTAATGAACCTGTGCCTTGCTCCTGGATGCAGTGCTGGAAGAGGATTAATGAACGTGTGCCTTGCTCCTCGATGCAGTGCTGGAAGAGGGTTAATGAACTTGGGCATTGCTCCTGGATGCAGTGCTGGAAGAGGGTTAATGAAGTTGTGCCTTGCTCCTGGATGCAGTGCTGGTAAGGGGTTCTTGAACTTGGGCCTTGCTCCTGGATAGAGTGCTGGATAAGGGTTAATGAACTTGTGCCTTGCTCCTGGATGCAGTGCTGGATGAGGGTTAATGACCTTGGGCCTTGCTCCTGGATACCGTGCTGGAAGAGGGTTAATGAACTTGGGCCTTGCTCCTGGATGCAGTGCTGGATGAGGGTTAATGACCTTGGGCCTTGCTCCTGGATACCGTGCTGGAAGAGGGTTAATGAACTTGTGCCTTGCTCCTGGGTGCAGTGCTGGAAGAGTGTTAATGAACTTGTGCCTTGCTCCTGGATACAGTGCTGGAAGAGGGTTTATGGACTTGTGCCTTGCTCCTGGGTGCAGTGCTGGAAGAGTGTTAATGAATTTGTGCCTTGCTCCTGGATACAGTGCTGGAAGAGGGTTAATGGACTTGTGCCTTGCTCCTGGATGCAGTGCTGGTAGGGGGTTATTGAACTAGGGCCTTGCTCTTGGATGCAGTGCTGGAAGAGGGTTAATGAACTTGGGCCTTGCTCCTGGGTGCAGTGCTGGAAGAGTGTTAATGAACTTGTGCCTTGCTCCTGGATACAGTGCTGGAAGAGGGTTAATGGACTTGTGCCTTGCTCCTGGATGCAGTGCTGGTAGGGGGTTATTGAACTAGGGCCTTGCTCCTGGATACAGTGCTGGAAGAGGGTTAATGAACTTGGGCCTTGCTCCTGGATGCAGTGCTGGTAGGGGGTTCTTAAACTTGGGCCTTGCTACTGGATACAGTGCTGGAAGAGGGTTCTTGAACTTGGGCCTTGCTCCTGCATGCAGTGCTGGAAGAGGGTTAATGAACTTGGGCCTTGCTCCTGGATACAGTGCTGGAAGAGGGTTAATGAACTTGGGCCTTTCTCCTGGGTGCAGTGCTGGATAAGGGTTAATGAACTTGTGCCTTGCTCCTGGATGCAGTGCTGGAAGAGGGTTAATGAATTTCTGCCTTGCTCCTGGGTGCAGTGCTGGAAGAGGGTTAATGAACTTGTGCCTTGCTCCTGGATACAGTGCTGGAAGAGGGTTAATGAACTTGGGCCTTGCTCCTGGATGCAGTGCTGGTAGGGGGTTCTTAAACTTGGGCCTTGCTACTGGATACAGTGCTGGAAGAGGGTTCTTGAACTTGGGCCTTGCTCCTGCATGCAGTGCTGGAAGAGGGTTAATGAACTTGGGCCTTGCTCCTGGATACAGTGCTGGAAGAGGGTTAATGAACTTGGGCCTTGCTCCTGGGTGCAGTGCTGGATAAGGGTTAATGAACTTGTGCCTTGCTCCTGGATGCAGTGCTGGAAGAGGGTTAATGAACTTCTGCCTTGCTCCTGGGTGCAGTTCTGGAAGAGGGTTAATGAACTTGTGCCTTGCTCCTGGATACAGTGCTGGAAGAGGGTTAATGAACTTGGGCTTTCCTCCTGGATGCAGTGCTGGTAGGGGGTTCTTGATCTTGGGCCTTGCTCTTGGATGCAGTGCTGGATAAGGGTTAATGAATTTGGGCCTTGCTCCTGCATGCAGTGCTGGATAAGGGTTAATGAACTTGGGCCTTGCTCCTGGATACAGTGCTGGAAAAGGGTTGTTGAACTTGGGCCTTGCACCTGCATGCAGTGCTGGATAAGGGTAAATGAACTTGTGCCTTGCTCCTGGATGCAATGCTGGAAGAGTGTTAATGGACTTGTGCCTTGCTCCTGGAAGCAGTGCTGGATAAGGGTTAATGAACCTGTGCCTTGCTCCTGAATGCAGTGCTGGAAGAGGGTTAATGAACTTGGGCCTTGCTCCTGGATACCGTGCTGGAAGAGGGTTAATGAACTTGTGCCTTGCTCCTGGATGCAGTGCTGGAAGAGGGTTAATGAACTTGTGCCTTGCTCCTGGGTGCAGTGCTGGAAGAGGGTTAATGAACTTGGGCCTTGCTCGTGGATGCAGTGCTGGATAAGGGTTAATGAACTTGGGCCTTGCTCCTGAATCCTGTGCTAGAAGAGGGTTCTTGAACTTGGGCCTTGCTCCTGGATACCGTGCTGGAAGAGGGTTAATGAACTTGGGCCTTGCTCCTGCATGCAGTGCTGGAAGAGGGTTAATGAACTTGGGCCTTGCTCCTGGATACAGTGCTGTAAGAGGGTTCTTGAACTTGGGCCTTGCTCCTGCATGCAGTGCTGGAAGAGGGTTAATGAACTTGGGCCTTGCTCCTGGATACAGTGCTGGATGAGGGTTAATGAACTTGTGCCTTGCTCCTGGATACCGTGCTGGAAGAGGGTTAATGAACTTGGGCCTTGCTCCTGGATACAGTGCTGGAAGAGGGTTAATGAACTTGGGCGTTGCTTCTGGATACCGTGCTGGAAGAGGGTGAATGACCTTGGGCCTTGCTCCTGGCTGCAGTGCTGAATAAGGGTTAATGAACTTGTGCCTTGCTCCACGATACAGTGCCGGAAGAGGGTTAATGAACTTGGGCCTTGTTCCTGGATACAGTGCTGGTAGGGGGTTCTTGAACTTGGGCCTTGCTCCTGGCTGCAGTGCTGGATAAGGGTTAATGAACTTGTGCCTTGCTCCCGGATACAGTGCTGGAAGAGGGTTAATGAACCTGTGCCTTGCTCTTGCATGCAGTGCCGGAAGAGGGTTACTGAACTTGGCCTTGCTCCTGGATACAGTGCTGGTAGGGGGTTCTTGAACTTAGGCCTTGCTCCTGGACACAGTGCTGGAAGAGGGTTAATGGACTTGGGCCTTGCTCCTGGATGCAGTGCTGGATAAGGGTTAATGAACCTGTGCCTTGCTCCTGGATGCAGTGCTGGAAGAGGGTTAATGAACTTGTGCCATGCTCCTGGGTACCGTGCTGGAAGAGGGTTAATGAACTTGGGCCTTGCTCCTGGTTACATTGCTGGAAGAGTGTTAATGAACTTGTGCCTTGCTCCTGGATACTGTGCTGGAAGAGGGTTAATGGACTTGTGCCTTGCTCCTGGATGCAGTGCTGGAAGAGGGTTAATGAAGTTGTGCCTTGCTCCTGGATACAGTGCTGGTAGAGGGTTGATGAACTTGTGCCTTGCTCCTGGATGCAGTGCTGGAAGAGGGTTAATGACCTTGGGCCTTGCTCCTGGATACCGTGCTGGAAGAGGGTTAGTGAACTTGGGCCTTGCTCCTGGATACAGTGCTGGAAGAGGGTTCTTGAACTTGGGCCTTGCTCCTGGATGCAGTGCTGGAAGAGGGTTAATGAACTGGTGCCTTGCTCCTGGATGCAGTGCTGGAAGAGTGTTAATGAACTTGTGCCTTGCTCCTGGATACAGTGCTGGATAAGGGTCAATGAACTTGGGCCTTACTCCTGGGTGCAGTGCTGCAAGAGGGTTAATGAACTTGGGCCTTGCTCCTGGATACCGTGCTGGAAGAGGGTTAATGAACTTGGGCCTTGCTCCTGGATACAGTGCTGGAAGAGGGTTAATGAACTTGGGCGTTGCTTCTGGATACCGTGCTGGAAGAGGGTGAATGAACTTGGGCCTTGCTCCTGGATACTGTGCTGGTAGCGTGTTCTTGAACTTGGGCCTTGCTCCTGGATACAGCGCTGGATAAGGGTTAATGAACTTGTGCCTTGCTCCTGGATGCAGTGCTGGAAGAGGGTTAATGAACTGGGGCCTTGCTCCTGGATGCAGTGCTGGAAAAGGGTGAATGAACTTGGGCCTTGCTCCTGGGTGCAGTGCTGGAAGAGTGTTAATGAACTTGTGCCTTGCTCCTGGATACAGTGCTGGATAAGGGTCAATGAACCTGTGCCTTGCTCCGGTATGCAGTGCTGGAAGAGGGTTAATGAACTTGTGCCTTGCTCCTGCATGCAGTGCTGGAAGAGGGTTAATGAACTTGTGCCTTGCTCCTGGATGCAGTGCTCGTAGGGGGTTATTGAACTAGGGCCTTGCTCCTGGATGCAGTGCTGGAAGAGTGTTAATGAACTTGTGCCTTGCTCCTGGATACAGTGCTGGATAAGGGTCAATGAACTTGGGCCTTACTCCTGGGTGCAGTGCGCAAGAGGGTTAATGAACTTGGGCCTTGCTCCTGGATACCGTGCTGGAAGAGGGTTAATGAACTTGGGCCTTGCTCCTGGATACAGTGCTGGAAGAGGGTTAATAAACTTGGGCGTTGCTTCTGGATACCGTGCTGGAAGAGGGTGAATGAACTTGGGCCTTGCTCCTGCATACTGTGCTGGTAGCGTGTTCTTGAACTTGGGCCTTGCTCCTGGATACAGCGCTGGATAAGGGTTAATGAACTTGTGCCTTGCTCCTGGATGCAGTGCTGGAAGAGGGTTAATGAACTGGGGCCTTGCTCCTGGATGCAGTGCTGGAAGAGGGTGAATGAACTTGGGCCTTGCTCCTGGGTGCAGTGCTGGAAGAGTGTTAATGAACTTGTGCCTTGCTCCTGGATACAGTGCTGGATAAGGGTCAATGAACCTGTGCCTTGCTCCGGTATGCAGTGCTGGAAGAGGGTTAATGAACTTGTGCCTTGCTCCAGGATGCAGTGCTGGTAGGGGGTTATTGAACTAGGGCCTTGCTCTTGGATGCAATGCTGGAAGAGGGTGAATGAACTTGGGCCTTGCTCCTGGATGCAGTGCTGGATAAGGGTAAATGAACTTGTGCCTTGCTCCTGGATGCAATGCTGGAAGAGTGTTAATGGACTTGTGCCTTGCTCCTGGAAGCAGTGCTGGATAAGGGTTAATGAACCTGTGCCTTGCTCCTGAATGCAGTGCTGGAAGAGGGTTAATGAACTTGGGCCTTGCTCCTGGATACCGTGCTGGAAGAGGGTTAATGAACTTGTGCCTTGCTCCTGGATGCAGTGCTGGAAGAGGGTTAATGAACTTGGGCCTTGCTCGTGGATGCAGTGCTGGATAAGGGTTAATGAACTTGGGCCTTGCTCCTGAATCCTGTGCTAGAAGAGGGTTCTTGAACTTGGGCCTTGCTCCTGGATACCGTGCTGGAAGAGGGTTAATGAACTTGGGCCTTGCTCCTGCATGCAGTGCTGGAAGAGGGTTAATGAACTTGGGCCTTGCTCCTGGATACAGTGCTGTAAGAGGGTTCTTGAACTTGGGCCTTGCTCCTGCATGCAGTGCTGGAAGAGGGTTAATGAACTTGGGCCTTGCTCCTGGATGCAGTGGTGGATAAGGGTTAATGAACTTGGGCCTTGCTCCTGGATACCGTGCTGGAAGAGGGTTAGTGAACTTGGGCCTTGCTCCTGGATACAGTGCTGGAAGAGGGTTCTTGAACTTGGGCCTTGCTCCTGGATGCAGTGCTGGAAGAGGGTTAATGAACTGGTGCCTTGCTCCTGGATGCAGTGCTGGAAGAGTGTTAATGAACTTGTGCCTTGCTCCTGGATACAGTGCTGGATAAGGGTCAATGAACTTGGGCCTTACTCCTGGGTGCAGTGCTGCAAGAGGGTTAATGAACTTGGGCCTTGCTCCTGGATACCGTGCTGGAAGAGGGTTAATGAACTTGGGCCTTGCTCCTGGATACAGTGCTGGAAGAGGGTTAATGAACTTGGGCGTTGCTTCTGGATACCGTGCTGGAAGAGGGTGAATGAACTTGGGCCTTGCTCCTGGATACTGTGCTGGTAGCGTGTTCTTGAACTTGGGCCTTGCTCCTGGATACAGCGCTGGATAAGGGTTAATGAACTTGTGCCTTGCTCCTGGATGCAGTGCTGGAAGAGGGTTAATGAACTGGGGCCTTGCTCCTGGATGCAGTGCTGGAAAAGGGTGAATGAACTTGGGCCTTGCTCCTGGGTGCAGTGCTGGAAGAGTGTTAATGAACTTGTGCCTTGCTCCTGGATACAGTGCTGGATAAGGGTCAATGAACCTGTGCCTTGCTCCGGTATGCAGTGCTGGAAGAGGGTTAATGAACTTGTGCCTTGCTCCTGCATGCAGTGCTGGAAGAGGGTTAATGAACTTGTGCCTTGCTCCTGGATGCAGTGCTCGTAGGGGGTTATTGAACTAGGGCCTTGCTCCTGGATGCAGTGCTGGAAGAGTGTTAATGAACTTGTGCCTTGCTCCTGGATACAGTGCTGGATAAGGGTCAATGAACTTGGGCCTTACTCCTGGGTGCAGTGCGCAAGAGGGTTAATGAACTTGGGCCTTGCTCCTGGATACCGTGCTGGAAGAGGGTTAATGAACTTGGGCCTTGCTCCTGGATACAGTGCTGGAAGAGGGTTAATAAACTTGGGCGTTGCTTCTGGATACCGTGCTGGAAGAGGGTGAATGAACTTGGGCCTTGCTCCTGGATACTGTGCTGGTAGCGTGTTCTTGAACTTGGGCCTTGCTCCTGGATACAGCGCTGGATAAGGGTTAATGAACTTGTGCCTTGCTCCTGGATGCAGTGCTGGAAGAGGGTTAATGAACTGGGGCCTTGCTCCTGGATGCAGTGCTGGAAGAGGGTGAATGAACTTGGGCCTTGCTCCTGGGTGCAGTGCTGGAAGAGTGTTAATGAACTTGTGCCTTGCTCCTGGATACAGTGCTGGATAAGGGTCAATGAACCTGTGCCTTGCTCCGGTATGCAGTGCTGGAAGAGGGTTAATGAACTTGTGCCTTGCTCCAGGATGCAGTGCTGGTAGGGGGTTATTGAACTAGGGCCTTGCTCTTGGATGCAATGCTGGAAGAGGGTGAATGAACTTGGGCCTTGCTCCTGGATGCAGTGCTGGATAAGGGTAAATGAACTTGTGCCTTGCTCCTGGATGCAAAGCTGGAAGAGTGTTAATGGACTTGTGCCTTGCTCCTGGAAGCAGTGCTGGATAAGGGTTAATGAACCTGTGCCTTGCTCCTGAATGCAGTGCTGGAAGAGGGTTAATGAACTTGGGCCTTGCTCCTGGATACCGTGCTGGAAGAGGGTTAATGAACTTGTGCCTTGCTCCTGGATGCAGTGCTGGAAGAGGGTTAATGAACTTGGGCCTTGCTCGTGGATACTGTGCTGGTAGCGTGTTCTTGAACTTGGGCCTTGCTCCTGGATACAGCGCTGGATAAGGGTTAATGAACTTGTGCCTTGCTCCTGGATGCAGTGCTGGAAGAGGGTTAATGAACTGGGGCCTTGCTCCTGGATGCAGTGCTGGAAAAGGGTGAATGAACTTGGGCCTTGCTCCTGGGTGCAGTGCTGGAAGAGTGTTAATGAACTTGTGCCTTGCTCCTGGATACAGTGCTGGATAAGGGTCAATGAACCTGTGCCTTGCTCCGGTATGCAGTGCTGGAAGAGGGTTAATGAACTTGTGCCTTGCTCCTGCATGCAGTGCTGGAAGAGGGTTAATGAACTTGTGCCTTGCTCCTGGATGCAGTGCTCGTAGGGGGTTATTGAACTAGGGCCTTGCTCCTGGATGCAGTGCTGGAAGAGTGTTAATGAACTTGTGCCTTGCTCCTGGATACAGTGCTGGATAAGGGTCAATGAACTTGGGCCTTACTCCTGGGTGCAGTGCGCAAGAGGGTTAATGAACTTGGGCCTTGCTCCTGGATACCGTGCTGGAAGAGGGTTAATGAACTTGGGCCTTGCTCCTGGATACAGTGCTGGAAGAGGGTTAATAAACTTGGGCGTTGCTTCTGGATACCGTGCTGGAAGAGGGTGAATGAACTTGGGCCTTGCTCCTGGATACTGTGCTGGTAGCGTGTTCTTGAACTTGGGCCTTGCTCCTGGATACAGCGCTGGATAAGGGTTAATGAACTTGTGCCTTGCTCCTGGATGCAGTGCTGGAAGAGGGTTAATGAACTGGGGCCTTGCTCCTGGATGCAGTGCTGGAAGAGGGTGAATGAACTTGGGGCTTGCTCCTGGGTGCAGTGCTGGAAGAGTGTTAATGAACTTGTGCCTTGCTCCTGGATACAGTGCTGGATAAGGGTCAATGAACCTGTGCCTTGCTCCGGTATGCAGTGCTGGAAGAGGGTTAATGAACTTGTGCCTTGCTCCAGGATGCAGTGCTGGTAGGGGGTTATTGAACTAGGGCCTTGCTCTTGGATGCAATGCTGGAAGAGGGTGAATGAACTTGGGCCTTGCTCCTGGATGCAGTGCTGGATAAGGGTAAATGAACTTGTGCCTTGCTCCTGGATGCAAAGCTGGAAGAGTGTTAATGGACTTGTGCCTTGCTCCTGGAAGCAGTGCTGGATAAGGGTTAATGAACCTGTGCCTTGCTCCTGAATGCAGTGCTGGAAGAGGGTTAATGAACTTGGGCCTTGCTCCTGGATACCGTGCTGGAAGAGGGTTAATGAACTTGTGCCTTGCTCCTGGATGCAGTGCTGGAAGAGGGTTAATGAACTTGGGCCTTGCTCGTGGATGCAGTGCTGGATAAGGGTTAATGAACTTGGGCCTTGCTCCTGAATCCTGTGCTAGAAGAGGGTTCTTGAACTTGGGCCTTGCTCCTGGATACCGTGCTGGAAGAGGGTTAATGAACTTGGGCCTTGCTCCTGCATGCAGTGCTGGAAGAGGGTTAATGAACTTGGGCCTTGCTCCTGGATACAGTGCTGTAAGAGGGTTCTTGAACTTGGGCCTTGCTCCTGCATGCAGTGCTGGAAGAGGGTGAATGAACTTGGGCCTTGCTCCTGGATGCAGTGCTGGATAAGGGTTAATGAACTTGTGCCTTGCTCCTGGATGCAGTGCTGGAAGAGGGTTAATGAACTTGTGCCTTGCTCCTGGATACAGTGCTGGAAGAGGGTTAATGGACTTGTGCCTTGCTCCTGGATGCAGTGCAGAAGAGGGTTAATGACCTTGGGCCTTACTCCTGGGTGCAGTGCTGCAAGAGGGTTAATGAACTTGGGCCTTGCTCCTGGATACCGTGCTGGAAGAGGGTTAATGAACTTGGGCCTTGCTCCTGGATACAGTGCTGGAAGAGGGTTAATGAACTTGGGTGTTGCTTCTGGATACCGTGCTGGAAGAGGGTGAATGACCTTGGGCCTTGCTCCTGGCTGCAGTGCTGAATAAGGGTTAATGAACTTGTGCCTTGCTCCACGATACAGTGCCGGAAGAGGGTTAATGAACTTGGGCCTTGTTCCTGGATACAGTGCTGGTAGGGGGTTCTTGAACTTGGGCCTTGCTCCTGGCTGCAGTGCTGGATAAGGGTTAATGAACTTGTGCCTTGCTCCCGGATACAGTGCTGGAAGAGGGTTAATGAACCTGTGCCTTGCTCTTGCATGCAGTGCCGGAAGAGGGTTACTGAACTTGGCCTTGCTCCTGGATACAGTGCTGGTAGGGGGTTCTTGAACTTGGGCCTTGCTCCTGGATACCGTGCTGGAAGAGGGTTCCTGAACTTGGGCCTTGCTCGTGGATGCAGTGCTCGATAAGGGTTAATCAACTTGTGCCTTGCTCCTGGATGCAGTGCTGGAAGAGGTTTAATGAACTTGTGCCTTGCTCCTGGGTGCAGGGCTGGAAGAGGGTTAATGAACTTGTGCCTTGCTCCTGGATACAGTGCTGGAAGAGGGTTAATGAACTTGGGCCTTGCTCCTGGATGCAGTGCTGGTAGCGGGTTCTTAAACTTGGGCCTTGCTCCTTGATACAGTGCTGGAAGAGGGTTCTTGAACTTGGGCCTTGCTCCTGCATGCAGTGCTGGAAGAGGGTTAATGAACTTGGGCCTTGCTCCTGGATACAGTGCTGGAAGAGGGTTAATGAACTTGGGCCTTGCTCCTGGGTGCAGTGCTGGAAGAGGGTTAATGAACTTGGGCCTTGCTCCTGGGTGCAGTGCTGGAAGAGGGTTAATGAACTTGGGCCTTGCTCCTGGGTGCAGTGCTGCAAGAGGGTTAATGGACTTGTGCCTTGCTCCTGGATGCAGTGCTGGATAAGGGTTAATGAACTTGTGCCTTGCTCCTGGATGCAGTGCTGGAAGAGGGTTAATGAACTTGTGCCTTGCTCCTGGATACAGTGCTGGAAGAGGGTTAATGAACTTGGGCCTTGCTCCTGCATGCAGTGCTGGAAGAGGGTTAATGAACTTGGGCCTTGCTCCTGGATACAGTGCTGGATAAGGGTTAATGAACTTGTGCCTTGCTCCAGCACGCAGTGCTGGAAGAGGGTTAATGAACCTGTGCCTTGCTCCTGGATGCAGTGCTGGAAGAGGGTTAATGAACTTGTGCCTTGCTTCTGTGTACCGTGCTGGAAGAGGGTTAAAGAACTTGTGCCTTGCTCCTCGATACAGTGCTGGAAGAGGGTTAATGAACTTTTGCCTTGCTCCTGGATACAGTGCCGGAAGAGGGTTAATGAACTTGGGCCTTGGTCCTGGATGCAGTGCTGGAAGAGGGTTAATGAACTTGTGCCTTGGCTCTGGATGCAGTGCTGGAAGAGGGTTAATGAACTTGGGCCTTGCTCCTGGATGCAGTGCTGGATAAGGGTTAATGAACTTGTGCCTTGCTCCTGGATGCAGTGCTGGAAGAGGGTTAATCAACTTGTGCCATGCTCCTGGATACCGTGCTGGAAGAGGGTTAATGAACTTGTGCCTTGCTCCTGGATGCAGTGCTGGATAAGGGTTAATGAACTTGTGCCTTGCTCCTGGGTGCAGTGCTGGAAGAGGGTTAATGAACTTGGGCCTTGCTCCTGGGTGCAGTGCTGGAAGAGGGTTAATGAACTTGGGCCTTGCTCCTGGGTGCAGTGCTGCAAGAGGGTTAATGGACTTGTGCCTTGCTCCTGGATGCAGTGCTGGGTAAGGGTTAATGAATCTGGTTCTTGCTCCTGGATGCAGTGCTGGAATAGGGTTAATGAACTTGTGCCTTGCTCCTGGATGCAGTGCTGGAATAGGGTTAATGAACTTGTGCCATGCTCTTGGATACCGTGCTGGAAAAGGGTTAATGAACTTGGGCCTTGCTCCTGGATACAGTGCTGGAAGAGGGTTAATGAACTTAGGCCTTGCTCCTGGATGCAGTGCTGGATAAGGGTTAATGAACTTGTGCCTTGCTCCTGGATGCAGTGCTGGAAGAGGGTTAATCAACTTGTGCCATGCTCCTGGATACCGTGCTGGAAGAGGGTTAATGAACTTGTGCCTTGCTCCTGGATGCAGTGCTGGAAGAGGGTTGATGAACTTGAGCCTTGCTCCTGGATGCAGTGCTGGTAAGGGGTTCTTGAACTTGGGCCTTGCTCCTGGATACAGTGCTGGATAAGGGTTAATGAACTTGTGCCTTGCTCCTGGATGCAGTGCTGGAAGAGGGTTAATGAACTTGGGCCTTGCTCCTGGATGCAGTGCTGGAAGAGGGTTAATGAACTTGTGCCTTGCTCCTGGATGCAGTGCTGGAATAGGGTTAATGAACTTGTGCCTTGCTCCTGGGTGCAGTGCTGGAAGAGGGTTAATGAACTTGTGCCATGCTCTTGGATACCGTGCTGGAAAAGGGTTAATGAACTTGGGCCTTGCTCCTGGATACAGTGCTGGAAGAGGGTTAATGAACTTAGGCCTTGCTCCTGGATACAGTGCTGGAGGTGTGTTAATGGACTTGTGCCTTGCTCCTGGATGCAGTGCTGGAAGAGTGTTAATGAACTTGTGCCTTGCTCCTGGATACAGTGCTGGAGGTGGGTTAATGGACTTGTGCCTTGCTCCTGGATGCAGTGCTGGATAAGGGTTAATGAACCTGTGCCTTGCTCCTGGATGCAGTGCTGGAAGAGGGTTAATGAATTTGTGCCTTGCTCCTGGATACAGTGCTGGAGGTGGGTTAATGGACTTGTGCCTTGCTCCTGGATGCAGTGCTGGATAAGGGTTAATGAACCTGTGCCTTGCTCCTGGATGCAGTGCTGGATAAGGGTCAATGAACTTGTGCCTTGCTTCCGGATGCAGTGCTGGATAAGGGTTCTTGAACTTGGGCCTTGCTCGTGGATGCAGTGCTGGAAGAGGGTTAATGAACGTCTGCCTTGCTCCTGGATACCGTGCTGGAAGAGGGTTAATGAACTTTGGCCTTGCTCCTGGATACAGTGCCGGAAGAGGGTTAATGAACTTGGGCCTTGCTCCTGGATGCAGTGCTGGAAGAGGGTTAATGAACTTGTGACTTGCTCCTGGATACCGTGCTGGAAGAGGGTTAATGAACGTGTGCCTTGCTCCTCGATACAGTGCTGGAAGAGTGTTAATGAACTTGTGCCTTGCTCCTCGATGCAGTGCTGGAAGAGGGTTAATGAACTTGGGCCTTGCTCCTGGATGCAGTGCTGGAAGAGGGTTAATGAACCTGTGCCTTGCTCCTGGATGCTGTGCTGGAAGAGGATTAATGAACGTGTGCCTTGCTCCTCGATGCAGTGCTGGAAGAGGGTTAATGAACCTGTGCCTTGCTCCTGGATGCAGTGCTGGAAGAGGATTAATGAACGTGTGCCTTGCTCCTCGATGCAGTGCTGGAAGAGGGTTAATGAACTTGGGCATTGCTCCTGGATGCAGTGCTGGAAGAGGGTTAATGAAGTTGTGCCTTGCTCCTGGATGCAGTGCTGGTAAGGGGTTCTTGAACTTGGGCCTTGCTCCTGGATAGAGTGCTGGATAAGGGTTAATGAACTTGTGCCTTGCTCCTGGATGCAGTGCTGGATGAGGGTTAATGACCTTGGGCCTTGCTCCTGGATGCAGTGCTGGATGAGGGTTAATGACCTTGGGCCTTGCTCCTGGATACCGTGCTGGAAGAGGGTTAATGAACTTGTGCCTTGCTCCTGGGTGCAGTGCTGGAAGAGTGTTAATGAACTTGTGCCTTGCTCCTGGATACAGTGCTGGAAGAGGGTTAATGGACTTGTGCCTTGCTCCTGGGTGCAGTGCTGGAAGAGTGTTAATGAATTTGTGCCTTGCTCCTGGATACAGTGCTGGAAGAGGGTTAATGGACTTGTGCCTTGCTCCTGGATGCAGTGCTGGTAGGGGGTTATTGAACTAGGGCCTTGCTCTTGGATGCAGTGCTGGAAGAGGGTTAATGAACTTGGGCCTTGCTCCTGGGTGCAGTACTGGAAGAGTGTTAATGAACTTGTGCCTTGCTCCTGGATACAGTGCTGGAAGAGGGTTAATGGACTTGTGCCTTGCTCCTGGATGCAGTGCTGGTAGGGGGTTATTGAACTAGGGCCTTGCTCCTGGATACAGTGCTGGAAGAGGGTTAATGAACTTGGGCCTTGCTCCTGGATGCAGTGCTGGATAAGGGTTAATGAACTTGTGCCTTGCTCCTGGATGCAGTGCTGGAAGAGGGTTAATGAACTTGTGCCTTGCTCCTGGATGCAGTGCTGGAAGAGGGTTGATGAACTTGAGCCTTGCTCCTGGATGCAGTGCTGGTAAGGGGTTCTTGAACTTGGGCCTTGCTCCTGGATACAGTGCTGGATAAGGGTTAATGAACTTGTGCCTTGCTCCTGGATGCAGTGCTGGAAGAGGGTTAATGAACTTGGGCCTTGCTCCTGGATGCAGTGCTGGAAGAGGGTTAATGAACTTGTGCCTTGCTCCTGGATGCAGTGCTGGAATAGGGTTAATGAACTTGTGCCTTGCTCCTGGGTGCAGTGCTGGAAGAGGGTTAATGAACTTGTGCCATGCTCTTGGATACCGTGCTGGAAAAGGGTTAATGAACTTGGGCCTTGCTCCTGGATACAGTGCTGGAAGAGGGTTAATGAACTTAGGCCTTGCTCCTGGATACAGTGCTGGAGGTGTGTTAATGGACTTGTGCCTTGCTCCTGGATGCAGTGCTGGAAGAGTGTTAATGAACTTGTGCCTTGCTCCTGGATACAGTGCTGGAGGTGGGTTAATGGACTTGTGCCTTGCTCCTGGATGCAGTGCTGGATAAGGGTTAATGAACCTGTGCCTTGCTCCTGGATGCAGTGCTGGAAGAGGGTTAATGAACTTGTGCCTTGCTCCTGGATACAGTGCTGGAGGTGGGTTCATGGACTTGTGCCTTGCTCCTGGATGCAGTGCTGGATAAGGGTTAATGAACCTGTGCCTTGCTCCTGGATGCAGTGCTGGATAAGGGTCAATGAACTTGTGCCTTGCTTCCGGATGCAGTGCTGGAAGAGGGTTCTTGAACTTGGGCCTTGCTCGTGGATGCAGTGCTGGAAGAGGGTTAATGAACGTGTGCCTTGCTCCTGGATACCGTGCTGGAAGAGGGTTAATGAACTTTGGCCTTGCTCCTGGATACAGTGCCGGAAGAGGGTTAATGAACTTGGGCCTTGCTCCTGGATGCAGTGCTGGAAGAGGGTTAATGAACTTGTGACTTGCTCCTGGATACCGTGCTGGAAGAGGGTTAATGAACGTGTGCCTTGCTCCTCGATACAGTGCTGGAAGAGTGTTAATGAACTTGTGCCTTGCTCCTCGATGCAGTGCTGGAAGAGGGTTAATGAACTTGGGCCTTGCTCCTGGATGCAGTGCTGGAAGAGGGTTAATGAACATGTGCCTTGCTCCTGGATGCAGTGCTGGAAGAGGATTAATGAACGTGTGCCTTGCTCCTCGATGCAGTGCTGGAAGAGGGTTAATGAACCTGTGCCTTGCTCCTGGATGCAGTGCTGGAAGAGGATTAATGAACGTGTGCCTTGCTCCTCGATGCAGTGCTGGAAGAGGGTTAATGAACTTGGGCATTGCTCCTGGATGCAGTGCTGGAAGAGGGTTAATGAAGTTGTGCCTTGCTCCTGGATGCAGTGCTGGTAAGGGGTTCTTGAACTTGGGCCTTGCTCCTGGATAGAGTGCTGGATAAGGGTTAATGAACTTGTGCCTTGCTCCTGGATGCAGTGCTGGATGAGGGTTAATGACCTTGGGCCTTGCTCCTGGATACCGTGCTGGAAGAGGGTTAATGAACTTGGGCCTTGCTCCTGGATGCAGTGCTGGATGAGGGTTAATGACCTTGGGCCTTGCTCCTGGATACCGTGCTGGAAGAGGGTTAATGAACTTGTGCCTTGCTCCTGGGTGCAGTGCTGGAAGAGTGTTAATGAACTTGTGCCTTGCTCCTGGATACAGTGCTGGAAGAGGGTTAATGGACTTGTGCCTTGCTCCTGGGTGCAGTGCTGGAAGAGTGTTAATGAATTTGTGCCTTGCTCCTGGATACAGTGCTGGAAGAGGGTTAATGGACTTGTGCCTTGCTCCTGGATGCAGTGCTGGTAGGGGGTTATTGAACTAGGGCCTTGCTCTTGGATGCAGTGCTGGAAGAGGGTTAATGAACTTGGGCCTTGCTCCTGGGTGCAGTGCTGGAAGAGTGTTAATGAACTTGTGCCTTGCTCCTGGATACAGTGCTGGAAGAGGGTTAATGGACTTGTGCCTTGCTCCTGGATGCAGTGCTGGTAGGGGGTTATTGAACTAGGGCCTTGCTCCTGGATACAGTGCTGGAAGAGGGTTAATGAACTTGGGCCTTGCTCCTGGATGCAGTGCTGGTAGGGGGTTCTTAAACTTGGGCCTTGCTACTGGATACAGTGCTGGAAGAGGGTTCTTGAACTTGGGCCTTGCTCCTGCATGCAGTGCTGGAAGAGGGTTAATGAACTTGGGCCTTGCTCCTGGATACAGTGCTGGAAGAGGGTTAATGAACTTGGGCCTTTCTCCTGGGTGCAGTGCTGGATAAGGGTTAATGAACTTGTGCCTTGCTCCTGGATGCAGTGCTGGAAGAGGGTTAATGAATTTCTGCCTTGCTCCTGGGTGCAGTGCTGGAAGAGGGTTAATGAACTTGTGCCTTGCTCCTGGATACAGTGCTGGAAGAGGGTTAATGAACTTGGGCCTTGCTCCTGGATGCAGTGCTGGTAGGGGGTTCTTAAACTTGGGCCTTGCTACTGGATACAGTGCTGGAAGAGGGTTCTTGAACTTGTGCCTTGCTCCTGCATGCAGTGCTGGAAGAGGGTTAATGAACTTGGGCCTTGCTCCTGGATACAGTGCTGGAAGAGGGTTAATGAACTTGGGCCTTGCTCCTGGGTGCAGTGCTGGATAAGGGTTAATGAACTTGTGCCTTGCTCCTGGATGCAGTGCTGGAAGAGGGTTAATGAACTTCTGCCTTGCTCCTGGGTGCAGTGCTGGAAGAGGGTTAATGAACTTGTGCCTTGCTCCTGGATACAGTGCTGGAAGAGGGTTAATGAACTTGGGCTTTGCTCCTGGATGCAGTGCTGGTAGGGGGTTCTTGATCTTGGGCCTTGCTCTTGGATGCAGTGCTGGATAAGGGTTAATGAATTTGGGCCTTGCTCCTGCATGCAGTGCTGGATAAGGGTTAATGAACTTGGGCCTTGCTCCTGGATACAGTGCTGGAAAAGGGTTGTTGAACTTGGGCCTTGCACCTGCATGCAGTGCTGGATAAGGGTAAATGAACTTGTGCCTTGCTCCTGGATGCAATGCTGGAAGAGTGTTAATGGACTTGTGCCTTGCTCCTGGAAGCAGTGCTGGAGGTGGGTTAATGGACTTGTGCCTTGCTCCTGGATGCAGTGCTGGATAAGGGTTAATGAACCTGTGCCTTGCTCCTGGATGCAGTGCTGGAAGAGGGTTAATGAACTTGTGCCTTGCTCCTGGATACAGTGCTGGAGGTGGGTTAATGGACTTGTGCCTTGCTCCTGGATGCAGTGCTGGATAAGGGTTAATGAACCTGTGCCTTGCTCCTGGATGCAGTGCTGGATAAGGGTCAATGAACTTGTGCCTTGCTTCCGGATGCAGTGCTGGAAGAGGGTTCTTGAACTTGGGCCTTGCTCGTGGATGCAGTGCTGGAAGAGGGTTAATGAACGTGTGCCTTGCTCCTGGATACCGTGCTGGAAGAGGGTTAATGAACTTTGGCCTTGCTCCTGGATACAGTGCCGGAAGAGGGTTAATGAACTTGGGCCTTGCTCCTGGATGCAGTGCTGGAAGAGGGTTAATGAACTTGTGACTTGCTCCTGGATACCGTGCTGGAAGAGGGTTAATGAACGTGTGCCTTGCTCCTCGATACAGTGCTGGAAGAGTGTTAATGAACTTGTGCCTTGCTCCTCGATGCAGTGCTGGAAGAGGGTTAATGAACTTGGGCCTTGCTCCTGGATGCAGTGCTGGAAGAGGGTTAATGAACCTGTGCCTTGCTCCTGGATGCAGTGCTGGAAGAGGATTAATGAACGTGTGCCTTGCTCCTCGATGCAGTGCTGGAAGAGGGTTAATGAACCTGTGCCTTGCTCCTGGATGCAGTGCTGGAAGAGGATTAATGAACGTGTGCCTTGCTCCTCGATGCAGTGCTGGAAGAGGGTTAATGAACTTGGGCATTGCTCCTGGATGCAGTGCTGGAAGAGGGTTAATGAAGTTGTGCCTTGCTCCTGGATGCAGTGCTGGTAAGGGGTTCTTGAACTTGGGCCTTGCTCCTGGATAGAGTGCTGGATAAGGGTTAATGAACTTGTGCCTTGCTCCTGGATGCAGTGCTGGATGAGGGTTAATGACCTTGGGCCTTGCTCCTGGATACCGTGCTGGAAGAGGGTTAATGAACTTGGGCCTTGCTCCTGGATGCAGTGCTGGATGAGGGTTAATGACCTTGGGCCTTGCTCCTGGATACCGTGCTGGAAGAGGGTTAATGAACTTGTGCCTTGCTCCTGGGTGCAGTGCTGGAAGAGTGTTAATGAACTTGTGCCTTGCTCCTGGATACAGTGCTGGAAGAGGGTTAATGGACTTGTGCCTTGCTCCTGGGTGCAGTGCTGGAAGAGTGTTAATGAATTTGTGCCTTGCTCCTGGATACAGTGCTGGAAGAGGGTTAATGGACTTGTGCCTTGCTCCTGGATGCAGTGCTGGTAGGGGGTTATTGAACTAGGGCCTTGCTCTTGGATGCAGTGCTGGAAGAGGGTTAATGAACTTGGGCCTTGCTCCTGGGTGCAGTGCTGGAAGAGTGTTAATGAACTTGTGCCTTGCTCCTGGATACAGTGCTGGAAGAGGGTTAATGGACTTGTGCCTTGCTCCTGGATGCAGTGCTGGTAGGGGGTTATTGAACTAGGGCCTTGCTCCTGGATACAGTGCTGGAAGAGGGTTAATGAACTTGGGCCTTGCTCCTGGATGCAGTGCTGGTAGGGGGTTCTTAAACTTGGGCCTTGCTACTGGATACAGTGCTGGAAGAGGGTTCTTGAACTTGGGCCTTGCTCCTGCATGCAGTGCTGGAAGAGGGTTAATGAACTTGGGCCTTGCTCCTGGATACAGTGCTGGAAGAGGGTTAATGAACTTGGGCCTTTCTCCTGGGTGCAGTGCTGGATAAGGGTTAATGAACTTGTGCCTTGCTCCTGGATGCAGTGCTGGAAGAGGGTTAATGAATTTCTGCCTTGCTCCTGGGTGCAGTGCTGGAAGAGGGTTAATGAACTTGTGCCTTGCTCCTGGATACAGTGCTGGAAGAGGGTTAATGAACTTGGGCCTTGCTCCTGGATGCAGTGCTGGTAGGGGGTTCTTAAACTTGGGCCTTGCTACTGGATACAGTGCTGGAAGAGGGTTCTTGAACTTGTGCCTTGCTCCTGCATGCAGTGCTGGAAGAGGGTTAATGAACTTGGGCCTTGCTCCTGGATACAGTGCTGGAAGAGGGTTAATGAACTTGGGCCTTGCTCCTGGGTGCAGTGCTGGATAAGGGTTAATGAACTTGTGCCTTGCTCCTGGATGCAGTGCTGGAAGAGGGTTAATGAACTTCTGCCTTGCTCCTGGGTGCAGTGCTGGAAGAGGGTTAATGAACTTGTGCCTTGCTCCTGGATACAGTGCTGGAAGAGGGTTAATGAACTTGGGCTTTGCTCCTGGATGCAGTGCTGGTAGGGGGTTCTTGATCTTGGGCCTTGCTCTTGGATGCAGTGCTGGATAAGGGTTAATGAATTTGGGCCTTGCTCCTGCATGCAGTGCTGGATAAGGGTTAATGAACTTGGGCCTTGCTCCTGGATACAGTGCTGGAAAAGGGTTGTTGAACTTGGGCCTTGCACCTGCATGCAGTGCTGGATAAGGGTAAATGAACTTGTGCCTTGCTCCTGGATGCAATGCTGGAAGAGTGTTAATGGACTTGTGCCTTGCTCCTGGAAGCAGTGCTGGATAAGGGTTAATGAACCTGTGCCTTGCTCCTGAATGCAGTGCTGGAAGAGGGTTAATGAACTTGGGCCTTGCTCCTGGATACCGTGCTGGAAGAGGGTTAATGAACTTGTGCCTTGCTCCTGGATGCAGTGCTGGAAGAGGGTTAATGAACTTGTGCCTTGCTCCTGGGTGCAGTGCTGGAAGAGGGTTAATGAACTTGGGCCTTGCTCGTGGATGCAGTGCTGGAAAGGGTTAATGAACTTGGGCCTTGCTCCTGAATCCTGTGCTAGAAGAGGGTTCTTGAACTTGGGCCTTGCTCCTGGATACCGTGCTGGAAGAGGGTTAATGAACTTGGGCCTTGCTCCTGCATGCAGTGCTGGAAGAGGGTTAATGAACTTGGGCCTTGCTCCTGGATACAGTGCTGTAAGAGGGTTCTTGAACTTGGGCCTTGCTCCTGCATGCAGTGCTGGAAGAGGGTTAATGAACTTGGGCCTTGCTCCTGGATACAGTGCTGGATGAGGGTTAATGAACTTGTGCCTTGCTCCTGGATGCAGTGCTGGAAGAGGGTTAATGAACTTGGGCCATGCTCTTGGATACCGTGCTGGAAGAGGGTTAATGAACTTGTGCCTTGCTCCTGGATACAGTGCTGGAAGAGGGTTAATGGACTTGTGCCTTGCTCCTGGATGCAGTGCAGAAGAGGGTTAATGACCTTGGGCCTTACTCCTGGGTGCAGTGCTGCAAGAGGGTTAATGAACTTGGGCCTTGCTCCTGGATACCGTGCTGGAAGAGGGTTAATGAACTTGGGCCTTGCTCCTGGATACAGTGCTGGAAGAGGGTTAATGAACTTGGGCGTTGCTTCTGGATACCGTGCTGGAAGAGGGTGAATGACCTTGGGCCTTGCTCCTGGCTGCAGTGCTGAATAAGGGTTAATGAACTTGTGCCTTGCTCCACGATACCGTGCCGGAAGAGGGTTAATGAACTTGGGCCTTGTTCCTGGATACAGTGCTGGTAGGGGGTTCTTGAACTTGGGCCTTGCTCCTGGCTGCAGTGCTGGATAAGGGTTAATGAACTTGTGCCTTGCTCCCGGATACAGTGCTGGAAGAGGGTTAATGAACCTGTGCCTTGCTCTTGCATGCAGTGCCGGAAGAGGGTTACTGAACTTGGCCTTGCTCCTGGATACAGTGCTGGTAGGGGGTTCTTGAACTTAGGCCTTGCTCCTGGACACAGTGCTGGAAGAGGGTTAATGGACTTGGGCCTTGCTCCTGGATGCAGTGCTGGATAAGGGTTAATGAACCTGTGCCTTGCTCCTGGATGCAGTGCTGGAAGAGGGTTAATGAACTTGTGCCATGCTCCTGGGTACCGTGCTGGAAGAGGGTTAATGAACTTGGGCCTTGCTCCTGGATACATTGCTGGAAGAGTGTTAATGAACTTGTGCCTTGCTCCTGGATACTGTGCTGGAAGAGGGTTAATGGACTTGTGCCTTGCTCCTGGATGCAGTGCTGGAAGAGGGTTAATGAAGTTGTGCCTTGCTCCTGGATACAGTGCTGGTAGAGGGTTGATGAACTTGTGCCTTGCTCCTGGATGCAGTGCTGGAAGAGGGTTAATGACCTTGGGCCTTGCTCCTGGATACCGTGCTGGAAGAGGGTTAGTGAACTTGGGCCTTGCTCCTGGATACAGTGCTGGAAGAGGGTTCTTGAACTTGGGCCTTGCTCCTGGATGCAGTGCTGGAAGAGGGTTAATGAACTGGTGCCTTGCTCCTGGATGCAGTGCTGGAAGAGTGTTAATGAACTTGTGCCTTGCTCCTGGATACAGTGCTGGATAAGGGTCAATGAACTTGGGCCTTACTCCTGGGTGCAGTGCTGCAAGAGGGTTAATGAACTTGGGCCTTGCTCCTGGATACCGTGCTGGAAGAGGGTTAATGAACTTGGGCCTTGCTCCTGGATACAGTGCTGGAAGAGGGTTAATGAACTTGGGCGTTGCTTCTGGATACCGTGCTGGAAGAGGGTGAATGAACTTGGGCCTTGCTCCTGGATACTGTGCTGGTAGCGTGTTCTTGAACTTGGGCCTTGCTCCTGGATACAGCGCTGGATAAGGGTTAATGAACTTGTGCCTTGCTCCTGGATGCAGTGCTGGAAGAGGGTTAATGAACTGGGGCCTTGCTCCTGGATGCAGTGCTGGAAGAGGGTGAATGAACTTGGGCCTTGCTCCTGGGTGCAGTGCTGGAAGAGTGTTAATGAACTTGTGCCTTGCTCCTGGATACAGTGCTGGATAAGGGTCAATGAACCTGTGCCTTGCTCCGGTATGCAGTGCTGGAAGAGGGTTAATGAACTTGTGCCTTGCTCCTGCATGCAGTGCTGGAAGAGGGTTAATGAACTTGTGCCTTGCTCCTGGATGCAGTGCTCGTAGGGGGTTATTGAACTAGGGCCTTGCTCCTGGATGCAGTGCTGGAAGAGTGTTAATGAACTTGTGCCTTGCTCCTGGATACAGTGCTGGATAAGGGTCAATGAACTTGGGCCTTACTCCTGGGTGCAGTGCGCAAGAGGGTTAATGAACTTGGGCCTTGCTCCTGGATACCGTGCTGGAAGAGGGTTAATGAACTTGGGCCTTGCTCCTGGATACAGTGCTGGAAGAGGGTTAATAAACTTGGGCGTTGCTTTTGGATACCATGCTGGAAGAGGGTGAATGAACTTGGGCCTTGCTCCTGGATACTGTGCTGGTAGCGTGTTCTTGAACTTGGGCCTTGCTCCTGGATACAGCGCTGGATAAGGGTTAATGAACTTGTGCCTTGCTCCTGGATGCAGTGCTGGAAGAGGGTTAATGAACTGGGGCCTTGCTCCTGGATGCAGTGCTGGACGAGGGTGAATGAACTTGGGCCTTGCTCCTGGGTGCAGTGCTGGAAGAGTGTTAATGAACTTGTGCCTTGCTCCTGGATACAGTGCTGGATAAGGGTCAATGAACCTGTGCCTTGCTCCGGTATGCAGTGCTGGAAGAGGGTTAATGAACTTGTGCCTTGCTCCTGCATGCAGTGCTGGAAGAGGGTTAATGAACTTGTGCCTTGCTCCAGGATGCAGTGCTGGTAGGGGGTTATTGAACTAGGGCCTTGCTCTTGGATGCAGTGCTGGAAGAGGGTGAATGAACTTGGGCCTTGCTCCTGGATGCAGTGCTGGATAAGGGTTAATGAACTTGGGCCTTGCTCCTGGATACAGTGCTGTAAGAGGGTTCTTGAACTTGGGCCTTGCTCCTGCATGCAGTGCTGGAAGAGGGTTAATGAACTTGGGCCTTGCTCCTGGATACAGTGCTGGATGAGGGTTAATGAACTTGTGCCTTGCTCCTGGATGCAGTGCTGGAAGAGGGTTAATGAACTTGGGCCATGCTCTTGGATACCGTGCTGGAAGAGGGTTAATGAACTTGTGCCTTGCTCCTGGATACAGTGCTGGAAGAGGGTTAATGGACTTGTGCCTTGCTCCTGGATGCAGTGCAGAAGAGGGTTAATGACCTTGGGCCTTACTCCTGGGTGCAGTGCTGCAAGAGGGTTAATGAACTTGGGCCTTGCTCCTGGATACCGTGCTGGAAGAGGGTTAATGAACTTGGGCCTTGCTCCTGGATACAGTGCTGGAAGAGGGTTAATGAACTTGGGCGTTGCTTCTGGATACCGTGCTGGAAGAGGGTGAATGACCTTGGGCCTTGCTCCTGGCTGCAGTGCTGAATAAGGGTTAATGAACTTGTGCCTTGCTCCACGATACCGTGCCGGAAGAGGGTTAATGAACTTGGGCCTTGTTCCTGGATACAGTGCTGGTAGGGGGTTCTTGAACTTGGGCCTTGCTCCTGGCTGCAGTGCTGGATAAGGGTTAATGAACTTGTGCCTTGCTCCCGGATACAGTGCTGGAAGAGGGTTAATGAACCTGTGCCTTGCTCTTGCATGCAGTGCCGGAAGAGGGTTACTGAACTTGGCCTTGCTCCTGGATACAGTGCTGGTAGGGGGTTCTTGAACTTAGGCCTTGCTCCTGGACACAGTGCTGGAAGAGGGTTAATGGACTTGGGCCTTGCTCCTGGATGCAGTGCTGGATAAGGGTTAATGAACCTGTGCCTTGCTCCTGGATGCAGTGCTGGAAGAGGGTTAATGAACTTGTGCCATGCTCCTGGGTACCGTGCTGGAAGAGGGTTAATGAACTTGGGCCTTGCTCCTGGATACATTGCTGGAAGAGTGTTAATGAACTTGTGCCTTGCTCCTGGATACTGTGCTGGAAGAGGGTTAATGGACTTGTGCCTTGCTCCTGGATGCAGTGCTGGAAGAGGGTTAATGAAGTTGTGCCTTGCTCCTGGATACAGTGCTGGTAGAGGGTTGATGAACTTGTGCCTTGCTCCTGGATGCAGTGCTGGAAGAGGGTTAATGACCTTGGGCCTTGCTCCTGGATACCGTGCTGGAAGAGGGTTAGTGAACTTGGGCCTTGCTCCTGGATACAGTGCTGGAAGAGGGTTCTTGAACTTGGGCCTTGCTCCTGGATGCAGTGCTGGAAGAGGGTTAATGAACTGGTGCCTTGCTCCTGGATGCAGTGCTGGAAGAGTGTTAATGAACTTGTGCCTTGCTCCTGGATACAGTGCTGGATAAGGGTCAATGAACTTGGGCCTTACTCCTGGGTGCAGTGCTGCAAGAGGGTTAATGAACTTGGGCCTTGCTCCTGGATACCGTGCTGGAAGAGGGTTAATGAACTTGGGCCTTGCTCCTGGATACAGTGCTGGAAGAGGGTTAATGAACTTGGGCGTTGCTTCTGGATACCGTGCTGGAAGAGGGTGAATGAACTTGGGCCTTGCTCCTGGATACTGTGCTGGTAGCGTGTTCTTGAACTTGGGCCTTGCTCCTGGATACAGCGCTGGATAAGGGTTAATGAACTTGTGCCTTGCTCCTGGATGCAGTGCTGGAAGAGGGTTAATGAACTGGGGCCTTGCTCCTGGATGCAGTGCTGGAAGAGGGTGAATGAACTTGGGCCTTGCTCCTGGGTGCAGTGCTGGAAGAGTGTTAATGAACTTGTGCCTTGCTCCTGGATACAGTGCTGGATAAGGGTCAATGAACCTGTGCCTTGCTCCGGTATGCAGTGCTGGAAGAGGGTTAATGAACTTGTGCCTTGCTCCTGCATGCAGTGCTGGAAGAGGGTTAATGAACTTGTGCCTTGCTCCTGGATGCAGTGCTCGTAGGGGGTTATTGAACTAGGGCCTTGCTCCTGGATGCAGTGCTGGAAGAGTGTTAATGAACTTGTGCCTTGCTCCTGGATACAGTGCTGGATAAGGGTCAATGAACTTGGGCCTTACTCCTGGGTGCAGTGCGCAAGAGGGTTAATGAACTTGGGCCTTGCTCCTGGATACCGTGCTGGAAGAGGGTTAATGAACTTGGGCCTTGCTCCTGGATACAGTGCTGGAAGAGGGTTAATAAACTTGGGCGTTGCTTTTGGATACCATGCTGGAAGAGGGTGAATGAACTTGGGCCTTGCTCCTGGATACTGTGCTGGTAGCGTGTTCTTGAACTTGGGCCTTGCTCCTGGATACAGCGCTGGATAAGGGTTAATGAACTTGTGCCTTGCTCCTGGATGCAGTGCTGGAAGAGGGTTAATGAACTGGGGCCTTGCTCCTGGATGCAGTGCTGGACGAGGGTGAATGAACTTGGGCCTTGCTCCTGGGTGCAGTGCTGGAAGAGTGTTAATGAACTTGTGCCTTGCTCCTGGATACAGTGCTGGATAAGGGTCAATGAACCTGTGCCTTGCTCCGGTATGCAGTGCTGGAAGAGGGTTAATGAACTTGTGCCTTGCTCCTGCATGCAGTGCTGGAAGAGGGTTAATGAACTTGTGCCTTGCTCCAGGATGCAGTGCTGGTAGGGGGTTATTGAACTAGGGCCTTGCTCTTGGATGCAGTGCTGGAAGAGGGTGAATGAACTTGGGCCTTGCTCCTGGATGCAGTGCTGGATAAGGGTTAATGAACCTGTGCCTTGCTCCTGAATGCAGTGCTGGAAGAGGGTTAATGAACTTGGGCCTTGCTCCTGGATACCGTGCTGGAAGAGGGTTAATGAACTTGTGCCTTGCTCCTGGATGCAGTGCTGGAAGAGGGTTAATGAACTTGGGCCTTGCTCGTGGATGCAGTGCTGGATAAGGGTTAATGAACTTGGGCCTTGCTCCTGAATCCTGTGCTAGAAGAGGGTTCTTGAACTTGGGCCTTGCTCCTGGATACCGTGCTGGAAGAGGGTTAATGAACTTGGGCCTTGCTCCTGCATGCAGTGCTGGAAGAGGGTTAATGAACTTGGGCCTTGCTCCTGGATACAGTGCTGTAAGAGGGTTCTTGAACTTGGGCCTTGCTCCTGCATGCAGTGCTGGAAGAGGGTTAATGAACTTGGGCCTTGCTCCTGGATGCAGTGCTGGATAAGGGTTAATGAACTTGTGCCTTGCTCCTGGATGCAGTGCTGGAAGAGGGTTAATGAACTTGGGCCATGCTCTTGGATACCGTGCTGGAAGAGGGTTAATGAACTTGTGCCTTGCTCCTGGATACAGTGCTGGAAGAGGGTTAATGGACTTGTGCCTTGCTCCTGGATGCAGTGCAGAAGAGGGTTAATGACCTTGGGCCTTACTCCTGGGTGCAGTGCTGCAAGAGGGTTAATGAACTTGGGCCTTGCTCCTGGGTACCGTGCTGGAAGAGGGTTAATGAACTTGGGCCTTGCTCCTGGATACCGTGCTGGAAGAGGGTGAATGACCTTGGGCCTTGCTCCTGGCTGCAGTGCTGAATAAGGGTTAATGAACTTGTGCCTTGCTCCACGATACAGTGCCGGAAGAGGGTTAATGAACTTGGGCCTTGTTCCTGGATACAGTGCTGGTAGGGGGTTCTTGAACTTGGGCCTTGCTCCTGGCTGCAGTGCTGGATAAGGGTTAATGAACTTGTGCCTTGCTCCCGGATACAGTGCTGGAAGAGGGTTAATGAACCTGTGCCTTGCTCTTGCATGCAGTGCCGGAAGAGGGTTACTGAACTTGGCCTTGCTCCTGGATACAGTGCTGGTAGGGGGTTCCTGAACTTGGGCCTTGCTCGTGGATGCAGTGCTCGATAAGGGTTAATCAACTTGTGCCTTGCTCCTGGATGCAGTGCTGGAAGAGGTTTAATGAACTTGTGCCTTGCTCCTGGGTGCAGGGCTGGAAGAGGGTTAATGAACTTGTGCCTTGCTCCTGGATACAGTGCTGGAAGAGGGTTAATGAACTTGGGCCTTGCTCCTGGATGCAGTGCTGGTAGCGGGTTCTTAAACTTGGGCCTTGCTCCTTGATACAGTGCTGGAAGAGGGTTCTTGAACTTGGGCCTTGCTCCTGCATGCAGTGCTGGAAGAGGGTTAATGAACTTGGGCCTTGCTCCTGGATACAGTGCTGGAAGAGGGTTAATGAACTTGGGCCTTGCTCCTGGGTGCAGTGCTGGAAGAGGGTTAATGAACTTGGGCCTTGCTCCTGGGTGCAGTGCTGCAAGAGGGTTAATGGACTTGGGCCTTGCTCCTGGGTGCAGTGCTGCAAGAGGGTTAATGGACTTGTGCCTTGCTCCTGGATGCAGTGCTGGATAAGGGTTAATGAATCTGTGCCTTGCTCCTGGATGCAGTGCTGGAAAAGGGTTAATGAACTTGTGCCTTGCTCCTGGATGCAGTGCTGGAAGAGGGTTAATGAACTTGTGCCTTGCTCCTGGATACAGTGCTGGAAGAGGGTTAATGAACTTGGGCCATGCTCTTGGATACCGTGCTGGAAAAGGGTTAATGAACTTGGGCCTTGCTCCTGGATACAGTGCTGGAAGAGGGTTAATGAACTTGGGCCTTGCTCCTGGATACAGTGCTGGAAGAGGGTTAATGAACTTGGGCCTTGCTCCTGGATACAGTGCTGGATAAGGGTTAATGAACTTGTGCCTTGCTCCAGCACGCAGTGCTGGAAGAGGGTTAATGAACCTGTGCCTTGCTCCTGGATGCAGTGCTGGAAGAGGGTTAATGAACTTGTGCCTTGCTTCTGTGTACCATGCTGGAAGAGGGTTAAAGAACTTGTGCCTTGCTCCTCGATACAGTGCTGGAAGAGGGTTAATGAACTTTTGCCTTGCTCCTGGATACAGTGCCGGAAGAGGGTTAATGAACTTGGGCCTTGCTCCTGGATGCAGGGCTGGAAGAGGGTTAATGAACTTGGGCCTTGGTCCTGGATGCAGTGCTGGAAGAGGGTTAATGAACTTGTGCCTTGGCTCTGGATGCAGTGCTGGAAGAGGGTTAATGAACTTGGGCCTTGCTCCTGGATGCAGTGCTGGATAAGGGTTAATGAACTTGTGCCTTGCTCCTGGATGCAGTGCTGGAAGAGGGTTAATCAACTTGTGCCATGCTCCTGGATACCGTGCTGGAAGAGGGTTAATGAACTTGTGCCTTGCTCCTGGATGCAGTGCTGGAAGAGGGTTGATGAACTTGAGCCTTGCTCCTGGATGCAGTGCTGGAAGAGGGTTAATGAAGTTGTGCCTTGCTCCTGGATACAGTGCTGGAAGAGGGTTAATGAAGTTGTGCCTTGCTCCTGGATGCAGTGCTGGTAGGGGGTTCTTGAACTTGGGCCTTGCTCCTGGATACAGTGCTGGATAAGGGTTAATGAACTTGTGCCTTGCTCCTGGATGCAGTGCTGGAAGAGGGTTAATGAACTTGGGCCTTGCTCCTGGATACAGTGCTGGAAGAGGGTTAATGAACTTGGGCCTTGCTCCTGGGTGCAGTGCTGGAAGAGGGTTAATGAACTTGGGCCTTGCTCCTGGGTGCAGTGCTGCAAGAGGGTTAATGGACTTGTGCCTTGCTCCTGGATGCAGTGCTGGGTAAGGGTTAATGAATCTGGTTCTTGCTCCTGGATGCAGTGCTGGAATAGGGTTAATGAACTTGTGCCATGCTCTTGGATACCGTGCTGGAAAAGGGTTAATGAACTTGGGCCTTGCTCCTGGATACAGTGCTGGAAGAGGGTTAATGAACTTAGGCCTTGCTCCTGGATACAGTGCTGGAAGAGGGTTAATGAACTTGTGCCTTGCTCCTGGATGCAGTGCTGGAATAGGGTTAATGAACTTGTGCCATGCTCTTGGATACCGTGCTGGAAAAGGGTTAATGAACTTGGGCCTTGCTCCTGGATACAGTGCTGGAAGAGGGTTAATGAACTTAGGCCTTGCTCCTGGATACAGTGCTGGAGGTGTGTTAATGGACTTGTGCCTTGCTCCTGGATGCAGTGCTGGAAGAGTGTTAATGAACTTGTGCCTTGCTCCTGGATACAGTGCTGGAGGTGGGTTAATGGACTTGTGCCTTGCTCCTGGATGCAGTGCTGGATAAGGGTTAATGAACTTGTGCCTTGCTCCTGGATACAGCGCTGGATAAGGGTTAATGAACTTGTGCCTTGCTCCTGGATGCAGTGCTGGAAGAGGGTTGATGAACTTGAGCCTTGCTCCTGGATGCAGTGCTGGTAGGGGGTTCTTGAACTTGGGCCTTGCTCCTGGATACAGTGCTGGATAAGGGTTAATGAACTTGTGCCTTGCTCCTGGATGCAGTGCTGGAAGAGGGTTAATGAACTTGGGCCTTGCTCCTGGATGCAGTGCTGGAATAGGGTTAATGAACTTGTGCCTTGCTCCTGGGTGCAGTGCTGGAAGAGGGTTAATGAACTTGTGCCATGCTCTTGGATACCGTGCTGGAAAAGGGTTAATGAACTTGGGCCTTGCTCCTGGATACAGTGCTGGAAGAGGGTTAATGAACTTAGGCCTTGCTCCTGGATACAGTGCTGGAGGTGTGTTAATGGACTTGTGCCTTGCTCCTGGATGCAGTGCTGGAAGAGTGTTAATGAACTTGTGCCTTGCTCCTGGATACAGTGCTGGAGGTGTGTTAATGGACTTGTGCCTTGCTCCTGGATACTGTGCTGGAAGAGGGTAAATGGACTTGTGCCTTGCTCCTGGATGCAGTGCTGGAAGAGGGTTAATGGACTTGTGCCTTGCTCCTGGATGCAGTGCTGGAAGAGGGTTAATGAACTTGGGCCTTGCTCGTGGATGCAGTGCTGGATAAGGGTTAATGAACGTGTGCCTTGCTCCTCGATACAGTGCTGGAAGAGGGTTAATGAACTTTGGCCTTGCTCCTGGATACAGTGCCGGAAGAGGGTTAATGAACTTGGGCCTTGCTCCTGGATGCAGTGCTGGAAGAGGGTTAATGAACTTGTGACTTGCTCCTGGATGCAGTGCTGGAAGAGGGTTAATGAACTTGGGCCTTGCTCCTGGATGCAGTGCCGGAAGAGGGTTAATGAACTTGTGACTTGCTCCTGGATGCAGTGCTGGAATAGGGTTAATGAACGTGTGCCTTGCTCCTCGATACAGTGCTGGAAGAGTGTTAATGAACTTGTGCCTTGCTCCTCGATGCAGTGCTGGAAGAGGGTTAATGAGCTTGGGCCATGCTCCTGGATGCAGTGCTGGATAAGGGTTAATGAACCTGTGCCTTGCTCCTGGATGCAGTGCTGGAAGAGGATTAATGAACGTGTGCCTTGCTCCTCGATGCAGTGCTGGAAGAGGGTTAATGAAGTTGTGCCTTGCTCCTGGATGCAGTGCTGGTAAGGGGTTCTTGAACTTGGGCCTTGCTCCTGGATAGAGTGCTGGATAAGGGTTAATGAACTTGTGCCTTGCTCCTGGATGCAGTGCTGGATGAGGGTTAATGACCTTGGGCCTTGCTCCTGGATACCGTGCTGGAAGAGGGTTAATGAACTTGGGCCTTGCTCCTGGATGCAGTGCTGGATGAGGGTTAATGACCTTGGGCCTTGCTCCTGGATACCGTGCTGGAAGAGTGTTAATGAACTTGTGCCTTGCTCCTGGATGCAGTGCTGGATGAGGGTTAATGACCTTGGGCCTTGCTCCTGGATACCGTGCTGGAAGAGGGTTAATGAACTTGTGCCTTGCTCCTGGGTGCAGTGCTGGAAGAGTGTTAATGAACTTGTGCCTTGCTCCTGGATACAGTGCTGGAAGAGGGTTAATGGACTTGTGCCTTGCTCCTGGGTGCAGTGCTGGAAGAGTGTTAATGAACTTGTGCCTTGCTCCTGGGTGCAGTGCTGGAAGAGTGTTAATGAACTTGTGCCTTGCTCCTGGATACAGTGCTGGAAGAGGGTTAATGGACTTGTGCCTTGCTGCTGGATGCAGTGCTGGTAGGGGGTTATTGAACTAGGGCCTTGCTCTTGGATGCAGTGCTGGAAGAGGGTTAATGAACTTGGGCCTTGCTCCTGGGTGCAGTGCTGGAAGAGTGTTAATGAACTTGTGCCTTGCTCCTGGATACAGTGCTGGAAGAGGGTTAATGGACTTGTGCCTTGCTCCTGGATGCAGTGCTGGTAGGGGGTTATTGAACTAGGGCCTTGCTCTTGGATGCAGTGCTGGAAGAGGGTTAATGAACTTGGGCCTTGCTCCTGGATACAGTGTTGGTAGGGGGTTAATGAACTTGGGCCTTCCTCCTGGATGCAGTGCTGGAAGAGGGTTAATGAACTTGATAGGGAAGGTGAGTGGCATGTCATACTCGTGTACAAACCTCTCAGTTTGCCTTCCACAGCATTTCCCTCGTACATCACTCTTCACACCAGCATGCCTCGCATGTGAATGTCTCTGTCTCTCCTGTTGCCTGTCCTCCCTGTCAGTCAGCCCGCTGCCTTTTTGATGAATGGTCTGACAAAAGTTAAACACATGTAATGTGTGTCTGAGAGGGATGGATTATTGACTGTGGAACTGGTTTGTGCTGGAGGCAGGGGAAAGGATGTAAATTGGGGTCAAAATTCTTGTCAGATAGCTGCACTGCCTTAGGTTAGCTGTGTGTGAATCAATCAGTCTTGGGAATCCTTGGTAGCTCAGTCCGAGGCAGCGAAAAAGGTACGGCATTCCTCCTCCACCTGCAGGTCCAGTCCCTTCCGCTGTGCGGTGTTGTTCAAGGCACAGCAGACCACTATTATTCTGGCAGCCCTTGCTGGGGCATCATGAAGGACACTGCCCGATCTTCCCAGACACCTGAATTGCATCTTCAGCATCTCTCTTGTGCTCCTGTGGTTTTGGTTGTACCTTTTGCTGTCTTTCCAGTGTTAGGGCCTCTCGCCAGTTTGCATCACCCACATCCTTACAGAGACCCCTGTCTCAGAGGAGTCACCGACTAATAGGAGGAAGATTGAACTGTGCGGGTAAAAGGCATCATGGCAGCTACCTGGGTATCTTACACAGACATGCATGATATGTGTTGTGTCCCAGCTGAACATTTAATGCAGTGGACATCCTTTCGGTTGATGAATACTGCTGGGTGAGTGATGCAATCGAGCTGCCTATTGGAAGATGTGTACAATCTACAATGCTCTGTAACTGAGGGAATTCCTATTCGGTCCATCGGGTCTGCATCGACCCTCAAAGAGCACTCCACTTTGACCCGATCCCTGTAACCTCATCTAACCTGCACATCTTTGGTCTGTGGGAGGAAACTAAAGCACCTGGAAACCCGCGCAGACACTGGGAAAAAAGTGTGAATTCCACACAGACAGTCACCCAAGGCCGGAATTGAACCCAGCTTCCTGGTGCTGTGAGGCAGCAATGCTAACCACTGCCGCCCAGTTCCTCAGAGGCCCAAGATGGAGCTGCACAGGGGGTCCTCATTGCTGAACCCCAGGTTGGGAAGTGCAGTCCAATTTCCAGAATACTGTTGGAAGTCTCCTCCTGTGAGGAAAAGCCTTTAACGTTGTGAAGAAAACAGCTGTCCTATCTCGGGTGTTGCCCGTTGATCCCACTGTTTCTTGCCTCATTTTAACTGATGAGTTCCAGGTATCCAGGAAATTTGTTGCTCCACAGTTGAGGACAGAATCCAGGTCAGAGCTCCACTCCATTTCAGCAGTGTCAGACCTGCTTGTTTGGTAGAAGTTTCCCACACCCTATTATTATGGGCCAGGGTTTAGAGAACCCCAAAGTGTATCATGCGAGTTCACCTGACCCATAACTTTTAATAGATTTTTGTTATGGGGGAGCACAAGGGCCCACTCTACAGGTGTGATGCAGCAGAGATCTGAGTACATTTTAAAACAAAACATATGTTTATTCTATGAATCCAGTTAACATTTTATAAACACACAGTAAACATCTTGGCAACTATCATCTCAAATACTCCCCCCCCCCCCCCCCCCCCCATCTTTCATAGCCACATCCATAAGACAAATACCCTCTTTCACAAAGACATCAGGTTTACATTCTCTACTGAGAGCAGTTATCACTTTTAAATTAGCAAGTGATCTGAAGACATTCTTTTTCATGAAGAGAGAGATAAAAATTACACCTTGTTTGGCTGGATGCAGCTCCAACTCTGAAAACTAAACTAAACACACACTGTAGCTGCCAGCTCCACCCATACTCTGACATCACTGCAGCTATTTGATAAACACCCCTTTCTTAAAGGTACATCCACTACAGCTATTTGATAAACACCCATTTCTTAAAGGTACTCTCATATGACACTATTGAATGCGCTCAACTTAAATGCAGAAGTTGGTTTTCTGCCAGCTTCCTGACATGTTGGCTGTTTTATTTTGTACTCCTGTACGGACCGCCCAATGGGTTTAAACTCCGCCCCTCACCCAAATCTCAGGTGAGCAGCAATTTCCTCCAGTTAATCATTGGGGAGACTGAAGTGTTGATTTCACGTCCACCATAAACCACATCATTCTCTCCTTCCCCAGCTGAACCAATCTCTGAAACGTTGGCATGCAATTCAAAGTTGAATTGAGCCTCCTGCCCCATGTTCATCGCAAAGATGAATCACCTCTATCATCCAACTTCACTTCAACCTCAAGCCACTTGCTGCCTCAAACAATCAGGAAGGGAATCAAGGGCTATGGGGATAAGGCAGGAAAGTGGAGATGAGGATTATCATATCAGATCTGTTGTGATCTCATTTTGTGGGGACCACAAGGGGTCCATCCTAGACTCACATGAACCCCTTGTGGTCCCCATGGGTTATTGAATAGACTCTCATTCCCCACCTCTCCCCTCTGAAACACGGCTGTCTTTATCCCATCTCATTCACCCATTTCCCCTTTTTTCAGGCTGACCGCACCAGCTCCTGGTCCCAATACTTCCTGAGGTTAAAATTCTCATCCTCATCATTAATGCCTTTCATGGCTTATCTCTGCTCTCTGTGTAACCTCCCCCAGCTCTATACCTCTCCTGAACACTCCCTTTCTCTATTCTTGGCCTTTTGTGCAGCCCTGCCACTAACAGCTGTGCCTTCAGACGCCCATTTGCTCTTTGATTGCATCCTTATCTAATATTCCCTGCCTTTCCTGAACGCCTTCCTGAAAATCCATGCCTTTGGCTAGGGTTTAGGTCACCCCTTCTGGTATTTTGCATGGTGACTTGTAGTTCTGTGAAAGATTAACCATATGAATATAGTCTCTACAAGAGCAGGTCAGAGGCTAGGAATCTTGCAGGGAGTAAGTCACCTCCTGAGCCCCCACCACCCCAAAGCCTGTCCATCATCTACAAGGCATGGTGTGACGGAATATTCTCCCTTTGCCTGGATGAGTGCAGTGCCAACATCACTGAAGAAGCTTGGTCATGCCCATCCTGCTGATGGGTCAACTGGGGTCTGAGGGTGTCCAGAGAGGTGGCCTGGGTGGGCTTCCAGATGACCAGAGGCTCTCCGAACATTTACAGGACATAGTGAGCACTCATCAGAGTGGGCAGCCAGGGGACTGCAAGTAGCACAAAAGGATTGCATTTAAAAAACATACTGCAACAATGGCGGTCTGAAGTGTCCAACCCAGTAATAATATTAAAATCCATCAAAATGGTGGCACGGGGCACAAAGTTCTATTTCACCTCAAGGAGGGCAAACCTATATTTCTGTATTACGTGTGATCCTCCGCCTGATCGCAATTTATGCTTTTGGCGTTGCGAAATGGAGAATGTAGTCCCTCTATTTAACTTAACATGGGCTGTCTTTGAAGGTAGGTTTGACATGGAATATGTATTTTTTTTTCAATATTTGTTTCCTAACTAAAGATTCCTGAACAATAGGGTGGCATGTGGCGCAGAGGACCCGGGTTCGAATCCCGGCCCTGGGTCACTGTCCGTGTGGAGTTTGCACATTCTCCCCATGTCTGCGTGGGTTTCAACCCCACCCAAAAAGGTGCAGATTAGGTGAATTGGCCACGCTAAATTTCCCCTTAATTGGAAAAGAAAAATAATTGGCTACTCTAAATTTCTTTTTTTTAAATTCCTGAACAATGACCACTTTAATTTTATGTCAATTATTCTATCACAGCATTTAAGCTGTTAAATCCATTTCTCATAATCTGGTGACAGCTGTGTAGCATAAATGCCAGAAGCTAAGTCAAGGACACCACACTGCTGGAATCTGAATTAAAAGAACATCAATACTAATTTTGCTGTAGTCTGCATGGTAAGAATAGTACTAGTCTTTGTGATTTAGCTTTTTGCAGGGAAGAAACTGAGGGAAGGGGCATTCTACATCTAAAACCTGAGGGCACAGCCTCAGACTGAAGGGACGATCCTTTAAAACTGAGATGAGGAGGATTTTCTTCAGCCAGAGGGTGGTGAATCTGTGGAACTCATTGCTGCAGAAGGCTGTGGAGGCCAAATCACTAAGTGTCTTTAGGACCAGGTTCTTCATTAATAAGGGAATCAGGGTTTTGGGGAGAAGGCAAGAGAATGGTAATGAGAAACATATCAGCCATGATTGAATGGCGGAGCAGACTCAATGGGCTGACGGGCCTAATTCTGCTCATATGTCTTATGGACTTAAGATGTTGAGTGGCATTGATCGGGAAAATCCACAGCAAGGCCAGGACTTCAAATGAGCTGACGCACTGCGAGTGGGGCGAGGGTATGGGGGGTGCGTCGTGGGGAAAGTGGAGAACATGTCAATAAGGCACGGAGACCTGGAAGTTCGAGTTCCTCAATCTATCCACAGTGCATGCGCATGTGTCCACTGAGCAGTTCCGCAGCTGTAACCAGCCTGATCAGTGGTGCCTGGATGGGGAGAGGAGAAGGGGGGGCCAGGGGTGGGAGTTTGATGATCAAAGGCTGGGGTAGAGGTCTCAAGTCGGGATGGGGATGTTAGTTCCATAGGGTGAGGAAGAATGAGTCTGAAGTGAGCCTGTAACTTTAAAACAGGTTTATTTCCAAAATTGCAAAGGGACAGATTCCTAATTCCTTCTCCATGTTCCAGCTGTCCACATTTATACTCTAGTAATACAAATTAACAAATTGGGAACAAAAAGGGAACGACCAAAAGGCAAAAACACAAAGGAATCTTTATTAATATCAAATTAAAATGTGCTTGTGGGGGCCAATAAAGTACCAAGCCCCCATGGTGCCCATTGGGCATGTGTCTCCATTTATACTCTTGAATACAAAGAACAACCAAGTAAACTAAATGAAACAAACTTAAGGGGACAATTAAATCCCTTAAAGGGATACTGCAGAAAAGAAGCAGAATCTCAAAGGAAACTTATAACATCAAACCAAAATGTGATTAAAGGGGGTCAGTAAAACACCCCTTTCCTCTGGTGTCCGTCGTTGAGTATAATTAATTAAACTAAATGAAACACGCTAAGGGACAAAACGAGAGACCAGCCCCTAAAAGGGATACTGCAGCAAATAAAAGCAAATGGCAATGTAAACTTAAAAGCATTAAATCAAAATGTGATTGAAGGGGTTGATAAAGCACCCCATGGAAGGCCTCGATGGTGCTGCCAGATGCCACGTGGTCCCTCTCCAGGGACACCCAGCCGCGAATGTAGCCGTGGTAGATGGGCCTGTCTTCCATTTATACGTGGACCAATAACTAATGTAATTCTTATTGAACCTTTCTGATGCAATTGTCAGTGAACAAAGTGATTGACATTGGACTTTAACAATGTAATTAATAAGACATTGACAGGGGAGATGGGAGCCAGCAGGAATGCTGGAGGCCTTGTGACATTAAACCTCGGCCCCATCTACCTCCTCAGATCCACTGTATAAGACTCCTGCTATATCTAAAGAAAAAAGTAAGAGACTTCTCACCAGCACTTTGAACAATATTTATCCATCAATCAACATCACAAAAACAGATTATCAGGCATTTTATATTGCTGTTTGTGGGAGCTTACTGTGCATAAATTGACTGCAGTGGTTCTTGTAATAGTGACTAGTCAATAGTATTCTATTGGCTGTAAAGTGCTATGAAACTTTGAAGTCATGAATGATACCATATAAATGCACGGTTCTTTCCCACCTGTCTCCTGATCGCCACAGAAATCGTGCTCTAATTCTGGAGCTGTGAAATACTTAATGGGCAGCAATAGAATGCTGGAAATAGAATTGGAAGCACAAAAGAAATCCCAAGGTGCTGCAGAAGGACAGTGGGTCAAACATTATCTGATGGAGAAAGGTGAGTTCATGTTTCAGGTTTGGATGCAGCATCAAAGCTATCAGCTCTCTGCTCTTTTGGACAGGGGCTATAAAGAACATGCCTTCCCAGAGGATCCGAGTTCCTCAAGGTAACATACACAGCATTTCAGCTCTGTATCAATCGAGCAAAGGGTGTATTTGGACAGGCTGGCCGAAGCTCTGCCAATTCACCCACAATAATCTCAACGTTCTGCCTAACAACTTTGACTTTAACCAAACTTCTTGGTGTTCCTAGTAAAACAAATCAATGCCTTTAAACAACTATCCGAGAGTAGCAGTACCAGGAAAAACAAGCAACAGCTGTTTGCCCGCGAGCTGCTTCAGTCTCCACTGAACAGGCTCTGAACTACTGTTCTCCTGGGCAGTAATCCTTTTCCTGGGTAATACCCTCTCCTAGTCTGTGCCAGTTTTGCATTTGAGCCCGGCTGCCTATTATTATTTTTTTGTCTTGTCTGTCCTCCTCCCTCCTTCCCCCTTCCTCCTTCAAGAACATAGACAATCACCAGCTCAGATGAAAACCAGAATACAGGAGTCATGAGGAGAGTTAACCAAGTCTGTATTACTTGGAATTCATTAGAACAAGGGGCTATTTCAGTCTGCATGGTATTAAGGAGAACAGAAAGTATAGAAGAAGAGAATGTGCTTCTGCTGATGGGAGAGTCCAGAACGAGCAGGCACGGCCTAAAATTTAGAGCCAGACCTTTTGGGAGTGAAGCAGGAAACACTTGGTGCACATAGAGTGTGGCAGAAGGGATTCACAAAATTCCACAGTGCCATTGCTAGGTCAGTTGTTAATTTTAGCTCTGAAATTGATCGTTTTTATTAGCCAACGGTACTGGATAAAGGTGGTTAAATGGGGTTTGGTCACAGATCAGACATATTCCACTTTATAATGGAACGGACTTGAGGAGAGCAGCTGTGTCCTTCGAGCACCGTTAAACAGACGTGGATGAGGGAGGCTGTTCAATCCATCTTAATTCTATGAAGAGCCTCTATTCTCTTGATTGAACCACTAACCCAGCCAGGAGCCCAGTCCAAATGTTGATTATTCCTGACTCTCATCCGTTTTAGCTTTTCCATTGCAGGAGGTATTTTGACGATGGAAAAAGGGGGAGGGGAGGGTTCGATCATTGAATCCTGACACCAGGTTGTCTACTTCCAGCTTTATCAGAGGCAGCAAGGTAGGCGGTGGCTAGCCCCTTCCACTCAAAGTGGCTTTGTCATTCAAAATATTATAATGAGGCTATGAGCTAAAATCACCTCTGGCAGTTTTACACTAGTATTGAGTAATACAGAAATACGGGTGCTATAGGTACAGATCCAAGGCTGGGAATTCTGCGGCGAGTATCTCTCCTCCTTACTTAAAGGCTGTCCACCATCTACAAGGCACAAGTCAGGAATGTGATGGGAGGCAGAGGTGGTCATAGATAGAAGCTTCAGGGATGTAGTTACTCCGAAGAATAAAGATAGATGGGTGACGGTGAGAGGGGCTGGGAGGAAGCAGTCAGTACAGGGATCCCCTGTGGTCGTTCCCCTTAGTAACAAGTATACCACTTTGGATACTGTTGGGAGGACAACTTAGCAGGGGTAAGCCATGGGGTCCAGGTCTCTGGCACAGAGTCTGTCCCTGTTGCTCAGAAGGGAAGGGGGGAGGGTAGAGCATTAGTCATTGGAGACTCCATAGTTAGGGGGATAGATAGGAGATTCTGTGGGAACGAGGGACTCACGGTTGGTATGTTGCCTCCCAGGTGCCAGGGTCCGTGATGTCTCTGTCATGATATTCACATTAACATATCATGGTGCAATCACACACACACACTGATGGACAGGTAGTTGGACCAACCAACACACCCACAACATCGCAGCCAATCACCAGTGGGAGCACACGCACTATAAAATAGGGAACACCACAGTTCCTGCTCATTCTACCAGGAGATAGCTCAGAGCACAGAGCTCACAGCGTGCCACTCAGACATACACCATGTGCTGAGTGCCTCACAAAGATAGTACAAAGGCTGGGTCCACAGGTTAACTGGTGAAGTACGAACCACAGCCAGAAGTTAATAGTAATTATTGTACAGAAGAATAAAACAGAGTTCTACTATCCACAACCGTGTTGGTTTGTTTGTGTATCGGAACACCCAACACGACATGATACCAGGTCTGGAAACTCGCCAGCGACTGTGAGACCTACCTGCACCTCTTCAGAAACCTGCCATCCTGCACCATGGATACCATCAGCCCGCCACAGCCGCTCCGGATCGCTGTAAATCTTGGCGTCAACTGGAAGCTGTTTAAACAGCGCTTCCAACTCTACCTCGAAGCCACAGACCGGGAGAATGCATCGGACACCAGGAAGATCGCCCTCCTCCTCTCCACGGTGGGGCAACACGCCATCCACATCTACAACTCCCTGGCATTCATGGAAGGCGAGTACAAGACGAAATACAAGACAGTCCTTCTAAAATTTGAGGAACACTTCAGCGTGGAAGTTAATGAGAGCTTCGAGAGGTACCTCTTCCAGCAGGGCCTGCAGGGTAAGGATGAGCCTTTTCAATCTTTTTTGACACACCTCCGTATCCTCGCGCAGTCTTGCGGCTATGAGGCCACCTCTGACTCCATGATTTGGGATCAGATACGTTTTGGGGTCACCTCGGACACCCTACGCCAACAGCTCCTCAAAATAAAGCACCTCCCCCTAGCCACCGCCATCGAGACCAGCGGCCTCCACGAAAACGTGACCGGCCGGTACTCCCAAATCCAGGCGGCCGAATCGACACGGCAGGGGTCCTATGAGGCTGAGCGGGTCCAGTCGATCGAGTTCCTTCCGGCCCGCGGCCCGGACAAGGGCGGACATTTTGCGTGCTTTCCGAGGCCTCCCGCGCTTGTACGCGCCAAAAGGGGACGTCGACGCAGAGGGACGGGATGCGCAGGCGCGCTCTACGCAGGACGGCACCGCGCATGCGCGGCGGCGCAACGAACGCCATGACATCACGACATATAGATTACATAGAACATACAGTGCAGAAGGAGGCCATTCGGCCCATCGAGTCTGCACCGACCCACATTAATCCCTCACTTCCACCTTATCCCCGCAACCCAATAACCCCTCCCAACCTTTATGGACACTACGGGTAATTTAGCATGGCCAATCCACCTAACCTGCACGTCTTTGGACTGTGGGAGGAAACCGGAGCACCCGGAGGAAACCCACGCGGACACGGGGAGAACATGCAAACTCCGCACAGACAGTGACCCAGCGGGGAATCGAACCTGGGACCCTGGCGCTGTGAAGCCACAGTGATAATCACTTGTGCTACCGTGCTGCCCAATTGTGCGGCAATTGGTATGTTGCCTCCCAGGTGCCAGGGTCCGTGATGTCTCTGTCATGATATTCACATTAACATATCATGGTGCAATCACACACACACACTGATGGACAGGTAGTTGCGACGTGCGGCAATTGTGGATCCGCACACTTAAAGCGGCAATGTCCGGCCAAAGCGTGACAATGCCTCCGCTGTGGCAGGATGGGCCACTGTGCTGCCTGCTGTCGAGCAGCTCAACCTGCCAACTCTCCGCAATTCCGCCAGCCTCGCAGGGACATGCGGGCCATTCAGCCCCCATACACTGAGTCATACCCTGACGACATGCAGACTGGGGATACCAACGACCGGGAACCCTTCCGCGTTGCGGTAATAAACAAGAACCGGATGACCCCAAGTCGGACCCACCAGCCGATGCCAGTGCACAGCATTGCTCCGGGCGATGAATGGTGTGCCACCCTAACGGTCAACCGATCACCAATCACGTTCCGCTTGGACACTGGTGCCTCCGCCAATCTCCTTGCATGGTCACCTTCCACACCTTGAAGGTCAAACCACCGATTCTGCTATCCCACTGTCAGCTGGTGGATTATAACGGAAACGTTATCCCGGCCATGGGGTCCTGCCAGCTCGAGGTGACACACAATTCACATACAGCCACACTGTCTTTTGAGATAGTTGGATCCTCGAAGGACTCTCTGTTAGACGCACAGGCGTGCAAGATCCTCCACCTCGTTCAGGGGGTACACACTGTGTCTTCAGAAGGCACGTCCGATTTCCCGGATGCAAACTTTAGGGCGCATCTCCACTCACTCCTCACCCACAACCAGGAGGTTTTCGAGGGCATGGGCACACTGCCCTACACATACAGAATACGGCACCCCGGTCATTCAAGCACCTCGTAGTCGTAGAGTCCCAGCACCACTCCAGGACCGCCTCAAGCAGCAGCTGCAGGACATGCAGGACCAAGGAGTGCTTTCCCGGGTCACGGAGCCAACGCCATGTGTCAGCTCCATGGTGTGCGTAAAGAAGCCCTCCGGCGAGCTCCGGATCTTCATCGACCCAAAAGACCTGAACAACAACATCATGAGGGAACACTAACCCATAACCAAACGGGACGAAATCACGAGCGAAATGGCCTGGGCAAAAATATTCACCAAGCTTGATGCCACTAAGGGTTTTTGGCAGATTTAACTGGATCAGTCCAGCAGGAAGCTGTGCACTTTCAACACTCCCTTTGGCAGATACTGCTACAATAGGATGCCGTTTGGCATCATCTCGGCATCCGAGGTGTTCCATTGCATCATGGAACAGATGATGGAGGGCATCGAAGGGGTACGCGTCTATGTTGACAACGTTATCTTCTGGTCCACCACACCACAGGAGCACATCAGTCGTCTCCAGCGTGTCTTTGCACAGATACGAGATCAAGGCCTGCGCCTCAACCGAGCCAAGTGCTCTTTTGGCCAGACTGAGCTAAAGTTTCTGGGGGACCACATATCCCGGTCAGGGGTGCGGCCGGATGCCGACAAAGTGGCAGCCATCGTAGCCATGCAGCAGCCGGCAGACAAGAAGGCAGTGTTACGCTTTCTCGGGATGGTCAACTTCCTGGGGAAGTTTATTCCCAACCTTGCCTCGCACACAACGGCTCTTCGCCACCTGGTTAGGAAGACAACGGAATTCCAGTGGCTGCCCGCACACCAGAAGGAATGGGAGGAGCTCAAGATCAAACTTACCACCGCCCCGGTATTGCCGTTCTTCGACGTCACTCGGGACACAAAGATCTCGACTGATGCCAGCCAGACCGGCATTGGGGCGGTACTCCTGCAAGGGGACGACACTGCATCATGGGCCCCGGTCGCCTATGCCTCGCGGGCCATGACCCCAACAGACCAGCGCTATGCGCAGATTGAAAAGGAGTGCCTGGGTTTGTTAACTGGCATCGACAAATTCCACGATTGTGTATATGGTCTTCCGCAGTTCACAGTGGAGACCGACCATCGCCCCCTGGTCGGCATCATTCAGAAGGACCTCAACGATATGACCCCTCGCCTCCAGCGCATTCTGCTCAAGCTCCGGAGGTATGACTTCCAACTTGTCTACACCCCGGGAAAGGACCTCATCATCGCGGATGTTCTGTCCAGGGCAGTGCACACACTGCCCGAATCGGAGGGGTTCGTTTGTCAGGTCGATGCACAAGTAGCCTTCACATCAGCCAATCTGCCGGCTACTGACGCACGTCTGGCCCACATTCGCCGTGAGACTGTGGCTGACCCCCTTCTACAGCGTGTAATGCGCCACATGACGGAAGGGTGGCTCAAGGGGCAGTATCTACAATTCTACAATATCCGCGACGACTTGGCCGTCATTGCTGGTGTTCTCCTAAAGCTGGACCAGATTGTGATTCCACACAGCATGCACAGGTTGGTCCTCGAACAATTACACAAAGACCATCTCGGGGTTGAGAAGTGTAGGCGGAGGGCCCGAGAAGCTGTATACTGGCCGGGCATCAGCGACGACATCGCCAACATGGTGCTCAACTGCCCCACCTGCCAAAGGTTTCAGCCGGCGCAACCCCCTGAGACGCTTCAGCCCCACGAGTTGGTGACGTCCCCCTGGGCGGAGGTGGGTGTGGACCTCTTTCATGCGCTCGTCAGGGACTACATCATTATAATTGACTATTTTTCTAATTATCCGGAGGTCATACGCCTGCACGACATGAAATCATCAGCTGTCATCCGGGCATGCAATGAAACCTTCGCTCGCCATGGAATTCCGCTCACCGTCATGTCTGACAACGGGCCCTGTTTTGCGAGCCAAGAATGGTCTTCTTTTGTCGCTTCCTACAACTTCACACACGTAATGTCCAGCCCTTTGCATCCCCAGTCGAATGGCAAGGCGGAAAAGGGCGTCCATATCGTGAAGCGGCTCCTCTGCAAGGCTGCTGATGCCGGATCTGACTTCTGTTTAGCCCTGCTGGCCTATCGCTTGGCCCCACTGTCCACGGGCCTCTCGCCAGCCCAGCTGTTGATGAGTGGCACCCTCAGGACCGCTGTGCTGTCCATTCATGTTTCTGAACTCGACCATGCTCCAGTACTGAAAAGGATGCAACAGCAGCGTGCTCAGCAGAAGGTGGCACATGACGCTCGGGCAACTGATCTTCCTGCCCTGGTGCCTGGAGACAACGTCCGCATACACCTACCGGAGGGTGGCTGGTCGGCAACCGCCGAGGTTCTCCGCCGTGTTGCTCCCTGCTCGTTCCTAGTTCGCATGCCTGATGGCTCCATTCGCCGGCGTAATCGGCGGGCCCTTCAGCTGCTTCCGCGCTCGCTACGAGATCATGCACCGGTGCCACGCTCTCTCATTGTCCCTGATGTTGACTTTGTGGAGCTTCCTGCCACTCTGCCTATTCCTCTCTCGCCCGTGGCCAGGCCCATTCCTCAGCGGGTGGATCCTGACCCACCCTTGAGGCAGTCAACCCGAATTCGCCGCCCACCTGATAGACTTGACTTATGAGCCTGTTAGCACATTGGACTCACTGAATTGTTTTACAGTACTGTTAACCTGTTTCTTTCTTGTCGTTCCAGAAGTTCTCTCTTGTCGTTTGCTTATTGCACTTGTTTTGTTAGTGGTACAATCTTGTTGCTCTGTTGCATCTGACACCTTCCTATGTATATAGTTTAGCCTCATGTACACGTTGTAAATATTGCACACACATCCTCAGCCGCACTCAGTACACACCGATATTTATTGCCATGTAGGCACAGATCCTTGTGAAAAGGGGGGATGTCATGATATCCACATTAACATATCATGGTGCAATCACACACACACACTGATGGACAGGTGGTTGGACCAACCAACACACATACAACATCGCAGCCAATCACCAGTGAGGGCACACGCACTATAAAACAGGGAACAACACAGTTCCCGCGGATTCTGGATTCTAACAGGAGATAGCTCAGAGCACAGAGCTCACAGCGTGCCACTCAGACATACACCATGTGCTGAGTGCCTCACAAAGATAGTGCAAAGGCTGGGTCCACAGGTTAGCTGGTGAAGTACGAACCACAGCCAGAAGTTAATAGTAATTATTGTGTAGAACACTAAAACAGAGTTGTACCATCTACAACCGTGTTGGTTCGTTTGTGTATTGGAACACCTAACACGACAGTCTCGGATCGTGTTTTTGGGATCCTTAAGGGGAAGGGGGAGGGGGAGCAGCTCCAAGTCATGGTCCACATAGGTACCAACGACATGGGTAGGAAAAGGGATAGGGACATAAGGCAGGGACGATAGCGAGACGAGGAATAGGGCGAGAGAGGAGTTGAAGACGTGGCTATAGGGATGGTGCAGGAGGGAGGGTTTCAGATTTCTGGATAATGGGGGCCCATTCTGGGGTCGGTGTGACCTCTACAAACGGGATGGTCTACACCTGGACCAGAGGGGTACCAATATCCTGGGGGGGAAATTTTCTAATGCTCTTCGGGAGGGTTTAAACTAGTTCAGCAGGGGCTTGGGAACCTGAATTGTAGCTCCAGTATACAGGAGGTTGAGAGTAGTGAGGTCATGAGTAAGGTTTCAAAGATGCAGGAGTGTACTGGCAGGCAGGAAGGTGGTTTAAAGCGTGTCTTCTTCAATGCCAGGAGCATCCGGAATAAGGTGGGTGAACTTGCGGCATGGGTTGGTACATGTGACTTCGATGTTGTGGCCATTTCGGAGACATGGATAGAGCAGGGACAGGAATGGTTGTTGCAGGTGCCTGGGTTTAGATATTTCAGTAAGTGCAGGGAAGTTGGTAAAAGAGGGGGAGGGGTGGCATTGTTAGTCAAGGACAGTATTACGGTGGCACAAAGGACATTTGATGAGGACTCATCTACTGAGTTAGTATGGGCTGAGGTTAGAAACAGGAAAGCAGAGGTCACCCTGTTAGGGGTTTTCTATAGGCCTCCGAAAAGTTCCAGAGATGTAGAGGAAAGGTTTGCAAAGTTGATTCTGGATAGGAGCGAAAGCAACAGGATAGTTGTTATGGGGGACTTTAACCTTCCAAATATTGACTGGAAACGCGATAGTTTGAGTACTTTAGATTTGTCCGTTTTTGTCCAATGTGTGCAGGAGGGTTTCCTGACACAGTATGTAGATAGGCCAACGAGAGGCGAGACCATATTGGATTTGGTACTGGGTAATGAAGCAGGACAGGTGTTAGATTTGGAGGTAGGTGAGCACTTTGGTGATAGTGACCACAATTCGATTACGTTTACTTTAGCGATGGAAAGGGATAGGTATGTACTGCAGGGCAAGAGTTATATCGGGGGAAAGGCAATTATGATGCAATGAGGCAAGACATCGGATGGAGAGGAAAACTGCAGGGGATGGGCCCAACGGAAATGTGGAGCTTGTTCAAGGAACAGCTACTGCGTGTCCTTGATAAGTATGCACCTGTCAGGCAGGGAGGAAGTGGTCGAGCAAGGGAACCGTGGTTTACTAAAGCAGTCAAAACACTTGTTAAGAGGAAGAAGGAGGCTTATGTAAAGATGAGACATGAAGGTTCAGTTCGGGCACTCAAGAGCTACAAGTTAGCTAGTCAGGACCTAAAGAGAGAGCTAAGAAGAGCCAGGAGGGGACATGAGAAGTCTTTGGCAGGTAGGTTCAAGGATAACCCTAAAGCTTTTTCTAGATAGGTCAGAAATAAACTAATGTCTAGGGTAAGAGTAGGGCCAGTCAAGGACAGTAGCGGGAAGTTGTACTTGGAGTCCGAGGAGATAGGAGAGGTGCTAAATGAATATTTTTCATCAGTATTCACACAGGAATGTTGTCGAGGAGAATACTGAGATTCAGGCTACTAGAAGGGCTTGAGGTTCACAAGGAGGAGGTGTTAGCAATTCTGGAAAGTGTGAAAATAGTTAAGTCCCCGGGGCCGGGTGGGATTTATCCAAGGATTCTCTGGGAAGCTAGGGAGGAGATTGCTGAGCCTTTGGCTTTGATCTTTAAGTCAACTTTGTCTACAGAAATAGTGCTAGAAAACTGGAGGATAGCAAATGTTGTCCCCTTGTTCAAGAAGGGGAGTAGAGACAACCCCGGTAACTAAAGACTAGTGAGCCTTACTTGTTGTGGGCAAAATCTTGGAAAAGTTTCTAAGAGGTAGGATGTATAATCATCTGGAAAGGAATAATTTGATTCGAGATAGTCAACGCGGTTTTGTGAAGGGTAGATCGTGCCTCACAAACCTTTATTGAGTTTTTTGAGAAGGTGACCAAACAGGTGGATGAGGGTAAAGCAGTTGATGTGGTGTATATGGATTTCAGTAAAGTGTTTGATAAGGTTCCCCACGGTAGGCTACTGCAGAAAATACGGAGGCATGGGATTCAGGGTGATTTAGCAGTTTGGATCAGAAATTGACTAGCTGGAAGAAGACAAAGGGTGGTGGTTGATGGGAAATGTTCAGACTGGAGTCCAGTTACTAGTGGTGTACCACAAGGATCTGTTTTGGGGCCACTGCTGTTTGTCATTTTTATAAATGACCTGGAGGAGGGCGTAGAAGGATGGGTGAGTAAATTTGCAGATGACACTAAAGTCGGTGGAGTTGTGGACAGTGCGGAAGGATGTTACAAGTTACAGAGGGACATAGATAAGCTGCAGTGCTGGGCTGAGAGGTGGCAAATGGAGTTTAATGCAGAAAAGTGTGAGGCGATTCATTTTGGAAGGAATAACAGTAAGACAGAGTACTGGGCTAATGGTAAGATTCTTGGCAGTGTGGATGAGCAGAGAGATCTCGGTGTCCATGTCCATAGATCCCTGAAAGTTGCCACCCAGGTTGAGAGGATTGTTAAGAAGGCGTACGGTGTGTTAGCTTTTATTGGTAGAAGGATTGAGTTTCGGAGCCATGAGATCATGTTGCAGCTGTACAAAACTCTGGTGCGGCCGCATTTGGAGTGTTGCATGCAATTCTGGTCGCCGCATTATAGGAAGGATGTGGAAGCATTTGAAAGGGTGCAGAGGAGATTTACCAGAATGTTGGCTGGTATGGAGCTAAGATCTCATGAGGAAAGGCTGAGGGACTTGAGGCTGTTTTCGTTAGAGAGAAGAAGGATAAGATGTGACTTAATTGAGGCATACAAGATGATCAGAGGATTGGATAGGGTGGACAGTGAGAGCCTTCTTCCTCGGATGGTGATGTCTAGCACGAGGGGACATAGCTTTAAATTGAGGGGAGATAGATATAGGACAGATGTTAGAGGTAGGTTCTTCGCTCAGAGAGTAGTAAGGGCGTGGAATGCCCTGCCTGCAACAGTAGTGGACTCGCCAACACTAAGGGCATTCAAATGGTCATTGGATAGACATATGGACGATAAGGGAATAGTGTAGATGGGCTTTAGAGTGGCTTCACATGTCGGCGCAACATTGAGGGCCGAAGGGCCTGTACTGCGCTGTAATGTTCTATGTTCCATACTTGCCTTGATGAGTGCAGCTCCAACAAGAAACTTGACACCATCCAGGACAAAGCAGCCCACTTGATTGACAGCCTGCCACCATATTTTAAAGATTCCCAATGGCTGCAGTGCAGACCACCTCCAGCCAAATCTCCTTCAACAGCACCTTTCAAACCCATGACCTCTCCCACCCAGGAAGGCAACACCAGCTGACGCACGGGAACACCACCAAGTTCCCCTCCAAACCACACAGCATCCTGACTTGGAAATATATCGCTGCTCCTTCACTGACACTGGAGTCCAGGAGCTCTATCCCTAACAGCACTGTGGGGGTACCTACACCACATCAACTTATCACAGTAAAAGTTGCTACATAAATATAACATCCCAAATTGATTCATCGGTGCATAAAATATATCAGTGAGTCGGATAAGGACCAAAAAATTGATCAAAGAGGTAGGAGTTAAGGAGTGCCTTAAAAGGAACGCGGAGAGGCCGACAATTATAGGGAGGGAATTCCAGAGCTTAGGGCCTAGGCTGCTGAAGTCAGTGTCACCAATGGTGGAGTGATTAATATCGGGCATCCTCAAGGCATCAAGAGTTAGAAGAGCACAGATATCTTTCAGAGTTGCATGGCTGTAAAAGTTTACATAGATTGACAGGGGGAGATTATGGAGGGACTTAGAATATAGAACATAGAACATTACAGCGCAGTACAGGCCCTTCGGCCCTCGATGTTGCGCCGACCTGTGAAACCACTCTAAAGCCCATCTACACTATTCCCTTATCGTCCATATGTCTATCCAATGGAAACAAGATGGGCAGCAAGTGGCACAGTGGTTAACACTGCTGCCTCACAGCACCAAGTTCGATTTCAGCCTTGCGCGACAGTCTGTGTGGAGTTTACACATTCTCCCCATGCCTGCGTGGGCTTCTTCTGGGTGCTCCAGTTTCCTCCCACAGTCCAAAGATGTGCAGGTTAGGTGGGGTTACAGGGATAGGGCAAGGGAGTGATCGTAGGTTGGGTGCTCTTTCGGAGGGTTAATGCAGATACGACGGGCCAAATGGCCTCCTTCTGCACGGTAGAGTTCCATGGACATTTAAAATCAAGAGCGGATTTTGAACAAACAAAAAAAAAAATCACTCTTGACCAGAACAATGGAGTTCCATGTGCAGTCGACCATAGGGGGAATGGGGCTTGGTACAAGTTAGGACACGGAAATAGGTGGTCTTAGTGATGTGGAATATGGTTGAAAGCTCTGCTCGGGGCACAAGGTCGCAAACAGACTTTAGTCTCAGTGTTACCAGGGAGAGGGATGGAATTGGTAGCTAGGGAATGGAGTTTGGTGGGGGTGGGTGGGGAACTAAAGACATTGGCTTCAGTATTCCCAATATTTAATTGGATGGAATTTTTTCTCATCCAGTGCTGGATGATGCATCAGCAGTCTGATAATTTAGCACGTAATGATCAGAATCGAGATACCCAAGTCCATCCAGGGACCAATAATGTTTTGTTTGAAGTAGGCAAAATTTGAGATCCAAGCTCCGAGAATAAGACCACAAGAAACCACGGATTTTGAACAAACAAAAATAAACTTTCCTGGACCAGCTCAGGTAAAACAATTTATAATGGGTGGAACTACTACCACCGCCGCGGCCCCCCCGCCCCCCCCCCCCCCCCCAAATAAAAAAATCTTGAGTGTTATTCCCAGCGGGGAAACCAGTGAGATTCCCTCTGGGTGGTTTGGGGCAAATCACCGAGGCTTAGAAATGTTTTTTTTAGCGGGAACCTAAACAACACCAGAAAGACTGGAACCCCAATCGCAAAGTTAAATTGATGGTTGCCCCCACCCCCAATGGTCATCGTGACCCCCAGCAGCATGGACAACACGCACCCCTCCCCCGTTACTAAATTCATGACTCACCCGCCGCGCCGCCACACCACGCAGGTGTAGGATGATGCTTCCCGCTCCTCCCCTATCCACCCTCGCTGGCATTGGCCCCACACCAGCACATTGCTATTTGTCGCTGAAGGCCAGCCCACCCCCTCCTTTTAAGCCCCCTCTCCCTTTTAAGGCTCGGGGGCACTGCCTTTCAATGCCCTGGACCACCCAGAGCTCCAATAGGCTCCTGGCCCCCCTATATAGTTATCACATCTGGTTTTCATTAATGGAGACCAGTAGTGATTCCCATCGACAGGGGTCTTGCATTATGCCAGGTGAGGCAGCAAATCCCGGGAGCTTAGTGACTCCAGCTAAAACCTCAAAATGCACATGTAGATGAGTTTAAATATGTGAGCCTGGTTCATGCCCAGTGAGGGCTTAAACCAGATTGCGTTCGGTGCATCAGGCCAGGATCATCGCGCTCTGTTCGGCATCCAGAGTGAGCCCCATTTAGGGGCTCTCCTGCTATTCTCTGAGAATCACCCGCGATATCTATGTTCTATGTCTGAGTAAATATGAAGTATCTGTGAATTAATAGGCAAACTATTGTCAAAACACCACATACTGCTAAATGGCAAATGTGACCAAGAAGGGAGTCCATGGATTTCTTGACAGCCAACCCAGATGTCAGTAACACCTGAATCAACTAATCTTGTTGAAACTCTTGGCGGGATTGTTTGGTCCTGCCACGGTGGGTTCCCATGTGGTGGACACAGCGAGCTAGCCAAAAGTCTATTGACTTTCGTGGAACAGGAAGATCCCGCTGGTGGGTGGGGCTATCTCTCGCTCTCTCTATCTCGCTCTCTCATGAGGGAAGTCGTCACCTTCAAAGATCTCACCTTGGAATTCTCTCAAAGTTACTCTAACTCGGATGGCATTTCCAACAGCCCACTTCACAGAATTTCAGTCTTGCCTCGTTTCCTAAAATTCTATTCCCCTGGATTTCCAAGTCTTCACTGAAGCACCGTCTTCCAAGTACAACTTCAGCTTCTCTGGATGCACTGAGCACGACATTACTGTTCCAAATGGGTAACTTCACCCTAATAGCTCACAGCACCCTTCTTGGATCTTCTGGACTTCTCGCTGTCCACTTCTTGGGACACAATGTTTTCAGTGGGGTTCTACTCCCAGTCACATGACCTGGAGTTTTGTGCCAATTGCCTTCCTGCACAGGTGTGCTGGGCCCAAAGAACTCAAAATGCCAAATTGTGCATGTGCAGCCTGCTCGCAGTCTGCACATGGAGGAAGGTCTAAGGTCTGTCAGTCCTTGGTTCCTGATCTCTGCTCTCACCTCCAAGGCAAGTCTAACTTTCGTAACAGTGGAGAAGTCAAGAGAGGTGTAGAGCTGGGTGTCATCAGCACACACATAAAAACTGATTCTGTTCTTTCGGACCATTTCTCCAAGGAGCAGCAATTAGATGAGAAACCAGAGGGGACATCAGAGGTAATGGTGCAGGAGCAGCACGTGAAGCTATTGGACCTCATTCTCTGGCTCCAATAGGGTAGATAAGAATGGAACCAGGTTAGAGCAGTCCTACCCCACTGGACTGTCGTCCAAAGAGACATTGGAGGAGTTTGCTGTGGTCAACCATGTCAAAGGCTGCAGACAGGAGGAGGAAAAGTTTACCTTTCTCACAGTCACATAGGTTGTAACTTGTGACTTACATGGAGTTCTGGTAAAGATGGATAAATTTTGGGCGACAACATGTTTAAGGGCTTTGGAATGGGAAGGGAGTTTGGAAATGGGGACAGTCATTAGCAGGAATGGTAGGGGGGGGGGGTCGAATGTTTTTTTCTTTTGAGAAGAGGATTATAGCAGATTTGAAAGAGGGGACCATTTACAATATTGGCTAACTAGGGACCAGGAAAGGTATTTGGATGGTCAGTTACTTTAGTAGGAATAGGGTCAAGAAAATAAGTGGCGGGTTTGTGAGCAAGAGGAGAAGGATGAGGGAGATGGGAGAAAAACTAGAGAGAAATGCGGATTCCGAGCTGGGCCCAGAAAAAGGAGAGATGTAGCAGTAACAACTGATCGGATTGGCTCCACCTGGAGCAAGGTGTTTCAAGAGCTTCTCTCTTGGAGATGACATGAGAGAAAGGTTTAAGTAGCTTGTTTCCAGTAGAGGAAAGAAGTCAATGGATAATGTTGTATTCCAGGATATTTCTGTGCCTTAACAGACACAAACAGGACTAAATAGTCTAGTCTAGCCAGATCTGGCAGTGGTCTGAACCAGTTGTCCACAATATTCATTGAAGACTGAGTCTTTCGCGGGCCGTGGTAGAGGAATGACCAGGGTGAGGTGGGAGTAATAGCTTTATTGGGGGCTAGGATATCAACGGGGGAGGTGAGGTGCAGTTCAGACAAATCAGTAGCTACAGAAATGTTGTGGTCACCGTAAGGCCAAAGACCTTGGGATTTTGAAAGTGTAGTTGTTCATGAACAAGGGTTGCTTTATCCAGGGACAGGTACAGAAGGAGAAAGGGTTGGAGTGTGAAAGGGGGAATGTGGGTGGTCAGTGATGCAAGCACCTGATAAGAGAGGGCCTTGGCTGTAATTCGATACAATGGGACTAACGTGATTATGTGAGATGGAAAGGTCCGGGTTGTGGCGCAGGAGCTCACAGAGAGGGAGGGAGGGATTCGGGGAGGGTCAGAGAGCAGTGAACCCGAGAGGCGAGAGACCCTGCTGAGTTGAGATGGAGGCTGAAATCAACTGTGGGTGAGACTGATTGAGGAAAGCAGTGAAGATATCTGCAGTGGGAAAACATTCATCGGGAGAGAAGGAGAATTTTGGATGAGATGTGAGGGGACTAGGTGAGAAGTTCAAAAGGAAGAGAGCATGTCAGATGAATGGGGCCACATACAGAGGGGAAAGCTATGGCTCAGGGAGATGATTAACCACCACCTTCTCGGGGGAGAAGGGTAGTTGGGGATGGGCAAAATATGCTGGCCCTTGCCTGTGACATTCATATCAAATGAAGTTTGTTTGAAATTTTAAGTCCATGTTCTAGATTTCTAAATGATTTAATTGCATTTTTCTGTTGCATAATTACAGAAATGAACCATTATCTGCAGCGGTAACATTTGGTTAACTGACACTCGTCCATACTGCGTGTAAGGACCCTCAGGCAAGGTAAGGTAAAGCCCCCATAGTCCCTGATGACCATTGGCTGCTTTCCCCTTTGAGGGAAAGAGCTGACTGGTGGTGATTTAACCTGAGGATCAGGCGAGGGGCAAGGTTGAGAAAGTTGGGCCTTCATGAATAACCTCAAGTGCACAAGTTGGATAAGCACAAGTCCAAAGCTTGGATGTCTGCGATAAATGGGCTTTTGGCACCCCCTAGAGATCGATACTGGTACTGGGTCAACAAAACCTCCGAAATGGAGCTGTGCACAGATTAGGAGAATGAGCTGTTAATCGGTTACTTTCTTTCAGGTATAGCTGAGATTATTTGGAAGTAATTCCCTTGTACTGATGTCTTTCCCATGTGTCGGGCCATTATTTACTGCTTTCAGTGCAGGTTATACTTCCTCTGCTGAGTGCAATAGTTTTAGGAAATTATTCTTTTGTGACAGACGGATCATGGGAATGTCTGCCGGATACAACAGATGCCATTACACAGTTTATTTTTGTTTTCTTTTTATCATCAATTTGTGATGGAAAATTCCTTGGGGGATTTTGAAATCTTGTTGGCCGTAATAGTGATAGTGCAGTAACCAGCATCCCCCATTCCAGAACTCTCTTTCGACTGAAATTCAACCAGGCTCTTGTTGAATGCTGAAAGCAAAGGGGTGAAGCCAGTCATCTATAGAAGCTGAGGCACTGTGGTGAATGTATAATTACTGATAATTCACCAGTGCACTGTGTTATGTTATTAACCCTGTGGGCTCTACCTATGGGCCATTGTGTGGCTTCACCCACAGGGGATATGTTGGGGCATGTACGGGCTCCGCCCATGGCTCCACCCCCTTTACAGGAAGTCTAAGAGCTGCCGACCTGCGGGGCTGCCTTCAGTGTTGTACCGGTCACAGGCAGGCTCAGTTCTAAGCTGATTGAAACCACGGTTTACTTCTCCACGTGTCTTCGAGTGAATTGATGGTCGCATCAATTTAATCAGCTTAAAATACGACTATGGAATCAGCCCTCAAACCTGACAGACTGGAACTCGATCCACAGGCCATGGAGACGAAATACATTTTTTCACATTGGCTTCGATGCTTCAAGGCCTATCTCGCCGCGTCGTCTACGCCATCCGTCACTGACGAACAGAAGCTGTGCCTCCTCCACGCATGGGTGAGCCATCGCATTTCTGTCCAGCTCGACGAAGCCGCTTCCTATACAGAGGCCCTTGCACTACTCGAACGCCTCTATGTGCGGCCTGTGAACGAGGTATACGCGCGACACGTCTTCACCACTCGTCGCCAGCGCCCCGGGGAGTCGCTAGATGATTACCTACGCAACCTCAAAGCCCTCACGCGCAACTGTAACTACCAGGCCGTTACAGCCACTCAGCACATGGAGCTCGCCGTCTGAGACGTTTACATGGCGGGGGTCCGATCGAACTATGTGAGACAGTGCCTGCTCGAAAAGGGGCCCAGGACCTGGACGACACGGTAAAACTGGCTACCTCTCTGGAGGCCGCTTTTCAGAGCCTTACTGCGTTCCCGGCCGATCACGTGGCCACCCGCCAATCATGGGGGGCTACCCTGCTACTTTTGCGGTCAGTCCCAACACTCCTGACTGCACTGCCCGGCCCGCAACGCAAATTGCAGCACCTGCGGGCGAAAAGGACACTTCGCCAAGGTCTGCCTGGCCAGGTCTAAGAACTCTTAACACACGGACCTGATCCACAGACTCACAGGCCCGCAGACCCCGCAAGGTGGCAGCGTGTCTGCCGACTCCGCCTCTGCATAACATGTGCGATCCATGGGAGCCGCCATTTTGGACGCCATCTTCCTCACCGCCTGCCACGCTCGACCAACGGTGGCCGCCATTTGCTACGCCGCTCGACGCGTACGACCTACACGGACAGCCATCGCGGGGCCGCCCCAGCACCTCGGATCACGCCGCCGGCTACCCACACCTCAGCGCGGTCACCCTGGACCAGTCGCGACCTAAACACCTCCAGAGCTCCATGATGGCTGTCCGGGTTAACGGGTACGAGACACCTTGCCTTTTTGACTTCATTCACCCGGACATGGTAAGACGCTGCTCGCTCCCAATATTCCCGACGCAACAAACCATATCCCTCGCCTCTGGGTTGCACTTGGTGCAAATCCAAGGGTGCACTACTGCAACCCTAGCGATACAGGGCACTGAGTACGCAAACTATATGTGCTCCCAGACCTCTGCGCTCCTCTCCTTTTGGGACTCGACTTCCAGTGCAACCCCAGGAGCCTAACTCTTAAGTTCGGGGGGCCCCTGCCCCCACTCACTATATGTAGCCTCGCGACCCTAAAAATCGCCCCTCCCCCTTCGCAAACCTCACCGCCGATTGCAAGCCAGTAGCCACCAGAAGCAGGCGGTATAGTATGCAGGACAGGACGTTCATTAGGTCCGAGGTCCAGTGTCTCTTGCAGGAGGGGGTCAAAAAGGCCAGCAATAGCCCCTGGAGAACTCAGGTGGTGGTCGTCAAGACCGGGGAAAAGTTCCGGATGGTGGTTGATTACAGCCAGACCATTAACCCGTTTATGCAACTCGATACGTACCCCCTTCCCCGGATTGCAGACATGGTAAATCAGATCGCGCACTACCGCGTGTTCTCCACGGTGGATCTGAAGTCTGCATACCACCAGCTCCCAATCCGCCCGGAGGACCGCCACTACATGGCATTTGAGGCAGACGGCCGCCTTTTCCATTTCCTCCGGGTCCCCTTTGGCGTCACGAACGGGTTTTCGGTGTTCCAACAAGCGATGGACCGAATGGTGGACCAGTACGGGCTGCGGGCCACGTTTCCGTACTTGGACAATGTCACCATCTGCGGCCATGATCAGCAGGACCACGACACCAACCTCCACCGATTTCTCCAAACCGCCCAAAAACTCAACCTCATCTACAACAAGGAGAAATGCGTTTTCTGCACAGCCAGGCTAGCCATCCTCGGCTACGTCGTGGAAAATGGGGTCCTAGGGCCCGACCCTGACCGTATGTGCCCCCTCCTACAACTCCCTCTCCCTCACTGTCCCAAGGCCCTTAAGAGGTGCCTTGGATTTTTCTCGTATTACGCTCAGTGGGTCCCCCAGTATGCGGACAAAGCTCGCCCACTATTTAAGGCCATCCTCTTTCCACTGGCAGCCGAGGCTCGCCAGGTCTTCAACTGCATCAAGGCGGACATCGCCAAAGCTGCAATGCGCACGGTGGACGAGTCCGTCCCCTTCCAGGTGGAGAGCGACGCCTCCGAGGTCACTCTCACCGCCACCCTCAACCAAGCAGGCAGACCGGTAGCGTTTTTTTCACGCACCCTCACACCTCCGAAATTCGATACACCTCGGTCGAAAAAGAAGTCCAAGCCATTGTGGAAGCCGTGCGGCACTGGAGGCACTACCTCGCTGGCAGGAGGTTTACCCTCGTCACCGACCAACGATCGGTTGCCTTCATGTTTGACAATACGCAGCGGGGCAAGATCAAGAATGATAAGATCTTGAGGTGGAGAATCGAACTCTCCATCTATAACTACGATATAATATATCGTCCTGGGAAGCTCAACGAGCCCCCAGATGCCCTGCCCCGCGGCACATGCGCCAGCGCGCAAGATGACCGACTACGGGCTATCCACGATGACCTCTGCCACCCGGGGGTCACCCGGCTCGCCCATTACATTAAGGCCCGCAACCTGCCCTACTCCACCAAGGAGGTCAGGGCCATGACCAGGGACTGCCAAATCGGTGCGGAGTGTAAACCGCACTTCTATCGACCGGAAAAGGCCCACCTGGTAAAGGCATCCCGGCCCATTGAATGCCTCAGCATCGATTTCAAAGGGTCCCTCCCCTCCAATAACCGCAACATGTACTTCCTTAACATCATAGATGAGTTCTCCCGCTTCACGTTTGCCATCCCCTGCCCTGATATGACCACCCCCACTGTCATGAAAGCTCTGCATAGTTTCTTCATCCTGTTTGGTTTCCCCAGTTATGTCCACAGCGACAGGGGCTCGTCGTTCATGAGCGACGAACTGCGTCAGTACCTGCTCAGTAAGGGCATCGCCTCGAGCAGGACTACCAGTTATAACCCCAGGGGAAACGGGCAGGTGGAGAGGGAGAATGCAACAGTCTGGAAGACCGTCCTACTGACCCTGCGGTCCAGGAATCTCCCAGTTTCTCACTGGCAGGAGATCCTCCCCGATGCGCTCTACTCAATTAGGTCCCTCCTTTGCACGGCCACAAACCAGACTCCCCATGACTGTTTGTTTGTTTTCCCTAGGGGAGCTACCTCAGGGGCCTCGCTTCCACCCTGGCTGATGACACCGGGTCCAGTCCTCCTCCGAAAACATGTTCGGAGCCATAAGACCGACCCCCTGGTAGAGAGGGTCGAGCTCCTGCATTCCAACCCACATTATGCGTACGTCGAACACCCCGATGGCCAGTAAGATACCGTCTCCCTCCGGGACCTGGCGCCCGCAGGCTCCAACATCACTCCCACTACTGCATCCCCCACACAGTCCCGTCCAACCTCCCATGTACAGCGCCCCCACCACTATACGCTCCCTCCCACCCGCTGCACCGGTCCACAGGAATGAAGCTCCGGAAGAGCCGCTCCCAGAGTCCACGCCTGTGCCGGCTCCGGACCCACTTCCACAGCCACCCCAAGCGGCTGCAACACCAGTGCTTCAGCGGTCGCAACGTACGATCCGGGCACCGGACCGACTGAATCTATGAGCCCGTCACCCCCGCCGGACTTCATTTTTAAACAGGGGGTGAATGTGGTGAATGTATAATTACTGATAATTCACCAGTGCACTGTGTTATGTTATTAACCCTGTGGGCTCTACCTATGGGCCATTGTGTGACTTCACAGGAAGTATAAGAGCTGCTGGCCTGCAGGGCCACCTTCAGTATTGTACCGGTCACAGGCAGGCTCAGTTCTAAGCTGATTAAAACCACGGTTTACTTCTCCACGTGTCTTCGAGTGAATTGATGGTCGCATCAGGCACTGACTGAAAAAAGTAGTTGGGCTCCACGAGGCTCCTAATGTTGAATCCGTCTGCTCAGGTTCAACACTAAATTTTGACCACACAGTCCCCGATACGAGTGCAATCGAGGAACTACATGAATTGGATCTGAGAAACATGCCCCCTGAGCCTTTGTGTTATCGCAACCGCAAATAGAGCTTTAATTTGCTTCTCCCTTGGTATCATGTCCCGGTCTCGGAAACAGTTCAAGAGACAATATTGCTGTGAGGTTAGTGATTGTGTCCACTGCAGATGCAAAATGTTGCTGCACAATTTTGCAAACTGCCCCCTCCAACTCTTTGACAAACCCACAACAACTGCCTTGTGATATCACCCATGTTTCAGCTCATATGAATCTCCTGCTCTTGTGTGCTATGAACAACGTTGTAATTCTATCTGAAAATGAACTGCATACTGCTTGAAACATCCAATCTCAAATAAAGGCTAAACCATCCAACTAACATGCACATTCATTATGTTACTGGCTACAATGTGATGGTGCGTAGAAACATCCAGACCTGTCAGAGTCTCAGTTTGAGTACTTGGATTCAACATCAAAAATGGTGGTAAACACTTTATCACACAAATTAAAGTTGACTCCAGAATGTCCAGCCAGGTTACGACATTTGGCACAAGAATGATTGGTGTTATGTATTGACTGCGTTGCTGTATATAGCTGATTTATCTCCGAGCGATGTAGAGATGACACTTGTTCTAAACCTATAACTGATATATTTGCAGTACTTAAAAGACCTCCTCAATCACAGGATTTCTATACACCGGCTAATCAGCATAGATTGTACAACCTTTTGTATGATGTCAGTTACTTAAGCTCTCTAATTCCACGTGCAGCTTGAGCAATTAAGCACCGTGAAGAGACTAACATTAATCAAACACAGATCAATCAAATCACTGTGAAGTCTTACAACATCAGGTTAAAGTTCAACAGGTTTATTTCGAATCACTAGCTTTCGGAGCACAGCTTGTTCCTCACCTGAGGAAGGAGCTGTGCTCCGCAAGCTAGTGATTTGATGTTGTAAGACTTCTTACTGTGCTCACCCCAGTCCAACGCCGGCATCTCCACATCATGGCTACAATCAAATCATTGACCATGACAGTGGGATGAAATGGTCACCTTCGGTGCTGCATTGTTCTGTGTTATACCGATTAAGAAAGACTGATCAGTCTGAGGTTCTATTTTGTAGAAAAGAGAAGACTGAGAGGTGGCCTGTTGGAAGTCTTATCCGCCTTATCAAACCATTCAATGATTTTTAAACAGATGTTTCCACTTTTGGAAGTCCAAAACTAGAGGTCATAAATATAAGATTGTCACTAACAAATTGATGCTCGATCAATGACTCCAGAAGCGAGATTGGATGACAATTGAAGGCTTTATTGGACTAGATGTTTCCCCCAGCAGCGCAGGTACAGAATGCAGCTGCTAGGGAGACACAGACTCTTATACTCCGCCTTACTGGGCGGAACCAGCAGGCAGGCTTCACCAATGATCTTCATGTCTCAGGTACCTCCCACACCAATGATCTTACAGCCTTAACCTAGGTACCGTAATACCCCAAATACAGACTACCACACAAATCCAATCAGGCAATCAAGAGAAAATTCTTTACCCAGAGTGGTGAGAATGCGAAACTCGCCACAAGGGGTGTTTGGGGGGATTAGCTGGATGTACAACAGGCTAAGTACATGAGGGTAAAGGAGTAGTAAGTTAGAGGATGGGATGAAGATGAAAGGAGGCTCATATGGATATATAGAGTAGTTGGGCCGATCCTGTTTCTGTCTTGTATGCCCTATGTAAATATGTAAATAGACATGTCCCACGCATAGATAAAATTTTGTTCATGTCCTTTCTGGAAATGTCACTAAAGTGTTTAAATAAATGTAGAAGCATCACTGTTCAGGACTTGACAAGTTTGCTTTTCCCATTTTAAAGCTTGCAAGCTGTGCTCCACGGAGGTTGCGAGACCTTCTGTTGAACCATTTTTCAAAGCAGTAACTACAGGTTTCTGTGTGAGAATGATGAAAATGGTAGGGAATGTTAAATTGTAGAGACACCTGCTGCTTAGTCTCTGATCATTTTCTCAATGGCAGAAATCACTAGCTTATTTCTCACCAGCTGGTTCTGCCACATGCACTGTGGCACATCTCTACAATGATTTACACATCCTACCTTTCAAATCTACTACACACGGTAGAGAGATATTGGCATGGATGACGCAGAATGGGGCGGATTGTACATCAGGACAGAGGCCCTCCGGGTTTAGCTTTGTTGAGGGGCTATATTTGGTACACTCTCCGTCATGTGTACACTTATTTTGAGATAATATTCCTCAATAAACTGGATCAAAATAAACTATGACAGTGAATCGTGCACGTTTTGATTGTTTTGTATTTCAATGATGACTTAGTGGTAGCACTCTCACCTCTGATTCAGAAGCATCAAATCCCACTCCAGAGACATGGGCACATAATCTAGGCTGATACCTCAGTGTAGTACTGAGGGAGAACTGCACTCTTCAGTTATCCGGTGGCCCCACGGTGTGTTTTGCAGTGGTGACCCACCATTGGCAGGCAGCAGGATCTTCTGGTCCCACCGCTGTCCAACAGGTATCCCTGTTGTTCGTTCCTTTCGCTGCCAGGGATCCGGCCAGAGGAGAACGTTGCCTTTGGCAGGACCGGAAGATCTCGCCAGTGGGAACTGCTGGAAAATGTCCGTCACAGTCTCCGCTGAACATTAAGAGATCCTATGAAGAAGGGTAGGAGAGTTCTCCCTGGAGTCCAGACGTAGGTGTCATCAAAACAAAAAATTATCTGGTCATGATCACGCTGCTGTACCTCTGGTCATTATCACGCTGCTGTACCTAGCGGTGCCACAATGTCTACAATACAACAGAGATTATACTTCAAAAGACTTCCCTGGTTACCAGCTCTGCACCCCTGGCACATCCAGTCATGAATGGTGGTGAACAATTATCTATCTAACTGGGGAAGCAGGCTTCACACATTAGCCTCTCCCTGAGATCCCCAACATTCCAGTTTTCAAACCATTCAATTCACTCCACGTGATATTAGGAAGCTGCTGGACAATGCAAAACCTGTGGGCCCTTAAAACATCACAGTTGCAGTGCTAAAGAAGTGTGGCATCAACGAGCACAAGCGATATTGAAGCTGATGGAAATCCAGAGGGAAACCCTTTTTTGCTTCCCCTGTCCCACATCCCATACCACCCCAGCTTAATTAGCTGATGTTATGGCTTTATTGACCAGCTCCCTGTCAGATGGGATGCCTAGGCTGTCGATTGGGATGGAATTTAACCCTGAAAAGTGCGAGGTAATGCACTTTGGAAGGAGTAACAAGACATGGGAGTACTCAATGAATGGCAGGACACTAGGAAGCTCTGCGAAACAGAGAGGTCTTGGGGTGATTATTCACAGATTCCTGAAGGCAGCAGGATGGGTCACTAGAATGGTTAAGAAGGCATATAGGACACTTGCCTTTATAAGTTGTGGCATAGATTATAAGAGCAGGGAGGTTCTGTTGGATCTGTGCAAACTTTGGTGAGGCCATAACTGGGTTACTGTGTGCAGTTCTGGTCATCTCACTATCGGAAGGATGTGATTGTACTGGAGAGGGTGCAGAGGCGATTCACCAGGATGTTGCCTGGGATGGAGCTTTTGTGCTATGAAGTGAGGCTGGCTGGGCTCTGGTTGTTTTCTTTGGAGCAGAGAAACCTGAGGGGGACCTGATTGAGGCGTATAAGATTATGAGGAGTATGGACAGGGTGGATAGGAAACAGCTGTTCCCCTTAGTTGAAGGATCAATACGAGGGTGCATCATTTTAAGGTGAGGGGAAGGAGGGAATTTCAGGTGGTGAGAGCCTGGAATACACTGCCTGTGAGGCTAGTAACCTCACAATCTTTAAAAACTACTTGGATGATACCTGAAATGTCATAACATTCAAGGCTATGGGCCAAGTGCTGACAAGTGGAATTAGTGTAGATTTAGGGTGGGATTCTCTGGCCTGTGAGCCATGTGTTTATCGGTGGCAGGAGGCAGCACGCCATTCGCTGACGGCAAGATTCACAGTTCCCGCCGCTGTCGATAGGAATTCCTGTTGAAGCCACCCCAAGCCACTGGGAATCCTGCAGCCGGGAGTACACTGTCGGCCGGACCAGAGAATCTCACGGCCAGCAAACGGCCAGACAATTCCAGCCTTAGTGTAGTTTTGTCGGTGTAGACCATATAGACTGAAGGGCCTATTCAATACAGTATGACTCTATAACTCAATTGGTGATGCCAGTAACACAGTTAAAACTCCACAGTGTATGGGATGTGTAAAATTGCACGTACCACATTACTTTCTCGCCAAACCACCAACTCCAGATCAAGTTTGTAAAATTTACCCCTTAAAATGTGCAGAAGTCAGCTAGTCCAAAGGGAATGTACCGTGGTGTGCTTAAGGATGGAAGGATGTAAATTACTGAGGCATTGGCCACAATCTTCCCAGTCATCTTCGACACAGAGATGAGGCCAGGGGAATGGAAGATTGCAAATGTTACACCCTTATTTACTGAAGGTAAAAGGATAGACCAGGCAACAACAGGTAGTTTTTAAGAAGCCAGAACAACTTGGACAAACATGTACTAATGAGAGCAAGCACTGATTTGATCAGGGCCAATTGTCTTTGACTAACTTGATTGAAATCTTTTGATGAGGTAATAGGGAGGTTCGATGAGGATTGCAAAATTGATGTTCAAGTCATATGGGGCTTTGAAAATGCACTTGATAATGCCATGCATATATTAGACTTTAAAAAAAAATTGAAGATCATGGGATAAAAGGGCAGGAGCAGCTTGAATACAAAATTGATTAAAGAACTGAAAACCAAAAGTTGCGATGAATGGCTTCTTTTGTATTCGAGGGAGACATAAAGTGGAGTTCCCCAACGTTCAGTACAGGAGCCACTCCTGTTTTTGATATGCAGTAAGACTTGGACTTTGGACTACGGGCAGCACGGTAGCATTGTGGATAGCACAATTGCTTCACAGCTCCAGGGTCCCAGGTTCGATTCCGGCTTGGGTCACTGTCCGTGCGGAGTCTGCACATCCTCCCCGTGTGTGCGTGGGTTTCCTCCGGGTGCTCCGGTTTCCTCCCACAGTCCAAAGATGTGCGGGTTAGGTGGATTGGCCACGATAAATTGCCCTTAGTGTCCAAAATTGCCCTTAGTGTTGGGTGGGGTTACTGGGTTATGGGGATAGGGTGGAGGTGTTGACCTTGGGTAGGGTGCTCTTTACAAGAGCCGGTGCAGACTCGATGGGCCGAATGGCCTCCTTCTGCACTGTAAATTCTATGATCTATGATACAAGGCACAATTTCAAAATTTGCAGATGACACAAAACTTGCAAATGTAGCAAACAAGTGAAAACTGTAATTGACTTCGAGACAGGCTGGTGGAATGGTCACAGTTGATGTCACGTGGGATTCAATGCAGAAAAGTGTGAGATGATGGGCGCGATCGACCGGTTGTGTTGTGTCCAAACGGAAGCGTGACACAGCTGGTAGGTGTCAGGAGAGGCCTCCCGCGATCTTCCCGACGGCTAGTACGCCTCGCGAGATCTATCCAGGTCTCTAGGCATTGAGACCAAGCCTCACATGCCCAAGTAGATTTACAACCCGCTTAGATGTACTGACCCAAGATCTGTCGAGCTCCCGGCATCTACCGGCCTCCCAAGGGAGGCCACAGCCGGGCGTCGTTCAGTACTTGTCCACATAAATGTTGACCAGGCGAAACGGCACCTTTGGGGTCTCCGAGGCCATCTGAGACCCCTGGGTGGTTAGGGAAAGGGCAGGATGGCCCCCTGGCCCTCCCCCTTGAACGTGGACACCTTGGCACTGTCAGAATGGCAGCTTGGCCCTGTCATCCTGGCACTGCCATGGTGCCCAGGTGGTACTACAAAGCCAGCAGGAACACTGCTGGGATGGCAGTGCCTGGGTGCCAGGGTATACGGCCAAGAGTCAGGACCCGAGGGGGGGGGCCATGCCCATGAAAGGAGGGATGGGGGCTTTGGGGGGGGGGTTAGTATGAAGGGTGGGAGAGTGCAGGGCTGGTATGAAGGGGCTGCCACACGTTTGGGGGTCCTGGAAAAGGGGGATTGTGGGATGGCCAATGAGTTCACTCCCCAGTGATGAAAATAATTCAAGGCCATGATCCACTGGCCATGCTGCACCCGAAAAGCAGTGTGCTTCAGCACTACTGGCTGGTAAATGACAGGAGACCCCGCTCCCAGGATCTATCTGGCTCACCACACCTCATGAGATCTAACGCGATCTTGTTAGATAACGCAATGTGAGGCCTGTCAATGTTAGGGCAGATTCACGTTTTCTCCTCTTCGATCTATCCCCTTCGCCTTGGAGACCTCGGGCGAGCACCGTTTAGTACTGGTTTCCACTAATGGGGACCAAATGGAATGGCACTTGTCGGGATCTCCCAGGGGATTGGCGGCCCCCAGGTGCATGCCTTCTTTGCAGGGTGGTATCCTGGCATTGACAGTGCCACACAGGCACCCTGGCAGTGCCACCTGGGTGCCAGTTTGACACTGCCCAGGTAGCACTGCCAGCTGATGGGCAATGCCAGGCTGGCACTACCAAAGTGACAAGCTGGCATTCTTTTCTTGGTGGTGCCCTGCACGGGTGTGAGAGGTTGAGTGGGGAGAGGTGGCTGGGGGGACTCCCTCACAGTGAATTGCGGATTGGGGGTAGTTCAGGGTCACGTCAGGAGCTCTCCCTGTATGAGATTGGTTGAGCGGGGCCCCTCAGTGCACAAAACAGGACTAAGTGTGGTCTTGGCCACAGATTCCCCGCTGAGGCCCCATATCTAACCAGAGTCACATTAGATAGTATTGTGTTTCTCGATGCTGCAAGCGCCAGGAGACGACGCAGCTAAATGCATTCTCTATGGGGGACAAATGTGGGCTTGACCGGGGAGAAACTCCCCAGGGCCCAAAATAGTAACTAATTGTGGCTCGATAGCGGGGGGGTACTCGCCAACCGAGCTGGGGAAAACTACCAGCAAAGCCTGCCACAAATGACACTTGGAAACTTTTCCGTTAGATTGTGCCCGATAAAATTTTGGTAGGAAGAACAGCTGCAATACACGGTAAATAGTATAATTATAAAAAGGGTTCAAAAGGAGAGAGATCTGCAGGTATTTGAGAACAAATCTCTGAAGCTGGCAGGTTAATCCAGTATAAGAGTCTTTTCAGTTATTTCCTTTGTTCCCATTTCTTTTATTTTATTATTTTTGTTCCGTGGGCCCACAATTGTGATGTGCCTTTAAGCAGAAGACACAGTCAAAACAGCCTGCTTGCTGTGTTCTGAGGTTTTGTATTTTGGAAGGGAGAAGCCAGACTCCTTGGTGCTGAGTGAATCTGAGGAACCAACTTGGAGGAACTCAGTTAAATTGGTTACCTGGAACCGGTGGATTGGCCAAGGACAGTGTTCTGCTTGACAACAGTCCGTGATTGGTTCTTGCATAATGCTTTCTGAGAGAACTTGGCTGAAGTGTTTAGACCTTGGAAGTGGAAGAAATCTCTCTCCTGCTGGCTGAAATGTAAGAACTGCTCTATTGCCCTAAAATCTGAGTGCCTGGAACATTTTTGCTGTGAGCCTGAATTGATCCTGAGTCTGCAGAGAAGGTAGACAACATTGCCAGAGGGAACTATGTCAGGCCCAGAAAAAAAGAAGTACCAAAATAAAAGCCTGAACTTCAGAAAGGCTTTGACTGGAAGTTATCCCTGTGTGTGTGTGTGTATGTGTGTGTGTGGTGCGCAGCATGTGAATAGTAAGGAAGGGGGCATTGGAAAGGGGTAGCAGTTACTTTTATACTTTACATTAAAAAGTAACTAATCTTTTTATTTATTAAGTTGCAAACCTGGTGACAGTAGTTTTTTGGGCTCAACCAAGGACCTTGGGTATTTTAAATAACATCTTATTTCTCCTGTGTTGCGACTTTGGGTCAAGTGGGGCAGAAATTGACCGTGCACGTGCCCAGGGTATCGTGACAAAAAGAGTTCATGAAGTTTATGGAATCTTGGGCTTGATAAGTGTATGCATAGAGCACAAAATCCAGCGAATTATACAAACCTTACAGAAAACGCTTGTTCAACCACAGCTGGGAACCACACTTTAGGAAGGACATGATGGTATCAAAGAGGATATGGAAGAGATTTACTGGAATGGTTCCACATATGAAGGATTGCAGTTACTTGCACAGACTGGAGAAGCTGAAGTTGCTCTCTTTAGAATAGAGGAAATTTGAATGCACAGATAGAATCATAGAATTTACAGTGCAGAAGGAGTCCCTTTGGCCCATCGAGTCTGCACCGGCCCTTGGAAACAGCACTCTACCTAAGCCCACCCTATCCCCATAACCCAGTAACTCCACTTAACGATTGGACACTACAGGGCAATTTAGCATTGCCAATCCACTTACACTACACGTTTTTGGACTGTGGGAGGAGACCGGAGCACCCAGAGAAAACCCACGCAGACACAGGAAGAATGTGCAGACTCCGCACCGACAGTGACCCGAGCCGGGAATCAAACCCTGGTCCCTGGCGCTGTGAAGCAACAATGCTAACCACTGAGCTACCGTGCCGCTCCATTAGCAAAAACTAACAACTATAGTTTAACCCTACTATTTCAAGCTTGCTACTTTTTGTCTTCCTAATTCTGTCCGGAATTTCTTCCTTTCAGACCACTGGAAAATACCCTTGCACATCCTTTTCAATGATCATCAGTGTTCAAAATCATGGGAGGTTAAAATAGAGTAAAGAGAAACTGTTTCCAATGACTGAAGGCTTGAAAACAACAAGAGGGCACAGATTTAAGACAAAAAGGCCAGAGGTGACATGAGGAACATATTTTTTGAATATGCACGGAGTGTTGGGATTCAGAACACACTGCCCAATATGAAGGTGGAAACAGACTTCCAGTTGCGGCTGTGCCTAGGTAGGTCGCACGTTCGGCAGCTCCTGCCGGGAACGGACTTTTGGGCTCTCCAGAGGGGCCCCAACGGCAATTGTTTGACGGCTTCCAGTGTGGGAAGGTGACAGCAGGGTCCCCCCGACATTATATGGATTGGACCAGGAGTGGAGCGGTGAAAAAAGTGATCTTGGGGCAGCGAAAAGTGCGAGGGAGGAAAAGCAAGATGGCGACGGGTGGAGACCAAGCAGCATGGGCGCAGTGGTCGCAGGAGCAGCAGGAGTTTCTTAAACGCTGCTTTGAGGAGCTGAAGACCGAAATGCTGGCGCCAATGAAGGCGGCGATTGAGAAGCTTGTGGAGACCCAGAAGGCCAAGGGGCGGCGATCCGGGAGGTGCGGCAAAAAGCCTCTGAGAACGAGGATGAGATCTTGGGCCTGGCGGTGAAGGTGGAGGCGCACGAGGCGCTGCACAAGAGGTGGGCGGAAAAATCCGAGGACCTGGAGAATATGTCGAGGAGGAAGAATCTTCGGATTCTGGGTCTCCCTGAAGGAGTGGAGGGGCCCGATGCTGGGGCATATATGAGCACGATGCTCAATTCGCTGATGGGTGCGGGAGCTTTCCCGATGCCCCTGGAGCTAGATGGGGCTCATCGGGTCCTGGCAAGGAGACCCAAAGCCAACGAGCCGCCAAGGGCTGTAGTGGTGCGGTTCCACCGCTTTATGGACCGAGAGTGTGTCCTGAGATGGGCCCAATAAAGAGCGGAGCAGCAGGTGGGAGAACACGGAGATCCGAATTTACCAATATTGGAGTGCGGAGGAGGCTAAGAGGAGAGCTGGTTTCAATCGGGCTAAGGCGGTGCTCCATCGGAAGGGGGTGAAGTTCGGGATGCTGCAGCCAGCGCGATTGTGGGTCACGTTCCAAGATCGGCACCACTATTTTGAAACGCCCGATGAGGCATGGAACTTTATCCAGACTGAAAAGTTGGACTCAAATTGAGGGTTTGTCGTGGGGGGATGTTTACTGTGTTTACTGCGTTTGGGGAATGTTCTTTTTGTTTTGGTGCTGGGTGGGGATGGGTGAATGGATTTGATGTGGGGGCTGTGGGAGGGTGTGGGCGTCGGTGTTGGAGGGGCAGGGCCCCGCGGAGGAAGAGGGGGGGAGTGGAGGCCCAGGGATGGGGAGTTGGGGTAAGGCCGCAAAAAGGAGCTGCACCAGAGTGGGCGGGGCCGGCTCAGGAAAGCGCGGGCTTTTTCCCACGTTAGGGAAGGACGGGGGTGGGGCCGGGGGGGGGGCGAAGGGCGGTGCTGGAGAGGAGCGCACACTGACTGCCAAGGGTAGGGGGGATTCACACACTGGGAGGTGGATGGAATGGCGGGAGAGGCCGGGGTCAGCAGGAGTCAGCTGACTTACGGGAGTGTTATGGGGGGAGCAAAATGGCTAGATGTGGATCTAGCGGGGGGAGGAGGAGGAGGGGGGGGAACAGGGTTGCTGCTGCATTGGCCAGAGGGGAGCTGGAAGTAGGAGAGGTGGTCAGGGCGGGGGTCCGCCGCCTGGGGGGACTGGAGGGTGCGGGAGGCGCGGGCATGTAGCTGGCCTAGAAAAGGAGATGGCTAGTCGGCAGTGGGTAGTCGGCTGAGTAGCCCCCCAATCCGGCTGATAACTTGGAATGTGATGGGCCTGAACGGGTCCCTTCAAGAGGGCCCGGGTGTTCGCGCACTTAAAGGGACTGAAGGCAGACGTGGTTATGCTCCAGGAGACACATTTGAAGGTGGCAGATCAGGTTAGGCTGAGAAAGGGATGGGTAGGGCAGGTCTTCCATTCAGGGCTGGATGCGAAGAACAGCGGGGTTGCAATACTGGTGGGGAAGTGGGTGTCGTTTGAGGCAATGAATATTATAGTGGATAATGGAAGTCGATATGTGATGGTGAGTGGTAGGTTGCAGGGGGTGCGGGTGGTACTGGTGAACGTATATGCCCCGAATTGGGATGATGCCGGATTTATGAAACGCATGCTGGGTCGGATTCCGGATCTGGAGGTAGGAAGCTTGATAATGGGGGGGGGGGACTTCAGCATGGTGCTGGACCCAGCACTAGACCGCTCTAGGTCCAGGACGGGTAAGAGGACGGCTGCGGCCAAGGTGCTCGGGGTTTATGGACCAGATGGGGGGAGTGGACCCATGGAGGTTTGTCAGGCCGCTGGACAGGGAATTTTCCTTCTTTTCCCACGTCCATAGAGCCTACTCCCGGATAGATTTTTTCATTTTGAGTAGGGCGCTAATCCCGAAAGTGGAGGGAACGGAATATTCGGCCATAGCCATCTCGGACCACGCCCCGCATTGGGTGGAGCTGGAGTTGGGGGAGGAGAGGGACCAGCGCCCGCTGTGGCGCCTTGATGTGGGACTGTTGGCGGATGAGGAGGTGTGCGGGCGGGTGCGGGGGTGCATTGAAAGATATTTGGAGGCCAACGACAACGGGGAGGTGCAGGTGGGGGTAGTCTGGGAGGCGCTGAATGCGGTGGTCAGGGGAGAGCTAATCTCCATTAGGGCCCACAGGGAGAAGAGAGAGGAGAGGGAGAGGTTGGTGGGGAGATTTTAAGGGTGGACAGGAGGTATGCAGAGGCCCCCGAGGAGGGGCTACTCAGGGAGCGACGGAACCTCCAGACGGAATTCGACCTGTTGACCACGGGGAAAGCAGACGCACAATGGAGGAAAGCGCAGGGGGCGGCGTATGAGTATGGGGAGAAGGCGAGTCGGATGCTGGCACACCAGCTTCATAAGAGGGAGGCAGCGAGGGAGATTGGTGGAGTTAAGGATAGAGGGGGGAATACGGTGCGGAGTGCGGTGAGAATAAACAAGGTATTTAGGGACTTCTATGGGGATCTGTACAGGTCTGAGCCCCCAGCGGGGAGGAGGGGATGCGACGATTCTTAGATCAGCTGAGGTTCCTGAGGGTGGAGGAGGAGGAGGTGGCTGGTTTGGGGGCGCCGATTGGGCTGGAGGAGCTGGTTAAAGGATTGGGGAGCATGCAGGCGGGGAAGGCCCCGGGGCCGGATGGGTTCCCAGTTGAATTCTACAGGAAATACGTGGACCTGCTGGGCCCGTTGCTAGTGAGGACTTTTAATGAGGCGAGGGAGGAGGAGACCTTGCCCGCGACAATGTCTCTGGGGCTGATTTCTTTGATCCTGAAGCGGGACAAGGATCCACTGCAATGTGGGTCGTATAGACCAATCTCGCTCCTCAATGTTGATGCTAAGTTGCTGGCAAAGGTGTTGGCTACGAGAATTGAGGACTGTATCCCAGGGGTGATCCATGAGGACCAGACGTGATTTGTGAAGGGTAGGCAATTAAATACAAATGTGCGGAGGCTCCTCAATGTGATTATGATGCCCCCGGTGGAGGGGGAAGCGGAGGTAGTGGCAGCTATGGACGCGGAGAAGGCCTTTGACCGGGTGGAGTGGGAGTATCTTTGGGAAGTGTTGCGGAGGTTTGGGTTCGGGGAGGGGTTCATCAGCTGGGTCAGGCTGCTATATAGAGCCCCGGTGGCGTGTGTGGCTACGAATCGGCGGAGGTCGGAGTACTTTCGGCTGTACCGGGGGACGAGGCAGGGGTGCCCCCTGTCCCCCTTGTTGTTTGCACTGGCAATTGAGCCTCTGGCCATGGTACTAAGGGAGTCCAGGAAATGGAGGGGACTGGTCTGGGGGGGGAGAGGAACACCGGGTGTTGTTGTATGCTGATGACCTGTTGCTGTATGTGGCAGATCCAATGGAGGGGATGGCGGAGGTCATGCGGATCCTAAGGGAGTTTGGGGACTTTTCAGGGTATAAACACAACGTGGGGAAGAGCGAGCTCTTTGTGGTGCATTCCGCTGAGGAGGGCGGAAAGGAGCTTTCGGTACCTCGGGATCCAAGTAGCTAGGAGTTGGGGGGCCCTGCACAAGTTCAATTTGACGCTGTTGGTGGAGCAGATGGAGGAGGATTTTAAGAGATGGGATATGCTGCCACTCTCACTAGCGGGTAGGGTGCAGTCGGTCAAAATGACGGTCCTCCCGAGGTTTCTCTTTGTGTTCCAGTGCCTTCCTATTATGATCCCCAAGGCCTTTTTCAAACTGGTAAGTAGGAGCATCATGGGTTTTGTGTGGGCGAATAAGGCCCCGAGGGTGAAGAGAGTGTTTCTGGAGCGTAGCAGGGACAGGGGGGGGCTGGCGCTGCCGAATTTGTGTGGCTATTATTGGGCAGCCAATGTGGCGATGATCCGTAAGTGGGTAATGGAGGGAGAGAGGGTGGCGTGGAAGAGGTTAGAGATGGCTTCCTGTGTGGGCATGAGCCTGAGGGCGCTGGCGACGGCACCGCCGCCGCTCTCGCCGACAAGGTACACCACGAGTCCGGTGGTGGCGGTGACGTTGAAGATCTGGGGGGCAGTGGAGGTTTCGGAGCTGGCATCGGGCAGGGATTGGAAGAATGGGGGACCTGTTCATCGATGGGACGTTTGCGAGCCTAGGGGCGCTGGAGGAGATGTTTGGGTTACCCCCGGGAAACGCTTTCAGATACATGCAAGTGAGGGCGTTTGTGAGGCGGCAGGTGAGGGAATTCCCGCTGCTCCCGGCACAGGGGATTCAGGACAAGGTGATTTCGGGTGTATGGGTCGGAGAAGGCAAGGTTTCAGCGATATATCAGGAGATGAAAGAAGAGGAGGAGGCTTCGGTAGAGGAGCTGAAGGGCAAGTGGGAGGACGAGCTTGGGGAGGAGATAGATGAGGGTCTGTGGGCTGATGCCCTGAGTAGGGTTAATTCTTCCTCCTCTTGCGCCAGGCTCAGCCTAATACAGTTCAAAGTTACTCACAGAGCGCATATGACAGTGGCGAGGTTGAGTAGGTTCTTTGGGGTGGAGGACAGGTGTGGGAGGTGCTCGGGAAGCCCGGCAAATCACGTCCATATGTTCTGGTCATGCCCGGCGCTGGATGGGTTTTGGAGGGGTTTTACGAGGACTATGTCCAAGGTGGTGAAAGCCCGGGTCAAGCCGAGCTGGGGGTTGGCATTATTTGGGGTAACGGACGAGCCGGGAGTGCAGGAGGCGAAACAGGCCAGGAGTCTGGCCTTTGACTCACTGGTAGCCCGGCGGAGGATTTTGCTATTGTGGAAAGATGCGAAGCCCCCTAGTGTGGAAGCTTGGATCAATGACATGGCAGGGTTCATCAAGCTGGAGAGGATAATGTTTGCCTTGTGAGGGTCTGTGCAGGGGTTCCTCAGGCGGTGGCAACCGTTCCTAGACTATCTCGCGGAGCGCTAGGAGGAGGTCAGCAGCAGCAGCCCAGGGGCGGGGGGGTTCCCTGTGGGGGGGCGTCTGGGTGGGTGGGGGGGGCTTCCCTATTGGTGCTTTTAAATGTCATATGGGAGGTTATTGTATAGGGGGGAAATCCAATGTATGATTTTTGTATAATTTTTGATTGTTGTGTTCTTGTTTCTTTCTTTTTGTTGGGGGGGGGGGTGTTTGTTGAAAATCTGTTGAAAAATTTGAATAAATATATTTTTTTTTAAAAATGAAGGAAACAGATTCAAGAATAGCTTTCAAAATGGAGAAAGAAAATGCAGGGATATGGGGAGAGAATGGGCCTGGGACTAACGCTTTGAAAGAGGAGCACAGTCTTTATGGGCTGAATTGCTGCTTTCTGTCAGAGTCCGGGAGAGACCCTGGAGTTTCTCCTCTTTCCAGCTCCTTTTTAGAGCATCACCATGAACCCCCCCCGCCCCCACTGTCCACTACGTAACCCTTCCCCCAAAGTCATATTTTCTTCACGTAGAGGATTCATCAATTAATTCACCAAAACAATCACAGAAAGGACCGAGTAAAATGATATGGGCCATTGTTTTCATCTGGTTACAAATATTGTCTGCAGCATGTGTCATTAATATTACAAGCAGCACCATTGTAATGCAGTTGGTTTATCTGAACCCTAAAGGTAATCCTGCCACCATCATTAAAGAGACCAGAGAGTAAAATCTTGCTTCAACCGCATTGTGTAATACTGTTAATTTGACAGGAAAATATCTCATTATAACACTGATTACGGCGACTGCCTTTGCTCTCATTAATATGTTCTGCACATGAGACTTCCGGTTGCGGCTATGCGGAGCTAAGCCGCACATTCGGCGGCTCCCACTAAAACTGACTTTTGGGCTCTCCAGAGGAGCCCCAAAGGCAATTTTTTCGACGACTTCAGTGTGGGAAGGTGAGCAAGGTTCCCCCTCCATAGTATATGGATTGGACCAGGAGTGGAGCGGTCAAAAAAGCGTTTTTGGAGCAGTGAAAAGTGCGAGGGAGAGAAAACAAGATGGCGGCGGGCGGAGATCAAGCGGCATGGGTGCAGGAGCAGCAGGAGTTTCTCAGGCGCTGCTTTGAGGAGCTGAAGAAAGAGGTGCTGGCGCCAATGCTGACGGCGATCAAGGGGTTAGTGGAGACCCAGAAGGCCCAAGGGGCAGCGATCCAGGAGGTGCGGGAAAAAGCCTCAGAGAACGAGAATAAGATCTTGGGCCTGGCGGTGAAGGTGGAGGCGCACGAGGCGCTGCACAAGAGGTGGGCGGAAAGATTCGAGGACCTGGAGAACAGGTCGAGGAGGAAGAATCTTCGGATTCTGGGTCTCCCTGAAGGAGTGGAGGGGGCCGTTGCCGGGGCATATGTGAGCACGATGCTCAACTCGCTGATGGGTACGGGGGCCTCTCCGAGTCCCCTGGAGCTAGATGGGGCTGATCGGGTCCTGGCGAGGAGACCCAAGGCCAACGAGCCGCCAAGGGCGGTAGTGGTGAGGTTTCACCGTTTCATGGATAGAGAGTGTGTCTTGAGATGGGCCAAGAAAGAGCGGAGCAGCAGGTGGGAGAATACGGAGATTCTAATCTATCAGCACGAGTGCGGAGGTGGCAAAGAAGAGAGCTGGTTTTAATCGAGCCAAGGCAGTGCTTCATCGGAAGGGGGTGAGGTTCGGAATGCTGCAGCCAGCGCGATTGTGGGTCACATTTAAGGATCAACACCACTACTTTGAAACGCCTGAGGAGGCTTGGACCTTTATACAAACTGAAAAGTTGGACTCAAACTGAGAGTTTGTGGTTGTGGGGGGGATGTCGGTTGTATACAGGGTTTTAACTATGCGTAGGGAATGTTCCACGGGTTGGGTGATGGATGGGGATGGGGGAAGAGATCTGATGGGGAGACTGAGAGAGTGTGTGGGCGCCGGTGCTGGAGGGAGGGGAGTCCCGGGGATGGGGGAATTGAGATAAGGCCGCAAAAGGAGCGGCGCCAGAGGGGGCGGGGCCGGCTCAGGAAAGCGCGGGCTTTTTCCCGTGCTAGAGAAGGACGGAGGGGGGGGGGGGGGGTGGAGGAGCGCACACTGATTGCTGGGGAGGAGGGGATGGGGGGATTCCCACACGGGAGGGGGGTCAATGGGATGGCGGGGGAGGCCAGGGTCAGCAGGAGTCAGCTGACTTACGGGAGTGTTATGGGGGGAGCAAAATAGCTAGATATGGATGTAGCGGGGGGGGGGTATAGGGTTGCTGCTGCATTGGCCAAAGGGGAACTGGAAATAGGAGAGGTGGTCGGGGCGGGGGTCCGCCATCTGGGGGACTGGAGAGTGCGGGAGGCGCGGGCACGTGACTGGCCTAGAAAAGGAGATGGCTAGTCGGCAGGTGGGGGGGGGGGGGGGGGGGGGGGGGGGGTGAGCAGCCCCCCAATCCGGCTGATAACTTGGAATGTGAGGGGCCTGAATGGGCCGGTTAAGAGGGCCCGAGTGTTCGCGCATTTAAAGGGACTGAAGGCAGACGTGGTCATGCTTCAGGAGACACATTTGAAGGTGGCAGACCCGGTCAGGTTAAGAAAGGGATGGGTAGGACAGGTATTCCATTCGGGGCTGGATGCAAAGAACAGAGGGGTGGCAATACTGGTGGGGAAGCGGGTGTCATTTGAGGCCAAGAATATTGTAGTGGACAATGGAGGTCGATACGTGATGGTGAGCGGCAGGTTACAGGGGACGTGGGTGGTATTGGTGAACGTATACGCCCCGAACTGGGATGATGCTGGATTTATGAAGCGCATGTTGGGGCGGATTCCGGACCTGGAGGCAGGAAGCTTGATAACGGGGGGGGATTTCAACACGGTGTTGGACCCAGCATTAGATCGCTCCAGATCCAAGACGGGTAAGAGACCGGCTGCGGCCAAGGTGCTCGGGGGGGTTTATGAACCAGATGGGGGGAGTAGATCAGTGGAGATTTGCTAGGCCCTTGGCCAGGGAATTCTCTTTTTTTTCTCACGTACACAGAGCTTACTCCCGGATAGATTTTTTTTTTGTTTTGAGTAGGGCGCTGATCCCGAAAGTGGAGGGAACGGAGTACTCGGCCATAGCCATCTCAGACCACGCCCCGCACTGGGTGGAGCTGGAGTTAGGAGAGGAGAGGGACCAACGCCCGCTGTGGCATCTGGATGGGGGATTACTGGCAGATGAGGTGTGCGGGGGTGCATTGAAAGGTATTTGGAGTCCAACGACAACGGGGAGGTGCAGGTGGGGGTAGTATGGGAGGCGCTGAAGGCGGTGGTCAGGGGAGAGTTAATCTCCATCAGGGCTCACAGGGAGAAGAGAGAGGGCAGGGAAAGGGAGAGGGTAGTGGGGGAGATCCGAAGGATGGACAGGAGATATGCAGAGGCTCCCGAGGAGGGAATACTTAGGGAGCGGCGAAGTCTCCAGACGGAATTCGGCCTGTTGACCACAGGGAAGGCAGAGGCACAGTGGAGGAAAGCACAGGGGGCGACGTCCGAGTATGGGGAGAAGGCGAGCCGGATGCTGGCACATCAGCTCCGTAAGAGGATGGCAGAGAGGGAGATAGGTGGAGTCAAGGATAGCAGGGGAACTACGGTGCGGAGTGCGGTGAAAGTAAATGAGGCATTTAAGGACTTTTATGAGGAGCTGTACAGATCTCAGCCCCCAGCGGGGGAAGAGGGGATGCGACGATTTCTAGATCAACTGAGGTTCCCGAGGGTGGAGGAGCAGGAGGTGGCTGGTTTGGGGGTGCCAATTGGGCTGGAGGAGCTGGTTAAAGGACTGGGGAGCATGCAGGCAGGGAAGGCCCCGGGGCCAGATGGGTTCCCGGTTGAGTTTTACAGGAAGTATGTGGACCTGTTAGCTGGTGAGGACTTTCAATGAGGCAAGGGAGGGGGGGACCCTGCCCCCGACAATGTCCGGGGCGCTGATCTCTCTGATCCTGAAGCAGGTCAAGGACCCACTGCAATGTGGGTCGTATAGGCCAATTTCGCTCCTCAATGTGGATGCTAAGTTGCTGGCAGAAGTGCTGCCTGCGAGAATTGAGGACTGTGTCCCGGGGGAGTTTCATGAGGACCAGACGGGATTTGTAAAGGGCAGGCAGCTAAACACCAATGTGCGGAGGCTCCTAAACGTGATTATGATGCCATCGGTGGAGGGAGAGGCGGAGATAGTGGCAGCTGTGGACGCGGAGAAGGCCTTTGACCGGGTGGAGTTGGAGTATCTCTGGGAAGTGTTGCGGAGGTTTGGGTTTGGGGAGGGGTTTATCAGCTGGGTTAAGCTACTTTATAGAGCCCCGGTGGCGAGTGTGGCTACGAATCGGCGGAGGTCGGAGTATTTTCGGCTGTATCGAGGGATGAGGCAGGGGTGCCCCCTGTTGTTTGCATTAGCAATTGAGCCTTTGGCCATGGCATTAAGGGAGTCCAGATAATGGAGGGGGGTGGTCCGAGGGGGAGAGGAGCATCGGGTGTCGCTGTATGCGGACGCCCTGTTGCTGTCTGTGGCAGATCCAGTGGAGGGGATGGTGGAGGTCATGCGGATCCTAAGGTAGTTTGGGGACTTCTCGGGCTATAAGCTCAATGAAGGGAAGAGCGAGCTCTTTGTGGTGCATCCAGGGGACCAGGGAAGAGGGATAGACGACCTACCGTTGAGGAGGGCGGAAAGGAGCTTTCGGTACTTGGGGATCCAGGTAGCTAGGAGCTGGGGGGGCCCTGCACAAACTTAATTTGACGCGGCTGGTGGAGCAGATGGAGGAGGACTTCAAAAGATGGGAAGTGTTGCCACTCGCTAGCGGGCAGGGTACAGTCGATTAAAATGATGGTCCCCCCGAAGTTTCTTTTTGTGTTCCAGTGCCTTCCTATTATGATTACCAAGGCCTTTTTTAAGCTGGTAGGTAGGAGCATCATGGGTTTTGTGTGGGCAAACAGGACCCCGAGGGTAAGGAGGGGGTTTCTGGAGCGTAGCAGGGACAGGGAGGGCTGGCGTTGCCGAATCTGGGTGGCTATTATTGGGCAGCCAACGTGGCGATGATCCGTAAGTGGGTAATAGAGGGAGAGGGGCAGCATGGAAGAGGTTGGAGATGGCGTCCTGCAAAGGAACGAGCCTGAGGGCGCTGGTGACGGCACCGCTGCTGCTCTCGCCGACAAGGTACACCACGAGTCCGGTGGTGGCGGCAACGCTAAAGATCTGGGGGCAGTGGAGACGACATAGGGGTGGGATGGGAGCCTCGGTGTGGTCCCCGATCCGGGAGAACCATTGGTTCTTCCCAGGAAGGATGGACGGGAGGTTTCGGAGCTGGCATCGGGCAGGGATCAGAAGGATGGGGGACCTGTTTATAGACGGGACGTTTGCGAGCCTAGGGGCGCTGGAGGAGAAGTTTGGGTTACCCCCGGGAAATGCGTTCAGGTATATGCAAGTGAGGGCGTTTGTGAGGTGGCAGGTGAGGGGATTCCCGTTGCTCCCGGGGATTCAGGACAGGGTGATTTCGGGTGTATGGGTCAGAGAAGGCAAGGTTTCAGCGATATATCAGGAGATGAAAGAAGAGGAGGAGGCTTCGGTAGAGGAGCTGAAGGGCAAATGGGAGGATTTGTTGGGGGAGGAGATTGAAGAGCGTTTGTGGGCGGATGCCCTGAGTAGGGTTAATTCCTCTTCCTCATGTGCCAGGCTCAGCCTGATACAGTTTAAGGTTATTCACAGAGCACATATGACAGGGGCGAGGCTGAGTAGGTTCTTTGGGATGGAGGACAGATGCGGGAGGTGCTCGGGAAGCCCGGCGAATCACGCCCACATGTTCTGGTCGTGCCTGGCACTGGATGGGTTCCGGAGGGGTTTTGCGAAGACTATGTCCAAGGTAGTGAAAGTCCAGGTCAAGCCAAGTTGGGGGCTGGCATTATTTGGGGTGGCGGACGAGCCGGGAGTGCAGGAGGCGATAGGGGCCGGTATTCTGGCCTTTGCGTCCCTGGTAGTCCGGCGGAGGATCTTGCTCATGTGGAAGGACATGAAGCCCCCCAGGGTGGAAGCAAGGATAAATTACATGGCAGGGTTCATTAAGCTGGAGAGGATAAAGTTTGCCTTGAGACGGTCTGCAGGCAGTGGCAACCGTTCCTAGACTATCTCGCGGAGCGTTAGAATGAGGTCGGTCAGCAGCAGCAGCAACCCAAGGAGGGAGGGGGGGGAGGGGAGGGGTGGGGGGTGCCTCTTTGGGGGGGGGGGGTATTTGGGCGAGCGGGGGAGTGTTTGTTTCCTAGGGGTTCTTGTAAAAAAGCATATGGGAGGGTTAATATGTGCGGGAGAAACCCATTGTATAAGTTCTGTATTATGTTTGATTGATATGTTTATGTTCTGTCCTGTTTTCTCTTTTTCTTTTCTGTTACGGGGGGGGGGGGGGTTAATTGGTTGAAAATTTTTGTTGGAAAAACTTTGAATAAACATTTTTTTTTAAAAAAGAAAGAGAATTTAAAAAAAAAAATGTGCTGCACATTGCACCATAGGAACGCCGTGACGTTAAGTTAATATTTTGGGAGAAGATTCAATACTTGCAACCCAGATAAGACCAGAAGATAGGAACAGAATTAGGCCATTTGTCCCATTGAGCCTGATCCGGCATTCGATCACGGCTGATATGTTCCTCATACCCATTCTCCTACCTTCTCCCCATAACTCCTGATCTCCATATTAATCAAGAAATCCCGGGGTGGCGCAGTGGCACATTCCTGCCTCACGGCGCTGAGGAGCTGGGTTCGATCCCGGCTCCAGGTCACAGTCCGTGTGGAGTTTTCACATTCACCCTGTGCCTGCATGGGCCCCGCCCCCACAGCCCAAAGATGTGCAGGGCAAGTGGATTGGTCCTTAATTTGGAAAAAAATGAATTGGGTCCTCTAAATTAAAAAAGAAAGAAATCCCCTTCTTAATCAAGAACACCAGATTTGTGCTTGAGGTGCTGTTACCGACAGGACTACAGAACAAGAGCCAGGTGTTAAAATCAGACCAAATTGTTCTTCGAACATCAGAACTAGGAGCAGGAACAGGCAACTTAGCCCCTCGAGCCTACTCCACCTTTCAATATGATCAGAAAAATGCACAGGATCTTTTCCATTCTGTAGAAGAATTAGAATGTTTTCTTCGGCCTGGGTGCATGGTATTATTCAACATAATTATTTTGTACAAGGGATGTGATTGGATTATATTATCTCAGCAATCTCACAGGGTAGGAAGATCAAATAACTCCTGAGCAACAAAGTGGAATGTTTGAACAACGTATAGCTTCACTGTCAGTGAGAAGCAGTGGAGGCCCCAGGTGTCTCTATGACATGAGACCTGTTGTGCTTTCTTTTACTTTGTCTTTTCTGTGTCTCTATTCCAATTATGGCAATCAGTGAGTTTGCCCTTCTTTCCATGTCCGAATGCTTCAAGTCGCCAGGTATCAAATGATTGGTGGAGTTGTGGATAGTAAGGAGGGCTGTTGTCGGCTGCAAAGAGACATAGATAGGATGCAGAGCTGGGCTGAGAAGTGGCAGATGGAGTTTAACCCTGAAAAGTGTGAGGTTGTCCATTTTGGAAGGACAAATATGAATGCGGAATACAGGGTTAACGGTAGAGTTCTTGGCAATGTGGAGGAGCAGAGAGATCTTGGGGTCTATGTTCATACATCTTTGAAAGTTGCCACTCAAGTGGATAGAGCTGTGAAGAAGGCCTATGGTGTGCTCGCGTTCATTAACAGAGGGATTGAATTTAAGAGCCGTGAGGTGATGATGCAGCTGTACAAAACTTTGGTAAGGCCACATTTGGAGTACTGTGTACAGTTCTTGTCGCCTCATTTTAGGAAGGATGTGGAAGCTTTGGAAAAGGTGCAAAGAAGATTTACCAGGATGTTGCCTGGAATGGAGAGTAGGTCTTACGAGGAAAGGTTGAGGGTGCTAGGCCTTTTCTCATTAGAACGGAGAAGGATGAGGGGCGACTTGATAGAGGTTTATAAGATGATCAGGGGAATAGATAGAGTAGACAGTCAGAGACTTTTTCCCCGGGTGGAACAAACCATTACAAGGGGACATAAATTTAAGGTGAAAGGTGGAAGATAAAGGAGGGATATCAGAGGTAGGTTCTTTACCCAGAGAGTAGTGGGGGCATGGAATGCCCTGCCTGTGGAAGTAGTTGAGTCGGAAACATTAGGGACCTTCAAGCAGCTATTGGATAGGTACATGGATTACGGTTAAATGATATAGTGTAGATTTAATTGTTCTCAAGGGCAGCACGGTAGCATTGTGGATAGCACAATTGCTTCACAGCTCCAGGGTCCCAGGTTCGATTCCGGCTTGGGTCACTGACTGTGCGGAGTCTGCACGTCCTCCCCGTGTCTGCGTGGGTTTCCTCCGGGTGCTCCGGTTTCCTCCCACAATCCAAAGATGTGCGGGTTAGGTGAATTGGCCAATGATAAATTGCCCTTAATGTCCGAATTGCCCTTGGTGTTGGGTGAAGGTGTTGAGTTTGGGTAGGGTGCTCTTTCCAAGAGCCGGTGCAGACTCAAAGGGCCGAATGGCCTCCTGCACTGTAAATTCAATGATAATCTATGATTAATCTCGGACAAAGGTTCGGCACAACATCGTGGGCCGAAGGGCCTGTTCTGTGCTGTATTTTCTATGTTCTATGTTCTATGATACCACCACAAGTTTCAACCGGCTATTGATCAAAGAGCCAAACACCAGTTAGTTAGTTCAAGGTCAAGGGTACTTTGTTTACACCCACAATTAGTCATGCAACATAAACACTACTAGTTAACTACACCTATCGACTAAGACAACCTGTACTTAACTTCGGGCACCCGGCTTAGGTCAAAAAACAGTGGCCGCTGTTCGCTTCTGGATTTATTGGATTCGAAGGAGTAACTGCTGCTCAGCTGGGCTCATCCGTCTGGTAGCGAGCGTTGAACTTGGACTTGCTTCTGGTGTTGCTGCACTTGGCGATGGCCGTGACCGGGATAGCAAGACCAAGAGAGAGCGAACATATGGCGAAATCCTCTTCTTATACTTGGGGGATTTTCGCGCTCTTTTGGGCGGTCCTTCGATTTAGGCCTTACTAATTCGGTGATCCCTGATCACTCCGTTCGATTCCTCAGCCAATAAGTGGGTGGGGATCTGGATGGCTGGGCGTGTCCCAAGCGGTCACTGACCCCGTTGTTTGCGTTTCCCTTAAACAGGGAGTGGCGCCGAAATGCCTGTGACTGTACCGGTTGCTCGAGTACCAGTCCTTTGTTTTGGTGAAGATGGGCCATCAAATGTTAATCGGCCCCATTAAAATGCTAATTGGACGGAGTTTCTATACCATCTGGACTTCTTGCTTACAAATATGCATTTCAGGCTCTTGAGCCTGCCTGAGTCCTGGCTTGTCCATCTTACCCGCTCGGCTGTGCGAGTTTCTCTGTACCTAGTTGTAAGTGACCACCCCAGATGGCTACATTCCATCCTCTTGATCCTCAACGTGAAGCGTGAAGGATCACAATACTGGGTCTTCTTTGTTCTCTGAAATGCCAGGTACCCTTAACCAAGGACAGGTTCTACTCTACTCTGTCCTATGGGTCAAAACATTTACCTAATTTTCCCTAAACAACACATATCTAAGAATTTCTAAGGGGCCATTTAACATTCAATAAAAGGGGAACCTCTAACTCTCTAACTAGACTACACTCATGCTGCTATTTAACAATCAAAGAACTTATCTTACAATACAAAAATCCGATAGCAGCATCACATTTCTTCTTATTGCTAACATTCATACACCGAAAAATAAACTTTATTAACAAAACAACAACCACGGAATTTATTAAAGAGGAATGTTCAGAAAGAGTGTGGGGTTTGCTGGAGTCCGAGGAAAGGGGCTCCAAATGTGTATACTGGAGGGTGAGTTTCTCTGTACCTAGTTGGAAGTGACCATCCCGGATGGCTACAGACCAGAGGGCAAAGACTGAATGGTCCACAATTGTATCTGCGTTTTTGCATCAACAAGCCTGAAGATTCTACCAATTGCTGCTCCTCATTAAAATATCTACTGAGCAACAAAACTTTTATCACAATGTTTAATTCCTCAAGAAAACTTATTAAAACACCAAGATAAAGTGGGATAATGGTAAGTAGACAAAGGGACAATATTGAAGTCAATGGAGAAGACTTGTGAGAATCATCTGCATTGTAAAACAGGTTAATGATTTACCTCTGAGCACATTATGTATTCCTATCCCAGCAATCTTACCCCACAAAGCCTGCTCATAGTAAACTTACATTTGTAACAAAATAAACAGAACTCCAGGCATAATTCTATGATGGCAAAGACCATCTAGCCTGGCCCATCTCACCCATCCAGAATGACATACAAACATATTAAGAGCAGGAGTAAGCCATTTGGTCCCTCGAATGCCTGCTTGACCATTTGATAACATTAGCTAATTATACCAGTGACTTCAAGTCGAAAGTATTTAATTGGCTGAAAAGTGATTTAAGACACCATGAAAGTGCTGTATGAATGTAGGTTTTGTCTTTCTTTCAGTACACCTGCATTCAGTCGGCAGAGGGATAGTAGCAATGGTGAAATTAGAAGCCCAGTGCTGATTCTCCAAGGATAATTAATCACAGAGCAATCAATTGATGTTAGAAAAATGTCTACAAAGAAGCCACTGCATTTGCAAAACAATTCTACTCTGTAGCTAATATAACCCTTTCCAACTTCTCTGGCACTAACCCACAGTTTACCATAAATGGCATCTGCCCCTTTATGCTAATGAGACTATCCCAGAATTTGTCAGTCAGACACCGAACATTTCAGGAAAAACTTGGATTTACTTGTTGATCTGAACTAGATTGTTTCCCCCTCCAACAGAAACTGCCATACAAATTGGGTTGTACGCTGTGAACTTACAAAAAATGAGAGAATTCATTAATAAAAAAACTTCCACAGCGAAAAAGAGAAAAAGTATGAGAGCAATATTCTGGGAGAAATCATTTTTAGAAGCAGTTAAGTCATTGGTTAGGATTTCTATAAAGACCCTTTGTGGTTTTTTAAAAAATTCCTTCATGCTGCTTATCTGGTATTTCAGTAGATTTTTAAAATTCCATTGGATGATCAGAAATCCTCACCCCAGAGAGATTTTAGTCGGGCAGTGGGGCCACCTTTTGCTAGATTTAAAGACGATGCAGGGTCTGATGAACCTAGAATGGAGTAGAGATTTGTAATCCCCCCCGCCCCCCTGCCACGCCCCCCACTCCGACCCCCCAAGATCCAGTTGGGTGTAAAATAATTGGACATGTACCGTTGCATTTTGAAACCGCGAACCTTCTCCGCTGCTGCGTTGCTGCGCTGCTGCTGACCTTCAGGCAGCTTTGTGGTCTTCTGGTGAGCTTTTCAAACAAAAAGATTGGAATCGCGAAGCTGCCCGAAGGTTGGAAAGCAGCAGTGCAGCAAATTCCATTAAACTGACTTGTTTAAGGAAAAGAAAAAGTCAGAATCGCCTGACAGCAAAAGCCTTCCTTTCAGGCCTGCAGTTCCTCTGGCAGATGACGAGAACTCTGTTTAATACACCTGACCCTCATCCACCCCCCCCCCCCCCCCCCCCCCCCCAAACCCCTGGGCCATGGTGTTTGGCAGCACCTGCCCACGCCCCCTCGCCCGGTCTTCCTGCGCCATTTTGAATCTTGAGCTCTCTCCACATATAATGTCAAGTGGATTTAGTGTCCTGGGGTTGCAAGAGATACTCTTTAACCAGCTTGACAGTGACATTGATTTGCACTCTTGAAGTGTGAAACCAAGTGGTGTGTGATTTCATCCTCCAGCATAACTCATTGTGGACAGATCCTAACTGGCATTCATTGTAAGATTAGTGTCAGCGCAAACCAATTTCATTATTGCACAGATGTTAGAATATCTGTGTTTGAAAAACAAACGCATCTTTTCGTTAAGATATGAAACAACAGCTTCCACCTTCTCCAAATAAATTCAGGATCCAGCTGTTGCCATGGGAATATAATTTGAAAGAAGGGCCTACTTTCCCTCCCCAGGATCCATGGAGCTATAGTCGGCAGATTTCTTTCAACGCGTGAACAGGTGGAATAAGTGACTGAGCGAGGAAAATGGAAAGTCTTTCAGCACATTAGAGCCATTTGTTATTTACTGAAAACAATGATGAGTGATGAACCCCCTGAATTGTAACGCTCTGCCCCATGTTCAGTGTGGTCATGATTACCAGACTGACCTCCCAATGGAGCACAGTCCAGCCTGTTTAAGGAGGGGGAGGGTAAAATGCTTGCATGCAATCATCCTCGGAATGAGGTTAACATTCCATGCTCAATCCGTTTTATATTTTTCTCTTATCTGCTGTTGCATTAATATTTTCAGTTGGCAAGATGATGTTTCCTTGATTATAAACATGAAAGTTAAAACATCAGACATTTAATAGTCATCTGTGAAAAGAAAACAGGAACTCGCACCTTTACAATGTCTGCCCAAAAGGCCACTACCGGTGGAGTAATTTTGCAATGCGGCCGCTGTTATAATGTACGGAAATGTGCAGCAGCCAATTTTTCCACATGAGGTTCCCATAAACCACAATATGGTAGTGGCCAGGTAACCATTTTATTGATATTGGTTGAGGGATAAACGTTGGCCAGGATACCAGGGAGATTTCCCCTGCTCTTCGTCAAAATAACACCATGGGACCATTTGCATCAGCATCAGGAGGTAAGGCCTCTGTTTAACATCAGGGGCGAGATTCTCCGACCCCCCGCCGGGTCGGAGAATCGCCGGGGGCTGGCGTGAATCCCGCCCCCGCCGTTTGCCGAAGTCTCCGGCACTGGAGATTCGTCGGGGGCGGGAATCGCGCCGCGCCGGTTGGCGGGCCCCCCCCGTGCGATTCTCCGGCCCGGATGGGCCGAAGTCCCGCTGCTAAAATGCCTGTCCCGCCGGCGTAGATTAAACCACCTACCTTACCGGCGGGACAAGGCGGCGCGGGCGGGCTCCGGGGTCCTGGGGGGGGCGCGGGGCGATCTGGCCCCGGGGGGTGCCCCCACGGTGGCCTGGCCCGCGATCGGGGCCCACCGATCCGCGGGCTTGCCTGTGCCATGGGGGCACTCTTTCCCTTCCGCCTCCGCCACGGTCTCCACCATGACGGAGGCGGAAGAGACTCCCTCCACGGTGCATGCGCGGGAATGCCGTCAGCGGCCGCTGACGCTCCCGCGCATGCGCCGCCCGGAGATGTCATTTCCGCGCCAGCTGGCGGAGCACCAAAGGCCTTTTCCGCCAGCTGGCGGGGCAGAAATTCGTCCGGCGCCGACCTAGCCCCTTAAGGTTGGGGCTCGGCCCCCAAGATGGGGCGGCGCGATGGCCGACTGATTTGCGCCGTTTTGGGCGCCATTCGGCGGACATCGCGCCGTTTCCGGAGAATTTCGCCCCAGATACGAAGGCTACAGGGCTCTCCATCATTACTGCACGGCAGTGTCAGCTTAGATTTAGCGTTCAAACCTCTGTAATGGACACGCTTAGATTTAATTAATGGACCATCTCTATCCCAAGCACTACACTGCTGAGGTTGCAAACCACCAGCACAGACACTGGCGGAGAATGGCAGCAGCATTGCTAGCTGCAGAAATCTCCAGGGCTGTGTCCATTGACTCTTACCAATTTTTCTAGATGCACATGGAAAGCATCCTCTCTGGCTGCATCACAGCCTGGTATGGCAACTGCTCGGCCCAAGACCGCAAGAAACTACAGAGTCCTAAACACAGCCCAGTCCATCGCGTGAACCCGCCTCCCATCCATTGACTCTGTCTACACCTCCCGCTGCCTTGGAAAAGCAGGCAGCATAATCAAAAGCCCCACCTAACCGGGTTATTCTCTCTTCCAACCTCTTCCATCGGTCAGAAGATATAAAAGTTTGAGAACACACGCCAACAGATTCAAAAACAACTTCTTCCCCGCTGTTACCAGACTCCTGAATGGCCCTGTTATGGGCTGAACTGATCTCTCTCTCTACACATGTCTTTAGTGTTGTAGTGCGATATTCCATATGCTCACCGATGTCGCTGTATTTACATTGTGTATTTATCGTATGTCCTATGTTTTTTATGTATGGAACGATCTGCTTGGACTTTACGCAGAATAATACTTTTCACTGTAACTCGGTACACGTCACAATAAATTAAGTTTTGTTGGGAATGAACTCAAAGTGGCACTGTCCCTATTTTCCAATCTCAACCCTAGAGGGCAGCATTTAGCCAGGTTTGTCAGAGTCCACCCAACTCTTTCATTTGCTTGGAGTAAAAGTTGGGCTAACAACATTTAACTGATCCAGACTCTCAATTTCCCAGACCAAACTTATGCACAAATTTTATGATCACCTCATTTACCTTGGACAGATTATAGAACCTAGCACAAAGCAGAATAAATTCAGAATTATGATCTTGCTTTCTATATTCTAAATGGCCGATAAGAAGTTTCAATTAATGATTGTTTTAATCCGGTCCGGAAAAAAGTTGATCAAAACATCACCTGTATGCTCACATTTTTACCTTTGTTGTATATGGAACAGAGAGCAGTGGATATTCCATTGTACATGGAACAGAGGGCAGTGGATATTCCATTGTACATGGAACAGAGGGCAGTGGATATTCCATTGTACATGGAACAGAGGGCAGTGGATATTCCATTGTACATGGAACAGAGGGCAGTGGATATTCCATTGTACATGGAACAGAGGGCAGTGGATATTCCATTGTACATGGAACAGAGGGCAGTGGATATTCCATTGTACATGGAACAGAGGGCAGTGGATATTCCATTGTACATGGAACAGAGGGCAGTGGATATTCCATTGTACATGGAACAGAGAGCAGTGGATATTCCATTGTACATGGAACAGAGGACAGTGGATATTCCATTGTACATGGAACAGAGGGCAGTGGATATTCCATTGTACATGGAACAGAGGGCAGTGGATATTCCATTGTACATGGAACAGAGGGCAGTGGATATTCCATTGTACATGGAACAGAGGGCAGTGGATATTCCATTGTCCATGGAACAGAGGGCAGTGGATATTCCATTGTACATGGAACAGAGGGCAGTGGATATTCCATTGTATATGGAACAGAGGGCAGTGGATATTCCATTGTACATGGAACAGAGGGCAGTGGATATTCCATTGTACATGGAAGAGAGGGCAGTGGATATTCCATTGTCCATGGAACAGAGGGCAGTGGATATTCCATTGTCCATGGAACAGACGGCAGTGGATATTCCATTGTACATGGAACAGAGGGCAGTGGATATTCCATTGTACATGGAACAGAGGGCAGTGGATATTCCATTGTACATGGAACAGAGGGCAGTGGATATTCCATTGTATATGGAACAGAGGGCAGTGCTTATTCCATTGTACATGGAAGAGAGGACAATGGATATTCCATTTTTATGGAACAGAGGGCAGTGAATATTCCATTGGATTATAGAACAGAGGACAATGGATATTCCATTGGATTATAACAGAGGACAATGGATATTCCATTGTATATGGAACAGAGGGCAGTGGATACTTTATTGTACATGGAACAGAGGGCCGGAGATACTTCATTGTACTTGGTGTGGAATGGAGGGCCGTGGATATTCCATTGTATATAGAACGGAGGGCAGTGGATATTCCATTGTATATGGAACAGAGGGACGGATATATTCCATTGTATATGGAACAGAGGGCAGGGGATACTCCATCGTATATGAAACAATGGAAAAGAGAGCCGGGGTTACTCCTTTGTGGATGGAATACAGGGCGGGGGATATTCTATTGCATATAGAACAGATGGCTGGCGATATTCCATTTATATGGAACAGAGGGCAGTGCTTATTCCATTGTATATGGATAGAGGGCAGTGCTTATTCTGTTGGATATGGAACAGAGGGCAGTGGATATTCCATTGTATATGGAACAGAGGGCAGTGCCTATTCCATTGGATATGGCAGGGACCCACTTTACTATCGGCTGACCTTCACAACCCATGCCAGCCTGTGACTGGCATTATTGCTTACCTTTAATGCACAGATGAGCCTGCTTGGTCCTCACAATCTCACTTGCTTTGTCATTCAATGTTACATTTCCGCTAACGACTTCAGCTAACAATTTAAGATCTCGTTGCATCCTTCGATAAAAGTCAAGACAGTTTGTTCTCGAACTTGCCATACACAGTCTTCAAATGCTTTTGACGTTTTGAGGGTTTTAAACTTTCATTTGCCAGTACTTCCCTGCATGTAACACACATGTGTTTTGCATCCTGATTGCATTGGCACAATTAAAGTCATACCTGAAGAAGTCATCTTTATGCTGTTTTCTTCTCGATTTCAATTTCTTCCTGAGTAGCTCTCTCCAGCAGATTCAGCTATGAGATCCTTGCCTGTTTGTGTCTCAGGCCCTCTCTTCCTTATTACAAAATAATCCATCTACAGTTCTTCACACAGTCCTGTTGCTTGCTTGCTGGCAGCGACAAAATGAGGAATTTCTCCTCCATGATTTCATGCCCAAAGCAGGGACCTACACGGTGCTTGGCCTGCTCTCTGCTGCCACTTTAGGAGGAAAGACTCCATCGATTGCTGCCGGCATTCATTTTTTTTTTTGATTGGGAAACTTTATTTCGAAATACCTGATTTTTCCAGGCTTATGACTTTTTACTACTGAAAATTAAACAATGCACATCCTTACATTAACACACAAACTTTGTTTTAAATATATTCCCATTTCTTCAGAAGTTTAAACAAGTATTTTAAAAAGTACCATCGTGTTTTTACTTGACAAATTATGACTTTAGACGAGATGAGGTAACTTGTCAAACACACACTATGTCACAATATTTCTTACTGGTTCCACTGCATTGCACTACCCAAACATATTAGTCATCTCTGACGTGCTGGGTGCTCTGCTACACAGACGAACCAACACGGTTGCGGATGGTACAACTCAGTTTTATTACTAACAATATTTATAATGGTAAACTTGTTACTGTGGTTCGTTCATTACCCTTGAATATGTGGACCTATCCCTAACACTATCTTGGAGTGGCACTCAGCACATGGTGGATGTCTGAGTGGCTTGCTGTGAGCTCTGTGCCCTGAGCTGTCTCCTGCTGGAATGAGCGGGAAGTGTTGTGTTCCCCGTTTTATAGTGTGTATGCTCTTGCCTGTGATTGGCTGTGGTGTGTGTGTATTGATTGGTCCGTTGATCTGTCCATTAGTATGTATGTATGTTTGCACCATGATGTTTACCTGAATATCATGACATACCCCCCTTTTTTACAAGAACATGTGCCTATGTGGTTATAAATAGAGATGTGTACTGAGTGCAGCTGAATGTGTGTGTGTGCGATATCTACAGCATGTACATGAGGCTAAACTATATACATGGGGCGATGTCAGGTGCAACATAGCAACGAGGTTGTACCATAAACAAAACATGTGGAAATGTTAAACGTCAAAATGAACTCCTGTAACGACAAGGAAAAAGAGAAACATATTAACACAATGGTATGATACATCAGTGAGTTCAATGTTCAAACAGGCTCATAAGTCCAGCCTAGTAGGTGGGCGATGAATTCGGGTTGACCGTTAGGGTAGCACACCATTCATCACCTGGATTGACGCTGTTCACTGGCATCGGCTGGTGGGTCCTGCCTGGAGACATCCGGTTCCTATCAATGACCGCAACACGGAAGGCGTCCCGATCATCTGTGTCACTGGTTTGGATGTCGTCTACCGACTCGTAGTACGGAGGCTGAATGGTCCGCACGTCCCTGCGAGGTTGTCGGAATTGGGGAGCATTGGCAGGTTGAGCTTCTCGACAGCAGGCAACGTAGTGGCCCATCTTGCCACAGCGGAGGCATTGTCGGTTTTTTGCCGGACATTGCCGCTTTAAATGTGCGGCTCCGCAGTTGCCGCACGTCGTGACGTCATGGCGTTTGTTGCACCACCGCGCATGCGCAGTTCGGTCTTGCGTCGAGCGCGCCTGCACATCACGTCCACCTGCGTCAACGTCTTTTTTGGTGCACACAAACACGGGAGGCCGCGGAAAGCGCATGAAATGGCCGCCCTCGTCCGGGCCGCGGGCCGGGAGGAACTCGATCGCCTGGACCCGTTCGGCCTCGTAGGACGCCTGCCTTGCCGATTCGGGCATGTAGGACCCCTGCCGCGCTGATTCGGCCGCTTGAAATTGGGAGTAGCGGCTGGTCGCGTTTTCATGAAGGACACAGTCTTCAATTGAGGAGGCTAGGGTGAGGCCTTTAATTTTGAGGAGCAGCTGGCGTAGGGCGCCCGAGGTCACCCCAAAAACAATCTGGTCCCGAATCATTGAATCGGAGGTGGTGTCGTAACCGCAGGACTGCGCGAGGATACGGAGGTGTGTAAGGAAAGATTGAAAGGGCTCATCCTTACCCTGCAGGCGCTGCTGGAAGAGATACCTCTCGAAACTCTCATTTACCTCGACGCTGAAGTGTTGCGCGAGTTTGAGAAGGACTGTCTTGTACTTGGTCGTGTTCTCACCTTCCGCGAACACCAGGGAGATGTAGACATGGATGGCGTGTTGCCCTGCCATGGAGAGGAGGAGGGCGATCTTTCTGGTGTCCGAAGCGCTCTCCCTTTCGGTGGCTTCCAGGAAGAACTGGAAGCGCTGTTTGAACAGCATCCAATTGACGCCGAGGTTTCCAGCGATTTGTAACGGCTGCGGCGTGCTGACGGTGTCCATGGCGCAGGATGGCGGATTCCTGAGGATTCGTAGGTAGGTCTCACAGTTACCGGGTTCCAATCCTGGTACTATGTCGTGTTGGGTGCTCTGCTACACAGACGAACCAACACGGTTGTGGATGGTACAACTCAGTTTTATTACTAACAATATTTACAATGGTAAACTTGTTACTGTGGTTCGTTCATTACCCTTCAATCTGTGGACCTATCCCTAACACTATCTTAGAGTGGCACTCAGCACATGGTGGATATCTGAGTGGCTTGCTGTGAGCTCTGTGCCCTGAGCTGTCTCCTGCTGGAATGAGCGGGAAGTGTTGTGTTCCCCGTTTTATAGTGTGTATGCTCTTGCCTGTGATTGGCTGTGGTGTTGTGTGTGTATTGATTGGTCCGTTGATCTGTCCAGCAGTATGTATGTATGTTTGCACCATGATGTTTACCTGAATATCATGACAATCTCTTTATCCATTCTCAAGAAAAGTACTTACTTCCTGGTTTCCAGAGAGTGGTGACACAAAGTGATGATTGTGTAGGCTTCTTCCCGTGTTGACATGTGTCAGCCGTATTGACTGGCCTCATTTGATTGGTATGCCTCGCTGACAAACCTGGCCTGGCTTCCCTCCCATTGTCCAATAGCTGTTACTGTCGTCAAATGCATCCAACCCAGTCACAGACTACTGTCCACTTCTCGACCCATACTTCATGTTGTGGGAGTGCAAGCGGATGTTGTGCGTGCCATTGAGCAGCTTGACCACGGAGCCGCAGGTCACATATTGCTGATGGGTGGTAGGGGGGTGAGCCGAGCAGAGCACCAGAGCGGAGCTTCAAATGGAGCCACTGCCGTTAGCATCGTGTGCCCATCTAGCCACCTGTCAGCCCCTCTCCCCCGCGCGCGCCGTGACCAGCACACAGCCCAGCCTCGTGCTATGCCGCTCCTACAAACGCCGCAGCCAATCAGGTACTGTCTGCGGCCAGCATTCTTAAAAGCTGGTTGCGGGAGTTGGGAACTTCTTCCCGCGTCAGCAGAGACAGACTCTTCAAACTGCAGTGGAAAGTATGCTGCCCGGCCAAACTCCTGGATGCCTTTTCTTTCCATGAGAATTTGCACAGTTCCATCGATTACAATAGAGCAGCATCAGGTGCTCTCAGGATCAGGCGTATGGACCATCAGCAAACTAACCGAAGTACAAAGCCCCAGGTGTCCCAGGTGGTGTTCTCAGCAGCCTTCGTTACAACAGCAAAGTTTGGGCAACTTGTGCAGGCCAAGAAAAGGGGCTGAACAGCTTCCCCCTCCAGTGCTCCAGATGAATGTTGGGCATCTCCTGGCAAGACAAGAGTGCCGAACATGGGGGTACACCAATGTGCAGGGGTCCTCACATGTCTACCCACTTGAATCAGTGTCAATTTCATTGACTGGGTCATCTGAGCCAAATATATGATGGCCGCATTCCCACAGACATGCTCTCGGGTGAGCTTGCATGAGAAAAACAGGACACCCACTGATGCGATACAAGGCTGTCTACAAGCGAGACCAAGTTGACTGGATGGGATGTTCTCACTGCGGCCCAGAGAGCCTGGAATCGAGCAGTCAGGTCGGGCGCGGAAAACGCAGAGGACAAAAGAAATGATCAGATGGCGGAAAAGTGTGGCCGCCGGACGAAAAAACATTGAGCCCACCTCGGCATCTGTGCCAGCCACTCACAAATGGGCTTTTACAGCCACAGTGGACAATATTCAATCCAGAAGTGACACACACCCCGGGTGCAGTCCATCGCCTCCCGAGTCAGACGAGATGTGTACAAAGGTGTTAATCAGCTAAGCATTGTTTTATTAGCATATTGGACCTTCATAAATGCAACTTCAATCCAAATATGAATCCTTAGAAAACCAGATTTATGTCGGAGCTCCAAATAATGAAAAAGGCTGGTGAGTACCCAGGCATAAAAATGACGTAAATCAGTCACACTTGAAATTCCTTAGAGGATCCGTTCTTACATTGTCGTTACAGTGAAACATTCCAGGGATTTCTAGGGCATGACGTTTTTCAGCACACTCTCACACAAGCACGTCCAGTTTAATGTGTTCTGTGAACAGAGAAAACCTTTTTCAAAAAGTGAGACACATTAGACTCCACCTGTTCTATACAAATAATATTCCTGACCGTTTGAGTCTTGTTTTCACAACAGTGCTCAAGGGCTATGCTATATTTTGGTCATGTCATGAAGGTCGATCAGTGTAAGTGCACTTAGCATTAGTAACTGTGAACTTGATGCAAAGGCTGTTAAAGCGGAGAGCAGGGACAGGTGTGACTGGTTTAACTTCCGGCTTTATCGAACTGGGAGAGAGGTTGTAGGGACTGCCGTTTCTCACCATCCTCTGACCAGATTGCACAGCCCTGTGTCGTGTATTTATTCCGAGTCTCAGAGCGCCTTCAAGGTTGGCAGCTGGGCAGGCGACATGCTTTTCTCACCGGCGAGTGCAGGTGAAGTGTCGCCTTAAGGGTAGACCACCTTACATTACCTTCATTGACCTCACCGAGGTCTTCTATCTCGCCAGTGTAAAACAATCTGCCCGGCTGAACTCCCGGACTCCTTTTCTTATTTCCATGAGAACTTGCACAGTTCCATCGGTTAGAATGGAACAACATCAGGGGCGGGAATCTCAGACCCCCCGCCGGGTCGGAGAATCGCCGGGGGCTGGCGTGAATCCCGCCCCCACCGGTTGCCGAATTCTCCGGCACCGGATATTCGGCGGCGGCGGAAATCGCGCCGCGCGGTTGGCGCCCCCCCGGCGATTCTCCGGCCCGGATGGGCCGAAGTCCCGCTGCTGGAATGCCTGTCCCGCCGGCGAGAATCAAACCACCTCTCTTACCGGCGGGACAAGGCGGTGCGGACAGGCTCCGGGGTCCTGGGGCGATCTGGCCCTGGGGGGGTGCCCCCACAGTGGCCTGGCCCGCGATTGGGGCCCACCGATCCGTGGGCAGGCCTGTGCCGTGGGGGCACTCTTTTCCTTCCGCCTTCGCCATGGTCTCCACCATGGCGGAGGCGGAAGAGACCCCCTCCACTGCGCATGCGCGGGGATGCCGTGAGCGGCCACTGATGCTCCCGCGCATGCGCCGCCCGGCAAAGTCAGTTTCGCGCCAGCTGGCGGGGCACCAAAGGCCTTTCCCGCCAGCTGACCGGGCGGAAATCAGTCCGGCGCGGGCCTAGCCCCTCAGGTTAGGGCTCGGCCCCTCAAGATGCTGAGACTTCCGCACCTTTGGGGCGGCGCGATGCCGGTCTGATTAGCGCCGTTTTTGGCGCCGGTCGGCGGACATCGCGCCGATTGCGGAGAATTCCGCCCCAGGTGTCTCAGGATCGGCAGTGTGGATCAGCAGCAAACTAACCGAATTACTCCAGATGTCGCAGCTGTCTGTTCTCAGCAGCCTTCTTTACAACAGCAAAGCTTGGGCAACTTTTGCAAGCCAAGAAAAGGGGCTGCACAGTTTCCACCTCCACTGTTCCAAACAAATTTTGGACATCTGGCAAGATAAGAGTGCCAAACGTGGATGTACACCAGTGTGCAGGGGTCCTTACATGTCTATCCACTTGAGTCAATTTGCCCCACTTGAGTCAGCGATGACTCCATTGACTGGGTCCTCTGAGCCAAATAGATGATGGTCGCCTTCCCATAGACATGCTCTCGGGCAAGCTTATATGAGGAAAAAAAGCCACCTAAATTACTAAATAGTGATGGTCGCCTTCCCATAGACATGCTCTCGGGCAAGCTTATACGTGAAAAAAGCCACCTAATATACCAAATAGTGACATTGTGACTGGGTAATAGGATGCCTTTTATTTTGGCCACAAAATAATAGCACCACAAGATTGATAACTATCTATGCCTGATACCCCCCAAGGACTCCCAAAATCCATCATTCCCCATGTTGAGTGAGCTGATAATAAGGAGTTGATGGTGGCTGCCTCAAACAGTCTTTACGCCCCTCTGATATGGCTTCCACAGTGTTATTTACAGTTTAGTGGCAGCATTCTCGCCTCTGAGTCAGAAGGTCCTGCTCTTGAGAATGGACTACATACTTTATGGGCAGCATGGTGGCACAGTAGGATCGGCACTGCTATCTCACAGTGCCAAGGACCTGGGTTCAATTCACAGCCTTAGGTGACTGTGGAGTTTGCACATTCTTCCCATGTCTGCGTGACTTTCCTCCGGGTGCTCCAGTTTCTTCCCACAGTCCAAAGATGTGCAGGTTAGGTGGATTGGCTATGCTAAATTTCCCCTTAGTGTCTAAAGGTTAGGGCTGCAGGGATAGGGTGGGTGAGTGGGCCTAAGTAGGGTGCTCTTTTGGAAGGTTGGTGCAACTCGATGGGCTGAATGGCCTCCTGCACTGTAGCGATTCTATGATACTAAGGGGGTAGAAGTCATGCTTCAGCTATACAAAGCCCTGGATAGAATATACTGGAAGTCCTGTGAGCAGTTCTGGGCATCTCATATTGGCAAAGATAAATTGGCCTTGGGGACAGTGCAGTGTAGATTGACAAGAATGATACCTGCACTCCAGGAGTTAAGTACAAGGAGGGATTGGATAAAGCCGGGCTGCATTCCCTATAATTTAAAAGGCTACAAAGATTTGAAGATATTAAGGGGGGGACAGAGGATAAATTGAGAGAAACTCTATCTGTTGGTTGCAGAGTAAGGTCTAGAGGGCACGGTCTAAAAATTAGAGTCAGACTTTTCAGAAGTGACATTAGGAAGCATTTCTATAAGATTGGGACTTTTCCATAAAGGGCAATTGATTCTGGGCCAGTTGTAAAATTAAAAACTGAGACTGATGGATTTTTGTTAACCAAGAGCACTAATGTCGATCAGGTAAATGTGGGTATCTGGAGTTATGTTGCCACATTGACTGGTGGCTAAATATTGTCCTGTCCTGATGTTCCAACAACACTGCAAAAGCACTTAATTGGCTATAAAATGTGATGGACATCATGGGATAAATAAGGCACTTTTGGTAATAAAGGAAGGTTTGCATTTATCCTACTTTGTGTAAATCTTTTGCCTCCTCCAGAACAAAATGAACATCTCATCGAGAAGACAGTAACTCCAAATGCACAGCACTCCCTCGGTACTGCATTGGAGTGTCAGCTTGGATTTTCCACCATTTTGGAGAGTGCACCACCCTGGAGAGGGACTACAACCCAGAACCGCGTAACTCAGACACGAGTGCTACCTGCTGAGCCACAGCTGATGCCACGCAAATCTTTCTTTTCTTATTAACTTGTGCAAAGGGCTCAATGCCTGTTTCATGGTTCTCCTAATTTGGCCAGTGAAGAGCAGAACATCGTGTGTGCTAGGCCAGGGAACAACTACCCAGGATCGCCACAAAATTATACCATTCGCAACACTGAGTTCTTCTCTCTTAATTTGTTCATGTCATGAGAGGGTTGTCCTCCATTCCCGCCATTACGGATCTTGGGCTGGATTCTCCATTCCTGAGGCTAAGTGCCGGCGCCAACGGAGGATCCGTGGTGTTGCACGATGGGAAAATTTGCGCGAAACCCTCACCGATTCTGGTACCGGCGAGGGGCTAGCACAGGCGCGCATGAAACGCCTGCGGATAGTGTGGAAAACGGCCGGAGAATCGCCGGGATCGGGCCGTGCATATGCAGGGCTGACAAGCTGCAGCCCCCTCCCCACACATGCACCGGTCATGCCGGAAAACATGCTGGACCGCTTACCCACCAATCCCGACCCCACCCCCCGGCCAGCGGCACGGACCCCGGCTGAGTGTGACGGCGCTGCACACCAGGCTCATGATCGCTGGGACCATACGTGGCCCGTGCCATTGGGAACTCGGCCCATCAGAGGCGGAGCATCGCGGATCGGCCGGCTATTGACGCGACAACAGTATTGCGACTGCGCACGTCGTGCCTCCAGATGATGCCGATTTGGAAGGGGTGGAGCATCACGAACCAGCGCCTGCCCTGATTCTGACGTCGAAAGCAATTCTCCACCCGATCGCCATTCCCGATTTCGACGTCGGGCTACGGAGAATTCCGCCCCATGTCTTTTAGCTTTGATCCTTCTGTGTCCAAGCCTTTATCTGCTTCGCTGATACTGGGAGGGTTTATAAGAAATTCAAGGCCATTGTGATCTCGTCTAACGCAGACAAAGGTGCCAGGCTTATGTGCGGCCGGAGATGACTCCAAGCATCAGCATTGGCTATTCATGTTCGGACAATGCTCCAAGGAATATTCATAGGCTGCCAGTAACAAGGCCCAACGCTGTATCCAGGCAGAGGCGATAGGAGGGATTGCCCTATCTTTTTTAAAAAGGCCCAATAAAGGCTTGTGGCTTGTCACTAATACAAAACGCTGACCATAGGTATACTGGGGAAATTTTTTGAAGCCTTCCTTCTCGATTTGCAAGTAGCTCTGCTCTGCATCCGAAAGAGTCCTGGACATGTAGTTAACGGATCGTTCAGTGTCGTCTTTCCAACGATGTGAGAGTATCGCCCCAACTCCATAAGGAGAGATGATGCACGTCGTTCTGAGTTCCTCGGGATCGTAATGGGCCAACATATCAGATGATAATAGCTGCCTCTTCTTGTGATGCCCCCCAGGACCATTTCTGATTTCCTTAATAGTAGATGCAATGGTGACAACTAGTAGGCCAAGTTCAGGATGAATTTCCCACAATAATTGACTAGTCCCAGGAAGGATTTCAGTTCTATTGCAATTTGTGATAGAGGTGCTTCCTTAATGACTTTTACCTTGTCCTCCATGGGGTGAGGAATTCAGTGACGGGTTCCCCTGGGGTCCTGCCTGCCGTAATGAAACGGTGCCTTTGAAGGATGATTGAAGGTTTCGGGCCATAGCAGTTTCACACTAGGTCTACGAGCTCATCAAACGTTTTGAGTCAGGGGCATCTGGGAAAGTCGGGCTTTTTATTACACTAAATGTTGGGGCCCGGCCTGCTGTCAGTAGAATCACTTCTGCCTCTCGTCCCCCACAATGTTGTTAGCCTGGAAGAAAAAGAGCATGTGCTCTGTATATTGGGCCCAGTCTTCTCCCTCAATATCGCAAGGTTCGAGTTTACTGAAAAGAGGCTTTTTCTTTGGGGCTTACCGGAGAGCTGTTCGTTCCACTCTGAAGGCTGCTCAGGAATCTCGTTTTTACTCCTCGTTGCAGCTAAAAACTCCGCCAAGGCCATGCTTCATACAATACTCTTACTAGCTGGAACAATGAAAATAATCCCAGGCAGCACGGTAGCCTTGTGGATAGCACAATTGCTTCACAGCTCCAAGGTCCCAGGTTCGATTCTGGCTTGGGTCACTGTCTGTGCGGAGTCTGCACATCCTCCCCGTGTGTGCGTGGGTTTTCTCCGGGTGCTCCGGTTTCCTCCCACAGTCCAAAGATGTGCGGGTTAGGTGGATTGGCCATGATAAATTGCCCTTAGTGTCCAAAATTGCCCTTGGTGTTGGGTGGGGTTACTGGGTTATGGGGATAGGGTGGCGGTGTTGACCTTGGGTAGGGTGCTCTTTCCAAGAGCCGGTGCAGACTCGATGGGCTGAATGGCCTTCTTCTGCACTGTAAATTCTATGATAATCCCCTCCACGGTGAACAGTGCTTTCAGATCTGGGCCTGAGCTGTTAGTTTTAAATTCCCGCCCAATGGTTCCTACTGGGCGAGCTCAATAGGGGAATTCATATTCCATGAACCCCATGGGGAGATCAGTCGACAATCCATCCGTATCCTCTGTGGTCATCATAACAAGTATTCATTTAATTACCTTCTAGGCAGCAAATCGAAGATGGATGCAAGCACCTAAATAACTGCTGCATGGGCCGCACAAAGATCATTGACATATTTTGGATATATATTTGGCACAAAGTAACTAGGGGCTCTTCAATCTTTCATTCGCTGCCCTTGCCACATTGATCAAAAAGCAAATTGCTTGGCCATCTTGTAGCTCATACAAACTTGAAATGAAAACATGTTTAAAAGATTATTTTGAATGTTTTATCTGCGTTACTTGTGTGTGGTGTGCGTCTGTTTTGTACAGGGTCGTGGGATAGCTCTCACACACCCACAGTACGAGATTTTGTTGATGTGTCTGTGTTCTGAATGGAGATTATGTGGTGGCGGGTGGGTTTGTTGTTTGTGCTGTGCTGGTGCATTTAGGGGTGGTTGTGTATTCCGTGTGTGTGCTTTTTAAAATGAAATTACATGGAACATCTATGTACAAGTTTCCATGTCTGCTATTAAAAGTGTTCTGGCAGAAAGCATGCACCACAGGGGCCAGTGAAATATGATTTTTATTTTCACTCATGAGACAGGACTGATAACTCAGGAGCAACAAGTGGAAATAATTAGCATTTTACTGGTCCCTGAAGCATATCCTGTTTAAAGTGCTTGGGGCCAGATGGTTTCCAAAAAAAACAAGAGTGTAAACCATTTGTTTCTTTTGGGCTTTGGTGGAACATTGCAAGTGGGACATGGGAGGAAGAACAGTCCTGCCTGTATCCTCACTGCAATGAAGTATTGTGCCCATGGATCTGGCGAGAGCTGGCCAGTAACAAAGAGAACCAGGAAAATAGGAAGTGCGTTAAAGTTAGCACAGGGTTGCATATTCCTGGAGGTGATGCTGCCTGATCTAGGCTCACACTCCAGAGGCAGTCTGACACTGAGTGAGTGCTGCACTGCCTGAAGCGCCGTCTTTTGGGTGAGTCATGAAATTGGGGTCATGCTTGCCTCTCATCTGTGAATGATCCTGTGGCATTTTTGCTGAAGAGCAGAGGCGTTCTCCCTGGCATTCCGACTGACATCTATCCCTCAAGCAACGTCACCCTAATACAGTTTATCAGTTCATGGTGCCGTTTGTGAGAGGTGGCTGTGCACAAATGGGTTGCCGATTTTCCTAATTTGCAACAGTGACGAAGGGCAGGACTTTACTCTCCCCCACCCCCAACAGATTCTGAGGCAGGTGAAATGGTACTACAGCATAGACAAGATTCCCTCCGCATCCCGTCCGCCCCGATCCAGATACAATTTTATGATAGGGTGGGCAGGGCCTCTGACAGGAAGCCCACCCATACCCCTATTACGTGGCTTTTGGCCTTTTCCACCCAGCTTCAATTTTCAGGTTGGTGGTTATCCGATGACTGAGGGTAGGAAGCAAAAAAGGTTCTTGCTCTCGATTCTCGATCTCGGGGGGTGGTAGTGGCGGATGTGCGGAAAACTGGGGGCGGGCTCCCCTCACGGACCGGAAACCTACTGCCCCCGCCCACCTCGACACTGAGAACACCTTCCCTTCGCAGCCTTCCGGGACCCTTGTTACTTACCATGACTGTGGTTCCTGGGATTTAGTCTCGGGCACGGCACAGCAGTGCCTCTTCCGGCCACTGCAGCGCTGTGCCTGGATGGACTGGTGAGCAGTTTTGGCCACTCAGATTGGCCAGCAGCTGTCCAAAGTGGGACTATCTTCCGAATGTGGATGAAGGCCCTGCCTGCAGCCAATCAACAATCATTGATGTGTGAAATGGCAATGGGAGTGTCGGAGTCGGCGGGGATACGTTCCCCCACCCCCCCCAACCCTCTCGATGACGGGCATCAAGTGCTCGCCATCCTGAAAATTCAGGTCTCTGCTTCAAAATTTCCTCAGGAGCTGTAAAGCACTTGGGGAAGACCTAATTTTGTGAAAATTCCGTTCCATCTTGGAGAAAGACCTCAAACCAAAGCAAATCTGAAATAGGAATAGTGACTAGAAGATGAGGTAAATTTCAGAAATTTGCCTTCAACTACTATGTTGTAGTTTTTCTCATTCCTGAGGATTTAGTGGCCGCGATTTTCCGCTCCTGTTTCCGTCGGGCAGGTTTGGCGACGGGAGCGGATAGTTTCACAGGACGTCCAAATCACGCTTCACGCTGATGTAAACATGTGACAGGATTGTTCCCTTCCCCCATCAGTGATGGAGCATGTTTCCCAACATTCAATGTTAGGAACATCATTTTGATTTGATTTGATTTCTTGTCACATGTACCGAAGTACAGTGAAAAGTATTTTTCTGTGGCCGAGGGAACGTACACAGTAGGTACTAGCGGATAATTTGATTATATCAGGCCTCCACATCTGAATCACTTTCTCCTCGCCAATCCTGTAAGGATGCCGTAACAACATGGCAGATGCATCGGAAGAAGAGTGGGATGGGGGTTGGGAGGGGAATGATACAAGAGTGGTTAAAATCTGGAATGAACTGCCTGAGGACGTGGTAGAAAGGGGTTCAATCAAAGCATTTAAAAGGGAATTAAACTGTTGTCTGAAAAGGAAAATGTGCAGGGTTACGGGGAGAAGGCAGGAAAATGGTACGAATAGATTAAACATTTGGATGGCTAATGTGGACGTGATGGGCTGAATGACTTCCTTCTACATTGTCACAATTTTGTGAAAGGGATAGCAGAGGAAGGATGAAATGGTGTGGGACGGGTATTTCTACAATCCCTACAGTCTGCACCAACCTTCCGAAAGAGCACCATACCTAGACCCACTCCCCCGCCCTATCCCTGTAACCCCACCTAACCTGCACATCTTTGCACTTAAAGCCCCGTTACGTTAACTATACTAAATTAACGGCTGTTGTTTTGATGGTCTCTGCTAGTATTTGCGCAAAGTAATCCCAAAGTATTTTGAGCACTCAGAATCTTGCCGTGCACAGGGTGGATGATTAAAATAACCAGTCCTGCTTTCAGGAAAGTTTATTGTTGATGTAAGCTTATCTGCACAGTCTTTAGGGACCAAGAGAATTTGGTACAGCATGTACAAAAATATGCACCTTGGCTGCAGTTTTCTTAATAAGTAACACACAAAATTAGCTCTTGTTTATTGTTCTGTTATGTTCCTTAATACAAATGCAAATGATTTACGAATTGAAATGTCATGCAGATATTATCAGCGCATCCGCACTATTTGGTTTTACCCATTCTAGCCTCTGCATCCTACCAGACCAGCTAATGAATAGTCCACTTTATCTGCAACAGCTCCTCACTATCTGCCCACCTCCAGTACTTCAGCGTTCCTCCTCCAAGTGATCTAGTTCGTGCTTAAGACCCACCCACTTAAACTGGCCTCGACTGCTGATCCCTGCTCCCTCACTCCCTCCCTCCCTTTTGATTGATCACCAATTATAGAAATGTGAGGAGGCCATTCAGCCCCTTAAGCCTTTCAGTGAGATCTCAGCTAGTCAGAAACTTCACTTCATCCACCTGTCTTTGTTCCATCTCCTTTCTATATCGAGAGGAGGCCCACTGCTTTGCCTAGCCCTGTGGCCTCTCTTGCTCTCCAAATCAAAAGATGCACATTGCTGTTTCTGTGAACCAGGAGCTTGGGTATCAAAGTGGACGGACTGTCTTTTGCTGAGGGCTTTGGAGCTGATAAATAGGATTGTGGATAAGATGGCGTAGTGGAAGGCCATTTGGTCTGTCATATTTGTGCCAAAGGGACTGAAATTACTCCCTGTGTTTCCTCAGCATTCCTCTCAACAATAATAACTTTTATCTAGTACCTTAAAAGGCATTTCACAGGAGCATTAAAAAGCAAGGTCACAAACCACAAGGAGATATTGGGGGCAATCTACCGGCCACGTTGCGCCCGTAAAGCAGGATCTACCATTGTGGGCGGGATAAGTGTTTTGCAAATCTGCATATTAGAGTGAGACAGCTAGTCGCTCTAATATGCGCTTGCCTAGTCTACCAAGGCCTGAGGATCTAATCCTTTCACCTCCGAGATCTCGGGCGAGCGCCACTTGGCGCTGGCCCCCACAAATAGAGACCAGACAGAACGGCACTTCAAGGGGCTCTCCCAGGGGATCGGAGGCCCCCAGGAGGTTGCCCTCTTGGCAGGGTGTCATACTGGCACTGGTGCATCTTGGCACTTCCAGCCTGGCACCCTGACAGTGCCACCTGGGTGCCAGACTGGCACTGCCTAGGTGACCCCCTTATCGGTGAGTTATGGCTTTGGAGGTTCAAGGGTCGCAGTGGTGGGGGGGGGGTGTCAAGAGATCGGGTCGCGGAGCTCCACAGTGCAGGAAATGGGACTAAATGCAGCCTCAATGGGGAGTTCCCTGCTCAGGCCCCAAATTGCAAGAGTCCCGATAGATGGCGTGGTGTTTCACGCCGCTGCGAGCGCCAGGAAACTCACGGGTAAACGCAATCGTCACAGGTCTCTGGTTAGATCGCACCCATATGGGGAGGATCCAGTTGTTGTGGTCCACGTTGGGACTAACAACATAGGTGAGACTAGGAAAGAGGACCTGTTTGGGGATTATCAAACACTAGGGACTAAATTAAAGAGCAGGTCCTCCAGGGTTATAATCTCTGGATTACTACCCGAGCCACGTGCCAATTGGCATAGGGTTGAGAAAATTAGAGAAGTTAACACGTGGCTAAAGGAGTGGTGCGGGAAAGAGGGATTCCATTTCATGGGGCATTGGCATCAGTACTAGGGCAGGAGGGACCTGTACTGTTGGGACGGTCTTCACCTGAACCATTCTGGGACCAGTGTTCTCGCGAATAGGATAAATAGGTTGGTCACAAGGACTTTAAACTAGCAAGTTGGGGGGAAGGGAAGTGTAAAGCTATGGACAGTATAATGGTTAATGGAGATCAAGGCAGCAGGTTACGTGACAGGTTATTATGTAGAGATATGGGTTCAAAGACAAGGAAAATTAGGAGAAAGGGTAAGAGGAAAAATAAATTGCGAAAAGTTACTGATCAAGGTGTTAGGATTCATAACAAAGACATAAAAAACAGCATAAGTGTACTTTACCTGAATGCTCGTAGTATACGAAATAAGGTATATGAGTTGATGGCGCAAATCATCGTGAATGACTATGATTTAGTGGCCATTACTGAAACATGGTTAAAAGATGGTCACGACTGGGAGTTAAATATCCAAGGGTATCAGACTATACGAAAGGATAGAATGGACGGTAAGGGCGGTGGTGTAGCTTTGTTGTTTAAGGATGGCATCCGGGCAATAGTAAGGGATGATATTGGTGCTATGGAGGACAAGGTTGAATCAATTTGGGTGGAAATCAGGAATAGTAAGGCAAAAAGGTCACTGATAGGAGTAGTCTATAGGCCACCAAATAGTAACAGGATGGTAGGGCAGGCAATAAGCAAAGAAATAACGGATGCATGTAGAAATGGTACAGCGGTTATCATGGGAGATTTTAATCTGCATGTCGATTGGTTTAACCAGGTTGGTAAAGGCAGCCTTGAGGAGGAGTTTATAGAATGTGCCCGGGATAATTTCCTGGAACAGTATGTAATGGAACCTACAAGGGAACAAGCGGTCCTAGATCTGGTCCTGTGTAATGAGGCAGGATTGATTAATGATCTCATAGTTCGGGATCCTCTTGGAAGGAGCGACCACAATATGGTGGAATTTAAAATACAGTTGGAGGATGACAAGGTAAAATCAAACACTAGTGTTTTGTGCTTAAACAAAGGCGATTACAATGGGATGAGAGAAGAACTAGCTAAGGTAGACTTGGAGCAAAGACTTCATGGTGAAGCAGTTGAGGAACAGTGGAGAACCTTCCGAGCGATCTTTCACAGTGTTCAGAAAAGGTTCACACCGACAAAAAAGAAAGACGGTAGAAAGGGGAAAAATCGACCGTGGATATCTAAGGAGGTGAGGGAGAGTATCAAATTGAAGGAAAAAACATACACAGTGGCAAAAATTAGTGGGAGACTAGAGGACTGGGAAGTCTTTAGGGGACAACAGAAAGCTACTAGAAAAGCCATAAAGAAGAGTAAGGTAGACTATGAAAGTAAACTGGCTCAGAACATAAAAGCAGATAGTAAAAGCTTCTACAAATATATAAGACAAAAAAGAGTGGCTAAGGTGAATATTGGTCCTTTGGAAGATGAGAAGGGAGATTTAATAATAGGAGACGGGGAAATGGCTGAGGAGCTGAACAGGTTTTTTGGGTCAGTCTTCACAGTGGAGGACACAAATAACATGCCAGTGACTGATGGAAATAAGGATATGATAGGTGAGGACCTTGAGATGATTGTCATCACTAAGGAGGCAATATTGGGCAAGCTAATGGGGCTAAAGGTAGACAAGTCTCCTGGCCCTGATGGGATGCATCCCAGAGTGTTAAAAGAGATGGCTAGGGAAATTGTAAACGCACTAGTGATAATTTATCAAAATTCACTAGACTCTGGGGTGGTCCCAGAGGATTGGAAAGTAGCAAATGTGACACCACTGTTTAAAAAAGGAGGTCGGCAGAAAGCGGGTAATTATAGGCCGGTAAACTTAACTTCGGTTGTAAGGAAAATGCTGGAATCTATCATTGAGGAAATAGCGGGGCACCTGGAAGAAAATTGTCCCATTGGGCAGACGCAGCATGGGTTCACAAAGGGTAGGTCGCGTCTGACTAATTTGGTAGAATTTTTTGAGGACGTTACCAGTGCAGTAGATAACGGGGAGCCAGTGGATGTGGTATATCTGGATTTCCAGAAAGCTTTTGACAAGGTGCCACACAAAAGGTTGCTGCATAAACTAAAGATGCATGGCAGTGAGGGTAAAGTGGTAGCATGGGTAGAGGATTGGTTAACTAACAGAAAGCAGAGTGTGGGGATAAATGGGTGTTTCTCTGGTTGGCAACCTGTAACTAGTGGGGTCCCTCAAGGATCAGTGTTGGGCCCGCAGTTGTTCACAATTTACATAGACGATTTGGAGTTGGGGACCAAGTGCAATGTGTCAAAGTTTGCAGACGACACTAAGATGAGTGGTAAAGCAAAAAGGGCAGAGGATACCGGAAGTCTGCAGAAGGATTTGGATAGGTTAGGTGAATGGGCTAGGGTCTGGCAGATGGAATTCAATGTTGCCAAGTGTGAGGCTATCCATTTTGGGAGGAATAACAGCAGAATGGATTATTATTTAAACGGTAAGATGTTAAAACATGCTGCTGTGCAGAGGGACCTGGGTGTGCTGGTACACGAGTCGCAAAAAGTTGGTGTGCAGATGCAACAGGTGATTAAGAAGGCTAATCGAGTTTTGTCTTTCATTGCTAGAGGGATGGAGTTCAAGACTAGGGAGGTTATGCTGCAATTGTATAGGGTGTTGGTGAGGCCGCATCTGGAGTATTGTGTTCAGTTTTGGTCTCCTTACCTGATAAAGGACATATTGGCACTGGAGGGAGTGCAGAGGAGATTCACTAGGTTGATCCCAGAGTTGAGGGGATTAGATTATGACGAGAGGTTGAGTAGACTGGGACTGTACTCATTGGAGTTTAGAAGGATGCGGGGGGATCTTATTGAGACATATAAAATTATGAAGGGAATAGATAGGATAGATGCGGGCAGGTTGTTTCCACTGGTCGGGGAAAGCAGAACTAGGGGGCATAGCCTCAAAATAAGGGGAGGTAGATTAAGGACGGAGTGTAGGAGGAACTTCTTCACCCAAAGGGTTGTGAATCTCTGGAATTCCTTGCCCAGTGAAGCAGTTGAGGCTCCTTTAAACGTTTTTAAGAAAAAGATAGATGCCTTTCTAAAGAATAAAGGGATTCGGAGATATGGTGTATGGGCCGGAGAGTGGAGCTGAGTCCACAAAGATCAGCCATGATCTCATTAAATGGCGGAGCAGGCTCGAGGGGCCAGATGGCCTACTCCTGTTCCTAGTTCTTATAAGGTCAGGTGATGAAGCCATGGTCAAGTTGTCTTTGTTGTGTATTGTAAGACCATTGAGGTGATGTGCATCAATGTAAATGCATGTAGGCTAGCTAGACACTAGAGGCAGCACCAGTGACATCACGCACACACACTCAACCAATAGATCAAGTAGATAGGGACACGACAAATAGACATTCACGATACACAAGGAGCTGACACGACCACAGGGGGGCATTACACCAACCCATATATAAAGGACACCACACACATGATCTGCCTCTTTCCAGTGGAGACAGTCAGTGAGTACAGAGACAGGGTTGATTCAATATTACACCCACCACGTGGATTGCAGCAACTGGTTAGTCAGTCTGGGTAGCTATAGTAGGATGAGCAGTAGTGTCGAACCCAAGTAATAGAAGTGTAAATAGTTTAATAAACGTGTTGAAGTTATCTCCACGTCTGAACCTTCCTTTGACAAATGCACCACAAGGAAGCCGCTTATGTTACACCTACAACATAACAAATCTTGATACCAGGAGTGAACTGTTTCAATCCACATAGCCATACCTCAACGTACAGTGACAACCAGCAACGATACCCAGGCAAGATGTTCGAGACCCGGGTTCCGCAGCAGCTCCAGTGCCACGGCGATCTCCGTGAAAACTGGCGGGCATTCCGGCAAAGGTTTGAAATCTTCCTGGTGGCAGCCGAACTAGAAGACCTGGCTGATGCTGAAAAAACAGAGCTTCTCCTCACCATCGCCGGTGCCAGAGCAGGAGAAATCTTTTAAAAATTCAAGTTCTCCAAGGGGCAAAACAGGAGCGACTTGTACTCACTACGATGCCGAGATCCCGGAGCAGAGAACAGTTTTGATCGGCGGCCATCTATCTAAAGGGTCTGCACTTGCACAGTTGCGCGAGAAGCGCGCAGAACGGGAAGGTCTGTTTGCGCATGCGCAAGACGCCGTGTATGCGCAATCACAAAAACGGCCATCAGTAAAGGAACAGCGATCTGCGCATGCACAATCGCTTCCGACACGCTACGTCACATGCGTCATGACGTCAGAGGCCCCGGACCACGCCCATTTAAATGGGAAATGTCCCAATTCAAAGAAAAAATCTTTTAAAGCCGTAAAACAACCTTCATCTGGAATGACAGCACAATGCCTCAAATTGAACCAGGAAATGAAATTAACCTCCGAAGAACCCAGCAACAAACAGTTACCTACGCCCAAACTGATGATTCCGACCTTGAATACTTCGATACCGACCTTTACATTTTCTCTGGCTCTCACGAGCTCCGACGCAAACAGTGCTGATATGGTCCGAGAAGACAACGACACAGATGAACCTTTCACCTTGGGAGGCTACCCCAGTACCAAATCCGATCCGCAACTAGACGTGTTGCACATTGGCGACCCCGTATTGAATCCGACGCAGACACGGATTTGTTCTTCGGATTTGAGGATCTTCAGCCCAGCAGATATGACATCCCAACTCGTGAGTGCTGGATGATGCTGCAGCCTGAAACCAAGGGACAGAGAGCGGTACAAGCCCACAGAGAGCGGCCTGCTGCCACACAGGGCGTGGTCCACGCACCGCTCAGGGTTCTCGACTCTAAGAAAGAAAACACGCAAGACTCCACACCACAGTCCTTGCATGAACAAGAAGTGACTCCAGTGTCACAAGCCTCCACAGCGAGCTCGTGGACAGCCTCCACAATAGAAGCAACGCAAGCCTCCGACGCGCAGTCCTTGCAGGAACAAGACCATGAGGGTCTAGCAACCTCCTCTGACCAACTAGCGGCAGGCGATGCAAGTCTGCCATGCTCAAGTAAACAGCAAGAAGACTATAACAGTCTACCACGCTCCAGTGCACAGCAGGACGACCATGACGGTCTATCATTCTACAGTGAAGAGCAAAGCGACGATGACAGTCCAAGCCCAAATGAAGGACAGCAGCAAAACAATGACAGTCCACCCAGATTGTTTGCACCACCAGATGAAGACTCTTTGACACTTTACCCAACCCAAGTGAACAACAAGCAGCTACTGAGGCTCTATCCACGGTATGTGAGACGAATGATGACAGCATCCCACTTCCCATGGCGAGATATGCAAAGTGACAGACCTCAGCTAGTGTGCACAGAGGCACTCGACGATCATTGTGAGACCACTGGTGACTCCGGTGACACCATGATACTTCCACGCTCATTCGCTCGAATCTCTCCACAAGTCCATGCATTCCTGCATGTTCCGACTCCAGACGTGCAGCTTCAAGAAATCTCAGCTGACTCCAGTGAACCTGTTAAGGGGAGCATCAACAAACCAACACTGACTCAGTTAAAACAGACCAGACTCCAGATGGGGAGCAACCAAACGCCGACTCTGATTCACGCAAGCCGGACTTTACTCCAGACAAGGAGTGCCGCAACCTAAGTGATGGCACGCTCAGGGTGACAGCAGATGCCACAACAACAGGAGATGGATCACTTAACAATTACACTGGGTCAGTAATAACAAGCAGCGGCTACAGTCCAAGAGGAATACACCAATATTCACCACAGGTATATCCACACATATTTTCCACACCAGCAGTGCAGCCAATGACAGCTCATGCTGGACAAACCCAGTATTCAGGCATGCTGCAGCCAGCAGTCTATGCAGCATATTCTCAAATAGGCCAGCACTACGGATTGCCCACTAATGGAATCAAGACCGAAGGAGGACTACCGCAAGCACAATCTGCACTACAGTCTGGATGCCTTAGTTACAGCCCAGGATTTGCTGCACCCCAGCCTGGCCAGACGGCATATTCCTATCAGATGCAAGGTTCTAGTTTCACACCATCACCAGGTATTTATGCGAGCAGCAATTCTGTTTCCAATTCGACAAGCTTCAACGGTTCTCAGCAGGATCACCCTTCCAGCACAGCACGTGTCCAGAACCAGTATGTACAGTCTTATCCAACTTCAACATATGGCACATCCATGACCTCGAATGATACTGTTGGTGGTACCTCTTCAACGTCAACACCTTATCAGATACAAGATGCCATCTGACAGCACCATCACAAACATCGAAAAAAGAAAGGGACTCCAAATCAGACAGCGAAGTGATTTGACCACTTCTTGGTTTCATAGATTATCATAGAATTTACAGTGCAGAAGGAGGCCATTCAGTCCATCGTGTCTGCACCGGCTCTTGGAAAGAGCACCCCACCCAAGGTCAACACCTCCACCCTATCCCCATAACCCAGCATCCCCACCCAACACTAAGGGCAATTTTGGACACTAAGGGCAATTTAACATGGCCAATCCACCTAACCTGCACATCTTTGGACTGTGGGAGGAAACCGGAGCACCCGGAGGAAACCCACGCACACACGGGGAGGATGTGCAGACTCCACACAGACCCAAGCCGGAATCAAACCTGGGACCCTGGAGCTGTGAAGCAATTGTGCTATCCACAATGCTACTGTGCTGCCCCTTGTGGCACAGGGACGTTGATGGCGTTCATAACCAAGAGAGACATTTGACCATGATGATTGATGGTTTTTGGACTCACACAAATGATTTGGACTTATTGTTTAATCACTGTTCCCATGACTTGTATATACCTTAACGTATCTACCTGTTTTTTGTTCAATTTTCTGAAAGTGTACAGAAAATATGTAACACATAAAAAAGGGGAATGTGGTGATGTGCATCAATGTAAATACATGTAGGCTAGCTAGACACTAGAGGGAGCACCAGAAGCATCACACACACACACTCAACCAATAGATAAGTTAGATAGGACACGCCCAATAGACATTCACAATACACAAGGAGGTGACACGACCACAGGGGGGCATTACACCAACCCATATATAAAGGACACCACACACATGATCTGCCTCTTTCCAGTGGAGACAGTCAGTGAGAACAGACACCGGGTTGATTCAATATTACACCCACCACGTGGATTGCAGCAACTGGTTAGTCAGTCTGGGTAGCTATAGTAGGATGAGCAGTAGTGTCGAACCCGAGTAATAGAAGTGTAAATAGTTTAATAAACGTGTTGAAGATCTCCACGTCTGAACCTTCCTTTGTCAAGTGCACCACAAGGAAGCCGCTTATGTTACACCTACAGCATAACAAATCAACCATCACATACTGAACTGCAGGCAACCATCACTGAACAACTTTATTGACACCTCCACAACAGAGCAGGCAATATAACAAAATGCTCAGCTGTTACGATGTGTCAGTTTGAAAAGAGGGAAGTGTCGAGACGGAATTTCAGTGCTTGGAAATAAACAATCTTGGTGACACCCTGATGTCAGAAGCATATCCACGGACCAAATGTGACCCCAAGTTTGCAAATAGCCTGGGTTAATCTTAAGAATTTACCTGATTCCCAAAAGATCAGCTGTTGGGCGGAATTTCCCATCCTGGAGGCTTGAGAGTAATGGCGGGATGGAAAGTTGGAGTGATTCCTGCTGGCTTGCGGGTCAGATGAACCCATGCGATCTTCCACATTTCAGCTCATTTAATTATGCATCAGTGAGGAGCTTGTCAAATCTCACGGCGGGGCATCGTTACGTCATGGTCGGAGATCCTGGTGCCATATGTAAACGGCACCCGTGTAGATATTTGCTTGCTGCAGCCCAGGTGTTCTGTCAGACAGCTAATCCATGGCGCCTAAAGATCAAAGCCGTCAGCACCATAGTTCTGGAAAGCCTTCTTGGGGATTCTCGTCCGGGAAAGGTAGGCCCTCTTTCCTCGGGATGGGATAGGGTGTCCTCTCACTTGATCACCCTGGCTGGAGAGAAGGTTGCTAGGGAGCCCAGCACACATGGTCAACAAAAAAAGATCACCTTGCAGCGATGGAAAAGGGGAAGTAATCTGCTCCACTCCACCAGGGTGAGTGAAACTCCTGCTCACTTCAAACTCACACTCCCAGAAGAGCCTCAGGTATTCTTAGGGTTGGAGCCCACTGAGACACCAGCACTGAGTGTCTGCCGACATCTGAAGATCGCCATCATATGTAAGATCCTTCACAGACTGCATCTTTAGCCCTTGCTGGGAAAAGCTTAGTTCAAACAATAGGCATCTATGCTTCTGAAAAATTCTTTCATCCAAAGTGCTTACTGTCAACCCATCTGTCTTAATGCAGAGCAAGATTTCCAGTAATAAAAGGGACAGAGCCTAGACCAAAGGGGGTCTCCAGTTGAGGTCTCTCTCTTTCCCCTAAGAGGAACAGGTCGCAGAGCTAGCTGGAGAGGATAGGGATTGTTCCTGCCCAGAAGGTGAGATGGGCATCCCCCAACAAGCCAGCAAGAATACTTCCAGCGCACTTCACCCTCAAGCAGACAATGGCTGTGAGTGACCTAGGCCCAGTCAATCACTAATTTCACCCTCTCTACTCCACATGCCAGCAAGGTAAGACGGATTATGTCTTTCATGAAGCGCTTCAGCCACAGCCCCCAGACCAGTTCAGATGAGGATGCAGACTAACCATCTGATGAAGATCTATCATTGTGTTCACCTGTACCCTCCACTCGTACAGTGGGACCTAATACTAGAGGAGGCTCGAGTTCCCAGCCTGGTGCCCACCTCACAGCCACGGGTCCACCGCAGGCAGAGGTACTGAGAGCCGAGGTCTCCGGTGTTCCTGAGTACTGCTGGAGACGAGGCCCATGCTGAGTCCAAGTCTGATGATGAACTCTGGAATAGACCCAAAGAGCAATCTTGGAGCACCATTTTCAGGCAGACAGAGTTGTTGGAGGCCATCAGCAGACTAGAACAAAGAATGGAGGAGTCTGTCCTTGCTCTGCCTGATGTTGTGTCTGTGGCATGCGAGCGCATCAAAGTCTCCATTAGAAGGATGGCAACAACCTTGGAGCTCCAGCAGATTCTGTCAGATTTGTGCTCAGACTTGCACATCATCATCGTAGCCAACAGTGGCTAGACAAGGAGGGATGGGGCACCTCAACCTCCCTCCAAGGGCCCCTTCTCCTCAAGGAGTCAGGGAGGCACTAAGGCCTGCCAAAGTCGCCTCAGCTAACAGCGCATAATAGTCAGCAGGCTGCCTGCATCACTACAGTGGATATTGGAACTGCATCGAGACACAGCGGTAAAGTTATAAAATTTGAGGCATTTTGAATGCACAACGATGGCACAGGTGTTCAAATCATTGTATATAGTCTTCACTATTGTAAATATGTTTTGCATTTATCCCCTTCTCAAATCAAAGGTATTCAATGGCCAATCAATGTGACGAAATGTCCCACACTCATTCATTTCAAGGGTCAAAAATGTACCCCTGCCACGGAGTTCTCACCTGGATCCTCAGTCACATTAACTCTCACACAATCTCGTCACAGTGATTAGCCTTTATTTTCACATCTGTGGCAGTAGCAAAGGCACAGCGTATGTGAGAATGACGGCTGGACAGTACACCTGTGACCTTTGAATCTCGGTCAGCCATTATTTGGCTTGAGGAGAATTGCTGGTCAGGGTGAGTGATTATCCTGATACTGTCGCACTGATGTCTGTTGTTCGTGGATGACACAAGTATTTTTCGTGGCAAAGGTTAAAATAATTTCTCCCAAGTATACTTTGCAATGGCATTTATTTTATGTCAGTGAGCTTTAGGGAAAAGTAGTGTTCACCAATGAGCACCACAGGCTTTCCTCCCTGAAGTGTGTTTTCATCTCCGAATTTAAGGCTGAACATTATTCATTTCTTCGGGCGCGATGGTACGACTGGTGAATCCCGGGAGATCCCCAGGTCGGGCTCCGCACCAGGTGCCAGGTCAATTGCGAGTTACCCGACTCTCTACGCCCCTCGATGGGCGAGATCCAAAGAATGAGAATTTTAATATCCCAACACCACATTCACCCGCTGACCGGGAGTCAATGGCCGTGCCTGTGAGGCCTCAACTGGGAATCGATTAGTACTAGTTTCCACAAGCATGGACGAAGTGTGATGGCACCTCGGGAGGCCTCAGAGGCCATTAGAGCCCACCAGGTGGTCGGGAACAAGATAGGATAGTGCCCGGCACTCCCCCAGCACCCTGCTAGGGTGCCCAGTTGGCAGTGCCCAGGTGCTAGGTTGGCACTGCCAAGGGTCAGGGTCTGAGGTGGGTCATGACCATGAAAGGAGGGGTGATTGGGGGCAGGAATCCTGAGAGTCCTGAAAGGTGGGGGGGGGGTTGGGCAGATAGGGGCACCCTTTCAAAATGCTGCCCTGTTCTCTGGTGGTTCTTTTTCCAGAGATTAATGGTGGCACGGTGACACAGTGGTTAGCACTGTGCCTCACAGAGCAAAGGACCTGGTTCAATTCCAGCCTTGGGTGACTGTCTGTGTTGAGTCTGCACTTTCTCCCCGACTGCGCGTGGGTTTCCTCTGGGTGCTCCGGTTTCCTCCCACAATTCCAAGATGATTAGGTCAGGTGTCATGGCCATGATTAATTGCCCCTTCGAATCCAAAATATTAGGTGAGGTTACTGGGTTAAGGTTCGGTGGGGTTACGGGGATATGGTGGGGGGTGGGGGCTGAGATAGGGTGCTCTTTCCAAGGGTCAGTGCAGAGCCGATGGGCTAAATGGCCTCCTTCTGCACTGTAGGAATTTGATGAATAATGAGCCTTTGGAACAGGATGCCACCTGGTGTGGTGGACACTGATTCTCTGAATGCCATCAGACGAGAGCCAGGCCTGTTTCTGACTGGGCCAGACATCATCTTGTCTGACAGGTTTCCATTCACACAACAGAGTGGATGAAACACTGGTGGGCCTTGCTTTTTTAAGCCTGTCTCCGCCATTCACTATGATCATGATTTGGTTGTGGTATCAACTCCACACACACACATACACACACACACCTTCCCCCCCACCACCCCCCCCGCCCCCGGGTTGCTGCTGCCGACCATTATCTACCGTTCTGCCAGGAAGTCCAAGAACGGTTGCCACCACCTGAAGAACCCTTGTACCGATCCCCTTAAGGCGAATTTCACCCTCTCCAATTTAATAAACCCCGCCATATTGTTGATCCAGGCTTCCACGCTTGGGGGCCTCGCATCCTTCCACCGAAGGAGAATCCTTCGCCAGGCTACCAGGGACGCAAAGGCCAGAATTCCGGCCTCTTTCGCCTCCTGCACTCCCGGCTCCCCTGCAACCCCAAATATTGCGAGCCCCCAGCCCGGTTTGACCCTGGATCCTACCACCCCAGACACTGTCCTCGCTACGCCCTTCCAAAATTCCTCCAGCGCTGGGCGTGCCCAGAACATATGGGTGTGATTTGCTGGGCTCCCTGAGCACCTAGCACATCTGTCCTCACCCCCAAAGAACCGGCTCATCCTTGTCCCGGTCATGTGTGCCCTTTGCAGCAACTGAAACTGTATGAGACTGAGCCTCGCGCATGAAGAGGAAGAGTTCACCCTCCCAAGGGCATCTGCCCACGTCCCCTCCTCGATCTCCGCTCCCAACTCCTCCTCCCACTTATCTTTCAACTCCACCACCGAGGCCTCCTCCTCCTGCATCACTTGGTAAGTTTCCGAGATCTTCCCCTCTCCAACCCCCCCCCCCCCCCCCCCCCCCCGAGAGCACCCTGTCCTGTACCGTGCATGGCAGCAGCCGCGGGAATTCCACCACTTGCCGCCTGGCAAACGCCCTTACCTGTAAATATCTAAAGGTGTTGCCCGGGGGAGCCCATACTTCTCCTCCAGCTCACCTAAGCTCACAAACTTCCCATCCACAAACAGGTTCCCCAACCTTCCTATCCCTGCCCTGTGCCACCCCGAAAACCCTCCATCTATTATCCCTGGGACAAACCGGTGGTTCCCCCGTATCGGGGTCCACACTGAGGCCCCAACTTCCCCCCTGTGCCGCCTCCACTGCCCCCAGATTTTGAGGGTAGCCGCCACTACCGGGCTCGTGGTATACCTCATTGGAGGGAGCGGCAGCGGCGCCGTTGCCAGCGCCTCCAGACTCGTACCCTCATAAGACGCCGTCTCCAGCCTCTTCCATGCAGCCCCCTCCCCCTCCATCACCCACTTGCGCACCATCGCCGCATTGGCGGCCCAGTAGTACCCACAGAGGGTACGGGAGAATGAGAGTATAGAGGTCAGGAGCACAGATTTGACGTCGCAGGAGGGGGCCAGTGTTCAGGTAGGTGGTTTGAAGAGTGTCTACTTCAATGCCAGGAGTATACAAAATAAGGTAGGGGAACTGGCAGCATGGGTTGGTACCTGGGACTTCGATGTTGTGGCCATTTCGGAGTCATGGATAGAGCAGGGACAGGAATGGATGTTGCAGGTTCCGGGGTTTAGGTGTTTTGGTAAGCTCAGAGAAGGAGGCAAAAGAGGGGGAGGTGTGGCGCTGCTAGTCAAGAGCAGTATTACAGTGGCGGAGAGGATACTAGATGGGGACTCATCTTCCGAGGTAGTATGGGCTGAGGTTAGAAACAGGAAAGGAGAGGTCACCCTGTTGGGAGTTTTCTGTCGGCCTCCAAATAGTTCTAGGGATGTAGAGGAAAGGAAGGCGAGGATGATCCTGGATAAGAGCGAAAGTAACAGGGTAGTTATTATGGGAGACTTTAACTTTCCAAATATTGACTGGAAAAGATATCGTTCGAGTACATTAGATGGGTCGTTTTTTGTACAATGTGTGCAGGAGGGTTTCCTGACACAATATGTTGACAGGCCAACAAGAGGCGAGGCCACGTTGGATTTGGTTTTGGGTAATGAACCAGGCCATGTGTTGGATTTGGAGGTAGGAGAGCACTTTGGGGACAGTGACCACAATTCGGTGACGTTTACGTTAGTGATGGAAAGGGATAAGTAGACACCGCAGGGCAAGAGTTATAGCTGGGGGAAGGGCAATTATGATGCCATTAGACGTGACTTGGGGGGGATAGGTTGGAGAAATAGGCTGCAAGTGTTGGGCACACTGGATAAGTGGAGCTTGTTCAAGAAACAGCTACTGCGTGTTCTTGATAAGTACGTACCGGTCAGGCAGGGAGGAAGGCGGAGAGCGAGGGAACCGTGGTTTACCAAAGAAGTGGAATCTCTTGTTAAGAGGAAGAAGGAGGCCTATGTGAAGATGAGGTGTGAAGTTTCAGTTGGGGCGATGGATAGTTACAAGGTAGCGAGGAAGGATCTAAAGAGAGAGCTAAGATGAGCAAGGAGGGGACATGAGAAGTATTTGGCAGGTAGGATCAAGGAAAACCCAAAAGCTTTCTATAGGTATGTCAGGAATAAGCGAATGACTAGGGTATGAGTAGGGCCAGTCAAGGACAGGGATGGGAAATTGTGTGTGGAGTCTGAAGAGATAGGCGAGATACTAAATGAATATTTTTCGGCAGTATTCACTCAGGAAAAAGATAATGTTGTGGAGGAGAATGCTGAGACCCAGGCTATTAGAATAGATGGCATTGAGGTACGTAGGGAAGAGATGTTGGCAATTCTGGACAGGCTGAAAATAGATAAGTCCCCGGGGCCTGATGGGATTTATCCTATGATTCTCTGGGAGGCCAGGGAAGAGATTGCTGGGCCGTTGGCTTTGATTTTTATGTCATCATTGGCTACAGGAATAGTGCCAGAGGACTGGAGAATAGCAAATGTGGTCCCTTTGTTCAAAAAGGGGAGCAGAGACAACCCCGGCAACTATAGACCGGTGAGCCTCACGTCTGTAGTGGGTAAAGTCTTGGAGGGGATTATAAGAGACAAGATTTATAATCATCTAGATAGGAATAATATGATCAGGGATGGTCAGCATGGCTTTGTGAAGGGTAGGTCATGCCTCACAAACCTTATCGAGTTCTTTGAGAAGGTAACTGAACAGGTAGACGAGGGTAGAGCAGTTGATGTGGTGTATATGGATTTCAGTAAAGCATTTGATAAGGTTCCCCACGGTAGGCTATTGCAGAAAATACGGAGGCTGGGGATTGAGGGTGATTTAGAGATGTGGATCAGAAATTGGCTAGCTGAAAGAAGACAGAGGGTGGTGGTTGATGGGAAATGTTCAGAATGGAGTTCAGTTACAAGTGGCGTACCACAAGGATCTGTTCTGGGGCCGTTGCTGTTTGTCATTTTTATCAATGACCTAGAGGAGGGCGCAGAAGGGTGGGTGAGTAAATTTGCAGACGACACTAAAGTCGGTGGTGTTGTCGACAGTGTGGAAGGATGTAGCAGGTTACAGAGGGACATAGATAAGCTGCAGAGCTGGGCTGAGAGGTGGCAAATGGAGTTTAATGTAGAGAAGTGTGAGGTGATTCACTTTGGAAGGAATAACAGGAATGCGGAATATTTGGCTAATGGTAAAGTTCTTGGAAGTGTGGATGAGCAGAGGGATCTAGGTGTCCATGTACATAGATCCCTGAAAGTTGCCACCCAGGTTGATAGGGTTGTGAAGAAGGCCTATGGAGTGTTGGCCTTTATTGGTAGAGGGATTGAGTTCCGGAGTCATGAGGTCATGTTGCAGCTGTACAAAACTCTGGTACGGCCGCATTTGGAGTATTGCGTACAGTTCTGGTCACCGCATTATAGGAAGGACGTGGAGGCTTTGGAGCGGGTGCAGAGGAGATTTACCAGGATGTTGCCTGGTATGGAGGGAAAATCTTTTGAGGAAAGGCTGATGGACTTGAGGTTGTTTTCGTTGGAGAGAAGAAGGTTAAGAGGAGACTTAATAGAGGCATACAAAATGATCAGGGGGTTAGATAGGGTGGACAGTGAGAGCCTTCTCCCGCGGATGGAAATGGCTGGCACTAGGGGACATAGCTTTAAACTGAGGGGTAATAGATATAGGACAGAGGTCAGAGGTAGGTTCTTTACGCAAAGAGTGGTGAGGCCGTGGAATGCCCTACCTGCAACAGTAGTGAACTCACCAACATTAAGGGCATTTAAAAGTTTATTGGATAAGCATTTGGATGATAATGGCATAGTGTAGGTTAGATGGTTTTTGTTTCGGTGCAACATCGTGGGCCGAAGGGCCTGTACTGCGCTGTATCGTTCTATGTTCTAGAGGTTGGGCAGTGCCAGCCCCCCCTCCCCCATCCCTACTCCGCTCCAGGAACACCCTTCTCACCCTCGGAGTCCCTCGCGCTCTCACACAGCCCGTTATGCTCCTGTTGACCCACCTAAAGAATGCCTTCGGGATAAAAATGGGGAGGCACTGGAACAGGAACAAAACCCTTGGGAGCACCGTCATCGTAACTGACTGCACCCTACCCGCCAGGGACAGCGGCAACGCGTCCCACCTCTTGAACTCTTCCTCCTCCATTTGCTCCACCATGCCTCATGAAATTAAGTCTATCCAGGACCCCCCAGCCCCTGGCCACCTGGACCCGCAAATACCTGATGCTCCTCTCCGCCCTTTTTAGTGGGAGCTCGCCAATCCCCCTTTCCTGGTCACCTGGGTGAACCACGAACAACTCGCTCTTCCCCATGTTGAGCTTGTACCCTGAGAAATCCCTGTACTACCTGAGGATCCTCATTACCTCCGGCATTCCCCCCACCGGGTCCACCACATATAGTAGCAACTCGTACGCATAGAGCGACACCCTATGCTCCTCCCCACCCCGCACCAACCCCCTCCAGTTCCTCGACTCCCACAGTGCCATAGCCAGGGGTTCAATCGCCAGTGCGAAGAGCAGGGGGACAGGGGACACCCCTGCCTCGTCCCTCGATGCAACCGAAAGTACTCAGACCTCCGCTTGTTCGTGGCCATACTCGCCATTGGGACCTTGTACAACAGCCTAGCCCACTTGACAAACCCCTCCCCGAACCTCTTCAGCACCTCCCACAAGTACCCCCACTCTACCCTATCAAAGGCCTTCTCTGCGTCCATCGCCACCACTATCTCCGCCTCCCCCTCCCTCGCCGGCATCAGAATAACGTTCAGGAGCCTCCGCACATTCGCGTTCAACTGCCTCCCCTTCACGAACCCCGTCTGGTCTTCGTGGATGACCTGCGGCACACAATCCTCAATCCTCGTGGCTAAGACCTTCGCCAGCACCTTGGCATCTACGTTTAGCAACAAAATCGGCCTGTAAGACCCACACTGCAGGGGATCCTTGTCCCGCTTCAGAATCAAGGAGATCAGTGCCCGGGACATCGTCGGGGGCAAGGCCCCCCCTCCCTTGCCTCATTGAAGTTCCTAACTAGCAACGGGCCCAACAGATCCACATATTTCTTGTAAAATTCGACCGGGAAACTCTCCAGCCCCGGTGCCTGCCCCGCCTGCATGCTTCCTATCCCTTTGGTCAGCTCCTCCAGCCCAATCGGGGCCCCCAATCCCGTCACCAGTCCCTCCTCCACCTTCGGAAACCTCAATTGGTCCAGAAAGCAGCCCATCCCTCCCTCCTCCAGTGGGGGCGCGGACCGATACAGTTCCTCATAAAAGTCCCTGAAGACCCCATTGATGCCAACCCCACTCCGCACCACACTCCCTCCCCTACCCTTAATTCCCCCGATCTCCCTAGCTGCGTCCCGCTTCCGAAGCTGATGCACCAGCATCCGACTTGCCTTTTCCCCATACTCACAAATCGCCCTCTGGGCCTTCCTCCACTGCGCCTCCGCCTTCCTGGTGGTCAACAGGTCGAATGCGGCCTGGAGGCTACGCCTCTCCCTCAACAGTCCCTCCTCAGGCACCTCCGCATATCTCCTGTCTACCCTCACCATCTCCCCCACCAGCCTCTCCCTCTCCCTCTGCTCTCTCCTCTCCTTGTGGGCCATAATGGAGATCAGCTCTCCCCTAACCACCGCCTTCAGCGCCTTCCATACCATCCCCACTCGGATCTCCCCGTTATCGTTGGCCTCCAGGTATCTCTCTATGCTTCCTCGGACCCGCTCACTCATCTCCTCGTCTGCCAACAGCCCCACCTCCAAGCGCCACAACGGGCGCTGGTCCCTCTCCTCCCCCAGCTCGAGGTCTACCCAATGCAGGGCGTGATCCAAAATGGCTATCGCCGAGTACTCGGTATCCTCTACTCTCGCTATCAGCGCCCTACTCATAATAAAAAAGTAGATCCGGGAATAAGCCTTATGAACATGCGAGAAGAATGAAAATTCCCTAGCCCCGACCTTGCAAATCTCCAGGGGTCCACCCCTCCCATCTGGTCCATAAACCCCCTTGGCACTTTAGCCGCTGCCGGCCTCCTACCCGTCCTAGACCTGGAGCGATCCAGTGGCGGATCCATGTTAAAGTCCCCCCCCCCCCCCCCCCCCCCCCCCCCATTATCACGCCCCCCACTTCCAAGGCCGGGATCCGACCCAACATGCGCCGCATAAAACCCGCATCGTCCCATTCGGGGCATACACGTTGACCAGCACCACCCTCTCCCCTTGCAGCTTACCACTTACCATTACGTACCTGCCGCCATTGTCTGTCACAATGCTTGACGCCTCGAATGACACCTTCTTTCCCATCAAGATCGCCACCCCCCGATTTTTGGCATCCAGCCCCGAATGAAACACCTGACCTACCCACCCCTTCCTCAATCTTACCTGGTCTGCCACCTTCAGGTGTGTCTCCTGGAGCATGACCACATCCGCCTTCAGCCCCTTCAGGTGCACGAACACCCGGGCCCGCTTGACCGGCCCGTTCAGTCCCCTTACTTTCCAGGTTATCAGCCGGATCAGGGGGCTATCCGCCCCCCTCCCCCGCCGACTAGCCATAGCCCTTCCTCGGCCAGCCACGCGCGGCCCGTTCCCCACGGCGGCAGGCCCCTGTCCCAACCCCCTCTACTCACTCCAGCTCCCCCTTGACCATAGCAGCAGCAACCCGGTTCCAAACTTCATCCCCTTCCTGTGCAGCACCGCCTTCGCCCGGTTGTACCCGGCCCTCTTCTTCGCCACCTCCGCACTCCAGTCCTGGCATATTCAACCTCCGCGTTCTCCCACCTGCTGCTCCTCTCTTTCTTGGTCCACCTGAGCACGCACTCCCGATCAGCGAACCAATGAAACTGCACCAGCTCCGCTGGTGAGCCCACGGCGGCTCGTTAGCCTTGGGCCTCCTCGCCAGCACTCTATGGGCCCCTTCCAGCTCCAGGGGCCCCTGGAAGGACCCCGCTACCATCAGCGAGTTTAACATGGTGACCACATAGGCCCCCACGTCTGGCCCCTCCAACCCCAGAATCTGCAAGTTCTTCCGCCTCGACCGATTCTCCATCTCCTCGAACCGTTCCTGCCATTTCTTGTGGAGCGCCTCGTGCGCCTCCACCTTTACCGCAAGGCCTAAGATCTTGTCCTCATTGTCAGAGATCTTTTGTCGGACCTGGCGGATCGCCACCCCCTGGGCCGTCTGGGTCTCCAGCAGCTTATCAATAGAAACCTTCATCGGCTCCAGCAGGTCCGCTTTGATCTCCCTGAAGCAGCGCTGGATAACCTCCTTCTGCTCCTGCGCCCACTGCATCCACGCTGCCTGGTCCCCGCCCGCCGCCATCTTGCTCTTCTTCCTTCGCACTTTCTTTGGGTTCACCACCACTTTTTTAGTCGCCCTGCTCCTGGTCCAAGCCCTACACTGTTGGGGGAATATTGCAATCTTCTTCCCACACTGGGAAATGACGAAACAATGTCGTTGGGGGCCCTTAAAAGAGCCCAAAAGTCCGTTCCAAGCGGGAGCTGCCGAACGTGCGACATAGCTCTGCATAGCCGCACCCAGAGGTCTATCCTCCAATTCTAAGCACTGTGAAATGGACACACTGTGTCCCAAGAGAATGTCCTGGTGGTAAGGAGGTTCCTTGTCCTTGCTCAGCCGCTAGTCACTTTAGTAATGATGCACGATCAATGACCACTAAAGCGAGGTTGTAGTTCAACTGAAGGCTTTATTAAGCTAGATGTTTCCCCCAGCAGCTGAGGTACAGAATGAAGGCTGCTGGGGAGGCACGGGCTCTTATACCCCGCCTTGCAGGGCGGAGCTACCATACAGTTTGACCAGTAGGAAACATACAATATCTACCAATGGTGTTCCAGCATTGCCAGGTACCGTAATACCTCTACACAGACTACCACATTCACCCCCTATTTAAAAAAAGTCCGGCGGGGGTGGTGACCTAATATTACAACATGGTAACGTGGTAGAAATTATAGTTATGGAGGTACCGTAATACCTCTGTACAGTGTTTTGTAACTATTTACAATTCTATTTACAATTTATGGTTCATAATTAACTATACATATTAAAATGAAGCAATCAGTTGATCGGGGGCCCTGGTCGTCCTCTTTGATCGTCGAAGCTTCGTTGGTGACTCCGGTGGAGGCTTGGGCATCTGTGACTCCGGGAACGTGGCCTCGATCTCTGTGGCAGCTTCGACACCCCTAGATGGCACTGGTGGGGAAAACGGTTGACCTGGGAAGGGAGCGTCTGCGGGGTGCGTCGGTGGGTGGGGGGGGCCTAGACGGGGCCGGCGGAAGGACCGATCCTCCTGTAAGGTGCACTGGTGGGAGGGAGGGTGGGACTGGTGGCTGGGGTGTGCGTGGGGCTCCGGCGGGCGCCAGGCCTCGTAGGGAGACCGTATCTTGTCGGCCGTCGGGGTGCGCCACGTAGGCGTACTGGGGGTTAGCATGGAGCAGATGGACCCTCTCAACCAACGGGTCCGACTTGTGCGCCCGAACGTGTTTTCGGAGCAGGATGGGTCCGGGAGCTGCCAGCCAGGTCGGGAGCAAGGTCCCAGAGGAGGACTTCCTGGGGAAGACAAGGAGATGTTCGTGAGGTGTTTGGTTGGTTGTGGTACAAAGCAGTGACCGGATGGAGTGGAGGGCATCTGAGAGGACTTCCTGCCCTTGCTGAGCAGGAATTGACGCAGTTCGTCGCTCATAAAGGAGAACCCCCTATCACCATGTATGTAAGCATCTTTGCACCTGTGGTGGTATGTATTAGGGGCAATGTGGTACCTGTGAAGCCGAGAGGCTATTGGCTGACAGGTCCCGGGTCCTGGTTGGATCTGCCGACTTCTGGCTCCGCCCTGAAGGCAGAGTATAAGAGCCCGAGCTTCTCCCCGCAGCCTCATTCTGTTGCTGAGCTGCTGGGGACAAGCCTCGCTTAATAAAGCCTAGATCGACTTCATCGCTTCTCGTCTCGCGTAAGTCATTGTGTGTTACAGCACCGAACAGTGCAAAGATGCTATGGAGGGCCTTGATGACGGGGCAGGGGATGGCGAATGGGAACCGGGAGTACTCGTCAATCACGTTCAGGAAGTACGTGTTGCGGTCGTTGGAGGGGAGGGAGCCTTTGAAGTCCATGCTGAGGCATTCAAAGGGATGGGAAGCCTTTATCAGGCGCGCTTTCTCTGGCCGGTAGAAGTGCAGTTTGCACTCCGCGCAAATTTGGCAGTCCCTGGTGGCTGTCCTGACCTCCTCGATGGGGTAGGGCAGGTTGCGGGTCTTGATAAAGTGGAAAAAGCGAGTGACCCCCAGGTAGCAGAGGTCCTCGTGGAGGGCTCGGATGGGGTCCACTTGTACGTTGGCACATGTGCCGCGGGACAGAGCATCAGGAGGCTCGTTTAGCTTCCCGGGACGATACAAGATCTCGTAGTTGTAGGTGGAGAGTTTGATCCTCCACTGCAAGTTCTTATCGATTTTTATCTTGCCCCTCTGTGCATTATCAACCATGAAAGCAACCAACCGTTGGTCAGTGAGGAGAATGAATCTCCTGCCGGCCAGGTAATGCCTCCAATGTCGCACAGCTTCTACTATGGCCTGGGCCTCCTTCTTGACTGAGGAGTGGCGAGTTTCGGAAGCATGGAGGGTACGTGAGAAGAAGGCCATGGGTCTGCCCGCTTGGTTGAGGGTGGCCGCCAGAGCTACGTGAGGCGCGTCGCTCTCGACCTGGAAGAGGAGGGACTCCTCGATGGTGTGCATCGTGGCCTTTGCAATGTCTGCTTTGATGTGGCTGAAGGCCTGGCGGGCCTCTATCGACAGTGGAAAAGCTGTGGATTGGATCAGGGGACGGACCTTGTCCGCATAGTTGGGGACCCACTTGGCATAGTAAGAGAAAAACCCTAGGCAGCGCTTCAGGGCCTTGGAGCTGTGAGGGAGGGGGATCTCCATCCGGGGGCGCATGTGTTCAGGGTCGGGGCCTACAACTCCATTTCACACTACGTAGCCGAGGATGGCTAGGCAGTCGGTGCTAAACACGCATTTATCCTTGTTATATGTAAGGTTAAGGATCTTTATGGTCTGGAGGAATTTTCGGAGGTTGGTGTCGTGGTCCTGCTGGTCGTGGCCACAGATGGTGACATTATTGAGATACGGGAATGTTGCCCATAAACTGTACCGGTCAACCATTTGATCCATCTCACGCTGGAAGACCGAGACCCCATTGGTGACACTGAAGGGAACCCTTAAGAAGTGATAGAGCCGCCCGTCTGCCTCGAAGGCAGTGTATATGCGGTCACTAGTGCGGATGGGGAGCTAGTGGTAGGTGGGCTTAAGATCCACCGTGGAGAAGACCTTGTAATGCGCAATCCTGTTTACCAGGTCGGATATGCGGGCGAGAGGGTACACGTCCAGCTGCGAAAACCTGTTGATGGTCTGACTGTAGTCGATGACCATCCTATGCTTCTCCCCGGTCTTTACCACCACTACTTGAGCTCTCCAGGGACTGTTGCGAGCTTCAATGACTCCTTCCCTCAGTAGCCTTTGGACCTCTGACCTAATAAAGGTCCGATCCTGGGCACTGTACCGTCTGCTCCTGGTGGCGACGGGTTTGCAATCCAGGATGAGGTTCAGGATGAGGTTCGCAAACAGGGAAGGCGGATCGACCTTGAGGATCGCGAGGCCGCAGACAGTGAGGGGAGTATAGGGCCGCCGAATTTGGAAGTTAGACTTTGGAGATTACACTGGAAGTCTAAACCTAGGAATGTGGCCGCGCAGAGGTGGGGAAGGACGTAGAGCCGGTAATTTTTAAACTCCCTTCCCTGGACTGTGAGGTTTGCTACACAAAACCCCTTTATCTCTACCGAGTGGTCGAGGCCGGGACTGATCCAGCATCACCGAGGCTAGTCTCAGCAGTTGACTGTTCTCTTCAGGCGGTGTGCAGTCAGCCGAGCTGGGGTCCTGGGAGTCCATCCAAGAGCGCGGCTCCCATTGGTCATACATTGCTGGGGGTGCACAAAATAGCGGCGCCAGTCCATCGAACATGGTGTCCATGGGACAAGATGGCGGCATCCGGGGGCCGCACGTGGCCCTGGAGTAGGAAGATGGCGGCGCCCGCTGGCCATACGGGGACCGTGGAGAGGTTTGTGGTGGCGGTCCGCATTCGCCGCCAGAGACCGCGGCGACCGCACGGGCCTGGCTTACCACCACAAAGTGGCCCTTTTTACTGCATTCCTTGCAGGTGGATGCGCGGGCCGGGCAGCGATGCCGGGGGTGCTTGGCCTGCCCACAAAAGTAGCAGCGGGGCCCCCCCCCCCCGGGGTTGCCAGGCTTTGCAGCACAGGCTTGTGGGGGGATGGGGGATGTCTCGGGGTCGGCTGCGGAGGTCCACGCTGCCCAGGGGGCTGCCGTGCGGTCGGGAACGTAAGCGTGGGCGTTTCTGGAGGCCACATCCAGGGAACCTGCAAGGGCCCATGCCTCCTTGAGGCCTAGGGTGTCTTTTTCCAGCAATCGCTGGCGGATTTGGGAGGACAGCATACCTGCCACGAAAGCGTCCTGGACAAGAGTTCTGTGTGGTCGCTCGCCGAAACTTGCGGGCAGCTGCAGTTTCTCCCCAACACCAGGAGCGCACGGTAGAATTCTTCCAGTGATTCCCCAGGGATTTGTCGCCTCGTTGCTAGCAGATGTCGGGCGTAGACCTGGTTTACCGGGCGAATATAATGTCCTTTTAGCAGCTCTATTGCTGCATCGAAGTCTTCCGAGTCCTCGATGAGGGTGTAAATTTCCCGGCTCTCCCTCGAGTGCAGGACTTGCATTTTCTGTTCTCCCATGTGTGTGTTTTCGGCCGTTCCGAGGTATCCTTTAAAACACGCCAGCCAGTGCTTGAAGATTGCCGCTGAGTTCGCCGTGTGGGGGCTGAGTTGTAGACACTCCGGCTTGATTCGGAGCTCCATCCTTTTAAATCTAGCTTATTAAATTGATGCACGATCAATGACCACTAAAGCGAGGTTGTAGTCCAACTGAAGGCTTTAATAAGCTAGATATTTTCCCCCAGTAGCTCAGGTACAGAATGAAGACTGCTGGGGCTGCAGGGGCTCTTATACCCCGCCTTGCAGGGCGGAGCTATCATACAGCTTGACCAATAGGAAACATACAATATCTACCGTAATACCTCTACACAGACTACCACAAGTAAACCCCTTGAAACTGGCTCTAAACCTCTTGAAGCTGTGAAACCCTGGCTGAGACTGTGTCTAAGGTGACAGTGATTTGGATTTTTAACTCAGTTTTATTTCCATTTTATTATTACCAATGTGAAAGTAAAGAAAGCTTCAAACTATAAAAGCCCAACCCTGTACAGACCAGGCACAATCTCTTCCATCTCTGATCTTTGCAATTTGCAGGGAGTGAACCTGATTACCATGAATTTGAGTGTATTTTCATATTCAAAATCGGCTTTACGCCTTTGCTTCCAGGGTCGGCACATTTTCCCGCTTCCGCTGGCTAATGTAATTACTACCGGAATCGCACCTGGTTTCCAAAAAGGGAAACCAGTCGTGATGGCCATGCTGGGGGCTCAAGAGGTGAGTTAGCCCTCGGGTGGTAAGGGACATGGCTGGGCAGTGCCAGGGGTGGGACCGGGGCAGGGCGTCGAGGGAACACCATGGGAGAGGGAGGGGGGGGGATCCCATTATGATTATGTGGGGCTAGGGGCGATTGTGAAGGCTGGGGGGGGGGGGGGCGTCGGTGTGGAGTGGTGCCAGCATGGCGGTGGGGGTTGGAAACTTAAAATGAGGGGGGGGGGCCCCAATGTCATGGGGGGGAGGTGAGTGTGGGGGGGACAAGTCACCCTGATGCCTGCGTGGTGTGGGAGAGATGACTTCACCGCATTTTGAGATAGGGCAATTTTTCGTGCAAGTTCTGAAAAAATTGCATTGACGTCCCACACACTGGTCACGCCACTAATCACCATTTGCAGTTTGTACTAATTGCACTTGTTTACAGACCTACAAGGAGATGAGACAAATTAAACTTTTTGAATCCAGCATAGGTATTTTTTAAAGGTTTTAAACTCATTTGTTTTAAGTTTACTCAGGATTGGGATTGCACTATCCTAATCTAGCTAGAAAATAGTTTGTACATTTTGTCCAAGTCATTTCCAGTCATTTAAAATTGGTTTTTGCTGGTGGATTCACAGTATAATTTTAAATGCTTATTTAATTTTGTGAATATTCTTCAGCACAGATGCAAATTGTGGGCCAAATTTGAGCTGGAATCCTTGATTGTGCCCAAAGTGGAACTCTACCCCCCCCCCCCCCCCCCTCCCCCCACTCCCCCGTAACTGGAGTTTAATAACCTCCCTGCCAGCAGGTAGGTCCACATATCATTGACATGTTTTTCTGTCGCAAACATTCAAGGTTCACATTAAAATATGTAGCTCGGCACTGGCTGAAATGAAGTGGAATTCGTGTCATTTGATGAGCAACATTAATTTTGTGTGTTAAACAATGGTATTGGGAACACTTCATTAATTACCAAAGATTTTGTATTATTAACTTGCCTGCAGGCAATTACCATTTCTGTTCAACAGTTAGTTCCATTTGAGAAAGTCAGACAGAAAATAAAGGGCGATCAGTGTTCCTTTTGTCAGCTATTGGTTATGGCAACGGCGCATTAAGCGAAATACTTCTGCCTCTCTCCTTATTTGCCACTTATAAATATCATCACTGGAGAATTGCAGAATATTGACCTACAAAAGCAGACCAGTGCAGTTCTTAAAAACGGTGGGAGGGTGGGGGGAATCATTCACGCAGTCAACATTTTTGCCAACATTTCACTTTTTTTTTAACGTACTTAGACTTGGAAAAAGAATTATTTCTTTTTATATCTTGACTGCACCCATACACATAGTCGTTTCTTTTAAGGGTGTGACGCCTCGGGTTGGAAGAAGAAACCTGTTTCGGCCTCCTCTTTCCGATGGGTAGCCAGCTAGCTCCTGCTTGGGGTACATGCCTGGATATCCAATGAGGGCCAGATTGCGATCAACTGCAGCTTTCTCCTTCACTCCCGCTACTTCAGTCGACCATGGAAAAACCTGCCAATGTGCTCCGGGTGGGATGTAGTCCATTCCCAGTCCCAGTGCTTGGAACAGGACACCAGAAGCTCCCAAAGTGTGGGACAGCAACATTTTTCTGTCTTTTCTCTCCCTTTCCTTTGTTTTTGTGCTCTCTCCTTCATTCTTGCTCTCTCTCTCTCTCTCTTTCCCTCTCCTTTTCTTTAGTTCTCTTCCTTTCCTTTCTTCCTGCTCTCGCTCCCTCGTCCTTGCTCCCTCTCTCTCTTTCCTTCCTTCCTCACTCTCCCTCGTCCTTGCCCATTCTCTTTTTTCCTCTCTCTCGTGCTCTCTTCTTGCCAGTGCTTAGCTGACTTTTGTGCTCTTTCCTTTTTCCTCTCTTTCTCTGGCAGATGCTACATGTGTTCCTCCAATGTCTGCTCCCCCAGTAGCTGGCGTTGCTCCCCCCCCCCCTCCACCTCACTCCATCCAATGAAGGTATTGACTCCTTGCTGAGGTGCTGTCCTGTGGTGCGTGGTCAAGTGGTAGTTGCTCATATGTAGACTTTGAGCAGTTGGCAATCTGCAAGGACAGCACACTTCACGGCAACTTTGTTTTATCTCTTAGAAAGTTTTAGGATGGTTTCTTAATCCTGTGATAAATTTGCATCACCGTGGCTCTAGACCATTGATTGTGTTCATTTTATCAGTTTAATTAAATGAGCCTAATAATACCCCAGGACTTCATTTTCTGAAGGATAAGCACGTGACTGAGCATTTCTGTTTGCAAACTGATATGCCTGGGGGGCTTCAGTTTCTGGTTCCCACGCCTTTGCTCTACCCTGATCCTGTAATTTATAAGCTGGAGGTGTATTTGAGAAGCGCAAGTGCCAGTTTATAACAAAATGCTGGTAATTTATTAACTTCCACTGGGCCACATGCCTCGCCATTCAGACAGGATGATTGACAGCAGAGCCTGGGCTTATCTCGCTGTGAAAGTAATGGCATTAACAGGAGTTTACAGGGTAGGACATGTGCGCATGTAGAACCCAATGGATCAAAACAGACCTCCCTCCCTGGCCTGCAGCTTTAAACAGTGCAGAACTGAACAGGATACAGTTACTGCCCGGCAAAGTGAAGTTGGCAGCATTACTGCAGACTGATTAACCCTTTGAATGGCCCATCACTCGAGCCCTTTTGTAGAAGTCAAACCCAAAGCCTTAACAGAACTTCACATTAACGACCAGGAGAACAATGTTTAATAAAGCTGCGATTTAAAAAGAAAAATCTGTGGTCAACAATAACAACAACTTGCATTCGTATAGCACCTTTCCTGTGGTAAACACCCCCACTGTGCTAACCCAACAAAACTTGACATCGAGCCACAAAGGAGATATCGGGGCAGGGGACCAAAAGCTTGGTCAAAGGCATAAGGAACATCTTGAAGGAACTGAGAGAGGTGGAGAGCTTTAGAGGGGAAACTCCAGAACATAGGGCCTGGGCAGCTAAAGGCGCAGCCACCACGGGTGAAGCAGAGGAAGTTGGGAATGCACCGAATGCTCTTCACATTACGCCAGACGCCAGAGTTCAGCCTAGCGTCCAAGTTCCAACTTGGGTGGCTGGAGGAAGTTTTGTTATCCCGTCTACATGTTGATGCAAACGAGGCAGGGCTCGATGGGCAAGGATTCCCAATGCTAGGTGATCCCACAACCCTGGCTTTCTGAGGGACCTAACATAATAGTGGCAGCAGCATGCCGGATTAGATTTGAAACCCTGAAGAACATTAAATCCTTTGTGTGAATGGTAAAATGTGGGCCTCTGGAAGTAATTCATGGATTTTTCCAAACCTCCCAGCACCAGCTGTCACTTACAGCTTGTGGTGGCTTAGGCAGGTGACCACCTGGCACGTGTCCCAGGCGGCATGGAGTCCTGCCTGCGGCATTTAATGGATCCCGTCACCCTGGGAAGAAGTCCTGACTGGATATTCAGACCTAATGTGTTTTGATGATTAGTGGATCTCCCAAAACTTAGCCCAAGGAAATTTAGGATAAATTTAATTCTTCTCAATCTATTGATGTTATCAGTACACTGTGGCAGTGGGCACACCACAAAAAGTGCCAGCCTGATATCTTGACAGTGTCAGGCTGGCACCCAGGTGGTGAAAAGGTTGGGAACCACTGCACTATGTGGATTTGCAGTGAAGAGCGCTTTACCTGCAATACCTGATGTGCCTGTAGGTGGCCCTCTCTCAGTGGGTAGTTTCGTTTCAGTGGCGCTATAGCTCACATTGTAAGATCCTGATGTTCCCATTGCTCTAATGTTCCCATTGTTCAAGCCCCGCTCCAGGACCTGCACAAGGCAGTTAAAGCCGACCCTTCAGTACAATATTGGAGTGCGATACATTATTCTGGATGAGACGCTTAACGGATACCCTGTCCCACCTTCTCAGGTGGGTGTAGGAGATCCCATGGCCCTATTATCATAGATAATCATAGAATGTATTGTGAGCAGGGGAATTCTCTCTGGTGCTCGAGCTAATATTTATCTCGGTCAACGTCACTAAAACAGATTATCCGCCATTATCACATTGCTGTTTGTGGGAGCTTGCTGTGTGCATGTTGGCTGCTGTGTTTCCCACATTTCAACAATAACTACACCGCATTGGCTGTAAAGTGCGTTGAGACATCCAGTAGCTTCTTCTGGACCCTCCTACCTTCAGAAGTACTTGGTGGCTTTTTCATTCCCTCCTCCCTCGGATCCGCTTTTGGTGTGGTTGGGTTGGGGAGGTAAGTTGACTCGGGGCCCCATTAACATGACAGCTCCTGCAAACACTCTTTGTCAGCTCTGTGCTTCTGTGACAGTCTTGGATTGGAGAGCAGTAGCATAGAGGGCTAGGAAAATCACACAAAATAGATTGAGAGAAATGTATTTGAGTGGGTGTACAATAATTATCTTTACGTTACTCCAAGTAGAAAATTTATTTTAAAATAAATGTCAGTTTCTACTTCTTACTGGACACCAACGTGGTGGTGGAAGAAATTGTATTTTGCTATACAATGCTGATAAGCCCTTGTCGAGGCAAAGGAGGCTTGGCACAATGCTCAGGAGATCAGTTTACTGTGGTGCTTTGGGAGGTCAGCAGTCGATAGTTTTGTTCATAGCCCTGTCATATTCGGCTTGTATGTAAATGTGTCACATCACCAGACCGATGACAGAAATATTCTGCGCCTGGTAGCACTGAGCAGGTGAGGAGTGCTGGACTAAATTTCCCTCCAATTTTTTTTTCTCTGGGCAGGACACATGTGGCTTAATGTGACAACTATCCATTGCAAAGGTGGGATTATATCCCAACTGTTGACGGAAGTGAGCAGCATCTGCGGGCTCCGTGTAATCGATCCTATGGAAATGTTTTGCAGCTCATTATCAAACTGCGCAACACTTCTCTCGCACCCGGGACATCTGTTGTTGCGGAGTTGGCTGCAGTTAGTTTCAGTTAAGCAGACAGCTGCAGCATTGGAAGAGGTGGAAGATATGTGTGACCTTCTGCAGTTGTTCTTTCTAATTTGCACTGGACTTTTGACTTGATTGGTGGGGGGTGGGGGTGTTTCGATGTAAATCATATTTTGAGTGGATTGAAAATGGCAAGTGCCACTGTGGGAATTTATTACATCTTATGGAACTGAGTAGCAACATTTTTCAAAGCCCTGCACAAATTAGATTCTATGAAGCTTTCCTAGTGCACAATAAACTACATAACTAAAAATACGTACTATTTACAAAACATTATGGGCGAGATCTACCGGCTGTGTTGCGCTCAAACGGGAGCGCGGCGTGGCAGGTAGATGCTAGGTGAAGCTTCCCATGGCTTCCCGGCAGCCACTACCCCTCGCGAGATCTACCCAAGTCCTGTGAGGGGTCGGGATCAGGAACCTGTCCACAATGTGCGAGACCATGCCGCGCCCGTGTAAGTAGGCCTTAAATCTACTAAGGTCTACTTACCCGGGATCTACCCAGCATCTAACTGTCTCCTCAGGGTGTCCCCAGCTGGGTGAAGTTCAGGATGGGTCCACATAGTGGAGTGGCAACCGAGGGGTCTGCAGGGCAATTTTAGGCCCCTCGGTGGTCAGGGATAGGGCAGGTTGGCCCCCCTGGTCCTCTTCCCTCAACGTGGGCACCTTGGCACTGCCTCGCTGGCGCCTTGGCACTGCCTGGGTGGCACTGCCAAGCTGGCAGGAGCACTGCCAAGCTGGCAGGAGCACTGCCAGGGAGACACTCCCAAGGGTCAGAGTCCGAGGGGGGGCCATGCCTATGAAAGAAGGATGGGGGAGGGGAGTATGGAGGCTGGGTGGGGGGTGGGAACAGGGCAGGTAAGAAGGAGTCTCGGAGATTGGGGGAGGGGTGCTCACACCCATCATCTTCACGGGGTATACCTTGGGTGGGGGTGGGCAAATCCAGCACTAACGTGCCCAGGAGGCTTGGACAGGGAGTGTGAGGTTGGCCCGCATTGCGGAATAACGTGTCAGAAGCTTCACATGCTCAGGTGCAACGTGTTTTGTTGTTGTACAATTGTGACCCCAACTGCCCCCCGCTCCACATTCTCCACCCCAGTGCCCTCTCAGTGATCCTCTATCCTCCATGCTCTACTGCTACGTCTAGGTGTGTCCCCAGATGCACATTAGCGGAGGAGGCTGCCTGCTGCTTACCACGTCCCATGGTCTTTAACACCCCTGGCACGAGTCCACTGGGGGCCCTGGAGCCGGAGGGCCTCAGCCCACTAGCCGGCAAAACATGCCCTGCCAAGCCACCATGTTCCATCGTTGACTTCGAGACGCATGGTTGTCCATGGTTGTGACATGTTCAACAGCACCCCGGCAAGGTCCACCTGAGACTGGGCCAAATCCCCAGCCACTGGGACATGCTACACAGCGCCTTGACAATGCCCACCTGAGACTGGGACATGCTCCGTAGCACCTCGGAAAGATCCACCCGCGTCAGGGACATTTCCCCTTAGTGACTGAGGCATGTTGCCGGAGCACTCAGTCATGGTCATCACTGACTGAGCCACACCTCCTCTCATGGTGCTGACATCGTGCTCCAGGTTGTCCACTGTTTTGTCCACGCATTGCCGGCGCCTTCGTGCACATGCAGCCTTTGAGACTCCTCCAGTCGTTGACATCTCCCTCTGAATCTGCAGACCCCATCCTATTGACTGCATCAGCTCCGGGTAAACCTGGTCCACAGGCTCAGCATATGACTGGGACTCAGCTGGGTCCTGGGATCCAGCAGCTATCTGACTGGTGTGTCGCCTGGACGTTCCTGCCTCCACCTGATGTGCATGCACCACTGCAGTGCTCACCAGAATGTACCCCAGAGGTCTGTCGACTAGTTTCACCCACTGAGGAGTGTCTCTGCACTGGTGGAGGGTGGGGGTGACAGCCATGATGTGATTATGGTGGAATCCTTTGAACTCTCCTCTGAGGTGTTCCCATGGAAAATGGGGGTGGGCAGACACCACTCCAGATGGGCCGGCACCGTTGGTTGGAGATCCAGTGGGAGAATGGACATGTGGTCAGTGGGAAGGAAGGATCAACATGCTGGCATGAGCAGCATAGGAACATAGGAATTAGGAGCTGCAATAGGCAATTCAGCCCTTCGAGCCTGCTCTGCCAATCAATCAGATCATGGCTGAACTCTGGTCTCAAAGCTACCTCCCGACCTGTTCCCCATATCCCTTTTTTAAAAAATATATATATTTTATTCAAATTTTTTTTGGCCAAACAAAACAATACAAAGGTTTTTCCTTTTTACAACAATAAAACAGTAGAAATAACAGTGGCCGTTTTTAACAAATAAATAAATAATATATATATAAACTAAATGGCAACTGGCATATCAAAAATAATAACTCTCCAAAAATAAAATCAAACAATCCAATATACATAGCCTTTAACCTGTTTTATTCATAGAAATATATCTATCTCGCTCTTGAAACCATTTAATGATTCGAACTATGGGGCAGCGAGTTCCACAAATTCACCACCCTCTGCGAGAAGTAATGCCTCCTCATCTCAGTTTTAAATCTACTGCCTCTCCACCTGTATCTGTGACCTCTTGTCAAGATTGCTCCACAAGGGGTAACATTTGGTCTACATTTACTTTATCAATCCCTTTTAGCATTTTATATATCTCAATTAGATACCCTCTCATCCTTCTAAACTCCAGCGAGTATAAGCCCAAACTGTTCAATCTCTCCTCATGCATTAACCCTTTCATCCCCGGAATCAATCTGGTGAACCTCCTCTGAACTGCCTCCAATGCCACCACATCCTTCCTCAAATAAGGAGACCAAAACTGGACATAATGTTCTAGATGTGGTCTCACCAACACCCTATACAATTGCAACAACACCTCTCTACTTTTATACTCCAGTCCTTTTGTAATAAATGCTAACATTCCATTTGCCTTTTTTGTACCTGCATGCAGACTTTTGCGATTCATGAACAAAGACACCCAGGTCGCTCTACTCAGATGCATTTTGAATCTGCTTTCCATTTAGAGAATAATTTGCCTGACTATTTTTTTGGCCAAAATGCATAACCTCTCACTTATCCACAGTAAACTCCATCTGTTAAATTTTGGCCCTATCTCCTAGCCTATCCATATCCCTCTGTAAAATCTGTGTATCCTCATCACTGCCTGATTTCCCACCTATTTTAGTATTACCTGCAAATTTTGATGTGTTACACTCTGTCCCTGCTTGCAGATCTTTTATATAGATTGTAAACAGTTGAGGTCGAAGGACTGAACCCTGCGGCACCCCACTAGTTACAGTTCGCCAGCCATAGAAGGACGCGTTAAACCCAACACTATCTGTCAGTCAGTCAATCCTCAATCCAATCCCCCCAATCCCCTGCGATCTCACCTTCTGGGTCAATCTTTTATGCGGCACCTTATCAAACGCCTTCTGGAAGTCTAGACATACCACATCCACAGGCTCCCCATTATCCACCCTGCTGGTTACGTCTTCAAAGAACTCAAGCAATTTGTCAAGCAAGACTTACCCTTCACTAAACCATGCTGACAATGGTGGATTGAGCTTTGTCTTCCAAATGTTCAGTCATCTCCTCCGTAATGATTGATTCCAGCAATTTCCCCACCACAAAGGTCAAGCTAACTGGTCTATAGTTTCCTACTTTTTGCCCCTCCCTTGTTTTGAATCGGGGAGTTACATTGGCGTGTTTCCAATCCACCGGGACCTTTCCAGAATCCAGGGAATTTTGAAATATCACAACCAATGCATCCACTATCTCTGCTGTCACCTCCTATAATACCCTAGGTTGCGGAGACTTATCTGGTTTTAGTCCCATTAGTTTATTCGTTACCTTCTCCCGAGTGAAGGTTATGGCACTAAGTCCCTCTGCATTAACTGTAGTTCTTGGAAAAACTTTATTATCCACACGTGTGGCAGGTCATCTGAAGTATGTAAGATCCTGAATGGTCTTGACAAGTTGAACGTGGAAATAATATTTTCTTTTGCAGGCGAGTCCAGCCCTAGGGGACACTGTTTTAAAATTAGGGGTCACCTTTTCAGAACAAAGATGAGGATAATTCTTTTCTCTCAGAGGGTTGTGCGGCTTTAGAATTCTCTGCCTCAGAATACAGCAGAGGCAGGGTCACTGGATATTTTTTAAGGCAGATGTAGATAGATTCTTGTTGGGCAAGGGAATTTAAGGTTATATGGAATATGGAACTTGAAACAAACAGATCAGCCATGATCTTATCAAATGGCAGAGCAGGCTCGAGGGGCTGAATGGCCTACCTGCTGTTATAGGATTTTGAAATGAATGAATTGATGGACAGAGAGCCTGCGTAGTGAGCTTAGGGGTGATGAGAATTGCTGGACTTGGGGCTGGACAAAGCTTGGCAGGTGGACATTTGGAAAATTGAGTTAAAGGATGGAAGTCGGAGAGTTCGTCAATGAGGGTATTAGAGAATTGGAACGTGAGGTAATGAAATCATCAATAATTGTCACCATTTGTGGGAAAAGCACATGAAAAAAATCAAATAGGTTATCAAAGTGAACACTGTTAATGGACTGCAACCATTTCATATTTGTTTTCTTGTGTCTTCAAGCAGATGTTGGTGAAAACACTCTACTTAATGTTATGCTTCACTCTTATCTAAAAATGTTTGCAAAAGTCAAACCATCACACTGGATGCACTAAACCCTTCGACTAAGCAGTTGCAACGGGATAAGACCCAATGTTCTGATCAAATCTCAATGTGCTACTCTACAGAGTCATATTAAATTAACACAGGGTGGAGGCTTGAGATGTGAGATAATATATAGCATGCAAAATCAAGAGTACAAGTGGAACTGAAGTATGGGCCACCCACAGCGATGACATGCTAATACCCAAATATCTTTCCTCCTCACTAATATGTCAACTCTACTTCAATGAAATCAGAGACAAAAACTGGACCCATCCAGAACTTTATCTGGTATATCTTTATTAGTCTTTTGAAAATAATTTGCAAACAGATGAAACATTTCTAAGTCAATGGGGATCAATAAGAAATAGCAGCCATAATTTATTTTAAATGATTAGATGTAGTCACAGAACAATCTGTGTCAATGACAACTCATGTAATCTAAGAGCCCACTTTTCCTTTACACAAATACAAATGCACTCCGAGTTCCATTGATTTGTTCTACATTTAATGCTTTAGCTCAAGGGTACCATTATACTTGCTGGAAATTACAGTCAATATTTGCTTGGTGTTGGTTAAAAATATTACCTCCTGCCCCACTGACTTGCAGAATGGTACAGATTCCTGAGCAAACGCTTCATCGTTCCTGTGAAGTCAACTGTGAGCAAGACCGCCACTCTCCCGGTGATATTTGCTGGCTAAAATTATATTATTTTTGGTGAACTTTTTCATAATATTGAACAAATGGATTTGTATGTGGGAAAGTCCATCCAACTGAGTAGGCACTCACTGGAGAAACAGAGGCCAAAGAGGGGGGCCTGCAGCGTGCGTGGTGACCACTTCAGTATTGAGGGTCAGGCACATATTGGGTTTAACGTGGGACTGGGTACACACAGTGATGTAAGAGAACACATGACCCGTATTGAGGCATCAGTCGAGTGTTGGACAGAGCCCTATGCTCAAGCACGCACGGAGACAGCTCCAAGCTTGTATTCTTTACATGTACATGTGTACATAGTTATTGTAGTCCTTGTAGGGCGGCACGGTAACACAGTGGTTAACACATGCCTCACAGATCCAGGGTCCCAGGTTCAATTCCGGCCTCGGGTGACTATCTGTGTGGAGTTTGCACTTTCTCCCCCTGTCTGCGTGCGTTTCCTTTGGGTGCTTCAGTTTCCTCCCACCGTCCAAAGATGTGCAGGTTAGGTGGATTGGCTATACTAAATTTCCCCTTAGTGTCCAAAAGGTTAGGTGGGGTTACGGAGATGGGGTGGAGGCGTGGGCTTAAGTAAGGTGCTCTTTCTAAGGCCTGGTACAGGCTTGATGGGCCGAATGGCCTCCTTCCGCACTATAAATTCTATGATTCTATGAAATACATACAGTTAATCTACATTAAGACCTACTAATGATATCCAACACCCTACAAGCACCACACTGTATTCAAAGAGTTGAGCATAACAGTATCTGGCCAGTGGAAATTTGATAAGCAGACAGTTTAAAAACAAGTGAGTTATTTATCCATACAGATCCTGACCATTTGCAATGTTCATCTGAGAACATAACATCAGATGGGGTGGCCACCTAAAGCAGGCGGAGACTTTAAATATATGCAAATCTGCGCCCTACTTTGTCACAAACTTAATGTAATTTAACTGTGGCCTGAGCGGAGTAGATTTCCCATTCGGTAAAAACAGCTCTGAAGAAAGAAAACTCATGATGTACTAAGTCCATAACTATCCTCTATGGAGTTGGAGAGAGCTGTCACTCTCTTCTGAGTGTCACGATGTTGCTGTTTCCAACTGCAAAACCTGCCCAAAACCCACTTCCGAGGGGCAGTGACGAGCTCCTCTGGAGCTCTCCTCGCACTCATTCCATGTAAGAGATAGGCCAGTGACTAAACTCTCCTGGTCTTCTCCCACCTGGTCTACATGTCCTGGTCTATGTCCCACCCCAGACGGAAGTGAAGAAGGTGCTTGATAAATTGTACACCGCTATAAATAACAATGAAACAGAATACCGTGGGCCGTGTTCATCATCACCGGGGACTTCAACCAGGCTAATCTCAAGAGTGTACTGCCAAAATTCCACCAACACAACTCCTGTTCCACCAGGGTCCCCAACATCCTCGACCACTGCGACACAAACATGAAGAGAGCCTACCGATTCAACCCCTGACCGCACTTCGGAAAATCGGACCACAAGATGCTGGTTCTACTCTCGGCATACAAGCAGAAACTTAAGCGGGATAATCCAGTTAAGAAGATCGTGCAGTGCTGGTCAGAGGAAAGGGAAGAGCTCCTACGCAATTACTTGGAGTCTGGACTGGTCTATATTCAAGAACTCAGCGACCAACCTAAACGGGTGTGCCACCACCATCACAGACTCCATCATAGAACATAACAGCGCAGGACAGGCCCTTCGGCCCTCGATGTTGTGCTGACCCATGAAACCACTCTAAAGCCCATCTACACTATTCCCTTATCGTTCATATGTCTATCCAATGACCATTTGAATGCCCTTAGTGTTGGCGAGTCCACTACTGTTGCAGACAGGGCATTCCACGCCCTTACTACTCTCTGAGTAAAGAACCTACCTCTGACATCTGTCCTATATCTATCTCCCCTCAATTTAAAGTGATGTCCCCTCGTGCTAGACATCACCATCCAAGGAAAAAGGCTCTCACTGTCCACCCTATCTAATCCTCTGATCATCTTGTATGCCTCAATTAAGTCACTTCTTAACCTTCTTCGCTCCAACGAAAACAGCCTCAAGTCCCTCAGCCTTCCCTCATAAGATCTTCCCTCCATACCAGGCAACATTCTGGTAAATCTCCTCTGCACCCTTTCCAATGCTTCCACATCATTCCTATAGTACGGCAACCAGAATTGCACGCAATACTCCAAATCCAAATGCGGCCGCACCAGAGTTTTGTACAGCTGCAACATGACCTCATAGCTCTGAAACTCAATCCCTCTACCAATAAAAACTAACACACCGTACGCCTTCTTAACAATCCTCTCAACCTGGGTGGCAATTTCAGGGATCTATGTACATGGACACCGAGATTTCTCTGCTCATCCACACTACCAGGAATCTTACCATTAGCCCGGTACTCTTGTCTTCCTGTTATTCCTTCCAAAATGAATCACCTCACACTTGTCTGCATTAAACTCCATTTGCCACCTCTCAGCCCAGCGCTGCAGCTTATCTATGTCACTCTGTAACTTGTAACATCCTTCTGCGGCTGTCCACAATTCCACTGACTTTAGTGTCATCTGCAAATTTACTCACCCATCCTTCTACGCCATCCTCCAGGTCATTTATAAAAATGACAAACAGCAGTGGCCCCAAAACAGATCCTTGTGGTACACCACTAGTAACTGGACTCCAGTCTGAACATTTCCCATCAACCACCACCCTTTGTCTTCTTCCAGCCAGCCAATTTCTGATCCAAACTGCTAAATCACCCTGAATCATATGCATCCGTATTTTCTGCAGTAGCCTACTGTGGGGAACCTTATCAAACGCTTTACTGAAATCCATTTACACCACATCAACTGCATTACCCTCATCCACCTGTTTGGTCACCTTTTCAAAGAACTCAATAAGGTTTGTGAGGCACGACCTACCCTTCACAAAACCGTGTTGACTATCTCTAATCGAATTATTCCTAACCAGATGATTATACATCCTATCTCTTATAAACCTTTCCAAGATTTTGCCCACAACAGAAGTAAGGCTCACTGGCCTATAGTTACCAGAGTTGTCTCTACTCCCCTTCTTGAACAAGAGGACAACATTTGCTATCCTCCTGTCTTCTGGCACTATTCCTGTAGACAAAGATGATTTAAAGATCAAAGCCAAAGGCTCCGTAATCTCCTCCCTAGCTTCCCAGAGAATCCTAGGATGAATCCCATCCGGCCCAGGACATTATCTATTTTCACACTTTCCAGAATTGCTAACACCTCCTCCTTATGAACCTCAATCCCTTCTAGTCTAGTAGCCTGAATCTCTGTATTCTCCGCGACAACATTGTCTTTTTCCTGTGTGAATACTGACAAAAAATATTCATTTAGCACCTCTCCTATCTCCTCGGGTTCCACGCACAACTCCCCACTACTGTCCTTGACTGGCCCTACTCTTACCCTAGTCATTCTTTTATTCCTGAAATATCTATAGAAAGCTTTAGGGCTATCCTTGATCCTACCTGCCAAAGACTTCTCATGTCCCCGCCTGGCTCTTCTTAGCTCTCTCTTTAGGTCCTTACTAGCTAACTTGTAACTCTCGAGCGCCCTAACTGAACCTTCATGTCTCATCTTTACATAAGCCTCCTTCTTCCTCTTAACAAGTGTTTCGACTGCTTTAGTAAACCACAGTTTCCTCGCTCGACCACTTCCTCCCTGCCTGACAGGTACATACTTATCAAGGACACGCAGTAGCTGTTCCTTGAACAAGCTCCACATTTCCATTGTGCCCATCCCATGCAGTTTTCCACTCCATCCAATGCATCCTAAGTCTTGCCTCATCGCATCATAATTGCCTTTCCCCCAGATATAACTTGCCCTGCGGTATATACCTATCCCTTTCCATCACTAATGTAAACGTAATCGAATTGTGGTCACTATCACCAAAGTGCTCACCGACCAGTAAGTGTGTAGAAGATTCCATGCCAAAGAAGATAGTATGTGCGTTCCCCAACTGGAAAACGCTTTAAGCAGGAGATTCACTCCCTACTGAAGGCCATGTATGAAGCGTTCAAGACAAGTGACCCTGACCTAGACAAGAAATCTAGTTACGACCTCCGCAAAGCCATCAGGGATGCCAAGAGACAATACCAGACTTAGCTAGAGCCACTAATGACACAGACTCCCGTCGGTTGTGGCAAAATTAAACAACAGAATGGGTACAAAGCAAAGCCGAGTAGGATCTCCAGCAACAGCACACCCTCCCGTGTTCATGGACATTCTCAATCTCTCCCTACTCCATTCCGAACTTCCACCTTCTTCAAAAAGACCACCAGCATACTGGTGCCAAAGAAGAACCTCAACGACTACCGTCCGGTGGCCTTGACATCTATATCATGAAGTGCTTCGAGAACACCAACTCCATATCCCTGAATGCCTTGATTCACTGCAATTCACATTCTGCCACAACCAGTCCACTGCAGACGCTATCTCTCTGGTCCTACACTCATCCCTGGAGCATCTCGACAACAAGGACTTCTATTCAAAGAACAACGAAAAGTACAGCACAGGAACAGGCCCTTCGGCCCTCCGTGCTTATCATGATGCCCTAACTAAATAAATCCTACCTTCTGCCCTTACTCAATCCTTATCCCTCTATTCACTTCCTATTCATGTACCCATCCAGCTGCCACTTAAATGTTGCTCATGTGCCTGCTTCCACTACATCCTCTGGCAGCGTGTTATAGGCACCCTCACTCTCTGCATGAAAAACTTACCCTGAACATCTCCCTTAAACTTACCCCCTCTCACCTTGAACCTGTGCCCCCTTGTATTTGACACTACCACCCTTGGAAAAAGCCTCTCACTATCCACCCTGCCTCTGACTATCCACCTTTTCATGCATAGAGTGGTGGGCACCTGGAACACGTTGCCAGAGGTTGTAGTGGAAGAGGCATCTGGATAGGTATATGAATAGGAAGGAAATAGAGGGATATGGACCGAGTAATGGTAGAAGGCCTCTCATAATTTTGTAGACCTCTATCAGGTCTCCCCTCAGTCTCTGTCTTTCCAGTGAAAACAATCCGAGTTTATTCAACCTCTCCTCATAGCCAACACCCCCGAGACCAGGCTACATCCTGGTGAACCTTCTTTGCACTCTCTACAAAGCTTCCACATTCTTCTGATAATGTGGTGACCAGAACTGCACGCAATACTCCAAATGCGGCCGAACCAAGGTTTTATAAAGCTGCAACATGATTTCCCAACTCGATGCCCTGGCTGATGAAGGCAAGTATGCCATATGCCTTCTTAATCACCTTGGCCACCTCTATTGCCACTTTTGGGGAACTGTGGACCTGCACGCTCAGATCCCTCTGCATTTTGTTCCTAAGGGTCCTGTCATTTACAGTATAATTCATACCTAGATTTGAACCTCCAAAATGTGCAGGTTAGGTGGATTGGCTGCCATGCTAAATTGCCCCTTAGCTTCTAAAGGTTCGGTGGGATTACTGGATTACGGAGATAGGATGGGGGAGTGGGTCTAGGTGGGGTACTCTTTCAGAGGGTCGGTGTCGACTTGATGGGCTGAAAGGCCTCCTTCTGCACTGGAGGGATTCGATGATTGGACCCTTTTCAGAATCGAGTGAATTCTGGAAAACTAGCACCAACACATTGTGATATCTCTTTTAAGACCCTAAGGTAAGGTCCACCTGGACTCAGAGTCTTGTCAGCCCAAACCTCCATCAGTTTGCTCAGTACAGCTTCACCAGTAATTATAATTTTACCAAGTTCCTCTTTCCCTTCCACCTCTAGATTTACAGCTAGTACAGAGATTTCTTTTGTAACCTCTAGTGAAGACGGAAGCAAAATATTTGTTCATTTCTTCCGTCATTTCTTTACTGCTAATTCCCATTGTCACTTGCTAGAGGACCAACACTCATTTTACCTCCTCTTTTTCTTTTAAAATACCTGTAGAAACTCCTTCTATCTGTGGTTTACATTTCTAGCTGGCTTCCTCTCATATTCTCATTTTTTTTTCCTCTTGATTAACCTCCTTGTCATTCTCTGCTGTTGTTAATATTCTGACCAATCATCTGACCTGCCACTCATCTATGCACAATTGTATGCTTTTTCCATAAGTTTGGTGATTTCCTTAACTTCTTCAGTTAACCATGGATTTTGGGTCCTCCCTGTAGAATTTTTCTTTCTAATAGGAATATAGTTAGAATCATGGAATTTACAGTGCAGAAAGCAGCCATTCGGCCCATCTCGTCTGTACCGACCTTTGGAAAGAGCACCCCACTTAAACCTACGCCTCCACCCCATCCCAGTAACACCACCTAACCTTTTGGACACGAAGAGACAATTTAGCATGACCAGTCCACCTAACCTGCACATCTTTGGATTGTGGGAGGAAACCGGAGCACCCGGAGGAAACTCACGCAGACACAGGGAGAACATGCAGACTCCGCACAGACAGTGACCCAAGCCAGAAATCGAACCCGGGTGCTGTAAAGCAAAGGTGCTAACCACTGTGCTACCGTACCGCCCATTATTCTGAATATTCTGAAATATCCCCTTAAATGTCTGCTACTGCTTCCCTCTTGATTTTTCCCCTAACCGAGTTCACTTCAGCTAGTTCAGCTTTCATGCCCACATATTTATATTTACATTTAAAATACTAGCCTTGGACCAACACTTTTATCTTTCAAACTGGATGTAAAAATGAATCATTTAGTGGTCACTGCACCCTGAAGTCATTAATTAAACCTGTCACATTGCACAATACCAAGTTAATATAACCAGCTCTCTGGTTGGTTCCAGAATGCATTCCATGAATTCCTCAGCCATGCCACCACTGTCATTTGATTTTTACAGTTTATACGTAGATTAAAATCACCCATGATTATTGTCGTCCCTCGAACACAAGCACCCAATATTTCTTTTTCTGTGCCCTATTTTGTGGTTACCTTTAGGCAGCCTGTAGCCAACTCCCACTAGTGACGTCTTCCACCTACTGTACCTCAGCTCCGATTCTACATTCTGATATCCTGAATTAAGATTGTGTCTAACTATTGCACCAATGCAATGCTTGTTCCAGACACCTTCATGGTTTCATGTAACAGCCCTGCACCTTTAGCCCATGTTGTATATTCAGTTGGTCTCACACAGAAATTCTGAGTTTCGTAGAGTTGAGAACTAAGTGTTTATTGATAACGCAACTATATATAGCCCAATCTATGAACTAACACCAGGCTTGCTTGTACACAAGTCTCTGTCAAACCCACAACTGGCTCGAGTCGCAGGTCATGTGCCTCTTTACGTCACACTGTGGGCAATATTGTTTCCTAGTATCACATTAACCCTTACTATGTCAGGTACCCTTATACTACACCTTCCCCATAATCTTTACGTTGTGTATTCCACTACAATTGTCCTATCCCTTCTTCCCCGCCTGCACCATCCAGTCTCGACTGTATTAATTCAGATAGCCTGGAGGTTGACAGTTCTTCCAGATCTTGCTCTGGTCACATTTGGAGCAGCATTGGGCTCTGTTGATTTGGGAAAACTTTGTGGATTTAGAGTCTGAGTTGTAGTTTGTGCTTCTGGCTTGGTTGTCTTCTCCTGATTCACTTTTTCCACTTTGAAGTTGAACTCCCCATCTGCTCTGCTCAGGGACCAGTGACTTATCCCGTTCTTTCCGGAGAGAGTGTTTAGTGGGGCACACCCAGTCTTTCTTTCTCCGTGTGGTCCGCTGTGATCTTTGTGGGGGTTCAAGGTGTATCTCCCTGTCGTTTAGATGTTCCTCATCAGTGGGCTCACCCTGCAGACTGGCTTTTATCATGACAGTGTTCTTCGGTGTGCCTCCGTGCCTCACTGAGGTGTGCCGTGGTGAGTTGCTGGTCACTTCTCCCCAACTCCAGTATCGTCTTGTAGCTTTGTGCATTGGCTGGAGGTTGTAGTGTCTGTGCCATGGTGTTTACAGATAATATGACAGCAACCACTGGAGGCTGGCATTGGGGCTCGTTCTGTTGCTGGTTGTTTTTCTGTCTGTCATACACGCGAGGTACTGTGGTAATTATCTGAAGGCCTGGCTGACCTAACCAAATAGGAGCTGCTGCCGCCTGCAAAGAAATTGGACAAGCCGGCTCTGTGAAGAGCGAAGACAATTCAGAGCTAAAGTCCCAGTCGAAAGTCTCTTTACTGGTAGACCTCTCAGGAAATTGCAGTTCCGTGTAGTCAACGACGTCTTCTGCCACCTTAAGAAGGTTAAAGGCTACACAGGTTGATTAATTGATTGATTGATATTTATTGTCACATGTACCGAAGTACAGTGAAATGTATTTTTCTGCGGCCAAGGGAACGTACACAGTACAGACATAGTAGACAAAAGAATAATCGACAGAGTACATTGACAAACGGTACATAAACAAATAGTGATTGTAGAGCAGCATAGGGCGTCGTGAGTAGTGTTCTTGCAATGAACAGATCAGTCCGAGGGAGAGTCGTTGAGGAGTCTAGTAGCTGTGGGAAGAAGCTGTTCCTATGTCTGGATGTGTGGGTCTTCAGACTTCTGTATCTTCTGCCTGATGTAAGGATCTGGAAGTGGTCAAAGCATGGGTGTGAGGGGTCTCTGACAATGCTGTCTGCCTTCCTGAGGCAGCAGGAGGTGTCTACAGAATCAATGTGATTGTGGCAAGCTTGTGTGATGCGTTGGGCTGAGTTTGCCACACTCTGCAGTTTCTTGCGATCTTGGACGGAGTAGTTGCCATACCAAGCTGTGATGCAGCAGGATAGGATGCTCTCTAAACACATCTGTAAACGCTGACCAGAACTCTGATTCATCCAGGCTTGTAGATTGGCGTGTCTGTCACTTGTAACCAGAGGTGTCTCAGCCACAATTCCTGACCGGAGAGGACTGTTACACTGACTCCCGAGTCCAGTTTGAAGTTGGTCAGGTGATTGTTTACTGAGCTGTCCACATTCCAAAAACGAGAATCCAGAATCCTTGACCTTGCCCGAGATGCACAGTAGGATCTCTTCCTAGTATGGTGCCTCAATCTTATGGATTGTCTTGGGATCCTCCCTCCATCTGGATATCTTCTCTTTGAATAGTTCACTTTGAATATTTTTCCGAAGTGTCTCAGTTGAAACATTGCACCGAGATTGGGGGGGCATGGTGGTGCAGTGGTTAGCACTGCTGCCTCACAGTGCCAGGGACCCAGGGTCGTTTCCCACCTTGGGTGACTGTGTGGAGTTTGCACTTTCTCCCCGAGTCTGTGTAGGTTTCTTCCAGGTGCTCCGGTTTCCTCCCACATTCCAAAGATGTGGGATGGGGCCTAGGTAGGGTGATCTTTCAAAGGGTCAGTGCAGACTCTTTATGCACTCTCGGGATTCTATGCTCTCACCTTTAAGGCCGTTTGACTCCACAGTTCTGACATGATCACCCACCCTCTTGTGGTCTGTTTAGACATTGCCTTGCTTGCACTGGAGTCACCCTGCCCCTTTGTTGTTTCACTGGACAGTTGGGGTTCCTCTGGTCCTTGGGCCAATGCTGTTGGCTGATTTCAGACTGTCTGACTTTCTAGAGTCAGATCTTCCGTGGCCTGTAGTATGGGTGAAGGGGCATCTCAGCCACCTGTCCCTTATGAGTTCTGCCGTAAGGTCACTGTAGTCACCGCCTTCATCTAATCTGTACAATTAGTTTATGAAAGAGTCCACCGGTTCTCCAGGATGTGTTGGTTGAATTTCATTCTGTCTAAAATTTTGATGATGCTTGGATTAAATATGTATTAAACAACTTTAGAACAATATCAAATTTACCTCAGCATTCATTTATTCTTTGTATCACAATAATATCATCGACTATTGGACCTACTGAATAAAGTAGTGTATTCACTTGTTCAGCTTCTGTCTTTTTATCTAATCCTGAAGTTATCTATTTTAAGAACCTTTCCGACCAAAGTCCCCAATTTTGTTTTGGTAGGCCGTTGGATCAGTCCGGTTGTTCTAGTAACATTCATTTGTTGTCCTTGGTTGATTTAAAGTTGAGATGAGTACAGTTTTAAATGCTGTGCAGGTTGTAAAGGTGGCACCATAATAATGGTTCTTTTTCAGATGGTCTTCCCATTTTGGTCATGTTTTGGCCAGTTCCTGTGGTGACAGTGGTCCTGACCTCCTATGTGTTTAGTGTTTTGCAGCAATTTGTTAAATTAACGATTTAGGACCTTACTTCTGAGACCAGAGGATTTTGGAGCATTTTATAATTGATTCCTTGCTTTGGATGAGGTTCTTAAACCTTTCCTTTTTTTTTCTTACATTGAGCTTGGCCGCGACGTGGATGCTGCTGATTCTGAACCCAGGCTGGCTATAGCGATTTCTGAATGTGCTGCTCTGACTTTTGCATAACATTGAAGCTTTTTGGACTAGTCCTGGCTTAGAATTGAATTTTGAACTCGTACCTGCTGGGTTCTTTGACCCTGCACTTTGTGGGAATTCACAATAGACCTTCACGAGATCTTCTGGAGTCTACACCTGCACAGTGGTGTTTTTTCTCCTGCTTCCGATTCTGCAATGGGGGCGGGATCGGGCCGCACCGGTCGGCGGCTGCTGGCAGGGCCCCCCCCGGCGATTCTCCGGCCCACGGTGGGCCGAGCGGCCGGCCGTTTTGGGCCGGTCTCGCCGGCGTAAATTAGACCTGGTACTTACTGGCGGGACCTGGCTCTGCGGGCGGCCGCCGGGGCCCTTGGGAGGGGCGCGGGGAGATCTGGCCCCGGGGGGAGCTCCCACGGTGGCCTGGCCCGCGATCGGGGCCCACCGATCCGGGGGCGGGCCTGTGCCGTGGGGGCACTCTTTCCCTCCGCACCAGCTGCTGTGGACCTCCGCCATGGTCGGTGCGGAGATGAACCCCTCTGCGCATGCACTGGGATGACGCCAGCAGATGCTGGCGCTCCCCCGCATGCGCCAACTCGCGCCAGCTGGCGGATGCCCTTCAGCGCCGGTTGGCACGGCACCAAGTCTCTTCCGCGCCGGCTGGCGCGGCGCCAACCCCACCGGCACCGGCCTAGCCCCTGAAGGTGCGGTGGATTCCGCACCTTCCGGGCGGCCCAACGCCGGAGTGGTTCACGCCATTCCTCGGCGCCGGGATCGCCCACCCTGCCGGGTAGGGGAGAATCCCGCCCCATATGCCTGACTTTGGCCCATATCCCTTATAACGTTTGCTTAACAAATATTTATCTACCTCCGATTTCAAATTAACAATTGATCTAGCATCAATTGCCGTTTTGTGCAGGAGAGTTCCAAAACTCTACCACACTTCATATCTCTCCTGAACGGTCTGGCCCTAATTGTTAATTCTAGAATCTCCAACAAGTGGAAAATGTCTTTCTTTATCTTACTTGTCTTTTCTTGTTTTTTTTTTTATTTGTTCATGGGAGATGGGTGTCACTGGCTGTGCCAGCAATTATTATCCGTCCCTAATTGCACTTGAGGGAGTAGTTAAGATTCAGCCATGTTGTTGTTGGTCTGGAGTCACATATTGACTGGAAACGCTATAGTTCGAGTACTTTAGATGAGTCTGTTTTTGTCCAATGTGTGCAGGAGGGTTTCCTGACACTGTATGTAGATAGGCCAACGAGAAGCGAGGCCGTATTGGATTTGGTGCTGGGTAATGAACCAGAACAGGTGTTAGATTTGGAGGTAGGTGAGCACTTTGGTGATAGTGACCACAATTCGATTACGTTTACTTTAGTGATGGAAAGGGATAGGTATATACCGCAGGGCAAGAGTTATATCTGGGGGAAAGGCAATTATGGAGTGGAGGCGTAGGTTAAAATGGGGTGTTCTTTCCAAAGGTCGGTACAGACGAGATGGGCCGAATGGCTGCTTTCTGCACTGTAAATTCTATGATTCTAACTATATTCCTATTAGAAAGAAAAATTCTACAGGGAGGACCCAAAATCCATGGTTAACTGAAGAAGTTAAGGAAATCACCAAACTTATGGAAAAAGCATACAATTGTGCATAGATGAGTGGCAGGTCAGATGATTGGTCAGAATATTAACAACAGCAGAGAATGACAAGGAGGTTAATCAAGAGGGAAAAAAATGAGAATATGAGAGGAAGCCAGCTAGAAATGTAAACCACAGATAGAAGGAGTTTCTACAGGTATTTTAAAAGAAAAAGAAGAGGTAAAATGAGTGTTGGTCCTCTAGCAAGTGACAATGGGAATTAGCAGTAAAGAAATGACGGAAGAAATGAACAAATATTTTGCTTCCGTCTTCACTAGAGGTTACAAAAGAAATCTCTGTACGAGCTGTAAATCAAGAGGTGGAAGGGAAAGAGGAACTTGGTAAAATTATAATTACTGGTGAAGCTGTACTGAGCAAACTGATGGAGGTTTCGGCTGACAAGACTCTGAGTCCAGGTGGACCTTACCTTAGGGTCTTAAAAGAGATATCACAATGTGTTGGTGCTAGTTTTCCAGAATTCACTCGATTCTGAAAAAGGTCCAATCATCGAATCCCTACAGTGCAGAAGGAGGCCTTTCAGCCCATCAAGTCGACACCGACCCTCTGAAAGAGTACCCCACCTAGACCCACTCCCCCATCCTATCTCCGTAACCCAGTAATCCCACCGAACCTTTAGACGCTAAGGGGCAATTTAGCATGGCGGCCAATCCACCTAACCTGCACATTTTGGAGGTTCAAATCTAGGTATGAATTATACTGTAAATGACAGGACCCTTAGGAACAAAATGCAGAGGGATCTGAGCGTGCAGGTCCACAGTTCCCCAAAAGTGGCAATAGAGGTGGCCAAGGTGATTAAGAAGGCATATGGCATACTTGCCTTCATCGGCCAGGGCATCGAGTTGGGAAATCATGTTGCAGCTTTATAAAACCTTGGTTCGGCCGCATTTGGAGTATTGCGTGCAGTTCTGGTCACCACATTATCAGAAGGATGTGGAAGCTTTGGCGAGAGTGCAAAGAAGGTTCACCAGGATGTAGCCAGGTCTCGGGGGTGTTGGCTATGAGGAGAGGTTGAATAAACTCGGATTGTTTTCACTGGAAAGACAGAGACTGAGGGGAGACCTGATAGAGTTCTACAAAATTATGAGAGGCCTTCTACCCTTACTCGGTCCATATCCCTCTATTTCCTCCCTATTCATATACCTATCCAGATGCCTCTTCCACTACAACCTCTGGCAACGTGTTCCAGGCGCCCACCACTCTATGCATGAAAAGGTGGATAGTCAGAGGCAGGGTGGATAGTCAGAGGCTTTTTCCAAGGGTGGTAGTGTCAAATACAAGGGGGCACAGGTTCAAGGTGAGAGGGGGTAAGTTTAAGGGAGATGTTCAGGGTAAGTTTTTCATGCAGAGAGTGAGGGTGCCTATAACACGCTGCCAGAGGATGTAGTGGAAGCAGGCACATGAGCAACATTTAAGTGGCAGCTGGATGGGTACATGAATAGGAAGTGAATAGAGGGATAAGGATTGAGTAAGGGCAGAAGGTAGGATTTATTTAGTTAGGGCATCATGATAAGCACGGAGGGCCGAAGGGCCTGTTCCTGTGCTGTACTTTTCATTGTTCTTTGAATAGAAGTCCTTGTTGTCGAGATGCTCCAGGGATGAGTGTAGGACCAGAGAGATAGCGTCTGCAGTGGACTGGTTGTGGCAGAATGTGAATTGCAGTGAATCAAGGCATTCAGGGATATGGAGTTGGTGTTCTCGAAGCACTTCATGATGATAGATGTCAAGGCCACCGGACGGTAGTCGTTGAGGCACATTGCCTGGTTCTTCTTTGGCACCAGTATGCTGGTGGTCTTTTTGAAGAAGGTGGAAGTTCGGAATGGAGTAGGGAGAGATTGAGAATGTCCATGAACACGCCCGCCAGTTGGTCCAAACAGGATCTGAGTGCACGATCAGGGGATCTGTCAGGACCCATTGCTTTCCGTGGATTCACTTTCAAAAAGGCCGATCTGACTTCGGAGACTGTGACAGTATGGGTGTGTCCTAGGCTGTTGGGGCAGTTGACAACGGTTTGTTGGTTTCCTCGAAATGAGTTCATCGGGGAGGGTGCGCTGTTGCTGGAGATCCTACTCGGCTTTGCTTTGTACCCATTCTGTTGTTTAAGCCTTGCCACAACCGACGGGAGTCTGTGTCATTAGTGGCTCGAGCGTAGTCTGGTATTGTCTCTTGGCATCCCTGATGGCTTTGCGGAGGTTGTACCTAGATTTCTTGTCTAGGTCAGGGTCACTTGTCTTGAACGCTTCATACATGGCCTTCAGTAGGGAGTGAATCTCCTGCTTAAAGCAGTTTCCAGTTGGGGAACGCACATACTACCTTCTTTGGCATGGAATCTTCTACACACTTACTGGTAGGTGAGCACTTTGGTGATAGTGACCACAATTCGATTACGTTTACATTAGTGATGGAAAGGGATAGGTATATACCGCAGGGCAAGTTATATCTGGGGGAAAGGCAATTATGATGCGATGAGGCAAGACATAGGATGCATCGGATGGAGAGGAAAACTGCATGGGATGGGCACAATGGAAATGTGGAGCTTGTTCAAGGAACAGCTACTGCGTGTCCTTGATAAGTATGTACCTGTCAGGCAGGGAGGAAGTGGTCGAGCGAGGAAACCGTGGTTTACTAAAGCAGTCGAAACACTTGTTAAGAGGAAGAAGGAGGCTTATGTAAAGATGAGACATGAAGGTTCAGTTAGGGCGCTCAAGAGTTACAAGTTAGCTAGTAAGGACCTAAAGAGAGAGCTAAGAAGAGCCAGGAGGGGACATGAGAAGTCTTTGGCAGGTAGGATCAAGGATAGCCCTAAAGCTTTCTATAGATATGTCAGGAATAAAAGAATGACTAGGGTAAGAGTAGGGCCAGTCAAGGACAGTAGAGGAAAGTTGTGCGTGGAGTCTGAGGAGATAGGAGAGGTGGTAAATGAATATTTTTCGTCAGTATTCACACAGTAAAAGGACAGTGTTGTTGAGGAGAATACTGAGATTCAGGCTACTAGACTAGAAGGGCTTGCGGTTCATAAGGAGGAGGTGTTAGCAATTCTGGAAAGTGTGAAAATAGATAAGTCCCCTGGGCCGGCTGGGATTTATCCTAGGATCCTCTGGGAAGCTAGGGAGGAGATTGCTGAGCCTTTGGCTTTGATCTTTAAGTCATCTTTGTCTACAGGAATAGTGCCAGAAGACTGGAGGATAGCAAATGTTGTCCCCTTGTTCAAGAAGGGGAGTAGAGACAACCCCGGTAACTATAGACCAGTGAGCCTTACTTCTGTTGTGGGCAAAGTCTTGGAAAGGTTTATAAGAGACAGGATGTATAATCATCTGGAAAGGAATAATTTGATTAGAGATAGTCAACACGGTTTTGTGAAGGGTAGGTCGGGCCTCACAAACCTTATTGAGTTCTTTGAGAAGGTGACCAAACAGGTGGATGAGGGTAAAGCAGTTGATGTGGTGTAAATGAATTTCAGTAAAGCGTTTGATAAGGTTCCCCACGGTAGGCTACTGCAGAAAATACGGAGGCATGGCATTCAGGGTGATTTAGCAGTTTGGATCAGAAATTGGCTAGCTGGAAGAAGACAAAGGGTGGTGGTTGATGGGAAATGTTCAGACTGGAGTCCAGTTACTAGTGGTGTACCACAAGTATCTGTTTTGGGGCCACTGCTGTTTGTCATTTTTATAAATGACCTGGAGGAGGGCGTAGAAGGATGGGTGAGTAAATTTGCAGATGACAATAAAGTCGGTGGAGTTGTGGACAGCCGCAGAAGGATGTTACAAGTTACAGAGGGACACAGATAAGCTGCAGCGCTGGGCTGAGAGGTGGCAAATGGAGTTTGATGCAGAAAAGTATGAAGTAATTCATTTTGGAAGGAATAACAGGAAGACAGAGTACTGGGCTAATGGTAAGATTCTTGGCAGTGTGGATGAGCCGAGAGATCTCGGTGTCCATGTACATAGATCCCTGAAATTTGCCACCCAGGTTGAGAGAGTTGTTAAGAAGGCGTATGATGTGTTAGCTTTTATTGGCAGAGGGATTGAGTTTCAGAGCCATGAGGTCATGTTGCAGCTGTACAAAACTCTGGTGCGGCCGCATTTGGAGTATTATGTGCAATTCTGGTCGCCGCATTATAGGAAGGATGTGGAAGTATTAGAAAGGGTGCAGAGGAGATTTACCAGAATGTTGCCTGGTATGGGGGGAAGCTCTTATAAGGAAAGGCTGAGGGACTTGAGGCTGTTTTCGTTGGAGAGAAGGTTAAGAGGTGACTTAATTGAGGCATACAAGATGATCAGAGGATTGGATAGGGTGGACAATGAGACCCTTTTTCCTCGGATGGTGATGTCTAGCACGAGGGGTTCATAGCTTTAAATTGAGGGGAGATAGATATAGGACAGATGTCAGAAGTAGGTTCTTTACTCAGAGAGTAGTAAGGGCGTGGAATGCCCTGCCTGCAACAATAATGGACTCGCCAACACTAAGGGCATTCAAATGGTCATTGGATAGGCATATGGACGATAAGGGAATAGTGTAGATGGGCTTTAGAGTGGTTTCACAGGTCGGCGCAACATCGAGGGCCGAAGGGCCTGTCCTGCTCAATGTTCTCTGTAGGCCTGACTGGGTAAGGACAACAGATTTCCTTCCCTCTAGGACATTAGTGAACCAGGTGGGTTTTTACAACAATCGACAATGTTGAAATGGTCATCATTAGACTTTAATTCCAGATTTTTATTGATTTGAAATTCCACCATCTGCCCTTGCGGGATTTGAACCTGGATCCCCAGAGCATTATTCTGGATCTCTAGTTTACTGGTCCAGAGAGAATACCACTACGCCACCGTCTCCCCAATAGCTTGAAGGCTTTGATCACCCTCTTAACCTTCTAAGTTCTAGAGAAAACAGGCCCAATTTGTATAATCTCTCATCATAACTTAACCCCTGATGTCCAGATATCATTCTTGTAAACCTACGTTGCTAAGATGAATGGTACTGTTGAAGCTGCTTCCACAGCGCACTTGAGCAGTGCATATCGATCATCATATATTGCTGCTCAAAACAAAATTCTTCTCATCGCTATCTGGTTCTATTGACAATTACTTTTTGCTTTTATTGCGGTCCTTCTCCATGTTAACCACTTCTGAAGCTACTGTCTGTTGCATCACACATTTTATCACCTGTGTTCTGCAACTGTTGTTAATTGCTTGGGCAGTTCTGCATTTTATAGACTGTCCACACACAGGACTGCAGTGAAACAGTGCAGGTGTTTGCTGGTCTTCAAAAGTGTTGCCTAATAGGTGGGGCCAGGAATTACAAAACCGGAAAATAAGATGACGTATACATGTAAATAATAATGAACAAAAAATACTAAGCTGGTACAATGATTGTATTTTTTAAATTCATTTTTATGGGATGTGGGCCTCGTTGGCGAGGCCAGCATTTATTGCCCATCCCCAATTGTCCTTGAGAAGGTGGTATTAAGCTGCCTTCTTGAACAGCTGCGGTCCATGTGGTGAGGGGCACCTATTGTGCTGTTAGGGAGGGAGTTCCAGGATTTTGACCCAGCGAGAGTGAAGGAGCAACGATATATTTCCAAGTCCGGGTGCTGAGTGGCTTGGAGAGGAACCTCCAGGTGGTGGGGTTCCCAGGTCTGCTGTTGTTTTGCTTCTAGATGGTAGTGGTCGTGTGTTTGGAAGGTACTGCCTAAGGAACCTTGGTGAGATACCGCAGTGCATTTTGTAGATGGTACACTCTGCTTTGTCTGTGCGTCGAGGGTGGAGGGATTGAATGTAGAAGGGGTGCCAGTCCAACGGCCTGCTTTGTCCTGGATGGTGTTGAGCTTCTTAAATGTTGTTGGAGCTGCAATCATCCAGCCAAGTGGGGAGTGCTCCAGGTGGGAGGAGAGTACTCTACTGAAGAGTAGCGAGTCATTCTCACACTTGTTGCAAGTGCATTGTCTATGGCTCCGTCTGAAGCATGTTTTTCTTTTGCCTTTCGGTCATACTGGCACTGAGATACTCAAAGGTCGTAGCTAGTGAAAAGGCAAGTCATGTAACTTCACAGCATAAGCACCCAATAGAAGTATCAAATGTCAACTCATTTTTAGTTGCATGTCCATTTAAATTTGCAAGTGACGGTTATTTCAGCTTCCATATTGTGCGTGTGCCACCAGCTTCTGACACGAATGCCTTACAGCAGACCCTGACCCCTAAGTAAACTGACTGATTCATTCAGTCCACTGGTGAAGAAATGTCCTGCTGGCTCTTGTAGAGGCATTTATTGAAGACGCATGGTGGAGATTGTGGCATCAATTTTCATTGACTACTTATACTAAAGACTTGAAGTGCCCAACATAAGGGTCTTAGCCCCACTTTTAGTTCAAGGCACAGGACCGGATTCTCCGTCCCTGAGATGAAGTGTTGACGCTGGCGCAGGATTCGTGGAGGTCCACGATGGCGCCACACCTGGACCGATTCAGCGACCATTGAGGAGCTAGCATCGGGGCCACGTAGAACACAATCAATTCCAGTGAGGAATGGTACCGGATTCACTGGGTTCGTGATTGACATCAGGAGGCTGACAAGCTGCAACTGCATGTACACACTTCACTCCCCACATACACCATCCCAGCCAACAAGGTGGCTGCAAGTGGAGCGGCCCCAAGATTCACCGACACCGAGCTTGAGACCCTCCTGGAGGAGGGTCCTGCAGTGGAGGAGAGGTGGACAACCTTGTCCCCAGTCCTAGGAAGGAGGCTGCCACCTGCCATGCCTGGGCGCAGGTAAGCACATTGGTAACACCATCCGGACCGGCCAGCAGTGCCGTAAAAAACTGCATGACCTTCTCCGGGCGGCCAGGGTGAGAAGGCAGCACTGTGCCCCTGGCACAAACCCCTGCTCCAAACATCCTTTACCCCAACCCGGAGGGTAGCCGAACCCCCACCCTACGCCACATGCCGACATCCATACCAACCCCTGGGTCCTCCACCCCGCAACCTTTCCCCACCTTCCTTCCAGGAGAAGGCCACTCTTAGCAACAGGGAGCGGGAGAAGACTGGAGGGAGACCGGCAGACCCTCAATGCAGCAGAGCAGCGGGTCCTGGACGTGGTCAGCAGGCTTGAGGAAAATGTATTGGCCAGGGTGGGGATCGGCCTGGGGCGAGGAAGTGAGACCTTGTTGAGTTGTGGTTCCACTTGACACATTTGTCAACCCCCCACCCCCCCCCACCACCACACACCCTCACACCACATTCCCATTACCCACCAACCCGTGGTCTTGTAGGACCTGCTGGTGATGGGGCAGGTCCTTCTGGCGTCCTCTGCCACAGCCAGAGCTCCGGGTGCCGAGCAGCGACGAGGATTCCGACACCGAGGGAGCCCATATGCCCGAGACCCAGGACACCTGGAGCTCGAGTCCGACAATTACACAGATTTCCCATCACAGCTGTTCACAACACTTTCCACCATCCCAGAGACACTCACCTCGGTTGGGCACTTTAGTGAAGAGGCTCTGAGGACAGTCTCTGATGCTCACCACACAAATGCTCCGGTACAGCAGGAGGAGATAGGAGCACCCGATGGGGCGGATGGTCGGAGGGCATGTCGACCCCAGGAACTATCTGCCATTCAGACAGGTTTTGTGCTTCTGGAATGGACAGTCCCATCGATCGCGGCGTCCAATCACGTGCAGGAGCAAAAGAGGGTGCCAGCCACACATGCCACCCAGGCTAACACACTACAGTGGAGGCCTTGAGGATGAGGCTTTCGGCCATGCATCAACATGTCCAAGGCCTAGGGCATTCTGTGCAGGTGATGGCTGAGGTCCAGGACAGGGCAGCCCTTTCACAAGCAGCCATGTGCCCGAGCCAACTGGACATTGCACGGTACTCCTGAGAGTGGCCCAGTCACAGCGGAGAGTGGCGGCGGCATTGTCAGGTGCTGGCTGAGGTGGCACAGACACACAGGGAGGTGGCCCAATCCCAGAGGGAGATGGCACAGTCACTGGCTAATGTGCACAGACCCATAAGATGGTGGCACAGTCAATGGGTGATGTGACAGAGTCCAAGATGGAGGTGGTCCACTCCCTGTGCTCCATGGCTGCAAGAATGCAGACCCTGATTGAAACGCCAGTGGCCCTCCTGGACTGGCAGCACCAGGTGGAGGGAGAGCATCAAGGGTTAGCTCCGCACACACCCCCATCACGGGGGCCACTGGGCACCCCGAGGGAGGAGGAGGTGACTGGGCCCGTGCCAGTGACTCCCGCAGTGGAGGTGCCGGAACACCGCAGCACCTCGGACTCGCCCACTCCTGTACCTGGCACATGTGGTGGTCAGCGGACAGAACAGGGCGGCACCACGCCACCTGGGGCACCCGAGTTGCAGCCAGGCCATCCAGGGCCAGTCGTCCCAGAAGACTTGGGTCGCAGGGTGTGAATCACAGCAGCCTGCCTCCACTCCTGACGTACCGTCTGGGGATCCGCCTAGATGTAGCGTTAGGCCCGTAAGGGGCACAGGTGCAGGGCACCATTTAACATTAGGGTCTGGGACAGGTATCTGTATATATGTTGTCACATTAAACACCTGTTCACAATGTTACAACCTGCCTTAGTGCTCTTTCAGAAGGATGGCAGGGGTGGGCTGGTCTGGGCTGGGCTGGCCACAGAGGGCGTCTGGGTCAGGGCGGAAGTGGGGGGATAGAATTTGCAGACATAGGGGGTGGGCTTGACTCAGGGCCTGCCGCTCAGCCAGCGCTCGCTGCTCCAGTGCCAACCCACCGCCCCACCACCATCACCTCAGGGATTCAATGGTACCGTGTGATGGAATGGCCAGCACGCATGCAGGGATCACCCAGGTGGAGGGTGGAATGTGCTATCGTGGGCAGGAGTCAGACGTTGCCAAATGATGCGGAGCACCAGAGCCCAACGCAGAGCTGGTTGTCATCATCCTTCATCCCAGAAAAATACCCGCTGTTATTGCCAACACAGGGCCCTTACCCTGTTGTGCGGCGCAGGGGTTGGGGGGGAGGACGGGGGATGGCAGAGCCGGTGTGTGGGGGGGGGGGGGGGGGGGTGGTGTTCATGTCCCTGGCCAGTCTCTCCACTAGTCAGTGAACCTGGAGGCAATCCGAGTGTTCCGTGGGCTTTGGATTGGCGCACATGTTGTGCAGCCTCCCGTGCCTGCCTGGGCCTCATGTCCTGCCCATCCTCACCCTCTGCTGCATCCTCCTCATCTGGCGTTCATCCTCTTCCTCCCACAAGTCGCCCCTCTGCTGCACGATGTTGTGGAGGACATAGCAGGCTGCCATGATGCGGGCAACCCACCCAGCATCGTACTGGAGGGCCGCTCCAGAGCAGTCCAGGCACTTGAACCGCATCTTCAGGATGCCGAAGCACTGCTCAATTGCACTCCTGGTCGCTGTATGGGCGTCACTGTAGCGGGTCGCCACGTCAGTCTGTGGCCTCCGGAAAGGAGTCATTAGCCACGACTGCAGCAGATAGCTTCTGTCTCCCAGGACCCAAACACCCAGCCAGGAGGCGCCTCGAAGAGGCCGGGAATCATTGAATGTGCCAGGATGAATGCATCGTGCACACTGCCCAGGTATTGGGTGCAAATGTGCATGATGTGCTTCTGATGGTCACATAACGAGTGGAGTCTCTTTTGGTTTGTGAAGAGTGGTTTGTCATCTGCAGGTTCTCGTAGGCGACATGCATCCCGTTGATCAACCCCTGGACCCCGGGGCATCTCGGCGATGGCGGCGAACCCCACTGCCCGGGCACCCTGGTGGGCTCAGTCTACATTCAAATGGATGTATTGTGCCTACTGGGCATGTGGGCCTCTGTGACAGCGCAGATGCACCTGTGCAGCAAGCTCGGTGAGATCCCGGACAGGTCCCGACTCGGTGCCTGGAAGAACCCCATTGGTGTAAACGTTCTGGGTGACCATCACCTTGATGACTACCAGGAGTGGGTATCCTCCCCCATTCCCCCACGGTGCTAGGTGTGCCATGATTTTGCAGAAATGTCACACTGTCCCCCTGCTCAGCCGGAATCCTTGAATGGCAGGCACTGCAGTACACACCAGGCCTCATGCGGCGCCTCCTTTGCACCTCCTCCTCCTCCTCGGCCTGTTGGGCAGCCGGTTTTCTATTCTCTGTGGCTGCCTCCTGTTCCTCTGGTGGAGGCTCCGCTGTTGCAGCTTCCTTCTCTTTGAGCAGCTGCAGCTCATACGGTCCCAGTGCATCACCTAGGGCTGCGGCGATTAACATAAAGGCCACCATTGCTGGTTGAATTCCAATATCCATTGTCTGCAAGGGGTGAAAGACCGACATGTTAGCATCGAGGTCCAACGGGCTCAATCACATCGAGGTCCAACGGCCCCGGTTGGCACTGCGGTCTCTGCCCCCATATGTCCCCACCCTCAGCCCTGGACCCGTTGGTGCCGGCACCGTGGGGCTTCTCATCCAGATGCCTGTCCCTGCTGCCAGGGGTACCGATGGTTGCCGTTGCCCTTTCCAGAGGTATGCTGCACGGCCCCTGTTCTGCGCGCAACCCCCCCCCCCTCCAAGGAGCTACTGGGCCGTGGCCCTTGGGTGGCCCATGTGATGTCCTGCCCGTGGGTGCTGGCCAGTTGGGTGTAGGGGGGAGGGGGGATGGTATGGCAGAGGATGGGGTGCGGGGGTGTTGGGTGGAGGGTAGGGGCACCCATACCACTGGTGTCACTCTGCAGAAAGGGGCCAAAGTGGGTGATCAGTGGGGACTTGCAGAAAGATGGCTGCCTTGCAGGCTGCAGAAATGGCAGTTCGTGTCTGGGCACCGCCTCAGTCCCATGGAGGGTCCCCACAGCCCTTCCCACCATCACCCCCTGCTCCCTGAGCCCTGGCAGGGCCCCCCCTTCCTCCCAGCCAGGCTGGCCCGTATCAGGACCAGCAGCCCACGGTCGCGCCTCTCCGTGTTCTACCTCCTCTCTCTCCCCAGTGATCCACAACACATTTTTCATTTATGCAATATGGGCAACGCTGGTTAGGCCAGCATTTATTGCCCATCCCTAGTTGCCCTTCAGAAGGTGGTGGTGAGTTGCATTCTTGAACCGCTGCAGTACCTGAGGTGTTAGTATACCCACTGTGCTGTTAGGGAGAGAGTTCCAAGATGTTGCCCCAGCGGTAGTGAAGGAACGGCGATATATTTCCAAGTCAGGATGGTGAGTGACTTGGAGGGGAACCTCCAGGTGGTGGGATTCCCAGGTATCTGCTGCTCTTGCCCTTCTCGATAGTGGTGGTCGTGGTGTTGTCTAAGGAACCTTGGTGAGTTCCTGCAGTACCTCTTACAGATGGTACACACGGCTGCCATTGTTCGTCAGTGGTGGAGGGTTTAAATGTTTGTGGAAGGGGGAGCAATCAAGCGGGCTGCTTTGTCCCGGATGGTGTTGAGCTTCTTGAGTGTTGTTGGAGCTGCACTGATCCAGACAAGTGGGAAGTATTCCATTACACTCCTGCCTTTTGCCTTGTAGATGGTGGTCAGGCTTTGGGGGATCAGGAGGTAAGTTACTCGCTGTAGGAATCCTAGCCTTTGACCTGCTCTGGTAGCCACAGAGTTAATGTGGCTAGTCCAGTTCAGTTTTGATCAATGGTAACCTCCAGGATGTTAATTGTGGGGGATACAGCGATGGTAATGCCATTGAATGTCAAGGAGCGGTGGTTAGATCCTCTCCTGTAGAAGATGGTCATTGCCTGACAATTCTGTGGCACAAATGAAACTTGCCACTTTTCAGCGCAAGCCTGGATATTGTCCAGGTCTTGCTGCATCTGGACATGGACTGCGTCATTATCTGAGGAGTCACAAATGACACTGAACAACTTCTGACCTTATAATGGAAAGGAGGTTATTGATGAAGCAGCAGAAGTTGGGTTAGCCGGAAGAACTCCTGCAGTGATGTCCTGGAGTTGAGATGATTGACCTCCAACAACCACATCCATCTTCCTTTGTGCCAGTTATGACTCTAACCAGCGGAGAGTTTTACCCGGATTCCCATTGACTCCCGTTTAGCTAGGGCTCCTTGATGCCATACTCGGTCAAATGCTGCCTTGATGTCAAGGGCAGCCACTCTCACCTCACCTCTGGCATTCAGCAATTTTGTCTATGTTTGAACCAACTGTAATGAGATCAGGAGCTGAGTGACCCTGGCAGAACCCAAACTAAGTATCCACCAGCAGGTTATTGCCGAGTAAGTGCCGCTTGATAGCACTGTTGATGACTCCTTCCACCACTTTGCTGATGATGGAGAGTAGACCGATAGGGCAGTAATTGGCTGGGTTGGATTTGTCCTGTTTCATGTGTACAGGACATACCTAGGCAATTTTCCACATTGCTGGGCAGATGCCAGTGGTACAGCTGTACTGGGACAGCTTGCTAGGGGTGCGGCAAGTTCTGGAGCACAAGTCTTCAGGACTATTGCCGGGACATTGTCAGGGCCCATAGCCTTTGCGGCATCCAGAGCCTTCATCCGTTTCTTGATATCATGTGAAGTGAATCATATTGGCTGAAAACTGACATCTGTGATGCTGGGGACTTCTGGAGGAGACCGGGATGGATCATCCACTTCTGGCTGAAGATAGTTGCGAATGACTCAGCCTTGTCGTTTGTACATATGTGCTGGGCTCATCCATCATTGAGGACGGGGATATTTGTGGAGCCTCCTCCTCCAATGAGTTTTTTAATTGTCCACCACCAGTCACGGCTGGATGTGGCAGGACTACTACATCCTGTTTCTGAAAACACAAGTGAACCTCGCTGTCGGTAATTCACCCCGATGGAGGCGGAGAATCGCGGAGATCCCGGGAGAATACCGGGTCAGGCCTGCGAATGATATGCCAATGACGTTTATTAAACGTGTGGAGTGGAACGCATTGACGCCACAGTCGAAGCGACAGAGAATTGCTATTTGGTGTGAAACTGGCGCCTGCCACGATTTTGGTATCAACGCGATTCTCCGCCCATTCGCGTTTCCCGATTTCGGCACCGGCCGACGGAGAATTCCGCCCACTATCTTGAAGGATTCCCCGAAAGGCTCATGACGATGCTGATTGCTGCTTGAAAAGCCAGCCAGTGCTTGAGGTTGCATGTCATTTTGGAGGCCAGCATCTAAACCGATGTCCTGTCCTCGTGCTGATGCCGATTTCAACCAATGCTTAATCATAGAATAGAATTTACAGTGCAGAAGGAGGCCATTCGGCCCATCGAGTCTGCACTGGCTCTTGGAAAGAGCACCCTACCCAAGGTCAACACCTCCACCCCATCCCCATAACCCAGTAACCCCACCCAACACTAAGGGCAATTTTGGACACTAAGGGCAATTTAGCATGGCCAATCCATCTAACCTGCTCATCTTTGGACTGTGGGAGGAAACCGGAGCACTCGGAGGAAACCCACGCACACACAGGGAGGATGTGCAGACTCCGCACAGACAGTGACCCAAGCCGGAATCGAACCTGGGACCCTGGAGCTGTGAAGCAATTGTGCTATCCACAATGCTACCATGCTGCCCATTAATGGGATATTCAGCACTTTAGAGGAATACTCACCATTCCATGTTCATTGTTGTTGTAACTGAGAACAAGACCTCTGAAAACCAGGAGGTTTTCTCAAGATTTCACCAATACCAAGCAACAGGAGGCCCGACAGAGTACCAGCAGCTGATAAGAAGGCAGAGGTAGGAGGGCAAGGTGTGAAACTACCACTTAGAGAGACACACTACCTGGTCCCCCCCCAATATGAATGCCGCCTGTCCTTTCCCCTTCTCTCTCAGTCCCTGCACCTTTCTATAGCTTGCTGCTATGGGTGGCACAGTGGTTAGCACTGCTGCTTCAGCACCAGGGATCCAGGTTCAAATCCGCCCTTGGGTCACTGTCTGTGTGGAGTCTGCACGTTCTCCCCGTGTCTGCATAGGTTTCCTCGAAGTGCTCCGGTTTCCTCCTCCCACGGTACAAAGATGTGCTGGTTAGATGGATTGGCTATAATAAATTGCCCCTTAGTGTCCAAAGGTTAGGCGGGGTTGTGGGGGAGTGGGCCTAGGTTGGGTGCTCTTTCAGAGGGTGTCATGTGAGAGTACCTTTAAGAAATGAGTGTTTATAAATGGGTATGTATATAAATATCTGTAGTGAGAGTACCTTTAAGAAATGGGTGTTTACTACTGCAGTGATGTCAGAGAGTGGGTGGAGCTGGGCTGTCTGGCAGTTTTTTAGTTTCGTTTTAGGCTGTTTACTACAGGGTGTGTTTTAGTTTAGTTTTCAGAGCTGGATAGCTGCAGTCACAGCCAGAAGGTGTATGAGTTTCTCTGTAATCTAAAGAATGTAAATCGATCCTTTGGTGATTTAAAATTAATAACTGCTCTCAGTAATGACTTTAACCTGATGTTCTTCTGTTAAAAGTTCTTTCTTAAGTCTTGTGGATGTTAAAAGGAAAGCTTAAAGGATTACTTAGTGTTGTACTCTTTGGGTGTTATATTTGAATTAATGGTTGCTAAGATGTTCACTGTAAGTTTTAAAAAGGTTAACTTGAGTTCATAGAATAAACATTGTTTTGCTTTAAAAAATACTTTTTCATTTCTGCTGTACCACACCTGTAGAGTGGGCCATGTGCTCCCCATACCACAATCGATTAAAAGTTGTGGGTCAGGTGAACTCCATGATACACTTTGGCCCATAACAAATTGGGGGCTCGAGGGGGATAAAAGTCTTATCTATTGGATTGGCTTAGTGAACTTAAAGACAGTGAGGGGTGAGCATATTGTGGTTGCTTTTCAGGTGTGGTATTTTAGTTTAAGTAGGGAGTGTGTTGTGGACAATGGCTCTTTCAGAGGCTCTGAAGTTTTTGGGGGTGGAGACGGTCACACGGAGTACCTTAGGGACAGAGACTAAACGTAGACTGTTAGATCTGGCAAAAACATTGCAGCTAACCTTACCTGACAAAATGCGAAAAGACGAGGTAATTATGGCGGTGGCTAAGCATTTTACGTTGCCTGAGATACAGTCTGACTCACTAGAAATGGCAAAGATCCAGTTGCAGATTAAGCAACTTGAACATCATAGAATTTACAGTGCAGATTCAAGATCTGGCCCACTATGGTAGTATCGCCAGCAAACCTGTAGATGGAGTTGGAACCAAGTTTTGCCACGCAGTCGTGTGTGTACAGGGAGTAGAGTAGGGGGCTAAGTACGCAGCCTTGCGGGGCGCCGGTGTTGAGGACTATTGTGGAGGAGGTGTTGTTATTCATTCTTACTGATTGTGGTCTGTTGGTCAGAAAATCGAGGATCCAGTTGCAGAGTGTGGCGCCAAGTCCTAGGTTTTGGAGCATTGATATGAGCTTGGCTAGGATTATGGTGTTGAAGGCGGAGCTGTAGTCAATAAATAGGAGTCTAATGTAGGAGTCCTTGTTTTCAAGATGCTCTAGGGATGAGTGTAGGGCCAGGGAAATGGTGTCTGATGTGGACCGGTTGCAGCGGTATGCGAATTGCAGTGGATCAAGGCGTTCTGGGAGTATGGAGGTGATGCGCTTCATGATCAACCTCTCGAAGCACTTCATTACGACTGAAGTCAGGGCCACTGGTCGGTAGTCATTGAGGCACGTTGCCTAGTTCTTCTTTGGTACCGGTATGATGGTGGTCCTCTTGAAGCAGGTGGGGACCTCGGAGTGGAGTAGGGACAGGTTAAAGATGGCCGTGAATACCTCTGCCAGCTGGTCCGCTCAGACTCTGAGTGCACGACCAGGGATCCCGTCTGGGCCCGTCGCCTTCCGAGGGTTCACTTTCAGGAAGGCCAATCTGACTTTGGAAGCTGTGATGGTGGGTATGAGTGAATTATGGGCTGCTGGGGCACTCGCCAGTGGATTGTTGGTTACCTGCTCGAACCGAGCATAGAATGCATTGAGTTCATCGGGGAGGGGTGCACTGCTGCCAGAGATACTGTTCGGCTTCGCTTTGTAACCCGTTATGTTGTTTAGTCCTTGCCACAACCGCCGAGAGTCTGTCTGTGACTCTAGCTTGGTTTGATATTCTCTCTTGGCATTCCGGATGGCTTTGCGGAGGTCGTACCTGGATTTCTTGTATAGGTCAGGGTCGTCTGTCTTGAACGCCTCAGATCTGTCCTTCAGTAGGGAGTCAATCTCGCGATTGAGCCATGGTTTCTGGTTGGGGAACGCACGTACTGCTTTCTTTGGCACGCAGTCGTCCACACATTTGCTGATGAAGTCTGTGACGGTGGTGGCATACTCATTTAAGTTGGTCGCTGAGTTCTTAAATATGGACCAGTCCACTGTCTCTAAGCAGTCATGTAAGAGCTCTTCTGTTTCCTCGGCCAGCACTGCATAACCTTCTTAGCTGGATTCTCCCGCTTGAGTTTCTGCTTGTATGCCGGGAGAAGGAGCACCGTCTTATGGTCTGATTTCCCAAAGTGCGGTCGGGGGATGGAACGGTAGGCGCCCTTGATTTTTGAGTAGCAGTGGTCAAGAGTGTTGTCGCCTCTGGTGGGACAGGAGATGTGCTGGTGGAATTTTGGCAGTACTCTCTTGAGGTTGGCCTTGTTGAAGTCTCCGGCCACGATGAACAAGGCCTACTGGTGTTCTGTTTCGTAGTTGTTTATTATTGTGTATAGTTCAACCAGCTCTTGTGGAAGGTAGGTGGTTGCGTCTGGCGGGGTCCAGGGCGCTGGCGGGGACAAGGGCGCTGTTTACGTATCTGGGGTCGCATCTGGCAGAGTCCCAGGCACTGGTTGAGGTAGAGGGGTTGCTAGGGGGGCATGTTTGCGATCTGGATGGGTCCCGGCGTTCTGCGGGCGTGGGAATACCTTGCAGCGCGTTTGGGTCCTCGTGCGCAATCTCCGCCCGGCGTGGTCCCATCCGGCGTGACCTCGCCGTTCTGGCTTTGAGGGCCGCCCTGGTGGGGGGGGGGGGGGGGGTGCGGGTGAATCCGACTCCTGGGAGGGCCTCCACAGTGGCCAGGCCCGCGATCGGGGGCTACCGATCGCCGGGCATGCTCATTTCAGGGGAGGGCCTATGTTGCTCTGCGCCGGGCCCCTGCAGGGCTTCACCATGTTGCGCCGGGACCGGCACGAAGACGGCCGCCGCGCGCATGCGCAGCCAGAGCTGCGGGATGCACGCTGGGGCTCTGCTAGCCCCCTTCAAAATGGAGAATGACCCCGGACCTTCAAGGAAAAAGTCCGGAGTGATTCTCGCCCGTTTTCCGGCGGGCGTGGGTACTAGTCCCCAGAAGGGAGAATCCTGCCCACCATACCTTTGGTGGATGTGGGTATGTGAGCCCACACATATTGGTCAGCAATGAACATTGCAATTCTAACCTGCACCGCCCCATACCCCCTGCATTTTGTGCCTTTTGTTCCTTTGGCCAAGAGAACCTGCCTTGGCTGTGTGCTCATGTAAAACGAGTGATAACGAGTTGACGGTGTGTTGGCACATCTGTCCCTCGGTTATTTCCATTGACTTCCACGCTGTGTCTCTTTCTTTTCCAAAGAATGGAAAACTTGCATAGATATGGTGCCTTTCATGACCTCAGGATATCTTAAATGACTCTACGTCCAAAAAAAATAGTTTTTGGAATACAGTCATTGTGGTACATGGCAGTCAATTTGCACACAGCCGGCTCCCACGCACAGAGATGTGATAATGACCAGATAATCTGTGGTGATGGCTGAGGGATGAATGTTAACCAGGACCCCGGGGAGAACTCCCCTGCTCTTATTTGATTAGCAGCTTCATTGCAGTGAACGAAATGCTTTGTCTGTACCAAAATGTGGAAATTGTTACATTCTGAAGCTGCTTCATTGCATTACTTGTTTTTATTTGTTGTGCAATGTTCTGAATGCAACTTGTATTTGGTTGAATCACATACAGTTGTGTTTTGTCAGCCATTACACAGTGCGGTTATATGAGGGAGGAAGCAAGGGTTTCATGATCCAAGGCTGACTTCACCAAATGATATCATTCTTGTGTTAAAAAGTTGATGCTTTTACAATAGTTTTTAATTGAAAGTCTAATCAGCGGCATCTAAACTTTATGATAGACTAACTGTACCAGCCATTGTGTTTCAGCGCATGTTGTGATAAATCCTACACAATGTCGATTGAAGTTGATAAATTTTGAAACTGAAAGCCGTAGCTCTTAAAGAATGATAGATGTTTGGAATAATCTGGCTTGGCAAAACGTGAGAAACAAAATATGTACTTTTCAAAACGCGGTTGATGTGCTGATGTGATGGTTAGAGAACTGGAGATGAGGTTCGATGCGGCAAATGGCCATTTTTCGCCCCACCGATATTTTGTTGATGCAAACAGATGGGGTGGGTGGGGCATTTCCTGTCTGACATATTAAGTGGGCGGGATTCTCCGGTCTCGACCGTGGCGGGACCCGCTGCGAGCGCGAATGGGAAATTTAGCATTCCGGCCAAAACTCCATTCACCTTCATCGGCACCAGAAAATCCCAGCCACGAATGAGGTTGGGCGATTTCGGCCCTTGGTTTTACCTGTGCGATTGAAGTTGAAAACAGGGCTGTGAAAATGCCAAAAGCATCGGAGGCAACATGAGGGAAAACTTTTATTATGCAACAAGCGGTTGGGATTTAAACACACACAGGGTGGGATTCCATCTACCCCCCCACCCCGCCATGTCAGCTCACCATTGGCCGCCGCAGAATCTTCTGGTTCTGATGATGTCTATGACGCTTTGCATGGCTCATCTGTCTGCCTGTCTCCCTGATGGGTGGGGGCGTTACCTTCGGTGGGACTGGATGATCCTGCTAGCAGAAAGGGCTGGAAAATCGGGCCCACAGTCTGATTGGTTGGTAACACGCCAAGCCTGCGGAAAACTCAAGATTTGGTAACAACTCTCAAAAGGATCCGGATAATTGACGAAGGAGAAAATAATGGCATTTTAGCATGACCCATCCACCTAACCTGCACATCTTTGGACTGTGGGAGGAAACCGGAGCATCAGGAGGAAACCCACGCAGACACCAAAGAACGTACAAACTCCTTCATCAACAATCCTGAGTCTTTCTCCTCAATTTAGTGCCACGTGGCGATGCTTAGTCTGAGAACACCCCCCCCCCCCCTCCCCCACCTCATTCTAGACTCTTCTGCTGGGGAACCAACCATTGGCATCTACCCAGTCAAGCTTTCCCAGGATCTTGTGTTCCAATGAGATCGCCGCTTGTTTTATAAATTCAAGAGAGTGTAGGTCTGTTCTGTTCAATCGCTGCTCAGAAGATGACTCTCTTATCCCTGCAATCGATTGAATGAACATTTGTTGAGCCGCCTCTAAGGCAGGTATATCCTGCCCTGGTTACCAACAAACCAAAAGTACGCACAGCACTCCCGGTGTGGCCTCACCAGAAACCCTGTACGATTGCAGCAAGACATCCTTACTCTTGTACTCCTGTGCCCCTCAGAATAAAGGCCAACTTTCTTATTTGCTTGATGTACCATCATGTTAACATTGTGTTTCATTTACAAGGACACTAAATTGTGTTTCATTCACAAAGACACCAAATCCCTCAAAAGAGCAACATTTGTTATATTTACAAAATTTAAAAATACATATTTTTCGACTTTTCCCACCAAAGTGAATAACCTCCCAGTTTCCCCACATCTCCATCTGCCACCTTCGTGCCCATTCATGTAACCTGTCTACAAACAGACTGCTGTGCCCCCTTCACAGCTGACTGTCCCACTTCGCTTTGTATTATCAGCAAACCTGGATACAGCACGCTCGGTTCCTCAATCTTAGGGGGAGATTTTTTGGCCCTTCCCACCGGCGGGATCTTCCAGTCCCGCCGAAGCCGGCCCCCGCCGTGGTTTCCCCATGCAAATTGCCATGCAAATTGCCACGATCTCTCTGGTGGCTCGGGGTGGGGGGAGGGGGAAGCTGCTCCACCTAAGTATTCAAAATTCTAGAAGGTTTGATATGCCAAGCACTGAAAACTTATTCTCATTTTTTGGCAAGTTTCTAACGGGGCAGCATAAATTTCGGATTCCACTGGAGGCACAGGAGAAAGTGGGAGGAATTTGGGAATGGTACCAGAAATATAAAGGAGCAAAGTATAAGTGATTCTCTTCACGTAAAATGTAAACAATATCCTCAGCAGCTCTTTGGGTTGAGTCTGTATGGAGAACGACTCATTTAATTTTCTTTTAATCTGATTCCTAGCCTTCTCTGATAAGTTGCCTTCAGCACTTTTTCTTCGATGTGTTCAATTTGCTTTTGTTCTGACTGTTCTGCATAACATTTGACAAAAGCCTCGCGACACAATCTTCGAAACCCACTTTAGTTGGATTACTGCTAGCCCCCGTTGCCTGAGGCTGTGTTCCTTCGTTTGTTTTTGTTTCAAAGGCAAATGACCCCACATGCATACATCCACGAAAGGAAATTGTGTAAGGCTCCAGTGATGAAATTAATGTTTCACCCACTGGAGTAAATGAGTGTAAGGATCACAGGGTAGAGGTTGTCTGCTTGTTGATGTAATGTTAATAACTGATTTGGCCCACTTCAGAGGTCAGAACAAAATATATTTTCTGAGGTCTATGCCTTAAGTAATTATAGGCTCAAGAATGAAGAACCTCCCGGTTTAGCCTTCGACTTACAAATAATGCTGATAAGAAATAAAGCAGGGAGCAGAACAGTAACATGGACAGTGGCATCATTTGTAAACACAGAGCGCGATCTAACCAAATTCGTTCTAAGTGTGGTAGCGAGCGGGAAATGCCGGGTGTTTCCCAGACAGCCGACCCGGCGAAGCCGGCACCGGTATCTAACGTTGATTAGGCCAATGAAGGAGGCCCCACGGGCTTCACAATGCAAATGACTGTCCTACCGGTAGATTCACCGGTACGCACTCAGCAGCTCCCCACTAACGAGGGGGAGCAGCACTTAAACCGGTCCCGCAGAGCAAGCCCCATACAGCACACAGCCATGTCACCGAGGAGACTAGCTCCACCATTTGGTGATGCCGACTTGGCCAGACTCTTGGACCCGGTTGAGTCCAGATGGGATACCCTGTCAGCTTGGGGGTGTGGGTGGAACGGCGAAGCATGTGCCACCGCCAAGTTAGACAGGGCCCTCCGGTCCCAAGCCCTCCAGAGGATGGCCACTAGGGACATTAAAGGCCACGGGATGCTGTAAGCAGCAGGCTGCCTCCACCCCCGATGTGCGTCCTGAGGAAACACCTAGAAGTAGTGGTAGAGCACGGAGGGCTAAGCAGATAGAGGATCACTGCGAGAGCACTGGTGGTGGGGTGGGAGGGTGGAGTGGCATCAGGGGCTAGGGAAGGCTGGGCTCATGACTGTAAAACCATTAAGAAACGTTACACACGAGACATCTGAAGCCTCTGTCATGTTATTCAGCACTTAAAGTCACTTGTACCCTTCTCCCCCAGTAGCTTCATCCTCCCCTGGCCCCCGGGCTCCCAGCTACCAGACCTGCCTCCCATCACCGTGAAGGCATACCACATGCAGGTGGAGACTATGGCATAGTTGGAGGAGCACTAGAACTCCGCTCACAGTGGGTTATCATCACCTTCCTGCCTTGTATATTGACCCGCGGACAGTGCCGACACAGGCCCATCACCCTGGAATGATGTGACACAGACCCTAGGAAGATGGAACAGGGCAATCGGGGGGGGGGGGGGGGGGGGGGGGGGTTGGAACAGGGTAATCAAGGGGGAGGGAGGGTGGAACAGGGCAATCGAGGGGGGGAGGGTGGAACAGGGTAATCGAGGGGGGGAAGGGTGGAACAGGGTAATCGAGGGGGCGGGTGGTGGAGAGGCCGGGTAATGGGTGGATGATCGGAGGGAGCGGAAGGGAGGGAGTAGTGTGAGGCATTGGGGGTGGGCAGCGGTGGGTGGGATGGAGAGATGACAGACAAAGCAACTTCGTATGATAATCGGGAAAGGATGAGGGCCTCCCTGTTGGCTCCTTGCCACCGCCTATCCTCCATCTTCTAGTTGGTCCCTTGGATGCCCTCCGAGCTAGTCCTCCAGCCTCTCCTTATCTGGCTCCTCTTTGGAGGTGGCTGCATGTTCCTCCATCTCCAGCACGGCACTCCGCTGCTGTGCCAGGTTGTGTATGGCACCGCAGACCACCACAAAGCGGGTAGCCCTCCGGGGGGGTGTACTATAGTTCAACACCAGAACGGTTGAGGCAATGGAACGGCATTTTAAGCATCCGATGCACCACTCAATCACAGCCCAGGTGGCCACAAGGGCCTCGTTATATCGGGTCTCTGCATCGGACAGTGCCTCCGTATTGGCATCAGTAACCAGGTCCTAAGCGGGTACCCTTATCCCCCAAGAGCCATTCGGTCATCCTGGGGTGTCCCTCAAAGTTACTGGGGATATCTGACTGCCGCAGGATGTAGCTGTTGTGCACACTCCCTGGGAAGCGTGCACACACGTGCATGGTCTTCATGTGGTTGCACATGAGCTGGTTGTTCAGGGAGTGGAACCCCGTCCTGTTAATGAAAGGTGCTCCTGGACCACCTGGTGAGCAAAAGCGACATGCGTCCCATCTATTACCCTCTGGATCTAGCGTATCCCGAAGATGGCAGAGAAACCAGCTGCCCGGGCATTTTGTTGGGCCTGGTCTATGTCAATGTTTATATAGTTTGCTGCCCGGGCTGTAGTTTGTGAGATGCTGCACAAGTCCCCACTCAAGCCCTGGAATGATCCTGAGGCATAAAGGTTCAGGGCTCCGGTGACCTTGACGGCCACCAGGATCAGGTGTCTTCCTCCTCCACAAGGTGCCAAGTCTGCAAGGACATGGCACAGGTGCCGCACTGTCTCCTTACTGAGGCAAATCCTCCTGTGGCACATGCTGTCCGTCATTTGTTCAAAAGACCAGCGATGCCTGTGCCCCTTGGATCCGTTCGTGGCCTGATGGTTGACCAGGTACTCTGGGTCTGGGCTGGGGTCCTGCACATGAGCTGGAGCCTCTGCCAATGCTGCTGCTGCCGCCTCCTCTGGCGCCTGGCCACCTGGCCAGCCAGAAGCACCACTAGGGCAAATTCCGCAGGTCCTAGATATCTGTAAGGAATTGGGAGAGGGTGTGAGACTGACAAACAGCCCATGCATCCCTGCCGCAGCGGGAACCCTGCTTACTGGACCTCAGACCCTGTACCCCAGACACCCGCATGTAACATTACGTGGACAAATCGCAGGTACCCTCCCAGTGCACTCATCCAACCCCGGCCGTGGTGATGTCCCCGGTGCTGGGCCCAGCCCCTGGGTGTTCCCACTGCATCCATTGTATTGGTTCCTGCAGTGTCGAGGCATCACGATCTGATTGGGATGCTGGGCAATAAACCCCCACATGCTACATGGCCGGCCCACCCAGGGGAATCCACTTGGGAAATGTGAGGTACGGAGGTGCTCACTTAATTACGATTGCCAATTCTCAATTAGCAATGGCCTCAGCTCTGCAGCCAGAGTCCTCCGCAGTCAGTGAGAGTTATGGGCGATCAGTGGGACAGGCGGTATGGGGTTGCCCCCGGAATGGGACTACACGGTCCAGAAGTGGACCTGTGGGTCTTGAGGCATCCAACCCCCTCCTCCACCCCCCAGCTGAGGCAGTGGGCAGCCACCCTCCCTGCTCCGCACCCCTAACCCTCTCGGCGCGCCAGGGCAGCAACTTCAGTGTCCCCGGCCTCTTTGCCTGTGAGCGAAGATGGCTACTCACCACCTCAGGTCCCCGCAGCAGCCCTTCCTCCAGCTTCAAGTTTTTAAAAAGGAGTATTAACCAGCGCCCACATGACCACTTGCTGGGGAGGCCGTTAGATCACGGGAGGCAGTTAGATAGAGGGTCACTCCCGTTAATTGTATGAGAGATGGGGCTTAAATGGTGATTATTGGTTTACTGCCACGCTATAGCGGGATCCTGATTTCATCAACGGGATCGGCGCCTGGCGCGGTTTTCGATTTTGGCCCCTCCCGCAATCTAACGGCCTTGCTGCGCTCTCGCTTAAGCGCAACACAGCCATTAAATCGCAACCTAAGTGTTGTTTGATAGCGGTGGGGAACTCGCCAGCAGGGCTGACTGGAAACTCCCTGCAAAACCCGCCACAAATGAACTTCGAAATTGTTCCGTTAAATGCTGCCCATAATATTTAACCTCTGGGCACTGACATTTGTTGTGTGAAGTGTAACATTTTGTTGGTAAAGGTAAGCGTAGTTGAATTTTTTGAAAAATTGATAAACATAAAAGACCTCAACCCACGCTGCCAGATGTCACTGGGCTAATGTGAAGGAAAAAGGGGATAAATCAAGGTGTGATGGTTAGGCGTTGCCAAACCTGGGATTTACAATTGTAGCGCACAAAGACTCCGAGAGACGAATAGAGTGAAGTCGATGAGGCTTTATTAAGCGTGACTGTTCCCCCGCAGTTCAGTAGTAGACTGCCTGCGGGGGAGGACTCCTGGTTCTTATACTCCGCCTTCAGGGCGGAGCTAGAGGTCAACGGCCAACCAGGACCCGGGATCTGTCAGCCAATGACATCACGGCTTCACAGTCCCACATGACCCCTAATGCATACTACCACAACAATGTTCTCGGAACAAGGGGGTAAAGAGTTCCACTGCTCCCAGCTCCTGGAAAAGCTGGTGTCATGAAAGAACTTTGTAAATAGTCCAATGACATCCTTAGGGCCCTCAATGCACTTTACAGCCAATAGGTTATTTTTGAAGTGTAGACACTGTTGGTGTTTAGGCCTACATGGCAGCTAGTTTGCACGTGCCAGGTTTGTGCAGACAACCACATTATTTTTGATGGTTTTTGTTGAGGGAGAAACGCGAGGAGAATTCCCTGCCCTTTTAAGAGTGCACAGCATCTCTTTTACTAAAAATTATATAGTGCCTTTCCTGACATCTCAAAGCTCTGTGCAGCCAATGAAGTAGTTCTGTAATGTGGGAAACATCTACCTGAGTATGCAGGCACGGCCTTGGTTTAAAACCTCATCTGACAGATGAATCAGTTATTTCGTACTGCACTAGAAAGGCCACCTAGATTATGTGCTCAAGGCCACATCTGACACATTAGCCTTGATTTAGCACAGTGAGTGCACAATGAGACAACAAATATATAGAGCTCAGTTTAGTATTTGGGTGGAACAACTTGGAGTTCGGGAGTAATGAGAGAGCAAAGTTCAGAGCAACTCTAGCCATTGTAGTTTGAATGAAACAAAGAAAGGCGACGATAATTGTGACATATGGACAGAAATTGTGGCTAGAAAAGGGGAGGATTAGCCATCACTGATTTAATACTTTGATCCTATGCACCCAATGATCTTATTAGTGTTGGTCTGGGAGCCAAGGCTGCTAGCACTGCCTGCCTTTTTTATGAATTGTGTTCCAGTCCTACTCTGGTCTTCTCCCTCAGCTTTTTGTTTTGGTACATTTGACTGTATTGGCGCTGCATTACTGCTCTTATCCTGAACTAGACATTTCAGCAACGTTCCCTCTCCTATCTTCCCTTCCAATCTTCAACTTCTCTATCTCCTCTTTCTGGGGATGAGCTATCAACTAATATCTATGAAAAAGCCACCAACTCACAAAACTGCGCTGACTACACTTCCTCCTGCCGATTTCTTATCAGGACTCTTCCATTTTCTTTGTTCTCCATCTCTGTCGTATTTGTTCTGATGATGCAACTTTCTATACCAGCGCTTCCAATGGGTCTTCTTTTTTCCTTCACAAGGATTCCTCTCCACCATGGTTGACAGGGCCTCCTGCTCTCACCAATTTCCCTCCCTAAAACCATTTCCCTCATCGGGTGAGATGGTGGCATAATGATAATTAGACTGGACTAGTAACCCAGAGGCCCAGACTAAAGCTCTGGGGACATGAGTTCAAATGCCACCACGGCATTAAATTCAATGAATAAATCTGTAATATAAAGCAAGATTCCGTAATGCTGGTCATAACACTATTGTCAATATAGTTGTAAAAACATATCTGGTTCACTCGTGTCCTTTAGGGGAGGAACCTCCATTTGGGGTCCTGACTGCTTGCCTCCTGCATTTCTATCCACGCTGGGGCATCCATAGAGAATGTCCACCGGTATGCTTGAAGCCTTCCATGGCCACTGAGGGCCGAAGCAGGGTACATCGTCTGCATCATAAATGTTACTTTAATTTTAGTTTCCTTCCTTGTTTCAGTTACAGTGGGTTAGCAACAGCCCTTAAAACAAGTTGTTTAATTGGTTTCAGATTCCTCAAAAGAAGAATAACTAGACCACAAGATGTAAGTGCAGAAATAGGCCATTCAGCTCATCGAGTCTGCTCTGCCATTCAATGAGACCATGATTGATCTGATGTGATAATCCTCAACTCCACTTTCCCGTCATATCCCTCTGACCCTTGATTTCCTTACTGATTATGTATCTGTCTATCTCAGCCTTGAACATACTTAATCATCCAGCCTCTACTGCCCTCTGCGGTAAAGAGTTTCACAGATTCACTACCCTCTGAGAATATATTCCTCCTCATCTGTCTTAAATGGGTGACCCTTTACTCTGAGAATATACCCTCTGATCCTAAACTGTCTCAGAAAGGGAAGCACATTGTCATAACATACACCAGTATATCATGGTGCAGATACACACACACTGATGGACACACAGCGGGACCAATCAACACACACAACACCGCAGCCAATCACCAGTTAGAGCACACACACTATCAAGACAGGGGGCATCAGAGTTCCCGCTCATTCGAGCTGCAGCCTCCTAGTAGGACAGAGCTCAGCCTGCAGCACAGATCTTCACCATGTGCTGAGTGAATAGACTGGTTAGAACAAGGCATAGGTCTTTAGTTCAATCTAATATCGTGTTAACCCACAGTGAAAGTATGTTCAACAGTTTTTGACTTAATAAAATAGTGTTGCACTATTTTAAGTGTTGGTGGCCTGTATGTGTTCCACGGATCCAGCGCACCCAACACATCACACATCTCAGCGTCTACCCTGTCTTGAGAATCCTATATGTCTTAATAAGGTGAATAAGTAAAATAAGACAAAGACTAAAACTGTGTTTTTGGGGTTTGAAGGTTTTTGCTTTTAACATGAAAAATCTGTAAATAAATTTAAGCATGTAAGGATTGGCTCCAGTTCCGACCTTCATCAACCAGCTTTCTGGACCAAAACTCTTCACTGGGGAGACCAAACACAGATTGAACGATCACTTTTTATAGTACACCACTGTTCAGTCAGCAAGTGTAGGCCTGTGCCTCCACTCTCACCTGTCATTTTAATTCTTGTCCCATTGTAACATCCCTGTCCTTGTTCTAATGAGATGAAATGTTAGCTCACGGAACAGCACCGTCATCCCTGAGTTCAACAATTTCACCTTGTAACCTTTGCCCCTATTTTTAGATGGCAGTTGTTACGGTTTTGCTATTCCACTTACACCTCTATATCCCACCTTTTGTTTTGTTCCTTGTCTCATTGCAATCTCCTTTTTATTTCACCCTCCAACCCTTTATTATTTAATCCCTTCCTGCCTTCTATCCTATCAAAGATCTCCCCCTTTGTTCTTCCCCACCCTCTCATTAGACCTCCAAATTTTTCAGTTCTGACCAAAGGGCAACAACCTGAAATGTAAACTCTTCTCGCTCCAGGAGATGCTGCCAGACCAGCTGAGTATTTCCAGAGTTTCTGTTTTTGTTTCCGTTTCCGCAGTATTTTGTGTTTGTAACGAATTGTGCTGGTGATGGTGCTGGCAAACTGCTTGTTATGTGGGGATGTCACAGTTGTGAGCGACTTCATTGCCGTCTGTGGATCCTCCCATGACTGAAGAATCCGACGTGAGATCGGCTTGGCCATCGGGCACCTTGGATGTTGTGGGTTTATTATAGATGTAACTTGTGTTGCTTCCTGTTAGAAGCCTTAGTTATGAGACAGATATCAGCACCAATCCAGAAGGCTCCTGATTTGGAAACAACAATCTAGCAGAGGAGTTCAAATTGGTGTCCCACTTCATTGTCAGTGACTGTCAGAGATCAGATTATTCTATACTCATGTGCTTGGATACTGGGGTGCTGAGTGAAATGTGTAATCTGGGGCGAAATTCTCCGTTATTGGCACAAAATCCGCTGATCGGCGCAAAAAACGGCGCAAATCTGACTTGCGTCACGCCGGAAAAATGGGTCAAAAGTCTCCGGCCCGAAATGGGCTAGCAGCGACGTAACGGGATCCGCGCTTGCGCACGTGGTTCACGCCGTGATGCGTCATATGCGCTGCACGGCGTGACGGCTCATAAAGCCGGAACACCCGACCGGAACACCCGACTGGATGGCTAGCCGCCGCTCAGCCCCGAGGTTCCAGTCATGGGATGTGGAGGCGCTCCTGGACGTAGTGGAGCAGAGGAGGGACGCCCTGTATCCCGTGCACGGCCGCAGAGTTGCCCCACGCCACAGCCGGCGTCTGTGGAGGGAAGTGGCAGAGGCCATCACCGCTGTGGCCCTGACACCACGGACAGGCACCCAGTGCCACAAGTGACTCAGAGTGGATGGCTGGAGACGAACCCCCACCCCAAAGTGCCATGGACTCAGAGTGGGACGAAGAGCACGACACAACGCCACTGCTGTCACCAACACCCTCCACCATCGCAGAAACACTCACCTCGGTTGGGCACTTTAGCGATGAGGCGTCTGGTACACTCACTGGTGCGCACAACACAGCCGTCCCGGTACAGCAGGTGGAGGTAGGAGCAGCAGAGGGGCCGGGCGGTCGGAGGGCAGCCCAGCCCAAGCGAACATCTGCCGCCCAGATGGATCCCGGGTTCCTGGAGTTTCCACACCCACACATAGATCCGATGCAACCACCGACCCGGAGAGGAGCGAAGAGGGTGACGGCCGGCTTGCGGCGGCTGCAGTCGCAGGTGGAGGAGTCCACCCGCGTCCAGGAGCTGGAAGTGGTGCTGGTCATGCGTGCCACCCAGGCCGACACCGCACGGGAGGCGTCCGCGGTGGAGGCAATGGGTGTGACGGTGTCAGACATGGGGAACGGTTTGCGAGGCCTGGGCTTTCCGTGCAGGCGGCGTCTGTGGCCCAGGACACGGCTGCCCTCTCACAGGAGGCCATGAGCCAGTGCCAGCGCCAGATGGCAGAGGCGCTCAACACCATAGCCCAGTCTCAGCAGGCCATAGCCCAGTCTCTGCAGGCCATGGCCCAGTCTCTGCAGGCCATGGCCCAGTCTCAGCAGGGCATTGGTGCCAGTGGCCATGTGCGAGCCGGCGTCGCACTGTCACAGACAGGGTTTGCCAACCCCCTGGCTCCATGGCTGCAAACCTGCAGACCCCTGTCGATACCAGCACGGGCCCCCAGGACTGGCAGCGCCAGATGTCGGGGGGGCGTCGGATGGCCAGTCCGTTCGCATCCCCCACCCACGTAGAGGCCTGGGGGCCATCGGGCACCCCGAGGGAGGAGGAGGTGGTGTGGTCCATCCCGGGTCCCCCTGTAGGGGAGGTCCCAGAACACCGCGACACCTCGGACTTCCCCCCCCCCCCTTCCGTCCCAGGTGCATCGGGTGGGCAACGGGCAGGACAGGCTGGCAGCTCACCATCCCAGTCGCCCGGGCCGCAGCCTGGCCCATCTAGGCCAGGACACCCAAGGAAACGGCCGCCAAAGGGATCCCGTGTCAGAGGGCAGGAATCACAGGAGTCCACCTCCAGTTCTGCTGTACCGCCTGGGGAACCACGTAGACGTAGTCAAAGGGCCCGTAAGGCCAAACAATTAGACACAGAGTAAGTTGGCACGGGTGCAGGGCACAGATGAGTTTTAGGGGCTAGGGCACGTGCATGAACTCCTTTGGTTATTAAAGTCAATGTTACACCTACAGAAGCTGCCTTTGTGCTCTGTCCAAAGCGTGCGGGGGTGTCATTTACGTTGAGCGCAAGTGTGTGTGTGAGGGGTGGTCTTACCTCAGCCCCAGGTGAGTCTGCCCCCTTCCCCCTGGGCCGCCATCAACATCCCGCCGGGCAGAGGACGGGACCGTGCGCTGCAGTGTCACAGCCGCATGCAGGGATGGTCCGGGTGGATGGTGGTACTGTGGCCATGGGTCAGACATAGTCCAACGATGTGGAGCCAGGAGCAGGGCGGGTTGTCATCATCCTCCATGGCCTGCAATAGACACGCGTCCACCCGCAACTGTGTGAGCTCGGCCGTTGTGCCGCAGGTGGATCGGCAATGGGGGGGGGGGGGTGTGCATGCGGGTGGGGTGGGTGGGGTTGAGGAGGGGGGTGAGGGTGCTGGGTGGGTGGATGGATGGGTGGGGGGTGTGGGTGGTCGGGTGTTGCCATGGTGTGCGATCTATGGCCATACTACCCGATTCCCACGCCCATCTAGTCAGTGAAGCGGGCGGCTATCAGTCTGTCCCGTGCCCGCTGGGCCAGCCGGTAACGGTGGACAGCCACCCGCCTGTGTCTAGCCCGTCTGCCCTGACCATTGCCCCCATCCCCCTCATCTGGGGAGGACTGCGCCTCTTCCTGCTGCTCCTCCACTCCGCCCTCCTCTGCCTGCGGCACATCGCCCCTCTGTTGGACTATGTTGTGCAGGACGCAGCACACCACAATGATGCGGCCGACCCTATCTGACCGATACTGGAGGGCGCCCCCAGAGAGGTCCAGGCACCTGAAACGCATCTTCAGCACGCCAAAGCACCTCTCTATCACTCCCCTTGTCGCTACATGGGCATCATTGTAGCGGTTCTCCGCCTCATTGCGTGGCCTCCGTATAGGCGTCATCAGCCACGATCGCAATGGGTAGCCCCTGTCGCCCAGCAACCAGCCCCTCAGCCGGGGATGGCGTCCCTCGTACATGCTGGGGATGGATGACCGCGACAACACGTATGAGTCATGTACACTGCCTGGGTAACGGGCGCAGACTTGCAGGATCATCATGCGGTGGTCGCAGACCACCTGTACGTTCATCGAATAGGTCCCCTTCCTATTGGTGAACACGGCCCTGTTATCTGCAGGTGGCCGCACGGCGACGTGCATCCCATCAATTGCGCCCTGGACCATGGGGAACCCGGCCACGGCAGAGAAGCCCACGGCCCGGGCATCTTAGCTGGCCCGGTCCACAGGGAAGCGGATGTAGCGGTGCGCCATGGCATATAGGGCATCTGTCACTGCCCGGATGCACCGATGTCTGCGATATGCCGGACAGGTCCCCACTCGGTGCCTGGAATGACCCCGTTGCATAAAAGTTCAGGGCCACCGTAACCTTGACGGACACGGGGAGAGGGTGTCCCCCGCCAGTGCCACGCGGTGACAGGTATGCCAGCAGGTGGCAGATGTGTGCCACAGTTTCCCGCCTCATCCGGAGTCTCCTCCTGCATTCCCGGTCCGTGAGGTCCTGGTATGACTGCCGGGGCCGGTACACACTGGGCGCCCTCGGGTGCCTCCGTTGCCGTGGGGCCGCGACGTCCTCCTCCCCCGCCTCGTCCTGTCGGTCAGGTGTCCCTCCAGCCTGGGCGGCTGCCGCCTGCCCCTCTGCAGCAGCCTGCGCCGCCTCTCTGGCACGCTCCTCCTCCTCCTCCTCATCCAGGGCAACATGGACATTAGCGGCTGCCGCCACGGCGGCCAACATTGCTGGATGATCGGAAAACGTGACGGCCTGGTGGTGGTGGGGGGGGAGAACGACGACATGTCATCATTGCCCATATCCCCTCCTTCCCCCCCAGCCAGGTGGCATGGACCGCATGGGTCCAACTGTTGGAGGCTGGCACCTGGCCAGGTGGACCAACTCACTTGCCCTCACACCCCCCCCCCCTCCCCGGCACGGACCCCACCATCCCCCTCCCCGGCACGGACCCATCCCCCTCCCCGGCACGGACCCCACCCCCATCCCCCTCCCCGGCACGGCCCTCCCCGGCACGGACCCCAACCTCCTCCCCAGCACGGACCCATCCCCCTCCCTGGCACGGACCCCCCATCCCCCTCCCCGGCACGGACCCCCCCATCCCCCTCCCCTGCACGGACCCCCCATCCCCCTCCCCTGCACGGACCCCCCATCCCCCTCCCGGCACTCTCCCGGAGCCCAGCCCACTCTAACCCCCCCCCCCGCCGCACACACTCACACACAACCCGAGACACACATCTCCCCACACATTCAGACTGCGGCCACGCCATCGCCTGCCCAGCGGCCAACCCCCCAGGCCGTCACTCACCTCCACGCTGGTCGGCGTGAACCTGGAGCACAGGTTCACGCCGATGAAAAGGAGGTTTGATTTCCGTCGACGTGAACGGTCATCACGTCGACGGGACTTAGGCCCATCCGGAAGGGAGAATATCGGCAGGCCCAAAATCGGCTGCCTTGCGCAGACCCGTGCCATTCTCCGACGTCAGCGGCACCATTCACGCCCCGCCGACTTTTCTCCCTTCGGAGACTTCGGCAACCGGCGGGGGCGGGATTCACGGCGGCCAACGGCTGGGGGGTCGGAGAATGACGCCCCTGAGCTCTGTGGCTGTAATCTATGAATTTTGCTGTAGGTGGCAGTGTGGTTCTATTTCAGTGAGTCCCACTGTTTGCTTTCAACCTATAACATAACCTGGAGACTTTTCTGGAGTAAGGCTGTTTTTATAAAGAACAAATCGGAGAGACTCCTTGGTAACTTTACCAAACCTTTCAGTGCGATTAACTGGACACATTTTGGAAATAAAACAATTCTCTTCACAGATTTGCCACATTAATAACCAGACTTTAACAAAACTGAGCCTTTCCATTTTGAGTGTTCAGCTGCACAGAATAACAAAAGCTTGGAGACTTTGGCTCTCGCAGTTGGCAGTGGGCTGTAATTGAAGCAGGCTAGGGAAGTAGCTGTGGGCCAGAACAGGAGCTTTCAAGCCAAATTATTAGCTATAAACTCAAGCAGAACAAAATCTCAAGGCTGCAAGGCTACACCAGAGCCCAAAGCATGTTGCTCACCCCCATCAGTCAGTAATCGATAACTCCAAATAAAGCCTCCAGCAATGCTGATTAACTATAGTATTGCTAAACCTAGAGCAATCTAAATGCCAAGTCTCATGATTTTCCGCTTTTCTGTTAATTGATGTTTAGAGGTATGACTCAGTGCTGCTTCCAACTTGTAGTGCAATTGATTTTGTATTGCATCAAGACATATTGGATAATGGATGCCAAAGCTTGTGTTTGTTGGATGGGCTTAGCACACAAAGGGATAGTTTTTCCTTTTGACCATGAGCTTGTCATTTTCCAACGGAAGAAATATTATTTGCATTTCAATTAAAAACAAAGTGACCATATAGTTGCACGATGAAGAAGGAGGAAACAATTGGAATTTGAAACAAATGTTCTCTGTGTTTATATTTTTAGCATGGTTGTGGAAGTCGGTTCTTTAACCCAGTGATCGTCAGTGATGGTGCCACATCAACTGCTGCCTTTTGGACTAAACCTTGAATTTCTGAATGCACCAAAGAGAATTATTGTGAAGTTTGGGCACTCATTTTGTGAGGGCCACGAAGAATCCAGCACGAGTTTGTAGAATCGAAAGAAATAACTTTATTTACAATTATATTATATACAACAGCAGCAGTACTCCACCACTGCTCTAGCTGGTTCCACACTGGCCTGCACTATTTATTCAGGTGACTCTGCTCATGATTTTTGGGGGAGCTCATACTCTCGAAGGATTGTGGGATGGGCAAGAGTCCCCAGCCAGTACTAATCGGGCAGTTTATAACCGCATTGGTGAGCGCTGAAGGTACAATCAGTTACAGTAAAAATGGCACTCGGGCTCTTTAACGACATGCAGAAGGACAACAGCTGCTACGCTTCTACAAAACCTCTCAGCATTTTTAACAACAAATATCTGATTTAAAGAATTTCCCTTGATTCTCACCCTGTGAAGAAGTGAAAGTCTATTTGGAAACGTGCGTTAAACTCTGACCTTTTCACTGACAAGTGGGGGGAAAATCCACCTGTAATCAAGTCGTCCAACAAATTCCACAACAAATATTTTTATGGGTTAACTTGTGTCTCAGGAATGTTGTTCATTAAAGGAATTCCGTTCCTAGACTTTCTCTCCCTTCCACCCAGTCAACTGGCAGGCGTTTTTCTACCTTCAGTGCAATAATTCCAACAAGGAAGGGAGTGTCCTGCGCTCCCCTGGCACCTTTGTGAATGGGCACACCCTGAAATGCCAACATGTCCTGTCTGGATGTTTGAATCCACTAGCATTACCTCAATAACAAATTTTTCCTTCAAATTTTAGCAAATGTATCGAATTATTTCGATCCCTTTAAAAGAAAAAAAAATGGTCTTACTCAGAGTAGCACATTACATTATTGAGTTGGAACTACAAAGAGAACACTATTGAATCAGCTAAACACCTTTTTTCCTCCGCTTATATAGACATTAAACTGGATTAACATATCTGTTTTAAAAATAACGAGGAATTTCATTCAGACACATTACATTGATTGCCCGGTAGCACAATGGTTAACAGTTTATGCTTTGCAGCGCCAGGGCTCCAGATTCGATTCTCGGCTTGGGTCACTGTCTATGCGCAGTCTGCACGTTCTCCCCGTGTCTGCGTGGGTTTCCTCCGGGTGCTCCCATTTCCTCCCTCAAGTCCCCAAAGACATGCTGTTAAGTAATTTGGACATTTTGAATTCTCCCTTTGTGTACCCGAACAGGCGCCATATTGTGACGACTAGGGGCTTTTCACAGTAACTTCATTGCAGTGTTAATGTAAGCCTACTTGGACAATAAAGATTATTATTATAATATTGCAGTGCCATATCAAACCAGATAGGATTGGAAGTAGTATGTGCTTCAAGGCAACTCTCTTTCAGTAATGTACATTTATACATACATCTGAAAATAAACAGGCAACAGGTCCATCAGCATCTGAAAGACAAAGATAGTTTAGCATATCAAACAGGTCCTTCATCATTTGACATGTTAACCAATTTTTCTGATGCTGGTCAAACTCCAGTTCAGTTCCAGTTTGTTTGTTTTTCATTTAACTTCTGGGGCAGGATTCTCCCGTACGCAGCGGGGCGGGGGGTCCCGGCGTGATGGAGTGGCGGGAACCACTCCGGCGTCGGGCCGCCCCAAAGGTGCTAGGCCCGCGCCGAGGTGGTTTCCGCTCCACCGGATGGCATGGAAGGCCTTTGGCGCCACGCCAGACAGGGCCGAAAGGACTTTGCCGGCCTGCGTAAGTTCACGCATGCGCGGGAGCTGACGTCATCCCCGCGCATGCGCAGGGGAGGGGGTCTCTTCCGTGGAAGAAAAAGAGTGCCCCCACGGCACAGGCCTGCCTGTGGATCGGTGGGCCCCGATCGCGGGTCAGGCAACCATGGGGGCACCCCCTGGGGCCAGATCGCCCCAGGGCCAGATCGCCCCCCGCTCCCCCCAGGACCTCAGAGCCTGCTCGCGTCACCTGCTCCCGCCGGTAAGGTAGGTGGTTTAATCCACGCCGGCGGGTGAGGGTTGACAGCGGCGGGACTTCGGCCCATCGCGGGCCGGAGAATCACCAGGGGTCGGCCCGCCGACCGGCGCGATTCCCACTCACGCCGAATCTCTGGTGGCGGAGAATTCGGGACACTGAGGGGGCGGGATTCACGCCAGCCCCCGGCGATTCTCTGACCCGGGGGGGGGTCGGAGGATCCCGCCCCTGGTGTTTCTTTGCTTTTCTTTCTTTGACTGCACTGAATTGGATAAGGGGTTTCAGCGCCATGAATTCTTGTTCCTTTCTGTATCAGGTGAGCGGTCCCTAAACTACCGACATAAATCCATTCATTCATGCATGTTTATGGACCTATAAATGCTGACTTGTGACCTCAATAAGTTAAAGACTTCATTAGAATTTAACCAAACACTTAAGTGACTTCCTCTCATTAGGAAGTGTGCTAGTTTTAAAATAAGATTTAAATTGCAGGCTGAGAACTTTCTGTCCTGTCTGATTTCAAATGTAACCCATTAAACACTGCTCTATGGAAACATCACCTATTACATCGAGCTGATATAAAATGTACATTGTGAAAGCGGTGTGTAAACATATAAAATGTACAGCAACTTAACTGTACATCATCCCATTTTTAAAAAGCATTCAAATACACAGCATTATGCGTTGATAACCGCCTGCCTTTCAATCTATGCTGGCTCACACATATCTATATTGTGTTTCGATGTTCAGTTGATTCCTGCAGTCTATTTTCATTGACATTTATTAGAGCAGAAGGATTTTGTTAGCTTTGCCCAAAGCTCCAATTCTGAAATGAAATATAATTTCCAGTAAATAAACTTATATTGCGCCTCTTCACAACCTCGGGAGTGTCCACAGCCAGTGAAGCACTTTTGACAGGTAGTCACTGTTGTAAATGAGAAGTCAATTTGTGCCTCGCCATGTTCTGCAAACAGCAACACATAATGGCCAGGTAATCTCTTATTGTGACATTTTCTGTTCAGCTGAGAGGGCAGGTGGAGCCTCGGTTTAAACTCGCTGTCCAAAAAAACAGCATCTCCGGCAGTGCAGCACTCCAATTCAGTTCAGTTGTCAACTTGGATTATGTGTCTGGATGGGGATTTAATTGAATTCATGGCCCTCTGACTTGGCTACTTTTGTAACTTGAGGAAGCCAACGGTAAAAGAACAGGGGTTGGTGTCTACATTCCTGAGACTAAGTGCAGACGTTGGGGCAGGGATCGTGGACTTTCACGACGGCAAAACTGGCGCCGAACTTGGACCGATTCAGCGACTGTGGAGGGGCTAGCACCGGTGCTCCACGTGGAACACAATAGATCCCAATGAAAAATGGTGCGGGATTCGCCGGGTCCGAGATTTACACTCGGGCGGCTGACAAGCTGCAGCCGCATATACGCGTTTCACTCCCCACACACACTCATCCCAGTCAACACGATGGCATTGGTTGTGCTGGTGCGCGCCCGTACAGCTGATGGGTCGGCTGCAACCAGAGGGCACCTAGGGGGGTGGCCTGGGGAGGGGGGTGGACACCAATATGGCCCGTGGCCCTAGGTTCACAGTGGGCAGTCAGTGGCATGACTGCCTTTCCGGCTGCAGCATGGTGTTCTGTGCACATCCACCCCGACCTCACAGCCAACCCCTTGGCCACTCTCTGCTACTCCCCCCGGCCCTGGCAGAAGCCCCCCGGCCAGCGGCACAAAGCAAAGTATGGCGATGATGGACCCCCCCCCCCTCTCCCTCAGCAGCCATGATGCCGGTTTCCCGATTTTTAAAAACACAAATGAATCGCGCCATCAGGAACTCGGCCCATCAGAGGCGGAGAATCACGGCGGCCGCGGAGAATACCGGGTCAGGCCCGCGAATAATATACAAACGGTGTTTACTGTCCGTGTGTTCCGGACCGCATTGACGCTACTGTCGAGGTGGTGGAGAATTTCAATTTGCCGACAAATCAGCACCCGCCGCGATTCTGACGTCAGAACCTATTCTCCGCCCAATCACTTATCCTGATTTCAGCATCAGCCAACGGAGAATCCTGCCCCAAAGGTTTATTTAACCAAATACAAAATTCTGCTCAAGGCGGCATCTCGCTCCCAATATAGTCCTTGCTGGGAGAACTAACCACACTAGGCCCTGCTTTGGGACGGCCTTCATGTTTGTTTCTAACGAGCTCTAGCTGGGTGGCCTCCACCCCCTATCTGGGAAGCACGTGCTCCATGGGTCCTACTGGGACATCAACAATGGTTTCCCCATGGTCCTCGTGGGGGTTGTAACAGCTACCAACTGAGCCAAGCCTGATGGTGGAGGATGAGGGGCTTCTCCTGAAAGCGTTGGAATAGTCAGGCTTTTAGCATGGAAAGGGGTTCAACAGTAGAAGCAGGTACTGCCGACTGTGAATGATTTACCAGTTCAAATCGGGGGTCACAGTACATACTGTACATACTACATACTGAGCAGCCAACCCCTGATCTTTGGGCAATATGTTCTATGTACAGAATATTCTGGCTGCTTGTGTGCAAATTATTCTAAAGGTTGGCAGAATTGCTGAAAAGGTTAAAGTAGGCTTTTGCCCATTTAGCTAAACAAAACCTTAATTTGACTATAATTCAGTTATTGGCACAAGGTCTATTTGAACAATTCGGCCTAACTGTTTTAATTAATACTTTGTTAACTGTAGCAATTGGGCCATGTGCAGAGAAATCCTTTCTTTAGACAAGCCCAATGCTTTATTGTCATCCCAGCCGAGTCTCCCGTTTTATCTTTGCTTATTTTGTTTTAAAAGGTAGAAGGACGAAAGCCTTGGGGGACAGAACATCCAGGGTTCATCTCATACATTCGGAGTTCATTGCAGAGCAGGTGCCGAAAGCCAACTCACTTCATTTGTAACTGCACCACGCACTGTTAGAGAAATGGGGTCAAGCTTCATGGCTGGGTGGTAGCGGTGGGGGGGGGGGGGGGTGGGGGTGGACGGGAATGTTCAGCTGTTGAGTCCCAGAGTTGGCGCCCATCCAAGCTGGTGGAGTTGGCATGTTGCAATGTTTTTTCATTCTCAGTGCAAGTTACTGTAGTAACCATTTAAGTCCCTGTGGTCGACATTGCTTGCTTGCCGAGCCTCAGTACGATTGCTGCCAACAACAGGTTGTCCTTCAGGCAGAGCGGGCTATTTAGTGGCAGTAAAGTCCGGGCAGAATAAACTTGACCCATTCGGATTCCCAGACACCGTTTTTTCAATTGAAGCAAAATCAACGTAATCTTTTTAAAGATTCTTTTTCTTGTCGGAAAGATTAACCCTGGAACACCTAGCGTCGTTAACCCTTTGGATATGTGACTGGTGGTTTTAACCCAAGACTACCTACCTCCAACTGCCTCAAACAGCATTTTCTCCATGTGCCCCCAACCCTCAATTCTAATATTGCTACGGCAAAGAAAATGAGCTCTTCAAAGTAAGTGAAGAAAGTACATATTTTGTTAAATTCCCCCCGGAATGTTCTGCTGGATTGTTACCTGGGGTGACCCAGGAGATTAATATTTTATTGCCCAAGCCTCCGACTATGCTGGCGGGTTGGCAGTCCTTGGAAAACCAAATAGTATCTGCTTTAACCACTCTGGTTGGTAACTCCAGAAAGGCGACGCAGCTACAAAATTCTTTTTTTTCAAATTCCAAACAAGGGCCAATCCACCTACCCTGCACATATTTTGGGTTATGAGGGTGAGACCCACGCAGACCCGGGGAGAATATGCAAACTCCACAGGAACAGTGACCCAGGGCCGGGATCGAACCCAGTTCCTTAGCGCCGTGAGGCAGCAGTGCTATCCACTGCGCCACCGTGCCGCTCTACAAAATTCTTAAATGCAGTCTTGCACTTAGCCATTGACATTATCAGTGACACAATTACGCAAGTGCGTGAATTCTACAGTAAAACTGGACAAATTGGCTTTGCAAACACTTTACCCACTAATGATGCTCAATTAATACAAAATTTGCAAACTGCATCTGAAAGGGTAAGATAGATCTATACGTGAATGTAGTTGGATTGGACTGTTTATTGTCAAGTGTACCGAGGTACAGTGAAAAGTATTTTTCTACAAGCAGCTCAAACAGATCATTTAGTAGATGAAAGTAAAATAAAAGAAAATGCATCATAAGGCAACACAAGGTACACAATATAAATACATAGACACCGGCATCGGGTGAAGCATACAGGAATGTAGTATTAATCAGGTCAGATCATAAGAGGGTCGTTTAGGAGTCTGGTGACAGCGGGGAAGAAGCTATTTTTGAATCTGTTAATGCGTGTTCTCGGACTTTTGTATCTCCTGCCCGATGGAAGAGGTTGGAAGAGTGAATAAGCTGGGTGGAAGCGGTCTTTGATTATGCTGCCCGCTTTCCCCAGGCAGCGGGAGGTGTAGATGGAGTCAAAGGACGGGAGGCAGGTTCGTGTGATGGACTGGGCTGTCTGCACGACTCTCTGAAGTTTCTTGCGGCCTTGGGCTGAGCAGTTGCCATACCAGGCTGTGATGCAGCCTGATAGGATGCTTTCTAGGTGCATCTGTAAAAGTCGGAAAGAGTCCGTGTGGACATGCCGAATTTCCTTAGTTTCCTGAGAAAATCTAGGCGCTGTTGTGTTTTGAGAAAGACTTGCGGTAAATGCTGATTTCTCTCTTTCTCTCTCTCCCTCTCTCTCTCTCAGATCTCCATATGCAGCATTTTGTCTGTCAAGAGTGTTGCATTGCGAGTGTTGCTTTAAAGTTGCACTTTTTTAAGGCGTTCTGTCTCATCTATTCAGTCATGACATTTCCAGCCACTGGAATTCTCTCACAAAACTACTTTGCCCCTTTTACCTCAGTCCTTGATTTCAGAAGCCTCCTAAAATTTAGCCTTCCCCACACACACCACACTCATACCCTCCTCTTTCCCACCCCAAGCCAGTAAAATTCCTACCCCTCTTCCACGACACTGAACTTCTTTACTAAATTTTAGCCTTCTGAGCCATTTTCTTGCTGCTTAAAAACAAGTCTTCATCAAACTTGGAACAGCAGCCTGGACTAAAATGCATGCTCATTACTCTCTCTCTTTGCTGAATGGTAGACAACCAGCGATGGGACTACTGGGTACGTGTGAGTCGGGCTGTTCAAGCCGTGAGAACCAACTTGGCAGACCTCCCCAAAGTTGCTTTTCTTTCTCCCCTTTGAGGATGATATTCTCTATAACTAACTTTTCTCATATTTCTTAACGGATTACTTAGAACATACAGTTGTTGTTGAAAACTCACCACTATTCTTAGAAGCCCCCTATACCAAAAGGGCCGACATTCTAAATGGTGAACAGGGATTCTCACTCCCCGACTCCGATGCAGGCTTTAGTGGGTGCTGTTCAGGTCAAACTATGTTTTCACGTTATCCCCCAGTATAACCCATATCTTCACCGAAGATTTCATCTACTTACCACTTAGTAGCATCGATCCTGGGTCCCGCATTGCTAAGTAAGTAAAGTAGCCTTTGGAATAACCACTATTTCAGGTTAAATTAAGTTATTTTATTATTATATATTTTTTCTTTTAAAAGCTGCAATTACTGTCTTTACAGAAAAGTAAAAAGATCTTGCTTCTGGATCCTTCTGGTTGATTGAAGGGACCTTCAGGCCCAACTTGACAATCAATCTTCTTTTTAAAATCTGGTCTTCTTTAGATATATTTGCTGATGAGCTCGGTTGCTGTGTCCTATCTTTCCCATGTACTGAGATGTGAGAGCTGGCTCTGCTGGCTGTCTCTGAGCTGACTCTGAGCTGCCATTGCCTCCCCTTTAAATTCTAGTCTTCTTTAGATGTATTAGCTGTTTTAGCTCGGCTGCTTTGCCCTGTCCCTTTCCCATGGCCGAGCTGACTGTAATCTGACTCTGAGCTGCTTGTTCCTTCTCTGCTTCTCCCTGAGTTCTGGTTCTGGTAGTTCCTGCTCTGGTCTCTCGGTTTATATTCTCTTTCTAACAGTTATTAAGTTTTTATGACCTTATTGTAAAGTAACTCTTATTTTCTTTGATTGTAAAAAGTATCTTTGATCGAAACATTCTAATCCAACTAAGTATCCATTTTGACATGACTTCACCTCTCGGGTCTCTGATTACATTGTTTCCTTTGTGATGTTCAAAGTTCCTTTGTGATATTCAAAAATGCTTTGGTTTCAGGAGGTGTGAATTTTGGCTTGGTTCCTGTCATTTCTATAGTTTTATTTTCCAATTGTATCCTCAGCTCAATTTTGACTTTGATTTTGGCTTTGTATTATGTTTCTCGTAGACTGATAGTCTCCAGTTTTCTTTAATTTTCCTGGTATTAGCAAAATTTCACACCTAGAATTGTCACCAAATACAACTGAACCTCATCCTTTCCTTTCCAGCTGCTTATTAAGACAGTTAATTTCAACGAAGGTGTGAAACATTGCTTTTAGCTGTATGCTAAAAATACACTTGCTTATAACTTTACATTTATCACCTAGTTCAACTGAAACTATCATCCATGCTTTTCCAGATGCTTACTAAGATAGTTACTTTCAATGATGCCATTGTTTTTGGCTTCATTCAGGTTTGCTAAGCCTGCTTGACCAAGGATATCTGCATTTTAAAATCCTGCTCTTTGCAGCTGCTGTTAACCCTTTGTGGGATCTTTCCCTGTATCCTCTCATGTTTCTCTCAGACCAGATATTGCCAGACTTCCATGTTTCAAATGACACATCTTTCCATATTTTCAATAACACAGTGCAGAAGGAGGCCATTCGGCCCATCAAGTCTGCACCGACCCACTTAAGCCCTCACTTCCACCCTATCCCCGTAACCCAATAGCCCCTCCTAACCTTTTTTGGTCACTAAGTGCAATTTGAAATGAAAATTGTTTATTGTCACAAGTAAGCTTCAAATGAAGTTACTGTGAAAAGCCCCTAGTCTCCACATTCCAGCGCCTGTTCGGGGAGGCTGGTACAGGAATTGAACCGTGCTGTTGGCCTGCCTTGGTCTGCTTTCAAAGCCAGCGATTTAGCCCTGTGCTAAACCAGCCCCTGGCAAATCATGGCCAATCCACCTAACCTGCACGTCTTTGGACTGTGGGAGGAAACCAGAGCACCCGGAGGAAAGCCACGCAGACACGGAGAGAACGTGCAGACTCCGCACAGACAGTGACCCAGCAGGAAATCGAACCTGGGACCCTGGCGCTGTGAAGCCACAATGCTAATCACTTGTGCTACCGTGCTGCCCTATTTCTTTCACTCCTTCCTCACGTGTTGTTGTTCTTCATGGTTTCTTGCTCAAAATAACGCCGCACTGTTGTTCCTGGCATATTTAAAGACCAAGCAAGGTTATCCAGTTGATATGGCGAAAGTAATAGGCTTTAAAGAAAAATCACTTCACTTTTCTACACGTCAAAAAAGTGTTTCAATTTCACTTGAACGAGCTTCAGCCAGCTTTGGGTTTCCAGTTCTTCCTTGTCTTCACTCTCTTGGCTCCACCATTTCTTCAGCTGTGTAAACCCGCAACCCTGGGATACCCTTCTCAAACCTTTCCAACTCCCATCTTCCTCTTCTCCTTTAAGAGGCTGCTGAAATGCTGCCAAAAGTCCACCTCTTTGGCCATGAGTATGGTCACCTCTCTTACTATCTCCACCTTTGCCTCAGTGTGGGGGATGCGGTGACTTAGTGGTATCGTCATTGTGTACTTTGTCCCGAGCCCCAGGGTAATGTTCTGGGGATCTGTATTCAAATCCAAACTCAGCAGATGGTGAAATTTGAATTCAGCAAAAGAGCCTAATGATGACCATGAAACCATTGCCGATTTGTTGTAAAAATCCATCTGGTTCACTAATGCCTTTTACGGAAGGAAATCTGCCATCCTTACCTGGTCTGGCCTACATGTGACTCCAGACCCACAGCAATGTGGTTGACTCTTAAATACCCTCTGAAATGGCCAAGCAAACCATTCAATCCAAGGGCAATTGGGGATGGACCATAAATGCTGGTCCATGAAGGAATAAAATAAATTAAAATGAACAATTTTTGTCTGATTACACTTCTGCAAGGCAACTTGGGGATGTTTGCTCACATTTAAAGACAGTGTTTATATGAATGCAAGTTATTCCTCCAAGCATCTCGATCTGTAAACGTGCTACTGTGACTATTTGTTGTCAAGTGCACCAAGTGCGCATTATCCAAAGGAAAATGGAAGGAAGCAAGTGAATCATGTCCCAAAAAGTCAGCAGAGTTTCAGCAATCAAACTGCTGTAAGGTAGTGTAGATTTTATCAAGGGGTTGCCTTTTTTCAACTGGGGAGTTGAGTGGTGTGGAAGGTTAGATGTGACTTCCCCATTCCATTCCCCAATTAGTTTGATTTGCTGCTATCACAGCTGAGATGAATGGCCACTGAATTTGAAGTAATTAGATGAGGGGTAGCAGAGGCTTCCACAGGTGGGTGCGGCTTTTATAAAATGTAGCTGGCTCCACTCGGACGCAAAGTCTGACATTCTCTCTCTCTAAGCGAGCTTGTTGCATGTGCTGTGTTCACTGCTATACTGATTTCATGTTAAAGGGCCATTTCAGAAAGACCTGGGTTTGCCGAGCATGACTTTATGTTTACGCTGAAGCATCTCTCATGTCACAGATGTTATTTTGCCACAAGACGGGGCTGGACAATGTCATGATATTCAGATAAACATCATGGTGCAAATACACATACACACTGATGGACAGATCAACGGACCAATCAACACACACGCAACATCACAGCCAATCACAAGCAAGAGCACACGCACTATAAAACGGGGACACCACAGTTCCCGCTCATTCCAGCAAGAGGCAGCTTTGCAAGGCTTGCGGCAAAAAGGGGCACTTCGCCGCGGTGTGCCAGGACCGTGCAGTCACCACTATCGCCCCCCCCCCCCCCCAGTCTACACACAATGGGCACCGCCATCTTCATCTCCCCGGACCACGCGCAGCCAATGGGCGCCGCACCTTCCCCCCCTCAGTCCACGTGCGGCCCATGGGCGCCGCCATCTTGTCCAACCCCCGCAACGTGCGGCCCATGGGCGCCGCCATTTTGTCCCCCGCAGGATCTTCAGGCGCCGCCATCTTGTCTCCCCAACGGGGCATGGACACCAACAGCTCCCCATCATCCGACGCCAGCAACGACCGACCATGACTCGCCTCAGTGATGATCGACCAGTCTCGTCCGCACAACCTGACCACCGCATCGACCAGCGTGAAAACCAGGGTGAGGGTGAAGCCATGCTCAATAGTGGCAATCTTCGGGGTATCGGAGCAGCCAGAGCTACACATGGGGAAGGGGGCCAACGCCCTTGCTTTCGCTTCCCTAATCGCACGCCGGAGAATCCTGCTCGGCTGGCGATCGGCAGCACCACCCAAAGCTGCAGACTGGCTCGCTGACCTCTCGGAATTTCTCCACCTGGACAGTACGCCATCCGAGGGTCAGAGGAAGGCTCCCTGGATACTTGGGGACAGTTCGTCGGCCTGCTCCAAAACCTGTTCGAGGCCAGCAGCGAGGAGTAAGCCAGAAGAAAAAAAAGATGAAGAACCAAAGGACTGCGCAACCCGGGGGGTGGAGGGGGGACAAATATGGGGAAACCACAAGAGAAGAGTAAGGGTGCTGAAAACAATGGGGGGGGAGGGGGGAGGAGGAAGGGGGGATATTAAAGACCGATCCAGAGAGCAGCAAAATGTACGTACAGTTAGTCAAATGAAGGACAAAACAAACTTCTCTGTAAAATAAAGCAAATTAGCGCGGGCAAGAAAAAAAAATGTAATGTATATAAGTAACAACTGCTTATAAATATGAGAAAAGCCAATAAAAAGATTTTCCAAAAAAAAAAATAACTGTTACAGGGTAATGGGGACACAGATGGGATTGGGTGCAATCAGGGCAGGGGACAAATCCTTGAAATGGACCGGTACTTTGGGATCAGTGAGCGAGATTCTCTGGTCTTCCCACAGCGTGTTTCTTGGCGACGGGAGGCGGCCAGCCATTGGCAGGTGGCGGGATCTTCCGGTTCCGCCGCTGTCAGTGGGATTTCCCATTAAATCCACTCCATGCTGCCGGGAAACCCATGGTGGGGTGCGCCATCGGTGGGACTGGACGATCCCGCTCACTTCCGGATTTGCAGTCTTCAGGGATTCATGGAAAACCCCCATGGAGCTGTGGGGCCAGTGGTTTAAATATGGAGTGAATCAATTCATGTAGACTTTAACCCAGCATTCTGGCTGAACAGCCAGTGTTTGGGTTTCATGAGCTGTGTGGAATTTACTCGAGCACAACAGAGAGTGATTGTGAAACCGACTGGGCTGGAAAGACTTTCAAGACTGAGACTGCATAACTGCTTCCTTGCCTATGTGAAAGGCGTGTGATGACAGAACCTTCTCCTGAAAGAATGTTTTCACTGCTTGGTGTGTACTTTCACAACAATCAGCCTTCGCTGGAGTGTGGGAGCAGCATTTCTCGGTCCTCCTGAAGAACAAAAGGAGCAGCAGCAGCAATGCCAGCAGCGCCAGGAACAACACCAGTAGCAGCTGCCTTCCTTCTCAGCCACGTGCCATTCCACAGGCTAATGGGGCTGGACACAGCTTGACGGAGGTGATATCTCCAGCGTGGGATGTACAAACAGGGAAGGGATCAGTTTTCTTGACATGGCACTGTAATGGTGGCTCAGGAGGCTGAGGCCTTCATGTGCAGGTCATTACTTACACCTGTAGCTTCCTGGAATAAGATCTCCTTCGCAGTGAATTGGGAATGCACACGTTGCCAGTGACCATCGAGGTGACCACAGCCCTGAATTTCTTTGCTTCCAGCTCCTTCCAGGGATACACTGAATACGTCTTCAGGATTTCACAATCCATTGCCCACAAGTGCATCACCCAGGTTACCAGTTTTGTGTTGGCCATGGCTACCACTTATGTCCACTTTGACATTCATGAGACCTCTGATTTGCTGCAGCGGTTGGATACCAACAAGTACAGGGAGTCATGGATTGCACACATGTTGTGGTCAAGATGCCCTTCGATTAACCAACAACCTTTGTTAATTGAAAGCGATTCCACACCATCATTGGTCCGTAGTATGTGACTCGCGGAAGGTTTTCATGCATTGTCCATGCAAGATCTCCTGGAAGCTGCCGTGATGCCTTCATTCTGCAGCAGTCGCATCCCCCAAGGTCTTTAGGCCTCCAAGCAGATTCAGTGAGTACCCACTTGGAGAAAAGAACATAGCTGATGCCACCTGTGAGGAGCCTTACCACTTATGCAGAGGAATGCTACAACCAAAGCCACATGAACACAAGGGCACTTTGAGAGCCAGCCATTGCTGAAGAGAGAATTCAGATATCTGCACAGATCTGGGGATGCAGTTCAGTTTGTACTAGCAAGGGCTTTGAGAATAGTAGTGGTGCCATTTGAGAATGGTACGTGGGAGGATTCGAGGTAAAGGAGTAGGAGGATTGTGAGGATTGCTCTTCATCCTTTGAGGAGGAGCAGGCTGATGAGGAGCCTGATACCCAATCGTGAACCTGGAGTCCTGGCTGCTGAGCGAGAGAACGGAGATGGGAAATAGCATGGAGTGACTGCGGGCTGCCGGCCCGGACACCAGCTGTGCTGGCGAGGGGGGTGGGGGGCTCCTACCAGGGCCAGAGGAGGGGAGGGGGATGGGGGAGAGGAGGGGAAGGGAGGGTGGTCCGAGCAGCTGGGGTGGCCCCTCGCGGGACTGGGGTGGTGCCCAGGCACCGATCACCGTCTTGCTGAAAAGCCACTGACCACCCACCCCGGCCCCTGGTTGTACACAGTGACACCAGCCGTATGGGTGCGCACCCCCCACAACCGGCCCCAAACACCCCGCCAACCGGCAGCCACCCACCGGGGAACCACACAGGGCCACATGCAAGGCAACCGCCAGAACAGACAGTGCCAGCCAACGGTGCCCCTTGCAGCAGGGACGGGCACCAGGACCAGGGCACCGAAGGGGCTGGATACAGATGGGGCAGGGGTGGGTGGAGAGGGAGACATGCGTGGGCAGGGTCCGCAGTGCCAACCGGGCCCACCGTGTAGTCAAATGGTACTTGGATGGGCACGGAATCTGCGCCATGCTAACATGTTGGCCTTTCACCCCCCGCAGATAATGGCATTCGAACACCAACCCTCGATGTTGGCCGTTGCGGTGATGGCCGCAGCCCTGTGAGATGCCCTACGGTCGCGTGAGCGGGGCCGCTCAGAGAGGAGGGGGAAGCTGCAGCAAAGGAGCGGGCTGCAGAGGGGCAGGTGGCGGCCCAACAGGCTAAGGAGGAGGAGGAGGTGCCATTGAGGCGTCACATGAGGCCCCGCGTGTATCAGACCCGCATGTCATTCGAGGATCTGCCGGATCAGGCATGCAGATGGAGACTACAGATGAGCAGAGGGACTGAGAGACACATCTGCCAGATGATGGCACACCTGGCACCGCAGAGGTATGGGGGAGGACACCCGCTCCCAGTGACCATCAAGGTGACGGTCGCCCTCAACCTTTATGCGACAGGGTCCTTCCAGTCGCCGAGTGGGGACCTGTCTGGGATCTCGGACATCGGTACACAGGTGCATCAGCGCCATCACGGACGCCCTATATACTCAGGCGGACCAGTACATCCAGTTCCATGTGGACCGAGCCCACCAGGATGCCCAAGCAGTGTGGTTTGCTACCATCGCCAGGATACCCAGGTCCAGGTGGTGATCGACAGGTTGCATGTCGCCCTACAGGCACCGGCGGATAACAGACCACTGTACACCAACAGAAAGGGGTTTAGTTGCATGAACATACAGTTGGTCTGCGATCAACAGATGTGCACAATGCACGTCTGCACCCGATTGCTGGGCAGTGTGCACAACTCCCTCATCTTGGCACATTCAGTGATGCCCGACATGTTCGCGGGGCACCCCCCCCCCAGCTGTGGGGTTGGCTGCTGGGCGGCAGATGTTACTCTTTGCGGTCATGGCTGATGATGCCTATCCGGAGGCCACAGACTGACGCGGAGACCTGATACATTGATGCTCTTGCATTGATACTTTGCGCGCTCTGTGCCTTTGGTTAAGTTACAAATCTGTGTGTTTCTCTGTTCTTCCCCATGCTGTTTTACCCTCTCATGGTTGTTTGTGGTGGCACTGGGTTTAGGTTTCTGTGTTAGAGATGGAAGTTTTGTTCTCGATCTCCTTCCCATCAACAACTCAGATGGTGAGGTGCCATTTTGTAGCGGTGAGGCTCAATAACTCAGCAGAGCTAAATTAAGGTCTTTGTTCTTCTTCAACAAATTTTTGATGGTTTGTGCACCTCTCTCGGTCACTTCATTAGCCTGAGGGCAATAAGGTGAATTGGTTGTTTGAATGAATCTGTATAACTTTGAAATCTTTGAGATAACCCAACAGCTGATTGCAGCCCATTGCCTGACACTGTGATATCTGGAATGCCATGTGTAGCATGAATTCTCTTCAGTGAATGAAAAATTGCTTCTGCCGTGATGCTGTGCAATACTTCAAACCACCTTGAGTAGTAATCAATGATAATAAGGAATCTTTTTCCTTAAAATCAAATAAGTCCACTCCAAGGCACTCCCACGGCCTTGATGGAAATTTGAAGATGACAGTGATTCTTTTTGCTCTTGGCTGTTTACTGCATGCTAGAAATCATTTCTTCCATAGAGTGAGTATTACCTGCTCACCAGACTGGTTGCTGGGCTCTTGTGAGGGAGAAAAAAAACTGCATTCTGCAGCGTCATTCATATCCTCAAGATGTCCCAAAGCGCTTCGTAGCCAGTGAAGTTCTTTTGAAGGGCAGTCGCGTGTTGTAATGTCGTAAATGTGCATGAGCATGTTTGAAGCTGGAACACACCCGAGGCCTGTTCATGTGTTCATGGCTGCAGAAAAAGGGAAAAGCCGGCAGGGCCATGGGGAGAGAGCGCGGGGAGTGGGACTAATTGGATTGCCCTTTCACTGAACCAGCACAGGCGCAATAGGCCGAATGGCCTCCTCCTGTGTGGTTCTATAAATAACTGAGGGCAGTCAGAATTCATGATATCATTCAGAGCGCTCGGGCTGCTTTCAGTCTTGCTGCATGTTTCCAGCCATCAGTCATTTTTCCCATCTTTTTCCGATCAACATCATAAGAGAGTGACTATGTAACTTCTCTTTTCTTAATCACCTGTCGGGGTAATTTGCTTTAACTTCCAAATACCGAAGAATCAATTGGAAAGAAGCAGAAGGTAGCCGGTGATGGTTTTGTAGTTGTTGGCTTAGACATTCCCCTGAAATTAATGAGCTTTGCAGGAAGGCATGGTGCAAAAACACAACGCAATCCCAACATGCTGATTTGATCAAAGCCGTTTTGGCATTCACCCGGCAAATTTGATATTCTGGAGAAGGAGACAAATTTCATTCATTTCCTTTATTCACTTTTCACCTAAAAGTTAGGAAAATATTTAAAACGTTTCTTGAATAATAATACAAAAACATAGGCGTTTGGGGACTCCGGGTTTGTCATGGGGTGTTCCTTCCCCCTGTTCTACATGGCAAGTTTCGGAGGAGACGTTGTCTCGACAGAAGTGGCAGAAAAACACCTGGCCATAACTCCACACTGGAAGTGGGGTTTTTTCTGTTTAAGAGAATGTAATTTATTCCGTCAAGGATATTTAAGACTCAATTATGCTGCGACTTAAAGGAATGCATACTTGAAATGCATAACGTCTTGGAGTGGGAGGAATGAAAGAATGCTGTGGATGTGGAAATTGAAATGAGGCTAAATAATCAAGTAGTGGCACATTCGGTCAAAACAGGCACCGTATCACAAGCAAGTGCGTTGTATGCATATTCAACACTTTGAAACTGAATAAATTGCATTTAATGTGACACAAAATTCGCCTAAGTTTACCTTCGTTGTTTTGATACCCCTTGCTTGCATGCAGCTACGCGTGATTAGATTCCAGTTTAAAATGATTCATTCCGTGGCATTGCCGTCTGCATTTCGGTGTGTTACTTTGTTTACAGTGTATCCGGTTCATTGTCTGCGAGTCAGTGTTCTGTGTATCAAGTCAACATACACTTGGCTGGAATTCAAGGCTGCCGGATCGGGCGCGCAGCCGACCAGAATTCACGTGAGAAAATGCCGGAAGTGCGCCCCGATGGCATTGGGTTGTCGCGCCATGGGCGCACGTGGGAATCAGAAGCGCGCCCGCTGACAAACCGTCAGTGAATCCCATTGGAAAGGCAAGTGACTGAAACTTTACGGCACCCGTGCAGTTTTGCAGTCGGCGGGCAGGCTATCTTTCAATCTCGGGTGGGATAAATGTCGACCAGAAATGTGGCATTGTGAGTAGGCAGGAGTTCAGGTGAGAGTTGGTTATAGGTGATTTTCTGACTGTTCATTGCATTTCCTGTGTTTTCGGGAGGACTCCTTGGCTTACAAGCTTTCTTAGAGGCTCTCTGCCAAGGTGCACTCTCCTGTGGTATCTGTATTCCAGCAAATAGGGATTGTCTACTCTTGAAGGCCCACCTCTGAAGAGGAGGAAAGGGCCAGAAGGGAGAGGAGGCCTGATGTCCACAGCTGCGACCCAGAGAGTGACTTGTGGAAAGAGGCGCTGTCACAGTGGGGTGCAGGGCCAGCAGGTAGTGCAAAGCTGAAGGGTCTGCAGAAGATGCCGTTATCCTGAAGCCAGAGCTACAGGCAGCACTCCAGTTGCCTGGACATGTCAGCGGTTCAGTGCTCTGCCTCTCCAGGAAAACAGTGACATCCATGTGCCAGATGATTGTCTCAGAAATTGCCTTGAACTGTGTCAGTGGCCACCTAATGCCAGTGGCTCTTAAGGTACCAATGGCCCTGAACTTTTTGCGCTTCTGGGGCGTCATTCTCCGACTCCCCGCCGGGTCGGAGAATGGCCGTTCGCCGCCGTGAATCCCGCCCCCGCCGAAGTCTCCGGTACCGGAGATTGGGCGGGGGCGGGAATCGGGCCGCGCCGGTTGGCAGGACCCCCCCCCCCCGCTCAATTCTCCGGCCCGGATAGGCCGAAGTCCCGCCCAGAAATTGCCTGTCCCGCCGGCGTAAATTAAACCTGGTATTTACCGGCCAGACCAGGCGGCATGGGCGGGTCCTGGGGGGGGGGGGCGCGGGGCGATCTGACTCCGGGGGGTGCCCCCACGATGGCCTGGCCCGCGATCGGAAGAGACTCCCTCCACTGCGCATGCGTGGGAAACTGTCATCGGCCGCTGACGCTCCCGCGCATGCGTCGCATTTCCGCGCCAGCTGGCGGGGCAACAACGCCATTTCCGCCAGCTGGCGGGGCTTAAATACCTCCGGCGTCGGCCTAGCCCCTCAATGTTGGGGCTCGGCCCCCAAAGATGCGGAGCATTCCGCACCTTTGGGGCGGCGCAATGCCCATCTGATTGGCGCCGATTTGGGCGCCAGTCGGCGGACATCGCGCCGTTGGGGGAGAATTTCGCCCCAGGTTCCTTTCAAATGTCAGTTGGAGATTCATGTGGTGTTTCCCAATCTACTGCCCACAGCTGCATCAAGCTGGTCAGGGGCCGATCTACTATGAAACTAATGAAGCTTAAGCTTCAGGGCCCCTAATCCCGGAGGGGCCCCAGAAGCGACTTTAGTGTACGTTGCTTAAAAAATTTGGGGTCTACTGTGTGAGAAGGGGTTTCAAAAAAATAATCATATTAATAATATAGTGTAATTCAATACAAAATAATAGTTAAAATTAAAAAGTTATTAAAGTATCATGTAGGCTAGCCGTAAACGAAAAAACATTCAAATTAAGGATGTTTCATTCTAAATATATTTAATATAAAATAATTATAATTATAAATAATTTAAGACACGATTAACATTTTTGACAGAAATACAAACAGTAGATGACATGTCGTAACAAAAAAGGGGAGCCGTTGAAAAGGTAATCACAATGCTAATGTGAATTTTCAACATGATAGCAGTCGTGATAGCGATCTAGGCAAGAATTTTTTTCAATAAAGTGTTCATAAGGATACAATATTTTAATTACCCCTACTCAAAAATAAATGTTATATTTAGAAAAGTAAGGTAAGTAATAAAGGTGAAATAGTGTTAGATTAGCCTAAGCCTATTGTTTTTATGAAGAGGTGAATGGAGGTAGGCTACAACCGCATAGCCTAGGCTAATACTATATTACAAGTATTTATGAAAAAGTAATAAAAGGGTGAATTTGTGTTAAATTACAGGTGTTTATTATGAAAAGCGTTCAAATAATGGTAAAATTGTGTTACATTACCTTAGCCTATGAGTTTTGGTGGCCTAGTCTTGCCTATCTTAGTCTAGCCTAGCGTAGGCTAGCTTGAACATAGCCTAGTTTAGCCTATTTAGCTTATTTATTATAAATCTTAAAAAATGGCGCTTTACTTTCTGAGAAGGGGTTTTTAAAAAAACCCTTTCTCAGAAAGTAGACCTAATTTTTTTTCCTTTCAAAGCATAGTCGCACGACTCAAATTGATTAATTTTTTGTTGTATATATTTCAACAATCCCAAAGTTTGAGAGTCAGTAGCACAGATGTTGTAAAGGTGGAGTAAGTTGGCTGTTCTGCTGTGGCTATTGTAATTTTTTTCTCTTTTTAACACCCCAGAGGAATAACAATGAGTTCACAAAAGTACTTAAGTGGATTCCAAAAATGCAAACTCAATGAAAAGCGATCTGACGAAATTTCTAAATGTCAAAAACTAACAAACTATTTGCAATGTCAAGTTTGTCAACACCTACAGTTGAAACAAGCCAAGCAAACACCATTGAAGCCAGTGATAGTGCACAAACCGTGGGAGCTCTTTCCAGCAATATTCAGCCCACTGTTGACGCTTTTGATACAGATGACGATCACAGCGGATAACAAGCGGAGACTGAGCAGAAACATTGAAACAGGAAGCAAATTCAGTGATTTCAAAGAATGCAGTGACCTCGAAAACTGGCCCATAACAGTTGATAATGATTTCATATTGTTTAATGCAAGACATAGGTTTATTTCAAAATAAAAACCAGATGATGTAAACACGGAATCAAGCAGGGTTTACAAGGAGCAAAACAGAAGTTTCTCAAACAAATATTTTGAAAAAAGATTGAAAAATGGCCAGACTGTGATGAGATCCTGGTTAGTTTACTCAAAGAGCAAAGGCTGTATATACTGTTTTGTTTGCAAACCCTTTTCTAAATGCCAAACATCACTTACAACAGGTGGGTTTTCTGACTGGATGAATGTACTCAGAACTCTGGAGAAACATGAAGACAGCATGGAACATAAGAGGGCGATGTTGTGTTGGATAACAAGAACGTCAAATAAAAATACTGTGGATCAGCAACTTGAAGAACAGATGAGAAGAACCATACAGTACTATTTTGAAGTACTGAAAAGAGTTGTAGCTGTTATAAAATTTTTAAGTGAAAGAGGTTTGGCATTTAGAGATCATGAGGAGAAATGGGGCTCACTAAATAATGGAAACTTCATGGGGGCCATTGAACTTATTGCAGAGTTCGACCCATTTTTACATGAACATCTCGAGAAATGTAAAAATGAAAAAGTAAATGCTACTTACCTATCCCAACCCGTGTCTGAAGAATTGATAGAAATCATGAGAAAACATGTGCAAGATGAAATTGTGAATCAAATCAACAACCTAGACACCAAATACTACTCTATAATTGTTGACTCTACGCCTGACCTGACACATGTTGACCAGCTGGTAATTGTGGTTCGATACTGCTATAATGGAAAACCCTGTGAGAGATTTTTAACATTTTTACTGATAGAAAACCATTCATCTACGACCTTGTTCAACAAAATACAACAAGTCCTGGGTGAACATAAGCTTTCACTTTAAAATATCCGTGGTCAGTCCTACGATAATGCATCTAACATGAAGGGCTCGGAGAAAGGGCTGCAAGCACTCTTTAAAAACATTAACAGGTATGCAGACTATGTACCATGTGCAGCCCATTCACTTAACCTTGTTGGAGAAAAGGCAGTGTCTACTGTACCTGAAGTTGTTGACTATTTTGGCATTTTGCAGGAGCTGTATATTTTCTTTTCTGGATCTCCACGAAGATGGGGGATTTTAAACACAGGGCAATCAACATTTTTCTCTAAAGAGCTTTAGTGTAACTAGATGGTCTGCACACTATGAAGCAGTCCGGGCAATTAAAAATGGATATATGGGTATTTTACAAACTCTCAAACACATTTTTGAAGACTCCGAAGAGAAGCCTGAATGTAAACGAGATGCAAAGAATTTATACCACAAGTTGGTAAAGCTGGAATATGCTATTTTAACAGTCGTTTGGGAAGAAGTGCTGGAGCGTTTCAACAAAACAAGTAAGAAACTCCAAACCCCTGGTTTTGATGTATTTGAAGGTTATCTTCTGCTATCATCTTTACTTTTGTTTGTTAAAGAACTCAGAGAAAATTCAGCCGATAGGATTGCACACTATGAATCAGAAGCAAAAGATTTGTGTGAAGATATCACCTCAAGTTATTCTGATGCTTCCAAACGCATTGTTAGAAGGAAATTTTCAGATGGAACAAGTGGTATTGCTTCTTTGAGAGGAGCTGACAAATTTAGGATCGAAGTTCTATATCAACTCTGTGACTGCTTGATAATCCAGTTGCACAAGAGGATTGACCCATATGAGCAGATTGCAAAAAGGTTCAAGTTCCTCTCAGAATTGGTGAACAATTCTGAAATTGATGAGGACAGTATTAAACTTATAATATCGTATTACAATGATGATATTGACCACAAATTAATAAACGAGTGTTATCAGTTCAAAGAATATTTGCACCTTAGGAAATCCCAGAACACAGAAGAAAACACGCCATCGAAAATGCAATGCGCAGAAGTTCTTAAGCTTATTTGTGAGCAGCACCTAATTGAAGTGTTCCCCAATATTACTACTGTGCTTAAGCTGTACTTGACAATGCCTATCACCAGCTGTGAAGCAGAAAGGAATTTTTCAAAGCTATCCTTTATAAAGAACAAATTTTGGTCTACCATGACTGAAGAGCGCTTAAATACTTTATGCATATTGTCTCTAGAAAATGATATTGCAAGGAAGCTATCATATGACAAAAATATGTTGTGAGAAAAAACAGAAAAAAGAGTATTTTGTAAAATGTGCTTCATGTAGTATGTATTCTCACAGGTGTCTAAAATAAAAGATTATATTGACTGGTCTTTTCTATGTTTTGCTTCATCATTCTATGATGCATCATGCATGTATATAACATTTCCCTAATTTTCATCCCCCCCATAACTCGAAAACTATAAGGCACAGGAAATTTTTATTCACACCAGTGACTTTGACATGTGAGCTAATCCAGTACAGCAATTTTAATCAAAATCTGAGATGTAGTGGTTAAATTTTTTTTAAATTGTGGTGATCTGTCATGGAACAACCCCATTGAAGAAGATAACAGTGGTTACATAGACCTCGTTGCTGATTGTGAAGGGGCCCCCATAACAGTTCAAGCTTCACTGCCCCAAAAATGTAGGTCCGCCACTGAAGCTGGTCACTGACACTCTGTTCAGATGGGTAATGAACCTCATTCATTTGTGGACTGGTGAGCGAACAAGAGACTTTGCTACAATTGCCTCCTTCCCCTGCATCCAGGGTGCCATTGATGGCATGTGGCTATAAGGGTGCCAGTGGGTGAGCCGGGTGCCTTCGTGAATTGAAAGGGCTTCTACTCCATCAGCATCCAGATCATTTGTGATCAATAGGGACACAGATTTTGCAGGTACCCTGGCAACTTCCATGATGTGTACATCCTGCGACACAACCAGATGCCCAGGTTTTTATTGCTCCAGCTTGGTTGACTGGTTGGCTCGTGGGTGACAAAAAGCTATACCCTGAAAAGGTGGCTCATGGTGCCCCTCTAACACCAAGGACAAAAACAGAGGAGAGACGCCATTGAAGGCATGTGCTGCAAGGTGTCGTGTTGAGTGTTCCGATACACAAATGAACCAACACGGTTGTAGATGGTACAACTCTGTTTTATTCTCCTGAACAATAATAACTAACAACTGCTGTCAGGTTCGTGCTTCACCAGCTAACCTGTGGACCCAGCCCTTTCACTATCTTGGTGAGGCACTCAGCACATGGTGTATGTCTGAGTGGCACGCTGTGAGCTCTGTGCTCTGAGCTATCTCCTGGTAGAATGAGCGGGAACTGTGGTGTTCCCTGTTTTATAGTGCATGTGCTCTCACTGGTGATTGGCTGCGATGTGTGTGTGTTGGTTGGTCCAACCACCTGTCCATCAGTGTGTGTGTGATTGCACCATGATATGCTAATGTGGATATCATGACATTCCCCACTTTTCATAAGGATATGTGCCTACATGCTAATAAACATTAGTGTGTACTGAGTGCATCTGAGTATGGATGTGCAATATTTACAACATGTACATGAGGCTAAACTATATACATAGGAAGGTGTCAGGTACAACAGAGCAACGAGGTTGTACCAATAACAGAACAAATGCAATCAGCAAACGACAAGAGAGAACTTCTGGAACGACAAGAAAGAAACACGTTAACAGTACTGTAAAACAATTCAGTGAGTCCAATGTGCTAACAGGCTCATAAGTCAAGTCTATCAGACGACAAATTCGGGTTGAGCGCCTCAAGGGTGGGTCAGGATCCACCGGCTGAGGAATGGGCCTGGCCACGGGCGAGAGAGGAATAGACAGAGTGGCAGGAAACTCAACAAAGTTGACATCAGGGACAACAGGAGAGCGTGGCACCGATGCATGATCTCGTAGCGAGCGCGGAAGCAGCCGAAGGGCCCGTCGATTACGTCGGTGAATGGAGCCATCAGGCATGCGAACCAGGAACGAGCGGGGAGCCACACAGCGGAGAACCTAGGCGGTTGCCGACCAGCCACCCTCCGGTAGGTGTATGCGGACGTTGTCTCCAGGCGCCAGGGCAGGAAGATCAGTTGCCCGAGCGTCATGTGCCACCTTCTGCTGAGCACGCTGCTGTCGCATCCTTTGCAGTACTGGAGCATAGTCGGGTTCAGAAACATGAATGGACGGCACAGTGGTCCTGAGGGTGCGACCCATCAACAGCTGGGCTGGCGTGGACAGTGGGGCCGAGCGATAGGCCAGCAGGGCTAAACAGAAGTCAGATCCGGCAACAGCAGCCTTGCGGAGGAGCTGCTTCACGATATGGAGGCCCTTTTCCGCCTTGCCATTCGACTGGGGATGCAAAGGACTGGACGTCACGAGTGTGAAGTTGTGTGAAGTGGCAAAAGAAGACCATTCTTGGCTCGCAATACAAGGCCCTTGGTCAGACATGGCGGTGAGCGGACTTCCATGGCAAGCAAAGGTTTCTTTGCATGCCCAGATGACAGCTGATGATGTCATGTCGTGCAGGCATATGACCTCCGGATAATTTAAAAAATAGTCAATCAGAATGACGGAGTCCCTGCCGAGCGCATGAAATAGGTCCACACCCACCTTTGCCCAGGGGGACGTTACCAACTCATGGGGCTGAAGCGTCTCAGGGGGTTGCACCGGCTGAAACCTTTGGCAGGTGGGGCAGTTGAGCACCATGTTGGTGATGTCGTCGCTGATGCCCCGGCCAGTACACAGCCTCTCGGGCCCTCCGCCTGCACTTTTCAACTCCAAGATGGCCTTCGTGCAGTTGTTCGAGGACAAGCCGGTGCATGCTGTGTGGGATCACAATCCGGTCCAACTTCAGGAGGACACCATCAATGATGGCCAAGTCGTCCCGGATATTGTAGAATTGTGGGCACTGCCTCTTGAGCCACGCTTCCGTCATGTGGAGCATTACACGCTGTAGAAGGGGGTCAGTCGCGGTCTCACGGCGAATGTGGGCCAGACGTGCGTCAGTAGCCGGCAGATTGGCCGATGTGAAGGCTACTTGTGCGTCGACCTGACAAACGAACCCCTCCGATTCGGGCGGTGTGTTCACTGCCCTGGGCAGAGCATCTGCGATGATGAGGTCCTTTCCCGGGGTGTAGACAAGTTGGAAGTCGTACATCCGGAGCTTGAGCAGAATGCGCTGGAGGCAAGGGGTCATATCGTTGAGGTTCTTCTGAATGATGCTGACCAGGGGGCGATGGTCGGTCTCCACAGTGAACTGCGGAAGACCATACACATAGTCGTGGAATTTGTCGATGCCGGTCAACAAACCTAGGCAATCCTTTTCAATCTGCACATAGCGCTGTTCTATGGGGGTCATGGCCCGCGAGGCATAGGTGACCATGATGCGGTGTCGTCCCGTTGCAGGAGTACCGCCCCAATGCCAGACTGGCTGGCGTCAGTCGAGATCTTTGTATCCTGAGTGGTATCGAAAAACGCCAACGGGGCGGTGGTGAGCTTGACCTTGAGCACTTCCCATTCACTCTGGTGTGCGGGCAGCCACTGAAATTCCGTTGTCTTCTTGACCAGGTGGCGCAGAGCCGTTGTGTGCGAGGCAAGGTTGGGAATAAACTTCCCCAGGAAGTTGACCATCCCGAGAAAGCACAACACTGCCTTCTTGTCTGCCGGCTGCTGCATGGCTACGATGGCTGCCACTTTGTCGGCATCCGGCCGCACCCCTGACCAGGATATGTGGTCCCCAAAAAACTTTAGCTCAGTCTGGCCAAAGAGCACTTGGCTCGGTTGAGGCGCAGGCCCTGATCTCGTATCCGTGCAAAGACACGCTGGAGACGACTGATGTGCTCCTGTGGTGTGGTGGACCAGATGATAACGTCGTCTCCATAGATGCGTACCCCTTCGATGCCCTCCATCATTTGTTCCATGATGCGATGGAACACCTCGGAGGCCGAGATGATGCCAAACGGCATCCTATTGTAGCAGTATCTGCCAAATGGAGTGTTGAAAGTGCACAGCTTCCTGCTGGACTGATCCAATGGAATCTGCCAAAAACCCTTAGTGGCATCAAACTTGGTGAATATTTTTGCCCGAGCCATCTTGCTTGTGATTTCTTCTCGTTTGGGTATGGGGTAGTGTTCCCTCATAATGTTGTTGTTCAGATCTTTTGGGTCGATGCTGGTCCGGAGCTCGCCGGAGGGCTTCTTGACGCACACCATGGAGCTGACCCATGGCGTTGGCTCCGTGACCCGGGAAAGCACTCCTTGGTCCTGCAGCTGCTGCTTGAGGCGGTCCTTGAGTGGTGCTGGGACTCTACGAGGTGCGTGAATGACCGTGGTGGCATCCGGTTTGAGCCGTATTCTGTATGTGTAGGGCAGTGTGCCCATGCCATCGAAAACCTCCTGGTTGTGCGCGTGGAGTGAGTGGAGCTGCGCCCTAAAGTCTGCATCCGGGAAATCGGACATGCCTTCTGGAGACAGAGTGTGTACCCGCTGAACGAGGTGGAGGATCTTGCATGCCTGTGTGCCTAACAGAGAGTCCTTCGAGGACCCAACTATTTCAAAAGACAATGTGGCTGTGTATAAATTGTGTGCAACCTCGAGCTGGCAGGATCCCGTGGCCAGGATAACATTTCCATTATAGTCAACCAGCTGACAGTGGGATGGCAGAATCGGTGGTTTAACGTTCAAGGTCTGTAAGGCTGATCATGCAAGGAGATTGGCGGAGGCACCAATGTCCAAGCGAAATGTGATCGGTGATCGGTTGGCCGTTAGGGTGGCACACCACTCATCGCCCGGATCAATGCTGTGCACTGGCATCGGCTGGTGGTTCCGACTTGGGGACATCCGGTTCTTGTTTATTACTGCAACGCGGAAGGGTTCCCGGTCACCGATATCACAGGTCTGCATGTTGTCAGGATATGACTCAGTGTATGGGGGCTGAATAGCCCGCACGTCCCTGCAAGGCTGGCGGAATTGGGGAGAGTTGGCAGGTTGAGCTGCTCGACAGCAGGCAGCGTAGTGGCCCATCCTGCCACAGCGGAGGCATTGTCGTGTTTTGGCTGGACAGTTGCCGCACGTCGTGACGTCATGGCGTTCATTGCGCCACAGCGCATGCGCGGTGCAGTCCTGCGTAGAGCGCGCCTGCGCATCCCGTCCCTCTGCGTCGACGTCCCCTCTTTTGCCGCGTACAAGCGCGGGAGGCCTCGGAAAGCACGCAAAATGGCAGCCCTCGTCCGGGCCGCGGGCCGGGAGGAACTCGATCGACTGGACCCGCTCGGCCTCATAGGACCCCTGCCGTGCCGATTCGGCCACCTGGATTTGGGAGTACCGGCTGGTCGCGTTTTCGTGGAGGACACAGGTATCAATGGCAGTCGCTAGGGTGAGGCGCTTTATTTTGTGGAGCTGCTGGCGTAGGGTGTCCGAGATGACCCCAAAAACTATCTGATCCCAAATCATGGAGTCGGTGGTGGCCTCATAGCCGCAGGACTGCGCAAGGATACGGTGGTGTGTCAAATCAGATTGAATAGGCTCATCCTTACCCTGCAGGCCCTGCTGGAAGAGGTACCTCTCGAAGCTCTCATTAACTTCCACGCTGAAGTGTTCCTCGAACTTTAGAAGCACCGTCTTGTTTTTCGTCTTGTCCTCGCCTTCCGCGAATGCCAGGGAGTTGTAGATGTGGATGACGTGTTGCCCCGCTGTGGAGAGGAGGAGGGCGATCTTCCTGGTGTCCAATGCATTCTCCCTGTCTGTGGCTTCTAGGAAGAGCTGGAAGCGCTGTTTAAACAGCTTCCAGTTGACGCCAAGATTTCCAGCGATTCGGAGCGACTGCGGAGGGCTGATGTTTTCCATGGAGCCGTATGGCATATTTCTGAAGAGGTGCAGGTAGGTCTCACAGTCGCTGGCCAGTTTCCAGTCCTGGTATCATGTGTTGGGTGTTCCAATACACAAATGAACCAACACGGTTGTAGATGGTACAACTCTGTTTTATTGTCTTGAACAATAATAACTAATAACTGCTGGCTGAGGTTCGTGCTTAACCAGCTAACCTGTGGATCCAGCCCTTTCACTATCTTCGTGAGGCACTCAGCACATGGTGTATGTCTGAGTGGCCGCTGTGAGCTCTGTGCACTGAGCTTTCTCCTGGTAGAATGAGCGAGAACTGTGGTGTTCCCTGTTTTATAGTGCGTGTGCTCTCACTGGTGATTGGCTGCGATGTGTGTTTGTTGGTTGGTCCAACTACCTGTCCATCAGTGTGTGTGCGATTGCACCATGGTATGCTAATGTGGATATCATGACACAAGGGTAGTAATGAAGAGGACCCAGAGGGAGCACTGCAATATCCTCCAGAGCGCATTGTACTTATTGTCATTGTGCGCTGTTCTCTGCACAGTTTGGCTCTGTTAAGGAGGGCCTATTGGAGAATGAAGACAGTGAGTCAGCTCCCCAGACCGCAGAGGTTGATTCAAATGATGGGCCTGATGAGGATCCGGAGGACGCCAGGAGGGTGGAGCTACAGAACCAATTAATCTCATTGGATGCGGAGAGACTAGGGAGGCCTCGATTTGCTTTCATTTAGCCAGGTATTCAAGGATTGTCTGGGAAGTAAGGGCAAAGGTGACGCCACCTTAAGGCGTGTTCCTGATGAGGTCATCCTGTGACCCTTACTTCAACTAACTACCTCTGAAATAAATTTTGCAGCCCTTCACACCTGTCACAAGCCACTCATGCCCGACATCTATTGAGAAACAGAAGCACAATCAGACCATGAAATATTATAACATCTTTAAATGGTAGTCATGTTTACCCAATTTGAACATACAACTGCTGCATCTTGTGCTTGGAGCAGCTGAGGTCGGAAACCAATATTTCAGTAGATATCATCATCATAGATTGATTGTGCATGCAAGACTGCTTGTTGACACCATGAACAACTTTCTCGTTGAGGCATTGTGGTTGGATGAGTAATGGAGACTCTTGGCTTGTGCATTTCAGTCGAGATGGCACAACCATATAATTCTTACACCCTCCCCCAGTCTCACCTGTCCAATGAATCTTCCTCGGAGAACCCTGCCTCCCACAACCTGTGGACCTTGCTCCACCCTTGCATTTTAACTCAAGGGCATTCATCTTGAACGTGCTGCATATGAGCAGTTTGGACACGCCACGTCCCGATTGTGTGCACTGCACGGCATTATGGCTTCACTACTATGCGGACAAAAGTGCATTCATTAGTCCACCTAAAACACCATACCAGCTTCACCACCACCCTACTCCTCCCTGGAGAACCAGATTGAGGGGCATGTCAGGTTAGCACCTCACCCTTTTAATAATAATAATCTTTATTAGTGTCACAAGGAGTCTTACATTAACAGTGCAATGACGTCACTGTGAAAATCCCCGAGTCGTCCACATTACGACGCCTGTTTGGGTACACAGAGGGTGTATTCAGAATGTCCAATTCACCTAACAAGCACGTCTTTCCTGACTTGTGGGAAGAAACTGGAACACCCAGGGGAAACCTACGCAGACAAGGGGAGAACATGCAAACTCCACACAGTGACCAAAGCGGGAATCGAACCGGGGTCCCTGGAGCTGTGAAGCAACATTGCTAACCACTGTTTTACTGTGGACCAAGGCTAGCAGGCAGATCTCCCAGCCTTGGTACACATGCCATTTGGCACTTTGAATCTCACACCCCTGAGCGCCATGAAGGAGGTTGGCCCCTCTAATGTGGATACTGCCACTCGTTGCAGTTGCTGCAGAAGAACAGAAGGTCTTCAACTATGTCAGCAAAACAAACTGAGAACCATTAAGCTTTGGACCATAAGCTGACACTGCTTATTACAAGCAATAAATTGAAGAATCTCAGCTTTAAAATGTTGGTCTTCAGGGTCAGTACCATTTTCAGTACAGTATCCTGCACCATACATTCCCTGCTCTTGAACAGATTGTCAATTTGCTCACTGAGTGCCATATTGATAAATCCATTGTTGAGAGAAACTTTTTTAAATGTCTCTGATTTCATTCAACAGAATTTCATCCAGGCGGACATTCGGTACAATGACTGGCACTGAATAAGGGTGTAAAGGCAGCAAATACTGGAAATACTCAGCAGCTCGGAAAGCATCTTTAGGGATGTAACAGGTTTTAAACAGTAAAGAAATGGGGGAAGGGTCAAGGGCGAAAAGAAAGGTCTGTGATGGAAGGAAGGCTGGGGTGATTAAATAACAGAAGGGATGATGGGACAAGGCAAGAGTGGGTGGCAGTAGTCTTTTATATTTGATTTCCAGCTTTTCTGAGCAAGGAACTGTTCACTTTGAGGAATATAAGCTTCTCATGATCTCCCCATTTAGACTGTCCCCTTGAAGTGACAACACGGTTCCTGATGTGCACGGTGCAGGAAGGAAAGCATCAGTATATTGATAGGTATTCTCAGCAAGTGCACAGCCCACCAGTCTCGTAGGTTTGATCCAGGATAATAAGTCTGTTAAGGGCTTTCTGACATACTAAATGATGATCTTATCATTTTACTGCTTTAACATCTGGATACAACTTTTATTTGGATGAGCCATCTCCAGATGTTCATTATCAGCTGTTTCATCATTGCCTGTTTCTGCAGCTGATAATGGAGATCATTCCAGTTAGTCCAATCTTTTGGGACCAAGAAATGATCTTAACTAATCCCCTCACAGATGTTTGTATTCAAAACATCTTGGATGACGCGGACCTCCCTGACAGAATGCTCTTTAAAGGACATCATCTTGCCTTAAGGTGAGCGTTGAGTAATATGACTCAATTGTAACTGTTCTTAAAAGAAAATTCATTAACTGGTCTCTTGAACACCCTGGAAGACAATCTAACAATTGCTACTACTTCAGGGTAGATCTCAGTAGTTTCCTCTTGGGTTGAGTCAGTTGACAAGAGAAATAATTTCAGCTTCTCTTATTTTCAAATGGCTCAATAGATTGGCCACCGACACTGACGGAACATCAAATAATATGTTGTTTTGGAACATTCACCAGCTCTCATACTGTGAGACACAGTGGCAACTAGTTTTAAGACCCTTCATTCTGTGTGTGTTTTTCATACATTCAGGAACTATGTGATCAACATTTCCCACTGATAACCAATTATTTATGTTGAGTTTGGTCCTTTATACCTTACGAAGGAATCTGCCAAACAATTCGACTTGTCCAAACCAGAATCTTTTATTGAGTCTCGTGTGGTCAGATAGCAATCTGTTACAGAGCACGTTATCATGGAGTCTGCTTATTACTCTTTTGGAATCTGCACCTAGCACTGACCTTGGTCTAGAGACCGCATGGTGTGCCTGCGCCACCATCTGCTGGTTGGAGGTCACACTCCATCCATCTATGATATACTAGTCGGCATAGCACCACAATTTACCCATAGGCTAAATATCTAATGGCTGTCTTATATGAGAGACTACAACCAGAAATGTACCTTTTGATCATTCTATGGTGTTTACCCGTTATACATAATCAACTCTTCAAAAACATTAATAACAATGGAGGCGATTCTCCGAGCCCCGCGCCGGGCCGGAGAATCGCCGCAACCGCGCCACAACGCCCCGAAGCCGGCGCGCGATTCTCCGAGGTGCGGAGAATTTGCGCCGGCACATTTGGCGCAGAGCCAGCCACGGGCCGCTGGAATCGCCGATTCTTCGGCCCGGATGGGCCGAGCAGCCGCGCCAATACAACAGAGTCCCGCCGGCGCCGTTCAACCCTGGTCGCTGCCGGCGGGACCTCTGCGGTCGGGGGGTGGCCTGTTGGGGGCTCCTTCACCGGGGGGGGGGGGGGGGGGGGACCGGGGGCCTCCGATGGGGTCTGGCCCGTGATCGGGGCCCACCAATCGGTGGGCCGGCCTCTCCCACCCCCGGGCCTACTTTCTGGCGCAGCCGGCCCCTGAACACCGACCCCCATGTCGGGTCGGGGCCAGCGCGCGTAAGAAATCCCCCGCGCATGCACAGGTTGGCGCGGCCCAACTGCGCATGCGCAGGCGTGAACCGCTCCAACGCTGTGCTGGCCCCCTGTTGGGGCCAGAATCCATCGTACCCGGGCCCGGTTCGCACCGTTGTGAAACGTGACGGCGCTCACGACGGCGCGAACACTTGGGCTCAATATTGGAGAATCGTCCCCAATGAAAATCATTCGGCTAATTTTAGTCATTCGGTGCAGCCATCAAATCAAGGCTGGATACTGATCTGATCGGCTCAGTGTTTCTGCCTCATTCCTCTCATATTTCTCCTTTAGCAATAAATTCTCAGGGAACACATGACTGAACAATGTATTACTCGTTGTTTGAAGTGTACGGGCCAGATTTTAACACTGTGTAAGTGATTGGTCAAGTCCCACTCCAAGGACGGGATTCTCCACTCTCTTCCCTGGTGGGACCTGTCGTGAGCTAGAGCTGAAAACTTGATGTTCCAGATAAATTTCCATTCATTTTTCAGGGGCCCCTGAAAATCCCAGCCACAAACGAGGATGGGAAGATTTCAACCCAGGGGCAGAATTCTCCCATTTTGAGATAACTTGCCGTGGCTGGGACGGGAACATGGGAGTGTTTCCGGCTGTGGAGGCTGGTGGGAAGACCCACCAAATCATCTGGCCCTGACCTCATCAAGTATGCACCGGTTTGTTGTGTCGTATTCCGTAGCAGGGCAGGACTGCGTGGTGCATAGTCCGTTGCCGTGTCCGGGTGCCATCTTCAAAAGGTGCCCAACATACCTGGCCCACCATTGAAAAAGAAAGTGACCTCCTGAAAATATAGATGGATCTCCAGGAACATTGAGGCTAGAAAATGGACCCCCAACCCTCCAGGACACCTAATCTGGAAGGTCCACCTGCAGATGCTCCCCCCCACCCACTGCTCTGGTATTCCAGTGTCCAGGGTTGTAGGTGGCCTCCATCCTGAACTCAGGAGTAGCATCAGACATTTGTCAGGTGAGTCCCAACACGTTATTTCAAACGTGTTTTACAATGGCGTGTTTTCTCGCCGGCATCACCAAGAATTTGGCGTGGGACGGGTGGGGGCCTTCATCTTCATCCCATTAACAGGATGCCTATGAGGCTGATGGCAGCCTCTGGTGTGTTTATTGACCCACCATGGCGGGCACCTGGGGAAGACCGAGCTGTAAATTCACGCTGGCATGAAACCGATTTCTGAGCATTCTACCATATTCTCCCCTGCCATCAGACCCACCGTCGGGGCTTGGGAGAATTCTGCCCCAGGTCTTGACGGCCAAGGAAGGTGCATTCATAATGTGGCCAAACCCTTCCAACAAATGCCAATGGTCGCCGGTAAGAGCAGAGAGACTCTTGGTCAGCCATGTGATGGAAAGAGCCTCTATCATCACTGTCCATTATTTCCAGGTTACAACATGCATGTAATAGTGTATGTTGCCACAGCACCTTGGACTTGTTGGGCGGGTGCAATTGGCTCATTTGGCTAACATGGTATGAATCCGATTGGTGCCAACAGCATGGGGTACAATCCCCATTCTGGTTGGGGTGGATTTGGGACCTGCCTCCTTACTGTATCTGTGGTAGGGGTCATGGTTCAGCCCTGTATTTGGGCAGAAAACTCAATATGAAGATGAAAGAATGGGTTTTGAGTGAGTTAAAGTCTCGCCCACAATGCTATAATGGACACCATGAAGAGCTGTCCTGAAAAGGCTATGGGGCTTGGGCCCATGTCGAATGGGGACGATAATAGAATATGTTTAACAGCAAGAGAATAGATGGAATTAATGGATGAATTGAGAAGGATACTGAGACAAGCAGGACCGATTGAAAGGGAAGCCAATTGTGGAAAAATATACAGAGGGTAAGTTTTCAACCCAAGTTTTTTCGTTTATGTTGTACTGTTACTTTTGTAACAGATGCTGAGCCAATTCGTGGTGCCAACTTTAAAGTCTGTGACCCTAACACGCCAAGATCAAGTGCAGACATGACTCCTGATTTTCGCCAAAAGGCTGAAAAATGATTCCGGCTGTGTTATGCCGACATACTCGGCAGTATGTTGGCACTTTCATCATTGAGCATCTTAATGAATTCATTGAACGTTAAAGCTGCACCCTTTGTGAAAGCTCTGAAAATATTGTGTTTGTTCTTTGATACAAAGTTGAACCTATGCTTTCACAGAATTTCATTTTATTCGGGAAAAGGCCAAGAGAAAATGAAATTGAAACTCAAAAGGCAGATTTACCAGGCCAGAATTTAGGCACTCTCCTGTGCCATTAAACCAATGGTGCCTTGGACAGTATTGGAGCATTTCCCGGATATTGAGTTGAATAATTAACCAGTTCACTTAACCTCCAGTCTGAGTTTTCCTGTATTCTTCCCTTCCTTTCCCGAGCTGTTTTGTAGTTGCCATAGTAATGTCTCCACAGTTGCTCCATGTGAATGGAAATCACTCTGACTGAAGTGTGTTGATTTATTAGCCTCTGTTTCATAGAATTTACAGTGCAGAAGGAGGCCATTTGGCCCATCGAGTCTGCACCGGCTCTTGGAAAGAGCACCCTACCCAAGGTCCACACCTCCACCCTATCCCCATAACCCAGTAACCCCACCCAACACTAAGGGCAATTTTGGACACTAAGGGCAATTTATCATGGCCAATCCACCTAACCTGCACATCTTTGGACTGTGGGAGGAAACCGGAGCACCCGAAGGAAACACACGCACACACGGGGAGGATGTGCAGACTCCGCACAGACAGTGACCCAAGCCGGATTCGAACCTGGGACCATGGAGCTGTGAAGCAATTGTGCTATCCACAATGCTACCGTGCTGCCCTTGGTGGCTCCTAATGGAAACATTTGAGGTTCCGCAATAGCGTAATGGATATGATAGTGTGAAAAGTATGCTGTTAATTGTCTGACTAAAGAGCCATATTTTTACTGTAACAAAAACTGCATCCATCGTCAGTTAGACCTGCCCCTGCGCACTTCAGCTCAAAATACATTTTCCCAACTCAGTTGCTGAAAGTATGAACTGATGCCTGCATAGTGAGGGGAACAGGGTAACCAATACGGTATCTCCTTAACCAACCGGATAGAAGGATTGTGAAATGAAAGTGCAGGACTAAGAAAGAATGATAAATGAATGTGGGTAAGTCCAATGCCAAATCGGCTATGGAAAGAAAAATAAAGAGAGAGAAAGAAAGATTGGATTGAGAGAGAAAGAAGAGGTGGAAAGGAAAAGAGAAACTTATTAAATTTTAAATTGACATTTTGAAATATGCAATAACAATTAATGAAACTCCAAATTTCTAATTAATTTTCATTGCCGGAGAGATTAATTGACAGAAATTAACCATTGATCATCCCATGAATTGGACACTTACACTTGAAATGCCCAGACAACTTTCAGCTGCCATTTAGTCCAAATACAGCAACTTCTTACGGTTCAATAAATTTCAATCGTGAGGCAGACGGCGAGATTCCAATATTGCCCAGCTATGGGTGGAGTATAGGAGTAAAAATCTCTTCCTGCCGCTGCAGGAATGGTGTAGGAGGGAGGTTTTCAGATATTTGGATAATTGGAGTGCATTCTGGGGAAGGTGGGACCTGTACAAGCAGGAAGGGTTGCATCTGAACCAAAGGGGCACCAATATCCTGGGAGGGAGGTTTTCTAGTACTCTTCAGGAGGGTTTAAACTAATTTGGCAAGGGAATGGGAACCGGATTTGTAGTCCAGCAACGAAGGTAGCCGATATTCAGGGCGCCAAAGCGTGTAATGAGGCAGTGGGGAAGGGAACACTGACAAAGGAGAGTACTTGCAGGCACGGAGATGGGTTGAAGTGTGTATACTTCAACGCAAGAAGCATCAGGAATAAGATGGGTGAATTTAAGGCATGGATCGGTACTTGGGACTACAATGTGGTGGCCATCACGGAAACTTGGATAGAAGAGGGGCAGAAATGGTTGTTGGTGGTTCCTGGTTATAGATGTTTCAATAAGATTAGGGAGGGTGGTAAAATAGGTGGGGGGTAGCATTGTTAAATAGAGATAGTATAACAGCTGCAGAAAGGCAGTTCGAGGAGTATCTGCCTACTGAGGTAGTATGGGTTGAAGTCAGAAATAGGAAAGGAGCAATCACCTTGTTAGGAGTTTTCTATAGGCCCCCCAATAGTAGCAGAGATGTGGAGGAACAGATTGGGAAACAGATTTTGGAAAGGTGCAGAAATCACAGGGTAGTAGTCATGGGTGACTTCAACTTCCCAAACATTGAGTGGAAACTATTTAGATCAAATAGTTTGGATGGGGTGGTGTTTATGCAGTGTGTCCAGGAAGCTTTTCTAACACAGTATGTAGATTGTCCAACCAGAGGGGAGGCCATATTGGATTTGTTACTTGGTAATGAACCAGGACAAGTGATAGATTTGTTAGTGGGGGACCATTTTGGAGATAGTGACCACAATTCTGTGACTTTCACTTTAGTAATGGAGAGGGATAGGTGCGTGCAACAGGGCAAGGTTTACAATTGTGGATAGCACAATTGCTTCACAGCTCCAGGGGCCCAGGTTCGATTCCGGCTTGGGTCACTGTCTGTGTGGAGTCTGCACATCCTCCCCGTGTGTGTGTGGGTTTCCTCCAGGTGCTCCGGTTTCCTCCAACAGTCCAAAGATGTGCAGGTTAGGTGGATTGGCCATGATAAATTGCCCTTAGTTTCCAAAATTGCCCTTAGTGTTGGGTGGGGTTACTGGGTTATGGGGATAGGTGGAGGTGTTGACCTTGGGTAGGGTGCTCTTTCCAAGAGCTGGTGCAGACTCGATGGGCCGAATGGCCTCCTTCTACACTCTAAATTCCAGGATAATCTATGATTAATCTAGGACAAAGGATCGGCACAACATCGTGGGCCGAAGGTCCTGTTCTGTGCTGTATTTTTCTATGTTCTATGTTCTATGTAAGAGCCTTGGTGAGACCACACCTGGAATATTGTGTGCAGTTTTGGTCTCCTTCCCTGAGAAAGGATAAACATAAGAGAGAGGGAGTGCAACAGAGATGCACAAAATGAATACCTGGGATGGAGGAATTGTCCTATGAGGAAAGATTAAATAGGCAGAGCCTTTTATTCTCTGGCGTTTAGTAGAATGAGAGATGATCAAACATAAAATTCTTACACGGCTCAACAGGGTAGATGCAGGAAGAATGTTTTCAATGACTGGGGGTGTCTGAAACCAAGGGACACAGTCTCAGAATAAGGGGATAGGCCATTTAGGACTGGGATGAGAAGAAATGTCATCACTCCGATGATGGTGACCCTTTGGACATCTCGGCCCTAGAGGGCTGTGGAGGCTCAATCATTGCGTATGTTCAAGACTGAGATCAATAGATTTCTACATATTTAAAAACATGAAGGGATACGGGGATAGTTCAGGAATAGTTGAAGCAGAAGATCAGCCATTTTCGAATGGTGGAGCAGGCTGGAAGGGCTGAATGGCTGACACCTGATCCTATTTCGTATGTTCCTTTGTGTGATGCAACCTGGACAGCAGCTTTTAGATATTTTCATTTAACCACGCATCTGGACCTCACTCAAGTTGGTGTTTCATTTGATGGAAAAATATGGCAAAAAGTGTTTTGTCCATTTGGCTGGTGGAAGAAGGGACATGTCTTAAACTCTCGTTGAATGTACAGACTCAATTTTAAAAAGAAATAATAGTCAGGTCAATATTCAATGTATTTTTGCTTAGCCAGTTGCCTTGGTAAAATGGACGTTATCGGTTGAGTATCTTGTTATTTTCTTCCCCTCTTCATCATCAGTCTTAATTTTGCCAATGACACTGTTCATCTCCTGAATATATACATGGCTACTCTTTGTTTTTTCTGATATTGTGAGGTAAAAAGAAGGTCTTTTGAGTTCATCTACCCGAGATGTCAACTCAATAAGCAAAAGATTCCAGAAGTCTGAACCAAAAGTAGAAAACGTCAGAGACTCTCGCAACGCCAGCACTGAGGAAGAGTTTACAGTCGAAAGGTTGAGCGAGTTGACAAATGCTGCCGGACTTCCTCGGTGTCTCCATGATTTTCATCGACCCAAGATCTTGTTTTGGTTAAAATTCAAGCACACACCTAAGTTTTTAAAAAAACAAGGTGTAGTCATCAAATTGGAGGGGGATAAATGAAGAGCAGTGGGGTAAAGTTAATACAGCATAAACTCCAGCCTGGCTCTATTGGGCCAAATGGCTTTTTCCCCATCATTCCTGTTTTGTAAAAATGTTTCAGTCTGAAAATCCATTCTGATCCACCCATGTCCAATAGTAGAGGTGCATTCATCCAATCTCCCACTCGGTTTTTAAGTGTTTTTTTAAAAATGTGGTTATAAGCCACGTTTACTTGAAATATCATGACTGTGCCACGTTAGGTGATCGCAAGAAAATAAATGTGGGCGTAATACATTCAGTTTTGGGCAGTACGATGGGGCAGTGGTTAGCAGTGCTGCCTCACGGCGCCGAGGTCCCAGGTTCGATCCCGGCTCTGGGTCACTGTCCGTGTGGAGTTTGCACGTTCTCCCCGTGTTTGCCTGGGTTTCGCCCCCACAACTCAAAAAGATGTGCAGGGTAGGTGGATTGGCCACGCTAAATTGGCCCTTAATTGGAAAAAATTAATTGGGTACTCTAATTTTTTTTTAAAATAATACATTCAATCTTGAGCAGGAGGGGAGAAGGTCAGCTGAGCGAACACTCCAGGTTTGCAACTGTTTGGAATGAAGAAGGTTCTAATGCCATTGGGAATCAATTGGGAATGCGTACGTGCTTTGTGGAACATTGAGCATTTTCTCAGGAGTTTTACTGGCCTGTGGGCAGGGCTTTGGAGCAAGTTCCACATAAAACCCACAAGACAGGGAAACCTGCATGCTTGAGTCTTCCACAGCACGTATTATATATTTCTCAACTTAACGGAAAGCTTTAAAACTCCTTATCTCATAGCTTTGCAGCCATCTCTTAACATGGGCGCTGTGCAACAGTCCTACGGGTGGCATGACAGTCTAAAATGGTGCGTTTGCCATACTCTCTGCATTTCTGATGCTGCCCATGCCGGATGCCATTTTGGTTAGGTTGTTGGACCAGGTGAATTCAGAACAAGCATCAGTTAGGGTGTGACGCTGATTTGAGTCTAGCACCACCATTTTTGGCATTGACGCTTCCACAAGCCTGGGCTTGTCCTGTAAACAGGAGATTGGAGATAATCAGCCCCTTTCAGATAGATGAACTGTTGTGGATTGCCCAGATGCAGCCAGACTTTCTGCCACCTAATTGTTATTGTAAAATCCCGCACAGGACTTATGGGGTGGGAATGATTACCTCCCCCGTGGTTCATGTGGCATACGAGCTCCCCCGCTAAGGGGAGGGGATCTTTATTCAACTGTACAAAATGTTGGCCAGTAAGGCATTGACCAAGGAGAGACCCAGCAGGGATCTATCGGGAGTTGTGTACAACGTAATTGTAAATAAGCCAGATTTTTTATTCTTACTCGGTGTGGAATTCCCAGATCCTTTTAAAGTTACCTTATATGGGGTAATGTTATGTGCGAGCAATGCACCTGAGAATGGACCCTGGGGGTGGGGGGAGTTCCTGGTGTCCTGCAAAGTTGCAATCGACAACTCTATCGGGTGTTGTGACCCCCACCCAGTGATCATTTTGCTTGGGGGCAGGGAAATACCTGGAAGGACACGAAGAGGAGAATAAGAGACACCCAGAGACCCTCTGATGTACCATCAATTACCACGAGCCGAGAATGGTGAAACAATCGAGGCTTTATTGCACAAGATGTTGTGCCTCCTGCAGCTGGAACCAGAATGGGAGCAGCGCAGGAGAGCATACACTTTTATACGCCACCTGCTGGGAGGAGCTAGCAGGCTGGGATTTACTGTGGTACCTGTGATACAGTGGCAGTATCGTAATACATGTAATGTGTTACCAATGGTGTTTACCACACCCTCCCTAGCGAAGACTCGACACAGAGACCATGGATCAGACTCGGTGGTGAACCAGAGACAAATGGAAGAGGCATGCGAGAACCACCTTCACAGACGAGGGCCCTGAGAAGCCACGCAGAGGATTGGAACCGCATGTTGATCAAGGTCAGCGGCACAGGTAGTATTAAAATCTTGGCCACTGCTTACAGTGTACACCTACAGATTACAGGAGATTTGATTTGATTTGGTAGTTAGTGAATCCACCCGGTGGTCGCGCAGGTCACTGGTTGGAATCTTGTGGAGATGACCGTGGTCTTGGCCACCACGGCTAAAGAGCGGACCCTGGGAGCAGATGGCCCGCCCACTGTGAGCTGATGGCCAGCCAGAGCCCAGTGGCTATTCTATACTCAGCAGCACCACCAAGGAGGCAGTGGCTAATGTCAGAACTACACTCATCTGAGACGAGAGATTGACGGAGGTGGCCCAGACACAGGCGAATATTCATGGGAGGGGTTTACGCAGTGCGGGTGGCTTTCAGTAGCCACTCCTGACCAAATTCCTAATGCCTAGTCTCTTGACCAGGCACTGAGTGCCTTTTGAAGGCGAAGGAATCTTACCTCTGTTGTTGAAAACTCACCACTATTCTTAGAAGTCCCCCTATACCAAAAAAGGCCAACATTCTAAATGGTGATCAGGGATTCTCACTCCCTGACTCCGATGCAGGCTTCAGTGGGTGCTATTCAGGTCAAACTATGTTTTCAAGTTATCCCCCGGTATAACCCATACCTTCACCGAAGATTTCATCTACTTACCACTTAGTAGCATCGATCCTGGTCCCGCATTGCTAAGTAAGTAAAGTAGACTTTGGAATAACCACTATTTCAGGTTAAATTAAGTTATTTTATTATTATATTTTTTCTTTTAAAAGCTGCAATTACTGTCTTTACAGAAAAGTAAAAAGATCTTGCTTCTGGATCCTTCTGGTTGGTTGAAGGGACCTTCAGGCCCCCCTTGACAATCAATCTTCTTTTTAAAATCTGGTCTTCTTTAGATGTATTCGCTGATGAGCTTGGTTGCTGTGTCCTATCTTTCCCATGTACCGAGCTGTGAGAGCTGGCTCTGCTGGCTGTCTCTGAGCTGACTCTGAGCTGACTTTGCCTCCTCTTTATATTCTAGTCTACTTTAGATGTATTAGCTATTTTAGCTCGACTGCTATGGCTTATCTTTCCCATGACCGAGCTGACTGTAATCTGACTCTAGCTGCTTGTTCCTTCTCTGCTTCTCTCTCTCTCCCTCTGAGTTCTGGTTCTCATAGTTCCTGCTCTGGTCTCTAGGTTTATATATTTTTCTAACAGTTATCTAGTTTTTATGACTTTATTGTAAAGTAACTCTTATTTAACTTTGATTGTAAAAGCATCTTTTCTAAACTTTCTTATCCAACTCGGTATTCATTTTGACATGACTTCATCGCATAGATCTGATTACATTGTTTCCTTTGTGATGTTCAAAATGCTTTGACTTCAAGAGGTGTTACTTTTAATTCCTGTCATTTCTATAGTGTTATTTTCCAATTGTGTCCTCAGCTCATAATTTTGACTTTGATTTTGGCTTTGAATTATGTTTCTCATAGACTGATAGTCTCCAGTTTTCTTTTATTTACCTGGTATTAGCAAGTTTTCACACCTAGAATTATCACCAAATTCAACTGAGCCTCATCCTTTCTTTTCCAGATGCTTACTAAAATAGTTAATTTCAATGAAGGTGTGAGCCATTGTTTTTGGCTTCATTCAAAATCCTGTTTGTCTTGTTTGCTTGACCAAGGCTATCTGTATTTTACAATCCTGCTCTTTGCAGCTGCTGTTAACCCTTCATGGGATCTTTCCCTACATTCTCTCATGTTTCTCTCAGACCAGGGGCGAAATTCTCCATTATCGGCGCAAAGTCTGCCGATCGGCGCAAAAAACGGCGCAAATCTGACTTGCGTCATGTCGGAAAAATCGTTGCAAAGTCTCCGCCCCGAAATGGGCTAGCAGCGACGTGACGGGATCCGCGCTTGCGCACGTGGTTCACGCCGTGCAGCGCCATACACGCCGCACGGCGTGACGGCTCATAAGGACGCGCTGCTCCCCCCCACCCGACCGGAACACCCGACCGGATGGCTGGCCGCCGCTCAGACCCGAGGTTCCAGTCACGTGATGTGGAGGCGCCCCTGGATGCAGTGGAGCAGAGGAGGGAGGCCCTGTATCCCGGGCACGGCCGCAGAGTTGCCCCATGCCACAGCCGGCGTCTGTGGAGGTAGGTGGCAGAGGCCGTCACCGCTGCGGCCCTGACACCACGGACAGGCACCCAGTGCCACAAGAAGGTGAACGACCTTGTCAGAGCAGGCAGGGTGAGCCTCCCCCCCCCCCCCCCGCCCGATATCCATATCCCCCCTCCTCATATCCCCCCTCCCCCATATCCCCCCTCCCCCATATCCCCCCCTCCCCATATCCCCCCTCCCCATATCCCCCCTTCCCCATATCCTCCCCTCCCCATATCCCCCCTCCCCATATCCCCCTCCCCCATATCCCCCCTCCCCCATATCCCCCCTCCCCCATATCCCCCCTCCCCCATATCCCCCCTCCCCCATATCCCCCCTCCCCATAGCCCCCCTCCCCCATATTCCCCCTCCCCCATATCCCCCCTCTCCCATATCCCCCCTCTCCCATATCCCCCCTCTCCCATATCCCCCCTCTCCCATATCCCCCCTCCCCCATTATCCCCCCTCCCCCATATCCCCCCTCCCCAATATCCCCCCCATATGCCCCCCTCCCCCGTATCCCCCCTCCCCCATATCCCCAAGTGAATCCAGCCCTAACCTTAACCTCTGCAATACACGCGCAACCGATGGCGTGCATTCATATACCTGCCTAACACTGTTGCCTTTTACCCCTGCCACCCCCCCCCCCCCTCCCGCCACAGGAGAAACGCGCACACAACACCAGGGAGCATGTGAGGACTGGAGGAGGCCCCGCTGATGAGAGGCCACTGACCGAACACGAGGAAAAAGCCCTGGAACTGGCTGGCGGACCTGAGGACTGGGAGGTTGCTGATGCAGAGGTCGAGGGGCGTATTAGCAAGTGAGCCACCGACAGCCCGTCCCCATATCACCCATCCCCCATATCTCCTGATCACTGCCTGCGTGTGTAACCATGCATGCTTCATTGTGTATCGCAGGAGCAAACGTCGAGGCACCCATCCCCGCAGATGCAGACCGCCCGCAGGATGCCCCTCGGAGGCCACGGGAGACGGAGAGACCCGGACCCTCCGGCATGCGACGCCCGCAGGATGCCCCTCGGAGGCCACGGGAGACGGAGAGACCCGGACCCTCCGGCATGCGACGCCTGCAGGATGCCCCTCGGAGGCCACGGGAGACGGAGAGACCCGGACCCTCCGGCATGCGACGCCCGCAGGATGCCCCTCGCACACCACGGGAGACGGAGAGACCCGGACCCTTCGGCATGCGACGCCCGCAGGATGCCCCTTGGAGACCATGGGAGACGGAGAGACCTGGAGCAACAGGGAGACGACGCCCCCGTCACGTGCGGGTGAGATGACGCAGGCGTGTGCCACCCAGCGACGAGAGGGACAGCCACAGGCCCCCGTCACAGCCGAGCCAGGACACCACTACCCAGGACACCACTACCCAGGACACCATTACCCGGGACACCCCTACCCGGGACAGCACTACCCAGGAAGACGAAATACCGGACAGTGACTCAGAGTGGATGAGTGGAGACGAACCCCCACCCCGAAGTGCCATGGACTCAGAGTGGGACGAAGAGCACGACACAACGCCACTGCTGTCACCAACACCCTCCACCATTGCAGAAACACTCACCTCGGTTGGGCACTTTAGTGATGAGGCGTCTGGTACACTCACTGGTGCGCACAACACAGCCGTCCCGGTACAGCAGGTGGAGGTAGGAGCAGCAGAGGGGCCGGGCGGTCGGAGGGCAGCCCAGCCCAAGCGAACATCTGCCGCCCAGATGGATCCCGGGTTCCTGGAGTTACCACACCCACACATAGATCCGATGCAACCACCGACCCGGAGACAAGCGAAGAGGGTGACGGGCAGCTTGCGGCGGCTGCAGTCGCAGGTGGAGGAGTCCACCCGCGTCCAGGAGCTGGGAGTGGTGCCGGTCATGCGTGCCACCCAGGCCGACACCGCACGGGTGGCGTCCGCGTTGGAGGCAATGGGTGCGACGGTGTCAGACATGGGGAACGGTTTGCGAGGCCTGGGGCTTTCCGTGCAGGCGGCGTCTGTGGTCCAGGACATGGCTGCACAGGAGGCCATGAGCCAGTGCCAGCGCCAGATGGGAGAGGCGCACAACGCCATGGCCCAGTCTCAGCAGGCCATGGCCCAGTCTCAGCAGGCCATAGCCCAGTCTCAGCAGGCCATAGCCCAGTCTCAGCAGGCCATAGCCCAGTCTCAGCAGGCCATAGCCCAGTCTCTGCAGTCCATGGCCCAGTCTCTGCAGGCCATGGCCCAGTCTCTGCAGGCCATGGCCCAGTCTCAGCAGGCCATCGCTGAGGGTATCGGCGCCAGTGGCCATGTGCGAGCCGACGTCGCACAGTCACAGACAGGGTTTGCCAACCCCCTGGGCTCCTTGGCTGCAAACCTGCAGACCCCTGTCGATACCAGCACGGGCCTCCAGGACTGGCAGCGCCAGATGTCGGGGGGGCGTCGGATGGCCAGTCCGTTCGCATCCCCCACCCACGTAGAGGCCTGGGGGCCATCGGGCACCCCGAGGGGGGAGGAGGTGGTGTGGTCCGTCCCGGGTCCCCCTGTAGGGGAGGTCCCGGAACACCGCGACACCTCGGACGCCCCCCCCGCCTTCCGTCCCAGGTGCACCGGGTGGGCAACGGGCAGGACAGGCTGGCAGCTCGCCATCCCAGTCGCCCGGGCCGCAGCCTGGCCCATCTAGGCCAGGACGCCCCAGGAAACGGCCGCCAAAGGGATCCTGTGTCAGAGGGCAGGAATCACAGGAGTCCACCTCCAGTTCTGCTGTACCGTCTGGGGAACCACGTAGACGTAGTCAAAGGGCCCGTAAGGCCAAACAATTAGACACTGAGTAAGTTGGCACGGGTGCAGGGCACAGATGAGTTTTAGGGGCTAGGGCATGTGCATGAACTCCTTTGGTTATTAAAGTCAATGTTACACCTACAGAAGCTGCCTTTGTGCTCTGTCAAAAGCGTGCGGGGGTGTCATGTATGTTGAGGGCAAGTGTGTGTGTGTGAGGGGTGGTCTTACCTCAGCCCCAGGTGAGTCTGCCCCCTTCCCCCTGGACTGCCATCAACATACCCCCGGGCAGAGGACGGGACCGTGCGCTGCAGTGTCACAGCCGCATGCAGGGATGGTCCGGGTGGATGGTGGTACTGTGGCCATGGGTCAGACATAGTCCAACGATGTGGAGCCAGGAGCTCACCGCAGGGCGGGTTGTCATCATCCTCCATGGCCTGCAATAGACACGCGTCCACCCGCAACTGTGTGAGCCCGGCCATTGTGCCGCAGGTGGATCGGCAATGGGGGGGGTGGTGTGCATGCGGGTGGGGTGGGTGGGGTTGGGGAGGGGGGTGAGGGTGCTGGGTGGGTGGGTGGGTGGGGGGTGTGGGTGGTCGGCTGTTGCCATGGTGTGCGGTCTGTGGCCACACTACCCGATTCCCACGCCCATCTAGTCAGTGAAGCGGGCGGCTATCAGTCTGTCCCGTGCCCGCTGGGCCAGCCGGTAACGGTGGACAGCCACCCGCCCGTGTCTAGTCCGTCTGCCCTGACCATTGCCCCCATCCCCCTCATCTGGGGAGGACTGCGCCTCTTCCTGCTGCTCCTCCACTCCGCCCTCCTCTGCCTGCGGCACATCGCCCCTCTGCTGGGCTATGTTGTGCAGGACGCAGCACACCACAATGATGCGGCCGACCCTATCTGACCGATACTGGAGGGCGCCCCCAGAGAGGTCCAGGCACCTGAAACGCATCTTCAGCACGCCAAAGCACCTCTCTATCACTCCCCTTGTCGCTACATGGGCATCATTGTAGCGGTTCTCCGCCTCATTGTGTGGCCTCCGTATAGGCGTCATCAGCCCCTGTCGCCCAGCAACCAGCCCCTCAGCCGGGGATGGCGTCCCTCGTACATGCCGGGGATGGATGACCGTGACAACACGTATGAGTCGTGTACACTGCCTGGGTAACGGGCGCAGACGTGCAGGATCATCATGCGGTGGTCGCAGACCACCTGTATGTTCATCGAATAGGTCCCCTTCCTATTGTGAACACGGCCCTGTTATCTGCAGATGGCCGCACAGCGACGTGCATCCCATCAATCGCGCCCTGGACCATGGGGAACCCGGCCACGGCAGAGAAGGCCCACGGCCCGGGCAATTTGGCTGGCCCGGTCCACAGGGAAGCGGATGTAGCGGTGCGCCATGGCATATAGGGCATCTGTCACTGCCAGGAGGCACCGATGTCTGCGATATGCCGGGACAGGTCCCCACTCGGTGCCTGGAATGACCCCGTTGCATAAAAGTTCAGGGCCACCGTAACCTTGACGGACACGGGAAGAGGGTGTCCCCCGCCAGTGCCACGCGGTGACAGGTGTGCCAGCAGGTGGCAGATGTGTGCCACGGTTTCCCGCCTCCTCCGGAGTCCGTGAGGTCCTGGTATGACTGCCGGGGCCGGTACACACGGGGCGCCCTTGGGTGCCTCGTTGCCGTGGGGCCGCGACGTCCTCCTCCCCCTCCTCGTCCTGTCGGTCAGGTGTCCCTCCAGCCTGGGCGGCTGCCGCCTGCCCCTCTGCGGCAGCCTGCGCCGCCTCTCTGGGCACGCTCCTCCTCCTCCTCCTCATCCAGGGCAACATGGACATTAGCGGCTGCCGCCACGGCGGCCAACATCGCTGGATGATCGGAAAACATGACGGCCTGGTTTTGGGGGGGGGGGGGGGGGGGGGGGGGGAGGGGGACGACGACATGTCATCATTGCCCATATCCCCTCCTTCCCCCCAGCCAGGTGGCATGGACCGCATGGGTCCAACTGTTGGAGGCTGGCACCTGGCCAGGTGGACCAACTCACTTGCCCTCGCATCCCCCTCCCCGGCACGGACCCCCCCCATCCTCCTCCCCGGCACGGACCTCCCATCCTCCTCCCCGGCACGGACCCCCCTCCCCATCCTCCTCCACGGCACGGACCTCCCATCCTCCTCCACGGCACGGACCCCCCATCCTCCTCCCCGGCACGGACCCCCCTCCCCTTCCTCCTCCCCGGCACGGACCTCTCCCATCCCCTCCCCGGCACGGACCCCCCCATCCTCCTCCACGGCACGGACCTCCCCATCCTCCTCCCCGGCACGGACCTCCCATCCTCCTCCACGGCACGGACCCCCCATCCTCCTCCCCGGCACGGACCCCCCTCCCCATCCTCCTCCCCGGCACGGACCCTCCCATCCTCCTCCCCGGCACGACCCCCCCTCCCCATCCTCCTCCACGGCACGGACCTCCCATCCTCCTCCACGGCACGGACCCCCCATCCTCCTCCCCGGCACGGACCCCCCCTCCCCTTCCTCCTCCCCGGCACGGACCTCTCCCATCCCCCTCCCCGGCACGGACCCCCCCATCCTCCTCCACGGCACGGACCTCCCATCCTCCTCCCCGGCACGGACCTCCCATCCTCCTCCACGGCACGGACCCCCCATCCTCCTCCCCGGCACGGACCCCCCTCCCCATCCTCCTCCCCGGCACGGACCTCCCATCCTCCTCCACGGCACGGACCCCCCATCCTCCTCCCCGGCACGGACCCCCCTCCCCATCCTCCTCCCCGGCACGGACCTCCCATCCCCCTCCCCGGCACGGACCCCCCCATCCTCCTCCACGGCACGGACCTCCCATCCTCCTCCCCGGCACGGACCTCCATCCTCCTCCACGGCACGGACCCCCCATCCTCCTCCCCGGCACGGACCCCCCTCCCCATCCTCCTCCCCGGCACGGACCTCCCATCCTCCTCCACGGCACGGACCCCCCATCCTCCTCCCCGGCACGGACCCCCCTCCCCATCCTCCTCCCCGGCACGACCTCCCATCCCCCTCCCCGGCACGGACCCCCCCATCCTCCTCCACGGCACGGACCTCCCATCCTCATCCACGGCACGGACCCCCCCATCCACCTCCCCGGCACGGACCCCCCATCCTCCTCCCCGGCATGGACCCCCCTCCCCATCCTCCTCCCCAGCACGGACCTCCCATCCCCCTCCCCGGCACGGACCCCCCCATCCTCCTCCACGGCACGGATCTCCCATCCTCCTCCACGGCACGGACCTCCCATCCTCCTCCACGGCACGGACCTCCCATCCTCCTCCACGGCACGGACCCCCCCTCCCCATCCTCCTCCCCGGCACGGACCTCCCATCCTCCTCCACGGCACGGACCCCTCATCCTCCTCCCCGGCACGGACCCCCCTCCCCAACCTCCTCCCCGGCACGGACCTCCCATCCCCCTCCCCGGCACGGACCCCCCCATCCTCCTCCACGGCACGGACCTCCCATCCTCCTCCACGGCACGGACCCCCCATCCACCTCGCCGGCACGGACCCCCCCTCCCCATCCTCCTCCCCCGGCACGGACCTCCCATCCTCCTCCCCCGCACGGACCCCCCCATCCTCCTCCCCGGCACGGACCCCCCTCCCCATCCTCCTCCCCGGCACGGACCTCCCATCCCCCTCCCCGGCACGGACCCCCCCATCCTCCTCCACGGCACGGACCTCCCATCCTCCTCCCCGGCACGGACCCCCCCATCCTCCTCCCCGGCACGGACCCCCCTCCCCATCCTCCTCCCCGGCACGGACCTCCCATCCTCCTCCACGGCACGGACCCCCCATCCTCCTCCCCGGCACGGACCCTCCTCCCCATCCTCCTCCCCGGCACGGACCTCCCATCCCCCTCCCCGGCACGGACCCCCCCATCATCCTCCACGGCACGGACCTCCCATCCTCCTCCACGGCACGGACCCCCTATCCTCCTACCCCGGCATGGACCCCACTCCCCATCCTCCTCCCCGGCACGGACCTCCCATCCTCCTCCACGGCACGGACCCCCCATCCTCCTCCCCGGCACGGACCCCCCATCCTCCTCCCCGGCACGGACCCCCCTCCCCATCCTCCTCCCCGGCACGGACCTCCCATCCTCCTCCACGGCACGGACCCCCCATCCTCCTCCCCGGCACGGACCCCCCTCCCCATCCTCCTCCACGGCACGGACCCCCCATCCTCCTCCCCGGCACGGACCCCCCCTCCCCGTCCTCCTCCCCGGCACGGACCTCCCATCCTCCTCCCCGGCACGACCCCCCCCCCCCCATCCTCCTCCCCGGCACGGACCCCCCCATCCCCCCTCCCCGGCATGGACCCCCCCATCCTCCTCCCCGGCACGGACCCCCCTCCCGGCACTCCCCCGGAGCCCAGCCCACTCTAACCACACCCCCCCCCCCGCTGCACACACACACACAAAACCCTACACACACCTCTCCCCCACACATTCAGACTGCGGCCACGCCATCGCCTGCCCAGCGGCCAACCCCCCTGGCCGTCACTCACCTCCACGCTGGTCGGCGTGAACCTGGAGCACAGGTTCACGCCGATGAAAAGGAGGTTTGATTTACGTCGACGTGACCGGTCATCACGTCGACGGGACTTCGGCCCATCCGGAAGGGAGAATATCGGCAGGCGCAAAATCGGCTGCCTTGCGCAGACCCGTGCCATTCTCCGACATGTGCGGCGCCATTAACGCTCCGCCGACTTTTCTCCCTTCGGAGACTTCGGCAACCGGCGGGGGCGGGATTCACGGCGGCCAACGGCCATTCTCCGACCCGCTGGGGGGTCGGAGAATGATGCCCAGGATTTTGCCAGACTTCCATGTTTCAAATGACACATCTTTCCATATTTTCAATTACACCTCCCACACCAGCCTCCCTCCCATAAGCCCGCAGAGTTTGCTTGTTATGATCCTTGCATGGCAAATTTCCTTCCTGCCACTGGGTTAATACCTTCAGTGGTGGTATGAGGCCCGAATTGGGTATCAATTGCATGCTTAAGCACTTCAATTGATGGCGTGGCAGAAAGGCTATCCATGGGCCTTCCCAACATATACTTCACCAAGATGGAGGTGGGAAGGTGACAGGATCCTTATTTGTCACCACCTGCCCAATTACAGCCCCCAGTCCACCATCACCAAACCCGTCATCGGAGAGGGCACAAGATTCCTCCCACTATAAATATCAGGGGCGGGATTCTCCGCAGTCGGCGCGATGTCCGACGACCGGTGCGAATCAGTCCGGCATCGCACCGCCCCAAAGGTGCGGAATTCTCCGCATCTTGAGGGGCCGGGCCCTCACCTTGAGGGGCTAGGCCCGCGCCGGAGTGATTTCCGTCCCCAGATTCAGCACTTGGCAAATTACCAGTGTCATGTGAGTGTCCCTTTAAGAAAGGTTTGGCCTCTCATCCTGTGACTTGTAGCACATTGGGCTGTGGCTGTGAGGTGCGAGGGGGTTTCGGTTTCAGTTTGACTGCTTTGGTCTCAGAAGGGGAAAGAAGTGTTTGTCCCTGTTTTCATTTTAAAAGCTGTTCCAGTAAAACGTCCATTGGTTGTGGCTAACTTGCTTGGTAACTTTAAAGATATAGTTGCTTTCCGGAAGACATTTGATTCTGCCGGTTAGACCTGGATCAGAATTTCAGGAAAAGGACCAGTCCCATTCAGGTGAGAATACAGTGTGCTGGGCCACGCCCTTGAAAAGGGGCTTTGGTTTATTGGATTTTGTAATTGAATTTGAACAGTTAAGTGGGGATTCATTAAGTGTTATATACATAGGTTACTGTAGCTGTGTGGTGTCATGTGAGAGTACCTTTAAGAAATAGGTGTTTACTACTGCAGTGATGTCAGAGAGTGGGTGGAGCTGGGCTGTCTGTCAGCTTTTTACTTTCGTTTTAGGCTGTTTGCTGCAGGGTGTGTTTTAGTTTTGTTTTGAGAGCTGGAGAGCTGCAGTCACAGCTAGAGGGTATATGAATCTCTCCCTGTAATCTAAAGACTGTAAATCGATCCTGGTGATTTAAAACTAATAACAGTAGTGACTTTAACCTGATGTGCTTCTGGTAAAAGGCGTTTTAAGTCTTATGGATGTTAAAAGGAAAGCTTAAAGGATTACTTTGTGTTGTATTCTTTGGGGGTTGTATTTGAATTAATGGTTGCTAAGATGTTCACTGTATGTTTTAAAAAGGTTAACTTGAGTTCATAGAATAAACGTTGTTTTGCTTTAAAAACTACTTTTCCATTTCTGCTGTACCACACCTGTAGAGTGGGGCGTGTGCTCCCCATACCACAATCTAGTAAAAGTTGTGGGTCAGGTGAACTCCATGATATACTTTGGGGTTCTCTAAACCCTGGCCCATAACAGTGGTGTCTTTTTGTTTGTAATTGATAAAAATTCTTGCTGTGTTTATATTTATGTATGTTAACTACATTCTTGGAATAAACCTTGGGCTGGATTAACCGCACCTTCGCACCAAAATCGCGACTGGCGTGGGGGCGGAGAATCCATGTTCCAGCAAGAAACCGAGACCGGTGTCGGTTCACCTATTCTGCGGGCCCCAAAAAAATACGCCGCGCCGCCTGGGACCTACCTGGGGCCATTGCCAGAGGCCCATTCCGCCATTCTCCGCCCCCGACTGGCTGAAGTCCCGACGGCGTAGAACTAATGTGCTCCAGCCGGTCGGGATACTCACGTGGCAGCTGCAGACTCGCTCCGTGGCCACCCTGGTCAGGGGCGGCTGGTCGGAGGGCAGGGGGACTGTATTGGCGGCTGGGGAATGCTTGTGCGGGGGTTGAGGGTCCGGCGCGTTGCCGATCGGGGGGGTCTCTTTTGTGGGTCTAGCTCCGCGGTCCGAGTCCGCCATGGAGCACGACGTGGCCGCTGGAGGCCGCCGCCGTGCGCATATGTGGCCTCCGACCCAGAAGTGCGGGGGCCCGTATCTGCAGCTAAAGCTGTGACATCTACTCCGGGTCCCTGCTCGCCCCCTGCAGGGCTGGGAATTCGTGTCCCTTTAGTCCAAGTTTTTCTGGCACAAAACTCTACTGTTTTGACGCCGGCGTGGGTCATAGTCCCAATAATGGAGAATCCAGCCCCTTGTTTTGATTAAAGTGTCTAGGATGTTTAATGAATCACACCTGCCGTGAAGGCTTTTGTGCTCATCCTAGCCAAATTCAACATAAAGGTTGTAGGTCAGGTGAACTTCATAATACACTTTGGAGTTTCTAAGCCCTGGCCCATAACACCAGCCATGTTCTAACTGGACCACAGCAAGAAGGGGTTGCTCACCACAGGCTGCCAGAGTGAAGGAAAATGGACAGAAAAGTTAAATGCAAGAAAGTAGGTCAATTTTACACGCAGGTTTCATTGGAGTATGGTCCATGTTGGACTCACATATTTCTGTGTTGCAGCAAAATATATATCCTCATAACATGACATTTAATGTGGGCGTGTATGATAAATATAGTGAAAGAACTCATCAATGAGGCACAGTCCTTTCTTTGCAATGTCTGTCATGTAGCTTAAGGATAAGTACATGCATGAAGTCTTCAAAATAGGCCTGTGATCCACTGAAAATGAATGGGTAACCGAACATGTCTATTTTTATCCAATTTTATTAATAGTCCTTGATGACTTGTGACTCATTTCCTTTGAGCAGGACGGTTTCCAGTTGTCAGTCATAAACCAGTACCATACTAATACTAACATGCAGGACCATATGCCGAGACATATAATTGAAGCCAATAATGACTTGTGTGGCTACTGTTTAGCAGGATTACATTGTTCGAGTGATAGCTTAAGGGAGAAGTAACTTGAGCCAAGTGCCTTCAGACAGAATCACTCACCTATTTTTCTGTTATAAGAGCAGTTCTGAAGAAGACCCATTTTGGATTTGAAACGTTAACTCGATTTTCTCTCTCCACTGATGCTGCCAGACTTGCGTTTTTCCAGCACCTTGTTTTTATTTAATACCCATTTCTCTACTTTCAACTTTGGAGAGAAAAAACATTCTGCTTTGAAGATTTTGCCTTTATTCAAACCATTGCAGTTTGAGAATTTCAATTTGTTTTTCAAAGTCGGTAGAAGTGACCACAAAGCTGTTGAATTGTCACATAAACCCCCAACTCGTTCACCTAATGTCCTTTTGAGGGAAGTGACCTACTAACTTGGGGGGTGGGGAAGAGCACAGTTCATAGAGTGGCTTCAATTTTCTCTGTGTGGCTGGGAATATGTTTGTTTAAAGATTTCAACCCTGAAATTTTACGAGTTTTCCCAAAGTGACAACAAAAACCTGGTGGAAGTTTCAGTATAAACAACAACATTGACATGCATTTATAGTCCCTTTAACGTAGGAAGGCATCCCATGGTGCTTTGCAGGAGCGTCACCAAAGAAATGTTGACACCAAACCGCAGAATGAGACATTAGGATGTGTGGACCAAAAGCTGAGGCAAAGGAGTAAACTTTAAGGAGTGATTTAAAGGGAGTGAGAGTGGTGGATAGGTTTATGAAGTGAATTCCACAGCATAGGGCCTCGGTGATTGAACACATGGCCAGCATTGGTGGAGCAGTTAAAACTGGGGAAGCAGAACAGACCACAATTGGAGAGGTGCAGAGGTTTCATGGAGTTGGAATAGGTTCCAGAGATGGGGAGTGGGAGGGAATGGCAGGATTTGGAAACCAGGATGAGAATTTTGAAATCCAGGCATAACTAGACCAGGAAAACGGTGTAAATTCTTGAAAAAGGATGTGTGTGGTGCCATTTCTCCAAAATGTGATTTCTGTGTTCAATCGCCTGGCACAGTTTGCTAGAAGAATCCAAATCTAATTTGGAGGCATCTATCGTCTGCGTGCTTGCAAGCTGTAGCTTCCTGTTTTGCAGCAAACGGCCGGGAATGATGGGAAAGTTAGGAACAAAGATGGAGAAATTGTTCCACTGTGCGCCTGGGTTTGGGAAACATCTAGGGCTTCTGATCATGCCCCGGTGGGACAGTGGGCATTGAACGATCGCACAATTGACGTCGCCACTTTTTCTTCACGTCAAAATCAATTTTCTTACAAAATAAATTCAACAGATTATCAAAAGTGTTATTACTAGCAACATGACATAAGAAACAAAAGAAAGTTTGGTTTTTACTTCCAAGTTTTCTTTTCGTCATCTGTTATTATCCAGGTGAAGTATTCGCTCATTGACCAAGGGTGGTCAATGAGTATAGAGGGCTTCAGGAACAATGGGGGAGGGAAGGGGATTAAACAACTTGCAGTGCACAGAAAACTGGATTTTCTTCAGCGCGCTGGATGTGTGCCAGAATATCGAACACATAGTAATAAGACCTGCAACAGCAAAACCTTCCCCCTCCCATTTACAAGAACTGTTTGATGTTGTTACGGTTTATGTGTGAATAAATCATTCTGAATAAATCATTTATTGAATAGCATCTTTCGCTTGTGTGCTGAATATGATCATATCAAAAATACAAACTTAAATAAAAATAAGGAATTTGAAATCTCACAGTGAGCTCTCTTGTGCTAACATGGCATCACATACCCGTGGTCTGATGAGCTTTAAATATGGTGAGAATGAATGGGTGAGGAATTGTGTTTGTTATTGCCTGCTGTTTTTTGGGGGGAACTTCAAGTGCCCTTTGTGCTCCAAAATTATGATTGTGGCGCATGCCCATATTGTGGGGCAAGTCACACAGGATGCCATATTGGTGAGGGCATGAGTGTGCGACAGTGAGTGTCTGCCGGCCATATGCAAAGCATACAGATTATGGCGTCAGTCAGCGTATAACACTGATTTGATGTCAGCAGCTCCAGTTTGCAACTCCGATAACACCCTTTCAAACTTACCACAGTGCTACAAGGATCAGTGTTGGTGCCACAACTATTTACCATCCATGCCAATGACTTGGACGAAGGGCCTAACTGTACGGTAGCTAAATTTACCAAGATGTCAAAAAGGTAAGAAAGTAAGCTGTCAAGAGACGCTGAAGAGTCTACAAAGGGTTATAGTCAGGTTAACATACTGGTGGCTAATCATTTGGTAGATGGAGTATAATGTGGGAAAATGTGAACTTGTCCTCTTTGACAGGAAGAATAGAAAAGCAGTATATAATTTAAATGGAGAGATATTGCAGAACTCAGTGGTACAGAGGGATCTGGGTGTCCTGCTCATGAATCACAAAAAGTTAATATGCAGCTACAGCAAGCGATTAGAAAGGTAAATTAAGAGACTTCCGGGTGCGGCGATGACCAGCTGAATCGCACGTTTCGGCAGCTCCCTGTGAAACGGACTTTTGGGCTCTTGATAGGAGCCCCAACGGCAATTTTAACGGCTGAAAACACCGTGCGGTAAACCAGAAGGGTGTTCCCCCTGGACACGGATGGAAAAAGGAGAGGAAAGTGGCCGGATTGCAGCGGATCCTTTGGAACAACGGCAAGGAAGGCAAGCAGAAACCAAGATGGCGTCGGAAGGTGGCAGTTTCATATGGGGCCCTGAACAACAAGAGTTTTTGAAACGCTGCGTGGAGGAGATAAAAAAGGAAATGAAGAAAGAGTTGTTGGCCCCGATATTACAGGCGATTGAAGGGCTGAAAGAGGAACAAAAGACCCAGGAGCAGGAGCTTCGGGTCGTGAAGGCGAAAGCAGCAGAGAATGAAAACGACATACAGGGCCTGGTGGTGAAGTCGGAGATACAGGAGGCACACCAGAAACGATCTGTGGAGAGGTTGGAGGCACTGGAAAATAACGCAAGGAGGAACAACTTGAGGATTCTTGGCCTTCCTGAAGGTGTGGAGGGGGCGGACGTCGGGGCATATGTGAGCACGATGCTGCACTCGTTAATGGGAGTGGAGGCCCCGACGGGTCCGTTGGAGGTGGAGGGAGCATACCGAGTTATGGTGCGAGGATCGAGAGCAGGAGAAGCTCCCAGAGCCATAGTGGTGAGATTTCTCCGTTTTAAGGATAGAGAAATGGTCCTTAGATGGGCGAAGAAAACTCGGTGTAGTAAATGGGAGAACGCGGTGATCCGCGTCTATCAAGATTGGAGTGCGGAGGTGGCGAGAAGGAGGGCGAGCTTTAATCGGGCCAAAGCGGTACTTCACAAAAAAACGATAAAGTTTGGAATGCTGCAACCGGCAAGACTGTGGGTCACATATCAAGGGAGGCACCACTACTTTGAGACGGCGGATGAAGCGTGGACTTTTATTGTAGAAGAAAAATTGGAATGATTGGACTACGAAAATGAACGTTTGGACAAAGTGGTGGGACGAGTGGGGGGGGGGGGGGGGCGAAGAGGGATTGTATGATTAATCCTGCGGTATGGTAACTTTTCTTTCTCCCACAGGTGGTGATGGGGGGGAGGTGGGGAGGGAGAGGAGATGGGGCGTTGGCCATGGGAGGCGGGGCCGAGGGAGAGGCGCGGGCTTGGTTCCCGCGCTATGATAATTATGGCGGGAATAGAGAAGCAGGAAGGAGGGGGCGCCGCACGGGGCGAGCCGTGATCACGGGGGGAAGCCGAGGTCAGCCAGAATTTGCTGACTTCTGGGAGCAACATGGGGGGAGTAATTACGCTAGCGGGGGGTCTAGCGGGGGGGGGGGGGGAATTACTGGGTTGCTGCTGCTGGGGAAAGGGGGGAGTGGGTACGGGAAAAGATGGGCGGGGGGGCACCGTCTGGGAGAAATATAGCTGCGTGGGAACTGGGCGAGAAGCTGGAAAAAGATGATGGCGAACCGGCAAGGGGGGGGGGGGTGGGAAGCCCCCCAACTCGGCTGATCACGTGGAACGTGAGGGGGCTTAACGGGCCGATAAAGAGGGCACGAGTACTCGCACACCTTAAGAAACTTAAAGCAGATGTGGCCATGTTACAGGAAACGCACCTGAAACTGATAGATCAGGTTAGGTTGCGCAAAGGATGGGTAGGGCAGGTGTTCCATTCGGGGCTGGATGCGAAAAACAGGGGGGTGGCTATATTAGTGGGGAAGCGGGTAATGTTCGAGGCAAAGACTATAGTGGCGGATAACGGGGGCAGATACGTGATGGTGAGTGGCAAATTACAGGGAGAGATGGTGGTGTTGGTAAACGTGTATGCCCCGAATTGGGACGATGCCAATTTTATGAGGCGAATGCTAGGACGCATCCCAGACCTAGAGACCGGAAAGCTGATAATGGGGGGAGACTTTAACACGGTGTTGGAACCAAGGCTGGATAGGTCGAAGTCCAGGACTGGTAGGAGGCCGGCAGCAGCCAAGGTGCTTAAGGATTTTATGGAGCAGATGGGAGGGGTGGACCCGTGGAGATTCAGTAGACCTAGGAGTAAGGAGTTCTCGTTTTTCTCCTATGTCCATAAAGTCTATTCACGCATAGACTTTTTTGTGTTGGGTAGGGCATTGATCCCGAGGGTGAGGGGAACGGAATATACGGCTATAGCCATTTCGGATCATGCCCCACACTGGGTAGACTTGGAGATAGGGGAGGAAACAAGAGGGCGTCCACCCTGGAGAATGGACATGGGACTAATGGCGGATGAGGGGGTGTGCTTAAGGGTGAGGGGATGCATTGAAAAGTACTTGGAACTCAATGACAATGGGGAGGTTCAGGTGGGAGTGGTCTGGGAGGCGTTGAAGGCGGTGGTTAGGGGGGAGCTGATATCAATAAGGACACATAAAGGGAAGCAGGAGAGTAAGGAACGGGAGCGGTTGTTGCAAGAACTTTTGAGGGTGGACAGACAGTATGCGGAAGCACCGGAGGAGGGACTGTATAGGGAAAGGCAAAGGCTGCATGTGGAATTTGACTTGCTGACCACAGGCACTGCAGAGGCACAATGGAGGAAGGCGCAGGGTGTACAGTATGAATATGGAGAGAAGGCGAGCAGATTGCTGGCACACCAATTGAGGAAAAGGGGAGCAGCGAGGGAAATAGGGGGGGTGAGAGACGAAGATGGAGAGACGGAGCGGGGAGCGGAGAGAGTGAATGAAGTGTTTAAGACATTTTATAAAAAATTGTATGAAGCTCAACCCCCGGATGGGAGGGAGAGAATGATGGAGTTTTTGGATCGGCTGGAAATTCCCAAGGTGGAAGAGCAGGAAAGGATGGGATTGGGAGCACAGATCACGGTAGAAGAAGTGGTGAAAGGAATTAGGAACATGCAGACGGGAAAGGCCCCGGGACCGGACGGATTCCCAGTTGAATTTTACAGAAAATATTTGGACTTGCTCGCCCCGCTACTGACGAGGACCTTTAACGAGGCAAAGGAAAGGGGACAACTGCCCCCGACTATGTCAGAAGCAACGATATCGCTTCTTTTAAAGAAGGAAAAGGATCCGCTACAATGCGGGTCCTACAGACCAATCTCCCTCCTCAATGTAGATGCCAAGGTCTTGGCCAAGGTAATGGCAATGAGAATAGAGGAATGTGTCCCGGGGGTGGTTCATGAGGACCAAACTGGGTTTGTGAAGGGGAGACAGCTGAACACGAACATACGGAGGTTGTTAGGGGTAATGATGATGGCCCCACCAGAGGGTGAAACGGAGATAGTAGTGGCGATGGATGCCGAGAAAGCATTTGATAGAGTGGAGTGGGATTATCTGTGGGAGGTGTTGAGGAGATTTGGGTTCGGAGAGGGGTATGTTAGATGGGTGCAGCTGTTGTATAGGGCCCCAGTGGCGAGTGTGGTCACGAATGGACGGGGATCGGCATATTTTCGGCTCCATAGAGGGACAAGGCAGGGATGTCCTCTGTCCCCATTACTGTTTGCACTGGCGATTGAGCCCCTGGCGATAGCGCTGAGAGGTTCCAAGGGATGGAGGGGAATACTTAGGGGAGGAGAAGAACACCGGGTATCTTTATATGCGGATGATCTGCTACTATATGTGGCGGATCCAGCGGAGGGGATGCCAGAAATAATGCGGATACTTGGGGAGTTTGGGGATTTTTCAGGGTATAAATTGAACATGGGGAAGAGTGAGCTGTTTGTGGTGCATCCAGGGGAGCAGAGTAGAGAAATAGAAGACCTACCGTTGAGGAAGGTAACAAGAGACTTTCGTTACCTGGGGATCCAGATAGCTAAGAATTGGGGCACATTGCACAGGCTAAATTTGACGCGGTTGGTGGAACAGATGGAGGAAGATTTCAAGAGATGGGATATGGTAGCATTGTCAATGGCAGGGAGGGTGCAGGCAGTTAAGATGGTGGTCCTCCCGAGATCCCTCTTTGTGTTTCAGTGTCTCCCGGTGGTGATCACGAAGGCTTTTTTCAAAAGGATAGAAAAGAGTATCATGGGTTTTGTTTGGGCCGGGAAGACTCCGAGAGTGAGGAAGGGATTCTTACAGCGTAGTAGGGATAGGGGGGGGCTGGCACTACCGAGCCTAAGTGAGTATTATTGGGCCGCTAATATTTCAATGGTGAGTAAGTGGATGGGAGAGGAGGAAGGAGCGGCGTGGAAGAGATTAGAGAGGGCGTCCTGTAGGGGGACCAGCCTGCAGGCTATGGTGACAGCCCCATTGCCGTTCTCACCAAGGAACTATACCACGAGTCCGGTGGTGGTAGCTACACTGAAGATTTGGGGACAGTGGAGACGACATAGGGGAAAGACCGGAGCACTGGGGGGGTCCCCGATAAGAAACAACCATAGGTTTGCCCCGGGGGGAATGGATGGGGGATATGGAATGTGGCAAAGAGCAGGTATAACGCAATTGAAAGATCTATTTGTGGATGGGAAGTTTACGAGTCTGGGAGCGCTGACCGAGAAATATGGGTTGCCCCAAGGGAATGCATTCAGGTACATGCAATTGAGGGCTTTTGCGAGGCAACAGGTGAGGGAATTCCCGCAGCTCCCGACACAAGAGGTGCAGGACAGAGTCATCTCAAAGAAATGGGTGGGGGACGGTAAGGTGTCGGATATATATAGGGAAATGAGAGACGAAGGGGAGACTATGATGGACGAACTAAAAGGGAAATGGGAAGAAGAGCTAGGGGAGGAGATTGAGGAGGGGATGTGGGCAGATGCCCTAAACAGGGTAAACTCGTCGTCCTCGTGCGCCAGGCTAAGCCTGATTCAGTTTAAGGTATTACACAGGGCACATATGACTGGAACACGGCTCAGTAAATTTTTTGGGGTGGAGGATAGGTGTGCGAGGTGCTCGAGAAGCCCAGCGAATCATACCCATATGTTTTGGTCATGCCCGGCACTACAGGGGTTTTGGATGGGGGTGACAAAGGTGCTTTCGAAAGTAGTAGGAGTCCGGGTCGAACCAAGCTGGGGGTTGGCTATATTTGGGGTTGCACAAGAGCCGGGAGTGCAGGAGGCGAAAGAGGCCGATGTTTTGGCCTTTGCGTCCCTAGTAGCCCGGCGCAGAATATTGCTAATGTGGAAAGAAGCCAAGCCCCCGGGGGTGGAGACCTGGATAAATGATATGGCGGGGTTCATAAAGTTAGAGCGGATTAAGTTCGTCCTAAGGGGGTCGGCTCAAGGGTTTACTAGGCGGTGGCAACCGTTCGTCGAATATCTTGCGGAAAGATAGATAGGGGAGAACAAAGAAGGCAGCAGCAGCGGCCCAGGACTTGGGGGGGGGGGGGGGGGGGGGATGGGGGTGGTGGTGTGTGGCCTGAGACAAGGCAGTTGCCAATTAGGGCTAGTTTTTATTTTTTGTTATTTAATATTTATTTATTTGTTGTTGTTTTTGTTTAAATTTAAAAAGGTCATTATTATCTGTATTGTTACAATGTTGTGTAAAGGATGCACAATGTACTGTGTTGGTTGACCAAAAATTTTCAATAAAATATTATTTAAAAAAAAAAGAAAGGTAAATTAAATGTTGGCATTTATTGTAGGGAAATGGAATGTAAAAGTAGGGAAATTTTACTGCAGCTGCACTGGGCCTTGGTGAGACCACATCTGGAGTACCGTGTAATCTTAATCTCTTTATGTTGGGGGGGAAAAAGGATGAAAATGCATTAGGAGCAGTTCAGAAAAGGTTAACTCGACTGATTCCTGGAATGATGGGGTTGTCTTATGAGGAAAGGTTGGATAGGTGGGGCCCTTATCCATTGGAGTTTAAAAGAATGAGATGCAATCTTATTGAAACTTACAAGATGCTGAGAGATCTTAAAAGGGTGGATACTCGGGGAGGACAAGGGGGCATGGTTTAAAAAAAAGTCTCCTTTTTGGAAGATGAGGATTTGTTTCTCTCTGAGGGTCATTGGCCTGTGGAAGTCTCCAGAAAACAGTGGAGGCTGGGTCATTGAATCCATTCAAGGCTGAGTTGAATAGATTTTTGATGACAAACTGTAACACACTAAAATCAACTTTAACTAAACATTACTTCATAAGCAACAAATAAACTAAACTACTGAAAAGACAGCCCTCCTGAGCATTTCTAAACAGCCCAGGCATTTATACATTGCAGCATGCTCACCACAGAATTGCAGTGTTTAAGGAACCAGTCCAAAATTGCCTCCACCCTCCAACGAGCTCCCTTCTCCCCTTTTCATTGGGTCGTAATGTCCAGTGACTGTAAAATGTTTTCCCTCAGTCTTCCGAGAAATCTCGACTTAACCTCCAGCAGCACAGCTCACTCCAACAGTTCCTTCACCCGGCCATGCCAGGGTGAATCTTCTGTTGTCTTAAAATTTCCACAGGTTCTGTCTCTTCAAGAGAATATCTTCCTAAACACATTCTGTCTGGCAGCTAACAATCTTTTTCCTACTCCTCTGACTTTGGCAGCTGCTGATCCTGTCTCTCTCTTCAGGGCAGATGACATGTGTGTGTGTGTGCATTGACACTTTAATTTCAACAGAACTTGAACTGAGCCCCCTATCCCAATCGTGACCAGCCTCCATTTCTGGGCAGAACTAGTAGGAGATCACATTCTCCTTCTTTACCTTAAATTAAAAGAGAGTTCAAAACATAACCATCTTATGGAACCTTGCATTCTTCAAAGGTCACATTATGAAACATCTTTTTAATTCAGCATTGAGAGATATTCTTGCCCTGTTGAGATTCATAGAACCAAAAGACAGTTACAGCGCAGAAGGAGGTAATTCAGCCCATCTTGTCAATGCCAGCCCCAAGGACACACGGGTGCCCTTTCTAATTCTACCTTACTGCACCCTGGTCCATCGTCCTGTAGCTGACAGCACTTAGCTGACAGCTTTTTAAAAAAGAGTTTAGGGTCTCTGCCTCCACCACCAACTCGGGCAACAATTTCCAGACTCCCGGTACCCTCTGTCTAAAAAACGTTTCCTCATGTCCCCTCTACACCTTCTGCCACTTATCTTGAATCTATGTCCCCTGGTTTTAGAATTCTCCACCAAGGGAGACAATTTTATCCTGTCCACTCTATCTCTTCCCCTCATAATTTTTTACACCTCAATTAAATCATCCCTCAGCCTTCTTTGTTCCAAGGAAAATAACCCCAACCTATCCAAGCTCCCCTCGTGGCTACACTTTTCTAGCCCTGGCAACATTCTTGTAAACCTCTTCTGCTCTCCCTCCAGTGTAATTACACCCTTCCTGTAATGTGGTGACCAGAATAGCAAAAAATGCTCCAGTTGTGGAATGGTGGTGCAGTGGTTAGCACAACGGCCTCACGGCGCCGAGACCCGGGTTCGATCCCGGCTCCAGGTCACTGCCCGTGGGGAGTGTGCACATTCTCCCCGTATCTGCGAAGGTCTCGCCCCCACAACCCAAAGATGTACAGGCTTGGTGAATTGGCCACACTAAATTGCCCCTTAATTGGAAAAAAAATAATTGGGTACTTTAAATTTATTTTAAAAAACAATACTCCAGTTACAGGCCTTACCAATGTTTTATACAATTCCAACATTTTATCCTTACTCCTATACCTCTGCCAAAGAAGGAGAGCATTCCATATGCTATCTTTACAACCTTGTCTACTTGAACCGATGCCTGTGTATTTCTACATCAAGAGCTCTCTCTTCATCTACCCCTCTTAGTATATTTCCATTTATTGTGTACTCCCTATAACTGACCTCCCTGAATGAATGACCTCACACTTCTTTTAAATTCCATCTGCCACTTTACTGCACACTCCACCGACCCATCTATATTATTTTGGAGATTATAGCCACTTTCCACCACTCGGCCAATCTTTGTGTCATCCACAAATTTCCCATTCATGCCCCCACGTTCACGTCCAAATCATTAATATATAACACAAACAGTAAGGGTCCCAAAACCAAGCTCTGTGGAACACCACTTTAAGCAACCTTCCATTTGCAAGGGTATCTATCACCCTTTGTTTCCTGTTACTAAACCAACTATTTACCTAGTTTGCCACATTACCCTGTATCCCATAGGCTTTTACTTCTTTGACCAATCTGCCATGTGGGGCCTTGTCAAGTGCCTTGCTAAAATCTATGTACACAACATCTACTGCACTATCTTCATCAACCCTTCTTGTCACTTCTTCAAAGAATTCAATCAAATTTGTGAGGCAAGTCCTTCCTTTAACAAATCCATGCTGACTATCCCTGACTAGTCCGTGAAGAGTAGTCCATGAAGAGGGTTACCAGACTCCTGAATGACCCTCTTATGGACTGACCTGATCTCTCCGTGCATCTTCTCCACTGAATAGCACTACACTCTGTATACTTCACCCGATGTCGATGTCTATGTATTTACATTATTTGTTTATTGTATGTCCTATGTTTTTCATGTATGGAACGATCTGTTTGGACTGTACGCAGAACAATACTTTTCACCTTACCTTGGTACACGTGACAAATCCAAATCCTTTCTATGTAACAGTTAATCCTATCTCTCAGAATTCATTGTACTAATTTGTCCACCACCAACGTAACAATAACTGGTCTATAATTGTTCGGCATTTCCTTGGATCCCTTTTTAAACAATGGAACCGCATTTGCATTTCTCTAGTTCTCCGGTACCTCCCCTGTATCAAGAGAGGATTGGAAAATCACCTTCAGAGCATCTGCTGTCTCCTCCCTGACCTCCTTCAGTAGCCTCGGAAACAATCTATCTGGCCCTGGTGACTTATCAATTTTCAAGGATTCCAACCCATTGAGTACTTCCTCTCTCTCTTCATGATTGTCCCATCCAATATCTCAACGGTGTTCTTTCTGGACTACTATATCTGCCGCATCCACTTCCTTTGCAAATACGGAGACAAAATATTTATTGAAAACCCTTCCCACATCCTCTTCTTCAGACCCTTTCTTCATCTCTGATAGGTCCCACATTTTTTCTTAACTAACCTTTTACTATTAATATATTGGTAAAACATCTTTGGAATTTCTTTAACTTTACTTGCTAATCTATTTTTCATGCCCTCTCATTGATTTCCTTATTTCTTTTTTTACTTCGTCCCTGCACTTCCTATACTCATCTAGGCTATCTGCAGTGCTTAGTTCTTTGCGTCTATTATTCGCTTTCTTTTTCTGTCTGATCTCTCTCTGTATTCCTCTGGAAAACCAGGGAGGTCTAGATTTGGCAGTACAACTCTTATTCTTGGAGCGGACATGTCTGCTATGTACATTTAGGATCTCGCTTTTTAGTTCTTCCCACTGGTTTTCCACTGATTTATACTTTTGCAGTGCTGGCCAGTCGACCTCAGCCAAGTCCCTTCTCATGCCTGCAAAATTTTGCCTTACCCCAGTTCAAAATTTGACTCCTGCTTTATCTCTATCCTTTTCCATGGCAATACTAAATCTAACTGAATTGTGATCACTATCCCTGATATGGTCGCCAACTGTCACTTATACCATTAAAGAGGGTCTTTAATATACTCCCAGTAGTGTCACTGCCCCTTTTTTATTTCTAAGCTCAACCCATAAAGCTCTGTTTGTTGACCCATTTAGTATATCATCCCTTCTCACAATTGGAATTGATTCTTTCACCATTAGTGCTACTCCCCCTCTTTTTATTTTATCTCCCACTCTATCGTGTCTGAAGACTCTGTAACCAGGGATATTGAGCTGCCAATTTTGCTCCTCCTTTAGCCAGGTACCTATTATAGCAATGACATCATGCTGCTGTATGTCTACCTGTGCCCGTAACTCATCTACCTTGTTTGTAATGCTCCTTGCATTGAAGTATAAAGTTTAACTCTTGCTGGCCGCTTTTTTTGCTTCCTCTATAATTCCAAGTCTACCATGGGTCAGCTCCATGGTGTGTGTCAAGAAGCCCTCCGGCGAGCTCCGGATCTGTATTGACCCAAAAGACCTCAATAACAATATTATGAGGGAACATTATCCCATACCCAAGCGGGAAGAGATCACGAGTGAAATGGCCCAGGCGAAAATATTTACAAAACTGGATGCCTCTAAGGGCTTTTGGCAGATCCAACTGGATCCGTCCAGCCGAAAGCTGTGCACTTTCAACACCCCTTTCAGCAGATTCTGCTACAACCGAATGCCATTTGGCATCCGAGGTCTTTCATAGGATCATGGAGCAGATGATGGAAGGCATCGAAGGGGTGCGTGTCTACGTGAATGACGTCATCATCTGGCCAACCACACCACAGGAGCACATCTATCGTCTCCAACACGTCTTTGCACGCATACGTGAAAACGGCTTGCGCCTCAACCGAGCCAAGTGTTCTTTCGACCAAACCGACCTGAAGTTCCTGGGGGACCACATTTCCCGGTCAGGGGTCCGTCCGGATGCAGACAAGGTGAGCGCCATCACAGCCATGCCGCAGCTGGCAGACAAGAAAGCAGTACTACGCTTCCTAGGCATGGTCAACTTCCTGGGGAAGTTCATTCCCAACCTTGCCTCCCACACGACAGCTCTGCGCCACCTCGTCAAAAAGCCCACGGAGTTCCAGTGGCTACACACACACCAGCAGGAATGGGAGTAGCTCAAACTTAAGCTCACCACAGCACCGGTATTGGCGTTTTTCGACACATCTCGTGCCACTAAAAGCTCGACTGCTGCCAGCCAGTCCGGCATTGAGGCAGTGCTCCTGCAGCGGGATGACACTGTGTCATGGGCCCCGGTCGCCTATGCCTCGCGGGCCATGGCCCCCACAGAACAGCGCTACGCGCAGATCGAAAAGGAGTGCCTGGGCTTGCTAACCGGTTTAGACAAGTTCCATGATTATGTGTATGGTCTTCCCCGTTTCACTGTTGAAACTGACCACCGCCCCCTGGTCAGCATCATAAACAAGGACCTGAACGAGATGACCCCTCGCCTCCAGCGCATCCTATATAAACCCAGGGAAGGACCTTATCATTGCGGATGCCCTATCGAGAGCAGTGAGCACGCCGCCAGATTCGGAGGGGTTCGTATGTCAGATCGAGGCGCAGGTGGCCTTTCCATCGGCAAATCTGCCAGCTGACGACTCCAGTCTGGCCCGTATTCGCCCACAGCCTGCGGCCGACCCCCTTCTACAACGTGTGATGCGCCACATGACGGGAGGGTGGCTCAAAGGACAGTGCCCGCAGTTCTACAATGTCCGAGACGACTTGGCCGTCATTGATGGTGTCCTTCTGAAGCTTCCGCACAGCATGCACAAGCTGGTTCTCGTCCAACTACACGAAGGCCACTGGGGGTCGAGAAGTGCAGAAGGAGGGCCCAAGAGGCGGTATACTGGCCGGGCATCAGTGACGACATTGCCAATATGGTGCTCAACTGCCCCACCTGCCAAAGGTTTCAGCCGGCGCAACCTCCTGAAACGCTTCTGCCCCATGAGCTGGTGACGTCCCCATGGGCGAAGGTGGGTGTGGACCTCTTTCACGTGCTCGGCTGGGACTATGTCATCGTCGTTGACTACTTCTCCAACTACCCAGAGGTCACACGCCTGCACGATTTGACGTCGTCCGCTGTCATAAGGGCCTGCAAAGACACCTTCGCTCGCCACAGCATTCCGATGACTGTCATGTCGGACAATGGGCCCTGTTTTGCCAGCCATGAATGGCCGTCCTTTGCTGCCTCGTGTGGCTTAACACACGTGACGTCTAGCCCTCTGCACCCCCCAGTCCAATGGAAAGGCAGAGAAGGGTGTTCACATTGTCAAGTGGCTCCTCTGTAAGGCTGCTGCTGCCGGATCAGATTTCTGCCTCGCCCTGCTGGCCTATCGCTTGGCCCCACTAGCCACTGGTCTCTCACCAGCCCAGCTGTTGATGGGTCGCGCCCTCAGGACTACTGTGCCTTCCATTCTGGCACCCACAATCGACCATGCTCCGGTACTACACAGAATGCAACTGCAGCGCGGTCGCCAGAAGAGGTCATATGACACACGGGCAACTGATCTTCCCGCCCTGGCCCCTGGAGACGAAGTCCGCATCCACCTACCAGAAGTGGCTGGTCAGCACCTGCCAAAGTTCTCCTACGCGTGGCTCCCCGCTCGTTCCTGGTTCGCATGCCTGATGGATCCGTTCGTAGGCGCAATCGCCGGGCTCTTCACCTGCTTCCACGCTCGCTACGAGACCTTACACCGACACCGTGCCCTCCTGTTGTTCCTGATTTAGACTTTGTGGAACTGCCTGCTACCATGCCCCTTCCGTCGTTGCCCGTGGCCAGGCCCGTTCCTCAGCCGGTGGTTCCAGACCTACCCCTGAGGCGGTCAACCCAAATTCGTCGCCCACCTACTAGACTGGACTTATGAGACTGTTTATACATTGAACTCATGCAACCACTTTGTTAATATGTTTATGTTCTTATCGTTACAGGAATTTGTTTTATAGTTCAACATTTCCCTGTTCTTTGTTTATGGTACAACCTCGTTGTTATGTCCCACCCAACATCGCCCTTTGTATATAGTTAAGCCCCATGTACATACTGTAAATATTGCACACACACACATTTAGCTACACTCAGTACACATCTCTATTTATAAACACATAGGCACATAATCCTGTAAGAAAGGGGGGATGTCATGATATTCTGATGAACATCACATCACATACATACACACATAATGATGGACAGATCAACGGACCAATCAACACACAAAACATGACAGCCAATCACGGACAAGAGCATACACAGTACAAAGCAGGGAACACAACACTTCCTGGGCACTCGAGCAGGAGAGGGCTCAGGGCACAAACCTCATTGCCAGCCACTCAGAGGTTCACCATGTGCTGAATACCAGAGTTCAATATGTTAATAGTTCATTGAAATAAAACTGCGTTGTACCAATCATGTTGGTTCGTCTGTGTATCAGAGTACCCAACACTTCAGGTGGCATCAAGTTTAAAAACTTTATGATTTGTAGGAGGAAAGAATGATTAAGCTACACATCCCAACAATTTTGATGTCCAAAGAGGAAAACAAATATTAGAGTATGAGATAAAAGGGTGAGTCGTAATTTTCAACGAAAACCAGGAAGAGTTTAGGATGGCCCATTTGGAGGCCAGAAAAAGATGAAAAAAAAAATTAGAGAAGCAAAACATTGACATTTTACTTTCGAGATTATGAGTACAATCGAACAGCCTTGCTGCGCATGATTTGGTGACGCATCAAGACCATCGTGGGATTTGCGAGATCCAGATTTACATATTTAAGAGAGCAGTTAGGCTTACTTAAATATGGCTATGCCAGAGCCTCCCAAGGACATGGAAGGGAGACTTCCTCATGGCACCTTTTAGCACTTGCCTACACAAATGTGGACCAGGTGTAACGGCACCTGGGGTGGTCTGCCAACCCATTGGAGGCCTGTGAGTGGTCAGGCTCTGGGCAGGGTGATACCCTGGCACCCCTGCCACCTGGGTACTGCCATCCATGTACCCCAGCAGTGCCAACCTGTAAATAAATGTTATTTCTTTGTATCCTTGAAACTTGTGCCATAGTCTTCGTGGCCCTCGCAAAAGCGGGCTTCCGCCGACCGGCAGAGACTCTTCGGCCCCGGCTGGCGTGGCGCCAAAGGCCTTCCACGCCAGCCGGCGGAACGGCAACCACTCCGGTAAATTGTGCCCATACTCCGAGGATTGTGGGATTGTCATTAGTCCCCAGCCAGTAGTAAGCAGGTAGGTTATAACATCCCTCCCCCCAAGTCCAAGGAATCCACCGAAGACCCTGGCGAAGAAGGGTGTCGGACTTGTCTTGCCGCAGGCCGTACACCATTTGCACGAGGCGCTGGATCGGGCGGCGTGTAACGAGACGGAGACTGGCGCTTTCGTGATAAACGGCGTAACGGTTGTACATCCACGGCCAGTGGGCCCAAGGATTCCCCCTCTGATGCGTCCTGTGTCTCCATCTCGGAGTCAGAGTCTGCTGCCTCTGTCATCTCGGCGTCTCTATCTCCACACGGTTCTGTAACGACCTGTGCAGGCTTTGAGTGAGGCACCAGAGAAAGATTGTGAGGACTACATCCCATCCTCGTCGCCAGTTTTGTGAGGGCCACAAAGAATCCAGCACGAGTTTCAAGGATACAAAGAAATAACATTTATTTACAATAACATATATATATATATACAACAGCAGCAATCTCGCTTGCTGCTTACTCCTTCCTGCTGGTTCCAAACTGGCCAGCTTTATTTATACAGGGAGTCTGCTAATGATTTCTCTGTCCCCCTCATTGGGGAAGCTCAGACTTCCACAGGATTGTGAGATTGTCATTAGTCCCCAGCCAATGGTAAGCAGGCAGGTTATAACACCCGCGCATGCGCGGGAGCGTCAGCGGCTGCTGACGTCATCCCCACGCATGCGCGGGGGGGGGGGTCACCTCCGCGTCGGCCATCGCGGAGGCTATGGCCGACGCGGAGGGGAAAGAGTGCCCCCACGGCACAGGCCCGCCCGCAGATCGGTGGGCCCCGATCGCGGGCCAGGCCACCGTGGGGGCACCCCCACCAGGATCCCGGAGCCCGCTCGTGCCGCCTGGTCCCGCCGGTAAGGGAGGTGGTTTAATTCACGCCAGCGGAATTCGGCGGGGGCGGGGGGTCGGAGAATCCCGCCCATTGTGTTTAAGTGAGAAAATATATTTTATTGCAAGAAATTTGTAAAAGTTGAGGTAGTTTTATGTCATTGTTCAACTGATAAAGTTAAACATTAAGTTAAATGTTCACGGGTTTCAAAGTTTTGTATTTATAAAATTATTTTTGTTAATAAATGTTTTACATTAAACTTTAGTAGCTTCAACAAACATCTTACTGAAACATCAGAAGACAATGTTGAATTGAAATAATTATAAATGAATAAGATAATTGAAATAAACAAGGCAGAAACATATTTAACATGGTGACACACTAGTTAGCACTGGTGCCTCGAGGGACCCGTGTTCAGTCCAGACCTTGAATGATTGTGTAGTGTTTGTACCTTCCCCCCATGGATTTTCCAGAACCATGAATAGAACCATAGAATTCCTAGGGCTTTTTGTTGACACTGAAACAAAATGAAATGAAAATCGCTTATAGTCACAAGTAGGCTTCAAATGAAGTTACTGTGAAAAGCCCCTAGTCGCCACATTCCGCCACCTGTTCGGGGAGGCTGGTACAGGAATTGTCCTTGTAATATCTGATTTTATTTGATTCATCTTTATAGAATCACTGCATTGTCGAAGAAAGCCATTCAGCCCATTCAGTCTGACCCTCTCAAAGAGTACCTACCTGGGTCCACTCCACTGCCCTATTCCCAGAACTTAACCTATACATCCTTGGACACTAAGGGGCAATTTAGCATGGCCAATCCACCTAACTTGCACATCTTTGGACTGTGGGAGCAAACCAGAGCATCCGGAGGGGAAACCCACACAGACACGGGGAGAACGTACAAACACCACACAGACAGTCACTGAAGGCCGGAATTGATCCTGGACTTCTAGTGCAGTGAGGCAGCAGTGCTAACCACTGTGCTACCATGATGTTGCCTTTAACTCCGGGTGCTTTGGTTTCCTCCCACAGTCCAAAGATGTGCAGGTTAGGTGGATTGGCCATGCTAAATTGTCCCTTAATGTCCAAAGGTTAGGTGGGGTTATGGGGATAGGGCATGAACCTGGGTAGGATGCTCTTTAGGAGTGTCAGTGACGACTTGATGGGCCAAATGGCTTTCTTCTACACTGCAGTGATTCTATAAAGACGAATCAAAAAAAATCAGATATTACAAGGACAGTGACAACAAATAGCCCTGGGGCATTTTTAAGATCTCATGACCATAATCTAAATTAAAACAGATGAACATTTTTAAGCATGCCACATTTAAAATTATGCAATAATATAATGCAGATTTAAATAGTTTTGCTGATTTAAAACAAATAATAAAACCTATGTTCACATAAATAATCACCTTTAATCATAAAAAAATTAAAAATTACTTGAAAATAATTAATAATAATATAATCTTTATTAGTGTCACAAGTAGGCTTTCATTAACACTGCAATGAAGTTACTGTGAAAATCCCCTAGTCGCCACACTCCGGCGCCTGTTCGGGTTCACTGAGGGAATGAATAACAATAGTAATGCCTGTTTAGAAGAATAATCAAATCAAAATGTTAAAAATGTCCACATACTTTTTAAAAACATGTTTAAAAAGTTACCTGTTATTTTCTATTCAAATCTATTGTTTAAATGCCTGCTCTCAATGGGCAATCCCAAGCTGGCCACATCATAAGGGAGCATGGCTGCACTCCTCCTGCGTTGCGTTGGAGCCTGCACAGACTGGGGCTCTGGAGGCCCGTGGCTGCTGCAGAGAAAGGAAAGTTCAACGCATCACCGGAGCGCAAGTAAATGCGCACATTTCTCTTTTAAAATCGGCAGCCCATGGCTTCCTGCCCTCTGAGGAAGTTACTGGCCACTGCGTTCTCTGTGAAGTTACTCCCACAGTGCTGTTCAAACGTCTTCCAGTGCACTGTACCCGTATTGTTCCTAGTCAGTTTTGGGAAGAGGTAGAACAGTCCTTGTGTCTCAACAGGCATTTCCAAAGGTTTCTGTGTCTGCCATTTTACCCTCTCAATTCAGACATGTGCCGAAATCCTCCGACCTCATTCGCGGCTGGGGTTCCCTGCAGGAGCCGCTGGGAGTGAATGGAGTCTTGGGTGGGACGCCAAATTCTCTGTTCTCGCTCGCAATGGGTCCCGCCACGGACGAGATTGGAGAATCCCGCCTATTGTCAGGGTTATATGGTCAGTAGTGGTCAGCTCCCATGATCAAAAGTAGCATGGCCACCACAGGCGATGCAATAAAAGTTGCAGCAAGGAGCTAACTCCCTACTGAGGCAATATTTCTGCCTTGCCCCAATGTCAGCAACAACCATGAAAAGTAGTCACCACAGAGGTCGAAGTCGGCCACACAGGCATTCCTCAGTTCTTGCCAGTGACCAAAATAAAAACTGATGACTCGCCTGATAACTCCATGCCAGCGGCAGTGGCCCTGCCAACCCCCTCCCCCTCCTAAATAACAGCGTGGTGTGGATGTTTGTAACTTGGTCATCGTTTTTCGAAGCAAGCATTTTTTTTAAGTGAGTCGCTGTTGAAATGTGAACAGTAAGAAAAGTCACTATTTTCACCCCTTCCCCTCTCGTACGGCATAGTATCACCAACCGATTAAACTGAAAAGCAAGCAATGCAGCTGGTCGCCAGAACATGCACAATTTCCTGAGGTGATGAATACTCTGATTTGCATACCTCACCATCCCCCGCCCCCACCCACTTCGCATTCATTTTTCTCAGGGAGCTCCCTGCCTCCAGTCACTCATTCCATGTGAAACATCGAAGTACTTTTGATTAGTTCCTGTCTGCCATCCTTGAGAGAGTCTCTTCCTACAGCCTTGGGGCCCTTTGCATAATTCAAGATAAACATCCATTTATTACCTCAACTGGAAAGATATCTCCAGAAAAAGCAAGTTTCAGCCGAAGGCAAGAGCTTGGCTGCAGATATGGACCATATCCCTTGTGTCAATCTGTCACAAAACATCACAACCTCAGTGTGGTCTTTCGTGCTCATGCGGCACCTTTAACTAAACTTTCTAATTAAGGCAAACGGTGGTGTTTTGTGTTAGGATATTTAAATGCCGCTTTTTTTTTTGCTTTCAAAGTTGTACATTTTTTCTCAGCAACTGTGGATACTAAGCTGCAGGTCGTCTTGCCAAAGCCACTTCCGAATCAGCCCCCATTTGTAGTCTAAACCATCCTGTCTCCCTTTGCTTTATCTGGACAGTGCTCATTTTGACAGCCACTGCGAATTACCGTGAATCTTTTCAGTGTTCCTTTTTTAATTTTTGCATATCAAAGATATCGAATGCCTTTAGGTTCCCACTGTGAGGAACCATAATGTGACCTTTGCTTGCTAACTGGGTCAGCCGCCATATTACAAAGCCATTTTCGGAAGTCATAAGACTGGAAACCGTGGTTTAATAAGCATACATGTGTCGACAATTACACAAATGCAAAAAAAAAAAATTACAATTTGACTGTAGGAAGTAAAAAGAGATTGTACATTCTAAAATGTTGGCAAAAAAGCAGCAGAATAAAGCTGCAATAAATTAGCAAGATGCCCTTGATTTTTATTCAATCCTAGTTTAACTATTTTTTTCCCGTTTCTCTTCAGTTAGAATACAGTATGCTGCTCAGGGGTGCTGATTGCGCCTCAGCTGGTAGCACAATTGTCTCTGCGGCCGAGGGTTTTGGGTTTAAGTCCCGCTCTGGAGGTTTGAACATAAAGGTCCAGACTGACACTCCAGTGCAGCACTGAGGGAATACTGAATTCCAGAGGTGCTGTTTATCAGGTGAAATGCAACACCAAAGATCTTCTGGCTTATTAAATAGATTTTCTAGAGGTAGGGCTGGATCATACGCTCAGGCAAATGTCCCCACAGGAATGTTGGACCAGCGGGGGTGGGAAGGGTGGAGGTGGAGATGGAAAACTGTGAGGGGGAAGGGCCTTCAATTGGCAATGGGGACCTTTCACTGGCCAGGCCAGCAGCCCACAGGGTCAAATCAAAATGACTTGTGCGCAGGCCTCTTGCGCTGCCCATTGAATCTAAGCAGTGGCGGGATGAGAGCCATAATTGAGCATTTACTGTCCAACTGGGTCTAAGCCCTGGGTGGGCAGCCCACCTGACGTCTCCCTTGCCGTTCAGAAAATCGGGGTGGAGGCATACGGGCAGATGGTGGGCTTGCCGCAAATGGCACTTTATGGGTCCATCCACCTGTTTTCCTGCCCAGAGGAGCCAATAAAAATAGCCAACATCATGGCTCTCGCTAGACTCTTGGCATGTGCGGACGTTGGACGAGGACAGGATTGGTCTCCACTGCGATGATCCCAGTCAAATCCCAAGTTGGCAGAGCACAAGCCAATTTAATGCAACCTGTCCTTGTAAGTTAATCCTCTAAGCCCCAGTATTATTATTTTGTGTCCAGAGGGAATGTTCCGGAGAGCCTGAAGCAAAAGCAGCCATGACATTGCCACACCAACTTGAGCATTTATTGAATATAACACCACCCATCAATTTTCTTTTGATTGTAAATCCCTCTCCTTGATATCGCTTTCCACTGGAACTCATGTGTGTAGAATTTTGAACACCAGAGTTTAATCATCACTTGTAGAACAAGAGATGCTGTATCATGTATCTGGACTGAAGAAACGCTACTGCGTTGGTATTTCTGGTCAATTTCTTGCATCTTGCTGCGTACTCAGTGACTTACAATTGTGTTCAGTCACCACTTTCTTTATTATAGTCACCTAGAGTTTTCAACATTTTGTGTCACGCATTGAACGAGGAAATAGGTCTCTTTTCAGTAATTTCAGTAAGTGAGCAGGACCTCAATAAATCAAAAAATAATTGCACTTATGTTTCGGGAAAGAAATAATAGTGGCCCCCAGTTCCTCTTTATTTTGTGCCTTCTGTTGCTAGGCAACATTATGGTGCTGTAATATTACCAATTTAGTTCTGAATTGATGCCAGTGTTGTCATATTTTTGGCATCAGGTTGGTAACAGTGCACCAGAGTGGAGTGCTGTTTGAAAGAGTCCTCTCCCAAGAGTCTAGCCCCTTCCAGACTACAGGAAAGAGGCGGACTCAACTCACCTTGGCGTGGTCCAGCGTGGCAGTTCAAGTTGGCGCAGCCCGTCAGGACTTTGTGCCCGGCACAATGTCGCCTGGTGAATGCATTAAGCAGTGCATAAATGCTCTCCGACATCTTGCATTCTGGACCAAGGAATAGGCATAAATTATACGTCTATTTCCCTCAGAGAAGGAACTTGTGCTGGCGAACAGAATTAAAGAGACAGCGCTATGTGGAGGTTTAATGTTGCACTGCCATGAGGGAAAGAATTGTTTCATGTCACTCAACTATTTCTGCACTAGTATATGTATTCAAATGTATTTGTATTCATATTAAACCCTTCGTATAGCAATGTCTCAAAGCACTTTTCACCAAGTTTATTGATTGCCGCCAAGCCAAGCAGCCACCATTCTGTCATCAGCAACATTCCATAAATGGTCTTGGTCAGGAGTGGCTTGTAGCCCAGCTAATTGGGTGGCCATCAATGTGCTGAGGGGCGCCAAAAGATGGATAGAGAAAAAAAAAAGATAATAAATTAAAAATTGAATTATTTAAGGTACATGATACTGCATTACAATCTTAATTAATGCTATTTAACTTCATTTTAGCCAATATGGGCTGGTTTAGCTCAGTGGGCTAGGCAGCTGATTTGTAATGCAGAACAAGGCCAGCAGCGTGGGTTCAATTCCCGTACCGGCTTACCCGAAAAGGCGCCAGAATGTAGCGACTAGGGACTTTTCACAATAACATCATACTTGTGACAATAAACGATTATTATTATTAGTAGTAGTATGCTTAATATTGCCTTAACCTGTCATGTGAGCGTGGGGAAGCAAAGACACGTAATTATCTACGATATTTTCTACGTAAGTGGTATTCATATAGTTAGTATTGTTGCTGGCTGCATAATGCTAAAACCAGTGGTGCTCGTGGTGTTACAGGCCGCATGGTGAGTAAGGCTGGCGGGTTGTAGATATTTTTGCGATCTATATTTTCTGATCAACCACCATTTTCCTCTTTGCCATTTAAGCGTTTCATTCTTGCAAATAATAAATACCGAACCATTGTCGCCCAGTAAAAGAAGAAAATGGTAAGGATAATGTAAGAGCGTGTCTGGTGTTGCGTTTGAATTGGCTTTGATTGTTTTTTTTTATTTATTTGAACATGGTATTAATTTCAGTTCTCTTTGTCCTTCCATTTTATTGTCACAAGTAAAATTTGTAAAAGTTTTAAAGTTTCATTTAAGGTAATTTTCTCAATTATCTGTAATAAATTCGGCATTGTGATATTTGTAGTTTTGCTGGTTTTTTTTTGTCATTTTGAAGTAATTATAAAAATGGCAAAAAACTCTACCGGGCCCTGAAATTCAATTTGCCCGGGGTGCTAACAAACCTCCCTGGTCTTGTCATTAATGACCCCAAACTTGATGCTGTTAATTGAAGGAGGAATCTTGGCCTGGATATTGGAAGAACAGTGTGCTATTCTTCCGTTTCTTTGTGGTACCTTTCGCATGCACTGAATTCACTGACGCAGGCAGCTGGAGTGTGGTCTCAGTTGAATGTCTCAGACAACAATTTATACTTATATAGCGCACTTAATGTACTAATGCGTGTCCTTGATAAGTATGTACCTGTCAGGCAGGGAGGAAGTGGTCGAGCAAGGGAACCGTGGTTTACTAAAGCAGTCGAAACACTTGTCAAGAGGAAGAAGGAGGCTTATGTAAAGATGAGACATGAAGGTTCAGTTAGGGCGCTCGAGAGTTACAAGTTAGCTAGGCAGGACCTAAAGAGAGAGCTAAGAAGAGCCAGGAGGGGACATGAGAAGTCTTTGGCAGGTAGGATCAAGGATAACCCTAAAGCTTTCTATAGATATGTCAGGAATAAAAGAATGACTAAGGTAAGAGTAGGGTCAGTCAAGGACAGTAGTGGGAAGTTGTGCTTGGAGTCCGAGGAGATAGGAGAGGTGCTAAATGAATATTTTTCGTCAATATTCACACAGGAAAAAGACAATGTTGTCGAGGAGAATACTGAGATTCAGACTACTAGACTAGAAGGGCTTGAGGTTCATAAGGAGGAGGTGTTAGCAATTCTGGAAAGTGTGAAAATAGATAAGTCCCCTGGGCCGGCTGGGATTTATCCTAGGATTCTCTGGGAAGCTAGGGAGGAGATTGCTGAGCCTTTGGCTTTGATCTTTAAATCATCTTTGTCTACAGGAATAGTGCCAGAAGACTAGAGGATAGCAAATGTTGTCTCCTTGTTCAAGAAGGGGAGTAGAGACAACCCCGGTAACTATAGACCAGTGAGCCTTACTTCTGTTGTGGGCAAAATCTTGGAAAGGTTTATAAGAGATAGGATGTATAATCATCTGGAAAGGAATAATTTGATTAGAGATAGTCAACACGGTTTTGTGAAGGGTAGGTCGTGCCTCACAAACCTTATTGAGTTCTTTGAGAAGGTGACCAAACAGGTGGGTGAGGGTAACGCAGTTGATGTGGTGTATGGATTTCAGTAAAGCGTTTGATGGGGTTCCCCACTGTCGGCTATTGCAGGAAATACGGAGGCATGGGATTCAGGGTGATTTAGCAGTTTGGATCAGAAATTGGCTGGCTGGAAGAAGATAAAGGGAGGTGGTTGATGGGAAATGTTCTGACTGGAGTCCAGTTACTAGTGGTGTACCACAAGGATCTGTTTTGGGGCCACTGCTGTTTGTCATTTTTATAAATGACCTGGGGGAGAGCGTAGAAGGATGGGTGAGTAAATTTGAAGATTACACTAAAGTCGATGGAGTTGTGGACAGCGCGGAAGGATGTTACAAGTTACAGAGGGACATAGATAAGCTGCAGCGCTGGGCTGAGAGGTGGCAAATGGAGTTTAATGCAGAAAAATGGGAGGTGCTTCATTTTGGAAGAATAACAGGAAGACCGAGTACTGGGCTAATGGTAAGATTCTTGGCAGTGTGGATGAGCAGAGAGATCTCGGTGTCCATGTACATAGATCCCTGAAAGTTGCCACCCAGATTGAGAGGGTTGTTAAGAAGGCGTACGGTGTGTTAGCTTTTTTTGGGAGAGGGATTGAGTTTCGGAGCCATGAGGTCATGTTGCAGCTGTACAAAACTCTGGTGCGGCAACAATTGGAGTATTGTGTGCAATTCTGGTCGCCGCATTATAGGAAGGATGTGGAAGCATTGGAAAGGGTGCAGAGGAGATTTACCAGAATGTTGCCTGGTATGGAGGGAAGATCTTATGAAGAAAGACTCCCCCACCATCGGGAACATTCTTTCTGAATCTACCCTGTCTAATCCTGTTAGCATTTTGTAAGTTTCTATGAGATCCCCTCTCATTCTTCAGAACTCCAATGAAAATAATTCTAACCGACTTAGCCTCTCCTCTTCTGATGGTCCCGCCATCCCAGGAATCAGCCTGGTAAATCTTTGCTGCACTCCCTCCATAGCAAGAACATCTTTCCTCCGATAAGGACACCAAAACTGTACACAATACTCCAGATGTGGCCTCATCTCACCAATGCCCTGTACAATTGTAGTAAAACATACATATTCCTATACTCGTATCCTCTGGTTATGAAAGCCAACATACCATTTGCCTTCTTTACTGCTTACCTGTGCGATGACTTGCAGCGACAGATGCACGAGAACACCACGATCTTGCTGAGTATCCGCCTTGTTCTATTATTTTGTGTAAAATATATATTACTCTTTTGAACCAGCCGAGTTGTTGAAATAAGCAGTAGTCTTCTTGTAAAGATAAACTAATTTATTGAGTAATATAAATAAATATTGTGAGTTTGTTTTACTTCATACTCAACTAGTAACACAAAGAAACAATTGTAGAGGTAACTAATTAAATTATACAATACAATGCTTTGATAACTAATAACTTCTCTCTCTAGCTTTCCTATGTCTGTTTTCTCTGCACTCCTTCAGAAAGAGCGGGAAAGCGATTAATATAGGTCCTGATAGTGAGACATGTAGGGCGGCATTCTTCGCTGGTGTGATTCTCTGTTTTGCCGGCGCGCGGAGGTTTCCAGACGGCGTGGGGCTGCCCCACAATGGGAAACCCCATTGACCATCCGCCGGCGGGTCGAGGCAGAAATGTGGGGCAGTGGGGTGGAGAATCCAGCCCCTAGTGTTCAATTGCCTGTACTAGCATTACATATATTGATCATGTATATTGATACACAGAGATCACTGCACACCTCTTTCGGTTTACACCTATTCAAATAATAATCTGCCTTTCTATTTTTGCTACCAAAATGGATAACCTCACATTTATCCACGTGAAACTGCATCTGCCATGCATATGCCCACTCACTCAGCCTGTCCAAATCCCACTGAAGCATCTCTACATCCTCCTCACAGCTCACCCTCCCACCCAATGTTATGCCATTTGCAAATTTGGAGATAATACTTTTAGTTCCTTGTCCAAATCATTAATATATAATGTGAACAGTTGGGATCCTCGCACAGATCCCTGTGGTACCCCACTAGTCAATGCCTGCCAATCGGAAAAAGACCCATTTATTTCAACTCTTTGCTTCTATTCATCTCAAGACACTACCCGCAAACCCATGCGCTTTAACTTTACCCATTAATCTGCTCTGAGAGGCAGCTGAAGGCACAGCCATCAGTGGTCGAGTAATTAAAATCAGGGATGCTCCAGAGACCAGAGCTAGAGGAGTGCAGATATCTGGGAGGGTTATGGAGCTGGAGAAATTATAGAGGTAGGGAGGGACAAGGCCATGGAGGGATTTGCAAACAAGGATATGAATTCAAAAGTCAAGATGGTGCTTGAATAGGAAGGTCGGTTGGTCAGCAGACACAGGGGTAGGAAGTGAATGGGAGATGATGCAAATAGAGCGGCAAGCAGTGGAATTTTGGCTGACCTCAAAATTACTGAGGGGGCGATTCTCTTGCCGCATTGCACTCAAACGAGAGCATAGCACGGCCGGAGAATCTCGGAGGAGGTCTCCTGCGGACCTGGCGACAACCACCGCGCCTTGCAAAGGATGCAAAGTTGCTTCAGCAGGATTTGGACAGGCGTGATTCACTGAAGTCCTGCGAGACGTCGGAGTCGGAACTCGGCCCAAAATGAATGGGACCAAATGACACTCATGGAGGTAGGTCGTAAACTTGCTTACGACCTACCTGCCCGTGATACACCAGCCTCCCTTGATTCTCTGACCTCCCTAGGGAGGCTGCAACCAGGCACCGATCAGTGCTGGTTCACACAAACGTGGACCATTGGAGACCCCAGGGTGGTCAGGGTAAGTGCAGGGTGGCTCCCTAGCCGTCCCCCTGGAATGTGGGCACCTCGGCACTGTCCAGCTGGCACCTTGGCATTGCCACCCTGGCACTGCCAGGGGGTGAGGGGGGCCATGCCCACTACATAAGGGTGGAGAGCGGGTTTGATGGTTGATGGAGTGCAGACAGGTAAGTAGGGGCTTCCTTATTTGGGGGGCGGGGGGATGCCGGGTTCAGGTCCTGGAAGGGAGGGGCTGCTGAAAGGTTGTTTGGGCAGTCCAGGGCCCCATAGCGGGGTGACCTCACTTGGGGTGTGTGGTAGAGCCCATGTGTGTGGGGGGTGACATTGCCCCTGCGTGGGAAGTGTGGGGGACCCAAATGTTCACTGAGATCGGGACACCCTTTCAAAATGGTGGCCAGGGGCGAGATTCTCCGACCCCCCCCCGCCGGGTCGGAGAATCGCCGGGGCCAGGCGTGAATCCCGCCCCCCCCGGTTGCCGAAGTCTCCGGCACCGGATATTCGGCGGGGGCGGGAATCGCGCCGGTTGGCGGGCCCCCCTCCCGCGCGATTCTTCAGCCCGGATGGGCCGAAGTCCTGCCGCTAAAATGCCTGTCCCGCCGGCGTAAATTAAACCACCTACCTTACCGGCGGGACAAGGCGGCACGGGCGGGCTCCGGGGTCCTGGGGGGGCGCGGGGCGATCTGGCCCCGGGGGGTGCCCCCACGGTGGCCTGGCCCGCGATCAGGGCCCATCGATCCGCGGGCGGGCCTGTGCCGTGGGGGCACTCTTTCCCTTTCGCCTCCGCCACGGTCTCCACCATGACGGAGGCAGAAGAGACTCCCTCCACTGCGCATGCGCGGGGATGCCGTGAGCGGCCGCTGACGCTCCCGCGCGTGCGCCGCCCGGAGATGTCATTTCCGCGCCAGCTGGCGGGGCACCAAAGGCCTTTCCCGCCAGCTGGTGGGGCGTAAATTCATCCGGCGCCGACCTAGCCCCTCAAGGTTGGGCCTCGGCCCCCAAAGATGCGGAGCATTCCGCACCTTTGGGGCGGCGCGGTGCCCGTCTGATTTGCGCCGTTTTGGGCGCCAGTCGGCGGACATCACGCCGTTTCCGGAGAATTTCGCCCCTGATCTCTGAGTTCAGCTCCTCCGTGCTTAAAAAAAAGTGTGGTCTAAACCGGTGAGAAACTCCCCAGGGCCCAAAAAAGTGACCAAGTGTCATTGAAAAGCAGTGGGGAACTCGCCGGCACAGCCGGCAGGAATCTCCCTGAAAACCCCACCACAAATTACTTTTGAACTTTTTTGGGAGAATCACGCCCAGAGAGTAGAATGTGGGAGGCCGGTGGCGGATAGCGCATGACAATGTGTTCAAGTCTGTAGGTGACGAAGACATAGATGAGGGTTTCCCAATAGATGTATTGAGGCAGGGGTAAAGTCAGGTGATACTGAAGTGGATAGATGTAGGACGGCACAATTATCTGGTCGGAAACTCTGGTGTCACATATGACACCAAGGTTGCGAACAACCTGTGTTCCAGCCACCTGAGACTTGTCAGAGGGAGGGACGGAGCTGGGAGCTAGAGAACAGTGAGCCCTAACTTCCATTAAGTGGCAATCCATTCCAGTCTATGTGTGTCGAGTGTGCACACTGAACATACACCTTCTACTGTGTGTGTCCATTGCCTTTTGACCTTTTTAGTACAATTTAGACTTTGGGTGACAGTTTACAAATGGGCCTCATGGTCTATTGTCCACCTCCACAAAATTTCACTTCTGTTAAATGTTGTAACTGAATCAATAGCAATCTCGCTGATCTCAAAATGACCCCTCTAATTTCCTGTGTCCAAAGTGTTTTTCTGCCTGAAGAGCTTCACTGGCATCCACTAGTTCTGGATAGATTGATGATGAGAACTGGACAGTAGATAGTAATTAGTTTCTCTTACTTTGAGTCCACCAGAGGTAATTTAGTTCTTAACTCTGTGATTCTTCCACTTCAGTATCGATGCAAAGTGGTTTTGGATGGGCATCAATATGAAAGTGGCGGCGAAACTCTCAAAATAATAGTAATAAAGTGAAGCATTAATGCCAAGAACTTTGTAGCAGCCTCCCAAGATACTACCTCAAATTGCTTTTATTTCAGGCAAACACTGTACCTGCTACAAAGCCAAGTTTAAAAGGTTCTTGGGTCAGCCACGGGAACGTTTTAAACGCCAGAGAATAATTTCGACCCATAAAAATGGATGCGTGTGGACTGAAGGAGTGAACATTTTTCAAAAAAATCTTCCAGCCTGCCTCAAAGTTGCCAGCCCCCCACTCGGGCATGGACCAATGTGCTCGCATGATGTGGGCAAGTTGGGAAAATTCTTCAAGGAGACTGAGTGCCTCCATTTTAACAACATTCTTATCGTTAACCCATGTCGGTTGGGGTTTCCCTGGATCAGGAAAGCCAACGGATAAGTGAGACAAGAAGTGTGGGACCCAGAAGCAGGAGCAGAAATGTTTCCTCGCAGCCCAACAAGCTTACAATGTGAACACCGCCACTTGCTCCCACCGCTCTGAAGATCCAGCCCCATTAGCATGAGGGTCGTCCTTTTCAACATCAAATGTTCAGAAGACTTGCTCCAACTTTGAAATACAATCTCCTGCATTCCCAAGCTTTTTTCATCACGAAACAGAATACATTGCAGAGACAGTGGTATGACTTGGGTCTGTTGGTTGCACTTTGCCAGAGCCTGTCAACACTTGGCCGTTAAAGAGATACAATAATTTTTCCTGTCATCATTTTATACCCCACACCCCTGTGAGGAAGCATCGAGCCTCTACTCAGCAAGGGCTGGTTCAGCACAGGGCTAAATCGCTGGCTTTGAAAGGAGACCAAGGCAGGCCAGCAGCACGGTTCAATTCCCGTACCAGCCTTCACCGAACAGGCACTGGAATGTGGCGATTAGGGGCTTTTCACAGTAACTTCATTTGAAGCCTACTTGTGACAATAAGCGATTTTCATTTTCATTTCCTAACTCCTGAGGGCCTGACCAAGATGAGGAACTTGCCTTATATGGAACTGATGTGCCACATCTTACCAGACAGACAAACATTAGGGCTCAGTTAAATTGCATCGCCTTGCCTTGCTTTAATATTCTATAAAAATACACAAGGCTTTAATGAGTTAAACTCTGGTTAAAATTGGCTTTCTGCAGAGTCACTCCAAAATGGGGTGGGGGGTTGAGTCTTACTTGTGTTGAGCCCATTCAAAGTCATGATGGAAAGGTTTTATATTCATTGTGGAATTGGAGTAAATGTTCCAAATACTTTTGTATATAGTACTGCACTGCACTCTGTCATTTTCCAGTTGCTTTCTTCATGGGGTCTATCTGGTTTCTTCACAGACAGTGACACAAGTTGCTTGTTGTGAAGTCCAGCTAAACTTTGTATTTGTTAAGGTAGTGCTCAAAATAAATGTTAGAATGCTTCCTTGTGGTCTTCCCATTTCGCAACCCTAAGGGGACATTAGGCAGGATCTGTACAGCATATTCCCTGCAGAATGTGTTGGCAGTCCCTCGATTTCTAACTTGTGAAAACACTGGGCTTGCTTATGGGAGGGCTTTCTGAATCCCTGACAACCAACTGGATTTGGGCCAAATAGCCAACAGGCACCCAATTGGAAAAAATATCCTGTCAAACTCAAGCTATACATTGGGTAGTGAAAGGAAGTGGTTGATTTTAAGCCGGTTAAGCATCAGCGAGAATGGCGATGTAAGCGCAAATTGGGAAACACATATCTCGCCAGCGAGATTGCGTTTGCCGATTTTCCAGGCCCATCACCGGTGACAAACCGAGAATCCCACCACAGAAGGTCGGGAACTTCATCTTAATTCAGCGGGCACAATCTACCAGCTGGGTCCTGCCGGGGTGGGATGGGGCCGGTAAATGCCGGGAGAGTGGGAGAGGCCTCCCACAGGATCCCCAACGGCTGCAGTGTCACAATTGGTGGGACCCAGTATTGCACGGTTACCCACGCAACCGTACTGACGCCGGATCTAACCAGCTCTTGGCATCTATTGACCTCCCGAAGGAGACCCCAGCCGGGGCCAATTAGTACTGGTCCACACACACATGGACCCAGCGGAATGGCGCCTGGAGAGTCTCCCAGGCCCCTGGGTGGTCAGGGACAGGATAGGGTGGCACCCTGGCTCGCCATCTGGCACCTGGGCATCTTGGCACTGCCACCCTTTCACTGCCAAGGTGTCAGGTGACACTGCCAAGGGTTAGGGCCTGAAGGGGGGTCGAATAGGCAGGTAGGAAGGGGCCTCCAGAAGATTGGGAGGATGGGTGTGAAGGATCTGGGTCCTGGAAGGGGGGCCCTTATGTGGGTGTGGGAAGGCCTGAAAAGGGTTTCCTCACTTGGGCGGGTGTGGGATTATGCCCTGGGGTGACATTGCCCTTGTGGGGGCTCTTGGGGGACCCTTAAACTCACTTAGAAATTTGGGCACCCTTTCAAAATGGTGGCCTGATCACTGAGGACCCTGTCTGGGCAGTGAGTTCAGCTCCCCAGTGATTTTTTAAAAATAAAAATTTAAGAGTACCCAATTCATTTTTTCCAATTAAGGGGCAATTTAGTGTGGCCAATCCACCTAACCTGCACATCTTTGGGCTGTGGAGGCGAAACCCACGCAGACACGGGGAGAATGTGCAAACTCCACACGGACAGTGACCCAGAGCCGGGATCGAACCTGGGACCTCGGTGCCGTGAGGCAGCAATGCTAACCACTGTACCGCCGTGCTGCCCCAGCTCCCCAGTGATGAAAAGAATTCTAAGTGTGGGCTAACCGGGGAGAAACTCCCCATGGTCCAAAAAAGTGCCGATTAGATAGCAGTGGGGAACATGCCAGGGTGAAACTCCCGGCAAAACCCACCTGAAATGACACTGAGAAACCTTTCCGTTAAATTGCGCCTTGCTTCATCTTATTAGAGCCCCCCCCCCCCCCCCCCCCCCCCCCACCGAGCCTTACACCCCCCGCCATGAATATTCATTGTGTGCCGATTTGACATCTTGGCAGGGTGATTTACAACAGCTGTCTCAAGATCTCAAGGCACAAACCTGGCTACCTCCCCTCCAAAGGGGATATCGGAGGTGAAAGTCCAGGTTGCCATTACCATCAATGGTACCAGTCGCAGTGGGGTCGGCGGAGAGTACGTGGGGAATCCAGAAAAGTGAAACCCGTGGCTGAGGTGGGGGGTTCACAGTATCAGCATCTCAGGTCTTGGGATCACTTGCAGGCCTTAGCACCCCTTCTGTCTGTGATCCTCTAGCTTTATAGGAGTCTGGCTGTTGTTTTGCTAGCAGTACATCCTGTGGCCTCGTTGCTGAGCTTGTGGTGATATCACCGCTGAGGGATTACTCAAAGCTGGAAAGTGGGTGGGAGCAGGTGAATCCATAGAGTCAGCACAGAGTGCGACTGTGAGGTCCCTGGGTGGGGATCCGTGAAATGCCAGGGTGCATGGGCAGAATGGGGTACTCTGACAAGGGGTGGTCCCCAGTCCCATGAGGGCTGAAGACCCTCACACGGTGGAAGGATGAATGCAGTCAGAATGAAGACCCACAAGCAGGCAGTACTGTGAAACCAGAGGACATGAGACGTCTGGAAGGTCAAGCCCACTGGTTATGGAGGCCAGGCTGTCACGGAATAGTTGGAAGGCTTGTTTAATTCACAGCCCATGTAGCGGAATGACGTTGCCTGCTAAGGGTGAAGTTAATTGCAAATTCCAGTCTCCACAAGCATCAGGTGTGTCAGTCAATTGTGCCAATTGCGTCAGCATTGCAATGCATGAGTGTGCCATTGATTGGCATCCAATTGTTAAGGCTAATGCTCGCTGCTAAGTAAGTGAGGGGTAACAGATGTGGCAAGGCATTGTGGTGAAGGCACTTGTATGGCATCCCATTCAGGAGATGACGGATGGCAGCGTCTCACTCCCCCATGAGATTATAACACAGGTCCATGGAATGCACTCAGCTGCCCTCACTCACCACTCTTGGGGGAATCATGGGGCCCGCTGAGTATCTCAAGGGTCGAAGCATTTCATTTAAGTGGAGTTGATAGGGGCAACTGTGGGGACGTGGCGATTGTATGACAGGAGACGGAGTGAGGCTCAATGGAAAGGCACTTACAGAGAGGGGTGGGCATGGAGAGATGTCCCAAATTCTGCGAGAGCTGTGGATCAAGCCATTGTCAAGACTCATTGCTCACATTGATGTTCTCTAACTTTCCGTTTTTGATTGTAGAGAACCATGGAGACAGTCGAGTTGGCAATTCTTTTGATTGCTATCGAGCAGCAACATCGACATGCCAGGACCAGTGCCATGCAGAGGAGGGGAGGAAGGGCACATTGATCTTCCCGGAGTAGGACCATAGATGTGGAGCTTCGGAGGAGACCCTACCGGCCACAGGTATACCACCTCACAACTTCCTACCTCCAAATATCAGAGTTCCAATACCGGAGAAGATTGCATCTGTCCAGGAGGTTGGTGGACCATCTTTGCCAGGTGATGCAGGCGTTTGCACCACATGGACTGGGAGGTTACCTATAGCCTGTGCCCCTGAAAGTCACTGCTGCTCTGAGCTTCTATGCCAGGAGTTAATTTCATGGCGTGATCTGTACATCATTTCCCAATCAGCCGACACAAGTGCATAAGGGAGAATCATTATTTGCGAAGGCTCACATGTAGACCAACTTGGTGACCACTGCACGTGTTGACACATGAGCCTCTTTGTTGAGAGTCTCAACTTGGACTGGGACCAGGCGATCCAAGACGCCATGACCATGGGCCTCGCCCGCATAGCAGGCATGCCCCAGGTACAGGGTGTCATTGACTTCACCCACGTGGCTCTGCATTCCCCATGGCGACATGGGGCACCACTTGTGAACCACAAGGGATACCATTCCCTCAATGTCCAGATCATCTATGATCACGCAATGCACATTATTGCAGATGTGTGCCCATTTCCCACAGAGCATCCATAATAGTTCATCTATCGCAGATCCCAGCGGTTTTTGTAAGAGAACAGCAGCTGGAGGGATGGTTCCTCGGGGATAAAGGGTACCAACTCAGGAGGTGGCTGGTGGTGCCAGATACCTGTGAAGCATGCGTGAGGTCCTTGTGATGGTGACTACATTTATAGTAAGGACGCTAAAGCGATTGGCCAATTGCTGCAAGAGAATGATGATGAGTTAAAGTGAGGACAGAGCAACACTCCTTATCCTCAGCGATGTGGCTGACTCCTGCCTGACTAAGAGCTGAGTGCGACCGGCCACTGAACGGGGTGATCCAGGGACCCAGAGAAGCTGAACGACACATCTCAGCAGCTACTGCTTCCTCCGAGGTCAGGGAGGTTTCTCTACTGATGTGGTGGACAGACTCTTGACACGTTTTCAGACCTTGGCATCCTCTTAACTAGAGAATACTGACAGACATGAGAGGCCTGAGCGCTGATGGTGGTGGGGGGGGGGGGGGGCCGTGGGGGTGAACCTTCCATGATTGGGGGTTTAGGCGGGGGGGCCTGGGGGGCCGGTGCCAGGAGTGGCACAGCTTTACTGCATCATCAGTATGGGTGGTGGGGGAGACATTGCGCTGCCATTCTCACACTGCACAGGGATGAAGTGCCGCGTTTGCACGGGGGTTTGCGGAGCATAGCGGCATGACATGACATTGTGGAGGATCTGTATGGGTGAACAAAGAGATTTTTAATACAAGTGCAAGAGTACAATGGTGACTTATCTCTGAGTGCCTGGGGTCATCCATGTCCATGGGGTGCCTATTGTTTCTTACTGCTCCTCACCCTCCCACTTACATGTAGGTATATCCCCAGGACCACAGCTGAGGTGAGGCGACCTGCAGACTACACGCACTGTTGCCTGAGATCACCATGACAGATGTCCCCAGAGGGCCTGGTCCTTGAGGGTCGGGCCTACTTTCGGGCTGCATGTGTGTTGCAGAACTGGAGGTGTGTCGCTCACAGTGATGGGGGTGTCAGATGGGCTGGACACCACCAGGGTCTCCTGGGCAGAAGGTCCCAGGCTGTGCTCCTGATTCCATTCGGGAGTCCAGGGCCCCATGGCTCCTCCATGGGATAGAGAGGCAGCTGCAGTGAGATCCAGTAGCCCAACTGTTCTCTGTCGCTGACACTTATAGATTCCCACTAGTGCCTGCACCATGCAGTTGAAGCCCTTCACCATGGACCATCAACCTGGGGCTCTGTAGAGCCCAGGGTTCTGAGTGCCAGATCCCTGGGATGTTCTGATCCACCGACCCTCTGAAAGAGCACCCTACCCAGGCCCACTCCGCCATCCCCATCCCCATAGCTCCATCTAATCTTTGGACAATAAGGGAAAATTTAGCATGACCAATCCACCGAACCTGCACATCTTTGGACTGTGGGAGGAAACCGGAGGGAGCACCTGGAAGAAACCCATGCAGAGTGGGGGGACACCATCTAATTTCTGTGTGGCGCCCAGCGCGGAACCGTGCGAGCTGGTTAGATCTCGGGAGAGATCGAAATCCACTTCAGGAGCGGATCGATTTCCCATCTAACTGACCTGCACCCGTTGGCAAGTTTGGGAACCCGCCTCGATGTGGTGAGGTTCCAATTGACACCAATTGAGGGCAATCTCCATATCATTAACAGGACGGATGCCGTATGTAATGGCCTCCCGAGATCTACGACGGCTCCCCAGTGGGAGGTCACGAGGGCGCCATTCAGCACAACTATTTAACAATGGGAAGCTGGCAAAATGGCTGGTCAGGGGATTGGAGGAGGCGAGGAGCCATCTTCGAAGTTGGGCATGCGTCCCTGAGGCTCTGGAGCAGCTGCCCCAATGCTAGGGGGGGTTGGGGAGGTAGGCCTGGTCGGGGGGAATGGGTGCCATCTGTCGGAGGTTGCCTCTGAGATGGGAGGCAAGGGGCCTGGTGCCCGCAGGTCCTAAGGGCCATTCCTGGACCGTCAATACCCATAAGAGGGGCAACAGTAACTGCTGCCCGTTGGCCCACTGAACACCCCCATGGCAGAGCCCTGTCTGTAGTAATATGGTGAAGGTCACTTAACTCCCGCTGACTGTGAGCAGTCTCTGGCCACACAGCTGAAGGCTATTTGCCAATAGTAAATTGGCATTGTCAGTTCTAGGAGCACTTCACAGCCCCCAAGTGGAAATCCATGCGTGCACATGCCATGTGCACGGCAGCAAGGTAGCACAGTGGCTAGTACTGTGGCTTCACAGCGCCAGGTTCCCAGGTTCGATTCCCCGCTGGGTCACTGTCTGTGCGGAGTCTGCACGTTCTCCCCGTGTCTGCGTGGGTTTTCTCCAGGTGCTCCGGTTTCCTCCCACAGTCCAAAGATGTGCAGATTAGGTGGATTGACCATGGTAAATAGCCCTTAGTGTCCAAAAGGGTTAGGAGGGGTCATTGGGTTACGGGGATAGGGTGAAAGTGAGGACTTAAGTGGATTGGTGCAGATTCGATGGGCCGAATGGGACCAGGGAGGGCTTCTAAGCCATGGTGCAAGTGTCCTCTTGTTGCTTCCTCTGCAGTTGGGCAGCGCTTCTGAGGAGTGCCAACACCCGGTGGGCCCCTGATTGAGCTTGGCCACTCCCATCCTCTTGATGAAAAAGCTGAGGTATGAGGGTGTCCAGTGGGGCGGCCTGGGTGAGCTCCCAGATGACCAGAGGCTTCTGAGCATTTAAAGCACTCATGCAGAGTGACCAGCCAGGGCCCTATAAGGAGCACAAAAGGGGTATGTTTAAAAGACAGATTGCAACAATGGACTTGGCGCCAAGCCACCTCCACCCCCCACTACTACTGCCCCTGGCCCGGGCAGCCCGCTCCCAGCAAGTCTGACAATGTTTGAGGGTTTTTTAGCCTTCCACTCCCCGTCCCCAGCCATGGTGCCCAGGCCCCGCTTGTCAATACTTGTAGTAATTCACAACCACAAGACCGCCATCTCAGAGGGATGGAGCATCGCGGAAGGCAGAAACATACTGGATGGGATTCTCCGAGCCCGCGCCGGGTCGGAGAATCGCCTGGGGGGGGGCGCGCGCGAATCCTGCCACGCCACTCCACTGCCGGTGGCGGCAATCGCGCCGGTCAGGGGCCGTTGAAAGCGGCCCCCGCGGTGATTCTCTGCGCTCGACAGGCTGAGTGCCCGCCGAGTCCCGCCGGCATCGTTCGCGTGTGGTCCTACCTGGCGGGACCTCGCCATTCTGGCTGTGGGGGCGTCACTCGCGCCGGTTTTGACACCGGCGCCAACACTTGGCCGGGATTTCGGAGAATCCAGCCCACTGTGTCTGAGCTGCTAATTAAATTTAAATTCATGCAAATGGAGGTTTTTCATGGATCTGCCGGCAAGGGGCACAAACTTCAATGATGTCACCAGTGAGGGACCAGAGCATAGTGTCGGAATTGGTGCCGGGTGCAAACTTTGATATTTTAATTTTGCGCAATTCTTCGCCCGATCACGATTCGTATTTCCGGCATCGCAAAACGAAGGATTCAGCCCACTGTGCATGTAGCATGTACAGAAATACAAATTATTATAAACAATGACCTCCAAAAGTAGGAATGACTACAATTCAAAAGTAATTTGTTGATTGTAAATCACTTTGGGATGCCATGATCACATGAGACAGACCATAGAAATGCAAATACTATCTTTCTACTTCTGTTGCTTTATCGTGTCAAAATCAAACCTTACCCTGTTAAAACCACTTTAATAGTGTGAGAAAGCCTTGAGGTATCTTGAAGTTACAAGGATGTGGGTGGAACCATGGCCTAATTTTATGTGAAGATTTATCTTGCTTCAAATCTCATTGCGAAACCTCAACTTACTTTCTTTTCCTTGCAGTTTCTTCCAAAATATCTTGTCCTTCATTGAACATCCACTTAAGTACTTGTTTTAGAAGAGAAGCTGGCACAATCCCAGGTGTCATTTTGCAAATCAACTCACACTGTGCCAGTTGTGGTATTGAAGAATTAGCTTTGGAAGTTTTCTCTTTTTTGGATTTCCATTGCTTTTTAGTGCTCCTGAAATTGCAAATTCAAGCTGACTATCCTCGGGTGACATATACAAGTGAATATTCTTCACGTGTGAGCCTTAGCAGGCTATTTCACTGTGGAAGGAACCACAATTGAACAAGGTTCCATCAGCTTTCCCTACAGGGGTCACTAGATAGTTACTGTGTAGGGCCAACAACAGCTTGTATTCATATAACACGTGTCACACAATAAAACATCACGGGCAAAATTGTCCGAAATTTTCTCGAAGTGCGGGCCCTGGCGAGAAAACCGGCGTGCAGCTCCCCAGCTGCACAAGCAACATATCTTGCTAGATAATGCAAAACTTGCAGTAAGATATGCGGTAGTCATCTCTGACGCCGTCACACTGGCAGAGCGGGGCGAGGCCTGATAGAGCTGGAACTGCCGGCCCCACAGAGATCTGCGCTATTCGAAGTACCCCCCCCCCCCCACTCTGCCATGGATAAGGGGAAGCCCCCACCCCCACAAACACACATAAGAGAAATCGCCCACTGGAGCTCCCCAGATGGGCCCCCTTAACACTACCTCCAGGCACAGCTGTGCTGGGGGCAGTGCCGGGGGGGGGAGTGCCAAGGGCGTAGACATGTCCCTCTCCCCAAAGGGACTATGCTTCTGGGTGCCCCTGAAGGGTTTCCTGCAACCAATTCATATTTTTAAATGTAAACCTTTTGATGCACAGTCTCATGAGGTGATATTAGCGCTGATGATCAAAAGTTTAGTCAAAGGTAGACTTTAAGGAGGATCTTAAAGGAGGAGAGACAGGGAGAGAAGCGGAGAGGCTCGGGATGGGAATTCCAGAGCAGAGGACCTAGGTAGCTTAAGACCACCGGTGGAAACATGATAGCATCAGACCAGGATTAGAAGAGCACAGACATTTTCGAGCTGGAAGAGGTTATAGAGATAGGGAGTGACCATGCCATGGAGGGATTAGCACAAAGAGGATGAGAATTTGGATGATTTCTTTCTCCATCAACCGAGCCAAGGGACACAGAGATCTGAAGCATTACTGATTCTCTGGCCTTTATGGTTTGGTCTCACACTGGGTGAGACCACAGAACCATATTGGGGTTTATATTTTAATTACAATCTCCTCCACCTAGCAAGCGGCTTCCATGACAACCTGCTCACTTCCACCCAGCTACTCCCTCCCCTGCCCCAAGAGCTTCTTCCACACCCTGCTACACTGCTTCACAGTCAGTTGTAAGTAAAATTAGGCACGCTAAGACCAATTTCCCTTTTCCTCCCGAGGTTGGGATATCGGCCTGGAGTTTTGAAATGCTGCTGTATTTGGCAGCTCAGCTGAGCGTTGACTAAACTCAGATCAGGTTCACAGTTAAGAGAGCCTGAGTGTCTGTGCCCTGGGGCTGACCCCATGACTGGACAGGAGCACTCAACTGCTTAAGCTGATGGATCAAGCCTGTTAAACTTTAATCCAGATCTTTCATCGGTGTTGTACAATTCAAATAATTTGGTTTTTTTTGTAAAAGAGAACATTTGGTGTGCTGCCAAGCTTTGTCAATCAGGTAGACATGCATTGACTTGTGCAAGCCTAAACATCATGCAAGCATACACAGAGATGAGATAGAGTTGGAACACAATTCCCGCCCAAAGTCAAATTTGGTCAATCTCCAAATCTTCCTGTCTGATCCGCAATGGTTCCTGCTGCTGGCGGGACCAGAAAATCCCTGCCACTGAGTTTAAACAATACATCAACACTTTCGGTGAGGTAGAGAATCTAAACATTAAATTAACACTTTAAGAGCAAGCTGTACCCTGAGGAGTTGATCCTTCCCTAGCATTCCTCATAAGAACATTAATACCACATTCCTTGGTCCTAAATAGATCTGAGATCATTTAGAAATGAGTTGATCATGTGGTTGAAAGGATGGAAAGTAAAATATATTTAATAGAGCAGGCAGGAGGCTGAAATTGTGGTTTCTTGGAGTGATTTGCGCCGTGAAAGAGGTGTGCAGGAACTGAAGATGCCGGCAGGTCCGGCTCCTCATAGGGCGTCCTGATCTTAAGATAATTCTACAGAACAGCACACACCCCCTCCATCAGCCCCCCCCCCCCTCCCATTCCCAAGTGAGAGACACCGCTCTATGGGGCCAACAAACACCCCCAGAGTACCTTTAAGAAATGGGTGTTTTTATAGAATAACTGTAGTGGGTGTACCTTTAAGAAATGGGTGTTTATTACTGCAGTGATGTCAGAGAGTGGGTGGAGCTGGGCTGTCTATCTGCTTTACTTTCGTTTTTGAGCAGGCTGCTATAGAGTGAAGTTTTAGTTTCGTTTTCAGAGAGAAATGCTGCAGTGAAAGCCAGCAGATGTACATGGATCTCTCTACAAGCTAAAGAATATTCATTTGGGTGATTTCAAAGGGATAACTGCTCTCATTAGAGAATTTAAACCTGATCTCTGTGTTAAAAGGGTCTTTTGTCTTCTGGATGTTGTTTGGGAATTTATTAAGGATTACTTAGTGTATTCTTTGGGGGTTGTATTTGAATTGATGGTTGCTCAGATGTTCACTGTATGTTTTAAAAAGGTTAACTTGAGTTCATAGAATAAACATTGTTTTGCTTTAAAAAATACTTTTAGATTTTCTGCTGTACCACACCTGTAGAGTGGGCCGTGTGCTCCCCATACCACAATCTATTAAAAGTTGTGGGTCAGGTGTACTCCATGATACACTTTGGGGTTCTCTAAACCCTGGCCCATAACACCCCTCATTCAGGCCCCTTTCCTTTGCACTGCCAGTGTGCCCGAGGGGGCAGTGCCAATGCACTTTCCAGCCATGTCCCTGACCACCTGAGGGTTTCAATTGTTTCCGAGCCCTTCGGCGTGGTCATCACATCAAATGGAGACTAACAGTGATTCCAGCCGGCGCAAAGGAACCGGGTGAATTCAGGTTAAAGTTGATTCTGCATATTTAAATTTAAATATGATAATTTGGTTCATGCCCACAGAGGGTGTGAACCAGATTACTGTCGTGTTAAGCACACTGAGATAACACGGGCTGCAACTGGATGCAGCGATAACTGAAATATACTCCAGACCTTGAAGTTAGTTCAATTTGATTTATTGAACCTGTCACACAGTTAGCACAGTTCGACTCTCTGCTAACCTAAGTGTGATTACTCTGTGTGGTATTATAGGTATTACGGTACCTGATAGGCTAAAGCACCATTGGTGGAAACTGTATGCTTTCTATTGGTTAAAATGTATGATAACTCCGCCCTGATAGGCGGGGTATAAGAACCCGTGCTGCCCCAACAGCCTTCATTCTGTACCTGAGCTGCTGGGGGAAACATCTAGCTTATTAAAGCCTTCAGTTGGACTACAACCTCGCTTTAGTGGTCATTGATCGTGCATCACTCTGTCTGACTGAACCAGACTAGCTCTTAGCCACATGCTGTAGGTGTTACGTGATATGTACACCGGACTCACTCTGTAGATGTCCCCAGTGGAAAGAAGCGGAGTGCGAGTGCCTCGTGCCTTTTATAGTGGGAAACCATCCCCAAGTGTTCTGTCTGCTGATAGGTTATGTCCTGTTCTCTGTGTTCATTAGCTGCCTGTCTGTATCTCATTCTGTGCATGTCTGCATATCATGACAATTACGTCGTCAGCCGAGGGCGGGGTGAATCTCAAAATGAGTTCTTGCCTGCTCAATTGGCGTTATGGCCCTCTCGCTGGAGTCTCTGGCCATAACGCGGTTTGTGCGCCAGCAACTGGGGCTGAGGAATCGGCCTCAATGTATTTGTAGTAAACATTTGGGTGTCAAGTGGAGCAAGGAAGCGGCAATTCCTTTACTTTCATAATTCTTCAAAAGATGTGACAATTATGGGGGGTGGGGAGGGGGGGCCTTAGATCAAATGAAATCGAGCCACTGAAGAGAATTAAGTTAACAAGGTACTCAAGTCAGGGACTTGAACTTGAGCCCACTAAATAGGGGTCCAGTATTCTTTGCAGCAATTACTGGGCTACCTCCCAGCTCATAAACATGTCGAACTTGGCAGAGTCATAAGTTAGAGCGGAGTGCTTCTTGGGACACCGCACAGTGTGTTGAAAATTTCACTGTTTTGTTTTGCTCACAAATAAATTGGATCTATTTGTCACTCTCAGCTAAAAGTGTCTCACACTGCCAACACCCTGGTGCATGGTGGGTAAAACAGCAGCCAAGTATAATATGTCTATCAGATTTGGTTCAGAACAATGAAGTTTCACAACTGGCCAATCAATCATCGGACTGACCTGTATTGGACATTTGAGCCAGCTGGCTGTCAGACTGCCCGGTGACTCATTTGAAGTTACCTCTTTGGGAAGCAGCTGAGGTTTCCCATGCATCCCCTGTCATAAATCTCCCTTTGTACTAGTCTCAACCAATTTTCAGATGAACCAGCTCAAGAACCGCTAACCAGATTTTGGCATTGTCTTCACTCCCCAAAAATAGGATTGCCGAATCGGTCCCCATTTAGCTCCAGGATTTGGAGGTCATAGGGAATGGGTGCACAGAATTTATGCATTGATTTTGCCATTAAGTGTTTTTCTTTAGCTTGCCTTTTGAAAAATCTCTCAAAATAATTGCAAGTGGAAGAATATTAATTCTCCATTTGCTCAGGCAAGCAAGCATAGTCTGCTGAAGCAAACAAATCGCCTCATGCGTGCTTCCACTTCATGTGATTGTGATCATTTTTTACTAACTGGTTGTGGGCTGTGTTTTATTTTTTGATCATTTCTACCAAACGTCTGCTGGACATGGAGGAGACAAAGGAGAGGTCTTGTACATCTTTTGAACAACTTCTTCTTGAATGTTTCAAGTCAGTAAATGTGAATGTTAAGCACTGATTGTCAACTATCACATGACTACTGTTGTCCTGGTTTGTGTCCCTTTCTCCCCTATTTCCACCTTCTGAAGTCTCTCCACACATTGCACCAGCTCCAAAAGGTAGTGGACAATTTGAGCTTTCAAAAGAGATATTTGGATTTTTGTTAGGCATGGGTATCACGGGATCTGAAGCAAAGGCGGGTGTTGTGTCTCAAAACACACACTGGAGGCTTCCAGCAGTTAACTAAGCGGGTTATTGATGAAAGGCAGTTAAGTAGCAGGCCCGGAACACAATATAACAGGTCATAACACTTCAGCTCTGAAGTCCACACTGTTCGGGGTTCTGCTCGAGGGCCCTGCGCAAACTCCCTATTAGTCGGGGTTCGCGTGCGATTGGCCCCGAACCAGTCATGTGGTCTGTTGAGCTCGCCCCCTTAAAGGGGCCACACTACCAGATGCCTCTCCCCTTTAGTTCCTTAGTACAACTACTCCAAAAACTATATCCAGAAGTTACAAACATCGTAAGAGATAACAGGGGAAAGAGAGCCCATCTAAAAGTCAATCGGTCTGGAGACCTCCTGGTCCTCCTGGACCACCAAAACCCCACCACATGCTCAGCTGGGTAATCAAATTGTCAGTAGTTGGTGCTCAATGACAGGCGGACTGGCCTCACCGGCCTCGACTGGTGCAGCTGATTGAGCAGATTCGCCTTGGCCGGACGGAGTCATAGGAGTGTTCACAATACTGGTGGGGATTGTTGGCTCCAGGCTGGGGGTCGCCGCTCCCTGACCAAGTGGTTGATGTACTTTCTGATGGTCTTCCCGTTTTCATTGACCACATATGACACCGGCCCTGACTGGGCTACAACTCGCCCAGCTAACCAAGGAGAGCCTGAAGCCAAATACAAAGCAAAGCCGGGTCGCCGACCCAGAACGACCTATCATCCCTCTGCTCTGACCTTCACCCTCCCTGTCAGATTTGGAAACACAAGATCCAATCGGGTTCTCAGGCGATGGTCGATGAGCAGCTCAGCGAGTGTGATCCTCATGGTGGAGTGAGGGGTTGAGTTATAGAAGAAAACATTAGCCAAGCGCTGGTGAAGTGGTTTGTCAGATTGCTCTCTCATTGTATTCTTGTCGGTCTGAACAGCGCTCTCAGCCAATCCCTTAGACCTTGGATGATCCGGGGCTGTCCTTGTGAGTCACTTTTACTCTTATTAAAAACCTGGAAACCATGGCCAGTAAAGGGGATGCAATTGTCCAACACGACGGTTTCGGGAAGTCCATAAATAGCAAAAATACTCGGCACAAGGCATCCACCCATGGGGGTGGGGTCCGCATCTCCTGAGCCAATAGCCAGAGTGGGGCATCCACCAGGATTAAAAGCATCTTGCCCTTAAAAGGGCCCATGTACCTAGTGTGGACCAGGGTCCATGGGTTACCTGGCCATTCCCAAGGGGGACGAGCGGCGGACAGAGGCAAGGATTGCTGCGTTTAGCAATGGTGGCACTTGTACCAATTCTTCAGTGGATTTATCTATGCCTGGCTGTCAGGCGTAGCTGTGTACCAGCATCTTCATGTTTATCTGCCCTGGGTGGACGGTATGTAGCTCCTGTAGGAGAGACCCCCTGACTGGAGGCGGGACAACTACTTGTGATCCCCACAAAATCACACCATCGCCGCAGGACAACCCATCCTTACTTGCTCAGATTTCTGGTAGTGCCACCCAGTCTGTAACATTCTTTTCACCTTTGATAGTTTGGGGTCTCTCTGGATCCAGTTACGAATGTGTTGTGGACATTGGCAATGTGTCGAGAAGTTCAAAGCCGGCATGATCTCCTCAGTTCATGGTGGTGGCGGGATGTTCTTCGGCAGAGGTAGGGACTTAATGCAACTGCATTGGCAATTTGAATCCCAGGCTGTTGCTGGCAAGCATAATTGTAGGCCGCCAGCAGCAAGGCCCAACATTCCACCCTCACCAAGGCTACGGGATGTACGGGCTTGTCTTCCCTTAAATGTCCCCATAGTGGCTTATGGTCAGAAACTATGTCAAATTGCCATCATTAACACATGCAGATGGAATTTCTTCCTACCATATATAACTTGAAGCAGAGATAATAGGGCACGCAACCATCTCCCATTTTGGTAGAGAAAACTGCCCCTATACCGTAAGGGAATGCATTACATGTGAGTATGATCGGTTTCCCCGAGTCAAAATTCACCAAGAGGTTCGAGGACTACAAGGTTGCTTCATAACTCAGAAGGTTTCCTCTTGGGGCTCCCTCCATTGCCACTATTGATGCTTCTTTCGTAGTAGGTGTAATGGTGCCAATGTTGTGGCTAAATCCGAAATGAATCTTCCATAATAATTTACCAAACCGAGGAAGAATTTGAGCTCATGGAAATTTAGGATACAGGGACGTCTCGTTTGGCCTTGACCTTTTCTTCGAGGGGATGCAACCCTGTCACAGCAGTGCATATCCTAGGTACATCACTTCTAAGGCTTGGAAGGTACACTTTTTGTGTTTGAGGCAGACCCCGCATCCCAAAACGTCTTTGGTGTTTCCTGCAGGCTAGGCATGTGCTCTTCAGGTGTGGTGCCAGTGAGTAGAATGTCATCAAGAGGCTGTTTAGCACAGGGCTAAATCGTTGGCTTTGAAAGCAGACCAACGCAGGCCAGCAGCACGGTTCAATTCCTGTAACAGCCTCCCCGAACAGGTGCCGGAATGTGGTGACTAGGGGCTTTTCACAGTAACTTCATTTGAAGTCTACTTGTGACAATAAGCAATTTTCATTTCATTTCATTTCAAGGTAGACCTTTATCTTGGGAATTCCCTGGGGGAGATTTTTCCATTGTACTTTGGAAAATAGCACAGGCTGGAGCAATGCCGAAAGGTAGTCTTGTGTACTGAACGAGGCACCAATTGCATTGTGTATTGTGGCAAATTTCTGAGACTCTTCGTCCAATTCTAGTTGCAGGTAGGTGTGACTAAGGTCCAATTTTGAATAGGTAAAGCCCCTGCCAGCTTAGCATAGAGGTCCTCAATCCGGGGAATCAGTTACCTATCAGTCTGGGCAGCCTGATTTATGGTTAGTTTGTTATCCCCACGAATCTTTATCAAACAAAAAGATTTGAGAACGAAAACTATTGGCACTGCCCACTCAGAAAAAGGAACCAGTTTGATTATGTCCAGCTCTTCCAATCTCTTGAGCTCTGCTTCAGTCTTCTGATGCAGTGCATATGACACTGGTCTAGCTCTGAAGAGCTCGGGCATAGAATCCAGACATAGGGCATGATTCTCTAAAAAAAATGACTACGTTAAGGCGGGAAACTGGCGTGATCCAGATTGCAACTCACCCACACTGGTGCAAAAAATGATTCCCCAGGTGAATCACACCTCCGTCCAATATCAGAGGAAGACGAAGGAGATGATTCGACCCATTGAGTCAGAACTGACCCTCTGAAAGACAACCCTACCTAGACCCACACCCCGACCTATCCCCTTAAAGGCAAAGGCAGATAAGTAACAGGCACAGAACTCAATGTAACAGGTCTTAACACTTCAGCTCTGGGGGCCAATTTGCCCAGGGCCCTGCTCCCTGGGCCCCGCACAAACTCCCTACTGGCTGAGGTATGCGCGCTCCCGCGTGATTGGCGCCGAACCGGTCTCGTGATCCATTGGGGGCAAAGGGGCCATGCTACCACAGTGAGAAAGTAGAATTGCTGTGCAGGTCAACCACGATCTGTCTGGCTGGCCTGAGAGGCTGAATGGCCTCCTCCTCCTATGTTCTGTTAGGGTAGCCGGAGACCTCCTATCAACACCATCCTATGGCTGGCTATATATTAAAATGATTGCAGGTAATTGATTCGAACTTTGTAGTGCCCCAGGGCAGCACAGTCATATTAGAACGGTCACAGTCGGCGTAAACCGTCGGCAGTTACTTGACATTTCTTTGCACGACGCACATTGGCACTCTCCACCACACAACCATTGGAATTCAATCCTCATTTCCTGTACCTTAAGTCCAATATTACCTGCAATGGGTTGAATGCAAGCTCTCCTGTGGTCATCATCAGTGCTGTCGAAGGACAATCCACTTGGAGGCCGTTGAAGCAGTTTGCTGTGACTCCACAAAGTCCCCTCTCCCACTACCCAACTGAGAAATAGTCAACTAATTGATTAAAGATGTGATGTGAGGCTGGCGACAGAACCACAACATTCATGCAGCCATGTTGTCAATTTTCTTTTCCTTTCAAAATAATCTATTTGACCTTTAAAACAATTACGTGATCAAACCTTATAAATCCATAGTGATAGATTTTCTCATAAAGCTGTCCGTAGAATTTATGGAGGTTAAAAGCCTTCTTGGCAAGGGTTCAAAAAAACAGAAAGACTGGGCAAGGCCAGAAAATGTAATGACCACTAAAGATTTAAGCATCTGGTGGTACTTCAGTGCCCAGGGAGATTGTGTTATATTTGGAAGGGTCGGATTTTTTCAGCCAACTATCAAGGCTTGAAGTAGCCGGCTTATGAAACATTTCAATTAGCAGGACAAGCCCAGACAAAAACAAACTATTGGAAATGCTGAAGAAATTAAATTGAGCTTAGTAAAGTGTCAACCTTGAAGGGGTGGGGGGTGGATATCTGTTGCCTTTCAATGCAAGTAATTGGGAGGTGCAATGTTTAAGATTTGCTGTTTTCCTTTTACATAGCAAGCCGGGATAGGGCGACAGGGAAAGTCCAGAGGAGTGGGAGTAATGGAACACCTCTTTCCGAGTGCCATCACACGCATGGTAGGTTAAATCACTTTAGGTGTTTCCTGTGACTCAGTGTACAGCACCCTCCCCTCCTTAGTCTGCGGTTTCAAGTCACGTGAACACTAAATCGAGCCAGCTTCCGTCATTAAATCGCCCCAGTGCAGCACTGAGGGAAGGCTGCGTGGTCAGGGTGCCATTCCGTTGGTCAAGAGGCTCAACCAAGCTGTCGAGCTGAGGTGGGTACAGAGGCCGTAATTCTCCAGCCCCAGCTGTCCCGCGGTGGGGCCGGCGAGCCATTGAAATCTCCATTCACATCAACGGGACCAGAAGATCCCCCCCCCCCCCCCCCCCCAGGGTGGACAATTCCAGCCATTAAATTTCATGGTGCCACCCAAAGAGGGGCGGTGAAGTTCTCCCTGGCAACCTCACTAGGATCCCTCAAGCAATATCTGAGAACGGATTATCTGCTCATTTTCCCATTGCTGTTTAGGGATACCTGCTGTGCACAAATTGACTGTCATGGTTCCTACAGTAGGTGGTTCTCAAATGTTTTGGGTTGAATGGCACCATTGAAATAGATCAGTAATCGTGGGCCCCCAATTCATTTATAATACTAAATAATACTCATCATGCAGAAGTGCTTTAGGAGCATTTATAAAAGTAAGATCTCACTCTCAACTATTAGCTAAATGGGTAATATTTAAATATTCACCAGAATGTTACTGGTCTCCGAGCATGGAGACTGGTTGCATAGATCAGTGGTTTTCAACCCATGATTAAAAACTCTTTGCTTGAGGAAGTTTAAATTGACCTTGCCCCCCATGCTAGTTTTGATAGCTGGACGTTTAGCTGGTGATCGTTGTGCTCTGTGTTTCTCCATGCGCGGAGTCTCTCCTCCTAGGTGAGATAGACAGCCTACTTTGCACTTTATATACGACAGCTGCATTCCACTCCCTCCTCCCAGCTCGCACCAAATCCACCTCTAGTCCCCACTCACCTATGCTGCGGGCCCCCCTGGAAAGATGCTACCGACCCTCGGAGGGTTGATAATCAATGTCTCGCAATTTAATGCTTCAAGCCTGGCATCATTCCAATGAATCTGTGCTGCAACTCCTACAAGGCAAATGCGTAATGCCCAGGATTGAACACAGTGCTCCAGGTGGGCCCTGACCAGGCCAAAGTGCTTTGACCCAGCAATTAAACCAGTGATGAGTTTGACAGCATAGCCTTGTAAACCACTCAGTTTATGGGCAATTAGGGGCGGGCCATGAATGCTGGCTCAGCCAGAGCTGCACACATCCCATGAATTTTTTTTAAATGTTGTAAGGAGGACTTTTCAGGGTTGAGTTGAATCTGCTGTCTTTGTTCCCAGCACCGAGGTGGATGCCAGCTAGCCCACCTGGTTTTATTTCTTTTTGACTTTTCTGTCACGATTTGGTACAACCGAGTGGCCTGGGCCATTTCAGAGGGCGCTGAAGAGTCAGCCGCACAGCAATGGGTCTGGAGTCACATGGAGGCCCGACCAGATATGGATGGTAGATTTGCTTCCCCAAAGAACACGAGGGAATCAGGTGATTTCTTTTCTGACAGTAGCTTCACAACACCATAAATAAACCTAACTTGAAATTACAGATTTGTATTAAATGATTGAAATAAAATTCCAGCACTGGATTTGAACGCATGTCCCCCAGAGCATTGCCTAGGCCTCTGGATTACTAGTCCAGTGACATTACCACTGCGGTAGCATTTGCTCATTATGTCACCATTTCCCCATTATACATCTTATTGGGCGCAAAGCATGTTGCAATTATTTTTTTGACGATTATGGATGAACTTCTTTTACCTACAGAGCAGAATGAAGATGGTGAGCGACATGCCCGAACAAACCGTCAACGTTTCTAAGTGTTATTTGAATAAATAGTTATCAGACAATCAATTAATAGTGAGTTTTTAACCAAAGCCGTACCATTCACAAACTGGGACACTGCTGGCCCGGTGTCATTGTAAAGACTTGCAGAGCAGCGGTTATACTGAATGGCACCTGTGATGGCAGCTCTTCACTTCCACCTTCCCAGTTTGCACTAAACTCGCCTCCATCTGTCACTTAGTTATCTTGCTGACACTGTGAATGAACGGTCGTGCCCACAGGAGTCCACAGTTTGGCAACACTGCCCCACATTCAAATGACCACACTTCAAGAAAGTACCTTTGAAAGATGCGATCTCAAATGCAAGACCTTCCATTTCTCTTTTCCTTTTATGCTGTTTGAGGCTAATGGGCAGTCGAAAATGCAGGAGAAAAAAGGGCGAGAGAAAACCATCAGGAATACCAAGCACGCCCCATCTAGTAAATGATGTTCCAACACTGCATACCTTCCTCTCGTCCTTCAGCAGTGTTGTTTCCTCAAAGAATTATAAAGAAATCCATCCGAGTCAATGCTGGGGAAACTCCTCTTTGACGGACAGAAGCAATCATGCTAGCTCGAGACAACAGATGCCCAAAAATATATTCTAATCTGAATTGACTCAATGCTTAGCCCTTACAATTGGCAATGTCCTTTTTCTCAGAAACTGGAGTTGCCTTTTAATGGAATCCCATGCTCACCGCAAGAGCAGACATTTGATCCAAAGACAAAAATAAATGCTGCTCATCTATAGCCTATAGATGCCTACTGATTCTGAAGGACTGGCTGGTGATGTCATGAGTAATGTTACTTTTTGGAAAGCATGGTGCCCCATGAATTGCCTTTATCCATCACACTGGTCATTTCCTCAAGGAACTAAATCAAATTAGTGAGCCAGGACCTGTGCTTTCCAAAGTCGTGTTGGTACCTTTACTAACCACTGTCCTCTCCAAGTGACCATAGATCACAATGCGCCAAGCACTTTCTCACAGTTTCTCTGCAGGTGAGTTTAAGCTTATGATCTTACAGGTTCCCAGGTGTTGTTCCTATCATGATATAAGAGTGATTGTGGTAGTGCTCTCCAGTAATACATATAATACGGGACACTCAGGGTGGGAGTCTCCGGCCGCATCCGCCCGGCGACCGGAGAATCCTGCCCGAGGTCAATGGACTTCTCCATTTTCCGCTTCCCAATGGGAACGATTAAACGGAAGAACAGAAAAATAGAAGAATGCAACCCTCAGTAATTCATTGGGCCACCTGCCCTGGGAGTCAGATAGCACATGTAAATGTAAACTGTGGCAGCATGGTGGCGCAGTGGTTAGCACTGCCGCCTCATGGCGCCGAGGTCCAAGGTTTGATCCCGGCTCTGGGTCACTGTCCATGTGGAATTTGCACATTCTCCCCATGTTTGCGTGGGTTTTGCCTCCACAACCCAAAGATGTGTAGGTGGATTGGCCGAGCTAAAGTGCCTCTTTATGTGTTGGGTGTTCTGGATCGCATACAGGTCACCAACACTTGAAGTAGTGCAACACTATTTTATTAAAAGGTTAACTATTTAAACATACTTGAACTGTGGGTAAATACGATACTAGCTTTAACTTCAGACCTTTGCCTTGTCCTAACCAGTTGATGCACTCAGCACATGGTGAATGTCTGTGTTGCAGGCTGTGAGCTCTGTGCTCCTAGCTAGCTGCTACTCGAATGAGCGGGAACTCTGCTGCCCCCTGTCTTTATAGTGTGTGAGCTCTCACTGGTGATTGGCTGCGGTGTTGTGTATGTTGGTTGGTCCCACTGTGTGTCCATCAGTGTGTGGCTGCACCATGATATACTGGTGTATATTATGACATCCCCCATTTTATATTTAAAAATGTGCCTGCATGACAATAAATAGTGTGTGGTGAATGTTTCTGACTACGTGTGTGCGAAATATTTACAGGAATATGTACATAAAACTAAGCTATTTACATGGGAAGGTGCCTGGTGCAGAAAAAACAGTGTGTCACATAAATAACGAGATGAACACTACATACAAACCACTTGAACGATTAAACGGAAGAACAGAACAGACCAGAGAGTCCATTAGTGCACAAAGTTCACAAATTAAGTCTCTGAGGTGGCCGACAAATTCTGGTTGACCGCCTCAAGGGTGGGTCAGGAGCGGGCTGGACTGCGTCAGAGTGAGGAGGATGCAGAGTAACCGGAATCTCCGCATAGTCCAGGTCAGGGACAACAGGAGGGCGTGGCACTGGCGGGGGATCATGTAGCGAGTGCGGAACGAGACAGGGCACGCCGATTACGGCGCAGAATGGAACCATCCGGTAGACGAACCAGGAACGAGCGGGGTGCCACCTGCCGAAGAACCACAGCAGTTGCAGACCAGCCACCATCCGGAAGATGGATGCGGACGTTGTCATCTGGAGCCAGAGCAGGGAGATCAGCTGCACGGGAGTCATGAGCTGCCTTGTGCTGTGCACGAGACAGTTGCATTCGTTGAAGGACCGGAACGTGGTCGAGGTCTGTGACGTGAATGGACGGCACCGTCGTCCTCAGGGTGCGACCCATGAGCAGCTGGGCTGGCAACAGGCCAGTGGACAGTGGGGCCGAGCGATAGGCCAGCAGGGCGAGGTAGAAGTCGGATCCCGCATCGGCAGCCTTGCAGAGGAGCCGTTTGACTATGTGGACGCCCTTCTCCGCTTTGCCATTGGATTGGGGTACAGGGGACTGGATGTCACATGCACAAAGTTGTACCTCCTGGCAAAGTTGGACCATTCCTGGCTTGCGAAGCAGGGGCCATTGTCCGACATCACAGTGAGTGAGATGCCGTGTCGAGCAAAGGTGTCCTTACAGGCACGGATGACTACAGACGATGTGATGTCGTGTAAATGTACCACCTCCGGGTAGTTTGAAAAATAGTCTATAATCAGAACATAGTCCCTGCCCAGCACGTGGAACAGGTGGATGTCGACCTGGGACCAAGGGGACGTGACCAACTCATGGGGCTGTAGGGTCTCACATGGTTGGGCCGGCTGGAAGCGCTGACAGGTGGGGCAGTTGAGCACTGTGTTGGCAATGTCGTCATTGATGCCGGGCCAGTACACTGCCTCTCGGGCCCGTCGGCGGCACTTCTCCACGCCAAGATGGCCCTCGTGTAGCTGTTCCAAGACAAGCTGGCGCATGCTGTGCGGGATATCAATGTGGTCCAGCTTCAGGAGGACACCATCGACTCCCGCCAGATCGTCTCTGATGTTGTAGAACTGCAGGCATTGGCCTTTGAGCCACCCGTCTGTTAGAAGGCGCATGACATGCTGTAGCAGGGGGTTAGCCGCAGTCTCGCGGCGAATTTGGACAAGCCGTTCATCCGTGGCCGGTAGATTGGAGGCCAAGAAGGCCACATGGGCATCAACCTGGCAGACGAATCCCGCTGGGTCACATGGAGTGTTGACTGCCCTGGACAGAGCGTCGGCTATGATCAGGTCTTTGCCCGGGGTGTATACCAGCTGGAAGTCGTATCGCCGGAGCTTGAGCAGAATACGCTGAAGGCGAGGCGTCATGTCGTTCAAGTCTTTTTGTATTATATTGACCAGCGAGCGATGGACGGTCTTGACGGTGAATTGGAGAAGGCCGCACACATAATCATGAAACTTGACGACACCGGTTAAAAGGCCCAGACACTCCTTTTCTATCTGCGCATAGCGCTGTTCTGTGGGGGTCATGGCGCGTGACGCATATGCAGCGGGGGCCCATGATGAGGCCTCATCATGTTGCAGGGGCACTTCCCCAATGCCAGATTGGCTGGCAATGGTCGAAATTTTTGTCTGTTTCGCTGGGTCAAAAAGGCCAATACCAGGACCGTGGTAAGTTTGGTTTTAAGTTCTGTCCATTCGCGCTCGTGGGCAGGAAGCCGTTGGAAGTCTGTTGTCTTCCTGACCAGGTTCCTGAGAGCTGTGGTATGAGAGGTGAGGTTAGGGATGAACTTCCCTAGGAAGTTGACCATGCCCAGAAATCGGAGGACCGCCTTCAACACTTGAAGTAGTGCAACACTATTTTATTAAAAGGTTAACTATTTAAACATACTTGAACTGTGGGTAAATACGATACTAGCTTTAACTTCAGACCTTTGCCTTGTCCTAACCAGTCGATGCACTCAGCACATGGTGAATGTCTGTGTTGCAGGCTGTGAGCTCTGTGCTCCGAGCTAACTGCTACTCGAATGAGCGGGAACTCTGATGCCCCCGTCTTTATAGTGCGTGTGCTCTCACTGGTGATTGGCTGCGATGTTGTGTATGTTGATTTGTCCCACTGTGTGTCCATCAGTGTGTGTCTGCACCATGATATACTGGTGTATATTATGACACCTCTTAATTGGAAAAATGAATTGGGCACTCTAAATAAATATTTTTTTTTAAATGTAAACTGTAACCGGGCTGCATGCCTGCATGTTCTGTTCTTAATAAAGTTAGTTTACATTGATGATATTGGTCAACCTGCAACAATACAAAAAGACAGGTCACACTCTTTGTTAAGCGACCACATGAGCCACCCTCCAATCCTCAGGAACCAACTTGAACGTCAATACGTCATTGATTACATGAACCAGTGACTCACCTACAGCTACCTGACAATGCACCCATCCCCTCACAACCGAAACCCTCCCTCTCCCTGAGAACTCAAAATGACACGGAATCCTTCAAACTTAGATGTTGTAATCTTTCCAAAACACGTCCTCAGCTTATTTTTGCTGAAGTAAATTTTAGCCAAGCAATTGTACAATGCAGGGAGTGTGTTATATTGAAAGTAAAGCAGATGCAAATAATGTATTTAATTTATCAGCCATCATCTTTATACGTCAGTTAACCGTTTAATGGCCCGATGTGATCATTGATCAGTTTCTGCTTCCGAATCTAACTGGAAAAAAAATCACCTTCCGCACTTGAATTGTCCACTACCCCTTTGATCCTGACATTCTTAACACCTGTTTTAATTATCTTCAGCTTTTTTTTTGTAATAATTGTTCTTATTTTCTGACCATTCCACTCTTTATACTTGGTGAAGTACTTTATACTTTTAAAGATATTTTCTCCACGAATGTTCCTCTTTAACCATTATCCCGAGCCCCACCAAATTTCCAGTACCAATAAACGAGGCTTTCTGGTCAATAAACTTTATGATTATAAAGAGCCAATTTTTCCTTGTGACCCAGCAGTATACTTTCATGTATCTGCCTTAGATTTGCCCCCAGGAGTAAAAGTTCTGTCCTGCTGAAGTTGGGTACAAGCTTCCAATTATCTGTATGATTCTGTCCCTATTGCATTAGAACTGAACAAAATAAGCACTATACCCAAAGTGCTTTCTGACATAAAATTCAGATTTTTAAAAATTTGACTCATGGGATGTCGCGCTGGCTGGGCCAGCATTTGTTGCCGACCCCTTATTGCCCTGAACTGAGTGGTTTGCTCGGCCATTCCACAGGGCGTTTAAGAGTCAACCACATTGCTGTAGGTCTGGATTCAGGGGCGAGATTCTCCGACCCACCGCCGGGTCGGAGAATCGCCGGGGGCTGGCGTGAATCCCGCCCCCGCCGGTTGCCGAAGTCTCCGGCACCGGATATTCGGCGGGGGCGGGAATCGAGCCGCGCCGGTTGGCAGGCCCCCCCGTGCGATTCTCCAGCCCTGATGGGCCGAAGTCCCGCCGCTAAAATGCCTGTCCTGCCGGCGTAGATTAAGCCACCTACCTTACCGGCGGGACAAGGCGGGCTCCGGGGTCCTGGGGGGGGCACGGGGCGATTGGTCCCGGGGGGGTGCCCCACGGTGGCCTGGCCCGCGATCGGGGCCCACCGATCCGAGGGCGGGCCTGTGCCGTGGGGGCACTCTTTCCCTTCCGCCTTTGCCACGGTCTCCACCATGGCGGAGGCAGAAGAGACTCCCTCCACTGCGCATGCGCGGGAATGCCGTCAGCGGCCGCTAACGCTCCCACGCATGCACCGCCCGGAGATGTCATTTCCGCGCCAACTGGCGGGGCACCAAAGGCCTTTTCCGCCAGCTGGCGGGGCGGAAATTCGTCCGGCGCCGGCCTAGCCCCTTAAGGTTGGGGCTCGGCCCCCAAAGATGTGGCGCATTCCGCACCTTTGGGGCGGCGCGATGCCCGACTGATTTGCGCCGTTTTGGGCACCAGTCGGCGGACATCGCGTCGTTTCCGGAGAATTCCGCCCCAGGTGTAGGCCAGACCAGTCAAGGATGGCAGATTTCCTTCCCTAAAGGACATTAGTGAAACAAACGGATTTTTTACAACAATTGACAATGATTTCCACGGTCCTTGTCAGGCTTCGAATTCCATGGGTGTGATTCTCCGTCCTGCCGCACCCGTTTTTCGGTGCAGCTCGCCCCGCCAGCAAGGGATCCTCCGTCCCAGCAGCCGGCCAATGGGGTTTCGTATTGTGGGCACCCCCACGCCGTCGGGAAATCCGCGGGCGTGAGTGCGCTGCCGGCGAAACAGAGGATCCCGTCAATGGAGAATACAGCCCCACATATGTATTGTTTTATTTCTGGCTCACTAATAAGTACGTTATCATCGCTGGTATCCTTTCTAAAAAGTTGCAGAAGCCCCCTCCCATAAACGGCATCAACAATCTTCTCCTCTTGTGAATTGACTGTCCCATATTGGACCACATAATAGACAGATAGCAAAGCTGTCCTGTGATAACAATTCAACAGCCTTCAGTTGCAGCATGGCCAGTAACATGGCAACACCCTCCCGTCTGAGTCAAAACATTGTGGGTTGTCCATGATGTCTTGAAGAATTGAGGATTAACCTTCAGACCACTGCAGGGAACAACCCAGAGGAAAATCATAGGGGCATTAATACGTTTTGGAGTTGGAAAAAAAAAAGGCTGTTTGACTGTCATTCACCACCCTGACTTGGAAATGTATGGCCGTCCCTTCACTATCGCTGGGTCAAAATCCTGGAACTCCCTCCCTAATAGTACAGTGGGTGTCCCCACACCACGTGGACTGCAGCAATTCAAGATGCCAGCTCACCACCACCTTCTCAAGAGCAATTAGGGATGGGCAATTAGGGACTAGCCAGCGAACACCACATCCCATAAAAATGTATTGTAAAAAAGGGTGGAATCTTCCGTTCCCTCCAGCAGCAAGAAGCATCGTGGATGGGGGATCTTAACTTGGCATGAAGTCAAAAATCAGTTCCATAACATTGGAGATGAATTGTCGGAACTCATTAATTAAATATCTGCAAAAGGGTGGCACGACAGCACAGTGGTTAGCACTGCTGCCTCACGGCACCGAGGACCCGGGTTCGATCCTGGCCCCGGGTCCCTGTCCATGTGGATTTTGCACATTCTCCCCGTGTCTGCGTGAGTCTCACCCCCACAACCCAAAAATGTGCAACCCAAAGTGGATTGGCCATGCTAAACTGCCTCTTAATTGGAAAAGATTTTTTTAAATCATTAAATAGATTCCCGCAAATTTTATATTCCCCACTGTTAGAACCTGCCTGCTTACCATTGGCTGGGGACTAATGACAATCCCACAATCCTGTGGGAGTATGAGCTTCCCCAATGAGGGGGGGGGGGCGGAGAAACCATTAGTAAACTCCAAGTATAAATAAAGCTGGCCAGTTTGGAACCAGCAGGTAGGAGTGTGCAGCAAGGGAAGTTGCTGCTGCTGTTATATATATATATATATGTTATTGTAAATAAATGTTATTACTTTGTATCCTTAAAACTCGTGCTGGATTCTTTGTGGCCCTCACAAAACTGGCGTCGAGGGTTAAAGTGAATAGCTGTCTACACTGCTGAAGCCACCTCCCTGGATTTTTGTTGGATACAGGTTGGAAGTTGTTTTCTATTATACCACGCCTCTGTACGGATGTTTTTAATGCTGCGCTGGAAAGCTGGAACCAGTACGCACAACGGATGCGTTACTATTTCCGGGCAAACAATATCACCGAAAACGAGCGCCAGGTGGTCATATTGCTCACCTCCTGCGGCCCGCAAAGGTTTGGGGTGATTAGGAGCCTTACGTACCCAGATGCGCCGGACACCAAAACGTTTGATGAACTTGCGAATATAGTGGGGCAACATTTTAACCCAACCCCGTCCACAATAATCTAGCGTTACCGGTGAAAAACCGCTGAGAGGATCCCTGGAGAATCCCTTGCCGATTTTCTATCCAGGCTACGCAGGATTGCGGAGTACTGTGACTATGGTGAGACCTTGTCAGAAATGTTACGCGACCGTTTGGTTTGCGGTATTAACAATCCGGCCACCCAGAGAAAGTTGTTAGCTGAGCCAACATTGACTTTTCAACAGGCCATTCAAATAGTATTGTCCCGAGAGAGCGCAGAACGAGGAGTGCAGGAGCTACAGGGAATGGAGGTGCATGCCTTGGGGCGCAACCCCTTCCGTCCGAAAACATCCCTCCGCACTCCTGCGGTAACTTGGGCGAGGCGACGTCCAGACCAACGCCAGTGGCCGTCGGACATTCCTCCCCAAAGGGAGCCTTCTCCAGAACCAATAGATGAGGAGCCATGTCCGTGTCAGACTTGTAGGCGCGACATTGCAGGAACTACAATGACCCCTGTTGTTTATGGACGCCAGGAGGGGTGTTTCCCACTTATCGTGGTGCGCGGCCATGGGCCCAGCCTGTTGGGTCGAGACTGGTTGCGCCATTTGCGGTTGCAATGGCAGCACATCCTCCAAACAGTTTCTGAAGGGTTGACTGAGGTGCTAGGACGATACCCAGACGTCTTCCAGCCTGGTTTGGGGAAAATAAAAGGGGCCGTAGCCCGTATCCAAGTCGAACCAGGAGCCACGCCGCGCTATTTCCGGGCGTGCCCGGTGCCTTACGCCTTGCTCGAGAAGGTAAAAGGGGAGCTCATTCGTTTGGAGAGTTTGGGTATTATCAGGCCCGTCCGTTTTGCTGACTGGGCAGCACCAATTGTACCTGTAATGAAGCCAGATGCCACAGTTCGCTTGTGTGGCGACTATAAACTTACAGTGAATACGGCTTCCTGACTCGACCGATATCCAATGCCTCGCATAGAGGATCTCTACGCGAAGCTTGCAGCCGGACTCTCCTTCACAAAATTAGATATGAGTCACGCCTACCTACAGTTGGAGCTGGACCTTGCCTCCCGACCATATGTAACAATTAATACACACCGGGGCCTGTATGAATATACACGGTTGCCCTTTGGAGTATCCTCTGCCTGCTCTATTTTTCAACGTGTTATGGTGGGCATTTTGAGAGGTTTACCACGTGTTGCTGTCTACTTAGATGACGTTTTGATTACAGGGACGTTGGAGCAGGAACATTTGAAAAATCTGGAGGCTGTCCTTAGACGCTTTTCGGAGGCTGGAGTCCGTTTACGTCGCACAAAGTGCGTATTTCAGGCAAAGGAAGTAGTCTACCTAGGTTATCGGGTGGACCGCGAAGGTTTGCACCCCGTCGCAGAGAAGGTGCGTGCGATTCAACAGGCCCCCGCCCCTACTGACACTTCGCATCTTCGTTCTTTTCTCGGTCTCGGAAATTATTACGGGAAGTTCCTCCCCAATCTGGCAACTACACTGGCCCCGTTGCACCTTCTGCTAAAGAAAAATCACACCTGGGTTTGGGGTCAGCCGCAAGAAACCGCTTTCCGGCGGGTAAAGCAACAATTGTCGTCGTCTAGGTTACTAACCCACTATGATCCTGGAAAACCTTTGCTTGTCACATGTGATGCATCCCCGTATGGTATTGGGGCCGTCCTGTCCCACAAGATGGAGAACGGGACCGAGCGACCGATAGCTTTCGCCTCCCGCACATTGACTGCAGCGGAGAAAAATTACGCGCAGATCGAGAAGGAGGGTCTGGCAGTGGTTTTTGTGGTGAAACGCTTCCACCAGTACATGTATGGCCGCCATTTCACTCTCGTGACTGATCATAAGCCTCTGCTGGGACTTTTCAGAGAGGAATACCGCCCATTGCTTCCGCACGGATCCAGCGCTGGGCTTTGTTGCTTGCTGCATACGAGTATTCTCTGGAGCACAAACCAGGAACGCAGATAGCAAATGCCGACGCACTGAGCCGATTGCCTTTATCGACCGGCCCCATGTCGACCCCCACGACCGGTGAGGTGGTTGCAACCCTACATTTTATGGACACCTTGCCTGTCACGGCATCACAGATCCGTGAGTGGACCCAGACGGAGCCAATCCTGTCAAAGGTTCGGCACATAGTCCTGTATGGTGGGCAGCATAGACAGCTCCCAGGCGAGTTGCGGGCATTTTCCTCCAAGCTGTCAGAATTCAGCGTGGAAGACGGCATCCTCTTGTGGGGGACGCGTGTGATTGTCCCGGAAAAAGGCCAGGAGCTGATACTAAGAGACTTGCACAATGGGCATCCAGGTGTGACCAAAATGAAAATGTTGGCCCGGAGTTATGTCTGGTGGCCAGGCCTCGACACCGACATTGAGAAGGTGGCCCAAAACTGCTCCATTTGCCAGGAGCATCAGAAGCTTCCGCCGGCCGTGCCCCTACATCACTGGGAATGGCCAGGGCGGCCTTGGGCATGCTTGCATGCAGATTTCGCAGGCCCTTTTCAAGGATCCATGTTCCTTCTGTTAATCGACGCCCAGTCTAAATGGCTGGAGGTGCATAAGATGCAGGGGACAACGTCCTGCGCAACAACTGAAAAGATGTGTTTGTCTTTTAGTACGTATGGCCTCCCCGAGGTGCTGGTCACGGATAACGGCACTCCATTCACGAGTGAGGAGTTTGCACGGTTCATGAAGATGAACGGCATACGCCATATCCGCACTGCCCTTACCACCTGGCGTCAAATGGGTTGGCAGAGCGTGCAGTGCAGACATTCAAAAGAGGCCTAAAGAAGCAGTCTTCCGGATCAATGGACACGCGACTGGCTCGCTTTTTGTTTACGTATAGGACCACCCCCCATGCGATGACTGGGGTAGCTCCCGCAGAACTCCTAATGGGCCGGAGACTTCGCACCCGCCTTTGTATGATTTTCCCAGACATTGGCGCAAAAGTACGCCGCACACAAGAACGGCAGGGACAGGGATTTTCTCGGCATTGGCCGATTCAGCAGTTTGCGCCCGGTGACCCAGTGTTCGTTCGGAATTTTGCTGGTGGTGCCCAGTGGGTTCCTGGCATAATCTTTCGCCAAACGGGCCCTATATCCTACCAGGTGCAAGCCCAGGGTCGTCTCCAGCGCAAACATGTAGACCACATTCGGTCCAGAAGACTATCCCCTCCAAAGATTCCCCGCCCCCGGAGCTCATTTCTACAGCCGCCGAGACCAGAGTCAAGGGAAGGTAGGCCTCACAATCTTCCACTGGTGCCTCACTCGAAGCCTGCGCAGGTCATTACAGAACCGAATGGAGATAGAGACGCTGACATGACGGAGGCAGCAGACTCTGACTCCGAGATGGAGACACAGGATGCATCAGAGGGGGAATCCTCGGGTCCACGGGCCGTGGATGTACAACCGTTATGCCGTTCATCACGGAAGCGCCGGTCTCCGTCTCGTTACCCGCCGCCTGATCCAGCGCCGCGTGCAAATGGTGTCCGGCCTGCGGCAAAACGAGTCCGACGCCCTCCTTCACCAGGATCTTCGGTGGATTCCTTGGACTTTGGGGGGGGAGGGATGTTATAAGCTGCCTGCTTACCATTGGCTGGGGACTAATGACAATCCCACAATCCTGTGGGAGTATGAGCTTCCCCAAAGAGGGGGGCGGAGAAACCATTAGTAAACTCCAAGTATAAATAAAGCTGGCCAGTTTGGAACCAGCAGGAAGGAGTGAGCAGCAAGGGAATTTGCTGCTGCTGTTATATATATTTCTGTTATTGTAAATAAATGTTATTACTTTGTATCCTTAAAACGCGTGCTGGATTCTTCGTGGCCCTCACAAAACCCACCAGGGGGAAATTAGAGCATCAGTTTTATGAATATTTTAAGTGGCACGGAGGTGGCAAGCTCCAATTCTTCCATTCATAATCTCACTCCGATTGGGTGCCAGTAGCACAAGCTGTGTGAAGGCTTAAGGAGAGGGGCTAGCAGGCCGGGGAAGAGGTGGGCGGTCATAGCGTGGAGCACAGGTTATACTTGGAAGGAGGGGAGGCTGATGGGTGCCCTTCAAATATGGGACCTGGACCTTCAAGCCTGTGAGATAATAGTGGGAGGCTGACTTCCTGCCCTCCCCCACCAAAAGAATTGCTGTGCTCCACACGGATGCATAAGCAATGCGCCGAACGTTGCAAGATCGCATTCAACCGTCCCACCTTCCAACGGAAATTGCTCGTGCCTCTGTGCCCGCCACTGAACCGACTTAGACTTCAGACCAGAGGATTCTGCCCAAACAGTCTGTTTTTCAGTCCAGCTGGCATGGGAAGCTGCTGTTTCATGGGAATTGACATGACAGGGGAAACCGGGCAGCACGGTAGCACAAGTGGATCACTGTCTGTGCGGAGTCTGCACGTTCTCCCCGTGTCTGCGTGGGTTTCCTCCGGGTGCTCCGGTTTCCTCCCACAGTCCAAAGACGTGCAGGTTAGGTGGATTGGCCATGATAAATTGCCCTTAGTGACCAAAACGGTTAGGAGGGGTTACTGGGTTACGGGGATAGGGTTGAAGTGAGGGTGTAAGTGGGTCGGTGCAGACTCGATGGGCTGAATGGCCTCCTTCTGCACTATGTTCTATGTTCTATGAACCGTGTGGGGTGGGGCAGTTGAACAGAGGAGGTCATGTGATGAAACCGCCAAGAATGCATCCAACAAAAGATGGCAACGCATATTGGCTATTGTGAAGAAATCTGGATTGCAGTCCACTCTGTCCATCTTTGATATGCTCAAACTATCCCTTTCTATAAGGATAATGCTCAGTTTGCCTGTTCACAAGTAAAATTCCTCAATGCTGGACATGTGTGGAGAAGGTAGGTGGAAATCATCTGTGGTGAAATGGCATCTTGATTTTCCTTTTCCAATCGAAAAGTTGCTGGCACTCACCGAGACATGATATTGTGTATTTTGCGAGTAGAAAAATGACTGGAGAGAGCAGCTGGTAATGAATGAATGTGCTGTGAAGCTAATTTGCCTTCCCTCCAATCAGAAATGCTAACCAACGTGTATAGTGGGTGCTCCATTACCCAGGGAATTGGGAACATGCTGGGCTGGCATACCCATGTGGTACTGGGGGACTGCTGTATTGTCTAAGGTGCCATCTTTTCGATGAGATGTTAAACCTAGACCCAGTCTAACCCTTAGTAGATTTACCCCCCCGCCCCCGCCCTCACTGCCTGTTTTCTGGTGGCGGAGGCAGCTCGTCATTGGCTGCCGGCAGGACCTTCGGTTTCGCTGACGTCTACGCTGTTTTATGTGGCTCATTCAACCCGCCGATGGGGAACCTGTCGCAGGGGCTTTGCCTTCGGCAGGACTGGGAGATCCTGGCCATCGTGTTATTTTGAGGAAGGGCTTCCTACCCAATATTTATCTCTTCAACCAATGTCACTAAAAAATGATCATGTCATTATTTTTCACATTGTTGTTTGTGGGAGCTTGCTGTGCACAAATTGACTGCCTTCTCCCACTGAGCAACAGTGCCTAAATTGCATTTTATTGGTTGTAAATCATTTTGCGACGAGGCCCTAATGTCGCAAAAGGAGCTTCAGAAATTAAATATTTTATTTATTGTCTCCATCACAAGCGTAAATATGTAAGATACATCAAAGCCCATGGACTCTGAAATGTACGCTGCTGAATAACAGCCTGTTCTTGCTTCAAGAGCGGTGCTGGCTGAAAACCTCTCCATATTACACTGATACCCATTCAGCAGAGCTTTTATTTTGAACAGTGCACGTTTGGCGAAGTGTGCAATCATGGCACTCAACATCGTAGAAAGTCCTGCTACTGTCAAAAAGCAAACGTTTCAATGCACGAAAATAAACAAAACCCCAAAACCCAGAACGAACCATGAGAAATGTTATTCCTTTCAATAGAGTTGCAGTGAAATGATTTTCAACAAAGGAATTACCATTCTGGCAAAAGAATCCAATTTGTAACAATACCTATTTAACTCTTCATATGCTATGTATTGTTTATGAATACATATTTAATTCACAACTGTGATTGTTTACTGATCTCCATGACAACTGGTTGCGTGGAACAAACTGTTCAGTCCAAGATTTCAAATAAGTGACAAATAAATAAATTTATCACTTCAACATTGAATTTTAATGTATTGGAGTCCAGTGGACTTATTAATCATTTTAAACTGCTGTTAGTTTTCAAAGTTATTCCATTCTCCTTGCGTTTGACTAAATTCCAGGAGGATAGCACACTGGCAAAGCAGCCCCCCTCACGCTTTGCATTACTCAATCTTTTCACAATGCAGTCACTTCAATCCTACAAAACAAGGGGGGAAATCGGGCATTGTCCATTTTTTGCTGGGGAGTGGGAAGATTTGAGACGGCATACTTTCCCACACATACTCATCAAAGGCTTTGCCAAGAAAGCCTTTAAAACGTTTGAGGCATCTTGATACATGAGTGCTCACACAAGATGGTGTTATGGAGCACCGAATAATTAATTGCATTATGGAGTGAAGGAAACGATAACAACTATTTTCATTTCTTATTCAATTTTTTTCCAATTAAGGGACAATTTAGCGTTGCCGATCCACCTACCCGGCACGGTAGCATTGTGGATAGCACAATTGCTTCACAGCTCCAGGGTCCCAGGTTTGATTCCGGCTTGGGTCACTGTCTGTGCGGAGTCTGCACATCCTTCCCGTGTGTGCGTGGGTTTCCTCCGGGTGCTCCGGTTTCCTCCCACAGTCCAAAGATGTGCAGGTTAGGTGGATTGGCCATGATAAATTGCCCTTAGTGCCCCAAATTGCCCTTAGTATATGGGGGTGAGGTGGGGGTGTTGACCTTGAGTGGGGTGCTCTTTCCAAGATCCTATGCAGACTCGATAGGCCGAATGGCCTCCTTCTGCACGTAAATTCTATGATAAACTCTATGATCTATGGGTTGTGGGGGTGAGACCCACACAGACACGAAGACAATGTGCAAACTCCACACGAACAGTGACCCGGGGCTGGGAGCGAACCTACGTCCTCGGCGCCGTGAGGCAGCAGTGCTAACCACTGTGCCACCGTGTCATTTGTTGACCGCCGTTAACTGAGTAGAATGTCCCGAGGCACTGCCACGTGAGCATTAGTCAGAATTTGACAACAGGCTACAGGGAGGTATGAGGAGAGTTGCATAAAAACCTAGCCAAAGAGGTAGCTTTTCAGGAGCTGCTTATATGACGAGCGGTAGAGAGACAAAGAAGTGTAGGGAGAGAATTCCATTCCTTAGTGCAGCTGAAGGCATCGGAGGGGATTTTTCAATTGCTCTTGCCAGACAGTTCTTCCGGTCCCGCTGACGGTGAACCCCAACCGCTCGTTTTCCGATGGCTGGGGGTGAATTCAATGGAAAATCCCATTGGCAGGGCAGGACTATAAGAACAGGAGGCAGCAACCCAGGATAGAGAGCTGGCTGCTCAACAGGCCAAGGAGGGTGAGGAGCGCAAAGGAGGTGCTGCATGAGTCCTCGTGTGTACCGGAAGCACGTGTCATTCGAGGACCTTCCGGGCTGCGCATGCCGTCAAAGACCCTGGCAGAGCAGGAAGACAGTGCGACATATCTGCCAGATCATGGTGCACTTGGCACCGCAGTGAAATGGTGGAGGACACCTGCCCCCGGTGACCGTCAAGATGATGGTCGCCCAGAAGTTTTACGCCACGGAGTCCTTCCAAGCGCCGATTGGCGACCTTTCTGGAATCTCACAGAGCTCGGAGCACAGGTTCATCCATGACATCATGGAGACCCTACATGTCCAGTTGGCACAGTACATCAATTTCAATGTGGACTGAGCCACCAGGATGCCTGGGCAGCGGGGTTTGCACCATCGATGGGATGCAACGGGTCCAGGGGGTGATCGACGGGATGCAAGACCCTTACGAACGCCTGCAGATGACAGGCTGCTCTACACAAACCGTACAGCTGATATGTGACCGTCAGATGCGCATCATGAACGTCTGCCGGATACCCAGGCAGAGTGCACAACACCTTCATCTTGGCACACTCGATGACTCCTGACATTTGCTGACACCCCCACCAGCTTGGAGGTTGGCTCCTGGGTGACGGGAGTTATCCACTGTGGTCCTGCCTGATGACACCTATCCGGAGGCCACAGACTGATGCCGAGACCCGGTAAAACTACAGCCATGCAGTGACCAGGGGCATTATCAACCAGTGCTTGGGCCTCCTGAAGATGCAGTTCAGGTGCATTGACCGCTCTGGAGGGTCATCCAGTATGATGCTGAGAGGGTCGCCCGCACCGTGGCGGCCTGCTGCATGCTCCACAACATCACACAGCAGAGGGGCGACGTGCTGGAGGAAGCGGATGAACATAAGTCCTCGTCCGACCGAGGTGAGTGTATCTGGGATAGTGGAGGGTATTGAAGACAGCTGTGATGGGAAATCAGTGTCATCCCCAGACTCGAGATCTGGGGTGTCTTGGGTCACAGGGATATGGCTCCCATCCGTGCTGCTCTCCTCATTGCTGGTGTGCACACGGGGGCTCCGGCTGTGGCACTGGCTGAGGGCATGGGTACAAAACTACGTCCAGGTCCTGGAGCTCTGCCATGGGAGGGGACACAGGTCCGATGGCCCCCTCCATTGTGCTCTCGCTCCTGGCGGTCATGGGCATTCATCTCCTGGGTGAGGGGAAAGAAAACAATGGTGTTCGACAGTCCGACGACGCGTGCAACCTGAGGGGGCAGGTAGCCAGTGGCCTTAGTGGCCAGGGCTCCCGACCATGGAGACTGGTATAGGTGCCGATATGTGGCGCAGGGTGGGGGTTAGGCCGCCCTCTGGATGGGGGGGGGGGGGGGGGGGTGTAGCGTTGCGCGTTTAGTGCTAGGGGCACAGTATTGCCTACTCACCCTGGACGCACTGAGGAGGGTGTGCAGTTTTTTACGGTATTTCAGGCCGGTCCAGATGGTGTTGCTGCTGGCACTGACCGCCTCTGCCACCTGCGGCCAGGCACGGTGAACGGCGGCGGCAGCCTCCTCCCCAGGCCCGGGTTATGGGGAAAGGGTAGGTAAGTGTCTGTGAGGAATGTCAGATCAACCATTATTCTATTGAATGGCAGACAGGCTTGAGGGGCCGAACAGCCTACTCCTCTCCCTATTTCTTAAGGTCTTATGGACCCACTGTAAAGGGTGGGTGTGTGTGTACCCAGTGAGATGTAGAAACGAGGGGTTGGGAGGGCCAAGTGAGTGCAGAATATGTTACCATAAAAAAAAAAATCTTTTGGACCAATATAATATTTTGGTGTTTTAACCCAAGCAAAGCAGCAAGGGAGTGCATAGATACAGCAATAAATACAACACTTCAGCATAGAGTATTCATAGTATAGCAGTAAGTACGACACACTTCAATATACAGTCTGCAGGAATAAATACGATGCAACACCTTTGTGTACAGTATTATACAGGAATAAGTACTATGCAACACTTCAGTATTTTCTTCTATTAATTAATTGCTGTGGATCTGGAGTCACATGTAGGCCAGACCAGGTTTCCTTCTCCAAAGGACATGAGTGACATTTTACAATAATCGGTTTCATGGTAAACATTATACTTCTAATTCCAGATTTTTATTGAATTCGAGTTTCACCATCTGCTGTGGTGGGATTCAAATTTGGGTCCCCTGAGCACTGCCCAGGGTCGCTGGATTACTAGCCCAGTGACAAAACCTCAATGCCATCAGTTCCCCACATCCAGTATTCAGTATTCATGGTATATAGGAATAAATACTAGACAACACTTCAAGCTTTGTAAATGTGGCTGCCTTTTCTTTGTCTGATTTATTGTTGTTTATCTCTTTTTCTGGAGTGCTGAGGGTGGAAGGAAAGTTGAAGTCATTTCTGTGAAGGGACAATAGGGTAGATTTGGGCTGAGTGCAACAGTGCAAAATAGTTGATGTGCATGCAGGTCTATTAAAATAACAAGTAAAAATATTACGTCAGGTTATAGTAGAAATGGTATCTACCAACTCAAAGAAAATCTTACAAATAGAAACATAGAAAGTGGGACAAATTATTTTGAACCCTAACTACTTGTGCCTTACCTCACTGATGCCCACTCTGTGCCTCTGAACCTACTCCATCTTGCGATCCCTCCCACCATGTCTAGGTGTGTTCCCAGAATGCATATCAGAAGTGGATGTGGCCTGTTGTCTTCCACGCCCTGTTACCTGAGATGTCCTTGGTGGGTGCCGTCTGGAGGGCTTGGACCTGGAGGGACCCGGACAACTTTCAGGAAGCACAGGGGCTGGTTTAGCTCACTGGGCTAAATCGCTGGCTTTTAAAGCAGACCAAGGCAGGCCAGCAGCACAGTTCAATTCCCGTACCAGCCTCCCCGAACAGGCGCCGGAATGTGGCGACTAGGGGCTTTTCACAGTAACTTCATTGAAGCCTACTCGTGACAATAAGCGATTTTCATTTCATTTTTGTGTAACGGCATCACCCGGTTCTACCCACTGCCCCTGAGATGCTCGGGTTTGAGGAAGGGGGAAGTTCGAAGGGCTGGTCTCTGCCAGTCTCCTTGGTAGAAGGCCCAGGATGGGCTCAAGTGTTTCCTCCTCCCTTGGGTGCTCCTGGGCCCCTGGGTTACTCCATGGGACAAAGGAGCAGCAGGAGTGATCACCTGAAGTCTCAGTGCCATCTGGCGCTGCCGCTACTGCAGGCCCATCATTGTGTGCACCATGGTGTTGAGGTCCTCAGCAATGGTCCTCCTCTGCCTGCACCATGCTCTCGGGTCCCTCACCGATGGTTATCTGTGTCTGCACCTAAGTTCTCGAAGCCCTCCTCCATGGTCCTCAGAGACTGAGCCATGCCTTGGAGTTTGCCAGTCATGGCTCTGATGTCTTGATCCAGGGTTTCTCCTACAGTCACCCTTGCAGTGTTGACTTGGGTGCCATGCAATGCGAGCAACAGCTCCTGCAACTGAAGGCTCTGGGACCCTACAATCGGCCTTGCAGTGGCAGGAATGTCACTGACAAACCCTCCTGGTATTTCTGGCTCTGCCTTTGCACCTCTAGCAGCTGAGGGAGGAACCTGTGCAGAGGCACATCAGCTGGCTAAAATCTGCCTGCTTTTTGGCGAAGATTTTAGTTTGTTTGATTCAAATTTTCCTTTTCTTTTTTAGCTTTAGCCAGAACTGATTTTAAAAATAATAATGGCTAGCCTTTTTTAAAAATCTGTTGGTTCCATAACTAAATCAAATCTTACATCTGTATTTATTTGACCTCCTCTCAAACGCTTACCTGGGCAGACAATAATGAACTGCAAACCACATGCAAGGATGAGAGGCCCAGACTGGCGGCTCAAACCTCTGTACATTGTTTCTGATTTGAAGGAATAAACGGGGTAGAAAGAGAATACAGTAATGAGGATGCTGGGAATCTGAAATGAAAAGCACTGAAATACTGCAAGCATTCACCAGGTCAGGTGGCGTCTGTGGATTGCATAGCAGAGTTCCTTTGCCATTCCTTATGGTGTCTATTACACTTCAGAGTTATAACTCAACTGTCAGTATCAATGTCATTGCTCATAGGCTCCCTGAGGACGATGGCTAAAAAATACCCGAGAAAATCATGAGAATGTTACCATGTGCAGCCTAAAGACAAAAATGCATCTCCATGTTTCGTGCCAGTCCCACAGATAGTGATCAAATAGCTAATGAATCTACCATAGCTGTTCAAAATTGACACTTGAAAGAAGAGCTGCAGCCTCTTTCTGTCAGATTATTTTATACAGTCCATGCAAAAAAAATACCCAGATCTCTACGGTATCTGTTGCTGCCATTTGTTAAATAACTCCAGTGGATGCCACATTTCACCATTCGAACGAGCCAATTTCCGTCGGTTCAAAGCCTTTCCATCGAGTAAGTGAGACCCTTGCAAAATTGTCCCAATGATGCATTGATCAGGGAGGGCCAGACGGTTGTAAACCTCTTAAATACGATTTGAAGGGGTGGCTAACATTATTTTTATGACTCTCACAAGATCACTTTGATTCGCGTTATCTGCAAGATCATCTCCGCTATCAATGGTACAAGTGATATAATGGATGGATAATGATGGTAACATCTGGACATATTAGAACTGTTACAGTTAAAACATTGCTCATTTCCTACCTCCAGGGTAGAACAAATAGCATGACTGTGATTCCCACTTCCTGTGCTCTTTTCACAAACTTACTAAGCTCAGTAGCTTTGAAATTCCCTCCCTAAATCTTTCTGCATCTCATTGCTTTTCATTGTGGCTCCTTAAAGCTAACTCTCTCTGACCAAGCTATGTCCTAATATCTCCTTAAAAGTGTGGATTTTTGTTTGATGGTGCTTCTATGAAACAACCCAGGACATTTTGTTACATTAGAGGCATGATCTAAAAGCTGTTTTGCCCATTTCTTTGAGTCAAGGCAGCTACAGGTTGACTGGAATGCTCGCAGATGCGTAAGAACGTTCCCTACATTTTAGAAGCATTACGTATTGATTGGGGTCATTTCTTGATGCAATGTGCGGTGTTGAACAGGAAAGGCAGGTCACAGCCCGAGCGAGACAGAGTGTGTGCATCTGATTTAGAGAGGAATGTGTTTCACAGTTACAGAGCATTACCAAAGTATCTGGGCAGCTATCCTCCCATTTTTGTGCTTTCAGAACCAGTATTTATTACATTGAGAGATTGCATCTCACAATTGGAGCCAGTATTACCAAATAATGCAATCAAAGCCAATTTGTTCATGTTAAAAGTTATATTATCCAGATTAATATGCATGGTCAGGGCTTTTGAGTTGATTGATGGATTTGACCATGTGTACATTCAGGCCTGGTTTCGAGCCTTGGTAATGACCTCCTTGGAGAGATTTTCTTGGGTTTGGTGCCCAAATAGCACCTGAAAAATCGACACTGTGCACAGGAAAACGTAGTTCTTGGCTTTTTCGTTCTGCACACCAAGAGCACATCAGGGGCATAACCATCTACTCCTCACACAGCTGGCACACAGGTGTCAATTCCTGAGTAGAACAGACTGATATCGTCAGGGAGGCACGGTGGCACAGTGGTTAGCACTGCTGCCCCAACAGCGCCTGGGTCCCGGGTTCAATTATGGCCTTGGGTAACTGTCTGTTTGGAGTTTATACTTTCTCCCCGTGTCTGCGTGGGTTTCCTCTGGGTGCTCCGGTTTTCTCCAACAGTCCAAAGATGTGCGGTGTAGGTGGATTGGCCATGATCAATTGCCCCTTCGTGTCAAAATGTTTAGGTGCGGTTACAGGGATAGGGCCGGTGCAGACTCGATGGGCCGAATGGCCCCCTTCTGTACTGTAGTGATTCTATAAGATCTTTTATTTTGGCTTTTTAAATTTAAAATGAAAGCTGCATATAGTGATACGGCAAGCCCTGGCAGACAGAATTGACTAGAATGATTCAACCCACACGTTATTGTGTAACTAACTCCCTCTGAGAGCATTTTGCTGCAGTCTGTTTGTTGTCGTTTTGGTCAGCAGTTTAGAGACTTCTGTGTTTTAAAACCACAAGCATGGTTCCTGTCTCCAACTTTTTGTTGACACAATGCTGTCAATATTTACATTGTTTGAAAGAAGTGCTTTTTCTATTTCTTACAGAATGCTGTCAGTCTTTTATCACACCTCAGGGTTCCCAATTCTGCTACTTGAAATGACAGCGCTGCCCTTTTACTGGCTACCCCTCCGAGATAGATTGCAAGACTGTCCAGCCAGGGGTGCTTCTGCCATCCCAAGTTTAGCACAGGAGTGAAGTTTCAACCTGCTGAATAGTGAATCTAGACCAGGGCCTGAATCTTGCAATTGGTGGGCTTGGAAGCAGAGGCGATGTGCGCTTCTGGCCACAGTTCGACCCCGACTGCAATTAATGGGCATCTGGAATGAAATGTGGATGGAGAAAGACTCAGGGCTGTGGGAGTAGGGTGGAGTTGGTGGGAAGAGTGAGGGTGTGCCTGACAGCCAAAACTCAAAAAACTTCAGTCTCCAGACATCAGTTTTTATTATATTTCACCCTGGGTATTCCACCCTGGATCGAAGTTGTAGCAGAAATGTGCTGGCCACCTAGCCACTTGGCCCATCCATCAACCATAAATGTGGATGGGCTACGTAAAATCTGGAACAATTGCCCCTTAATGGGCTTAATTGTCGTCTCAATTGTCAGTCAGCACCTTCAGACACCCATGTGTTCACCGTAATATTGCACGTGAGCAAGATGGCTTCTCGCGCAGTTTCACACGTCTTCGGGTCGGGCGTGCGCCTGTCCGATCAACACAAAATTCTGTCCCTGGTGTTGGGAGAGCAATCAATCCATCGGATAAACAGCAAGGTCGAGTCATGGACTTGATTTTTAATCTGGATTCGGAAAGCCGGTGCCCAATTAGCAGTGCCAAATTATGCCAGGAGGCGAGGACTGGCTGCTTAGCAACAAAGGCAGATGCATCCATGACAGGGCCTGATGCTGCCTCTGCCATGCAAAGGAGAGGAAACAGCACATCAGAAGGCCCACAGACTCAGCACGCTGTGATGTTGCAAGGAGTCAGACGACGTTATATTTGGGGTTTAGACACACAACATAAGCAACCAAGTCAAATCAATAGACAATTTATTGAATAACGCAGGTGAAGGCACGGAGCCAAAATCATGGTCGTAGAAACAGAAAAAGGGCTCAAGTTACCAAGGTAGGTTCTCATACAATCCGTAGTCAGAAGGTTTGCTGTGTGGTATTGGTTGCATCCCATAAAACACACAGCAAGTAATTCACACAGGAATCCAACATCCTCCTCGCTTCCGCCCTTTGTTATTGCTCAGTGATCTACTTATACAGTCTAAGGGTTTGCAGCTGAATCTTATCTCCAAGATCCGAGTTGAAGGGCACCCAGCCCCTTCTGGAATTGCTGGCGACCATCTGTGTAAGGTCTGGCTGTACTTGGTGGCCATGTTGAGTGAGGCACGGATGTGATCTAGAATGTGGAGGAGCGAGTATCGAAAATAACCCGGCCCCTTGAAACATCACAATGCATAAAACTGGCCGAATGGCCATCGGTAAGTACTGTGCAGAACCAGAGGCCTACTGGTAAAAGATTTCCACAATGAACCCAACAGCAACAAACTGTTCAGTTATGGCAGTTTATGATTTGAAAGTCAGCTTTTGATTTACTCTGATCTATCAACAAGCTCCTCAAGGAGCTTAATCGACAATTAAATCGAAGCTTGCCGGTTCAAGCGTCAGATCAAGCCCGAGGCCAGGTATAATGCACAAAAAAGTAAAAACAGCAATATTGTACTTTTTAAACTTCTCTGCAAAGGACGGCTTTCACACGTGGGGCTGGATTCTCTGATTTGGAGACTATGTCCCCGCGCCGGTGTGGGTACGGCAGGAAAACTGGTGCAAAATGGCAACCGATTCCCTGTCTTGCAGGGGGCTAGCAGGGAGGCAGCGTAGAGCACTCGGCTCTAGCTGCCGATACGGCCTGGAGAATTGCTCGGTCCGTGGCCGCGCATATCCATGGCGGCGGCCTGCAGCAGCCATGCCGTGCTTCATGGCGGATGTAGCTCGCGGACCCGGCCCACGAAATAGCTCCCCCCTTTGGCTGGCTCACGCACCCTGGACCACCCCACCACAGTGCCCCCAGCCCCGATGTCCCCCTTACCCGCGGATCGCTGTCGGGAACCCGGACGGTCAGGGCGGAGCATCGGGGGAGGGGCCTCAGGCAATGGTCTGAGGCCGTGGATACGTGGCGTACACCGCTTTTGAGCGGACGGAGCATCGCGGAAGCGGCACCGCCCCCAATTATGACTGGAATTTGGATTCCCGGCCAGTCGCCGAATGCGATTTTGGCATTGGCGACTGGAGAATGCAGCCCATGGTTTTTCTAAATCTGATGTGGCCATGTCTGATAAAGCTTCCTTTATATCAGCAAAGTTAATTTTCAAAGCTAAAAAAAATAATCTGCACAAGTGTCACAAATTCTTTTGACTGTTTTCCACTTCCCTGCTCCAGCGTGATTGCAACATATTGCACCAATGCCTGGAAACCAAAATAAAGGCATACACGTTTGAACAAACTAAAAAATATATGCAGCTCCCTCACAGAATTCAGCTGTAGCATTGCTGATAAAATTCAAGGAATGACTGGAACATGGAATGAATAATGCACAGGACCATTGTTCAGTATTGCTTGTAGACTTGAATATTTGTGGCATTAATGAGGCTTTGCCCACGACAATGTTTGATGTCCAAACCTAAATTTACAAAGATTTCCAAAAAAGTTATCTCCAGACTCAGAAGTGTGGGATTGTAACTGGACATCTCCACATCTTCGTCATTGCTGGTCACATATCTTAAAATTAATGTTAATTAGTCCACATGACTCACATCTGGTGTTGAATCAACTATTATGGAATAGTGTTTGGCATCTTTTATCTCATATTACTGAATTGGTTTCTGAGTCGCTCTGCTATTATAGTGATAAAGTTATCGTAGGTTTCGTGCTTTCAAACGTTGGCCTTCCCTGAACCACAATATTGATAACTTTTCAAATGCTCTTTGATAAGCTCATCATGTTCACTGAGATACTCAAGGCAGGCTATAAAATTACCTCTTTGAGTGGACATCCTCTTAGGAAGTCCCAAAGAAGACAGCAATTTGCTGTGGCAACAACACATCTCAGCACTTGCCTCCAATAAGAACACTCCTTTCAAACTGAGCCAGTAATGCAGAATCAGGGGCTGGATTCTCCGTTTGGGAGACTATGTGCTGACGCCGGCTTGGGAACAGTGGCATTTTACACCCGAAAAATGGCGTAAAAGCTGCACCGATCCGCCATCTGGTGGGGGGCTAGCAGGCACGCAGGGTAGAGCCCCCGGCTTTAGCTGCGGATATGGCCGGAGAATTGCTGGGTCCGTGGCCACGCATGTGCATGGCGGCGGCCTGCAGTGGCTGCGTCATGCAACATGGCGCCAGCCGTGCGCGAACCCAACCTGCCAAAAGCTGCTCCCCTTTGGCCAGGCTCGCGACCCCTGGACCACCCACCACTAGTGCCCCCCCCCATGCCCGCAGATTGACCTCCCCCCCCCCCCCCCCCCCCCCCCCCGACTGTGGCGGCGCTGGACTCAGTCTGCAGCCGCCTCGTTGGGTTCCCCCCAAAACATAGCACACACCGTCAGGAACTCGGCCCATTGGAGGAGGGCCTCAGGTGATGTCCTGAAGCCATTCTGACAGCGTGCGGCGCACTCTGCGAGGACGGCGCTGTGGAGGGGCAGGACATCGTAAATGCGGTGCCCCCGATTTTGCCGCCAACAGGGATTCTCCGGACGATCGGCTAAAGCAATTTTGGCGTAGGAGACCGGAGTATCCCACCCATTTTCTTTCAGATCATTTACATCTTTGAACGAACGCACACATCGTCTGAATACGAACTTTGGAAGTTTCATGATCAGCAATAGCTTGTTGTTCCTTGATCATTTCAGAGTCCACTTGTTCAACTTTTTCAGGCAATATGGTATCTCCGGAAATCGACAAGTCTAAGTCACCAGATAATTCACCCATACATTTTGATGAGGATGAAAGTGCAGTTTGTGCACTGTTAAATATTTCAAACTTTTGAAAGTAAAATGACAAACTTGCCTCACCTTCAATTTCCTGCGTTTTTGACTGCCAGATTGATAACGTCGCTTCATATTGCTGATGAAAACTGATTTTAATTCAATGAAGTGGCTGAAAGAGCGGGCATTTGCACAGTCAGTCCCAAATTTTCTTAACATCAAGTCAAGCTCTGCAAAAATTGGATTTAGCTTTTAACTATGAAGCTGTGATTCTGGATTTCAAACAACACGAGCTCTACTCCTCTCCTGCCCATTCCCCCTTCACAATTCACAAGCTCTCCCTCCCCTTGGGCCCCAACCCCATCAAAACTCTCTCTCCCTTCAAACTGCAACCCTGCCCTCACACACTCACCCACCCTGCGGGTCAAAAATCCTGGCTAAGCCTCCTCACACACTCTCCCCCAACACGCTCGCACTCTTTTGTGTCCCCTCACACTCTCACTCACCTCTCTTCAAGGCATCACCCTGCCTCACTCGTTGTCTCCTTGTGGCTAAGGCTTGATTCGGGGCCTCACTGTTACTGGCCTGCACTGGGTCGAATCGTAAATCCCCCCACCTCACCTCGCCTGCTCCACTCAGCGGGCTGTGGAAACTCGGTTTTGAGGGCATTCAGGACAGAGATGAATACAATGGATGGTGATAACACAGGAAAATAGAGTTCAGGTTCACAAAATCCAGCTGTGATTTTCCTCAATAACATGTGCAAGCTCATGATGCTGTGCGGCCTGTCCCCGCTCAAATTCTTCTGTTTTTACTCTGGTAATTGGGCAGAAAATGTGCGCCAAATTTCCGTCTGAATTTCAATGATGGAGTAAAGAAATTATTAAGGAGAGTCTCAGTGATAATATTCAAATATTGAATAGCACCGATAAATTCTGGGAAGAAAAGGTATTGTTTCTCTTACCTAAAATTATTATTCATTATCAATTATTTCCATTGTTCTGGAGTTGAAAGTCAAACAAATCTCTAAACAGAGGTGCATGTGCTTTTTGATGTTAAACTCACAATTAGGTGTCTGCGTCTCAGCTGCATAAAACCCGTTTGAAAACTTCATTATGTCTTCCAATGGGTGGTTTCAGTTGAACGGGGCCCTCTGCACCTGTGCAATCAGCACCCACCTTACATTTTTGCATGATATCCGACATCAATTTTCAAATAAATATGTCTCAATTTTCAAATAAATTGAATCATAGAATCTGTACAGTGCAGAAGGAAGTCATTTGGACGATCAAATCTGTACTGATCCTCCGAAAGAGCATCCCACCCCGGTCCAATCCTCCGACCTATCCCCATTTAACCTTTTGGACACTAAGGGGCAATTTAGCATGGTTAAACCACCTAATCCGCACATTTTTGGACTGTGGGAGGAAACCTAAGCAGCCACAGGGGGAGTTATAGAATCCCCTCTCATTCAAAAGGAGGCCATCCAGCCCAATGAGTCTGCACCGACCCTTCAAATGTGCAGCCTAGCAATGCCCATTCCCCCCCCCCCGATCCCCATAACCACATAATCTAACCTGCACATCCCTGGACACTGAGAGGCAATTTACCATGGCCAACGTGCAAACTCCACACTGTCACCCGAGGTGGGAATCGAACCCATATCTCTGGCGCTGTAAGTGGCAGTGCTAACCACTGTGCCGCCGTTATTCTGAAAATATTCTGAAGACAGTGGACAGAATTGGTTGTATGAAAATGATATTTATATCAGCCTATCTGCCAAAAGGCTTGCTGAGCAATGTTACACAAGCTGCATACTTCATACTTAACTGACCTTGCTGTAGATTTAAATTGAAACAATATATAAAGCAACAGACACAGCAACAAAGTGAACTCAGTAGCCACATTTGAAATCATCAAAATTACAGCAATGAGTGATTTAAGTGCGTATGTTGTGCACAGGGGACAGCAGAAGAGACAAAGGGGGGCATTCAGCCAGTTCCAATTCCCTCTATACCCTCATTTACCATCCTCAATTATTTATCTAACTCTCCTAAAATCCTATTTATAAAACCTACGGTCCCAACTGCGTATTGTGACAACTTTATCCATCTGTCTGCTCACTTGTTCAGATTTCCCAGTCTGAGCTGTTATCTGCTCCTTTAGTTTAGAGGTTTTGTTTCACATTCAGTGCACGTGTCCTTCCCTCCTTCACAAAACGTATCATCACATATTTCTCTGTATCAAATCTATCTCTCCACTCTTGAGGTTGTCTTCAATCCTTTTCACTGTTAACCATGGCCAGCATTTTATGTTCCCACCCAGCCCGGGTGAGTTTGAAACAGGACGGGAATGTAAAATTACGTGTTTTTTATTTCTGTGCCCTCAGTAAGACTTGATGTTGTCCCACTGTACTCACATCCATGTCTATTGTAATAGCAAAGATACCATAGTCCCAGGTGACTCAAGCTGTTTTCCTCTTTGAGGGGGAAGAGGTGACTGGTGGTGATGTAACCTGAGAATCACCGCACCTCAGGTGAGGGATGCGGTTGAGAAGATGGGCCTTCATGAATAACCTCAGCCGGTATGGGAAATGAACCCGCGCTGTTGACCTTGCTCTGCATCACAAACCAGCTGTCTAGCCCACTGATCTAAACCTGTCCCATGAATATAATGTTGAGGTGAAGGATGACTTCAGCGCCATTGTTTATCCATTTCCCAACCTTTAACCTACAATCCAAGGAGTGAATTTGCCCAGTTCATAGAAAGGTGGGGTAGGATTACTCATATCCAAATTCTCCCTATGGTACATGAGAATATAAGCAGGACTCTGCATGCACACCTACCCTGAATGCCAGCCATGCCTTTCTTGCTGAGCCAAAGGGTTGGATGTTCAAGGAGGGTGGTTTCTTACAGGGGGGCTCACCGATTTCCGAAGTGTGTGTCGTGACATCGCGTTCAGCTCATCAAAATTACATTCCAAGGCTTTTCTGAGGAGATTAAAACAAATGTTTAGTTTACACCAGTCCCGACAGACTAAAATATGCCTCCGTTGAAGTAACAACAAAACAAAACTTGTCACACAGTCTTGGGGAACCAACAGAAAAGAGAATTAACTTAACGTGCCTTGTATTTTTGGCTTGAAATCAAAGGTGTGGTGCAACTTGATGATACTGAGTCAGAGCAAAGGTTGCGTGTACTACTCTGGGCTTAATAATTGCAATGTCTTTTTCTTCACAACACTCCCACTTTAGAGAGAGGAACTTAATTTGAGAATTATTGTCAGGGTACAACAGTTCCCTGCGGCGATATACCTTGAAAATGGTGTTCCCATTTTATGTGAAAAATATTGGCTATTGTAAAGCATTCCATGTTCCAAAATGCCCTGTAACGATCTCCCAACCAAGGACACATGCAGCAACTGCTAACAGAATGACAACTCAGAGGCTGGAAATAAAAAAAATGTAACTGCCATAATAATCTTTTTAAAAAATATATGTTTATTAAGAATTTTTCAACAAAATTTTCAACCATACAAACCCCCCCCGTAACAAAAAGAAAAGAAAAGTCGCATAGCAAGACATAAACATATCAATTCAACATAGTACAGAACTTTGTACATTGGATTCCTCCCGCACGTATCGACTTTCCCAAACGTTTATGTATTTTCTTGCTCAAGTGCCCCTAGGAAAAAAAACCTTCCCCGTCCACCCTTCTTCCCCCCCCGAAAGAGATATCCCCCCCCTCCCCTCCCCCACTGGGTTGCTGCTGCTACTGACCAAACTTCATCTAATGCTCCGCGAGATAGTCTAGGAACGGTTGCCACCGTCTGTAGAAGCCCTGCACAGACACTCTCAAGGCAAACTTTATCTTCTCCAACTTGATAAACCCTGCCATGTCATTTATCCAGGCTTCCACACTGGGGGGCTTCGCATCTTTCCACACTAACAAGGTCCTCCGCCGGGCTACCAGGGACGCAAAGGCCAGAATGCCGGCCTCTTTCGCCTCCTGCACTCCCGGCTCGTCCGCCACTCCAAATAGTGCTATCCCCCAACTTGGCTTAACCTGGACTTTCACCACCTTAGATATAGTTCTCGCAACACCCCTCCAGAACCCATCCAGTGCCGGGCACGACCAGAACATATGGGCGTGGTTCACCGGGCTTCCTGAGCACCTCCCACATCTGTCCTCCACCCCAAAGTACCTACTCAGCCTTGTCCCTGTCATATGCGCTCTGTGAATCACCTTAAACCGTATCAGGCTAAGCCTGGCACACGAGGAAGAGGAATTAACCCTACTTAGCACATCAGCCCACAGACCCTCTTCAATCTCCTCCCCCAGCTCCTCCTCCCATTTACCCTTCAGCTCCTCTACCAAAGCCTCCCCCTCTTCTTTCATCTCCTGGTATATCGCCGACACCTTGCCCTCTCTGACCCATACACCCAAAATCACCCTGTCTTGAATCCCCTGTGCCGGGAGCAACGGGAATTCCCTCACCTGTCGCCTCACAAACGCCCTCACTTGCATGTACCTGAAAGCAAATCCCGGGGGTAGCCCAAACTTCTCCTCCAGCGCCCCTAGGCTCGCAAACGTCCCATCAATTAACAGGTCCCCCATTCTTCTAATCCCTGCCCGATGCCAGCTCTGAAACCCCCCGTCCATCCTTCCTGGGACAAACCGATGGCTACCCCTGATCGGGGACCACACCGAGGCTTTTCCCCAGGGTAGAGGGGTCAATTACTAGGGGGCATAGGTTTAAGGTGAGAGGGGCAAAGTTTAGAGTAGATGTACGAGGCAAGTTTTTTACGCAGAGGGTAGTGGGTGCCTGGAACTCACTACCGGAGGAGGTAGTGGAGGCAGGGACGATAGGGACATTTAAGGGGCATCTTGACAAATATATGAATAGGATGGGAATAGAAGGATACGGACCCAGGAAGTGTAGAAGATTGTAGTTTAGTCGGGCAGTATGGTCGGCACGGGCTTGGAGGGCCGAAGGGCCTGTTCCTGTGCTGTACATTTCTTTGTTCTTGTTCTTTGAGGCTCCCATCGCACCCCTGTGTCGTCTCCACTGGCCCCAGATCTTTAGCGTTGCCGCCACCACCGGACTCGTGGTATACTTTGTCAGCGAGAGCGGCAGCGGTGCCGTCACCAGAGCCCCCAGGCTCGTTCCTTTGCAGGACGCCATCTCCAACCTCTTCCATGCCGCCCCCTCTCCCTCCATCACCCATTTACGGATCATCGCCACATTGGCTGCCCAATAGTAGCCACCCAGATTCAGCAACGCCAGCACTCCTCTGTACTACCCTCCAGAAACCCCCTCCTTACCCTCGGGGTCTTATTCGCCCACACAAAACCCATAATGCTCCTGCCTACCCTCTTAAAAAAGGCCTTGGTGATCACAATTGGAAGGCACTGGAACACAAAACGAAACCTCGGGAGGACCACCATTTTAATCGACTGCACTCTGCCTGCTAGCGAGAGCGGCAACATGTCCCATCATTTGAAGTCCTCCTCCGTCTGCTCCACCAGCCTCGTCAAATTAAGTTTATGCAGGGCCCCCCAACTCCTAGCTATTTGGACCCCCAAGTACCGAAAGCTCCTTTCCGCCCTCCTCAACGGCAGATCGTCTATCCCTCTTCCCTGGTCCCCTGGATGCACCACGAAGAGCTCACTTTTCCCTACATTGAGCTTATAGCCCGAAAAGTCCCCAAACAACTTAGAATCTGCATGACCTCCACCATCCCCTCCACTGGATCCGCCACATACAGCAACAGGTCGTCTGCGTACAGCGATACTCGATGCTCCTCTCCCCTTCGGACCACCCCCCTCCATTTCCTGGACTCCCTTAATGCCATGGCCAAAGGTTCAATTGCTGATGCAAACAACAGGGGGGACAGGGGGCACCCCTGCCTCGTCCCTCGATACAGGCGAAAATACTCCGACCTCCGCCGATTCGTAACCACACTCGCCACCGGGGCTCTATATAGGAGCTTAACCCAGCTAATAAACCCTCCCCCGAACCCAAACCTCCGCAACACTTCCCAGAGATACTCCCACTCTACTCGGTCAAAGGCCTTCTCCGCGTCCATAGCCGCCACTATCTCCGCCTCTCCCTCCACCGATGGCATCATTATCACGTTTAGGAGCTTCTGCACATTGGTGTTTAGCTGCCTGCCCTTTACAAATCCCGTCTGGTCCTCGTGAATCACCCCAGGGACACAGTCCTCGATCCTCGTAGCCAGCACTTTTGCCAGCAACTTAGCATCCACGTTGAGGAGCGAGATCGGCCTGTACGACCCACATTGCAGTGGGTCCTTATCCCGCTTCAGGAACAAAGAGATCATCGCCTCAGACATTGTCGGGGGCAGGGTCCCCCCCTCCCTAGCCTCATTGAAAGTCCTCACCAGCAACGGGGCTAACAGGTCTACGTACTTCCTATAGAACTCAACCGGGAACCCATCCGGTCACGGGGCCGTCCCTGCCTGCATGCTCCCCAGTCCTTTAGTCAGCTCCTCCAACCCAATTGGCGCCCCCAAACCAGCCACCTCCTGCTCTTCCACCCTCGGGAACCTCAGTTGGTCCAAGGATCGTCGCATCCCCTCTTCCCCCGCTGGGGGCTGGGATCTGTACAGCTGCTCATAGAAGGCCTTGAATGCCTCATTTACTTTCACCGCACTCCGCACCGTAGTTCCCCTTCCATCCTTGACTCCACCTATCTCCCTCGCTGCCATCCTCTTACGGAGCTGGTGTGCCAGCATCCAGCTCGCCTTCTCCCCATACTCATACGTCGCCCCCTGTGCTTTCCTCCACTGTGCCTCTGCCTTCCCTGTGGTCAACAGGTCAAACTCCGTCTGGGGATTTTGCCTCTCCCTGAGTAGTCCCTCTTCAGGGGCTTCTGCATATCTCCTGTCTACTCTTAAAATCTCCCCCACTAACCTCTCCCTTTCCCTGCCCTCTCTCTTCTCCCTATGAGCCCTGATGGAGATTAACTCTCCCCTGACCACCGCCTTCCGCGCCTCCCATACAACCCCCACCTGCACCTCCCCGTTGTCGTTGGCCTCCAAATACCTTTCAATGCACCCCCGCACCCTCCCGCATACCTCCTCATCTGCCAGCAGTCCCAAACCAACCGCCACAACGAGCGTTGGTCCCTCTCCTCTCCCAACTCCAGTTCCACCCAGTGCGGGGCGTGGTCTGAAATGGCTATGGCCGAATACTCCGTTCACTCCACGTTCGGGATCAGCGCCCTGCCCAGAACAAAAAAATCTATCCGGGAGTAGGCTTTGTGCACGTGGGAGAAAAAATAAAATTCTCTGGCCAGAGGCCTGGCAAATCTCCACGGATCCACTCCCCCCATCTGGTCCATAAACCCCCTAAGCACCTTGACCGCAGCCGGCCTCTTTCCGGTCCTAGATCTGGAGCGATCCAGTGCTGGGTCCAACACCGTGTTGAAATCCCCACCCATTATCAAGCTTCCTACCTCCAGGTCCGGAATGTGCCCCAACATACGCTTCATGAATCCAGCATCGTCCCAGTTTGGGGCGTATACATTTACCAATACAACCCACGTCCCCTGCAACCTACCGCTCACCATCACGTATCGACCTCCATTGTCCACTACTATGTTCTTGGCCTCAAATGACACCCTCTTCCCCACCAGTATTGCCACCCCTCTATTCTTCGCATTCAGCCCCGAATGGGGTTGTCCTACCCATCCCTTTCTTAACCTGACCTGGTTTGCCACCTTCAGATGTGTCTCCTGAATCATGACCACGTCTGCCTTCAGTCCCTTTAAGTGCGCGAACACTCGGGCCCTCTTAACCGGCCCATTTAGGCCCCTCACATTCCACGTTATCAGCCGGATTGGGGGGCTTCCCACCCCCCCTGCCGACTAGCCATCTCCTGTTTTAGGCCAGTCCCGTGCCCGCGCCTCCCGCACCCTCCAGTCCCCCAGTCGGGGAACCCCCGCCCCAACCACCTCTTCTGTTTTCAGTCCCCCCTGGGCCAATGCAGCAGCAACCCTATTTCCCCCCCCCCCCCCCCCTCCGCTAGATCCAGATCTAGCTCTTTTGCTCTCCCCATAATACTTCCGTAAGTCTGCTGACCCCGGCTTCCCCCGCCTTCCCATTGAACCCCCCCCCGGTGTGGAAATCCCCCCTCCTCCTTGCGCTCCTCCATCTCCTCCCCCCCCCACCCCGCCCTTCCCTAACGCGGGAAAATGCCCGCGCTTTCCTGAGCCAGCCCCGCCCCCTGTGGCGCAGCTCCTGTTGCGGCCTTATCCCAATTCCCCCATCCCCGGGTCTCACCTCCCTCCAGCACCGGCGCCCACATTCCCCACAGTCTCCCCATCAAATCTCTTCTCCCATCCCCATCCATCGTCCCACCCGTGAAACATTCTTTACACATATTTACAACCCTGTATACATTCGGCATCTTCCCCACAACCACAGAACCTCAGTTTGAGACCAATTTTTCTGTTTAGATAAAGGTCCAAGCCTCTTCTGGCATTTCAAAATAGTGGTGTCGATCCTGAAATGTGACCCAGAGTCGCGCTGGCTGCAGCATTCCGGATCTCACCCTCTTCCTATGCAGCACCGCCTTGGCCCGATTGAAACCAACTCTCCTCTTTGCCACCTCCGCGCTCCAGTCCTGGTAGACTCGGATCACTGCATTCTCCCATCTACTGCTCCGCTCTTTCTTGGCCCATCTCAGGACACACTCTCTGCCCGCGAAACGATGGAACCTCACCACTATCGCCCTCGGCGGCTCGCCGGCCTTGGGTCTCCTCGCCAGGACCCGGTGAGCCCCTTCTAGCTCCAGGGGGCTCGGAGAGGCCTCCGCACCCAGGAGCGAATGGAGCATCATGCTCACATACGCCCCGGCATCGGCCCCCTCTACCCCTTCAGGGAGACCCAGAATCCGGAGATTCTTCCTCCTCGACCTGTTTCCAGGTCCTCGAATCTTGCGGCCCACCTCTTGTGCAGCGCCTCGTGCGCCTCCATCTTCACCGCCAGGCCCAAGATTCCGTCCTCGTTCTCGGTGGTTTTGTCCCTCACCTCTCGGAGCTCTACCTCCTGGGCTTTCTGGGTCTCCTTCAGCCCCTCGATCGCCGTCAGCATTGGCGCCAGCACCTCCTTTTTAAGCTCCTCCACGCAGCGCCTGAGAAACTCCTGCTGATCGGGCCCCCATGCTGCTCGATCTCCGCCCTCCGCAACCTTATTTTCTCCCATTGTTTCTGCCGCTGCTCCAAAGCCACTTTTTCCCCCGCTCCACTTCTGGTCCCCTCCATACACGACGGAAGGCGGACCTTTCTCTCACCTTCCCACACGGGAATTGGTCGAAAAATTTCCATTGGGGCTCCTCTGGAGAGCCCAAATGTCCGTTCTAGCGGGAGACGCCGAAATGTGCGGCTTAGCTCCGCATCGCCGCAACCGGAAGTCCACTGCCATAATAATCTTAATGTGGAAAGGTGCAACTGCATTGAAAAATAAATTTCTCTTGTATTTAGTCTCCAGAGGCCCAGAAGCTGAATCGAAGTTCATGTCATCAATTAATAACCTCTGAGGCTTTTATCAGACTGTGAGTTTGCATGGACCTGGTCACCTATGATCTGCAGAATGCACTGCAACAACCAACCTTCTTCCTTCGAACCCAAGAGGGACAAGAATCCCAATCCTACCAACTTCCCCTCCAAGACAGACATCGGGCTGGATTCTCCGGTGGGCGATGCTGAAATTGCGTTCGGTGATCGGCCGGAGAATCAAAGTTCCCGACCGAATTGGGGGCCGGGCCGTACGCCGCGCGACGTATCGACGGCCTCAGGACATTAGGCCCGTCCCCGATCGGCCAAGTTCCCAACGGCGTCGGTCGCGCGTGGTCTCATCTGTCGGGAACTCGGCGTGGTGGCTGCAGACTCACCAGTGCCGCCAAAGTTCAAGGAGGGCCAATCTGCAGGCAGTGGGGGACTTTATCAGGGGTTGGGGGCACTGTGAGGGGGTGGTCCGGGGAGGGCGAGCCGGCCGAAGGTGGGGATTATTTTGCGGGCCGGGTCCGCGAGTGGCCGGCACCATGTTGCACAGCGCAGCCGCTGCAGGACGCCGCTGTGCATATGCACGGCCACGGACCCGGCCATTCTCCGGGCTGTATTGCCAGCTAGAGCCGGGTGCTCTACGCTGCCGGCATGCTAGCTCACGGCCAAACGGAGGATCGGTGGCTGTTTTACGACATTGTTTTTGTCGTAAAACGCCACCGTTCCCACACCGGCGTGAGGACATAGCCTCAGAATCGGTGAATCCAGCCCATTGTCTTGATTTGGGCAGATATTGTTGTGCTCTTCATCGCTGGGTCACCAACCAGTATGCGTTACTCAGCAGGCGCTTGTCGGAGGAGAGGACAAGGAGAAGGCCGAGCATGTCATCAGGACAGCTGGGCATGTTATAAAGATACCTCACCTGTGTCACCCATGTCCTGAGAATGCATGAAGAAATCAAATCCAGAAATGGCTTTTTAAGCATTAACTTTCACAAAGTTATGCAATCAAAGAATTAACAGTTACAGTAATCTGCCGATGCTAAAAATGGAAGATGCTGGAATGCACTCAGCAGGTCTGTCAGTATCTATCAAGAGCAAAACAGAAGTAAAGATGTAACAAGGTTCAAGCAAGAACAGAGGCAGAGAAAGTAAGTGGGGGTGAACTAAATGGTGGGTGGGACTTGAATCAAGGATTCCTGTCTCCATTCCTGGCATAAGTAATTTTCACCAGCATGGGATAACGATGCTGTCATAATATACATCTATGTATATAATGGAGTGCAGACCGGCAGTGATTGACACACAGGATGACCAGTAAGCACACAGAACACAGCAGCCAATCACCAGACAGGACACGACCACTATAAAGCCAAAGGGCACCAACTTTCCCGCTCTCTTGGGTCCCAGCCTCTGAGACAGTCAGAGTTAGTGAGCTGGCCAGTGCAAACACCATGTGGTAGCTAGTAAGTCTGGTTAGGCTAGTATCAGGTCTCCAGTCAAATCAGCATAGTGTCAACCCACAGTTGAACATGTATTATAGTTTAGATGTTAAATAAAATCGTGTTGCATCTTATCAAGTGTTGGAGGTCTGTCTCTCGCTACACTGCATCAAGTGCAGTCCACATCGACCCAGCCTACCCAACACATCATGGTACCAGTGAGTGATGCTGAAAATTGACGGACCTACCTTGAGTGAACCAGCGTCGACCAGCAAACAGCCATCCGGTGACATGGAAAACGTCCGCCCTCCTCCGCAGCTCCGCATTGCCGGCAACCTCGGTGCAAATTGGAAGATCTTCAAACAAAAGTTCCAACTCTATCTAGAAGCCACCGACCTCGAGGCCGCATCGGACACCAGGAAGGTCGCACTATTCCTCTCCACAGCCAGGGACCATGCCATCCACATCTACAACTCCCTTACATTCGCTGAAGGCGAAGACAAGACAAAATTTAAAACAGTCCTACTGAAGTTCGACAGCCACTGCGACATTGAGGTGAATGAGAGCTTTGAACAGTACGTTTTCCAGCAGAGGCTTCAGGGTAAGGATGAACATTTTCAATCCTTTCTGACCCATCTCCGCATCCTTGCGCAGTCATGTAACTATGACTCGACCACTGATTCCATGATCCGGGATCAGATCGTTTTCGGGGTCCACTCCGATTCCCTTCGGCAGCATCTCCTGAAAGTCAAGCAGCTCACCCTCATCATCGCCATCGAAACATGCGTTCTCCACAAACATGCTAACAATCGGTACTCCCACATCAGGGCGGCAGAAACGGCAAAGCTAACCTCCCACGAGGTGGAACGGGTGCAGGCCATCGCACAAATGCAGGGCCTAAGTATCAACGAGAGTGGCCATTCCGCGCGCTTTTCCCGGGGCCCCTGCACATGCGCGCCACGACCGAGGGGACGGCGAGACCGCCGACCAGACTGCGCAGGTGCGTACGTTGTTCGACCGCACTGCGCATGAGCGATGGCGCACGGAACGCGCTGACCTTGGCGTCATGACGTGTCCGAATTGTGGCTCCGCCCATTTAAAGCGCTAATGTCTGGCAAAATCACGACGGTGTCTAAAGTGTGGCAAGCTTGGCCACTACGCAGCCCTTTGCAGATCTGCTCCACTGTCCAGCATCCAGCGATCCCAGCCGTGGCGCAGAAGCGTCCGTTCAATACAGCAGGCCATGCCAGACTCCTACCCCGACGGCCCAACAGATCCTGATGCTGCGTGCCTCAAATCTCCATACCGGGTGGGCATCATTACGAAGCATGCGCTGCCTTTCTCCAAGACAGCGAAGCACCTCCCGTCCTCAGTGTGGATCCCGACAACGAGTGGTGTGCTGTCCTCACAGTCAACAAGGCTCGCATCTGGTTCAAACTGGATACCGGCGCATCAGCGAACCTCATCTCCAAATCCGATCTCGACACCATCCGCGTCAGACCAAGCATTTTTCCACCGGCCTGCCAACTCCTTGACAACAATGGCAATGCCATAGCTGCCAGTGGCTCATGCCAACTCGGAGTTTCCAATAAGTCATTTAAAGCGACACTGCGATTTGAGATCGTGGGACCTGACAGAGCATCCCTGCTCGGTGCTCGGGCCTGCAAACTCCTGAACTTGGTTCAGTGAGTCCACACCATGTCATCCTCACAGGCGACGGCCTCACCTGATGAGAACTTCCAGGCTGAAATTGATGACATCATCACACAGTGCCACAGCGTGTTCGACGGAATGGGCACACTCCCAAACCGATACAAAATCCTGCTCAAAGCAAGCGCTACCCCTGTGATCCACGCACCACGTCGGGTGCCGGCACCCCTCAAGGACCACCTCAAGCAGCAGTTACAGGACCTCCAGCACCAGGCCATCATATCAAAGGTCACAGAACCCACGGACTGGGTCAGCTCCATGGTCTGCATCAAGAAGCCGTCATGGGAGCTTCGAATCTGCATCGACCCCAAGGATTTAAACCGCAACATCATGAGGGAACATTACCCGATACCAAAACGAGAAGAGTTGACCAGCGAGATGGCTCATGCCAAACTCTTTTCGAAGCTGGACGCCTCCAAGGGGTTCTGGCAAATACAGCTGGATGCATCCAGTCGCAAGCTGTGCACATTGAATACCCAATTCGGTCGCTACTGCTACAACCGGATGCCTTTTGGCATCATCTCTGCCTCAGAGGTATTTCACCGCATCATGGAACAGATGATGGAGGATATCGAGGAGGTGCGCGTGTATGTTGACGATGTCATAATCTGGTCCACAACTCCTCAAGAACACATCGCTCGCCTCAAGCAGGAATTCCACAGAATCCATGAGCATGGCCTCTGACTCAACAGAGCCAAGTGCTCGTTCGGTCAATCACAAATCAAATTCCTTGGTGACCACATCTCGCAGCAAGGCATGCGGCCAGATGCTGACAGGGTTTCGGCGATCAACGCCATGAAGACCCCAGAGGACAAGAGGGCGGTCCTCCGCTTTCTAGGGATGGTCAACTTCCTCGGGAAGTTCATTCCCAACGTGGGGGCACACACCACAGCCCTCCGCCATCTCGTCAAAAAGTCGATGGAATTCCAGTGGCTGCCCGCTCATGAGAACGAATGGCGTGTGCTGAGGGCAAAACTCACCACAGCCCCGGGTCTGGCATTCTTCGACCCTACCAAAGAGACCAAAATATCCACTGACGCGAGCCAGGACGGTATTGGGGCGGTGCTCCTCCAACGGGATGACTCCTCCTCATGAGCCCCAGTTGCGTATGCCTCCAGAGCCATGATGCCCACTGAGCAACGGTACGCTCAGATTGAGAAGGAATGCCTGGGTCTCCTAACGGGAATCGACAAATTTCACGACTATGTGTATGGCCTCCCAAAATTCACGGTTGAGGCGGACCACAGGCCATTAGTCCACATAATCCAGAAGGATTTGAATGACATGACGCCTCGGTTACAACAAATCCTTCTCAAGCTACGCTGCTATGACTTTGAACTTGTCTACACGCCAGGCAAAGAACTCATTGTTGCAGATGCCCTTTCCAGGTTTATCACCACACCGTGTGAACAAACTGACTTTGTCTGCCAAATCGATGCGCAGGTGCAATTGTGTGCCTCCAACCTTCCGGTCACTGATGAGAGGGTTATCCAAATTCATGAGGAAACCTCCAAGGATCCTCTGCTACAGCGTGTGATGCAGCACCTCACGAATGGCTGGCAGAAGGGACAGTGTCCCCAGTTTTACAATGTCAAGGACAACCTGACGGTGGTGGACGGCATCCTCATGAAGCTCGATAGGATTGTGATTCCGCAGAGCATGTGAGCTTTGGTGCTCGGCCAACTCCATGAGGGTCACCTGAGGGTCGAGAAATGTCGACGCAGAGCTCGAGAGGCAGTCTATTGGCCGGGCATCAGCCAGGACATTGCCAACACAGTCCTCAACTGCCCCACATGTCAGAAATTTCAGCCAGCTCAACCCAAAGAAACTCTGCAGCAACATGAGATAGTGACCTCCCCATGGTCCAAAGTCGGTGTCGACCTTTTCCACGCCAAGGGGCGTGACTATGTCCTCCTAATCGACTACTTCTCCAATTACCCAGAAGTGGTGAACTGTCCACCTCACGTCGAAGGCGGTGATTAAAGCATGCAAAGGAACGTTTGCTTCCTCCAGACGTGCTCTACCACGAGGCAACCGATCTACCAGCAATCCTGCCGACCTCTGCGACTACCGCATTGGTGGCGGTCCCGCCTATCCAAGTGCAGGCGGCCCTTGATCCACCCTTGAGGCGGTCAACCAGAATTCGTTGCCCGCCGCAGAGACTAAACTTATAGACTGAACTTTTGCACAACTGTGTTACCTTATCGGTTTGACCTCTGTAAATATCGTTGTTACCGTTACATCTGCCCTATATCTGCACTAGCGACACCTTCCTGTGTACATCAGGTCATTTTAGCACATTCTGTATATAGTCACGCACATATACATCCACACGCACATGCACCTTAATATTTATTATCTCAACACACACAATACAAAAAGAAAAAGGGGGAGATGTCATAATATACATCTATGTATATAATGGAGTGCAGACAGGCAGTGATTGACACACAGGATGACCAGTAAGCACACAGAACAGAGCAGCCAATCACCAGGCAGGACACGGCCACTATAAAGCCAGAGGGCACCAGTTTTCCTGCTCTCTCGGGACCCAGCCTCTTGAGACAGTCAGAGTTAGTGAGCTGGCCAGTGCAAACACCATGTGCTAGCTAGTAAGTCTCGTTAGGCTAGTATCAGGTCTCCAGTCAAGTCAGCATAGTGTCAACCCACAGTTGAACATGTATAATAGTTTAGACATTAAATAAAATCGTGTTGCATCTTATCAAGTGTTGGAGGTCTGTCTCTCGCTACACTGCATCAAGTGCAGTCCACATCGACCCAACACATCAGACGCAGGTCGCCAGCCCACACCCTGCACTTCCGACCTGGCACTTACATCGCAGGGGTAGATATTTCCTAAACCACCCCCCCCCCCCCCCCCCCACTCTCCCCACAATTTTCCTGGAGTCAGGCCAACTTCTTCGTGACTTGGGTTCACAGATCTCAAGGGGTTGTGCCACGTAATATGAATTTGGGAACTTGTAGAAAGGTAATTTCTTAAGGTTCATGCCTTTCAGACACTCCCCAGGAAAGCTCACTACCTCCATGCCAACTCAGTGCCAACTTAAGACCCTTCCCTGCCCATTCAGCTGGCATGCACAATGCATAAACAAACGAGCCATATAATAACAATGGCAAGTGTGGAACTCCTGCGGGAAAAGGCACTAATTCAGAAACTTTCTTTGAAAAGAACCTACTGTTCCTATAACCCTATAAAAGTGTCAGGCAGACAGGCTATCAAAGTATCAATGACCGAGGCTTCAAACATTTCAGATAACATGATCTTATCCAAATAAACATGAGTCATTGCCAAAAGAGAGCACAGAAAGAACTGCTTGCTATAACCATTGAAAGATGATAAGCAAAGGCAACAATTCAATTTCCATGGGGAGTGTCTGGGGGGCATCAATTGGCATTGAGTTGTCACGGAGGTTATGAAGAGCCTTGGGAAGTGGAGGGGAGGTTTGATGGATGAGGGCGAGAGGTCCCAATGACTTTTATTACAACTGGTCCAAAGTCTCAGAGAACTGAGGCAGGTCTTCTAAGCAAGCTACCTTGGCACTCGCCTGTCCCCATTGTTGCCTAGGATCTGCTTCCAGTGTGGCTGGCCTAACTCCATCCTGGACCCACATCCCTGCACGAGTCAGGAAATTCCCCAATTCGAGCATCAGGAGCGAAAATCTGGCTCTAAATGACAAAAGGAATGATGTTGCAAGGCATCAGAGGAAGGTAAGGGGACAAGTTAAGAAACACGAGAATGGTCTGGAGGAGATGGAAATGACACCAAGAGTTCCAGTGTGAACAATGGTTACGATCTGAAGTTGTTGAACTCAACGCGCAGGATTCACTTCAGATTTATGTGTACTGCCTGAATTTTCATCCTCGAGGTGGGTAGGGGGAATCAGGAAAATGCCTGGCTCAGCCCACCCACCTCTGGAAAAAGTGCCAGCCAAGACAGAATCTTTATTTCTGGGGCGGGAGGACTGGAGCTAGACCAACTGCCAGATGGACGTAAAAGATCTCCTTGCCCTAATCTCAGTTTCCCTGAACAGGTGCCGGAGTGTGGCGACTAGGGGATTTTCACAGTAACTTCATTGCAGTGTTAATGTAAACCTACTTGTGACAATCATAAAGATTATTATTATTATCTGAAAAACAGGGGAATTGATGTTCAGAGCAATATTCATTACACAACCGATAGCAATAAAACAGATGATTGGATCATTTATTTCATTGCACCTTATGGAATCTTGCTGTGTTCAAGCTGATTGTCGTTGCTCCTGCATTACAACAGTGGTTGATACAACAATGCCAAAAGCAATTAATTAGTTGCAAAGTGCTTTTGAATATCGTGAGGGCATGAACACCACTGTAGAAATGGAAACTCCACCACTTGGACATTCCCCTCCAAGCCACTCACCATCTTGACTTGGAAATATATCGCTGTTCCATTCTGCTGTCAAAAAGGGGAAGTGAAACCACTTAGCTGCTTTTGATGGGATGAGGAACTATCAATCATAGGAAAGGTGTTTATAAACATTGTGGTAAGCATCAAAGCTTGGTACTTGAGATGCATTCAACCGTGAAGGGAAAGTAGATAAACAAACCACCATGCACTTGTCTCCGGAGTAATAAGGCTGTTAATCCCTGGCTAGTGCAATGTATTGCTGTGTGAAATTGAATGGAAGATTTGCATTTCAAAGGCTGTCAATGGATTTGAAGTAATTTCAAGTGTACTTGCTATAAGGAATCCTCTGACACTTGTAACAGCTGCTGCTTTAAACACCATTTTTCAGAGGCAGCAGATGTTAGGGACGGGTAAGTGAAAATGAAGCCTGGATTGCGCTTCAGCTTTCAGGCAGGGGTGACTGATGGGGATCTCTAAATGGGGGTTCTAATGGAGGTCCCTGATGTGGGCAGTCTGTTGGGGAATCTGATGGGTGGCTCGGGAGTCTTGGGGGTATCAGGTCATCCTCGTATGCTTGCTGTGGGGGAGTGACCTGTTATTCCCCTAGTGGGAAGGGGAAGGTTGCCCCTACTGGTCGGGGGAAAGGGCAGGACATGATTTGCATTGGGGGCAGCTAAGTATGGCACTGACCCCCTTGGCCCACCTCGAAGTCCACTGCGTCAGGGCCACGTTTGGGGAATTGTCCACCAAAGCCTGCACGGAGGATTTCCCGCTGTGGGGAATTTTATACTTCATTTTCCTCAAGATGCATATCAATAACCCTCAGGAGACCCACGGAGATGACCCAATTGATTTTCCTGTGGGGCTCATGGACTACGAGCTCTCCCGCTGAGGGGCGGAGGCCTAGCAGCTGGGGCTCGGGAACCAAGTACTTCAAAGCTGGCTAGGATTGGGACCGGCATGATCGGTAGTCCCGACTAGAACTCACCTGCTCTTGTGCTGCGTTGTGGCCTTCAATTTTGAATGCCTAAATAAACCTTTGTTGTTTAACCTTCTCGGGAATCCTGATGATAATGTAGCATACCTACACATAGACTGACGGTGATTGTCCATTATTTCCCAGCTCGATTCTCTTGTCAAGCTGAGAGACGTTCTTCAACTGCTATTGATTTGAACCAGCTTACAATTTCTGCCTATTTTCTAATCATACCAAAAACACAGGGGGAAAAGGTATGGGGCTGGATTCTCCGTTGCCCGACGCCGATATCGTAATCGGTGATCGGGCAGAGAATCGACTCCAACACCCAAATCAGGTCTGGCGCCGGTTTGACACCAGTCAGCAATGCATTGCCCCCTCAGAAATGGCGGCATTGCACCGCGGCGTTGCAAAGGCGTTGGCGCGTCATTGGCCGGCCCTCACACAATGCTCTGCCCCCAATGGGCCGAGTTCCCGACGGTGCGGGGCACGTGTGGTCTCAGCCATGCAGGAATCCGGCGTGGCAGCTGCGGACTGTGTCCAGCGGCGCCACACTCGGCCGGGATCCGTGCCACTAGCCAGGGGGCTCCCGCGAGGGCTGGGGGGACTGGTGGGGGTGGCCGGGGATGGGCTGTGGGAATGTGGATGGCTGGTCGGGTCCGCGCACGGCCAGCGCCATGTTGTACGGTGCAACCGCTGCAGGCCATCAGCTGTGGGCATGTTCGGCCACGGACCCGGCCATTCTCCGGCCATTTTCTGCGTGGGATCTGGGAGTTTCACCTGGCGTCACTGCTGGCCTCTCAATGGTCCCGGAATCAGTGAGGAGTCGGCGCCGATTCTTTCATCGTAAACCTCCCACAAATTCTCGGTTTGAGCCGGCATTTAGCCGCTGAAATGGAGAATCCAGCCCATGATTCTTTTTAAATTATACTTTGCATTGATCTGGGGGATGCACCAAAAGATGGATTTGGAGAACTCTTTTAAAATACTAAACAGAGGGTAGCACGGTGGTGCAGTGGTTAGCATGGGACTACGGCGCTGAGGATCCGGCTTCGAATCCCAGCCTGGGTCACTGTCCGTGTGGAGTTTGCACATTCTCCCCATGTCTGCGTGGGTTTCACCCCCACAACCCAAAAGTTGTGCAGGTTAGGTGGATTGGCAATGCTAAATTGCTCCTTAATTGGAGAAAAATAATTGGTACTCTAAATTTATTTTCAAAAATACTAAACAAGAGTGCTGTGTTGTCTGGCCCCTTCAAGGGGCGATCAGTCGATAGGTTCACATGACCCAGGAAAGCAGTCAGGGGACCAGGGTGGTGGGGGGTTCACCCAGCAAGCAGGGACTTTTGCCTCGGATCAATTACGGACACCGACTGGCAGCCACAAAGCTGCAAAACTCTGTAAGATAATGGGCGGGATTCTCCGGGCTCCCAGCCGTGTGTTTCTCGGCAGCAGGAGGCTGCACGCCGTTCACTGGCAGCGGGATTCTCTACTCGCATCGCTGTCAATGGAAATACCCATTGAAGCCACCCCCATGCCGTCGGGAAACCTGTCCAGGGTGCACTGATGGCAGGCCCAGAGAATCCCGCCGTCAGCGGTCGGTCGGATAATTCCGGCCAATATGCTGCAATAAATGTTAATTGTTTCATGAGCCAAAGATATTACAAGTGCTTTCCATATTTGAGATGTTGGCAGTAGATGAATATTTAAATATGGAGATCTGGGTTATGAGGTCCTTATTAATAAACTAACCCTCATTGCTGGCTTTAAAAAATAAAGCTGCCACGCTTGTCAAAAGCTCCCATCATCCTTTAGTTTTATCTTGTTGCCAGGGCAATCATTGTTAGCTAATCTCCCATTCTTCAGACCATAGCTGCCACTGTTTTGACTCTTCCGCCTTGCAAACACTGCAGCCCTGCCTCTTCAGTCTCTTCCAGTTTTTCTCTTTCTCCTTGAGAGTAGACTTTTATACCCTTGGGCCTTGCATTTGTTGCTATGGTGACTGATAGCTCGCTTTAATAGGATACAGAGTAAATGCAGCCTTCTCAGGGATATCATGCAACAAGGCCATGAAAGTCCTTTATTGCAGGCCTCACCTCTGACAGGATCATTTTACCTATTGGCTCATCTAATCTCTTTCCAAAATGCTCAGCCAGGAAATGGAAGATGCAGCTGACTGCACCAAAAGCGAAAATGCCTGGAGACGAGGATCCGATCGCCATTGGAATATTTGGCCACCACACATTTTATGTAGCTCAATCATGTCAGCCATGGCTCAATTGGTAGCACTTGTCCATCTGAGCTAACAGCTCATGGGCTCAAGAGCTACTCTGGAGATTTGAGCAGAAAATCAAGGCTGACACTTCAGTGCAAGAGTTAATGAGGAGGGTCTGCTGTATAGTTGGAGGGGATGCCTTGTGGGTGTGGTGGTAAACCAAAGTTCTTTCTACTCTCTCAGATGGACAGAAAATATTCCATGGTGCTATTTGAAGCAGAGCAGAGAAATTCTTCCGGTTTACTGGTCAATAGTTATTCCTCAACCAACATCACTAAATAAAAATAGATTATGTGGTCTTTATCATATTTTGGTAACTTACCTTTTTTGGATCTTGCTGTATCTTCTGCATTACAATTTTAAAGGTACCCCATTAGCTTTGAGACATTCTGAGGTTGTGCAAGGCACTATATATATGCAAGTCTTTCGCACAATAAAGTCAGCAATAATATTACTGTATAACAGTTTGGGGACAGGCCTCCTTATTCTGAAACACTTTGAGATGCCAAGTGACCATGAAACGTGAGATATAAATTCCTTCCAATTCTCTTCCTGCACCTAGGGGTTCTCGAAGGCAGACTTCCATCCGTTTCCATAGCTAGTAATTCCTGGAGCAGGTCGCTTGTCTGTCCCAGGGGCTTATAGCTTGAGGAGGCACCACTCCCAGTACATAAATAAATTTTATCAATTACCTTTGCTTTCTTTTTGTCTTGGCAGAATCATTACCTTTTCTCAAGTCCAATTTTGAGACACAATAAGACCATGGCGGAGAGCACATATGAGGCTTGAGTTTTGCTTGTTGCTTTGCGGCTAAGCTTTGCGGCTAACTAAAAGTTCATTAAAAACTCAATAACCTGCAAACAAAGTGGAAAATTTGCATGTCCATTTGAATGAAACTGGGTGTCAAGGGTGCCCACTGTTACTAAACAGATCATTTATCAATGTTATTTTTTATTTTCCTTATGAATAGTTAATTGTTTTTTTAGTTTCACTGTCCTAACCTGTGAGAATGCACATGCTTTGGAGGTTGGCAGGATGACCAACCCATCAGGATCGCTCTGGACTCTCCAGAAATTAAAGATTAGTCTCTTCGGGCATTGCTTCCTGGAAACCAAACAGAAAAATACTTCTTTTTGTTTTCTTTGAACGCTTTTGTTTATTAGTGATAAAAGTATTGGACATAGGGTGGTGGGGAAATTGAGGCTCTTTGTGCAGTTGTTGGGAGCAGGAGCTGATGTCATGAAACCTCCAGGAATATGTCCAAGTAGATACATTATAATTACAATACACTGTGTAATGCAGCATCTCACACCCAGTGCAATCCTAGCTGGGGAGGACGTGTCTCACCAGGCACTAAGCTGGGCCTGCTTTTATACCTTGCTCATAACCAGCCCCAGGTGGTTGGCCTCCGTCCTCTACCTGGAGAGCTTGTACTCCACGAGTTCCACACGGATTTCACTGATTGTTTCCCCGTGGTCCTCATGGTGGTTATGACAGTATGCATCCCAGACTTTAGTCACTCCGTTAATGACATTGCTCCTTCAGCTGCCTGAGGCCTCAGTTGCTGGAATTAATTTCCCTAAACCTCTCTACCACACTCTCCTCCTTTAAGATGATCCTTAAATCCTGACCTATTTGAGCAAGCTTTTGGTCAGGTGTCCTAATACCTCAGCATGTGACTCTGTGCCATATTTTTGTTTGATCATTTCTTCTGTGAAGTGCCTTGGGACATTATCGTAAATTAGAGTGTCATATAGGTGTAAGTTGCTGTCTGAATAGCAGACTGACATTTTTACTTTTGCTTGACACTTACTTGCAAATACATAATTAACTCTTCTTTTAAACTGTATTTATAACTGTGGAGCAATTGCAGCAAGGGTCCTCTTTTAACTTATACTTAAATACTTTCAACCACAGATTGCGCACTGCAAGATTGAAAAAGACCATTGTGTTTAATGGGAAATTCTGCACTTTTCTGTCAAATTTACCAACTCTGGATTTTATAATTTCCCTGATAGTTCTTTGATTTTAGACTTTATTCAACGTTTCGGAGTAAAACTTGTTTTTGTTGCTGAGTAGGTTAAGAGTAACCACTCCACCTCCATCAACACATCTGACATAATGCCTGTGATCCCAGCCCTTGTTCTATTCCCTTTTATTTTCACAATTTGAATACTTTTGTCAGCTTCAAATATTTCCTTAAGGGCCCCTTGAACTTCTGTAGAACTGTGTTGTCTTACCTGTCCCCCTCCAGGACTAAATCTGTAACTCTGAAACACCCTCTCTGCTGTTCCATAATGTTTAAAAATGCAGCAGTAGCATTCAGTAGCAACCTCTATAATTCAGTACAGTGCCCGATAAGAGGGACAGACTGCCTTTAAGAAGAGTAGAATGGCTGCACGATGTCCTGTTAGCAGATGCAGCTTGGACCCTTGTTAGACAGAGGTCGCCAGCAGCTCAGCAGATGTTGACCTAAGCTACAATCAGGTAAATGCGGGGATAGCACCACATTTAGGTGCAGGCAGTTTGCTCAATGTAACTCCTGCACCCAAAAACAGCTTTTGGCCTCTAGTAAGGTTAACAGTGAGGAGCCAGAGGAATAATATTATCTTTTGTCGATTGCTATGTTTTATTAACCTATGGCATCTTTTACAAGAATGAGCACTGATAGTTTCAGAATTGTTGAAGTTGACAGTATAGGGCTGTGATAATAGTTGTGATGCAATAATTAACCCCGATCGATTGAGCAATGTTATCCCCCACATCTGTTCATTTCACGTTTGTACATTCCCAAGTCATGTGCCTTCTCCAAACTAATTTCTCAGTTGCTGTTGGCAGTGCATGCAGATATTTCCATTCTAGTTCTTTGCAATTGATGTTGAAATTCCATCTTGGAACAAGACAGCTACCCTATCAAGTTCACCTAAATCAACAGGCCTTGCATAATGTGCACTGTTGTAGGTTGCCCTGATTCAATATCCTGCTCCTTTTCAATGATTAAGTGGGCACAGAACAACTTGTCTTGCCACCATTACCAAAGGTAAATTCCGAATTCCCAACTATTATTCTTCGCATGTCTGACGATATAGCTAAATCCAATAACTCAAATTGACATTTTTGAACTTATAGTCAGTAAAATATTGTCACATTTCTAGATCTTTGACTATTTGGAAGAAGGAATTTGGGGTGATATATATTCAGCCAATTTATCACTACTGAGATCAATTTTGGTCACAATGGATTACATCCATAAAATACATACATCTGAGGAATCATATTAGAGCTCAATGAAGCATCCATCTGGGATTTTTGTTTGCATACTCTACATTCTTCAGATAATGAGACTCATCAGTACTGTACACCTCAGAGCGTTAATTGGGTGTGCCTTTGAAATGGTTTCATTCACAAGTACTCAGTGGGAGATATGGTCAGTGATGACCATGCTAATGGGGTGGGAGAGGTGGTTGGTTGATTGACAGATTGTTGTTGTCTGTAAAAGCTCAGACACTTCGGCCAGTTAATCACTCAAATGTTTTACCCAGGTGTCTTTCTTTGCGAGATGGACAAAGGACAAATAGAAGTATATGATTCAACCAAATGTATTAATCAAACAGTACAAACAGTTACCCTTCTTAAATTATCCCAAAACAACACTAAAAGATCCCAAGTTCCTTAATGATATCTGAGCCAATTGACTCAGTTGTGCCTTGGGTCTGATTCTCTGAGTCACAATTCCTCAGGGCCTTTGACCGCAAAGGGGGGTCTCGCACGCTGCTTCCTTCTGTTTCTGGCCGGTCGTCCAATCTTCTCTGCTACCTCTGCGAGTCTTTGCTCTCCGGTGGTCAATCTTTATACCCCTCTTCTCATCTTGCCAGAATTTTCTCTGACCTTCAGCCAATGAGATCTCGGGGTGGCATTACCCAATGGTGTTGCCAATTGCAACTCTACAGGACGCCAGGAACCCAATCTCAGCGGTCCATTGCTAGGTGCATTATCCGCACACAACCTTATCCTATATAAGGTGATCTAGGTGCCAGAAAGTCTGGCTTCATCTTGGCAATCCAAAACAATCAATCCATATGACAAGGATCGATTATCTCCTGATGTGTGATTGACAGGGCAGGTCCAGACATGTCCTGGCAGTTTGTCTGTGTTCAGGGTATGCAAACTTGGCCAAGTTCAAATTCCCATCAGGCCAGTCCTGGAGCTGACTGTGAATTGATTTCAAATGTCCAATTTTAATTTAGAGTATCCAATTTTATATCAGGCCCAAAATTTGGGCCACTGTCCATTTTACCACAGATTGGCCTATTCATGAACCCAGAGGTGACAAACAGGTTAAGAGCTGGATTTTTGCAGAGTTTTAAAATGAATGGAAGTCCAGCCGCCATTTCTGACAGATCTGACTTTTCCTAGCAGGGCGATGAGTCGAGGAAGGGGATGGGGCGTAATATGGGCAGAGATAGGGCGGTGCAGTGGGCCTAGGTAGGGTCCTCTTTCAGAGGGTCGGTGCAGATTCGATGGGCCAAATGGCCTCCTTCTGCACTGTAGGGATTCTATGATTCACACAGGAGGGAAACCAGAACTCAGAGGGCCACTTAGACCTAGCGCTCAGTTCAAACAGACCCCATTTTAACTGTTGCATGCACCTCAATATGCAGCACGAGTGTCACAAACTGATGGAGTAAATATAAATGCTCCTGAAGGGGGGTTAGGTTCTGTATAATTGTCATGATCTGAAGATTTTTAAATCACCAACTCTTTAAACTTATAAAGAAAACAGCCTGCAACTGTTATGAAGAATAAAAGAAAACCTTTGCTGGCTGCTTTGATTGACAAATCATTTGCCACATGTTTGAAAAAAGTAGCACCTATTTATGTCATTTCCATAAAGTTCATTGTTAACATTGCTTCAAGGGAAATGTCATCGTGAATACTTGTTTGAGTTTCAGAATCTACAATTATCACAGCAGGGGTACAAATTCACGGTTTGATTAACAGTTTAAAGAGGTTATTGGAGGAATTTTGACATGTGGTCTGAATAGAAGTTATTTTTATAAGAGATTAACTACTTGAGATTTAAAAGCTTTGAATGGGTCCTATGAATGGGAGCTCTTTTTTTCACTATTAAGTGTGTCAGCTTGAGACCTGTATCAGATTGTTAGAACATAGAACATACAGTGCAGAAGGAGGCCATTCGGCCCACTGAGTCTGCACCGACCCACTTAAGCCCTCACTTCCACCCCATCCCCCTAACCCAATAACCCCTCCTATCCTTTTTGGAATTTAGCATAGCCAATCCACCTAACCTGCACATCTTTGGACTGTGGGAGGAAACCAAAGCACCCGGAGGAAAAGGCAACATCATGGTAGCACAGTGGTTAGCACTGCTGCCTCACTGCACTAGAAGTCCAGGATCAATTCCAGCCTTCAGTGACTGTCTGTGTGGTGTTTGTACGTTCTCCCCGTGTCTGCGTGGGTTTCCCCTCCGGATGCTCTGGTTTGCTCCCACAGTCCAAAGATGTGCAAGTTAGGTGGATTGGCCATGCCAAATTGCCCCTTAGTGTCCAAGGATGTATAGGTTAAGTTCTGGGAATAGGGCAGGGGAGTGGACCCAGGTAGGCACTCTTTGAGAGGGTCAGACTGAATGGGCTGAATGGCTTTCTTCGACAATGCAGTGATTCTCTAAAGATGAATCAAATAAAATCAGATATTACAAGGACAATTCCTGTACCAGCCTCCCCGAACAGGTGGCGGAATGTGGCGACTAGGGGCTTTTCACAGTAACTTCATTTGAAGCCTACTTGTGACTATAAGCGATTTTCATTTCATTTTGTTTCAGTGTCAGCAAAAAGCACTAGGAATTCTATGGTTCTATTCATGGTTCTGGAAAATCCATGGGGGGAATGTACAAACACTACACAGTCATTCAAGGTCTGGACTGAACACGGGTCCCTCGAGGCACCAGTGCTAACTAGTGTGTCACCATGTTAAATATGTTTCTGCCTTGTTTATTTCAATTATCTTATTCATTTATAATTATTTCAATTCAACGTTGTCTTCTGATGTTTCAGTAAGATGTTTGTTGAAGCTACTAAAGTTTAATGTAAAACATTTATTAACAAAAATAATTTTATAAATACAAAACTTTGAAACGCGTGAACATTTAACTTAATGTTTAACTTTATCAGTTGAACAATGACATAAAACTACCTCAACTTTTACAAATTTCTTGCAATAAAATATATTTTCTCACTTAAACACAATGGGCGGGATTCTCCGACCCCCCGCCGGGTCGGAGAATCGCTGGGGGGCGGCATGAATCTCGCCCCCGCCGAATTCCGCTGGCGTGAATTAAACCACCTCCCTTACCGGCGGGACCAGGTGGCGCGAGCGGGCTCCGGGATCCTGGGGGGGGGGTGCCCCCACGGTGGCCTGGCCCGCGATCGGGGCCCACCGATCTGCAGGCGGGCCTGTGCCGTGGGGGCACTCTTTCCCCTCCGCGTCGGCCTTAACCTCCGCGATGGCCGACGCGGTGGTGACCCCCCCCCCCCCCCCCGCGCATGCGTGAGGATGACGTCAGCAGCCGCTGACGCTCCCGCGCATGCGCGGGTGTTATAACCTGCCTGCTTACCATTGGCTGGGGACTAATGACAATCTCACAATCCTGTGGGACACAGGGAGAACGTGCAGACTTCGCACAGACAGTGACCCAGTGGGGAATCGAACCTGGGACCCTGGCACTGTGAGGCCACAGTGCTAACCACTATGCTACCGTGCTGCCCGAGTTTATTTATTTTTATCTTCACAGATTCCTGAGGTGTGGATAATGAGTGAGTGATTATGGAGCTGTCATGCAGGAAATGAGGGCCCGTGGGGCATTGTGGGCAGGGGATGGGGGGTGACGGGACATTAGTTGGCATGAAGAGTATGGGGGCGGAGCATCGTGGCGGGGGAGCCGCCGACTTTTCATTGTAAAAGTAGACACTTCCTCCGGACATAGCCTCAAAATGAGAGAATCCAGCCCTAAGTGTTGACGCCAGGGCAGGATTCGTGGACTTTCATGACAGCAAGTCTGGCGCCGAACCTGGACCGGTTCAGCGACTGTGGAGGGGCTAGCACCGGTGCCACATGGAACATAATCGATTCCAATGAAAAATGGTGCACGATTCGCCAGGTCTGTGATTGACACTCAGGAGGCTGACAAGCTGCAGCCGCATATACACACTTCATTCCCCACACACACTCGCCCCAGCCAACAAGATGGCACTGGTTGCGCTGGAGTGTGCCCATCCCATTGATGGGTCGGTTGGTGCCAGAGGGTACCTAGGAGAGTGTCCTGGGAGGACACCCATACGACCTGTGGCCCTAAGTTCACAGTGGGCAGCCAGCGGCGTGCGCAGCTGCATGGTGCTTCGTGCCCGTCCACCCTGGCCCCATAACCCAGCTCCTGACCACACCCCCCGCTACTCCCCCTGGCCCTGGCAGAAGCCCCAGGCCAGCGGCACAACTGACAGAATACTATGGCCATGTTGGAAACTTTCTGTATCCCCTCTCCCTCATCAGCCACTATGTCGGTTTAACAATTTTTAAAAGCACAAGTGAACCTTGCCGTTAGGAATCCGGCCCATCGGACGTGGAGATTCGCGAAGGCCCCGGAGAATACTGGGTCAGGCCCGCTAATGATATGCAAATGATATTTACTGTACGTGCATTAAGAATGCATTGACTCCGCTGTTGAGGCAACGGAGAATCGCGATTTGGCGCGAAACCGGCACCCACTGCGATTTCGTCATCGGAACCGGCGCTCCGCCCAATCGTGTTTTGCGATTCCAGCATCAACTAATGGAGAATCCTGCCCTAAGTGTTGATGCTGGGACAGAATCGGTGGACTTCTACAACAGCAAAATTGGCACCTGTCCCGGAACAATTCATCAACCGTTAATGGGCTAGCACCGGCACCACATGAACACAATCGATTCCAATGAAAACTCTATTGGATTTGCCGGAGTCGGGATTGGCACTCAAGAGGCTGACAAGCTGCAGCTGCATATTAGCACTCCACTCCCCACACACATTTATTCCAGCAAACAAGATAGCACTGGTTGTGCTGAAGCGCATCCATCCTGTTTATGGGTCGGCTGAGGCCAGAGGGTAACTATGGGGGTGGCCTAGGGGACACCCATACGACCGGTGGCACTAAGTTCACAGTGGGCAGTCTGCGGCATGCACAGCAGCATGGCTGCCTTTCAGGCTGCTGCACTGGTATTCTGTGCCCGTCCACCCCGACCCCAAGGCCCACCTCCTGGCTGCCCCCGCTACTCCTCCCGGCCCTGGCCAGCGGCACAACTGTCAACACACTATGGAGATGTTAGACACTTTCCGTATCCCCTCTCTCCCTCTCAACAGTCAAGGCACCTGTTCCCCGCTTTTTAAAACCACAAGTGAAACTGGCCGCCGGTAATTCCTCCTGGTGGAGGCGGAGCATCGCAGAGGTCCCAGAGAAAACTGTGTCAGGCCGGCTAATGATATATGAACAGCGTTTACTGTACCTGTGGTGTGAAACATATTGACCGCACCGGATCATCGCAGTCTGGCGGGCTCCCGGCAGCAGCCACAATTTTGGCCTCACGACCGATTCTCTGCCCAATCGTCTTTCCCGATTTCAGCGTCGCCTGGTAGAGAATCCCACCCTGTATGTTTTCAAGAAGCAGTTAGATATAGCACTTAGGGCAAAGGGGATCAAAGGATATGGGGGGAAAGCAGGATTAGGCTTTTGAGTTGGATGATTAGCCATGATTTAAATTGAGTGGTGGAGCAGCCTCAAAGGGCCGAATGGCTTCCCCTTGCTCCAATTTTCTATGATTCTATGGCCCCCGGTGTAGCTGGGATAAGTCAAGAGAAATCCTGAGTACAAGTAAGGCATAAAGGGTTAGACGACTCCTCTTAAGTTTAATGCTATTTAGTTTCGGAGAATTACTCGTCAAGAAATATTACAAGGGGGACAACCAAATTGATTAAACATGAATTGTGGGTGGCGCAGTGGTTAGCACTGGTTCGATCCCGGCCAGGGTCACTGTCTGTGTGGAGTTTGCACATTCTCCCCGTGTCTGCATGTGTCTCAACCCCACAACCCAAAGAAGTGTGCAGGGTAGGTGGATTGGCCACGCTTAATTGCATCTTAATTGGAAAAAAAATTGGGTACTTTAAATATATTTTTTTAAATCAATTGTAAACATTATTTTGTTCATTCACATGATAATTTTGAAACAAATTTGCTTGTTGCTATGAAAATGACCTTATTTCACTGTAGTGAATATTACTACCCCCTCAAAATGATTGGAAAAACTCTTGTGGGTGCATGTGTAAAATTTGCAGTTCACAAGGGACATGATTGCACCATTTCTTAGGTCATGTTCACAGTATGATTAGATACTGGGCAGAAAGGGAAGACTTCTGCATGTCAGGTACACTAGTCCTTCTTCCAGCCGAAACCAGTGAAGTTGAATCTGAGATGATATCTCGTACAGACCCAAAGGGCTGGATTCTCCGCCCTCGGGATGTTCCATTTTGCCAGCAGCCCATGGGGCTGTCCCACAATGGGAAACCCCATTGACCAGCCGGAGAAACGGAGCATCCCGTCGGCATGCTGAACCAGAAATCTGGCACGGCAGGATGGAGAATCCAGCAAAAAGTATCGACCCAATCGTCTTGACTATGTTGGGCTGTATGAAGCAGAAACTCAGCCAAGGTATAGGCAGGTTATTGAGAGCCCTGTAGGGCAGCAGGACCTTTTGTGCAATAGATTCCAGGAAATTGGGGGAAAAAAGTTGTGGTCAAGATGACAACATAGAAATAAACTAAAATATTGATTCATTTTATCTTACAACTCAATTTTATGCAGTTTACTAAAACAATTATATCCATGTTTTGGGGTCGGCTGTTCAGGTGCATGCCTTCTGAGAGATGCAGACCCATCTACTAATGCTACGCATTGCATGCATGGTAAACTAACGAAAATTAATTTTGCAATTTGCGGCACGGCCAGTCATTGGGACAAATGGAGCCAACTGCTCTCGTCTCACCACTTCGACGGAGACATCGGGCAGGGTTTTCCAGGATTGTCCAGTCCTGCCGAAAGTCATTAGACTGTTGGCTGGGTCGCCGAATCTCCGGTGGTGGGTTCCGCCATGACTGGGCCAGAACATCCCAATTCAACATGTGTTGTAGAAAGGACAGGACGAGGGAGGAGAAAGGAAGAGAAAGCAATCCAGTCCTGGAGATGGAGCTGGGTTGTCCACTTAGGACTCAATCCATCGGCCATGCTGCGCCAGAAAAGTAGCTCGCCGTGGCGCAGCGTGGCCAATGAAAGCCGTGAGACACCGCTCCCGGGATGTACCCGGCTCTCAACGCCTCGCGACATCCAACGCGACCTCGCGAGACGGTGCGATGTGAATCCCTCCGAAAATGGGCGAGATCACTTTTTAACAAATCTGCATATTAGAGCGAGACAGTAAACCTCACTCTGATGTGCAGATTCCCGAGGTACCTTAGGATTTATGATTCAACCGTTTTGCCTCGGCGACCTCGGTAGGTGCTGTTCAGCACTGGGCCTCACAAATGGGAATCAGACGGAACGGCACTTGTGGAGGTTTCCCAGGGGATCGGAGGCCCCCAGCTGCATGCTCTTTGGTCAGGTTGGTGCCCTGGCATTGTGGTGCCACCTGGGTACCCTAGCAATGCCAGCCTGGCACCTCAGCAGTACTGGTTGCCATCCTGGCACTGCCAAGGTGCCCAGCTGCATGATCACCATTCAGGCCCCTTATTGAACTTGAGCCACATTCAATAGCCATGTGTTTCTCGACACTCCAAGCGCCGGAAACACAAGGCTAAATGCGCTCGCTAGCGGATTTTGTTCCCTTTTGGGAGAATCACGCCCTTTGTCTCCCATCTCCTTTCTTTAAATTGGGCAAAACCATGGCTACATTTCTCCTCTGCTCCGCCACCGCCCCCCGCTCCCCCCCCCCCCCCCCCCCCGCCCCCCCACTCCCCCTACGCACCCTCCACTGCAACCTTTCCTCTCCTACGGTGCTTTTCTAGCTTGGATGATATCTGATCCAAGAGGCCAGTGATCACTGACTATGTCATAACAGAGTACAACCATGTTCTCACCCATCGTTTCCAAGTGTAGGCTTGTGGTAAGGCTGGTGTGGACTAGTTGCAGTACCTTGACTACCAGGCCTGCTGATTTCAACTAACTTGGCACAGATGGAAGATCAAACCTGGAGCCCTGACAATCTATGCGGCACAGAGGCAGCTTACTGCTGTGTCTCTATATTTTATTGTGCCACCGTCACTTCGCATCTTGTTATGATTTCTAAATTACCAGTGCATACTTTTGGTGAAACTTTTAATTTCAAAATGCGGTTTTCACTTTCAAGGCACAGTAGACATGCATTTGTTTCTTCGTGACTTATTCTAAGTGTGTTTAAAAACAAAGCCAATATTTCTGGGGAACGAAGCCATATATGCAAATATCCACATGCAGCCATGAGGCAATTCATGTTAAAGACACGCCAAGCTCCTTTCGCTGGTTTCCCTAAATTTTGTCTCTTAACTGTGATTTATTTTATTCATGCGTTGTTTAGATCATTGGACTTGAGCTCTTTATTTCTGTAACCCAGTGTGAGTTAGGGCTACACTCCCAGCCAGTGCCTTGCTCAGTGTGCATCCTCTAGAATGCTCAACATATTGCCCATGCAATGTCGGAAGCCAAATCTGCTTCTGTGATCCCTTGCACGCTGAAATCAGTCCTTCCGCTGTGGGCAGTTGCCAAAGGAAAGGTTCACAAAGGAAGAGGGAACAGAACATGCTGGAATAAGGCTGCCAACTCTGGGTTGGGTATATTCCTGTGTGCATTCTCACATGGCCTCCTGCCTCCAACGATCCCGCACTATTGCCATCAGTCCATCGTCTGGCCACCACTGCCTTCGCACTGCCAATTGGAAAGAGAACAGATTGTTGTCCAGTCAAACTAATTTTGACTGTTCGTGAGGCAGCCTGTTTTCAATATTGTTACAGAAGTGTTTGAAGAAAATGTAGAAAAAAGGAAACATGATATTGTTTATTGCCCCTCCGGATTTTCTCCTGAGCTTGTTTCCTGGAGATTCAGCTTCAATTCCCAGAGACTTCAGGGTGATTCAGCAGGGTTACCGACCCCATGTTAAACTTATCATTCTGGATTCAGTAGGGGGTATTCTATTAGTTGTGGAGGAATCTCCGCCTCCTACTGCGTTCCCTAGACTTCTTGTGCAGAAGACCAAGAAAATATGAGAGGCTTTGAGCAAAACACTGAATCCTGGCTTGACCAGCAATCCTTCAAAGAGCACAGGCAGCAGTTCTAACCAGGGCCTTCAGCAAAGGGGAAGACTGGTTGCAAGTGGCCCCTGGTATTATTTCTTTCAGTAGTGGGGGGTGGGCACGGGAGCAATAGGTCAGAAGGTGAGAGCATTGAGGAAGAACTAGGGAATAGGGACAGTGTGGCTCTGAGGCAGAGCAGACAGGGAGAAGTTGCTGAACACAGCGGGTCTGGTGGCGTGAAGTGCATATGTTTTAATGCAAGAAGTATTACGGGTAAGGCAAATGAACTTAGAGCTTGGATTAGTACTTGGAACTATGATGTTGTTGCCATTACAGAGACCTGGTTGAGGGAAGGGCAGGATTGGCAGCTAAACGTTGCAGGATTTAGATGTTTCAGGTGGGATAGAGGGGGATGTAAAAGGGGTGGCGGAGTTGTGCTACTGGTTAGGGAGGATATCACAGCTGTACTACGGGAGGACACCTCAGAGGGCAGTGAGGCTATATGGGTAGACATCAGGAATAAAAAGGGTGCAGTCACAATGTTGGGGGTTTACTACAGGCCTCCCAACAGCCAGCGGGAGATAGAGGAGCAGATAGGTAGACAGATTTTGGAAAAGAGTAAAAACAACAGGGTTGTGGTGATGGGAGACTTCAATTTCCCCAATATTGACTGGGACTCACTTAGTGCCAGGGGCTTAGACGGGGCAGAGTTTGTAAGGAGCATCCAGGAGGGCTTCTTAAAACAATATGTAGACAGTCCAACTAGGGAAGGGGCGGTACTGGACCTGGTATTGGGGAATGAGCCCGGCCAGGTGGTAGAAGTTTCAGTAGGGGAGCATTTCGGGAACAGTGACCACAATTCAGTAAGTTTTAAAGTGCTGGTGGACAAGGATAAGAGTGGTCCTAGGGTGAATGTGCTAAATTGGGGGAAGGCTAATTATAACAATATTAGGCGGGAACTGAAGAACCTAGATTGGGGGCGGATGTTTGAGGGCAAATCAACATCTGACATGTGGGAGGCTTTCAAGTGTCAGTTGAAAGGAATTCAGGACCGGCATGTTCCTGTGAGGAAGAAGGATAAATACGGCAATTTTCGGGAACCTTGGATAACGAGAGGTATTGTAGACCTCGTCAAAAAGAAAAAGGCATTTGTCAGGGCTAAAAGGCTGGGAACAGACGAAGCCTGTGTGGAATATAAGGAAAGTAGGAAGGAACTTAAGCAAGGAGTTAGGAGGGCGAGAAGGGGTCACGAAAAGTCATTGGCAAATAGGGTTAAGGAAAATCCCAAGGCTTTTTACACGTACATAAAAAGCAAGAGGATAGCCAGGGAAAGGGTTGGCCCACTGAAGGATAGGCAAGGGAATCTATGTGTGGAGCCAGAGGAAATGGGCAAGGTACTAAATGAATACTTTTCATCAGTATTCACCAAAGAGAAGGAATTGGTAGATGTTGAGTCTGGAGAAGGGTGTGTAGATAGCCTGGGTCACATTGAGATCCAAAAAGACGAGGTGTTGGGCGTCTTAAAAAATATTAAGGTAGATAAGTCCCTAGAGCCTGATGGGATCTACCCCAGAATACTGAAGGAGGCTGGAGAGGAAATTGCTGAGGCCTTGACAAAATCTTTGGATCCTCACTGTCTTCAGGTGATGTCCCGGAGGACTGGAGAATAGCCAATGTTGTTCCTCTGTTTAAGAAGGGTAGCAAGGATAATTCAGAGAACTACAGGCCCGTGAGCCTTACTTCAGTGGTAGGGAAATTACTGAAGAGAATTCTTCGAGACAGGATCTACTCCCATTTGGAAGCAAATGGACGTATTAGTGAGAGGCAGCATGGTTTTGTGAAGGGGAGGTCGTGTCTCACTAACTTGATAGAGTTTTTCGAGGAGGTCACAAAGATGATTGATGCAGGTAGGGCAGTGGATGTTGTCTATATGGACTTCAGTAAGGCCTTGACAAGGTCCCTCATGGTAGACTAGTACAAAAGGTGAAGTCACACGGGATCAGGGGTGAGCTGGCAAGGTGGATACAGAACGTGCTAGGTCATAGAAGGCAGAGAGTAGCAATGGAAGGATGCTTTTCTAATTGGAGGGCTGTGACCAGTGGTGTTCCGCAGGGATCAGTGCTGGGACCTTTGCTGTTTGTAGTATATATAAATGATTTGGAGGAAAATGTAACTGGTCTGATTAGTAAGTTTGCAGATGACACAAAGGTTAGTGGAATTGCGGATAGTGATGAGGACTGTTAGAGGATACAGCAGGATTTAGATTGTTTGGAGACTTGGGCGGAGAGATGGCAGATGCAGTTTAATCCGGACAAATGTGAGGTAATGCATTTTGGAAGGTCTAATGCAGGTAGGGAATATACAGTGAATGGTAGAACCCTCAGGAGTATTGAAAGTCAGAGAGATCTAGGTGTACAGGTCCACAGGTCACTGAAAGGGGCAACACAGATGGAGAAGGTAGTCAAGAAGGCATACGGCATGCTTGCCTTCATTGGCCGGGGCATTGAGTATAAGAATTGTCAAGTCATGTTGCAGCTGTATAGAACCTTAGTTAGGCCACACTTGGAGTATAGTGTTAAAATCTGGTCGCCACACTACCAGAAGGATGTGGAAGCTTTAGCGAGGGTGCAGAAGAGATTTACCAGAATGTTGCCTGGTATGGAGGGCATTAGCTATGAGGAGCGGTTGAATAAACTCGGTTTGTTCTCACTGGAACAACGGAGGTTGAGGGGCGACCTGATAGAGGTCTACAAAATTATGAGGGGCATAGACAGAGTGGATAGTCAGAGGCTTTTCCCCAGGGTAGAGGGGTCAATTACTAGGGGGCATAGGTTTAAGGTGAGAGAGGCAAGGTTTAGAGTAGATGTACGAGGCAAGTTTTTTTACACAGAGGGTAGTGGGTGCCTGGAACTCGCTACTGGAGGAGGTGGTGGAAGCAGGGACAATAGTGACATTTAAGGGGCATCTTGACAAATACATGAGTAGGATGGGAATAGAGGGATACGGACCCAGGAAGTGTAGAAGATTGTAGTTTAGTCGGGCAGCATGGTCGGCACGGGCTTGGAGGGCCGAAGGGCCTGTTCCTGTGCTGTACATTTCTTTGTTATTGTTCTTTTTGAGATTGCGTTGTCAACGCGATATTATGCTGGCCAATCAACGGCCACCCAGTGTTAAATGCGCTCTGTGAAAGGTTGAGCGCTGCCAGGGAGGGCGGGAAGTGGACTGCTGCAGAGTAAAAGGTGGGAAGCGGGCTAGCGCTGAGAAAAGGGCGGGTGCAAGCTGGCGCTGAGAAAAGGGCGGGGAGCAAGAAGGTGCTGAGAAAAGGGTGGGAACGGGCTGCCGCTGAGAAAAGGGCAGGAAGGCGCTGAGGAAAGATTGGGTGCAGGCTGGCGCTGAGGAAATGGCGGGAAGCAGGAAGGCACTTGGAAAAGGGTGGGTGCGGGCTGCCGCTGAGAAAAGGGCGGGAAGCAGGAAGGTGCTTGGAAAAGGGTGGGTGCGGGCTGGCGCTGAGAAAAGGGCGGGAAGCAGGAAGGTGCTTGGAAAAGGGTGGGTGCGGGCTGGCGCTGAAAAAAGGGCGGGTGCGGGCTGGCGCTGAGAAAAGGACAGGAAGCAGGACAGCGCTGAGAAAAGGGCGGGTGCGGGCTGGCGCTGAGAAAAGGGCAGGAAGCAGGACGGCGCTGAGAAAAGGGCGGGTGCGGCCTGGCACTTCCTCAGGGGGACAGCCACTACACCGCTGTCTCAGAGAGCTGCTGACATGTGAAAACCGATGCCACAAATGTCTGGGTGGCACAGTCACACACAGACCTCAGTCCCCTGGCACATTTGTTAATTTTATTTGAGCCCCAAAAGTTCATCCCACCCTGGTCGATGTCGCAGCTAAAACATAAAGGTTGCCTGGCCAATCGGACTGCCCGCCAACTCTCAAGGCAGGCAGGCCACGCAAAATCCCGGTCAATTGCTGTTTACTTAATTTCAATTGGCTTCTTGATTATCGTCGAGTACACTTCTGACTCGCGCTCATTCTCAACATCCTCCCGTGTGATTTTACGTGCTTCCGGGTCAGGCACGCACCCAAACTTTGTATTTAAAATTCTAGTCTATGCTTTCTTATCGTAGCCTGTGACAGAGGGCTAGATTTTCAATTGCTGGTGGAGTCGGGACCCCAGGCGAGATTTAAAAATCACGGTCCCAGATTGTCCCTGTATCCTGACACTTCCCAGTGTAGCCATCTGGGATGGCCACTTACAACAAGAAACATAGACATTCGCAAAGCCTAAAGGGAAATATGGACAATGTAAGATTCAGGCAGGCACAGAGCCTGAATGTATATTCGTGAGCAGAGAATCCAGACAGCATCGAAACCCCCAACCGATTAGCATTTTAATGACCCATCGCCGTAAAACAAAAGATTGATACTCAGGTAACCGATACAATTCCAGGCACATCGGCGCCACTCCCTTTACTCAGGAAGCATAAACAGCAAGGTCAATGACCGCTTAGGGCACTCCCAGCCATCATGGCATCCGCCCCTTTATTGGCTCAGATGGAAGGCAGTGATCGAGAACTGCCCAATTAATTGGGTCCAAACCTAAGGACCGCCCAAAAGAGCGTGAAACTCCCCAAGGATAAAGAGAGACACTGCCATGTGTTCGATCTCTTTTGGACCTGGCGCTCCGGCAATGTCCATCTCCAATCGCAGCACCACGACCAGAAGCAAGTTCAAGTTCAACGCTCGCTACCGCTACCAGACGTATGATCCTAGCTGAACCGCAGTTACTTCTCCAGATCCAGCAGATCCAGATTCGAACAAAGGCCACTTTTCCTCTGACCTATGCCGGGTGCCTGAAGTTAAGTACAGGTTATCATATTTGTTAGGTGTAGTTTGGCTTGTAGTGTTTATGTTACATGTATAAGTTAATCTTGTGTGTAAATAAAGTATTATTGAACTTGAACTAACTAACTGGTTGTTGGGTCTTTCATCGATATCCGGTTGAACCTTGTGGCGGTATCATTTGATACCTGGCGACTCTGAAAGCAATATAATATCAATATCTAGATAAAAGAAGGGCAACCTTATTGACTGCCATATTTATAGCAAGTAAATATAGCAACATTATTGGCGACTCTGGTGGGATTCGACCCATAAGTGATTTTGTCACTCCAAGAGAACTCACAAAACGTTTGAAGTAGAAATCCAATTGTAAAAGTAAGAGAAACCACAAGTGTAAGACCAGTATCGATCAAACCTCCAAGATTCGGAAGTGTGTAGTAATTTGCATGCGTACTAACAGGGATATAAGGTAAACTCGTTAGATTTTGTTGAGTAAAACTTTTGGGAGTTTAGCTTAAGCCATACCCGGTGTTTGCATCACTGCTTTATTTCCCCATCCCAAATTCACGGTAGTGATCCAGAGATTACGATAGGATAAGACATAATCGTAGAAATGGCAATGAAGGCAATGGAATGCCTTATGTACCCACAGGAACCCGAGGTCGCAGCGACCAATAGAGCAGAGTAGTGTCCCATATGGGAGGAGGAAATTAGGAAATACCTAAAGGGGAAAGGATGGCCCCTATGGTCTGAGTTTTGTGCAAATGAAAAGACAGGTCCTGGTAGTACAGGACAAACTTGGTGGGATAACCTGACCGAGTTTAGGTAGAGTTCGTAAGCCGATGGCAATCGTGTCCTGTTTGGCACAATTGCGAGGCACAGAGGAGGTCGTGAGGACGCTCCGCAGGCAGCTTGTAGAGAAAGAGAAGAGTAATGAGGGAAACGTTAGTGAATGCAAAAAAGTAAATGACCAACTCCGAGAGCAGCTAGCAGCGAAGGACAAGGAGATGGCTGATGTCGAACGTGCACACCAATCTTGTCTAGCTCACCTAAGCAGCTTTCAGACATAATATGATAAGGCCTACCAAGACACGCAACGCCCAGTTTTGGTAAGGGAAGAAATGGAACACCAAGTAGAGCAATTAAAGAAACAATGTGAGGACTTAAAAGCAGCTCTACGAGCACTCCACGGTTCCACCACGGAACAAAGGCAGAGTTCGGTAGACCATGCCAAATGCAGGCAGCAAATTGCAATCACTGCTCACAGTTCAGAATGGTTTCAGAGACACCTTTGGACCAAATTTACACCAGGAAGATGGCCCCGATTGGCAGGAACTTAACGAAACTGCCCATCGGTACGTAAACGGAACAGAGATTCAGAATAGAGCCCCCCAGGCCCCAAAAAGGAAAGCACCCGCACCACACAGGCAGCACCCAACCCTATGAATCCAGTCACCACACAGCGCAGAGTACCGGCAGAAGACCAACCCGATTTTGTGTACACCACCCCACTAACCATCACCCAGTTAAGGGACACCTGTGATAAAATAGAAACCTTTCACCCCACATCAGACCCACACCATTTCTTTGAGCGAGTTAGACAACAGACAGTCATGTACGGTCTGGACGAGCAGGAAGAAGTGGAACTCATAGTAATGAGCCTTGACCCATCCGTTAGTTCAGCCCTTCCCGACCCACAAAATGTAGGCGGAGGTAGCCTCCAGGATATGAAAACAGCCATCCTAGATGTGATTGGCTATAATAGAGGAGATCCCGTAGAAGGACTCAACCGATGTAGGCAGTAGGAAGGAGATGCCTCTGAGTACACTTCACAGCAGTATTTGGAGATTTAGCCCGCGCCCATTTAACTGTAGACAATACGGCCAAATGGACCCGTATTTTTGTCTCCCACGCCACAGATGCAGGACAAAAAGCATGTGCAAATTATGACCCCTCAGATGCCACACACAATGAAGTGTGGGTTCTGAAGAGACTCTCTAGAGCTTGGGAACAACCCCTACATAAAAAGATAGAGCAGGAGAAGGTAGAAGCAAACATGAATCCAGTAAGGACACATCAAAACTCCGCATGGGTAAATGAAGGTAGAAATAACACGCACAACCCTAAAACGCAGGGATGCTACAATTGTGGAAAGAAGGGACATTACGCCCGAGAATGCAATCCCCCCCCCGAACGCGCAATGGAATCAGCACGCAAATGCCCAACCTAGGAACAATGCCAGGCCTATCCACAGCGTTGCGCTCGTTCAAATAATTTGGCCATAAATGGCACCGATTGACAGTGTTCGGATTCCCCAACTTGGGTCTGCGACACGCTCTGGGACAAGTCCGGAAGACCAGTAGTCACAGGCACAGTCCGGGGACACCCCGTAGAGTTCCTTTGGGACACAGGAGGGTCCCGAACCACTTTAAACTCCTCCACGATGTACCAGTGAGATATATGGCCCACTACAGACACTATCACACTTAATAGATTTACAGGACACCTCCAGCAGGGACACATTACGGCCCCTGTGGATATTCAGATCGGTAACATTAGAACCAAGCACTCAGTCATTTTAGTAGATTTACCCCAGACAGCAGAACACATCTTGGGGATAGATTTCATGAGCTCACACAATCTTTCTTTTGACCCCGTGAGTAAGTGTGTGTGGAAAATGGCTAGAGCAGCACGAGCCCCCGCCACGCTCAGAGTAGGAGACTACGCACACAGGATTAGCTCAGTGGGAGATTACTGCTTTGATCCATAAACCATTACAACGGACAAAACAATTAGGGAAGTCTTGAAGAAACACAAAGCATCTTTTGCCCAGCACAAGCACAATTGCAGTAAAATTCCAGGAATGGTCACCATTACAGGTCCCGATCCTAAGCCCCAGAAACAATACGGTTTTCCACAGCAAGCCGAGGAAGAAATAGCTCAGGTAATTCAAAGTTTATTGGATCAAGGTGTGATTCGGCCCGTAGCCTCAACAATGCCCAATTTGGCCCGTAAGAAAACCAGATGGTTCATGAAGACTGACCATCGATTATAGAGAATTAAACAAAGTAACTCCGTTAGCAGCCCCTACTGTTGCCACGAGTCCCGAGACCATGTTGAAGCAGGGACTACAGTCAACATTTTTCATGGTTCTGGACATTAGCAATGGCTCTTGGTCCATTCCATTGGATAAAAATTGGCAGTATAAATTTGCGTTCCCCTTCCAGGGACAGCAGTACACGTGGACATGCCTTCCACAAGTTTTCCACAACTCCCCCTTCATTTTTCACAGACAATTGGCGAATGGATTATCGAAATTTTCCTGACCCGAATGCCTCATTCAGTATGTGGATGACTTGCTCCTACAGACTGACATGAAGGAAGAGCACATTTCGCTTCTTTCCGAACTATTAGGTCTCCTAAAAGAAATTGGATGTAAAATCAACCCCAAAAAAGCCCACATTCTCCAAGAAAAGGTCACTTATTTAGGAACAGTTATAACGCCTGGGAAGCGTGAGATAGAACAAAAACGTATTGTTAAATTGCCCTTGCCCCATAATGTTACAGCTCTCCGGTCATTTTTAGGACTGGTTGGTTACTGCAGGAACCATATAGACAGTTTCGCTACAAAGGCAGCCCCACTTTCCAAGCTCCTTAAGAAACAGGCCCCATGGAAATGGCTCCCACAGCACACGGATGCCGTAGATGCATTGAAACGCGCCCTAAGTACAGCTCCTGTTTTTCAGGCACCAGACCCACACTCCCCATACGCAATAGAGATAGCGACCACCGACCGAACCCTTTCGGCCATACTTCTCCAGGAAAGGCACAACCGTTTAGGACCCATAGCCTATGCCTCACGAGTTTTAGATCCGGTAGAGCAAGGATTTTCAGCCTGCGAAAGGCACTTGCTCGCAGTTTCTTGGGCTGTTCAGTACTTCGCGTACATAACAGGACTCACCCCATAACCATTTTAACCGAACACACCCCAACACAGCTACTGTTAGACGGTAGGCTAAATGACGGTACAGTAAGCCAAATTAGAGCAGTGCGCTGGACCCGACTCCTACAATGACACGACATTACAGTGAAGAGGACAAAGACGCACACGTTTCTGGCCGATAATTTACAATATGCAGGAACCCCACATGAGTGTGAAATCATTGCAGCCAAGCACAACACAGGACCCTTTATTCCCAAATCGTTACCAACAAAAATAGGCATCAGACCACAGAGAACCCAGCCCACAGATAATTCGCTAAAAATTTATGCAGATAGCTCCTCCACCATTGATAATGGAAAAAGGATTACAGGATGTGGCATATATGTAGAAGACGCACAGGGACGCGCATTAGAGGAGCTATCGTTAAAATTGCCAGGACATTTAGGTTCACAGGCAGCTGATGTAGCAGCCATTGCATACATTGTGCAGCACCCAGATTCGTTCCCGACCCCAGAAGACATATGTTCGGACAGTTTATATGTTTGCAACAGCTTGACGGAATTCCTGCCCCTGTGGGAATCTAGAGGATTTATATCCGCCGATGGTAAACCCCTACCCTCAGCGCCATTACTAAAGCACATTCTCAAAGAAGCTAAAGATCGCTAATATGGAATCATAAAGGTTAGAAGCCAACATTGTTCCTCCCCACCCGGTAACGTAAAAACAGATGCCCTAGCAAAAGCAGGCTCACGACATGGTCACTTTTGGCAACCCCCCGAGAGTGCCCCAGTACACACGGTCCAGGTCTCACAGACTAATATTCAAGATTTGGCACAGGCACAAAAGGAAGACGACACGCTTAAGGAAATTTTCAAATGAGACTTCCCAGCTCCCTATGATAGGTTCAAAGACACTTTAACGGTACATGATGGATTAAAGAATGGTATTTATGTGGTCCCCACCCAGGACAGGAACCAGATTATTTGTCAATTCCATGACGGACACGGACACCAAGGGATAGAATCCACCCTTGCCCACCTCAGACCTCTCTGCTGGTGGCCCTGCCACGGCTCATACGCACCCCATTCGGAAAGTTCTTTTCAAAACTCTTTTACTGTTCTTTTAAAGTGTGGTTTAAAGAATGCACTTTGCCACAGTTTTTGTTTGCTTTCCGGCGACCCTTCGGTCACTAACCCCCACCTGCTATTTACATGTTCAAACACTTGTTTGAAACAAATTTGCTGCTAGGAAAAACTACCTCAACACTGGACGGAAAAATTGCCCACTCAGCGCATCGAACACAGGCTGCGAGATTGCTCGCACTGTGACACAATTTCTTTCTCAGATGTCTCCCAAATGGTTGTTTTTTTAAAAAAATGAGGGAGTCACATATGGTGACAATTCTAAACGGGAAATTGATGTTAAGGAGAAATAGACAGACAAACGAGATATTAAACAACAAGATAATAACAGATATTATGCTTGTACCCCCAGGAAGATACGAATATACCAGGAGACAGAGGACGACAAAGAGACAATGAAGACGGATCTGATAACCTGCATCATGATCGTCGTTGGATCACTACAGTTGGGCGCGTTATCAGCCCCTATATCCTTCACCACACAGGCCTTAACCATACACTACACCACACATAGAAATAGCCACTGATACCCCAACATGGTGCGAAACATCATAAAATGGTATTCCCTTTCTTACACGGTAGAAGCCCTATTGATTATAGCAATACTTTGCAGTGTCGTCCAGACACTTAGACTTCGGAAATGGCGAAGGAGAGCCTCCCGCCCCCCAGTATACACACTCAGAGCCCCTTTTCTCGGACATCAACAGACCCCACACTCTTTTTGAACCCTTTTCTGCCTAATAAATTCCGCAGATTTCAAGACAAATTACTTTCTCTGTAAATGGCATAAGTGTTAAGTAGAAATGTGATGCTGCTATTGTTTATTTTGTGCTGTAATATAAGTTCCTTTGGTTATTAGCTAGCAGCATAAGTGTAGTTTAGATAAGGACAGTTAGAGGTTCCCCTTTGTGTAAAGAAGTTGAAGTGTCTGATTAAATGTTATAGTGCCCCTTAGATTTTTTTTATAAATGTGTGACGTATTAAAAACTTAGGTAAATGTTCCAATCCATAGGACAGAGTAATATAGAACCTATTCTTGATTAAGGGTACCCGGCACACCAAAGAACAGAAGAAGATTCAGTAGTGTGATCCAAATCGCTTCGCGTTTAGGATCAAGAGGACGGACTGTAGCCATCTGGGATGGCTACTTACAACGAGAAACATGGACGTTCGCAAAGCCTAAAGGGAAATATGGACAATGTAAGATTCAGGCAGGCACAGATCCTGCATGTATATTCGTGAGCAGAGAATCCAGACAGCATCGAAACCCCCAACCGATTAGCATTTTAATGACCCATCTCCGTAAGACAAAGGACTGACACTCAGGCAACCGATACAATTCCAGACACATCGGCGCCACTCCCTTTACTCAGGAAGCATAAACAGCAAGGTCAATGACCGCTTAGGACATGCCCAGCCATGAAGGCACCCGCCCCATTATTGGCTCAGATCGAAGGCAGTGATCGAGAACTGCCCAATTAATTGAGTCCAAACCTAAGGACCGCCCAAAAGAGCGCGAAAACCCCCAAGGATAAAGAGAGACACTGCCATGTGTTCGATCCCTTTTGGACCTGGTGCTCCGGCAACGTCCATCTCCAACTGCATCACCACAACCAGAAACAAGTCCAAGTTCAACGCTCGCTATCAGGTGGATGAGCCTAGCTGAACCGCAGTTACTTCTCCAGACCCAGCAGATCCAGATTCGAACAAAGGCCACTGTTCCTCTGACCTAAGTGAGGCACCTGAAGTTAAGTACAGGTTGTCATACTTGTTAGGTGTAGTTTAGCTCGTAGTGTTTATGTTGCATGTATAAGTTAATCTTGGGTGTAAATAAAGTATTGTTGAACTTGAACTAACTAACTGGTTGTTGGGTCTTTCATCGATATCCGGTTGAACCTTGTGGTGGTATCATTTGATACCTGGCGACTCTGAAAGCAAGATAATATCAATATCTTGATAAAAGAAGGGCAACCTTATTGACTGCCATATTTATAGCGAGTAAATATAGCAACACCAGACGGTCCGCAATTTTTAAAGTTAGGCCGACTTAGTGGGTATGGGGAACCTGCTCTCTTCCAATTAAAGGCCCCTGAAGCTAGAGAAGTTTGTGAACAGGCCACTGATAACGGGAATGTGATTTTCAGTCGAGATTCTGGAAAACAGTCTGGTCCACGTCAGTATAGCTGTCAGATTCACTGCAATTTAATGCTTAAAATCATTGAGCCTCTGGGTATCCTGCACTCAATCATGTGCGCTTCAGTTTTGCTCGGTCGCCCTCCATGTGCGTTTCTGCTGCTCGCCCTCGAAGGGACGGCCTGCTCTCTTCGGCAAGGCAACGGCAGGCTTTCTCATGGCTGCCACCTGCATTCTCTGCTGGCCCCAGGCAGGTAAGCCCCACCTCCTGGGGATGCTCAGCGCCACTGATTCAATGCCCTGCTCGCCTCTTAGCCAAACATTCACATTTAAAAATAAGCATTGCGTGAGAGATTAAGGAGCGGTGTCAGGACCGGGTGTTCACCATGATGTCCTGTACCCTGGCCATGCTTTGAAAGTCTGACCGGAATATCAGTTTTACTACACTATGGATAGAAGCAAAACTCCAGAATGAACCTTGGAATGGCAGACACATCGAGTAGGGAAGGCAGAGCAAAATTAGCCTCACCAAGCACTGTGGGGGAGAATCTCAGATGTAAAGAACAGGGATAATTGAATTAAATCAAAGACCTTCAGAACCCAAAGACAGATGGTTAATAGAAACAGTGCGTAGATTACAAAGGAAACTCAAAAGGGTTCAAGCCAGGACGCTTGAGTGGCGAATAACTGTGTGACTTTGAACAGAGATATCAGTTAAGGGTTGCTTTCAATGCAGAAAAGTGTTAAAGTCTCTTGTTTGCATAAATAGCAGCCTCGTTTTCTGAACTGTTCAGACTGAGCTGGAAAGAAGTGTAGAAAGCCTCTGAGGCGGTGCCGCCTCCGCTTTGTGCGGGACCGGCACTGGACCTTGTACTTTTGGGAGGATTGAACATAAATCATTTGGAAGGGTCAATGGTCAAGACCATTGGCGCACAGCGAATGAGAGATGGTGACACAGGAAGTCCCAATTGCATAACCTTGTTTACTTCGTTCACTTGCCATCTTCCAGACAGATTCAGCTCCCACACAATGACCTCAATATCACTCCGTCTTTCCTGTCCTGTTTTTGCCATTTTCATTTGTCTTTTGTTTGCGAGGCAAGTGAGGGGGCAGAGAGTGAGTGTGGGGGATGCCGGGAGAGCCAGTCTCCTAACATGTTCACTCTGAGCATGATTTTTAAATCTGTTCAGTAATTTCGCTCATCAAATTCTCCATGAACCAGCCTTACGCTGAAGATGATATCTTTAATTCATATTTTAAATGTGTAAAATTTAAAAGTAAAAGTGTTACCCAGGGGTAACATTGGTTTAGTAGAGGAAGTACTTGAAATATAGATTTTCAATTCCTTCGTCACCTTGACGATTTAAATCTCCTCAGACCTGGAAGAATGCCATGGGAAGAACTTTCTCCATCCACCCACAATCCTTTAAAATAATGCCAATGGGACTCTAATCATGCACTGCAACAAGCGGTGACTCATTCGATAGTCTTACTTTGGGGTCAGGCATTTGTGAGTTTGAGGCCCACTCGGGAGATTGAGAACAAAATCAATGCTGACAGTCCAGCGTAGCACTGAGGGGGCATACTGTACGTCAGACATGCACGGTTCAGATGAGCAGTTAAAACCGAGGTCTTGTCCACCTTCTCATGTGACTGAAGAAAGTCTCATGCTGTTTGAGGAAGAGTGGGGGAGGCTCATCCTGGTATTCAGGCCAGAGGAGGAGGGGAGAGGAAGGAAAGTTGCAACCTCGACAGCCACTTTATGGTCAGTCTGCTCAAGAAAATACTAATCAAGTGCAATGCCAGTAACCTCAGTCCTAATTCCCCATTAACTCCTCTTCATTCTGTCACTGGTCATCATTTCATCCTCTTGGTCAGAAATAAAAGCCGAGGCAAAATAACCACAGATATAAATGATACTGTTGCCATGTTGCAAACAAAATTAAACTAATCACCCTCATGAATACCCTGATGTGTTTTTTCCCAGTCTGTGCTCCTACACCATGATACCCCAGGCTGGTGGAAAATGTAATAAGGGCACGGGGAGTCCACACCGAATAAAATAAAGGAACGTAGTTTTATTTACAACACAATATATATACTGTCTGGTAGATCCTTATCGGGTTCTTGTACTGGTATGTGCCTTCTTGGCCAACCTTTTATACAAAGGTTAATAGCGATCTCCCTCCCCTAGCGAGGGAAGCTTGTACTCCGCAAGGCCACCCCATTGGCCCCGTACGGGCTATTACAGAAAACCTCTAAGTTTCAGTGAGGGAGACTGCAGGAGACCACTGCCAATGCGCTCAAAAAACTCTGGGCCTGGAAGACCAAAGTTCATCATGTCAGGCTTGGTCACAGCAATCTGGACTGGCTGGCAGACCACAGCAAGGCCGCTGGTAGAGTGGCAGCGGTGAGAGGACAAATTCTGTCTTCTAGAAAGAGGCCAGCAGGCTTGTGCTCCACAGAACCCCTGCCTGTCCCCTGGGGAACCACCTCAACAGTGCCCATAATCTGTCAGAAGACAGTTTGCATGTTTGACATGCTGCTTTGAATACTGATGTCCACAGTCTGGATGGCAGCAGTCTGATCCGGCATAACAGCACTCAAATATCGGCAGCTTCTACTCCAGTTACGTGCAAAGCTCTGACATTAGCCATCATGCTTGTCTTGACCAATGTGTTGAAGGAGTTGCCCACCGTTCCCATTGAAATGATGGACTCCAAGTTGTGCACAAAGCCCTGTGCCAAGTGGGTGGCAGATTCACCCATGCCCCCCGATATTTGCACAAAGGCTTTCTGGCAGACGTTTCAATGGCCAGAGCATTTGGGTGTGTAGACCCCATCAGCGGCCTTCTGTGGCCTGACCAACTGAAGCTCTCAGCTGAGTCCTCTTCAGCCCAAATCATGTGTGATCTCATTCTCATCCTCTGGCGAGCTGACACTGTATTATCCCTGCCCAAACTACAGTGCACTTGCATGCAGCCTCCCATAACATGCAGATCCCCCTCTTTGCTATCAGCCAAGGTGGTTGTCATGATATGCGGAAACACACATAATGATATACAGACAAGCAGCTAATGGCCACAGAGAACAGGACATGACCAATAAGCAGGCAGGACACTCAGGGGTGGGATCTGACTATAAAAGACACGAGGCACTCACACTCCGCCTTTTTCCACTGATGAACATCTAGAGAGTCAGTCAAGGGTGTTGTTACAATCTCACACCTCCACCACGTGGCTAAGAGCTAGTCTGGTTCAGTCAGACAGAGTAACCACACTTCAGTTAGCAGAGAGTCGAACTCACAGAGAATTGTGCTAACTGTGCTACTGGTTCAATAAACCTGATTGAACTAACTTCAAGGTCTGGAGTATCTTTTTGATCTATGCTGCATCCAGTTGCAGGTGTTATACCAGTGTACCTAACACGACATGATACCAGGAGACTACTAATTTAAGGTGGCTTACCTCAGTCCGTTCCATGACGACCAGCAAATGTATCCCGGCACCATGGAGAAGATTCAGGCTCCTCACCAGCACAGGACCTCTGGCAATCTCAGTCCCAACTGGCGGATATTCAAGCAAAAGTTTCTGCTGTACATCGAAGCTTCAGACCTCGAGGGTGCGTCTGATGCAAGAAAGATCGCGCTTCTCCTCTCGACTGCGGGTGATCAAGCCATCAAACTCTTCAACTCGTTTAACTTCACCGAAGGCCAAGACAAGACAAAGTTTCAGACCATCCTGAACAAGTTCGATAATCACTATGAAGTGCACACCAATGAAATCTTCGAGCGCTACATTTTCAAACAACGTCTTCAAGGTAAAGATGAATCTTTCAGTGCCTTCTTAACTAGCCTCTGCCTGCTAGCGCTGTCCTGCAAATTTGGTAATCTTGCTGACTCCATGATCAGAGACCAAATCGAGTTTGGAGTTCACCCGGATCCTCTGAGAGAGCAGCTCTTAAAAATCAAGCATATGACCCTGCCAGTCGCGATTGAAACATGTACAGTGCATGAGCACACAAAAAAACGGTATTCCCAATACAAATTGGCTGAAAATGAGAAACTTGCCTCCCACGAGGCAGTGAGTGTGCAGACCATCTCCCGGATGCAGCGCCTCAGCATAGAAGACAGCGGCCATCTCGCGCACTTTTCCCGGAGCCCCACGCATGCGCGATGCGAACGGGATAACGAAGCGGCCGACACCCACACTGTGCAGGTGCAGACGTCTGCTGACCGCACTGCGCATGTGCGACGACGTACACCGCGTCGCGACGCCGACGTCGTGACGTGCCCGAACTGCGGCAACGCCCACTTAAAGGGACACTGCCCTGCAAGAGGCAGGCGATGTTTAAACTGCGGGAAGCCTGGACACTATGCAGCCTTGTGCAGGTCTGCACCATCAGTCAGAGACCAGCGCTCCCAATTCCGACGTTGGCGCATCCAGAATGTGCAACGACGATTACAGGATTCTGATCCTGGCAGTGCAACGGATCCAGAGAACGAGTGCCTGGAGTCCGCCTACCGAGTGGGCATCAGTACTACACGTGAACATGCCACACCTAACTCATCTCGCATTCAGTCCATCCTCGCTGTGGATTCGGAGGGCGAATGGCGTGCGGAGATGCAGGTCAACCGCTGCTCCATCCAGTTCAAGCTGGACACAGGTGCTTCTGTCAACCTCTCACAGGCAGACTTCAAACGCATCAAGAAGCCCCCCAAGGTCGTTCCAGCTCCTGGACTATAACAGTAATGCCATCACGGCAGTGGGGTCCTGCCATCTACTCGTCTCCAACCGGAGCACCCATGCACGGCTAAGGTTTGAAATTGTCAAGCCGGACAGGGCATCCCTACTGGGCGCGCATGCCTGGAAAAAGCTAAACCTGGTGCAGCGGGTTTATTCAATTACATCCTCCAGCGTGGATCTTCAAGCTGGCATTGACGACATCCTCGCTCAGTATCCAGATGTGCTTGATGGGATGGGCACTTTGCCATAATGGTACAAGATCCTACTGTGACCTGATACCAAGCCAGTGGTCCATGCACCACATTGGGTCCCGGCTCCGCTGAAGGAGCGCCTGAAGGAACAGCTCAAGGAGCTGCAGCAGCAGGGGATCATTTCCAGGGTAACCGAACCGACTGACTGGGTCAGCTCGATGGTGGTGGTTAAAAAACCCTCTGGAGACGTGCGCATCTGCATTGATCCCAAGGATCTCAAACAGAATATAATGCGTGAACACTACCCCATCCCGAAGTGGGAGGAACACACCAGTGAGATGGCACGTGCAAGGTTTTTCACGAAGTTAGATGTGTCACATGGATTCTGGCAAATCCAGTTGGATGAGTCCAGCAGAAGGCTCTGCACCTTCAACACACCGTTTGACAGGTACTGCTATAACTGTATGCCGTTCGCCATCGTCTCGGCATTGGAGATATTTCATCGCATCATGGAGCAGATGATGGAGGGCATCAAAGGGGTTCGTGTGTACATGGACGACATCATCATATGGTCCACGAACCCTGAGGAGCATGTTTCCCGTCTCCAGCAGGTATTCCACCGTGTCCACGCCAATGGTCTGAAGCTGAACAGGGCCAAATGTTGCTTTGGCATGTCGACACTCAAGTTCCTAGGAGACCAGATCTCTCAGCAGGGCGTGTGCTCCGACACAGACAAGGTCAAGGCCATCGCAGCCTTGAAGATCCCGGAAGACAATAAGGCGGTATTGCGCTTCCTGGGCATGGTCAATTTTCTGGGCAAGTTCATCCCAAACATGGCCTCATGCACCACGGCCCTACGAAACCTAGGGAAGAAGTCCACTGCCTTCGAGTGGAAGGCGGCCCATCAGGCAGAGTGGTTGGAGCTGAATGCCAAGCTCACCACTGCACCCGTATTGGCATTTTTCGAACCAGACAGGGAAACAAAAATCTCGACAGATGCGAGCCAGGATGGCATCGGTGTGGTCCTGCTGCAACGCGATGACATCTCATCCTGGGCACCGGTTGCCTACGCATCAAGGGCAATGACGTCCACCGAACAAAGGTATGCACAAATCGAGAAGGAATGCCTGCACCTTCTCACTGGCATTCTCAAGTTTCACGATTATGTCTACCGCCTGCCGACGTTCACAGTCGAGATGGATCACAGGCCCCTGGTCCACATTATCCACAAGGATTACATGACATGACGCCTCGGTTGCAGCGCATCCTCCTCAAACTCAGAAGGTACGACTTTGACCTGGTCTACACGCCTGGCAAGGAGCTCATCATTGCCGATACATTGTCCCACTCCATCACCGTGCCGAGTGAACCACTGAACGTCATCCGGCAAATTGAGTCACAGGTTGAGTCACAGGTGCAGCTGGATGCTAGCACCCTCCCGGCATCTGATGAGAAGGTGATTCGTATCCATCAGGAGACAGCCAAAGACCCCCTCTTGCAGCGTGTTATGCAGCACCTCGCTAATGGCTGGCAAAAAGGGCAGTGCCCTCAATTTTTCAATGTAAAGGACGACCTGACGGTGGTTGATGGTATCCTCCTAAAACTGGACCAGATTGTAATTCCACACAGTCTCCAGAGCTTGGTGCTCCGTCAAATCCATGAGGGCCACCTGGGTGTGGAAAAGTGCAGACGCAGAGCCAGGCAGGCTGTCTACTGGCCCGGGATCAGCCAGGACATCGCAAACATGGTCCTTAACTTTAACTGTGCGACCTGTCAACGCTTCCAGCCAGCGCAGAGAAAGGAGACACTTCAGCAGCATGAAATCGAAACCTCTCCGTGGTCCAAGGTTGGCATCGACCTCTTTCATGCAAATGGCCGTGATTACGTGTTAATCATTGATTATATTTCCAATTACCCTGAAGTCGTGAAGCTCTCAGACCTCACATCTCGGACCGTCATCAAGGCCTGTAAGGAGACGTTCTCCAGGCATGGTATCCCACTCACTGTCATGAGTGACAATGACCCGTGCTTCAGCAGCCATGAATGGTCTCTGTTTGCCCAGTCGTATGAATTCAAACACGTCATTTCCAGCCCACACTATCCGCAGTCAAACGGAAAAGTTGAGAAAGGGGTGCACATAGTGAAGCAGCTCATCTGCAAGGCAGCGGATTCTGCTTCTGATATTCACCTTGCGCTGCTTGCGTACACGGTGACCCCACTGTCCACTGCCATGTCGCCAGCTCAACTCCTGATGAACAGGGACCTGCGGACGACACTTCCAGCCATACACGTGCCCGACCTGGATCACCTCCCGGTGCTGCAGAAGGTGCAGCAACTCCGAGACCAGCAAAAACAGGGCTATGATGCTCATGCCACCGATTTGCCCGTGTTATTCCCGTCAGACATTGTTTGGGTCAAGATTCCTGATGGAGGCTGGTCAGCTCCAGCTGTCGTTGTTCGACAGGCTGCCCCCCCCTCGTATGTTGTGCGTCTGGCTGATGGTTCTGTTGTGCGACGAAACAGACGGGTACTGCGCAAAGTTGCCTGCCCGCAACCACATTCTTCTCCATTTCCTTCTGTTGTTTTGCCACCTCCTGATACCTCGACTCACGAGGCCACCAGTCAGGCTTCAATCCCGCCCATCAAGGCGCTGTCGTCCCCACCACCACCTCTCCGGCGGTCGACCAGGTTCAGACGCAAGCCACAGAGACTGGACTTATGAACATTTGTTCTGTTTGCCATGTTCTGTGTTCTCGCATTAGAGAGCTGTTTTCACATGTACCTATGTCCACATCCACTGCATGTTTATATGTTAATATTGGCCTATTCTTGTAAATACACTCACATATGTTATCCAAACATAAAAAAATGGGAGATGTCATGATATGCGGACACACACATAATGATATAAAGCAGGCAGGACACTCAGGGGTGGGATCTGACTATAAAAGATACGAGGCACTCACACTCCGCCTCTTTCCACTGATGAACATCTAGAGAGTCAGTCAAGGGTGTTGTTACAATCTCACACCCCCATCACGTGGCTAAGAGCTCGTCTGATTCAGTCAGTCGGAGTAACCACACTTAAGTTAGCAAAGAGTCGAACTCACAGAGAACTGTGCTAACTGTGCTATTAGTTCAATAAACCTGATTGAACTAACTTCAAGGTCTGGAGTATATTTTTGATCTCTGCTGCATCCAGTTGCAGACAGTGTTAGACCAGTGTACCTAACACGACAGTGGTGTAATCTCAATATCAGCCAGTGGCTGTAACATCAAGTGACGGTGTGTCTTTGTTATCACTGTCGTCTTGCTCTTTGTCGACTACCTCGACAGGCTGCAATCTTTGGACATCTGAAAGGAAAAAGACACAAGGACATGGGTAGTGAGTGAAAAGAGGAAAGCATGATTACACAACCTGAATCTTGTAAGTCAGAATCAAGTGTGGGATGAAGGGGAAGTGGGATGTACGAAGGAGGAATAGTAATGAGGATGCCGTCACCTTCAATTAAATTAGGCCTCAAACATGGATCTTCCCCCAATGGCCAGCATAGTAACGCCCGCCTCCCCTCCAGTGACATTCATACGTGCAGGCATGCCCCTCATCCTCTATCTTCTTCCCGCTGCCTCTAATTTGTTCACCACCTTCCTCTGTAAGCGAGTGTCGTGCACACTGGGTCACGTTGCTGTCATGGTTGACTTGATGGCAGTGTGTGTAACCTGTGAGATGCAAGTGCCAGGTCTGTTAGTAGGTGAATGATGGGGATGTGGTGAATTGAGCAGTGGTTGAGGTTAGCGATGCAGTTTATTACAATCCCGGACTAGACCCCAGTAGTTGCTAGGATACCGGACAGAAACCCCAATATTTAATTTAATTTGTGAGACTGTGAGGAGTGATTCCACACACAAATAGGGATATGGTATATTAAAACAAACTTTATTGCTAACATAGTATTACTAACTTTAACGTCATACAAGAAATAGCTTACCATGACCAGTTAAACAATTAAACAGTGCTTAACAATAAAATGAAATACTTTGGGCTGATTCTCCGATTTTGAGGCTATGCCCGGAGGATTGTCTGGTTTTATGACAAAAACGTTTGTGCCGCCCCTGCACCAATGCTCCGACCAGTGAGGGGATCGCAGACGTGCCATGTAAAACGCACGGCCTTCCCGATACAAACACCTGGAGCGTTGCTGGATCCGTGGCTGCGCAGGCCCACGGCGACGACCTGCAGCAGCCTCTCCAACCCTGGGGCCACCCCCCACGAGTCCCCCCAGCTCTTGCCGAAGAACACCCCGGCAGCAACAAGGCTCCCCACGCCCCCCGCTCCCCCCTCCCCCCGCCCCCCCCCCAACTGTGGCACCGCTGGACACAGTCCGCAGCCACCACGCCGGGTTCCCGAAAATGGAGTGCAGACGTCCCCCGCACCGTCAGGAACACGGCCCATCTGGGGCGGAGCATTGGGGAGGGCCTTCAGATAACGCCCTGAGGCCGTTCCAATGGCATGTGGTGTACTCCTGGATGATGCCGTTTTGGAGGGGGCAGAGCATCCGAAAACAGGCACCGCCCCCAATTCAGTCATAAACAGGGATCCTCCGCCCGATCGGCGATTACGATATCGGCATCAAGCAACGGAGAATCCCGCCCTTTGTTTCCTAACTACTATCTTTACATCCAATCAAGCAAACTCATCTCAGGTCAAAACCCATTTTAAATACAGTTAGCAAACCCAGAAATACTTGTTGTATAGAGATGCCTTGGATAGCCTGCTATGAGAGAGAGAGATTCTTCAGGAAACAGCCTGCAGATTCTTGCCTGTGTCAAACCACTGTTTAACCTCCCAGCGTTTGCAAAAAGCTCCTCTTCTGCACACAGCAAGTTCTAAACTGACTCAACACCTGACTGCTTCAGCCCCTGGCTCCTCTCATTAATTACATCATTCCTATGCCACTAACTGAGTTCTGACCATCTTACTGAGGCGAAACACAATGGGCTGGATTCTCAGGTCCCCCAGACTCATGTTTCTCGGCGGCAGGCCATTCGCTGGCGGTGGGATTCTCTGTTCCCGCCGATTATCAATGGGATTGATTTCCCATTGAAGCCACTCCACGATGCCGAGAAAGCCATGGGCAGGGGTGCGCCACCGACAAGAGCAGAGAATCCCTATGGCTGGAGAATTCTGGCTAATATCTCCAATTATTTACTCCCCAGCAAACCTTCTTTTTGTAAACAAAATTCCATTCGCCCTATTTCAGTCAACAATACATATGGTTGGAATGAATTGTGAACTTACTTTAATGATGCTTGAATTATCCCTTCTGTAGCCAGAGGGCGGGATTCTCTGATCCTGAGGCTAAGTGTTGACGCCATCGGAAACGCCGTCGCGTTTCTGGACGGCGTCAACATGGCCTCAGGATCAGCAATTCTGGCCCCAAAAGGGGCAAGCATGGCTCCAGCTGCGGGGTCCGCACATGCGCAGTGTCTCCCTTCGCCGCGCCGGCCCCGACACAACATGGCATCGGGGTAAAGGGGCCGGCGCGGAAGAAAGGAGGCCCGCCCGCGAGGCCGGCCCGCCGATCGGTGGGCCCCGATCGTGGGCCAGGCCACCATGGAGGGGCCTCCTGGGGTCGATCCCCCCTTCCCCCTCCCACAGGCCGCCCCCGGACCCTTCCACGGCGAGGTCCCGCTAACCGGCTGAGAGAAGGTTAGAATGTCGCTGGCGGGAGTCGGGTTTTTTGCGACGGCCGCTTGGCACATCCCGGCGTCGGGGCTGCTTGGCGCGATTTGTGCCGGTCACGGGGATTCTCCGGCCCTGTCCCGGGCTAAGAGAATCCCGCCCAGAGTGTCTACCTGTCTTTGAAACCAGGATGGTTTTTTTTCAAAACACTACTGCAGCAGTCCCATACACACACTCACACAGATTTTTAAGCATTACTGCACCAGCTACATATAGTACAATATATATCTGAAATTTCAACATTCATCACACACATCACCCATAACATAAATGAACAAGCAATATAAAAATATAGTTTAATTTTCGAAAGCCTTTAAAATCTTAAATATTACTCATTACTAAACACCACTAACACTCCATAAGTTTGTTTATCATTTTAGATTTAGGCAAGCACTTTAAACATGAGTATAGTCCATTCAGTCTTTCTTTTCCCACCTCAAACGTCCCAGTCTTCTCACATCTCAAAGCCATGATTAAACATCTGCAATCACGTTTTCCCTTACTGCTATATGTATAATTTTTAAGCTAAATGGTTGCAGAAATAAACCCCATCTAAACAGACTTGCATTTCGATCCTTAAACTTCCCCAAAACTCCAACGGATTATGGCCTGTATATACAATTGTTTCCGAAGAATTCTTAGCAACATAATATTGCAAAGCCAATAGCAAACTCAATGTTGCCTCCTCGATGGTCGAATATTTATTTTGATGAATATTCAGTTTCTGAGAAAAATAACCAACAGGCCTTTATATTCTTCCTGTAACAGCACAGCACCAACACCCACATTACTCGCATCAATTGCCACCTTAAATTGCTTGGCATAATTTGTGTCACCAACATGCTATGGTGGATAACACAGTTTTCAGGTTGTCAAATACCTCCCGACATCCACTGAAATTTCCTGTGCTTCTTCAGAAGTTCAATCAGTGGAGCAACCACACTGCTAAAGTTTGGCATGAATTTCCAGGAGAAACCACTCAGGCCCAGAAATCTCAGAACTTCGCTTCTTGTTGATGGTACTGGAAACTCTGCAATAGCTTTAATTTTCACATTCTGTGGGGTCATCTGACCATGTCCAATCGTATTGCCTAAGAATGTGACTTGAGCTTTTGCAAATTCACTTTTAGCCACGTTTACCACCAATCCAGCCTCCTGTAGTCGATTGAACAATTTCTTTAAATGTTCCAAATGCTCCTTCCACATGTGACTAAGCGCCACCAAATCGTCAATGTACATGGCACAATTGTTTAGTCCAGATCTATCTCTTTTTCCTGAGTTAAAATGACTAAAACCTCTTCCTCCATTCCTTCTCTCAAAATACCTTTTGAGCATATTAACATGATACATCCTGTGAGTTTTCCTTCTGTCTTGCCTTTTTATTAAATAATTCATCAAAATAATTTTGGTTTGGTAAGGCCCACTAAACCTTGCTTTAATGGTTCACCTACCACTGGTAATAATACTAATACTTTCTCCCCATTAACAAAACTACAAATTTTGGATTTCTTATCCGCCTCTTTTTTCATCACATGTTGTGACAGTTTTAAGTGTTTTCTAGCCAACTGACCAGCCCTAGTTAATCTCTCCCTGAAGTTTGACACATAGTTCAACAACCTAATCTCCGAACGCTGACTCGCCAATTTCTCTTTGATCAATTTCAGTGGTCCTCTTACCTCACAACCAAAAATCAATTTGAATGCACTGAATTTAGTTGATTCATTAAGTTCATCCCTAATTGCAAATAGTACAAATGGAATTCCTTTATCCCAATCCTCTGGACAATTCTGGCTGTAGGCTCTCAATTTAAAGTTTGATGCCACCTTCCTAATGCTCCCTGTGAGTCTGATTGACGCGCAGTTGAGTTAAATTGCTTTACTCCTAAGCTATCCATAACTTCCCTGAATAAGTTGGACATAAAATTGGATCCCTGATCGAATTCGATTTTTTTTTGGTAGTTGATATCTGGGAAACGATTTAGGTAACTCCTCTTCGATCCTCTTCGCTGTAATATTTGTTAATGGAATGGCCTCCGGAAATCTAGTAGACATATCTATTAAGGTTAACAAATACTGATTCCCACTTTTTGTTTTAGGCAGGGGTCCCACGCGATCAATTAGGACTTTAGTAAAATGTTCCTCTAATGCTGGAAGGGATATTAAGAGTGCTAGTGTGATTCCGCTTGAGGTTTTCCTATTACCTGACATGTGTGATATGTAGGGCAAGATTCAGCAATGTACTTCTGCAGTCCAGGCCAAAAAAACTATTTTTTAATTTTTGTTTTGAGTTTTCCTTACTCCTAAAGGACCCCTCCTGGAACCTCATGCTCTACCTGCAAAACACACTGGTAATACCACGTTAATAATCTTTATTATTGTCACACAAGTAGGCTTACATTAACACTGCAATGACGTTACTTTGAAAACCCCCTAGTTGCCACACTTCAGCAGCTGTTCAGGTACACTGAGGGAGAATTCAGAATGCCCAATTCACCTAACAGCACATCTTTTGGGACTTGTCGGAGGAAAACAGAGTGCCTGGAGGAAACCCACGCAGACATGGGGAGAACATGCAGACTCCGCACAGACAGTGACCCAAGCTGGGAATTGAACCAGGGATCCTGGCACTGTGAAGCAACAGTGCTAACCACTGTGTTACTGTGCCACCTTGATGAACTTCTGTCCACTTCCCATCTGCCTAAATATGCAATTATCTCAATTTCCTCATTAATACATTATTTCTAATGTACTAACTCTCGGGCATAAACTCAGATTATATTTCTGTATATGTTTTTTGATACAACTGCTTTATCTCTGAGTCTTTCTGCTGTAATTCTACCAATTTTCTTCAACCAAAAATATCCATTTGATCCACTACCTGCTCTTGTTCTTTATCCACCATCTGGTCAAAGATTGTTTCTGATAACTGAACCTCAGCCTCCCTATCTGTAGTCCTCAATGTCTCCTCCTCCTGTCTCAATTTGTGGTCTTGTGATCTTTTCCCCACACAATCAGGAAACACCCAAGGATATGCTTCTTGCAACACCCCAGTTGTCTGACTTTCCACTGGCTTTTCAACCTCAGTAGGCATCATTCCCACCTGCGATCCAGCTATATCATTGCCCAGAATAATCTTGTTTTAATGGCTCTGTCTTCCCAGTATCTTTCTTCAGCTACAAACACTGCAACTTTATTTTATTACAATGAAATGATTTAAGTTTTCTTATCTCTCTTCCACTGTCATAGGTTCCATTTCTAACATGAGGCAAACTCTACTTCATATCTCCAAGAGACCTCCTTTGCCTTGCACACCTGTAGATTTCTAATTTCTGCAGTTTCTATCCTTCACAGATTGAAATTGACAATGAAAACCAGACCTTAATTTATGAACTCATTCAAAATCATCGGCCATTTCTGCAGTTAGTCTCGCAGTTTTAACCCTTTGATCTTCCACATGAGCTCTCACTACTGTGGGAAGTGAATCTTTAAATCCCTCCAAAATAATCCCTCAGAGCGTTATGCGTTTGGTCTATTTTTAATGCTCTTTGGTGGAATATAGCATTTGGAGATATTGAAGATGCCTTCACTGACCTTGACCACTCATGTGAGGACATTAAACATTATGCAGCACTACATTCAGATCCATGGGGCTATATTCTTGGCATTGATCTCCACCATTGTGTTTAAAATGGACATGGGTATTGCATTGTGTGGTTACTTTACACCCGTTGAATGGAAAGCAGGTGGCAGGACAACTACACGCTGCTTGCTCATTATAATGATTTTTATGAGTAGCTGATGTTCACGGCACTGTTCAGAGGCTGCACACATCTGCAGAGAACCCCAATATCATTACTAACTTGCCCTACTTAAAGCTATCCTGTGTCTGGCTAGCCTCTTTGACCCAGTAGATATAGGAACACTCTCATTTCCACCTCTGTCACCAAGAGGTACTGCGGTATCTGAAAACCTGGGTGCCTGCTCTCTCTCTCCCAGGTCAACTTCAACTGTGGAGCAGCTACCCGCATTTGCTCTAGCTGCAATGCACCTCCCCTTTAACAGCTGCATTGCAATGAGTAGGCAACGTGACATTTCTATCCTGCCCACATTCCACTCGATGGGCACTGATTATAATCACACTGTGCATTACCCATTTTCAGCAGCTACCCAATTTCACTCCTATTCTACAACCTCCTGGCATTTAAACCCCTTCCCTATCCTTATTACGCGCTCTGCTTTCAACACCAGTGATGTCTGATCTGATGGGCTTTGGCCTATGATCTCAGCACCTCCAGCAACCCCAGTACACCTTTCCTTTAAGCAGTGCAGACTAGCTTTGAAGTTGCGCGAGCAAGCAACGATATTGGGCTCCCTGCTGATGCTGACTGCATGCAGAGATCGTTACAATCAGCAGACACAACAAAGCTGGCAGGCTGTCTGTGTTGCACTCAACGGGCAAAGATTAATTATGCATCATGATCACAGCATCCTTTTTTTGGGACCTACATTACAACAGTGACTACACTTCAAAAGTACTTCAGGAGGTAGCAAAAGGTGCTACACAAATGCATGTTCTTTTCCGAAACAGTTATTTGCCGAAACACTGGTGTTGCTGTTTGTGTAAATATATATTAAATTATTTCTGTTGTCCCCTGGCCTAATTGCTTCTTGTAATTGCTGCCTGCCTCCTGCAGTGTGACGCCAAAAATATAATTGTTGTTCTGTTTTAAAGATTATCCGTAATCATGCTAATGTCAGCTTCAATCCAGACTACCACAGATTCTGTTGGCCCTTCTCCTTTATGCTTAATATTTGCAAGAGAAGGAAAGATTGGGGAAGAACGATGGGATTAAGAGATTAAGAAAAAGGAGACAGAAAGGAAAAGTGCAAAAAAATTTAATTCACAATTTTGCATTTTTGAGTCTCCAAACCTGGAGGAATGTGTGGGCAGCAGTTCACTGGCTGTAACGACTAATTTAGAATGCTAAAAGGGAACTTACTTGTGAAAATGATTGAATTAACATTCAGTCTGTATTCACTGTGCAAGTACAAAGATTCAGGAGGTTTTGCTTTCGTGAAGCCACTGGCAAAATGGTGCACCTTGGATAGCAACATTTGGATTTCTGCATTTAACTGCAACATTTTCCGCTTGCCTGACATTGATGTTGCACTTGTGCAATAATAAAAGTGAGTTCCGATAGCCTTACCATCACTGTGACCAAAAATATAATGGATTCTTATGTCCAATCACTGAGGAGAGCAATCAGCAAATAGAACGGTGCACTCTCATCAGTTGACTATGAGGTTGCCATGCTTCAATATTATAGCATTCCAATTAAACTGTACCTTGTGTTACGTGTCCACTTCTTGGTCACCGATAAATGGAGGAAGCATCATTCCCTAACGGGGTAAAACACAAGTGTTATTCGTGTCATCAGCAGATTAAACTATAAGGAAAGATTGGAGAAAGTTGGCATCGTCAGTTCTGAATGGGCAATTGAGGTATTAAATGACATACCCACAGCGCTATATTTGCGGCGATCAATTTCAGGAAGTTCTTCATGCAAGAATATGAATAGAAAAGTGGAGACAATGGGCGGGGGATTCCCGCACAAGGTCAAATCACCTTGGCTTGTCCGTCATTATTCCCACGGTGGGCGGGACTGGAAGATTTAGGCTTATAATGTCTTGGAGCCTTTACAGTCACAGTGTAGGAAGGAAAGGCTGGATGTTTCTAGGCAAGTGAACTGAGATGGACTGAGTTGCAATTTTCTTGCAGCAACTTACATTTAAACACTGGCAGTATGTTTAATGTTGAAAAAGCTCCCAATGTGTTCCACCCAAAGTGCAACTGAATAAAAATTGGCACCGAGTCTTAGATTTTAAGACAAGTGACCAAACATTTGGTCAAAGGATTAGGTTTTAAGGAGCATATTAAAGAAGGAAAGAGAGGCAGAGATTAATGTTGTGAGATGAGAGAAGGGGGGCATATGCAAAAACCCAGGGCTACCGACACAGAAGGTGGGATCTACCGGTTGCTTTGTACCCAAAAAGCAGCTCAGCATGGCACAACGTGACGGTAGATGTGGGATATCCCACTTCAAGGATCTACCCGGCTTGCCATGCCTTGCGAGATCACTTTCTAGCAAATCTGCATATTACAGTGAGACAGCTAGTCCGCTGTAACATGTGTTGTCAAGGCCTAACTAAGGCGTGGGATCTAACTCCCTCTCCTTGAAGAACTCGGATGAGCGCCGTTCAGTCCTGGTCTCCACAAACAGGAACCCGATGGAACTGCACTCATGGGGGTCTCCCATGGGAGTGGAGGCCCCAGGTGCTTTCCCTCTGGGCTGGGTGGTACCCTGGCACTGCTGATGCCATCTGGGTACCCTAGCACTGCTAGCCTGGCACTGCCAAGGTACCCCGGTGGCAGCTGGCAGGGGCACTGCCAGGGTGGGGCTGGCACTGCCATGGTGCCAAGCTGGCATTTTTTGCGCGGCGGTGATCGGGCCGGGGGTGCCCTGCGCAGGCGTGTGTGTGTTTGGGTTCGGGGGGGGCTGGGGGTCTCCCTTATAGTGAGTTGGGGTTTGGGGATTTCAGGGGTCGTGTCAGGGCTTGAGAGATCAGTGATTACAGCGCCTCAGCGTAGTAAGCGGGGCTAAGTAGTCCTCGTTGTGGAGTTCCCCTCTGAGGACCCGATCTACCAGGATGGGCGTTAGATAACAGGGTGTTCCTCAGCACTCCGAGCGGCAGGAAACACCCGACTAATCTTGCGCTCTGGGATTCTGTCCCCATTCAGGTAGATCGCGCCCAGTATCCCTGGATGGTTATAGGACTGGAGGAGGTTACAGAAATAGAGTTGGGCAAGTTACGGAGCAGTTTGAACATGATGATAAGAATTTAAGAATTAGTGTACCAATTTACATGTACATTTTGTGGATTTTTTAAACGCTTGCGGCTCCTGTAATGTGAACTGAACTGTCTATGTTATATGGACAAAGCACAGTTTTGAAAAATTGAGAAGTTAACAAAATCACCCTTCGGCCTGTAGCCTAGAACTTAATATTTGCTCCAAATTGGTAGCTAGCACTGACCTAAGGCTTTCTCATGGTCCCTTTGCTGTTGATGAAAATCTTTGGAAATTGAATTTTCAGCATAAATTCACTGCCATCTACTTGTTTCTAGAATAAATATGTATTTAGTACCTTTCCCTGTGTCAGGCTTGAAGTGCAAGCACACTTGGTGTGGCAGAAAGATGGAGGTGAAAGACAAATTTAAACTGAAGTCAGGAGAAATATCTGCATGAAAAGTAATCAGTGCTTGGAATAGAGAACTGAGTGGATCTGGGATGGGGAAGGGAGATTGTCAGTCATTGATCGCAGGGTTTTGCATCTAGGAGGACAAATGAAGATGAATTTATCTTTCATGGCTTGATCTATCTCTGGAATCACCGAGCAACGTCCATAGTATTTGATTTGTGGAGGTTTCTTTCTGCAAGTTAAAATTGTTTCCATTCACTTGCCGAATTTTGTTCTTTGACTTTGAGTGTTTAATAGCTCTCTGAACAGCTGTCAAAAAAGGCTTCACGGCCTTTTGATTTCAGTCATCCAGTTTGGAAATAAGGCATTCTAGACATCTATCATCCAGATTTAAGACCACAGGCCCATGATACCAAAATTTGCCTGCATTGGTCAGTACAAGGGCATAGTTATGACCCTAGGTCACCAGACCAGAAACTGTTTTGTTTTACAAAACGGCAGCTGCTTTGAGCCAGCGTAGCAGTTCTCAGGTCAGAAAAAACTGAAGTCTATGCATGCACCAAGTTCTGCTCGCTGGCAACCGAATGTTTGTAACACTCTAGCACAAGCCGAGGCCGGTTGGAGCAGTCATCTCCTTGCGAAAACCAATGGACTAAACGTGAAACTTCGCTGCTTTGTTAAACTTGCTTTGCATGGCTTGCAATTCCCCTGAGAACTGAAGTGATGCCAACCTTACACCGCTTTGTCTCGATTCAATCTGAAGCAGGCCACATTTACATTAAGCGCAATAAAATTGCTATGCACAAGCATAAACTGTGAAAGTCCAAGTATGTTCGACTGGACTTGCCAAAATAGCTGCGTAAAACAGAAATTCTTCCCAAGCTTCAACACATGGTACTCTTGAAGCTAAATTTAGTAAGAACCCGAGTCAATTGCTTCAAAGGTCTTTTTTAAGAAAGTCTTTCCATAAATTACAAGGTTGATTACAAAGGGTTTGACAAAGAAAGAGTTCATCCACCACGGAATTGGATTGAGATCTGGGAGAGCGCTGTTACACAATGCATGCAGAAAACCAGTTATGAATGTGGCCTCATTATAGTGGCAATTATATTTGTGGGTGGAGGAGACAAAAGCCTCAATAAAAATTCCAAGCTATCATTCTGTTTGTGTTAAAATTTGGTTAAACTGTCAGCCAAGAAAAAGGCAGGAGTCAAAGCTAATAGCTCCTCAAAGAATAGTTGAGTGCCATCAAACAGTTGTCTGTGATTTCTGCCCTGGTGCCGAATCCTACTTTCTTTAAAAGTAATCAGTGAATGAATAAAAGGATTAAGAAAGCCAGGAAACATTGGGGATCTTGGAGGTCACTCATAATTCACATGCAGGCCATTGAATCTGGAATGAATTATATAGTACTTCCTGTTTAATTTAACAGGATGGAATAACAGACTCTCGCACAGGTACGCTGTCGTGTTGGGTGCTCTGCTACACAGACGAACCAACACGGTTGCAGATGGTACAACTCTGTTTTATTACTATCAATAACAACATCTGTAAACTTGTTACTGTGGTTCGTTCATTACCCTTTAACCTGTGGACCCAGCCCTAACACTATCTTGGAGAGGCACTCAGCACATGGTGAATGTCTGAGTGGCTTGCTGTGAGCTCTGTGCCCTGAGCTGTCTCCTGCTGGAATGAGCGGGAACTGTGGTGTTCCCCGTTTTATAGTGCGTGTGCCCTTGCTTGAGATTGGCTGTGATGTTGCGTGTGTGTTGATTGGTCCGTTGATCTGTCCATCAGTGTGTATGTATGTGTGTTTGCACCATGATGTTTATCTGAATATCATGACATACGCTACGGGGAAATTTCACTTCTTTCACTTCAACAAGCTATTTAGCATGTTGATATCAGTTCCTACTGCGCTAATCCAAAGAACTTGGTTCACGATAACCCTTTGACCCTGTGCCACCACCATCTCATTTTCTTTCAGTGGAGTCATTTCCCAAAAATGACCCAAGCAATTTTGTGTATTGATGTCAATTATGACTGTGCCAGCCCAAAGAAGTTGGCTCGCACCGACCGGCGCGGCGCGGTTCCCGCCCCCGCTGATTTTGACTCTGTGCCAACTCTCCCCCACTTTTTGGGTTTTGGGGCTCATGTCATACGCACAGCAGGTTTGCAGATGGGATCCCCGTTTGCCAATAGGGACCCTGGCAGCGTCACCAATAACCATTGGGTGGTACTCCCCCCAAAGCAACTACAGAGGCAACAAGGGACATGAAAGTGTGAGAAAAGGCTTGAAGATGACTTCAATAAAAATTCCAAGCTGTCATTTTGTTGGTGTTAAAATTTGGTTAAATTGTCAACCGAGGTAAAGGCAGAAATCAAAGTCAATAGCTCTTGAAAGAATAGTTGAGTTCTCAGGCTTACGAAAGGAATTCTATAATTGCTCTTCGTTCATCAGCTTAGATTTAAAAATCAACTTTTCTTCTCTGTTCCAGTTACTGTCTCATCCTTCAATCCTCATTACTGAAAACATAGCCAGCCTCAGTGTCAATAAATTTACCTCATGAACTAAACACTTACAGCGCAATGATTTGCTTTTTCCCAGATGCCCTCCATCTAGTGATCGGATAATGCCTCAAGATCACTGCTAAAGATGGAATCCAATAGTTGTCTTCACAGTAGGTATCCTCTCTAACATGCTAAGTGTGCAATTCAGTGCTTCTTCAAACACCTTACGTATTTATTACTCAAAAGCTAAAGTCAACACAGTCTGCAAATGGTTCAACGGTTTTGAGATCAGAGAATCATAGAATTTAGTGCAGAAGGAGGCCATTCGGACCATCGGTCTGCACTGGCCCTTTGAAAGAGCACCCTAACTAAACCCAAAGCTCCACCCTAATCCCACACCTCTACCCTAACCCCACCTAACGTTTTTTGGACACTAAAGGCAATTTAACATAGCCAATTCACCTAACCTGCACATCTTTGGACTGTGGGAGGAAACCGGAGCACCCGGAGGAAACCCACGCAGACACGGGGAGAACGTGCAGACTCCGCACAAACAGTGACCCAAGTGGGAATCGAACCTCAGACCCTAGAGCGGTGAAGCAACTGCGCTAACCACTGTGCTACCGTGCTGCCCCGATTTTGTCGTCGGACTATGAAGGAGTCCACAACGAGTAGTTCAAATGAAACAAAATTTTGTTCTGGTAAACTATTATTTACACAACACGGAATATCTCTGCTGGGTATCTTCCCGACGGTACCAAAACCGTCCGACTTTATACAAAAGATAATTCATTTTGGGTTCCTCGCCCCTGAACGGGAGTTCGTATTCGACGTGATTAACGGGGATCCTAATTATTGCCACCCTGTAAGTCCGTGCCGGTTATGACAGAGATTACATTTTGTCTCAATATTTTCCCATCATCCAAGTCGAGCGGTATCTTTTAGTGTTGCTTTAAGTGTAAAATAAATCCTGCTGCCTCATACCACAAATAGGCCCATAATGTTCTCTGAGAAAATTATTCCTCTGTGTTAAATTACTGATTTAGTTCATACCAGGATTCTGAGTTACAAGTTGGCTGAGTTGTCAGTGCTGGCGACACTAAGTATCAGTTGTTAAACCAAAATATTACTTGTGAAACCTCACCCCACCCCCCCCCCTCTCTCTCCTCAGTCAACCTTAAAGCCACTGTTTTTCCTTCCAATCCCCCAGTGCCGGCTGTACACAGCACTTCAGGCACAAACTGAAAAGGGAATATGTCAAACCCAATAAAGTGAATAGCTGACTATGCCTTGAAAGCAGTTTTTAGTGAACAGTAAATAATTGTGGAGCATGTTTGCATCGACTGAGCTCAACCTTTGAATTACCCGGTTCAGGATCTATCCATGCTCCAACTAGACATTAAAAAAACAATCTCTTGACGGGAGAACAGGAGGAAGCATGAGTTCAAAAGGGCCCAAAGACCTCTCTTCTTCCAACGTTGTCTTGTGAAAAGAAAATTTGCTTATGAGAGTTCTGGTGCAATTGAGCCGTACATGGGAAATATATTAAATGAAGGGCTGTCCTTTGTCGCAGAATTGTTGTGTTCGTAACAAACTAACATGGCTGTCAGGACAGACCAAAAGTGTTTATTTCGAATTCGAGCGTGATCTTATTGTACTTTTCAACAACAAATAATTGCTGTAATTATACCCTCCAGATGTGCTGAGGTTAAATCGTTGGACATTATTTTTAGCGTAATCCAGGTATGAGCAGCATAAAACAGCAGCAAGGCATTCAGAGAAGTGCAGATTAAATTTGGGTTTTAATACCTTTCCAACAATACATCTAACATTTTTTCACAAGGTCGACATAGGTTTAAACTAGGGTATTAGGTTCCAGATGCCCTATGTTACAACAGTGACTGCATTTCAAACGTAGTCAATTTTGGAGAAAGGATTTCAGGGGGATCCTGCAGGTATGAAAGATACTGGGCGGGATTCTCCGCTTGCCAATTGGGCAGAGAATAGCTTCCGACAAAATCGGGGTAGGCACCGGGTTGACACCAAATCGGGATGCTCGGGCACCCCGGAAATGGCGTAAATACATCACTGGTCGCGCGGGGTTAAAGTACAGTAGGCACATCATTAGCGGGCCTGACACCCTGGGCGGGAATCTTTGATCCTGAGGCTAAGTGTTTATGGCGTCGTAAGCGCCGTTGCGTTTCACGACGGCGTCAACATGCCCCCAGGAGTAGCGATTCTGACCACTACAGGGAGCCAGCACGACACTGGAGTGACCCATGCCACTCCAACTGCTGATGCCGGCGTCAGATGGGCGCCGTGGGTCTGCGCATGCACAGTATGACCGCTGCAATTGCGCGCATGTGCGGTGGCTCCCTTCTCTGCGCCGGCCCCGACGCAACATGGCATAGGGCTACAGGGGCCGGCGCAGAGCAAAGGAGGCCCCCAACCCAAGAGGCCGGCCCGCCGATCGGTAGGCCCCGATCGCGGGCCAGGCCACAGCGGAGGCCACCCCGGAGTCGGGCCCTCCCCTGGCCCTCCACCAGGCTGCCCCCGGATGGATGCCGCCGAGGTCCTGCGTGGTAAGACCACACGTAGACGGCGCCGGTGGGACTCGGATTTTTTTTGCGGCCGCTCGGCTCACCCTGGGCGGAGAATCGCCGGGGGGGGCCGCATAGAGTGGCCCCCGACTGGCGCCGCGCCGCGCCAATGGTGCCAATTCTCCGCTCTCCGGAGAATCGGCGGACCAGCATTGGGGCGGCGTTGCATGATTACTGCCCAGCCCACCGATTCTCTGGCCCGATGTGGGCTGAGAGAATCCCGCCCCCTATACTCCGCGGCCTCAGAGATTCACCGCCTCCAATGGGCCGAGTTCCCGACGGCGTGGTTCACTTGGGCTCTCAAAAATCGTGAATCTGGCTGCATGGCTGCTGAGTGACAGAGAGGAGGTAGGAAATGGTGTGGTGTGACTGTGGGTTGCTGGCTGGGGTGGCGGGCCCTTTGCCAGGGCCAGGAGGGGGGAGGGGGTGACAGACCAAGCAGCTGAGGTGCCCTCCCACAGGGCTGGGATGGCGCTGAGGCATCGACCGCCATTAGGGCGGACATCTTGCTGTACACCCACTGACCACCCACCTCGGGCCCTGGTTCGAAACAGCGACACAGTCGTATGGGTGCTCCAAACCCTGCACCCCACCACAGTGCGCTCCCCCGTCCCCAAACACCCCACCCAACCGTCCGCCACCCACCGAGGGACCACCCAGGGCCACACCCAAGGAAGCCCCCAGTGAGGGCAGTGCCAGCCAACGGTACCCCTGGCAGCAGGGACGGGCACCAGGACTGGGGGCACTGACACTGACGGATACCGCCGGGGCAGGGGTGAGGGGATGGGGGAGGGACATACGGGGCAGAGCCCGCACTGCCAACCGGGGCCACCTACATGGAGCCTGTTTGGGCACGGGAGTATGCACCATGCTAGCATGTTGGCCTTTCACCCCCTGCAGACAATGGTGTTTGGCGTTCAGCCAGCAATGCTGGCCGCCGTGTTGAAGGTCACAGCTCCACAAGATGCCCTGTGGCCATGTGAGCGGGGGCTGCTTGGAGAGGAGGGAGAAGCTGCAGCAGCAGAGCGGGCAGCAGCAGAACGGGCCAGCAGAGGACCGGGCTGATCCATAGCCTTGGACACCCTCCTGGAGGCCGTGGAGGAGAGGCGGATGACCCTGCACTCTGGTTCGGGAGGAAGGCCACCAGGCGCCGCCACTTGGCGTGCCTGCAGGTGGACGTTGGGATTATCTTTTCTCACTGGCAGCGCAACCCCACTCACGGGTTTCACGGTCTTCAATGGGAAATCCAATTCACAAGATGGGAAGAGAGAATCTCACTGCCGGCAATTGGCACGCCAACGAGAAACCCGCGGCTGGGGAAATCTATTGAACAAAGTAACTAACATTGAATAACCTGTGAAACTGTCTCATACCTGTGCTCTATTAGCTGTTCACATTCCTTGAAGCAGTCCTGTTAACGTTAAAGATAGGAGGGCTATTTTTCAAAGAAAAATCCATTTTTAAGCACATATTTAATTTGTGACTATGCAAACATTTCATGGGGTGTTCTCTTGAACCTTCCCTCCCAAAGGTTATTTTCTGAGAATTTGGACCAGGAACTTCAACTAGTATGAATTCCAATTATTGGGATAGTTTTCTTAATGGACCAGACGCATAATCAAAAACAGACTGTGCAGTAAATTGCAAACTTTTGAGAGTGTTTTACAGCAAGTGAATATATAGCAAGTCTTCTGAAAGATAATCAGGAGTATTGGTACATCCCAATGCCACTGGGTCCTCTTTCAGCTCCTAAAACTGATTGATCATGAATCTTGGGCTTCAAGGAAACTAAAGCAACAATTCAGGCTGGATTGCAGGCCCACTGGAAGAGGCTGAGAGATACAAGATAACATCAAACCAACAGCTGTGTATTTCCAGGAAACCCGTGGGCGGGGGGGGGGGGCTGCTGCTGGGGGGAGAAGAGAATCCCAGCAGCCGGAGAATTCCAGCCTTTGCAACAGAAATTAAGGGCTGGATTCTCCGATTGCCGACGGCAAAATCGCATTCGGCAATTGACCGGAGAATCTCTTTAGACGCCAAAATCGGGGGCGGTGTCTGTTTTCGTATGCTCCACCCCCTCCAAAACAGCGTCATCGGTGAGTAGGCCGCACACCGTTGGGACGGCCTCAGGGCGTCACCTGAAGGCCCTCCCCCGATGCTCCGCCCCTGATGGGCCGACCTCCTGACGTTGTGGATCACTTGTGGTCTGAGGCTTCGTCAACCTCGCGTGGCGGCTGCCGACTGTGTCCAGCGTCCACACAGCATGGGGGGGTGGGGGGGGGGGAGCCTCTCCGCTGGCCAGGAGGGCTTCAGCGAGGGCTGGGGAGACTGGTGAGATGTGCTCCTTGGGTGGCAAGGGGGGTTGCAGGGGAGGCACTCTCTGGCAGGCCGGGTCTGTTGGCGGCCGGCGCCATGTTGTACGGCGCGACCGCTGCAGGTCACCGCCATGCGCGGCCACGGACCGGCAATTCTCTGTCCGTATCTGCAGGGAAAGCCGGGGGGGGGTTACGTGGCACGACTGCTAGCCCCCCACCGGGCGGAGCATTGGTGCGGTGGCAGCGCCGACTTTTTGGTCGTAATACTATGCTCCGGACATAGCCTCAAAATCAGAGAATCCAGACCTACGTTTTTAGATTAAAGTTAGATCTGAAGAATTGGAACAGTACAGTCACTTCAGTACATGAATGGGCAGGTGTGAAAACTACTCTTCATAGGGCGGAAGTCACGGAATAGTATCTGCTGGTCTCTCGCCCTCTCATCTATAAATCATAATCATAATAATAACCTTGAAATTAGAGGCGGATCACTCAGAATTGAAGTTAGGAAACTCACTAACCGTAGTGGAAACCTGAGATACTCTCACCAAAAAATGGTTGAAGCTGGGGAGCAGTTGAGAATGATAAAACTGAGATCAATAGAAGGGTTTGGATCCAAAGTGGGTTCTTGGTTTCAGATACAAAAATCAGCCCTGATTTAATTATTCAATTCAGGCAGGATGGGCTGAATGGCCCACTCCTGAGCCTGACTTCCTCACAACCGCTCTCGCTGCGAATTACTGACATTGTCCCCCACAAGATCATTTATTTTCAAGCGTGTGATAATGATTTTTTTGTTGTTGCTGTGTTGTTGCCAAATCTGACTGGTTGTATTCCTGAAGTTTTGTGTAACATGGCCTTCGACCGCCACCCCCCCCCGCCCCCACCACAGACCTCCCCAATGAAAGCTCCCCCTCCCCAATAGTGCCCCAGAAGATGACAGGGAGACGACATGCAGACTAGTTAGAGGTTTGGCAAAAGCTGTAGAGATCCCACAGGAGCCAGCAGCAGGTACGGTACAGACTGAAATCAATATGCACACACACACACATACAGAAAGTGGTTTGAAGGATTACACATTTCGGTGGAATGGAAGTATTGCAATTAATTCCACAAAACCACTATCATTGCAACTCAAATCTCCTTTCAGTTTTAGTCATTGGTGATAGCATTTGAAAATATATTGCAGTCTTTACCCACTCACAATTTTGCCTTTCTCGAAGACGATATGTGAATGGTTCTTTTTTCCAAATCGAAAGGAATGTAATAGATAAGTTGGATGAAATGTATTCTGTGATTTTTGTGTTAACTGCGAGACTTCATACAACAGCTAACTGTGATAGTTGTGCACACTCGGCGAGCTGCTTTACCAGCTTTGGGGGAGTGGAGGGAGCCTGCAATGTGTGACAGGAGCCCAGCAGCCACTCCCAACCCCAGATGGAGAATAGAAGTTGGCAAACAGCCAAGTGTCCGTGAACTCTGGTCTTCCATATATGGCACAACAGCCGAGTACAATACAAATAACAAACGACACATTATGTAGTTTTATTCACCCGGAAAAGAGGATGAATACACAACAAAGGAAGCTGTCTAATGAGGCAGTGTGTCACACAATATATTGTCCTGTGAAAATTCTGGTGGGTAATTAGGATGGAAGACAATGGGTGGGATTAATAGAGGTCCAGTTATAATTTTGGGTTCAGATATTTTTGAGGGCATGGCTCATTTTAAAGGTATTTCTCCTCTTGCTTTCTTTTTCTTGCTCTCTTTCCAGGAATATTTCTGAAGAGAATTCTCCTGTCGTCGGGATTCACCTTTCCCACTGACAGCAGCCCCCCCCGTCCGTGGGTTTTGCAACGGCACAGGGTGGTTCCAACGGGAAATCCCATTGACAAGCGGCGGGAAGACAGAATCCCGCCGCCAGCAAATGGCGCACCGCCGAGAAACACGCAGCTGGAAGACCGGAGAATCCGGCCCAGGATATGGGGTGGGATTCTCAGCAATCGCGCGATGTCCGCCAACCGGCGTCAAAAATGGCGCAAATCAGTCTGTCATCGCACCGCCCCAAAGGTGCGGAAGTCTCCGCATCTTGAGGGGCCGAGCCCTAACCTTGAGGGGCTAGGCCCGCGCCGGACTGATTTCCGCCCCGCCAGCTGGCGGGAAAGGCCTTTGGTGCCCCACCAACTGCCGCGAAACTGACTTTGCCGGGCGGCGCATGCGCGGGAGCGTCAGCGGCCGCTCACGGCATCCCCGCGCATGCGCAGTGGAGGGGGTCTCTTCCACCTCCGCCATGGTCTCCACCAGGAGCATTCCGCACCTTTGGGGCGGCGCGATGCCCGTCTGATTGGCACCGTTTTGGGCGCCAGTCGGCGGACATCGCGCCGTTTCCGGAGAATTTTGCCCCTAGTGTGTATGCCCCACATCTTCAGAGCAACAAGACATTCAATCCCAAGTGTGTTCCTTTGATGTTGTAAGTGTAGATTTATGTTTAATTTTACATTCAGCCATCCAGCCCATCCGGCACATGTCACTGTTCAACACCGCACAAGCCTCCGGCTACACCTCGTCATCTAAGCCTATCACCACAACCTTCCATTCTTTTCTCCCTCATCTTTAACTAGATTCCCCTTCAACCTGTCAGTGCTATTCATCTCAACCACTCTATACAGCAGAAAGTTGCACATTCTGACCAGCCTGACTAAAAATCTATTACAATAATTACGAAGAGTTATGATTGTCCATTTCTTTAATACCTTCCCAAATTCTTCTCCCATCTCCTGTGAAGGCCTGGGCTCTTCCTGTCAGACTCTTCCTTAAGCACAGGTTGCCCCCTGGTACCACAGCCCATGTAAGCCCAGAGATTCCTTGTGGACTTTAATGGCAGAGAGTGTCACAAGCCAGGTCCCAATTCTGTCCTCCCACCCCTCCCCTTTCTCCCTCCGTCAGTGTTTCGCACAGATGCGATTGCCAGCTGGAGTTCATCATTTCAGCAGCAGGAGCTGTGGCTTTTCCTTTCAAGCCTCCTCCTCCCAAGAGCGTTCCACAGCCATTTGTGGCGGCCCCACCACCAACTCATTCATGATCTGCTAACTCAGCACAGATTCAGGCAACCAAGTTCCATCCATATTTTGTCTGTTGTATTTTTTCTTTAATAGTTCCTGTCTGAGCAGCAATTTTACCCTTGAAGATTCTGAAGTAGCTCCCCATTAACATTAGTAAAGATGAAGGCGTCAAGCCAATGGGGGGCCTTCAGTCTCTCCAATTTTAAATGCCGTCTTTTCCCCAGCTACCTCCATTGCCACACAGGAATTCCATGTGTTCTCTCCTAGTGATTCTGGCGATAATCGTTTACAGGCTTGGGGACAAGATGCTGGTTCGGGGATTGTTTATGTGATGACACAGACACATTAAAGTCGGTTATAGAACATAGAACATAGAACGATACAGCGTAGTACAGGCCCTTCGGCCCTCGATGTTGCACCGAAACAAAAGCCATCTAACCTACACTATGCCATTATCATCCATATGTTTATCCAATAAACTTTTAAATGCCCTCAATGTTGGCGAGTTCACTACTGTAGCAGGTAGGGCATTCCACGGCCTCACTACTCTTTGCGTAAAGAACCTACCTCTGGCCTCTGTCCTATATCTATTACCCCTCAGTTTAAAGTTATGTCCCCTCGTGCCAGCCATTTCCATCCGCGGGAGAAGGCTCTCACTGTCCACCTTATCCAACCCCCTGATCATTTTGTATGCCTCTATTAAGTCTCCTCTTAACCTTCTTCTCTCCAACGAAAACAACCTCAAGTCCATCAGCCTTTCCTCATAAGATTTTCCCTCCATACCAGGCAACATCCTGGTAAATCTCCTCTGCACCCGCTCCAAAGCCTCCACGTCCTTCCTATAATGCGGTGACCAGAACTGTACGCAATACTCCAAATGCGGCCGTACCAGAGTTCTGTACAGCTGCAACATGACCTCCTGACTCCGGAACTCAATCCCTCTACCAATAAAGGCCAACACTCCATAGGCCTTCTTCACCACCCTATCAACCTGGGTGGCAACTTTCAGGGATCTATGTACATGGACACCTAGATCCCTCTGCTCATCCACACTTCCAAGAACTTTACCGTTAGCCAAAAAATTCCGCATCCCTGTTATTCCTTCCAAAGTGAATCACCTCACACTTTTCTACATTAAACTCCATTTGCCACCTCTCAGCCGAGCTCTGCAGCTTATCTATATCCCTCTGTAACCTGCTACTTCCTTCCACACTATCGACAACACCACCGACTTTAGTATCGTCTGCAAATTTACTCACCCACCCTTCTGCGCCTTCCTCTAGGTCATTGATAAAAATGACAAACAGCAACGGCCCCAGAACAGATCCTTGTGGTACTCCACTTGTGACTGAACTCCATTCTGAACATTTCCCATCAACCACCACCCTCTGTCTTCTTTCAGCTAGCCAATTTCTGATCCACATCTCTAAATCACCCTCAATCCCCAGCCTCTGTATTTTCTGCAATAGCCTACCGTGGGGAACCTTATCAAACGCTTTGCTGAAATCCATATACACCACATCAACTGCTCTACCCTCATCTACCTGTTCAGTCACCTTCTCAAAGAACTCAATACAGTTTGTGAGGCATGACCTACCCTTCACAAAGCCATGCTGACTATCCCTGATCATATTATTCCTATCTAGATGATTATAAATCTTGTCTCTTATAATCCCCTCCAAGACTTTACCCACTACAGACGTGAGGCTCACCGGTCTATAGTTGCCGGGGTTGTCTCTGCTCCCCTTTTTGAACAAAGGGACCACATTTGCTATCCTCCAGTCCTCTGGCACTATTCCTGTAGCCAATGATGACATAAAAATCAAAGCCAATGGTCCAGCAATCTCTTCCCTGGCCTCCCAGAGAATCCTAGGATAAATCCCATCAGGTCCCGAGGACTTATCTATTTTCAGCCTGTCCAGAATTGCCAACACCTCTTCCCTACGTACCTCAATGCCATCTAATCTATTTACCTGGAGCTCAGCATTCTCCTCCACAACATTATCTTTTTCCTGAGTGAATACTGACGAAAAATATTCATTTAGTATCTCGCCTATCTCTTCAGACTCTACACACAGCTTCCCATCCCTGTCCTTGACTGGTCCTACTCTTTCCCTAGTCATTCGCTTATTCCTGACATACCTATAGAAAGCTTTTGGGTTTTCCTTGATCCTTCCTGCCAAATACTTCTCATGTCCCCTCCTTGCTCGTCTTAGCTCTCTCTTTAGATCCTTCCTCGCTACCTTGTAACTATCCATCGCCCCAACTGAAACTTCACACCTCATCTTCAAATAGGCCTCCTTCTTCCTCTTAACAAGAGATTCCACTTCTTTGGTAAACCACGGTTCCCTCGCTCGGCACCTTCCTCCCTGCCTGACCGGTACATACTTATCAAGAACACGCAGTAGCTGTTTCTTGAACAAGCTCCACTTATCCAGTGTGTCCAACACTTGCAGCCTACTTCTCCACCTTATCCCCCCCAAGTCACGTCGAATGGCATCATAATTTCCCTTCCCCCAGCTATAACTCTTGCCCTGCGGTGTATACTTATCCCTTTCCATCCTTAACGTAAACGTCACAGAATTGTGGTCACTGTCCCCAAAGTGCTCACCTACCTCCAAATCCAACACCTGGCCTGGTTCATTACCCAAAACCAAATCCAATGTGGCCTCGCCTCTTGTTGGCCTGTCAACAAACTGTGTCAGGTAACCCTCCTGCACACACTGTACAAAAAACGACCCATCTAATGTACTCCAACTATATCTTTTCCTGTCAATATTTGGAAAGTTAAAGTCTCCCATAATAACTACCCTGTTACTTTCGCTCTTATCCAGGATCATCCTCGCCATCCTTTCCTCTACATCCCTAGAACTATTTGGAGGCCTATAGAAAACTCCCAACAGGGTGACCTCTCCTTTCCTGTTTCTAACCTCAGCCCATACTACCTCGGAAGATGAGTCCCCATCTAGCATCCTCTCCGCCACCGTAATACTGCTCTTGACGAGCAGCGCCACACCTCCCCCTCTTTTGCCTCCTTCTCTGAGCTTACTAAAACACCTAAACCCCTAAACCTGCAACATCCATTCCTGTCCCTGCTCTATCCATGTCTCCGAAATGGCCACAACATCGAAGTCCCAGGTACCAACCCATGCTGCCAGTTCCCCTACCTTATTTCGTATACTCCTGGCATTGAAGTAGACACACTTCAAACCACCTACCTGAACACTGGCCCCCTCCTGCGACGTTAAATCTGAGCTCCTGCCCTCTATACTCTCATTCTCCCTTACCCTAAAACTACAATCCAGGTTCCCATGCCCCTGCTGCATTAGTTTAAACCCCCCCAAAGAGCACTAACAAATCTCCCCCCCAGGATATTTGTATCCCGCAGGTTCAGATGTAGACCATCCTGTCTGTAGAGGTCCCACCTTCCCCAAAAAGAGCCCCAGTTATCCAGAAATCTGAATCCCTCCCGCCTGCACCATCCCTGTAGCCACGTGTTTAATTGCTCTCTCTCCCTATTCCTCATCTCACTATCACGTGGCACGGGCAACAACCCAGAGATAACAACTCTGTTTGTTCTAGTTCTGAGCTTCCATCCTAGGTCCCTGAAAGCCTGCCTGATATCCTTGTCCCCTTTCCTACCTATGTCGTTAGTGCCAATGTGGACCACGATTTGGGGCTGCTCCCCCTCCCCCTTAAGGACCCGGAAAACACGATCCGAGACATCACGTACCCTTGCACCTGGGAGGCAACATACCAAACGCGAGTCTCTCACGCTCCCACAAAATCTCCTATCTGTGCCCCTGACTATCGAGTCCCCAATTACTAATGCTCTGCTCCTCTCCCCCCTTCCCTTCTGAGCAACAGGGACAGATTCCGTGCCAGAGGCCCGTACCCCATGGCTTACCCCTGGTAAGTCGTCCCCCCCCACAAGTATCCAAAGCGGTATACTTGTTTCTCAGGGGAACAACCGCAGGGGATCCCTGCACTGACTGCTTTTTCCCAGTCCCTCTTACAGTTACCCATCTATCTCCAATCTTTGGTGTAACTCATTCCCTGAAGCTGCTATCTATGACCCCCTCTGCCTCCCGAATGATCCAAAGTTCTTCCAACTCCAGCTCCAGTTCCCTAACTTGGTCTTGGAGGAGCTGGAGATGGCATCACTTCCTGCAGGTAAAATCAGCAGGGACACTAACGGCATCCCTCACCTCAAACATCCTGCAGGAGGAACATTGCACTCCCTTCCCTGCCATCCCTCTAACTTTCTACCAAGATCTGGCTAACAACTAAATTAAATTTTTTATATTAAAAAAAATATTAATAACAATAATAAAATATGGTACTTACCTCACACCAAAGGGTTTCCTCTCCACCAGAATTTATTGGTGAGGGTCTTCCCAGAAGTCCGCGGGTCGACTTCCTGTTCCCACCTTAAACACTAAAATTTAAAAAAATAAAAAAAATTTAAAGGAGAGACTTACCTCCCAGAAATCACTTCCGCACTGCCCCCGCTGAAATGGACTAGCCTGCTCCGCTCCTGCTGAAATCGACTTGGCCTGCAAGGTAAGGAAGTTGTTAATCAGTACTTACCTCACCCAGGCAGCGACCTTTTAAACGGTCCCCTCTGCCTCGCAGCTCCCGCGCTTTTTCAAATTCCCGCGCTGTTTCTAAGGTCCCGGCTCTCACTCCCGAACTAAACAGCTGACCTGCAAGGTAAGTAAGTTAATCAGTACTTACCTCACCCAGGCAGCGACCTTTTAAACGGTCCCCTCTGCCTCGCAGCTCCCGCGCTGTTTCTAAGGTCCCGGCTCTCACTGCCGAACTAAACAGCTGACCTGCAAGGTAAGTAAGTTAATCAGTACTTACCTCACCCAGGCAGCGACCTTTTAAACGGTTCCCTCTGCCTCGCAGCTCCCGCGCTTTTTCAAATTCCCGCGCTGTTTCTAAGGTCCCGGCTCTCACTCCCGAACTAAACATGGCAGGTTGTTATCCTACAACCTGCCATGAATCTGAGTGGAGTCGTGTCCTATGATTTAGTGATGGATAAAAACACAATGGGGAGAGTGAGAAGGTGGCAGCTGGGGACCCGGCCGCCTTCCCACTTTCACAGTGATTAAGTCCATGTTGAGAAAGCCCTTGGCCTTCCTGCCCATAGCCAATTAAGGCCCCTAATGCCCCTAATGCTGTGGCAGGCGGAGGGACTCACCATGCAAGGAGCACGGCAAGCAAACCTGGCTTGTAGGCTTCTTTTGAGAGGAAGGAAGGGTCCCTCTTCTAAAGGCACTCAGTGCCTGATTGAGGGGCCAACGTCAGGAAGGGGGCGGGGGAGCCCACTGAAAACAATGTCCCTGCCTATGAGGGGGTAGTGGGGGCCCACTGAAAACAATTACCCTGCCTACACTGTCAAGCTCCTCCCTCCGCGCTTCCCCCACAACCTTCCCCAACCCACGCCCCATCCCGCACCCCCAATGTCATTCATCTCTGGGCCCTTCCACAAACCTAGGCCTTGGGTGGGTGTCATACCTGCAGCAGCCACCACTTCCCCAGTAACACTGTCATTCAAAAGAGCTGCCAGCCGTGTCACACAATGGGAGGAGTCGAAGGAGAGGCGGGAGTGGCCGGAGTCAGCAGGAGTCAGCTGACGTGCGGAAGTGCAACGGGGGGAGTAAAACAGCTAGGATGGGTCCTAGCCGGGAGGGGGTTGGGGGGCAGTTGAGTTGCTGCTGCTATGGTCAAGGGGGAGCTGGAGCGAGTAGGGGGGGGGGGTCGAGACGGGGGTCTGCCGCCGTGGGGAACAGGCCGGGCGTGGGGTGCTGGCGCGTGGCTGGCCGAGGAGGGGTTATGGCTAGTCGGCGGGGGAGGGGGGCGGGTAGCCCCCCTCCCCCTGGAATGTAAGGGGACTGAATGGGCCGGTCAAGCGAGCCCACCTGTTCGCGCACCTGAAGAGGCTGAAGGCGGATGTGGTTATGCTCCAGGAGACACACCTGAAGGTGGCAGACCAGGTAAGATTGAGGAAAGGGTGGGTAGGTCAGGTGTTTCATTCGGGGCTGGATGCCAAAAATCGAGGGGTGGCGATCTTGGTGGGAAAGAAGGTGTCATTCGAGGCGTCGAGCATTGTGACAGACAATGGCGGTAAGTACATAATAGTAAGTGGTAAGCTGCAGGGAGAGAGGGTGGAAATGTTCAATCTGTATGCCCCGAAGCGGTGCATGTTGGGTCGGATCCCAGACTTGGAAGTGGGGGGCCTGATAATGGGGGGAGACTTTAACACGGTGCTGGATCCGGCACTTGATCGCTCCAGGTCTAGGACGGGTAGGAAGCCGGCGGCGGCTAGAGTACTGAGGGGGTTTATGGACCAGATGGGAGGGGTGGACCCTTGGAGATTTGCAAGGTCGGGGGCTAGGGAATTTTCATTCTTCTCACATGTCCATAAGGCTTATTCCCGGATCGACTTTTTCATTTTGAGCAGGGCGCTGATAGCGAGAGTAGAGGATACCGAGTACTCGGCGATAGCCATTTCAGATCACGCCCCGCATTGTGTAGATTTAGAGCGGGGGGAGGAGAGGGACCAGCGCCCACTGTGGCGCTTGGAGGTGGGGCTGTTGGCGGACGAGGAGGTGAGCGAGCGGGTCCGAGGAAGTATAGAGAGGTACCTGGAGGCCAACGATAACGAGGAGGTCTGAGTGGGGATGGTCTGGGAGGCACTGAAGGCGGTGGTTAGGGGAGAGCTGATCTCCATTAGGGCCCACAAGGAGAGGAGGGAGCTGGGGGAGAGGGAGAGGCTGGTGGGGGAGATGGTGAGGGTAGAGGAGGTATTCGGAGGTGCCCGAGGAAGGATTGTTGAGGAAGAGGTGCAGCCTCCAGGCCGAATTCGACTTGGACCACCAGGAAGGCGGAGGTGCAGTGGAGGAAGGCCCAGGGGGCGATTTCTGAGTATGGGGAAAAGGCAAGCCGGATGCTGGCGCATCAGCTTCGGAAGCGGGACGCAGCTAGGGAGATCGGGGGAGTTAAGGACAGGGGAGGGAGTGTGGTGCGGAGTGGGGTTGGCATCAATGGGGTCTTCAAGGACTTTTATGAGGGATTGTACCGGTCCGAGCCCCGGCTGGAGGAGGGAGGGAATGGGCCGCTTCCTGGACCAATTGAGGTTTCCGAAGGTGGAGGAGGGACTGGTGGCGGGATCGGGGGCCCCGATTGGGCTGGAGGAGCTGACCAAAGGGATAGGAAGAATGCAGGCGGGGAAGGCACCGGGGCCAGACGTTTTTTGTCCCTGTACCAATGCCTCCCCATGTTTATCCCGAAGGCCTTTTTTAGGCGGGTCAACAGGAGTATAATGGGGTTTGTGTGGGCGCGAGGGACTCCGAGGGTGAGATGGGTGTTCCTGGAGCGGAGTAGAGATACTGTGCTGCCCAAACTCTGTGGGTACTACTGGGCCGCCAATGCGACGATGGTGCGCAAGTGGGTGATGGAGGGGGAGGGGGCTGCATGGAAGAGGTTGGAGATGGCGTCTTGTGTGGGTACGAGTCTGGGGGCGCTGGCAACGGCACCGCTGCCACTCCCTCCAAGGAGGTATACCACGGGCCCGGTGGTGGCGGCTGTCCTCAAAATCTGGGGGCAGTAGAGGCGGCATAGGGGGAAGCTGGGGCCTCCTTGTGGACCCCATTACGGGGGAACCACCGGTTCGTCCTAGGGAGAACAGATGGAGGGTTTTCGGGGTGGCACAGGGCAGGGATATGAAGGTTGGCGGACCTGTTTGTGGACGGGAAGTTCGCGAGCCTGGGTGAGCTGGAGGAGAAGTACGGGCTCCCCCCGGGGAACACCTTCAGGTACTTACAGGTAAGGGCATTTGCCAAGCGGCAGGTGGTGGAATTCCCGCGGCTGCTGCCACACACAGTACAGGACAGGGTGCTCTCGGGGGGGTGGGTTGGAGTGGGGAAGATCTCGGAAATTTACCAGGTGATGCAGGAGGAGGAGGAGGCCTCGGTGGTGGAGGTGAAAGGCAAATGAGAGGAGGAGTTGGGAGAGGAGATTGAGGAAGGGACGTGGGCAGATGCCCTAGGGAGGGTGAACTCTTCCTCATCGTGCGCGAGGCTCAGCCTCATACAGTCTAAAGTGCTGCACAGGGCACACATGACCGGGACAAGGATGAGCCATTTTTTTGGGAGTGAGGACAGGTGTGTTAGGTGCTCAGGGAGCCCAGCAAATCACACCCATATGTTCTGGGCGTGCCCAGCGCTGGAGGAATTTTGGAAGGGCATAGCCAGGACGATGTGGAGGGTGGTAGGACCCAGAGTCAAACCGGGCTGGGGGCTCGCAATATTTGGGGTCGCAGAGGAGTCGGGAGTGCAGGAGGCGAAAGAGGCCGGTATTCTGGCCTTTGCGTCCCTGGTAGCCCGGCGAAGGATTCTTCTTCAGTGGAAGGATGCGAGGCCCTCAAACGTGGAATCCTGGATCAACGATATGGCGGGGTTTATTAAGTTGGAGAGGGTGAAATTCACCTTGAGAGGGTCGGTAAAAGGATTCTTTAGGCAGTGGCAACCGTTCTTAGACTTCCTGGCAGGACGGTAGACATTGGTCAATGGCAGCAGCAACTCGGGCGGGGGGGGGTTACTTTATTTTATTTTTATTTTTGTTTTTGATATTTACACTGGAGGGTCTGAGGGGGTGTATATACCTGTTGTGTTAAGTCAGGGTGTCAATGTTAATTTATTATTTATGTACAGGGAAGACGGGGTTATGGAGGGTTGCTTTTCTAGTCTGTGTTTTGTACTTAACCCTGTTGGGTTCCTTTTTCATTTTGTTATTGATATTTTATGAAAACCTTAATAAAAATTATTTGTAAAAAAAAAAAGAGCTGCCAGCCTCTAATTGGCCAACAACTCTGAGAGGGTGGGATTTCTGCTCCTGGTGTCCTTCATCACATGGAAGGCAACACTGGGTAAATTCTCATCGAGATAGAATCAGACAACCTAGGTTTATAAAGAACCTTCCCATGTCTCTCAGAAACATTCCAAGATGTTCCCATCCAATGAATGACTTTGAAGTGGCCTTGCTGCTTTGGAGACATACACAGCAGCTATTTATTTCCATAAAGAGCACTGAGATGGATTAACCAGTGAATCTGATTTTAATGGTTTTGGCCGATGAAGCTGGTTATGGTGGCACAGTGGTTAAAATACTGGCCATTGCATCGCACTTGCAATATTAGAGTCTTGACCGATATTCTGAGCTTGTGGTCTCGGGTGGAACTTGAGCCACTTTGTCATTGACACTGATGTGCTGAATGAGAGAAGCTGACAGTGCAATAGAAAATCTTCTGGTTCCAATACCCTTCACACACACAGCAGGAATCTGGGTTGTTAGTTGCTGGATCTTCCACTGCCCATATTGAGCGACCCCCTTCATCTACTTTGCTGTCGCCCCCAGTATCCAGCAAATACCACTGACCGGCCGACACCGCTCAACCTCTCTGCATCTAGACAGAATTCCTCACCCTGTCAGCTTTGAGAGTTCCGTGCTAATGTTGAAAACAAAGCTCTGAAAGAACCTCACTATCTGGACCGGTGGATGCCGTGTAAGGTAACCTGCAGTATACCATACCCCAAGAGAGTATGGAAACTTGGTCGACTTTAATAAATAACCCTTTTATAGGGGATAGGGTGGAGGTGTTGACCTTGGGTGGGGTGCTCTTTCCAAGAGCCGGTGCAGACTCGATGGGTCGAATGGCCTCCTTCTGCACTGTAAATTCTATGATCTATGATTTTATTCACTGGATTATTGAAGGGGTTAAATGTTGTACTCATACAGTCAAATTTCATTACAGCTAAGATTGTGGCAACAGACCTCCCATTGTCCCAGCGCTCTCTCCTTAGCTCCTTCTGATATGTATAGCATAAACAGCAAAAGCCGAAACAAGCTTGAACCCCTAATAAAACAACATTGTCAGTCCCTGTGAGCTTCAGCTTAGGTTTTCAGCATTCCCATTCCTTTGTCAAATATAACGTGTTATAAAGTACTGTATTCAATCATTAGATATTGGTACTCCTCAAGGGAAATAGTAAACCCTTGGATATTTTGCACCACTATCCGAAAGTTTCAGAAAAAAACTTGCATTTAAATAGCGCTTTCAACAACTCCAGGATATCCCCAAGCACTTTAGACCGATGAAGTACTTTTGAAATGTATTTCTGTTGCACTGTTAGAAACGTAGCAGCTAAATTGCACACAGAAAGACTCCACAGACAGCAATAAGATATTGACCAGCGAATCCGTTTTAGTGATTCCCTCTGCCGGTGATGCACCATCAATTGCACAAAGACTTGAGTTGGGTACAACTGAGGCTTACCACATTCACCCCCTGTTAAAATTGAGTCCGGCGGGGGGGGGTGGAGAACTATATACAACAAATGGTTTCCTTTTTACATTTACATTGACATTTGACAGAGAGAAAAAAATGTCTTTTGAAGTCCAGTGGACCAGTTAGAGGTTTAACCGGTCCGGGGCCTTGATGTGCCGCTGGGAGCGATGTAGTGGTGGTGGCGATGCCGATGCTGGTCTGATGTCCGGAGCCTCCGGGAGCGTGCCAAAATCCTCTTCATCCTCGGGGCGTGGGCAGGGGGAGGACGGATGGTCCCGGGGGGGTTGCTGCTGGGGGCGCTGGGGGAGGGGAGGGTGGTGCCGGGCCGGGGGGATGGTGCCGGTGCCAGGTCCCTGAGGGTGATAGTATCCTGGCATGGAGCAATTGCACCCTTTCCACCAACGGTCCACCTTGTGGAGGCGGACGTGCCTACGGAACCGGACGGGTCCTGGAGCTGCGAGCCATGTTGGGAGCGACACCCCGGATGTGGACTTCCTGGGGAAGGCAAAAAGACGTTCATGGGGTGTGTTGTTTGTGGCGGTGCACAGTAGTGACTGAATGGAGTGTAGTGCATCGGGGAGGACCTCCTGCCAGTGAGAGGCTGGGAGGTTCTTGGACCATAGGGCCAGTTGGACGGCCCTCCATACCGTCCCATTCTCCCTCTCTACCTGTCCATTTCCCCGGGGGTTGTAGCTTGTCGTTGTGTTGGAGGCGATGCCCATGCTGAGCAGGAACTGACGCAGCGCATCACTCATGAAGGAGGATCCCCTGTCACTGTGGATGTAGGCGGGGAAACCCAACAGAGCGAAGATTGTGTTGAGGGCTCTGATGACGGTGGCAGACGGGGCATGGGATGGCGAAGGGGAATCTGGAGTACTCATCGACCACACTGAGAAAGTACGTGTTACGGTCGGTGGAGGGGAGGGGCCATTAGAAATCCATATGTTCAAAGGGGCGGGAGGCCTTCACCAGGCACGCACAGTCTGGCCGGTACAAGGGCGGCTTGCACACCGCACAGACCTGGCAGTCCCTGGTGATTGTCCGTACTTCCTCGACGGAGTGGGGCAGATTGCGGGCCTTTATGAAATGGTACAACCGTGTGACTCCCGGGTGACAAAGACTGTCGTGCAGGGTCCGGAGCCGGTCTACCTGTGCGCTGGCACATGTACCTCGAGATAGGGCGCCTGGGGGCTCGTTGAGCTTACCAGGGCGATACAGAATCTCGTAATTGTAGGTGGAGAGCTCGATCCTCCACCTCAAGATCTTATCATTCTTGATCTTATGTTATTGAACATAAGAACATAAGAACTAGAAGCAGGAGTAGGCCATCTGGCCCCTCGAGCCTGCTCCACCATTCAATGAGATCATGGCTGATCTTTTGTGGACTCAGCTCCACTTTCTGGCCGGAACACCATACCCCTTAATCCCTTTATTCTTCAAAAAACTATCTATCTTTATCTTTAAAACATTCAATGAAGGAGCCTCGACTGCTTCATTGGGCAAGGAATTCCATAGATTCACAACCCTATGGGTGAAGACGTTCCTCCTAAACTCAGTCCTAAATCTACTTCCCCTTATTTTGAGGCTATGTCCCCTAGTTCTGCTTTCACCCGCCAGTGGAAACAACCTGCCCGCATCTATCCTATCTATTCCCTTCATAATCTTATATGTTTCTATAAGATCCCCCCCTCATCCTTCTAAATTCCAACGAGTACAGTCCCAGTCTACTCAACCTCTCCTCGTAATCCAACCCCTTCAGCTCTGGGATTAACCTAGTGAATCTCCTCTGCACACCCTCCAGTGCCAGTACGTCCTTTCTCAAGTAAGGAGACCAAAACTGAACACAATACTCCAGGTGTGGCCTCACTAACACCTTATACAATTGCAGCATAACCTCCCTAGTCTTAAACTCCATCCCTCTAGCAATGAAGGACAAAATTCCATTTGCCTTCTTAATCACCTGTTGCACCTGTAAACCAACTTTTTGCGACTCATGCACTAGCACACCCAGGTCTCTCTGCACAGCAGCATGTTTTAATATTTTATCATTTAAATAATAATCCCTTTTGCTGTTATTCCTACCAAATGGATAACCTCACATTTGTCAACATTGTATTCCATCTGCCAGACCCTAGCCCATTCACTTAGCCTATCCAAATCCCTCTGCAGACTTCCAGTATCCTCTGCACTTTTTGCTTTACCACTTATCTTAATGTCGTCTGCAAACTTGGACACATTGCCCTTGGTCCCCAACTCCAAATCATCTATGTAAATTGTGAACAGTTGTGGGCCCAACACTGATCCCTGAGGGACACCACTAGCTACTGATTGCCAACCAGAGAAACACCCATTAATCCCCACTCTTTGCTTTCTATTAATTAACCAATCCTCTATCCATGCTACTACTTTCCCCTTAATGCCATGCATCTTTATCTTATGCAGTAACCTTTTGTGTGGCACCTTGTCAAAGGCTTTCTGGAAATCCAGATATACCACATCCATTGGCTCCCTGTTATCTACCGCACTGTTAATGTCCTCAAAGAATTCCACTCAATTAGTTAGGCACGACCTGCCCTTTATGAACCTATGCTGCGTCTGCCCAATGGGACAATTTCCATCCAGATGCCTCGCTATTTCTTCCTTGATGATAGATTCCAGCATCTTCCCTACTACCGAAGTTAAGCTCACTGGCCTATAATTACCCGCTTTCTGCCTACCTCCTTTTTTAAACAGTGGTGTCACGTTTGCTCATTTCCAATCCGCCGGGACCACCCCAGAGTCTAGTGAATTTTGGTAAATTATCACTAGTGCATTTGCAATTTCCCTAGCCATCCCTTTTAGCACTCTGGGATGCATTCCATCAGATCCAGGAGACTTGTCTACCTTTAGCCCCATTAGCTTGCCCATCACTACCTCCTTGGTGATAACAATCCTCTCAAGGTCCTCACCTGTCATAGCCTCATTTCCATCAGTCACTGGCATGTTATTTGTGTCTTCCACTGTGAAGACTGACCCAAAAAACCTGTTCAGTTCCTCAGCCATTTCCTCATCTCCCATTATTAAATCTCCCTTCTCATCCTCTAAAGGACCAATATTTACCTTAGCCACTCTTTTTTGTTTTATGTATTTGTAGAAACTTTTACTATCTGTTTTTATATTCTGAGCAAGTTTACTCTCATAATCTATCTTACTCTTCTTTATACCTTTTTTAGTAGCTTTCTGTTGCCCCGTAAAGATTTCCCAGTCCTCTAGTCTCCCACTAACCTTTGCTACTTTGTATGCTTTTTCCTTCAATTTGATACACTCCCTTATTTCCTTAGACATCCACGGTCGATTTTCCCTCTTTCTACCGTCCTTCCTTTTTGTTGGTATAAACCTTTGCTGAGCACTGTGAAAAATCACTTGGAAGGTTCTCCACTGGTCCTCAACTGTTTCACCATAAAGTCTTTGCTCCCAGTCTACCTTAGCTAGTTCTTCTCTCATCCCATTGTAATCTCCTTTGTTTAAGCACAAAACATGAGTGCTTGATTTTACCTTCTCACCCTCCATCTGTATTTTAAATTCCACCATATTGTGATCGCTCCTTCCGAGAGGATCCCTAACTATGAGATCCTGAATCAATCCTGTCTCATTACACAGGACCAGATCTAGGACCGCTTGTTCCCTCGTAGGTTCCATTACATACTGTTCTAGGAAACTATCGTGGATACAATCTATAAACTCCTCCTCAAGGCTGCCTTGACCGACCTGGTTCAACCAATCGACATGTAGATTCAAATCCCCCATGGTAACTGCTGTACCATTTCTACATGCATCAGTTATTTCTTTGTTTATTGCCTGCCCCACCATAATGTTACTATTTGGTGGCCTATAGACTACTCCTATCAGTGACTTTTTCACCTTACTATTCCTGATTTCCACCCAAATGGATTCAACCTTATCCTCCATAGCACCGATGTCATCCCTTACTGTTGCCCGGATGTCATCCTTAAATAACAGAGCTACACCACCTCCCTTACCATCCACTCTATCCTTCCGAATAGTTTGAAGAACATGAAGGCTACCGACCGTTGGTCAGTGAGGAGAGAGAATCTCCTGCCGGCCAGGTAATGCCTCCAATGCCACATAGCTTCAACGATAGCTTGGGCCTCTTTTTCGACAAATGAATGCCGAATTTCAGAGGCATGAAGGGTGCGGGAAAAGAACGCCACGGATCTGCCTGCCTGATTGAGAGTGGCGGCTAGGACGACGTCTGATGCGTCGCTCTCTACTTGAAAGGGCAGTGTCTCGTCTACTGCGTGCATCCCGGCCTTGGCGATATCAGCTCTGATATGGGCGAAGGCCTGTTGTGCCTCGGCCATCAGGGGAAAATGGGTGGACTGCATGAGTGGGCGGGCCTCGTCCGCATAGTTTGGGACCAACTGAGCGTAGTACGAAAAGAACCCCAGGCAGCGTTTTATGGCCTTGTCGCAGTGGGGGAGGGGGAGCACCATGAGGGGGCGTATGCGGTCGGGACCGGGCCCCAGAACTCCGTTCTGGACCACATAGCCGAGGATGGCTAAGCCGGTCGTGCTGAACACGCACTTCTCCTTGTTGTAGGTGAGGTTGAGGAGAGTGGCGGTGTGGAGAAATTTGGCACGGTTGGCGTCATGGTCCTGCTGATCATGGCCACAGATGGTGACGTTGTCTAGGTACGGAAAGGTGACCCGCAAACCGTACCGGTCGACCATTCGGTCCATCTCCCTTTGGAAGACCAAAGGCAGTTGGTGACGTCGAAGGGAACCCTGAGGAAGTGATAGAGGCGGCCGTCTGCCTCGAAGGCGTTGTATGGACGGTCCGATTTACGAATGGGGAGCTGGTGGTAGGCGGATCTGAGGTCTACCATTGAGAAGACCCGGTACTGTGCAATCTGATTGACTATATCAGATATGTGTGGGAGGGGGTACGTGTTGCGTTGCGTGTACCAATTAATGGTCTGGCTGTAGTCCACGACCATTCTGTGTTTCTCCCCAGTTTTAACTACTACCACTTGGGCTCTCCAGGGGCTGTTGCTGGCCTCGATGATGCCTTCCCGAAGCAGCAGCTGATGAAGGTTCTGTCCTGGGTGCTGTACCGTCTGCTCCTGGTGGCGACGGGTTTGCAATCTGAGGTTAGATTTGCGAAGAGGGAAGGCAGATCGAGCTTTAGGGTCGCGATGCCGCACACAGTGAGGGGTGGTAGGCGCCCGCCGAATTTCAGGGTTAGGCTCTGGAGGTTGCACTGAAAGTCCAGGCCGAGTAGTAGGGCAGCGCAGAGGTTAGGGAGGATGTAGAGGCGGAAGCCGCTGAATTCTACGCCCTGGACCGTGAGTGTGACCGTACAGTATCCCCGGATCGCCACGGAATGGGGTCCGGAGATCAGGGAGATATTTGGGTTGGCGGGGTGTACCGTGAGGGAGCAGCGCCTTACCGTATCCGGGTGGATGAAGCTTTCGGTGCTCCCGGAGTCCAGCAGGCAAGAGGTCACGTGTCCGTTGATTTTAACACTGGTCGATGCGGTGGCTAGGTTGTGCGGACGAGACTGGTCGATGGTCACTGAGGCGAATCATGGTCGGTGGTCGCTGGTGTCGGATGATGGAAAACCCGGGGGACACAGGTCCTGGAAGGCTGGCGGTGCCCATGTGCCATGGGGGAGACAAGATGGCGGCGCCTGAAGATCTTGAGGAGGACAAAATGGCGCCGCCCATGGGCCGCACGTGGCGGGGGTTGAACAGGATGGCGGCACCCATGGGCCGCACGTGTTGCTTGGAGGGGAAGATGGCGGCGCCCACTGGCCGCTCTTGGTCTGAGCGAGAGAAGATGGCAGCGCCCACTGGCCGTGCGGGGTCTGAGCGGGAGAAGATGGCAGCACCCACTGGCCGCACGTGGTCCGGGGAGGTGAAGATAGCGGCGCCCATTGTCTGTAAACGAGTGGGGTGGGGGCGATAGCAGCGACTGCGCGGGCCTGGCACACCGTGACGAAGTGCCCCTTCTTGCCGCAAGCCTTACAAAGGGCAGCGCGGGCCGGGCAGCGTTGGCGGGGGCGTTTCTGTTGGCCTCAAAAGTAACATTGGGGACCCCTGGGGTTCGCTGGCTGGCACGTGGCACAGGCGTATTGGCTGGGTTAGGCCCCCACTGGGGCGGCCGTCTGTGGGGTCCATGATGCGTAGGAACGGTGGGCTGCGCGGCTCGGGGTGTAGGCCTGAACGTTGCGCGAGGCGACCGTCATAGAGAGCGCTAGTTTCTTTGTCTCTGCTAGGTCGAACGTGGCCCCTTCTAACAGTCGCTGGCGTATGAGGTCCGACCCAATAACAACCCCGTAATAAACGCATCCCGCCTGAGGAGGTTTGAATGTTCAGTGGCCGTAACGGCCTGACAGTCACAGTCCCGGACGAGTGGGATTAGGGCCCGCTAGAAATCTTCTATGGACTCACCAGGGAGTTGAGAGCGAGTGGCGAGTATTATGTCTTCTGAGCGTAATTCTCTTTGAGAAGCGTCATGGCTTCGGCGTAGTTTGGCACGTCCTGGATTAGCGGAAAGACGCTGGAGCTCAACCTTGAGTACAGGATCTGTATCGTCTGAGCCTCCGAGACAGGGCTGGGCGCCGAGTTGATGTACGCCTCGAAACAAGCTAGCCAGTGTTGAAAGTCCTTTTTGGTGTCGCTTGAATGTGGATCCAGCTGCAGGCGATCCGGTTTGATACGGAAGTCCATCTTTTGTAAATCTTAGAGCAAAGACTTGAGTTGGGTACAACTGAGGCTTACCACAGCCGGATAAATATTGACCAGGATACCGGCCAGAATTACACTGCTCCTCATGAAATAATCATAGAATTATAGAATTTCCAGTGCAGAAGGAGGTCATTTGGCCCATCGAGTTTGCACCGGCCCCTGGAAAAAGCACCCTGCTTAAGCCCACACCTCCATCCTATCCCAGTAACTCCACCTAACCTTTTTGGACACTAAGGGGCAATTTACCATGGCCAATCCACCTAACCTGCACATCGTTCGGGAATTGTGGGAGGAAAGCGGAGCACCCGGAGGAAACCCACGCAGACACAGGGAGAATGTGCAGACAGTGACCCAAGTCGGGAAATTAACCTGTGACCCAGGAGCTGTGAAGCAACAGTGCTAACCACTGTGCTACCGTGCCGCAGGATCTTTTACATCCGCCTGAGAGGGCGGACGGAGCCTTGGTCTGATATCTCATACAAAGGCTGGCATCTCTGACAATGCAGCACTCCCTCCAGCACTACGGCCTGGATTACGCACTCAGGTTTCAGGAGTGAGACTTGAGGCCACGGCTGGGAATATCCACTCCCGATCGCCGACTTGGCAAACTAACAAAGAAGCCCATTGACTTTTGGTGGGAAATGGACCGGAAAATCCCAGTCCATGACTTTCTGACTCAGAGGAACTAAGGTGAGGAACATTCGGCTATACACCCAAATATGAGACAGCTATTTGGCTTTAATAGACTGACCTTTGGCACTGTTACAATCACAGCCACAAAAAGGAGTGAAACATTGCACTTGTAAAACAGTCAGTCGAGCCGTGCTTTGTGAGGTTTTGGTAAATCTCCTATGACCCTTAGCTATGTGCTGACAGATACATTGAAATATCCATTGAACGTCAACTACAGCATTTGGGCAGTCATGCTGGCAGTTCAAATCTTAATGTGACTTTCAAGCAGCTGAATTTGATCGTAAAATGTCAGCTAGCAGCCTGTATTACTGTCAATATTCTCCCTGCAATAGACTGAGAGTTTCATTGTATATATTTTTGAATGAGTTACCTTATGCTGCAGACAACTGGGCAAGGTGAGTCCTTTTCCTCTTCATTTTGGTCCAATGTAAATTAACCTTCAGCCTCCAGCCACTTTCTAATGAAACCACTGACTCCAGCTTTGGGCTGAACATTTGAGCCTAGCATTAGCAGGCTGCGGTTGTAACACAGTAAAGCCTCAGTCTCCTGCTGCATTCTAACGAAACCTCCATGACCTATAGGGGAACCTGAAAAAGAAAAGTTAAGTATGTTAGGAGAAGCTGGTTGGACGTTTAATTGCCATAAAGTCTGAATTATGAGCCAACCGTGCTCCAAAATATATAAAGTTTTGTTATACCCGATGAACGCTACGCCTGCTTCACAACGTATTTCTTTTTTTTTTTAAATAATTTTTATTAAAGTTTTCACAAAATACCAACAACACAATGTAAAAGGAACCCAATAGAATTAAATACCAAACAAAACAAAACAACCCAGTGTCCCCCTCCCCCTATACATAAATAATAAATTTCCCCCTGTGCCGCCTCTATTGCCCCCAAAGTTTGAGGGTAGCCGCCACCACCGGGCTCGTGGTGTACCTCATTGGAGGGAGCGGCAGCGGCGCCGTTGCCAGCGCCTCCAGACTTGTACCCTCACAAGACGACGTCTCCAACCTCTTCCATGCCGCCCCCTCCCCGTCCATCACCCACTTGCGCATCATCGCCGCATTGATGGCTCAGTAGTACCCGCAGAGGTTGGGTAGCGCCAGCCCCCCCATCCCTACTCCACTCCAGGAACACCCTTCTCACCCTCGGAGTCCCTCGCGCCCACACAAACCCCGTTATGCTCCTGTTGACCCGCCTAAAGAAGGCCTTCGGGATAAGAATGGGGAGGCACTGGAAAAGGAACAAAAACCTTGGGAGCACCGACATCTTGGCTGACTGCACCCTACCCGCCAGGGACAGCGGCAACTCGTCCCACCTCTTAAACTACTCCTCCATTTGCTCCACCAGCCTCGTGAAATTAAGTCTATGCAGGGCCCCCCAGCTCCTGGCCACCTGGACCCCCAAATACCTGAAGCTCCTCTCCGCCCTTTTTAGTGGGAGCTCGCCAATCCCCCTCTCCTGGTCCCCTGGGTGAACAACGAACAACTCGCTCTTCCCCATATTGAGCTTGTACCCTGAGAAATCCCCGAACTCCCTGAGGATCCTCATTACCTCCGGCATTCCCCCCACCGTGTCCGCCACATATAGCAGCAAGTCGTCTGCATAGAGCGACACCCTACGCTCCTCCCCACACTGCACCAGCCCCCTCCAGTTCCTCGACCCCCTCAGTGCCATAGCCAGGGGTCCAATCGCCAGTGTGAAGAGCAGGGGGGACAGGGGACACCCCTGCCTTGTCCCTCGATGCAACCGAAAGTACTCAGACCTCTTGTTCGTGGCCACACTCACCATCGGGACCTCGTAAAACAGCCTATCCCACCTGACGAACCCCTCCCCAAACCCAAACCTCTTCAGCACCTCCCACAAGTACCCCCACTCTAACCTATCGAAGGCCTTCTCAGCATCCATCGCCACCACTATCTCCGCCTCCCCCTCCCTCGCCGGCATCATGATAACGTTCAGGAGCCTCCGCACATTCGCGTTCAACTGCCTCCCCTTCACGAACCCCGTCTGGTCATCGTGGATGACCTGCGGCACCCAATCCTCAATTCTCGTGGCTAAGACCTTCGCCAGCACTTTGGCATCTATATTTAACAACATAATTGGCCTGTAAGACCCACACTGCAGGGGATCTTTGTCCCGCTTCAGGATCAAGGAGATCAGTACCCAGGACATCGTCAGGGGTAAAGGCCCCCCTCCCTTGCCTCATTGAAGGTCCTAACCAGCAGTGGGCCCAACAGGTCCACATATCTCTTGTAAAATTCGACCGGGAAACCATCCAGCCCCGGTGCCTTCCCCGCCTGCATGCTCCCTATTCCTTTGGCCAGCTCCTCCAGCCCAATCGGGGTCCCTAATCCCACCACCAGTCCCTCTTCCACCTCCGGGAACCTCAGTTGGTCCAGAAAGAGGCCCATCCCTCCCTCCTCCAGTGGGGACTCGGACTGATACAGTTCCTCATAAAAGTCCATGAAGACCCCATTGATGCCAACTCCACTCCGCATCACACTCCCTCCCCTATCCTTAACTCTCCCGATCTCCCTAGCTGCGTCCCGCTTCCGAAGCTGATGCGCTAGCATCCGACTTGCCTTTTCCCCATACTCATAAATCGCCCCCTGGGCCTTCCTCCACTGCGCCTCCGCCTTCCTGGTGGTCAACAGGTCGAATTCGGCCTGGAGGCTACGCCTCTCCCTCAACAGTCCCTCCTCTTGCACCTCCACATACCTCCTGTCTACCCTCATCATCTCCCCCATCAGCCTCTCCCTCTGTTTCTCCTCTCCTTGTGGGCCCTAATGGAGATCAGCTCTCCCCTAACCACCGCCTTCAGCGCCTCCCAGACCATCCCCACTCGGACCTCCCCGTTATCGTTGGCCTCCAGGTATCTCTCTATGCTTCCTCGGACCCGCTCGCTCACCTCCTCGTCCGCCAACAGCCCCACCTCTAAGCGCCACAACGGGCGCTGGTCCCTCTCCTCCTCCAGCTCTCGGTCTACCCAATGCAGAGCGTGATCCGAAATGGCTATCGCCGAATACTCGGTATCCTCTACTCTCGCAATCAGCACCCTGCTCATAACAAAAAATCGATCCGGGAATAGGCCTTCTGCTCACAACGTATTTCTGACTGACATTCTGCATCTGCCCTTTCAAATATCGGGCCGTTGTTTGGGGATTTTTTTGCGCAACAATAGCTGTATTGCCTTTCTCCCCCACTTGTCTTCAGATTGCAGAACCTAATATTCTTCCTGATTGAACCTGGCGTGAAAGAGCAAGCCATTGTTTAAAAATAAAGAATAAAAAAGTTACACTTCAGTTTAGAAAATAAAATGGCCTGGAGTAGATTGATCAAGAGTGTGAAGACCATGTCAGATGCATTGTCAGATTCAGTCGAGTATTTATAGATAATTGTTCAATTCGGCGTGAGAAAGCAGAAGAAGATTGCGCTTTCCTGTATTCAGTACGAGAATCATGCCAAGTCAGGTTAGATGTAGAGTGATTACATGCAGACTAAGACTCCCTTTGCTTTGCCCAACAACTTTGCCTGATGTCCAGTCTCCAAATTCAGTTGATGACACACTTGCCTCTAGGTTAGAAGGTGGTGAGATTTAGCCCCTCTCCTGATTCTGAGCACAAAGCTTAGGGTGACACCTCAGTGCAATACTGAGGGAGTAATTGCTGTAAGGGCAGCCCTTCCGTAGAAACACAAAAATAAAGAATGTTTACCTGTTTAGGAACACATTATAGATCCCAAGGCACTGTTGAAAGAACAGAGGTTTCATAGAATACCACAGAATCCCTACAGTGCAGAAGGAGGCCATTTGGCCCCTCGAGTCTGCACTGAATTTCCGAAAGTGCACCCTACCTCAGCCCACTTGCCCACCCTAGCCCCATAATTCCACCTAACCTTGTACACTGAGGGGCAACCCAACATGGCCAATCCACCTAACCTGCACATCTTTGGACTGTGGGAGGAAACCAGAGCACCCGGAGGAAACCCACACAGAAATGGGGAAAATGTGTAACCTCCACACAGACAGTCACCCGAGGCTGGAATTGAACCCGGGTCCCTGGCACTATGAGGTAGCAGTGGTAACCACTGTACCACCATGCCATTTCTCTCAACATCTAAACCAACATTCTTCCCTCAACAAAAAGAAAAAAGATTGATTTAATAATTAACTCCATTGCCAATACAAAGTCTATCAGATTATTATGTTTGGGACTGTCTCTTTAATTTAGAGTTAAATGGGGGAATTAAGGGGATAATGTGACCTGCTCTGTCTCCTGGGTGGTTTGATGGTTAAAGGAGGGATCAAGTTTTTTTACTGGGAATAAGGTGCAAGATGTTCTCACCTGTAGACAATGGTAAGAGCTATGATAACTGTGAGTGGACTATTCTTCTCCGAGTCTCACGGGGAGGTGTTAGGAATGTCAGCTTTGATAAATGGTTATACTTTAAACTGTCTATTCAATTCCAAGTTAGAATGGAATTGGGGGTCTACAGGATAGCTAATTAGTATATCCAGCTGTGCAGAAGGTACATGTGATTCACATTGCCATGGAGATGGGCAAAAGGCCATAGCAAGCCATTGTGGTATCAGGTTATAAGGTTTTTTAACATGTCCCTGAAACTCACAGACACAATCAATTCTGCAAGAATGTGTGACAGAGAGCAAGAGAACTGAGAGATACAGGCAGCCCATCCTGCATCTGAAGCAGAGAAAAGGCTGTCTTTATTATTCACCATGTGGAAAGTGGATGCAAGCTTGTGTTCAGATGAAAGAGACTAAATGAAGCAGAGTTAAATAAGGCTGGAAGATTCACCTAGCTTTTGCTAGAGGGAGGAATTGCCAAAGTAACCCTCATTGTGAAAGACAGTTCAGGGATTAGAAGTTAACCAGCTGGGAAAGGTAAAAGCAAGCAGGCCATGAGGAGCAGAAAATAGCTTTAGATTGTTCCCGGGAGAATAAAGTATCCACTTCAGGGGCAGCGTAAGTAGCGGTAGTTTTTCAGTCGTTTTAAAAGTTAATTGGGGAAAATGTTTGTGCAGTCAAGATTTCAAGTTGCCTCCAAAAATATGGTTTCGTCAATTTTGTTTTTAGTTTTTTTTTGCAGTAAAAGTCTTAAAACTTGAAATATTATAATGTGTTCCTTCCAGTCAATCACTGGAAGTTCTTTTTAAACATTAACAGTCTCGATGCGGATTGTAACATCTCATCGTTTTGCACAACATAGATGTCGGATTTAACCTACACAGTAGTGACTGCAGTTGAAAACAATTTATTGAATGTAAAATGCTTCTCGACATTGCAAAGGGGAAGTCCTTTCATCCGAGATATGTGAGCGACTGTAAAAAGCGAAGAAAATTATTTGCTACTTAAGTACTCATGTCTATCTCCAGCTGACCTCTTTGAGTTGAATTTCTGTCTTGTGCAAAATTATGAACAGTTTTATTTTTGCTGTTACCGCACGTATACCAAAACTGTGCAAAATCATCTCAAGTAGGCCATAAAAGCCATTTGCAAAGATAAAGATCCATCCCATGGATTGGAGTTGTATCCAAGTCCCAGATGTAAAAGAACAACATGCTGCCATCAACTTGTTCAATTCCATCTGTTCATTCCAATATGTATGTACATTTCAATCCTGTTCTGCCAGCCTAGCTTTGGAGTACCATACATCAATTTTAAAAATTCATCCAAGATGGATTCTCTTCCAACTAGATATTATAACCCTGGCCCAGCAGCCATGTAAGCTGTGGGCGCAAACCCTGTAATGGCCGCTAATTCTCGCTAGGGGGCCAAAACAGGATTTGTGCCAGCAAGATCTTGGTTTGTGATCTTCTCCATTCCCCCAGCCCGACCCACCGCTGGTAGCATGAACAGGTTCATGCCCAGAAAGGAGGTAAACCTGATTTCCATGAATTTTTATGAATTAACATTAATGTTTTGTCATTTCCATTATGCCTTTCTAACTCTCGCGTTCCTCTTGGATCAAATCCATCAACGCTCCTGGGAAATCCACCTCTTCCTCGTCCACGCCTCTTCCACCTCTACATCCTTTCAGTGATGCCCTGTCCATCCTGTCAATTGGTGCTTCTATTGGAAGGTCAATTGATAAGTCAGCTTATCAGCCTCGTCTACCCATGCCCTATCCTCACACGCAGTCGGTGTGGTGTCACACCGGCGCGAATCACTAAAGGTCTTCAAAAATGAAAACAATTCATCATAACCACTTAGAGGACGCAGAGGTAAGTATAGCCCCTGAGTGGTGTGGGACATGGGCCACTCCCACCGGCACCGTGGCAGTGCCAAACTGGCAGTGCTAGGCACACTGTTGTGGTAGGTTCTCTAGGGAACTCCACTGGGAGGGGGGTTCCCCTTTGGGTGGTGGAGAAGGAAGAGCCCTGATGCCTGTGATGGGGGGAGCTGGGGCCCAATGTTGGTGTTGTATACAGGTGTTTTGCTTGATGCTTGATTCTTGGGGGGGCGGTATTCCATTACACACCTGACATAAGCTTTGTAGATTGTGGACAGGCATTGGGGAGTCAGGGGTCAGGGGAGCCACAGTCTCTAACCTGCTCCTATAGCCACAATGTTTATATGACTAGTCCACTTAAGTGTCTCGTCAATCCCCCAGGATGTTTATGGGAGGGGATTCAATGATGGGAATGTTGCTGAATGTTACGGGAAGATAGTTAAATTCTCTGTTGTCAGAGATGGTCATTGCCTGCCATTTGTGTGACGTGAATGTTATTTACCACTTATCAGCTGAAGCTTAAATGTTGATCTGGCCTTGCTGCATGTAGGCACGCACTGCTTCATTGCCTGAGGACTTGTGTATGGCGCTGAACACTGTGAAATCATCATCAAAAATCTCCACTTTGGATCTCACCATAGAGAGATGCTCATAAATGAAATAGCAAAAGAGGGTTGGACCTCGGACACTGTGGAATCCTGCAGCAATGCCCTGGGGGTGGGATTATTGGGCTCTAACAACCACAACTATTTTCCTTTGTTTGTAAACTAGTGGAGAGTTTCCCCTGATTCCCACTGACTTCAATTTTGCTCAGGCTCCTTGATGCCACAGTTGGTCAAATGCTGTCCTGATGTCAATGGCTCTTACCTCTGGAATCCAGCTCTTCTGTTTGAACTGTAGCCACCTAAAATGGCTGATTCCCTATTAATTTGGCCAAAACCCGATTTAAAATGGCTCACCGAAAAGGCTGATGGGAAAAGCAGCCAACAGGACACAAACGGACAGCTGCAGACAGAATAGCGTATTCGGCTCTGGGGAAGTCGGCACAGATCGATACTCAAGACCATTAGCAGCACATCAACCCAGACATCTGCAGTTTAATCGGCTATCCCCGGGAACAATTGCAACATATTAGCAATTGAATGCCGGGCCAGACCTGTCGGCGCCTGCAGTGGCCTAAACAAAGACAGGTGAACGACCACCCCCCGATCGGGGAATCGCCCCATTATTGGATATATCGAACCCAGTGATCAGGGAACAAGTCCAATCACTTGGGACTCAGGGTCAAGGGCCGCCCCGAGAGGCGGGAAGCCCCTGGGCCCTATAAAGTGAAGGGCCAAGTTCAGATCTCTCTCTCTCTCCCTTCTTCTCCTGCTTGAGACCTTCGCAAGAACATCAACCAGAAACAGTAAGTTTGACTCCAGCGATCGTTACCCGTTAAAGACTCCTAGCCATCGACCTGTATTAGCCTTTTTGAATCCCGCGGGCCAGATCCGATTCGATAAGCCATTCGTTTCCCTGACCTGGTGGGCCCTTCCTAAAGTTAAGTATTGGCCAGTAGTGATAGGTTTCTATATAGATAGTAGGATTATTGTGTAAGCATGACTTGTTGTATATAATAAATGACCGTTGATTTCAATCTTACTAAGTGGTGTGCTAACTTATTAATCATAACTCGAGCTTGAACCATGTGGCGGTACCAGAAAGATACCTGGCGACTCGTGAGCAAAGGTGACATAATCAGAGCTAATAAACTAAGGCTAAAAAGAGCAACAGGACCAAGGCTGCAATGAGGTCTAACTTCATTCAATTTATGATGGATAGGTAACAACCCTCGAGACTGAGTTACAGTGGAGTTCCAGATGAATGTGGCCCTGAAAACCTCTATGCACCATCTGATCCAGATGTCATGGAGGTAGGGAGGATATTAACCCACAACACACCTACTTCCAGTTTAACTGCAGTCACTTTGGGAGTACCCTGCTCCAGGAAGGTCTGTAATTTCAATATTTGAATGAGGCTCCATTCCTTGAATGTGGCAGCTTTTTGAATTTAATAGCCACAGGAAACCCAGCAACTAAAAAGGAAGTCCCGATCTCCATTTGGAATAGTACCATCGGATCTTTTCCATTCACCTGACAGTGCAGAAAAGGACCACAGTTTAATGTCTTCTCTGAAAACCACGTCACCAATTGCGCAGCAGTCCCTCTGTCCTGCAATGGAGTGTCGGCCCAGATTTCCTCTGAAGCAGGACTTGAACCTGATGGTTCAGAGGCCAGAGAGCTATTCACACAACCACAGCTGACACCTGGCCAGGGCTCCAACTATGATTTAATTCAGGAGGATGGCGAGGGAAACCTAGCCGGTTGTCGGTTATTTCTCAAAATATGTTTTGCTGCTCATCAATTCGCACAATTGCTTGGTTTGTTGACGGCTGGTCTGTCATTTGCGATTAAAACTATCAAAATCTAAAAACTAGTCAGCCAGATTTATCAACGGAATAATTTACTGCCTGGCTTCTGCAGTGTCCAGGGGCGTCAGTTGGAGATGAATGAAGCGAGGGATGCTACAATTACAATTAGCTATTCTTTTCCGGCTTTGTTTCAGGAATTTTCATTAGCATAATGAGCTCACGGAACAAAAGGAAAATTAACAATAATAAAACTGCGGATTGGGAATTACGGTGCCAAAAGCATCACGTCTCCCAACCAACCAGCTTGAAATTCAAGGACACGGCCCTAAAATCTATGGGCAGATTGTCAATTTCAAGGAGAGTTTAATTTACTGTGTGTAGCTTCCCGAATATCCCAGCGGGGTAATGAGAGTTACTGCATTGTTTTGGATTCTGCTGATCAACTTCAGCAGCTTCAACCTTTAGTATGGGAGCATTAGCAAACAAAATCTGATGATGAGGGACATAAGGGAATGTTAGGACAGATGACCAAAAGCTTGCTCAAAGTGGTACATTTTAAGGACCTTTTCAAGTGGAAGGAGAGGTAGAAAGGCTGAGAGAGGTTTAGGGAGTGCATAAGGGTTCAGGCAGCATATGGCTGCTCGTGGTGGAGCAATTTAAAGCAGTGATGGTCAGGAGGCCAGAGTTAGAGGAGCACAGAATGTTGTGGGGCTGGAAGAGATTACAGAGGTGGGGAAGGGCAAGTGCTAACAAAATGAGAATTTAAAAAGCAAGACATTGTTTAGCCGGAAACCAATGCAGGTCACCAAGCCCAGGGGTGGTGGAGCAATAGGATTTAGTGCAAGTTAGAATAATGACAGTCGAGCCTATGCTTTCCAATTTCACGATTGCTGACGTTGAAAGCTCAGGAGATTGAATTTGTGGCTTGCCTGTGCATAGTGCCATGCTAGTTCCAAGGGCGCCATAGGCCTTTACCCAGTGTTCATCTGCATCAACATAGCAAAGACTAAACTTGCTATTCGGGTTTGGATGGACTGCGGATGGTTTTACCCAAGTCCAATGCATAAGTCTACTTCCACAAGCTCTGCCGATGAGTGGAAACTGATGTGGTTGGTTTCAGTGTCAGACTGTACAGTCCTTCTGAGTCGCAGGCGTGGCAGACCGGGGGCGAAATTCTCCATCCCGCCCCGCCACATTTCTGCCCCGACCGGCCGGCGGGAGTCTCCGTAACACCGGCCGGTCAATGGGGTTTCCCATTGTGGGGCAGCCCCACGCCGTCGGGAAACCCCCAGGCGCCGGCAAAACGGAGACTCCCGCCGGCGGAGAATGACGCTCCATATTTCTCAGGTTTATGAAAAATGAAACAAGCAGAACTAAAAGAAGAGCAAACAGATGAATTATGATGGGGGCGATTCTCTTGCCATGTTGCGCCCGGCACAAATCCCGCTATGTCGGGAGAATTCCGGGAGAGTCCCAAAATGAGATTTGAGCTGGCCACAAAACAGTTTCCGATGCTCCCGGCCTGCTCCTCTGAATAAAATGGCATGATTAAAATCTCACCCAGAAAGGGCAAGAAACAGATCACAGCTCATTTGCATTAATTTTAATCTTATTAGTACTCCTCTCCACTTATCTCCAGGAAGCACAAGGGTGCTGGCCAGATGCCACGTGGGTGCTGGGGGTTGGGGGGGCTGGGCTGGAGGAGGCCAAGTAAGGGACTCCCCCAGGATGGGGGTTGCTTTGGGCCTGCGAAGCCCTAAAGCCTGCTTTCTTTCATGTTAAGCACCCCATAACAGTGCAAAGCACAGCTGCAGCCTGTCTTGTGTCTTAAAATCCTCTCACATGACAGAGCTGTTGCTAACTTTTGCCTTAGTTTAATTGCTCTGTTTTATCACCTTTGCTCTTGAGTCGCCAGGTATCTTTCTGATACCGCCGCGTGGTTCAAGTCCGAGTAATGATCAATAATCCAATACACCGCTTAGTAAGATTTAAATCAAAGCACATTTATTATACACTACTCATGCATAAATTCTACGTCTAAGCTACTTCTACGACTAACAGGCCAATACTTAACTCGGAACTGGCCCACCAGGTCAGGGAAATGAATGGCCTTTCGTTCGGGTTCTGAGCCTGCGGGATTCAAAGTTGGTACAGATTGGTAGCTAGAAGCGCCTATCTCGTAGCTTCATTGAAGTAAGACGTACTGGATTTCAGCGATGGCTGGACCGGTCACTGTCAAGGGTTGGTCGTGTTGCTGAGTGACCCGGTCCAGAAGAGAAGCAGAGGGGTGCGGAAGGGTAGCAGAAGGGTCGATTTGAACTTGGACTCTATTCTTATAGTCCCCAGGGGCTTCCCGCCTTTCAGGGCGGACCCTGTACCTGGTTACAAGTGATTGGACTTTGTCCCAATCTCTTGGTTCGATTTTCTCCAAAGCTGGAGCGATTCCTTGATCGATGGGCAGTCTTGAGGTGATCGTTCACCTCCCTTTGTGTAGGCTTCTGCTGGCGCCGACGAGTCTGAGTTGGCTTTGTGTGTCTAAAATGTTGCACATTGTTCCCGGGGATTGCTCATTACTATGCAGATGGCTGGTGTTTTGTTGTGCTGATGGTTACTGGTATCGATTTTGTCTGGCCTTTCCAGAGGTAAATACACACTCAACCCGCAGCTGCTTGTTTGTGTCCTGTTGGCTGACTTTCCCATCAGCCTTTGCCGTTCGCCATTTTAAATCGGGGTTAGCCATTTTAACTGGCTGCAGTGCCATCCTGAAACTTGTCTCTTGGATAAGTATTTCACATCCTTGAAGTTTCAATATGCTCTGAGGTTTCAGTGTGGCAGTGTGCCTTTTAGCTCTTTGTACTTGGTTGTTTACATTGCATGTCACACCCCATTGACTTTTCTGAGCCTCTGCAGTTTCACTGTTGCAGTATGCCTGATCTTATCCCTTTGTGCCTGGTTGTTTACATTCCATTTCACACCCCATTGACATTTATGAACCTGTTGATTGGCAGATGAAGGCTCTCTCAAAGGAGGGATAAGCTTTGTTTGTTTTTATAGAACTTCACGGACCATGAACTCTGAAGTGCTTCCTCTTTTGAGCAGGTGTCCTGTCTGGCTGCCTTTTTTTCAATAGTGGATTTTTTGTCCTCTGAATTGCTTCCGAGAAAGAGCAGGTGTTCTGTCTGAGCACTTATTTTTCACAGTGGAATTTTTAAAGTCTGAAGTGCTTCTTAGAAAGAGCATGTGTGTGGCCTGAGAGCATTTTGTTAGACTGGTTCTTTTTCAATTTCTGATGCCTGAACAGCATGCCTGAACTGGAGGAATGTTTCCACCATAGAAGCAGCTGGCCCCACTCAGACAATGAAGTGCGAGAGTTCTTCAATGAGAACCTTCTCACAGCCACTGTTGAATTGACTCGGTAGACATGATGATCACGCCGAGGGTACTCGCAGGTCATTGTAGCCCCCGGGTGGGCAGGGATATGACAAGACAGTGCCCTGGAACTTCCCTCGGCATCCTGGCAGTGCCAACATGGCAGTACTACAGCCAGGGTGCCAGAAGGCAGTGCCAATTGTCACTGACAAGGGGTGGGCCTGAAGGGGACTAATGGGGAGAGCCTGAAGGAACAAGGGGCCTGAAGGGGGTGGGGCCTGAAGGTGGGGCCCCTGAAAAGGGGGGGGGGCCTTTGCCAACCACATAGCAGGGTGTTGCTCATTTGGGGGCAGGGTGCCTGGTGACAGTGATTGGGTGGGGGGCTCTTTTCCGGTGGGAGGGGGGAGTATTTGCAAGCAAGAAGTGGGGCTGCTGTAGATTTATTTTGAGCTTGTGGCACCTTCTAAAATATGCCTCCAATCTCTGAGGATCCGGCCTTGTCAGGTCCTTAGGTACGATTCACCCCTGAGCGAGGGTGGAGTGTGATCTGGATCACGCTGATCCGCCAAAGGGGTAATGCACCTTGTTTCCTACTGGAGACCACACTTAGAAATATTGGGGGAGAATAGCGCCCAATCTTTCATTTCTACTTAGTTTTCACCTCAATGGAGATGCTCTCCTACACCATACATTTCCAATTTTCGCGGGGGCGGGACTGGAATCAGAACAGCATTCACGCATGTGTGAATCGCGGAGGCAGCTGACCATTTCAATCATCAGTTGTCCGCATTGAGTTCCAATATTGGAACCCAATTGTGTGCGTCCCAGAGCGCTCATTGCAGATCAGGTAAGAGGACATTTGAACTTGGTGGATTCGTTGGATAGCTAGAGAAGTGTTTTTGAAACTCAGGGTCAGGACCCATGGATGGGTGTCGGGAGGATTGCGGAGCTGTCAGTCGCGGTTTTCCCGATTGCAGGAGAAGTGCCCAATGGCCATGACCGGCTCATAAGGATGCCAGCCACAACCAACGTTTAAGTTGAGAATGCCGGCCACGACCGGTTTAAATACAAATGAAAGAGTCTTCCTGCCAGAACCGGCAGCAGAGAGCAAGTCACGCACCCGACATGTACGCTGCTGTCACACGCCATGTACATCCGTCTTTTGGGCGCGAAATCATGGAAGAGAGATTCCTCCATTTTGTAGCTGCCCGCAAGCAAGGCAACAGGACCGTGTGAAGAACTGAAGATGGACCATTTTGTAAGAAGGAAGAGAGAGCCAGATACAAACTGGCCAGGATCTAACAACTGAATCTGCTGGATAGAGCTTTGCAGGAGAATCAACGCCAGGCAAAGCAGTGCTTGTGTGAGCTGCATGCAGTGCTCCAGGGCCTCTGGTGAACACCCAACAAAGAAAAAACTGAAATTGGGATCAAAGCAGTACAAAGATGATTTATTAATGTACGGCTTTGTTAAATGTGCCAATGCAAATCAGAATGCAAAGGCCATGTGTGTTATATGCAGGGAAGCCCTGGAAAATGTAAACATAAAACCCTCAAAGGCCTTTGAAGACTAAGAATGGCGAGTTCAAGTACAAATATCTTTATCATTTTACCTGTATATAGAACAGTCAGTGCAGAAGGAGGCCATTCGGCCCATCGAGTCTGCACTGACCCACTTAAGCCCTCACTTCCACCCTATCCCCGTAACCCAATAACCCCTCCTAACCTTTTTGGTCACTAAGGGCACTTTATCATGGCCAATCCCACTAACCTGGACGTCTTTGGACTGTGGGACGAAACCGGAGCACACGGAGGAAACCCACGCAGATACGGGGAGAACATGCAGACTCCGCACAGACAGTGACCCAGCGGGGAATCGAACCTGGGACCCTGGCGCTGTGAAGCCACAGTGCTATCCACTTGTGCTACCGTGCTACCTTGAATTTTTTCAAAGGATGCAGCAAGAACCTAAATCGTCAGCTAAAGTCCTTAGGATAAATGTAACATTGAATGACAAAGCAAGTGAGATCGTGAGGACCAAGCAGGCTCATCTGTTGCATTAAAGGTAAAAAATAATGGTGGGCGCGAAGGTTGGCCAGGTTGGGACTCGAAGGTTGGCCAGTGGGTAAAAGTGGGTCCTGGGAATAAAAGTATGAAAAACACTGAGCTAGTGTACCCCTTTGGATGGGGTCCCAGGACACCTTAGGGAGAGGCAATGTAACCTTTAGGATTGTTAGAATTGAATGTGATAATACACTTTTTGCACACTAACCTATTGGAACTGTCGAGCTGTCAAGGAAGTGTCCAAGGATATTGGAGGAGTTGACATGGAGACGTTAAGGCAAATGGTGGTTGTATGGACCATGGATTGGCAGGGGATATGAGAGGTCATGGGGGTGGGTAGAGGGGCATAGTTTGGCATGGGCCTATGAGTTATCCTAGGATGAGTAAAAGGTCATGGGTTAGCATGGGATGGATGGGACATTGGGAATGTGTGAGAGTGGTTGAGAGAGATGAGAGCTGGCGGGGTGATTTTTATTTCTTTAATTTATCTAAACACCATGCTGGAACACGGAGGCAGGCCCCTGCACTCAGCCCCCATCCGCACCTGGCAGCCTCTGTATTAGTTCCAGAGCATCTGAACTGCGAGCAGACATTGTGAAAGGCTGAGTTCAGAAAGCCAGGAAATCTCCTGAATTTCAGTGCAATCAACCCGAGGTCAAAAATATGGGCCTTAATTCACAAAACTTGTTACAAAACAATAAGGGGCGGGATTCTCCATTCCTGAGACTTAAGTGTTGACGCCGGGGATTTCACGGCAGCAAAACTGGGGCTGAACCTGGATCGATTCAGCAACTGTGGAGGCTAGCACCAGTGCCATGTGGAACACAATCGATTGCAATGAAAAATGGTGCGGAATTCGCCATGCCCATGATCGACACTCGGGAGACTGACAAGCTGCAGCCGCATATACACACTTCACTCCCCACACACACCATCCCAACCAACACTGATTGTGATGGAGCACGTCCATACAGCTGATGGGTCGGCTGGGGCTAGTGGGCATCTAGTGGGATGACCTGGGGGGCAGCTATATTAGCAATGGCCCTAAATTCACAGTGGGCTATCAATCCCGTACGCAGCTGCATGGCTGCCTTGCTGGCTGCGGCAATGGTGTTCCGTCCCGTTCACCCCGACCCCACAGCCCACCCCCTGGCCACCCCCAACCACTCTCTCCCATCCTGGCAGAAGCCCCCCCGGCAAGCGGCACAACTGTCAGCAAACTATGGCGATCTTGGACACTTTCCGTGCCCCCTCTCTCTCCCTCAGCACCCATGACGCTGGTTTTGCGATTTTTAAAAGCACAAGTGAATCGCGCCGTCAGGAATTGGGACCATCGGAGGCGGAGCATCGCGGAGGCCCTGGAGAATACCGGGTTACGCCCGCTAATTACATGGAAACGGTGCTTCCTCTGCGTGCGTTCTAAAATTGGAGCCGCAGTTGAGGAGTCGGAGAATTGCGATTTAGCATCAAATCGGCGCCCGCCGCGATTTTGGCGTTGGAACCTATTCTCCGCCCAATCGATTTTCACGATTTCAGCATCAGCCAACGGAGAACCTCGTCCAGGATGCCTCAGTTTTAGACATTATTTAGAAATTCTAGCACACTAACAGGCCATTCGGTCCAACTGATCTATGCCAGTGTTTATGCTCCGCAGAAGCTTCCTCCCACCTTACTTCTACTTCAATTGCATTTTCCTTCATATTCTCATTTGTCTTTGTCCTGACATGGTAGCATCTCACTTTGGACCAACATTTGTGACGTACAGCTCACACATGGGACCAGGGCCGGAATTCTCCAGCCCTTGGGATTGTCTGTTCCCGCCAGCAGCGCCCCCCGCCCGCGGGTTTCCCGGCGGCATGGGGTGGCTTCAATGGGAACTCCATTGTATGGGAGTATGGCATTGTCTGCGAGTATGGAATCCCACTGGCAGCGAATGGCGCTGGTGGGGGACCTGAGAATCCAGCCCCAGACATTTGGAGGATGCTCCAGTGAATGCTGGCTCACAAAGCAGCTGACGAATCAGAGATTCTCTGAACAGAGGTTAGTCGGGGGCAACAGTGGATTTCCCCTGTAGCTTTGAATTCCATCTGGGAGAAGTGGAAGACTAACCTTCCATATTAGCACCACGAATCAGGAGGTTGTTCAGAAGCACAGTAGGGTTTTCTGATCTAAAGGGATGATTTTTCCTACAGCCCCTTTCACCAGGCGAGCAGTGAGATTTTGTGTAGAAACAGAGCCAAGCTCCAGTCTAACCTCCAGACCCAGGAAAGGTATGTAACATTAGACAACTTCGCTGCCCATGTTTAAGTTGGATATTCTCCCAAGTATTCTCATTCCATGCGCAACCTGCATAATATTGTAGATAGTGTGCAATAGAGTTCTTCTGCTCAGTAACACAAAATTCTGGTTGTTATTCTGGCTGACCAACTTATTGGTGAAGCAAGGACATCAGACACTATTTTGTAAAATAAAATGACAACGGAGTGTTAGCGCAGCTGTAAAATGTTTAGAGGGACAAATTCTGTTTCTTTGTTGTGAAATTGCATAACTCCGGGGATTTTCCACAGTAAAATACACAGATTGACAAAAGAGAAGTACCAATTGGTCCCCTTTGCAGAGAATGCACTGTAGAATTGATGCAGGATTGCCACTCTGTTTTGGAGTCTACCGAATGTCAGAAAATATCAAACCCTAAACTAAATATCTACAGGTTAACACAGCTCGCCAAATTTATTTACATTAGAATATTATACAGAGGCAACAATGTGAGATATTTACAATGTAATAAAATAGAAATATATTTTAAAATAAATGTACAATATTAACAATTTCTTCAGCATTCTTTTCATCGCTTCTAAATTTGGTAGAATATACTCTTGCAATTAACCCATCTTTTTGAAATACAAAGATATCCAGAAATACTTTGTGGGCTGGATTGTCCATTCCCGGGCGTCTGGAATGCATTCCCCGATGGGACCAAGAATCGGGCATTGGGGCAAAGTCGGGATCGGTGACAAGTGCCAACCGGAACGCAATGCTCCGATCTCTCGCTGGCGGCACGAACGTAAATGAACGTAAATGGGTTGTAATGACCCATTTGTATCTATTTAGCAGGCCCAGCACCCTATGCTCCACCATCCCGTGATTCTCCGGTCCCCGCGGCCGGGAATCACATGGGCGCGGTTCCCTTGTGATCTCTAGAATCATGGCCCTGGCGTGGTGGACATCTTGGCCCACCTTGATCCACCACGGCAGGGACACAATGGTAGAGACCATCTGAGGCCACCCCCCAGCACCGCCCATCCCCACCCCCCACTCCGCACAGCAGTCCCCAGCCCCCGGATTGCCTGTGTGCCCCTCCGACCTCCAAATACGGAAATGACCTGACCTGCCTCTCCCACCCCGTGCAGAGACCCCTGTAAAAGGGGACCCCCATAGGTCGCTGAACTCCCTCTGTGACAAGAACATCCTTGGATAAGGAAGCCAAAACTGCGCACAATATTCTAGGTGTGATCTTACCAAGGCCCTGTGAAATTCCAGCAAGACATCCCTGCTCCTCTCGCTATGAAGGCAAACATCCCATTTGCCTTCTTCACTGCTTGTGGAGTCTGCATACTTACTTTCAGCAACTGGTATACAAGCTTACCCAGGTCTCGTTGCACATTTCCCTCTCTCAATCTATCGGCATTCAGATAATAATCTGCCTTCCTGTTTTTGCTACCAAAGTGGATAACCTCATATTTATCCACATTATACTGCATCTGCCCATGTATTTGCCCACTCACTCAACTTGTCCAAATCACACTGAAGCATCTCTGCTTCCTCCTCACAGCTCACCCTCCTACCCAGTTGTATGTCATCTGCAGATTTGGAGATATTACATTTAGTTCCCTCATCTAAATCATTAATATATATTTGTGAATAGCTGGGGTCCTAGCATTGATCCTTGCAGCACCCCACTAGTCACTGCCTACCATTTTAAAAAAGACCAATTTATTCCTACTCTTTGTTTCTTGTCTGCCAACTATTTTTCTATCTATCGGAATGTATTACCCCCAATCCCATGCACTTTAATTTGATACGCTAATCTCGAATGTGGGATTCTGTCGAAAGCTTTCAGAAAGTGCAAATATACCACATCCAGGAGCTCCCCATCGTCAACTCTACTCGCTACATCCTCGAAGAATTCCAGTAGATTTGTCAAACATAATTTCCCTTTCATAAATCCAGGCTGACTCTGTTCAGTCCTGCCACTGTTTCCCAAGCGCTCTGCTGTTAAATCTTTCATAATGGATTCTAGCATTTTCCCCACTTCCCCACTACCAACATCAAGCTGACTGGTCTATAATTCCCTGGGCGGGATTCACCATTCCTGAGACTAAGTGCTCACACTGGCGCAGGATTCATGGACTTCCACGACAGCAAATCTGGCACCTCACCAGCACTGATTCAGCGACCGTTGAGGAGCTAGCACCAGCGACACGTGGATCACAATCGATTCCAATGAGAAACGGTGCGGGATTTGCTGTCTGTGATTGACACTTGGGAGGCTGGCAAGGTGCAGCTGTATATACGCATTACACGCCCCACACACACTCATTCTAGCCAACAAGATGAAACCAGTTGTGCTGGTGCGTGCCCATCCTACTGATGGGTCACCTGGGGCCAGAAGGCACCTGGGGGAGGCGGGGGGGCCCTGAGTGGACACCCATGCGACCTTTGGCCCTAGATCGCAGTGGGCGGTCAGCAACATGCGCAGCAGCATGGCTGCCTTGTAGGCCGCAGCAGTGGTGCACCCTGACTTTCAACCCCGATCCCACAGCCTGGCCACCCCCTGCTACTCCCCCCGGCTCTGGAAGAAGCCCCCCCCCCCCGGCCAGCAGCACAACTGTCAGCAAACTATGGCGATGTTGGATACTTTACGTACCTCATCTCTCTCCCTCATCAACCATGACGCCAGTTTCACGATTTTTAAAAGCACAAGTGAACCTCGCCGTCGGGAATTCGGTCCATCGGAGGCGGAGAATCGTGGAGGCCCTGAAAAATACCGGGTCGGGCCCGCCAATGATATGTAAACGGTGTTTATGTATGTGCATTCTTGAATGCATTGACTTCGCTGTCAAGGCGACAGAGAATTGTGATTTGATTTGAAATCGGCACCTACCGCGATCTCGGCGTCGGAACCACTTCTCCGCCCAATCACGTTTCATGAATCCAGCATCAGTCGACATTGATTTCAGCCCCCTGTTTTATCTCAACCTCACTTTTTAAATAGGGGGGTTGCATTAACTAGGCTCCAATCTGTAGGAACTGTTTCAGAGTCTAAAGAATCTTGGAAGATGACCACCAATGCATCCCTACTTCTAAGGCCACTTCTGGAATGTAGATTATCTTGCCCTAGAATTTATTAGCTTTCAAACACATTCAAACCCAACTAATATTGATTTTCTTCAGCTCCTCCCTGTCAGTAAACCCTGTGCTCTCCAACATTTCTGGTACATTATCTATGTCCTTGTTTGTGAAGACAGAACCAAAGTATGTATTTATTTGATCAGCCATTTCTTTGTTCCCCATTATAAATTCCTGTTTCTGACTAGAATCGTCACCAATCTTTTTCTCTTCACATATCTATGGAAGCTTTTACAGTCAGTTTTTATGTTCCTCGCATGCTGACTCTCGTACTCTATTTTCCCCTTCTTAATCAATCCCTTTGTTCTCCTTTGCTGAATTCTAAACAGCTCCCAATCCTCGGGTCTGCTATTTTTCTGGTGAATTTGTATGCCTCTTCCTTGGATGTAATACTATCTCAAATTTCCCTTGTATGCCATGATTTGGCCACATTTCCCATTTTATTTTTGTATCAGACAAGAACGAACAATTGTTGCAGTTCACCCATGCAGTCTTTGAATGTTTGCCATTGCCAAATCGCTGTCATCCCTTTAAGCAAAATTCCACATTCTATCATACAATATTAATTGGTTCAACAATTCAGTTGTCTGCAGCGAAAGGCTTACAAATCGTGATGGAAAATATTTTGTTTGGTTGACAACAGTCTTTAAAATGCAAAGTCCTTTTAATTAGCACTTCAAAAGTTGAAATGATATCGTTACTCGGCCTTTTGGCTAAAATGAGCATGGGGTCAGGTGTAATGCCTGGCTCTGGTATGTCTCTCTTGTGGGGACCATGAATTGGATGAAATTTGAATTGGTTTTTGGAGCAGGCAAGGAGCTGGATGAGGGGTTTGCCCCTGTCCACACTCTGAGCTCTGGCTTTGTAACTCTGATAAATTAATTAAAAACAAGTTGAAATGACTGTTATGCAGATACAGAATTGTTTGTTATGTGAGTTGAAGTTCAGTTAGAAGCACTCTACCCTCTGATCTAAAAGCCTGGAGGATAATGTCTCAGCCCAGACTCCTGAGCACACAGATGTAAGTTGGTGCTCCAGTGGAGTACTGAGGTAGTGTTGCACTGTCGGAGGTGCCATCTTTTGGATGAGTTATTAAACAAAGTCCTGTCTTCCCTCTGAAAAGATCCCAAGACACAATTTTGAAGTAAAACAATGGATCTTTACCCTATTGCCCTGATGCATTTTTGTGCATCTGACTTTCCTCTGCATGTCCAACAATGCATTATTTCGCCTGGAGGTGTGGGGTTTTGGAAGCTCATGAAATGCACACTAGGTTGGAGAATTTGTGAAAAAAATGGAAAGCCTGCTGAGGAGGCAGGAATATTCTGAAAGGTAAGTGTCAAATGTTCTGACGCCTTCAATTTTCATTGTTCGTAGAATCTTAGAATCCCTACAGTGCAGAAGAAGGCCATTTGGCCCATCGAGTCTGCACCGACCCTTCGAATGAGCACTCTACCCATTTATACTACCCCATCCACACCGCCCTTTCCCCGTAACCCAGAATGTAATCTGCACAATCCTGGACAATAAGGGGCAAATTAACATGGCCAGTCCGCCTAACCTGCACATCTTTGGACTATGGGAGAAAACCAGAACACTCGGAGGAAACCTATGCAGACACGGGGAGAACATGCAAACTCCACACAGAGGCTGGAATTGAACCTGGGTCCCTGGCGCTGTGAGGCAGCAGTTCTAAACACTGTGCCGCCCAACAGTAGGTACTGTTCAGTACTGTATTGTAATATGGATGTGTTTTTAATGCAGTGATTCAGTGTAGGGATATCTCCTGAAAAGATAGATTGACCCTTACATTTGACCAGAATTGCGTAATTGCACACAATGCATTACAGTACTTTCCCAATGGAGAAAGGCCTTAATGTATTTGGAAATGTTTTAGAGAAGTGTCTCTACTCTGATTTAATGAGGCTGGCAGATCTGATTATTTTTTTAAACCCTGCTTTTGAATGTAGAAAAAATGGTCTGCACCTGACCTCATTCCATTGATGAACATGTACTCTGCTTTGAAATGGAAATGGATATCTGGTCTGTCAGTGTAGGTAAATGCTTTTGCTATTACAGCTCTTCCTTTATGAATGATTGGCAAGGTTTCTGCTGAGAAGATGGCCTTACTGATCCAAGAACTGCTGAACCTTTTACGAGCCAATAACAAGATTGTAGGCAGAATTTTATCATTTTCTTGCATAGTGTGGCAGCAGGTGGGAAAAGCGGACTTAAAGGCGCTAGCACCAATGGCAACTTTATCTGTTGTATTATTAGGGAGGTAGGAAACAAATTGGACAGGACAGACAGCCCACAATGCCACACCACCAGAAACTTAGTCCTTTAAAGATTGTGCCGCCATTGTTACAGGTCGCCCCGTGCACAAAAGTTAAAATAGAACACCCCCTCCCTTCTCACAGTCCATACTCAACACCCCCCCCCCCGCCCCACCCGGTTCTGCACCCTGACACTACTTGGCCCAGTTAGTGCCCTTACCTCCTCTCAGGTGCTCACCGTGGGAGACTAGTCGTAATTCATGCTGATGTGAATGGATAATCTAACGGGGGAGGGGGAATTGTCAGGTTTACAGAAAGTTATGATGACGGGGTTCCCAGCGTATTCCCGCAATGTCACTGGTGAGGCGGGGACAATCGCGATGAGATTCCCTGCTTATGTAAAACGATTTGAGCCTCTTGCAAGATTTTCTCATTCCATCACCAAGCCCGCCAGAAAAGAATGGGATCGGGAAACCTTTGATGTGGTTCCTTGTTTGCTAATAAAGCAAAGGGCACGTATAGGATTACTGCGTCTTTCCCTTGGGTGTTTTTGTCCACTATCAATGACAGTGACTTTGAATCCAGGTTTTGTTAAATTGTTCGAGGTTAAATGGTTATCCAATTATTTTAAAGTAATTTCCATTGCTATTTCCCGTGAACTCTATATCGTGCATACTCAGTGATTGGTAATGGAGCACACAAGGGTGGCAGAGAGGTAGCATGGGGAATGTGAGGAGGCATGGGGAATATGTGGGGGCATGGTGGAATGTGAGGGGGCATGGGGAATGTGAGGGGGATGGGGAATATGTGGGGGCATGGTGGAATGTGAGGGGGACAGGGAGTGTGAGGGGGCATGGGGAATGTGAGGGGGTGGGGAATTGAGGGGGCGGGGGCATGGGGAATGTGAGGGGGATGGGGAATGTGAGGGGAATGGGGAATGTGAGGGGGACGGGGAATGTGAGGGGGCATGGGGAATGTGAGGGGGCATGGGGAATGTGTGGGGGGATTGGGGATTGTGAGGGGGCATGGGGAATGTGAGGGGAATGGGGAATGTGAGGGGGCATGGGGAATGTGAGGGGGCATGGGGAATGTGAGGGGGCATGGGGAATGTGTGGGGGCATGGGGAATGTGAGGGGAATGGGGAATATGTGGGTGCATGGTGGAATGTGAGGGGGCATGGGGAATGTGAGGGGGCATGGGGATTGTGAGGGGGCAGGGGGAATGTGAGGGGGACGGGGAATGTGAGGGTGCGGGGAATGTGAGGGGAATGGGGAATGTGAGGGGGAGGGGGAATGTGAGGGGGATGGTGACTGTGAGGGGGATGGGGAATGTGAGGGGGCCGGGGAATGTGAGGGGGATGGAAATGTGAGGGGGACGGGGAATGTGAGGGGCACGGGGAATGTGACGGGGCACGGGGAATGTGACGGGGCATGGGAAATGTGAGGAGGCATGGGGAATATGAGGGGGACGGGGAATGTGAGGGGGCATGGGGAATGTGAGGGGGCATGGGGAATGTGAGGGGGCATGGGGAGTGTGAGGGGGCATGGGGAGTGTGAGGGGGCATGGGGAATGCGAGGGGGACGGGGAATGTGAGGAACACGGGGAATGTGAGGGGGGCGGGGAATGTGAGGGGGGCATGGGGAATGTGAGGGGGCATGGGGAATGTGAGGGGGCATGGGGAATGTGAGGGGGATGGGGAATGTGAGGGGAATGTGGAATGTGAGGGGGCAGGGGGAATGTGAGGGGGACGGGGAATGTGAGGGTGCGGGGAATGTGAGGGGAATGGGGAATGTGAGGGGGAGGGGGAATGTGAGGGGGACGGTGACTGTGAGGGGGATGGGGAATGTGAGGGGAAAGGGGAATGTGAGGGGGCCAGGGAATGTGAGGGGGATGGGGAATGTGAGGGGGACGGGGAATGTGAGGGGGATGGGGAATGTGAGGGGAATGGGGAATGTGAGGGGGATGGGGAATGTGAGGGGGATGGGGAATGTGAGGGAGACGGGGAATGTGAGGGGGGCGGGGAATGTGCGGGGGCATGGGGAATGTGAGGGAGACGGGGAATGTGAGGGGGGCGGGGAATGTGCGGGGGCATGGGGAATGTGAGGGAGACGGGGAATGTGAGGGTGGCGGGGAATGTGCGGGGGCATGGGGAATGTGAGGGGGACGGGGAATGTGAGGGGGCATGGGGAATTTGAGGCGGACGGGGAATGTGAGGGGGCCTGGGGAAGGTGAGGGGGCATGGAGAATGTGAGGGGGCATGGGGGAATGAGAGGGTTGCATGGAGAATACAATGGGGCATGCGGTATATTAATTTAATTTCATAATCGTTATTGACACAAATAGGCTTACGTTAACACTGCAATGAAGTTACTGTGAAAAGCCCCTAGTCGCCATGTTCCGGCGACTGTTCGGGTACACTGAGGGAGAATTTAGAATGTCTAACCCACCTAACAGCATGTCTTTCGGGATTTGTGGGAGGAAACCGGAACACCCGGAGGAAACCCACGCAGAGACGGGGAGAACGTGCAGATTCCGCACAGACAGTGACCCAAGCCAGGAATCGAACCTGGGAACCTGGTGCTGTGAAGCAACAATGCTACCATGCTGCCCTATATGAGAGGGCATGGGGAGTGTGAGGAGGCATTAGGGAGTGTGAGGAGGCATGAGGGAATGTGGGAGGGAATGGGGGGATGTGAGGGGGATGGGAGAATGTGAAAGGACATGGGGGAATGTGAGGTGACAGTGGGGTAGGTGGGAAGTGAGATGGGAGAGGTTTACGGATCCTTTAATGAAGATCTGGAGATCATGGCCTGGATTTTCTTCCACCGCCTATTAGAAATTGTACATGGTGACAGCAGCAATTTTGAGAAATGGAACGGTAACATCTAACTCTGCTTGTTCTCCCCATCCCAATACTGCTCCATCTCTCGTGCTAACCTGTGTTTGCCTGACCCTGTCCTGGCCCCTGCCCACATGGGGAACAGCATCAACCCCCTTCCCTAATTTCCTTTCTACCATGTTTCCTCAGGGCCAAGTGGCAGAGAGTTGGCAGTGTAATTATTGGTGGCAATGTTCTCAATGACCACAAGTTGACAAACTGGGCTAGGTAAAGATTTGAACACCAAAGCTCAACCTCTGTGGCTCATGGCTTCTGGGCAAGGCAGTTCCATCCTTCTTGGGGGATATTCTATCCCCTTAAAGTCCCTCATCTTCTTTCTCTGGCTGGCAGGAGCCCACCCCGCATGCCCAGTCACGCCAATCCTAGCTCAGGGGAATGGGTCGCGGTTGCAGCAGGTTTCTAGGGAGAAGTGGAAGTCCCACCCTGACACTAGCAAGGAAATGCAGACCCTTGCAATAGAGCTGGCAACCACAAGGTTAAAATACAGCACATATCCCTTTGGTACTGTGGCTTTCTCTAGACCCCACACACTACAGTTCCCAAAGCCTTCACGATGCAGACCTACCAACACGATTCCCTTGAAGCCCTAAGCCATAAGCATTCTAACCTCATTATTACAAACCCGTGGTGACCAGCAAAGTAGTTAGGAGATCATCTGACTGAGATTTAAGCTCCTCTATGGACTATAATGGAGCTTCAGCTGGGGGCAGGGAAAATTACAATAATAAGTTTGTAATGACAGAGTCTGCAAAAACATAGTTCCAATCCCACCAAAAAATGCTGAAACATGCAGAGCAACTGAGACTGCAGTGACGTCTTTAATCAAACTGCTCTTCTATCCCCACCTCCACAAATAATTCTTCATTTACACAACAAAATGCCAACCGTGTCCTAGACACTCTACATTTCTCATGTCTCTTTGACCCAATGGGAATGGGGTAAAAGATTGCTATTTAGAGGGGCAAAAGATGGAAAGTGGGCTCCCAAAATGATCAGTACTGGGATCACTGTCATTCTCAATTCATATCAATTGTTTAAACTTTGAAATCATGAACAAAATTTCCAAATTGACGGGAGGAGTACCAATACTGAGGAGGATTGCGAGAAATTACGAGGAAACGCTAATAAACTTGCAGTATAGGCATTTAAATTTTGGTAAGGAAATTGAGGAGTCCCACATGTTACTTGGAAAATAAGAATCCAAAACGGGTTGGAGGAGCAAAGGGGCCTAGGAGAAAAACACGAGCAATCAGTATTCACCAAGAAATAGGGAATTGAGAAGAAACATCTGGAGTCACCCGAATATGGAATTTATCATGGAGCCGTAGGACTGGATTTTCATCCATAAGACGGATAGCGGGAGTCAGGAAAATTACCAGGAGATAGTTCCCACAAGGACACAGGATTTGTATTGCGGGGGGTGGGTGCAGGCTGCAGTCAGGCCAGCTGACCTGGGAAAGAGTTTGGAAACAGCCACAGAGTGAGGAGACAGGCCATGTGCAAGCCCGCCTTTGTGCAGTTAGAATAGACCCTCCAGCCCTCGCCTCCATGCCTCATGTGAAGGACTGCCACCCACTTCCCCCACCCCGTGACCCTTCATGCCAAAGTATGCTCCCCACTCACTCCGTATGGCACCTCATATCCTCCATGCCGAGGTGTGTACTTACACCCCCATTTACCCATTATACACGATATAGAAGCAATGATCCCTATAATGACAATAAACAGTGTAAACAAAAAATTTTAACGCCATTTATTGATAACTTGGGACTTTCTTAAACCAAAACCTCTTTACTATAGCCCAATAAAAGTGTCAATCATCCAAGGCCTTTAAAGTACGAATTGTAAAAATTGCAAGTACTTAAAGCCTCTTCATCTTGTTCAAATACAAATTGTGCAGTTGACAGCATAGATCAGAGAGTTACAGTTTTCAATCAAGCAATATTTTCCCATGGAGTTTAGGTGTTTCAACAGGCTAATAGATCTTTGGGCTTTCGGCCAGGCCTCATTAGTATTCATAGCCTGCTTGAAGGAATTTTTGAATGATAAGTTCAAACGGTCCTCCTCATGCCTCCCATGTTAAAGTGCATCCCTCAAGCAGCCCTATGGTCCCTCATGTAAAGGTATGCCTCCATTCACCCTTTATGGCTCCTTTATGACTTTTTGAAAATCTGGCCCAACTCGCTGAAAATTGTGGAGGTCTAGGAAACGGCTATCCGCTCAATGGAGCCGGCTAGATTCGGAGTACAGCCCTCACCAGTAAGAGGCACCCCTAAAGATCAGAAAGCCCAGGAATAAGGACAGGAAGCCTAGAAATAGGGACCCAGCTTCTACTTTTAATGGGTTCACAAGTCTTCCCATCTCAGTGAAAATCTAGCCCATGCAGTCATTTACGACATTCGGAGGAGGCCATAGAGCTAATTGAGTCCATGCAGGCTCACCAGTGAACAATCCAGTCAGTATTACTTTCCAGCTCAATTCTCTTTGTTGTCATAATAAGTAATTGAGTTGAATAATTTGGATGAATTTAAGAATGATCTAGATTGCACATGAAAGTGAAGGGAATAGAGGAGTATGCTGATAAAATTAGATAAGGAAGGATAGGTGAACGCTTGAGTGAAGCATGGGCATCATGTACTGGTTGGGCCAAAAAGCATGTTTCTGTGCTCAATACTATATGTATATCTATATAGCCACACGCCCCTGGAGTAAGCTACACTTCCCTGGGCCTAGGCCACACCTCCCTGGCCCTAGGACACACTTCCCTGGGCCTAGGCCACACTTCCCTGGGCCTAGGCCACACCTCCCTGGGCCTAGGCCACATCTCCCTGGGCCTTGGTACCTACTCCCTAGGCCTACACCACATCACCCTGGGCCTAGGCCACATCTCCCTAGGCCTAGGTGACACCTCCCTGGGCCTCGGTCACACATCCCTGGGCCTACACCACATCACCTGGGGTCTCGCCACATTTCCTTGGGCTGAAGCTACACTTTCCTGGGCCTAGGCCATGCACTGCCATAGAGTCATACAGCACAGAAAAAGCCCTTTGGCCCATTGAGTCTGCACCAGTCAAAATCAACCACCTAACTACTCTAATCCCATTTCCCTGCACTTGGCCCATAGTCTTGTATGCCTTGGGATCGCAAATGCACATCTAAATACTTCTTAAATGTTATGAGGGTATCTGCCTCCACCACCCTTCCAAGCAGCGATTTCTGAACTCCCACCACCCTCTGGGTAAAAATGTTTTTCCTCACATAATAATAATCTTTATTCGTGTCACAAGTAGGCTTACATTAACACTGCAATGAGGTTACTGTGAAAATACCCGAGTCGCCACTCTCCAGCACCTGTTCGGGTACACAGAGGGTGAATTCAGAATGTCCAATTCACCTAACAAGCACGTCTTTCGGGACTTGTCGGAAGAAACTGGAGCGCCGGGAGGAAACCCACGCAGACATGGGGAGAACGTGCAGACTCCGCACAGACAGTGATCCAAGCCGAGAATTGAACTCGGGTCTCAGGCGCTGTGAAGCAACAGTGCTAACCACTGTGCTCTCATGCCATCCCCTCTAAACCTCCTGCCCCTTACCTTAAATCTATGCCCCTGGTCCTTGATCCCTCCACCTAGGAGAAAAGTTTCTTCCTGTCTACTCTATTTATGCCCCTCATAATTTTACACATTACAATCAGTTCCCCCCTCAGTCGCCTCTGCTCCAAGGAAAACAATCCTGTTTTCACAGCGCCAGGGTCCCAGGTTGGATTCCCCGCTGGGTCACTGTCTGTGCAGAGTCTGCACGTTCTCCCGGTGTCTGCTTGGGTTTCCTCCGAGTGCTCCGATTTCCTCCCACAGTCCAAAAACGTGCAGGTTAGGTGGATTGGCCATGAAAAATTGCTCTTAGTGACCAAAAAGGTTAGGAGGGGTTATTGGGTTCCGGAAATAGGTTGGAAGTGAAGGCTTAAGTGGGTCGGTGCAGACTTGATGGGCTGAATAGCCTCCTTCTGCATTGTATGTTCTATGTAATTCAAATCTATCCAATCTCTCTTCATAACTAAAACTCCCCAGCATAGGCAAAATCCTGGTAAATCTCTTCTGCACACTTTCCAGTGCTATCACATCCCTCCTATAATGTGGATTCCAAAACTGCACACAATACACTAGCTGTGGCCTAATCAATGTTTTATTTAGGTCCAGCATAACCTCCCTGCTCTTAAACTCTATGCCTCCCTGGGCCTAGGCCACATCTCTCTAGGCCTTGGCCACACCTCCCTGGGCCTGACCACATCTCTCTGGGCCGCGGCCACACCTCCCTGGGCTGAGGCCTCTCCTCCCCTAGCCTCAGCCACACCTCCTTGGGCTTTGGCCACACCTCCCTGGGTCTCAGCTACACCTCTCTGGGCCTAGGCCACACCTACCTGGGCCCCAGCCACACCTCCTTGGGCCTCGGTCACACCTTGGGCCTCGGCCACACCTCCCTGGGCCTTGACCACACCTCCCTGGGCCAAGGCCACACCTCCCTGGGCCTCAGCCACACCTCCCTGGGCCTAGGCGACACCTCCCTGGGCCTAAGCCACACCTTCCTGGGCCAAAGCTAACTTTCATAACTCAGCAGGAATTAAAGATAAATCTCCAGGACAGTGCAACAATCAAAAAAAATAAAGAGGAAAATGATAGGGGGCTCTTTTAAAATATTTGCATTTTTCATCTTTGTTTATTAGCTTTATAAAAAATTTGAAGAAGGATAAAATAATTGACTGGGCAAAGAGATTGCAGCATTAAAGACTACAGACCAGGAGCTGGAAAATGGGATTGAAATAGGTGCTTGATGGCCAGCGCAGCCACAATGGACCTCTTGCTGTGTTGTCAACCTCTATGACTGTATTGCAAGTGCGAGTTCATATGATGAAACTTTGAAGAATACGTTCAACCAGAGTTGGGAACTCTGGTCTGAGCACATTCTGATTGTACTTTCGCTTATGGCCAAGCTACGTTCCTGGAGCCTGATCCCTTGGTCTCAAATAGTTCTCCACAGAATTCGCCAAGTCGGCGGCAAGTGGAGCTGGGTTGGGGGCGTGAACTGGACTAAGGATCATCGCTTCCTCGTCAAGCGCTGAAGGGCCACAGGCAGAGGCTCGGCTTCAGTGCTGACCTCCAGCAGAGGATCAATCTCCTCTGTCTCCATTTCAGACTCTGAACCTTCATCGCCAGGGGGAATGACTCTCAGGTCCCCCATAGGCTGAGTCCCCTTGCTGGAGGTAGCGCAACGGGATCAAGGATGTCGTCTCTGCTGAAATTGCCTCTGCTGGACTGGGTTCCCTGCTTCTCAGATGGTCCAGGTGTTTATTCAAGGCCTTCCCCTGGACTTTGTCTTTGCACGAAACAGAACAGTCTTTTCTAGCACAACTCCTGGAATCCATTGGGAGCCATCTCCAAAGTTCCGCACTCAGACACCTCCTGTTCTGAAACTCCTTTTGAGTCTTCTGATGTTACAGTTCGTTTTATGGGTCTCCTGCTTTGGTTCCACCTTCCCCTCAAGTTGGGATACAGCAGGCTAAGCCTGGTGCGCTGTTGCCATCCCATTAACAATTCCACTGGTCCGACTCCCATCATCGTGTATGGTGTTGTTCTATAATCATAGAGGAAATTGTCCAATTTCGTATCCAGAGAATCAGCAGGCTGTTTCTCCATTCCAATTTCAAATGTTTGAACTGCCCGTTCAGCCTGGCCTTTAGGCGATGGATGGTAAAGCGCCATTCGGATGTGTTTAGTGCTGCTCGACTTCATGAATGCCTGACGTTCTCCACTGGCAAAGCGGGTGCTATTAACAGATACGAGGAACTCTGGTATGCCGTGGGTACAGAAACTTTGCTGGAGTTTTTCTATTGTTGCATGAGAAGTCATGGAGGTCATACAATGTACTTCTAACCATTTTGAGTGGACGTCAACCATAATAAGAAATGTCAATTCCAAGAATGGGCCAGCGAAGTCCATGTGCGCCTGTACCCATGATCTTCCTGGCCATTCCAATGAGTGCTTAGAGGCCGAAGGTGGGATCTGCTGTTTCTCCCTGCACAAGGGGCACTGCTTCACCAGATTCTCGATGTCTGTATCGAGTCCGGGTCACCAGATGTAGCTCTTGGCCAGCATTTTCATCTTGGATACCCCGGGGTGTCTATTGTGTAATTCCATCAATGTTAGGCACCAACCTTGGTGGTGGATGAATATTCGGGCTGCCGACAGAATGATGCCATCTTCTACAATCAGCACTTGTCATTCAGTGAGGAAGGGCTTAATGCCATCTGTGGATGTCCTCAGATCCCACCACTGAGGAGCATATGGTGTAATTTTGCCAGTGTGGCGTCCTTCTGGATCCACGCTTGAATCTGCTACATGAATACTGGCAAGGTATCCAGGGAGTTCAAGGTATGATGAGTACTTACAATGCCAGGGCCAAGCTTGTGGGCAGCAGGAGATGACTCAGGGCATCTACATTGGCAATGTGTGTTTCTGGGCGGTGCTCGAGAGAGAGCATTCGTAGGCCCCAAACAATAATACCGAACATTGGTCCGAGACGAGGCGATTGGGGGAATTGTTGTACACTGTTTGAAAAGGCCCAGCAGGGATTTATGGTCTGTTACAATTGTGAACTGTTGGCTGTAGTCATATGGATGGGATTTCTTCACCTAAAAAGTGACAGTCAAACCTTCCTTTTTGATCTGAGAATAACTTCTTTAGGCGTTGCCAAGTATCTGGATGTATGTGTTATTGGTCTCTCTGTGCCATCATCCCATTGATGGAAAAGGATTGCATCTAATGGAGAAACATTACAAGTATACTAGCAGTTCTCTCTTGGGATTGTAATGAGCTAGGATGTTTGATGATAAGAACTGCTGCTTCACCTTTGTGAAGGCTTAATCCTGCGGCACCTACCATGACCACTTCTGATGGCTTTTAACAGTGTGTGTGCAGGAGTGACAATAAAGTGGCCCCATTGTAGTTTACAAGGCCTCGGAAAAACTTTAATTCTGTCACATTTTGCGGGACCGCTGCCTCTTTGATGGCCTTAACTTTATCCTCCACAGGGTGTGGACCTTTTTTATTGACTTGGTACATTCGGTCAATCACTTTGCCTGCCTGGAACACACATTTTTCTCATTTGAGACGGACACCTGCATCAGAAAATCTTCTCAATATCTCCCCCAGGTTTGCTAAGTGCTCTTTTTCTGTGGCTCCTCTGATTTGTGTGTCATCTAAGCGTACTGCCACCTTGGAGAATGTTCCCCTGCAAACATTGAAAAATGATGCATGCCGACGAGACTCCAAAGGGGAGGTGTGTATATTAATATAAGCCCTTCTGGGCGTTAATTGTCACATACTTCCTGGGTGACTCATCTAATTCTAGCTGGAGGTAGACATGGCTCATATCTAGTTTCGTGAAGGTTTGAACCCCCTGCCAATTTGACATTTAGATCTTCTATGTGTGGAATGGGGTACCAATATAAGAGTGAGGCTTTATTAACCAGCTTGTCAGGCTTGAGGACGGGGACTACTGATGCAGCCCACTCTGCAAACTGCACTGGTCATATTATCCAGAGGCTCTCTTATACTCGAGTTCTGTCTCTACTTTGGTAAGTAAAGCATATGAGACTGGCCATGCCCTGAAATATTTGGTTAGAGCACCAGAGTCCACATAAATGTTTGCCCTTGCTCCCTTTATTCTACCAAGTCCTTCTTGGAATAACTCAGGGTATCTGTCCACCTGTTCCTATTTTAAAAATTTGCAGCCAGTCCAGACGGATCCTCTGGAGCCAGTCTGTGCCCAGGAGGCTAAGTCCTGGTTTGCTGCCCATTGGTAACCAAGGTCATAGTTGTCCCAGTAATCTTCAGATGTTCCCCTGTATATGTGACCAATCTGGCCATGGTGTCTCGTATGCCTAGGGAATCCCCATCTGGGGATGACAGATGGTGTGTTCCCCGACGATGGAGACGGCAGCTCCCGGATCCACCTCAACTTCTAGGCAATGGCCATTGACCAAGAGTGATCTCTTTATCAGGGCAACCTTAGGGATGATTATACAGTTTAGCTGTATTGTTTCAGCCTCTCCAGCCTGATAGACATGCACAGCCCAGGCCTGAGGTGGCTTTGGCTTCCTGCCTGGGTGGCACGTGTACTGCAGATTCTGGCAGCCTTGTCTGGGTCATGACCTTTGGCCACACTTACAACAGTACTGCGCTGACACTTGTAGTCCTCCGGGATGGCTTCCCTGGTACTTCTAGGTTTATCCGGCCATCTTTTGAGGTGTCAGAATGTCCTGGCGTGGGAGCCTTCACTGGGAATTCTGGCTTTTCTATATGAGTGTCCTCCCCAGCCTCCAAGTTTGAGAACACTGCTGCCCATAATCCCTTGGAGTTCTTGGGCACCTTTCTCAGCATTCTCCAGGATAGTGCTAATTCTATAGCCCTTTTGAGGCCTAGGGTGGGTTCTGCCATCAATTTCTTTTGTATTGTGACATTATTGATCCCACACACTAGCCAGTCATTTAGCGTCTTGGTCAGGGGTGGGCCAAACTCTCAGTATTCGGCCAGCTTCCTTAATCTAGCCAGGAATTCTGTCACAGGTTCCCCAGGAGTTCTCCCAGCCATGTAGAATCGGTAACGCTGGAGGATTACAGATGGCTTTGGGTTGTAATGGTTCTTTACTAGATTCACAAGCTCATTGAACATTTTAGTGTCAGGGCTGCAGGATTAGTTAAAGTCTTAATAATGCTGAAGGTCGGGGGCCTGCATGCTGGCAAAAGGATTACTTTATGTCTGTCATCCCCTTCTATGCTGTTCGCGCTCAGAAGTAGTGCATACATTCGATATACTGGGGCCGGTCCCCCACGTCACATCATAAGGCTCGAGCTTCCCAAACAAGGGCATTTCCGGGTTTCTCTTTTTGCTTTGTTTCTTACCAGATTCATCATCAGGGGGTTTCCGAAAAATCGGCTCAGAATACCATGCTTGATCGTCATCGCCAATATAATAATTCCAGGAGGAGGAGAGTGAGAGGCCAAACTGGCTTATTTTAAACTGAAAATAAAACCACTATCACAGCACACAAAACAAACTTCCCAGCCTAGGATTATAGACAACTGTCGGTCCAGGTCTGGGAGCTACATTTAAAGGTCCCGCTAACAAGCTCCAGCTGGGTGGGCCTCTGCCCGCTCACCGCAAGAATGCATATGTGACAAAGCCCACGGGGAGATAAATCAGCAATTTCCCATGTAGTCCTCATGAAGGTTATCACAGGATCATTTATAGCTGCTTGAGATAGGAGGTGATGCCACAGTCTAAGCTCTCACCTGAAAGATGCGTCCTCTGGAATGTGCTATTGGCTGCTGCATTGTGTGCTGACTATCCCTGCAACCTCCTCCTGCACAGACATGATCTCCTGGGGGAGGGGAAAATCTAGAGCAACAAATCAAGCACCAATAAGAGATAAATAGTACCTTTGCAAATTCCTCTTTTGACTCCCTCAGAGCCTTAAAACTACTCCAGTAGAAACATGGTCCAAGTGTTATCTATAAAAACAGGTGTCAGGTGTGGCCCCTACCCCAGTCAGAAACCTGTCCAGCTCCCTCTTGAAGGCAGAAAGTCAGTACCCACCACTATAGCCAGCAGCACATTCCAGAGGCTCATTATTCTCCGGGAAAAGAAACACCGTCCCACGTGCAGTTTATGCTCTGCTTGCCCAGTTTAACCATTTTTTAAAAATTACATTAAAATTTTGCAAATGTAATTTTTTTTAATCGCTTGAATATTTCACTTTTAGCATCCTCAAGCTTCAGAATATACCTGACATCTAAAATGACTGACTAACAATTAATTTACTCATTTTTGTTCCACACAAGCAAAAATAAATTCTGGGTTATGGGAAAGGAAAGGAGAATGGGATTAGTTGGATAAACCCTTTTCAAAGATCCAAGACTTGCTGGATGGGCAAAATGGCCTCCTTCACTGCTGTCGGATTCTGCTATTCAAGGCTTGACAAATGGTTAACATATGATTGAAAATGTATCATCTCCAAAATATTGCATGGGATTTTTTTTCTAACTAAAAGCAGTTTATCCTAGTGCTGTAATTAGAGACATCCAATTTCCCCAGTCGTTAACAGAATGATCGTTTTGGTCACGAGGTATGTACCATAATTATCAGTGCTTCATAATCATGGAACTGAAGACTGCCACCGAGACCCTCCTCACTGCTCATGACAGATGGCAGATGCCTGATTCCCCTCCCACATGTAGGCCACCTAGTGCATCATACTGACTAGTTTCGAAATCTAAAGCATGACTAAAACGCAGCAGGCATACATCTCTGTGCTTCTAGCAACAACAAAAAAAAGAACTCAACATTTATTTTTTGCTTGAATTTGACAGAGACATAAAATAACAAAACACAAGGATCTCAACTGAAAAACTCTCGTGCAAACTATTTGCATTGAAATCTTGGGCACAGATTATTACGCAGAATGTTCAGCCGTACAAGAATACTGGAAACCAGATTCAATAGTAGGTTTCACAAACAAATTGGATAAATACAGAGGATAACATAGAATTTGCAGCATAAAGTTCTGCCCAACTGGTCTGTGTTGGTGTTCCTCTTCCTCCCACCCGCTACTTCATCTAGCCCCATCAGCACTATTCCCTTCTCCCTGGTGTATTTATCGAGCTTTCCCTCGAATGCATCAATGCTTTTCGCCTCGCCTGCTCCGCGAGTTCCAAATTCCAAAAAGTTTCTGGTTACAGAGGTTTCCCCTGAATTAGTGACTATCTTACAGTTATGGCCTCTGGTTTAACGATTAATGATTAGAGCCTATGCTAAAACTGGGGAGAGCAGGATTTTGTGGCAACACATTCAGAGCGTGAATTATGACCCTGTGCAAAACCAGACCATAAACTGAGTGGGATTCTCTTTCCGAGTCTGAGAATTGTTATTTTCCTGTTCCCGTTTAGTGTTTGCTTTAATTGGCATTTATCGAAATAAGCATCTTGAAAATATAAAGATTCCGAGTTGTTTCAAATAAAATGTCTGATTTTTGGCACAAAAGCCCCCAAATCAGAAAGATGCATATGCACTACCTTGGTGGGATAATTGTGAGATTTGGCGTTTTAGAAAATCTGCAGTAATACAGAAGCATTTGAACTAACTGAAAATCCCAGATTACAAGAATGGAGCATTCATTGCCCAAGACTATAAGGCCAGGTTACCTCGCTATCCAGATGGCGATTTAACCAAGGAAAAAAGAGTATTTAAGTAGTGTGTTTTATTACAAGGATTTGAGAGATATAGGGCGAAATTCTCCGTTATCGGCGGAAACTCCGCCGATCGGCGCAAAAAACGGCGCAAATCCCACTTGCGTCACGTCATAAAAATGGGCCGATAGTCTGCGGCCCGAAATGGGCTAGCAGCGACGTAACGGGATCCGCGCTTGCGCAGTGGTTCACGCCGTGCAGCGTCATACGCGCTGCACGGCGTGACGGCTCATAAGGCCGCGCAGCTCCCCCCCCACCCGACCGGAACAGCCGACCGCAACACCCGACTTGATGGCTGGCCGTCGCTCAGCCCCGAGGTTCGAGTCACGCGATGTGGAGGCGCTCCTGGATGCGGTGGAGCAGAGGAGGGACGCCCTGTATCCCGGGCACGGCCGCAGAGTTGCCCCACGCCACAGCCGGCGTCTGTGGAGGGAGGTGGCAGAGGCCGTCACCGCTGTGGCCCTGACACCACGGACAGGCACCCAGTGCCACAAGAAGGTGAACGACCTCGTCAGAGCAGGCAGGGTGAGCGTCCCCCATATCCCCCATATCCCCTCTCCCCCAAATCCCCCCCTCCCCCATATCCCCCATATCCCCCCTCCCCCATATCCCCCATATTCCCCCCTCCCCCATATCCCCCCCCTCCCCCATATCCCCCATATTCCCCCCTCCCCCATATCCCCATATCCCCCCTCCCCCATATCCCCCCTCCCCCATATCCCCCCCTCCCACATATCCACCCTCCCCCATATCCCCCCTCCCCCATATCCCCCATATCCCCCCTCCCCCATATCCCCCCCTCCCCCATATCCCCCCTCCCCCATATCCCCCATATTCCCCCCTCCCCCATATCCCCCCTCCCCCATATCCCCCCTCCCCCATATCCCCCATATCCCCCCTCCCCCATATCCCCCCTCCCACATATCCCCCATATCCCCCCTCCCCCATATCCCCCATATCCCCCCTCCCCCATATCCCCCCTCCCCCATATCCCCCCTCCCACATATCCCCCATATTCCCCCCTCCCCCATATCCCCCTCCCCCATATCCCCCATATCCCCCCTCCCCCATATCCCCCATATCCCCCCTCCCCCATATCCCCCATATCCCCTCTCCCCCAAATCCCCCCCTCCCCCATATCCCCCATATCCCCCCTCCCCCATATCCCCCATATTCCCCCCTCCCCCATATCCCCCCCTCCCCCATATCCCCCATATTCCCCCCTCCCCCATATCCCCATATCCCCCCTCCCCCATATCCCCCCTCCCCCATATCCCCCCCTCCCACATATCCACCCTCCCCCATATCCCCCCTCCCCCATATCCCCCATATCCCCCCTCCCCCATATCCCCCCCTCCCCCATATCCCCCCTCCCCCATATCCCCCATATTCCCCCCTCCCCCATATCCCCCCTCCCCCATATCCCCCCTCCCCCATATCCCCCATATCCCCCCTCCCCCATATCCCCCCTCCCCCATATCCCCCCCTCCCACATATCCACCCTCCCCCATATCCCCCCTCCCCCATATCCCCCATATCCCCCCTCCCCCATATCCCCCCCTCCCCCATATCCCCCCTCCCCCATATCCCCCATATTCCCCCCTCCCCCATATCCCCCCTCCCCCATATCCCCCCTCCCCCATATCCCCCATATCCCCCCTCCCCCATATCCCCCCTCCCACATATCCCCCATATCCCCCCTCCCCCATATCCCCCCTCCCACATATCCCCCATATTCCCCCCTCCCCCATATCCCCCCTCCCCCATATCCCCCATATCCCCCCTCCCCCATATCCCCCATATCCCCCCTCCCCCATATCCCCCATATCCCCTCTCCCCCAAATCCCCCCCTCCCCCATATCCCCCATATCCCCCCTCCCCCATATCCCCCATATTCCCCCCTCCCCCATATCCCCCCCTCCCCCATATCCCCCATATTCCCCCCTCCCCCATATCCCCATATCCCCCCTCCCCCATATCCCCCCTCCCCCATATCCCCCCCCTCCCACATATCCACCCTCCCCCATATCCCCCCTCCCCCATATCCCCCATATCCCCCCTCCCCCATATCCCCCCTCCCCCATATCCCCCATATTCCCCCCTCCCCCATATCCCCCCTCCCCCATATCCCCCCTCCCCCATATCCCCCATATCCCCCCTCCCCCATATCCCCCCTCCCACATATCCCCCATATCCCCCCTCCCCCATATCCCCCATATCCCCCCTCCCCCATATCCCCCCTCCCCCATATCCCCCCTCCCACATATCCCCCATATTCCCCCCTCCCCCATATCCCCCCTCCCCCATATCCCCCATATCCCCCCTCCCCCATATCCCCCATATCCCCCCTCCCCCATATCCCCCATATCCCCCCTCCCCCATATCCCCCCTCCCCCATATCCCCCATATCCCCAAGTGAATCCAGCCCTAACCTTAACCTCTGCAATGCACGCGCAACCGATGGCGTGCATTCATATACCTGCCTAACACTGTTGCCTTTTACCCCTGCCACCACCCCCCCCCCCCCCCCCCCCAGGAGAAGCGCGCACACAACAATAGGGAGCATGTGAGGACTGGAGGAGGGCCCGCTGATGAGAGGCCACTGACCGTACACGAGGAAAGGGCCCTGGAACTGGCTGGCGGACCTGACGACCGGGAGGTTGCTGATGCAGAGGTCGGGGCCCCACGAGCAAGTGAGCCACCAACAGCCCGTCCCCATATCCCCCCTCCCCTATATCCCCCTCTCCCGTATCACCTGATCACTGCCTGATGTCTAACCATGCATGCTTCATTGTGTATCGCAGGACCAAACGTCCAGGCACCCATCCCCGCAGATGCAGACCGCCCGCAGGATGCCCCTCGGAGACCACGGGAGACGGAGAGACCCGAACCCTCCAGCATGCGACGCCCGCAGGATGCCCCTCGGAGACCACGGGAGACGGAGAGACCCGAACCCTCCAGCATGCGACGCCCGCAGGATGCCCCTCGGAGACCACGGGAGACGGAGAGACCCGAACCCTCCAGCATGCGACGCCCGCAGGATGCCCCTCGGAGACCACGGGAGACGGAGAGACCTGGAGCAACAGGGAGACGACACCCCCGTCACGTGCGGGAGCGACCACCCAGCGATGAGGGGGGCAGCCACAGGCCCCCGTCACATCCGAGCCAGGACACCACTACCCAGGACACCACTATCCAGGACACCCCTACCCGGGACACCACTACCCGGGACAGCACTACCCGGGACAGCACTACCCGGGACAGCACTACCCAGGACACCCCTACCCGGGAAGACGAAATACCGGACAGTGACTCAGAGTGGATGGGTGGAGACGAACCCCCACCCCAAAGTGCCATGGACTCAGAGTGGGACGAAGAGCACGACACAACGCCACTGCTGTCACCAACACCCTCCACCATCGCAGAAACACTCACCACGGTTGGGCACTTTAGTGATGAGGCGTCTGGTACACTCACTGGTGCGCACAACACAGCCGTCCCGGTACAGCAGGTGGAGGTAGGAGCAGCAGAGGGACCGGGCGGTCGGAGGGCAGCCCAGGCCAAGCGAACATCTGCCGCCCAGATGGATCCCGGGTTCCTGCAGTTAACCACACCCACACATAGATCCGATGCAACCACCGACACGGAGACGAGCGAATAGGGTGACGGGTGGCTTGCGGCGGCTGCGGTCGCAGGTGGAGGAGTCCACCCGCGTCCAGGAGCTGGGAGTGGTCCCGGTCATGCGTGCCACCCAGGCTGACACCGCACGGGTGGCGTCCGCGGTGGAGGCAATGGGTGCGACGGTGTCAGACATGGGGAACGGTTTGCGAGGCCTGGGGCCTTCCGTGCAGGCGGCGTCTGTGGCCCAGGAAATGGCTGCCCTCTCACAGGAGGCCATGAGCCAGTGCCAGCGCCAGATGGCAGAGGCGCTCAACGCCATAGCCCAGTCTCAGCAGGCCATGGCCCAGTCTCAGCAGGCCATAGCCCAGTCTCTGCAGGCCATGGCCCAGTCTCTGCAGGCCATGGCCCAGTCTCAGCAGGCCATCGCTGAGGGCATCGGCGCCAGTGGCCATGTGCGAGCTGGCGTCGCACTGTCGCAGACAGGGTTCGACAACCCCCTGGGCTCCATGGCTGCAAACCTGCAGACCCCTGTCGATACCAGCACGGGCCTCCAGGACTGGCAGCGCCAGATGTCGGGGGCGCGTCGGATGGCCAGTCCGTTCGCATCCCCCACCCATGTAGAGGCCTGGGGGCCATCGGGCACCCCGAGGGAGGAGGAGGTGGTGTGGTCCATCCCGGCTCCCTCTGTAGGGGAGGTCCCGGTACACCGCGACACCTCGGACTCCCCCCCTTCCGTCCCAGGTGCATCGGGTGGGCAACGGGCAGGACAGGCTGGCAGCTCGCCATCCCAGTCGCCCGGGCCGCAGCCTGGCCCATCTAGGCCAGGACGCCCCAGGAAACGGCCGCCAAAGGGATCCAGTGTCAGAGGGCAGGAATCACAGGAGTCCACCTCCAGTTCTGCTGTACCGTCTGGGGAACCACGTAGACGTAGTCAAAGGGCCCGTAAGGCCAAACAATTAGACACTGAGTAAGTTGGCACGGGTGCAGGGCACAGATGAGTTTTAGGCGCTAGGGCACGTGCATGAACTCCTTTGGTTATTAAAGTCAATGTTACACCTACCGAAGCTGCCTTTATGCTCTGTCCAAAGTGTGCGGGGGTGTCATGTACGTTGAGCGCAAGTGTGTGTGTGAGGGGTGGTCTTACCTCAGCCCCAGGTGAGTCTGCCCCCTTCCCCCTGGGCCGCCATCAACATCCCCCGGGCAGAGGACGGGACCGTGCGCTGCAGTATCACAGCCGCATGCAGGGATGGTCCGGGTGGATGGTGGTACTGTGGCCATGGGTCAGACATAGTCCAACGATGTAGAGCCAGGAGCTCATCGGAGGCGGGCCTGTCATCATTCTCCATGGCCTGCGATAGACACGCGTCCACCCGCAACTGGGTGAGCCCGGCCCGTTGTGCCGCCGGTGGATCGGCAATTGGGAGTGGGGGGGGTGGTGTGCATGCGGGTGGGGTGTGTGGGGTTGGGGAGGGGGGTGATGGTGCTGGGTGGATGGATGGGTGGGGGGTGTGGGTGGTCGGCTGTTGTCATGGTGTGCGGTCTGTGGCCATACTACCCGATTCCCACGCCCATCTAGTCAGTGAAGCGGGCGTCTATCAGTCTGTCCCGTGCCCGCTGGGCCAGCCGGTAACGGTGGACAGCCACCCGTCTGTGTCTACCCCCGTCTGCCCTGACCATTGCCCCCATCCCCCTCATCTGGGGAGGACTGGGCCTCTTCCTGCTGCTCCTCCACTCCGCCCTCCTCTGCCTGCGGCACATCGCCCCTCTGCTGGGCTATGTTGTGCAGGACGCAGCACACCACAATGATGCGGCCGACCCTATCTGACCGATACTGGAGGGCGCCCCCAGAGAGGTCCAGGCACCTGAAACGCATCTTCAGCACGCCAAAGCACCTCTCGATCACTCCCCTTGTCGCTACATGGGCATCATTGTAGCGGTTCTCCGCCTCATTGCGTGGCCTCCGTATAGGCGTCATCAGCCACGATCGCAATGGGTAGCCCCCTGTCGCCCAGCAACCAGCCCCTCAGCCGGGGATGGCGTCCCTCGTACATGCCGGGGATGGATGACCGCGACAACACGAATGAGTCGTGTACACTGCCTGGGTAACGGGCGCAGACGTGCAGGATCATCATGCGGTGGTCGCAGACCACCTGTACGTTCATCGAATAGGTCCCCTTCCTATTAGTGAACACGGCCCTGTTATCTGCAGGTGGCCGCACGGCGACGTGCATCCCATCGATCGCGCCCTGGACCATGGGGAACCCGGCAATGGCAGAGAAGCCCACGGCCCGGGCATCTTGGCTGGCCCGGTCCACGGGGAAGCGGATGTAGCGGTGCGCCATGGCATAAAGGGCATCTGTCACTGCCCGGATGCACCGATGCACCGATGTCTGCGATATGCCGGACAGGTCCCCACTCGGTGCCTGGAATGACCCCGTTGCATAAAAGTTCAGGGCCACCGTAACCTTGACGGACACGGGGAGAGGGTGTCCCCCGCCAGTGCCACGCGGTGACAGGTGTGCCAGCAGGTGGCAGATGTGTGCCACGGTTTTCCCCGGCTCATCCGGAGTCTCCTCCTGCATTCCCGGTCCGTGAGGTCCTGGTATGACTGCCGGGGCCGGTACACACGGGGCGCCCTCGGGTGCCTCCGTTGCCGTGGGGCCGCGACGTCCTCCCTCCCCCTCCTCGTCCTGTCGGTCAGGTGTCCCTCCAGCCTGGGCGGCTGCCGCCTGCCCCTCTGCGGCAGCCTGCGCCGCCTCTCTGGCACGCTCCTCCCTCCTCCTCCTCCTCCTCCTCCTCCTCATCCAGGGCAACATAGACATGAGCGGCTGCCACCACGGCGGCCAACATCGCTGGATGATCTGAAAACATGACGACCTGGTGGGGGGGAGGGGAACGACGACATGTCATCATTGCCCATATCCCCTCCTCCCCCCAGCCAGGTGGCATGGACCGCATGGGTCCAACTGTTGGAGGCTGGCACCTGGCCAGGTGGACCAACTCATTTGCCCTCCCCATCACCCACCCCGGCACGGACCCCCCCCCGCCCCAACCTCCACCCCAGCACGGACCCCCCCCCCCCCCAACCTCCACCCCGGCACGGACCCCCTCCACAACCCCCAACCTCCACCCCGGCACGGGACCCCCCCCCCCCCAACCTCCACCCCGGCACGGACCCCCTCCACAACCCCCAACCTCCACCCCGGCACGGACCCCCCCCCCCAACCTCCACCCCGGCCACGGACCCCCTCCACAACCCCCCAACCTCCACCCCGGCACGGACCCCCTCCACAACCTCCACCCCGGCACGGACCCCCCTCCACAAACCCCCCCAACCTCCACCCCAGCACGGACCCCCCCCCCCCCAACCTCCACCCCGGCACGGACCCCCTCCACAACCCCCAACCTCCACCCCGGCACGGACCCCCTCCACAACCCCCAACCTCCACCCCGGCACGGACCCCCTCCACAACCTCCACCCCGGCACGGACCCCCTCCACAACCCCCCAACCTCCACCCCAGCACGGACCCCCCCCCCCCCCAACCTCCACCCCGGCACGGACCCCCTCCACAACCCCCAACCTCCACCCCGGCACGGGACCCCCTCCACAACCCCCAACCTCCACCCCGGCACGGACCCCCTCCCACAACCCCCAACCTCCACCCCAGCACGGACCCCCCCCCCCCCAACCTCCACCCCGGCACGGACCCCCTCCACAACCCCCAACCTCCACCCCGGCACGGACCCCCCTCCACAACCTCCACCCCGGCACGGACCCCCTCCCCGGCACTCCCCCCGGAGCCCAGCCTACTCTAACCACCCCCCCCCCCCCCCCCGCCGCACACACACACAAGCCGAGACACACCTCTTCTCAGGCAATCAGTCTGCGGCCACGCCATTTCCTGCCCAGAGCCAACCCCCCAGGCCGTCACTCACCTCCTCGCTGGTCGGCGTGAGCCTGGAGCACCGGGTCACGCCGATGAAAAGGAGGTTTGATTGACGTCGACGTGAACGGTCATCACGTCGACGGGACTTCGGCCCATCCGGAAGGGAGAATATCGGCAGGCCGAAAATCGGCTGCCTTGCGCAGGCCCGTGACATTCTCCGCGGCAGCGGCGCCATTAACGCCCCGCCGACTTTTCTCCCTTCGGAGACTTCGGCGGGGGGCGGGGGCGGGATTCACGGCGGCCAACGGCCATTCTCCGACCCGGCGGGGGGTCGGAGAATGACGCCCATAGTTTTGGGGGATATCTTGGGCGAGGATCTCCGACTCCCCGCCGGGTCGGAGAATCGCCGGGGGCTGGTGTGAAACCCGCCCCCTCCGGTTGTCGAATTCTCCACCACCGGCTATTTGGCGGGGGCGGGAATCGCGCCGCGCCGGTAGGCGGGCCCCCCTCCCGCGATTCTCCGTCCCGGATGGGCCGAAGTCCCCGTCGCTAAAATGGCCTGGCCCCCGCCAATCGGGGCCCACCACCGATCCGCGGGCGGGCCTGTGCTATGGGGGCACCTCTTTCCCTTCCGCCTTCGCCACGGTCTCCACCATGGCGGAGGGCGGAAGAGACTCCCCTCCACTGCGCATGTGCGGGAATGCCGTCAGCGGCCGCTGACGCCTCCCCGCGCATGCGCCCGCCCGGAGATGTCTTTTTCCGCGCCAGCTGGCGGGGGCACCAAAGGCCTTTTCCACCAGCTGGCGGGGCGGAAATTCGTCTGCCGCGGGCCTAGCCCCTCAAAGGTTGGGGCTCGGCCCCCCCAAGATGCGGAGCATTCCGCACCTTTGGGGTGGCATGATGCCCGACTGATTTGCGCCGTTTTGGGCGCCAGTCGGCGGACATCGCGCCATTTCCAGAGAACTTCGCCCCTGATGAATAGATCTTTTAAGAGAGAAAGTGCTATTTCTTGAGAGTAATATTTGTTGGGACAGTAATCTTTTGGTCGTCACAGAGTGGATAATCTTTCTGTTTCCTATTCCTGCCTTGTCTACTCGGTCCATCCTACCCTTTGGTGCTGGTGCCTGGGAGACTTTCTCTGCTATGTGACTTGTGAGTCAAGTACACTTGGTTCAGTTTTTCATGGGATGCAGGAGGAAATGGAAAATGTATAAGAGTGTCGTCGGACAATGAGATATACATCTGACTTGGTCAGGACATGATATTGGTTTGCCGGGCATTATTTAAGTAAAGATTTCCAGTCTCCCACCCCACATCTGGCCAGATTGACTACCAGGCAGGATTGGAAACTTAGTGGCAGTAGGGCCGCAGCTAGGAGAGAAGAAAGGGGTTGTGGGTGGTGGGTTGGGGAGGGGTGATCTCCCTGCAATTAGGAGGGGCCGAATCACAAACTAGAGAGGGCCCAAAGCTTACTTATGAGGCCTGAAGGAAAAACTTCTCCTCCTCTTCGCCCAACAGCAATAACCTATATTTATGTAGTTGGACATTTGGCCCATCGAGTCTGTACCGACACTCTGAAAGAGCACCCTATCCAGGCCCACTCCCCTGAGCTATCCCCATAACCCCACCTAACCTGAACATCCTTGGACACTAAGGGGGAAATTTAGCACTGCCAATCTACCTAACCTACACACCTTTGGACTGTGGGAGGAAGCCAGAGCACCCGGAGGAAACCCACGCAGACACAGGGAGAAAGTACAAACTCCACATGGACAGTCATCCAAGGCTGGAATTGAACCCGGGTCCCTGGAGCAGTGAACATAGAACATAAGAACATAAGAACATAAGAACTAGGAGCAGGAGTAGGCCATCTGGCCCCTCGAGCCCTGCTCCACCATTCAATGAGATCATGGCTGATCTTTTGTGGACTCAGCTCCACTTTCCGGCCCGAACACCATAACCCTTAATCCCTTTATTCTTCAAAAAACTATCTATCTTTATCTTAAAAACATTGAATGAAGGGAGGACTCTACTGCTTCACTGGGCAAGGAATCCCATAGATTCATAACCCTTTGGGTGAAGACGTTTCTCCTAAACTCAGTCCTAAATCTACTTCCCCTTATTTTGAGGCTATGCCCCCTAGTTTCTGCTTTCACCCGCCAGTGGAAACAACCTGCCCATATCTATCCTGTCTATTCCATTCATAATCTTATATGTTTCTATAAGATCCCCCCTCATCCTTCTAAATTCCAACGAGTACAGTCCCAGTCTACTCAACCTCTCCTCGTAATCCAACCCCTTCAGCTCTGGGATTAACCTAGTGAATCTCTCAGCACACCAGGAGGAACATAGAACATTACAGCGCAGTACAGCCCTCGGGGTTGCGCCAACCTGTGAAACCACTCTAAAGCCCATCTACACTATTCCCTTATCGTCCATATGTCTATCCAATGATCATGTGAATGCCCTTAGTGTTGGCGAGTCCCACTACTGTTGCAGGCAGGGCATTCCACACCCTTACTACTCTCTGAGTAAAGAACCTACCCTCTGACATCTGTCCGATATCTATCTCCCCTCAATTTAAAGCTGTGTCCCCTCGTGCTAGACATCACCATCCAAGGAAAAGGGCTCTCACTGTCCACCCTATCTAATCCTCTGATCATCTTGTATGCCTCAATTAAGTCACCTCTTAACCTATTTCTCTCTGACGAAAACAGCCTCAAGTCCCTCAAGCCTTCCCTCATAAGATCTTCCCTCCATACCAGGCAACATTCTGGTAAATCTCCTGCACATCCTTCCTATAATGCGGCGACCAGAATTGCACGCAATACTCCAAATGCGGGCCGCACCAGAGTTTTGTAAAGTTGCAACATGACCTCATGGCTCCGAAACTCAATCCCTCTGCCAATAAAAGCTAACACACCGTACGCCTTCTTAACAACTCTCTCAACCTGGGTGGCAACTTTCAGGGATCTATGTACATGGACACAGAGATCTCTCTGCTCATCCACACTGCCAAGAATCTTACCATTAGCCCAGTACTCTGTATTCCTGTTCCTCCTTACAAAATGAATCACCTCACACTTTTTCTGCATTAAACTCCATTTGTCGCCTCTCAGCCCAGCTCTGCAGCTTATCTATGTCCCTCTGTAACTTGTAACATCCTTCCACACTGTCCACAACTCCACCGACTTTAGTGTAATCTGCAAATTTACTCACACATCCTTCTACGCCCCTCCTCCAGGTCATTTATAAAAATGACAAACAGCAGTGGCCCCCAAAACAGATCCTTGTGGTACACCACGAGTAACTGGACTCCAGGCTAAACATTTCCCATCAACCACCACCCTTTGTCTTCTTCCAGCTAGCCAATTTCTGATCCAAACTGCTAAATCACCCTGAATCCCATGCCTCCGTACTGGATGAAGGAGTGCAGGCCTGGTAAGGCCAAAACAACATCACAATATAGAGCACATTGCTCCCATCTCTTCTACCTGATTAGTCGTGCTTTCTTTCCCGTTATAATCAACTGGGTGCTAATGGTTGCAGGAGTGGCACGTGGCACAGTGGTTAGTACAGCGCCAGGAACCCGATTTCGATTTTGACCTTGGGTAACTGTCAGTATGGAGATTGCACTTTCTCCCCGTGTCTGCGTGAGTTTTCTCCGGGTGCTCCGGTTTCCTCACACAGTCCAAAGATGTGCAGGTTAGGTGGATTGAACAAGCTAAATTGCCCCCCTAGTGTCCCCCTAGGTGGGTCACAGGGGTATGAGGATAGTGGTAGGGAAACCGTACTCTGCCCGGTAACAGGCGGTGTGATTAGATATTCCAGTGGAATGATTTTCAGAGGTCCCCAAGCAGTTTCAGTTTTGATCCTGGAAGCACAGAAGCAAGGTTCTTCTACTCTCTCTCTCCAGAAAGGCTGTGATTGCTGTATTTCTAAACTTGCAGAGAATTTGAATGAATGAATCTATGAAAAAGACCATTACAGGCTGCAAGCAGATATCTTAATCTGCAAGCTTGCTGTGAAGGAAGATGTGCTAAAATCCACCATCTTAAACAAAGACTCTTTTTAATTTTGCTCATGAATTGTACTTCTTTCTATCCCTCTGTGTTTGTATATCTTGTGTGTGTGTGCATGGAGTGTGGAGACAGGTTAAAGTGGGGGTTAGGAAATTACATAATAATTAACCTGTTTTTGCTGCATATTTCCTTATAGTTCTTTTTATAAATAAACAGTAATTGTTTATATTTATATTTTGAAACCTGATGACTAATTAATGGCCAGCCTGGATCCAAAGACTTTGGTGTATTTTTCGAAGAATTGTTGATTAATTCACTTGTTGTGACTTAGAGTCAAGTGGGGCTGGAATTGACCATGCACTAGCCCCAGGATGTCGTAACAAGGGCAAACGTAAATCTAATATATGGAGCTCATTGGATCACACAGTATGAGAGGTCCAGATTGCCCCAGATTGACCTAATATGTCTATTAGGAAATAGAAATAATTTAAATAATTTATATTTTTATTGTGTGTATTCGGAATAAGGTATATGTTTAATCTTGATTTGCATTTCTGTACTTATGTGCTAAGAAAGAGTTAAAACTGCAAGTTAGCTTCATGTTAAACAAAGGCACGGTGGCAAGGTAGCATAGTGGTTAGCACAATTGCTTCACAGCTCCAGGGTGCCAGGTTCGATTTCCCGGCTTGGGTCACTGTCTGTGCGGAGTCTGCACGTTCTCCCCGTGTCTGTGTGGGTTTCCTCTGGGTGCTCCGGTTTCCTCCCACAGTCCAAAGGTGTGCAGGTTAGGTGGATTGACCATGCTAAATTGCCCTTAGTGTCCAAAATTGCCCTTAGTGTTGGGTGGGCTTACTGGGTTATGGGGTTAGGGTGGAGGTGTGGGGTTGGGTAGGGTGCTCTTTCCAAGAACCGATGCAGACTCGATGGGCCAAATGGCCTCCTTCTGCACTGTAAATTCTATGACATCTATGAAAGGCACCTTCAAGCTTGCAGGTTTAGTTTCACTTTAACTTTTACCCTCATTGTAATGGAGGTTTTACAATATAAAGCAATTATAGGGTATTTTTTTTAAAAGCTGTTCATAAGCAACCAGAGGCTGATACTGAGAAGAAGAAGCACTTGAGTTTCAGTTTGGAACCAGGCAACCCAGTGGCAAGGAGATTGCCACAGGAACTGCGGCAGGACAATGAACAGGCAGGACAATGAAGAGGGACAGAAAGCCAGTCCCCGAATTTGAAGGAGAAAGTCCCAGAAACCAAAGAAGACAGTTGACTCCAAGAATACGAATCTGGACGAGGTCCTGTTTGGTGAAGTTAAAGTAAAGAGCAGAGAAAGGGGCCCTAGAAGGATGCTACCAGGACTTGATGGGTCTGAGTTATAGGGAGAGGCTGGATAGGCTGGGACCTTTTCCCTGGAGAGTAGGAGGCCTAGAGGTGATCTTATAAAGGTCTATAAAATAATGAGGTGCCTAGATAAGGTAGACAGTCAACATCTTTTCCCAAAGGTAGAGGAACTAGAGGGCATAAGTTTAAGGTGAGAGGGAAGAGATACAAAAGAAACCAGAGGGGAAATTCTTTCACACAGAGGGTAACAAGCATCTGGAACAGGCTGCCAGAGGCTGTGGTAGAGGTGGGTACAATCTTTTCCTTTAAAAAACAGTTAGACAGTTACATAGGCAGGGTGGGTACAGAGGGATATTGGCCAAAGACAGGCAAGTGGGACTAGTTTAGTTATAGAAACTGGGTGGCAAGGGACAAGCTGGGCCAAAGGGTCTGTTTCCACGCTGTGGACATCTATGACTCTATAACTAAAGAGACAGCTGCATGAAGCAGATTTGAAGTTGGCTACCGGGAAGCCAGACATCTGTGGTGATCCTAAGGTTGGTGACACATTAATGTGGAGCAGTGCTGTTCTGTTGGCATGGCTGGCTACCATAGAGATTGTGTGGATGCTTGAAGGCACAGGATGTTCCAGGTCAGAGGAATACTGAAAGGAAAGGTTGAAGCCCTGGTTGTAGATCCTTGTTGAAGGTATCCAAGAGAAAGCATTGTTTGAGAGAAGATTCCAAGCGTGTTCTTTGAAAGTGGAGTTTGGAATTCTTTGTATGAAAGTCGGAGTTCCAGTGATACCAGTTGTCTCACAGTGTAACAAGCATCTGGGGGAATTTTGGAGAAATATAAGTTATATTGGGGTGGCAACTGTCACTTGGGTTCCAAGTGTGGTGTGTCTTACTGAGAACATTTGAACATTTGGGTACTTACTGAGAACATTTGGGTATAAGATATATTTTGTAACTTGTGTTATCCTTATAAATCTGTGTACATCTGTAAATATATAGCTGGGGTGAAGGAATAGTGTATTATATTTAATCTTTTCTTGTTTTTATACATCTTTTATTCTTCTGTTAAATGTTAATTGGCAGTCCTGTGACTGCTCATCCATGTTACTAAACAAAAAATAAAAGTTATGATCTATCAAGCCAGATTCCACTCTGGGACCTGACTGTCCAGTAATAACATGAGCTAGGATCATAACAGACATGAATTGCACTGTTTGTGTTTAGCATGTATGTGACCAGGTTGTGCAAGTGCAGCTTCACTTACAAAGCAAGTCAATGGCCCTGTCCTCATTATGCAGGCTTGACTCAGCACCCAGATCAATAAATGCATTAACTCAGCAGGGAATCTGTTTTGACAAGTGAAGTGAATTGTTGACTTTGTTTAATTGACATCTTTAAGTAGTTACAATAAGTTCTTCTTTCTGTAATCTATTTTGCCACTGTCTCCATGTTTATTTGTACAAGATTAAGAAGTGTGTGGTGTTTGAAGCCTCCATTATTGATACTCCAATGGTCTGTCTGATTGACACTTCAATGGTGTTATGGGAACAGCAGATTCTTTCAAATAACATTTCTGAATTCGTGTTTTTTTTCTCAGCAGCTCCACACTCGCCATTGTCATATGGCTCATTGGTTATGTGCATCGTGCGTACTGGGTAAATGGACATAGGTTGGCATTTAGTTGGCATGGAGGGTAGGGTGGCTGTGGGAAATGGCCGAATGCATGATTTCCATTGAGCTGCATGGAGGGAATGAGGGGCCATGGGAAGTGACTGGAGGGCATGAGTTAACATTGAGTTGGCCTGGAGGGTGTGAAGGGTCATGACAAGTGACTCCGGGTGTGGGTAAGGGCTTTTGAACAACGCTTTCAAACATTTCCCAAATCCAGACCGTGGTTCATGACTCCAATGAGGGGCCATGCACCATGAGCCATGAAGAAGCTGAACCAACTCAACAAAGTTGCTGGGGGCTAGATGATGTCTACTGCCACAATAGAGCCAGCCAAGTCAGGAGTACAGAGTATGGGTTTATTATCAGCACCCTTATCCTGCATTGGTAATAACTGAGGACTTTGGGAATGGGGGTAATTATCTAACAATCAAGTTCCACCTGGCATTTGTAGAATTTCCTGGAGTTGTCATGACTCCACAAAAATACAGCCCTTAAATTTATGGAGTAGAAGTAAACACTTTTGAAGGATAGATAAGGTTTGTTTCAGAGTCAGGAGCTAGGGCACACAGTGGCACTGTGGGTTAGCCCTGCTGCCTCACGGCGCCGAGGTCACAGGTTCGATCCCGGCTCTGGGTCACTGTCCGTATGGAGTTTACACATTCTCCACGTGTTTGCGTGGGTTTCGCCCCCACAGCCCAAAGATGTGCAGGTTAGATGGATTGACCATGCTAAATTGCCCCTTAATTGGAAAAAATGAATTGGGTACTCTAAATTAATTTTTTTTAAAGAGTCAGGAGCTGAAGTGTTTTTAAACCCTCTGCTCTTTAAACATGGAAAAAATGGTAACGCTGTGGTGAAAGTTGCTTTTTAATTGTTGGACTGCTTTAATTGGTGTCAGTTGGGAAGTGACATTACCATCTAGTCCTGCATTTTCAATGGAGTTCTTGGTTGACATTTGCCCATGGACAATTGCTATGTCATTATGAATGCTTGGCTGTGTTTCAAAATCTACAATTATCCCTGTCGGGAATTTTGAATTCACAGTTTGATTGTCAGTTTAAAGAGGCAATTAAAGAATTAGCTATCTTTGATGTGAAGTTTGAACAGAAGTTTTATTGTTTTCATAGGAGATTAAGCACTTGATATTTAAACGTATTCCATGAATGGGAATGTTTTTCACCATAAAGTGTGTATGAGGGAGAATTGCATTTGATTATTAGAAGTTGTTTTTCCATCTCCACATGGCTCCTGATGTCTGCCCATAATTGACTATTGAGTGCTTTATGTGGTTGAGTGGAGATATGAGGGTATGGGGGTTGAGTGGGTGGCATGAATTGGATGAAGGTGGCATGGGGAGTATGAGGGTTGGCGGGGTCATTGGTTGGCATGGAAGCTGGGTGGGGGCAGCATGAGGGATGAACGTGAGCGAGTTTAACTGCTTTAAAACAACAAAGTCTCAGAGAACTGAGAAGGGCTTTCAAACCACCCTGCCTCAAGATTCGCTATCCCTGTGGTCATCTCGGATCTATTCCAGGCTCAGCAAGCCTAACCCTATCACAGGCCCATCTCCTCAGAGTGAAAATTGGTTCTAAAAGTATCCTTTTAACTGAGACCGGTCTACTGAGTCAGGAAGTTTCCAGACATGAACTCCCTGCCTCGATGGTTAAAATGTGGCCCATTGTCTTTTGGCTGAATCATTTAAACTGATGTTGTGTCAGCCCTCTCGAATTCATATAAAATATCTCATGATGCTCATTGAAGAAGGCCAGGGGAGCTATCCTGATCAATTTATATCCCTCAACAATCACCTAAAACAGCTTAGACAAAGAGTCATTCAGACTCGAAACTTTAACTCCCTTCTCTCTCCACAGATGCTGTCAGACCTGCTGAGATTACACAGTATTATCTGTTTTTGTTTTATTCATTAAACAATGCAGGCCATCGTTTAATGAATAAAAGTCTATTTCATTCCCTTTGGAAGCTGTGTTACAATTAGTCAGAAAAATCCTAACACGTCTGATTTGTCCAATGTAGCAACAATTTGGCACTTTACCACGGAGAGCTCATCTCAGAATCGAATAGGACTCTGAGATTGCAAGTTGGTTCTGCTTGAGACAGTCAATAGCGAGCGAGATGGAATGGTGCTGCCTTAACATACCTAGCTGAAGGACAGTGCAGTTTATTTAGTATCTCAGATGAGCAGGCTGGCAGTACAGATGCGGTGGAGGTGCAGTGAGAGTTGGCAGAGAGGGTAGAGCTGGTTACGCTCCATCAACATACAAGTGAAAGGCGGCATGTGCAGGGGTGGGAAGAAAAGCTCTTGAAAGGTTCTGGTTACAATCAGATTGGTAGAACTGGGGCCAAGTGAGGGAAATCACACTGAGCTGGATGACAGTGAAAATGAATGAGAGAAAGGATGAATTGGTGGGGCCATTTTGAAAGCTGCCGCGATCAAGGCCAGATATGCACCTCGGTCACAGTCACAGAGGATATCATTGCGACTTGACTAGAAACTATTTCATACGGTGGCAGTGACTGAACCCTAGGAGAATGGATTCAGAGACAGACTTGCAGGAAAGATCGGCACTGGAGGCAACAATATGTTCAGAAGAAAGCAACGTTGGAAGTAGAGTGGTAATTTGCAAGGACAGAAGGATTGAGAGTTGCTTTCTTTCGGGAGGGGTTGCAAATATAGAAGGGGCAGTACCTGAGGATAATGAACTTTTAATAATAATAATCTTTATTGTCACAAGTAGGCTTACATTAACACTGCAATGAAGTTACTGTGAAAAGCCCCTAGTCACCACATACCGGCGCCTGTTCGGGTACACAGAGGGAGAATTCAGAATGTCCAGATTACCTAACAGCACATCTTTCGGGAATTGTGGGAGGAAACCGGAGCACCCGGAGGAAACCCATGCAGACATGGGGAGAACATGCAGACTCCGCACAAACAGTGACCCAAGCTGGGAATCGAACCTGGGACCTTGGCACTGTGAAGCAAAAGTGCTAACCACTGTGCTACCGCGCTGCCCAATAAGCCGCTTCAGCTAACTGGGGACCAGAAAAGGAAGTTGGCGGCGTAGTGGGGACGTGGGGTGGATAGAATGCAAAAGTCAGGAAGTTGTTCTAAATTTATTTGAAACACCAGTTCACTCCACCTGGAGTAGTGTGTTCGAATCTGGGCACCCCTTTCTGGAAAGATGTGAAGATTCTGGAAAGGCTATCGTCGAGATTGACTAGAATGGTTCCAGATTTGAGGCATAACTGCTACCTAGGATGGGGTTGTTCTCCTTAGAGCAGAAAAGGTGAAGAGGAGATTTCTTGGATGTATATAAAAGGGTTTAGAAAGAGAAAATAAAGAGAAATAGTTTCCAATAGCTGTGGATCGAGAACCAGAGAACATAGATTCAAGGTGATTGCGAAAAGAACAGAGACAACAGGAAGAAAATCTTTCTTTTTGCAATAAATAGTTGGAAAGCTCTGCCTGATGTAGTGATGGAAACCGGTTCAATAGAAGTTTTCAAAAGGTAATTGGATAAGTATTTGTATGGAGATAGGGCTGGTCTAACTGGATTGCTTTTTGAAAGCCTGCCCAGACTCAATGGCTCAAGTGGCCTCCTTCTGTACAACACTATTCTATTCACTTCTTAGAATCTTGGGCGCATGTATGTTCTCGCTGTCTGTCCGTAAGCAAAGGCGTTTTACTTTTTGAAGTAGGCTATGGCCTGTTTCCCCGTACCCTGTTTGTAAGGTCAGTTTCTAAAGTGGCTCACAGCAAACTCTCTTTAGGGTTAAATCAGAAGTATGGTTTATTCACATATGCAAACCCGAGGAATGGTCACAACTTAAGTCAGATACACAAGCACACAATAAGAAGACAGGAAAAAGAAGCTTTTTTTAACAACCATGACTAACTTAAGAGAAAAAGCACTACAGATACAGATATCAGTTGATGTGATTGCCAGCAAGGGTTCCTTCGTGGAGGAGCTGCAGTCCAGGTGGGTTCAGTTAGCTGAAGCAGGAATTTGCAGAATTCCCTTTAAAGTTAAAAAAGTATTTTTATTAAGGTTTTGCAGAATTTTTCATAATAAAACAGTAGTGACAATAATAACGAAACAAACTAGAGTGAACATTAACATAGTGCAAAAAGAGAATATACAATAACAATTAAATAGACATTACCCCACACGACTCAGTCTTCCCACACCATCCCAATGAAGTACACACCCTCCCCCCCCCCCCCCCCCCCCCTACGGATTGCTGCTGCTGCTGCTGACATTTTAATTTTCCCCGAGAAAGTGGACGAACGGCTGCCACCTCCGGGTGAACCCTAGCGTAGACCCTCTTAAGGCAAACTTTATTTTCTCGAGACTGAGAAACCCAGCCATGTCGTTAACCCAAGTCTCTACACTCGGGGGCTTAGAGTCCCTCCACATTAATAAAATCCGTCTCCGGGCTACTAGGGAGGCAAAGGCCAAGACGTCGGCCTCTTTTGCCCCCTGAACTCCCGGGTCTTCTGACACTCCAAAGATCATTATCTCTGGACTCAGCACCACCCGTGTGTTAAGCACCTTGGACATTGCCCTGCATGTCTTTGGACTGTGGGAGGAAACCGGAGCACCCGGAGGAAACCCACGCACACACGGGGAGAACGTGCAGACTCCGCACAGACTGTGACCCAGCGGGGAATCGAACCTGGGACCCTGGCGCTGTGAAGCCACAGTGCTATCCACTTGTGCTACCGTGCTGCCCTTACAACTGTCTTCTACCCAAAAAAACTTGCTCATTCTCGCTGCCGTCAACTCTGCCCGGTGGACCACCTTAAATTGAATTAGACTGAGCCTGGCACATGATGAGGAGGAATTAACCCTGCCCAGGACCTCTGCCCACAGACCCGCTTCCAACTCCTCACCTAGCTCCTCCTCCCACTTGCCCTTGAGCTCCTCCACTGGGGTTTCCTCCGCCTCCTGTAGTTCCTGGTAGATATCCGACACCTTCCCCTCCCCACCCAGGCGCCGGAGACCACCCTGTCCTGTATCTTCAGTGGCGGCAGCGTCGGATAGGCCACTACCTGTTTTTTCAGGAATGCTCGTACTTGCAGGTATTCAAAGGCGTTTCCTGGCGGCAGATTAAATTTGTCCTCTAGCACCTTCAAACTGGGAAAGCTTCCGTCTGTGAACAGATCTCCCATCCTTCTGATGCCCGCCCTCTGCCAGCTCTGGAACCCACCATCCATCCTACCCGGGACAAACCTGTGGTTGTTACATATCGGGGTCCAGACCGACGCTTCCTCCACCTTCTTGTACCTCCCCCACTGTCCCAGGATCCGCAGTGTCGCCACCACCACCGGACTTGTGGAGTAACGTGTCGGCGAGAACGGCAAAGAAGCCGTTATCAAAGCTCCCAGATTAGTATCTTTACATGACGCCGCCTCCAGCTGCTCCCCGCCAACCCCCCACCCCCCCATCGTCCACTTCCTAATCATAGCTATATTGGCCGCCCAATAATAGTTGCGAACGTTCGGCAGCGCCAACCCCCCCCCCCCCCCCCCCCCCCCCCCCGACTGTGCTCCAACAGCGATCTCCTTACTCGCGGGGTCTTATTCGCCCACACAAAGCCCGAAATGATCCTACTCACCCGCTTAAAAAAGGCCTTGGGGATGAAGATGGGGAGGCACTGAAAGACAAACAAAAATCTGGGGAGGACAGTCATTTTCACGGTCTGCACCCCCGTGCCAGTGACAGCGGGAGCATGTCCCACCTTTTAAAATCCCCTTCCATTTGCTCCACCAACCGGGTCAGGTTGAGCCTGTGCAGGGCATCCCATTTCCTGGCCACCTGCATACCCAGGTAACGAAAACTTTTCTCTACCATCCTGAGCAGCAGCTCTTTCAGTCTCTCCTCCTGCCCATTGGCCTGGATCATAAACAACTCGCTCTTTCCCATGTTCAGTTTGTACCCTGAAAAACTACCAAAATCCCTCAGGATCCGCAGAACCTCCCCCATCCCCTCCACAGGGTCCGAAATGTACAGGAGCAAATCATCAGCGTACAGCGAGACCCGATGTACCACCCCCCCCCCCCCCCAACCCCACAAACCAGACCCCGCCAGTTCCTCGAGGCTCTCAGTGCCATAGCTAGTGGTTCTTTAGCTAGGGCAAATAGTAACGGGGAGAGGTGACACCCCTGCCTCATTCCCCGGTGAAGCTCGAAGTGCCCCGAACTCAGCCGGTTTGTACATACACTTGCTACAGGCGCCTGGTACAGCAATTTCACCCAGCCAATAAAGCCCTCACCAAACCCGAACCTCCCCAGCGTTTCCCACAGGTACTCCCACTCCACCTGGTCAAAGGCTTTCTCTGCTTCCATCGCTGTTACCACCTCTGCCTCCCCTCCCTCTGAGGGCATCATAATAATATTCAAAAGTCTCCGGACATTGGTATTGAGTTGTCTGCCTTTAACAAACCCAGTCTGGTCTTCCTCCATCACCCCTGGGACGCAATCCTCAATTCTTGTGGCCAGAATTTTAGCTAGCAATTTGGCATCCACGTTTAAAAACGAAATCGGCCTGTATGACCCGCAATGTTCCTGGTCCTTCCCTCGTTTAAGAATGAGTGAGATCAAGGCCTGTGACATTGGTGGGGGGAGGGTTAATTCCCTTTAATGTTGATGGCGATACAGCAAGATGAGGTTGTTATCCGGAGTCTTGGCCTGCTCGACAAGCAATGACAGGAATATTGCAGAGAAAAAAGGCTCCGAGGACTTCGACTTGATGCAGGCTGTCGGTCAGCTCTGGCCGGGATTCTCCCCTACCTGGCGGGGCGGGTGGTCCCGGCGGGATGGAGTGGCGGGAACCACTCCGGCGTCGGGCCGCCCCAAAGCTCCGCACCTTTAGGGGCCAATCCTTCACCTCAAGGGGCTAGGCCCGCGCCGGAGTGGTTGGCGCGCCGCTGGCCGGCGGGAAAGGCCTTTGGCGCCATGCCAGCTGGGGCCGAAGGGACTTCGCTGGCCGGCGGAAGTCTGCGCATGCACGGGAGCGTCAGCGGCTGCTGATGTCATCCCCACGCATGCGCAGGGGGGTGTCACTTCCGCATCGGCCATCGTGGAGGCTATGGCTGACGCCGAAGGAAAAGAGTGCCCCCATGGCACAGGCCCGCTGAGGTTTAAACAGCAACTGAGTTGTCAGTCTAGAAATGTAAGGCTGGATTTTTTTGTTCTGGCGAGCAAGTGCTCCTGCCAGCGGAGACTCGCTACTGGTCTCCGCCAGCGCAAGGAGTGGCGGGCATATGCGGTTCCCTCTCCTTCAACATGCTAATTTATGCATAGAGGAGAACTCACCAGACTGCCGGAATCCCGGAGCGAATTCTCCATCCTGCCCCGCCACATTTCTGCCCCGACCCGCCAGCGGGATGCTCCGTTACACCGGCCGGTAAATGGGGTTTCCCATTGTGGGGCAGCCCCACGCCGTCGGGAAACCCCCGGGCGCCGGCAAAACGGAGACTCCCGCCGGCGGAGAATGATGTCCCCGGTATCTGACTGCATTTTGAACGTGTGGCCCGATACTGAGGTCCGGCAGCGGTTCCCCGGCCCCCCGCACAACAGAAATCATGCCCTCTCCACTCCACTGACAACCATGGGAATATTGGGTCAATTCCCCCCCCTGCAGCACGCACGCATGAGGGTGACTCAAACCTCCCACTGACCTCACCGACCCCATCAGACTCCTCTATCGGATCCCCACGGCCCTGCCAGTGTGCACGGTGACAGGGAGGCCCGGACAACCATGCCCACATGTTCGGGCCCTGCCCCAGACTTCTCGGGTTCTGGACAGCCTTCTTCGAGGCAATGTTCAAGGTTGCGGGTTGAGGGTGTAGTCATGCCCGAGAATGGCAATCTTTGGGTGGCGGACCACATGGGGAAGAGGGCCAACGCCCTTGCTTTTGCATCCTTAATCGCAGGCCGGTGAATCCTGCTTGGCTGATGATCAGCAGCGCCACCCACAGCTGCAGACTGACTGGCAGACATGTCAGAATTTCTCCACCGAGAGAAGATCAAATATACCATCCGAGGGTCGGACGAGGGCTTCCACAAAGCATGGGGCCATTCATCAGCCTGTTCCGAGACCTGTTCAAAGCCAATAGCGATTAGAAAGGGGAGGGGAGAGGGACCAATGAGGACAGACTGGAGCACAGAACAGATAGGAACAAAGGGAGGGCAGCAAGGAAGGAACCTGGGGAAATATCAGGAGGGGGCACGGGAAAAGAGCATGGTGGGGGAGGGGGGGGAGCCACCCCCCCACCCCAACAAAGCCATAGGGGCAACAACAACAATTACAAAATGAAAGAAAGACTACAACACCCATCGTGGAAGAAGGGGCCAAGATGGAGCCCAATGAACAATAGGGAGAGGAGGGGGGAAGGGGCAGAGGAAGGGGGAGCAAGGGGGTGGGCAATGAAAGGGAAACACGTAAATTGTATATAAGAACTGTTTCATTCTGTAAATATGTTGTGCTTTATATGTCTAATTGTCGAATTGTTAAAAGTGGAAAATTCTAATAATATATATTTTTTAAGTTGCGCATTGAAGCCTTTGACCCACCGCCGGGTCCACGTCATCAGGGCCACGTTTGGAAACCTTGCACCAAATTTCAATGGGAGGATTGCCCACTGTGGGGTCGGAACATGACAGGGGGATGGAGACTCGGGTTTCCAGCCCATTAATCAAATGTAAATGGGTGCAATACACCGATAGGCATCATTCTGCCGGCGTGGATTGTGTAACTCGCTGCCACTGCTGGTGGGGTTCATAGCATCAGAACGAGAATGGCGTCCGTCGCTGATCCCATTTTTCGGCCGACACTCCATTCTCCACCGGATTGGAAAACCCACTACCAGCGTCAGGCAATGGAGAATCCCTTCCATAATATTGAAACTTTCTGAAGGTTCATGCTATGTTGCCCATTAATGAGTCATTTGCAAGCTAACAAGCAGTTTACTTGCGCCTGCTCAAAATCCATTGTTCACACTAGGGGATGGATGATAGCTTTTACCACGTATGCAATTCTAACATGTTTTGATGCCTCTCCCTTTGTTACAGGGCCAGACTGCAGAGACAGATTATTTACGGGTTCTAGATCTTATTTCCTGCAATGTGTCCTCACAATGAGGAGTGTGAGGTTTCACAAAGATGATGGCCAAACCTTTTTCCTGTAATGCTGTTGGACATTTCTAGAAACTGTAGCCAACTTGTGAATCATGTAACCTGTAGCAGCCATCTTTTGGTTCAGCAAGGCCCACTTTTTAAATAAGCAAAAAAGTAAGGATTTTTAAAAACAGTTTATGATCTCTTTCATGTCTTAGGGACATGACACAAAGCAGATTCCATTGTATTAAAATTGGTATCATGTGCAAAGAAATTGAAATTCCAGAACAAACAAAATTGTCAAACTTACTTAAATTCATAACTTAAAATTTTTACATATTGTGACCAGTGGTTCAGAAGCAGCAGAAGCCACAATTTGCCTCCTTGACCCTGGCTGTAGAGCATTTTTGGCCATCCCAAAGCAGTGAAAGGTCCTTATGTAAATGTAAATTATTTATTTTTTGAGTAAAGGACTGAGTGGGCCAAGCCAGGTGCTTGGCCGAGGCAAACTCAACCTGGCGCTAGGTTAGTGGTCCCATTTGGTTTAAGCCATGGCCAGCACCTTGAACTGGACTGGGCTGGACTAGCCAGGTCCGAACTGAACCAGGACCAAGCCAGCTGTTGCAGCATTGTGTTCAACCAGTCATCGGTCATGATCTAAAATGGGGAAAGTTCTTCTGCAGAGGCTAAGATCATGATTGGGAAGACTGCAGTGTGGCCTGGAAAGTTTCAGCCGATACAGGAACTCTCCTCCCAATTGTATCACAGCCTCAACCATCTGATAACAGCTCTGATTCAAAATATTATGCTTCAGCTGCCATCGGCTCCTCTTTGATCAAGATGGCAAACCGCTTTTATCCAGACTTCAGGGCAACATCAACTAGCTAATTATTTGCACGTTTTCTATATTTGTGTGTGTGCGTGTATAGTTCAGTTTCAATAACATACCATATAAATGAAAGCAGTATAGTGCTGATTGTGTGAAATATGTTGAAATGCAGCGAAAAAGCGAACGGGCTATGTTCTTTTCTTTAGAAATAGTTGTTGCAGAAATATAGTTCTCAAAGGTGCAATAAATAAAGATAAATGGCAATTGTTTTCCTGCCCTTTCACTCTTGCTTCATAACTTCCCCACGTTAAGGTGCAGTTCCCTGGAACCAAGAACATATTAGCATGAGTGCTTGGGAATTGGAAGCTGCCAGTGGCTGACAATTTACTGTGTGATAGCTGAATTAATTGCCTTTTAACAAGAAAAATATACTAGCGGTAGAGGGTGATGGCTGTTGCGATTTCCCACACATCTATACAGAGGAAATCTATAAATTATTTGACCCACTGACACCATCTTCATCAAGCACATTCCAGCTCCAGTGTCGAGTTGAACTGATAGTATGAGCTGGATGGATACTTTCATTTCTTACATCAAATGTAACTATTTGGGGTTTCTCCCTACCCATTTTGCTTTCCTGTTACCCACTCCCTTCTTCTGTAGGCACGATATCTTGACCACTGGCAACCAACTGATTCCTTGTCCAGCTAAACAAATATTACATGGAACTTGCAGCATGGAAAGGTCATTTAGCCTAATCTCACTGTTCAAGTTTGCTGCTACTACCTCACTTCATCTGAGCCCCATCTGCATTTTCTTCAAGTTACAGCTTTGATGGTGAGTGTTGGGTATGGTGTTTGTAGAATGCATCATAGACAATCCTCATCCTCCCCTCAATACCCACATGCCCAATTCTAGGGGATGGGAGGGGTGACAGAGCACAATCAGGAGTGTAAATCCTCCCTGGGTTTTTCATTATAAAGCTGTGAGCTGGTGAATTCTAACGACCGCAAAATTCACACATAACTCTGGAATCCCTTTTGAAACCAAAAGTATTACTAACATGAACACATATGCAATATCTTTTTATTTGGGTTTCTTGTCTGAATAATATTGCCAGAAATGGAGGAGGTGGGTTCCCCCATTTTCAGTGTGTGTACGTTATTCAGCTCATTCCTATCCAGCACATCTTCACACCCAGCTCCTGCAGTTGTGCATTTGCACTGCTGGCAGTCATATTGTATCTTCTATTCTTCGACTGGGACATTCCATGCCTAATTCTGGGGCTTATACTGTGCGAGATCCCAGACTCTTCACAAGTGGCTGACCATATTGCCTTACTGAACGTTATGACTGTACCTTGGGTGTGCCACACACCTTGGTGGCCGTCCATGTTCTGAGCCATTGTCCTGTTAAACTAACCTGCTGGGAGCTTCTGCCTCTTTCTCTGTTCCCAGCCGCCATGTAAGTTTGAAAGCGTAGCGTCCATACACCACACTGTTGCCTTTTCTTTACCGACTGTAAATATGGCAGTCAGTGAGGTTGCCCTCCTTCCTTTGGATATCAATATTCTAATGCTCAGAGCCGCCAGGTATCAAATGATACCACCACAAGGTTCAACCGGCTATCGATCAAAGAGCCAAACACCAGTTAGTTAGTTCAAGGTCAAAGGTATTTTATTTACACACACAATCAATCATACAACATACACTACCAGTTAAACTACACCTATCGACTAAGACAACCTGTGCTTAAATTCAGGCACCCGGCTTAGGTCAGAGGAACAGTGGCCGTTGTTCGATTCTGGATCTATCAAGTCTGTAGAAGTAACCGCTGCTCAGCTAGGCTCATCCGTCTGGTAGCGGACGTTCAACTTGGACTTGCTTCTGGTGGTGCTGCGATTGAAGATGGTCATTGCCGGGGCACCAGGTCCAAAAGAGGAAGAATGCATGGTGGACTCTCTTCTTATGCTTGGGGGTTTTCACGCTCTTTGGGGCAGTCCTTCAGTTTGGACCCCACGAATTGGGTGATCCCTGATCACTATGTTTGATTCGAACCAATAAATGGATGGGTGCCTGCATGGCTGGGCATGTCCCAAGTGGACACTGACCCTGTTGGTTACGCTTCCCTAGCACAGGGAGTGGCGCCGAAATGTCTTGGACTGTACCAGTCGCTCAAGTACCAGTCCTTTGTCTGGCAGAGATGGGCCATCAAATGCTAATCGGCCCATCAAATGCTAATTGGGCGGGATTTCGATACCGTCTGGATTCCTCACTCGCAAATATACATTTCAGGCTCTGGGCCTGCCTGAATCTCGCATTGTCCATTTTACCCGCCATGCTTTGCGAGCTTCTCTGTTCCTGGTTGTAAGTGGCCATCCTAGATGGCTACACTACATCCTCTTGATCCTCAACGCGAAGCGTGAAGGATCACACTGCTGGATCTCCTCCTGTTCTCTGACATGCCAGGTACCCTCAATCACGGACAGGTTCTACCCTACTCTGTCCTATGGGTCAAAATATTTACCTAAATTTCCCGAATACAACACATATTCTAAAAATTCCTAAGGGAGCATTTAACATTCAAACCTACATTTCAGTCTCTTTACACAAAAAGGGGGAACCTCTAACTGTCTTTAACTAGACTACACTCATGCTGCTCTCTAATAATCAAAGAACTTATCTTACAATACAAATAATCAATAGCAGCATCACATTCCTACTTATCACTTAATGCTTATGTACACAGAAAGTAACTTTATTAAAGAAACAACAACTGTGGAATTTATTAGGGAGGAAGGGTTCAGAAAGAGTGTGGGGTTTGCTGGAGTCCGAGGAAAGGGGCTCTAAGTGTGTATACAGGAGGGCAGGAGGCTCTCCTTCTCCATTTCCGAAGTCTGATTGTCTGGATGACACTGCACAATATAGCTATCACCAGTTGGGCTTCTGCTGTGTATGACAGTGAGTACCATTTTATGAGATTCTCGCATCATGTGGGGGTATCAGTGGCTGTGTCTATGTGTGGTGTTGTGTCCGGGCTGGGGGTGTTGTGTTGGGTAGCCGTGTTCAGGGCCTGTGTGGTGAGGGAGGTAGGGGTGGGTAACGCGTGCAACTGTATTGTTCCAGTGACGATCATGATGCAGATCGTCAGGTTCGGCTTCATCTTGTCCGTGCTTTTCTCCGTCTTCAGGTATCTCCGTATCTTCCTGGGGGTACAAACATAATATCTGTTATTATCTTGTTGCTTAATATCTCGTTTGTCTGTCTGTATCTCTTTATTGTCAACTCCCCATTTAGATTGGGGCAGCACGGTAGCATTGTGGATAGCACATTTGCTTCACAGCTCCAGGGTCCCAGGTTCGATTCCGGCTTGGGTCACTGTCTGTGCAGAGTCTGCACATCCTCCCCGTGTCTGCGTGGGTTTCCTCCGGGTGCTCCGGTTTCCTCCCACAGTCCAAAGATGTGCAGGTTAGGTGGATTGGCCATGATAAATTGCCCTTAGTGTCCAAAATTGCCCTTCGTGTTGGGTGGGGTTGCTGGGTTATGGGGATAGGGTGGAGGTGTTGACCTTGGGTAGGGTGCTCTTTCCAAGAGCCGGTGCGGACTCGATGGGCCGAATGGCCTCCTTCTGCACTGTAAATTCTATGATAATCTATAATCTATGAATTGTCACCATATGTGACTCCCTTTTAAACCAACCATTTTGGAGACAAGACATCCGGGGGAAAAAATTCTGTCACCGTGCGAGCACTCTCGCAGCCTGTGTTTGATGGGCTGAGTAGGCGGACAATTTCTCCGTCCTCTGCAAACTCGTTTCAACCAAGTGATTCGAACATGTAAATAGCAGGAGGGGGGATAGCACCCTAAAGGTTGCCGGAAAGGGCAAAAGATGTGGCAAAAGTGCATTCTTTAAACCACAGATGTGAAAAGAACAGCAAAAGAGTTTCGAAACAATTCTCCGAATAGGGTGCGTATGATCCGCGGCAGGGCAAGAATGGGTGAAATCCCTGGGTAGGGCAGTGATCAGTGCCGTTGCTCCACTACCTGAGCTTGGCTGACCAAATGTATAGGGGTCCTCAGGCAGGGCGGGGATCAGTGCCGTTGCTCCACTACCTGAGTGACATTCCAAGAAAGGTAAGAATTTGAAGATATGTGGGCTCCAACAAACTTGTTTCTTTAACTACCATGTGGCGTCAGAAGAGTAGTCATTACTGTATCAAGAAATCATTCATGAGGCCGACACACAAAATCGTACAAGAGAGAAAACATGCAACATTAAAAACAAACTGAAGAAGAAAGCGGGCAGGTTCCATCAGAGAATAGGACACCGTAAATCACATTTGGCCTGGGGTGTAACTAGCATATGGAGTCAGTGTAGTGTGACCGAAGAAGAGAGGAAGGAGGAGAGAAACACAAATGAAGTGGCATTGCTGAGGTGTTCCTGCCATGAGAAGTGGCGGGTAAGCGCTCACAGTTTGCATGGGGCAACTAGGACCTTGTAGCTGCTGTGAGTGGTGTCTTCTTTCATATCTGGGGGCTAGTCTAACTGGTGGTGGGGGTCTGCTGCAATCTCGGGCAAAGTGTCCTGACTGCCCACAGTTGTAACATGACCCCTGGGGCACGTAAGTTGGAGCAGGCTCTCTGGTGTATTGCTCCTTTGGGTATGGTTCCCTGGGTGGGGGATTGGGCTGTTGGTGTCGTTGCTGGTTCGGGGGGGCATTTGTGGGCTGATTCCGTTGCTGTTTCGGGGGGGCTTGAGATTCTCATGCGTAATGTCCTTTCTGTCCACAATTGTAGCATCCCTGCACTTTAAAGTGCTGTGTATTACTTCTACCTTCATTTGCCCATGCGGGGTCTTGGTGTGTCCTTACTGGATTCATGGTGGCGTCTATTCTTTCCTGCTCAGTCTTTCTCTGTAGGGACTGTTCCCAAGCTCTCGATAATCGCATCAGTACCCACACTTCAGTGTGTACCGGGTCTGAGGGGTCGTAGTTGGCACATGCCTTCTGTCCTATCACTGTGGCATGGGATACTAGAGTACTGGTCCATTCGGCCGTATCGTCTGCTGATAAACGGACGCGGGCTAACTCACCAAATACAGTGGTAAAGTGGATCCAGAAGCGCCCAGCAAATGCTGTTGGATGCGCTCCCTTTTTCTGTCTGCACTGGTTGAGTCCTTCTACCGGATCTCCTCTATTGTAGCCAATGGCATCTAAAATGGCTCTTTTCATGTCTTGGAGGCTACCTCCTCCTACATTTTGTGGGTTGGGAAGGGCTGAACTAACTGCTGGGTCTAGGCACATCACTATGAGTTTTACCTCTTCCTGCTGGTCCAAACTGTACATGAGGGTCTGTTGCTTAACTAGTTCGAAAAAGTGGTGTGGGTCTGATGTGGGGTGGAAAGTCTCAATTTTATTGCGGGCATCTCTTAACTGGGTGATGGTTAATGGGGTTGTGTATACAAAATTGGGTTGGTCTTCTGTGGTGACCCTGCGCTGCGTAGTGATGGGGTTCATTGGGCTGGGTGCTGCCTGTGCAGTCGGTGCTTTCCTTTACGTGGCTTGGGGGGCTTTATTCTGATTTTCTGTCTCATTCACGTCCAGTTGGGCCGTTTCACTGAGTTCCTGCCAATCGGGGCCATCTTCCTGATCTAGCTGTGGGCCAAAGGTATCTCTGAACCCGTTCTGGACGGATAGCAGTGATTGCAATCTTGCAATTTGCTGCCTGCACTTGGCATGATCCACCAAACTCTGCCTCTGTTCCGTGGTGGAACTGTGGAGTGCTCGGAGGGCTGCCTTCAAATCCTCACATTGTTTCCTCAACTGTTCTACCTGGTTCTCCGTTACCTCTCTTACCAGTGCCGCACGTTGCGTGTCCTGGTAGGCCTTACCGTATTGGACCTGGAAGCTGCTGAGGTGGGCGAGAAAAGATTGGTGTGCCCTCTTGATATCATCCATCTCCTTGTCCTTCGCCGCTAGCTGCTCCCGGAGGGGCTGGTTTAGCACAGGGCTAAATCGCTGGCTTTTAAAGCAGACCAAGGCAGGCCAGCAGCACGGTTCAATTCCCGTACCAGCCTCCCCGAACAGGCGCCCGAATGTGGCGACTAGGGGCTTTTCACAGTAACTTCATTTGAAGCCTACTTGTGACAATAAGTGATTTTCAGTTGCACATTTAATCTCTCACATTCACTGTTTCCCTCTCTACTTCTCTCCTTCTCCTCAAGAAACGTCTACAGAGCGTCCTCACGGCCTCCTCTGTGCCTCGCAATTGTGCCAAGCTGGACACGATTGCCATCGGCTTACAAACCTTACTCAAACTCTTTTTGTGGATCTCGGTCAGGCTGTCCCACCAAGTCTGTCCTATGCTGCCAGGACCTGTTTCCTCATTCGTGCAAAGTTCCGACCATAGGGGCCATCCTTTCCCCTTTAGGTATCTCCTAATCTCTTCTTCCCATATGGGACACTGTTCTGCTCTGTTGGTCGCTGCGACCTCGGGCTCTTGTGGATGCATAAGGCGTTCCATTGCCTTCATTGCCATCCCTACGATTATCTCTGTCTCTACCGGGAATTTGGAACAAGGGGGAATAAAGCGGTGCTGCGAACCCTTTGGCTATGGCTCTAAGGGAGTCCAGGAACTGGAGGGGGCTGGTCCGGGGGTTGGGAGGAACACCGGGTATCATTGTATGCCGATGACCTGTTACAGTATGTGGCGGACCCAGTGGAGGGGGATGCCGGAGGTGATGCGGATCCTCAGGGAGTTTGGGGACTTTTCCGGGTATAAGCTCAACGTGGGGAAGAGTGAGCTCTTCGTGGTACACCCAGGGGGCCAGGGATGGGGGATAGACGAGCTTCCATTGAAGAGGGCGGAAAGGAGTTTTCGGTACCTGGGGATCCAGGTGGCCAGGAGCTGGAAGCCCTACACAAGCTCAACTTGACGAGGCTGGTGGAGCAGATGGAGGCGGAGTTTAAAAGGTGGGATATGCTGCCACTCTCCCTGGCGGGTAGGGTGCAGTCGGTGAAAATGATGGTGCTCCCGAGGTTACTTTTTGTATTCCAGTGTCTCCCCATCCTGATCCCTAAGGCCTTTTTTAAGCGGGTCAGCAGGAGCATCATGGGATTTGTGTGGGCGAAAAAGACCCCGATTGTGAGAAGGGTGTTGCTGGAGCGGAGTAGGGACAGAGGAGGGTTAGCGTTACCTAATGTGTGTGGGTATTACTAGGCTGCCAATGTGGCGATGATACGCAAGTGGGTAATGGAGGGGGAGGGGCGGCGTGGAAGAGGCTGGAGATGGCGTCCTGTGTGGGCACGAGTCTAGGAGCGCTGGTGACAGCACCGCTGCCGCTCCCGCCGACTAGGTACACCACGGGTCTGGTGGTGGCGGTGACTTTGAAAATTTGGGGGCAGTGGAGACGCTTCGGTTTGGTCCCCAATCCGGGAGAACCATCGGTTCGGCCCGGGGAGAATGGATGGAGGGTTCCTGAGCTGGCACAGGGCAGGAATTAGAAGGATGGGGGATCTGTTTTTAGACGGGACGTTTGCGAACCTTGGGGCACTGGAGGAAAAATTTGGGCTTCCCCCTGGAAATGCCTTCAGGTACATGCAGGTAAGGGCGTTTGTAAGACGGCAGGTGAGGGAGTTCCCGCTGCTTCCAGCAGGTAGGATCCAGGATAGGGTGCTCTCGGGGTGTGGGTTGGAGAAGGCAGGGTCTCGGCGATCTACCAGGAGATGCAGGAGGAGGAAGAGACCTCGGTGGAGAAGCTAAAGGGTAAATGGGAGGAGGAGCTTGGGGAGGAGATAGATGAGGGTGCGTGGGCGGACGCCCGGGTAGGGTGAATTCTTCCTCCTCTTGCGCTAGGCTTAGCCTGATACAATTTAAGGCTCTTCACAGAGCGCATATGACAGGGTCGAGGCTGAGCAGGTTCTTTGGGATGGAAGACAGGTGTGGGAGGTGCTCGGGGAGCCCAGCAAATCACGTCCACATGTTCTGGGCATGCTCGGCGCTGGCTGGGTTCTGGAGGGGCGTTGCGAGTACGGTGTCAAAGGTGGTGAACACCCGGGTTAAGCCGAGCTGGGGGTTAGCACTATTTGGGGTATTGGACGAGCCGGGAGTGCAGGAGGCGAAAGAGGCCGGTATTCTGGCCTTTGCGTCCCTGGTAGCCCGGCGGAGGATTCTGCTCCAGTGGAAAGATGCGAGGCCCCCAAGCGTGGAAAACTGGATCAGTGACATGGCAGAGTTCATTAAATTGGAGAGGGTAAAATTTGCCTTGAGAGGGTCTGTGCAAGGGTTCTTCAGGCAACCGTCCCTAGACTTTCTAGCGGAGCGTTAGGAGATGGTCAGCAGCAGCAACCCGTGCGGCGGGGGGTGGGGGTGTACTTTGTGTTTTCTACTGTGTTTATTATTGCTTAATGGGGGGTTTGTATATTGGGGGAATTCGTGATGTAGTTGTAAGATGTTTATTTATGTGTTCTGTGTTTTTCTTTTTTCTGTAAGGGGGGTGGGTTTTGTTGAAAATGTGTAAAAATTTGAATAAAAATATTTTTTAAACAACGTAAGGTAAATAATCCAGATGCATTTAAGAGAAAGGAAGCTAAATAAGCGCATGACAGGGAAAGGAATAGAATATTGCCAGGATAGAGGGGTGGGAGGAGGTTCTTGGGGACCACAAAACTGGCATGGATTCGATGGGCTGAATGTACTGTTTGCTGCTGTGCATTCTAAGCAGTCATGGTGCTTCCATACTAACTACTGAGTTTTAACCTTTCAAGCAATGCCCATCTGATGTATGTGTAAATAACCACACGATATTCTTTCCAGCATGCTGCGGTGACCTTCTTAAATTCCATGTGGATTTTTTCCATCATTTATAATGACTATTTGGAAGCAGCTGTACAGACATGTAAAGGAAGACATGGCATGCATGCCCTGCCACTGTGTTTTGCCATGTTTACTGCTCATGCAGCTAACAGCTGGAAAACCTTCTGTTTAAACAGTGGGATGATGGCTACTGCAGTATTCCTTCAAGATGCATATACAATGCAGCCTTGGTGCTGGTGACAAGCGGCTTGCACCAGGACCGGCACTGCAGTGTCATTCGACAGTCAACGCTTCACGGTAACTGTAGACTGCAGTGGAACAAAACTCTTTTCTGATTTGAGCATTGGTCCCAAAAACAGCTCTGCACCGATACTAGGGCTGTGTACCGGCCTCCTAGAAGGGGGTCCAGTACCGTTACTCTTCGTGTTCCTCAGTTGCTGCGTCTGATCTAGAAGAACTCCACAACACGATTTAACTGTACAATCCAGACCAATACTCAAATGCGTTACGGAGGGCTTTTAGAAAAGGTGCACCACATGGATAGGTTTGAGGAAATATTTGAAGGTGAGGCAGGGGATGGGGGAGTGGGGGAAGGGGGATGGGGGAGTTGAGGAAGGAGGAGGAATCAGCAAGGTTGAGGAATCTAAGGAGGGGGAGAATTGAAAAACTAGGACTTGGGTAACTGAAGGTTCTGGCTTTACGTAATGTAGCAAGGAAATCACTCACAAGAGGTTAGAATCAGAAAACACCAGAACCTGTGTAGGGATGTGGGTTTGGGAAGGCTGCTGAGGTAGGTTGATGGTGGGACTTGCAAACAAGGTCAAAGAGCTTCATTTCCATGTGTCCAGCGCACTCACGGAGATTGGTAGACATGAGTAATGAATCAATGGAATTCCTGTTCGGCATCCACAGGCTTGCCCACCAGCTGGTGGTCAAGTGTAGTGAGAGGGAAGTGATTTCTACACTTCCCTGTCCACATATGTTACAGCATAAAGCATCAGCTGAGTGCTCGACATTCAGCACATTATCAGCAGTAAAATCAGAGATATAGATCAGTTCCAAACGTTATACTGTGTTTACTCTCTGAGCCAGATATGGAAAGCTATAGGAAATACTTTGGTTTACAATAAAGGTGTATATGGGAAATGTTTGTGAGGGCTAATATACTTGATCCATGCCAGGCCGCAGACCCACATCAAGCAGGTTATGGGTTGGGGAAATCGGTATCCCACGACTCTCACTTATGACTCCAAACTGATGGTTGTTCACACCAGTGGCTATGCCTCAGGGTCTCAACTTGATAGTCATGCAAAAACTAAGTTTCCATCTCAGCTGGTGTTGTAGCCATCTGGGATGGCCACTTACAACCAGAGAAGCTCGCAAAGCATGGCGGGTAAAATGGACAATGCGAGATTCAGGCAGGCTCAGAGCCTGAAATGTATATTTGCGAGTGAGGAATCCAGACGGTATCGAAACCCCACCCAATTAGCATTTGATGGACCGATTAACATTTGATGGCCCATCTCCGCCAGACAAAGGACTGGTACTTGAGCGACCGGTACAGGCCAAGACATTTTGGCACCACTCCCTGTGCTAGGGAAGCGTAAACAACAGGGTCAGTGACCGCTTGGGACACGGCCAACCATGCAGGCACCCGCCCACTCATTGGTTCGAAATCGAACAGAGTGATCAGGGATCACCTAATTAGTGGGGTCCAAACTGAAAGACCGCCCCAAAGAGCGCGAAAACCCCCAAGCATAAGAAGAGAGTCCACCATGCGTTCGCCCTCTTTTGGACCTGATGCCCCAGCAACGACCATCTCCAATTGCAGCACCACCAGAAGCAAGTCCAAGTTCAATGCCCGCTACCAGACGGATGAGCCTAGCTGAGCAGCAGTTACTTCTCCAGACTCGATCGATCCAGAATCAAACAGCGGCCACTGTTCCTCTGACCTAAGCCGGTGCCTGAATTTAAGTACAGGTTGTCTTAGTCGATAGGTGTAGTTTAACTGGTAGTGTATGTTGTATGATTGATTGTGTGTGTAAATAAAGTACCCTTGACCTTAAACTAACTAACTGGTGTTTGGCTCTTTGATCGATAGCCAAAGGCTCAATTGCCAATGCAAATAGCAAGGGGGATAGGGGGCACCCCTGCCTCGTCCCTCGGTACAGCCAAAAGTATTCCGACCTCCTCCGATTCGTGGCCACCGGGGCTTCGTAAAGTAGCCTAACTCAACTAATAAACCCCTCCCCGAACCCAAACCTCCTCAACACTTCCCAAAGGTACCCCCACTCCACCCTATCGAAGGCCTTCTCCGCGTCCATCGCCGCCACTATCTCTGCTTCCCCCTCCACTGCAGGCATCATGATTACGTTAAGGAGCCTCCGCACATTGATATTCAGCTGCCTTCCCTTCACAAAACCCGTCTGGTCCTTGTGAATCACCCCCGGGACACAGTCCTCAATTCTGGTAGCCAACACCTTCGCTAACAGCTTTGCGTCCACGTTGAGGAGCGAGATTGGCCTATACGACCCTGTTGGCCTGTAATGGGTCCTTGTCCCGCTTCAAGATCCGCGAGATCAGCGCCCTGGACATCGTCAGGGGTAGGGCCCCCCCCCTCCCGGTGCCTTTCCCGCCTGCGTACTCCCCAGCCCCTTAGTCAGCTCCTACAACCCTACCGGTGCCCCAAGCCCAGCCACCTGCTCCTCCTCCACCCTCGGGAACCTCAGCCGATCCAAAAATCGACGCATCCCCCCCTCCTCCGTCAGGGGCTCAGACCTATACAGCCCCTCATAAAAGTCTCTAAATACGCCATTTATTCCCACCGCACTCCTCACCGTGTTCCCCCCTTTATCCCTAACTCCCCCAATCTCCCTCGCTGCCTCCCGCTTCCGAAGCTGGTGTGCCAACATCCGGCTAGCCTTTTCCCCGTACTCATACACCGCCCCTTGCGCTTTCCTCCACTGCACCTCTTGGTGGTCAACAGGTCGAACTCGGCCTGGAGGCTTTGTCGCTCCTTGAGTAGTCCCTCCTCGGGGACCTCTGCATACCTCCTATCCACCCTTAAAATCTCACCCACCAATCTCTCCCTCTCTCTCCTCTCCTTCCTCTCCTTTTGGGCCCTAGTGGAGATTAGCTCTCCCCTAATCACCGCCTTCAGCGCCTCCCAGACCACCACACCTGCACCTCCCCATTATCGTTAGCCTTTAGATAGCTTTCAATGCACCCCCGGATCCGCCCGCTCACCTCCTCATCCGCCAGCAAGCCCACATCCAGGCACCGCAGCGGGCGCTGGTCCCTCTCCTCCCCTAGCTCCAGCTCCACCCAATGCGGGGCATGGTCTGAGATGGCTATGGCCGAATACTCCGTGTCCTCCACACTCGGGATTAGTGCTCTGCTCATAACGAAGAAGTCTATCCAGGAGTAGGCTTTATGGACGTGGGAAAAAAAAGAAAATTCCCTGGCCCCCGGCCTGACAAACCTCCATGGGTCCACTCCTCCCATCTGGTCCATAAACCCCCTCAGCACCTTGGCCGCCGCCGGCCTCTTACCCGTCCTGGACCTGGAGCGGTCCAATGCTGGATCCAGTACCGTGTTGAAGTCGCCCACCATTATCAAGCTCCCTGCCTCCAGGTCCGGAATCTGGGCCAACATGCGCCACATAAATCCGGCATTGTCCCAATTCGGGGCATATACATTCACTAATACCACCCGCACCCCCTGCAGCTTACCACTCACCATCACGTACCTACCTCCATTGTCTGCCACGATGTTCAGCGCCTCAAACGACACCCGCTTCCCCACCAAAATCTCCACCTCTCGATTCTTTGCGTCCAACCCCGAGTGGAAAACCTGCCCTACCCACCCCTTTCTCAGCCTAACCTGATCTGCTACCCTCAAATGCGTCTCCAGGAGCATAACCACATCTGCCTACAGTCCCTTCAGGTGCGCAAACACACGGGCCCTCTTGACCGGCCCGTTCAGGCCTCTCACATTCCAAGTTCGAGTTCCTCCTTCTAACCACTCTCTGCTTGAGAAGATTCTCCAAAATTCCATATTGAATATTTTAGTGCCAAGTTTAATTGGATTGTCACATTTATCAACACAATGCCCACTGAGATTCTTGGTAGCGAACTTTCTGTACAGTGTATGTCCTCCTTGAATCTATACAAGGAGTTAACTCAGAAAAGGCTGGTGTAATGAGTACAAAAGACGAATTATGGTTTGCAGATAATGAGCATGGAGGAGGATAATTTTAAACAAGTTGCAATCTTATTTTCTGCTGCTTTTTCTGTCACAGAAACTCCTGGCAAAAGGTTTTAGTTTAGACTCCTACATTGTACCTATCTATACTCTGCACCCTATTGCCATTTATTTTCTTGCACCAACATACAAGCACCCCTCCTCCTCCCCCCCACCCCACCCCCACCCAACATTTCATATGAACTGTAAAAATAATTCTCACAAATTGTAGACCGGTATTACTTTGATCTCAATTGGAGGAAAGCCATTGGGAGTGTTATGGCATTGCGAGGGAAGGTTGACCATAAAACACCAACAGCTCCAGAGAATTACTTGCTGCCCGAGCCAACTCCCCATTTTCCGTTTGGAGTGATTTCATCTCGCTATTCATTTGTTAAAATCCTAAACAATGGCAATAACATAATTGGAATACCAGGAGTAGCGTTGTTATGGTCGCTATCTTACATCGCACTGAATTAATTTAGCAATTTTAAATACTTTTTCTTTAAAAACCTCTTCTTTTCATTCTTCTACAACTTTGCATCAGGCATTTTTAAAGCACAAAAAAAGGCCAATCTTGTGGCCTCACCTAAACCTCAAGCTCCTGTGAAATAATTTTATGGGTTTTGCCTTGTTTAAACTTGAAGGACAAGGTTTTCACCACGACAGAAAGCCTTTCCACCATGGAAAAAATGGCAGACGAGCCCCTAGCCCTACTTTCAAACATGAAACTTCCTATTTATGCGCATCGGGAATGGGGTCGGGCCAGGGTGCGTGTATGCTCAGTTTATGGAGGCCAGCTGGCCATTTAAATCACCAGCCCCTCCCCACTAAAGTGGGATTTTTGTCGGCGATGAGTGTGATATTAGATCATGCAAAAGGAGGTCTGAACTTGGTGGATTCATTTGGTTAGCCAGGAGACCCTTTGGAGAGGTAACCCCTTGCACTCCCTTAGGGAGATGAGGCATTCTTTGGGATTGTTAAAAAATGATTGTCCATTAAAAAGTGCATAAACTCATTGGAACTGTCAAGGAACTCACAATCCTGTCAAATAATTATCAAAACTGCCAAAGAACTGTCAAACAGTGAAAGAACTAGCAAAGGAGACTAGCTGGTACGGAAGGGGTAGGACCAAAGGGTGGTGAGTAGGGGCCATGGGTTGGCATGAATTGGTACTAAGTTAGCATAAGAGTTCTAAAGAGCCATGGGTATTTGGAAATATGAGGCTTCATGGGGTGGGTAGAGGGACATGGGTTGGCATATGGGGTTTGAAGGACTGTGGAGAAGGGTATTGGCAACTGTATTTGAATAGGGGATATGAGAGGTCTTTGAGCATGGGTAGAGGACCATGGTTGGCTTAAGGTGTATGAAGGGCCATAGGGTGCGTAAGGGGCGATGAGGCATAGATTGGTGTAGATGGGGCATGGGGACTATCGGGGGGGGGGGGTTGGTGAGGGCTGTTTTTTTGTTTTGATTTTAAAAATTCAATGCAACAAAGTTCCGAAATGCAGAGGTTGCTGTGCATTTGACCCAGGAGTGAAAGTCTAGGCCGAACTCTTTGTTATTGAGTTTCCAAATAACGAAATAACCCTCCAATGCCGCCTCTGGGCTTCCCTTTCATATTCTAGACCAGTAACTTGATCATATCAAAACAGGTTGTGCTTCAATGTTAGGGCTTAGATTTTCCTTTGATGGGTGCCTTGGATGTTAACCAACTGGGCAGAATGGAGAGTAGAATATCAGATTGTCAGGTTTGACCACATGTAATAGAGCTTCCCCAAATATTCTGTTGATGATGATTTAATGATCTTGTCCAGGCATTGTTGCCTGAATCACCTTCATATTCTCTGCCCAGGCAGTTACCTATCAACTAAGTGCAAAAGTTAAATATCTGTCCTCAGGTTTGGCATTTGGTATTGAGTGCCACCTTCAGCAGGTACTCTCACAGTCATTGGGGTTGCACTGAAATCAGGAGTTCTTGAGTGGTAGTTTTTAATAACTGATTTTATTTATTATTTGTAGGAATGTCCACCTCACTGGCAGGGCCAGCCTTTATTCCCTATCCCTCATAGCCCTTGAAAAGATGGTTGTGAGCCACTTTCGGACTGAACATCACTCTGAATGTTTGCCATGTGTGTTGAGGGAGTGCTGAGGCAATTGGTGCACCTCCGCCTGTCTTTGAAGGAAAAATCAGGACTCATTGGTTAGAAGGATTAAAGTTTTGGGCGGGGATTGGAAGAATGGGGGACCTGTTCATCGATGGGACGTTTGCGAGCCTAGGGGCACTGGAGGAGAAGTTTGAGTTACCCCCGGGAAATGCCTTTAGATATATGCAGGTGAGGGCTTTTGTGAGGCGACAGGTGAGGGAATTTCCGTTGCTCCTGGCACAAGAAGTTCAAGATAGGGTGATCTCGGGTGTATGGGTCGGGGAGGGCAAGGTGTCAGAAATACACCAGGAGTTGAAAGAAGAGGGGGAAGCGCTGGTAGAAGAGTTGAAGGGTAAATGGGAGGAGGAGCTGGGGGAGGAGATCGAGGAAGGTCTGTGGGCTGATGCCCTAGGTAGGGTTAATTCCTCCTCCTCGTGTGCCAGGCTCAGCCTGATACAATTTAAGGTGGTCCACAGAGCGCACTTGACGGGGGCCAGGTTGAGTAGGTTCTTTGGGGTAGAGGACAGATGTGGAAGGTGCTCAGGGAGCCCGGCGAACCATGTCCATATGCTTTGGTCATGCCCGGCACTGGAGGGGTTCTGGAGAGGAGTGGCGGGAGCAATATCTCAGGTGGTGAAAGTCCGGGTCAAGCCAAGCTGGGGGCTAGCAATATTTGGAGTAGTGGACGAACCGGGAGTGCAGGAGGCGAAAGAGGCCGGCATTCTGGCCTTTGCGTCCCTAGTAGCCCGGCGAAGGATCTTGCTAATGTGGAAGGAGGCGAAGCCCCCCAGCCTGGAGGCCTGGATAAATGATATGGCTGGGTTCATAAAGTTGGAGAGGATTAAGTTCGCCTTGAGAGGGTCTGCGCAGGGGTTCTACAGGCGGTGGCAACCGTTCCTAGACTATCTCGCGGAGCGTTAGAGGAAGGTCGGTCAGCAGCAGCAGCAACCTTGGGGGGGAGGGGGACGTCCTGGGAGGGGGGGTGGGGGGGGAAGGGGGGACTGCCTGGGAGGGTGGATGAGCAAGAGATAACATGAAGGGTTGGGGAAACTGGCGCGTACGGGTAAGGGCCAGTGTACAAAGCTGTGCAAATATATCATTTTGCCATGTATATATCTTGCTCTGCGCAATTTCTCATTTTTTTTTGTTACGGGGTGAGGGGGGGTTATTGTTTGTCAGGGAGAAAAATTGTGTTAAAAAACTTTAATAAATATATATATTTTTTAAAAGGATTAAAGTTTTCATAGAATTTACAGTGCAGAAGGAGGCCATTCGGCCCATCGAGTGCACCGGCTCTTGGAAAGAGCACCCTACCCAAGGTCAACACCTCCACCCTGTCCCCATAACCAGCAACCCCACCCAACACTAAGGGCAATTTTGGACACTAAGGGCAATCCATCATGGCCAATCCACCTAACCTGCACACCTTTGGACTGTGGGAGGAAACCGGAGCACCCGGAGGAAACCCACGCACACACGGGGAGGATGTGCAGACTCCGCACAGACAGTGACCCAAGCCGGGAATCAAACCTGGGACCCTGGAGCTGTGAAGCAATTGTGCTATCCACAATGCTACCGTGCTGCCCCTAGAGGCCCAGTGGGACGAATGGCGTCCTTCTGTACTGTGTGATTCTATGAACCAATATGCGGCCCGGGAGAATCAGGATTATTATCATTTACACATGCTGGTATGGTACCAATCATAACGCCATGTAGTGTGGCTAGAGTAGCTGGGCAGCCCTCAATGGAGCAGAGGCAATTTAATGGAGATGTTCAAAATTATGTAGGGCTTTTAATGGTGCAGATGAGGAGAAATTGTTTTTTCTTTCAGGTGCATCAGTAAAAAGCGGTTTCAAACTTTAGCGAATTGACAAAGAAAGCAGGAGGGCAATAAGCCTAAGAATTTTTATTCGGTGAGTCATTGTGAATGCATTGTCTGAAAGAATGGTGGAAGCAGATTCAGTGCAATTTTCAAAATGAAATTGGATAAATATTCCACAGAGCCATTGAATGGTTACAGCACAGAAGGAGGCCATTTGGCCTGTCATGTCCATGCCTGCCCTCTGCAAGTTCCATTTCCCCACCTTTTCCCCATTGACCTGTAATTCTTCTTTTCTCTTCAGATAATTTCCAGTTCACTTTGGAAATCCCCATTTCCATCTCTCTGCCTCTGCTACACTCTCAGCCATTGTATTCCAGATCCTAACCACTTGCTGCAGACTTTGGAAAGGGAAAACTTGCATGATTGTGGAGAAGGAGCAGGGGAGTAGGACTATTGGAAATGCCCTTTCAAAAAGCCAGCACCGGCGCAATACGTCAAATGACCTCTTTCCATGCTGTACGGTTCTATGATTTTGGGCCAGTGCAGTTGTTGTACCTGATGGAATCCACAGTTCAGGCCTGACCTGATACTTGGGCCTAGGCTTTCATCTCCAGGCCCAGATTTCCTGATTCGGTGAACTTGAGCTTCAGAAATGGCTGCCCACAAATGGGGATTTTCGGTAAGGTTGGGAAGGGGTGGGGGGGGGGTGGGAGAAAAATGAGTCGGGGTGGCTGACCGCAGAACGAATGAGCAGTCTGCTGGATGCAGAGGTGGGCTTGGCGCAAAGCCTGCCTCTGTGCTCCGACACTATGTTCAAATAAATCCAAAATAACAGCAAAACAAAAAACGCCTCAGCCATCACACTTTAAACGTTGCACGCTCCCCATGTCCTAGCTCCCACCATCCCACTTCCCTCATTGTTGTATGCCAGCCCATGCCCTCCCACCTACCCCCATTGTCCTTATGCCTCTATGCCAACCCACGCCCCTCTACCCAGCCCCATTGCCCCTTGCCTCCATATCAAATTAGTGTTCCTCTGCTGACACTCTATTTCTCCTTACACCCCATACCAACTTACTACCAACTCATGCTTACCCATGCCTCCACCCACCACCCTTTCCCCTTATTTCATCCATGCAAATTTACCTAGTATCCGTGGACAGTTCTGCATAGAATGCATAGAATCCTTACAGTGCAGAGGAAGGCCATTCAGCCCATCGAGTCTGCACCGACCCTATGAAAGAGCACCCTACCTCGGCTCATTCCCCCGCCCTATCCCCATAATTCTGTAACCATCTATCCTTTGGACACTCAGGGCAAATTTAACATGGTCAATCCACCTAACCAACACATCTTTGGACTGTGGGAGGAAACCCGAGCACCCAAAGGAAACACATGTAGACACGGGGAGAAAGTGCAAACTCCACACAGTCAGTCACCCGAGGCGGGAATTGAACATGGATCCCTGGTGCTGTAAGGCAGCAGTGCTAATCATTGTGCCACCGTGCCACCCCAACAGATATATGGGACTACGTTCTGTGATACTTTAATACATCATGGAATGTCTGACACTTCCTGGACAGCTCTTTAACATTTCCTTTTTGACTGAGCAGTTCCTTGACAGCTGGACAGTTCATTAATAGCTGGACACCTCTGTAATGCCTTGATAATTACAGTGAGCGTATGCATAAAAAATGCATAATCATGTTTGCTTTTAACAATCCCAACGGATGCCATATCTCTCCTAAAGATGTCCCAGGATCCTACACAAAGGGGTACTTTACCTCTCCTGGCTATCCAGATGAACCCACCAAGTTCAGGCCTCCTCTTACCTGTTCTGACCTGCACATCTGGATTCTACACACCCGTTCTTCCAAACTTCAGTAGTGATTTAAATGGCCAGCTGCCTCCACGAATCAACCATAATCCAATAGAATAGCAGCAACGGTTGAAAGGGCTGAATGAGCTACTCCTGTTCCTATGTCGTCATAAAATCATAAGAAACAGGAGCAGGAGTAGCCATTTGGCCCATCAAAGCTGTTTGAGCATTCATTAATGTAATGGCTGATCTGATTGTGGCTGTAAAGGCACTTTCCTGTCCCCAAAACCATTGCCTCCCTTGTCAATGGAAAATCCGTCGAACTCAGCATTGAATATGTTCAATGACCCAATCCTTTCTCGTCTCCCTCAAAGACTGGCACATGCTAAAAAGTACAGTTCCACAGGAGCTGGCAGCATTCTTCAGAACTAATCTTCAATCACACACTCAGAAGCAAGAAGCTTGCTTGATTCCCTCCACATCTTTATTCCTACCCCCGTCAGGGGCCCACTTGCATGAGTGCAAAGTCTGCCAAAGGTGAATTGCGTGAACTCAGTACAGATCTAGCACCTTCCAGCTTGCGTGGCTTGAGTGCTACACCGGAAATGGTCTATCCCATGGGCTATCGACAGAGCTGAGAACGTAGTGTTTATGGACAGTACAGGTTTCACCCACTTAGATCAAATGGCGCCAATATGATTAAAATGCAGTGAACTTTGCTGCTGATTTACTGGTGTTCGTACTTCTGTAATGAGACACAGTCGACCACTGGCAGGCAAGCATTTCCTTGTCCATTAAATCTAAGACTGGTGAGACCCACTGAACCCATTTAGAAAGTAATACTATAATTCAGATTAGTAATGTATAGTCTGTTAATGAGATTCTGATCCTGTTGCAGGCATTCAGAAGCTGGGTTCAAATAAAAATAATCCAACTTGCAGTCATAGTTCGTTTCATGTACTTCAGTCGTAAAAGAAAGTTGAAGGGAGTCAATTAAGACGGGCACAGGGCTGGAAGAATGGGCAACTGCGGTCACCTTTAAATTATCTGAACCATATTTGGTGGAAGCTCTATGGAGCAGTTTTGGAAATTTGAATCACTTTCTTTTTTAAACACATGCTTATCTTTTAAGGAGATTAGCTTTCAGCAGTCTGAAATCATTTTAGACGAGGCAGCACGGTGACGCAGTGGCTAGCACTGCTGCCTCACGGCGCCGAGGTCCCAGTTTCGATCCCAGCTCTATGTCACTGTCCGTGTGGAGTTTGCACATTCTCCCCGTGTCTGCGCGGGTTTTGCCCCCACAACCCAAAAAGATGCACACGGTAGGTGAATTGGACACACTAAATTGCCCCTTAATTGGAAAAAATGAATTGGGTACTCTAAATTTATTTTTTAAAAATCATTTCAGATGGAGGGCAGGATTTTCCGACCAAACCCGCCACCAGGATCGCCGGGTCCAGCCGCAAGTCATGGATGGCCGGCCGAATCTCTCGTGGCGTGCCCCGCCATGTTGGGGCCTAAAGGTCCTGGCCAGAAATTTATCCTTTTAAGAAAGAGACAGGTAACCAAAAGCTTTGTCAGGGGGAGGTTTTAAGGAGGGTCCTAAAAGGGTGGGTGTGGGGTGCGGGGGGGGGGGGGGGGGGAGAGATGGGGGTGAGGTGGGAGGTGTAGGGATGGAATTCCAGATTTTTGGTTCTAGTCGACTGAAGGCGCGGCCAATGGTGATGGACGAAGGTGCACAAAGCCATAATAGGATGTGTGCGGAGATTGCAATGGCAGGGAGAGGCTGCAGAGATATTGAGGGACACAACAAAGGTAGAATTTGAACATAGAACATACAGTGCAGAAGGAGGCCATTCGGCCCATCGAGTCTGCACCGACCCACTTAAGCCCTCACTTCCACCCTATCCCGGTAACCCAATAACCCTTCCTAACCTTTTGGACACTAAGGGCAATTTATCATGGCCAATCCACCTAACTCCCACATCTTTGGACTGTGGGAGGAAACCCATGCAGACACAGGGAGAACGTGCAGACTCCACACAGACAGTGACCCAGCGGGGAATCAAACCTGGGACCCTGGCGCTGTGAAGCCACAGTGCCAGTCACTTGTGCTACCGTGCTGCCCCGAACATGCAGATAAAATATCACATCCAGGTGTTCAGGATCAAACAACAAAAATTTAAATGGGACTTTTAATATCGTAAAGTATCCCACAACACCTCATGCAGATGTAATATAGACGTCAAATAGTAGGAGAAAAAGGAGTGACGAGGCAAAGGAATTTGGGAAAGATTTGCAGTTAGGAGTGTTTCCTTACAGAAAAGAAGGCTGAGGAGATTTGAGAGAGGTGTTCAAAATCATGAAGCATCTGTACAGAGCAGACAGAGCTGTAAGGATCGAGAATGAGAGGGCACAGATTTCAAATAATTGGCAAGAGAAGCAATAGTGATGCGAGGAAAAACCTTTTTACGCAGCGAGTGGTTAAGGTCTGGAATGCACTGCCTGAGAGTGGTGGTGGAAGATTCAGTGGATCACTCAAAGAGGAATTAGTCTGTTACCTTAAAAGGAAGAATGCGCAGGGTTACGAGGAGAGGATGGGAGAATGGCACTAAACAAATTGCTCATTCAGAGAGCTGGTCCAGACACAATGGTCTGAATGGCTCCTCCTATGTTTTAATGATTCGGTGATTGTCTGCCATTCTGTACAGAGTATGGAGCCAAGATGGCTGAAGGTTTCTACAACCAAAGGTGGTTTTGCTTTAAAATTACTTCAATTTTAAGTAATAGAATGTTAAAATTTTAAAAAAACACTCTAGAACTAACTGAGTGAGGGACTGCTACAGCAAGGTATTAAAGCTCCACTGTGATAAAGCCACCTTGGAGTGACCTTCATCGCCACAGATTCCCAGCGCCACAGATTCTCAATCTCAGCCCAGTCATCATGAAGACATCAAGCAGAAGCAAAGTGTTTGCCGATTGGACGAAGGGGAAAAGTCAATGAATTACCTGTCCTGACCTACTCATTGCATCTTACAGCAGCTGGTAGAGGCCTGGTTGTTAACTTTTTCTCAATTAATTCTCAGGATGTGGACACCGCGAGCAAGACCAGAATTTGTTGCCTATCCCGAGTTGCTCTTGACAAGGTGTTTGTGAGCTGGCTTCTTGAATTCTGAAGTCTATGTCGTGAAGGTGTTCCCACAGTATTCTTGGATGGGCAGTTCCAGTATTTTGACCCAACGATGATGAAGGAACACTGATATATTTCCTGGTCAGGATGGTGTGTAACCTGGAGGGAGTTTTGCAGAATGTCGTATTCCCATGCACCTGCTACCCTTGTTTTTCCACGTGGTGGAGGTCGAGGATTTGGGAAGTCTTGACTTTTCTCTCATAGTTTAATACCAGAGATAGAATTAGAGAGGAAGATGGAGGGAGGATATAATTACCTACAAAACTAGATTAGAAAAAAAGCAAAGACTTGCAGTTGTTAATGTGTTTAGTAGACAAGTTAAATTACATATTGAACAATAAAGCAAAGTGATTTTGTCTTCTCCATGTAGCACAACGAGTAGACATCAAGAGTAAAAGATGCCAAATTGCAATTTATGGAATAACACAAGAGCCTCTCAACGGAGAGCTGGTTTGACAGCAACTCGGCTTCTCTCTGGCCCTGATACCATCAGATTCATTTTTCAAATGTTACAAACAATGTAACTTTCATTTTATTCAACTTGCGAAGGCCAATGAACTGTCTGAAGTTAGAATGTAATCAGCATTCAAATGCAGTTGCCCAGTCTATTGATGGCCCAAGTGCAAAGTCGTTCTGGCAGTATAACTCCAATCTCCCAGCCGTGTCTTATTCCTGATCAGATACCAGCCTCAAACTCGTGTCCTGAACTCTCCAGGATTGACCTGACGTCTTCAGAAATTAAAAGTTAAGCTGTAAGGCTCTGCTGCAGGAAAGAAAGGCCACGGGAAAAATCACAGGGGGCCCTCAAAAGAAATTGTGATTTATTTTTTTTCATTTCCATTCACTAGTTGTATAAACATGAGGATCAGGTTGTGGCACAGTGTTCCTACCGCTGGACCAGAAGCTCCGGGTTCAAGTCCAACGCAAGGTCTTGTAGGCCATAGAATGAGTGTTCATAATGCGGTTCAATAGGCTGATTATTAGCTCAGGATTCCTTGCACCACTTTCCCCATTATTCTTCAAAACAACAAAAAAAGTGTGTGAAGATGTACGAGAAACAAAAATTGGGGAATGTTTGGTGTAGGCTGTTTGACTGACGTCAAGGAGCATTCAACTGGATACTAAAGTTTTTTCACTCCCCCCCCCCCCCCAACATGGGAAGGTGGAAGTCTGCAATGATGAACATGGTCGGCACAACATCGTGGGCCGAAGGCCCTGTACTGTGCTGTACTGTTCTATGTCAGATGACCAATGATGTGAGCGTGACAGCTGGAGATAGGAAGCCATGTGGTGAAATCTCCAGGAATAAATTCATTTGAAGTTGGCAACCTGTCAACCAGTGTCTGTAGTATGCCCTTTAAGCAAAAGGGCATATTTTCCTTTTAATTTGAATATAGCGATCCTCCTGTACCTCTGAAGAGATTAACAGTCTACTCCCTCTGGAAATTATGATGTCAAATGAATTTAGAATAAAACAGTTAAATTAATTTAATCTTTGCCATGTGCTTCTTGTTATAACACAACCTCCAAAATCTGTGCAATTTCAGAAAATCCCTCTTCCACAAATAATAATTTATTGTATCTGTTATTGTTACTGCAAACTATCGGAGTTCAAGTTTCCTTTGTGATTCTAATTTGCGGAAACCAAGGCTCAGATTTTGTTTTTAAGTTATTGCAATGAGCTGCAAGAGCTACTGCTTAACTCCCAAGTCATGAAGCCACAACAGCCACCATGCTGCAACCACATCTTCAGTTAATTGTCTTTGCTAGCTTTTGGCTCGAAGCATCCTTTCAGATAAACCACTCCACTACTAGTTGTGGAGGATAGGGGGGTCGTTGGGGGGGGGAGAGCATGAGGGGTTTGAGGAAAGGGAGGAACAACAGCTGAAAGGTCTTGACACATTAGGGTAAGTATTTATAAGGCTCCCAGAAGAGAGATAGAATTTCTGTTATATTACAGCTTAAGCATTTGAGAAGTACATTTTGCTGTTTGTGTGGGATTTAGAGAGGCTCAGTTGTAATTACAACTGGCACATACCCTGTAACTGTACACACATACACTATAAACATACAGTAAACATGCACGCATACCAACTGCCATGCCCAAACTTACAAATGTACTAACACGTGCATAAACATGCATACACGCACACGCATACAAACATATGCACAACACTGAAACACGCACTGCAATGTGTTACATCGTGCTTCTTAATTTTGGCATCTCTGAATATAAGTAGATGTTAGTGGAAGATGTATGGAGACTTTGCGGCACAGGAAGTGATGCCCCTGCCTCTGAGCAAGAAGCTTTGGGCTCAAGTCCCACTTCAGGACTTGTTGGTCATGGAAAGAGTGTTTGTGATGCTGTACAAAAACTGGTTGGTCATCAGCCTGCTAATCCTGCCAACATTTCCCCACTATCCCTCAAAGGGGAAAAAATGTACGTGAAGATACCAAACAAACAGCGACGGATGTTTATCTTTGAGTTTCTTGTTTTGTACTCTGTGTTCAAATGACCTGGATTCACTGAAGGAATAATAAGGAGAAAATTGAATCTAAATGTTCTATTCCAGATCACTGATCACCATCACCTTAATGAGTACAAACATTTAGCCATAAACCTACATTAAAAAGTACAAGTTGATGGGGAATGCTGATAAGAACAGAAGCATGGTGTAGAAAAGGCCATCCAATATCCCTTACATAGACCTGCCTCATCATCAAGGTGACTGTTATATGCCTCTCACAGAGGAGTGGATGGATTCACCGCTTTCAGGCACCCAAACATACATAGAATTCCGTTTAATGAATTGGAAGTTCATTCATTCACCCTTTGCAAAACAAATTACCTTGGCAATCATGTAGTCCACAAGCCCATTCAACCCCTTTAGGGCAGATTCTGCAAAGCTCTTCCCTTCCTGACATTACCCGCCAGAGGGCGGTTGACTGCCAGCTTGGATAAGTGGGTAGTGCTTACTTTGCATCAATTGACTGTGGGTTCAAACCCCACCTCGGGATCTGACCTAACTCCATTGCAGTACTGAGGGAGGGCTGCATTGTTGGAGGGTCTGTCCCTGGAATAACATGTAAAATGAGACCCCTCTGCCTAGGGCAGCACGGGTAGCACTGTGGTTAGCACTATGACTTCACAGCACCAGGGTGCCAGGTTCAATTTCCGGCTTGGGTCACTGTCTGGAGTCTGCACGTTAACCCCGTGTCTGCATGGGTTTCCTCCCAAAAGTCGTGCTGTTAGGTCATTTGGTTATTCTGAATTCTCCCTCTGTATACCCGCACAGGCGCCGGAGTGTAGCGACTACGGGCTTTCCACAGTAACTTCATTGCAGTGTTAATGTAAGCCTACTTTTGACAATAAAGATTATTATTATCCTAGTGAATACAGGAAATTCTTTTAGCTTCCCTGTCCAACATTCTTACTTTCGCTCCTGCCACTAAAACAGATTAATTGCTCATTCTCTTAATTGCGGATTGTAGAGGTTTGCCATGTGCTGAACAGCATTTGCTTACACAATAACATTCAGTGTACTTCAGAAAATAAATAGTAATTCATACCTTTGAAACATTCTTGAGAAACATGTTGTGATAAAAGCAATCTTCCCCGTTAAATGAAATTCCGGAATATCTATCAAACCCTATAATCTACATTCTTCACCGTTCCTTACTTGACATTTACCACTGTCACAACATCTCACCAATTCCTGCCATACTGTAAATATTTACTGTCTCTATCTGGATCTGTCTTTTCACAAATCAGATGTTTATGAAATTTTTTCTCAAGAAATTCATCAGCACATTAAGTACAAAATGCTTAAAGTCTTGACAAGGTTAGATACTGAGAGGCGGTGTCACAGGCTAGTCAAGCAACAGCCTGACGTAGGCATAGTCACAGAATCATACTTTACACATAAGTCCCAGACACCACAGCACCACCCCTACGTCCGGCAGGACTGACTCAGCAGAGGTGGCGGCACAGAGGTGTGCAGTCGGGAGTGTGCTGCCCTGGAGTCTGCAACATCGACTCTGGACCCCATGAAGTCTTGTGGCTTTAGATCAAACATGGGCATTCTGATTATCCCTACCGTCCACCGGCTGATGAATCAGCACTATGTTGAACACCACTTGGCGGAAGCCCTGAGGACGGCAAGGGAGACTTTGATGTCCATCATCAAGAGGGGCTCCGTTCCACCACTGCAGTCCAAGCTGGCTAAGTCCCAAAGGACATAACTGCTTGAGATGGTGAGGGAACCAAGAAGAGGAAAAAACAGACTAGCCCTCTGTTATAACCCTACAGAAGGCCCAGGGATGTGCAACCTCAGAGTCCCTGTGGATCCCTGGGTAGATCGTACTCAGATCCCTGAGTACGATCTACCCAGATGAGGGGGGGGCGGAGCTACCCTTTAAACCAGAGACTGCTGGGACACAAATACCCGGACCCAAGTGTGGACCGGGTGCGGGAGACCCTTCGGGGAGTAGGAGGTATAAATATATAAAGAAATAAATGTAACTTTTTCTATAGCCGTCGCTTCCGAGTGGTTGCTTGCCTTAAACTTTACAACCTCATCCTCGCAAACCTGCCTGCTGCAGATGCATCTGTCCACGACAGTATTGCTGGGGTGGCCATCACAGTCTTTGTGGAGAGAAAATCCTGTCCTCACATTGAGGATACCCTCCGTGTTGTGTAGCATGACCATCGTGCTGAATGGATAGGTTCAGAATTAATCTAGCAACTCAAGACTGGGCATCCATGAGGTGCTGTGCACCATCAGCAGTAGCAGAATTGTACTCAGCCACAATCTGCAATCTCATGGCCTGGCATATCCCCACTCCATTATTACCAACATGCCAGTGGATCAACCTTGGTTCAATGAAGAGTGCCGGAGAAATTGCCAGGAACAACACCAGGCATTCTGAAAAATGAGGTGTCAACCTGGTGAAGCTACAAGACCGTACCACTTGCATGCTAAACAACAGAAGCAGCAACTGACAGAGAGAGCTCAGTGATCCCACAACAAACAGATCAGTTCTAAAATCTGCAGTCCTGCCACATCCAGTCATGAATGGTGGTGGACAATTAAACCGCTAACTGGAGGAGGAGTCTCCACAAATATCCCTTTCCTCAATATTGGAGGATCCCAGCACATCGGTGCAAAAAACAAGGCTGAAAAATTTGCACTACTCTTCAGCCAGAAGTGCCGAGTGGCTGAGCATCTGTGATTCCTCCAGAGGTCCCCAGGTTCACAGATGCCGGTCTTCAACCAATTCGATTCACCCCACGTGATGTGAAGAAACGGCTGAAGGCACTGGATTCCGAAAAGACTGTGGGCCCTGAACATATCCTGGCAGTAGCACAAAATACTTGTACTCCAGAGCTTGCCGCGCCTCTAGCCAAGCTGTTCAATGGAGCTATAACACTGGCACCTACCTGGCAATGTGGAAAATTGCCCAGGTATATCCTGTGCACAAAAATCAGAACAAATCCAGCATGGCCAATTGCTGCCCTATCAGTCTACTCTCAATCAACAGTAACTTTATGTAAGGAGTCATCAACTGTGCTATTAAGCGGTACTTACTTTGCAATAACCTGCTCATTGACGCTCAGTTAGGGTTCCGCCAGGGTCACTCAGCTCCTGATCTCATTACAGCCTTTGTTCAAACATGGTCAAAAAAGCTGAACTCCAGAGGTAAGGGGCGGGATTCTCTGAAACAGCGGTTAAGTGTTGACGCCGGCGTAAACACCGGAGCATTTCACGCCGGTGTCAATGGCCCAGCGAGTCACTTACCTGAAGGGGGCCAGCAGGGCGCCGGAGTGCTCCGTGTAGCTCCGGCCGCGGGTCCGCACAACATGGCGGACCCACATATCAAGCCGGCTTCAATAATATAGGCCCCCCCTAGATCACGCATGTCCGCCGATCGGTGGCCCCCGATTGAAACTCTGGCCGTCCTCAAGGACCGCCCCCCCCCCCCCGCGGTGACGGATCCCCCCCGAACCCCACCAGGCCACAGCAGCCGCCACTCTGAGTGCCCGCCGGGTGGAACCATGTTAGAACCATGCCGGCAGGAATTCGGCCAGCTGCTGGCGGAGTATTGTTGCGTGGGCCTCTTTCAATGGCCCCCGACCGGTGCCGCATCGACCTCGTTCGCACTACTGGCAGCGATTCTCCGGCTCCCAGAGAATCGCGGGAAGGCGTCAGACCCGATCGCGGATCTGACGCCCCATTTTCCGCCCCCACGCCGAGCGCGAGTTCGACGCGGAGGCTTGGAGAACCCCGGCCAAGGTGAGAGTAACTGCCCTTGATATGAAGGCAGCATTTGACTGAGTATGGCATCAAGGAATCCTAGCAAAACTGGAGTCAATGGGAATCTGGGGGGGGATACTCTCTGCTGGTTAGAGTCATACCTGGCACAAATGAAGATGTTTGTGGTTGTTGGAGGTCAGTCATCTTAGTTCGAGACATCACTGCAGGAGTCCCTCTGGGTAGTGTCCTCGGCCAAACCATCTTCAGCTGCTTCATCAATGACCTTCCTTCTGACATAAGGTCAGATGTGGGCACGTTCGCTGATGACTGCACAATGTTCAGCACTATTTGCACCTCCTCAGATAATGAAGCAGTCCATGTTCAAATGCAGCAAGATCTGGACAATATCCAGGCTTGGGCTGACAAGTGGCAAATAACATTCACGCCACACAAGTGCCAGGTAATGACCATCTCCAATACGAGAGAATCAAACCATCACCTCTTGACATTCAATGGCATAACCATCACTGAAACCCTCACTATCAACTGAACTGGATTAGCCACATATATGGTGTGGCTACAAGAGCAGGTCAGAGGCTAGGAATCCTGCGGCAAGTAACTCACCTCCTGACTCCCCAAAGCCAATCCACCATCTGCAATGCACAAGTTCGAGTGTGATGGTATGGCTTCCCACTGACCTGTTTGAGTGCAGCTCCTATGGCACTCAAGAAGCTACACACCATCCAGGATAAAGCAGCCCGCTTAATTGGTACGCCTTCCACAAACATTCACTCCCTCCACCACTAATGCACATTAGCACTTGGAAGTTTCCCTTCAAGTCACTCGCCACCCCGACTTAGAAATATATCCCTGTTCCTTCACTGTCACTGGGTCAAAATCCTGAACTCCCTCCCTACGCCACTGTGGGTGTACTGCAGTTCAAGAAGGCAGCTCACCACCAACTTCTGAACAGCAATTAGGGATGAGCAACAATTGTTGGCCTAGCCAGCAAAGCCCACATTCTCTTTAATGCACGTTTTATTAATTGGATGTGGTTGTCACTGGCTACGCCAACATTTGTTATCCACCTCCAATTGCCCTTCAATTGGTTTTAGAGCCATTTCAGAGGGCATTTTAAGAACTGTGGGAATAAGGGGCGGGATTCTCCTACCCCCTGCCGGGTCGGAGAATCGCCGGGGATCGGCGTAAATCCTGCCCCCGCCGTCCTCCAAATTCTCCGGGCCCCCAAAAATCGGCCTGGCGTGAGTCGCGCCGCCCGCCTCGGAGAATATACGCGACTCAATGGGACCCGGGGCCGCCCGAATTCTCCGGCCCATAATGGGCCGAAATCCCGCCCGTTCTTTGCCTGTCCCACCAGCATAAATTGGAGTAGGTCCCTTACCGGTGGGACCCGGTGGCGCGGGCGGCCTCCGGGATTCTTGGGGGGGCGCGGGGGGATCTGGCTCCGGGAGGTGTTCCCACGGTGGCCTGGCCCGCGATCGGGGTCCACCGATCCGCAGGCGGGCCTGTGCCGTGGGGGCACTCTATCCTTCCGCACCGGAGGCTGTACCGGTCCGCCATTCCCGATGCGGAAGCAAAGCCCTCTGCGCATGCGCGGGGATGACGCCAGCACACGCTGGCGCACCCGCGCATGCGTCAACTCGCACCGGCCAGCGGAGGCCCTTTGGCGCCGGTTGGCATGGCGCAAACCACTCCAGGGCGGGCCTAGACCCTGAAGGTGCAGAGGATTCCGCACCTTTGGGGCGGCCCGATGCCGGAGTGGTTCACGCCACTCCTTCCCGCCGGGATCCCCCGCCCCGCCAGGTAGGGGAGAATCCCGCCCCTGATGTAGGCCAGACCAGATAAATGTGGCAGATTTCCTTCCCTAAAGGACATTTGTTTTTAAGACTATCGGCAACGGTTTCATGGCCATCATTAGCCTTTTAATTCCAGATTTTTATTGAATTCAAATTTCACCATCTGCAGTGCTGGGCTTCTAGTCCTTCTCCCCACAGCATTACCCTGGGTCTCTGGATTACTAGTCATGCGACAATACTGCTACATCATCACCTCAACTCTCCCTGAATTATTACTGTCTGTCCTGCTCTGTAGTAAGTTTTCTGTCACTCCTGTGATACTCTGGACTCCGTGGAGCAGAGAGGGCTAAGAGGAGATTTGATAGAGGTGTTCAAAATTATGAATTGTTTTGATAGAATAAATAATGTTTCCAGTGGCAGAATGCAATGTCTTCACATGTTGGTGGACCAGAGGGCACAGATTTAAGTGATTGGTTAAATAAAACCACAGGCGCTATGTGGAAACCTTCTTTTACACAGTGAGTTGTTGTGATATGGAATGCACTGCCTGACAGGGTGGTGGAAGCAGATCCAATAGCAACATTCAAAAGGGAATTGGATAAATATTTGAAGGGAAATAATTTACAGGGCTATGGGGAAAGAGCAGAAGAGTGGGATTAATTAAATAGTTCTACTAATAGATTCGGCACAGGAACAATGGATGAATGACCTCCTTTGGTGCTGTATCATTCTCTGGTTATATGCCTGCTATTTTTTTGTTAGCTTAGGGATTGCAAATATCACCATTGATGTAATACATCACTTTGCGCTAACCAATATCATCAGGGAATTGAACCAACGTTAGATCATTGGATCAAGTCCAGGAAAAAATGATCTTGGTCCAGTGAAAACAGGCCTCACACTAGCAGTCTGTTAGCGATTCATGCCTGCTGTTCGAGAACTTTCTAAAAACAGAATTAAATTAATTGGATGCCTTTGCAGTATGTGACGGTTGGTATGTCGCAAATAAATAAATAAATTTGTGGGGAAAAAATTGGATTTGAGTTCTGAAGGATTCGTTGAATCTCTCATTCATCCGTTCAGACTGGGTCAATTGAAAATGTCAAAACTAAGACTTCGAAGCAAGGTTATTCGGTTTTATAGAACCAAGGTGGATCGTTGGAGAAAAGCTGCATATCAACCATGGTCTCATGGAATGGCAAAACAAACTTCTGGGGCTAGATGTTCTTCTATGTCCCAATCCCCCCCCCCCCCCCGGTCTCCGCAAACCATACACTATCACCAGCTGAATGCTTAGCCAGAGAAAAGGCAGTGAGAATGGTTCCAATATGACTTAGTCTCCCATTAGCCTGCCTGCAGAGATATCTTAGCTCCACTCATTGCCATCCCATAACAGGGCTGACATGAGGAACTCACCATTATAAGGATTGTTGGCAAAAAACCATTCCTTTTCACCCACCTGAATCATTCTGAAACATTCATTCGCAAAGGCAGTTCGTACCTTATTGAGGAGAATTGAGCAATGCATTGCTCATCGACTACTTTGATAAAAGAAGGAGCAGATAGTTATATAGTACTTTCACCTCCCCGATTGCTCGATAGCAAGTTTTTAAACACAAATATTGATGTTATGTCGATAGTTGTGATAACCATAATATAAACAAACAGCCAATTTGTTTTTGGCGATGTTGGTTGAGGGGTAAATGTTGGGCTGCATAACAGGCGAATTTCCCTGCTCATTTTTGTACCGTGCCTTGGGATCTTTTGCATCTACGTCAGAGGTCAGGCATGACCTCGGTTTGATGTTTCATCTGTCCTTATGCAAGTAGACCTACATCTCTCAGCCTTCTGACTGAGGGCTACATCAACATATATTTATATTTCATCTTTAACATAATGAAATGTTCAAAGGTATTTCACAGGATCATTAGAAAACAAAATATGACACCGAGCCACATAAGGAGATAGTAGATGGTAGTGTCTTAAAATATAAATGCGAGGTCGGGAGGCAGGGAGGTGTGGGGAGGGCATTCCGAAACTTAGGCAACTGAAGACACAGCCATCAGTGGTGGAACAATTATGATTGCGAATGCACAAGAGGCCAGAATTAGAGGAGCACAGAGCTCTCAAAGGGTTGTGAAATTGGAGGAGCTTACAGAGGTAGGGACGGGAAAAGCCACGGAGAGATTTTCGAGAAAAGATGGGAATTTTAAAACTGAGACCTTGCTCAACCAGTGAATCAAAATAGGTCAGTGAGCACAAGAGTGTCAGCGGAACAGGACTTGCTGCGAGTTAAGATGCATGTTTTGAATGACATCAAGTTGATGGTGCTACCTACTGAGCAGACGACACCTGGGGCCATCATTTCTTTGGAGTGGCAATCAAATCAATGCCGGATTGCCACTCCGGGCCTTATTAATTACTTATGTTAAATTTCTCATGATCCTATCAGGTGGGGCCCAAAGAGGGAGCGGGGGTGCAAGGAGTGGGTGTTAGGAGAGGCGGAGGTTGGGTCAGGTGGGGTTTGCCGGGGGAGGATTTGGTTGGACCAGTGAGTGGGTGGGGCTGAGCCTCGGGCCGGTGAGGGGGTGAGAGGAATCCCATCCAGTTAGATTGAATTCCATTGGGGATCGGGAGGGGATCGGGAATACCATGGGGGATGTTTAGTCAGGGGTGTGGGGAGTGTTCCCTGGGGAGGGTCAGTGGTGTAGGGGGAGTTCCATGGGGGACTCGGGGGGGGGGGGGGGGGGGGGGCAATCCTGGGAAGTGGGTTCAGTCTGGATGTTTACAATGGTTGGAAGAGGTTTCAATTCTTCTAAATTTTTCTGGTTAACTATTGGTCAAAATCATCCAACGTTTGTGATTTAAAGTGCATTTTTGGATGGTTTCCAGCACAGGACAATTGCCCAGAGGAAGTTTGTGCTTCTGGGCAATTGCCGTGCAAACCTTATCTGTGACGTTCCAAGAGGGGTTCTCCAGCATATCTTTGGGATACTCCACAATCCGGTGCTTGTAGCTCAGAAATTATAGCCCTAATATTTAACCAGAAACACTGGCATATCTTTCAAGTGTCAATTTTCCGTTTGCCACTCAAGCCAGCTGGCATTGGAACCACTGAGGTAAATAAATCTTTGCCAAAGTCATTGAATGATAATCAGGAGCACGTTGATCATTTCCCCGCCCAGAATAAAATCGTAGCCTATTCCCTGCTATCATGACTTAGAATAACTAACTCAACATTTACTCAGAATTAGACATTCATGGTGTATACTGGACCTCCTTGTTAATTATCACTGAGTCACTGGGGAAATTGAAGTACATACTATTGTTTACTAACAATAAATAATTATATAACTGAATTTTACATAGTTGCTTTTTCAACATGAGATAGCTTCAAATGAGATATTTATTTCATATCTCAGGAGTCCATTCGCAGTCTATTAGCAAAAGTCCATTATGAATCCTCTGAATATTTCTACAGCTATTAAAACATTTGGCTGTGGCCTCTGTGCGCCACCAAACCTCCATTAAACATCTTTAAACTCTCCTGCATCCAGCATTTTGATCAGATGTTAAACCGGGGCCTCATCTGCCCTCTGAGGTGAACATAAAGAATCCCACACCGCTACCTCGAAACAGAAGGAAGTTTAATCTCACAATATTTATCGCTCAGCACATCAATGGAAATAAACTGAGGATCTGCCCGTCATTTCATTATTGTTTGTGGGAGTTTGCTGTGTGCAAATTAGCTGCAGCATTTCCGACATTACGATCATAAGTACACTTCAAAAGTACCTCATTGACCGTAAAACGCTTAAGAGCGCCCTGAGGTTGTGAAAATGACCATGTAGATGCACGGTAGTGATGTGTTGGGTGTTCTGGATCACAAACAGGTCACCAACACTGGAAGTGGTGTAACTCTATTTTATTATAAGGTTAACTATATTAACATACTTGAACTGTGGGTAAATGCAATACCAGCTTTAACTGTTGACCCTTGCCTAGTCCTAACGAGGTGATGCACTCAGCTCATGGTGAATGTCTGTGTTGCAGGCTGTGAGCTCTGTGCTCTGAGCTGGCTGCTACTAGAATCAGCGGGAACTCTCCTGTCCCCTGTCTTTATAGTGCGTGTGCTCTCACTGGTGATTGGCTGCGGTGTTGTGTATGCTGATTGGTCCCACTGCATGTCCATCAGTGTGCGTCTGCACCATAATATACTGGTGTATATTATGACAGGTAGCACAGTGGTTAGCACTTTTGCTTCACAGTGCCAGAGTCCCAGGTTCGATTCCTGGCTTGGGTTGCTGTCTGTGCAGTCTGCATGTGTCTGCATGGATTTCCTTCGGGTGCTCCGGTTTCCTCCCACAAGTCCCAAAAGACTTGCTTGCTAGGTGAATTGGACATTCTGAATTCCTCCTCTGTGTACCCGTACAGGAGACGGAGTGTGGCGACAAGGATATTTTCACAAAGCCTATTTATGACAAAAATAAAGATTATTATTATTTCTTTCTTTTTCATGATGGTTTACATCGGATGCACAATGCTATCAGTATATCATCTATTTATTTTCTGTGATAAATGAAGTGCCTCAATTACAGTTACACTTAATTCACTTGGTGACACAGTGCATGTATCATGCAGTGCATATTTTTTTAAACCCTATCACATTTTGGGAAGTAGCAGTGCATAACTTACAGCCTAGGTTAATAGGACATCCTTTGCAATTATCATGAGGTATGAACAACAGTGGCTTATTTCACTCCTTGAGCATATTCTGCCATTCACTTCAATCATGGCTGATGAAAGACCTAACTCCATATACTTGCCTTTGCTCCATGTCCCTTAATACCTTTGGTTAACAAAAATCCATCAATCCGGATTTAAAATTAACACTGGGTCAACCGTCAAGTATTGTTTGCAAACTCCAGCCAAATTTTGGGTGAGAAAGTGCTAATTCCACTCCTGAAAAATCTGTCTCTAATTTCTAGCAAATGTCCCTGAGTTCTAGACTCCCCAATCAGAGTTTTTCCCAATGTATCCCAACCGTTCCTTTTAAAATCTTGAAATTTTGATCAGGTCATCCCCTAACCCCCTAAAGTGGCTGGTTTAGCACAGTGGGCTAAGACAGCTGGCTTGTAATGCAGAACAAGACCAGCAGCGCGGGTTCATTTCCCGTTCCAGCCTCCCCAAATAGGTGCTGGAATGTGGCGACTAGGGGCTTTTCGCAGTAACTTCATGGAAGCCTACTTGTGACAATAAGGTATTATTATTATTATTATTATTATTAATCTTCGAAATTCCAGGGAATACAAACCTACTTTGTGTCATCTCTCCTTATAATTTAAGTCCTGGGGTCCATTTCATTCTGGTAACTCTGCTCTCGCACTCTCTCCGAACTCAGTATATTTTTCCCAAGGTGTCCAGAATTGAACACTGGATTCTCAAATCATTGCTTGTGGTAAAGTAGCTTATTCTGGCATGGCAATCAAGAGAATCACTGTTGTACTCCCAGGAAGTGAACTTGGTCCTCAGAAATAGGAACCCAATGATGCCATAGGGGTGGACTTGACCAGTAAATCTAGGGTGAGGAAGTTCCTTGGAGCACAGCAATGAGATATGGAAATCCTCAGATAACCCCGAATGACTGTTTATGGCCCAATTCCACCTTTTCTGGGAGAGTGGATGTTGGAGAATATTTGGCCCATCCATGAAGAATCCTGATTTGGACAGCATGAAGTAGGCTTTCAGTCTAGAGTGTGTCAACAGCAAGACTTTATTAATAACACATACTATGTACATATTTAGAGTAGAAGGTACAGAGAAGGAGCTGACTCCATTCTAGTTCTTAACCCAACTGTATCCATTTCCTGGTTCAGGTATCTTCTTACATCAGTGTGGGTGGTACTGTCCTGAGTCCCACAGTAGCCCTTTTTGTGCCAGACCCTGCTACTACAATCCAGGTCATTCTATCCTCCAATTATTGGATAATAGAGAAGGAGGGATGGCAGGTTATATTTAAAATTTTCACTGGAACATTTGTACCACACATTTTGATGCAGCAAATAAAAAATCTTTACGACCCTGAGGGGTTTTGACTGGATGGATGTGGAGAGGATGTTTCCTCTCGTCGGAGAATCTACAACTAGGGATCACTGTTTAAAAATAAGGGGTTGCTCATATAAATCAGAATGAGGAGAAAAGTTTCTCTCAGAGGATCGTGAGCCTCTGGAATGCTCTTACTCAATAAGCAGTGGAAACAGAGTCTTTGAATAATTTGAAGGGGGAGGCCGATAGATTCTTGATTACCAAAGGGGTGAAAGGTTATCGGGCATAGGCAGGTCTGTGAGGTTGAAGTTACAATCAGATCAGCCATGATCTTATTGAATGGCAGAGCAGACTCGAGGGGCCGAGTGGCCTAGCCCTGCTCCTGATTTGTATGTTCGTATGTGTCTGCCTGCAAAACTGCAACAACGTGAGATCAGATTAATTAGTAGCCAATTGCAACTATGCAGTATTCCATCACCAGAGCAACTGGCCCCTCCTCAACAGACACGGCAACGCATCTTGTACTAGTGTGTACTAATATACCGTAGCATTAATCATCCCAATTTCAGCTGCACAACAGTTAAGCTGATTTTTTTTAAAAATTCGATTCATAAAATCTACTATCACTAGAGTTACGTTCGGCCTGGTACCAGCAAGTTTCATAAGGCTTTACACACTAAACAGTAAGCAAAGCTCACAGTAAACACATCAACACTATTACACCAATAGATACCAGCGTGGAAACTTAGTTTGAACACACGCACACTGGGCCCAATGGCCTCCTGTGTTGTATGATTCTAAGTGGATCAAGAGTTCAGCTATTTTTCCCTGGGAAGCACTTTTGGGAATGTTGTGTGAGGGTTGCAGGTGACATGTAAGTCATGTGTTTGAAGTTAGCCTAATAGAATAAAGGTATTTACTCCATGCTGGCTGGAAGGATCCAGGTTAAAATAATATCTTGATCAGAGTGCTACAGAGTGACAGAGCAAAGCACTAGTTAACTCAGTACTAATTAGAGAAGGAAAAACAATCATTTTGATGGGCTGCTTGGGAGGAGGAGGAAGGGAAATTAGTATTCTTTGTATTCTCGCGGTAACGCTCACCCTAATCGCTTAAATATCTGGAGTTGGAGCTTAAAGTAGTTTGCATTTAGTCTGAAGCACATATTCTTAGGTGTCCAGATCACCAACAGCCTGTCCTGGTCCCCCCATGCCGACAGGATAGTTAAGAAAGCCCACCAACGACTCTACTTTCTCAGAAGACTAAGGAAATTTGGCATGTCACTTACGACTCTCACCAACTTCTACAGATGCACCATACAAAACATTCTTTCTGATTGTATCACAGCTTGGTATGGATCCTGCTCTGCCCAAGACCGCAGGAAATTACAAAAGGTCCTGAATGTAGCCCAACCATCAGGCAAACCAGCCTCCCATCCATCGACTCTGTCTACAATTCCCGCTGCCTCGGAAAGGCAGCCAATATAATTAAGGACCCCTCGCACCCCGGATATGCTCTCTTCCACCTTCTTCCGTCAGGAAAAATATACCAAAGTTTGAGGTCACGTACCAACTGACTCAAGAACAGCTTCTTCCCTACTGCCATCAGACTTTTAAATGCCCCTACCTCATGTTAAGTTGATCTTTTCTCTACACCTTGCTATAACTGTAACATTATATTCTGCAGTCTCGCCTTCCTTCCCTATGTACGGTATGCATTGTTTGTACAGCATGCAAGAAACAATACTTTTCACTGTATACTAATACATGTGACAATAATAAATCAAATCAAAAGTCTGCGCCCGACATTTCAAATCACCAATTTCAGAAGTGATTCATTCTATAAAGGACTTTGAAACATTATCATGTAAAATCTAGATAGATGCAAGCATTACCATTCTTGATTGGCAATCTTAATCGAAGAAAAATAATAGACGAGTGCAAAAGGATAGCAGTACTCTGAGTTTACAGGTACAGCGCACTGGGGGTGTAAATGATCTGGGGAAATCAGTTATTGTTGGATTGTCTCAGAAGACATTGGATGTCTTACTTCAGTGGCCTAGCCCTGCTCCTGATTTGTATGTTCAAATGTGTCTGCCTGCAAGACTTGAGCAAAGATCTTTCCTCAAAGATATTTTTATTTACATAAGTAATTATATGCAAGATTACAGAACATCAGGACAGATGCCAGGGACCCGGGTTTGATTCCGACCTCGGGTGACTGTGTGGAGTTTAGCCATTCTTCCCGTGTCTGCGTGATTTCCTCCGGGTGCTCGAGTTTCCTCTCACAGTCCAAAGATGTGCAAGATAGGTGGATTGTCAATGTTAAATTGCCCCTAGGTGGGGTTATGAGGATTGTGTCTCAGTAAGGTGCTCTTTCAGAGGGTCGTTGCAGACTTGACGGGACTCATTCTGCACTGTAGGAATTCTATAAATTCCCCTTTCTCTCAGCTTTCCTTCTCTCTCTCTCTCTCCTCTCTTAGATTCTTCTCACTCAGCTGTCATCATTGTGACATAGCTCCTTACGTGCATGCCGAGCACCTGGAGAAACACTTTCACTTTGAATTAGAGTAAGTCCATATGAAGGCTTTGCCGTGGCCTGGATGGGAAAGAGAAGGAAAGAAATGGCTCTTTCTGCTCCTGTCTGTGATTGGTGCAGGTGACACAATTGGAGACCATGAGGGGCAGGGATGGTGGGCGGGGAGTTTTTGCTCCCTTTTTGGCAGTGGGGGGGAATCGGTGGCAGGAGCGGAAAATCTCACGGGAATCCCAAAACGTTGTTTACATGGGGGGGGGGGGTTGGATTTCCATAACGATTGTCCCCTGCACCCTGCCAATGATGTAACGAGAATCCTGATGGGATCGCCATTCGAATAAATTGAAATGTCATTATCAGGCCTTTGAATCCCTGCCCCCCCCAACACCAACCGCCCCCGTCCCCCCCATTAGATTAACGATTCACGTCGACATGAATCACAACAGGTCTCCCAGAGAGTGCACCTGACGAGCAAAACCCGCCAGAGGAGTTCAGGTGAGGGCATCGCTCAGGGAGAGAGGGCCATGCCCGGACACTGGCCCAAGCAGTACCAGGAATCAGTGCTGGGAGGGTGTTCATTTGGGGCGGGGATGTTGTGTGGGAGAAGGTTCCATGGGCCTTCCCGTGTGGGAGTGTTTTTTTTGAGGGGGAGGGGGTGCTGTTCAATGTGTGGTGTTCAATGGGAGGGGTTCTTTGTTGTAAGTGTTCACCGATCTTTTAAAACCAAAGTTGCTGGTACAGCGGGTTCAATCGGCATGTGTCCCCTTAATTTCTTTTAGTATGAGCTGAACTATGCAGCGGAGAAAACTGTCATTAGAGCTGCTGGTTTCCTCGCCGGTTTTACAGCCCGCTGTGCCACTCCGCCTATTTTGACGGAAATTTCGCCCTATGCCTTCGACAGAATATGAGATACTTACCCACCGGACTGTTGTGCCCTGGTCGGACACTTGGTAATATCAAGATGTCCTTGGAGAATCTTCTAGAGAACTTCAAGGTGGAGAGCTAATGGTGCCACCAATTACTAATTGTAGAGCAAAGGGTCATCAATGATGCGAATGTGGCAACGTTGTTTAAAGTACTGCCTCAGGATAGGGTTATTAGGAAAATACTGTGACCATCCATTAAGGCAGTCTGTGCATTGAGTGGTTAAGGACATGAAGGCCTCAAATTCCTCAGTGAAAGTTTATCTCCTTGTTCTAGGCAGTTGGGGGATATTCATTAGAGAGTGTTGGCTGCAGTTTGGTATTTAGCCTGCACTGTGTAATAGTGCAGTATTGCATGAGCCTCAATCTGAATCTCGGGATTTGGGGTGGCAGCTTTGTGATTTCTTGGTGTTCAACAAGATTACGCACGGTTTGTGATGAGTTTCGATCTCGAGCTACAAACCCAAGATGTAATCAGAAAATGTTTGCCATGCCCAGGTTGCGGAGAGGCCTTCTTCCTCTGTGACAATATAGCACTGTTTGATCTCAGGGAAAGACCTTGATGTATAATATACAGGTCTCTGTGGTGGTATGTATTAGGGGTAGCATGGTACCTGTGAAGCCGAGAGGCTATTGGCTGACAGGTCCCGGGTCCTGGTTGGATCTGCCGCCTGCTGGCTCCGCCCAGAAGCCGGAGTATAAGAGCTCGAGTTCTCCTCGCAGCCACATTCTGTAACTGAGCTGCTGGGGAACAAGTCTTGCTTAATAAAGCCTCGATTGATTTAATCTCTTCTCGACTTGAGTGAGTAATTGTTGCGCTACAGTCTCCTTGTTCCATTACTCTGGATCTGGAATAACACTGCTCCCAGTCCTGTTGCTGATGCATCTGCCAGTACAATAGTTGGAAATTCAGGATTATAATGAGTTGGGGCTCTAAAGTTATCAACTTAGTTTTGATTGATTCAAAGGATTGCTATTGTTACTCATTACAGACCACTCTTGGTCTTGTCACAAGAGTTGATTTTGAGGTTAATTTATTGAGCTAGGTGGGTATAGGTTTGGTTATATTCCTGGGCAGCAGGAATTCTGTTACGAATTTTGTCCTCTGCGTGTCTGCAGTGACCCCTGTTGCTTGTATAATATGGCGAGGAATGTTATTATGTGTTAAGCCTACAGTGTTCTTAGTATTTCTCTTACTCTGTTGTCTTGTTCTTCCTTCGTTGATCCCTGGATTAAAACACCATCCATGTAGCATTTGATACCTTCCAAACCTTCAAGTATTTTAGGCACGGTCCTCTGGAAAATCTCCAGTACAGACATGATGCCAAAAGGCAGACGGCTAAAACAGAAATGAAAATCGCTTATTGGCACAAGTAGGCTGCAAATGAAGTTACTGTGAAAAGCCCCTAGTCGCCACATTCCGGCGCCTGTTCGGTACAGGAATTGAACTGTGCTGCTGGCCTGCCTTGGTCTACTTTCAAAGCTAGCGATTTAGCCCTGTGCCATGAAGACGGTGGTTAGAAGTTTTGACTTCGGATCCAGCAATAATTGCCAAAATCCACTGTTTATATTGAGCAAGGTAAAGATTGTACCCTTGGCGGGTTTGGCTAGGTTCTAGTCTGTCAATGCCATTGGATGCAATTCTCATCTCACTGCCTTGTTCAGTTGCGTCAGCTCAACACAGATGAAGCCACTTGGTTTTAGAACTGGACTGGGACCGTACCAGAGCGCCACCTGGTTGGTTTAGTGACTGGCAAAATAATCCCTGTTGACACATCGCCTCAATGTCACTCTGTTTTAGAAGTGGGTGTGAGCTCTTCCTGAGGGAAGAAATAGACAAATGGCTCCATCATGAGCCTGATGTGTTACACAGTTTTCAAAATTCCCAAACCTCCGAAGAGTTTTCGACATTCTCTTCTAAATTAGTTGTCTGGTTCTTGTTCGTTGACTTCATCCACTTCAAGGATTAGGTTCAGATCTCAACAGGCTTTCCTACACAACAAAGAGCATTCTAGCTCTGAATGGCACCTGGGCCAGAAATCTCCGGCTGTTCACTGGCGGCAAAATTCTCCGGTTCCGCCGGCAGAGCACCCCCGTCGGTGGGTTTCCCAGCAGTGTGGGATGTCTTCAACGGGAATTCCTATTGACAACGGCAGGAGCAGAGAATCCACAACTGGGGGAATGGAAAATCCAGCCAATAGAGTCTCAAAGCGTTTTCTATCTTTGTATTTCAATGTTGCATCAAGCTGACCTTTAACATTTGGCTCGATTCCTCCTGCACCTTGGAGTTGGATTGGTGAAGGTTTCAGAGTATTTCTTTGCAGCCACTAAACTCTTTCTGATAAAACTGAGACTCCAACACCTGTTAATGTCCGTTGTCTTCGATGTTAAGAATTGGCTTTTATTTTCTTATATTTCCCCCAGCAAGTGATTTCCTGGTTGTCTGGTTCCTGCATTTTGTGTATAGTGCTTCTTTGAAAATGGGTGGGATTGACCGTCGAATGATGCCAGAATCGCGAAACACAATTGGGCAGAGAATTGGTTCTGACGCCGAAATCGCGGCGCAACTCTCCGTCGCCTTGACAGCGGCGTCAATGCATTCCAGATCGCACATACAGTAAACACCGTTGGCATATCATGAGCGGGCCCGACCCAGTGTTCTCCGCGGCCTCCGCGATTCTCTGCCTCCGATGGGTCGAATTCCCGATGGCGAGGTTCACTTGTGATTTTAAAAATCGTGAAACCGGCGTTGGGACTAATGACGAAGAGAGAGGAGGTAGGACATGGAGAGGCGCGACTGTGGGCTGCAGGGCCGGACACTGGCCAGGAAGGCTGGGCTGCTGAGGGGGCCAATCCAGGATGGGGGGGGGGGTCAGTTCCCAAGCACGAACCGCCTTTGCCGCGGCCTGCAACACAGCCATCTTGTTACGCACCTCACTGACCACCCACCTTGGCCTTCATTCTGCAGAGTGGCACCAGCTGTATGGGTGCCCCCACCCCACTAACCTTGCACCCCACCCTCCACCCCACCCTATGCCATACCACCCCCAGGACAATTCCCACTGTAGCCACTACTGGAGCGCCGGCGGGGGCAGCGGATCGTACCGCTGGCGTGGGCAGCACCAACTGACAGTACCTCTGGCAGCAGGGATGGGCACCAGGACCAGAGGTCCACACGGTGCCGGGCACTGATGGAACCCAGGGTGTGGAGAGGTGGAGCAAGGCAGACATGCGGGGGCAGGGTTGACAGTGCCAGCCGGGGCCTCCATGTAGCTGGTGGGGTACACACCATGCTAACATGTCGGGCTTTCACCCCTTGCAAACAATAGATATTGGAATTGAACCAACAGCTTCCTGCTAGTCACTGCAGCCCTGGTGGCTATCCTGCGGCTGTACGGGCTGCAGCTGCTCGAAGAGGAGGAATCTGCAGCAGCAGAGCATGCAGCAACGGAGCGTGCAGCAGCAGAGCATACAGCAGCAGAGCATACAGCAGCGAAGTGTGCAGCAACAGAGCGTCCAGCAGCAGAGCGTGCAGCAGCGAAGTGTGCAGCAGCAGAGCATGCAGCAGCAGAGCGTGCAGCAGCAGAGCGTGCAGCAGCAGAGCGTGCAGCAGCAGAGCGTGCAGCAGCGAAGTGTGCAGCAGCAGAGCGTCCAGCAGCAGAGCATGCAGCAGCAGAGCATGCAGCAGCAGAGCGTACAGCAGCAGAGCGTGCAGCAGCAGAGCGTGCAGCAGCAGAGCGTGCAGCAGCGAAGTGTGCAGCAGCAGAGCATGCAGCAGCAGAGCATGCAGCAGCAGAGCGTGCAGCAGCAGAGCGTGCAGCAGCGAAGTGTGCAGCAGCAGAGCGTGCAGCAGCAGAGCGTGCAGCAGCGAAGTGTGCAGCAACAGAGCGTGCAGCAGCGAAGTGTGCAGCAGCAGAGCGTGCAGCAGCAGAGCGTGCAGCAGCGAAGTGTGCAGCAACAGAGCGTGCAGCAGCGAAGTGTGCAGCAACAGAGCGTGCAGCAGCAGAGCGTGCAGCAGCAGAGCGTGCAGCAGCAGAGCGTGCAGCAGCAGAGCGTGCAGCAACGGAGCGTGCAGCAGCAGAGCGTGCAGCAGCAGAGCGTGCAGCAACGGAGCGTGCAGCAGCGAAGCGTGTAGCAACAGAGCGTGCAGCAGCGAAGCGTGCAGCAACAGAGCGTGCAGCAGCGAAGCGTGCAGCAACAGAGCGTGCAGCAACAGAGCGTGCAGCAGCGAAGCGTGCAGCAACAGAGCGTGCAGCAGCAGAGCGTGCAGCAGCGCAGCGTGCAGCAGTGGAGCGGGCAGAGGAATAGGACGCAGCCACTGAAAATGGAGAGGCTGCCGGCCAACAGGCCGAGGAGGAGTGCAAAGGAGGCACCGCCTGAGGCCTCGTGTGCACCGGCAGCGCCTGTCATTTGAGGATCTGCCAAACCAGGCATTCCATCGAAGACTTCGGCTGAGCAGGGGGACAGTGTGACATATCTGGCAGATCGTGGTGCACCTGGCACTGTAGGGGAATGGGGGAGGACACTCGCTCCCGGTGGCCATCAAGGTCACCCTGAATCTTTACGCCACGGGCTCCTTCCAGGCGCCGAGTGGGGACCCGTCTGGGATCTCCAGGATGACACTTGAGAGGGTCGCCCGCATCGTGGCCTGCTGCGTGCTCCACAACATCCCGCAGCAGGGGGGCGAAGTGATGGGGGAGGATTGGATTGGATTGGATTTGTTTTATTGTCACGTGTACCGAGGTACAGTGAAAAGTATTGTTCTGCATACAGTCAGGCAGATCATTCCATACATGAAATAAAACATGGGGGACGGGATTCTCCCATCCCGCGGCAGTGTCCACGCCGTTGTAAACGCCGTCGCATTTTCGGACGGCGTGAACGGGCCGCTTCCAGGAGAAATTCTTGCCCCTACAGGGGGCGAGCACGGCGCTGGAGCGGTTCACGCCGCTCCAGCCGCCGATCCCGGCGCAAACTGGGCATCGTGGGATCCATGCATGTCAGTGGCAGTGGCCTCCTTCAACGCGCCGGCCCTGATGCAACATGGCGCAGGAGTACAAGGGCCGGTGTGTCGGAAAAGAGACCGGGGGACAGAGAGGCCAGCCCGCCGATCGGTGGGCCCCGATCGCTGGCCAGGCCACATTGGTGGCCCCCCCCCCGGGGTCGGAGACCCCTCCCCTCCTCCCAAAGGCTGCCACCCGACCCTTGCATGCAGAGTTCCCACCGGCTGCGAGCAGGTGTGGACGGCGCTGGCGGGTCTCAGCGTTTTAACTGTGGCCGCTCGGCCCATCCCGGGCTGAGAATGGCGGACCAGCCACATAGAGCGGCCTGTGACTGGCGTCGCGCCAAACAAGCCGCCGCCAATGGCGCCGATTCTCCACTCTGCGGAGAATCGTGTGCCAGCATCGGGGCAGCATGGTCCGTTTGTGGGGATTCTCCGCCCCGGCCCCGGGCTGAGAGAATCCCGCCAGGATATACAAAAATACACAATGTAAATATGTAGGCACAAGCATCGGGTGAGCTTAGGGAGTGTAGTACTACTCAGTGTAGAAGATCAGTTTAGTCCATAAGAGGGTCATTCAGGGGTCTGGTAACAGCGGGGAAGAAGCTGTGTTTGAACCTGTTAGTGCGTGTTCTCAAACTTTTGTATCTCCTGCCCGATGGAAGAAGTTGGAAGAGAATAACCCAAATTCGAGGTGTCTTTGATTATGCTGCCCGCTTTCCCAAGGCAGCGAGGTGTAGACAGAGTCAATGGATGGGAGGCGGGTTTGTGTGATGGACTGGGCTGTGTTCATGACTATGTCTGTAGTTCCTTTTGTTTCTTACAGTCTTGGGCCATACTAACCTCTCTCTCTCTCTTTCTAAACCTCTCCAACGCCAGGCCTCCTCCGATGACAAGGACCCGGGGAGGGTGAGAATGGGCAGGATATGGGGCCCAGGTGGCATGGGAGGCCGCACGACGTGTGAACCATGGCCAACATGCATGGGACGTTCTGATCGCCTCCAGGTTCACTGACTGGGGGGTGGTGAGACTGACCAGGGGCACAGACATTACTTCCCCCCACCCTCCACCCCCGCTGGCTGCAACCCCTCCTTGCTACATACCTGCTGCACTATGGGGGTGCGGGCCCTGGGTTGGCAGTAACAGCTGGTATAGTCCATGGGATGGAGGATGATGGCAACCCGCTCTGCGATGATCTCCATCGTTTGACAATGTCTGATTTCTGTCCATAGTAGCACTTTCCACCAACCACTGGGTGATCCCTGCCTGCGAGTTGGCTATTCCATCACAGGGTGCCATTGGATCCCTGGGGTGGTGGTGGTGGGGACATTGGGTGGGGTAGGGTGTGGAGCCCAGCCACCCACAACATCCGCCAATCCCCCCCCCCACCCCCCCACCAGTGGCCAGACCAGACCAGTCCACCTCTCACACCCCATCTGACAGCGCAGGTTGTAACAGTGTGCACAGGTGTTTAATGTGCACAAATATATACACATACGTAGCCTAGCCCCTATAAACTGTGCTCTGCACCCGTGCCAACTAAATTGGTATCTAACTGTCTGGCCGTACAGGCCCTAACATCTAGGTGGATCCCCAGATGGTACATGAGGACTGGAGGCGGCCTGCTGTGATTCCCGCCCTGTGACCTGGGTCCCCGTTGGCGGCTGTCTTCTGGGGCAACCGGGCCTGCTGGTATCCCAGCTGGCATGGTGCCCCTTGTTCTGCCCGCTGCCCACCAGATGCTCCAGGGACAGGAGGGTGGGTGTGCGAGGTGCCGCGGTCTTCCAGCACCTCCCTTGCGGGAGTCACCGGCAGGGGCCCCACCACCTCCTCCTCCCTCGCGGAGCCCGATGGCTCCCAGGCTATTCTATGGGACGGGGCTGCGAACGGAGCAATCCCCTGAGGCACCAGGGGATAGATGTCTCACTCGAGCAAGAGATCTGACTGACAGCAAAGTACTTTTATTTACATAGCCAACTATATTCAACATTACAGAACAACAGGAGAGAGCCACTGCTTCTCTCTTCAGTTCCTCTCACTCTTCTGTCTCTGAGTGACATGATTAGAACATAGCTCCTTATGCACATGCTTAGTTGCTATTAATAGAGCAGTATTAGAGTTAACCCTTTACTCTGCAGGGACTGGAACAGAATGGACAGGTAACAAATTGCCATCATAGTTTACATAGCACCTGTTTGCTTCCTATTTTATATCCTGCCAGTTTTTACTTACTTTACTTACGGGGTGCATATTTTAAAATATGCATCCCGTTAATTTCATACTGTGCCTGATTCTTTTTTTAAAAATTGGACATAGTTTGAACTGAGCTGTTACTTTGCTATGAGTCCATTTTGCACAACTGGAGTAACACACCCCACCCTCCGCTCCCAACTGGAAACTTCCCTTGCAGTTAATTGTTGTTGGATTTGTTTCAGGATTACTTAATTTCAACATATCTACAAATTGGAAAAACACTCCATCATCCAGTGTTGACATATTTACACCTTTATTTGTTAATCTTCTCCAAACATTGGACATACCAGACAAAGGACCATCTGGACGATGAATTAGGATCCCTTTGAGTTGGAATTCAATACAAATTTGCCAAATTCAAGCACAGCTGATTGTTTACTTGGCCTGGAATGCACAGCAGGCGGAAGGTTGCATATGCAGCAAAAATAGGATAAATCTACTCCACAAACAAACAAAAATGCAAGCACAGTAGGGGGAAAAACTGTTAAAAAGAAAAAATTGGTCCATTAGCAATGGAATACACACTATGATTACGATTGAAGAATGAGTGTTGAAGGTAATATAAGGTGGACAGGGAAAGCAAGACAAAAATGGGTTAGATTAAATCAAGCAATGAGTTGCTCCCAACAACTTTGGTGTTTGTAAGCTTCAAGCTCATTAAAGCTGTGGAGGGTTTAATAGACAAACAAAAGCTAGGATCTACACAAATCCAAAAAACAGACGGCATTTTCCACTCGAGGATAAAAAGGACAGGAAAATTCAGCTAATACTGAAACCTAAGACTTACCCTGTGGTCCCTCATGCAATCCATGATCCAATGGATTGCGCAATATCTATACACAACTTAAACCGCAAAAGTGAAACCAGGAAGACTCACCCTTTCTCTCAGGAATGAAAAATAGATGGCTATTTATAATCACTTTTACAACAACAGTGATTGAGCTTCAAAGTAATTCATGGATACAAAGAACTTTGGAATGTCCCTCAGAGGCCTGAAAAGGTATTATATACTGCAGGATCTTTCTTATATAAAGGCATAATTACATCAGAATGCCTCAAAAAGCTTCGCCAAATTGCTCATAGCAACTGATCCAACAACAGCAATGTGAATAAGCAGTTAAATTATTCATTAGCGAATAGAGAAGAGTGTGGATCAGCACACAAACTCTTCAGTGCCACAAGACTTTGGACATCTATTCAAATTATCTGAATAGAGTTATAGAATTCCTACAGCGCAGAAGAAGACCATTTGGCCCATCAAGTCTGCACCACCCTCTGAAATAGCACCCTCCCAAGGCCTATTCCCCCGCCCTTTCCCTATAACTCCACCTAACCTACACATCCTTGGATACTATAGGGCAATTTAAGCATGGCCAATCCACCTCACCTGCACATCGTTTGACTTTGGGAGGAAAATGGAGCACCTGGAGGAAACCCACTCAGACACAGGGAGAAAGTACAAACACCGCACAGTCACCCAAGGCCAGAATCAAGCCTGGGTCTCAGGCGCTGTGAAGCAGCAGAGCTAACCACTGTGTCGCCCAACAGGCCAATGGTTTAATGTCCCATCTTAAGATAGTGCAGCGCTCCTTCAGCGCTCCTTCAGCGCTACCTTGATTAAGTGTGTAAATTCAGACTTTAGCTGAACTAAGGACTTCCTGACTCACCGAGAATGCTACCAAATGAGCCAGTGCCATCAGGGAGCAATAGGTCCGCTCTAATTCAACATGAAAGCAGCGGGATTGAACATATAGCGACTGTGGTGCTTCGAAAGCGATGTTTGGAGTGCAAGCATCCAATCAAACAAGTAGGTCTCCAAACAACCTGCCAGAAATAAATTGTTGCCAGTGCAAAGTGGCCATCAGGTCACATGACAAGTGTCTGAACGCAGTGACCAAAAGGAGGTGCTGCTGTGATTTTGTGCAAATAAAATCATCATTCCGGGGAGGGGGGCGGCACAAAACGGCTTGTGGCTCCGTATGTCCCTCCTCACCTTCCCCTCCCATCCCATCCCGTTCACTACACCCCTCCGTCAAACCAAACCGACTGGCTAGTTCAGGATGGGAACTGTCCGATTTTTCAGCTTCCCAGAAATGGCGAGTTGCAAGAAGTTTCCCGTAAAACTGCAGCAGCATTTAAATGAGGCCCTGACCTACATCCAATATGGGCCACCCAACGGTGGCTCTGAGTGAGCATTGCCAGCACTTCACCAATTCACCTGTTGGATCTGTTGGGTCGAAGTTGAAATCTTACCCTTCCTCCCCACCCTGACCTCCCCACTGCCACCTCCCCCCTGCCCCCTCCCCACCTACAGCTCAGATCCCCACTGAGTTGTGACTTCAACAAAAACGTCATCAAAGAACCAAATGAATGCTTTACAAGATTTACTTCTATACACGGCACTTAAAAAGCTTAATAATAACCAAAATAATGCACGCAGTGGCCTCACCCTCACTAGAAAACAAGTGGCTCTAACTTTGAGTGGGCAGGGAGGCATGATAACCCACAGTCAAACCAGAGAGCTAGAAAATAATCCTCACACCAAACAGAAGTTTTGAAAGGAAGCTATAAAAACGATAAATGTCACTGGCCGAGTTGTTTTTATGGGTAATAAAATAAAGACATTAATGAACAGTTAAATATTTATTTATTATTTACACTTTGGGCAAAGGCTGGCTATAACTCGTGATGAATATAGGAATTATTTTACATAGATTGTATTATTTATATATCTATTGCAGTAATGTTAATAAAAGCATGGGTGAATATGTGTATATATATATATCTGTTGTAGTAATTTTTTTAAAATCCTGGTTCCACATACAGGCAGGTGATGTGTCTAATCAGGCTGCAATTAAGATATTGTAAAAATGAGATCATCATTTATTACAACCATTTACTTATTTTTCAATGTAATGCCTAATGGAACCTTGCTATGATTGTTGGAGATTCCCTGGAGAGTAGATCATTTGTGACATTGTGTTTAGTGTTGGGTAAGCAAGTCCTGGGATCTGAGTGGGAGAGGATGATGGAATTAATGGGAGGAACCAGGTCTGACTGTAGGATTTTTTTCAACTGACAAAGGCTGAAGGGTCTGCAGGCTGTTCCTGAAAGGGTCTCTCTCTCTCTCTCCCTCACCAAGTTGTCTTTCTAAGAAAACTCGACACAAGAGTACAGTAAGTATCCCTGTGCTTGCTAACTTTATGAACCAGTGGCTTTTGACCTTTAATGGACTTTGCTTAATTGGACATAGAGAAGGTATAAGTTTGGAGTTATAGTCTTTCCTTTCATTTTAAGAATTGTTTAATTGTTAATTGAAAAGCTATTTCTGTGATGTTAATGTAGTTACTCCTGTGTTAATAATAAAGTTTGTTTTAATATAAAGATCCGCCTTAGTGGAATGACTCCTGGGGATGATCCCCATTAGTGGAATGACTCCCGATCCATGGCAGTGTCAACCTGGCACCTGTGCACCTTGGCACCACCACCCTGGCACCCTGGCAGTACCCATGTCAACCTGGAAGTGCCACCGAGCACACAGGCACCAGGGCGGCACTGCCAGGGTGCCTGGGTGGCACTGCCATGGTACCATGATGGCACCTTGTTTTAAAATCCCCTCTCTTTCTATTTGGATTGTAATTAAACAGAAGAACAAAATGTCTGATGAGGGTTTCTAGGTTCTTCTTGACCATTGGGGTCTGGCTGTGCTCTGTCCCCTTCTTGAGGACCCAAAGCATCCTGAGCTTCCCTGTGGTCACTTATTCCTCTTCTCTTTCTCCAACACCTCTTTCCAAACCCTTCTCTATTCCTCAGTGAAGGGTATGTCTCCAACAGAAACCATGATGCTCATCTGGCTCTGAGAGTTTTGCTCAAAAGATAACATAAATCTACCAGCCCGGTAATATCTTGATTGGGATACATTTATGGTTGTGGATCTCAGTTTAAGTCCGAGTGGTGACTAAGTCATCAGGCAGTGCTAGTCACAAAAACAGCAACCGCAGTTTTATCAAAAGTTGGCATAAATTAGCATAGCTTATGCCCTCAAGCACTGAATTGTTGCTTCAGAGGTAATTATGGTACAGTGAAAAGCTGCACACAAATTAAATTATACATTAACATGGCTCTCTACCACATCCTCTATCATATTGAAAATGTACGAGGGGGAAATGATTAATTCCAGTCCCTGGACTTTCACATTTAAGTAGAGTAAACATTTGCTGCACTCTTTTTAAGAAACAATCCTTTTTTAAGATCATTTGTACAGAGTCAGAAGCAACCATTGCAATGAACAAGACCAATTTAAAGTTGAACTTTTTGTTGACTATTTTGACTGTCTCACTCACAGCCAGTTCCCTCTTACGTTTGCTGACACGAGAAGGACAATTTTAACCGAAGCCCCTTGTAGAGCTTTCGACCCTCCAGGATTGGCCTGAACTCCGCAGTCCAACCTCCTGGACACTGGTTCGAGCATAACCCAACAGAAGTCATAAAGATGTTAAAAACAATTGTGTTTCCTGTCAATTTCTCTGAACTCTTCCACTTATTTTAAAATAATTAGGAGATAGGGAAAATGGCTCTTTAATTGGATCGGTCATTTGGAGGTGTGAAACCATGAGGTGGAACCTCCAGGATTAATGGCCAACCAGAATCGGCAACCCTGCCTGCTGGTTGGGAATCAGTTGCGATTGACTGCAACACTAGTTTTCCATCCATTCGATTTTACTCTTGATTTTTAGTCAACGAAGAATAAGGCAGGTTTTTAAACAGGGCTCCTGCCGTCCCCCCTCCCCCCACCACCCAGCCCAGCCAATCCACTGGGCATGTCAGATTAAAATGATCCCGCTATTATACTCTGTTCAACATGCAGTAAGTCAGGGGAGTCTTAACCCACCTTCTAATTGACCCTTTTTTGAAGGTGTAAGCTGAGGATTTTCTTTCTTCTTTTTTGATAAATTTAGAGCACCCAATTCTTTTTTTTCCAATTATGGGGCAATTTAGTGTGGCCAATCCACCTACCCTGCACACCTTTAGGTTGTGGAGATGAGACCCATGCAGACACGGAGAGAATGTGAAAACTCCTCACAGACAGTGACCCGGGGACAGGATCGAACCCGGGTCTTTGGCGCCTTGAGGCAGCAGTACTAACCACTGCCCCTGAGAAGTTTTTTTTTAGGGAAGATATTCAAGACTCCTTTGCTCATTGTGTCAGTTTCATAAGCATTGCAAAGATTTGTCAATGGTTCATTGGTTCTGTATAGTGATGGATATTGAGAGAGTACAGGATGTATGGGGAGGGCATGCAAGGGGCATGGGGATTTGAGGGGGCATGGGAGATATGGGAGGCACGATTCAACCGGAAAAAGTCTATGTCCAGTTTTGGACATGTTTAATGGGCTGTTCCTGGCGGCTGCAGTGCCTAGAAACATCCTGCTATTCAACAGCACTTTGCCAGTTTTCTTTGGTCTCGGGACGTTTCTCTCCACGAGGCAGCACTTGCATCATTTCATGGTGACACGCAGGAAAGGCTCCTCACAAATCGAGGCGCCATTTTGGAAGGCTGTCGGGATCTCTACTCTCCCCCACGGCCACCTTTCAGCCCTTCCCACCGTTTTCGACACCCCTGCCTCTCCCCAGTCTCGGGGAGGCCTCCGGGATCCCCCCCACCTGGTAAGGCTCCCCAGGCTCGATCCATGGCAGTATCAACCTGGCACCTGTGCACCTTGGCACCACCACCCTGGCATCCTGGCAGTACCCATGTCAACCTGGAAGTGCCACCCTAGCACACTGGCACCAGGGCGGTACTGCAAGGGTGCATGGGCGGCACTGCCATGGTACCATGCTGGCAGTGCCAAGGTGCTGGGTGCCAGAGGGAATGCCAATTTACCACTCTTCCCAGTCTCCGACCACCCGGTGGACTCCAATGGCCTGGCAGACGCCCCCATGTGCCATTTCAACTGGTCCACGTTTATGGAAACTGCTACTAAACGGTTCCCTGGCACGGTCTCACAGGCGCGGCCATTAGGTCCTGGGCACAGGAGAATCCTACTAATTCATATTTAATTGAGCCGAATGGCTCATTTAACTATGCAGATTTGGACCATGCCCAGTGAGAAGAGCGAGATCCAGATCACGACATCTCGCGACATTTTGTTAAATCTCGCAAGGTCAGGGCAGCACGGTGGCACAGTAGTCAGCATTGCTGCCTCACGGCGCCGAGGTCCCAGGTTCGATCCCGGCTCTGAGTCACTGTCCGTGTGGAGTTTGCACATTTACGGCGCCGAGGTCCCAGGTTCGATCCCGGCTCTGAGTCACTGTCCGTGTGGAGTTTGCACATTCTCCTCGTGTCTGCGTGGGTTTTACCCCCACAACCCAAAGATGTGCAGGGTAGGTGGATTGGCCACACTAAATGGCCCCTTAATTGGGAAAAACAATTTACAAATAAAAATCTCACAAGGCCTTTCAAGTGCCTCGTCTCTAAACCAAGTCAGGTGCAACAAAGTCATTAAATCGCGCCTCGGGGTATGGGAAATATGAGGGGCCATTGGCAACCATGGGGGGGGGGACATGGACTTAAGGGCATGGTGAAGGATGGGTGATAGGAGGGATATCAGATGTTGTGGAGAGTGCACCTTGTCCCTCCATTACAACAATATGCCGTTGCGTTCAATTTTTACTGCGGCTGATCTCAGAAACATTAATCTGTAATCAAAAAAAGTTCTCGGCAAACAGTGTGAAGATGCCCTCCCTCAGAGTGGGCAGAAGCTATTACTTGACTTAACAAATGCAAACACAATTAGCGGAAACTGAGTAGCTGTTATGGGGAATAACAAACAATACCTGCCTACAAATAGGACCAGTCCTGAGGTGACACCTTATGAGGTTTTAATTCTTATGTTCCATAAACAGGAACTCCTTTGTGATTAATTTAGCAAATTAGTCTGGGACTTCAATAAGATCAAGTTACATCCAACCTTATGATTGATTTGACACCCATTGTGGAAACCAATATTTCCTTATTGCTTTGTTCTTCCCTGGTCAGTTGTTTATTCAACATTTGTTTGAAAAATCAGTTGGAGCAGTAAACCCTTGAGTGGCATTATCCTTGAAACGTAATTATTGTAATCAGTTGCGTATTTAATTGTACTGTAGAAGTTCCTGTTCAACCACCTGACTCGGGCCGAAAATGAGTGTTACCGACAATCGAAAATGTTTCACTGGTTGTAACGTCCGCAGAGTCTACAGTGACTATACCTCTCGAATGGTCGTAGAAAATCCAATGGCACTAATTCAACAAGCATTGAGGGAGTTCACCCTGATGTCCTAGCCAATATATATCCCTCAACCTCCATCACTAAAATAGATCACCTGGTCATTATCGCATAGCTGTTTGAGGGAGCTTACAGTGCCCATATTGGCTGCTGTGTTCACTTCCTTGCAAGTGATTGAATTCCAGAAGTATTTCAACAGCTGTAAAATGCTTGGGGACGCCCTAAGATCATAAAAGGCATTACATAAATGCAGGTCAATCTTTATCACCAATATATTTGTTTCCAATTCTCAAAGCTATCAGGAAGGAATCTGTACATATTTGATGAATGCTGTTTGTCACTGAAGAATCCTGGGCTGGATTCTCCGATTTTTAGGCTGTGTCCTGACATTGGCGTGGGATCAGTGGCGTTTTACGACCGAACATTCAGTGCAAAACAGCCACCGATCCTCCATTTGGTAGGGGGCTGGGAGGCAGGCAGCGTAGAGCACCCAGCTCTAGCTGCCGATACTGCTGGAGAATTGCCGGGTCCGTGGCTGCGCGCGTTGGCGGCCGCGCCATGCAACATGGCGCCAGCCGCACGCGGACCCGGCCTGCCAAATAGTGACTCCCCCTTTGGCTGGCTCGCGAGCCCCGAACCAACCTCAGAAAGTGCCCCCAGCCCCTGCCAAAGTCCCCCCTGCCCGCGGATTGGCTCTCCCTCGACTGTGGCAGGGCTGGACTGAGTCTGCAGCCGCCACGCCAAATTCCTGACGAATAATACATAGAACATAGAATGATACAGCGCAGTACAGGCCCTTCGGCCCACGATGTTGCACCGAAACAAAAGCCATCTAACCTACACTATACCATTATCATCCATATGTTTATCCAATAAACTTTTAAATGCCCTCAATGTTGGCGAATTCACTACTGTTGCAGGTAGGGCATTCCACGGCCTCACTACTCTTTGCGTAAAGAACCTACCTCTGACCTCTGTCCTATATCTATTACCCCTCAGTTTAAAGCTATGTCCCCTTGTGCCAGCCATTTCCATCCGCGGGAGAAGGCTCTCACTGTCCACCCTATCTAACCCCCTGATCATTTTGTATGCCTCTATTAAGTCTCCTCTTAACCTTCTTCTCTTCAACGAAAACAACCTCAAGTCCATCAGCCTTTCCTCATAAGATTTTCCCTCCATACCAGGCAACATCCTGGTAAATCTCCTCTGCACCCGCTCCAAAGCCTCCACGTCCTTCCGATAATGCGGTGACCAGAACTGTACGCAATACTCCAAATGCGGCCGAACCAGAGTTTTGTACAGCTGCAACATGACCTCCTGACTCCGGAACTCAATCCCTCTACCAATAAAGGCCAACACTCCATAGGCCTTCTTCACAACCCTATCAACCTGGGTGGCAACTTTCAGGGATCTATGTACATGGACACCTAGATCCCTCTGTTCATCCACACTTTCAAGAACTTTACCATTAGCCAAATATTCCGCATTCCTGTTATTCCGTCCAAAGTGAATCACCTCACACTTCTCTACATTAAACTCCATTTGCCACCTCTCAGCCCAGCTCTGCAGCTTATCTATATCCCTCTGTAACCTGCTACATCCTTCCACACTGTCGACAACACCACCGACTTTAGTGTCGTCTGCAAATTTACTCACCCACCCTTCTGCGCCTTCCTCTAGGTCATTGATAAAAATGACAAACAGCAACGGCCCCAGAACAGATCCTTGTGGTACGCCACTTGTAACTGAACTCCATTCTGAACATTTCCCATCAACCACCACCCTCTGTCTTCTTTCAGCTAGCCAATTTCTGATCCACATATCTAAACCACCCTCAATCCCCAGCCTCCGTATTTTCTGCAATAGCCTACCGTGGGGAACCTTATCAAATGCTTTACTGAAATCCATATACACCACATCAACTGCTCTACCCTCGTCTACCTGTTCAGTCACCTTCTCGAAGAACTCGCTAAGGTTTGTGAGGCATGACCTATCCTTCACAAAGCCATGCTGACTATCCCTGATCATATTATTCCTATCTAGATGTTTATAAATCTTGTCTCTTATAATCCCCTCCAAGACTTTACCCACTACAGACGTGAGGCTCACCGGTCTATAGTTGCCGGCGTTGTCTCTGCTCCCCTTTTTGAACAAAGGGACCACATTTGCTATCCTCCAGTCCTCTGGCACTATTCCTGTAGCCAATGATGACATAAAAATCAAAGCCAAAGGTCCAGCAATCTCTTCCCTGGCCTCCCAGAGAATCCTAGGATAAATCCCATCAGGCCCTGGGGACTTATCTATTTTCAGCCTGTCCAGAATTGCCAACACATCTTCCCTATGTACCTCAATGCCATCTATTCTAATAGCCTGGGTCTCAGCATTCTCCTCCACAACATTATCTTTTTCCTGAGTGAATACTGACGAAAAATATTCATTTAGTATCTCGCCTATCCCTTCAGACTCCACACACAACTTCCCATCCCTGTCCTTGACTGGTCCTACTCTTTCCCTAGTCATTCGCTTATTCCTGACATACCTATAGAAAGCTTTTGGGTTTTCCTTGATCCTACCTGCCAAATACTTCTCATGTCCCCTCCTTGCTCGTCTTAGCTCTCTCTTTAGATCCTTCCTCGCTACCTTGTAACTATCCATCACCCCAACTGAAACTTCACACCTCATCTTCATATAGGCCTCCTTCTTCCTCTTAACAAGAGATTCCACTTCTTTGGTAAACCACGGTTCCCTCGCTCTACGCCTTCCTCCCTGCCTGACCGGTACATACTTATCAAGAACACGCAGTAGCTGTTTCTTGAACAAGCTCCACTTATCCAGTGTGCCCAACACTTGCAGCCTACTTCTCCACCCTATCCCCCCCCAAGTCACGTCTAATGGCATCATAATTGCCCTTCCCCCAGCTATAACTCTTGCCCTGCGGTGTATACTTAGCCCTTTCCATCATTAACGTAAACGTCACCGAATTGTGGTCACTGTCCCCAAAGTGCTCTCCTACCTCCAAATCCAACACCTGGCCTGGTTCATTACCCAAAACCAAATCCAACGTAGCCTCGCCTCTTGTTGGCCTGTCAACATATTGTGTCAGGAAACCCTCCTGCACACACTGTACAAAAAACGACCCATCTAATGTACTCGAACTATATCTTTTCCAGTCAATATTTGGAAAGTTAAAGTCTCCCATAATAACTACCCTGTTACTTTCGCTCTTATCCAGGATCAACCTCGCCATCCTTTCCTCTACATCCCTAGAACTATTTGAAGGCCTATAGAAAACTCCCAACAGGGTGACCTCTCCTTTCCTGTTTCTAACCTCAGCCCATACTACCTCGGAAGATGAGTCCCCATCTAGCATCCTCTCCACCACCGTAATACTGCTCTTGACTAGCAGCGCCACACCTCCCCCTCTTTTGCCTCCTTCTCTGAGCTTACCAAAACACCTAAACCCCGGAACCTGCAACATCCATTCCTGTCCCTGCTCTATCCATGTCTCCGAAATGGCCACAACATCGAAGTCCCAGGTACCAACCCATGCTGCCAGTTCCCCTGCCTTATTTCGTATACTCCTGGCATTGAAGTAGACACACTTCAAACCACCTACCTGAACACTGGCCCCCTCCTGCGACGTCAAATCTGTGCTCCTGACCTCTATACTCTCATTCTCCCTTACCCTAAAACTACAATCCAGGTTCCCATGCCCCTGCTGAATTAGTTTAAACCCCCCCAAAGAGCACTAACAAATCTCCCCCCCAGGATATTTGTGCCCCTCAGGTTCAGATGTAGACCATCCTGTCTGTAGAGGTCCCACCTTCCCCAGAAAGAGCCCCAGTTATCCAGAAATCTGAATCCCTCCCGCCTGCACCATCCCTGTAGCCACGTGTTTAATTGCTCTCTTTCCCTATTCCTCATCTCACTATCACGTGGCACGGGCAACAACCCAGAGATAACAACTCTGTTTGTTCTAGTTCTGAGCTTCCATCCTAGCTCCCTGAAAGCCTGCCTGACATCCTTGTCCCCTTTCCTACCTATGTCGTTAGTGCCAATGTGGACCACGACTTGGGGCTGCTCCCCCTCCCCGGAAAACATGATCCAAGACATCACGTACCCTTGCACCTGGGAGGCAACATACCAAACGTGAGTCTCTCACGCTCCCACAAAATCTCCTATCTGTGCCCCTGACTATCGAGTCCCCAATTACTAATGCTCTGCTCCTCTCCCCCCTTCCCTTCTGAGCAACAGGGACAGACTCCGTGCCAGAGGCCCGTACCCCATGGCTTACCCCTGGTAAGTCCCCCCCCCACAAGTATCCAAAGCGGTATACTTGTTTCTCAGGGGAACGACCGCAGGGGATCCCTGCACTGACTGCTTCTTCCCAGTCCCTCTTACAGTTACCCATCTATCTCCAATCTTTGGTGTAACTAATTCCCTAAAGCTGCTATCTATGACCCCCTCTGCCTCCCGAATTATCCGTAATTCTTACAACTCCAGCTCCAGTTCCCTAACTCGGTCTTGGAGGAGCTGGAGATGGCAGCACTTCCTGCAGGTAAAATCAGCAGGGACACTAACGGCATCCCTCACCTCAAACATCCTGCAGGAGGAACATTGCACTCCCTTCCCTGCCATCCCTCTAACTTTCTACCAAGATCTGGCTAACAACTAAATTAAATTTAAAAAAATAAAATAATAATAATAATACAATATGGTACTTACCTCACATCAATGGGTTTTATTATTAGGTTAGAGGAGGAGGGCAGGTGGGAGACACTACACGTGAGAGACCAACGCCGCCGGGAACTCAGCCGGTCGCGGACGGAGCATCGGGGGGAGGGCCTCTGGCAATGTCCCGAGGCTGTCGATATGGCATGCGAATACGCCACTTTGGAGGGGGCAGTGCACCGTGAAAGCGGTGCTGCCCCCGATTTCGATGCGAACGTTGTTTCTCCGGGCAATCGGCAAACGCGATTTCACCGTCGGCGATTGGAGAATCCCACCCCCTGTTTCAGACCCCATGAAGTAGACCTTGTAGTCTTGCATATATTAATAGCAAGTTTTTATTAACAATTTATGACTATATACATTTATACAGTGGCGGGTATAGGTACTGAACTGACTCCGTTCTAGATCTTTACACATCTCCATCTATCACTAGACTGATACTGACTCTGGGTCATGTGCCTTCTTACATCACTGTGTAGGCGGTATATACTCAATCCCACATTAACCCTGTGCGTCCAACATCCTTATACTACAGTCACTACAGTGGCATTATACTTCAACCACTTGTGAGAGGTCTTATATAAATGCAAGTTCTCTCTTTATGCAAACTTTGTGTTGAACACCCCAAAAAATGGAATACTCTGTGGTCATTTCTCCTTTGTGGTATTAAAAGTTTCTGTGCGTTTGTGGATTTTACATTTATCAAACAGATGTATATGAGTGCTGAGGAAAGGACTTCTACCTTTTCCAGGCACCAATTATCAGCATCTTGCACTCCCAAATCAGGTATCGGAAGAATAACATGCACTTATTTAGCATCTATACTGTCATGAAAATGTCCCAGCTTTTTCACAGGATTATTATCGGACAAAATTTAACACCGAGCCATGTAGAGAGATGTTAGGATAGACCAAAAGCTTGGTCAAAAAGGTAGATTTTAAGGAGTGCTTGAAGAAGGAGGGAAAAAGATAGAGAGGTAGCAGGGTTTAGTGTGGGAATTTCAGAGCTTAGAGCCAGGGCAGTTGAAGTCGCAGCACCAATTGTGACGCACTGAAACTCAGCAATGTGCAAAAGACTAGAGAACTGGAGGAGTGCAGAGATCATGGTGGGTCGTAATGTTGGAGAAGGTTACAGAGATAGAGAAAGGTGAAGCCATGGACACTAACTAGGCAGAGTAAAATTTAACTGTTCTGCCTCAGAAATACCCTTCACCATCAGCAACATTGGGACCTTCTACTGCCATGATGTGACACATGTTTATTTCCCACATAAGCTGCCTAAAGGTCTTTCATAATGAGGTGACCGGTTCAATGCCAAATAGCACATTCTTGCACGGGCCCTTAGCCGCTCTGTACTGAACGGAGCTTGTCGAGACTGAAACTTTCACCTTGTCAGCCTGGGCTGGATTTGAACTCGGATCCCAATGGATAAAGTTCCAATACAACACGAGCAAACACTTCAAAGTTGCGAAGTGAACTCTCTCGACATTCTGGATTGTTACAGACTTCAGATGAAAGTGTACAGTTGAGGTTAATTTTTCCACATGGCTCAAACGCAGTCTAAAGAAATGCAAAGCAATTCACAATGTAGGAGACGCATTCTCTGAGAAAAGCATTGGGATTAACAAAATAATTGGTTAAGAATGAGCAGACTGGTTTTGAAAAGATAATTGATAATAATAACAATTAATAATAATTAGTCAGGTAATTGAGTTTGGTTTAAATCTGAAGGAAGCACCTATGAATGAATCATAGAGATTTAAGCTAGAAGAGAAAGGAAAACTAAAAGAAAGACTCACATTCATACAAAGCCTTTCATGATCTTAGGCCCTCCCAAATTGTTTTACTGCCAATGAAGTCCTTTCTTTTAAGTGTGGTTATTGCGTTGTACGAAACCTGGCAGTCGATTTGCACAGAACAAGGTTACAAAAATAATCACATTACGAAGACCAGGTAATCTATTTTTAGCTGATGATTGAAGGATAACTTTTGGCCAAGACAATGCGGAGAGGGAGGGGGAAGGGAGGGTTTGCGCATTGAAGCAGTACATGTAAGGGGTATTAATCCCATGCATGGGATATTAATGCAAACTCCCCACCTCACACCAGGCCATCTGTCTTTTGTTCTGAAAGTTGCTACTCTTTGTTACAATCTCTTACAGCTCTAACTTCTCTTTAGTTCTGATGGAGAGTTGAAGGACTTGAAAAATAGTTAGCACTGTTGCTTCACAGCACCAGGGTCCCAGGTTCGATTCCTGGCTTGGGTCACTATCTGCGCGGAGTCTGCATGTTCTCCCAGTGTCTGCATAGGTTTCCTCCGGGTGCTCTGGTTTCCTCCCACAAGTCCCAAAAGATGTGCTATTGGGTAATTTGGACATTCTGAATTCTCTCTCCGTGTACCCGAACAGGTGCCGGAATGTGGCGACTCGGGGATTTTCACAGTAACTTCATTGCAGTGTTAATGTAAGCCTACTTGTGACAATAATAAAGATTATTATTATTAACATTATCACAGCTTTCTCTCCTGACAGATGCTGAGTTTTTCTGGCATCCTCTGTTCTTGTTTCAGATTCCAGGATCCACAGTTTTTCGTGAAGTTTAGCTCCTCGTTCAGCTCACCTCTTGCACTGGTAGCCATGAAGACTATAACTTTGCAGTTGATCCACATGGACGACTGCTGGTGCCAGAAGCAACTGGAGATTAATAACAATCGTAGCCATGGCAATGGCGATTCTCTAAAGCCCAGAGGTATGTTCTGTTTATACTCCTGGTCACCATCAAGTAGATAATCTTATTTGTTGGCTCCTGTTCTTTTTTTTTAAATTCTCGTTACTCGGGCAAAATTATTTTTGCCAAAATTCCTTCCATTCGAGAAGGAATATTTTTCACAACTTCTCAACATGTTTGTAAGGTATCAAGCAAAGGCAAAATTGATGCCTGATCTAATTCTTCACACAGAAAGTTGCATACTAAGAGCTATATTATAGTTACTAAAGAGAAACTTAATAAAGTGGAAACAGTAATTACTGGAAATGCAGAACAGATCTGAAAGTCAGCCACTGAAAGGAAGAAGATGCCTTGTTGTAGAAAAGACCCTTCACCTCAGGGGTGTTGTGGCACAGTGGGTAGCGGCCCTGCGCCAGAGCCAGGCCTTGATTGCCAAGGAAGGTGCATTTATAAAGCAGCCAAAGGGTTTGACTATCAACCTCCAAATCCTTCCAACATGTGCCAATGGCAGGTGGTAAGAGCCGGAGCGATTCCTGGTCACCCATACAATGGAAAGCAAGTTGGAGCCATCACTATTCATCGCTCCAGACTACAACATGCATGTACACGTTGCTACAGCAACCCAAATGACTGAAAAATCCCACCCAAAACATGAGCATTTCTTTCCTTTCAGGCACCAATGGACCTGTTAAGTGGTTCTGGTATTCTCTGGATCTCCCAATGCATATCCTTCCTTTTTTCATCCAATCATACAACAATTATTGATTTTCTATCGTTTCTGCAAATTTAATTTTTCTTTTAAAATGCTACAGTTGTTGCTTTGCCTACAACATAATCTCAATGTAAAATATGCTACTTTAAATGCCTTCATAAATTTGAATGTTGCAGATTTGCATAGTAATGCTGGGTAAGGCTGGTGGAGATAATGAATAGGTTTCTCCTTCCAGTGAATTTCCAAAAAGTAATTTGGTAAACAAAGTTGTTCCGAGAGCATTGTGCAATTAAAAGTAATTGTATGTGCGTGTCTGAATGTAAAAGGTTGTCTGAATCAAAACTTTTTGAGTCCAACGTTTCCTTGCAAAAGGACAAAATATTAATACACAATGCAGTAACCAACGTGTTCAGCAAAATCTGATAGGAGAAAGTAGAAAAACTTACATTTATAACTCCTTTGGCAACCTCAAGTGTCAAAATACTTTATAGCAAGTGAAGTATTTTTGAGGCGTAGTCACGCAAATGGAAATTCTTTCTTTTATTGGGAAATGTTATTATAACAATTTAATCTTAATTTATGATAGAATTTTGAGGGATATGTGGAATCGAGGTGGCTCAATATAGTTAAAGTACAGATCAACTGTGATCTAATTGAATGACAGAACAGGATCAAGGGGCTGAATGGCTCACAGAAGTGGCTAAACTGTGAACCAGGGTGTAATTTGTTGGAAAGGAACTCGGGAACGCCATACCATCAGGACTACCCTCTCCCAAGGGGGCCGGATTAGCTCAGTTGGTTGGACATTTGGTTCACGATGCAAAGTGAAGTCAGCAGCGTGAGTCCAACTCCTGTACTGGCTGAGGTTATTTAATAATAATCTTTATTTCATATCGATCAGAACTGGAAGAAGCGGTGATAGATTTTAAGGAATTGCAAACAGCCGGGTGGTGTGGAAAACGCATTTGCCCTCGTTATAGGTCAGGTTAAGGGATCGGGCGGTCTGGAGGAACTTTTTGAGGTTAGCGTCATGGTCCTGCTGATCATGGCCGCAGATGGTGACATTGTCCAAGTACGGGTATGTAGCCCATAAACCGTACTGGTCCACCATTTGGTCCATCGCCCTTTGAAAGGCGGAGACCCCATTTGTGACACCAAAGGGGACCCTGAGGAAGTGGAAGAGCCGGCCGGCTGCTTCGAAGGCAGTATAGGGGCGGTCTTTTGGTCGGATGGGGAGCTGGTGGTAGGCGGATTTGAGGTCGACCGTGGAAAAGACTCGGTATTGGGCGATCCGATTTACCATTTCCGCGATGCGAGGAAGGGGGTACGCATCAAGCTGCGTGAATCGGTTTATGGTCTGGCTATAATCCACGACCATCCGTTTCTTCTCCCCGGACCGGACTACCACCACTTGCGCTCTCTAAGGGCTGTTGCTAGCCTCGATGACCCCCTCTCCCAGTAAACGCTGGACCTCTGACTTGATAAAAGCCATATCTTGGGCACTGTAGCGCCGGCTCCTGCTGGCGATGGGCTTACAGTCAGGAGTGAGGTTCTCGAATAGCGAGGGGGGTGCGACTTTCAGTGTCGCAAGGCAGCACACCGTGAGGGGGGCAAGGGTCCGCCGAACTTCAGTGTCAGTCTTCGGTGGCTGCACTGGAAATCCAGTCCGAGCAGCAGGGGGGCACAGAGTTGAGGGAGGATATAAAATTTGAAACGGGTGTATTTGCGCCCTGGATCAAGAGATCCACAATACAGTACCCCGTGATTTGTACCGAGTGGGACCCAGATGCGAGGGCTATGGTTTGGGATGCGGGATGGGTGCGTAGGGAGCAGCGCCTTACCGTTTCAAGGTGGATAAAGCTCTCCGTGCTCCCGGAGTCGAAGAGGCATGCAGTGTCGTGCCCGTTGACCTGGACCTGCATCATGGAGTTCTGTAGGTGTTTTGGCCGAGTTTGATCGAGGGTGATCGCACCCAGTCGCGGGTAGTCGGAGTCCTCAGCCGAGTCGGATTTGTAAAATGGCCGCCGACTCGGCGTGTCGGGTCGAGAAGATGGCCGCCGACAAGATGGCCACTCCCATGATTCGCACGAGGCTGATGACGCGTCAGAAGAGGGCGTGTCGGGTCGGTGCCCAGCAGCATTGTGAGTCCTGCGGGCCCGAGAGCCTGATTTTCGGGCCGGCTGTTCTTTGTTTTTCTGGCCCCTAGGTCTGGCCAGGTAGACCCTCACAAAGTGCCCTTTCTACCCGCAGTCGCTGCAGATCGGGGAGCGGGCTGTGTAGCGTGGGCATGGGTGCGGCCCTGCCCGCAGAAGTAGCATGGTGTGCCCCCATGGTGAGCGGGTCGCTGCGTGGCGCAGGCCTGTAACTCGTCGAGCGATTCCTCCGCGCGCTGCCAGCAGGTAGAGAGCAGATGCCGGGCGTGCACCTCATTGATGGGTTTGACAAACCGCTTACGGAGCAACTCGATCGCTTCCTCATAAGTCGTTGCCTTTTCGAGCGTGGCGGAGATTCTGTGACTCACCTGGGCATGGAGTAGATCAGCTTGCGTGGCCCCAGGATGGGAGTCTCTGCGGAGTCCAGGTAGGCCTCGAAGCACCGCAGCCAGTATTTAAAATTTTCCTTCGCCTCCGGCGTTCGTGCTTCCAGATTGAGCTTCTCTGGTTTTAGGCCTGCGTCCATCCTGAATCTAGTTTAGTCTAATAAATTGAGGTACCCTCAATAATGACACTTAGAGACTAAACTGTAAAGAAGGCTTCATTAGACTAATAACGATGCTAGAGCTAGAGACGAGAGCTGACTGTTGCACAGACCATGAGGCAGCCCTTTATGTATGGCTCCCAGGTGGGCGAACCCCAGGGTTCCAAGCCCAGTCTTAAAGGGGACATCACCTTACATGATGATAAGGCAGTAACCGTTCATCACACAAAGGTTGGGAAAGGCATGGATTGGGAAAGAACAAAGTTTTTAAAGCCTGGTTAATGCTGTAATGTAGAAAAATGTGGCAGCCATTTTGCAAAAAGCACAGTCCCAAAACTGTAATGAGGTAAATGACCGGGTATTTCCAAATGTTTGTTTGGTATGTTGGTAAGGCACTATCTGTTGCCAATCCTAAGTTGTCCTAAGTGTATTAAGAGTCAACTAAATAGTATATGAATGAAGTTACATGTAGGCCAGACTAGGTAGGGACAGCTGGTTGCCTTCCCTCAAGGACATCAGTGAACCACCAATTGTATTCTTAGCCCCTTTAGTGGCCATTTTATCTGATGCCAGTTTTCAAATTACCGCATTTATTTATCTCAACTTCACAAGCTCGCCAATCAAGAAGCCAATTTAAATTAATTAAACACCAATGACCTCGAGTTTACGTGGCTGGTCTGCTTTTACGGTTGGCGGGCGGACCGATTGGCCTTTACCTTTCAGCTGTGGGGTGAAAGGTCAGGGCTCAAATAAAATTAATAAATGTGCCTGAGGACTGAGGTCGGTGTACGTTTGTGCTGTCTAGACACTCGTGGCATAGTTTTAACACCAATATTTATTTTTCACGGTCAGCAGCTCCCTGAGACAACCCCACAGAGGCTGTACCGCTTGTGGGAGTACACTAGAAATGCCAGCCGCACCCACTCCCTTGCCTTGGCACCTACCCTCGCCGGCAGCACTCAGCCCTTCACAGAGTGCATTTCAGAGTGCAGCCGGGAAAGCATTTTGCAACCGCTTCCGGGTCCGCCAGGTCCACGCATTCGGTGGCGGAAAATTCAGGCCGAATCAGGATCAAGGAAAACCCAAAAGCTTTCTATAGGTATGTCAGGAATAAGCGAATGACTAGGGAAAGAGTAGGACCAGTCAAGGACAGGGATGGGAAATTGTGTGTGGAGTCTGAAGAGATAGGCAAGATACTAAATGAATATTTTTCGTCAGTATTCACTCAGGAAAAAGATAATGTTGTGGAGGAGAATGCTGAGCCCCAGGCTAATAGAATAGATGGCATTGAGGTACGTAGGGAAGAGGTGTTGGCAATTCTGGACAGGCTGAAAATAGATAAGTCCCCGGGACCTGATGGGATTTATCCTAGGATTCTCTGGGAGGCCAGGGAAGAGATTGCTGGACCTTTGGCTTTGATTTTTATGTCATCATTGGCTACAGGAATAGTGCCAGAGGACTGGAGGACAGCAAATGTGGTCCCTTTGTTCAAAAAGGGGAGCAGAGACTACCCCGGCAACTATAGACCGGTGAGCCTCATGTCTGTAGTGGGTAAAGTCTTGGAGGGGATTATAAGAGACAAGATTTATAATCATCTAGATAGGAATAATATGATCAGGGATAGTCAGCATGGCTTTGTGAAGGGTAGGTCATGCCTCACAAACCTTATTGAGTTCTTTGAGAAGGTGACTGAACAGGTAGACGAGGGTAGAGCAGTTGATGTGGTGTATATGGATTTCAGCAAAGCATTTGATAAGGTTCCCCACGGTAGGCTATTGCAAAAAATACGGAGGCTGGGGATTGAGGGTGATTTAGAGATGTGGATCAGAAATTGGCTAGCTGAAAGAAGACAGAGGGTGGTGGTTGATGGGAAATGTTCAACATGGAGTACAGTCACAAGTGGAGTACCACAAGGATCTGTTCTGGGGCCGTTGCTGTTTGTCATTTTTATCAATGACCTAGAGGAAGGCGCAGAAGGGTGGGTGAGTAAATTTGCAGACGATACTAAAGTCGGTGGTGTTGTCGATAGTGTGGAAGGATGTAGCAGGTTACAGAGGGATATAGATAAGCTGCAGAGCTGGGCTGAGAGGTGGCAAATGGAGTTTAATGTAGAGAAGTGTGAGGTGATTCACTTTGGAAGGAATAACAGGAATGCGGAATATTTGGCTAATGGTAAAGTTCTTGAAAGTGTGGATGAGCAGAGGGATCTAGGTGTCCATGTACATAGATCCCTGAAAGTTGCCACCCAGGTTGATAGGGTTGTGAAGAAGGCCTATGGAGTGTTGGCCTTTATTGGTAGAGGGATTGAGTTCCGGAGTCGGGAGGTCATGTTGCAGCTGTACAGAACTCTGGTACGGCTGCATTTGGAGTATTGTTCTGGTCACCGCATTATAGGAAGGACGTGGAGGCTTTGGAGCGGGTGCAGAGGAGATTTACCAGGATGTTGCCTGGTATGGAGGGAAAATCTTATGAGGAAAGGCTGATGGACTTGAGGTTGTTTTCGTTGGAGAGAAGACGGTTAAGAGGAGACTTAATAGAGGCATACAAAATGATCAGGGGGTTGGATAGGGTGGACAGTGAGAGCCTTCTCCCGCGGATGGATATGGCTGGCATGAGGGGACATAACTTTAAACTGAGGGGTAATAGATATAGGACAGAGGTCAGAGGTAGGTTCTTTACGCAAAGAGTAGTGAGGCCGTGGAATGCCCTACCTGCTACAGTAGTGAACTCGCCAACATTGAGGGCATTTAAAAGTTTATTGGATAAACATATGGATGATAATGGCATAGTGTAGGTTAGATGGCTTTTGTTTCGGTGCAACATCGTGGGCCGAAGGGCCTGTACTGCGCTGTATTATTCTATGTTCTATGTTCTAAGTCTCTGAAGTATGGTTTGATCTAACACATGACTGACTCACAGAATGTAACATTATCTGAGCCAAGTACTGCATCTAGGAGGGTGCCCTGAATCAAATCCATTATTTGAAATTTCCCACACAACACATTACAGCTTCCTGCTGCTTTTGTTCATGTAGGGTCACACCTGATGGGAATGTAGTTCAGAGAACTCGGTAAAGCGCAGGGACTTGTAATTTTTCCTGGTTTTTACTCCTGGATGAGCGGCATGGTGTGGGCATCGGTGGCAGGGTAGTACAGTGGTTAGCAATGTTGCTTCACAGCGCCAGGGACCCAGCTTCGATTCCTGGCTTGGGTCACTGTCTGCGCGGAGTCTGCACATTCTCCCGTGTCTGCGTGGGTTTTCTCTGGGTGCTCCGGTTTCCTCCCACAAGTCCTGAAAAACGTGCTTGTTCGGTGGATTGGACATTCTGAATTCTCCCTCTGTGTACCTGAACAGGCGCCGGAGTGTGGCAACTAAGGGTTTTTCACAGTAACGTCATTGCTGTGTTAATGTAAGCCTACTTGTGACAATAATAAAAGATTATTAAGATCATTAGCTTTCACCATGGTCTGTCGCTGCTTCAGGTTTGGGTGCAACATTGATGTGCTGAGATCATCTTAGAATCAAACCATCCTGAGTTGAACCAGCCATTCCGCCTGGAATATGCTGATTCCCATTCATTTCCATGAACTCAAAATATTTTGTTTTACATTGTCACCTGATGCTTGTTTCTCATTTGTATTAAAATTAGTTTGGCCAAGCAACAAAAGTGAATCACTGAGTACATCCATCACATGTGGTGAGATTGGACATTATCAAAGTACAATGGAGACCTCAATTTATTTGGATGATATTATATACCCAAAGTATATTTAAATGTGTTCTCTCCAAAGTTAACTTTACTCCTTACGAGGGAAATACATCGGTCCATATTTCGCTGGAGCAGGGCATCTCACAGGATGGGCCATGAATTAGATTTCCCTTCCGCATCCTTCCGCTTAAAAATATTTGAATGATGAATTGCTGGAAGTGTGAGCTGATATCGGGGTGCCAAGGGCAAGGGGTCATTTGGTATCTTGGTGAATAATTGGGAAGTTTAACTGTAACTCTTATACCAATAAGATACAAGGACTGAGAAAGCAACAGGGGAATAATATGATTGGAAATAGCATGAATTAGATTAGGTCTGGAAAGGGAAGCAGAAGAGAGGGAAAGAAAGATTGGATTAAAAAAGAGAAGCAGAGACAGAAAGAAAAAAATGAGAAAAAAATGTAAAACGGCAATGTGTTCTTTTGTGAGGGCCACGAAAAATCCAGCACGAGTTTCAAGGATACAAAGAAATAACATTTATTTCCAATAACATATATATATATATATATATATATATACACAACAGCAGCAACCTCACTTGCTGCTTACTCCTTCCTGCTGGTTCCAAACTGGCCAGCTTTATTTATACAGGGAGTCTGCTTATTATTTCTCCGCCCCCCTCATTGGGGAAGCTCATACTCCCACAGGATTGTGGGATTGTCATTAGTCCCCAGCCAATGGTAAGCAGGCAGGTAATAACATCCCTCCCCCCCAAAGTCCAAGGAATCCACCGAAGACCCTGGCGAAGGAGGGCGTCTGACTCGTTTTGCTGCAGGCCGGACACCATTTGCACGAGGCGCTGGATCGGGCGGCATGTAACGAGACGGAGACCGGCGCTTCCGTGATGAACGGCGTAACGGTTGTACATCCACGGCCCGTGGGCCCGAGGTTTCCCCCTCTGATGCGTCCTGTGTCTCCATCTCGGAGTCAGAGTCTGCTGCCTCTGTCATCTCGGCGTCTCTATCTCCGCGCGGTTCTGTAACGACTTGCGCAGGCTTTGAGTGAGGCACCAGAGGAAGATTGTGAGGACTACTTTCCAATGTCTCTGGTCTCTGCGGCTGTAGAAATGAGCTCCGGGGGCAGGGAATCTTTGGAAGGGATAGTATCCTGGACCGAACGTGGTCTACACGTTTGCGCTGGAGATGACCCTGGGCTTGCACCTGGTAAGATATAGGGCAGTTTGACGAAAGATTACGCCAGGGACCCACTGGGCACCACCAGCAAAATTGCGATCGAACGCTGGGTCACCGGGCGCAAACTGCCGAATCGGCCGATGTCGAGAAAAACCCTGTCCCTGCCGTTCTTGTGTGCGGCGTACTTTTGCGCCAATGTCCGGGAAAACCATAGTAAGGCGGGTGCAAAGTCTCCGGCCCATTAGGAGTTCTGCGGGAGCTACCCCAGTCACCGCATGGGGGGTGGTCCTAAAGGAAAACAAAAAGCGAGCCAGTCTCGTGTCCATTGACCGGGAAGACTGCTTCTTTAGGCCTCGTTTGAATGTCTGCACTGCGCGCTCCGCCAACCCATTTGAAGCCGGGTGGTAAGGGGCAGTGCGGATATGGCGTATGCCGTTCATCTTCATGAACCTCGCAAACTCCTCACTGGTGAATGGAGTGCCGTTATCCGTGACTAGCACCTCGGGGAGGCCATGTGCACTAAAAGACAAACGCAGCTTCTCAATTGTTGCGCAGGATGTTGTGCCGAGCATCTTATGCACCTCTAGCCATTTAGACTGGGCGTCGATTAATAAAAGGAACATGGATCCTTGAAAAGGGCCGGCGAAATCCGCATGCAAGCGTGCCCAAGGCCGCCCTGGCCATTCCCAGTGATGTAGGGGCGCGGCCGGCGGAAGCTTCAGATGCTCCTGGCAAATGGAGCAGTTTTGGGCCACCTTCTCAATGTCGGTGTCGAGGCCTGGCCACCAGACATAACTCCGGCTCCGGGCCAACATTTTCATTTTGGTCACACCTGGATGCCCATTGTGCAAGTCTCTTAGTATCAGCTCCTGTCCTTTTTCCGGGACAATCACACGCGTCCCCCACAAGAGGATGCCGTCTTCCACGCTGAATTCTGACAGCTTGGAGGAAAATGCCCGCAACTCGCCGGGGAGCTGTCTATGCTGCCCACCATACAGGACAATGTGCCGAACCTTTGACAGGACTGGCACCGTCTGGGCCCACTCACGGATCTGTGATGCCGTGACAGGCAAGGTGTCCATAAAATTTAGGGTTGCAACCACCTCACCGGTCGTGGGGGTCGACATGGGGCCGGGCGATAAAGGCAATCGGCTCAGTGCATCGGCATTCGCTATCTGTGTTCCTGGTTTGTGCTCCAGAGAATACTCGTAGGCAGCGAGCAACAAAGCCCAGCGCTGGATCCGTGCGGAAGCAATGGGCGGTATTGGCTTATCCTCTCTGAAAAATCCCAGCAGAGGCTTATGATCAGTCACGATAGTGAAGTGGCGGCCATACACGTACTGGTGGAAACGTTTCACCGCAAAGACCACTGCCAGGCCCTCCTTCTCGATCTGCGCGTACTTTTTTTCTGCTGCAGTCAATGTGCGGGAGGCAAAAGCTATCGGCTGCTCAGCCACGTTCTTCATCTTGTGGGACAGGACGGCCCCAATACCATACGGGGATGCATCACATGTGACGAGAAAAGGCGTTCCAGGATCATAGTGGGTTAGTAACCCAGACAACGACAATTGTTGTTTTACCCGCCGGAAAGTGGTTTCTTGCGGCTGACCCCAAACCCAGGTGTGATTTTTCTTTAGCAGAAGATGCTACGGGGCCAGCGTAGTTGCCAGATTGGGGAGGAACTTCCCTTAATAGTTTATGAGGCCGAGAAAAGAACAAAGATGCGAAGTGTCAGTCGGGGCGGGGGCCTGTTGAATCGCGCGCACCTTCTCTGCGACGGGTGCAAACCTTCACGGTCCACCCGATAACCCAGGTAGACTACTTCCTTCGCCTGAAAGACGCACTTTGTGCGACGTAAACGGACTCCAGCCTCCGAAAAGCGTCTAAGGACAGCCTCCAGATTTTCCAAATGTTCCTGCTCCGACGTCCCTGTGATCAAAACGTCATCTAAGTAGACAGCGACACACGGTAAACCTCTCAAAATGCCCTCCATAACGCGTTGAAAAATAGCGCAGGCAGAGGATACTCCAAAGGGCAAACGTGTATATTCATACAGGCCCCGGTGTGTATTAATCGTTACATATGGTCGGGAGGCAGGGTCCAGCTCCAACTGTAGATAGGCGTGACTCATATCTAATTTTGTGAACGAGAGTCCACCTGCAAGCTTTGCGTAGAGATCCTCTATGCGAGGCATTGGATATCGGTTGAGTCGGGAAGCCGTATTCACTGTAAGTTTATAGTCGCCGCACAAGCGAACTGTGCCACCTGGCTTCATTACAGGTGCAATTGATGCTGCCCAGTCAGCAAAACGGACGGGCCTGATAATACCCAAAGTTTCCAAACGAGTGAGCTCCCCTTCTACCATCTCGAGCAAGGCGTAAGGCACCAGGCGCGCCCGGAAATAGCGCGGCGTGGCTCCTGGTTCGACTTGGATACGGGCTACGGCCCCTTTTATTTTCCCCAAACAGGGCTGGAATACATCTGGGTATCGTCCTAGCACCTCAGTCAACCCTCCAGAAACTGTTTGGAGGATGTGCTGCCACTGCAACCGCAAATGGCGCAACCAGTCCCGTCCCAACAGGTTGGGCCCATGGCCGCGCACCACGATAAGTGGGAAACGCCCCTCCTGGCATCCATAAACAACAGGGGTCATCGTAGTTCCTGCAATGTCCAATGGTTCCCCCGTGTAGGTGGCCAACCTGGCCTGTGTGTCGGTTAATGTAAGGGTCTGTATACCCTGCTTGATGCGGTCGAATGTCCTCTGGGCGATCACGGAGACCGCTGCGCCAGTGTCCAACTGCATCTCAAGCGGGTGACCATTGACCCGTACTGTCACCTTAATGGGGGCCACACTGGGAGCTGCCACACAATGCAGCTGCAGGCAGTCATCCTCCGTCTCCACGTCCTCAGGAGTAGTCGCCGCAGGTTCACCCACATGGAAGGTACGGCTCCTGGGCTGGTCCCAGTTTCGGTCAGAACGACGGCACCTCTGGCGCCCCCAGGACCGGCGTCCGCAACGCGGTCGGCGCCTACAAGTCTGACACGGACATGGCTCCTCATCCATTGGCTCTGGAGAAGGCTCCCTTCGGGGTGGAATGTCCGATGGCCACTGGCGTCGATCCGGACATCGCCTCGCCCAAGGTACCGCAGGAGTGTGGGGGGACGTTTTCGGACGGAAGGGGTTGAGCCTCAAGGCATGCGCTTCCATTCCCTGTATCTCCTGCACTCCTCGTTCTGCGCTCTCTGGAGACAATACTATTTGAATGGCCTGTTGAAAAGTCAATGTTGGCTGAGCTAACAACTTTCCCTGGGTGGCCGCATTGTTAATACCACAAACCAAACGGTTGCGTAACATTTCTGACAAGGTCTCACCATAGTCACAGTACTCCGCAATCCTGTGTAGCCTGGATAGAAAGTCGGCAAGGGATTCTCCTGGGGTCCTCTCAGCGGTATTAAATCGGTAACATTGGACTATCGTAGACGGGGTTGGGTTACAATGCTGCCCCACTAAATTCACCACTTCATCAAACGTTTTGGTGTCTGGCGCAGCTGGGTACGTAAGGCTCCTAATCACCCCAAACGTATGCGGGCCGCAGGCGGTGAGCAATATGACCACCTGGCGCTCGTTTTCGGTGATATTGTTTGCCCGGAAATAGTAACGCATCCGTTGTGCATACTGGTTCCAGCTTTCCAGCGCAGCATCAAAAACATCCAAACGTCCGTACAGAGGCATGGTATAATAGAATACAACTTCCAACCTGTATCCAACAAAAATGCAGGGAGGTGGCTTCAGCAGTGTAGACAGCTATTCACTTTAACCCTCGTCGGCAGATTTGTGAGGGCCACGAAGAATCCAGCACGAGTTTCAAGGATACAAAGAAATAACATTTATTTACAATTTACAATGCAGGGAGGTGGCTTCAGCAGTGTAGACAGCTATTCACTTTAACCCTCGTCGCCAGTTTTGTGAGGGCCACGAAGAATCCAGCACGAGTTTCAAGGATACAAAGAAATAACATTTATTTACAATATATATACACGCCGTCGCAGCCGCAGCAGCAGCCTCACTTGCTGCTTACTCCTTCCTGCTGGTTCCAAACTGGCCAGCTTTATTTATACAGGGAGTCTGCTAATGATTTCTCCGCCCCCCTCATTGGGAAAGCTCAGACTCCCACAGGATTGTGGGATTGTCATTAGTCCCCAACATGTGCAGGCTAGATGGATTGGCCACGCTAAATTGCCCATTTATTGGAAAAATTAAAAAATAGACATTATTAATTAAGCCAATCAAACTAATTCTATAAGGGCTGCTTCCCGATTGGACAGTCTCAATGCGGAACATTGCTTGCAGAGAGTAGCTGATCAGGTCTCACATGGCATAACGCCTTCTGAATAAGAAAACCAGTCCTGAGAATAATCACGTTTATTCTTTTCACCTCTTCTTTGCCAACTGTTGATGTGTGGTTGTCCTGCCCTCTGATCATTTTTCCAAGTTTAATTGCCAAATTTTTAGAGTCACTGTCAAAAGGCTGTCCAGCACCCCAGGCTTGAGATTTAGCCCCCAGTTTTGGTGTGCAAGGGTGTGGGCAAGTGTGGAGTTTCCAGCCGGCTTCCAGGTCCCCAGAGGCCTTTGGGGAACAGTGCAGCTGCCTGGAGGGGGCCTCCTCCTCCCACCCCTGGGTGGCAGTCTGGGGTTGGGCGCCATGCTCCTGACAGGCTTGGAGGCTTGCCTCCCTCCACAATGGCGGCCCAATTGCTGCAAGATTTGTTTTATTTTAAAAAATGGTACCTCCCATTTTCGCAGGCTATGTTTCACGCATTGTCCAATTGTCATTGTCCAACATGTGCTCAGGTGATTCCAACACAGACTTTATCACCAGCCGCTATCGGTGATCCACAATCACCAGCCCCCAGCTATTCAGATATCCTGAAATGAAATGAAAATCGCTTATTGTCACAAGTAGGCTTCAAATGAAGTTACTGTGAAAAGCCCCTAGTCGCCACATTCTGGCGCCTGTTCGGGGAGGCTGGTAAGGGAATTGAACCGTGCTGCTGGCCTGCCTTGGTCTGCTTTCAAAGCCAGCGATTTAGCCCTGTGCTAAACAGCCCCTGGCAATCTCCATGGCCATCTGTCTCAGCCAGGTCGGCTCACCCCAGACTGGGCCATCTTCAAGGCGTCCTTCAACCTTTTTGGCTGGAATGGCAATATTCATTTATATTAGCCTGACATATAATTCATGAAGGGCTATTGCTCTTCGCTGTGCCAGTGCATCATAGTGGGCTCATTCACATCTGTTCTGTGTGCACTTACGTGAATTGCATACATGTACAAGCCTCAGTACTGAAGCAGATGTCTGTGCCAGATCTCGTACCTTAACAGCACCAATGCAGATAGGACTCTTCCCTTGGAGCTCTGTGTGGATAAGCCAAGCCAGTCACTCACCTTGCCAGAATGCAGCATGTCATTGAACCTTTTCCTGCTTTGAGTTCATGAGCGCTGATGGTCTCCTGCTGTGCTCAGCACAGCCGCTATTTCAATCCACGCCTTCCTGATTGCTGCAGGGCATTATGGAGGTCAGCTGGTTAGAAGACTGGTCTCCTCTTTGTTGTGTTATGCTGCTTCGGATAACACAGGCAGCTACTTGATGCAGTCTTAACTAAAGGATGCTCCAGACTCTGAAATGAGTTCAACGTGTTTATTGAACTATTAACACAGTTCTCAAATGAGTTTGACTCTATGCTAATCTAACTGTAGTAACTCAGTCTAACTGTACCAGCTTGCTCTAAGCCACGTGCTGGGGTGTGATGCTGCTGATCAACCCTGTCTAACTCTCTAGATGTCCGTCTGTGGAAAGAGGCAGGGTGTGAGTGCCTCATCATCCCTTTTATAGTGTTTATGTCATGCCCCCCTTGTGGTGATGCCACCTCTGAGTGATATGACTGTTTATTGGTTGTGTCCTATTCTGAGTGTTCATTGGTTGCATGTTTGCATGTCATGACATCTCCCCTTTTTTTGTGTGTTTTTTTTTAGATGTATATACATGTGAATGTGTCTGTCTAATGTGACTGACTGAGGAATACAGAACAGAACAAACAAAACAAATGCTCATAAGTCCAGTCTCTGAGGCTTGCGTCTGATACTCGTCGACCGCCGGAGAGGTGGTGGAGGGGACTGGTGGCCTCGTGGTTCGAGGTGTCTGGAGGTGGCAATTCGACTTGTGGAAATGGAGGGGAAAGTGGTTGTGGGCAAGCAACTTTGATTCCTTCGCATAATGGAGCCATCAGCCATACGTATGACATAGGATCTGGGCTCGGCCTGTCGAACAACGACAGCTGAAGCAGACCACCCACCATCTGGTATCTTGATCCTGACCATGTCTGCTGGGGATAGCACGTCCAGATCGGTGGCATGTGGTCATAGCCCTGCTTCTGGCTGTCGTGAAGCTGCTGCATCTTCTGCAGCACCGGGAGGTGATCAAGGTTGGGCAGGTGTATGGCTGGAAGCGTCGTCCACAGGTCCCTGTTCATCAGCAGTTGAGCTGGCGACATGCCAGTGGACAAGGGAGTCACCCGGTACGCAAGTAGTGCAAGGTGCAGGTCGGAGGTGGAGTCCGAGGCCTTGCGGATGAGCTGCTTACCGATGTGAACTTCTTTTTCGACTTTGCCATTTGACTGCGGATAGTGCGGACTGGAGGTGACATGCCTGAAATGAAATGAAATGAAAATCACTTATTGTCACAAGTAGGCTTCAAATGAAGTTACTGTGAAAAGCCCCTAGTCGCCACATTCCGGCACCTGTTCGGGAAGGCTGGTACGGGAATTGAACCGTGCTGCTGGCCTGCCTTGGTCTGCTTTCAAAGCCAGCGATTTAGCCCAGTGTGCTAAACATACGTGGACCATTCTTGACTGTGGAAGCCCGGCCATTGTTGCTCATGACGGTGTTCGCGATGCCATGCCGTGAGAATGTCTCTTTACACGGTTTGATGACGGTCTGTGAGGTGAGGTCTGGCAGCTTCAGCACCTCAGGATAGTTTGGAAAGTAATCGATGATTAAGATATAGTCGCAACCATTCGCGTGGAATAGATCAATGCCAACCTTGGACCACGGAGAGGTCCCTAGGTCATGTGGTTGGAGCGTCTCATTGCTCTGCACTGGTTGGAACCTCTGACAGGTTTCGCAGTTCAGGACCATGTCCGTGATATCCTGGTTGATGCCGGGCCAGTAGACAGCTTGCCGGGCCTTGGTTCTGCACTTTTCTACGCCCAGGTGTCCCTCGTGAATCTGCCGCAGCACCAAGCTCTGGAGACGTAGCGGGATGACTATCCTGTCCAGCTTGAGCAGGATGCCGTCGATCAGCGTCAGGTCATCCTTGACGTTGTAGAATTGAGGGTATTGCCCTTACTGCCAGCCATTGCTGAGGTTGTGGATGACTCGCTGCAACAGGGGGCCTTTGGCCGTTTCTTCTCGGATGAGAACGATCTTCTCATCTGTTGCCGGGAGAGTGCTTGCACACAGTTGTACCTGCAATTCATTGTGCTGGATGATCTTCAGTGGTTCACTGGGTGAGTTGACGGAGCGGGACAATGCATCGGCATTGATGAGCTCCTTGCCAGGTGTGTACACCAAATTGAAATCATGCCTCCGGAGTTTGAGCAGAATTCTCTGCAAACGTGGCGTCATGTCGTTCAGGTCCTTTTGGATGATGTGGACCAGAGGCCTATGATTTATCTCAACAGTAAGTGTTGGAAAGCCCGAGACATAATCATGAAATTTGAGGATGCCGGTGAGAAGACCTAAACGCTGCTTCTCAATCTGCGCATACCTGGTCTCAGTGGGTGTCATTGCCCGTGATGCGTATGCTACTGGTACCCAGGATGACGTGTCGTCTCTTTGAAGCAACACCGCCCCAATGCCATCCTGACTCGCATCTGTGGATATCTAGGTCTCTCGGTCTGTGTCAAAGACTGCAAGGACGGGTGCAGTGGAGAGCTTGGCTTTCAGCTCCAACCACTCTGTTCGGTGCTCCCCCTTCCACTCAAACGCGGTTGATTTTTTTACCAGGTTGCGTAGGGCCGTGGCATGTGTGGCCAAATTCGGGATGAACTTGCCAAGGAAATTGACCATTCCCAGGAAGCGCAGTACTGCCTTCTTGTCCTCGGGGACTTTCATTGCCTAGATAGCTTTAATTTTGGCTGTGTCCGGGCGCACACCGTGTTGCGAAATCTGATCGCACTTGGACCTGTTTAGCTTGAGCCATGTTCATGTATGCGTGGGAATACTTTCTTGAGTCGCGACACATGTTCCTCTGGAATTGTGGACCAGATTATGATATCGTTAACGTAGACATGAACCCCTTCTGTGCCCTCCATCATCTGTTCCATGATGCGATGGAAAATCTCTGATGCCGAGATGATGCCAAATGGTATTCGGTTCCAGCAGAACCTGCCAAAAGGCGTGTTGAAGATGCAGAGCCTCTGCTGGATTCTTCATGTTGGATTTGCCAAAATCCTTGGGATGTGTCCAATTTTGTGAAGAAGCGCGCGTGTGCCATCTCACTCGTGATTTCTTCCCTCTTCGGGATGGGGTAATGTTCCTGCATAATGTTTTTGTTTAGATCCTTGGGGTCAATGCAGATGCATAGGTCCCCCGAAGGCTCCTTTACGCACACCATGGAGCTGACCCAGTCGGTTGGTTCAGTGACCTTGGAGATGATGCCTTTTTGTTGTAGACTCGTGAGCTCTGCCTTCAGGCGCTCTCTCAGTGGAGCAGGGACACCTCGTGGTGAGTGGACCACTGGCTTGGCATCAGGCAGCAGTAGAATCTTGTACTCGTACGGCAGCGTGCCCATCCCGCTAAATACATCTGGGTACTGGGTTAGGATGTCATCGATGCTGGCCTGAAGATCCGAATGGGACGGCGTCGTGGTGTAGACCCTTTGAATGAGGTTCAGTTGCTTGCAGGCGTGCACACCTAACAGGGACGCCCTGTCTAGTTTAACAATCTCGAAGCGTAAGCTTGCTTGTGTGTGTCGGCTGGACACCTGCAGATGGCAGGACCTCAGTGCCTTGATTGCGTTTCCATTGTAGTCCAGGACTGGAAGGATTGTGGGGAGCTTCTTAGAACATAGAACATTACAGCGCAGTGCAGGCCCTTCGGCCCTCAATGTTGCGCCGACCTGTGAAACCACTCTAAAGCCCATCTACACTATGCCCTTATCGTCCATATTTCTATCCAATGACCATTTGAATGCCCTTAGTGTTGGCGAGTCTACTACTGTTGCAGGCAGGGCATTCCACGCCCTTACTACTCTCTGAGTAAAGAACCTACCTCTGACCTGTCTTATATCTATCTGCCCTCAATTTAAAGCTATGTCCCCTCATGCTAGACATCACCATCCGAGGAAAAAGGCTCTCACTGTCCACCCTCTCTAATCCTCTGATCATCTTGTATGCCTCAATTAAGTCACCTCTTAACCTTCTTCTCTCTAACGAAAACAGCCTCAAGTCCCTCAGCCTTCCCTCATAAGATCTTCCCTCCATACCAGGCAACATTCTGGTAAATCTCCTGCACATCCTTCCTATAATGCGGCGACCAGAATTGCACGCAATACTCCAAATGCGGCCGCACCAGAGTTGTGTAAAGTTGCAACATGACTTCATGACTCCGAAACTCAATCCCTCTACCAATAAAAGCTAACACACCGTACGCCTTCTTAACAACCCCCTCAACCTGGGTGGCAACTTTCAGGGATCTATGTACATGGACACCGAGATCTCTCTGCTAATCCACACTGCCAAGAATCTTACCATTAGCCCAGTACTCTGTCTTCCTGTTATTCCTTCCAAAATGAATCACCTCACACTTTTCTGCATTAAACTCCATATGCCACCTCTCAGCCCAGCGCTGCAGCTTATCTATGTCCCGCTGTAACTTGTAACATCCTTCCGCACTGTCCACAACTCCACCGACTTTAGTGTAATCTGCAAATTTACTCACCCATCCTTCTACGCCCTCCTCCAGGTCATTTATAAAAATGACAAACAGCAGTGGCCCCAAAACAGATCCTTGTGGTACACCACTGGTAACTGGATTCCAGTCTGAACATTTCCCATCAACCACCACCCTTTGCCTTCTTCCAGCTAGCCAATTTCTGATCCAAACTGCTAAATCACCCTGAATCCCATGCCTCTGTATTTTCTGCATCAGCCTACCGTGGGAGCCTTATCAAACGCTTTACTGAAATCCATATACACCACATCAACTGCTTTACCCACATCCACCTGTTTGGTCACCTTCTCAAAGAACTCAATAAGGATTGTGAGGCACAACCTACCCTTCACAAAACCGATTCTTGATTCTCTTGAAGTCCACCTGCGAAATCAGGTTGGCGGAGGCACCTGTGTCCAGTTTGAACTGGATGGGGCAGTGGTTGACCTTCATCACGGCTTGCCATTCGTCCTCGGAATCCACGGCCAGGATTGATTGGACTTGCGATGTGTCCGGTGTGGCGTATTCGCACTTCGTAATAATGCCCACTCGGTAAGTGTTGTCCACATATTCATCATCTGGATCCGTCGTACTGCCTGGATCAGAGTCATGCATTCGGTGTTGCACACCTCTGATGCGCCGCTGTCGGAATTGGGAGCGCTGGCTCCTGACTGGTGGTGCAGATCTGCATAGGGCTGCATAGTGGTTTGGTTTCCCACAGTTTAAACAGCGTTTGTCTCTTGCAGGGCAGCTTTTTTTTAAATGGGCTGTGCCGCAGTTCGCACACGTCAAGAGGTCGGCGTCATGACGCTCAGTGCATCATTGCGCATGCGCGGTGCGGTTCTCTGACGTCTGCACTTGCGCAGTACGGTTTTCGGCCGCTTTGTGTTCCCGACCGCATTGCGCATGCGTCGGGCACCGGGAAGAGCGTGCAAAATGGCCGCTTTCGTCAATATGGAGGCGCTGCATCCGGGAGATGGCCTGAACACTCTCCACCTCATGGGAGGCTTGTTGTTCACTTTCTGCCATTTTGTACTGTGAATAGCGATTTTTAGAGTGCTCATGCACAGTAGACGTTTCAATCGCGACTGGTAGGGTCATGTGCTTGATTTTCAACAATTGTTCTTGCAGAGGATCAGAGTGGACTCCAAAAACGATTTGGTCTCTGATCATGGAGGCAGTGATCTCACCGAAGTTGCAGGATTGCGCTTGCAGTCTAAGGTTAGTTAGATAGGATGTGAAGGATTCGTCTTTACCTTGCATCCTCTGCTTGAAGATGTAGCGCTCGAAGATTTCATTGGTGTCCACTTCGCAGTGGCTGTCGAATTTGTCCAGGATGGTTTGGTACTTCATTTTGTCCTGCCCTTCGGAAAAGTGAAAAGAGTTGAAGATCTCTATCGCATGGTCACCCGCAGTGGTGAGTAGATGAGCTATCGGTCGCGCCATTGAGGTTGGATGCTTCCACGTACAGATGAAATTTCTGCTTGAATCGCCAGTTGGCACTAAGATTGCCGGTGTTCCTGAGCTGAAAAGGAGCCTGAATCTTGTCCATTGTGCCTGTATTCAGTAGCTGGTTGTCACGGATCTTGCTGAGTTGAACTAAATAGATTGAACAGTCACTCCTGGTATCATGTTGTGTTATGCTGCTTTGGATAACACAGGCTGCTACTTGATGCAGTCTTAACTAAAAGATACTCCAGACTCTGAAATGAGTTCAACCTGTTTATTGAACTATTAACACAGTTCTCAAATGAGTTTGACTCTCTGCTATTCCAACTGTAGTAACTCCATCTAACTGTACCAGCTTGTTCTAAGCCATGTGCTGAGGTGTGATGCTGCTGATCAACCCTGTTTAACTCTGTAGATGTCTGTCTGTGGAAAGAGGCAGCGTGTGAGTGCATCATCCCTTTTATAGTGTTTATGTCATGCCCCCTTGTGGTGATGCCACCTCTGAGTGTCCTCACTGCCCTTTGGTTGTGTCCTATTCTGAGTGTTCATTGGTTTCATGTTTGCATATCATGGCACTCTTCTGGACCTCTTCCACCCAAACATGAAGGTCCTGGTTGGAAAAAGCGAGCGGCAGCTGGACCATGCTTTCCCCTCTGCGTCTCCTCTCTGTCACATTCTATCAATAAAAATGTAAGGCGAAAAAAGGGTGGTGGACCGTTGGACTCTGAGCCAAGCTCTCATTCACTTTTGTGTCTTTGCATCCACTAACCATTTTCACCATATCCTCAGTGATTACAGGTAAGGTTTGGTGGAGAAAATTGTTCTGCGCAAATGCTTGGTGCCATGTATGTTGTGGCTGTGATTCCAAGGTAGCGTGCTGTGCTCTACTCCCACTGCCAGCCCTATTGGTTTCATCCCTCTTAGTCACACTGTTATGCTGTGACAGTGTGCACCTGTGAGGGACCAGGCCAACTGTGAACTCATTCTGAAAGATGCGTGGCAAGTGGGCAGGTGGATAGGTATAAGGAGCACGGCAGTGTTCATCATTCATCCACTGAGTCTTGACAGCTAACTACATGACTGCAGAATATCTGTACCGAGTAGTGGTGGCAAGACAATGCCATCTCCGTGGCTGGGTCTTGAGAATCTATTCCATGCTTTCCAAGCAGGCCTTTCTGAAAATCAGCTTTATATCTGCACCCTGGTCGCTCGACCCATGTTGGCCTGCCTCTGACCCCCTCACTACTTCTGCCCAAACCCCTATGCTAGCCTGGCACCCAGGGCTCAAAATTGGAAGTACAGACAGCCATTTTCAAGAGGTCAGTTTCACAGAGCCAAGAATTCTCCCGTATCTGCACAAATCATAGAATTTACAGTGCAGAAGGTGGCCATTTGGCCCATCGAGTCTGCACTGGCCCTTGGAAGAGCACCCTGTCGTGTTGGGTGCTCTGCTACATAGACGAACCAACACGGTTGCGGATGGTACAACTCAGTTTTATTACTAACAATATTAACATCTGTAAACTGGTTACTGTGGTTCGTTCATTACCCTCTAACCTGTGGACCTAGCCCTAACACTATCTTGGAGAAGCACTCAGCACATGGTGAATGTCTGAGTGGCTTGCTGTGAGCTCTGTGCCCTGAGCTGTCTCCTGCTGGAATCAGCGGGAAGTGTCGTGTTCCCCGTTTTATAGTGTGTATGCTCTTGCCTGTGATTGGCTGTGATGTTGTGCGTGTATTGATTGGTCCGTTGATCTGTCCATCAGTGTGTATGTATGTTTGCACCATGATGTTTACCTGAATATCATGACATCCCCCCATTTTTACAAGAATATGTGCCTATGTGGTAATAAATATAGATGTGTGCTGAGTTGGATTGGATTTGTTTATTGTCACATGTACCGAGGTACAGTGAAAGGTATTTTTCTGCGAGCAGCTCAACAGATCATTAAGTACATGAGAAGAAAAGGGAATAAAAGAAAATACATAACAGGGCAATACAACATATACAATGTAACTACATAAGCACTGGCATCGGATGAAGCATACAGGGTGTAGTGTTAATGAAGTCAGTCCATAAGAGGGTCATTTAGGAGTCTGGTAACAGTGGGGAAGAAGCTGTTTTTGAGTCTGTTCGTGCGTGTTCTCAGACTTCTGTATCTCCTGCCCGATGGAAGAAGTTGGAAAAGTGAGTAAGCCGGGTGGGAGGGATCTTTGATTATACTGCCCGCTTTCCCCAGGCAGTGGGAGGTGTAGATGGAGTCAATGGATGGGAGGCAGGTTTGTGTGATGGACTGGGCGGTGTTCACGACTCTCTGAAGTTTCTTGCGGTCCTGGGCCGAGCAGTTGCCTTACCAGGCTGTGATGCAGCCCGTTAGGATGCTCTCTATGGTGCATCTGTAAAAGTTGGTAAGAGTCAATGTGGACATGCCAAATTTCCTTAGTTTCCTGAGGAAGTATAGGCGCTGTTGTGCTTTCTTGGTGGTAGCGTCGACGTGGGTGGACCAGGACAGATTTTTGGAGATGTGCACCCCTCGGAATTTGAAACTGCTAACCATCTCCCCCTCGGCCCCGTTGATGCTGACAGGGGTGTGTACAGTACTTTGCTTCCTGAAGTCAATGACCAGCTCTTTAGTTTTGCTGGCATTGAGGGAGAGATTGTTGTCGCTACACCACTTCACTAGGTTCTCTATCTCCCGCCTGTATTCGGACTCATCGTTATTCGAGATCCGGCCCACTATGGTCGTATCGTCAGCAAACTTGTAGATGGAGTTGGAACCAAGTTTTGCCACGCAGTCGTGTGTGTACAGGGAGTAGAGTAGGGGGCTAGGTACGCAGCCTTGCGGGGTGCCGGTGTTGAGGACTATTGTGGAGGAGGTGTTGTTGTTCATTCTTACTGATTGTGGTCTGTTGGTCAGAAAATCGAGGATCCAGTTGCAGAGTGGGGAGCCAAGTCCTAGGTTTTGGAGCTTTGATATGAGCTTGGCTGGGATTATGGTGTTGAAGGCGGAGCTGTAGTCAATAAATAGGAGTCTAATGTAGGAGTCCTTGTTTTCGAGATGCTCTAGGGATGAGTGTAGGGCCAAGGAAATGGTGTCTGATGTGGACTGGTTGCAGCGGTATGCGAATTGCAGTGGATCAAGGCGTTCTGGGAGTATGGAGGTGATGCGCTTCATGATCAACCTCTCGAAGCACTTCATTACGACTGAAGTCAGGGCCACTGGTCGGTAGTCATTGAGGCACGTTGCCTGGTTCTTCGTTGGTACCGGTATGATGGTGGTCTTCTTGAAGCAGGTGGGGACCTCGGAGTGGAGTAGGGACAGGTTAAAGATGTCCGTGAATATCTCTGCCAGCTGGTCCACGCAGGCTCTAAGTGCACGACCAGGGATCCCGTCTGGGCCCGTCGCCTTCCGAGGGTTCACTTTCAGGAAGGCCAATTTGACTTCGGAAGCTGTGATGGTGGATAGGGTGAATTATGGGCTGCTGGGGCACTCGCCAGCGGATTGTTGGTTACCTGCTCGAACCGAGCATAGAATGCATTGAGTTCATCGGGGAGGGGTGCGCTGCTGCTAGAGATACTGTTCGGCTTCGCTTTGTAGCCCGTTATGTTGTTTAGTCCTTGCCACAACCGCCGAGAGTCTGTCTGACTCTAGTTTGGTTTGATATTCTCTCTTGGCATTCCGGATGGCCGTGCGGAGGTCGTACCTGGATTTCTTGTATAGGTCAGGGTCGTCTGCCTTGAACGCCTCAGATCTGTCCTTCAGTAGGGAGTCAATCTCGTGATTAAGCCATGGTTTCCGGTTGGGGGTCGCACGTACTGCTTTCTTTGGCACGCAGTCGTCCACACATTTGCTGATGAAGTCTGTGACGGTGGTGGCATACTCATTTAAGTTGGTCGCTGAGTTCTTAAATATGGACCAGTCCACTGTCTCTAAGCAGTCACGTAAGAGCTCTTCTGTCTCCTCGGACCAGCACTGCACAACCTTCTTAGCTGGATTCTCCCGCTTGAGTTTCTGCTTGTATGCCGGGAGAAGGAGCACCGTCTTATGGTCTGATTTCCCAAAGTGCGGTCAGGGGATAGAACGGTAGGCGTCCTTGATTTTTGAGTAGCAGTGGTCAAGAGTGTTGTCGCCCCTGGTGGGACAGGAGATGTGCTGGTGGAATTTTGGCAATACACTCTTGAGGTTGGCCTTGTTGAAGTCTCCGGCCACGATGAACAAGGCCTCCGGGTGTTCTGTTTCGTAGTTGTTCATTACTGTGTATAGTGCAGCTGGATGTGTGTGTGTGCAATATCTACAACATGTACATGAGGCTAAACTATATACATAGGAAGGTGTCAGGTGCAACATAGCAACGAGGTTGTACCACAAACAAAACAAGTGTAAACATCAAGCATCCAAACGAACTCCTGTGACGACAGAAGAGAAACATATTAACATTGTGGCATAACACGTTTGTGAGTCCAATGTTCAAACAGGCTCATAAGTCCAGCCTAGTAGGTGGGCGACGAATTTGGGTTGACCGCCTCAAGGGTGGGCCAGGATCCACCGGCTGAGGAATGGGCCTGGCCACAGGCGACAGAGGAATGGGCATGGTGGTAGGAAGCTCCGCGAAGTCGACATCAGGAACAACAGGAGGGCGTGGCACCGGTGTATGATCATGTAGCGAGCGCGGAAGCAGGCGACGAGCCCGGCAATTGCGCCTGCAAATGGAGCCATCAGGCATGTGAACCAGGAACGAGCGGGGAGCCACGCGTCGGAGAACTTCGGCAGTTGCCGACCAGCCACCCTCTAGTAGGTGGATGCGGACGTTGTCTCCAGGCGCCAGGGCAGGAAGATCAGTTGCCCGAGTGTCATGTGCCACCTTCTGCTGAGCACACTGCTGTCGCATCCGTTGCAGTACTGGAGCATAGTTTGGTGTAGGGACCAGAATGGATGGCACAGTGGTCCTGAGGGCGCGACCCATCAACAGCTGGGCTGGTGAGAGGCCAGTGCCTACTGGGGCCAAGCGATAGGCCAGCAGAGCTAAGCAGAAATCCGACCCGGCATCAGCAGCCTTGCAGAGGAGCCGCTTGACGCTGTGAACGCCCTTTTCCGCCTTGCCATTTGACTGGGGATGCAGAGGGCTGGACGTCACGTGTGTGAAACCATACGAAGCAGCAAAAGAAGACCATTCTTGGCTTGCAAAACAGGGCCCATTGTCCGACATGACAGTCAGCGGAATACCATGGCGAGCGAAGGTCTCTTTGCATGCCCTGATGACAGCAGACGATGTCAAATCGTGCAGGCGTATGACTTCTGGAAAATTCGAAAAGTAATCTATGATGATGACGTAGTCCCTGCCAAGCGCATGAAAAAGGTCCACACCCACCTTCGTCCAGGGGGACGTCACCAACTCATGGGGCTGAAGCGTCTCAGGGGGTTGCGCCGGCTGAAACCTTTGGCAGGTGGGGCAGTTGAGCACCATGTTGGCAATATCATCACTGATGCCCGGCCAGTATACAGCTTCTCGGGCCCTCCGTCTGCACTTCTCAACCCCCAGATGGCCTTCGTGTAGTTGGTCGAGGACCAGCTTGTGCATGCTGCGTGGAATCACAATCCGGTCCAGCTTTAGGAGGACGGCCAAGTTGTCCCGGACATTGTAGAATTGTGGGCACTGTCCTTTGAGCCACCCTCCCGTCATGTGGCGCATCACACGTTGCAGAAGGGGGTCAGCCGCAGTCTTCCGGCGAATATGGGCCAGACTTGAATCATCAGCCGGCAGATTTGCCGATGTGAAGGCCACCTGCGCTTTGACCTGACAGACGAACCCCTCCGAATCGGGCGGTGTGCTCACTGCTCTGGATAGGGCATCCGCAATGATGAGGTCCTTTCCCGGGGTGTAGACCAGTTGGAAGTCGTACCTCCGGAGCTTGAGCAGGATGCGCTGGAGGCGAGGGGTCATCTCGTTCAGGTCCTTGTGTATGATGCTGACCAAGGGGCAATGGTCGGTTTCCACGGTGAACTGGGGGAGACCATACACGTAGTCGTGGAACTTGTCTATGCCGGTTAACAAACCCAGGCACTCCTTCTCGATCTGTGCATAGCGCTGTTCTGTGGGGGTCATGGCCCGCGAGGCATAGGCGACCGAGGCCCATGATGCAGTGTCGTCCCGTTGCAGGAGTACCGCCCCAATGCCGGACTGGCTGGCATCAGTCGAGATCTTCGTGTCACGAGAGGTGTCGAAGAACGCCAATACCGGGGCTGTGGTGAGCTTAATTTTGAGCTCCTCCCATTCCTTCTGGTGTGCGGGCAGCCACTGGAACTCCGTGGACTTCTTTACTAGGTGGCGAAGAGCCGTTGTGTGGGAGGCAAGGTTGGGAATGAACTTCCCCAGGAAGTTGACCATGCCTAGAAAGCGTAGCACTGCTTTCTTGTCTGCCAGCTGCGGCATGGCTGTAATGTGGCTCACTTTGTCCGCATCCGGACGCACTCCTGACCGGGATATGTGGTCCCCCAGAAACTTAAGCTCAATTTGGCCGAACAAACACTTGGCTCGGTTGAGGCGTAGGCCGTGTTCCCGTATCCGGGTAAAGACACACTGGAGACGACTGATGTGCTCCTGTGGTGCGGTGGACCAGATGATGACGTCGTCAACATAGACGCGCACCCCTTCAATGCCCTCCATCATCTGTTCCATGATTCTGTGGAATACCTCGGATGCCGAGATGATGCCAAACGGCATTCTGTTATAGCAGAACATGCCGAAAGGAGTGTTGAAGATGCACAGCTTCCTGCTGCACTGATCCAGTTGGATCTGCCAAAAACCCTTCGAGGCATCAAGCTTTGTGAAAATTTTAGCCCTGGTCATTTCACTCGTGATCTCCTCCCGTTTGGGTATGGGGTAGTGTTCCCTCATGATGTTGTTGTTCAGGTCTTTTGGGTCGATGCAGATCCGGAGTTCGCCAGAGGGCTTCTTAACACACACCATGGAGCTGACCCATGGCGTGGGCTCCGTGACCCGGGATAACACCCCTTGGTCCTGGAGATCCTGCAGCTGCTGCTTGAGGCGGTCTTTGAGTGGTACTGGGACTCTGCGATGTGCATGAATGACCAGGGTGGCATCAGGTTTGAGCCGTATTCTGTAGGTTTAGGGCAGTGTGCCCATGCCCTCGAATGCCTCCTGGTTGTGGGCGAGGAGCGAGTGGAGCTGTGCCCTAAATTCTGCTTCCGGGAAGTCTGATGTGCCTTCTGGAGACAGAGCGTGTACCCGCTGAACGAGGTGGAGAACCTTGCATGCCTGTGCACCCGGCAGGGAGTCCTTCGATGATCCAACTATCCCGAAGGACAGTGTGGCCATGTATGTATTGTGTGTCACCTGGAGCTGGCAGGATCCCATGGCCGGGATAGCGTTTCCGTTGTAGTCAACCATCTTACAACGGGATGGCCGAATTGGTGGTCTGACCTTCAAGGTGTAGAAGGCTGACCATGCTATTAGGTTGGCGGAGGCACCCAGCGTCCAAACGGAACGTGATTGGTGATCGGTTGACCGTTAGGGTGGCACACCATTTATCACCCGGATTGACACTGTTCACTGGCATTGGCAGGTGGGTCCTGCTTGGAGACATCCGGTTCCTGTCAATGACTGCAACGCGGAAGGCTTCCCGGTCGTCTGTATCACCGGTCTGTATATCGTCCGGGTATGACTCGGAGTACGGAGGCTGAATTGTCCGCACGTCCCTGCGAGGCTGTCAGAATTGGGGAGCGTTGGCAGGTTGAGCTGCTCGACAGCAGGCAGCGTAGTGGCCCATCTTGCCACAGCGGAGGCATTGTCGGTTCTTTGCCGGACATTGCCGCTTTAAATGTGCGGATCCGCAGTTGCCGCACGTCGTGACGTCATGGCGTTCGTTGCGCCATCGCACAGACGCAGTTCGGTCCTGCGTAGAGCGCGCCTGCGCGTCACGTCCCTCTGCGTCGACGTCTCTTTTGGCGCGTACAAGGGCGGGAGGCCGCGGAAAGCGCGCAAAATGGCCGCCCTCGTCTGGGCCGTGGGCCGGGAGGAACTCGATTGCCTGGACCCGCTCGGCCTCGTAGGGCCCCTGCCTTGCCGATTCGGCCGCGTAAGACCCCTGCCGTGCCGATTCAGCCGCCTGGAATTGGGAGTAGCGGCTGGTCGCGTTTTCATGGAGGACGCAGGCTTCAATGGCGGTGGCTAGGGTGAGGCTTTTAATTTTGAGGAGCTGCTGGCGTAGGGTGCCCGAGGTGACCCCAAAAACAATCTTCCCTAATCGTGGAATCGGAGGTGGCCTCGTAACCGCAGGACTGCGCGAGGATTAGGAGGTGGGTTACTAAAGATTGAAAGGGCTCATCCTTACCCTGCATGCGCTGCTGGAAGAGGTACCTCTCGAAACTCTCATTTACCTCGACGCTGAAGTGTTGCTCGAGTTTGAGAAGGACCGTCTTGTACTTCGTCTTGTCCTCACCTTCCGCGAACACCAGGTAGTTGTAGATGTGGATGGCATGTTGCCCTGCCGTGGAGAGGAGGAGGGCGATTTTCCTGGTGTCCGAAGCATTCTCCATTTCTGTGGCTTCTAGGAAGAACTGGAAGCGCTGTTTAAACAGCTTCCAGTTGACGCCGAGGTTACCAGCGATTTGGAGTGGCTGCGGCGGGCTGATGGTGTCCATGGCGCAGGATGGCGGATTCCTGAAGATGTGCAGGTAGGTCTCACAGTTACTGGATTCCAATCCTGGTACTATGTCGTGTTGGGTGCTCTGCTACACAGACGAACCAACACGCTTGCGGATGGTACAACTCAGTTTTATTACTAACAATATTAACATCTGTAAACTGGTTACTGTGGTTCGTTCATTACCCTCTAACCTGTGGACCTAGCCCTAACACTATCTTGGAGAAGCACTCAGCACATGGTGAATGTCTGAGTGGCTTGCTGTGAGCTCTGTGCCCTGAGCTGTCTCCTGCTGGAATCAGCGGGAAGTGTCGTGTTCCCCGTTTTATAGTGTGTATGCTCTTGCCTGTGATTGGCTGTGATGTTGTGTGTGTATTGATTGGTTGACCTCCGGTGGGAATTTCCGGTCTCGGCGTGAATCGAACAGGAAAATCCTGCCCCTGGTATCGGATTCACAGACTACATTGCCTCCCAAAAAAAGATTGAGCTGAAAGTCAGAATTTTATGGATCTCACAACCCCTGCTTAATGTGAAGTTCCACTCACCATTTAGTTAAGTTCAGTTTTGCGAAGTTAAAATGTATGCTCACTCGCAACATCAGTATGCTTATTTATCCATCCCCACTCTATTGTTGTTTTCTCCTGGCTTTATTCACACAATCGATCTTTTCTGGCCGCATGTAGCTTCTAATTTGCTAACTTGTTATCTCTACCAAAAGATTGTTTGTTTCTCTTTGAGAACATGGAATCATTTGGAACAAGTAAAAGCATTCCTTTCATCCCACCAATTCCTCCTGACTGACCTTGGATAGTCTGTGTTTTCACTGACTCTTTCTTATTAAATTGAATTAATTTCCTGAGGGAATATGAATAATCACAGAGTAACACGATGAAAAAGCAAAACCATCATCTGACACCCTCCCACCCCCCACACCTGCTGCCAAAAGTAACTGAGCAAAACAATAAATCACAATTATCAATTTTATATTATTCAGTACAAACCAGCTGCATGTCGCAGGGTCCAAGTCGTAGGGTCAACAGAGCCGTAGGGTTGAGGGTCATTACAGCATCAAACAAGGTCATTCAGCCATCCATAGGGATGTCCTTATGTAGAGCAATTCAATCAGTACCATTACCCCCATACACAGTAGCACAGTGGTTAGCACTATGGCTTCACAGCGCCAGTGTCCCAGGTTTGAATCCCGACTTTGGTCACAGTCAGTGCAGAGACTGCACGTTCTCCCTGTGTCTGCAGGGGTTTCCTCTGGGTGCTCCGGTTTCCTCCCGCAAGTCCCAAAAGACATGCTGTTAGGTAATTTGGGCATTCTGAATTCTCTCTCTGTGTACCCGAACAGGTGGCGACTAGGGCTTTTCACAGTAACGCCATAGCAGTGTTAATGTAAGCCTACTTGTGACAATAAAGATTATTACTATTACTTTCCCTTGAAAGTTTATTTCCCTCAAGTGCTCATCCATTTTCCTTTCAAAATCATTCATTGTGCTTCCACCACCCTCATTCCAGACCATTCCCATCCACGGCATAAAAAAACTTTACCTCACTTACTCTTCCCCGCCACCCATTTCTTGCCAAAAACTTTCGACCTCTGTCCGCTAATCCTTGCAGCACCAACTAATGAGAAAGCTTTTGTTTATTTACCTATAGTCCCAGATTTTTAAGCAAGACAAGCATGTACTCTTTTGCATTCAGTGTTGTGATCTGATAACTTTTAAAAAGAGGCAAATTCCCCAGCGACAAACAGAAATAACCAAAGGACAAGATTTTGTGTTTTAAGACTTTGAATGCAACAAACACACTAAAACCAACATGGACTAAACATTATTAATGAGCAACTAATGCACCAAACTAAAGAAATTGTAACTAATACAAACAAAATATAATTTATACATTTTAATATTATGCCAAACACATCCAGCAGATGTGTAGCCAAAATGATTAAGGACGCGATTTGCCGGAAAGATTTCTGAGTCTGGAACTGCCGTGAGCTTCCCGGCGCTTGGCCCGGTGAGGCCGGGAATGCTATTCAATGATAATTGGTCCACTTATCGAGGCCCCACAGGATTCGCGGCAGCAAACGAAGGCTCGGCAGCTGATTCTCCGGGACCGCGTTCACCAGCCCCCACCCCCACTAACAAGGTCGAGCAACACTTAAACAGCACTTGGATGGCCAACCGCCCTCAGCTCGCAGCCATGGCGCCGAGAGGACTGGCCCCGAGATTCGGAGATGGAAACCTGGGGAGGCCCCTCGATGTGGTGGAGGCCAGAGAGATTCCGTGTTCCATCGAGGGTCCTGGATGGTGAGCCACAGGGCAGCCAATGCTGGCTGGGATAAAGTGACAGCGGCCATCAGCTCGGAAACCATGGGCAGGAGGACTGGCCTCCAGTGCCGCAAGAAGATCAACAGCCTACACCGGACAGCACGGGTGGCTTGTCACCCCCCAACACAACCAGCACTCCCCAACCCTCATCTGCCCCCCAAAACCCACCCTTACACACACCACTCCCTTCACCCCCACCCTCCCTTCACATCCCAGCCGCCAGCACTGTGACCCACACATGTGCCCAATGATGCCCTCTCTGTATCTCTGCACGAGAAGCTCTCATACAATCGGCGGTAGATGGCCCAGACCGGCAGAGGGATGTCGGACATAAGAATCCTCATGACCTACGAGGAACAGGCCCTAGACAGGGGTGGCTGAGGACAGAGCGGTCACCAACGCGGAGGTCGGCGCAAGCAGCATGGGTGAGGATCCATTGGGCCCCACCAGGAGGACCTATCAAACGTGAGTTGTTAATGCCATGTAGACTGACGCATCCCTCCCCATGAGCACATGTTCATTCTCCTTCAGGTCCTCCAGTCAACGGTGCTAGCCCATCTGGGATGGCACCCTCACTGCCTCCCATGAGACCACCTCAGAGGAGAGCTCCTAGGATAATAATAATCACTTATTGTCACAAGTCGACTTCAATTAAGTTACTGTGTAAAACCCCTACTTGCCACATTCCGGCGCCTGTTCGGGGAGGCTGGTACAGGAATTGAACCTGCGCTGCTGGCTGTGTTCTACATTACAAGTCAGCGATTTAGCCCACTGTGCTAAACCAGCCCCTGGCACAGTCACAGTCAATGCGTCACAGCTGTCATACACACCCCCCCACCAACGCAGATACACACACCTTGGTGGGAAATGTTAGTGGTCAGGCTTCTGGGCACAATCTGGTGAGCACCACACTACTGCTGATGTACAACAGGTTGAGGCAGGAACGCCCAGGAGAGAGAACAGTCGGAGGTCCGCTGGATCCCAGGACCCAGCTGGATCCCAGTCAGATGCTGAGCCTCTAGAACAGGTTTACCCGGAGCTGATGGAGACGATAGGGTGCGGCCATGAGATTCAGAGGAAGATGTTAGCGACACACCAGCAGATATGTCCTGGACAATATTTATACTTCAACTGAAAAAGCCATTCATCGGACCTTGTTGTGTAAAAATTGACTGCAGCATTTTCTCCATAATGACAATTACTATACTTTAAAAAAAAATCATTGGCTAAGAAGCACATTGGAATGTCCTGAAATTGTGAAAGTCACCATATAAAATTCAAATCTTTCCTTCTGTGCTTCCCATGCTCAGGCAAAAACTGCATTCTGCGTACGTTGTCTGATTACTGGGGAGCACTGGAACATACTTGCAAAATCTTCAGATTGATGACATTGCAGTGAGTAAAATGCACAGTGGAGTAGCAATGCTACACATTTGTGTCACGAGAGACCTTGCTGCCCTTTGGAATAGGTGATCCATTGTCCATTTTGTCCAGAGAAAAGTAAGTCCACACCTTTGCTCTTTTGTTGATTCACAGGCCAGCCATGCGTTCCACTCACAAACCTCGCATGCACCGATAATCAGGCTAGCTGAATGTTCGCCAGGTCCATCTAGTAATAGGAGAAGCAACCAGTTGTTGTAGATTTAAAAGCATGATAGCTTGATGCAAATTGACCAGATGTTGTGCGTAATTGCTAACTCAGTTTTTGCCCTTGGGCACGAAGCTTTGAAGGAATGAATATAATGATGTTTGTGCTTTATTACTAAAGGAACATATGAAAACTTTATTCTGAACATCCATTTGGAACCGAGAAAGTTAAATAAAACATTTCCTTTGGAAGATTTATTGCATAGTTAAGGGTTGGACCTCCTTTTCCTATTTCAAAAACGATTGAAAAATAAAATGGAATCATATAGGTAAATAAACTGTCATGAGAGCAAAGAAGTAAAGAATTATAATCACCTGAAATGTCCTCAAATGGTCACTAAACATATCAGTTCAGTGATGGCCATGTTTCAGCTCTAGTTAACACTCGGATTATTAAGATAATGAAGTTTGTAAATTTTCTGAAACTGGATGACAGCTGACTCTGCCAAAGTGGCATTGAGCAAGTCTTTAACTGCAAAATAAGAATCTGGAAGTTTTATAAGTGTTGCAGAGCTGGCTACACGGGCACATGACAACCAGCCTAATGAGAAGAACCTAAATGGGAAATGGTCTAGGAATGAACCACACCAAATACTCCAGAAGCATATATAGACCCCTTAAAGAAATTAGAAGACTCCTCCCAATAGATGCACTTTTCAGAAATCTTTGAGTTGTACTGTATGATCCTAGGGGAGTTAAAGTTTTTCTCATTTAGCAACTCAATACATCGCCTACAATCATTGCATACCTCAACCGTTACACAGCATTTCTAACAACTGTATGCTTTAGGTGATTGTCCTGGTATCCCAAATAAATGATTTTGAAGTGAATATATGTACAGTGAAGTAACTGTACAGTGGAGTAACAATGTTAGAAGTTTGTGGCACGAAAGGCCTCACTGTCCTTTGGAAATGTTGATCCAGTTAACCTCCTACTAATAATAATAATCTTTATTAGTGTCACAAGTAGGCTTATATTAACACTGCAATGAAGTTACTGTGAAAAGCCCCTAGTCGCCACATTTCCACGCCTGTTCAGATAGACTGAGGGACAATTCAGAATGTACAATTCACCTAACAAGCACGTCTTTCGGGACTTGTGGGAGGAAACCGGAGCACCCGGAGGAAACCCAAGCAGACACGGGGAGAACGTGCAGACTCCTCACAGACAGTGACCCAAGCTAGCAATCAAGCCCAGGTCCCTGGCGCTGTGAAGCAACAGTGCTACCTTGCCACTTTTCCTCAGGAAAAAGCTTATGACCTTCTTCCTACCAGCCAACCTTTGTTCCTGTTTTACCATGTTTATTTCTGTGCAGTAAAAATTACTCTTGGAAACAAAATGTAATGACTGAAACGTATTATGTAAAAATGCTGTTTTTAATTACATTTGCCTGATGCTGCTGTCACTTGAATTGTGTTGTAACTGTCTGCTCGACCGCATGCCAATGCAGTACTGGCTGATAAGGGAGATGATTGATTACGTTCTATTGCTATGGGCCAGGGTTTAGAGAACCCCAAAGTGTATCATGGAGTTCACCTGACCCACAACTTTTAATAGATTGTGGTATGGGAAGCACATGGCCCACTTTACAGGTGTGGTACAGCAGAAATGGAGAAGTAATTTTTAAAGCAAAACAATGTTTATTCTATGAACTCAAGTTAACCTTTTTGAAACATACAGTGAACATCTTAGCAACCATCAATTCAAACACAACCCCCAAAGAATACAACACTAAGTAATCCTTAATAACTTCCCAAACAACATCCAGAAGACAAAAGAAACAACTTTTAACAGAAGCACATCAGGTTTACATTCACCACTGAGAACATTTATAATTCTGAATTCACCAAATGATCAAGAGATAGTCGTTTCATGGCAGAGAGTACACCTGCTCTGTCTGGCTTCAGCTCCAACACTGAAAACGAAACTATAAAACACCCTGCAGCAAACAGCCTAAAACAAAAGTAAAATGCTGACAGACAGCCCAGCTCCACCCACACTCTGACATTACTGATGAACACCCATTTCTTAAAGGTACATTTCTTAAACACCCATTTCTTAAGGGTACTCTCACATGACACTGTACATCTTCAGCATTGCAACTTCATACAGAAGTGTCAATCATTTGTTTTGGAATCTACAAGCGGTATTGAAAGCCAATGTTATTAAAGAATGTAAATGTCGCCATCGTCCCAGAGGACCATAGAGGCTGCTCTCCCCTTTGAGAGCTGACTGGTGGTGATTTAACCTGAGGGTCAGCACACCTCAGGTAAGGGGCAAGGCTGAGAAGGTGGGGCCTTTACAAATAACCTCAGCTGGTACGGGAAATGAACCTGTGCTGTTGGCACTGCTCCACATCACCTACCAGCTGTCCAGCCAACTGAGCTAACTCAATGAAGGGGGTGGGTTAGCTCAGTGGCCATTTCAGAAGGTAGTTAAGAGTCCACTACATTACTGTGGGTCTGGGACCAGACCAGATAAGGACAGTAGTAAACCAGATAGGTTTTTATGACAATTGATGATAGTTTCACGGTCACCATTAGTGAGACTAACTTCATATTCCAGGTTTTATTAATTGAATTAAAATTCTACCAACTGCCATGGTGGGATTTGAACCCATTTATCTTGGGATTTGGCCTGGGCCTCTGGATTACCAATCCAGTGGCATTACCACAATGCAACCATCATTCCTCAATGGTTTTTTTTGGAAGAGGTGGCAATCCAGCAGTGAGCCCCAGCATCAGGAGAAGAAATGATGGGAGAAAAGTGCAACAGAAAATTTTATTTGTGCATCCACCCAGCTGCTCCAACCCCACCCTGAAAATGGTGGAGTTTGTGTAGTTTGAAATTTGTACTGTAGCCACCTGGGTTGGCCACTTCCCGACTTAAAATGGAGGTCCGCAAAGAATGCAGGGACATGCAGTCAAGCCAGGAAAAACCAGCAGGTGCAAAGTTTCCTGTGTATTAGAACTTGCAGAAACCCAGACAGCACTGAAACTAGCAACCATCCGCATATTAATGAGCGATCCGTGGGAACAATTGAAACATTTAAGGTGAATAAGGCCAAGCCAGACTCCTCGGCGCCAGCAGGAGCCAAGACAAAGGAAGGCCAACGGACACTTAGGAACCGCCCAGCGATCAGGGAACGGCTCCAGTATTGGAGAAATCGATCCAAGTGATCGGAATGTAGTCCAATCACTTGGAACCAGATATGGGGTCCGCCCCGAACGGCACGAAGCCCTTGGGGACTATAAAGTAGAGTCCCCAAGTTCAATTCGCTCATCTTAGCAGGGTCACTCAGCAACTCGAAACAACCCTTGACAGTGACCTGCCTAGCTGCCGCATCAACCAAGTAATTCTCCAGCCAACGCACGCTACGAGATAGGTGTTCCTAGCTACCAGTCTATACCAGCTTTGAATCCTGCAGACTCAGAATCGAACGAAAGGCCATTTGTTCCCCTGACCTGGTGGGCCAGTTCCGAAGCTAAGTATAGGCCTTTTAGTGTTAGAGATAGTCCAGTAAGTAGAGTTTTATGCATGAGTAGTGATTGAATGTGTATAATAAATGTATTTTGATTTGAATCTTACTAATTGGTGTATCGAGTTATCGATCAGCACTTGAACATGAACCTCGTGGCGGTATCATAAAGATACCTGGCGACTCGAGAGCAAAGGTTATAGAAACAGAGCAAATTAAGTAAAGACACAACGAGCAACAAATTAAGAGCCAATCAAAGTTAGCAACAGTACAATCACTTGTGAAACCTGAACAGAGACAATCAAACCAGCACAAACTGAAGAATCTTTTGAGAATCTTATCCCCAATCCTGGAGATTTTTTAAAAAGGCAAATGGCAAGGGAGTGAAATTGGTCAATTGCAGTAACGTGAAAATGGATTAACTCAGCAGCCTGATTTACAAGGCCTGATTCTCTTCAGCATTGATATGCTACCAATTCACTATCAGACCATTTTGCATCACTGATGTTGACCACTAACACCATCCCTGCCTGTGCCCCCCACCCCACCATCCCCACTAGGCTTCAAAGTAAATGACAGATAGATGGATTTGTGATATAGATCATCCATAATCTAACTGAATGACGGGACATGCTGAATGGCCTATTTCTGTCACGATATCAACAGAAAAGTGCTTGTTGTTGACGCTGATAATAACTGACCAGAAGTATTAAGGATTTGTTTAGACCCCATCCACACAAGGTCAAGAGGTTAATCAGCAGGAGCGGAACTGATACAGTTTAAATTACAGTCCAGAACTTTCCATTGTAATTGGAGTTTTTTTGGACTCACCCACAACTGTGATGGTGCAGAGTGCTGTGAATAAGAAAGATTTGCTATTGAACGACTTCCGGTGGCGGCCATGGAGGAGTAGGTCACACATTTGATAGCTCCCGCCTGTGACGGACTTTTGGACCTTTTTCCCCTGGTTTTTTCCAGATTTTATGGGATAAATCGGTGAAGAGTGAGACAGTAAGGAGAAATCCACCTCCGCTGTATGGAGAATTAGACCAGAAGTGGCCATGTGAGAAGACAAAATCCTATAAGGAAGACGCGAGCAGAGCTGGTAACACGGGAGAGCATGGCGGAGACGGCACAGTGGTCGACGGAGCAGCTGGTGAAGTTTTTCAAAGATTGCTTCGCCAAGCTGAAGAAGGACACGCTGGACCCGATTAAGGCTTCGATTAATGAAGTTGTGCAGAACCAAGAGACCCACAGAAGAGCGATCCAGGGGGTGGAGAAAAAGGTGTCCGAGCACGAGGTGTACATAACCGTGCTGGAGACCAAGGTGGAGATGATGAACGACCGCCATAAAGATTGCAGGAGAAGCTGGAGGACCTGGAGAATAGGTCCAGGAGGCAGAATCTTAGAATTGTCGGCCTCCCTGAAGCCAGTGAGGGATGGGATGCGAGGACATATGTGACAGACATGCTGGAGAAGTTGATGGGGCCTGAGGTGTTCCGTCGGCCCCTGGAAGTGGATAGAGCGCACAGAGCCCTCGCGAAGAAGCCCCGAGCGAACGAGCTGCAGAGGGCCATGGTGGTAGGTTTTCACCGTTTCCTGGACAAGGAACACGTTCTGCGGTGGGCCAAGAAGGAACAGAGTAGCAAATGGGAGAACTGTGAGCTGCGCATTTATCAGGACCTGGGCGCTGATCTGGCCAAGAGGTGAGCTGGGTTTAATCGGGCAAACACGGCCTTCTTTATGAAGGGGGTGAAGTTTGGGATGCTGTATCCAGCCCATCTGTGGGTCACACATGAGGAATGAGACTTCTACTTTGAAAAACCAGACGAAGTATGGACTTTTATTTTAAAAAAGAGGCTGGAGGCGAATTAAAAGACACTGACTTTCTCGGGGGAAATTAAAGGGTCAGCAGATGCAGTATTCCAAGGGGGGGGGGGGCGGATTGTTGTTTTATGGTTGGGGTGTGTGAAGTTTGAGATGGGGGGGAAATGTTTATTATACCATATTGATGTCATTGTCTATGTTATTTTTATAAAAATTTTCAAATACCTTAATAAATTAAAAAAATATATATATATTTGCTATTGCATAACCCGGAGCTCCGAATCCCTCGACCCTACAAACAGAAGATGAAAACAGATAGAGTTCAAGTTGAAAGAAAAGAATAGTGTAAGGAAAACGCAGTGCAAAATATTACCTGGATTCACTGCCTTTCCACAGACTCTCTGGTGAAAGAGTGTCTCAAATAGAGGACAGCGAGGCAGAGAGGTTTAGTGAGGGTATTCCAGAGCGTAGAGCCAAAGCATCTGAGGTAAGGCCAGCAATCCACAAAACAGATATTGTCATAGAAAAATAGAAAATAGAAGCAGGAGGAGACCATTCGGCCCTTCGAGCCTGCTCCACTATTCATTATGCTCATGGTTGATCATCAAGCTCAATATCCTAATTCCACCTTCCCCCATGTCCCTTGATCCCTTTAGTCCCAAGAGCTATATCTAATTCCTTCTTGAAATTACACAACATTTCAGCCTCAACTACTTTCTGTGGAGCAAATTCTACAGATTCACCACTCTCTAGGTGAAGAAATCTCTCCTCACCTCAGTCCTAAAAGGTTTACCCCCTTATCCTCAAACTATTTGCCCTAGTTCTGGACTCCCCCACCATTGGGAACATTCTTTCTGAATTTACCCTGTCTAATCCTGTTAGAATTTTATATGTTTCTATGATAGGTTAGGTGGATTGAAAATGAAATGAAAATGAAAATCGCTTATTGTCACAAGTAGGCTTCAATGAAGTTACTGTGAAAAGCCCCTAGTCGCCACATTCCGGCGCCTGTTCGGGGAGGCTGGTATGGGAATCAAACCGTGCTGCTGGCCTGCCTTGGTCTGCTTTAAAAGCCAGCGATATAGCCCAGTGTGCTAAACCAGCCCCTGGTAAATTGCCCTTAGTGTCCAAAATTGCCCTTAGTGTTGGGTGGGGTTACTGGGTTATGGGGATAGGGTGGAGGTGTTGACCTTGGGTAGGGTGCTCTTTCCAAGAGCCGGTGCAGACTCGATGGGCCGAATGGCCTCCTTCTGCACTGTAAATTCTATGATAATCTATGATATTCCCTCTCACTCTTCTAAACTCCAATGAATATAATCCTAACCAACTTAGTTTCTCCTCATATGACAGTCCCAGCATCCCAGGAATCAGCCTGGTAAACCTTCTCTGCACTGCTTCCATAGCAAGAACATTCTTCCACCAAAACTGCACACAATGCTCCAGGTGTGGCTTCACCAATGCCCTATACAATTGTAGTAAAACATCTCCATTCCTAGCCTCAAATCCTCTCACTATGAAGGCCAACATACCATTTGCCTTCTTTACTGCCTGCTGTACCTGCGTTCTTACTTTCACAAGAACCATCATCGAAACTAGTCAAAAAAATGGCACTCTTCATTCCACAAGACATTGAATGAAAGGAGTTGTGCATCGCAAAGAACAGATAAGGTCTGCCATCAATTACCTGGGTCTTCTTATCAAAACTAAAATGCAACAAATACATTTCATAAGCGCAGGCCAAAGCTGCAAAGTCCAATTCTAATTCTGAGCATCACTTAGCTATCCAAAATAAAAATATTTTCATTAAACTTGTTAATTGTTCTGTTGCTGAAAATTGTCTTGTGCTGGTCTAACTGTAGGAAGCAGGAAATGAATTGGACGTCCTTTTTTATTGGAGTGTTACGAGTGCCAACATTTCATTCTGAGCAATGTCACTGACCCCACAGCTTCATGTGATATTTATTTTTTCAGGGAGGGTAGGTCAAATGTTTCTCCAATCCCAACTGTTTATGGTTATGCTGAAAATTCAGAGGAATTGCTGTGTGCGCACATTCTAATAGTTTCCGACTGATTATATTCATACGATAACAAGGTCCAGCTCTTGTATCCAAAATGCAAAGCTTGACTGCAATCTTCACAAGTGGCACTACCTATAGCAAGCTGATGATAAAGACATCTCACATATTGTCAAATCCATTTACAATCCTTGTATTTCATGCAGTACTTACAAAATATTTTTTTCGTCCATCATTCACATCAACCTCTGGACATACATTAGTCAACCTCCTGGTTTTGTTGTTTCATATTATGGGGAAAGAGTCTGTTGCGTTTGCACAGGGCCATGCCCATATTGGTTGTAACATACAAATGTTTGCACATTTTTCTGACATGTGAGAGTTGTGTTCTGTCTTAAGAGGTTATTTTAGAACATTATTCTTCAGTAAAATAGCTCTTCAATTTTCAGTTATCCATGGTACTTGGGGTGCCTGTTACAATTGCTGCCTTGAAGGATGTCACCCATTTCTCTCATGATTGATGGAGGGAAAGAAAAGATTCTCTGATCCCTCCGGCAGCTCACCCTCACCACAGGTTTAGTGGTGGTGTTTAGTGGCTTCACTGGCAATTCCCATTGACAACGGTGAAAGCAGAGCCTCCCACTGCCAGTGAACAGCACCGTGACTCTCTCTAATGAAGAATCCCACCCAATGTCTCTGGTGATTGGCGGATGAGGAGAAGGCGAGTTTATTTCAGTGTCATTGGTTATTTTGCAACCTATTTTCTTCACATATATTTTTTCTTCGAACTTCACCTTCATGTTTTTCTACCTTCTGAGTGGGATTCTCTGAGCCCGGGGATGGGCCGGAGAATCCCCGCGACCGGCGCGAATCGCACCACGCCGCACCGACGCCTGCACGCGATCCTCCGCAGAGCGAAGAATCGGCGCCATTGTTGCCGGCGTGGTCGGTGCGGCGCCGGTCAGGGCCGCTCTACGTGGCCGGCCCGCCGATTCTTGGCCCGGGATGGGCCTTGGGCAAGTCCCGCTGGCGCCGTCCACACCTGCTCTCAGCTGGCGGGACCTTGGCGTGGAAGGGTCGGGGAGGCGGCCTGTGAAGGGGGAGGTGCGGTCCGACACTGGGGGCGCCTCCGATGTGGCCTGGCCCGCGATCGGGGTCCACCGATCGGCGGGCCAGCCTCTCTGGCTAGGGTCCTCGTTTCTTCCGCGCCGGCCCCTGTAGTCCTGCGTCATGTTGCGTCGGGGCCGGCGCGTTGAAGGAAGCCACTGCGCATGTGCGCGTTGGCGCCGGTGCCTCTGCACATGTGCGCTTTGGCACTACTGCGCATGCGCGGATCCCGAGGCACCGAGTTCGCGCCGGGATCAGCAGCTGGAGCAGCGTGAACCGCTCCAGAGACGTGCTGGCCCCTTTTGCGGGCCAGATTTAGTCGTCGGGTCGGCTCGTTCACGCCGTCGTAAAGCGCGACGGCATTTACGACGGCGTGGACACTCTGCCGCAGGATTAGAGAATCCCGCCCAGGGTGTCTAGACTGAGGAAATTCAAAGGCTAGATCGCGCAAAAGCAAATATAGTCCAAGGATGTGCAGGTTAGGTGGATTGGCCATGAAAAAATTGCCCCTTAGTTTCAAGGGATATGCAGGTTGGTTGGGTTTGCAGGGTAGGGTGGGGGAGTGGGCCTACATGACGTGCTCTTTCAGAGGGTCGGTGCAGACTCGATGGGTGGAAGAGCCTCCGTCTGCACTGTGGGGATTCTAGAATTGTATGTCCCATTCTCTACATTGTTTACTATCACGTGAAGAGTGAATCAAAAAGAATTGAATTATGAGGAAATATTGTCGACTGTAATTTAAACTACATAATGAAGTCACCTGTCCTAATAATTTCTTAAGGGGCTCAGTGCCTAACATTATTTGATAAACTCCTGGGAAGCACTGGGAAGTTTAACTTCATTAAATGCTACATAAATGCAAATTATCGACCATTGTACAGCAATGGACAAAGTTAAAATTACCCCATTGGCACTGTTCCCTTCTTTTTAAAAATGTAACTATCATAATAATCACTGTTGATAGCTCACTGACATACAAAAATACATGTTTTTTGTTGTTATCTTAACCTTAGGCATTACATAGTAACCAATATTTTACTCTTGTAGCAAATCTTCTTATTTAAAAACTGTCTTTGCCAAAACCTAAAATGAACAGAACCTAATGTTTCCAAGTATGGTCAAAACTTACTTTAATTGCTGAAATGTCTCTGCCCCCAGCCAGTAATGGCGGGAACCCAATTTGAATACAATTAGATATGATTAGTGGGCAATCTCCAAGGTAACATCCTCCCCCCCAACCTCCCCCCCTCCCCCGGCAGTGTGGCATACTTTGGTGGATTTTCCAACAGGTTTTAAAAACGGGGAACTGGCAAACCAAACACGTCAGGGGTGAACAGATAAGTACCGCGCCCGGTGGGAGAAGGTCATGTTCATGGTGTAGGTGGAGTGGGTTTCCATTGAGGAGGTTCAGGGTGGGTTCCGTGCCCATGGGAGCCGGGGTGTTCCCTTGGGAGTTCCGCGTCCATAGGGTTATTCCTTTTTTTTTAACATCAGGGCACAGGTGTCTAAGTTGCTGGTCATTCAGAGTCCGCCCCACCTGCATGACGTTGTGGGACCCGTCTCCTGGAATTTCGTTTTCAGAGCGGTAAAGAACTGGCAGGAAAATCCGGCAGTGCAGCCAATGGGCTGCATGTCACTTTTCCCACCCGAATTGACACTTTGAAAAAAAATGCGAAAGTTTCACCCACCGATTTACATATTCAGTTTAGTCAACCGTATTTACTGTTTATGATGTGGTCTCCTCTACATTAGGGAGGCCAGATGTAGACTGGGCGGCCATAGAATCCGTGGTGTGCAGAAGGAAGCCATTTGGCCCATCCAGTCTGCACTGGCCCTCTGAAAGAAACCCCACCAAGGTCCACTCCCCTGCCCTATACCCGTAGCCCCACCTAACCTGCACATCTTTGAACTGTGGGAGGAAACCAGAGCACCTGGAGGAAACCCACGCAGACAGGGGGTGGGTGTCCAAACTCCACACAGACCGTCGTCACCCGAGGTCAGAATTGAACCCGGGTCCCTGGTGTTGTGAGGCAGTAGTGCTAACCATTGTGCCGCGGTGCCACCACTTTGCGGAACCCTCTGATCAGTTTGCAGGCATTACCCAGAGCATCCAGTTGCCTGTCATTCTGTTCTTGGCCTCCTGCACTGTCCCATTAAAGTTCAATGTAAGCTTGAGGTGCACCATCTCAGCTTCCAATTAAGCACTTTTCCACCTTCTGGACTCAACATTTGTGTTCAACAATTTCAGCTTAAAATCACCAACCCAAATTATTCCAGACTGTAGCTGTTGTGATGATTCTGCTGTTGGCAAACAATACGCCATAGAATCCATGACTTCAAGTTTTTTCTTTCTAAGTGCCATACTAAATGTTGGAGAAAGCCACCATTGCTGTCAGCGCCTTCAATTCCGAATTTCACACCCGGCCTTTGCCGACATTGGAGGAAATCCACATCATGGACCTCCGGTGGTGACCATGAGTTGATCTGTCGCCCGCAAGGTGACCCCTCCTTGGGGAAGTTGGATTTGGTCCTTTCTACCTAGTTAATGGGTGATTTTTGTGCAAAAAGTGCAGAGTGAGTGGATGTGTTGGTTTCTCTCTCATTGTGGGATGTCAGCGGGTTATCACAGACGCTGAAAGCTGGTAAAAGCCCTGGCTCAAGGGTTGGAGGAGCGCATGGAGCAGCACCAATGGAGAAAATGGCGGTTGGGGGAAGCGACGTCATCAACCACACTGCCTGTGGAGCAGTTGATGGAATTTATTAGGGCAGGGGGGAGTTTTGGCAACAGCGAAGAGAGATGCAGGAGTACTGGCGGAGGGCGATTGAGGGAGCAGTAACCCCAATTCGCGAGACTTTGGATCGGGTGGAGAAGCGATTGGAGTCGTAAGGTGCGATGATCCGAGAGGTGGAAAGGGCGATGTCGGACTGTATCGAACGATTCGTGAAGTTGGAGGCAGAGATGACGGTACAGGGGGAGGCCTGTAAGGTGCTGAGGGCAAAGGTGGAATGACCAGGAGAATCGGTCCAGGTGGCAGAATGTGTAAATTGTAGGTCAGCCAGAGGATGTGGATGGAATGAGGGCCACGAGCTACGTTTCAAAGATATTCGAGCTGGTCGAGAAAGGGGTCTTTGAGGAGGCCCTGGAGGTGGATCGTGCCCATCGGAAAATCTGCAGTCGCGAGTGCGCTGCCAGCGAAATAGAGGGCCGGGATTCTCCAGTATCCGGTGGGCGGACCGTACCGCCGCCAAAGAGTGGCGTGAACCACTCTGGCATCGGGCCGCCCGGAAGGTGCGGACTCCTCTGCACCTTCGGGGGCGAGGCCAACGCTGGAGTGGTTGGTGCCGCACCAACCGGCACTGAAGGGCCTCCGCCAGCCGGCACGAGTTGGCGCGTACGCAGGAGAGCCAGCGTGTTCCCAGAACAGTTGGCGTGATTCCTGCACATGCGCAGCGGGTTTCTTCACTGCGCCGGCCATGGAGGAGCTTTACACAGGCCGGCGCGGAGGGAAAGAATGCCCCCACGGCACAGGCCCGCCCGCAGATCGGTGGGCCCCGATCGCGGGCCAGGCCACCGTGGGGGCTCCCCCAGGGCCGGATCCCCCCGTGCCTCCCCCCCCGAGGACACCGCAGGCCGACCGCAGAGCCAGGTCCCGCCGGTACAGACCTGGTCTAATCCACACCGGTGGGACTGGCTGAAAACGGGCGGCCGCTCGGCCCATCGGGGACCGGAGAATCGCCGGGGGGGCCACGATCCCCGACCCGCCAAAAAAACGGCGCTGGAGTGTTCGGCAGCCAGCGTCGGAGCGGCGGGGCGGGATTGACGCCGCCCACCGGCGATTCTCCAATCCGGCGGGGGGGGTCGGAGAATCCCACCCAAGGATCCTGCCGATGGAGAATCTAGCCCAAAGTCTTTCAATGATATAGTTTGGGCAGGTTGGGTGGGGTCCTTTGTGTTGATCTCCAGATGGGAGTCGCCATACTGGCAGGGAATGCTAGTAAATGGAAGCAGTGTGGGGGAGGGGACTGTGGCAGGTAGCCAGAGGCATGGGGAGGGGGAAGTGGTTGTAGCATGGAGGGAGGGGGGAATGGGGGGAAGGGGGAGGGGTTTGAGGATAGGGCAGGGGGAGAGGAGGAGGCTGTGACGCAGATGACTTTCTGGTTGGGTTTGGGAGGGGGCGGTGGGGGCGGCTATTTTTGGTGGACCCAAGCTGGAAGGGAACCGGATTGTTGAGCAGGTGGTGTGCCGGGGGGGATGACGAGGATAGTAATGTGGAACCTGCGAGGTCTTAATGGTCCGGTTAAACGGTCTCAGGTGTCCGCGCACCCAAAAGGTTTAAGAGTAGATGAGCGTTTCCTTCAGGAGACACATCTGTGGGTGAAGGACCAGGCGTGGTTAAGGAAGGGATGGGCGGGGAAAACATTCTACTCGGGGTTTGTTTCTAAGCCAAGGGGGGTTGCGATCTTGTTTAGTGAAAAGGTGGCATTTGTGGTGGCCAGGGAGGGACACAGGGGATGATCTTCATGATGGTTAGTGGGGTCCTGGCGAGGGCCTCGGTTGTTTTAGTTAATGTATATGCACCCAAGTGGGACAACGTTGTCTTTGCTAAGAAGATGTTAGCATCCATCCCGGACTTTGATTCACATCAAAGGATAATGGAGGGCGATTTTAATTGTGTGTTGGACCCTAGGATGGATAGCTCCAGCCCCAAGTCAATGGCCAGGTTGGGGATGGCAAAGGAGCTGGGGGCATTTATGTATCAGATGCAGGAGGTGTACCCTTGGAGGTTTAGGCATCCGGAAGAGAGAAAGTATTCCTTCCTCCCCCATGTATATTGGGTATTCTCCCGTATTGATTTGTTTTGAGTTGGGGTTATTGGTGCTGTCGGGGGTCATGGGGGTGGAATCCATAGGGATAGTAATTTTAGACCATGCATTAATGTGGATGTGAGGTGTGATACAGACTGGGTGCAGAGACCAGGGTGGAGGTTTGATTCAGTGCCCCTGGCAGTGTTCTGCGAAAAGGTGGCGTTGGTGGTAAAGAACTATGTGGAGCTTAATCAGAACAGGGAGGTTTCCTCCTCCACATTCTGGAGGCATTGAAGACGGTGGTCCGGGAGGAAGTTATATCTTATAAGGCCCATAAGGATAAAACTGAGGGAGGAGAGGCAGAGATTGGTGGATGCTATTGTGGAGATGAATCGGAGGTACTCAGTGGTCCCGACTAGGGAGCTGCTGGCTGAAAGGAATAAACCGCAGGTGCAGTTTGACCTATTGACAACAGGGAAGGTGGTAGGTCAGCCTCGCCGGCGATAGGAGGCTGTATGGGAGAAGGTGCAGCTGAGGGAGGAGTATAGATCTGAGTCCTGAGGGGAACACGTGGATATGGGGAATCTTTGGATGGGTTGATATTTTCGGAGGTGGAGAATGGGAAGAGACAGGGATTGGAGGTGCCATTAGGGTTGCAGGAGGTAATGGAGTGTGTGGGGGGTTGATGCAATTGGGTAAGGCACTGGCCAGATGGCTTTCGGATAGAATTTTACAACGGTTTTTGGCAGAGTTGGCGCCCCAACTCCTGGATAGGTATAATGAATCGTTAGCGAGGGGGGAGTTGCTGGCCACACTTGCGCAAGCTTCTATTTATTTGATCCCAAAAAAGGATAAGGACCTGACAGATGGTAAGGACCTGGCCTTACTGACCCATCTCCCTTCTGAATACAAACGTTAAGGTATTGGCTGAGGTGTGAGCCGGATGTGATCTCAGAGGACCAGCCTGGGTTTGCTAATGGACAGCAGTTGTCAAGTAACATCAGGAGGCTGTTGAATGTGGTGATGACACCGTTAAGGGGAAGAACGCCGGAGGTTATCATATCAATGGATGCAGAGAAGGCCTTTGATCGGGTAGAATGGATTCGAGATCCTGAAGAGGCTTGGGTTTGGACCGATATTTGTTTCATAGATGCGGCTGCTGTAGACATCCCCCACAGTGAGTGTGAGGACGAACATGATGAATCTGGGGTATTTTGGGTACATCGGGGAACAAGGCAGGGTTGTTCCAGTTGTTGTTTGCATTGGCTATTGAGCCCTTGCCCATTGCACTGCGAGTTCAAGAGAACGGAAGGGCATTATGAGGGGAGGTAGGAAGCATAGAGTGGCATTATATGCGGATGATTGATTGTTATACCTTTCAAACCTGCTGGTGTGCATGGAGAAAATGATGGACATACGAGGGAGGTTCATTGCATTTTCTGGGTATAAGCTGAACCTGGCGAAAAGTGAGGTATTTCCGGTGAATGCCCAGGGGAGGAGTGCAAATCTGGGAGTCCTGCCATTCAAGCTGACCAGGATAAGGTTTATTATCAGGGTATTCAAGTGACCCATGACTGGGCCACAATGCATAAATAGAAGCTGGCCAGTCTGGTAGAGGGAGTCAAAGAGGATTTGAAGGGGTGGGATGCCCTGCTGCCATCCCTGGCGGGGAGGGTACAGACGGTGAAGATCAACATTTTGCCGAGGTTTTTATTTGTTTTTCAGTCCCTTCCTTATTCCTTCCTAAGGCATTTTTCCTGAGGGTGGATCAATTAATTTCCGAATTTGTTTGGGCAGGCAAGACACCATATCATATTTCTTGAGTGCAACGTTTTTAATGCTGTACATATGTGTTTCCGACTGCCCCAATCCCCAAATTGTATCACCCCACCTTCCCCACTCCTCCCTCCCATCACACACTCCCACTCGTACCCCCAACCCACCTCCTCCACAGTGCCCTCTCAGTGATCCTCGACCTGTCAACCTTTGTTTTTCATAATCTTTATTGTTACAAGTAGGCTTACATTAACACTGCAATGAAGTTACTGTGAAAAGCCCCCAGTCGCCACAATACGGCCCCTGTTCGGGTACACAGAGGGAGAATTCAGAATGTCCAAATTACCTAACAGCACGTCTTTCGGGCCTTGTGGGAGGAAACCGGAGCGCCCGGAGGAAACCCACGCAGATACGGGGAGAACATGCAGACTACGCACAGACAGTAACCCAAGCCGGGAATTGAACCTGGGACCCTGGAGCTGTGAAGCAACAGTGCTAACTACTGTGCTACAGTGCCACCCAGTGTTCTACCGCTACACGGAGGTGTGTCCCCAGGATGCACATCAGAGGTGGAGGCAGCCAGCTGCTTACTGCATCCCCTGGCCTTTGATAGACCTGGCGGGCGTCCTTTCGAGGCCCTGGGGCCGCAGGTCCCTGGCCCACTTGACGGCAGAACATGCCTCGCTATGCCGCCCCCTTCTGGGTGCTGACTCTGAGATACGCCGTTGTCAGGGGGGTGGGTCTCAGGATAGCTGGTGGCCTCCGTTGCCACTCCATAGGGTTGCTCTGGGTTGTCACCCAGAGCCCCTTTCCCGGTTGGTGCTCATAGGGTCCTGGAGTACACCTCAGGATGGAGGGGCAGTTGGTTCGAGCCCTGGCTGTCCCTGCATCATTTTGCTCTGCCAGCCCTGGCGGTTCCCCATGGTCTGCACCATGGTGTCGACGCCCTCTGCGACGCTCCTCATTGACTGGGACATGCTCCGCTGCCCCTCGACTAAGCCCACCTGAGACTGGCAAACTTCCACTAGTGACCGGGACATGCTGTGGTGGGCCTCTGCAATACCCACCTGAGACTGGGACATGCTCCGCAGGCCTTATCAAAGTCCATCTGGGACTGGGACAGGTCCCCCAGTGTTATGGGTCAGGGTTTAGAGAATCCCAAAGTGTATCATGGAGTTCACCTGACCCACAACTTTTAATAGACTGTGGTATGGGGAGCACATGGCTCACTCTACAGGTATGGTACAGAAGAAAATGGACCAGTGTTTTTTTAAAACAAAACAATGTTTATTCTATGAACTCAAGTTAACCTTCTTAAAACAAACAGTGAATATCTTAGCAACCATTAATTCAAAGGTAACCCCCAAAGAATACAAACTAAGTAACCTGTATGCTGTCCTTTTATACTGAGACCTTTTTACAATTCTGAGTTTGCCAAATGACCAAAGATAGTCTTAGGATGGCAGAGATCACAGCAGTGCAGCTCACTTTTAACTTCAGATTCAGCTCACTGAAAAACACAGACACACCCAAGCTCTTTCTCAAACTGAAACTAAAAAGCAGAATTAGAGCTCAGCTCCACCCACACTCTTACATCACTCCAGTATCATGAGCAGCTCCATTTCTTAAAGGTACATTTCTTAAACACTCATTTCTTAAAGGGTACTCTCACGTGACACCTCCCCACCAAGAAAAAAGTGGTTTCCTTCTATCTGGTGTTTTTACCACATAATTCACCTCACTTAATCTCCTTTCAATCTGATAAGGTCCACAAAACCTTGCTTTTAAAGGTTCACCTACCACTGGTAACAATACTAAAACTTTATCTCCACTGGCAAAACTATGAACTTTGGATTTCTTGTTTGCTACCCGTTTCATCACATTTTGTGCAACTTTTAAATGTTGTCTAGCCAATTCATCTGCTCTATTTAATCGTTCCCTAAAATTTGACACGTAATCCAATAATGTAATTCCCCATTTCTCACTCACCAATTTTTCCTCAATCAATTTAACTGGTCCTCTTACCTCATGACCAAAAATTAGTTCAAAAGGACTAAATTTGGTCGACACATTAGGAGCATCCCTAATTGCAACCAGAACGAACGGAATTCCTTTATCCCAATCCTCTGGATAATCTTGACAATAAGCCCTCAACATTGTATTTAATGTCTGATGCCACCTTTCTAATGCTCCCTGCGATCCTGGATGGTACGCAGTTGATTTAAATTGTGTTATTCCTAAGCTATCCATTACTTTTTTGAATAACCTCGAGGTAAAATTTGATCCTTGATCCGATTGTATTTCTGTGGGTAGTCCATATCTAGTAAAGAATTTAAGTAACTCCTCCACAATCTTTTTAGCTGTAATATTACGTACTGGGATGGCCTCTGGAAACCTAGTAGACACATCCATTATCGTCAAAAGATATTGATTCCCACTTTTTGTTTTAGGAAGCGGTCCTACGCAATCAATTAGGACCCTTGTAAAAGGTTCCTCAAATGCTGGAATGGGTATTAAGGTCGCTGGTTTTATCACTGCTTGAGGTTTCCCTATCACTTGACATGTGTGACATGATTGACAAAATTTAACTACATATTTATGAAGTCCAGGCCAATAAAAATGTTTCTGGATATTAGCTTGAGTTTTCCTTATCCCCAAATGACCTCCCACTGGTACCTCATGTGCAACTCGCAACACCTCCTTTCCATACCCTACCGACAATACTACTTGATGAATTTCTGCCCACTTTTCATCCGCCTGCATATGTAAAGGTCTCTATTTTCTCATCAAGACATCACTTTTACGGTAATAACACTCTGGTATACACGCAGATTCCTCTTCCGTGTATGCTTTCTGATACATCTGTTTTATTTCTAGATCTTTCTGTTGTAACTCAGCCAATTTTCCTGAACTAAAAATATCCGCCTCATCCTCCACCTGTTCGTGTTCTTTTTCAACATCTGATCAAAAATCGTTTCTGATAATTGCACTTCAACTTCATCTTCACACTTTCATTTCCCCTCTTGTCTTAACCTGTGACTTTGCGACCTTGTTACTACATAATCTGGAAAAGTCCCAGGATATTTGTCCTTCAACACTTCAGTTGTCTGATTTTCCACTGGCTTATCAACCACAGTAGGCATCACTCCCAGTTGCGATCCAGCTCTATCATTACCCAAGATAAACTGTATTCCTGGACAAGATAGTTTCTCTATTACTCCTACTACCACTTCACCGCTCCACTGGACTTTCCAACCTTCCCTTATATAATTGAACACTACTCCTCTCACCCTGAATTCCACATACAACCACCTTTTCTGGCAATATTCTTCCCAAACTACATAACTCCTCATCTCTTACCATTAAAGATTGACTAGCTCCCATATCTCTTAAAATTGTGACTTCTTTACCTGCTCCTCCTGATACACATGAGTAAACTTTACCCACACAAGTAATTCTTTAAAGACATCTGGCACCTTCTTATCAATCACCCCTTGATCAGGCTGTACAATCTTTCGCATCTCCTTCGCTTCACTTGGGCTTTCCTTTACCACTTTAACAAACCCTACTGTCTTACCCTGTTTTACCACATCTGCCTTCCCTTCAACCACCAACACCGTGACTTTACATGGCCTAGTTTATTACAGTGAAAACATTTGAAACTTTTCATTTCTTTTCCACCCTCCTGGATTTCTTTTTTAATCTGAGGTACACTCTCCTTATTATCTCCCATCAGATCACCTTTACCTTTACCACTTGAGTATTTCTCATGTCTCCAGTTTCTATCCCTCACACGCTGAAACTGATGTCAGAAACCAAGCTTGGATTTATGAACTAATTCATAATCATCTGCCATCTCTGCTGCTAATCTCGCAGTTTTAACCCTCTGCTCTTCTACATGAGTTCTCACTACATCAGGAATTGAATTTTTAAACTCCTCCAAAAGTATAATTTCTCTGAGAGCTTCATACATTTGGTCTATTTTCAAAGCCCTTATCCACCTATCAAAATTACTCTGTTTGAGCCTTTCAAACTCCATGTATGTTTGACCAAATTCTTTCCTTAAATTTCTAAACCTTTGTCTGTAAGCTTCAGGCACTAGTTCATATGCACCTAAGATGGATTTTTTCCCTCCTCATACGTCCCAGATACCTCCTCCGGTAGTGATGCAAACATTTCACTAGCTCTACCTACCAGCTTTGTTTGAATCAGTAATACCCACATGTCCTGTGGCCATTTAATTTGTTTAGCTACCTTCTCAAATGAAATGAAAAAGGCTTCTGCCTCCTTCTCGTCAAACCTTGGCAATGCTTAAACATATTTTAATAAATCCCCACCAAGCCTTCGACTTTGACGTTCTTTCTCACTATCCTCATCATTATCATCCAACTGTACGTTTCCCTTTACGTCTGCCAATTTTAACTGACTGTCATGTTTCATGGCCATTTTCTGAAGTTCAAACTCTCTTTCTTTATCTTTTTCCCTGGTCCGTATCTCCCTTTCTTTTTCTTTTTGTTCTACTAGGGCTATTCTTTCTTTTCTCCTTTCTTCGCTCTCCTTTTCTTTTTCCTCTCTATCTCTTTCATATTCACGCTGCTTTAATTCTTTTTCATGTTCACGTTGCTTAACCTGCAACTGGATCTTTGCCATTTCTAATGAGTCAGACTGTATCTCAGGCAACTTTAAATGCTTAGCCACCGCCATAATAACCTCATCTTTTGTATTTTGTCAGGTAATGTTAACTGCAATGTTTTTGCCAAATCTAACAGTCTGCTTTTAGTCTCTGTCCGTAAGGTCCTGCGTGTGACAGTCTCCACCCCCAAAAACTTCTGAGCCTCTGAAAGAGCCATTGTCCACAACACACTCCCCACTTAAACTAAAATACCACACCGGAAAAGCAACCACAATATGCTCACCCCTCACTGTCCTTAAGTTCACGAAGTCAATCCAATAGATAGACTTTTATCCCCCTTGACCCCCAATTATTATGGGTCAGAGTTTAGAGAATCCCAAAGTATATTATGGAGTTCACCTGACCCACAACTTTTAATAGATTGTGGTATGGGGGGCACACGACTCACTCTACAGGTATGGTACAGCAGAAAATGGACCAGTGTTTTTTAAAATGAAACAATGTTTATTCTATGAACTCAAGTTAACCTTCTTAAAACAAACAGTGGATATCTTAGCAACCATTAATTCGAAGATAACCCCCAAAGAATACAACACTAAGTAACCTGTATACTGTCCTTTTATACCCAAAAGACTTAACAAATCTTCAAACAGTAACACATTAGGTTTACATTTAATACTGAGACCTTTTTGCAATTTTGAGTTCGCCAAATGATCCATAGATAGTCTTAGGATGGCAGAGATCTCAGCAGTGCAGCTCACTTTTAACTTCAGATTCAGCTCACTGAAAAACACAGACACACCCAAGGTCTTTCTCAAACTGAGACTAAATATCAGAAGTAGAGCTCAGCTCCACCCACACCCTGACATCACTCCAGTAACATGAGCAGCTCCATTTCTTAAAGGTACATTTCTTAAACACTCATTTCTTAAAGGGTACTTTCACGTGACACCGAGCAACTGGAACATGCTGTTGAGGTGCTCAGACACGGCCGTCACTGACGGAGCCATACCTTGGATATCACCACTCATGCTGCTAATGCTGTGCACCAGGCTCTCCACTGCAGTCGCCACCTTAGCAGTGTTGGCCTCAATGCCATGCATTGCCATGCAGCCTCCTGCGCCCGTAGTCGCTGGGACTCCTCCAATCAGCTATGGACCTGCTGGAGTGTTGCTGACATCTCCTTCTGAATCTCACACCCGCACCCTACCATCTCCATCAACTCGGGGTAAACCTGGTCCAGAGGCTCAGCACCTGACCACGACCCAGCTGGGTCCTGGGATCCAACAGACCTCTGACCTGCTGTCTCTCCTGTGCGTTCCTGCCTCCACCTGCATCAGTAACTGTGTGGTGTTCACCAGAATGTGCCCCAGAAGCCTTCCCACTACTGTCGCCTACCGAGGTGTGTGTCTCTGCACTGCTGGAGGGTGAGGATGGCAGCCACATGTGCCGCGAATACGGTGGTGACCTCAGAGCTCCCATCCGAGTTGTTCCCATGGGAGGCGGAAGTGGATGAGGTGGGGGCACCAGACACGCCCAGACAGGCCGGCACCATTGGATGAGGATCCTGTGGGAGAGTGGACACGTGGTCAGTGGGTCATTCTGTATCGCATCAACAACTCACGTGTGACTGGCCATCAGGGGGGAGGTTGATGGAACCTCACCTTTGCGCCGTACTCCAACCTCTACGTTGGTGACGCATCTGTCCTTGGCCACCTCCCCCGCAGCCTCCAGGGCCCATACCTCGTAGAGGGTGAGGACTCTCATGCCCGGCACCACGCCGCCCATCTGGGCCCCCTCCCATCTGTTGTGGGCCAACTTCTCCTGCGGGGACACAGAGAGGACATCGTGAGCTGCACATGTCGTACATCGCGGAGGTGGGGGTTGGTTTCGGTGTGCGGGGGAGAGGGCACGTATTGGGGAAGAATACGGCATATGGGGGAGAGGTGGGGCGCATGGAGGGGATGGGGAGTATGGGGGGGATGGGGAGTATTTGGAGGGGCCGGCCTGGGCAGCACTGCTGGACGTGGGTGGGCTGGGGCACGGAATGGTGCTGGGCGGGGGCGGTGCCAGGCGCATGCACGTGGTGGGGGTCAGGGGTGGCAGGGGCGGTGCTAGGGGGCGTGTGCCAACCCATCCGTGTGGCTCGGTGGAGGTCATTGGCATTCTTACAGCACTGGGTTCCTGTCCTCCTGGTGACGCTCCCCAAGCCGACGGCCACTGCCACCCCCTCCCAGGAGGCACTGGCTGCCCCGGTGGCTGACTCTCTGAGATCTTCTGGGGAACAGGACATCTCATCTGATTTAACCATGTCCAACAATCTGGCCAGGTCAGCATCCCCGAATTGTGGGGCTGGTCTCCTCGGTGGCATGGCTGCGAGCTGCGTGGGTTGACTGTGCAGGAGCTGCTGAAGTGCTGCTCTGACTTGTTTGTGGGGGGCTGGTGTCAAATCAGCCGACAGGACAGTCATTTGCAGCATGAAGCCCATGGGGCCTTGTGGAGCGGACCAATTAACATTTGATACAGCTGACAGCCTCGCCGGGGCGAACTTTGAGAAGCTCGTGGCTGTTCCCACTCACTACCACACTTAGAAACTTTTCCATTAAATCGCGCCTAGTACCTCAATCAAAAGACAGTGGGTGGAATTTTCTGGGCAAATTTCAAATTGATCATTGTTTTACAAATGTTTCGTGGCATCAGAGGCGGCCCTCCGTCTTCTGGTCCTGCCATTGTCAAGGGAGTTTCCTGTTGAATGCACCCCTCATTGTCAGGAAACCCGGATTGGAAAATCCCCCTCGTGTGAACAGCTGGAAATTTCCAGCCTGTACCTCCAACTGTGCAGAACTCCCTCAGCACTGCACTGGCAATATGAACCTGGAATGTATGCTCAAATCTCTGAAATGAGACTTCACCACTCAATCTTTTGACACAAAGACAATAGTACTGCCAATTGAACCATGGCTATTAAGGGTGAGAATCTGACATTAACACTGATTCGGAGACAAGGACGTAGTTTAGCTATTGCAAACAAGATGCACCTTTTTGTTCAATACGAACCTTATATCACCCAAGTTCCCAAATACCCACATTCCTTTCTGGATCTGTAACAGATACAGACAGTTCTCCACTTTATGATGTTCGAGTTATGATGTTTAAAAATTGACACAGTTTCAAACTCATGACGTCGATTTCGACTTTATGACACCACACCAGCCCGTCTTTTCTATTTTTTATAAATCTGATATGTTCTGAATGAGCCGGGGGGAAGTTGTGAAACCGCCTGCTGAAACACCGGGCCTCCTACATCCTTCACTCACTCACTGTAACTCCAGGCCTGAAGGTCGCTACGGAGAACGGTCATTGTGGCCCGTTGGCAGCACTCTGACAGGCTGAACTAGAGCATGAGACCGGAAAATTGTTCTTGAAAACCAAGAAATGTGGTCGCAGGTTGCTGGTGAAAATGACCCGTTGGCTGATTGCCCATTGATTGCAATGGGATCTTTCATGCCGGCTAGTCCGAAGCTTTTTATCCGACCAGAGACGGAGAATGGTTGCTGTGGCCTGCATAAATAGGTCTGAATGCATCGGGAGCAACATCTAAACCCATGGGGAGTGAGGTTGCAATTTTCCCCACTGACGGAATCGATCCCTCATTTTTAACATTGTTTCCAATGGGGGAAATTGGTTCCAACTTACGACGCTTCGACTTCCGACGCGGTTTCCAGGAACTAATTGTGTCGCAAGTCCGAGGGCTGCCTGTATTTAATTCTGTTTCAAGAAATCTGACGTCTAATTTACTTGGCAGCCAGAATGCCCAAGGGTTTTGCCACTTGAGTCTAAAGCACTTACTATTACCTAAAATAGCCTTAACAATTCACATCCAATTTAATGAAGTGCAGCGTATGTGAGACCGACATTCTCCAGTTTCTGTTCAGAGACTTTGCTGCCTATAAACTGTTTAATATTTGGGAAAATTGGGCAAGAACACAATTTTTCTGATTCAGCACCAATGTGAAAGGAGTAAATAGTCTTGTGAATGTTTTGCTGATTTCAGGATGAAGTGGCCTGTAAAAGGGTTTGGGACAACTTTCCAAATTTGTTCACTACAGATAAAATACGAGTTGGAGAAGGGTAGATTTCCAAACAAAATAACTCACAGGATGATGTCCGACTACATAATCTATGAGGTCGGAAAGGGGGTGGGTTACACAGTCAAACATGGAGAACTGGTTGCTTTCAGTTAAAGCATTCACAACGTTTTCACACCCTCATTGTAAAAGCAAATGTGCCTGCATTTTTGACAAACAGGAAGGATTAAAGAATGTGCCAAAGGCTGGCATGGAGTGAAGCAGTCTTGGACATATTGGCCCGATACCTGGTTCAGTCTTGGCAGGTGTCTCAGTAGGGCAGAAAATCCTGCCCTTAATGGGATGTTATTGAAGGTTGTCCATGTGACTATACCATGGTGTTCAGATCATGACTTGGGGGATTTTGAGTCGTCCCGTTTATCAGGTCCCCTCACCATACCCAGGTCAGCATCTACAGTCACCTGAAATATCTCTCCAGAGAACAACAGAATTAGAGGCAACTTACGGACATAGTTTTTAGTCATCTGTGTCAGATGGTATTTCCAAACACAGCAGGTTAAGCTCATATCCCACCAACAAAATCAAGGCAGGGACGGATGCATCATTTGGCTGTTTAGGATTAATTATATTCTAAAATCCTTTGTTCTATTTTCTTCCCTTTTTTTAAATCAATGTGTTTAATTTAAGGCAAATTTAAATAGCCGTTTGGTAGAACAGAATGAGTATTGTTGAAAAAAAGAGACATGCTGTTGAAGCTTTTCATCTTACACTCATCGGGACAATTCATAAGAATACCAATAATCACATAATCGCAGAATCGTTACAGTGCAGAAGGAAGCCATTTAGCCCATCTTGTTTGCACTGGCTCTCCAATTAAGCATCTTGATTTAGCGCTACTCCCCTGCCATTTCTCCATACCCTTGCATATTGTTTCTATTCAAGTAATCATCTAATGCCCCCTTGAATGTCTCGATTGAACCTGCCTCCACATCACTTCCAGGCAGTGCCTTCCAGAATTGAACCACTCGATGTGTCGAAAGGTTTTTTCACAGTTTATATTTGCTTCTTTTGAAAATCACTTTAAACCTGTGCCCTCTCGTTCTTGATCCTTTTACAATCAGGGACAGTTTCTCCTTATGTACTCTGCTCAGCCCCCTCATGATTTTGAACACCTCTATCAAATAGCCTTCTCATCTCAAGAGAGAACACTCCCAACCTCTCCAATCTATCCTTAGAACTGAAGTTTTTACATCCCTGGAACCATTCTTGTAAACCTCTTCTGCACTTTCTCCATAGTGATGCACCCAGAACTGTACACAATATTCTAGCTGAGGCCTAACTAGTGTCTTGTTTAAGTTCAGCATAACCTCCTTGCCCTTGTACTCTATGCCCCGATTACTAAACCCAGAACACCATGTGCTTTATTAACTGCTCTCTTCACCTGTCCTGTCACCTTCAATGATCTATGTACATATATACCCAGGTCCCTCTGCGTTCCCTTAAGAATTTTACTCCTTATGTTATATTGCCTCTCCATGTTCTTTCTGCCAAAATGCATCACCTCATATATCTCTGCATTGAACTTCATCTGCTGCCTATCTGCCCACTCCACCAACTTGTTTATGTCCTTTGAAGTTCTACACTATCCCCTTCACTGTTTACAGTACTTTCAAGTTCATTCGCAATGTTTGAAATTGTCCCTTGCACAGCTAGATCATTAAGATATATCAGGAAAAGCAAGGATCCCAATACCGACCCCTGGAGAGCATCACAACAAACCTTCCTCCGGCCCAAAAAACATCCATTGACAATTACTCTCTGCTTTCTATTATTCAACCAAATTTGTAATCACTTTGATACTGTCCCTTATATTCCATGAGCTATAATTCTTTTTACAAGTCTGTTGTATGGCACTGTATTGAATGCCTTCTGAAAGTCTATGTACACTGCATCAACAGCATTACCCTCATTGACCCTTTCCGTGACCTCTTCAAAGAACTCCAGCAAGTTAACTAAATACGATTTCCCCTTTAGAAATCCATGGTGGCTCTTCCTAATTAACCCACATCTTTCCATGTGACTATTAATTCTATCTCTAATAATTGTTTCTCGAAACTTTCCACCACAGAGGTTAAACTGGTTGGTCTGTAATTGTTGGGGCCTTGCAATCTTTTTGGAACAAGGGTGTAATATTTGCAATTTTACAGTTCTCTGGAACCACCCCTGAGTCTAGAGAAGCCTGAAAGATTATGGCTAGTGCCCATAATCTTGCAGTCAGTCAGTAAAAGGAACAACAATTTATACTGCATGAGAAGAGAGTACTGATTAGTTGACAAGTGGATTATGATTGGAAGAGGCATTGCCATGGAGAATTGCCTGGTTCATTTCCCAAGACAATGCCTTGGCCAATCAGAGTCGACCTGCGTGCTTTGAACTTGATCAAGAGGTTGGCAGATAATTGTTCCATGGTGCATTCTCCCATGCCAATATCTCGACCAGTCAGAGTCCATATGCCAACCAATCAACATTCTCTTCACATGCAATGTAAATTATTGTTCCCTCTACTCCTGGTATTCTTTAAAACTGTCCTGGTGAATGCAAGATGAGGTGAGGTGAGAGTGAACAGCCCTTGTCATCAAGGTGGCATCTGATGGGGTGCGACATCAAGGAACCCTAGCAAAACTGATGTCAATGGGAATCAGCCAAAGACTGACCCAAGAGAGAAGACTGATCAACATCGACCTTTGGACCATTACGCCACCGTTCAATAAGATCCTCACTGTGCAAGGCACCCGGCTTTGATTCTGGCCTTGGGTGACTGTCTTGTGTAGAGTTTGTACATTCTCCACGTATATGCAGGGATTCCTCCGGGTGCTCCGGTTTCCTCCCACAGTCCAAAGATATGCAGCTTGGGGGGTTATGGGGATAGGGCAGGTAAGTGGGCCTTGGTAGGATGCTCTTTCAGAGGGTCAGTACAGACCAGGGGCGTCATTCTCCGACCCCCCGCCGGGTCGGAGAATGGCCGTTGGCCGCCGTGAATCCCGCCCCCGCCCCCGCCGAAGTCTCCGAAGGGAGAAAAGTCGGCGGGGCGTTAATGGCGTCGCTGCCGCGGAGAATGTCACGGGTCTGCGCAAGGCAGCCGATTTTCGGCCTGCCTATATTCTCCCTTCCGGATGGGCCGAAGTCCCGTCGACGTGATGACCGTTCACGTCGACGTGAATCAAACCTCCTTTTCATCGGCGTGACCCGGTGCTCCAGGCTCACGCCGACCAGCGAGGAGGTGAGTGACGGCCTGGGGGGTTGGCTCTGGGCAGGAAATGGCGTGGCCGCAGACTGATTGCGTTAGGAGAGGTGTGTCTCGGCTTGTGTGTGTGCGGCGGGGGGGGGGGGGGTGGTGAGAGTAGGCTGGGCTCCGGGGGAGTGCCGGGAGGGGGTCCGTGCTGGGGTGGAGGTTGGGGGGGGGTCCGTGCTGGGGTGGAGGTTGGGGGTTGGAGGGGGTCCGTGCCGGGGTGGAGGTTGGGGGTTGGAGGGGGTCCGTGCCGGGGTGGAGGTTGGGGGGGGGGTCCGTGCTGGGGTGGAGGTTGGGGGTTGGAGGGGGTCCGTGCCGGGGTGGAGGTTGGGGGGGGGTCCGTGCTGGGGTGGAGGTTGGGGGTTGGAGGGGGTCCGTGCCGGGGTGGAGGTTGGGGGTTGGAGGGGGTCCGTGCCGGGGTGGAGGTTGGGGGGGGGGGTCCGTGCTGGGGTGGAGGTTGGGGGGGGGGTCCGTGCTGGGGTGGAGGTTGGGGGTTGGAGGGGGTCCGTGCCGGGGTGGAGGTTGGGGGTTGGAGGGGGTCCGTGCCGGGGTGGAGGTTGGGGGGGGGGGGTCCGTGCTGGGGTGGAGGTTGGGGAGGGGGTCCGTGCCGAGGAGGGTGATGGGAGGGCAAATGAGTTGGTCCACCTGGCCAGGTGCCAGCCTCCGACAGTTGGACCCATGCGGTCCATGCCACCTGGCTGGGGGGAGGAGGGGATATGGGCAATGATGACATGTCGTCGTTCCCCTCCCCCCCACCAGGCCATCATGTTTTCAGATCATCCAGCGATGTTGGCCGCCGTGGTGGCAGCCGCTCATGTCTATGTTGCCCTGGATGAGGAGGAGGAGGAGGAGGAGGAGGAGTGTGCCAGAGAGGCGGCGCAGGCTGCCGCAGAGGGGCAGGCGGCAGCCGCCCAGGCTGGAGGGACACCTGACCGACAGGACGAGGAGGGGGAGGAGGACGTCGCGGCCCCATGGCAACGGAGGCACCCGAGGGCGCGCCGTGTGTACCGGCCCCGGCAGTCATACCAGGACCTTACGGACCGGGAATGCAGGAGGAGACTCCGGATGAGCCGGGAAACCGTGGCACACATCTGCCACCTGCTGGCACACCTGTCACCGCGTGGCACTGGCGGGGGAACACCCTCTCCCCGTGTCCATCAAGGTTACGGTGGCCCTGAACTTTTATGCAACGGGGTCATTCCACGCACCGAGTGGGGACCTGTCCGGCATATCGCAGACATCGGTGCACCGGTGCATCCGGGCAGTGACAGATGCCCTTTATGCCGTGGCGCACCGCTACATCCGCTTCCCCGTGGACCGGGCCAGCCAAGATGCCCGGGCCGTGGGCTTCTCTGCCGTGGCCGGGTTCCCCATGGTCCAGGGCGCGATCGATGGGATGCACGTCGCCGTGCGGCCACCTGCAGATAACAGGGCCGTGTTCACTAATAGGAAGGGGACCTATTCGATGAACCTACAGGTGGTCAGCGACCACCGCATGATGATCCTGCACGTCTGCGCCCGTCACCCAGGCAGTGTACACGACTCATTCGTGTTGTCGCGGTCATCCATCCCCGGCATGTACGAGGGACGCCATCCCCGGCTGAGGGGCTGGTTGCTGGGCGACAGGGGCTACCCATTGCGATCGTGGCTGATGACGCCTATACGGAGGCCACGCAATGAGGCGGAGAACCGCTACAATGATGCCCATGTAGCGACAAGGGGAGTGATCGAGAGGTGCTTTGGCGTGCTGAAGATGCGTTTCAGGTGCCTGGACCTCTCTGGGGGCGCCCTCCAGTATCGGTCAGATAGGGTCGGCCGCATCATTGTGGTGTGCTGCGTCCTGCACAACATAGCCCAGCAGAGGGGCGATGTGCCGCAGGCAGAGGAGGGCAGAGTGGAGGAGCAGCAGGAAGAGGCACAGTCCTCCCCAGATGAGGGTGATGGGGGCAATGGTCAGGGCAGACGGGGTAGACACAGGCGGGTGGCTGTCCACCGTTACCGGCTGGCCCAGCGGGCACGGGACAGACTGATAGCCGCCTTCACTGACTAGATGGGCGTGGGAATCGGGTAGTATGGCCACAGACCACACACCATGGCAACAGCCGACCACCCACACCCCCCACCCATCCACCCACCCAGCACCCTCACCCCCCTCCCCAACCCCATACACCCCACCCGCATGCACACCACCCCCCCGCCCCCCCCCCCCCCCCCTTGCCGATCCACCTGCGGCACAACGGGTCGGGCTCACACAGTTGCGGGTGCACGCGTGTCTATCGCAGGCCATGGAGGATGATGACAACCCGCCCTGCGATGAGCTCCTGGCTCTACATCGTTGGACTATGTCTGACCCATGGCCACAGTACCACCATCCACCCGGACCATCCCTGCATGCGGCTGTGACACTGCAGCGCACGGTCCCGTCCTCTGCCCGGGGGGATGTTGATGGCGGCCCAGGGGGAAGGGGGCAGACTCACCTGGGGCTGAGGTAAGACCACCCCTCACACACACACTTGCGCTCAACGTACATGACACGCCCGCACACTTTGGACAGAGCACAAAGGCAGCTTCGGTAGGTGTAACATTGACTTTAATAACCAAAGGAGTTCATGCACGTGCCCTAGCCCCTAAAACTCATCTGTGCCCTGCACCCGTGCCAACTTACTCAGTGTCTAATTGTTTGGCCTTACGGGCCCTTTGACTACGTCTACGTGGTTCCCCAGACGGTACAGCAGAGCTGGAGGTGGACTCCTGTGATTCCTGCCCTCTGACACTGGATCCCTTTGGCGGCCGTTTCCTGGGGCGTCCTGGCCTAGATGGGCCAGGCTGCGGCCCAGGCGACTGGGATGGCGAGCTGCCAGCCTGTCCTGCCCGTTGCCCACCCGATGCACCTGGGACGGAAGGGGGGGAGTCCGAGGTGTCGCGGTGTACCGGGACCTCCCCTACAGAGGGAGCCGGGACGGACCACACCACCTCCTCCTCCCTCGGGGTGCCCGATGGCCCCCAGGCCTCTACATGGGTGGGGGATGCGAACGGACTGGCCATCCGACGCCCCCCCGACATCTGGCGCTGCCAGTCCTGGAGGCCCGTGCTGGTATCGACAGGGGTCTGCAGGTTTGCAGCCATGGAGCCCAGGGTGTTGTCAAACCCTGTCTGTGACAGTGCGACGCCGGCTCGCACATGGCCACTGGCGCCGATGCCCTCAGCGATGGCCTGCTGAGACTGGGCCATGGCCTGCTGAGACTGGGCCATGGCCTGCAGAGACTGGGCCATGGCCTGCAGAGACTGGGCTATGGCCTGCTGAGACTGGGCCATGGCCTGCTGAGACTGGGCTATGGCGTTGAGCGCCTCTGCCATCTGGCGCTGGCACTGGCTCATGGCCTTCTGTGAGAGGGCAGCCATTTCCTGGGCCACAGACGCCGCCTGCACGGAAGGCCCCAGGCCTCGCAAACAGTTCCCCATGTCTGACACCGTCACACCCATTGCCTCCACCGCGGACGCCAGCCGTGCGGTGTCAGCCTGGGTGGCACGCATGACCGGGACCACTCCCAGCTCCTGGACACGGGTGGACTCCTCCACCTGCGACCGCAGCCGCCGCAAGCCACCCGTCACCCTCTTCGCTCGTCTCCGGGTCGGTGGTTACATCGGATCTATGTGTGGGTGTGGTAACTGCAGGAACCCGGGATCCATCTGGGCGGCAGATGTTCGCTTGGCCTGGGCTGCCCTCCGACCGCCCGGTCCCTCTGCTGCTCCTACCTCCACCTGCTGTACCGGGACGGCTGTGTTGTGCGCACCAGTGAGTGTACCAGACGCCTCATCACTAAAGTGCCCAACCGTGGTGAGTGTTTCTGCGATGGTGGAGGGTGTTGGTGACAGCAGTGGCGTTGTGTCGTGCTCTTCGTCCCACTCTGACTCCATGGCACTTTGGGGTGGGGGTTCGTCTCCACCCATCCACTCTGAGTCACTGTCCGATATTTTGTCTTCCCGGGTAGGGGTGTTCTGGGTAGTGCTGTCCCGGGTAGTGCTGTCCCGGGTAGTGCTGTCCCGGGTAGTGCTGTCCCGGGTAGGGGTGTCCTGGGTAGTGCTGTCCCGGGTAGTGCTGTCCCGGGTAGGGGTGTCCTGGGTAGTGCTGTCCCGGGTAGTGCTGTCCCGGGTAGTGCTGTCCCGGGTAGGGGTGTCCTGGGTAGTGCTGTCCCGGGTAGGGGTGTCCTGGATAGTGGTGTCCTGGGTAGTGGTGTCCTGGGTAGTGGTGTCCTGGCTCGGATGTGACGGGGGCCTGTGGCTGCCCCCCTCATCGCTGGGTGGTCGCTCCCGCACGTGACGGGGGTGTCGTCTCCCTGTTGCTCCAGGTCTCTCCGTCTCCCGTGGTGTGCGAGGGGCATCCTGCGGGCGTCGCATGCTGGAGGGTCCGGGTCTCTCCGTCTCCCGTGGTCTCCGAGGGGCATCCTGCGGGCGTCGCATGCTGGAGGGTGCGGGTCTCTCCGTCTCCCGTGGTGTGCGAGGGGCATCCTGCGGGCATCGCATGCTGGAGGGTCCGGGTCTCTCCATCTCCTGTGGTCTCCGAGGGGCATCCTGCGGGCGGTGTGCATCTGCGGGGATGGGTGCCTGGACGTTTGGTCCTGCGATACACAATGAAGCATGCATGGTTAGACATCAGGCAGTGATCAGGTGATACGGGGGAGGGGGATATAGGGGAGGGGGGATATGGGGACGGGCTGTCGGTGGCTCACTTGCTGGTGGGCCCCCGACCTCTGCATCAGCAACCTCCCGGTCCTCAGGTCCGCCAGCCAGTTCCAGGGCCCTTTCCTCATGTACGGTCAGTGGCCTCTCATCAGCGGGCCCTCCTCCAGTCCTCACATGCTCCCTATTGTTGTGTGCGCGCTTCTCCTGTGGGGGGGGGGGGGGGGGGGTGGCAGGGGTAAAAGGCAACAGTGTTAGGCAGGTATATGAATGCACGCCATCGGTTGCGCGTGCATTGCAGAGGTTAAGGTTAGGGCTGGATTCACTTGGGGACATATGGGGGATATGGGGGAGGGGGGATATGGGGGAGGGGGGGATATGGGGGAGGGGGGGATATGGGGGATATGGGGGAGGGGGGATATGGGGGAGGGGGGGATATGGGGGATATGGGGGAGGGGGGATATGGGGGAGGGGGGATATGGGGGAGTGGGATATGGGGAGGGGGGATATGGGGGATATAGGGGAGGGGGATATGGGGGATATGGGGGAGGGGGGATATGGGGGAGGGGGGGATATGGGGGAGGGGGGATATGGGGGAGGGGGGATATGGGGAGGGGGGATATGGGGAGGGGGGGATATGGGGAGGCTCACCCTGCCTGCTCTGACGAGGTCGTTCACCTTCTTGTGGCACTGGGTGCCTGTCCGTGGTGTCAGGGCCACACCGGTGACGGCCTCTGCCACTTCCCTCCACAGACGCCGGCTGTGGCGTGGGGCAACTCTGCGGCCGTGCCCGGGATACAGGGCGTCCCTCCTCTGCTCCACCGCGTCCAGGAGCGCCTCCACATCGGCGTGACTCGAACCTCGGGGCTGAGCGACGGCCAGCCATCCAGTCGGGTGTTGCGGTCGGGTGTTCCGGTCGGTTGTGGGGGAGCAGCGCGGCCTTATGAGCCGTCACGCCGTGCAGCGCGTATGACGCTGCACGGCGTGAACCACTGCGCAGGCGCGGATCCTGTTACGTCGCTGCTAGCCCATTTCGGGCCGGAGACTATCGTCCCATTTTTATGACGTGACGCAAGTGGGATTTGTGCCGCTTTTTGCGCCGATCGGCGGACTTTCCGCCGATAACGGAGAATTTCGCCCCAGATGTGCCGAATGGCCTCCTTCTCCACTGTAGGAATTCTACCTATTCTATCACAGCTGATTTAACCCTCAGTTCCATCTCTCTAATTTGTTTCTTTATCCCTTAATAACATTGCCTAACAAAATGTATTAATCTCAGTTGTGTCATTTTCTTTTTTTATACATATTTTTATTATCATCCTTTTTCACATTTTCATCCAAATTTACATTCACCAACAAACCATCAACAATAACAAATACAATGCCAATCCCCTGGCCAACAAGTCTTTCCTCCCACAACCCCCAAACAACCCTCAACATTTTAAATACAAACATCAAAGAAAAGGATTCAGGAATCCATCATCCACCCATACATAGTCACCAACAACATCCACAGTGCTTCCACCCCATCCCCCCCCCCCCCGTCTCCGTCCCCATAATGTTCAATGACATCCAATTCTTGAAAGTGCATAATGAACAAAACCCAGGATTTGTGGAACCCTTCCATCCTTCCCCTCAACTCAAACGTCACCTTCTCGAGTGTTTAAAAAGTCCAACAGACCCCAACGCCAGGGCACAGGGTGGAGAGACTGACCTCCACCCCAACAGGATCCGCCTTTGGGCAATCAGCGAGGCAAAGGCTAAAACATCTGCCTCCGCACCCGCTCAGTTGTGACACTTTCAATTGATCCTTTGACAGCTTTTTGAGAGAGAGAGAGAGAGAGCTAAAGACTACCACTACACTTGTTGTGAAGAAGTGCTTCTGGGCATCTTCTAGTGAACAGCCCAATTAATCCTAAGGAATATATCTTTGTTCTGGACACCCCCATTAAAGAAAATAAATGCCCTCTATGTTATCAACTATGTTAATCACCTTAAACATTTCAGTCAGATCACCCTTAATATTCTATACCCATGAGAAGCATGGTCTGTGAAGCTTCATAATTTGACTCTTTTATGCCCAGTACAGATCACTGTCCTCCTAATCAGTGCATGTTTCCTAAGATGCGGTGCCCAGACTGAACACTGTACTCCAGATGGTGAAATAGAAAACCGCAGCAGGATGTTCAAAAATGATTTGGTGAACTCATGCCAGTGGAAAGGGGATACAGTGCTCTTACATTTTGATAATGGGGTGCTGTCCAAAACATTACTCATTTGCAATGTAATGATTCATTTATCCATGCGTTGCACAACATGAATGCACTTGCTACTTCCATGAAAATCTTTACATTGTAAAGAATTGCGTTGACTTTATGGCAACAATTAATTACTTCACAACGAAACTCAGCGCACACGCAGGCCAATGCATCTTGCGAATACATTTGTGTTGCTCAATATAGTGGGCTTGTATTTTGCTCTCCATCGAGTGGGATGTTTTCCAAACTTGAAAGCATTTCCTTATCCGTACAAACATATTGTTTAGCGTTTTGGGGTTAGTAATCTCGAATTTAATAAGAATCTTTTTCTGGGCAGATGCCAGATGCTTGGCTCTGTTGGTAGTTCCTGTCATAAAACACATGAAAATATGGTTCCAGACCCATTTGAAAAAAGATTAAATACCACTATTAAAGGCAGAGCTCTTTTACCTTCAGTTTCTTAAGTCCTTCACCTCAAGCAGTCCAACAATGATTTGGCACAGTGGATGAACTGATTTAATATTTATATGATGCAACTGGACAATTCTATGTATGCTAAATTGCCCTTAGTGTTGGGTGGGGTTACTGGGTTATGGGGATAGGGTGGAGATGTGGGCTTGGGTAGGGTGCTCTTTCAAAAGAGCTGGTGCAGACTCGATGGGCCGAATGGCCTCCTTCTGCACTGTAAATTCTATGATTCTAAAGTGATAGGTAAGCGAATGTTCGTGGCAATGCAGAATTTAAGAAAAATTTCACAACAAGGTGTGGCACAGTTAGCACTGCTGCCTCACATCTCCAGGAACCCAGGTTCAATACCAACCTTGGATGACTGTCTGGGGTTTCCTCTGGGTTCTCTGGTTTCCTCCCACAGTCCAAAGATGTGCAGGTTAGGTGGACTGGCCATGCTAAATTGCCCCTTAGTGTCCAAAGATGTGCAAGTTAGGTGGGGCCGTGGGGATAAGGCGGGGGAGTGGGTAGGGTCGGCTGACTTAATGGACTGAATGGCTTCCTTCTGCACTGTAGGAATTCTATGCTTCTAAGAATCCATGCCTTCAGCTGCGTAGGCTCCAGCCTCTGGAATTATTTTCCTAAACCGCTCCACCTCTCTATCCCTCAGGGACATCCTTTGGAATGTTTCATAAAAACTACAGGTAAAATTCTCCATCTCACGCGTTCCTGAGTTATCAATGAGGCGGAGAATCCAAAGGTGTGAAGGAAAATGGGATCGGTACAGGTACCAATCCGTTTCTGAGGTTCGTTAAGACCCATTTGCATCCACTTTATGGACCGGGCACCATATTCTCCAGGTCTGCGTGATTCTCCAGTCTTCTGGGCCGGGAATCACGTGGGCGAGAATCACTACTGCTCCTGACAAGCATGGCCCTGATGTGGTGGATCCCGTGGTGGGCAAAGGAGGGTAACTCTTTAAGGGAGTTGCCCCCAAAGTCCATCCGAAGGCCACCTTATCACCCCCCCCCCACAATGCAACACATGCCCACCCCTACCAGAGACTCCCTAAATAAAGAGAACACCAAGAGACCCTCAAAATAAAGAACTCCCCACAGAGACTTCCTAAATAAAGAGACCCCCCCCCCCCCCCCCGAGACCCCCTAGGTAACGAGATCCTCTTCAGACCTCCAGAAAAGTGACCCCTGTCAGGAAGCTTCCTGGAAAAGGGACATCTTTCAGGAAGCCCCCAGAAGAAAGACCCCTGTCAGTAAGCCCCTCAGGAGAAAAAACCCTGTCAGAAAGACCCCCCCCCCCCCACCCCGAAGAGGGACCTCTTTCTGGAAGCTAGAGAGAAGTCCAGGCAGAGGCAATGATTTAAAAAAAACTTCTTTAACACTCACCTGGCAATACACCTGCTGACTCAGACACAGGAAGCACCAGTTGTCAGTTCCTAGAAAGAGTAAAGTAGTCAGCTGTGTTTAAACCCGTCAGATCTTTGATCTGCAAACTATTCGTTCATTTCTCTTCAATAATGATATTACTAGGCTGTGATTGACAGATTCCACGCACCATAGTTGTCAGCATTGTTCCAGTCATCTTCCTGCACGTTTGAGTAACTTTGAAGTGTTCTAACTGCAATTTTATAAACATCAAGTTCTGTTTGACAGCTCCTGGACCACTTCAGAGTTAAGTGCTGCCAATATCCAGGTGACCACTTCAACATCACTCAACCATGGACAGAGATCATTGGAAAACACTTAATTCTGTTTGATGTGTTCCTTTCACTGCCTGGGCTGCTCTCAAGCTTCCTGACAGTGGTCTCTCTTCTGTGGGGGGGGGGGGGGGTGCTTTGTGACAGGGGCTCCCTTCTGGGGGGCTTCCTGAGAGGGCTCTCTCTTCTGGGGGCTTCCTGAGTGGGCTCGCTCTTCTGGGGGCTTCCTGAGAGGGCTCTCTCTTCTGGGGGCTTCCTGAGAGGGCTCGCTCTTCTGGGGGCTTCCTGAGAGGGCTCTCTCTTCTGGGGGCTTCCTGAGAGGGCTCTCTCTTCTGGGGGCTTCCTGAGAGGACTCTCTCTTCTGGGGGCTTCCTGAGAGGGCTCTCTCTTCTGGGGGCTTCCTGAGAGGACTCTCTCTTCTGGGGAGCTTCCTGAGAGGACTCTCTTCTGGGAGCTTCCTGAAAGGGCTCTCTCTTCTGGGGGCTTCCTGACAGGGGTCACCTTTCTGGGGGGTCTGTCGGGAGGTCTCCTTATTTAGAGGATCTCTGTGGGGGATCTCTTTATTTAGCAGATCTCCGTGGGGGTTCTCTTTATATTGGGGGTGTTATGGGCGCGGCATTTTCAGAACCCCAAAATGTATCATAGAGTTCAACCAACCTCTCCCTTTAATGGATTTGTTGCTTTTCCTAGCACACGCCTTTTTCCCTAGGTGTGGTATTACAATTATGGACAAGTGGGTTTTTAAACACAAAACACTGTTTATTCCATGAACTCAACTTAACATCTTAAATAAACATTGGATCTCTTAACACCCCTAACTCAGAAAATATTGCAACAGTAAATAACTCCTTAAAATGTTCCTTCAAGGGACTTCCGGTTGCGGCCATATCTGGATAGGTCGCACGTTCGGCAGCTCCCGCCGGGAATGGACTTTTGGGCTCTCTAGAGGGGCCCCAACGGCACTTGTTCGACGGCTTCCAGTGTGGGAAGGTGACAGCAAGGTCCCCCCGACAGTATATGGATTGGACCAGGAGTGGAGCGGTGAAAAAAGGGATCTTGGAGCAGTGAAAAGTGAGAGGGAGAAAAAGCAAGATGGCGGCGGGTGGAGACCAAGCAGCATGGGCGCAGTGGTCGCAGGAGCAGCAAGGGTTTCTTAAACGCTGCTTTGAGGAGCTGAAAACCGAAATGCTGGCGCCAATGAAGGTGGCGATTGAGAAGCTAATGGAGACCCAGAAGGCCCAAGGGGCGGCGATCCGAGAGGTGCGGCAAAAAGCCTTGGAGAACGAGGACGAGATCTTGGGCCTGGCGGTGAAGGTGGAGGCACACGAGGCGCTGCACAAGAGGTGGGCGGAAAGATTTGAGGACCTGGAGAATAGGTCGAGGAGGAAGAATCTTCGGATTCTGGGTCTCCCTGAAGGAGTGGAGGGGCCCGATGCTGGGGCATATGTGAGCACGATGCTCAATTCGCTGATGGGCGCGGGAGCCTTCCCGAGGCCCCTGGAGCTAGATGGGGCTCATCGGGTCCTAGCAAGGAGACCCAAAGCCAACGAGCCGCCAAGGGCTGTAATGGTGAGATTTCACCGCTTTATGAACAGAGAGTGTGTCTTGAGATGGGCCAAGAAAGAGCGGAGCAGCAGGTGGGAGAACACGGAGATCCGAATCTACCAGGACTGGAGTGCAGAGGTGGCCAAGAAGAGAGCTGGCTTTAATCAGGCTAAGGCGGTGCTCCATCTGAAGGGGGTGAAGTTCGGTATGCTGCAGCCAGCGCGATTGTGGGTCACACTCCATGATCGGCCCCACTATTTCAAAACGCCTGAGGAGGCTTGGAGCTTTATACAGACTGAAATGTTGGACTCAAATTGAGGGTTCGTTGTTGTGGGGGGGATGTTTGCTGTATATATGGTTTTAACTACGTGTAGGGAATGTTCCCTTGGTTGGGTGCTGGATGGGGATAGGTGAAGGGATTTGATGGGGAGAGTGTGGGCATCGGTGTTGGAGGGAGGGGAGGCCCGGGGATGGGGAATTGAAGTAAGGCCGCAAAAGGAGCTGCGCCAGAGGGGGCGGGGCCGGCTCAGGAAAGCGCGGGCTGTTTCCTGCGCTAGGGAAGGACGGAGGTGGGGGTCAGAGGGGGGGGGGGTACTGGTGAGGAGCACACACTGACTGCCAGGGAGGAGGGGGAGGGGGGATTCCCACACTGGGAGGGTCGATGGGAAGGCGGGAGAGGCCGGGGTCAGCAGGAGTCAGCTGACTTACGGGAGTGTTATGGGGGGAGCAAAATAGCTAGATATGGATCTAGCGGCGGGAGGGGGGGGGGCGGGGATATAGGGTTGCTGCTGCATTGGCCAAAGGGGAACTGGAAATAGGAGAGGTGGTCGGGGCGGGGGTCCGCCATCTGGGGGACTGGAGAGTGCGGGAGGGGCGGGCACGTGACTGGCCTAGAAAAGGAGATGGCTGGTCGGCAGGTGGGGGGGGGGGTGAGCAGCCCCCCAATCCAGCTGATAACTTGGAATGTGAGGGGCCTGAATGGGCCGGTTAAGAGGGCCCGAGTGGACTTCCAGTTGCGGCGGGGATGAGCTAGCCGCACGTTTCGGCGGCTCCAGCTCCGACGGAACTTCGGGCTCTTTTAAGAGCCCCAACGGGGACTTGGACGGCTGTAAAACCCGGTGCGAGGCGCGAGGGAAAGGAGTCCCCCCGAACGACGGAGGGAAAAACCGGCGGCGGAGGCGGCAGCCCGAAGAATCTGCAGCCAGAAGGTCAGAGGGAGTGGAACAAAATGGCGGCGGAGAAACCACAGGTGACATGGGGGCCTGAGCAGGACGAGGTGGTGAGACGGTGCGTGGACCTGCTGAAGAAGGAGGTAATGACCCCGTTGTTACAGGCAATTGAGGGGTTTAAGGAGACTTTAAAGACCCAGGAGACTGAACTTCGCGTGGTGGAGCAGAAGGTATCAGGTATTGAGGACGAGGTCCTGGGCCTGGCGGTCAAGACTCAGACGCACGAGGCACTTCATAAAAAATGTGCTGATAGGATTGAGGCCCTTGAAAATGGAGCGCGAAGGAAGAACCTTAGGATACTAGGTCTCCGGGAGGGTGTGGAAGGAGTGGACTGTGGAGCGTACGCAAGTAAGATGCTGAGCTCACTGATGGGTGCTGAGGCCCCTGCGGGCCCCATGGAGGTGGAGTGGGCAAATCGGATCCCGGCGAGAAGACCAAAAGCGGGAGAACCACCGAGGGCGATAATCGTGCGATTCTACCGCCTTAAGGACAGAGAAGAGGTCCTGAGATGGGCTAAAAAGGTGCGGAGTAGCAGATGGGAGAATGCGGTGGTAAGGATCTACCAGGATTGGAGTGCGGAGGTGGCGAGAAGGAGGGCGAGCTTCAACCGAGCCAAAGAGGTTTTGCACAAAAGGAAGGGAAAGTTTGGGATGCTGCAGCCGTCAAGACTATGGGTCACGCATTAGGAGAGACACTATTATTTCGAGACGGCGGAGGAAGCATGGTCCTTCATCAATGAAGAGAAACTGGACCGGAACTGAGGGACTGATGCTGCAGGGAACTGTTATTGCTATTATTATTGTTTTTGTTAATGGGATGGTGAAAGTTAATCGAGAAGTAAACAGGGAAGGGGGGGGACACTGGGGAAATGTGAGCGCCGGTGAGGGGGGAGAGGCGGGACATAGTCAGAGAATGGGGAAGGAGAGGGGGAGGGGAAAGGGAGCTGCGCCATAAGAGGCGTGTTAGGTAAAGGGATGTTCCCGCGCCAGAAAGAATAAGGTGGGAAAACAGGCGCAAGGCGGATAGGAGTTCCCTCACACCGGGGGGGGCCGAGGAGCGAGCAGGAGTGGCCGGGGTCAGTTGAAGTCAGCTCACTTACGGAAGTGATATGGGGGGAGCAATCAAGCTAGATAGGGATCTAGCGGGGGGGGGGGACAACTGGGTTGCTGCTGCGGAAATCCAAAAGGAAATGGCTAAAGAGAGGGTGGTCGGGGGCGGAATGCGACGCCGGGGGAGCGAGCGGGAGCGCGGAGGCGGGATATGGGACTGGCCTAGAGAAGGTAATGGCTAGTCGACACGGGAGGGGGGCAGGTAGCCCCCCAGTGAGGCTGATCACGTGGAATGTAAGAGGCCTGAATGGACCGATAAAAAGGGCCCGAGCGCTCGCGCATTTGAAAGGACTAAGGGCAGACGTGGTTATGCTCCAAGAGACGCACCTAAAGGTGGCGGACCAAGTTAGGCTAAGGAAAGGATGGGTGGGACAGGTGTTCCTCTCAGGACTGGACGCAAAGAACAGAGGGGTGGCCATTTTGGTGGGGAAACGGGTAGCATTTGAAGCAAAGAACATCGTAGCAGACAGTGGAGGTAGATATGTAATGGTGAGTGGTAGGCTGGAGGACATGGAGGTCGTGCTGGTTAATGTGTATGCCCCAAATTGGGACGATGCGGGGTTCATGAGACGGATGCTGGGGCGTATTCCGGACCTGGAGGCAGGAAATTTGATTTTAGGGGGGGACTTCAATACAGTGCTGGACCCGGGGCTAGATAGATCCAGCTCAAGGACTGGAAGAAGGCCGGCAGCGGCCAAGGTACTTAAGGGGTTTATGGACCAAATGGGGGGAGTGGATCCATGGCGATTTCTTAGACCCAGGGCTAGGGAGTATTCCTTCTTCTCCCACCTCCATAAAGTGTACTCCCGGATAGATTTTTTTGTTTTAGGTAGGTCGTTGATCTCTAGGGTGGAAGAAGCTGAATACTCAGCCATAGCGGTTTCGGATCATGCCCCACATTGGGTGGACCTGGAAGTAGGAGAGGACAGGGAGCAGAGAACACTCTGGCGATTAGATGTGGGACTGATGGCGGATGAGGGAGTGTGTGCAAGAGTGAGGGGGTGTATCGAGAGATACCTGGAGGTCAATGACGACGGCGAGGTCCCTGTGGGAGTGGTCTGGGAAGCACAAAAAGCGGTGGTCAGAGGAGAGCTGATTTCTATTGGGGCCCACAAAAGGAAAACAGAGGCCAAGGAAAGGGATAGATTACTGGGGGAGATTTTAAGGGTGGACAGGGAATTTGCAGAGACTCCGGAGGAGGAGCTGTACAGGGAGAGGAGACGACTCGAGACCGAGTTTGACCTTCTGACCACTAGAAAGGCGGAGGTACTGTGGAGGAAGGCACAGGGGAGGAGGTATGAATATGGGGAAAAGGCTAGTCGCCTGTCGGCGCACCAACTGCGAAAGAGGGCAGCAGCGAGGGAGATAGGAGGAATTAGGGATGAAAGGGGAGACACTGTGCGAAGGGCAGGAAAGATAAATGAGGTGTTTAAGACCTTTTATGAAGAACTGTATAGGTCTCAGCCCCCAGAGAGAGAGGAGGGGATGCGGCAGTTCCTGGACCAGTTGAGGTTCCCGAAAGTGGAGGAGCAGGCGGTGGCAGGCCTGGGGGCGCCGATTGAGGTGGACGAGGTTATTAAGGGACTGGGAAGCATGCAAGCAGGGAAGGCCCCGGGGCCGGACGGGTTCCCGGTGGAATTTTACAGAAAATATGTGGACTTGTTGGCCCCGTTGTTGTCGAGGACGTTCAATGAGGCCAGGGAAGGGGGGACACTACCCCCGACAATGTCGGAGGCGACGATATCGCTAATTTTGAAGAGGGACAAAGATCCGATGCAGTGTGGGTCCTATAGACCTATTTCACTATTGAACGTGGACGCCAAACTGCTAGCAAAGGTGCTGGCATCGAGGATAGAGGACTGCGTCCCAGGGGTGGTGCACGAAGACCAGACAGGGTTCGTAAAAGGGAGACAATTGAATGTTAACGTGCGACGGCTATTAGGGGTGATAATGATGCCCCCAGTGGAGGGGGAGGCAGAGATAGTGGCGGCAATGGACGCAGAGAAGGCATTTGATAGGGTGGAGTGGGAGTATTTATGGGAAGTGTTAAGGAGGTTTGGGTTTGGGAACGGATTTATTCGCTGGGTTAGACTACTTTATGGGGCACCGACGGCAAGCGTAGTTACAGGTCGACATAGATCGGAGTATTTCTGATTATATAGGGGAACAAGACAGGGATGCCCGCTGTCTCCATTGTTGTTTGCGTTGGCAATTGAACCTCTGGCCATGGCGCTGAGAGACTCCAGGAAATGGAGAGGGGTGACTAGAGGGGGAGAAGAACACCGAGTCTCGTTATACGCGGATGACCTATTGCTATACGTGTCGGACCCAGCGGGGGGGATGATAGAGGTTATGCGAATCTTGAAGAGGTTCGGGGAATTTTCGGGGTATAGGTTAAACATGGGGAAGAGTGAATTATATGTGATACATCCAGGGGACCAGAGTAGAGAGATAGAAGGCTTACCGCTAAGGAAAGTGGAAAGAAACTTCCGATACTTGGGGAATCAGATCGCTAGGAGCTGGGGAACCTTGCACAGACTTAATCTGACACGGCTGGTAGAACAAATGGAGGAGGACTTTAAGAGGTGGGACATGCAGCCTTTATCGCTGGCGGGCAGGGTGCAAGCAATTAAGATAATGGTCCTCCCGAGGTTCTTATTTGTATTTCAATGTCTCCCTATTTTAATCACCAGGACCTTTTTTAATAAAATAGATAGGAGCATTACGAGCTTTGTGTGGGCAGGGAAAGTTCCGAGAGTAAGGAGGGGGTTCCTTCAGCGCAGTAGGGACAGAGGAGGACTGGCACTACCGAACTTGGGAGATTATTATTGGGCCGCCAATGTGGCAATGATACGTAGATGGATGATGGAGGGTGAGGGAGCGGCGTGGAAAAGGCTGGAGAGAAGGTCCTGTAAAGGGACGAGTCTAGAGGCGCTGGTGACGGCGCCGCTACCGTTCTCACCGAAAAAGTACACCACGAACCCGGTGGTGGCGGCAACACTGAACATATGGGGACAGTGGAGGCGACAGAGAGGGGTGCGGGGAGCCCTGGTGGGGTCCCCTATCAGGAACAACCATAGGTTCGCCCCAGGAAGAATGGATGGAGGATTTCAAAGCTGGTACCAGTTGGGAATTAGGAAGGTGGGAGATTTATTCATAGATGGGACTTTTGCGAGCTTGGGAGCACTGGAGGAAAAGTATAAGTTACCCCGGGGGAATTTCTTGAGATATATGCAGGTGAGGGCGTTTACTAGACAACAGGTGAGGGAATTTCCGCGGCTCCCGACACAGGGGATACAGGACCGGGTGCTTTCAGGGGTGTGGGTCGGAGAGGGAAAGGTGTCAGAGATTTATAGTGAGATGAGGGAAGAGGGGGAGGAGTCGGTGGGCGAACTAAAAAGAAAGTGGGAAGAAGAATTAGGGGAGGAGATAGAGGAGGGTATGTGGCTGATGCCCTAAGCAGGGTAAATTCCTCTTCCTCATGCGCCAGGCTTAGCCTGATTCAATTTAAGGTGCTGCATAGAGCACACATAACGGGGGCAAGATTGAGCAGGTTCTTTGGAGTGGAGGACAAATGTGGGAGGTGTGGCGGGAGCCCGGCAAACCACGCACATATGTTTTGGGCGTGCCCGGCACTGGAAGGGTATTGGAAGGGAGTGACGGGAGTGATTTCGCAGGTGGTGAAGGCCCGGGTCAAACCAGGCTGGGGGTTAGCTCTATTTGGAGTTGCGGAAGAGCCGGGAGTGCAGGAGGCGAAAGAGGCCGATGTCGTGGCCTTTGCGTCCCTAGTAGCCCGGCGCAGGATCCTACTCATGTGGAAGGAGGCGAAACCCCCCGGACTGGAGGCCTGGGTAAACGATCTGGCGGGGTTTATTAAACTGGAGCAGATAAAGTTTGCCCTGAGAGGATCGGCTCAAGGGTTCACCAGGCGGTGGCAGCCATTTCTCGACTACCTAGGGGAACGTTAGAGGGAAGACGGATGAACAGCAGCAGCAACCCAGGGGGGAGGGGAGGGGGGGAGGAGGCTCAGTTGAGTATAGGTCAATAGAGTACGAGGTTTTGTTACTTGAATATTATTATTATTATTATTGTTAAAAAGTTTAAAAATTTCTGTTTTGTTACTGTTATCGTTTCGCTTGTTTTGTAAGCGGGAAAAATGTTGCTCAGGGAAAAAAATTTCAATAAAATATATTTTTTTTAAAAAAGAGGGCCCGAGTGTTCGCGCATTTAAAGGGACTGAAGGCAGATGTGGTCATGCTTCAGGAGACACATTTGAAGTTGGCGGATCAGGTTAGGCTGAGAAAGGATGCGGATTGCAAGCCCGTTGCCACTAGGAGCAGACGGTACAGCACCCAAGACAAGACCTTCATCAGGTCCGAAGTCCAGCGGCTGCTTAAGGAGGGTATTATCGAGGCCAGCAACAGCCCCTGGAGAGCCCAAGTGGTAGTGGTTAAAACTGGGGAGAAACACAGGATGGTCGTGGACTACAGCCAGACCATCAATCGGTACACGCAGCTCGACGCGTACCCCCTCCCACGCATATCTGAGATGGCCAATCAGATTGCGCAGTACCAGGTCTTTTCAACAATTGACCTGAAATCCGCCTACCACCAGCTCCCCATCCGGAAGTCGGACCGGCCATACACTGCCTTCGAGACGGACGGTCGCCTCTACCACTTCCTTAGGGTCCCTTTCGGTGTCACAATTGGGGTCTCGGTCTTCCAAAGAGAGATGGACCGAATGTCACCATCTGCGCCATGACCAGCAGGACCGCGATGCCAACCTCGATAAATTCCTCCGCACTGCCACTCTTCTCAACCTGACCTACAACAAAGAGAAGTGTGTGTTCAGCACGACCCGGTTAGCCATTCTCGGCTATGTAGTCCAAAACGGACTTCTCGGGCCCGACCCCGACGCATGCGCCCCCTCATGGATCTTCCCCTCCCCCACTGCCCCAAGGCCCTCAAACACTGCCTGGGGTTCTTTTCCTATACGCTCAGTGGGTCCCACTCATTCAGTCCACACAATTCCCCCTCGCGGCCGAGGCATAACACGCTTTTGCCCGCATCAGAGCAGACATCGCCAAGGCCGGGATGCGCGCAGTGGACAAGTCACTGCCTTTCCAAGTAGAAAGCGACGCTTCAGACGTCGCCCTTGCCACCCTCTAAACCAGGCAGGCAGACCTGTGGCATTCTTTTCCCGCACCCTTCATGCCTCTGAAATTCGACACTCATCCGTCGAAAAGGAGGCCCAAGCTATCGTTGAAGCTGTGCGGCATTGGAGGCATTATTTGGCCGGTAAGAGATTCACTCTCCTTACGGATCAACGGTCGGTAGCCTTCATGTTCAATAACACACAGCGGGGCAAGATCAAAAATGATAAAATCTTGCGGTGGAGAATCGAGCTCTCCACCTATAATTATGAGATCTTGTATCGCCCCGGTAAAAACAAACGAGCCCCCAGATGCCCTCTCCCAAGGTACATGTGGACCAACTCCGGGCCCTACACGACAGCCTTTGTCACCCGGGGGTCACTCGATTGTACCTACTGTCGAGGAAGTAAGGACAGTCACCAGGGACTGCCAGGTCTGTGCGGAGTGCAAGCCGCACTTCTACTGGCCAGACCGTACGCGCCTGGTGAAGGCTTCCCGCCCCTTTGAATGCCTCAGTGTGGATTTCAAAGGGTCCCTCCCCTCCACCGACCGTAACACATACATTCTCAGTGTGGTCGATGAGTACTCCAGATTCCCCTTCGCCATCCCATGCCCCGATATGACGTCTGCCACTGTCATCAAGGCCCTCAGCACCATCTTCGCCCTGTTCGGTTTCCCCGCCTACATCCACAGTGACAGGGGATCCTCATTCATGAGCGATGAGCTGCGTCAGTTTCTGCTCCAGCAGGACGACCAGCTACAACCCCTGGGGAAACGGGCAAGTAGAACGGGATAATGGGATGGTTTGGAGGGCCGTTCAGCTGGCCATACGGTCCAGGAACCTCCCAGCCTCTCGCTGGCAGGAGGTCCTCCCTGACGCTCTACACTCCATCCGGTCACTATTGTGCACCGCCACTAATAACACACCCCATGAACGTGTTTTTACCTTCCCCAGGAAGTCCACATCCAGGGTGTCGCTCCCGACTTGGCTCGCTGCTCCAGGACCAGTCCTTCTCCGTAGGTATGTCCGACTCCACATGGCGGACCCCTTGGTGGACAGGGTTCACCTGCTCAACGCTAACCCTCAATATGCCTACGTTGAGTTCCCCGACGGCCGCCAAGATACTGTCTCACTCAGGGACCTGGCACCATCAGGTTCCACCCCAACACACCGCCACCAATGCGCCCCCCCCCCCCACCTTCCACCGCGCCGCCAATATTGACTCCACCAGACCACCCCCACCCTCCCCTTTTCCGCACAAGAGAACGAAGAGGACTTCGGCACGCTCCCGGAGTTCCCCGATGACTGCCCAGCATCAGCATCATCACCACCGCCATCGGTGCCACCTCCACCACCGCCAGCATCGGCTTCGCCGCCACCGTTACCGCCGCTCCCAACGAAGCACCAAAGCACCGGACCGGCTGAACCTTTGACGGACTCAGGACAGTCAACATGGACTTTTCTTTCCCTACCACTGTACATAATTGCACTAATTGTATATAGTTTCACGTCACCCCGCCGGACTCATTTTTAACAGAGGGTGAATGTGGAGAACCACTGTAATAGGAGATATAAGGTAGGACCTGCACTACAGGTTCGCCGGTAGCTCCTGTTGGCTGGCTCCGCCCGCGGAGAACTGTATAAATATGCATGACCTCCAGTGCCCTGACATTTCGCCAGCTGCAGCAGGAGGCCACGCATCTGACTGTAATAAAGCCACAGTTGTACCCAACTTTAGTCTTTGTGCAATTGATCGTGCATCACACGCCCTGAAGAACCTGACCCTTGGCCGAAACTGTTTCCCCACTGCCTCCATCGCAGATGCCACCCGTGCTCTGTCGGCCTGGGTTGCAGCCATGACTGGCACCACTCCCTGTTTGTGGATGCGGATGGACTCGTCCAACTGCATCTGCAGTTGCCGGAAGACAGCCGTCATCCCGTCGTCTGGTCCCTGGTCTGTGGGTGGGCCTGGAATGCCCAGGAACCCGGGAGCCGTCTGGGCAGCAGCTGGGTGCTGGGCATGGCCTGCCCTCCGACCGTCCAGCCCCTCGGCTGCTCCTACCTCCACCTGCTGTACCGGTTCGGCTGTGTGGTGCGCACCAGTCTGTGAACCAGAAACCTCACTTGCCCAACCGAGGTGAGTGTATCTGCGACGTTGGAGGGTGTGGACTGTGGGGGTGGTGCAGTGTCAGGCGGTGGGGTGTGAGGGTGTGGACTGTGGGGGTGGTGCAGTGTCAGGCGGTGGGGTGTGAGGGTGTGGACTGTGGGGGTGGTGCAGTGTCAGGCGGTGGGGTGTGAGGGTGTGGACTGTGGGGGTGGTGCAGTGTCATGCGGTGGGGTGTGAGGGTGTGGACTGTGGGGGTGGTGCAGTGTCAGGCGGTGGGGTGTGAGGGGGTGGTCTGTGGGGGTGGTGCAGTGTCAGGCGGTAGGGTGTGAGGGGGGGGTGGGGGTTCTGATGGGCTGAGCGACTGCATGCAGACAGTGGATTCTCACTTGGAGCTTCGCCTCTGACCTGGCGCGGGGCTGGCGGCGCCCCCAGCAAGATCCAGTGCCATTTGCTCATAGACGGTCAGGGGTGCAGCTCAGATGACCCCCCTCCGGTTCTTGCACACTTCCTGTAATTGTGAGCTGTCTTGCCCTTGCGGGGGGTGTGGGGGTGGGGGGTGGGGGGAGATGAACCTCAAGGTTAGGCGGACATTGGCAGGACGCACACACGAACGCAACATTATCACAAGGTGGGGACACTACGGCCCACGCCATGGCACCTGCTCCACTGGGTGGGGTGGAGGGTTCCACATGTGTCCTGGGTGCAACGTGGGGCCCCAGCCGCCCCCCCCCCCCCCGGCGTGGGCAGGACGGGGGGGGCTGTTGCCCGGGGGGGGTGTCAGGATACTTATCCTCGCTGCCCTCGTGAGGTCGTGCAGTTTTTTCCTGCACTGGTCTCCCGTGCGGGGGATGTGCCCCAAAGCGCTGACTGCCGTACCGACCTCTCGCCATCCCTGCCTCACGGTGCTGCATGGCTGCCGGTGTCCACGTCTGGGGAAGAGGATGGCCCGGCGCTCCTCCACTGCCTCCAGAAGTGCCTCCAGGTCACTGTCCCGGACGGGGAGCAGCGCTCTTCCATGTCGGGCCCGATGTGTGTGTGCATCAATCCGCGCACTTCCTGATACGTAGCGCGGTGTCACCCTGGCGTCGCGCGACGACGCCGCTGGTCCTGCGCAACGCCCACAGCGTTTCTCGCGGCGCCGCTGCTGGCCCCTTTTCTGGCTGTGAATCGGTCGCGGCGGGGCCCTGTTCGCGCCGTCGTGAAATGCGAGCACTTAGTCCCGCGATCGGAGAATCGCCCCCTATATATTTTACTAAATCTTATCATCTGTACATCTCAGATTTTAAATTAGTGTTACTATTCCTTCCTAAATATTTTTTATATTATGACTCATCTGATTATGTAATTGAACACTGATTGTAGTAATATGATAAAACTATCAAATTAGTTTTTATGTGATTTAATTCCTCTAATCTTACTTCATAGTTGATTAAATTAGAATTAATTTAATTCAATTAGAAGCTCACTCCGCGTGACCCTTGCTTCACGATATTGATTTTCCTTGAATTTGATCACAGAGCTGCCCTACTCCACTCCGAGCCTCTCTTTTTAATCTGCTTTTCTTCAACATAAACATCCCAATCCTACACAAGGATTGGTGAAACAAGGAGGGATTTAAGAGAGATTTATTGAGAGGCCGAATGTGCTGCATCTGACTTCTCCCCTGCTACTTGCAGACTGTCGAACAAGTCATGGGACTAATAAACCATATCCTGTTGATGTGGGTACTGACTGACAGTAGTTTAAGTATTGCTTCCTTGAAGGTATATACACATCATATCACAACATCCCCCTTTTTACCTGAACAAAAGGTTTAACCTTAAAGAATTAAAAGTGGCAACAAAGAATCAAGGAAATAACATTGGGCGGGATTCTCCGTCGGTCGATTCCAGAATTGGGAAACACGATTGCGCGGAGAGTCGCGCATTAGCCAAAAATCGAGGCCAGTGCCAGGCACCCAATGGAATGCCATGCTCCAGTGCCTTGACAGTGGAGTGAATGCATTCTACACCTCACATATAGTAAAGGCCGTTGGCATATGATTAACTGGCTCGTTCCGATATTCTCCTGGGCTCCCGCAATGGTCTGCACCTGCCAGGAGGAATTACCGATGGAGAGGCTCACTTGTTGTTTTAAAAATTGGAAAACAGGCCCAGTGGCTGCTGAGGGAGAGAGCGGGAGTAGGTTATGTTCCCAGATGCACGACCGTGGGCTGCCGGCCCTGCTGCTGGCATGGCTGGCCGGGGGAGTGTCTACCACAATGCGTGGGGTGACTAGGGGATGGGTCGTGGCGCCGGGGTGACCCCTGGGACTGGGATGTCCAGGCATGGATTGCCATTGCCACGGCCTGTAAGGTAGCCATCTTACTGTGCACCCCACTGACAGCCCAACGTGGCCCGTGGTTGGGTAGAGTGACTGAGGCCGTATGGGTGCACCCCAACCCCAACACCTATCTCAACCCCACCAATTCCCCTCCCTACCCACAACTGGGCTCCATCCGCCGGCGGGACATCACGTGGCTCATCCAACACTCCCGGTAGCCCCTACAGGAGGGCACCAGACGGATGCCACAGTGCATACCACTGGTATGGGTAGTGCCAGCCAATGGTACCCATGCCGACAGAGATGGGTGCCGGGGCCAGATGCCCCCACCGTGCCGGGCACCGATGAGGTTAGGGCTGTGGTGCGGGGGCAATGTGCAAGGGGGACCAGCCAGGGATGGGTGTGTGAATGGGGGAGTAGAGGAGGGGCACATGCGGGCCAGTTGCAGGCTGGGGCCAACATGGAGCCTGTTGGACCTGGTTGGGCACGGGGTACTCACCATGCCTTTCACTTTCTGCAGACAACGGATTTCAGAATGCAACCAGGGGTGGTTGCCCTCTGCCTTGTCACCACAGCCCAAGGGGATGCACGGATGTTGTACGAGCAGGAGCTGCTCGCGGAGAACCCTGCAGCAGCAGAGCTTGCCCCAGAGGAACAAGAGCCAGTTGGTGAGGAAGGAGAGCTGGCCGCCCAGCAGGCTGAGGAGGAGTTGGGAACGAGGCGCCGCATTAGGCCTCGTGTGTATCTGTCATTTGAGGACCTGCCAGATTGGGCATGCCGTTGTAGTGGGACCCTATGCAGGGGGACCATATGGCACAACTGCCTAATCATAGCCCACCTGGAACCACAAGGGTATGGGGGAGGACACCCACTCCCGGTGGCCATAAAGGTGATTGTCGTCGTGAACCTTTTCGCCACGAGGTCTTACCAGGCATCAAGTGGGGACCTGTCCGGGACCTTGCAGACCTTGCTGCACAGGCGCATCCGTGCGATAACGGAGGTCCTTTATGACCGGACGGCACAATATATCAGCTTCAATGTGGACCGAGTCCACCAGGATGCCCGGGTTACAGGGTTCACCATGATCGCCGGAATGTCCCAGGTTCAGGAGGTGATTGATTCGATGCATGACTCCCTACGAACACAGGTGCATGTGGGGATGGTCTTCACAAACCAAAAAGGGTGCGACCAGAAGATGCACGTCTGCGCCCGATACCCAAGCAGTGTGCACCAAGTCTTCATCCTGGAAAATTCAACGGTTCTTGACACCTTCAAGGTGAACCCCCAGGTGAGGGGTTAGCTCCTAGGGCAATAGAGGTTATCCGCTGAGATCATGGCTGATGATGTCTATGCGGAGGCCATGGACTGATGTGGGGATCTGCCACACCAATGTCCATGCCGCAACCAGGGCCATGATCAAGCGGTACATTGGCGTCCTGAAGATGTGATTCAGGTGCATGGACCGCTCTGGAGGAGACCTCCAGTACAGCACTCGGAGAGTCTCCCACATTGTGGTGGCCTGCTGCGTCCTCCACAACATCGCACAACAGAGGGGCCACATGCTGGCAGAGAGGGATGAATGCCAGGCCTCGTAGTATGATGAGAATGCAGGGAAAGGCCAGGATAGGCAACGCATGGGGCTCTGGCAGATTTTGTGCCTCCTGGGCCGATGCGCACAGGTCGCTCTAATCACGTTCAGGTTTGCCGACTAGGGGTCCTGGCCAACGGCGGCACAAACATCCCGTCCCACCCCTACAACCCCCCGCTACCCCTAGGCAACCACCCCCTCCGATAGCCACCCTCCCTGCACCAACAACCCCCTCCCTGACCCCTGCAACCCTTTCTGTGATTCTCCCTGCCTTATTAAGGGGTGTGAGCTCTGGGTTGGCAGTAACAGCGGGTCTGGTCCATGGGATGGAGGATGATGATGACCCACACAGCGATGAGTTCTGTTGCTCCGCCCTCTCCAGCCAGCCCCGCCCATTCCTCACACCCTTCGGACAGAGCACCGAGGCAAGTTGAAACATTTGTGAACAGGTGTTTAATGTGAATATGTGAGCATGTTTCTATAGGTTTGTGCCCTAGCCCCTAACGATATCCCGTATGCTGCAAATGTGCCAACTTAACTGTTGTAGAGGCTTCTGACCTTATGGGCCCTAATGCTAATTCTAGGTGGATCAGCAGGTAGTACATCAGGGGTGGAGGTGGCCTGCTGTGATTCCTGCCCTGTGAGCTGAGTCCCCTTTGGCTGCCATCCTCTGGAGTGACAGGGCAAGGACAGGCTTGATACTCTCTCGGGTGTCCCAGGTGGCCTGGTGCCACCCTGTTCTGCCGCTGCTCATTGGGATGCGCCAAGGACAGGAAGGGGGGGGGTGTGGAGTCTGAGGTGCTGTGGTCTGAGACCAGAGTGTCAATGCTCGTGGCCATGGAGCACAGGGACTGGGCCACCTCCCTCTGGGACTGTGCCACATCTCTCTGTGACTGGCTCAGGTCAGCCAGCGCTGGGCAATGCCGTTGATGCCTGGAGCCATGACCCGTTGTGACTGCGCCAAGCTCTGGAGCACCGCTGCAACGTCCAGGCGGCCCTGATGCATTGTTACCTGTGACAGGGCTGCCCTGCCCTGTGCCTCAGCCACCGCCCGCACAGAGTGCCCCAGACTTGGACATCCTGACCCATGGCTGATACCTTCGCCCCCAAGGCCTCCACAGCAGATGTCACCCTTGCGGTGTTGGCCTTGGTGGCACGCATGGTTGACACCACCTGTCCCTGCAGGCAGTTGGACTCTTCCAATTGGGGCACCACTGTGGCACAGTGGTTGGCACTGCTGTCTCACAGTGCGAGGGACCCGGATTCAATTCCGACCTCGGGTGACTGTCTGTGTGGAGTTTGCACATTCTCCCCGTGTCTGCATTGGTTTCCTCCGGGTGCTCCCGTTTCCTCCCATAATCCAAAGATGTGCCGGTTCGATGGTTTGATCATGCTAAATGACGCCCTAGGGTGGGGTTGCAGGAATAGGGCGGTGGATTGGGCCTAGGTGGGATGGATTCACGCAGGATTGGTGCAGACTCGATGGGCCGAATGGTCTCTTGCACTGTAGGGATTATATGGTTGCTGTCAAATCTCATGTCGTCACCGGCTCTGAGACTACATCTCCAGTATTGATGGGACCACCCATTCCAAAAGCCCGAGACCAGTCTGGGTGTTTGATTCCAAGTACCATCAGATGGGTGTTGTACTCAAATGCTCTGTCCTACGTTCAGGTTGGGGCATCCATTACTCACATGCCTGTTGTGGACATCTTTTACTTTCCCTTGTTTGTCGATCAAGGCATCATGTACTCCTGGGAGTATCGGTAGTGATGATTGGGGAGGTTTGTCCGCACATGTCTGCCTAATAGTAGTTCTTCAGTGGTTCCACAGCACAATGAGTTGTGCACATTCTGAATGGGTCTACATACTTGGTTCAAATTGTACCACTCAGCCTGTTGGTTGATGATCTGCAGAATTAGGTGATCTTCTCCCAGTGTGAACATAGATTTCTACTGGTGCTCCTTGAGGTCTCAGGTCCTCTTCATGCCTGGGGCGAAATTCTCCGGAAACGGCGCGATGTCCGCCGACTGGCGCCCAAAACGGGGGGGGGCGCGGGGCGATCTGGCCCCGGGGGGTGCCCCCACGGTGGCCTGGCCCGCGATCGGGGCCCACCGATCCGCGGGCGGGCCTGTGCCGTGGGGGCACTCTTTCCCTTCCGCCTCCGCCACGGTCTCCACCATGGGTGTCCCGCCTGTCCCGCCGGCGTGGATTAAACCACCTTTTGTACGGCGGGACAAGGTGGCGCGGGCGGGCTCCGGGGTCCTGAGGGGGGCGCGGGGCGATCTGACCCCGGGGGGTGCCCCCACGGTGGCCTGGCCCGCGATCGGGACCCACCGATCCGCAGGCGGGCCTGTGCCGTGGGGGCACTCTTTCCCTTCCGCCTCCGCCACGGTCTCCACCATGGCGGAAGCGGAAGAGACTCCCTCCACTGCGCATGCACGGGAAACTTTTAGCGGCTGCTGACGCTCCCGCGCATGTGCCGTCCCGACATGTCATTTCCGCGCCAGCTGGCGGGGCAACAAAGGCCGTTTCCGCCAGCTGGCGGGGCGGAAATTCCTCCGGCGTTGGCCTAGCCCCTCAATGTTGGGGCTCGGCCCCCAAAGATGCGGAGCATTCCGCACCTTTGGGGCGGCGCGATGCCCGTCTGATTGGCGCCGTTTTGGGCGCCAGTCGGCGGACATCGCGCCGTTTCGGGAGAATTTCGCCCCTGGTCTGTCCCCTGCTGCTTTCTGACTACCTAACAAACAGGGGACGAATAAATACATCTTATTGAGATGGGCAGTGATTAGTTGAAGTATTACACCTGTAAATGTTTACACAAATTATACCACAACAGCTCCCAGCTGCTCCTTTATGTTGCTCTTTTCCACTCTCAACCTCTCTATTGCTTATGTACACTTACGTGACATGGCAGCATATCTTTTGATATCGCTTCTATGTCTTGCGATGTTTCACTATGTTAAAGGGACTACACTGAGTAGCCCAACCAGGACTTTTCCCTTCACACTGTTATGGTTGTCCAGTTGAGTCCAGTCAAGCTGTCTCAGTATTGTTGCCACTTCTTCCTGGAGGTGCTTCCCTAACTGCACTGTGGATGTTCCTACAACCCATGAACCACAGCGGTTCAAAAAGACAGCTCACTACTACCTTTTCAAGGGCAACTCGGGATGGACAATAAATGCTAAAAGGTTCGATCAAGTCCAGTCAGGTCTCTCTGCATTGCTCTCAGGTAGACTGAGCTCAGTCAGGTTTTCTTTTTGTTCATTTTTCATTGGGTATGGTTATCACTGACAGATTGGCCTTAAACTGAATCCTGTTAAGAGTCTGTGAGCATTACTGTGAGCCTGGAGTCACAAGTAGGCCAGACAAACTAAGGATGGCAGATTCCCTTCCTCTAAAGGACATTTGTGAACCAGGTGAGTTTTTCTTTTACAACAATTGATGATAATTGTCATGGTCACCTTTACTGAGGCCAGCCTTATCTTCCAAATTTCATTAATTGAATTTAAATTCCACCAGCTGCAAAGGTGGGATTTGAAACAACGTCCCTCGAGCATTTGCCTGAATCTTTGGGTTACTAGTCCAGTGACATTACCAATACACTACCATCTCCCCAGTTGTCTCTGCATTTCTCCCAGGAGATTCAGGTTGTCTCTATCTTGCTTTCAGTTAGATTGAGCTCAGTTTGGTTGTCTCTGTATTGTTGCTGGTTAGATTCAGGGTGCCTCTTTATCACTGCGTTAGATTGAGTCTGACTCGCTGAGTTTTACAACGCTACTTACTCAGTTCTTCTTTACTGTATAGTGGTGAAAAGTAGCAGAGGACCTCTCCCAACCTTGAAAGATGTTGCCCTTGTTCATTGACTGGTGAATTGATTTCGGAAACAGTGAAAGAAACCAAGACCCAATTGTTGCAATTCCCAGCTAAAACGTGAATGCAGTGTACAAGGCAGGGCTATGAAGACTAATTAGTCAAAGGCAAAAGCAATATATTCAATAATTCTTCGACACTATTCCTCACCTATGAAGTTAAATACCTAGAATTGGTAACCAATAATTGCCCTGATTTACAATCATGAAACGCCATAGGTAGAAATAAAATATCACCACTCAGTGTTTTCTTGACAACCTTTTTTTATTTCTGGTACACACCATCCAGCGCAGCCTTTCTATAATATAGGGCACCTTGCCATGAATTTATATAATTCAGTGCATTTGCAACTTGGTTGTCTCTGGTTCTTTGTTCAAAAGCCTTATTCACAAATTTGCACCTCTAGTTGCAGATCTTTGTGAATGTAGGGGTGGAGAGGGCCTGGGAAGGAGTCTTCACGGATCAGCTGAAGGCTTGTCCAATCAACTGCAGCAGAGCGAAGGCAGCAGCAAACATTGCAAAAAAGCAAAATACTGCAAATTCTGGAAGTCTGAAATAAAAGCAAAGTTCTGAAAATACTGAGCCAGCCTGGCAGGATCAGTGGACTGAGAGTCAGAATTAATCTTTCAAGTAGGAGGGTATAAACATGGTTGGCGAGATTCTCCATTTCTGACACTAAGGGCTGGATTCTCCATATTTGAGGCTATGTCCGGAGCATGTGTCTAGTATTATGACCAAAATGTCGGTGCCGCCCCCCCACCTCACCGATGCTCCTCCCGGTGAGGGGCTAGCAGCTGCACCACGTAAACCCCCCGGCTTTACCTGCACGTACGTAAGGAGAATTGCTGGGTCCGTGGTCGCGCATGCACATGGTGGCGACTTGCAGTGGTCGCGCTATACAACACGGCACCGTCCGCACATGGACCCTGCCTGCCAGATAGTGCCCCCCTGTTACCTCCCTCGCCGCCCCCCGGACCAGCCTCTGCCAAAGACCCCCTAGCCAACGGAGCTGCTCCCTCTTCCCCCCCCCCCCCCCCCCAACTGTGGCGGCGCTGGACACAGTCCGCAGCCACCACGTGAGATTGACGAAACCTCAGACCACAAGTGATCCATGCCATCGGGAAGTCGGCCCACCGGGGGAGGAGCATCGGGGGAGGGGCCTTCAGGTGACGTCCTGAGGCCGCCCGAACGGCGTGCGGTGTACTCACCGATTATGCTGTTTTGGAGCGGGCAGAGCATCCAAAAACAGGTACCGCCCCCGGTTTCAGCGTCAAAAGATTCTCCTGCCAATCGGCGAAAGCGATTTCGGCGTCGGCAATTGTTGACGCCAATGCAGAATTTGTGGACTTTCATGACAGCAAAACTGGCGTGCACCTGGACCAATTCTGCTGCTGTTAAGGGGCTGGCACCGGCGCCATGTGGAACACAATCGATTCTAATGAGAAACGGTGCCGGATTCTCTGGTTTCATGATTGACACTCAGGAGGCTGAAAAGCTGCTACCGCGTATTCACACTTCACTCCCCACACACTCCATCCCAGCCAACAACATGGCAGTAAGGAGAACGGCACCAAAGTTCACGGACGCAGAGCTCAAGACTCTCTTGGTGGCTGTGGAGGAGATGAGGATGACCCTGTACCTTGGCCCAGGAAGGAGGCTGACAGATGCCGCCGTTCGCCATGCCTCGGCACAGGTGGCAGAGGTGATCAGCGCCGTGGGCAATGTCGTCCGGACTGGCCATCAGTGCCTGAAACAACTGCACGACCTACTCAGGGCGGCCAGGGTGAGTAGGCAGCACTGTGCCACTGGCACCAACCTCCCTCCCACACACCCATAACCCTACACACCCTACCTGGAGGGCATGTGAACCGCCACCCTGCACCACATGCCGGTACCCATACCGAATACCATGGCCGGGTGCCCTGGCCACTGAGGCCACCAGCTACCCACCCCCTGGGCTGCATGCGTCAGACTGTCTAACACTGTCGTTGTCTGTTTCCCCCACCCCAGGAGAAGGCCGCACACAACCACCGAGAGCAAGAAAAGACAGGAGCAGTACCGCCAAACCTGCGGCCCCTCACTGTGACAGAGCAGAGGGCCCTGAATGTGGTCGGCGGCCCAGAGGAAAGGGAGATCGCTGAGGTGGAGTTCGGCCCTCACTCCCACTACCCTCACCCCCAACCACACCCTCACCCCTGCACTCTGTCACACCCACACCACCCCCACACCACCCTCACCGCCACACCACCCTCACCCAACACACCCCCATACCACCACCCCCATCTCCACCCACACGCTCATCCCCACTCCACCCCGACCCGCAGTCTAATCAGGCGTCTTGTCTTGTGTCTCACAGGACCTGTTGGTGATGGGGCGTGTCCATCTGGCATCCCCCGACCCAGCTAGTGCCACAACTGGAGCCCCCTCCCTCACACATGAGCCGAGCAGTGATGGGAGCAGCTTGAACACCAGCCCTCCTGTGGTAGTCTGTATTAGGGTACTACGGTACCTAGGTTGAGGCTGTAAGACCATTGGTATGGGAGGTACCTGAGACATGAAGATCATTGGTGAAGCCTGCCTGGTGGTTCCGCCCAGTAAGGTGGAGTATAAGAGCCCGTGTCTCTCCAGCAGCCGCATTCTGTACCTGCGCTGCTGGGGGAAACATCTAGTCCAGTAAAGCCTTCAATTGTCATCCAATTTAGCTTCTGGAGTTATTGATTGAGCATCAATTTATTGGACTAGATTTTAAAGAATCAAGCTCCGAATCAAGCCGGAGTGTCTGCAACTCAGCCCCCATGCGGCAAACTCAGCGGCAACCTTCAAACACTGGCTGGCGTGATTCAAAGGGTACCTCAGGACGGCCACAACTGCACCCATGGAGGACCAGAAACTGGAAGTTCTCCACTCGAGGGTGACCCCAGAGATCTACACCCTCATCGAGGATGCAGACTATTTCGAGGCCGCGATGGCCCTATTGAAAGGACACTACATTCGCCCAGTAAACCAGGTTTACGCCCGGCATCTGCTAGCGACAAGGCGACAAATCCCGGGGAAATCGCTGGATGAATTCTACCGCACGCTCCTGGTACTGGGTAGGAACTGTGACTGCCCGCAAGTTTCAGCCAGCAACCACACAGAACTTTTAATCCGGGACGCATTCGTTGCAGGTATGCTGTCCTCCCAAATTCTTCAGCGGCTGCTGGAGAAAGAGACACTAGGCCTCAAGGAGGCACGGGCCCTTGCTAGCTCCCTGGATGTGGCCTCCCAAAACGCCCGTGCGTACGCTCCCGACCACGCGGCAGCCCCTTGGGCAGCGTGGAACCCACCAGCAGCCGACCCCAAAGCATCCCCCATCTCCCCACAAGCTTGTGCGCGCGGCTACCAGGTAACCCCGGGGGGCCCTGCTGTTATTTTTGCAGGCAAGCCAAGCACCCCCGGCAGCGTTGCCAGGCCCGCTCCTCCACCTGCAAAGGTTGTGGCAAAAAGGGCCATTTTGTGGCAGTATGCCAGGCCCGGGCGGTCGCCGTTGTCTCCGAGGGCGAACCGGGGTCGCCACCACAACTCTCTTCACGGGCCATGTGCGGGCCGCGGGTGCCGCCATCTTCTTTTTCCCCAGCCATGTGCGGGCCCCGCCGCCGCCATCTTGTTCCCCAGGGACCACGTGCGATGCGTGGGCGCCGCCATCTTGCCCACCCCTAGCCATGTGCGACCCGTGGGCGCCGCCATCTTGGCTGGAGTCTCAGGACCCCGATTCGGATGACCACACACCGCCCGAGGAAAATCTCCAATTTGTACCACGACTCGCCTCGGTGACCCTGGACCAGTCTCGGCCCCGAACACTCTCGACCGCGACGACGACCGTACTCATCAACGGGCGCAAAACATCCTGCCTGATCGACTCCGGGAGCACAGAGAGCGTCATACACCCCAACACGGTAAGGCGCTGTTCTCTTCCCACACACCCAGTTAACCAAAAAATCTCCCTGGCCTCCGGGTCTCACTCTGTAGAGATCAAGGGGTTCTGCGTAGCGAACCTCATGGTCCAGGGAAGAGAATTTAAAAATTTCCAACTTTACGTCCTTCCTCACCTCTGCGCTGCCACGCTCCTGGGGTTGGACTTCCAATGCAACCTCCAGAGCTTAACTTTTAAATTCGGCGGCCCTATACCCCCTCCTCACTGACTGCAGCCTCGCGACCCTCAATGTCGACCTGCCTTCCCTTTTTGCGAACCTCACCCCGGATTGCAAACCTGTCGCCACCAGGAGCAGACGGTACAGTGCCCAGGACCGGACTTTCATTAGGTCGGAAGTCCAGTGGCTACTGAAGGAAGGTGTTATCGAGGCTAGCAACAGCCCCTGGAGAGCTCAAGTAGTGGTTGTAAAGACCGGGGAGAAGCACAGGATGGTCATCGATTACAGCCAGACCATCAACAGGTATACGCAGCTCGACACGCACCCTCTCCCCCGCATATCTGATTTGGTCAATCAGATTGCACAATACAAGGTCTTTTCCACGGTGGACCTCAAATCCGCCTACCACCAGCTCCCCATCCGCCCGGACGACTGCAAGTACACTGCATTCGAAGCAGATGGGCGGCTCTACCGCTTCCTAAGGGTTCCCTTCAGTGTCACAAATGGAGTTTCGGTCTTCCAACGAGAGATGGACCGAATGGTTGACCGGTACGGTTTGCGGGCCACATTTCCGTACCTCGACAATGTCACCATCTGTGGCCACGACCAGCAGGACCATGACACTAACCTCCGCAAATTCCTCCATACCGCAAAAACCCTGAACTTGACCTACAACAAGGACAAATGCGTGTTCAGCACCGACCGTCTAGCCATCCTCGGCTACGTAGTGCATGATGGAGTCATAGGCCCAGATCCCGAACCCCCTCATGGAGTTTCCCCTCCCCCAATGCTCGAAGGCCCTGAAAAGCTGCCTGGGATTTTTTTCATATTACGCCCAGTGGGTCCCCAATTATGCAGACAAGGCCCGCCCACTAATCCAATCCTCAGTTTTCTCCCTGTCGGCAGAGGCCCGCCAGGCCTTCAGCCGCATAAAGGCGGACATCACAAAGGCCACGATGCACGCAATCGAAGAATCCCTTCCCTTCCAAGTGGAGAGCGACGCGACCGACGTAGCTCTGGTGGCCAACCTCAACCAAGCGGGCAGGCCCATGGCCTTCTTCTCACGCACCCTCCATGCTTCAGAAATCCGTCATTCCTCCCTTGAAAAGGAGGCCCAGCCAGGCCATTGTAGAAGATGTGCGGCACTAGGAGGCATTACCTGGCCGGCAGGAGATTCACGCTCCTCACTGACCAACGGTCAGTTGCTTTCATGTTCGATAATGCACAGCGGGGCAAGATCAAGAACGATAAGATCTTACGGTGGAGGATCGAGCTCTCCACCTACAACTATGAGATCCTGTATCATCCTGGGAAGCTAAACGAGCCTCCTGATGCCCTATCCCGCGGCACATGTGCCAACGCACAAGTGGACCGACTCTGGGCCCTCCATGAGGACCTCTGCCAACCGGGGATCACTCGTTTCTTCCATTTTATCAAGACCCACAACCTGCCCTACTCCATCGAGGAGGTCAGGACCGCCACCAGGAACTGCGAAATCTGCGCGGAGTGCAAGCCGCACTTCTACAGGCCAGAGAAAGCGCACCTGATAAAAGCTTCCCGTCCCTTTGAATGCCTCAGTATGGACTTCAAAGGGCCCCTCCCCTCCACCAACGGCAACATGCACTTCCTGAACGTGATTGACGAATACTCCCGGTTCCCATTCGCCATCCCCTGCCCCGACATGATCGCAGCCACCGTCATAAAAGCCCTCCACAGTATCTTTACCCTGTTTGGTTTCCCCTCCAACACACACAGCGATAGGGGGTCCTCCTTCATGAGCGACGAACTGCGTGAATTCCTGCTCAGCAAGGGCATCGCCTCGGGCAGTAGATCAGTTATAACCCCCGGGGAAACGGACAGGTAGAGAGGGAGAACGGAACGGTCTGGAAGACAGTCCTACTGGCCCTACGGTCCAGGAATCTCCCAGTCTCCCGCTGGCAGGAGGTCCTTCCCGATGCACTCCACTCCATCCGATCACTGCTGTATACCACGACAAATGAAACACCTCATGAACGTCTCCTTGTCTTCTCTAGGAAGTCCTCCTCCGGGACCTTGCTCCCAACATGGCTGCCAGCTCCTGGACCCATTCTGCTGCGCAAACACATGCGGGTGCACAAGTCGGACCCATTGGTAGAGAGGGTCCACCTCCTTCATGCTAACCCTCAGTACGCCTACGTGGCGTACCCCGACGGCCGGCAGGATACGGTCTCCCTACGGGACCTGGCACCCGCTGGATCTCCCCCCACCCCCACCAACCCCACCTTCCCTCCCACCGGTGCAACCCACGACTGCCCCCTTTCCAGGTGGATCGGTTCTTCCACTGGTCCCACCCAGGGGTGATGAAGCTACCGAAGAAGCCAAAGTCAAGCTCCCGGTGTCACGGATGCCCGAGCCGGCACCTGCATCACCGCCAAAACTGCGATGATCACAGAGGATGACCAGGGCCCTCGATTGACTAATTGCTTCATTCTGACATGTACATGTAAAATGAATACTGTAAATAGTTGTGACATGTAATAAGGCAAAACACTGTACCACCGACGGGTATCACCATAACCTCTACCACTGTATGACACGAGACCACCACCCCCGCCGGACTCTTTTTTAACAGGGGGTGAATGTGGTAGTCTGGATTAGGGGTATTATGGTGCCTAGGTTGAGGCTGTAAGACCATTGGTGTGGGAGGTACCTGAGACATGAAGATCATTGGTGAAGCCTGCCTGGTGGTTCCGCCCAGTAAGGTGGAGTATAAGAGTCTGTGTCTCCCTAGCAGCCGCATTCTGTACCTGCGCTGCTGGGGGAAACATCTAGTCCAATAAAGCCTTCAATTGTCATCGAATCTCGCTTCTGAAGTTATTGATCGAGCATCACCTCCGCCCGAGACTCAGGAGACTCCAGAGCTTGGGTCGGAGAATGACAGTGATTTTCCACCACAGCTACCTATACTTTCTATACTTCCTCAGGAAACTAAGGAAATTCGGCATGTCCACATTACCTCTTACCAACTTTTACAGATGCACCATAGAAAGCATCCTATCTGGCTGCATCACAGCCTGGTATGGCAACTGCTCGGCCCAAGACCGCAAGAAACTTCAGAGAGTCGTGAACATAGACCAGTTCGTCACACAAACCTGCCTCCCATCCATTGACTCTATCTACACCTCCCGTTGCCTGGGGAAATCAGGCAGAATAATCAAAGACCCCACACACCCGGCTTACTCACTCTTTCAACTTCTTCCATCTGGCAGGAGATACAGAAGGCTGAGGACACGCACGAACAGACTCAAAAACAGCTTCTTCCCCGCTGTTGCCAGACTCCTAAACAGCCCTCTTATGGACTGACCTCATTAACACTACACCCTGTCTGCTTCATCCGATGCCAGTGTCTATGTATTTACGATGTGTACCTTGTGTTGTCCTATTATGTATTTTCTTTTTCTTTTATTTTATTTTCATGTACTTAATGATCTGTTTGAGCTGCTCGCAGAAAAACAGTTTTCACTGTACCTGGGTACACGTTACAAGAAACAAATCCAATCCAACACCCTCCACCATCCCAGAGACTCTCACTTTGGTTGGGCACTTTAGTGAAGAGGCACCCAGGACACTCTCAGGTGCGCACCACACAGTTGATCCCGTACATCAGGTGGAGGTAGGAACACCCGAGGGGCGGACGGTAGGAGGTCTTCTGGAATGGACAGGCCCATCAATCGTGGAGGTGCAGTTGCAGAGCCAGGGAGTACATGAGGAGTTGTCGGCGACCATCCAACACCTGCAAAGCAGTTGGAAGAATCCAACCGCCTGCTGGAGCAGGAGGTGGCGCCAGCAATGCGAGCCACCCAAGCCAACACTGCACGGGTGGCGTCAGCGGTGGAGGCATTTGGGTCGAAAGTTTTGGCTATGGATCAGCATTTCCAAGGCCTGGGACATTCTTTGCGGGTGCTGGCCGAGGCCCAGGGCAGGGTTTCCGACTCACAGGCAACCATGTGCCCGAGTCAAAGGTTCTTAGTGGATTTCAATGCTTTTCAACGGGTGTAAGCATTCTCGGAAGGTACGGAGACTTCAAAAAACTGAGGTGTTGGAAGCATGTGGCTGAGTGAGCAAACGTGGAAAAAGGGCAAGCACTTGAGGCTCCCTGGCTTGTATCTATAGTGAACTGATCTGCTCATCAGCTGTCCGGCAGAGCAGTTCAAAGTGAGTAGGGCACTTCAGAATTTTCACAGAACACAGACAAGGATGAAGGTTTTGATCAAAGACTTGCCTGAAACCATCATGCAAAGTGATGTTCAGGTTCCCCAGGGCTCAAAGGGGCAGTCCAACCACAGGACCCCCATCTCAAGGGAGAGCCCCGAGGTCAACCCCTTACCCCAGCCCAAGCCCACCTAACCCCCAGGACCATTGAGGCACCCTCCCTCTGCAGCCTGGTAGTGGCAGAGGGACACATGGGCATTGAACGTACAACCTTTGCACCCCTCAGTGCCCAACACACCAGGCCAGTGCATCACTGCCAGGGTGTCAGTACATGGATGCCAGGGGGCACCATTGGCAATGCCAAGGGGTGGGGCCAGAAGGGGAGAGGGCTGAGGGGGGGTGGTTGAGGGGGAGGGGTTGTGTCACACCCATGCCGGCGAGGTGTGGGGGCAGGGAGGTGACCCATTATTTCTGTGGTGGTGGGGCAGAGGGAACTCCCCTTGTCAGCGGGGAGGAGTGGGTCACACTTTGCATTTTGGTTGGGGAGATAGGCCTGTCTCTGGGCGCTGGGATCGGAAGCCCATTAAAAATGGTGCCCCAAAATTGTTAAATGCAGGCTGGCCGGTGTGCTACCCGCTGTGCATATTTTAGCATGTTAAAGGGGAGCGAATCCCACCTCGGCGGCATTCCTAGTGCCAGCAGGTACCACTCCGGTTTTCACGCTGGCTGTGAAATTTAGTTTTGTAATGGGAGACCCACGGCCAAAAGTGCTTCATTGCGTGTAAAGCACTTTGGGACTTCCTGTGCCTCTGAAAGGTGCTATAGAAATGCAAGTCTTTCTTTCCTTTGGCCAATTTCTGTCAATTTGGAAAATAACACATCCTATCTTGGCCTTCTTTATACTGAGAAGAATACATTATAGTTCCTGCGCATGTGAAACAGTTTATGAGCATTGGAATAGATTTCCGCACCATTGTTTTGGTTGCTGCAGCCTTCAGGGCTGGGTGGCACAGTGAGTTAGAGCAGTGCACTTGCACTTCCTGGGGACTTGGTTCAGATCCAACCCTGAATGATGGGGTTATCGACTCTCTTCTCTGCCAAGTGTAAGAGCCTCATGTCATCGCAATCCAGTCCCCTGTGAGCTTGAGGCTGTTCTATTACATCACCCTGTAAGTAAGCAGGAGTCTCCCCTAGAAGACTTAGTTTCTGTAAAATAGAGATGTCACACGAGGAAAGGGTACATTTCGGAGATTCCGTTTATGCATTTTAATAGAGGCTAGCTTTACCCTGCATATGACCCATACTATGTTGGAGCAGAAGTGTTTGATGGTGACTCTGGATGCAAATGTGGAAAATATCCCATTCCCACTTGTCATCTCTCCCGCCATATAAATAAGTGTTGCCTCCATACAAAAGAAACACCTTCAGCATTAGCTTTTTGAAGCTTCTGAATGGGCAGCACGGTAGCACAGTGGTTAGCATAGTTGCTTCACAGGGTCCCAGGTTCGATTTCCGGCTTGGGTCACTGCCTGTGCAGAGTCTGCACGTTCTCCCCGTGTCTGCGTTAGTTTCCTCCGGGTGCTCCGGTTTCCTCCGGGTGCTCCAGTTTCCTCCCCCCTGTCCAAAGATGGTAAGGTTAGGTGGATTGGCCATGCTAAATTGCCCTTCGTGTCCAAAAAGGTGGGATGGGGTTACGGGAATAGGGTGGAGGTGTGGGCTTGGGTAGGGTTCTCTTTCCAAGGGTCGGTGCAGACTCGATGGGCCGAATGGCCTCCTTCTGCACTGTAAATTCTATGATTCTATGAAAATCACTTTCTGAAATCCTAGTTCTCTTTCCATGTATCAGTGGAGTTTTCACCTTTTCCCTGTGTCTGCATGGGTTTCCTCCAGGTGCTCCTGATTTCTCCCACAGTCCAAAGATGTGCAGGTTAGGTGGATTGGCCATGATAAATTGCCTCTTAGTGTCCAAAGGTTAGATGTGGTTACAGAGATAGGGCAGCGGAGTGGGCATAGGTAGAGTGCTCTTTCAGGGGGTCGGTGCAGACTCGATGGGCTGAATTGCCTCCTTTTGCACTGTAGGGATTCTATGGGCGCGATTCCCTGGCCTCCTTGTGCTCTCGCTCAAGCGTAACGAGGCCAATGAATAGCGAGAGAGGCCAAAAACTAAATCCACGCCGGCCGCCAAACAGTTTGCGATGCAACCAGCCTGCTCCTCGAGGCAAAATCGGGATCTCGCCATAGCCTGGCAAGAAACCAATTATCACCACTTAAGCCCCATTCAACAGAATCAACGAGAGCGACCCCATATCCAACGGCCTCCCATCATTCAGCGGCCTCCTCAGCAAGTGGTCACGCTGGCGCCGATTAGTACTTTTGAAAAACGTGAGCCAGGCAGAAGGGCTTCTGTCGGGAGCTGAGGGGGTAAGTAGCCATCTTTGCTCATAGGCAAAGAGCTCAGAGGTGCTGGGATTGCCACCCCAGTGCTTGGCAGGAGGGTGTCATGATATTCAAACACACACATCATGATGGACACACCAACAGGCAAATCAGAGTACACAACACCACAACCAATCACAGACAAGAACACCAACCATATAAAAAGCACGAGCACGACACCTGGTGGTCAGTAGGTCTGGGGAGAAGGGAACAAGAAAGAGCTGTTAAAACACCACAAGCAGGGAACCCCCCACGTGCAGAGTGCAAAGACCAAACTGTAAATAGTAAGTTTAAATAAAGAAGCGTTGTACCATATGCAACTGTGTTGGCTCATCTGTGTGTCAGAACACCCAACACCACATGGTACAGGAGTGGATCGATACCTGCCTACTAACCTGCCATTCTGGACATGGACCACACCGGCAAACCGCAGCCGATGCAAGTCACGGGGAACCTAGGTACCAACTGGAAGCTCTACAGGCAGCGATTTGACCTGTACATCCGTGCCACCGAAAAACAGAATGTCTCGGATGACTCGAAGATTGCAATGCTCCTCTTCTACGCAGGTCCGCACCTAACCGACGTCTTCAACTCACTGGTGTTCGAAGAAGGCGAAAACCAAGCCAAATATGACACGGTCATCCTCAAACTGGACCAGCACTTTCAAGTTGAAGTAAATGAAAGTTTTGAAAGATACCTCTTTCAGCAACGCCTGCAAGGTAAGGAGGAGCTTTTTCAACCCTTTTTGACGCACCTCCGGATTCTAGCGCAGTCCTGCGGTTACGGCACCACCACAGAGTCCATGGTCAGGGACCAGATTGTTTTTGGCGTTGCCTCTAGTGGCCTACGCCAGCAGCTTCTTAAAATGAAAAGCCTTACCTTGGCGTCTGCTGTGGAAGCCTGTGTCCTCCACGAGAATGCTGCCTGCCGTTTTGCCCGATTTCAGGCGTCCGAGTTGGCACGGAGGGGTTCCCAGCCGTCGAATCGGCAAGCCAGGCCGCCCACGACGTCGGACGCATCCAGGCCGTCGATTGCTTCCCGACCCACGGCCCGGACGACAGCGGCCGCTTCCCGCGCTTTTCGCGGTCTCCCGCGCAGGTGCGCGCCAAAAATAACGGCCACAACGAGGGACGCACTGCGCAGGCGCGCCCACCGCAAGATTGCACTGCGCATGCGCAGTGGCGCAACGAACGCCGTGACGTCATGACGTGCGGCAAGTGTGGAGCTCTACATTTAAAAGGGCAATGTCCTGCAAAAAACCGACAGTGCCACAGATGTAGCAAGATGGGCCACTACGCAGCCCACTGTCGTTCGGCTCAACCCATGGATCCGGCGCATCCTCGACAATCTCGCAGACGAGTCAGGACCGTCCAGCCCACGCATCAAGACTTCCAGTTAAGTGATGCAAATGACCAGGATGCCTTCCGCGTTTCCGTCATTGATGTCAACAAGGTCAATGCCATCAATCCAGCCGATGAGTGGTGTGCCACCCTGACGGTCAACCGATCGCGCGTCGCCTTCCGTCTGGACACCGGCGCATCCGCCAACCTGATTGCTCACTCTGCAGTCCAGGCCATGAAGGTCAAACCACCCATCACGCCATCCCGGCTCAAGTTGGTTGACTATAACGGGAACGTCATCCCGTCCATAGGATCTTGCCAGCTACAGATGACTCACAAGATGTACACGGCCACACTCCCCTTCGAAGTTGTCGGCTCATCAAAGGACTCGTTACTGGGCGCACAGGCGTGTAAGGTCCTTCACCTTGTACAGCGCATTATGTCTCTCTCTCCAGATGAGATATCCGACTTCCCGGATGCTGAGTTCCACGCAAATCTCCATTCCCTCCTTGCTCACAACCAGGAGGTTTTTGAAGGCATGGGGACATTGCCATACACGTACAAGATTCGACTCAGACCGGACGCCATCCCTGTCGTTCACGCACCTCGCAGGGTTCCTGCGCCACTCAAAAACCGCCTCAAGGCACAACTGCAGATTCTTCAGGACCAAGGGGTCCTATCCAGGGTCACGGAGCCCACGCCATGGGTCAGCTCCATGGTCTGTGTAAAGAAGCCCTCTGGCGAGCTCCGTATATGTATAGATCCTAAAGATCTGAATAACAACATCATGCGGGAACAGTATCCCATTCCGAAACGTGAAGACCTCACCAGCGAGATGGCGCGAGCCAAAATATTCACTAAATTGGATGCGTCCAAAGGATTCTGGCAGATCCAACTGGACCCGGCCAGCCGAAGACTATGCACATTCAACACCCCTTTTGGCAGATTCTGCTACAACCGGATGCCATTCGGCATCATTTCGGCATCTGAAGTTTTCCACCGCATTATGGAGCAGATGATGGAAGGCATCGAAGGGGTACGTGTATATGTGGACGATATCATCATTTGGTCCACCACTCCGCAGGAACACATGCATCGTCTACGACGTGTCTTTACCCGCATACGACAAAATGGCCTGCGTCTCAACCGTGCGAAGTGTGCCTTCGGCCAGACGGAGCTGAAATTCCTCGGGGACCACATCTCAAGGTCAGGGGTCCGTCCCGATGCAGACAAGGTTAGCGCCATCACAGCCATGCCACGACCGGCTGACAAGAAGGCTGTCTTAAGATTCCTGGGCATGGTCAACTTCCTTGGGAAGTTCATTCCCAACCTGGCTTCTCATACAACAAATATGCGCCATCTCGTAAAAAAATCGACAGAATTCAACTGGCACCAATCGCATCAGCGGGAATGGGAGGAGCTCAAGCACAAACTGGTCACGGCACCAGTGCTGGCCTTCTTTGACACGACTCGCCCTACAAAGATCTCAACAGACGCCAGCCAATCTGGTATTGGAGCGGTACTCCTGCAAAAAGACAGCACGTCGTCATGGGCCCCGGTTGCATATGCCTCGCGAGCCATGACCCCTACCGAACAGCGCTACGCGCAAATCGAAAAAGAATGCCTGGGCTTGTTAACTGGACTGGACAAGTTCCACGACTATGTGTATGGCCTGCCACGATTTACGGTCGAAACTGACCACCGCCCCCTGGTCAACATCATTAACAAAGACCTGAACGACATGACTCCTCGCCTCCAGCGCATCTTACTTAAACTCAGGAGGTACGATTTTGAACTGATCTACACTCCGGGGAAGGAGCTCATCGTGGCGGACACTCTTTCCCGAGCAGTGAGCACACCACCAGATGCGGAGGGGTTCGTGCGTCAAATTGAGGCACACGTAACTCTGACAGCAGCAAATCTGCCAGCTGATGATCCTAGTCTGGCCCACATACGCGCAGAGACGGCGACTGACCCCCTTCTGCAGCGAGTGATGCGCCACATGACGGAAGGGTGGCAAAAAGGGCAGTGCCCCCAGTTTTATAATGTGCGAGATGATCTCACCAACATAGACGGGGTCCTTATGAAATCACACAGGATCGTTATTCCGCACAGCGTGCGCCAGATGATTCTTCATCAACTACACGAAGGCCACTTGGGCGTCGAAAAATGCAGACGAAGGGCCCGGGAGGCGGTATATTGGCCGGGTATTAATGAAGACATAGCCAACATGGTGCTCAACTGCACAACCTGTCAGAGGTTTCAGCCGGCGCAACCTACGGAAACACTTCTACCACACGAGATGGTGACGTCCCCCTGAGCGAAGGTGGGTGTTGACCTATTTCATGCGCTTGGCAGAGATTACATTGTTATTATAGACTACTTCTCAAACTACCCGGAAGTCATGCCTCTCCATGATCTGACGTCGTCCGCAGTCATTGGGGCCTGCAAGGAAACGTTTGCTCGCTATGGCATTCCAAGGACTGTCATGTCAGACAATGGACCTTGTTTCGCCAGCCGTGAATGGTCGTCCTTTGCCGCAGCATATGGTTTCACTCATGTGACATCCAGCCCTCTGCATCCACAATCGAACGGGAAGGCTGAAAAGGGTGTCCACATCGCCAAGCGGCTCCTGTGCAAGGCGGCTGCTGCCGGATCGGACTTTAACCTTGCCTTGCTGGCCTATCGATCGGCCCCGCTATCCACGGGTCTCTCGCCAGCGCAGCTACTAATGGGTCGCTCCCTCAGGACGACGGTACCTTCCGTCCTGGCACCAACAACAGACCATGAGGCGGTTCTTCAGAACATGCAACTGCAGCGTGATCGCCAGAAAAGTCGGTACGACACACGAGCGACGGACCTGCCCCCCCTGTCCTCCGGAGACAAAGTACGCGTCCATCAACCGTATGGTGGCTGGTCAGCACCGGCCGAAGTCCTCCGACAAGTGGCTCCCCGCTCGTTCCTGGTTCGCATGCCGGATGGTTCCGTGCGTCGCCGCAATCGGCGCGCCCTTCGCCGACTTCCACGCTCACAGCCACACAGCACGCACACGCCAGATCCTCAACAGGCTTCCGAGGATGACTTTGTGGAGCTGCCGCACATCACGCCCTTTCCATCGCCACCCATGGCCATGCCTGCACAGCAGCCGGTGGTTCTTGATCCACCCTTGAGGCGGTCAACCCGAACTCGTCGCAAGCCCGTTAGACTGGACTTATAATACCGTTCATATGTTTAACAAGTTGCACAATTTTACATGATAACCTGTTGTTGTTTATCGTTCCAGATGTCGTCTGACTGGACAACTGTTCAAGTTTTTTTTTCTTCTTCTCTCGTTCGCATTTATGTTATGTTATGGTACAACTTGGTTCATGTGACGCACCCGACATCGCCCCATGTACATAGTTCCGTCATATGCACATGCTGCACACGACACACACACACTCTTAGATGCACTCACGACACGATCATATTTATTACCACGTAGGCACATATCTTTGTAAAAAGGGGGGATGTCATGATATTCAAACACACACATCATGATGGACACACCAACAGGCAAATCAGAGTACACAACACCACAACCAATCACAGACAAGAACACCAACCATATAAAAAGCACGAGCACGACACCTGGTGGTCAGTAGGTCTGGGGAGAAGGGAACAAGAAAGAGCTGTTAAAACACCACAAGCAGGGAACCCCCCACGTGCAGAGTGCAAAGACCAAACTGTAAATAGTAAGTTTAAATAAAGAAGCGTTGTACCATATGCAACTGTGTTGGCTCATCTGTGTGTCAGAACACCCAACACCACAGAGGGGAGGGGGAGCTTGGCTGCGGCTGGGGAACCCTCTGCAGGGGTGGGGGGGAGGCACTGGGTGGAGCAACCGGGGGGCAACCACTTTCGGCACAACCATGCCAACCCCTGGATCGTGTGTACCTGTTCTGGGGGCAATGCTTGTCTCTGCCTGTCTGCCCCACCGACTGCTGATGCCTCTGGCTGCGCGGCTGAGGCTATTGCTAATGGGGAATTGGCAATCGTGGTTAAGTGAGCACTTCACACAACCCAAGTGAATTCCCATGGGTGGGTGGGCCTTGGAGCATGTGGGAGTCATTGCCTAGCATCCCACTCACACTCTGATGCCGGGACACTGTGGCTGAACACTGCGGGAGGCAACAGCACGTACGCAGTAGCCAACATCCGAACACCCAGGGGATGGGACACACCTCTGGGGACATGCCCATGGCCGGAGGCTGGGTGTGCGCCATGGGGAGGGGGGAATGCCTGGAGAGATGGGCAAATAGTCCGGAGGTTGGTCCACAGTGCGGAAGAAAGTCACAGAGGCATCATAATGGTTGTGCAAAAAGGAGCTTAATGTGCTGTACAATACCTGACTCCTGGTGGTTCCGCCCGCCCCCATCCTGAGCTCCCAACCCCCCCAGCCCTCCCGCCACCTCCTACCTATCCCCCTGACCCCCTCCCCCGGTGCCCTTAGTGATCCTCAATGTCATAGATTTCATAGATTATCATAGAATTTACAGTGCAGAAGGAGGCCATTCAGCCCATCGAGTCTGCACCGGCTCTTGGAAAGAGCACCCTACCCAAGGTCAACACCGCCACCCTATCCGCATAACCCAGTAACCCCACCCAACACTAAGGGCAATTTTGGACACTAAGGGCAATTTATCATGGCCAATCCACCTAACCCGCACATCTTTGGACTGTGGGAGGAAACCGGAGCACCCGGAGAAAACCCACGCACACACGGGGAGGATGTGCAGACTCCGCACAGACAGTGACCCAAGCCAGAATCGAACCTGGGACCTTGAAGCTGTGAAGCAATTGTGCTATCCACAAGGCTACCGTGCTGCCCATGAAATGTGTCCTTGGCCCTTCTATCTCTACCACTATGTCGAGATGTTTCCCCTGGCTGCCAGCTCCCTACCTCGTCCTGTAACCTTTGATGCCCCTGGCAGGCGCCCTCTGGGAGCTCTATGGCCTGAGGTCCCTGGCTTACCTGTCGTTGTGCTGACCTCGAGACGTGGTCTCATCAGAGGGGTGGAACTTGGGGGAGCCGGTGCCCATTGTCGCCACTCCATGAGACGGGTCCTAGTTGGCACCCAGCACCGCATCCGCCAGGTCGGTGTCCATAGGACCCTGGATTTCACCTTGAGATGGAGGGGCATCTGGCACTGCCAGCCCTGGCAGCTCCCCATGGTCTGCAGCATGGTGTTGATGCCCTCAGTAATGTTCCTCAGTGACTGGGACATGCTCTGCAGCGCCTCAGCCATGCCCATCTGAGAGCAGGGCATGTCCCGCAGAACCTCATCAAGGTCAACCTGGTTTTGGGTGACATCGCCCAGCGAGGCGGTCATTCGGCCGAGGCCCTCAGCCATGCCCTGGTGACACCTTGGACACCTTCACTCATGATGCCGACGTCGTGCACCAGGCTCTCCACTGCGGTCGCCGCCCCAGCAGTGTTGGCCTCAATTCCACTCATTGTCGACGCCACCTTCTGCACCCATAGCCTCTGGGACTCCTCCAATCGGCTATGGGTCGGCTGGAACAATGCTGACATCTCCCTCTGAATGTCCCAGCTGCTCCCTATCGTCTACATCAGCTCCGGGCAACCCACTTCCACAAGCTCAGCATCAGGCTGGGAACCAGCTGGGTCCTGGGATCCAGCAGCCCTCCAACCGCTGTCTCGCCTGAGGGTTCCTGCCTCCACCTGATGTGCATCATCAGCAGTGTGGTGCTCGCCTGATTGTGCCGCAGAAGCCTGTCCACTAACATGTTCCACCGAGGTGTGTGTATCTGCAATGGTGGAGGGTGGCGATGACAGCTGTGCCGCGAACTCAGTGCCATCCTCGGAGCTCTCCTCTGAGGTGTTCTCCTCAGAGTCAGGAGAGGGGCTGCCCAAAGATGGGCCGGCACCACCAGCTGGGGGACCTGCGGGAGAATGGACATGTGGTCAGTGGGAGGGATGGGTTAGTCAGTAAGGCAATCACTACTCACGTTTGACAGCCCCCCGGGTGGAGCCGGTGTTTCCTCACCTCTACGACGTCCGCCAGCCTCCGCATGGGTGATCAATCTGTCCTCAGTCACCCCAGTCACCTCCAGGGCCTGCTCCTCGAAGGAGGTGAGGATTCTTATGTCCGGCACCCCACTGGCAGTCTGGGCCCTCTCCCGCCGATTGTGGGAGAGCTTTTCCTGTGGAGACACAGAAGGGACATCGTTAGCCAAAAGCGTGGTACACAGTGGTGGGAGAGGGGGTGAGAAGGTGGAGTTGGGTTGCAAGGGGATGGGGCGGGGGGTGGGCTGGGGTCGCATGGAGAGTTGGGGGGTGGATCCTCCCGTGGGGGCGGAAGGGTCTCGGGTGGGTGGATCGGTGGTGTCTAGTCACTCATGCTGCCCGGTGTGGGCCCTTCTTCCTGCATTTCTGGCCATTCCTCTTGATCAAACTAACTAGCCGCCACCTCATCCCAGGCAGCACTGGCTGGCTTGTGGCTCACCCTCCAGGACGCTCGGGGGAACAAGACAACCCTCCTGGCCTCCACTGCATCTAGCAGCCTCCCCGGGTCAGCGTCCCCGAATCTTGGGGCTGGTGTCCTCAGGGCCATTGTTGCGAGCTGGCTGGGGTTAGCTGAGCAAGTGTAGCTTAAGTCCTGCTCGACCTTCTTAGCGGGGGGCTGGCAAGTGCAGTCTCGGTGAATCAGCTTGTGAGCCATTATTTGCGGCGGAAAGCCTGCGAGGCCTCGTTAAGTGAGCCAATTAACATTGAGTAGCGTTGCCGGCTTCACTGGGTCGAGCGCTGTGAAGCGCGCAGCAATTCCCGCTCGCTACAACACTTAGAAATCTTTCCGGAGAAGCGCACCCTATGATTCTATGAAGAAAACCAGGCAGAGAGGACCATGTGTGAAAAGTTGGAACACAGATCGGGGAGTCAATTTAAAAAAATTATTAAAAACGCAGCGGGAAATAGATGCCAGAACTCAGTGCCCAAACTCGCTGCTCCGATCGCACCATCGATCCTGGGAAACAAGTTATGGCAGAGCGCAGGTTAATGAAACTAAGGTTATAACCCCCCCACCCCAAGCTTGCGTTGAAAATAACTTGCAGCAGTTATGAACTAAGTTCCTTCCACCGCCTTCGCAGCTGAATGGAAGAAAGAAAACGCAAAACAAAACATGTTGAAGCCTGGGGAGCTCTTCATAAAAGTTGTAAAGTCTGTTGCAGGCGGCTGAATAATAAAATTCTTTCAGATGGTAAATCATCTCTTTCTCAGCTCAATTAATGTTAACAGCCCACGGATTAAAAGTAAGAGATTATTGAAAAATGCAATAGCTGGTGGCAGAATTTACATGTTCTGGAACAACATTCCTTCACAACTTGATGACCATCCTGCAAAATGAAATGCAGTTGAAATTCCGCCCACGTGTGCATCTAATCAGCCATACAGAAGGCATTAATGACTTGTCAGTTATATGCCCTGCCATTTTCTGTCCAATTAATTCTCTCATTGTGCTCTGGGTTAAAAAAAAACAAAGGCCTTTTTGCACACAATAACCGATCATTAAAATTCAGCAGGTTCCCCTTAGTGTGTGCTTGGCTTTTTGCCAACCGAGCACTGCCTCCTTTCCTTCTGTATACTAACAATGTTTAAAATTCAGCTTACCCCAGCAAAGGCATCAGTAATCATTCTCTGGAGTAGACCTTCCTGCAGTGTAGTCTTCCTCTGTGAGCAGTTTAGGCATCTGGTAAACAAGAAACACAATGTCCAAGTTTGAAAACAAAAGGCGCAAAAGCAAACTGCAGACGCAGTAAACATGAGAAAATATGAATATGCATGTGAATTTAACCTTTTCCTGATACTAGGTATCTAAAGTAATGGATTATTGCGTCATGGTGTAATCATTAATTTAATAATTAATAATCTTTATTGTCACAAGTAAGCTTACATTAACACTGCAATTAAATTACTGTGAAAAGCCCGAGTCACCACATTCCGGCACCTGTTCGGGTACACAGAGGGAAAATTCAGAATGTCCAAATTACCTCAACAAGCACGTCTCTCGGGACTTGAGGGAGGACACCGGAGCACCCGGAGGAAACCCACGCAGACACGGGGAGAACATGCAGACTCCACACAGACAGTGACCCAAGCCGGGAATCGAACCTGGGACCCTGGTGCTATGAAGCAACAGTGCTAACCACTGTGCTACCGTGCCGCCCCCATTATCTTCCTTTCCAGCTCTCCCATGTTACACTTTTGATGCATTTTCCTCATGTCATGTGGTTTAGAATTATATCTACACAACTATTTTGAAAGCAAAATGAAACGACATTGTACAAAGAATCACTTGACAAACCCTTAGGTTAGTGCAAGCTATGACATGGGCAGCAGAATCTTTGATGCATTCAATTTTACAGAGGATGCGACAGTATGATTCCAGACCATGCCTCGATTATACTTCTTAAACTTCACTTCCAATGATAGCACGGGGCTAAAAGGGAAATCGGCTGTCCGCTAACATTAAAATGAAACTTGTGACTGGAGTTCTGGGCATCGAGTTTCATTGATGGTCAGGAAAGAACAATATGGAGACAGCAGAATGGTTCCGGTCTTTGAGACCTTGTGTCGTGCTCAGTGGATATTGATCTAAGTCTGTGGCATAAGTGGTTCCTTATTGGTCCTGAGGAGATGGCAGTAGGGTGTGCTGTGCTATGAATCAGTAGCCACTGTTTTTACTCTGACAATTGCTGGGGCTGATGAACGGTCCCACTGGGAGGAATTGGAAGGTGGGGTACTTTGTGCCCAGGAAGGAAGGACCGGAAAATCCTGCCCTATATGTGGAGCAACATACCACATTCTAACCACTCTCTGGATAAAGACATTCTTCTTGAATTCTCCATTGACAGTCTTATACAAATGGCTTCCTAGTTTTGGCCTCCATTGCAAGTGGACTCATGTGTTATGAGTGGGGCAACCAGGGATATGGAGTTAAAGCCACAATAAGAGCAGGTTCGAAGGGTCAAATGACCTCGTCATGCTCCTTTTTCTTATGTTCTTCGCCACGTCTACCCTATTTTCAAATGTGACAAAATGTCTCTTGCATTATCTGGCTCATCCGAAAACCTTTAAAAAAAAGGGGGAAAGATTGAATATTCTAAAGATGTGCAATATCGTGGAATAAACCAGGGGTAATGATCCGGAGGTAGCACTGCTCAGCATTCCACAGAACTTAAGTTCATCGTTCACTTTTGCCCACTGAGTGAGTCCAAACTTCGAGGTTTACCTGTCAGGAAAGGAGCGGAACAACCTGGGCTCTTTTTCTTCAAAAAAGGGGGAGCACGGTAACACAAGTGGATAGCACTGTGGCTTCACAGCGCAAGGGTCCCAGGTTCGATTCCCCGCTGGGTCACTGTCTGAGTGGAGTCTGATAAATTGCCCATAGTGACCAAAAAGGTTTGGAGGGGTTATTGGGTTACGGGGATTGGGTGGAAATGAGGGCTTAAGTGGGTCGGTGCAGGCTCGATGGGCCGAATGGCCTCCTTCTGCACTCTATGTTCTATGTAAAAGAAAAAGGCTGAGGAGAAACCTGACAGAGATGTGTAATATTATTGAAAAGCGTCATAGGGTAGACATGGGGAAGAACATAAGAAAAAGGAGCAGCACTAGGTCATTTGACCTTTCTCACCTGCTCTTATTGTGGCTTTAGCCCCACTTTCCTGGCTACCCCGCTCACAACACATGAGTCCACTTGTAGTGGAGGCCAAAACTAGGCCTTTGTATAAGATTGTCACTGGGGAATTCAGGAAGAATGTATTTATCCAGAGAGTGGTTAGAATGTGGTACTTGCTACACATATAGGGTAGGATTTTCCGGCCATCATTCCCACCAGCAGGATGATCCGATCCTGCCAATGGCACCCCCCCGCCCGCCCCCCCCCCCCCCGGCCATTTTGGTGGGCCACCTCTGCCCCTGCAAAACACGCCGGGGTGCCGAAAATTCCCCCCCCCCCCATAGTATTTGAAGTGAAGAGCATAAATACGTTTAAGAGGAACCTAGATAAAACATGAGAGTGAAAAGAATAAAGGGTTATGTTGGTGAGATGAGATGAAGACTCGTGGGTGGCACCCAGGTATTTATAGGGAGCATTGGATGAGACCTGGAGGGGTTTGTGGTAAGTGAAGTGGCAAAGAGGGAAGAAAAGGAAGTGGGGACTAAATATAATTTAATGTTTAAACAAATCTCCGCTGGCATAAAATGTGGCAAAAGCTTTTACTGCAGTTCCACAACTCTCCTAATTTCTGAAAGGCAAATCACTGCCAGCTCCCCATGTTATGTTTATGTAGCCTTGGTTTATCTGGTTGCAGTTTTATATGTCTCTGTATACAAGGACACTTTGTACAGAAGAGAATATGAATAAGGGGGGGTATTCAGAGTCCCAGTGGTAGCTGTTAGGCTATGAGGTAGCCCCAAACAGAGCATCGAGTGTTGCATTTATATTGCAGCACAGGTTTCAAAGAGATGGCTACTAATAAATGAGGCACCGCACATGCCTGAGATACAGAATATAATTTTCTGAGATTGTTTGACCCTGGGGTTTCACACTTCTGGTGCCAAACACAAATGGTCACCTTCTTCTCGGCTGACTGTATTATCAACCAAACCCGAATGTCATCTGATCGGTTCATTCTCAGGATGTGGTTGCTGCTGGCATGGCCATCATTTATTGCCCAACCCCAGTTACCTTGAAAACTGAGTGGCTTCCTAGGCCACTCCAGAGAAAGGCTAAGAATCAACCACCTCTGTGTGGGATGGAGTCATGTACGGACCAGACTGGGTAATGCGGTTTTTGCATAACTGGCTTGTGTAGACTACCCACCATAAATGTAAGGCAATGATTGCCATCCCAAAGCATGCGCAGTTATCATGGTTGCCACTGGGCCTTTGTGCCAATTCTAAAGTGCGACTAACAAATTGCATTTATATAGCACCATTACCACAATATCATGGTGTCTCATAGGACCGTTATCAAACACAATATGACCAAACCACATAAAGAGATATTAGGATAGTGATCAAAGGCTTGTTCAACTTGAGAAGCAACTGAAATGGGGAGAGAGAGGTTGCGAAGTGGGGAGATTTCTCTAAAGATCCCAGAACATAAGGCTCAGGCAGCTGAAGGCACAGCCCCCAACTGGTTAAAATTAAGAATGCACAAGAATTCAGAATTTGAAGAACGCAGGATCTCAGGCTGAAGAAGATTACTAAGATAGTAAGGCCTGAGGTCGCGGGGGTTAGGAAAACAAGGAGAAGATTTGAAAATTTAGACTTTTAGGTCAGTGGGCACAGTGGTGAAGAATGAGGGAGAATCATTGCGGGTGAGGAAATGGGCAACCATGTTTTGGATGGGCTTTAGTTTACAAAGGGGGAAGTCAGCCAGAAGAGGATTGGAATAGTCAAATTAGGAGGTAACATTGATCACAGCCAAAATCCACTGGGTTTATTTTGCGATATACATGGGGTATAAGGTGGAAAGTCACAAAGCTGCCTGTCCATCACCTGAGTTCACCTGTTGCTGTTTGGAGTAATGAAGTTCCCAACTGCACCACTAGATGGAATGCCTCACTTTGGTGAGACAGTAAGGGAAATCTTGATACGGTTATTATCTTTGTGTAAGCACATTACCAGACGAAGGATTGCAGTATTATTGTTGTCCTTCATGGTACTCTCTGTAGTTTACCCTACTGGACCGAATGTTCTTCAGGACAACAGACATGGTGGTGTTGTTCGGTCGAAGGGTTGCAAGGCCATTCAAAATGTTATCTATACTTTTAAAAACTTTAATGGGCTGCAAAGCTCTTTGGAAAATCCTGAGTTTGATTAATGGTGCTGGATTCTTTTTTCTAATTTCACATTTGGAAGAGAGAGAAATATTTTTAAGTGAAAACATTAAGAAAAAAATGGGACTGCTCTGGTGACTCTTACACAATGCAGTTTGGCATTGACATTCTAAACAAGCTGGTTGGCCTTCTGAGGAATCACAACTCTTCCACTGGGCTGGAAAAGAGCCACTTGTGACTAAGAGAAGCTTTGGTGTATCATGAGTTGTTAAAGATTGTGTTACAACTGTGGAACAAAGATGAACCTTACTCATAAACGGGGCATGGGTCAGGAAATGAGCGTGTGAATGTGGAATGGTCACAATGTGGAGGAGGAAATAAAAAGTAAAGTAATGACCAGGAAATGTTTTGATACAAATGGAAAGAAGTAATGATCGACTTTGATCAGTGTTCCAATCGAATGTCCATTTTAATCTCCATTTAACAAAGATAATACTACATGTACAGTAATAATATTTAAGCGTGGCCAATAAATGTTAATGTAACAATAAATTGAATTTCAGTCTCGATGAAAGGTCTTCAACCTTGAAATGTTAACTTCTGAAGTGTTATGGGCGGCACAGTGGTTAGCACTGCTGCCTCACAGCGCCAGAGACCCGGATTCAATTCCGGCCTTGGATGACTGTGTGGAGTTTGTACATTCTCCCTGTGCCTGCGTGGGTTTCCTCCGGGTGCTCCGGTTTTCTTCCACAGTCCAAAGATGTGTGCATTAGGTGGAATGGCCATGCTAAATTGCCCCTTAGTGTCCAGGGATGTGCAATTTAGGTTACGGAATAGAGTAGAGTGCAAGGGGGAGTGTAAATGGGTAGAGTGCTCATTCGAAGGGTCGGTGCAGACTTGATGGCTGAATTATCTTCTTCTGCACCGTAGGGATTCTATGGTTCAACTGTCTCTCTCCACAGATACTGATGGACTTGCTGAGTATTTCCAGCATTTACTGTTTTTATTTTAAATAGAATTGAATACTGGAATATATTTTGGATGTGTATAAAAGTGCACGCTTTCAACTTGACTCCATTGGCTTGGGTCCAGTCATTGTTCAAACTTTGTTAAATTCATTCACCCAATCCTCCTTCTGTAAAGCCAGTGTGATGGCATTTAAATGTTTCCCTTCTCATCAGAGCAACTATCTATATATATTGGTCTTAGCCCCCTGAAATATACAAACCTACTCAGTCAGAAAAGCAGCATCTTACAGGTAACTGAGTAAACTGCTGTCTTTTCTATTATTATTTCAGGTGTCAGCCACCATTTAATGGTAACACACGTGCCTCTGAGTCAGAATGTTGTTGTTTTCTGTCCAACTCCAGGAACTGGAACATAAAATCAAGGTTGAAGGATCTGTATTGTACTGAGGGAGTGCTACTCTGCCAGAGGTGCCAGGTGCGATTTAACAAGACAAAAACAGAGTCAATTTTGGGCATCTTTAGCGGGGTGTTTCTCAGAGCCTGCAGTGCCAAGAACAACACTGCTATTTAACAGGACTTTACCGTTTTTTGGGGCCTCAGCGAGGAACGCCCAGCTGAGGCCGCACTTACCTCGTTTCCTGCACTGACGAGCCCAAGCTCACCAATGCAAGAAGAGTAATCATGGATCAGGGCACCATTTTTAAATGCCGGCCCCATCTTTCGACCTCCTTTACCACCCCAGTGCGGCCTCCAGAACCCCCCCCCCCCCACTGCACCCAACTTACCTCTTCGGGGGTCCTCAAGCCTCGCGCCCCCCCCCCCCCCCCCCCCACACTCACCCTACCTCTTATGGGCAAGACACTTCGGGCCCAATAACTGGCATGGGCAACCTGGCACCCAGGCACCCTGTTACTGCCGGGGTACTTGGGTGGTAGTGCCAAGGTGCCAGGCTGACAGTGCCAAGTTGCAAGGGAGAACCCCCACCCCCAGGTGCCGTTATGTCTGGTCCACATTTGTGGAAACCAGTGCCAAACGGTGCCCTGGCGAGGTCTCTCAGCCGAGGCCTCATGGCTCATTTAGATATTTAAATCTGGATCTTGCCCAGCGAGTGCAAGATCCAGTTCTCAGCATCTCGCGAGATCTCGTTAAATCTCATGAGGCATTTTGAGCGTTGCGAGTCCTGTGAGGGGCCTCGTGTGAGAGTCAGCCTCCTTGACGCGTCACCAAGTCGGGCACGACAAAGCAATTAAATTGAGCCCACCGACTTTCAGATGAGATATGAAATTGGGGACCGGCCAGCCCTTTCAGATGCCAGTAAAATATTCCGCAAGAGTGGAAGAGCAGAGGAATTCTTCCCAATGTTCTGGCCAATATTTATCCCTCAAATCTAGCATCACTATAACAAATTATCTGGCTATTCGATATGGACTGGATGGAAAAACTGATGAGAAAGAGTAATTGCTGATAGTCTAGGAATCTTTTGATAAACCTGTGGCAAATATGCAGTAATACTGGTTCACTCTGACCTAAAGGGAAAAATAGCTCATGTTAGATAACCTTATTATGGGCGGGAGCTATTCAATATATTAGTTGTGCAAATAATTACAGTTCTCAATCATCAAGCAAGCTGACAGTGACCACTAACGTTCCGTTGTTCATTGATCATTCGAATACAGGAGAAACTTGTCGGTTCATGTATAACAATAAAATATATATGTCTTTTGGATAAAATATTAAATCAAGACCCTTTCTGTCCCCTCGAGTGGACAGAAAATATCCCATGGATCTACTCAGGTAAGAACAAGGCAGTCCTGGGCAATACTGTTGGTAGTTTGAAAATCATTCATTTTAGTGTGGCTATTATTTTGTAGTTTGAATTAATATGTTCTTACCTGACTGATGGAAGCAATTTTAATAAAAGCTAAACAGCAGAATTGGAAACCAGATTAGTTAAGTAGACAGTGTAGACATCCTTAATTGTGAGACAATTAAAGAATACATAATTCATTAATAGATATTAATAAAAAGGCTGGAAATGCAATTGGGAACATAAATATTTATGACTTTTGTAATTTTAAGCATACTTGGTTATTAATGTAAACTTTTAAAGTGCTGTGAGAGAAAAAGATTCATGTGTGTTTCTCATGACACAGAATAAAGAGATAACATGGATGTTAACCTTGACTTGGAGCAGGACAGAATAGGCTCTGGTTTAAAGATGACAGACAGCTATGTTGGTCAATTATTGGTCGAGACCGAGACCTGCCTCGATAGAAGGGATAGTTTGAGAAGAAGCATTGCCTTGAAACTAAGACATTATGCGTAATTAGCTAAAGCCAATGGACTAGCTCGTATTTTATTATTGACGAGTTATCGACCAATTGGCTATTTTTCCAACATTTGGCTAAGGTGGGATTTCAGTATTTTACAGTATTAAAGTGTCCCGAGAAGCCATTCTCAGGAGTTAGGACTGCCAGAGGCCGAGAGAAGAAGAGAGTGATGTTTAGGGAGAGGTGCTGAGAGCTGCCTTTAATGTTTTTGGAGTTGTTGCTTTATGGCCTGGTCTGAGAAGTGGGGGTCTGTTCAATTGTTAAAGTTTAGCTTTCTCCTCTTACTGTTAATTACTGCTAATTGCTGTTGATTGATACTTTGCTCTTTATCTGACTTGTTACCTTTTTAATGGTTAATGAACTTTCTGAATTCATCATTTGACGTGCTCTCTCTCTTGCCATATGGTTAGGTTACTAAAACCTGATGTGGAGGAGTTATTGCAATCTTAGTTAAACCCATAAATCTTATAGCATTTCTTCCTCAACTAATACTGATTAAAATCGTACTATCTGGTCATCATCATGTTGCTATTGGCGGGAGCTTGCTGTGTGCAAATTGACTGCTGTGTTTCCTATGGCACAACAGTCACCAGCATTCAAAAAAAGTGCTTAATTGGCTGTAAAGTGCTTTTGGATGTCCTGAAGTCATGACAGGTGTTACACAAATGAAAGTATCTTTTTGAGAGTATGTATTAAAGGTCAGCATACAGTGTCACGTTGTGGCGCAGTGGGTAACGTTCCTACCTCTAAGCCAGAAGCTCCGGGTTCGAGTCTCATGCCAGGATTTGATGACCAAGGAAGGTGTGTTCACAATGTGGTCAACCTGCAAAATCCTTCCAAACACGCCAATGGCTGGTGGTAAGAGTGGAGAGACCCCACTTTTTTTAGAGTAACCAATTCATTTTTTCCAATTAAGGGGCAATTTAGCGTGTTCAATCCACCTACCCTGCACATCTTTGGGCTGTGGGGGCAAAACCCACGCAAACACGGGGAGAATGTGCAAACGCTGCACGGACAGTGACCCAGAGCTGGGATCGAACCTGGGACCTGCAGTGCTACCACTGCGCCACCGTGCTGCCCTTGGTCAGCCATACTTGATATGGAGTGGCGCCCTTCAAGGGCCAGACTAACGACCTGTTCCAGGAATTATGAGAGATGAAAGTCTGCCTGCCTTTATCTTTATTTGTTCATGGGTTGTGTGCACTGGCTGGGCCAGCATTTATTGCCCGTCCCTGAGGGCATTTAAGAGTCAACTATATTGGTGAGGGTCTGGAGTCACATGTAGGCCAGACCAGGTAATGATGACAGATTTCCTCCCCTAAAGGGCTTAGTGAACCAGATGGGTTTTTACAACTGTGGTTTCATGTCATCAGCAGACTTTTTATTCCAGATTATTGAATTCAAATTCCACCATTTGCCCTGGTGGGATTTGAACCCAGGTCCCCAGAGCATTACCCTGGGGCTCTGGATTACTAGTCCAGTGACAATACCACTATGCTACTGCCACCCCATAGTGCACAACTATGTGCGGAAAGAGTGTTGCACTTATTTCCTGTAAGATGTTGTCCACTATACACCTCAATTACTGTACTAAAAACATATTCTGAGTCACGATGACACGTTGTATCCTGTTGTCTATGTCAGCTTTGTGGCGTATGGGCTATATCCCCACATGGAAGCTATTACGCCCTTGTAAATACACTTCTAGTTCTTCATAGAATAAGAATAAGGGTAGCGTTGAAGAAGAATTTGTGGAGTGTATCAGGGATTGCGTTTTATAGCAGTACATTCTGGAACCTACCCAGGAACGGGCTCTTTTAGATTTGGTTTTGTATAATGCAGGATTAATCAGGGATCTTGTGGTTAAGGATCCCCTAGGGGGTAGTGACCACAATATAATAGGATTCCAGATACCGTTTGAGGGTGAATGCCATCGGTCCATAACCAATATCTTCAACCTAAATAAGAGCAATTGTAAAGGAAGGAGTTGTCTAATATGAACTAGGTAAACAAGCTCTGTACTGCTCTGTAGTTGAGCAGTGGCAGATATTCAAATAGCTGGTCCATAATGCTCTGCAAAATTGATTGGAATTTAGTGGTAGGCCAGAAGACTGGGACGTTTTTAGGATCCAGCAGCAAAATACTAAAAAGCTCATAAGAAGGGAGGAAATGAGTTTTGAGAGAAAACTTGCATGCAGTATAAAAACAAACAGCAAGAGTTTTTATGGATATATAAATAGGAAGCGGGTGGCTAAGGTAAATGTGGGATCTCTACTGAACGAGGCTGGTGCATTAATAACAGCAAACAAAGAAATGGTGGATATGCCAAATAAACTTTTTACATCGCTCTTCACCGTGGAAGATAATGCAAATATCCCGAAGTTATCAGATGGACCGATTTCAAATAACATGGTAGAACTTACAAAAATCCCAATCACAAGGGACAGAGTATTAGAGAAACTCAAGGGGCTAAAGCCAGACAAGTCGCCAGGACCCGATGAGCTGCATGCTAGGGGTTTAATGGAAGTGGCTGCAGAGATAGTGGACTCATTGGTTGAAATTTTTCGCAACTCGCTAAATTCTGGAAGGGTTCCAGAAGTTTGGAAAACAGCCAATATGACTCCCTTGTTCAAAAAACAAACAAGGCAAAAGGCAGGGAACTATAGGCCAGTTAGTTTAACATCTGTTATTGGCAAGCCGCTGGAGTCAAAGAGGAAATAGCTAATCATTTAGGAAAACTGAATATAATCAAACCTAGTCAACATGGTTTTATGCAAGGCAAATCATGATTGACAAATTTGCTCGAGTTCTTTGAGGATGTAACAGGGAGAATCGATGGAGGCGAATCAGTAGATGTCATGTATTTAGATTTCCAAAAGACATTTGATAAGGTGCCGCATAAGAGGATGGTGCATAAAGTAAAAGCCCATGGAATTGGAGGAAGTGTGTTAGCATGGTTTGAAAACTGGCTGTCACATAGAAAATAAAGTTGGAATAAATGGGTCCTTTTCAGAGTGGAAAGATGTAACTAGTGGAGTACCACAGGGGTCAGTTCTTGGTCCGCGATTGTTCACTGTTTACATTAATGACCTGGAGTAAGGATGAGATGTGAGGTTTCCAAATTTGCCAATGATACCAAAATAGGTGGAAGGGCATGTTGTGCTGAGGATGTTGTGATTCTGCAACAGGGTATAGATAGATTGGGTGACTGGGCAAAAACCTGGCAAATGGAGTTTAATGAGGGGAAATATGAGGCCATGCACTTTGAAAGGAGGAATCAAAAGGCAATTTATTATCTAAATGGAGGGAGACTGTAGGTGAGTGAAGTATAGAGGGATCTAGGTGTTCAAGTGCATGAATGACAAAAAGCAAGCAGGCAGGTCCAAATAATAGTTAAGAAGACAAACGGCATTTTGCCATTTAATGGAAAGGGGTTGGAGTTTAAAAATAGAAAGGTTTTGTGAGGCCTCACCTGGAATACTGCATACAGTTTTGGTCCCCTTATCTAGAAAAGAATATAGCAACATTGGAGGCAGTCCAAAGGAGATTCACCATGTTAATTCCTGGGATGAGAGGGTTGTCCTATCAAGAGAGAGTAAATAGGGGGGGATTGACAGGGTAGATGGTGAGATGTATTCACTAGTGGGAGAGGGGACATAGCTACAAGATAAAGGGCTGGTCATTTAAAGTTGAGGTGGGTAGAAATTTCTTCTCGTAGAGGGTGGTGAATCTCTGTAATTCTCTGCCCTGGAAGGTGGTGGAGGCTGGATCATTAGAAGTATTTAAAGTGGAGATGGATAAATATTTGAAACATCGAGGAATAGAGGGCACAGAAAAAGAGTTGAGTCTTGCATAGATCAGCCATGATCATATTGAACGGTGGGGAAGGCTTGAAGGGCCTGGTGGCCTGGTCTATTTCTTGTGTCCTTTTGTTCTTGTTAAATGACTACATTTCTAAGATCATTTAAAATGTAGAAATACAGGTTTACTGAGAGAAAAATATCTCCCTTGAAAATGACACAATAGTTATTGTACTTCAATAGTACTTAATTGGCTATGAAACACTTTGGGATCTCCTGACTTTGTGAAAGGCGCTATATAAATGAAAGTCCCTTCCTTTATAAAACAAGAGTGAGCCGTTTTCTTCAGCATTCTCCCATGCCCTTAAGAAGTTAGAACATAGTTAACTAATTGAAGTATTTCAATCCATTACTCGAGATTTTCATGTTTGAGAAGATATTTCACTCAATCATAGAGTCCCTACAGTGCAGAAGGAGGCCATTCAGCCCATCAAGCCTGCACCAACCCGCCGAAAGAACACCCTAACCAGGCCCATACTCCCGCCCTATCCCCCAAACCCCACCTAACGTTTTGGACACTAAAGGGCAATTTAGTATGGCCAATCCACCTCACCTAACTATCTTTGGACTGTGGGAGGAACCGGAGCACCCGGAGGAAACCCAGTCAAAAGTGAAACACGGTCAGTCTAAATCTGCCAAAAAATGGAAGTGGACTTTTGAGATATAATGAAAAATAATATACTGAGTTTTTAGATGGTAAACTTCAGATTTATCTTCACTGATCTTTTGATTATTATCCAGGGTCAGGTTCCCTCGTTTCAGATTTAACCTTTCACTGTCCAATATTTTTATCTAGAAATGGAATATGGAATGTAATTATTTTCTTTAAAAGTAGATACACCAACAATATACAGTAAAAAGCTTCATTTTTAATCTTGACAAATTTTACCTGTACAAAAGTTAACATTGCTCAGTCAGAAGTTATTCTGCATACCTCTAAGAGAAATTTCTAGTACAAACAAAGAATGGTTAAGTTACAGTTGATTTTTTTTCAAACTTTATACAGAAAATGGTTTGCAAAAGAGAAAGGAATTCGCCAAGAATATCTTTGCCAAAATGAACACTTTTGTTTCCAAAAATAGAAGTAAAAATTAGCATTAAAAATTTTTTTTTTTTTTTAGTTTTACAAATATGTAAAGGCACAAGTTAGCACTTAAATTGAAGATGAGTTTATATGCTCAGCATACAATTAAAACTGGAGAACAAAGACAGTATTAGACTATGCTACTTATCGGACAGCGTTTGTTAATATAGGTGCAGTTTTTATTGTAGAGGAGAATTAAAAGATTCACAGCTTATTGGCTAAAATATCTGGTCCCCAATAGCCCCAGTTGAAAAGGAACACACTTTCTTAGAATTGCTCTGTTAGAAAAGTGTTACCATTTTCTCTAGAAATTCAGCTAAGGTGGTAAACACAGGATTCCAAAGTGTGTAGCATGTTTAGTAAGGTACAGCTTTGGCTCTGATTTAGAAAGCAGTTGGTTGATCAATCAAAATCAAGAACTATCTCTCCTCCCATGGGAAATAAGTTAACAGACTTATTTTACCTCAAGACACACTCTCCATTGTTACACACAAATTCCTGATCCCATGAGAAAGTCCAATATTTTTGCCGCTGGATGTATTCCAGATAAAAGGGGAAAAAATACATAAGATAAATATACATTTCAACAACTTTCTGAAGTTTCAGAAATGACATGTTTCAAAGCTCAAGAACTCTTCAACACTTGCAGTACCTCCTTTCACAAAAACAAGCAATAAAACAAACTGAGGGGAAAAAATATGTTTGCAGAATTTGACCAATTTCACTTCAGCATCCTTTGTCCTCACAGAGGATTTTAGAGATTCCTATTTTTTTTTGTCTGTAATCAACCTGGAAATCTGTCCGTACGTACCAAAAACTTTGCGTTCCTTCTTTTGTTTAAACTAAGAAAAAAGGAAGAGATGGTTTTCATTGGCCAGAATTGGCAACCTTTTGAATCAGCAGGCACTTAAACTGGAATGGCACAGTGCTCCACTTGTTCAGTCCTTCATTAGTGCATAATGCCATGGAAGACTGCTTATGTCTCAAGGTTTCTTGAGTTCACTGTTTCCCCAACTATCTCGACTCCCCGCAACGCACCCCGCACCCCCCCCCCCCCCCCCCCCCAAACCATCAACCCCCACCCAACACTTTTCCTGGCAGGCGAGGACTTCCTATGGCCTGGTGAGGGTCGTGTAGACTGGTTGGTCCCAGTTGGTTGGACTGTGGGACGGAGGAATGGACAGAGTATTCAGGAGGGGTGAAGCGTAAGCACGACGGGATGAATGGAAATATGGGTACTGGTAGATGCTCGAAGGGTATCCAGAGTAAGGATTGTAGTAATTAGGGCCCTGGACATCTGAATAGTCACACTGGGAGCCAGAAAAAGCAGCTGCAGCAGCATTGGCAGGTGAGCAACACTGGGTACTGTAGGAGCTATAATCGGTTTGCGGTGAAGAGCCGTGCTGCTGGTCATTGTAGTGGCTTGGGCTGAGTTGTTCGGTCTTAATGTGCGGCCTTTGCTGACTTGGCTCGCTGGAAACTGATGATGACGGTGAAGAGGATGAGGCACTCTTGTGGTTCCAGATAACTTGAGCTGAGTTGCTGCTGGTTATGTAGGCGGCACTGTAGGAGCCTGCCGGGTTCGGTCCATGGCTGTGGTCAGAAGGCACTGCGTGGCCATTCAGCGGTAGGTACTGGTCAAACTCGTGGACATCAAAAGTCTCCATGTTGTTGATGACCTCGCTGCTCAGCTCACCGATGTCCACGTTGCTGAAGTCGATGTTCTGGCGGCCATTCTCCGCCATGGGACGCCCCTCTCTTTTCAGCTCATGCTTCCCTGTGTGGAGGTCGGTTTTGGGGGTGGTGGGTGGTGTTGGGGGCCCTTGTGCATGGCCTGGTTGGAAGCAAAACAAAGAGGCAGGTCATAAACAAACCAATTACACTGTGGCTAACATGCATGGCCAAGAATTCAGTATTTAGAATCGTATAACAAAGGAAGAGATGGTGTCGTCCATCATGGCTCCTCACCAGAGATATTCAATTAATCTCACTCACCAGCTCTTTCCCTATAGCCTTACATTCCACTCCCCACCTCACCTTCAGATTATATAATGATTCCCTTTTGAAAGTAACGATTGAATCTGCATCCAACACCACCCCCCCCCCACCCCCTCCCCCCGCAACCTGGTATACAGGGCATTCCAAAGCATGGGTTTTAACCAGTTTCTTCAAAACTGTCGCCTCTGTTGCCAGTTGACCCTATGTCTCCCTTTTCACTCGAATCAAACCCCTCTTTATTCTGCACCCCTCTGTTAATTCTCCATTTAACCTTCTCTGCTCGAAGGAAAACAGTCCCATTATCTCTGAGCACTAGCCTTTGTTCTCCTGTGAACACATTATGCTACCTTACCTGTATATCAGCACCTCCCTTCACATTGTCATTAACACTGCCACCGCCTTGTGCCCGAAACAACTTTGCTGCAATCTCTCCGAGCTCCCACCTGTCACTGACCCCCTACTCTGCTCCACCCACTGCACCCTCTCTCAGACAGTATATCTCAGTCACGTTTCTCCCTCTCTTTAGCTCTGCCAAAGAGTCAGGCAGACCCGAAACGCTAACGGTTTCTCCCTCCACAGAAACTGCCCAACTTGAGATTTTCCAGCATTTTCTGTTTTTATTCCCACGTCTTTGACTTCCCCCCACCTAACCAAAGTGCCGCGTCCCCTTGTATGTTTGAAAACTAAAGGAATTCTCTGCGAAATAATTATCAGTCAAATCGATTTTAAACTAACTGCTGTAATTATCAAACCTTGCTCATTTTGCACAGAAATGAATCTAGTTCAGAAAGTTGAAACTTTTTTTTGCCCCTGTCGTTGACAGGTTTTGCCCGGAGGGACTGACTGGTCCTTTGTGATTTATCTCCTGCAGTTCTAGGAAAGGAGGGGAAATGGTTGTTTCGACACCTGGCAGATACCAAGAATTCAAAGGAAACTGAGGGACCATTTGGGACAATGGAGAGTCTCACTGCTGGATGCAGATTCAGCTGTGGGCACTCTATTTTTTTTTCTTGAAATGGGCTTCTCAATTTAATGCAGAGGAACTTAACCCCTCTTCAAAAACACTACCGTGCAAACGCAAGGCAACAAACTGAAACCCTGAGATAAAAGCAAATTACTGCGATGCTGGAATCTGAAACAAAAACAGAAAATACTGGACAATCTCAGCAGGTCTGACAGCATCTGCGGAGAGAGAAGGGAGCGAACGTTTCGAGTCTAGATGACTCAGCCAAATTAAACCCTTAACCCGCCTGCTAAAATTCCCCGGAAGGAGACCTTGGTCTAATCATTGCAACCCCATCGCTGCCTTGTCCCAGATTTCCTGCCACTCACTCTCCTCGCTTTCGGCATTTCACTCTGGTGTGCATTTTTTCCACGGCTCCCCTCCCTGCCTTTTTTTTGTCCTATTCTGCTCTTCTCCCCTCTAACTCGAACTACCCCCATCGGAAACTGCCTACCCTCACCTGTGTGTTCAGAAGGGTGGTGGCCATCGGGAAGCGCTCTGCCTCCAGGGAGGCTGTCTCCGGGGTGACCGTTTTTGAACAGCTGGCTGGCGGGCAAGTGACTTTGCTCGGCGCCCTGCTCCGAGTCCGCCTGCCCGTTCTTCACGCTCTTCCTCCGGCGCGGCTGGTACTTGTAGTCGGGGTGGTCCTTCTTGTGCTGCACTCTCAGGCGCTCCGCCTCTTCCACAAAGGGACGCTTCTCATTCTCGCTCAGCAACCTTTTAGTTTCAAACAAGACACAACAAAGAGACTTAGAAATGGAAGTTCCCCCATCACCACACTCCACCCCCAACCTCAAACACAGGGGGAGGCTCTATCTCCCCACTCAATTTCATCTTCAACTATCATCCAAACCCCTCCGGAAAGCTATTACTGAATAAAACGAACAAAAGTAACTGCAGTCCCTCAGCGCCTCTCCGATAGCTATGCCAGCACTCATTGTAACCAGCACATCCAGTCGAAGGGGCCATGCTTTCTGGATTCCAGTTAGTATGATGAGAAATCGGAGCGGGTGATTGTGAAGGCACAGCAATCCTTATTCAAATCTGAATAGCACTTGTGTGGTCTGGGGCCACTTAAAGATGTAACCTGGTCTTAATAAAGGGATCAAGTGGCCGCCAAAGTCTTGCTTCCAGATTAAGGAGTCAAATCTTTTTTCCAGGGTAAAACTGAAGTGTCCTCTCCCCCACCCGACTTCAATTCCTGGATATAATGAGTATTGTTCAATGAGCTAAACGCTACCAGATGGGTGCCTCCTACTCACAGAGGAGGGTAGAAGCGACATGGAAGCGGGGAGATGGCTGGATACACCCAGCCCTGGTGCCAGTCAGCTGGAGAAGACAGGGCGGTTCCCCCTCAGAGGCCGGGTCGTCCCCCGGGGACTGGGATCCATTCCTTTCGCTAAGGGCACAGCCCTGACCATTGAATTTCCTCTTAGGATAGAGGGGAGCAAAACGGGCGCCAAAGCTCACCAACCCATTCCAGCAATTATGACCAACTAGAAACATCTCCGTTTCCAAAAAGAGCCGGTGCAGACTCGATGGGCCGAATGGCCTCCTTCTGCACTGTAAATCCTATGATAATCTATGATCTGGGCCAATTGGACACCGACTTCTCAAAGCGCCCATGGATGACCCATGAATTAACACCGGGAGTTCAGTGAAATCTTAACAGATTCAGAAAGAAGGTCCTTGTTCATCCTGCACTACATGGGGTGTGACAATAGAATAACCGAGCGCTTGGATCCCTTATTCGCTGTGACTTGGCAAAAATATTCATGAACATATAAACTGTGATCGGTATTTCTAGAGAAATGCTACATTAAGGACAGGTGAATTTTCAACCTCCCGCAAAAAAAGATTGCCAACTGGGTTCATAACCTTTCGCTTTGATGATCACAGGGCCGAATGAGCGGCTATTTATTAATGTGAGGTTGAAATGATTATCCAGAGCGGATATTTAACACAATATTTATACCGAATAGTATCACTTGCATTTATATTGTTTTAGTTCTCTCAGCTCCATCATACATATATTGTATCAGTTTAGATTTATATTGCGCCAGTTCTCTCAGCTATATCACACTTATAGATTGGATTTTCACAGTAACTTCATTGCAGTGTTACTGTAAGCATACTTGTAACACTAATAAAGATTATGATTATTATTGTATCAGCTTATATTCATATTGTACCAGTTCCCTCAGCTACATAATTACTTTTTATTCTAATTTACTCTGTTTATATTCTATCAGTTCTCTCAACTATATCATTTTTATATTGTATCGGTTTATATTTATATTCTATCATTTCCCTGTTATATCATATATTTTATATTGTATCAGTTTTATAACGAAATCATATGTTGTATAATAATGAATTTTATATCGACATTACACCAGTCCTCTCAGGTTTATCATATTTATTATATTGTATCAGTTTATATTTCTATTCTATCAGTTTTCTCAACTATATCTAAGGCCTTTTCAATCTAATGTTATGTGGGTTGATAATTGAAGTTGTCAGTTTGACGCTGTATTATCTGAATGGGCACACACACACGCATCGAAAGGCGTACTTACCGCCAGAGTTTGCCCAGGGTTTTGCTGAGCTCGGCGTTGTGTAGGTGCGGGTACTGGTCGGCCAGTTTCCGGCGAGCTGCTTGCGCCCACACCATGAACGCGTTCATGGGTCTCTTGACATGGGGCTTGTTCTTGGACGTGCCGTTAATCCGCACGGGCATGGGCACCAGGGTCCAGTCGTATCCCTTCAGCACCTGGCTCACTGCCTCTCGGATGCAGGCCGGGAAGCGCTCGTCCTCCTCGCCGCTCAGCTTCTTGCCGTTGGCGGAAGAGAGCGGGCGGCCGCAGCCACCGCCCTCCTCGGGCTCGGACATGCCGGCGTTCTGTGCCTCGCTGTCCGACAGGGAGCCCGGGGAACCCACCGACTCGCTCTCGGAGCCGCTGCAACCCGGGCTGCACGCCCCCTCCGCCACCATCTTATCGTGTTCTTCTGCCATGTTCAGCATCGACTTGGCAAATCCGACCGTCTTATTGCAGCCACAAATGTTTTATTTTTTTTTAAAGACAAAACTGCAAAGAAACAGTTTGCAATCCAAAAAGTAAATTGCAAAAGAAAAATCTTTGCAACGATGTGTCATTAAAAATTGCAACGCAAATAATAAAAGTTCAACTTCGCAAAATGCGAGAGTTCAGTCAAAATCAGGATCGTAATTTAAAGTCATGCTTCGATTTGTGCATTTGAAACACAAGGTAAGATAAGAACTCCTTTGAGCAGAGAACTAGCGGGCGATGTCCATGTGAGGCTCTCAGAGAGATGGTCTCAGTGCGGGACAGGCTGTCAAATCCCCCTCGATAGTGGCCGCGCAGCTGCCTCACTGAAAACTTGCAAAAGAAACTTTTTTTGCCAGAAGTTTGTTTACGGCGACACTATATCAGTCTCTTCTGCGGCTCTCGGATTGGTTGTGGCTGCCGCCCCTCTGATTGGCCTGCCTTGTTTAATGGGTGGGATTTTCTTAAAGGAACGATCGCAGGTTTTCTCTCTCTGCCTTTGTCAAATTCCAACTCCCCAGAAAACTTTTTTTTAACTTTTTAAGTCTTAAAAACGGCAGGTCGCCACAAATATCCTGCTTCAAAGCTGCTGTCAAGATGAGAGGTAAATTATAATACAAAAAGTTTTCGGTCCATAGACCATAATTAGCTTTTTTGCTTCTTCCTCGTCATAAAGAAGGTTATGGGATTTCGAAGCCCACTCATTTCATTGGTTTGAAAGATGTATAAATATTTATATTCAAAGGTATGCATTCTTTAAAAAGAATTAAGTTGCAATATATATTTCACACGCTAAGCGGCTCGCTGCGTCCCCCGCATTGTTCCTCGCTTGTATGTAACCCATTCAATTTTCAAGCATATGGCCATTCAGACGATCCCATTTGTAAATCAGATCCCTCAGAAATGAGTATCTAATTATCCTTAGATGTATGGATCAGTCAATCGGCGCCAGTTTGCCCCCCAAAAAATGATAGTTCACCTCTAAATGAGCTCAGACACCAAGGACAACATTCCTCTCAACTTTCGTCCACTTCGATTGTTTTATTGATTTTTTTAAAAAACAAAAACGTAAGTAACTTATATGCAGGACAATCGGTGTGGATGTGGATGCTTTATTTGGTTCATTGCAACGTTTGAACCCGTGTTAAGCACTGTGGACTTCAGGTGTACACAGGGGGTCTTTAGACTTTGTTTACTGTTACCAATTTGCAGAGGTTGGTCCGGTAAGTGATCGTTTAATTGTTATATCGCGCTCCGGCTGAGTTCCCAAATACCAGACAGTGTTATCAAACACTTGAAGCCACACTATTGTACAGGAGAGGAGTGATGTGTAATCTCTCTGTCCCCCGTCCCCCCCAAAAAAAAAATTAACATGTGTTCACTGACCTAGACGGTGCAGTTTAGAGATTTCGGAATCTGCTGAAAAACTATTGGCGCTTTCCAGATTTTCAATTTACAGCTTTTGGGCAGCTAATAATAACTTGTGCTTTTTTTTAAAGAAAGCATTCGAATAGATTTGTGAGCTGAAGCCAATATTACTAAATTATCAAATGTTGCATCTCAGGCAGAAGACAGACAAGAGCTGTATTGAGTTGTTTATTTAAAATGTTCTTTTTTTCCCTGCGCGGTTTCCAGTTAATTTCACCTGAAAGGTTTGCTTTTGGATGTTTATCTGTCTTTCTCATTTGCGGTTTATTTCATTTCCTCTTTCCCTCGCTATCGGGCCCTTCTCACTCATATCATTCCCATCTGGAGTTCTGTTGCAGCCGGAAACATTGCGATCAATCGCGCGCAATAGAACTATTGGGAGGCGGATTCATATCTAAGCGATATTGTTTTTATTCGAAGTTTGAGCGTGGGCCTAAAATTAGAGGGCAGCGCTCTTATCTTTTACTCGGGTCCGTTTGGAAAGTACCTCAACATCAATTCTCCGCGCGAACACTCCAGTAACACCTGTCAAAGTGTTCGGGTAAAACGCGCGCGAAAAGAGTTTTTTTTACAATTTGGGGAAGGAGGTGTTCAAATTCTGCTGCACTCCCTCACTACTATCCTACAAATAACGTTTATCTTTTTTTTAACCCTTAAATTTATTGTCTGAAGCGGGAAAGCCGGCTGTACAGTTTAAAATGCAAACATTGTTTGTTTCAAGCGTAAAGCACAGGGGGGGGGGTGACAACTGAAGTATAATTGTCCATTCATTAATTAGTAAACATCTAACTGACACATGACTTATTCGTGTGGTTCATATACACCGGTAATTTTAATATAGTCGTTTTAATGTAAAGTTATGTTGATATATGCAATATGCCCATAATGCACTGGCTAATAAATATATTTCTGAGATAATATGAACTAAATTAATGAGGCCTTTTAACCTAACGTGAATATTTCCCCCCCCCCCCCCCCCCACCTCTAGTTAAGTCAGACTGGATTTATCAGCGCATTGTAGAGTGAGTCTCATCATAGTGTGCCCAAGTAAAGGGAGGAAAGCATGAAGTGGTTCTGTCAATTTCAGCTGATATATGCATAATACAGAGAGCTGAAACTGACAACCAAATGACGTTTATTGAATATAGTATTCCTTTTCAAATTAGGAATAGTCATCATAAGACTTGGTCTAACCGGTTCTAATAAATGTGTCTGTGTGCCGGTTACCAGAACCGTGCTTTAAAACAAATCTTTAGACATCCGGTCGAAATTGATCAATCTAAACTTTGTAAAGACCCAGGTCTCAATCAGAATCTATTTGTCTGCTCGCCGAACGATCCTGGCTGACAGCTTGCCTTTTTTTTTCTCCCTGTTGGAATTGAGAATCAAATCAATTGCAAGAGAGAAGTCTTCGCAAATGCTGTGGTTTGATGCCATTTCTGGGGTGTATGGCAAGCATTGGTCAGAAAAGCGCTGGCTCCGAGTGCAGAGAGTGCGAGATTTCCGCAAGTGTTGATGCTGACAATCTTCAGCCAGATTCCTTACAGAATTTTTTTTTAAAAACACGGGTCACGTATGAAGGAACTGCTGTGAATATGATTGACTTTTTTTCCCCTCCCCTCCAGTTATACTGATTGTGGAAAATCTCCACAAGGCAGAATCGATCGAATGCCTGCGAGTGAATATTCTGTCCGACTTGGAGAAGGGTCAGAGGAAACGGAAACGATCTTAAGAATCGCCACTGCTGGGTTGCATAATGAGTCGTCTGTGCGGATTCCCCATACTGGATCTATCTGTGTGTGGAACAGACAGCAAGCAGGCAAAAGTAATAATAAGTCCCCGATGTAGTTGTTCAGATGGGATTCGAAAGGTGATCTTGGGGCGATGTGGGAGGGGGGGGGAGGAGGGGGGTGTTGAAAATTATGAATCGTTGACATGGATTTGGAGAAGGGGGAGAATTTATCGGGGGTGAGTGGCGGGTCGTAGACGCTTATAAACGTCTCACACATTTATTGTGCTTCCAAGCTTCAGATTTATTTTGTTTGCCACTGTTCGATTTTTCCAGCTATGTTTACGTTCGATTTTTAACTTCATCCCGGGGCTGCGCTCTCTGCCCGGCTCTCACCGCCTAGTCATTTATTCTGATCCATTGAACAGCCTTTGTCGACAGGATTCTGCCGAGCCCGCGTCGTAGGTTTGTGTCCCTTCACGAGTGGAAACTGTAAACACACACAACGCACATGTTCCCAGGGCACACTCGCTTGTGGGTGTTTGCTCCAGTGGTGGTGGTGGGGAGAGGGGGGTTGCAGGAGTTTTGATGTATGTCTAATTACCTCCCTTTGGGCCTGCCTGCATGTCACCCAGTGTCACGGCCCTTCACAACTTTGTGTCTGTGTGTGTTTTGAGAATCTTGTCTGACCTGTAATAAGATGCTCAAATTTAAGATGTAGTCAAAAAAAAAGAACAGCAGGTCCGGACTGTGAGTACATTTTATCCCCGCGTTCTTCTGGAAAACTGTTGGGGCACCATTGCAATTAGATGGTGGACTTTTATGTATATAATACATACATCCGCAGGGAAGGCGGACTCCTACTAATGCACCGACTTGGCAACCAATCCCTTCCCACAAATTGGATGCATGCCTTGTTATTTTAAACAAATAAAAGACCTGCTGTGGAACGATAGGAACAAATATGATTTTATTCTTCTGACGAGGTTCCAGTCGGAGTTATTGACATCATACAGTATCTTCAGCCCAGCAGTCGAAATATCAGAGCATACATCCCGCAGATCGTCTTGTGCTGAACCCTGCAGCTCTGGGCCAGAACTAAAAAGCCTTCAAGGACAATACATGTTGTCACCCCCCCCCCCCCCCCCCACCCCACACACACACATACCACTACGGACCATCGTTTTATTTATATCATGTAATATCATTATTCAATAATAAACGCAATGTATATATGACTTTAAAATCACCGTCAGCATTCTCCTTTTGTTATTTCTCAACTATATACGAATGTTAACTAACATCCAGCCACTAATAAACGCAGATTGTGTACAGTCATTTCAGTATGCAAATTCGAAAACGGGCGAATAAGATCTATTCTGAGGGGGGGTTTGGAACTGAAATTTATTACAAATGGAAGCCTTTTACTTTCTGCAGTCAAATCTGTCTGATCCAGTTTGGGGGCGATGCATTGTCGATGAGGGGCTTATTCTGCTTCATTCTGTCGAACAATAAAAAAAACATTCCGCTTTTGTTTTTGTTAAGGAGTTATGTTTCCAGTCATTTTGGAAATTGGCTGTTCGGCTCAAACGTTTCTGCAAATCTTCTTCATGCTGTCCAATATTCCTTCCTCAAATCTCAGGAGAACTTTGTTAGCCATTCTTACAAGAGCCCTCTCGTGAATGATAGCTTTCCAACTATAGTATAAACCGGCGGGTTTATTCCTGTTATTTCTACTCAGTGTCGGCTGTTTGAATGCTCTAATTCTCAAATCTGTTCTCCATTAATTGCTGACATTTAGTTTTGGACGAGGCCCAATTCTTCAAAAGATTTATTTTGCGGAAGGGAAGCCTTTTCACAAATAAGTACGGAAGGTACATACAGTAAACTATGTTCAAAATATCAGCAAGGTCCATCAGCTGCCAATGGATGGTGGTTGATTCTGATTATTTCATGTATCAATATTTGCCCCCGACCTGAAATTAATCAGACGTCGCATTGTGTTTGGTGGCACAGTTTCGGAAAGGGGTGTTTTGTCAAATGAAAGACAGAAAAATAAAGCATTCTCGTGTCAGAAAAAAATACTTGTGTTTATTGATAAGCATTGTTGTGAGTTTTCTTTCTGAATTGTACGATAGCAAATCCAATATCCCATCCCACTCAAGGGCGGGGCTGTTTCAGTACAGACCGATTGCTGAATGACTCCGATGACTGTCAAACGAAAAGACTTCAGAGGTGGGGGTGGGGGATAGATTTCCTACATTTTTGCATCTGCACAGGCATTCGATTGGATAATGTGTACTCGAAACTAAATGGAAATTTTACGCCCGCCTACCTGTTGCTAGTGCCTTTATATTGTTGAATTAATTGTCGCATTTCATAATTATTTACGGTATCTTAATTTCGTTCTCTGATTTTGATTTATTGGTCAATTTCAAGACAGTCACCGTGGGAATGATATCGCCTTTAGGCGGGAAACGGATGGCAATGTTTAGCAAACGATTACAGAGTTAGCTGCAGAACGTCTTTAACCGTGTTCCTACCCACACCCACCAGAAACACATCTATTAGAAACCCAAGTGTTTGATGTTCGTCACAATAATAATGGAATGCCATTTACAGAGGTTAACAACCGGGTCATCTAACGTAATGGCGACTTGGAGCCGATTTGGATTATTTTGGTTTATTTGATCGTTTGCATGTGAGAGTGAGCATATGAAAGAAACTGGGAGATAATTGGGCCTGCTGCACTTGGTGGAGGGCTCTGCAATCTCTCCCCCGCCCCCCCCCCCTCCCTCGTCCATTGAATGGATTTCCAGGTGCCCAATGTTTTCGTTCTTAACTTCGGAAGCAGAATGGGTGAGCAAAAAGCAACCTCGGGGAGTTCAGGCCCGTGCTGCATTATTCAAAAATCACTTCATCAAGCAATCCGAAATAATAAATAATCAACCATCCACACACACGTTATAAATGAAAATTGGCAGTGGTTCACATTGCTAACTCTGAACTAACACTCGAGGTAAAAGCTGAAGTGATGTAACCCGGCCCGCATGCAACAGCACAAGAGGAGTTTATTCAATTTAAGAAGAATAAAGATTTCCTTCCAGACCTAGACTGACGCAGCCTCATCCTCGTCGGCCCAGATCTTTGTGGAGGGCAGTCATTCTCGCGTTGCATTGATTCCCTTGTGTCTGAGTCCCCATTTGCATGACCTCTGAAATCCGCTTGCTGACTCTTATCCTTCGAGAGACACCCTCATTGCAGCAGAAACAGCCAGTGTTCACCAAACTGTTCCACGCTTACCTACCTGTCCAGGAATGGTCAGCGGCTGTCACAAACCTCTGCAATTCTAGCAGCGATAAGAAGACAGCACCGGTGTGGGGGGGGGGGGGGGGGGGGGGGGGGTTAACAAAGGGAGCATTCAGAGATTGGGTTCGGCGGGGGGGGGGGGGGGAGGTCGCCAATGGTACAGGAGGGCTTCAAAAACTTAAATCCGTTTCATAATTTAGATTTCGGTCAGCCCTATTGTAAATTGCCAGATCCCGTAAGTTCCTGAAACGTGTTTGCATTAATTGAAACGGTGTCATTTTTAATGTAGGGATCTTTTGGAGTTGGGACGGGGAATGGGATTGCGATCAACAAGGAATGCAATTGTGGTCCTTTGTTTTGTGATGCGATTGACTGAACCATGTTACATTTTTGCTTTACATGCCTGTCAACCTGGGGGAACACGGGCCCGCTTGCGTCATTGGACGAGATTTTTTTTCAGACTTGACAGGTTACTTGGTTTTTTTACGTTTAGTTGGCGGATTGTTTCGTAAACCTACCGGCAGGAAACAAAATGTTTGAAGTCTATTCTTTTCTATCAATAAAAGCAAAATAGTGCGGATGCTGGACTTTTGAAATAAAGTCAGGAAATGCTAGAAATACTCAGCAAGTCGGGCAGCATCTGTGGAGAGAGAAAGAGCGTCAATCTCCGTGGTCAGTCAACAGAACTGGGAGTAGTTAGAGATGCGATGGGTTGTAACCAATGCAATGTCTTCATTGCATCAGTATTGCTTTTCTATCTCATTGGATAAAGAAAAGACCGCACGGATACACATCATATAATGTGCAACTTGCAACATTTGCCATTTTTATTAAAGGAGAATATGCTCACTGCGTTATTATATGCCTTCGCATCCTGAGGGAGGTGCAAATTTTGTAAATGTCCATTTGGGAACCATTGCGCCTCTGGGGAATACTGTCTGTTAACAAAATGTGCCGCCAGGGACGAGCCAGACAGACTTACAAGCTGCACCTTAACCTGCAGGCCAGTCGACAAAGCACCATGTTCACGCGGGAGGGGGCGAGCTGTGTTCCTAAGCAGCCAAGTCTCGATGTGTTCCGAGAATTGGCAAGTGCTTTGTTCCCGTCGGTTTTTTTTAAGTATCAAAAGTTAGACAACGACTTTCCCAAGGAGCTCACGTGTCAACCTGGATAGTCTTAAAATGTGGCTTTGCAATTACCTTGGGCACCAGAAACATTGACAGAGCAAGGAATAATACAACCAATAAGTCTTAAAAACATAACAGGGGACTTCCGGTGTGGAACATGGAGTAAGTGGTCACACACAAGGCAGCTCCTGCCCAAGGTTACAGAAAAGAGCTCTCTTTTCATCAATACGGGATGGAACTTTGATGAAAAGACGTAGGTGAATGTTGGAGGGGTACTTTCCCCCAGGAATGGTATGTCTCTTGGTTACCAGACCCGGCAGAAACAGTAAAAGATTTGGCTGAGCTGCTGTAAAGACAAGCATGCAGGCGGGGTAAGGGCAAGCTTAAAGGCTTAAAGCTGACTTGAGGGCCTTTATTGAAGGTGAATTCTAGCAGCAGAGGGAACAACTGTGTAAAGATCTCACCAAGGCCATTGAAGAAGCGGGTACGAGGCTTCCGGTGGCGGCCATGGAGAAGTAGGTCGCACATTCGGCAGCTCCCGTCTGGAACGGACTCTCAGACCTTTTTCAGGAGTTTCCACAGACTTTTTGGGGCAGATTGGTGAAGCGAACACTGCCAAAAGGATTCCCTCTCTGTGGGACTTCCGGTGACGGCAGGCGGGAGGCAGCTGTGCATTGGAGGGCTCCCATTTGGGAACAACATTGTCGGGGGTTAACGCCCGGTCTTAGGGCCAGCGAAGGCAGTGAAAGTCAGGAGACAGCACAAAGAAGGGAAATGTCGAAGACTGGCAAAAAAGCGGCCGTGAAAAAAGCAGCTGAAAGTCCGTCGGGGAGTGAAAAGGTCACCCCGGGGTCAGTAAAGAAAATGGAGGCTGGAGCGCTAGGGGAGGTCGCATTGATTACCGCTGAAGAAATAACTAAGGTGATGGCCGTGGAATTCGAACGGCAGTTTACGAAACATATGGAGGCAATGAGGAAGGAGATGGGGGCAATTTTGAAAGTGCTGGTCGAGGAGGCGATTACCCCGGTGAGGACGGCAGTGGCGAGCGCAGTGGCGGAGGTGCGGGAGCAAGGGGAGGCGCTGAAGGAAGTGGAAGAGACAGTACTGCAGCACAGTGGTCAACTTACCACGATGGGGAAGGAGATGTGGAAGGTGATGGAGATCAACAAGGATCTGCGAGGCAAAATGGAAGACCTGGAAAACAGATCCAGGCGACAGAATTTGAGGATTGTGGGGCTGCCTGAAAGAGTTGAAGGCCCGAGGCCGACGGAGTATTTTGCCGCGATGTTGGCGAAACTATTGGGGGAGGGGGAGGATCTCTGTGCTTCCGTAGGTACAGTGTGAAGGAGAAGGTCCTGCGCTGGGCTAAGCAGAAGCGGGTGGTGCAGTGGGCTGGAGCTGGTATACACGTATACCAGGACTTTACGGTGGAGCTGGCGAAGAGGCGGGCTGCCTTCAACCGGGTGAAGAGGGCACTGTACGTTAGCAGGGTGCAGGGCGGCATAGTATATCCAGCCAAGCTGAGGGTGACCTACAAGTTCAAGGACTTTTATTTTGGGACGGCAGAAGCAGCGGAGGAGTTTGTGAAGGCAGAAGGGCTGTGGCAGAATTGAGAAATGGTCATGTACCAATGTAGCCTCATGACTGTATTTTTTTTTTCTTTTTTGTTTCACTGCGTGCTGGTGTATGGTCTATAGGAGCCAATGTTGTGTATATTTGGACAAGGGAAGAAATGGGACTTTCAGTCGAAATGAGGGCTCTTTGGAGTGTAGGTGGATATGCGGGGTTGTGTGCTAAAAGGGGACTTCTGGGTTTTTTCTGGGGCCGGGCAAGGGGGAAAGGGACCCGGGTGGGAGCCTCCACGCTGGCCAATTTAAGCCGGCCAGTGAACGGGAGTGAGGTGGGAGGAGGGGTTGCGGCCATCGGAGCCTGGCAGAACAGGGTCCGAGTGGTCTAGCCGGGGTGGAATGTTGGGGGGAAGGAACCGAGGTTGGGGGGAGGAGTTTTACAAGAGGAAGTGGAGGGGGAGGAGTTGGGGAGGGGGGGTTTACAACTCTTGGGTGTCGTTTACGGTACTCTTTTGGAGGTTGGATGGCATTGAGTGTTGTCGTGGGCGGGGGGGAGGGGAGGGGGGTGGGGGGCGGGGTTAATGGTGGCCATGGGCGATTCCGGACTCCTTTTTCTTTTCCCCTTTTGGTTTTTTTTCCACCGTGGGAGGGTTTGTTTTATTTGAAGCATATATTGACAGTTGGGTGGGGTGGTGGAGGATGGGATCGTTGTTGATGTTAAGGGTATTGACTTTGTATTTGTTACCGTTTGTTGCCTGTTGGTGGGGTGTAAATTTTGAAGGAAAATGGAGAATAAAAACATTTTAAAAAAGTATAACAGTGTCTTAAACGAATTGTGTCTCCGGATTGGATTGGATTTGTTTATTGTCACGTGTACCGAGGTACAGTGAAAAGTATTTTGCTGCGAGCAGCTCAACAGATCATTAAGATCATGGGAAGAAAAGGGAAGAAAAGAAAATACATAATAGGGCAACACAAGGTATACAATGTAACTACATAAGAACCGGCATCGGATGAAGCACACAGGGGTGTAGTGTTAATGAGGTCAGTCCATAATAGGGTCATTTAGGAGTCTGGTAACAGCGGGGAAGAAGCTGTTTTTGAGTCTGTTTGTGCATGTTCTCAGACTTCTGTATCTCCTGCCCGATGGAAGAAGTGGAATTGCCGGGAAGAACCCTATTTGCCAACAATTTCCTCGATCGGTTAAGGAGAGAAAGGGTTTTGTTGCTTATTGCTCATTCCATAATTGTTGATGTCAGTGGAATCTCGCTCCAACATTTTAAAAATTATAACCATGTCATTCAGCCAGAAAGTAACTGCGTGACACAATTCATCCATGACTGGTAGATCAGAGTAATATGATACCGAAGTCCTGGTGGCCTAAGTGAGTGAGGACACAGTGTTCTGAGTAGATGAGTGAGCAATCAATTTGAAATCCCAATAAAATGGGAAGAAACACAAGGAATGCATGGAAAGGAGTGGTTAGGTGTTGGATTCTATGTTTCAAAAATGGACATTTGGCCCATCAGTTTTTTGCCACTGTTCCTGCATCGCGCTCCCACCCTTCTTCGTCTAACAGATGGAATATGATGTAGGAAAATGTGCATGTTATGCACTTTGGTAGCAAGACTAAAGGAGCTGAATATTATCTAAATACAAGAAGTCTGCAGTAAAATGCAGCTCAGATGGAGTTAGCGGTCCTCGTGCATAAATCACAAAAAGCTAACACGTAAGTTCAGCGGGTAATTGGGAAGGCAAATGGAATGTTGGACTTTATTTGAAAGGGATTGGTATATAAAACTAAGGAAATCTTGCCCAATCTGTAAAAGGCACTAGTTAGACCACACCTGGAATACTGTGAACAGGTTTGATCCCCTTATCTAAGAAAAGATGTGCTGGCATTGGAGGCAGTCCAGAGAAGATTCACTAGGGTGATCCTGGGTATGGATAGACTGTCTTATGAGCAAAGTTGAGTAGGTTGGGCCTGTAGTCATTAGAGTTCAGAAGAATGAGAGGTGACCTTATTGAGACATATAGGATTTTAAGGGGCCTTGATAGGGTAGATGCTGAGAGGCTGTTTCCCCTGGTGGGAGAGTCTAGGACCAGAGGGCATAATCTCAGAGTAAGCAGTTGCCTATTTTAGACAGAGATGAGGAGGAATTTCTTCTATCACAGGGTAGTGACTCTGTGGAATTCTTTACTGCAGAGAGCTGTAGAGGCTGATTCATTAAGTATGTTCAAGGCTGAGATAGACAGATTTTTAATTAGTAAGGGAATCAAAGGTTATGAAGGTAAGCAGGAAAGTGGTGTTGAGGATTATCATATCAGATCAATCATGATCTCATTGAATGGTGGAGCTGACGCGATGGACCAAGTGGCCTACTTCTGCTCTTACAACTTATGGTAACCCTCTCAGCATATCCTTCTATTTGTTTCTCCCTTCCTACCTTCCCCTTAAACATAGCAATGCCATTGGCTTTAACTACTCCTTGTGGCTGTATCTATTTTACCTTGAGCTCCACATTTACATCCCTCTAATCCCTCTGCCACAGTATCCAGAGGGCATGGATCCATTCTTGCTCTCTTCCGACCCCAACTCCTTTTTCTCATTGACCTGTTGCCCCTGGACAAAATCACCTGAAAGCACAGTGTTAATTTCCAGCTGTATGTTGATGACACCCAGCTCTACCTCACCATCACCTCTCTCAGCTCCTACACAGTCACTAAACTATCAGACTGCTGAACCGACATCCAGTACTGGATGAGTAGAAATCTCTTCCAGTTACATATTGAGAAGACTGAAACTATTATTTTGGTTCCTGCTGCAAACTCCACCCCAGAGCGACTGACTGCATCCCTCTCCTGGCAGCAGTCTGAGATGAAACCTGCCTATCCACAACTAGTGCCTTCATTACCTCGAGACTCGATTATTCCAATGTACTCTTGGCTGTCTCCCATGTTCTACCCAATAAAAAGCTGAGATAATGCAAAGCTCAGCTGCCTGAGTTTTAACACTTCTACCAAGTTCCATTCCCCCATCACCCATGTGCTCACTGACTTATATTGGCTCTGCCTTGATTTTAGAATTCTCATTCTTCCTTTCAAACCCTCTGTGGTCTTGACCCCTCCCTCTCTCTGCAACCTCCTCTGGCCCTACGGCAATATCTGCATTCCTCTAATTCCGGACTCTTGTGATTTCCCAATTATATTCGCTCCGCCATTGATGTCAGTGCCTCAGCTGTGTGGGCCCCAAGGCCTGGAATCCCCTTCCTACACCTTTGCACTGCCTCACCTCACTTTCTTCCATTTGAATACACTGCTTAAAATCATAACTCATTGACAAAGCTTTTGGTCATCTGACCTCATATCTCCCTGTGTGGATTGCCCTCATGTTTTGATTTCTCATGCCCCTGGGAAGTTCCCTTAGGTGAAAGGGGCTATATAAATATAAGTTATTATTCTCTTATAAATTATCTGCACTGATATCCACACATAAACAACGAGGGATTTAGCAGAGGGAACTTAGAGGCAGAGATGTTACAGACAAAAAAACATCCAGAGCAACACAAATGAATAGCATCAGAAATGTCATATATTTCAGAGATACGATGATCGTTTTGTTTTCCATTTGATGGCCCTTGGCAATCCTCCTTTGTAACATTTTTTTAATGGACTATGCGGCAATGGCTTTGGTCCATTTTGATTCCATTCTTGCATTGAAGGCTCCAACAATTTGACCACCTCGCTTGGGTTTGGAACTAAAATGCTGGACGGCACGGTGGCACAGTGGTTAGCACTGCTGCCTCATTGTGCCAGGGACCCGGGTTCAATTCTGGCCTTGGGTCAGTGTCTGTATGGAGTTTGCACTTTCTCCCTGTGTTTGCGTGGGTTTTCCCCAGATGCTCCACAGCCCATAGATGCGCGGGTTAGGTGGACTGGCCATGTTGAATTGCCCTTAGATGGGGTTACAGGGATAGGGTTGGGGCGTTGGCCGAGGCAGGGTGCTCTTTTGCGGGGTCGGTGCAGACTCGATGGGCTGAATGGCCTCCATCTGCACTGTATAGATTCTGTGTTAATTGAAACTTTATAGGAAGATGACATCTTCTGTTGGAATTTCACCAGGATTGTACCATAAACCAGTGTTTGTTCTACATTTTGACTAAAATAGTGGCAATATACCTGTCACTTGAATTTTTTGGGAGGGTGATGGGGCGAGAGGTTGGAGAATGCAATGCTAGAAAAGTGTTTTTCAGCACTTTATTTAGTTGAATTTTGGAGTAGCTTTGTATATATATATAAATATTCCCTTATACGGGATCTATATTTACTTCTCTATGAAGGACTATATTCAACTAAACTAGACTGAAAACTATCCAGGCAAATCATGTGTATTGTGGTAATCCATTAAAACATCTGTTAGCCGACGCTGAAATCGGGAAAAGCGATTGGTCAGAGAATCGGTACCGGGGGTGGCCAGGAGGTGGGCTGTGGGGTCGGGATGGACAAGCATAGAACATATTGCCGCAGATGGCAAAGCAGCCATGCAGCTGCGCACACCACTAACAGCCCCCTTTGAACTTAGTGCCACGGGTCATATAGGTGTCCCGACCCATCAGCTGTATGGGCACATTGCAGTGCAACCAATGCCATCTTGTTGACTGGGATGAGTGTGTGTGGGGAGTGTAATGTGTATGTGCGGCTGCAGCTTGTCAGCCTCCCGAGTGTCAATCACGGACCCGGCGAATCCCGCTCCGATTTTGATTGGAATCAATTGTGTTCCACGTGGCACTGGTGCTGGCCTCTTAATAGTAGCGGAATTGGTCCATGTGTGGTGCTGGTTTTTCTGTCGTGAAAGTCGACAAATTCTGCATTGGTATCAACACTTAGTCTCAGAAATGGAGAATCCCACCCCATATGCTTGCTTATTCACCTCTCTTGCTTGCTACAATAGTATACTTCTGACAGAAAGTTACTATTTGTGACATTGAAAAGGTGCTTATTCGACCACTGTCTCGATCCAGCTTTTAATCTAGTTCAGCACGCTAGGACAGTGGTTTGCACTGTTGCTTCACAGCTCCAGGGACCTAGGTTTGACTCCCAGCTTGGGTCACTGTCTGTGTGGAGCTGCATGTTCTCCCCGTGTCTGCGTGGGTTTCCTCCGGGTGTTCAGGTTTCCTCCCACAAGTCCCGAAAGACGTGCTTGTTAGGTAATTTGGACATTCTGAATTTTCCCTCTGTTTACTCGAACAGGCGACCAGGAGATTTTCACAGTAACTTCATTGTAATGTTAATGTAAGCCTACTTGTGACAATAAAGCTTATTATAATGAGCACAGTAAGAATTCTTACAACACCAAGTTAAAGTCCAACAGGTTTGTTTCAAATCAATAGCTTTCGGAGCACTGCTGAAATCTTACAACAGTGGTTTCCAACGCCGGCATCTCCGCATCATATAATGAGATGACTACGCCAAATGCCGGAAAATTGCATTACTATGCAGCATGGCTTTGAAGCATGTGGTTTTATCCACGTTAAAAGGTTTGCGAATGAATTTGTCCCCGCAATTTGGAGGTAAATTGGACAAGAGAGTCATCGGTTCTTATGTAAGGTCTATGTCAAAATATTTTGAATTTGGGTAGGATTAATAAACCAATAACCAATGAACATAGAAAACTATAAACCGTGGCGCCAAAAGGCGACCTGCCTAAAGATGCAATGAAGGCAGAGTCTGCATGAGAAGGTATTTGATAAACCTCACCCACCCCCTTTTGTAAACGTAGTGTTATGGCATGAATCAAATATAAATGCATAACAGCATTTTAAAAAAAAACTTGCCCACGCAAAAAAAAAAACCCGATAGTGTAGGGCAGACAAGGATTAAACAAAACGTGAAGATAAGTTAAATCAAACAGTAGCGAGGAGGTGCAAGGCGGATGAATGTTAAAGGTCTGAAGACTGCAGGGAGAAAGGACAGCGAGACGGAGGTAGGAGTGTGGCAGGTTTGAAGTCATGGGGAGCGGTGCATTGGATTGAGGCTGTGCCATGATTCTTGAATCGAACAGGGAGAGGATGTGCAGAGAAGCGTGTAGATCGGCACATTTGCATCTTGTGAGAAAGAGAGGGAATTTCCGATCGCTGAGACTTAAACTTGTTTAGAGGCAAAAAGTGACAGAGATCTAGTGTCATGGAAGTATCACAAATTTAGGGAGATAAAAACGTGGATTATATTAATTCTACTTTTTAATGTTCAGATAAGATTGAACTATATATTTTTTGCATTATTTCCTGTTATCCTACTAACCAACGACTGCCAGAACGAGAAAGAACAAACGAAATCAACAAAAGATGCGCAACATAAACGAAGAACTAGAACATTTTGAAAACAACCTTACAGTGATTACTGCAGACATAAAAGAATAATATACTAATTACTTCAATAATACGGAAAATATAAATAATTCGTCATTATATTTAACTTGAAAGGAGCATTTACATTGAGCAACATTTTTAATTTGTTTACAAACAGTTGCTGCAGAGCTGGAGAAAACATGTAAACATCGGGATATTTGGGGCATAAAGTGAGGAAGGAGAATGGCGCGGATTGCAATAAATGTCGTGGTGGTTTTGAACAGACGCATTGAAATTAGGGCATGTTTTCAACTCAAGTGAACTCATTCCGATCGGTGTGATTTGTAAATTCCATTAACCCAAAACAATACACACCTTCTGCTTCCAAGACACTTGGTGTCGGTTTTGTGTGAATTTATCATGTTCAATAACCTGCCCCTCAAAATGTTCGTCCAAAAATGTTTTGTGCAAAGTAAACGCATTGCTACAAAAATATCGGCGTGAGGATAGATGGTGGAGTCTTTAACGTGAGCAGATAGATTGAGGACCGAGCAACTTTGCATCAATCAGCCAGACAGTGTGGCTGCTCGGGGCCCGGCAGCGCGCAGGCGCGGGGCCAGTGAAGATGGCGGCGGCAGAGCTGAGATGCCGGCGTGTGGGCCCAGCGCAGACAGGCGGCAGCCGCTGGAACGATCTCCTCAGCCAGGGCACCAAAGGCGGCCAGCAGGAGCAGGGAAGCGCTGCGGGGTCTGCTGCTGCTGGCGGCGTGCAGGTGCAGCCGGGCACCTTCTGGCTGACCAGGATAGTTTTGCTGCGCTCCATAGCATTTATTTACTGTGAGTGGAATGGATGGGGATATAAACAGGTCTTTCGATTTGAATCGACTGGTTGCACCTCCGCCCCCCCACTCTCCCCATCTCCGCCCCCCCACTCTCCCCATCTCCGCCCCCCCACTCTCCCCATCTCCGCCCCCCCCACTCTCCCCATCTCCGCCCCCCCCCACTCTCCCCATCTCCGCCCCCCCACTCTCCCCATCTCCGCCCCCCCCCACTCTCTCCATCTCCGCCCCCCCCCACTCTCCCCATCTCCGCCCCCCCCACTCTCCCCATCTCCGCCCCCCCCCACTCTCCCCATCTCCGCCCCCCCCACTCTCCCCATCTCCGCCCCCCCCACTCTCCCCATCTCCGCCCCCCCCACTCTCCCCATCTCCGCTTCCCCCCACTCTCCCCATCTCCGCCCCCCCACTCTCCCCATCTCCGCCCCCCCACTCTCCCCATCTCCGCCCCCCCATCTCCGCCCCCCCCCTCCCCATCTCCGCCCCCCCCCTCTCCCCATCTCCGCCCCCCCCCTCTCCCCATCTCCGCCCCCCCCACTCTCCCCATCTCCGCCCCCCCACTCTCCCCATCTCCGCCACCCCCCCACTCTCCCCATCTCCGCCCCCCCCCACTCTCCCCATCTCCGCCCCCCCCACTCTCCCCATCTCCGCCCCCCCCCACACTCCCCATCTCCGCCCCCCCCACACTCCCCATCTCCGCCCCCCCCCACTCTCCCCATCTCGGCCCCCCCCCACTCTCCCCATCTCCGCCCCCCCCACTCTCCCCATCTCCGCCCCCCCCACTCTCCCATCTCCGCCCCCCCCACTCTCCCCATCTCCGCCCCCCCCCCACTCTCCCCATCTCCGCCCCCCCACTCTCCCCATCTCCGCCTCCCCATCTCCGCCCCCCCACTCTCCCCATCTCCGCCCCCCCACTCTCCCCATCTCCGCCCCCCCACTCTCCCCATCTCCGTCCCCCACTCTCCCCATCTCCGCCCCCCCACTCACCCCATCTCCGCCCCCCCCACTCTCCCCATCTCCGCCCCCCCCACTCTCCCCATCTCCGCCCCCCCCACTCTCCCCATCTCCGCCCACCCCACTCTCCCCATCTCCGCCCCCCCCACTCTCCCCATCTCCGCCCCCCCCACTCTCCCCATCTCCGCCCCCCCCACTCTCCCCATCTCCGCCCCCCCCATCTCCGCCCCCCCATCTCCGCCCCCCCCATCTCCGCCCCCCCCATCTCCGCCCCCTCCCATCTCCGCCCCCCCCCATCTCCGCCCCCCCCATCTCCGCCCCCCCCCATCTCCGCCCCCCCCATCTCCGCCCCCCCCATCTCCGCCCCCCCCATCTCCGCCCCCCCCATCTCCGCCCCCCCCCATCTCCGGCCCCCCCATCTCCGCCCCCCCCATCTCCGCCCCCCCCATCTCCGCCCCCCCCATCTCCGCCCCCCCCATCTCCGCCCCCCCCATCTCCGCCCCCCCCATCTCCGCCCCCCCATCTCCGCCCCCCCATCTCCGCCCCCCCCATCTCCGCCCCCCCATCTCCGCCCCCCCCATCTCCGCCCCCCCCATCTCCGCCCCCCCCATCTCCGCCCCCCCCCCCCATGTCCGCCCCCCCCATCTCGGCCCCCCCATCTCGGCCCCCCCATCTCGGCCCCCCCATCTCGGCCCCCCCCATCTCGGCCCCCCCCCATCTCGGCCCCCCCCCATCTCGGCCCCCCCCATCTCGGCCCCCCCCCATCTCGGCCCCCCCCCATCTCGGCCCCCCCCATCTCGGCCCCCCTCATCTCGGCCCCCCCATCTCGGCCCCCCCATCTCGGCCCCCCCCATCTCCTGCCCCCCTCCCCCATCTCCTGCCCCCCTCCCCATCTCCTGCCCCCCTCCCCCATCTCCTGCCCCCCTCCCCATCTCCTGCCCCCCTCCCCATCTCCTGCCCCCCTCCCCATCTCCTGCCCCCTCCCCCATCTCCTGCCCCCCTCCCCCATCTCCGCACCCCCTCCCCCATCTCCGCCCCTCTCCTCCATCTCCTCCCCCCAAATCCGCCCCCTCCCCCCAAATCCGCCCCCTCCCCCCATCTCTGCCCCCCTCCCCATCTCTGCCCCCTCCCCCATCTCTGCCCCCCTCCCCCATCTCTGCCCCCTCCCCCATCTCTGCCCCCCTCCCCCATCTCTGCCCCCCTCCCCCATCTCTGCCCCCTCCCCCATCTCCGCCCCCCTCCCCCATCTCCGCCCCCCTCCCCCATCTCCGCCCCCCTCCCCCCATCTCCGCCCCCCTCCCCCATCTCCGCCCCCTCCCCCATCTCCGCCCCCCTCCCCCATCTCCGCCCCCCTCCCCCATCTCCGCCCCTCCTCCCCATCTCCACCCCCCCCTCCCCCACTCTCCACCCCCTCCCCCATCTCCGGCCCCCTCCCCCCATCTGATTGGTTACTGTGCGGAACACAGTGATTGGTTACTGTGCGGAACAAGGGACCAAATAAAGCAAATACATGCTTAAGAGCAGCATAGGGCATCATGAATAGTGTTCTTACAGGGAACAGATCAGTCTGAGGGGGAGTCGTTGAGGAGTCCTGTAGCTGTGGGAAAGAAGCTATTCCTATGTCTGGAGGTGCGGGCCTTCAGACTTCTGTACCTTCTGCCTGATGGAAGAGTCTGGAAGAAGGCAATGCCTGGGTGGAAGGGGTCTCTGATAATACTGAGGGAGCGGGAGGCGTATCCAGAATCAGTGCGTGTGTGTGTGTGTGTGGGGGGGGGGGGGGGTCATGTGAGAGTACCTTTAAGAAATGGGTGTTTACTACTGTGCTTTTCTAACACAGTATGTAGCTTGTCCGACCAGAGGAGGGGCAATATTGGATTTAGTACTTGGTAATGAACCAGGGCAAGTGATTTGTTAGTGGGGGAGCATTTTGGAGACAGTGACCACAATTCTGTGACTTTCACTTTAGTAATGGAGAGGGATAGGTATGTGCAACAGGGCAAGGTTTACAATTGGGGGAAGGGTAAATACGATGTTGTCAGACAAGAATTGAAGTGCATAAGTTGGGAACATAGGCTGGCAGGGAAGGACACAAGTGAAATGTGGAACTTATTCAAGGAACAGGTGCTACGTGTCCTTGATCTGTATGTCAGGCAGGGAAGAGATGGTCGAGTGAGGGAACCATGGTTGACAAGAGAGGTTGAATGTCTTGTTAAGAGGAAAAAAGAGACTTATGTAAGGCTGAGGAAACAAGGTTCAGACAGGGCATTGGAGGGATACAAGATAGCCAGGAGGGAACTGAAGAAAGGGATTAGGAGAGCTAAGAGAGGGCATGAACAATCTTTGGCGGGTAGGATCAAGGAAAACCCCAAGGCCTTTTACACATATGTGAGAAATATGAGAATGACTAGAGCGAGGGTAGGTCCGATCAAGGACAGTAGCGGGAGATTGTGTATTGAGTCTGAAGAGATAGGAGAGGTCTTGAACGAGTACTTCTGTATTTACAAATGAGAGGGGCGATATTGTTGGAGAGGACAGTATGAAACAGATTGGTAAGCTCGAGGAAATACTTGTTAGGAAGGAAGATGTGTTGGGCATTTTGAAAAACTTGAGGATAGACAAGTCCCCGGGCCTGACGGGATATATCCAAGGATTCTATGGGAAGCAAGAGATGAAATTGCAGAGCCGTTGGCAATGATCTTTTCGTCCTCAATGTCAACAGGGGTGGTACCAGGGGATTGGAGAGTGGCGAATGTCGTGCCCCTGTTCAAAAAAGGGACTAGGGATAACCCTGGGAATTACAGGCCAGTTAGTCTTACTTCGGTGGTAGGCAAAGTAATGGAAAGGGTACTGAAGGATAGGATTTCTGAGCATCTGGAAAGACACTGCTTGATTAGGGATAGTCAGCACGGATTTGTGAGGGGTAGGTCTTGCCTTACAAGTCTTATTGAATTCTTTGAGGAGGTGACCAAGCATGTGGATGAAGGTAAAGCAGTGGATGTAGTGTACATGGATTTTAGTAAGGCATTTGATAAGGTTCCCCATGGTAGGCTTATGCAGAAAGTAAGGAGGCATGGGATAGTGGGAAATTTGGCCAGTTGGATAACGAACTGGCTAACCGATAGAAGTCAGAGAGTGGTGGTGGATGGCAAATATTCAGCCTGGATCCCAGTTACCAGTGGCGTACCGCAGGGATCAGTTCTGGGTCCTCTGCTGTTTGTGATTTTCATTAATGACTTGGATGAGGGAGTTGAAGGGTGGGTCAGTAAATTTGCAGACGATACGAAGATTGGTGGAGTTGTGGATAGTAAGGAGGGCTGTTGTCGGCTGCAAAGAGACATAGATAGGATGCAGAGCTGGGCTGAGAAGTGGCAGATGGAGTTTAACCCTGAAAAGTGTGAGGTTGTCCATTTTGGAAGGACAAATATGAATGCGGAATACAGGGTTAACGGTAGAGTTCTTGGCAATGTGGAGGAGCAGAGAGATCTTGGGGTCTATGTTCATACATCTTTGAAAGTTGCCACTCAAGTGGATAGAGCTGTGAAGAAGGCCTATGGTGTGCTCGCGTTCATTAACAGAGGGATTGAATTTAAGAGCCGTGAGGTGATGATGCAGCTGTACAAAACTTTGGTAAGGCCACATTTGGAGTACTGTGTACAGTTCTGGTCGCCTCATTTTAGGAAGGATGTGGAAGCTTTGGAAAAGGTGCAAAGAAGATTTACCAGGATGTTGCCTGGAATGGAGAGTAGGTCTTACGAGGAAAGGTTGAGGGTGCTAGGCCTTTTCTCATTAGAACGGAGAAGGATGAGGGGCGACTTGATAGAGGTTTATAAGATGATCAGGGGAATAGATAGAGTAGACAGTCAGAGACTTTTTCCCCGGGTGGAACAAACCATTACAAGGGGACATAAATTTAAGGTGAAAGGTGGAAGATATAGGAGGGATATCAGAGGTAGGTTCTTTACCCAGAGAGTAGTGGGGGCATGGAATGCACTGCCTGTGGAAGTAGTTGAGTCGGAAACATTAGGGACCTTCAAGCAGCTATTGGATAGGTACATGGATTACGGTAAAATGATATAGTGTAGATTTATTAGTTCTTAAGGGCAGCACGGTAGCATTGTGGATAGCACAATTGCTTCACAGCTCCAGGGTCCCAGGTTCGATTCCGGCTTGGGTCACTGTCTGTGCGGAGTCTGCACGTCCTGCCCGTGTCTGCGTGGGTTTCCTCCGGGTGCTCCGGTTTCCTCCCACAGTCCAAAGATTTGCAGGTTAGGTGAATTGGCCAATGATAAATTGCCCTTAATGTCCAAAATTGCCCTTGGTGTTGGGTGGAGGTGTTGAGTTTGGGTAGGGTGCTCTTTCCAAGAGCCGGTGCAGACTCAAGGGGCCGAATGGCCTCCTTCTGCACTGTAAATTCAATGATAATCTATGATTAATCTAGGACAAAGGTTCGGCACAACATCGTGGGCCGAAGGGCCTGTTCTGTGCTGTATTTTCTATGTTCTATGTACTGCAGTGATGTCAGAGAGTGGGTGGAGCTGTGCTGTCTGTCAGCTTTTTACTTTCGTTTTGGGCTGTTTGCTGTAGGATGTGTTTTAGTTTTGTTTTCAGTGTTGGAGCTGAAGCCAGACAGAGCAGCTGTACTGTTGTTCTCTCTGCCATGAAAAGACTATCTCTTGATCATTTGGTGAATTCAGAATTATAAATGTTTTCAGTAGTGACTTTAACCTGATGTGCTTAAAGGTTTTGTTTTTTAAGTCGTATGGATGTTAAGGAAAGCTTAAAGGATTACTTCGTCTTTGGGGGTTGTATTTGAATTAATGGTTGCTAAGATGTTCACTGTATGTTTTAAAAGGTTAACTTGAGTTTATAGAATAAACATTGTTCTGCTTTAAAAAATACTTTTCCATTTCTGCTGTCCGGTACCTGGAGTGGGCCGTGTACTCCCCATACCACAATCTATTAAAAGTTGTGGGTCAGGTGAATTCCATGACACACTTTGGGGTTCTCTAAACCCTGGCCCATAACAGGTGGCAAGCTTGTGTGATATGTTGGGCTGAGTTCACCACACTCTGCAGCTTCTTGCGATCTTGAACCGAGCAGTTGCCATAGGCTGTGATGCAGCTGGATAGGATGTTCTCTATTGCACATCTGTAGAAGTTTGTGAGAGTCGATGCAGGCATGCCAAATTTCTTTAGCTTCCGTAGGAAGTAGACTTGTTGGGCTTTCTTGACTGTTGCATCAACATGAGTGGACCAGGACAGATTGTTGGTATGGTGACCCCCCAGGAACTTAAAGCTATCGACCATCTCCACTTCGGAACCATTGATGCAAACGGGAGTGTGTGTCGTGCTACGCTTCCTGAAGTCGATGATCAGTTCCTTGGTCTTTCCGACATTTAGAGAGAGGTTGTTTTCGGTACACCATGCAACCAAGTGATTTATCTCCCATCTGCAGTCTGATTCGTCGTTGTTTGAGATACGACCCATCATAGATTAAGTTGGAGTTAAATCTTGCCACAGTCATGTGTGTATAGGGAGTACAGTGAGGACTGAACACACATCTTTCTGGGGCCCCGGTATTGAGGACTATTGTGGAGGAGGTGCTGTTGCCTATCCTGACAGATTGCGGTCTGTTGGTGAGGAAGTCAAGGATCCAACTGCACAGGGAGGGGTCAAGTCCAAGATTGCAGAGTTTGGTTATTAATCTTGTCGGGATAATAATCTCCGCCCCCACGCCCGCATCTCCGCCCCCACGCCCGCATCTCCGCCCCCACGCCCGCATCTCCGCCCCCACGCCCGCATCTCCGCCCCCACGCCCGCATCTCCGCCCCCACGCCCGCATCTCCGCCCCCACGCCCGCATCTCCGCCCCCACGCCCGCATCTCCGCCCCCACGCCCGCATCTCCGCCCCCACGCCCGCATCTCCGCCCACACGCCCGCATCTCCGCCCCCACGCCCGCATCTCCGCCCCCACGCCCGCATCTCCGCCCCCACGCCCGCATCTCCGCCCCCACGCCCGCATCTCCGCCCCCACGCCCGCATCTCCGCCCGCGTCTCCGCCCCCACGCCCGCGTCTCCGCCCCCACGCCCGCGTCTCCGCCCCCACGCCCGCGTCTCCGCCCCCACGCCCGCGTCTCCGCCCCCACGCCCGCGTCTCCGCCCCACGCCCGCGTCTCCGCCCCACGCCCGCGTCTCCGCCCCACGCCCGCGTCTCCGCCCCCACGCCCGCGTCTCCGCCCCCACGCCCGCGTCTCCGCCCCCACGCCCGCGTCTCCGCCCCCACGCCCGCGTCTCCGCCCCCACGCCCGCGTCTCCGCCCCCACGCCCGCGTCTCCGCCCCCACGCCCGCGTCTCCGCCCCCACGCCCGCGTCTCCGCCCCCACGCCCGCGTCTCCGCCCCCACGCCCGCGTCTCCGCCCCCACGCCCGCGTCTCCGCCCCCACGCCCGCGTCTCCGCCCCCACGCCCGCGTCTCCGCCCCCACGCCCGCGTCTCCGCCCCCACGCCCGCGTCTCCGCCCCCACGCCCGCGTCTCCGCCCCCACGCCCGCGTCTCCGCCCCCACGCCCGCGTCTCCGCCCCCACGCCCGCGTCTCCGCCCCCACGCCCGCGTCTCCGCCCCCACGCCCGCGTCTCCGCCCCCACGCCCGCGTCTCCGCCCCCACGCCCGCGTCTCCGCCCCCACGCCCGCGTCTCCGCCCCCACGCCCGCGTCTCCGCCCCCACGCCCGCGTCTCCGCCCCCACGCCCGCGTCTCCGCCCCCACGCCCGCGTCTCCGCCCCCACGCCCGCGTCTCCGCCCCCACGCCCGCGTCTCCGCCCCCACGCCCGCGTCTCCGCCCCCGCGCCCGCGTCTCCGCCCCCGCGCCCGCGTCTCCGCCCCCGCGCCCGCGTCTCCGCCCCCGCGCCCGCGTCTCCGCCCCCGCGCCCGCGTCTCCGCCCCCGCGTCTCCGCCCCCGCGCCCGCGTCTCCGCCCCCGCGCCCGCGTCTCCGCCCCCGCGCCCGCGTCTCCGCCCCCGCGCCCGCGTCTCCGCCCCCGCGCCCGCGTCTCCGCCCCCGCGCCCGCGTCTCCGTCCCCCCGGGCCCGCGTCTCCGCCCCCGCGCCCGCGTCTCCGCCCCCGCGTCTCCGCCCCCGCGTCTCCGCCCCCGCCCCCGCGTCTCCGCCCCCGCGCCCGCGTCTCCGCCCCCGCGCCCGCGTCTCCGCCCCCGCGCCCGCGTCTCCGCCCCCGCGCCCGGGTCTCCGCCCCCGCGCCCGGGTCTCCGCCCCCGCGCCCGGGTCTCCGCCCCCGCGCCCGCGTCTCCGCCCCCGCGCCCGCGTCTCCGCCCCCGCGCCCGCGTCTCCGCGCCCCCGCCCCCGCGCCCGCGTCCCCGCGCCCGCGTCTCCGCCCCCGCGCCCGCGTCTCCGCGCCCGCGCCCCCGCGCCCGCGCCCGCGTCCCCGCGCCCGCGTCTCCGCCCCCGCGCCCGCGTCTCCGCCCCCGCGCCCGCGTCTCCGCCCCCGCGCCCGCGTCTCCGCCCCCGCGCCCGCGTCTCCGCCCCCGCGCCCGCGTCTCCGCCCCCGCGTCTCCGCCCCCGCGCCCGCGTCTCCGCCCCCGCGCCCGCGTCTCCGCCCCCGCGCCCGCGTCTCCGCCCCCGCGCCTCCGCCCCCGCGCCCGCGTCTCCGCCCCCGCCCCCGCGCCTCCGCCTCCGCCCCCGCGCCCCCGCCCCCGCGCCCGCGCCCCCGCCCCCCCGCCCGCGCCTCCGCCCCCGCGCCCGCGCCCCCGCGCCCGCGCCTCCGCCCCCGCGCCCGCGCCTCCGCCCCCGAGCCCGCGCCTCCGCCCCCGCGCCCCCGCCCCCGCGCCCGCGCCCCCGCGCCTCCGTCCCCGCGCCCGCGTCTCCGCCCCCGTCTCCGCGCCCCCGTCTCCGCGCCCGCGCCTCCGCCCCCGCGCCCGCGCCTCCGCCCCCGCGCCCCCGTCTCCGCGCCCCCGTCTCCGCGCCCGCGTCTCCGTCTCCGCGCCCGCGTCTCCGTCTCCGCGCCCGCGTCTCCGCCCCCGCGCCCGCGTCTCCGCCCCCGCGCCCGCGTCTCCGCCCCCGCGCCGACGTCTCCGCCCCCGCGCCCGCGTCTCCGCGCCCGCGTCTCCGCCCCCACGCCCGCGTCTCCGCCCCCACGCCCGCGTCTCCGCCCCCACGCCCGCGTCTCCGCCCCCACGCCCGCGTCTCCGCCCCCACGCCCGCGTCTCCGCCCCCACGCCCGCGTCTCCGCCCCCACGCCCGCGTCTCCGCCCCCACGCCCGCGTCTCCGCCCCCACGCCCGCGTCTCCGCCCCCACGCCCGCGTCTCCGCCCCCACGCCCGCGTCTCCGACCCCACGCCCGCGTCTCCGACCCCACGCCCGCGTCTCCGACCCCACGCCCGCGTCTCCGACCCCACGCCCGCGTCTCCGACCCCACGCCCGCGTCTCCGACCCCACGCCCGCGTCTCCGACCCCACGTCCGCGTCTCCGACCCCTCGCCCGCGTCTCCGCCCCCTCGCCCGCGTCTCCGCCCCCACGCCCGCGTCTCCGCCCCCACGCCCGCGTCTCCGCCCCCACGCCCGCGTCTCCGCCCCCACGCCCGCGTCTCCGCCCCCACGCCCGCGTCTCCTCCGCCCGTCTCCTCCCCCCCGTCTCCGCCCCCCCCGTCTCCGCCCCCCCCCCGTCTCCGCCCCCCCCGCCTCCGCCCCCCCGCCTCCGCCCCCCCCGTCTCCTCCCCCCCCCGTCTCCTCCCCCCCCCGTCTCCTCCCCCCCCGTCTCCTCCCCCCCCCCCCCGTCTCCTCCCCCCCCCCGTCTCCTCCCCCCCCCGTCTCCTCCCCCCCCCGTCTCCTCCCCCCCCGTCTCCTCCCCCCCCCCGTCTCCTCCCCCCCCCCGTCTCCTCCCCCCCCCCGTCTCCTCCCCCCCCCCGTCTCCTACCCCCCCCCGTCTCCTCCGCCCCCCCCGTCTCCGCCCCCCCCCGTCTCCGCCCCCCCGTCTCCGCCCCCCCCGTCTCCGCCCCCCCCCGTCTCCGCCCCCCCCCCGTCTCCGCCCCCCCCCCGTCTCCGCCCCCCCCCCGTCTCCGCCCCCCCCCCCCCGTCTCCGCCCCCCCCCCCCCCCCCCCAAATAGGTGAAGTGTTCATGCTGCAGTTAGAGCAGATGAACAGTGAGCTCGCGCACAAACCTGTTGTGGTGTGAGTCTTTCCCAAGATTTCAGTTTGGGTGTGTTCTCTGTCAACTGTGGTTCAGTAGGAGGCACTCTCGCCCCTCAGTCAAAAACTTGTGGGTTCCAGTCCCACTCCATGGAATTGAGTACAGCATTTACTGATGCTCCAGTACAGTACTGAAGAACGCGGCACACTCTGAGGTGGTGTCTCTCAGATGAGATTTTCAGCCAAGGTCCTATCTGCTCTCTATACTAGTGTTCTTCAAACTTTTTTTCCGGGGACCCATTTTTGTCAACCTTCGCGACCATCGCCGGTCGACTTTTGCGGCCCACGCCGGCCGACCTTTGTGGCCCACACCAGCCGACCTCTGCGACCCACCATTTTCTCTTGTTTGTTGCTGACAAAAATGGAGGAACTGGTTTTGGGTCCCTTTGGCCCCCAATGGTCCCATTATCCCCTGAACCTGGGGAAAAAAAGGCTGCGACCATGTTTAAAAAAAAATGCAGCCGCACTGCGCATGCGTGCCCAATCATCGATGCGCATGCGTATAGTTTTGAGCATGCGCACCGATGATGAGGCACTATTTTTTTTTTTAATAAATATTTTATTGAAAATTTTTGGTCAACCAACACAGTACATTGTGCATCCTTTACACAACATTATAACAATACAGATAATAATGACCCTTTTTTATTTAAACAAGAACACACAAAAAAAAAACAACAACAAATAAATAAATATTAAATAACAAAAATAAAAACTAGCCCTAATTGGCAACTGCCTTGTCTCAGGCCACCCCCCCCCCCACCCACCCACCCCCATCCCTCCCCCCTCCCCCCCCCCCCCCCCAAGTCCTGGGCTGCTGCTGCTGCCTTCTTTCTCCCCCATCTATCTTTCCGCAAGATATTCGACGAACGGTTGCCACCGCCTGGTAAACCCTTGAGCCGACCCCCTTAGGACGAACTTAATCCGCTCTAACTTTATGAACCCCGCCATATCATTTATCCAGGTCTCCACCCCCGGGGGCTTGGCTTCTTTCCACATTAGCAATATCCTGCGCCGGGCTACTAGGGACGCAAAGGCCAAAACATCGGCCTCTCTTGCCTCCTGCACTCCCGGCTCTTGTGCAACCCCAAATATAGCCAACCCCCAGCTTGGTTCGACCCGGACTCCTACTACTTTCGAAAGCACCTTTGTCACCCCCATCCAAAACCCCTGTAGTGCCGGGCATGACCAAAACATATGGGTATGATTCGCTGGGCTTCTCGAGCACCTCGCACACCTATCCTCCACCCCAAAAAATTTACTGAGCCGTGTTCCAGTCATATGTGCCCTGTGTAATACCTTAAACTGAATCAGGCTTAGCCTGGCGCACGAGGACGACGAGTTTACCCTGTTTAGGGCATCTGCCCACAGCCCCTCCTCAATCTCCTCCCCTAGTTCTTCTTCCCATTTCCCTTTTAGTTCGTCCACCATAGTCTCCCCTTCGTCCCTCATTTCCCTATATATATCCGACACCTTACCATCCCCCACCCATTTCTTTGAGATGACTCTGTCCTGCACCTCTTGTGTCGGGAGCTGCGGGAATTCCCTCACCTGTTGCCTCGCAAAAGCCCTCAATTGCATGTACCTGAATGCATTCCCTTGGGGCAACCCATATTTTTCGGTCAGCGCTCCCAGACTCGCGAACTTCCCATCCACAAATAGATCTTTCAATTGCGTTATTCCTGCTCTTTGCCACATTCCATATCCCCATCCATTCCCCCCGGGGCAAACCTATGGTTGTTTCTTATCGGGGACCCCCCCAATGCTCCGGTCTTTCCCCTATGTCGTCTCCACTGTCCCCAAATCTTCAGTGTAGCTACCACCACCGGACTCGTGGTATAGTTCCTTGGTGAGAACGGCAATGGGGCTGTCACCATAGCCTGCAGGCTGGTCCCCCTACAGGACGCCCTCTCTAATCTCTTCCACGCCGCTCCTTCCTCCTCTCCCATCCACTTACTCACCATTGAAATATTAGCGGCCCAATAATACTCACTTAGGCTCGGTAGTGCCAGCCCCCCCCTATCCCTACTACGCTGTAAGAATCCCTTCCTCACTCTCGGAGTCTTCCCGGCCCAAACAAAACCCATGATACTCTTTTCTATCCTTTTGAAAAAAGCCTTCGTGATCACCACCGGGAGGCACTGAAACACAAAGAGGAATCTCGGGAGGACCACCATCTTAACCGCCTGCACCCTCCCTGCCATTGACAATGCTACCATATCCCATCTCTTGAAATCTTCCTCCATCTGTTCCACCAACCGCGTCAAATTTAGCCTGTGCAATGTGCCCCAATTCTTAGCTATCTGGATCCCCAGGTAACGAAAGTCTCTTGTTACCTTCCTCAACGGTAGGTCTTCTATTTCTCTACTCTGCTCCCCTGGATGCACCATAAACAGCTCACTCTTCCCCATGTTAAATTTATACCTGAAAAATCCCCAAACTCCCCAAGTATCCGCATTATTTCTGGCATCCCCTCCGCTGGATCCGCCACATATAGTAGCAGATCATCCGCATATAAAGATACCCGGTGTTCTTCTCCTCCCCTAAGTATTCCCCTCCATCTCTTGGAACCTCTCAGCGCTATCGCCAGGGGCTCAATCGCCAGTGCAAACAATAATGGGGACAGAGGACATCCCTGCCTTGTCCCTCTATGGAGCCGAAAATATGCCGATCCCCGTCCATTCGTGACCACACTCGCCACTGGGGCCCTATACAACAGCTGCACCCATCTAACATACCCCTCTCCAAAACCAAATCTCCTCAACACCTCCCACAGATAATCCCATTCCACTCTATCAAATGCTTTCTCGGCATCCATCGCCACTACTATCTCCGTTTCACCCTCTGGTGGGGCCATCATCATTACCCCTAACAGCCTCCGTATATTCGTGTTCAGCTGTCTCCCCTTCACAAACCCAGTTTGGTCCTCATGAACCACCCCCGGGACACATTCCTCTATTCTCATTGCCATTACCTTGGCCAGGACCTTGGCATCCACATTTAGGAGGGAAATTGGTCTATAGGACCCGCATTGTAGCGGATCCTTTTCCTTCTTTAAGAGAAGCGATATCGTTGCTTCTGACATAGTCGGGGGCAGTTGTCCCCTTTCCTTTGCCTCGTTAAAGGTCCTCGTCAGTAGCAGGGCGAGCAAGTCCAAATATTTTCTGTAAAATTCAACTGGGAATCCGTCCGGTCCCGGGGCCTTTCCCGTCTGCATGTTCCTAATTCCTTTCACCACTTCTTCTACCGTGATCTGTGCTCCCAGTCCCACCCTTTCCTGCTCTTCCACCTTGGGAATTTCCAGCCGATCCAAAAAATCCATCATTCTCTCCCTCCCATCCGGGGGTTGAGCTTCATACAATTTTTTATAAAATGTCTTGAACACTTCATTCACTCTCTCCGCTCCCCGCTCCGTCTCTCCTTCCTCGTCCCTCACCCCCCCTATTTCCCTCGCTGCTCCCCTTTTCCTCAATTGGTGTGCCAGCAATCTGCTCGCCTTCTCTCCATATTCATACTGTACACCCTGCGCCTTCCTCCATTGTGCCTCTGCAGTGCCTGTAGTCAGTAAGTCAAATTCCACATGCAGCCTTTGCCTTTCCCTGTACAGTCCCTCCTCCGGTGCTTCCGCATATTGTCTGTCCACCCTCAAAAGTTCTTGCAGCAACCGCTCCCGTTCCTTACTCTCCTGCTTCCCTTTATGTGTCCTTATTGATATCAGCTCCCGATCAGGCACTATTAAATGCCGGCTGCTGCGGTTGTTGCTCGCGGATCTGCGCGATCGGGAGCGCCGGCGACCCTCCCGACACCCGCCCGCGACCCACCCGCGGGTCGCGCTCCTGAGTTTGCCAATGCCTGCCCTATAGTGAATGTCGAAGGTTCTATGGCACCCAGTGTCCTGACTGATAGTTACCCAACAGCCAATACCCAAAACAGATGATCAGGTCATCAACTCATTATGTGGCACATTATCTGGCACATTTCTCCACATTACAACAGTGACTAAACTTCAGAGGTGCATCATTTGCTGCAAAGTGCTTTGTGATTTTCTGATGTTGTGATAGGTACTACACAAATGCAAGTTCTTTCTTGCCTTCTAATTTCTCAATGTGAGTACGCAGATGTCAAATAAATGGTGCTTCCCCAGTGTAGCAATTGGAGGTGAACCTTAACCTGTCAGGAAGAGGAGGCAAAAAGTCAAATACCAATGATGCTGGAAATCTGATGCAAAAGCAAGAAACACTCACCAGGTCAGGCAGCATCCCTTGAGAGAATTCAAGTTGATGTTTTAGATATTGAATCCTTCCCCAGTTTTGAGAATTTGTTCAACACCCGAAAGGTTGACTTGTGCTCTCTTGACAGATGGTGCCTGACCTGCTGAGTGGCTCAGCGGTTTCTGTTTCTGTTTCAGGAAGAGGAAGCCAAGAATTTGCCCAAAGGGAGGATGACTACGAAAATTGATTAGAAAATTGTATGTCTCTACTTTACAGCCGTCTGATCAAGAGCAGTATTGCCAGAGACTTGGACAAAGGTTGTTAGCAAGTGATTTGGGGAGCACAGAGTGGGATACTTGCAGTGTTTACACTATATGCTTTATGTTATGATGAGTTGGTTTTGGTTTCATAGCAATGGGAAAAATGTAGAAATTATGTTTAAGATATTCTATTTATAGCTTTGACTTTAAAATTGCATTAATAGACAGGCACCGGTACCTGCTTTGCGATGGGTAAAATTTTTGGCATTGAAACCAGCTTCACTGCTGGTTTTCCTGTAATGTCAAGAGAGGGCAACGTTTTGCACATGATGCTTAATTGCATGTGTGTACAGATGGAGGAGTGGGGAATCTTTTTCTTATCAAGAGCTACTCACACACAGACAAAATCAGACGCAGGTCACACACAAAAAAACAACTTAATTTATTATTTTTAAAAGAGAGAATACAGACATGTTCAACTCACCCGCTGCTTCAATGCGATGCCCGAGTTTGCTTTTGCTTAATGAGTAGCACAACTTCTGTGTCTCAATTACAGTATTGAAATTCAGCTCAAAATTTTCCTTGATTTCCTTTCCCATTTTCTCTCTCTTTTCCCAAAAAGTCTCACCCCCCAAACGAGCGGGGGACAGTGACTCAACAAGCCAAAGCTCTGGCTAACTCCTAGTACGAGCCTGAATCTGGGCCTGGAGCCTGGGCCCCTTGCTCAATTTGCAGGTGCTGAGCCCCTACCCTGGGACACCTATGCGGAGGGGGGGGGGGGGGGGCGGTCCTGCTCGTTTTCTTCCCTGCTCTTGGTTACTCGCTCTTCACCACCTCCTCACCCACTTGGCAGCTTCCTGTCCCTGCCTTCTGATCCTGCTCCTGGATCTCGGGCCTTGCTCTCTCCCCACAAGCTGGGCCTCTGGTGACAGACACCCGAACATAGCGGAGGGAAAAAACGGATTTTGAAATATCCCCGTGGGCTGAATAAAAAAGTGCAATGGGCCTAATCCGGCCCTTGGGCCAGGGGTTCCGCACTTCTGCTTCAGCACAGGTGTGTCTTGACTTCTGCTCACAATCTGACATGGTTTCTAATGTCAGGAAAGAAAAGGCTTTGTCATCACCTGTTTCCTAACCTTAGAAACTATAAACCAAACTTTGTTCTTTTTTTTGAAAAAGGAAGCAGGTTTCATACCCAATTGCATTTGTACCACAGCCAGTATGAAGTATAAGTCAGACTAGTTATCACCTGTGCAAAGAATGGCTTCCAATCAGCAGTAATTCTTGATATAATGGAAGACTTGTGCTGAGATAAATCCTCTGGATTAGCTGCAATGTTGCGAACTCAGTGATTTTAAACCAAACATAAAATTTATCAGGTTTATATCTTCACAGAGAACAGAATCAAATAGATGTTGGATTCAGTAAATTTAACTATTGTCCTTTTAATTTGCATTCCTCGGGCTATGCATCCACTATGACTTAGAAGCTGGGCAATTTTCCGCTTCCCACCATTGTCATTTAGCACTGGTGGTTGAGAAGTGCACAAAAGCACGTTTCCTCATTTATCCTCCCATCTGTGCCAACTAATAATTTGCAGTCTCCTTAAAGTTACATGGCTGGGATCAAGAATTTGGGTATCTGTGAAGCCTCCTGCAGCACTTTTTCAAAGAGGACCAGGGTGTTCTCCGTGTCTTGATTAACAGTCCTTCATTCCTTAATCAACATCACATGCGTCAGTACTGTTTATGAGACTTTGCGATGTGCAAATTGGCTGCCGCATTTGCCTAAGAAAAACAGTGAATTAATTTTTTTTTAAATGCAGAAGATGTATGTAAATACAAGTCTATTTTTTCCTTTGGTGCTATGCTACAGTGCTATTTCCTTCTGTGTACTGTATAAACAGCGTTAGGAAGTAACAAATCCTGATTCTGTGCAAAGAAACTGATCAATTTGCATTTCAGTCTTTTACATTGTTTTAACAGGTTTATAGTAAAACAAAACTCACTAAAATGGAAACATGTTGGTTGTGTTGGCTTCATAAGACGGCAATTAAGTATTTTGTTACTTTGTGAAATACATGTCAATGCAAACTGTGCACAATTGGCCTTTTCAAGTCCCAGTCCAGGACCTGGCACAAAAATCAGGGCTGACACTCCAATGCAGCATTGAGAGCACTGCACTGCCAGGGGTGCTATTCTTCTAATGTGGCATTAAACAGAGCCCCCACCTATATGTTTGGGTGGATGGAAAGATCCCAGAGCATTATTTTGAAGGAGAGCTGGGGAAATGAACCCTGGTGGGCTGGCACACGTTTATTCCTGTACATCACAGAAACAGGTTACCTGGTCATTATCACATTGCTGTTTGTGGGGGTTTGTTGTGTGCAAGTTGACAGGCTCGATCCCTGCACTGCAAAAGTGAATGCAGTTCAAAAGTATTTCCTTGGCTGCAGCACTTTGAGACATCTGGTAGTCATGAAAGGTGTTTGGCTATATAAATACAAGTCTTTTTTATTAAAGTGCTTTTCTAGTAGTGGCTATATTTTTACGTTAAAACTAAATAAGTGAGCAGAATCCTAATTTCACTAACAGGTGGAGGTTGGGTTTGGACAGGTGCAGAGTTCATCTACCTTTGACTAATGGCATGTATAACAGACATTGTTCTGTTACACCCACATACAAAACTTTGCTTGATATGAAAGCACAAGACCTAATCTTTGCCGACATAGATTTGCCTGTTTGCCTGATGTATGCAAACCTTATTTCTGCGCAAACAGTTTGACTTACAAATTGATGCAGTATTGGTGAGAGGCTTTAGCATGCACATGAGCAAGTAGCAAAATACTGCGGTTGTTGGAATTCTGACATGAAAACAGAAATTGCTGGAAACTCTCCGCAGGTCAGACAGCATCTGTGATGAGAACAAACACATTCATGTTTCAAGTGTGGACCTTTCATCAGAGCTGGAGGATATTATGGATGAACAGCGTGAAAAAGAACAGCACAAAGGGAAGGGATGGGAACACATGCAAACATATGCACAGATGGTTCATTGGCAGATAAGATATTAACTTTGCAGGAATTCTGAAACAAACCATCAAAAATTAATGCCAATATCACTTCTCCCATTTTAACCATTTGCTTTCCAGTTGAATGCTTCACACTTTTCTATGTATTTGTGTGTGTGTATATGTTCCCCTCCCCCTTCCACTTGTTTTATTGCTTTTTATATGCTATTTGTAATATCTTCCAGTTCTGGTGACAGAGCCACATGAATGATAAGGTTTGTTCACTCCACAGATGCTCCTTGATCTGCTGAGAACAATATTTGTTTTAGTTTACACCTATTTGCCTTTCTCAATTATTCATATTGCTTAATGAATACTGTACCTGAAGTTACATTATATAAACTGTGGACAGTGCCAAGAAAGCAATTACCTGAAGGGCATATTTGGAAAACTAAAAATGTCATACCTTAAATAATGACATGAATGGAAGTAATGTACTGACAGGCCGAATAGCTCTTTGTATTGTGGAGTAATGAGGTGGAGATTTGCATGTTTAATGTTTTAATAGTCTATGAGTTCCATCTCAACAGGTTTCTGAGTGGAACTAGTATGCAGAGAACTTGCATTTCTTCAGCAGGAGGAATGGAGAATTGGAAAGCAAACAAGCTCCATTTGCTATTTTTAAAAAAAAAGCAAAATACTGCAGGTGCTGGAGATTTGAAAGTGCAGAAAAACTCAGCAGGCCTGGCAGTATCAGTGGAGTCAACGTTTGAAGTTCAATATCACTCTTCCTTGCGGAAGAGTGATATTGGACTAAAACGTTTAACTGTTCTTCTCTCCACAAATGCTGCAAACTCCATTTGCAGTGACGTTATACATTGGGCCAGATCTTTCAGCCTCCAGATAGTCAGACCAGACGTACCATGGAGGTTGTGCTGCAGGACCCTTTTGAAGTCCCAACACAAGGACACTGTGGGAATTGCCTGGGAAGTTTAATCTTCTGATGGACAATTTCCCTGCTCCCCGGGATGCTCTGGAAATGTCTCCAACTCCAAGTTAGAGTCAGATTTGGACCGTTCTGTCTTACTTACCTGGATAGTTACCCAGGGAACTGTAATGGCGGAAAGAACCTAGTTCAAAACCTGGGTAACTATACAGCTGACCCCTCCCTCCTGACCTGTCTAGCCTTCATAACTCTTTCCTCCTCCCCCCCCCCCCCCCAACCAAACTTGACCTGTCTATCCCCTGACCCACCTACCATTCACCTGCCTGTCACCCTATCCAATTCCCCCAACTACCCACCTGACCCACCTATTCCTTACCCATCTTATCTGCTTGCCACTCCGCCCACCCTGCCTACCTGCCACTTTATCCTCCTACCGATCCTACCCCCTTTCATGCTTTCCTTCTCTCTTCAGCTGATCTTAAAGCAACTTTGGGACATTTACACATTTTACTTACTGGAAAACAGCGGCTGCTGCCTTGAAAGGGGGGAATCGTTTCTGCATGGACTCCCTGCATTGCTCCTTACGAGATTCCCTGCATTTAGTCAGGTGTGAAGGATCATCCATCGGAAGATTTCTTATAAAAACTGGAGGAAGATAAATGTGTATTTTCTGTCTGTTTGTCAGATCTGGCCCATATATTGGTTGCATAGCAACAGTGGGACCAAGTTTGGTTAGAGAGTTGTGCATGCTGTTAAGAATGAAAATAGATGAAGCAATTTGAAATTGTTCAGTGTTTATCTACCTAACATGTGACCATGCCTGTCAAACCTTTTTTTATGTGGGGTAGGAACGTTTCCTTTTGAACTCGCAGTGGGGGTGGAGAGGGAAAGAAACACTGGTGTAGTGGTAATGTCACTGGCCTGGTAATCCAGAAGTCCAGGCTAATGCTGTAGGGGGTATGGGTTCAAATCCCACCACAGCATCTGTTGGAATGTAAATTCAATGAATAAATTTGGAATATAAAGATAGTCTCAGTAATGGGGATCGATTCTTGTCAAAACCCATCTGGTTCACTAATGATCATAGATCATAGAATGTTCTTTAGGGAAGGAAATCTGTTGTACTTTCCGGGTCTGGCTTGCATGTAACTCCAGACCCAGGACAATGTGGTTCATTCCTAATTGTCCCTTGAAACGACCAAACTGAGCCAATCAGCCCAAGGGCAATAATGCTGGCATTCCCAGTGATGTGCACATTCCATGAAAGAATTAAAAAACTGCTTGAAATTCCAAATATTTAGAAGTTGCTTCTTTCCTTGAAGTGGTGGGACAACCAGGAAGAAGATAAAAATAGTTTCTCTTTTTTGGAAGAAAAGGGTTAGGATTGGTGGATTTGGTTGGAAAGGATGGTTGAATGGAGAATGGGATAGAAGAGAAAATGGGTGGAATTTTCTCATTTTCTGCAGCGTGGTGCAGAGGTTGGGAAAAACAGAGTGGAACCCACCAGCCCCAAGATGACTTCCACCACCATATTTTTAGCCTCTTAAGGCAAAAAAAAATTAAAGGCTGGGCACCGTAACATCACTTGCCAATTTAGGTTTTCAAAAGATCAGAGCACCCTTTATATAAAAAAAAACACCCCCAACCACCACTAGCGGGAGGGGACCTCCCTCCCCACGGAACTCTCCCTGGCAGCATTCTCTGTGCACTGCCCCCTGGCACGACATCCAAGCAGGGCCAGGGTACTGCTCAGGCATGTCTCTCTCTCTTGGGGGCTGTGCTCACCTGTGCTCCTCAGGTGGGTTCTGCTCGCCAGGTGCATGTTGTGAGGACCTGGCGTGATTCACATTGCCATCGGGGCACACTGACGTAAATCAACAATCCAACGTGAGGGGGAGGGGAACTATCAGGCGTAAAGGCCTGATAATCTTTAAATGTATTCAATTGGGGCTCCAACTTTCAAAACTGGGATTCCCGTTATGTCATTGACAAAAGAGAATCCCAACTGGAAATCCTGTCGGCATAAAAGCCATTTTGGGATGCCCACAGAATTTTCCAACCCAGCCGCCGTCCCCCCACCCCCACCCCCGAAAATGGGAGTGGAAAAGTGTCGCCCCTCCTGACCTTTGTAACCTCTGAAGGCCCTGTCCTTGGGATCTCTGCATTCCTCCAACACTGGCCATTGTGCACCCTTGAATTTAACCACTCTTATTAGTGTACTTGCCTTCATTTGCCAAGACCCTATGCCCTGGAATTCCTTCCCGAAACTTCTCTGCTGCTTTAAGATATTAATTAAAATCTACCTCTTTGACCAAGTTTTTTGGCCATTGTAGTTCCTGTGAAGTGGTTCAGCACCTTTATTGCATTAAAGGCACTGTATAAATGTAAATTGTTGCTTTGAAGAACAACTAGGTATACACAACTAAAATTGTCATTCAAATATAGTTTTGCAAAATTTGTCCACAACTTCAAAAACAGTGATTTTAAGCTGTGCATTGGCTTTGCATAATACTGAAAGAGAAGGTAGATTGTTTTTCGAACAAAGTATTTCCACACTTCCTACAGTAAGGGAGTAATTATTCATGTTGAGAATTGGGCAAAACTATGATTAAAAAACAAAGTAAAACAGGGAGTTGATCAGAGGCAGACATATGGAGAAATGAAGAGGTGCGAATGTGTCCATCAATCAGCATTACAAATGTATTACTAAAAGGAAACCTCAGAGTTATTAGCTACTGTGACTGATGTATATATATTAAAATGGATGGCCAGCACAAGAATGCAATCTCTTTTTTTTCCATTCTTCTGCATATTGTAGCTGGAGCATTTTCTGCTACTTGATTTTAAACTGTAGCCTTCTGTGATAATGCGCCTGTTTCTAGGCATTGCATAGGTTAAATGTTGGTCTATCAAACACACAGCCCTCTCTTCATACTTAGTTTATATCAGATATTAGAACAATGGTGGTACACATACTGTATACAGTATGAATGAGCTATTTTTACTATTGTACTTTTAAATGAAAGGTTTTGTCAGTTAACAGTGACCTTTCACCAGCACCGTACAGGAGCTGTTTACTTAGCACTTTCAGACAAGTTAAAGGACTTTACTAATGCCAGCCACTCCTTATTGTTGGAGAGGATTCTGCAGACGAAAACCTATTTCGTGACACCTTTCTTGCTGATTCGGACCGATGTTCTGTATAAAAAGATCAGGATAGTGGAAAGGTGGAGCGACAGGAAAGAATAGTTGAACTGACGGCTTGTGTTGGGAAGCTCTGGCTGGTTTTGAAGAATAGCTGTAAACCTGGAGATTGTAATTGTGGATAAGCGGATGGTTTTGGTTTGAGAAGAAAATTGGTGAAAATTTATTGGAAGACCAAACTCTTTTCCTATAGGTAAGAACAGGTTATTATATCTGAAGTGATGATTTACATGTTGCACTAAAGCATCTCCTTTTTTCCTCAAAACTATTTAATATTGTATTATATTTTATAGCAAGCTTAGGTCATGCTGAACTATGTATTAATATGTTTGATCTTTATTGCAAACTTCCTTATTGTAATCCTCTAAGGTTATTTTGACTTGACATGTAACAATAGAATGTATTATGATCAGCATTATACTTGTCGTGTGTTGGACTAACTCTTCCATTGTAACTAATTCTACAGGGTGGTTATTCAAAACCAAGTATGAAACTTGACTTATTAATATTATTGGGAACTTTGTAATTAAGCAATCTGCATTAGATGTGATCTAAAACTGGTTCCTAACTAATATACAATACACCAAGATGGACCATTCGCAATGCCGCCCCTCTTGAATCCTCCTTTCATGTAAAGGATCTCAAATGTGTTATAATTAGCCATCCTATATTTTCCTGTTCTATCATTCTCTGTATGGATTGCTCCTCGTTTCAACTTGCTTGTACCACAAAATTAATTGTGGCATCCTTTATGACTGAGATGTCAAACATTTGATGGTGAAGTAGGAAACAACGCAAATGTTTTACTTCATACTAGATGATTTATGTACAGAATGTAACATTACAAATGTCTGCCTCCTCCCCAACCAACCACCAGTGTACTAGAGATCTCTATACTTCTTTTTGAAACTCCGTAATGATGAAACCATTACCATGTAAGTGAAAGGCCACTCTCTTTATACTCTTTTCAGAAAACAAAAAACCTTATTAACTAATTGACATCCCCCCCCCCCCCCTTCCCCCCCAAAGGACTCTCAATACAAGTGTCTCTTTAAACTCTATTGAGTATATTGAATAATTGAACTAATGAACAATAACAAATTAAATAATTAACAATCCCCTAAAGGAGCACTGTAACAAAGAGACGGAACTCTAAAGAAAACTTATGAAATTAAATTAATAATGTTTCTGGGTTGCCGACTGGCCCCATAGGTACACTCTACTCTTTAGAGTACACCTATAACACTAATTAATTAAACACATTAACAGCCCTTCAAAGGGGGTACTCTCTTCATATGTGCTAAAGGCACTTAATTAATCAAAGTCATCCATCCGCATGTCCTTAACATTAATAATACAATTAACATGCCGTTAACATGAGACATTTGCCAGCATTTTGTAGGGGAGTAGGTGGTGACAGTATACTGTCACTGTTGGCTCTCATTACCCTCTGAAACTGACTAACATCAGGGTGTTCACCGTGTGCAGATTAGTGTGGAAATCCTGAATTTGCAGTTTGTCACTTAGGGTTCGAACAGGTGTGATTGTCCAAACTCCGACCCTGCCCCGGAGCCAATGATCATAAAATCAATGGGAACTTAAATTTTCCTGCTCCCACTTTACTGTTAGAGCTCCCATTAAAAAAAATCCAACATGGTTAATTAGGTGTAGCTGGGCTTTTAACAGCAATATGGTTAATAAAATATGGGACAACAGAACTTGTCCTGAAAACTAATTTTGCATTTGTGAAGTGCTGTTAATGATTAATTAGCAGATTTATGAGCTAATTAAAAACAATTCGCATATTTTGCGAGAATATTTTAGCTTCCCTACCTTCACTCTGTGTATGTCCCAATCTTTAATTTGTTATATGTTAAGTGATTTTTATTTTACTACTTTTTGTTTTCTGTTTGGATCTCCTGTGAAATCCTTTAATGTGATTGATTATTGGATAATAAGAAACAGGGTGCATTCTATTCGGGACAAAGAAGGTGATATATGCGGATGGTAAGGTTAGCAACATTGATGTGAACTTTGTATTGGTATTTACGAAAGAAGAGAAAGTTGATTAAAATATTGGTAGAAGCAAAGATGATCGAGGTAGTGGATGGAGGGAAAATTGATGGGAAGGAAGGATATGCTGGAAAGGCTGACTGTGCTTCGAGTGAATAAATCACCTTGTCTCCCACGTTGCGAAAGAAAATGGGGCTAGAGAAGGGCTCGCCATAATCCTCCAGTCTTCCCCAGATATGTGGGTGGTGCCAGAATATTGGAAAGTGACAAATATGACACCCTTATTCGAAAAAGGATGCACGGATGTTCAGAGTAACTGCAGGATGGCCAGTTTAATATCACTGGTGGGGAAGATTTTAGAAACAATGATCAGGGAAAAATAATCAGGCACTTGGATTAATTTGAGTTAATTAAGGAGAGTCAGCACAAATTTATAAAAAGTAGATTATGCTTGACTAATTTAATTTATTTATTTTGGTGAAGTAACAGAACGCTGATGAAGGGAAAGCAATAGTTGTCTATATGTATTTTTTTTTTAAAGCAAAGTGTTTGACAAATTTTGTACAAAATTGAGGCTCATGGATTAGGAGAGTCAATGTCAATTTGGATTTTAAAAAATTGGCGTAAGAACTGACTTGGTAAATACTCTTTTTTCAGATTGGCAGATGGTAAGAAGTGATGTTTCCCAAGGTTCAGTGGTAGGAACGCTGCTTTTGAAATATACATAAATGAATTGGATATTGGAATGCAGAATAATATTTCACAATTTGCTGAAGAAAGCAAGCTTGGAGGTGTGAAGACAGTGAAGATGATACCAGTTGACTGCAGCAGGGCATAGGTCAGAATGGGCAGACGAATGGCAGATGGAATTTGATACACAGAAGTGTGAGGTAATGCATTTTAACAGCGAGGACAGGAAGAGGCAATATCGACTTAATGGCATAGTTCTCAAAACTATAGGGCAGAGGGTTCTGGGGTGGGTTATGTGCATTTGAAGGTTGCAGGACATACTGAGAATATGGCATACGGCCTTAAAACAGGGAAGTTATGCTGAGTTTTTACAAAGCTCTGGTTAGGCCACAACTAGAGTATTGTGCCCAATTCTGGCCACCACACTTGAGAAAGGTTACACGTGTCCTAGAGATTTTGGTGAGGAGATTCGCCCGAATGGTTCCAGGGATGAGGGATTTTAGCTCTGAGGTTAAATTGGAGAAGTTGGGGTGGTTAAGAGCAAAGGCGATTGAGGGGTAATTTGATACAGGTGTACAAGAATATGACTGGTTTAGATAGTCAGACAGAGGCAAGACGTTCCAATTAGATGATGGTATAAGGACTAGTGACATATAGTTAAGGTTTAAGGAAAGCAATGCAGGGGGTGTAAGGAAGATCTGTTTCATACAGTAAATGGGAATGACCTGGAATTCTTAGTCATAAGGGTGGTGGAAGTGACGAAGAATGATTTCAAAAGGAAGTTGGATGTGAATTTGAGGGAAATATACTTGCAGAACAAATGGAATAGAGCAAGGGAAAGGCGTGATTGGATTGCCCTGCAAAGATCTGGCATGGGTTGATGGAGTGAAGGGTGACTTGATTGATATGAACATAGAACATAACAGCGCAGTACAGGCCCTTCGGCCCTCGATGTTGCGCCGACCTGTGAAACCACTCTAAAGCCCATCTACACCTTAGAACATAGAACATACAGTGCAGAAGGAGGCCATTCAGCCCATCGAGTCTGCACCGACCCACTTAAGCCCTCACTTCCACCCTATCCCCGTAACCCAATAACCCGTCCTAACCTTTTTGATCACCAAGGGCAATTTATCATGGCCAATCCACCTAACCTGCCGTCTTTGGACTGTGGGAGGAAACCGGAGCACCCGGAGGAAACCCACGCAGACGTAGAACATAGAAAAATACAGCACAGAACAGGCCCTTCGGCCCACGATGTTGTGCCGAACCTTTGTCCTAGATTAATCATAGATTATCATTGAATTTACAGTGCAGAAGGAGGCCATTCGGCCCATTGAGTCTGCACCAGCTCTTGGAAAGAGCACCCTACCCAAAGTCAACACCTCCACCCAACACTAAGGGCAATTTTGGACACTAAGGGCAATTTATCATGGCCAATCCACCTAACCTGCACATCTTTGGACTGTGGGAGGAAACCGGAGCACCCGGAGGAAACCCACGCAGACATGGGGAGAACGTGCAGACTCCGCACAGACAGTGACCCAGTGGGGAATCAAAGCTGGGACCCTGGCGCTGTGAAGCCACAGTGCTATCCACTTGTGCTACCGTGCTGCCCATAAATATATAAATAAATATATATAGATATATAAGTGTACAAGATCCTGAACGGTATCGACAAGGTGGACCTGTCCTCGTGGGTAAGTCCCGAACTATGGGGACTGTTTTAAAATTAGGGACCACTCTTTTAGGGCAGAGATGAGGAGAAATGTTTTCTGAGGGTTGAGCGATTTTGGAACTCTGCCTCAAAAGGTGGTGGAGGCAGGGTCAGTGAATATTTTTAAGGCAGAGGTAAAGGAATCAAAGGTTATTGGGGGTAGATGGGAGTGTAGAATTTGAAACACAAACCCATCAGCCAAGATCTTATTGAATGGCAGAGCAGGCCCGAGGGACTGAATGGCTTATGTCTGCCCCTATTTCATATGTTCGTTTAACTGAATGACCTCAAGTGCTGTAATGGCTCCATGACTATACAAATGACTTCTTGGACAGCTTGATGACATCACTCCATTCTGGGAAATTCCCATTAAAGAATACTGCAATCAGTTACACTCCTACTGCGCAGTGATAGAGGTTAAATTGTTCCACAGAGATAACTAAATCTTTGTGAGATATCAAGGGCATCCTTACTTCACTGCTGACCATGAACTCTGTATTATTGACTCCAGTTCCAGTACGGACACTATGCATTGCTGTACAGACAGTTTAGCATTGTTTTCAATAAAAGTATTTCTCTCTATATTTTTAATCATCTTTTTACACTTTTTATTCTCTGAAAATTAATGTTCCGTCTTAGTTTTGTCTGTCCTTTGCTTCCCATTCCTGATTTGAGTATATTTAGACTTGCCCTTGCAGATGCCCCCATCACCTCCCCAAACTCCTCTTTACTACTTTAAAGTCTTTGCAACCACCCTATTTACTCTATACACTTCGTTGAAGCTCCTTCCTGTACTTCAGAAAGCCTATTGGTGAAGGATAGAACTTGAGTCAACTTTTATATTTGTTTGCAGTTACACATTATGCTGTGGGCAGCACGGTAGCATTGTGGATAGCACAAATGCTTCACAGCTCCAGGGTCCCAGGTTCGATTCCGGCTTGGGTCACTATCTGTGCGGAGTCTGCACATTCTCCCCGTGTGCGTGGGTTTCCTCCGGGTGCTCCGGTTTCCTCCCACAGTCCAAAGATGTGCAGGTTAGGTGGATTGGCCATGTTAAATTGCCCTTGGTGTCCAAAATTGCCCTTAGTGTTGGGTGGGGTTGCTGGGTTATGGGGATAGGGTGGAGGTGTTGACCTTGGGTAGGGTGCTCTTTCCAAGAGCCGGTGCAGACTCGATGGGCCAAATGGCCTCCTTCTGCACTGTAAATTCTATGATAATTATAAACATATACCTCCTAACCGATCTATGTTTATTTATCGGGGCTCAAGTGAATCAACAGTTAATGTTCACCATTTGTGATCAATTAAATATACAGTTAACCAGGGGTGCAAGTGTCCAATGTAAAAGAACCCCTCTTTCCCATGTTGCCCCTTTAGCCAGATATTAATTCTCTAGATCTGTCTGACTTTATGTCTGTGACATGTGACTCGGGCAGTAATCCAGATATTATTACCCTTGAGATCTTACTTTTTAAACGTAGCTCCTAACTCCTGTTATTCCCTTGGCGCAACCTTCTCCCTTTACCTGCCTATGTTGTTTGTTCCAACATGGACCATGATAACCAGTTTTCCCTCTCCCTTTTCAAATTCTCCTCTGGCCGGTTCTAGCTATCCCTTATTTTGGCCCTGGGTAGACACTATTTGGATTCCTGTTCAAGGCTGTAGACTGTGCTTTCTGTCCCCTTATTATAAAACCCCCTCATACCTACGTTTTTATTCTGCCCGTGGCAGTGTTCTGAGCCATGGCACCTGAGCACTGATTGTCCTCGCCACATTCATTCTGTTTGCCCTTACAGGAGCAAGTACATCATACCTGCTAGGCAGAAGTGGCATTTCTTCCTGACCGTTCTAAATTCCCAGGTACCTGGTCCCTTAACAATCATATTTTTTCCCTCCTGAACTTGTGCTTTTCTCTGGGGGTTGCTTGTTTTTTGTTTCCAGAATTCGTGCCCTTCCCAATGAACCAGAGTGACTGAAGACCGAGTCATTTTTTTCGGAAGAATAGTTTAATTGTTCATATGCTCTCACATGCTGCAATCCTGACACTTGGCCTGTCATCGCTAGAATTCTTTATTAATTAATTTATTAATAGCCTGAATTAGGATTAGATAAACTGTGTTTAAAAATAAAACCAAGAAGTGGGGATGCTTGCTGATGATTGAACAATCTTCAGCGCCATTCCTGACTGCTCAGATACTGAAGCAGTCTGTGTCTCTGCAGCAAGGCCTGTATGATATTCAGGCTTGGGCTGTTCAGTGGCAAGTAACATTCGCATCACACAAGTCAGACAATGACCATTTTCAAGAGAAAATCTAGCCATTAACTTCAATGATATTTCAATCACTGATTTTCATAGTAACATCATTGCAGTGTTAATGTGAGCCAACTTGATACACAAATAAAGATTATTACTTTGAACCCCCATGATCAATATTGTGGTGGCGGGGGGGTGGGATGGGGGGGTGGTTACCATTGACTAGAAACTGAACTGGTCCAAAAGCATTGTGGCTCCAAGAGAGGCTGGGAACTCTGGTGAGTAACTCACCTCCTGACCCCCCAAAGCCTGTTCATAGAAACATTTAAAAAATAGAAGCAGAAGAAGGCCATTCAGCCCTTCAAGCTTGCTCTGCCATTCATTATGATCAAGGCTGATCATTAAGTTGAATACTCTGATCCCGCCTCTCCCCCCCCCCCATATCCCTTGATCCCTTTAGCTATTCAGGAGCTGCTCAGCATTTAAAGGGAACAAGTTAGGAGTACGATCAACACCCTGAAGGGACTTTTTCGTTATACTAGGCAACCCATCGGAGTGTCATCAGCCTGCGCTATATTCCAGCATACGATGGAAAATATTCTGCAGGGACTACCGCAGGTGGCGATTTATTTGGATGATGTCTTAATCACGGGTAGGACAAACCGGGAACACTTAAGGAACCTGGAGGAAGTGCTCAGGCGTTTCGCAAAGGCAGGCGTCCGACTGAAAAGAGAAAAATGTGTTTTTCTGTCCCCACACGTGACGTACCTGGGATATAAAGTAGACGAGTCGGGCTTACACCCATTGGAAGACCGAGTAAGGGCAATAAAAGAAGCCCCAGCTCCCACCACGGTCCAGGAGCTACGATCATTTCTAGGATTGGTAACATATTATGGCAAATTTATTGAAAATAGGGCGTCCATTCAAGAACCCCTCCACCAGCTACTAAAGAAGGGCCAAGAATGGAAATGGTCCGCCCGCCAAAACCGAGCATTTAGGGACATTAAGGAACAGCTGTCATCCGAAAATGTCCTAGAGCATTATGACCCAAGGAAGGAGTTGGTGGTCACGTGTGACACATCACCTTACGGGGTAGGAGCCGTCTTAGCCCATAGAGGAAGGAATGGGGAAGAACGGCCAATAGCCTATGCTTCGAGGACCTTGGCGATGGCTGAGAGAAAGTACGCCCAAATCGAGAAGGAAGGACTGGCGGTAATATTTGCAGTAAGAAAACTTCAGTATCTGTACGGGTGGAAATTCACCATAGTGACGGACCATAAGCCGTTATTAGGGTTATTAAAAGAAGACCAGTCAATACCCCCGATTGCATCAGCTAGAATCCAACGCTGGGTGTTGCTACTGGCGGCGTATAGATACGTTCTGGAGCACAGACCGGGAATGCGAGTAGCAAATGCAGATGCTTTGAGCAGACTTCCCCTCCCAGACACCCCGCCGCTAATACCGAAAGTAGAGGAGACAGTAATGACTCTAAATTTTTTGGACACCCTACCAGTGGACGCACAACATAATCGATTGTGGACGCAAAAAGACCCAGTTTTAGCCAAGATGAAGCATTTACTGCTAACAGGGGAACTGGAGAGACCAGTGGAGTCCCAGATGCACCCATACTGGAGCAGAAGGGACCAAATAACCGTAGAAGACGGTATCCTATTATGGGGAGCCCGGGTAATAGTCCCAGCTCAGGGCCGCCGGGCAATCTTAACCGAGTTACATCACGGACACCCAGGGGTGTCTAAAATGAAGATGCTAGCTCGAAGCTACGTTTGGTGGCCAGGATTGGACATAGACATAGCAGCCTTGGTACGTCGGTGCCAGGAGTGCCAACAGGGGCAAAGAGTGCCACCAGCTGCGCCATTGCATCCGTGGGAATGGCCAGGCAGACCGTGGACCCGCCTGCATATTGACCACGCCGGCCCTTTCATGGGCTCAATGTTTTTGGTGATAGTGGACGCCCATTCCAAATGGTTGGATGTCCACCGGATAAACGCGGCAAGCACAGCATCGACAATTGAAAAGCTCAGGGCCTCGTTTGCAACACATGGACTTCCGGAGGTATTGGTGTCGGACAACGGAACGGCATTCACAAGTGGGGAATTTGGAAAATTCCTAAAGGGAAACTGAGTCCGCCACATCAAAACAGCCCCTTCCCATCCAGCGTCCAACGGCCTGGCAGAGAGAGCGGTCCAGACACTAAAAGCGGGACTCAATGGACACAAAGCTCTCCCGCTGGCTGTTTGATTACAGGACCACACCGCATTCCACAATGGGCATACCGCCAGCTGAACTCTTAATGGGAAGGCGGCTGCGAACGAGGCTGAGTCTCCTTTTCCCAAATTTAACGGGGAAAGTGGAGAGACAACAGGAGGTCCAACACAGGGGGCATGATAATAGTCGGCAGCAGAGACATTTCCAGGTGGGGGCACCGGTTTGGGTCAAGAATTATGGGAATGGACCAACGTGGGTCAAAGGCACGGTAGAGTCCCAAACAGGGCCCATATGATATAAAGTTTCGAAAGGAGGTAAGGTGCTGAAGAAACACCTAGACCAAATCAGGGCAGCGGAACCACACCTGGAGGCAGTCGAAGCAGGACCGCCTCAAGCTGGGATAGCTCAGACGGGAAAGATACCCACACCCCAGCCCCGAGCAATTTCTCCAGACCCCGTCATCCAGTCGTCCGAGTCGGAGATGGACACGTTCGACGAGGCCGCCGGGACACCTCTCCCCGAGGAGGAGGAAGTACAACTTCCAAGGAGGTCGTCAAGGAAAAGACGGGCACCTATAAGGTACACCCCACCCACGTCGGAGAACGACCCAGCGGACGACACAGAGGTGACAGACCCGGACATGAGAAGCAAGAAGAAGCTCAGAGATTTGCCAGCTGGCAGGAATTCCTCGGACCTTGTGTGTGTGTGTGTGTGGGGGGGGGGGGGGGGGGGGGGGGGGGGTGTAATGACCTCCAATTGGCTTTATTGGTTGGCCAATTGGAGTATGCGCTCCCTCAATGATAGCTCATTGAGGGGGCCCATATAAACACCTGTGTAGGCTTTGTGAGGCAGTCTTAAGTTGACTGGAATGCTAGCAGCACTGTTTGGAGCTGCTCTTGTATATAAGTTATTGCAAATAAATACTGGTGTGGTGACGGAACCCTGCCTCCTGTAGATTATTACAAGGTACAAACCATGTGAGTGGAGTGAGTGATAATCACAGGTAATCGAGGTGTGAATAGTCTCAAGCCAGGACAGTTAGTAGGATTCTGCAAACCCGGGCAGTATGGTGGGGGTTACATGTAATGCGACAGGAGGAAGGGAAAGTCAGGGAACCAAGAGGTGAAGTAATCAGTGGGAAGCGTAGCTGCTTAGGAATACAAAAAAGCATGAAAAGACAGAACTCAGGAGAGGTTACGATCGTCCCCATCTCACAAAATATGACAGTGTATGGAAAGGCTCAGTAAACCAAGGTCCACCACACTAAGAAAACAAAAAGGGACGGTCAATAGAGAATTAAAGGTGCTATATTTAAATGCGCGCAGTGTACGGAACAAGGTAGATGAGCTTGTGGCCCAGATTGTGACTGGCAGGTATGATGTGGTAGGCATCACAGAGACGTGGTTGCAGGGGGTTCAGGACTGGCATTTAAACATCCAGGGATTCACAACCTATCGAAAAGGCAGAGGGGGCGGGGTTGCCTTGTTAATTAGGAATGAAATTAAATCAATAGCATTAAACAACATAGGGTCAGATGATGTGGAGTCTGTGTGGGTAGAGTTGAGGAACCACAAAGGCAAAAAAAACATAATGGGGTTATGTACAGGCCTCCTAACAGTGGTCAGGACCAGGGGCACAAAATGCACCACGAAATAGAAAGGGCATGTCAGAAAGGCAAGGTCACAGTGATCATGGGGGACTTCAATATGCAGGTGGACTGGGTAAATAATGTTGCCAGTGGACCCAAAGAAAGGGAATTCATTGAATGTTTACAGGAGAGCTTTTTGGAACAGCTTGTGATGGAGCCCACGAGGGAACAGGCTATTCTGGACTTGGTGTTATGTAATGAGCCAGACTTGATAAAAGATCTTAAAGTAAGGGAACACTTAGGAGGCAGTGATCATAATATGGTAGAATTCAGTCTGCAATTTCAAAGAAAGAAGGTAGAATCAAATGTAAAGGTATTACAGTTAAATAAAGGTAACTACAGGGGCATGGGGGAGGAACTGACGAAAATCGACTGGGAGCAGAGCCTAGTGGGAAAGACAGTACATAGAACATAGAACGATACAGCGCAGTACAGGCCGTTCGACCCACGATGTTGCACCGACATGGGAAGTCAGAAAACAAAAGCCATCTAACCTACACTATGCCATTATCAGCCATATGCTTATCCAATAAACTTTTAAATGCCCTCAATGTAGGCGAGTTCACTACTGTTGCAGGTAGGGCATTCCACGGCCTCACCACTCTTTGCGTAAAGAACCTACCTCTGACCTCTGTCCTATATCCATTACCCCTCAGTTTAAGGCTATGTCCCCTCGTGCTAGCCATTTCCATCCGCGGGAGAAGGCTCTCACTGTCCACCCTATCTATCCCCCTGATCATTTTGTATGCCTCTATTAAGTCTCCTCTTAACCTTCTTCTCTGTAACAAAAACAACCTCAAGTCCATCAGCCTTTCCTCATAAGATTTTCCCTCCATACCAGGTAACATCCTGGTAAATCTCCTCTGCACCCGCTCCAAAGCTTCCACGTCCTTCTTATAATGAGGTGATCGGAACTGTACGCAATTCTGTATACTGTATGCCGCATACTGTAGAACAGCAACGGCAGGAGTTTCTGGGAGTAATTGAGGACACAGTACAGAGGTTCATCCCAAAGGAAAGAAAGGTTATCAGAGGGGGGATTAGGCAGCCATGGCTGACAAAGGAAGTCAAGGAATGCATCAAAGCAAAAGAGAAAGCCTATAATGTGTCAAAGAGTAGTGGGAAGTCAGAAGATTGGGAAGGCTACAAAAACAAACAGGATAACAAAGAGAGAAATAAGGAAAGAGAGGATCAAATATGAAGGTAGGCTAGCCAGTAACAGTAGGAGTGGTAGTAAAAGTTTATTTAAATACATTAAGAACAAACGGGAGGCAAAAGTAGACATTGGGCCGCGCCAAAATGATGCTGGTAATCTCGTGATGGGAGACGAGGAAATAGCTGAGGAACTAAATAAGTACTTTGCGTCAGTCTTCACAGTAGAAGACATGAGTAATATGCCAACAATTCAGGAGAGTCAGGGGGCAGAGATGAATATGGTAGCCATCACAAAGGAGAAAGTGCTAGAGAAACTAAGAGGTCTAAAAATTGATAAATCTCCGGGCCCAGATGGGCTACATCCTAGAGTTCTAAAGGAGATAGCTGAAGAAATAGTGGAGGCGTTAGTTATGATCTTTCAAAAGTCACTGGAGTCAGGGAAAGTCCCAGAGGATTGGAAAATCGCTGTTGTAACCCCCCTGTTCAAGAAGGGAACAAGAAAAAAGATGGAAAATTATAGGCCAATTAGCCTAACCTCGGTTGTTGGCAAGATTCTAGAATCCATCGTTAAGGATGAGAGTTCTAAATTCTTGGAAGTGCAGGGTCGGATTAGGACAAGTCAGCATGGATTTAGTAAGGGGAGGTCGTGCCTGACAAACCTGTTAGCGTTCTTTGAAGAGATAACAAATAGGTTAGACCAAGGAGAGCCAATGGATGTTATCTATCTTGACTTCCAAAAGGCCTTTGATAAGGTTTGATAAGGTGCCTCACGGGAGACTGCTGAGTAAAGGGCTCATGGTATTCGAGGCAAGGTACTAACATGGATTGACGATTGGCTGTCAGGCAGAAGGCAGAGAGTTGGGATAATAGGTTCTTTTTCGAAATGGCAACCGGTGACGGGTGGTGTCCCGCAGGGTTCAGTGTTGGGGCCACAGCTGTTCTCTTTATATATTAACGATCTAGATGACGGGACTGGGGGCATTCTGGCTAAGTTTGCCGATGATACAAAGATAGGTGGAGGGGCAGGTAGTATGGAGGAGGTGGGGAGGCTGCAGAAAGATTTAGACAGTTTAGGAGAGTGGTCCAAGAAATGGCTGATGAAATTCAACGTGGGCAAGTGCGAGGTCTTGCACTTTGGAAAAAAGAATAGAGGCATGGACTATTTTCTAAACGGTGACAAAATTCATAATGCTGAAGTGCAAAGGGACTTGGGAGTCCTTGTCCAGGATTCTCTAAAGGTAAACTTGAAGGTTGAGTCCGTAATTAAGAAAGCAAATGCAATGTTGTCATTTATCTCAAGAGGCTTGGAATATAAAAGCAGGGATGTACTTCTGAAGCTTTATAAAGCACTAGTTAGGCCCCATTTAGAATACTGTGAGCAATTTTGGGCCCCACACCTCAGGAAGGACATACTGGCACTGGAGCGGATCCAGCGGAGATTCACACGGATGATCCCAGGAATGGTAGGCCTAACATACGATGAACGTCTGAGGATCCTGGGATTATATTCATTGGAGTTTAGGAGGTTGAGGGGAGATCTAATAGAAAATTACAAGATAATAAATGGCTTAGATAGGGTGGACGTAGGGAAGTTGTTTCCATTAGCAGGGGAGACTAGGACCCGGGGGCACAGCCTTAGAATAAAGGGAGTCACTTTAGAACAGAGATGAGGAGAAATTTTTTCAGCCAGAGAGTGGTGGGTCTGTGGAATTCATTGCCACAGAGGGCGGTGGAGGCCGGGACGTTGAGTGTCTTTAAGACAGAAGTTGATAAATTCTTGATTTCTCGAGGAATTAAGGGCTATGGAGAGAGAGCGGGTAAATGGAGTTGAAATCAGCCATGATTGAATGGTGGAGTGGACTCGATGGGCCAAATGGCCTTACTTCTGCTCCTATGTCTTATGGTCTTAGGAACCCAAGGTCCCGGTTGAGACCGTCCTCATGCGTGCGGAACTTGGCTACCAGTTTGTGCTCAGCGATTCTGCGTTGCCGTGTGTCTTGAAAGCTGCCTTGGAGAATGTTTACCTGAAGATCGGAGGCTGAATGTCCTTGACAGCTGGTGTTCCCGGTTTTAGGATTATTCTTAGTTCTTCATGTTTGATCCTCCTATCTAGGTGATTCCCCTTCTGTCGGTTTTGAGAGTTATTTTGTATTGTTTTTCACAAGCTTACTTGTGCTGAATGCTGAATCAAGCTTCCATGATCCACAAATACTGAAGGTAATTTCTGTACCACGGTGCTCTTGCCCTGTCCTAATCTTCCCCTTTGTTCACAATCCATGCAGTTAATATTGTGACCTGTGGTTAAGCTCTGCGCCGCACAGACCAACGACTGTTTGAAGTCGGGCAATGTCTTAAGCAGCATGACTATTAAGTATTTCAGCCATTAAGTAGCTGTTAATACAGTCAAGTGAAAATTAGTTTCAAATTGTCAAATACCGTTGCATTTTGCATTACTTTCGGCAATTTGAACGTAACTTTCAGAGGAACTGTTGCGGATTAGTTTGATCTCATTTTGGAGATTGTATTTGATGCTCAATTTCCTGTTCAAAGTCCAGTTAAGTTGAAAATTAAATGATATGTATGTTTATAAATCTGGATTCAGTATTCAAAACTATGTTTTTATAAGAGTTAGAAGAAGAGAATGAAGTTGAAAGACTGAGCAACAAATTGCTGCTTAAACTTGGTGTTGAAGAAAAAATCAGAAATTATTGAAAGGCTTGGAAATTGCTTGTGTGCAGCACGCAGCACAATAAGCCAGGACAATGTCGCTGTGATTATGTTCTTTGTAAGTTATTTTCTGTTTCTCTAATTCCTCTTTACTAACCTGTCCTTGGCATGTATTATACTTTGCGTGAGAGAGCAGGTAGGCATACTTGCAACTTTTTGGTTTCTCACTGGTGACCAATTTAAAGAAAGAACTTTTCTTTATGTACTATATTCGGAGTTCTCGGGTCATTGCAAAATGTTTCACAGGCAATTAATCACTGTTGAACTGTAGTCACTTTTGTTTCATAGATAAATGCTACAGGCAATTTTCAAACAGGAGGGTCCAACAAAAAGCAATTAAATACATGACCAGTTAGCCTTTTTTTGGAGGTGCTATTTGTTGGCCAAGACACAGGAACTTTCCTGCTCTTTGCATTGTGCCATCAAATCCTTTATATCCCTGCTTATGCAAATCAGACTATGATTTATCAGAAAGACAGCACCTCGCACAATATATTACCCTCTTGTTGTTGCACTGCAATAGGGCTTTAACCCACAACATTCTGACTAAGAAGCTTACTGAAGTTGCAAGGAAATGAGCAAGCACAGCCCACAGAGAATATCCCTTTAATCTATTTTTTCCCCACCCTATTCCTCTGCTGAGGCACATCATCTAGATTCCACCCACTTGTCCTTTGCTATCATGTTGAAAGTGAGAACTGACTGTATGCGGAACTGGAGCCTGCCTGTCTCAGCTTTGCACAGTTGACTGCCTCTGATTTTTGTTATAATTGCTGCATGCTGCTGTTTATCCTCGAGCACTAATTGCAAAAGGATTTCAGTTCTGCTGTTGACACCGCTACCAATTGTTTTATCCCTCAATCCATTTAACACAAATGTATGTATTGAAAATGCTTTGTTTCATTATAGGTATGTTAGAATATTAGATCTGAGGCTACTGTGTTTTTGCAAATCAGCATACCTAATGTGCATGTGTGTGTATACATTTTTGTTCTGGCACAAATTTGCAGCTTTGTCTGGGTGCAGCAAGGCCGAGTGCTTTACTCTAGAATCTTGATAAGAGAGCTGATTTGGTGCAGTGAGGGTGAAGGTATAAAAATGGAGTGGTTCAAGAGAGGAAGAAGGAGACAGCGAGATGCGAGAGCTAAAGCTTTGAGGCATTAATTAGGTGAGCAGCTAGGTGATTGGTGCGTTTAATGTTTTGTGTTCTCTAAACTGTGGCAGTAGTTTAAACTGGTATTGTGGAAATATAAACATTATATTCAGTTTATTGTGTTACTAAACTCCATGATGTAACTATGGATAATCTTTGAGTGATATTTCTAAACTTGAAATCTAATTATTTAAATAATGCACAATAAAGATGGCAGGGCAGGTGATGTGTTGGAGCTGTAGCAGGTGGCAGCTGATGGACACTTGTGTGCTTCATGGCAACCACAGCAGCATTAAGTGTCTACAATTGTAGGGACTTCAACTCGAGTTGTCAAGCTGAAATCTGAGCTTCAGTATCACAATTGATCGGGGGAGTCAGACACCTTAGGTTAGTTACTTTGGTTTGGTCTGTGGTCAGGGAACGCATTGTATGACTTTAAGAGAGGCAGGTATGGGGATCCATAAAATAGTAATAGAGGAGCCTTGGCATTTTGAATCACTTTCGCAGTTTGATGTTCTTGATGTTTGTGTGGATGAGAGAAGTGACTGCAGGGAGGATGGGTAAGATAAAGTCACCATAGTCCCAAATGACCGTAAGCTTTCCCCTTCGAGGGGGAGTTAACTGGTGGTGATTTAACCTGAGGATCACCACACCTCGGGTGAGGGGAAAGGTTGAGAAGACAGGCCTTTAGATGGGCAAACTGACCACAACACGATGGTGCAGGAGGTATTAAAATGGGAGAAGTAAAAAGGAATGTACGTGTAGTAGGATGTAGTCCAGTTAGGGGTAGGTAGGTACTGTTCTCTAGCCAAAAGCATGAGTTCCAAAGGCTGTGTGCTTGCCTGATGCCAGGGCTAAGGACATTTCCTTGTGGCTGAAGAGGAGCTTGACGTGGGAGGAGAAGAATCCAGTTGTTGTGGTCCAATTGGGTACCAATGACATTGGTAGGACTAAGAAAGGGGATCTGCTGAGTGTGTGAGAGCAAAATTAAAATCCCCAAAATCTCTGGATTACTAGCTGAGTCATGAACAAATTAGCATAGGGTAAAGCAAGTCAAAGAGTTGAATGCATGCTGAAAGATTGGTGTGACTTCAGTCCTGGGAAAGAGGAAGCTGAACTGTTGGGATAGCCCTCACTGAACTGGGACCAGTGTCATGTTGAATTTTATGACCAGGACTGGAGAGAGGAATTCAAATAGTGGGGGCGTAGTTTGAGTTGGGTTCACATGAGAGACTTAGAAAGTTAAAGATAAATGACAAGGTAGTAGTGCATGCTAGTGATGCGGGTGATGTACCTAGAGTTTGACAAGAAGGGACAGAGTGAACAAATGTAAGAGTGCACCAGCAAATAACGTGAGAGTAGGGCAAAATAGTAAAATGACAGAATTAAAGCCTCCCCCCCAACAGTAGCTCTGTTGTTAGATAGAGCATAAATCAAGAAATACTGGGGGTTTGTTAGAAAGGTATTGCAATAATCATGGACAATTTTAATCTTCATATAGATTGGACAAATTAATTTGGCAAAGATAACATGGAGGTTGAGTTCATAGTGGGTTGGGGATAGTTTCCTAGAATATTGCTTTCTGGAGCCAACTGGGGATCAGGCTATTTTCGAGCTGGTAATGTATGATGGCTAGCGTGGAGGCCCATGGTTACCCAAACCCACTTAGGCTATGGTATCTGAAGCAAGAGAAAATATGTAATGAGGTAGGATTAATTCATATTCTTACAGTAAAGGATCCTCCAGGTTGGAGTGATCATAATATGATAGAATTATGTGGTAAACCTAAATAAAGGTGATTACAAGGGGTTGAAGAAGGAGTTGCTAAAGTGGTATGGGAAAATTGATTGAAAGATAAGTCAGTAGAGAAGCATTGGCAGACATTTAAGGAGATACTTCAAACTCTCAACAAAGATATATTCCATTGAGGAAGAAAGACTGTTGGAGAACGTGGCAACTTCTGTGGCTAAGTAAGGAAAGAAAAGATGTACAATGCTGCAAAGATTAGTGGTAGCCCTGAGGATTGCGAACAGCAAAAAGTGACTAAAAAATGATCGCGGGAGAAATTGGAGTATGAAAGAACTTGCAAGAACCAGACAGTATAATGTTCTGCAATCCCATACCAATCCCCCCACGCCCTTTGTGCCATTGCCAATGACTCTATCGCCAAGGCAAAAAGTAACGGGGAGATGAGGCAGCCCTGTCTCATCCCACAATGCAACTCAAAGTACCCAGAACTCATCCGGTTTGTCCGGACACTCGCCACCGGTGACCTGTAAATTAGCTGAACCCAATTCACAAACCCTGCCCAAACTCAAATTGCCCCAGCTCCTGCAACAAATATGCCCACTCCATCCGATCAAAGGCCTTCTCCGCATCCATTGCCACCACTACTTCTACCTCCTGTCCGTCCGAGGGCATCATAGTGACATTAAGTGGCCTACGCACATTCACCGACAACTGCAAATATTCAAACCAACTAAATAACTAACACCCCACCATCCCGCTTTCCAACTTCCCTATTTTATCCTCCCCTCAACCACCCCAACTGCTGACATCTTAACTGTTCTCAAAGAAGTCAATGAACGGCTGCCATCTCCGGGCAAACCTCTCCACAGACCCTCTGAAGGCGAACTTTATCTTATCCAGTCTAAGAAACTCTGCCAGGTCACTCACCCAGACCCCCGGTTTTGGTGGCCGCGAGTCCCTCCATTCTAATAAGATCCGTCTCCGAGCTACCAGGGAGGCAAAGGCCAAGACATCAGCCTCTCTTGCCCCCTGGACTCCCGGGTCTTATGATACTCTAAAGATCGCCACTTCTGGACTCGGGACCACCTTCACCTTCAAGACCTCTGACATAATGTCGGCAAACCCCTGCCAGAATACCCCAAGCTTCGGACAGGCTCAAAACATGTGGATATGATTCGCCGTCCCACACGCACACTGCCCACACCTATCCTCCATCCCCTCAAAAAACTGTGGCCAATTTAGCGTGGCCAATCCATCTACCCTGCACATCTTTTTGGGTTGTGGGGATGTGACCCATGTAGACACGGGGAGAATGTGCAAACTTTATACGGACAGTGACCTGGGGCCGGGATCAAACCTGGGCCCTCGAAGCCGTGAGGCAGCAGTGCTAACCACTGCCCCACCGTGCTGCCCTACCCCCTTAACTCTCTCACCACTGCCGACACCTTCGATGACTTTGGACTCGACCAGTCCAAACTCTGATCTACGACTGAATTGACATTGCTCCACATAATCAGCCGATGCGTGTCTAGGTCCGGGATCCTCCCTCATACTCGCCTCATCAAGTCCAGGTAGTCCCAGTTCGGGGCATAAACATTCACCAGGACTACCGGCATCCCCTCCAACTTCCCACTGACCATCACATATCTATCCCCCGGACCGGCCACAATGCACCCCATCTCAAAAGCCACTCTTATTAACCAACACCGCCTTCCCCCTCATCTTCATGTCCAACACCTGCCCCATTCATCCCTTCCTCAGCCCCGTTTGATCCCCCAACTTCAGGTGTGTCTCCTGCAAGAACACCACGTCGCCTTCAGGCTCCTCAGATGCAAGAAAACATGCGACCATTGAACCGGCCCATTCAACCCTCGTACTTTCCATGTGACCAGCCTAGTCAGGAGGCCCTCCGCACGCTCCCCTGCTGATCAGCCATATTCCGTTTTAAGCCAGCCCCGGCCCACGTCACGTGCCCCTCCAGACCCGCCCTCGGATGTCCGCCACCATCTCTCCCTTCCCAACTGCTCCACACCAACCAGATCCACGTCAGCATCCTTCCCCACATCCCCAACCTCACAACCAAACAAAAAAACAACCCAATCCCCCCACCCACACATTCCTCCTGGCAACCCCCCACTTCACTTCCATTAACTCGACCGCCCAGCTTGCATGGTGGCCTCTGCCCAAGGCCTCTGACTTCCCTCACCAATCCAGTCAATCCCTCTCCCCCGCCCCAATCCTCCAAACCACCAACAAACAAAGAGAAACAAAAGGCACACTCACCATCACTGCTCCTCCATCGAAATCTACCCAATCTACCCACCCAATGTGCCCCACAATTTACACAAAATATCTCTCCAAAGTTTAATATCCTCACACTCCTCCCAGTCCATGGTCTCTCATAAAGTCCATCGCCTCCTCCGGCGAATCAAAATAAAATTCCTGTTTTTGATGCATCACCCACAGGAGGACAGGGTACAAAACCGCGAACTTCACCTACCTTCTTGAAGAGGGCCGTCTTTGTCCGTTGTACCCGGCTCTCTGCTTCGCCAGCTCCACACCCAGATCCTGGTAAATCCGCAGCTCACTCCTTTCCCAGGTGCATTTCTTGGTCTGCCTTGCCCACCTTAGAACCTTTTCTGAATCCAGGAACTGGTGTAGCCTCACCACCATCGCCTTCAGCAGTTCTCCCACCTGGGCCTCCTCCTCAGTGCCCTGTGCGCCCGATTCATCTCGAGGGGCTGGTCAAAGGCCCCCTCCCCTATTGGCCTCACTAGCATGCTCGCCACATACTTGCCGGCTTCTGCTCCCTCAATGCCTTCAGGCATCCAAACAATCCTCAATTTCTGCCTTCTGGAGCGCTTTTCTAGGTCCTCCAGCTTCTCCCTCAGCCTCTTCTGGCTGCTCATCATCATCTTTGCCTCCAGCGAGGTCAGCCAGTCCTCATGCTCCACCATCGACTCCACCACCTTCTGGAACGCCAGACCCTGAGCCTCCTGCCTCTGCTCTACCCGCTCGATCGCCGCCTTAAGAGGCTCCACCACTTTGGCCAAATCCTCCAAGGCCTCTTTCCTCTCCTGCTGGAATTTGCCATTTAAAAACTCTCAGCTCCTCCGTCGACCACTGGGTGGGCAGTGTTGCCACCTTGCCCTCCGCCATCCCCACCTGTGCCGCACCTCAAAAACTTTCCTGCACCAACTGCTCTCTCTTTCTCGTGCCACTTCTCGTCCATTGATCCATACACTGACCTCGTCAGAGGAGTATTACCTTCCCTGGCACTCGTACACCTTTTGCCCTCAAATACCACACTATTCGGGTGGTGAAGGACCAAAAAAAGTCCACCTTGAGTGGGAGCCACCAAATGTGCAATCACTCGCTCCGTGGCTGCCACCGGAAGTCCCGATCTGATGGTAACTTTAAAAAAAATTATAATTATAGAGTACCCAATTGTTTTTTTCCAATTAAGGGGCAATTTAGTGTGGCCTATCCACCTAAATCTTTGGATTGTGGAGGTGAAACATGGGGAGAATGTGCAAACCCCACACAGGCAGTGACCCGGAGCCGGATTCGAACCCGGGTCCTCAATGCATAGGCAGCAGTGCTAATCACTGTGCCACCGTGCCACCCTTTGATGGTAACTTGGCCACAGACTTCATCATGTAGTTTTACACAGAAAACTTGGTTTTAAGAACCCTGTTTCTTTCCCATCCAGTTCACGATCTAGGTGCAGAGCACAGTAAAGTTTGATTATTTTCTTTATTTTGTATGATGCACGTCAGGAAAATCACCCAGTTTGTGCAGAAAAGTCCATATGCCCAGTTGATCATTTGTCCATTATTTACCAGATATTTAAAAGATCTGACATCAAAATTCTTACAGCTCACTCCATAACATTGTATTTATTATGGAAATTTCCTTTTTAATTTTAAACCAAGTATGACTAACATGTAGCAAACAGGTGACAGGCAAAAAACTGATTATATATGGCCAGGTGTGGTTTCTGTCTTGAACTGAAAGTAGTTTTGACAGTTGGGACATATGTTACTCCAGGAGATCAGTGCAAAGGTTATTTGAATTACTGTCATGATCTGAGAAAGTGTGTACCAAACGTTCTGACAGCTTTCCTTGGGGTTACTCCTTTTATGACTCAGTCATTCTCATCATATTGAAGTGTTAGGTGGGGAAAGGTCCTGCAGTTCTACCTATCCATTGTTTAAACAGTTGTCAACTATATTTTGTTTCTGTTTTTAAAAATTGGCTTGAAGTGCGTTACTGTGTCATAATGTAATTCAGGGTTTAGATGTTGCCAGAAACTCAGCAAATTAAGAGATAGTTTGTAAACTGGCATCCTCTGTGTTTACTGGGGCAGCACAGTAGTACAGTAGTTAGCACAGTTGCTTCACAGCTTCAGGGTCCCAGATTCGATTCCAAGCTTGGATCGCTGTCTGTGTGGAGTTTCACGTTCTCCCCGTGTCTGCTTGGGTTTCCTCCGGGTTCTCCGGTTTCCTCCCACAGTCCAAAGATGTGCAGGTCAGGTGGATTGGTCATGCTAAATTGCCCTCAGTATCCATAAAGGTTAGGTTGGGGTTACGGGGAGAGGATGGAGCTGTGGGCTTGGGTGGGGTGCTCTTTCCTAGGGCCGGTGCAGACTTGATGGGCCGAATGGCCTTCGTCTGCACTGTAAATTCTAAATTCTAAAAAAAACTGGTGCCTGTAGCTTCCTGTCAAACGTGGACCTGAAGGTTGATCAGCGCAAACATGTTTTTTTTTTGTGAGCTTTTCATGTATTGTTTGTGTTTGTCAATTAAACTGTGCGATCAATTTAAACTGTTTGTATTGTATGACACCCTCCCTTCTCAATCTAATCTTTTACTCTCTTAGGACCAAGCTGTCACCTTGAGAGAGGCAGGCAAATTGTTTCCAGGCCATTGCAAATATCACCATGACTTACTTGTTCGGAGTTTTTTTTTAAGGGAAGCATGAGCACAACTGGACTTCCAATTTTTCAGATGAATGTAAGGCAAGCAAACTAATGTTTGATCAAACTAGAATGTGGAATGCCCCAAGTTGCGACCTTAGTGTTAATTTTTCACTATAAATGCTTTATGGTGCTTTTTTTTAAAGTTTAAACTCTTAAAATAAATTGGCATTCAAAGGTGGCTGAAGCATATGTGCTTTTTAAATTTAATGTTTTATGTGTTGGTATCAGGAACTTACGTCCTGTAGTGAGGTAATCCTCTCCGCAAAATTGTGAATCCTGTGTTCATGCGAAAAAGCCAAAGATGAAAAAAGATTGTTTCATCCGATGAGCACTTCAGCTTGCCCAGCATAGCATTCAGCTGCTTTTCAAACTCCTCCAATGCTTCTGAGTTCCCTCTCTTAACTGTTGGAATGTTCCAATTTGTTATCATTCCATCACTCATGATCTTTTTCCGAGGTCAGTTTAGAATTTACCTTGGGCAAACTAAAATGTATGTAATTTTGTACCACTGGCTTGATATACCATGAACTAATATTCTAAATTAATCTTATTTGTACAATTTATGAATGGGGATCCTGTTAGCCTTTAAATTCTTTCTAGAATGCTGAGCTAAATGGTTGTTTGATTATTTTCTATTTAAAGAAACTTGATATCGTACATTTCAATTTAAAATGGTATGTTTTCAGAGATATTTGATTTTTAGTATAGGAATATGATCATAATGCACATTGTAATTACATTTTTATAGTGAGTATGAATTTTAAGGTTTTTTGACTCGCACACAGCTCTTGAGCTGTGGAGCGTAGAATTATACTCTAGGTTTTACAACAATTTATATTCAGACCATTCAAAACTTTGTTGAATTATCATGTGCATAAATTTCCAAGATAAAGGAAGGATATGATTGGCAAAATTAGTCATCAACTATGTTCAAATCCTATCTTGTTTTGTGGTGCAACAGCCCTTGGGATTTGCTTGAGGTAAGCTGATTATTGAAGAGAGACAGACTTCTTGTTTTGATAAACATGCATGTTAGATAGAAAACACACTAAGTCTTCAAGTTTTGTGCCATCTGTAAACACAATGAACAATATTTCAGAGTCTTAACTTGTTTCACGATCCTGATACAGTACTGACATATTTGCGAATGTACATGTTGCCTTCTGTTTCAAAATAAATGACACTGATCTAACTAGGATCAGCTTGTTCTTTACAATTATAATGTTCATTATTAAGTACCTCTAGAAACACAATGGATTATGAAAGAGAAATTACCATGTCTTAAATTTGTTGCTGTAGGGCTGGCATTTTTGGCAGCATTTATTCTTGGACAAAATCTTTTTGGTGACCTGGGTATTGTACAGTTGCTACAATTGTCAGTTTCATGACAATTCATGCACAGCATTTGTTGCTTTCAATGTTGAATTATCTCTTCATAGTGAAAGACATTGCTTTTTTGTTATTTTGTTATGTTTCATTCATAATGTTATTTTCAGTGTTGTCTCTCTCCTTTGCAGTTGTGGCCTTCTCTGTTGGCTACCATCAAAACAGACAGTTGTTTGGAGAGAAGGGGCTGCTACCAGGAAAACTGTATTTACAGAAGATTCAACGTTATGCTGGGGGCAGAGTTGGTTTTGAGGCTTTTAGCTATGCACCAACCATTCTGTGGTTCCTGGATTGGCCTAACATGGATGCACACCTTGACAATATTGCCTTGTTGGGAATGGGCCTTTCAGTGTTTATACTACTCACAGGGTGCGCCAACATGATTATCATGCTTATTTTGTGGATCCTCTATCACTCGTTGGTGAACATTGGCCAAATCTGGTGAGTGGAGTGACTATAATATTGTATAGTTAGAGTAAAAAATATATTTTATCGCGATTAGTTGGTTGAATAGTACTGTTGCATGGGAAAATGCTCTTATCTTATAAGATGGTGTATGCTATGATCTAGTATGAACAGCATCATAGGAAATTTTAAAAAAGTTTTATCATTAATAGAAAATAATTTTTGTGTTTTATTTTCTTTGATTTGGCAAGAAGACATATTTATGTCATAAGAAAAACTTCACAAGGCCCTTGTTTTCGGTTTTGATACTGCAACATTCAATATAATTTTATATGGAACCATAATATTCCATATAAAGACAGACAATTGTAACAACTGTACAATACCCAGGTCATTGAAAAATAAATTGTGTCTTAAGAATAGATTATGTTGCCAAAAATGCACTGATTTAGTTGGATTTTCCCTGTAGGTCTTGAAATAAAACATGAGAATGTGGCAATAGGTGTAGTTCTGGTACGGTGACTGTCTAAAAACTACCATTAGATACAGGCACAGTTTGGCAACATTGTATTTGATTAACTTCAGAATTAGTTAGCAGACAGGAAAAAGAGTAGGAATAAATGAGCCTTTTTAGAAGTGGCAGGAGTGACAATTGGGGCCCCGCAGGGATCAGTGCTTGAGGCCCAACCATTCACAATACACATCTATGATTTGGATGAGGGAACCAAAAGTAATATTTCCAAGTTTGCTAATGACACAAAACTGTAGCGCACAAAGACTCACGAGAGACGAATAGAGATGAAGTCGATGAGGCTTTATTAAGCGTGACTTGTTCCCCGCAGTTCAGCAACAGACTGGCCTGCGGGGGAGAACTCCTGGTTCTTATACTCCGCCTTCAGGGCAGAGCTAGAGGTCAACAGCCAACCAGGACCCGGGATCTGTCAGCCAATGACATCACGGCTTCACAGTCCCACATGACCCCTAATGCATACTACCACATTCACCCCTTGTTAAAAATGAACCCGGCGGGGTGGTGCTTCGCATGGTGATAGGGGTTTACAAGGCTGGTCCTGGGAGGAAAAACCTTTGCATGTCATCACAGTATGTACAGGGTTTTTTTTGTTTTGAACTATTTACAGTATTCGTAAGAGGGAAAAAGGGAAAAAAAATTCTCGTTAAAGTCCACAACATTCTAGTGTTACACCGATGCCACAAGTCGGTCGGGCGGTCTGGTCGTCCTTGTCGATCGCCTCGTTGGTGGTGGTGCTTGTTCCAGTGTTGTCGTCTCCGGGAGCTTTACGGTTTCTGCTTCCGCTTCACTTCTGGTCGGACCTGGGAGGAGGACCGATCCTCCCGGGAAGGGGGCGGTCGCGGGGTGAGCCGGTGGGAGGGAGGGGGTGATTGGTGTCGGGGGGGGGTGTGCGTGTTGCTGGCGGGCGCCAGATCTCGCTGGGAGACCGTGTCCTGTCGGCTGTCGGGGTACTCCACGTAGGCGTACGGTGGGTTCGCGTGGAGGAGGTGAACCCTCTCGACCAACGGGTCCGACTTGTGCGCCCGCACATGTTTCCGGAGCAAGATGGGTCCTGGGGCCGCCAGCCAGGTCGGCAGCGACGTTCCAGAGGAGGACTTCCTGGGGAAGACAAGGAGGCGCTCATGAGGCGTTTGGTTAATAGTGGTACACAGTAGCGACCGGATGGAGTGGAGGGCGTCCGGGAGGACCTCCTGCCACCGTGAAACTGGGAGATCCCTGGACCGTAGGGCCAGTAGGACGGTCTTCCAGACCGTCCCGTTCTCTCTCTCTACTTGCCAGTTCCCCCGGGGGTTGTAGCTGGTCGTCCTGCTCGAGGCTATACCCTTGCTGAGCAGGAACTGGCGCAGCTCGTCACTCATGAAGGAGGACCCCCTGTCGCTATGGACGTATGCGGGGCAACCGAACAGTGTGAAGGTGCTGTTCAGGGCTTTAATGACTGTGGCCGCTGTCATGTCAGAGCAGGGGATGGCGAAGGGGAAATGGGAGTACTCGTCCACCACGTTCAGGAAGTATGTGTTGCGGTCGGTGGAGGGGAGGGGCCCTTTGAAATCCAGACTGAGGCGTTCAAAGGGACGGGAGGCCTTGATCAGGTGCGCACTATCCGGCCTGAAAAAATGCGGTTTGCACTCTGCGCAGATGAGGCAGTTCCTTGTGACTGTACGGACCTCCTCCACGGAGTAGGGGAGGTTGCGGGACTTTATAAAATGGTAGAACCGAGTGACCCCCGGGTGGCAGAGGTCCTCGTGGAGGGTTTGGAGACGGTTAATTTGTGCGTTGGCACATGTGCCGCGGGATAGGGCATCGGACGGCTCGTTCAGCTTTCCGGGACGGTACAAGATCTCATAGTTGAAGGTGGAGAGCTCGATCCTCCACCTTAAGATCTTGTCATTTTTAATTTTGCCCCGCTGTGCATTATCGAACATGAAAGCTACCGACCGTTGGTCAGTGAGGAGAGTGAATCTCCTGCCGGCCAGGTAATGCCTCCAATGTCGCACAGCTTCCACTATGGCTTGGGCTTCCTTTTCCACTGAGGAGTGGCGGATTTCTGAGGCGTGGAGGGTTCGGGAGAAAAAGGCCACGGTCTGCCCGCTTGGTTAAGGGTGGCCGCTAGAGCTACATCGGAGGCGTCGCTCTCGACCTGGAAGGGGAGGGACTCGTCGATGGCGCGCATCGTGGCCTTTGCGATATCCGCTTTGATGCGGCTGAAGGCCTGGCAAGCCTCTGTCGACAGAGGGAAGGTCGTGGTCTGTATTAGGGGGCGGGCCTTGTCTGCGTACTGGGGGACCCACTGGGCGTAATATGAAAAGAACCCCAGGCAGCGTTTTAGGGCTTTTGAGCAGTGAGGGAGGGGAAATTCCATGAGGGGGCGCATACGTTCGGGGTCGGGGCCTATTATCCCATTGCGCACTACATATCCCAAGGTGGCTAGCCGGTTTGTGCTAAAAGCGCACTTGTCCTCGTTGGATGTGAGGTTTCAAGGCTTTAGCGGTCTGGAGGAATTTTTGGAGGTTGGCGTCGTGGTCCTGCTGGTTGTGGCCGCAGATGGTTACGTTGTCGAGATACGGGAACGTGGCCTGCAACCCGTGTTGATCAACCATTCGGTCCATCTCTCGTTGGAAGACCGAGACCCCGTTTGTGACGCCAAAAGGGACCCTTAGGAAGTGGTACAATCGCCCGTCTGCCTCGAAGGCTTGTACTTGCGGTCACTTGGGCGGATGGGGAGCTGATGGTAGGCGGACTTGAGGTCCACGGTGGAGAAAACTTTATATTGGGCAATCCGATTGACCATGTCGGATATGCGGGGGAGAGGGTACGCATCTAGCTGTGTGTACCTGTTGATGGTCTGGCTATAGTCTATGACCATCCTTTGCTTCTCCCCTGTCTTTACTACTACCACCTGTGCTCTCCAGGGACTATTGCTGGCCTGGATTATGCCTTCCTTCAGTAGCCGCTGGACTTCGGACCGAATGAATGTCCGGTCCTGGGCGCTGTACCGTCTGCTCCTAGTGGCGACGGGTTTGCAAACAAGGATGGGGGCTCAACCTTGAGGGTTGCGAGGCCGCAGATAGTGAGTGGGGGTATTGGGCCGCCGAATTGGAAGGTTAGGCTCTGCAGATTGCACTGGAAGTCTAATCCCAGTAATGTGGGCGCGCAGAGTTGGGGAAGGACGTGGAGCCTGTAGTTTTTAAACTCCCTCCCTTGCACCGTTAGGGTCACTATGCAGAAGCCTTTGATCTGTACGGAGTAGGATCCTGCAGCTAGGGAAATCTTTTGCGCACTGGGACGGATGGTCAAAAAACAGCGTCTTACCGTGTCGGGGTGGATGAAGCTTTCTGTGCTCCCGGAGTCGACCAGGCATGGTGTCTCGTGGCCGTTGATCAGCACCGTTGTTGTCGTCGTCTGGAGCGTCCGGGGCCGTGCTTGGTCCAGCGTCATTGAGGCCAGACGTGGTCGTAGTGCTTCAGCGTCTTCCTCGAACCCCGTGGAGCCGTCGATGCTGGGGTCAATTGTTGCCGTCCAAGATGGCGGCGGGGGTGAACAAAATGGCCACCCCCATGCATCGCACATGGCTGGGGGGTCACAAGATGGTGGCGGGGGTGGACAAAATGGCCGCCCCCATGCGTCGCACAGGGCTGGGGGGTCCCAAGATGACGGCGCCCCTCCTCCCCTTGTGGTGGCCGGGACCCAAAATAGCGCCGCCTGCGGGTCGCACATGGGGCACTGGGGGGGTTGGGGAGCGTTTGAAACGCGCAGGACTCCTTGTTCTCCGGGGACAGCGGTGGCCGGGACCCAAAATGGTTGCGCCTGCGGGTCGTACATGGGGCGCTGGGGGGGTTGGGGAGCGCTAGAAACGCGCAGGACTCCTTGTTCTCCGGGGACAGCGGCGACCTCCCGGGACCGGCACACAGCCGCGAAATGGCCCTTTTTTCCGCAGGTCTTGCAAATCGCTGCGCGGGCCGGGCAGCGCTGCCGGGGGTGTTTCGCCTGGCCGCAGAAATAGCAGCGGGCTCCTCCGGGACAACTTGGCGTCTGAACCGCGCAAGCCTGTGGGGGGGGGGTTTGTCTCGACGGGGGTCCACGGAGCCCAAGGGGCTGCCGCGCGGTCGGGGCCGTAGGCGCGGGCGTTTCGCGCGGCCGCATCTAGTGAGGCTGCAAGGGCCCAGCCTCAGAGTCCTAGCGACTCTTTTTCTAAAAGTCTTTGGCGGATTTGGGGAGAGTTCATACCAGCCACAAACGCAGCGCGAATTAACATGTCCGTGTGTTCAATCGCGTTTACCGGCGGGCAGCTGCAGGCCCGTCCCAAAATTAGCAGCGCGGCGTAGAATTCGTCTAACGATTCTCTGGGACTTTGCCGTCTCGTTGCGAGTTGGTAGTGTGCGTAGATCTGGTTCACTGGGCGAACATAGACGCTCTTTAGTGCTGCGAACGCCGTCTGGAAATCCTCTGCGTCTTCTATGAGAGGGAAAATTTCCGGGCTTACCCTCGAGTGCAGGACCTGTAGTTTCTGGTCTTCTGTGACCCGGCCGGGGGCCGTTCGGAGGTATGCTTCGAAACAAGTCTGCCAGTGTTTAAAAACTGCTGCTGAGTTCACTGCGTGGGGGCTGATCCTCAGGCATTCCGGGATGATCCTGAGCTCCATAGTCCTTTAAGCACGCTTAATAAATTGTAGCGCACAAAGACTCACGAGAGACGAATAGAGATGAAGTCGATGAGGCTTTATTAAGCGTGACTTGTTCCCCGCAGTTCAGCAACAGACTGGCCTGCGGGGGAAGAACTCCTGGTTCTTATACTCCGCCTTCAGGGCGGAGCTAGAGGTCAACAGCCAACCAGGACCCGGGATCTGTCAGCCAATGACATCACGGCTTCACAGTCCCACATGACCCCTAATGCATACTACCACAGAAACTTAATGGGAATGTGAGCGGTGTGGAGGATGTTAAGAGGCTTAAAAGTAATTTGGACAAGTTGAGTGAGTGGACAAATACATGGCAGATGCAGTATAATGTGGATAAATGTGAAGTGATACACTTCAGATGGCAAAACAGAATGGCAGAGTATTTAAATGGTGATAGATTAGGAAATATTGACCGACAAAGGTACTTGAGTATCCTAATACATCAGCCATTGCAAACAAGCAGGTACAGTAAGTAGTTAGGAAGGCAAAAGGTATGTTGACCTTCATTGCAAGAAGACTTGAGGATATTGTACTACAGCAGTGCCTTGATGAGACCACACCTGGAGTATTGTGTGCAGTTTTGGTCTCCTTATCTAAGCAAAGATATACTTGCCATAGAGGAAGTACAGTGAAGGTTCACCAGACTGGTTCCTGGGATGGCAGGATAGTTGTTTGAGGAGAGATTGGGTTGGTTGAGCCTGTATTCCCTGGAATTTAGAAGAATGAGAGGGGATCTAATTGAAAGGGCAGCACGGTAGCACAGTGGCTTCACAGCTCCAGGGTCCCAGGTTTGATTCCCTCCTTGGGTCACTGTCTGCGGAGTCTGCACGTTCTCCCCGTGTCTGTGTGGGTTTCCTCCAGGTGCTCCGTTCCCTCCCACAGTCGAAAGATGTGCAGGTTAGGTGGATTGGCCAAGATAAACTGCCCTCAATGACCAAAAAGGTTAGGTGGGGTTACGGGGATAGGGTGGATGCGTGGGCTTAAGTGGGGTGCTTTTTCCAAGAGCCGGTGCGGACTCGATGGGCTGAATTGCCTCCTTCTGCACTATAAATTTTATGATTCTATGCAAGGTACAAAATTCTGACAGGACTGGACAGACTGGTTGTAGGGATGTCATTTCCACTGACTGGAGGATCTAACACATGGGTCACACTCTCAGGACGAGGAGTAGGCCGTTTAGGCCTGAGATGAGTAGAAACCCCTTCACTTGAGGTTGGGTGAACCTGTGGAATTCTCCAAATCACTCAATATATTTAAGAAGGAAATAATGGATTTCTATACTCCACAAAGACAATAAAAAGGAATGAAACCGAACGGACCAACTGGCATCAACTTAGGCACCCGAAACAGCAAACCCCCAGCCTGTTGACCCTGCAATGTGCTCCTTACTGACATCTGGGGCTTTGTGCCAAAATTGGGAGAGCTGCCTCACAAACTAGTCAAGCAACAGTCTGACATTGTCATACTCACAAAATAATTCTTTATAGATAATGTCTCAGGCACCACCATCACCATCCCTGCTTATGTCCTGTCCCAACCTCCATAGTGTTGAGTGGTCCTATCATCGTGTTAAATGGGATAGATTCAAAACAGATCTAGCAACTTGAGATTGGTCAACCATGCAGCACTGTGGACCATTAACAGCAGCAGAAATGTATTTAACCTTAATCTGTAACCTCATGGCCCAGTAGATCCCCCACTCTACCATTACCAGCCAGTCTGGTTGAATGAAGAGTACAGGGGGGCATTTCAGGAGCAGCATCAGACATAGCACAAAATGAGGTGTCAACCTGGTGAAGCTGCAACACAGGACTACTTGCGTGCCAAACAACATACACAGCAAGTAATAGAACTAAGCAATTCTGCAACCAACAGATCAGGTCTAAGCTCTGCAGTCCTGCAACATCCAGCCATGAATGGTGGTGCACAATTAAACAACTCACTGGAGGAGGAGGCTCCACAAATATCTGCATCCTCAATGATGGAGGAGCCCAACACATCAGTGCAAAAGCTAAGGCTGAAGCATTTGCAACAATCTTCAGCCAGAAGTGCCGAGTGGATGATCCATCACGATCTCCTCCGGAGGTCCCCAGTATCGCAGATGCCAGTCTGTAGCTAATTCGATTCATTCCACGTGATGTCAAGAAACGCCTAAATGCTCTGGATACTGCAAAGCATGTGGGCCCTGACAATATTCTAGCAATAGTACTGAAGAGTTGTGCTCCAGAATTTGCAGCACCCTTTGTCAAGCTGTTCCAGGACAGCTACAACACTGGCATCAACCCGACAATGTAGAAAATTGCCCAGGTATGTCATGTACACGCAAAGCAGGAAAAATCCAATCCAGCCAATTACCGCCCCATCAGTCTACTCTCGATCATCAGCAAAATGATGGAAGGGGTCATCAACAGCGCTATGAAGTTCACTTGCTGAACAATAACCTGCTCACTGATGCTCAGCTTGGGTTCCACCAGGGCCACTCAACTCTTGACCTCGTTACAGCCTTGGTTCAAACATGGACAAAATAATTGAATTCCAGAGGTGAGGTAAGAGTGAGGTGAAGCAGCATTTGACCCAGTGTGGCATCAAGGAATCTGAGCAAAACTGGAGTCAATAGAAATCAGGAAGAAAACTCTCCCCTCGTTAGAGTCATACCAGGCTCAAAGGAAGATGATTGTGGTTGTTGAAGGTCAAATCATCTTAGTGCTAGGGCATCACTGTAGGAGTTCTTCAAAGTAGAATCCTAGGCCCAGTCATTTTCAGTTGCTTCATCAATGACCTTCCTTCCATCATAAGGTCAGAAGTGGAGATGTTTGCTGATAACTGCACAATGTTCAGCAGCATTTGCGACCCCTTAGACACTAAAGCAGTCCTTGTCCAAATGCAGCAAAACCTGGACAATATCCAGGCTTGGGCTGACAAATGGCAAATAACATTTGTGCCACACAAGTGCCAGGCAATGACCATCTCCAACAAGAGACAATCTAACCATTGCTCCTTGACATTCAATGGTAATAGCATTGCTGAATCCCCCACTATCATCATCCTGAGGGATACCATTGACCAGAAACTGAACTGGACTAGCTATGTAAATACTTTGGCTATAAGAGCAGGCCAAAGGCTGGGAATCTTCCAGCAAGTAACTAATTTCCTGACTCCCCAAAGCCTGTCCACCATCTACAAAGCAGGAGTCACTTGCCAGGATGAGTGCTGCTCCAACAACACTCAAGAAGTTCAATACCATCCAGGACAAAGCAACCTGCTTGATTGGCATCCCTTCCACAAACATTCTTGCTCTTTGCACTGCAGATGCACAGTGGCAGCAGTGTGCTCCATCTACAAGATGCACTGCAGGAACTCACCAAGACTCCTTAGGCAGCACCTACCAAAGCCATGACCACTACTACTTAGAAGGACCACAGGCAACAGACCCCCGGAATACTTCCCACCACCTGGAAGTCCCCCCACAAGTCGCTCAGCATCCTAACTTGGAAATATATCACCGTTTCTTCACTGTCGCTGAATCAAAACCCTGAAACTCTCTCCCTTACAGTAATATGGGTGTAGCTACACTGCAGGGACTGCAGTGGTTCAAGAAGACAGCTCGCCACCATCTTCTCAATAAGAACATAAGAACTAGGAGCAGGCGTAGCCCATCTGGCCCCTCGAGCCTGCTCCGTCATTCAGTGAGATCATGGCTGATCTTTTTTGGACCCAGCTCCACTTTCCGGCCCGAACAGCATAACCCTTAATCCCTTTATTCTTCAAAAAACTATCTATCTTTATCTTAAAAACATTTAATGAAGGAGCCTCAACTGCTTCACTGGGCAAGGAATTCTGTAGATTCACAACCCTTTGGGTGAAGAAGTTCCTCCTAAACTCAGTCCTAAATTTACTTCCCCTTATTTTGAAGCTATGCCCCCTAGTTCTGCCTTCACCCGCCAGTGGAAACAACCTGCCCGCATCTATCCTATCTATTCCCTTCATAATTTTATATGTTTCTATAAGATCCCCCCACATCCTTCTAAATTCCAATGAGTACAGTCCCAGTCTACTCAACCTCTCCTCGTAATCCAACCCCTTCAGCTCTGGGATTAACCTAGTGAATCTCCTCTGCACACCCTCCAGCGCCAGTACGTCCTTTCTCAGATATGGAGACCAAAACTGAACATATTACTCCAGGTGTGGCCTCACTAACACCGTATACAATTGCAGCATAACCTCCCTAGTCTTAAATTCCATCCCTCGAGCAACGAAGGACAAAATCCCATTTGCCTTCTTAATCACCTGTTGCACCTGTAAACCAACTTTTTGCGACTCATGCACTAGCACACCCAGGTCTCTCTGCACAGCAGCATGTTTTAATATTTTATCATTTAAATAATAATCCCTTTTGCTATTATTGCTACCAAAATGGATAACCTCACATTTGTCAACATTGTATTCCATCTGCCAGACCCTAGCCCATTCACTTAACCTATCCAAATCCCTCTGCAGACTTCCGGTATCCTCTGCACTTTTTGCTTTACCACTCATGTTAGTGTTGTCTGCAAACTTGGACAAATTGCACTTGGTCCCCAACTCCAAATCATCTATGTAAATTGTGAACAATTGTGGGCCCAGCACTGAACCCTGAGGGACACCACTAGTTACTGATTGCTAACCAGAGAAACACCCATTAATCCCCACTCTTTGCTTTCTATTAATTAACCAATCCTCTATCCATGCTACTACATTACCCTTAATGCCATGCATCTTTATCTTATGCAACAATCTTTTGTGTGGCACCTTGTCAAAAGCTTTCTGGAAGGACTTCCGGGTGCGGTGATGACCAGCTAAGTCGCACGTTTCGGCAGCTCCCGGTGGAACGGACTTTTGGGCTCTTGATAGGAGCCCCAACGGCAATTTTAACGGCTAAAAACACCGTGCGGTAAACCAGAAGGGTGTTCTCCCTGGACACGGATGGAAAAAGGAGAGGAAAGTGGCCGGATTGCAGCGGATCCTTTGGAACAACGGCAAGGAAGGCAAGCAGAAACCAAGATGGCGTCGGAAGGTGGCAGTTTCATATGGGGCCCTGAGCAGCAAGAGTTCTTGAAACGCTGCGTGGAGGAGATAAAAAAGGAAATGAAGAAAGAGTTGTTGGCCCCGATATTACAGGCGATTGAAGGGCTAAAAGAGGAACAAAAGACCCAGGAGCAGGAGCTTCGGGTCGTGAAGGCGAAAGCAGCAGAGAATGAGAACGATATACAGGGCCTGGTGGTGAAGTCGGAGATACAGGAGGCACACCAGAAACGATCTGTGGAGAGGTTGGAGGCACTGGAAACAACGCAAGGAGGAACAACTTGAGGATTCTTGGCCTTCCTGAAGGTGTGGAGGGGGCGGACGTCGGGGCATATGTGAGCACGATGCTGCACTCGTTAATGGGAGTGGAGGCCCCGACGGGTCCGTTGGAGGTGGAGGGAGCATACCGAGTTATGGTGCGAGGATCGAGAGCAGGAGAAACTCCCAGAGCCATAGTGGTGAGATTCTTCCGTTTTAAGGATAGAGAAATGGTCCTTAGATGGGCGAAGAAAACTCGGTGTAGTAAATGGGAGAACGCGGTGATCCGCGTTTATCAAGATTGGAGTGCGGAGGTGGCGAGAAGGAGGGCGAGCTTTAATCGGGCCAAAGCGGTACTTCACAAAAAGAAGATAAAATTTGGAATGCTGCAACCGGCAAGACTGTGGGTCACATATCAAGGGAGGCACCACTACTTTGAGACGGCGGATGAAGCGTGGACTTTTATTGTAGAAGAAAAATTGGAATGATTGGATTATGAAAATGAACGTTTGGACAAAGTGGTGGGGCGAATGGGGGGGGGGCGAAGAGGGGTTTTATGTTTTAATCCTGCGGTATGGTAACTTTTCTTTCTCCCACAGGTGGTGATGGGGGGAGGTGGGGAGGGAGAGGAGATGGGGCGTTGGCCATGGGAGGCGGGGCCGAGGGAGAGGCGCGGGCTTGGTTCCCACGCTATGATAATTATGGCGGGAATAGAGAAGCAGGAAGGAGGGGGCGTCGCACGGTGCGAGCCGTGATCACGGGGGGAAGCCGAGGTCAGCCAGAGTTTGCTGACTTCTGGGAGCAACATGGGGGGAGTAATTACGCTAGCGGGGGGTCTAGCGGGGGGGGGGGGGGGAGGGGGGAATTACTGGGTTGCTGCTGCTGGGGAAAGGGGGGAGTGGGTCCGGGAACGGATGGGCGGGGGGGCACCGTCTGGGAGAGATACAGCTGCGTGGGAACTGGGTGAGAAGCTGGAAAAAGATGATGGCTAACCGGCAAGGGGGGGGGGGTGGGAAGCCCCCCAACTCGGCTGATCACGTGGAACGTGAGGGGGCTTAACGGGCCGATAAAGAGGGCACGAGTACTCGCACACCTTAAGAAACTTAAAGCAGATGTGGTTATGTTACAGGAAACGCACCTGAAACTGATAGACCAGGTTAGGTTGCGCAAAGGATGGGTGGGGCAGGTGTTCCATTCGGGGCTGGATGCGAAAAACAGGGGGGTGGCTATATTAGTGGGGAAGCGGGTAATGTTCGAGGCAAAGACTATAGTGGCGGATAACGGGGGCAGATACGTGATGGTGAGTGGCAAATTACAGGGAGAGATGGTGGTTTTGGTAAACGTGTATGCCCCGAACTGGGACGATGCCAACTTTATGAGGCGAATGCTAGGACGCATCCCAGACCTAGAGACCGGAAAGCTGATAATGGGGGGAGACTTTAACACGGTGTTGGAACCAAGGCTGGATAGGTCGAAGTCCAGGACTGGTAGGAGGCTGGCAGCAGCCAAGGTGCTTAAGGATTTTATGGAGCAGATGGGAGGGGTGGACCCGTGGAGATTCAGTAGACCTAGGAGTAAGGAGTTCTCGTTTTTCTCCTATGTCCATAAAGTCTATTCACGCATAGACTTTTTTGTGTTGGGTAGGGCATTGATCCTGAGGGTGAGGGGAACGGAATATACGGCTATAGCCATTTCGGATCATGCCCCACACTGGGTAGACTTGGAGATAGGGGAGGAAACAAGAGGGCGCCCACCCTGGAGAATGGACATGGGACTAATGGCGGATGAGGGGGTGTGCCTAAGGGTGAGGGGATGCATTGAAAAGTACTTGGAACTCAATGACAATGGGGAGGTTCAGGTGGGAGTGGTCTGGGAGGCGTTGAAGGCGGTGGTTAGGGGGGAGCTGATATCAATAAGGACACATAAAGGGAAGCAGGAGAGTAAGGAACGGGAGCGGTTGCTGCAAGAACTTTTGAGGGTGGACAGACAATATGCGGAAGCACCGGAGGAGGGACTGTACAGGGAAAGGCAAAGGCTGCATGTGGAATTTGACTTGCTGACTACAGGCACTGCAGAGGCACAATGGAGGAAGGCGCAGGGTGTACAGTATGAATATGGAGAAAAGGCGAGCAGATTGCTGGCACACCAATTGAGGAAAAGGGGAGCAGCGAGGGAAATAGGGGGGGTGAGGGACGAGGAAGGAGAGACGGAGCGGGGAGCGGAGAGAGTGAATGAAGTGTTCAAGACATTTTATAAAAAATTGTATGAAGCTCAACCCCCGGATGGGAGGGAGAGAATGATGGATTTTTTGGATCGGCTGGAAATTCCCAAGGTGGAAGAGCAGGAAAGGGTGGGACTGGGAGCACAGATCACGGTAGAAGAAGTGGTGAAAGGAATTAGGAACATGCAGACGGGAAAGGCCCCGGGACCGGACGGATTCCCAGTTGAATTTTACAGAAAATATTTGGACTTGCTCGCCCCGCTACTGACGAGGACCTTTAACGAGGCAAAGGAAAGGGGACAACTGCCCCCGACTATGTCAGAAGCAACGATATAGCTTCTCTTAAAGAAGGAAAAGGATCCGCTACAATGCGGGTCCTACAGACCAATTTCCCTCCTCAATGTGGATGCCAAGGTCCTGGCCAAGGTAATGGCAATGAGAATAGAGGAATGTGTCCCGGGGGTGGTTCATGAGGACCAAACTGGGTTTGTGAAGGGGAGACAGCTGAACACGAATATACGGAGGCTGTTGGGGGTAATGATGATGGCCCCACCAGAGGGTGAAACGGAGATAGTAGTGGCGATGGATGCCGAGAAAGCATTTGATAGAGTGGAATGGGATTATCTGTGGGAGGTGTTGAGGAGATTTGGGTTTGGAGAGGGGTATGTTAGATGGGTGCAGCTGTTGTATAGGGCCCCAGTGGCGAGTGTGGTCACGAATGGACGGGGATCGGCATATTTTCGGCTCCATAGAGGGACAAGGCAGGGATGTCCTCTGTCCCCATTACTGTTTGCACTGGCGATTGAGCCCCTGGCGATAGCGCTGAGAGGTTCCAAGAGATGGAGAGGAATACTTAGGGGAGGAGAAGAACACCGGGTATCTTTATATGCGGATGATCTGCTACGATATGTGGCGGATCCAGCGGAGGGGATGCCAGAAATAATGCGGATACTTGGGGAGTTTGGGGATTTTTCAGGGTATAAATTGAACATGGGGAAGAGTGAGCTGTTTGTGGTGCATCCAGGGGAGCAGAGTAGAGAAATAGAAGACCTACCGTTGAGGAAGGTAACAAGAGACTTTCGTTACCTGGGGATCCAGATAGCTAAGAATTGGGGCACATTGCACAGGCTAAATTTGACGCGGTTGGTGGAACAGATGGAGGAAGATTTCAAGAGATGGGATATGGTAGCATTGTCAATGGCAGGGAGGGTGCAGGCGGTTAAGATGGTGGTCCTCCCGAGATTCCTCTTTGTGTTTCAGTGCCTCCCGGTGGTGATCACGAAGGCTTTTTTCAAAAGGATAGAAAAGAGTATCATGGGTTTTGTTTGGGCCGGGAAGACTCCGAGAGTGAGGAAGGGATTCTTACAGCGTAGTAGGGATAGGGGGGGGCTGGCACTACCGAGCCTAAGTGAGTATTATTGGGCTGCTAATATTTCAATGGTGAGTAAGTGGATGGGAGAGGAGGAAGGAGCGGCGTGGAAGAGATTAGAGAGGGCGTCCTGTAGGGGGACCAGCCTGCAGGCTATGGTGACAGCCCCATTGCCGTTCTCACCAAGGAACTATACCACGAGTCCGGTGGTGGTAGCTACACTGAAGATTTGGGGACAGTGGAGACGACATAGGGGAAAGACCGGAGCATTGGGGGGGTCCCCGATAAGAAACAACCATAGGTTTGCCCCGGGGGGAATGGATGGAGGATATGGAATGTGGCAAAGAGCAGGTATAACGCAATTGAAAGATCTATTTGTGGATGGGAAGTTCGCGAGTCTGGGAGCGCTGACCGAGAAATATGGGTTGCCCCAAGGGAATGCATTCAGGTACATGCAATTGAGGGCTTTTGCGAGGCAACAGGTGAGGGAATTCCCGCAGCTCCCGACACAAGAGGTGCAGGACAGAGTAATCTCAAAGAAATGGGTGGGGGATGGTAAGGTGTCGGATATATATAGGGAAATGAGGGATGAAGGGGAGACTATGGTGGACGAACTAAAAGGGAAATGGGAAGAAGAGCGAGGGGAGGAGATCGAGGAGGGGCTGTGGGCAGATGCCCTAAACAGGGTAAACTCGTCGTCCTCGTGCGCCAGGCTAAGCCTGATTCAATTTAAGGTATTACACAGGGCACATATGACTGGAACACGGCTCAGTAAATTTTTTGGGGTGGAGGATTGGTGTGCGAGGTGCTCGAGAAGCCCAGCGAATCATACCCATATGTTTTGGTCATGCCCGGCACTACAGGGGTTTTGGATGGGGGTGACAAAGGTGCTTTCGAAAGTAGTAGGAGTCCGGGTCGAACCAAGCTGGGGGTTGGCTATATTTGGGGTTGCACAAGAGCCGGGAGTGCAGGAGGCGAGAGAGGCCGATGTTTTGGCCTTTGCGTCCCTAGTAGCCCGGCGCAGGATATTGCTAATGTGGAAAGAAGCCAAGCCCCCGGGGGTGGAGACGTGGATAAATGATATGGCGGGGTTCATAAAGTTAGAGCGGATTAAGTTCGTCCTAAGGGGGTCGGCTCAAGGGTTTACCAGGCGGTGGCAACCGTTCGTCGAATATCTTGCGGAAAGATAGATGGGGGAAAAAAGAAGGCAGCAGCAGCAGCCCAGGACTTGGGGGGGGGGGGGGGGGGGGAGGGATGGGGTGGGTGGGGGGGGGGGGGGGGGAGGGATGGGGTGGGTGGGGGGGGGGTGGCCTGAGACAAGGCAGTTGCCAATTAGGGCTAGTTTTTATTTTTGTTATTTAATATTTATTTATTTGTTGTTGTTTTTTTTTTTTTTTGTTCTTGTTTAAATAAAAAAGGTCATTATTATCTATTGTTATAATGTTGTGTAAAGGATGCACAATGTACTGTGTTGGTTGACAAAAAATTTTCAATAAAATATTATTTAAAAAAAAAGCTTTCTGGAAATCCAGATATACTACATCCATTGGCTCCCCGTTATCTACCGCACTGGTAATGCCCTCAAAAAATTCCACTAAATTAGTTAGGCACGACCTGCCCTTTGTGAACCCATGCTGTCTACCCAATGGGACAATTTCCATCCAGATGCGTCGCTATTTCTTCCTTGATGATAGACACCAGCATCTTCCCTGCTATCGAAGTTAAGCTAACTGGCCTATAATTATCCGCTTTCTGCCTACCTCCTTTTTTAAACAGTGGTGTCACGTTTGCTAATTTCCAATCCGCCGGGACCACCTCAGAGTCTAATGAATTTTGGTAAATTATCGCTAGTGCATTTGCAATTTCCCTAGCCATCTCTTTTAGCACTCTGGGATGCATTCCATCAGGGCCAGGAGACTTGTCTACCTTTAGCTCCATTAGCTTGCTCATCACTACTTCCTTAGTGATAACAATCATCTCAAGGTCCTCACCTGTCATAGCCTCATTTCCATCAGTCACTGGCATGTTATTTGTGTCTTCCACTGTGAAGACCGACCCAAAAAACCTGAAAAACCTCAAGGGCAATTGATGCCCACATCCTGTAAATGAATACATTAAAATGTTATCAGAATATGGCCAAAGTGCCCATGAACACACTTGGCTTTTTTTGTTATTGAAGGGTAGATTCGCATTGTAATGCATTAGCAGTGTCTACCTAAATTTGGCATCAGAACTTGACTTGAAGCTGTATGAGACTCGCTGGAAAAAGTTGTCTAATTTCACTTTGCATTAAAATCTGCCTGGGCCTTGGCACCCATGTTGCATTCAAAACTGGATTTTCCAGTTGGGGGTATATCTCTTTGGAGTTATTAACATACTGGAGTTCGTCTCTTCCACCTACCTGTGGTGATTCTTGCCAACATTTGGCAAATGGAGGCTTGCTGCTGCTTTTAGAGCTGTTTATAAAAATTTTCCCCAATTACTTTCCTTTGTCCTTGCACCTGGGCATGGCTTTAATGGACAGTTCTGACTCCTGCTGACCTCTGAAGGCTGGATGCTTACTCAGACCACATGCCTGAGCATTTTACGCCCTATATTTTCCAAGAGTTAACAGTCACTTTGATGAGCAAGTGTGGATTAATTAAGTAAAGTCAGCACGGAGTTGTGAAAGGCAAACCGTGTTTAAGTAACTTGATTGAGTTTTTTGATGAGGTGTTAGTGAGATTTGATGAAGGTAATGTATTTGATGTGACGTACCTAGATTTTAAAAAGGTGGTTGATAAAGTGCCAAATAATAGGTTGTCAGCAAAGTTGAAGCCCATGAAATAAAAGGGAGTGTGGCAGCATGGATACAAAGTTGGCTGTGTCAAAGGAAACAAAAAAAACAGTTGTTTTTCTGACCAGAGGAAAATGTACAGTGGGCTTCTCCAGGGGGCTAGCACAAGGACCACTGCTTTTCTTAATCTGTATTAATGACTTGGACTTTGTTGTACAGGGTAGAATTTCTAAATTTGCAGATGACAGAACTTGGAAGTATTGTAAACTGTGTGGAGGATAGTAATAGATTTCAAGAGAAAATGGGCAGGCTGGTGGAACGGCAGTTAAGTGGCAGAAGAAATTTAATGCAGATAAGTGCGAATTGTTACGTTTTGGTCGAAAAAATTAGGAGAGGTAATATAAAACAAATATAAAAGTGGTGCAGGGACAGAAACTTGGGGTACATGTGCACAAATCATTGATATGGCGGGGCAGGTTGAGAAAATTGGTAATAAGGCAAACAAGATCATGGACATTATACATAGAAGCAGAGTATAAAAATAAGACATTTTGATGAACCTGTATAAAAAGACTAGTTTGACTGGAGTATTGTGTCCAATTCTAGAAAACACTTGAAAAAGGATAGGAAGACATGAGCGAGGGTGCAGAAAAGCTTTATGAAAATGGTTCCAGGGATGATTGACTTCAGTTAGATTGAAGAAGCTGACATTGTTCTCCTGAGAGAAGAGAAGATTCAGAGGAGACTTGGTGAAAGTGTATCAGATCAAGATTGGTTGGGACAAAGTAGATTGAGAGAATCTGTTCTCATTGGTGGAAGTGTTGAGAGCCAGCCACCTACCATCCTGCTATTTTGCCACTGTACCCCACCTCAAGCACCTACCCACACCCGTCTGTCACCTTTTTGCCTTACCCACCCACCTGCTCTTACCCTCCTTGCTACCCTTGCCCAGTTATCCACCCAATCCCTTACCTACTTATCCGCCCTATCTCTTACCACCTTATCCACCCTATCCTATTCCGCATCCTACTCGCTTACCCACTTGCTTATCCACCCTACCGTATTCCGCACCCTATTCCCTTACCCACTTATCAGTGTAGTTTTTCAATGAAGCTTTGGGACATTTTGATATTTTGGAGTGAGTGGGGATAAAAAGAAAAAGATATAACAAATGAGTTACAAATTAATCTTTTTCATTACAACAAAAGCCAAAGCGGGCAGTTTCGAACAGTGTTTTTCAAACTATTTTTGCCCAGGACCCATTTTTACCGACCTTCGCGACCCACGCCGGCTGTCCTTCGTGACTCACATTAGCCAACATTCGGGACCCACCATTTTCTCTTACCTTTAATGCAAGAGGTGAGCCTGGGCTTATATTCTACAGTCTAAAGTAGTGACGAATGAAAAATGATCTCATTGAAACAGGCATTATTCTCTCTGGACTCTACAGAGCAGATGCAGAATGTAAGGTTTCCTCAGATGGGTGGTTTACAGCCTGGGGATATAGTCTGTAAATTGCAATGTGACGATTTTAGACATAGATGAGGGGGAATTACTGAACTCGAAGTATTGTGAATCTTTTTAATCTCTAAAATTCAATATCGAAGAGAGTTCTGCAGGCTCAGTCGTTGAGCATATTCAAGACAGATGCAGGAAGACTGAATTGAATTTCAAAAAAAATTTCTCCTGGATCAGCACGCTGATGTCAGGAGGAGGCGCCGTTTCTCCCTGGGCTCCGGGCATGGACACCGATGAGCCGGCAGGCACACGCAGTGCACCCGCATTTTTTTAGCTGATCGCGGCCATCATTTTTAAAGCCGCTCGCAGATGGCGTTTTAAAAAACCGGCTGCTGCAGCCGTTGTGCCTGAATTCACGCGATCAGGAACGCCGCGATGGATGGCTCCACAACTCACTTGCGGGTGGTGACCCTCAGTTTGAAAATGCCTGGTTTAGAAGGTATGACCATGCAGCAGCTCTGGAAGTTGATGACTTTTGAGTCTGAGATACAGGGTTGCAGTATGCAAATCAATTCGTGAACCCAAATGTCCACATTTCATGTTTCAGATGTTGAACTATGAATTATAATTTTCTAATCTCTCGTTGCTCTTTTTTGGATGCTTTTGCAATTTGAATTACCATTGTTTCAATAGATTGAGAAAGGGACCAAATCTTTATGATGTTTGGTTTGGGGAAAATCTCGGCTAGTATATTCTCTTCTGTCACACTATCACACTAACTAAGAACCTATAAACATGATGGACACTTTTACCCTCTTAAAAAACATGGAATATGGGCAATTTACTTTGACCCAAGGTTCAGTCTGGCGGTCAGGTGACTTCTATGATTTCTGTACAGGCAGGACAAACTGTCACTGCGAAAGACACGGATTGATTAGTGATCGTCAGCATGGTTTGTTAGATCTTGGATGGGATTCTCCAGTCCCTGATGCCAAAATCGCGATTGGCGATCGGCTGGAGAATCAAAAGTTTCCGACCAAATTGGGGGCGGCGCCACTTTCGCGATGCTCCGCACCATCCAAAGCCGCGATGTATCGACAGCCTCAGGACATTGCCTGAGGCCCGTCCCCCAATGCTCGTCTCTGACTGGTCGAATTCCTGACGCGTCGGTCGCATGTGGTCTCATTCGTCGGGAACTCGGCGTAGCAGCTGCGGACTCAGTCCAGCGGCGCCACAGTCTGGGGTATGAGCGCATGAGTGGCCACGGACCCGGCAATTCTCCAGAAAAGTGCGATCTCATGGGTTACGGGGCAGGTAGCAGGTTGGATCCAAAACAGGCTCAGTGTCAGGAAACAAAGGGTTGATGTTTTTGCAAATGGAAAACAGTTTCCAGTGGTGTTCCACAGGGCTCAGTGTTGGGACCCTTGCTATTTCTTGTATATTAATGATGTAGACTTAAATGTGGGTGGCATGATTGGGAGATTTGTAGATGACACAAAAATTGGCATTTGTGTGCGATAAAATGGTAGTTGTAATTTGTAGTTGATAGGGGAGAGGGATAGCTGTTGATTCCAGAATTATATCAGAAAGGTTTGGTTGAGTGGGCAGAGAAATGGCAAATGGAATTCAGCCCAGTAAAGTACAGGGTGATGCATTTAGGGAGGGCAAACAAAGCAAGGCAATACTCAATAAATGGGAAGATATTGAGAGGGGTTGAGGAAGTGAGAGAACCTGGGAGTGCATGTACACAGGTCCTTGAATGTGGCAGGACAGATGGACAAGGTGGTCAAGAAGCGTATCGAATGCTTGTCTTTATTGGATGAGGCATTGAATACAAAAAGCAGGGATGTGATAATGGAATTGTGTAAAAATCTGGTTAGGCCACAGCTGGAGTTTTGTGTACAGTTTTGGTCACCCCATTACAGGAACAACATAATTACTTTGGAGAGAGTGTAGAGGAGATTTACAAGAATGTTGCAGGTCTGTGGAGACATTGAATAGGCTAGGATTGTTTTCCTTAGAACAGGGGAGACTAAGGAGTGATCTAATTGAGATGTATGAAATGATGAGGGGTCTAGACGCGGTAGACAGGAAAGACTTGTTTCTCCGAGCTGAGGGATCAATCACCAGAGGGCATAGATTTAAGGTGATTGATAGAAGGATAAGAGAGGACTATGAGGAAATTGTTTAGCCATCTGGAATTCACTGCCTAAGTTGGTGGTTGAGGCTGAAATGCCCAACTCATTAAAAGATACCAGGATCTGCACCTGAAGTGCTGTAACCTGCAAGGCCATGGACCAGGTGCTAGAAAATGGGATTAAAATGAGCGTCTAGTTTACTTTTTTCTTTTTTGACTGTGCAGACACGATGGGCTGAATGGCCTCTTTCTGCACCATAACTTTTCTATGGTGCATCTCTCTGGGAAGTCATTAAAATGTATATGTCTGTGTGGAGGACCTTCCCATGAAAAGACATTCATGATGCAGGATCACTTGGTGAATGTACAGCTCTTGTTGGCTGGATATATGCAGAACCTCAAATATAATAGATACCCCAGACTTGGTATCTGCAAACTCAAATTCTAACAAAGAGAGGCTTTTAAAGTTCATTTATGGGATGTGGGTGTCACTGGCTCGGCCAGCATTTATTGCCCATCCCCAATAGGGAGTTGTGGGGAAACCATTTTATCGCAAGCAAATGTGAATGGCCACCGTTCAATCCCCATTGTGTGGCAATGGATCACTTGAGTGGATACTGGAAGTGTTGATTCTATGGTCACAATATCAAAATTGGCTTGAGATAACAAATTTTGTTGTTCCAAAAACAGGCCAGAGCAAGTCAATCTGGGACAACTTAGGACAAAGGGACCATCACCTCCCCAGGTAGAAGGAAGGAATCCTGCCTAAACGGGCAATCAACTCAGGCAGTGAGCAGAGGAGTTAATTTGTTTTCACCTGCAAAATGAAGCTCAGCCACAACTTTGCCTGAAAAGCGAGAAACCTCCAGGGAAGAGAAACCCTTTAGCCCTGCAATGTTTTTATCTTAAAGGACTGATTAAGAACTCATGATAAGCAAGGCAAATGGCATGTTGGGTTGGCGTTTATTGCAAGGGGAATGGAATGTAAAAGGAGGGATATTTTATTGCAGCTCTCAAGCGCCTTGGTGATGCCACATCTAGAGTACTGTGTTCAGTTTTGGCCTCCTCATTTGAAAAAGGATGTGATTGTGCGAGAAGCAGTTCAAAGAAGGTTCACGTGGGATGAATGGATTACCTTCTGAAGAAAGATTGAACAGGTTGGGCCTATACCCATTATGGTTTAGAAGACTGAGAGGTGATCTTATTGGAAATTTAAAAAAAAGAAAATGCTGGCAGGTCTGGCAGCATCTGTAGAGAGAGAAACAGAGTTAATACTTTGAGCCCACTCTGACTCTTCATCAGAATTTAAATATGTAAGATCTTGAGGGGAATTGATAGGGTAAATATCCAGAGGACATTTCCTCTTGTGGGGGAGGAGCGAACTAGGGGACACAGTTTAAAATTAAGAGATCTCCCTTTTAAGATGGAGATGAGGAGAATTGTTTCCTCACCGCAGAGTTGTTGGTCTGGACCTCTCTTTCCCAGAAAGCAATGGAGGCTGGGTCATTGAATTTACTGAAGGCTGGGTTAGGCAGATTTTTGATAGAAAGGGAGTGCAGAGTTACTGGAGGCAGACAGGAAACTGGAGTTGAGACCACAACTACAACCAGCCATGATCTTATAAAATGGCGGAGCAGGCTCTGCGGGCCGAATGGCCTAATCCTGCTCCTAAGTTTTTTTATCCTTATTTGTTTCTGCTCATCTTTGTAATTCTGCTCATCTAAGTGCGTGTGAAATTTCTAGAACTCATCTTGTGTGTGCGTTTCTGTTGTTAGAGGGAGTTTCATTGCGCTCATGTTTTGGGTATTGTGTGAATAAACATTGATTTTTTTGTTTGATTCAAACTTACCAGAAAGCCTGTTTGTGTCTATTCTTCAAAATCGCAGCACTCAAAGTGATTAAAACATTCCTTCTAAATGTATATCTTGTTGTAAACAATCAAGAGACAAGGAAAAAGGAGTAAAGTTATCCTGCCATCTCTCCCCATCTGTAGCACTTCTCAGACTGGATAGTGGATCATTGTGTCTGTTGAGGAGCTCTAGATGTTTGTAGTTTTATTGCAATATACATGTACACATGTTTTGGCCTAAATGTTGAAATACTAAGTAGTTGAATGCAAGGATCTAGGGTGGTGTATTATTTTAATCTGAAAACAGATTCATAATCATAGAATTGTTCCAGCACAGAAGGAGACCATTCGGCCCATCAAATCTGCATTAGCTCTCTGAATCACTTATGCCATTCTCCTACTTTTCCTTGGTAACCGTGCACATTCTTCCTTTTCAGATAAAAAAAAGTATTAGGCTGGACCTCTGGATTACTGGGCCAATGATATTACCACTAAAAGATTGTCTCCAGAGTTTTTTTTTTCTTTTTCAAACTTTGTCTCAACTTTATCCTTTCTTAAGGAGAACAACTCCAAATTCTTCTCCACTCTCGTGCTACTGTCTGATGATAAACCTTTGTTGCACAAACTAAAACTGACTTACTGGACCTCGATATTGGAAACTATCACCAGCTGCAGCACATCCGCGACCTATGAAACAAATGCTGTAATTTACTTTCCGTTTTCATGGTGGGTAATTAATAATCTGGCCTCCCTAATAATCCTTTTCATGCAATGCAGCTTCTCCATTAGGAACCTATGGGAATGGCGCCATTGAATTTCCTGGGATCAGACAATTTAAATAAAAGAGTGCGCAATTGAACAAATATCATCCTAGCTGGAGAACTTGCAATTTTCTCCACCCCCACCCCCCCCCCACCTGCCTCAATAACCTAATCAGCAACCTAAACCGGGCAGCACGGTAGCATTGTGGATAGCACAATTGCATCACAGCTCCAGGGTCCCAGGTTCGATTCTGGCTTGGGTCACTGTGCGGAGTCTGCACATCCTCCCCGTGTGTGCGTGGGTTTCCTCCGGGTGCTCCGGTTTCCTCCCACAGTCCAAAGATTTGCAGGTTAGGTGGATTGGCCTTAGTGTCCAAAATTGCCCTTAGTGTTGTGTGGGGTTACTGGGTATGGGGATAGGGTGGAGGTGTTGACCTTGGGTAGGGTGCTCTTTCCAAGAGCCAGTGCAGACTCGATGGGCCGAATGGTCTCCTTCTGCACTGTAAAATTCTATGATCTAGTTTGCCTTGACCTCTGAGGGAATTTAGAACCTTATTTCTATAAACACAAAGTTTGCATTTATAAACTACTTTCTAATATAGAAAAATGCTCTCAGATGCTTCACTGACGTAAGAGGGAACTAAATGGATGCAGAGCTAAAGAAGGAAAAATCAAGGGATGACCAAAGACTTGGGGTAGACTGTCATCCGACAGTATCAGATTGGTTGCCCATTATATGCTGCAACCCCAATTTCCTCTCAATTTATTTCAACAACGAAACTCTGGTAGGTTGGTTGTATGATGTGTGGCTTGATTGACTGTTTTGCACCCCTGCCAAAATTAAAAATTTCACCACTGGTCAAAGCAGTTGGTTTGAAGATGGGCCTTAAAGGAGTAGGGTAACTGGAGATGTACAGGGAGGAGAAATGCACAAGAGGCAGGCGTCCTAAGAAGCGCAGGCTTGGTCTAATGAGGGAACGGCATACACAACGAACAGTGGGATGCTAGGAGGACCAGAGGCAGCTTGGTCTGCATGTCCAAACATCCCTGAAGGCAGCAGAACAGGTATGGTTATGAAGGCATATGGGATACTTGCCTTTATTAACCGAGGCGTAGAATATAAAAGCAGGGAGGTTAAGATGGAGCTGAATAAAATGCAAATTAGGCCACAGCTAGAGTATTGCGTGCAGTTCTGGTCTCCACACTATAGGAAGGATGCGATTGCACCAGAAAGGGTGCAGAGGGGGATTCACCAGGATGTTGCTCACAATGGAGCATTTCAGCTATGAAGAGGGGCTGGTTAGGCTGGGGTTGTTTTTCTTTGAGCAGAGGAAGCTGAGGGGGGACCTGATTGAGGTGTACAAAATTATGAGGGACATAGGTAGATAGGAAGAAACCTTTCCCCTTAGTACAGGGGTCAGTAACCAGGGGGCATAGATTTAAGGTAAGGAGCAGGAGATTGAGGGGATTTGAGGAAATACTTTTTCACCCAGAGGGTTGTAGGAATCTGGAACTCACTGCCTGAAAGGGTGGTAGAGGCAAGAACCCTCACAACATTTAGATGCACAGTTGAGACGCCATAGCATATAATACTGTAGACCAAGTGCTGGGAAATGTGATTAGAAAAGATAGGTGCTTGATGGCCGGCATGGACACGATGGACTAATGGGCCTCTTGCTGTGCTGTTAAAATCTCTTAAGGGTGGGGTTTTAGGGCTGGAGGAGGTGAGTGGGAAGGATTTGAACACCAGGGTGGAATTTTGAAATTGAAGTATTGGGGGAGCTAGTGTAAGTCATTGAGAACAGAGGCTGGTCAAGTGGAACTTACTGCAGGACAGATGCAGTGGCTGGAACATGGCATGTTAGCCAAGAAAGTATTGGAGTAGCTGATCCTGGTGGTGACGGGGGCCAAATAAAATACTCCGATACTGCTGCCTGCAATTAGTGTTGTAGGGTGTTGGATATCATAGTAGATCATAATGAAATCTCCATAGTCTTAAGTAGGTTAATATATTTATTAACTACAAGAACTATGTACATATATAATAAAGGATTTGAGCTCGGAGCTGTCTACAAGCTTGCTTGTGCACGTGGCTCTGCCCATCATGAGACTGATCCCTCCATGTGGATCATGTGTTCTTTCACATCACTGTGTGGATGGTACTGTACTCAGTTCCACATTAACCTTAAATGTTCCAGACCGTCAAACTACGACCGTGCCCCACCAAAGTGTTTAGCCAATGTACTTCAAGTTATTCTAGTTTACCCCATGTATTTACCTCACTATTACAATCCCCCCCCCGCCCCACTCAAGCTTCTGAGTTCATAAGTTCAGGCCTTGTACCCCTTTCATATTTAGTTCGCACTATGTTTGGAGGCATACTCAGCTGTGTTGTTACAGTTAAACTCTTATTGATATGGAGGTTGTTCTGGCATCTGGGTATTTTTTTTATTGTCTTCCATTCCTTGGTAGTGAATTGCTCTTTGTTGATTCAGCATTCAGCAGCTGCGGTGAGAGATGATTGTTGTTCCATCCTGTATCATCTCTATGTCAGTTTTTCCTCCTCTTCCTTCGTCGTGTGGGTTCTCTGTGCGGATGTAGTGTTGTGGTAAGCTCCCCTTTGCATTTGGCTGTGTGGTGCGCTGACTTCAATGGAGGGCTGCTACTTTGTTCCAGCATCATCTGTGGCACTACCATGCTGGCCGGGAGTTGCAGCATTTGCTCTGTGGTTGCTGTGTTGACCTCATCAACAGCCATCAGAGTAGAAGGTTGAGGCTCCTCTGGTTGTTGGTTGCTCTCTTGTCTATCCTCTACTGGATAAATATCTGAGTGGTTCATTGGTCAAATGTTTCCATCTTCCACATGAAACAAAATAATACAAAACAACGAAACAATAAAACACCAATACACACAACTCCCACAAGAGAACCTAACCCCTCCCAAACCTTAACCTCTCGTCCCAACCCCTCTCCGTCCTCCCCCACTTAGCAACTAACGGTGACCAGCTCCTTGAAATACACAAATGTCTGCCATCTCCCCTCAATTGCTCCCCTTGCGGTGTACTTGACTTTCCTGAGGTATGGGAACTCTTATCAGATCTCCGAGTCACTCTGAGGCACTGGGCATAGCAGCAGATTTCCACCCCAGCAGTGCCCATCTCCAGACAATCAGTGAGGTGAAGGCCAGGATGTTGGCCCCCACGCCTGTCTGTAGCTCCTGCGAGTCTGACACTCCAAATATGGCCACTGAAGGACAGGGCTCCAGTTCAATTTTCACAATCCTTGACTTGGTGCGAAAGAAGGAGACCCAGAAACCCACAAGCTTGGGGCAAGATCAGAATCTGTGCATATGGTTGGCCGGATCCCCTGAACAGCACTTGCATTTATATTCCACCATTGCAAAGAAACAACTCATTCTAGACCTAATCGGGTGCGCCCTATAAACTACTTAGAGTTGGTTTGAACCAAGGCTCGCACACGAGGACGTGGAGTTCACTCTCCTCAGGGCCTCGCTCCACACCACGTTATCTAAAATGGGCCCAAATTCCTCCTCCCACCTGGATGTAACCTCTTCCACCAACACTGACACCTCCGATATTATCCGCCCATAAATACCGGAGGTGCTCCCTTCCACCAACCCTGCGAGCGAAAGAACCCTCTCCATTACGATGGGGAATCTCAGAAAAACCTGTTTCGCAAAGGTGCGAATTTGTAAATATCTGAATAAGTCAGGTTGAGAGAGCCCAAACTTCTCCGACAGTTCCTCTAAACTGGCAAGCCGTCCCTCCAGGAGAAGATCACCCATTTGCTCCAACCCCTTCCCCTCCCACCCCAGAAAGTGACATCCAATCTCGCAGGGTCGAGCAGATGATTCACACAAATGAGATCCAGCTTTGACACTGACTCCAATTTAAAATGCTGTTGAAATTGTCTCCATATCTCCAAAGAGGGACAAACACTGGATTTGCCGAATACTTTGCCGGTGAGAATGGGAGCGAGGTCGTCGCTAATGCCACCAACCCAGACCCTCTACCCGACTTCGATTCCATCTGCACCCACGTAACTCCCGGATCACTATACCAACCCAACACCTTCTCGGCATTCGCTGCCCAGTAATAAAATTTCAAGTTCGGCAACGCAAAGCCCCTGACTGCCTATCCCTTTGAAGGACTGTCCTCTGAATTCTCGTGATCTTGCCTGCCCATAAAAAGGACTTAATCAACTTTTCGACTCCCCACAGGATATACGGAAGAAGACCGACAAACATTGGAACAAAAACAAAACTCTTGGCAAAATGTCCATCTTGACTGACTAAACCTGCTCGCTATGGACAGGGGAGGATTATCCCACCTTTGCAGACCGGTCCTAACCTTGCCTACTAAGTTCATATAGTTCAGTTTATGGAATTGGGCTCAATCCTGGGCTACCTGAACCCCCCAGATACCTAACGCTGGAACCAGCCATACGAAAAGTAGCACCCCTAGATTAACTCCCTTACCCGGGGATTAACAGGAAAGCACTCACTTTTTTTCAAGTTTAGCCTGTACCCGGAAAAAGAGCCAAAGTGCCTCAGCAGCTCCAATATATCGAACATGGTGCGGACCGGGTACATCTTATAAGGAGTTCATCAGCATGCAGGGACACCCAGTGCTCCACCCGTCCCCTCGCTATTCCCCTCCACATATCTGATGCCCCCAAGGCGATGGCCAAAGGCCCTATATTACCAATGCAAACAAGAGGAGGGACATAGGGCAGGCATTTAAAAAGTGGTGGTTGTGACCCATGGGTGGGTTACGGGCGGGTGTCGCGAGGGCCGCGGAGCCGCCCATCGCGGCCTTCCCGATCGCGGGAATTCACGCGCACAGCCGGCTGCAAGCGACTTTGAATTGACAGCTGCGACCAGCTAAACAAATGCGGGTGCACTGCGCATGCGTGCCCGCCTATCAGTGTACATGCGGCCCGGGAGTGTTGGGACCTGAACCCAGGGTCAAAAGTGCGAGAGCAACATGGCGGTGGCTGACTGCGTGGTGATCACCAATAATGAACAAGGCTATGACCTTGATCTGTTTTGCATCCCTAAACATTACTCCAATGACCTGGAGAGGGTATATATTCCTCATGGTTTAATCATGGACACAACTGAATGTTTGGCAAGGGATATAATGAAAACCAGCGGAAATCATCACATCTCGTCCTCTGTGTACTGAAGGGTGGCTATAAGTTTTTTGCTGACCTTTTCGACTACATTAAAACATTGAATCAAAACAGTGTCCAGTCAATCCCAATGATGAATTTCATCCGCTTGAAGAGTTACTGTAATGATCAGTCTAAAGGGGAGCTGCTCAGAGTTTACGAATTGAGGTACAAAATCCACGCTTTCCTCCTCGAGAAATTGCCCTCTCTGGCTGATTCGTTTGCTGATGAAACTTGGATGCTAACTATGTCTTACCTCTCCTCCTGTGAACCTGATTGCAGTGAGATCATGAGGACCAAGCAGTTTCACCTCTCGCATTAAAGGTAAGATAAAATGGTGGGTTGCGAAGGTCAGCTGGCGTGGGTCCCGAAGGTTGGCTGGTTGGTAAAATTGGGTCCCCGGAAAAGAAGATTGATAAACACCGACATTCTCCTATTTAATTGGAAATACCCTGAGGTCATGTTATTGGTGCGGACGCTAGTTCATGGGGCTTTGTACACCAGTTGTATCCAAGGCATAAACTTGGGCCCCAACCCAAAATTCTTCAAAACCACAAAATTATACCCCCATTCTACTCTATCGAATGTCTTTTTGGCATCAAATGCAACGATTACCTCGGAATCCGCCCCTCAGACAGGGAAAGCACCATATTTAGCAATCGCCGCACGCCAGTCTTCAACAAAACACGTCTGATCACCCCCAATAACTTGAGGGAGACCTGGTTCCAGCCTCAGTGCTGCACCTTAACCAATATCTTGCCGTATACATTAAGTAAAGAATTAACGTGGTACGACCCACATTCCACCGGTCTTTATCCTTTTTTTCTACTGGGAACCCGTCTGGCCTTACCTGTCTGCATTTGCCTTATTCACAAAGGTTCTTATAGAATGCTAAATGAGAGACTTCTGGCACCTGTACTGAAATGGACAAACCTGCTCTGCAAAGAGAGAAGACAGTTCAGAGCCAAAGTTCCAATCACAATAGTCTTTCCTATTTGAGCTGTTGGGAACTTGCAATTCTGTATAATTTATGACTGTGGTTGTGTTGACATCTGCCATTTTCAGAAGATTCAGAGCTACACAGGCATCTGCCCAAGAGAGAAAAAGACAGTTTACGGGTAACCTACATCAGCTCAAAAATTTCTTTACCATCATACCGTAGCAGTTCAATCATATCTGTGGCCTGAAATCGATTCCCACAGGCCCATAGAGTGGCGAGTCTGTTGTTTGAAGCCAGAGGCCCCACAGTATTGGTTCTTTGTCTGTTAGATAGTAGCACTGGCTCCAATGTCCAATTTAAAGTTTGTGAGATGGTCATTAACGAAAACGTCCACATCCAATACAAAAAATCTTGTATCTTTGATGTCATCCAAGAAGCCTGGCTGTGTCCTGTGTTTGGTCTTCTGCGCATTTAGATCATTTGGGCTTGTGCAGTTTGCCAAAGTGTTAAATTCTGTTATATTGGAATCATTGGGCTGAAACTGGAGGACACTGATCTTGTCTGTGGGTGTGCTTTGCTCCACGGTGTTGTCATGGCCGCTCTACTGGTCAGGGTATATTGCTGCCCTTAGCCTGGAGTCGCCCTGTTCCTGTGCTGCACATGGAGTTCAAACTGCCTAACAATCTGGATATCTTTCTCAAGGGTTTGCTCACCTTTCACATTCAGCATGTCCGAGAGTGTGTTGTACACTGCTACAACTATTCTGTCACTGATAAGTTCAGAATTTAAGTCTCCATATTTGCAGCATTCAGTCATTCTTTAGAAATCAGTAGGTTTTCCTGACTGCTGGGCATGCTTAATAAATTTAGCTCTTTTGAAGATCTTGTTACTTGCTGGTTTAAAGTAAACATTGAATGATTTTAGTACTTCTTAAATTATAAATTCCTTGTCTGTCAATAATGTTATTACCTTCGGCCCTACTGAATAAAGCCGCATGTTAACGTGCTTACGTTCTGCCCTTTTATCCAGATCTGAAGCAATTCTGTATCTAAGGAGTCTTTTTCTCCAATGTCCCTCATTACCTGAATGACGTAAGCCTTGGATAAGTCCAAATTGATTTGGAAGAGTGGATTTCAGACCCATGGTTAAAAGATTTTCATCTTAGTTCAGCTTTTAAGAAGCCGTTGAAATTCATGATGGCACCACTATTCGTTTGAAGTGGCAGGGTTTACCCGTGCTTGCTGGTTTTGGAGAGTTCCCGCTGAAAAGACGCTCATGCTCAGCTTTGAAAATATTTTAAACAGTGGCAGATTGGATTGACTAGCGCCAAGCTTTTGCATTTCAATGCTGTTCTTTAGGGTTACGTAAACATTGCATCCTGGCCATTGCCAGTCTTTAAAGTTGGTTCTTTAGTTTCGATTCTTCCAAATTAATTGATATTTTCTTTTTGGAAGAACTCGTGAATCTGTTTTCACCAGAGGAGTTTTTAAATGGCAACTTGTAAGCACTGAGCTATTTAAAAGTTTCTCAAGACTTGCTGTATCCTGGAATTTAAATGCCTTAGCCCACCCATGCCAGGTTCATTGACTCTGCACATTGGGAATTGAAGCTAGAACTCCAAGAGATCCCACAGAGCCTTCTGCTGCAGTGAGAAATTTTAAATTTTTGCCTTCAGCTTCCAAACCTTTCTTTGGAGCTTTTCTCTGGCGCTTTTTATCCGCAACGTCTGTTTCTTGAACTTTTCTTAAGGTCAGAATGATTTGTCAAATTTTTCTTTAGTCTTGCAGGACTTTAGTTTGTCTCTGCATTTTTGTGAGGTTTTGTGTTTTTCAATTCACTGATACTATGGTCCGTAACTTCTACAGAGTGGCAATCTCGTCAGACTTGCCTGTGCTGGGATTCCTACCTCCTGTCTCGCTCTACCTTCCTCACTCAGGCTGGGGTAGACAGGAGCAGGGAAGTTGAACCCCAGCAGGATCGTTGTGGAGTAACTGGGGTGCAGACAGGTCAGTCAATCCCAAGTCATTCCCTCTTTTCATGGGTGCGGAGGGATCCGGGAGGGGAGGCAGATCTATGAGAAAAGGATGGGGCTCAGTCCGGTCAGGGGAACTGCTGGAACCATTCTAAAATTAGCGATTTAAATTGCTTCTGTTAGATGGTTCTCAGCCCAGTGCAATTATCCAGAAGAAGTTAGCTCTTCTGGGCAATTACTGGGTAGACCCTTGCGTTGGAACCTCCAAGGAGATTCCCAGCGCATCATAGGGGTATCCCCTAAATGCGACGCTGGGGGACCCGGACATTGTGTTGTTGGATAGCATTCTGTAAGTCTCAATGAAGTCTTTGTAGTCTTTATGTTAACTATATGTATTAAGTACAAGAACTATGCACATGTATATAGTAAAACGTTCAAACTAGGCGCTGTCTAATACTTGCTTGTGTTCATGGCTCTACGCAACATTAGACCGACCCCTAGGTGTGCGTCATGTGTTCTCTTATATCACTGTAAAGGCAGTACAGTACTTATTCCCATGTTATCTCCATTTATCTCTTTACCCAGAGAGTAGTGGGGGCATGGAATGCACTGCCTGTGGAAGTAGTTGAGTCGGAAACATTAGGGACCTTCAAGCAGCTGTTGGATAGGTACATGGATTACGGGAAAATGATATAGTGTAGATTTATTTGTTCTTAAGGGCAGCACGGTAGCATTGTGGATAGCACAATTGCTTCACAGATCCATGGTCCCAGGTTCGATTCCGGCTTGGGTCATTGTCTGTGCGGAGTCTGCACGTCCTCCCCGTGTCTGCGTGGGTTTCCTCCGGGTGCTCCGGTTTCCTCCCACAGTCCAAAGATGTGCGGGTTAGGTGAATTGGCTAATGATAAATTGCCCTTAATGTCCAAATTGCCCTTGGTGTTGGGTGGAGGTGTTGAGTTTGGGTAGGGTGCTCTTTCCAAGAGCTGGTGCAGACTCAAAGGGCCGAATGGCCTCCTTCTGCACTGTAAATTCAATGATAATCTATGATTAATCTAGGACAAAGGTTCGGCACAACATCGTGGGCCGAAGGGCCTGTTCTGTGCTGTATTTTCTATGTTCTATGTTCTATATGTGGCAGACTCTTATAGTACAATTAGTGGCCGAAAAGATTTCAAAAGTTTTGAGTGTTGGAGGTGAGGAGCGCGTTGGTGGTTTGAGAAACAATGCTTGTGTGTTTTATTTAGAATTAGAAATGACAGCACACAAACAGAGTGTTTGGATAAACCAGTCTATATTCTAAATACTACCAGAAAAATACAGGGAATTTTTGTTAGAGTAGAGGAAATTACAGGTGATTTGACAGGTTTGTAAAATAACGTACACACAAGTGTAGTGCAAGAGTATTTAATGTTTGCAAATGCCCTTCACCCATTGGAAGTCTTGCTGTAAGGTAACTAAAGCGTATGAAAATCCTAAATGCTTCAGTTTATTCTTTGATTTTAGTGACTTTCATGGTTTAATGCCATTAAAGATTTTGCTTGCATATAATGCTGTGGTAAATGTAGCCATGAAAACTGATTTGCTGCACAACTCTCACTGGAAATATTTTTTACAAGACACATCTATTTTAAAGACATCTAGATCTGTAGCTGCTTTCTTGAGCAAAACTGAGGAATGATTTCCCTAGTTAAAATATGCAACCCACATCATGTTGCACTTTATTCCATGACGAAACAAATTCTTATCAGATTAAAACACCAATTACATCGTGTTGAAGTGCATGCACAATATTCTGAATGGTTTCAATGTGAAAAGTCATGCTTGTCACTGTGTAATTCCTGAATGAGCTGAAAGATTATGGCTTTCATCATACTTGATTTTGTTCATTATTACTCATCCTGAAAACAGACCCTGTACAGATTTTGGTTTTTATTTTTAGTGACTTTTTAGAAAATGGAAAATCGCTGCTACCGCTTCGAAAAAGGGTAATTCTAATGCGCCATGCTTCCTTTCTGTATGCAACTTGCTATGTGCCATTGCTTGCAATTAATGAATATTGTCAGTTACACACACACTTTAGCATTTATTACACCTATATAACGGTAATCAAAATCTGTTAAGGAAACAATTGTGCACTGTGCATCCGTGCTACAGTTCACTCAAGCATAATTATTTTATTCATCAGTCATTCTGATATAGGTCACTGCATGGTCAAATAACACATTACCATGTTCTACGTCCAGGGACTTACCGTTAACCCATTTGAGTACATTATAATTATTTTTAAACACTATCACACAAAGGACAGACACTGCTTGATTTCAGTTAAATCGTAATTTTCCAGGTTTTATTTGATCTCCCATTATGCACTATGTTGAGTTAGCGTGCTATTTACTGTCTCAGGCGAAAATGATGCACAAATGAATTGTCTTTGCCTGTTGCTGCTATAATTGCTGCCATCTACATTGCAATGAGCCCCACCGTGTATGTTGTTTGTTCAGATTCAGTGTGTTTGCTTTCCATATCGTTTAGCCCTTAATAAAATAATTTGATAGGATGGACACGGAGAAAGTATTTCCTGTGGTGGAGGAATCAAGAACACTGGAAAAGATTGAACAGGCTGGGACTCTTCCTCTGGAAAAGAGAGATCTGAGGGGTGATCTGATAGATTATGAAGGATTTTGACATGGTAGATGTAGAGATGTTTCCAGCTGTGGGCAGTACACAAACTAGCAGCCAGAAAATTAAGATAGTAATAAACCCAATAAGGAATTCAGGAGAAACTTCTTATGTGGAAAGTGGATAGACGGTAGAACTTGCTACCACAGGGAGTAGCTGTAGCATGCATGCACCCAAGACAAAGCTAGATTTAGCTCATAGGGGAGAGAGAAATAGAAGGATATGTTGATGGGAAAAATGGTGGAAGGAGGCTCATGTCGCGCATAAATACCAAGGTGGACCTGATGGTGTGAAAGGCATATTTCAGTGCTGCAAATGCTTAGCGAAATTAGATCTTGGTCCATCAAGGGTAAAATCAGAAAGCACCTTTTCACACAAACGTGGTAAAAGTTTGGAACTATCTTCACCCCCCAAAAGCTGCGGATGCTAGGTTAATTGGAGCTTTTCCATTCCTGCGTATTGGAAAAGAAGAGTTTTATTGGGAAGGGGATAATAAGGTCAGATAATGTGCTGAAGTCTGTGGGTCAGAAGTTGCTGACGGCAACTGAAGGGTATGGGATTGAACTGTAAGCTTTTTATCTTGTGGGTGCTTTCTGTTTAATTGTCAATCCAATTTTTATTTTAAAACTGAAATAGTGCCAGTGTGATCTTTGTAGTTGTGCCACAAAAAAAAATCTTGAAATGAACAATTGAGATCAGTTGCCTTTAATTATGTTTCTTTTATCGTCTAGGAAATAGCAAAATGCACAGATACTTGTCTGAAATTCCGACTTGTACAGTATATGTGTTTAAAGTTTGGCATTGCCAGAGCTAGGGTAGTTCTGACAGCATCTTTACTGGTCTTTTTGAATACATGCAATCCTGTGGTTCTTCAGTTTTCAATTCCTCTTAACGATCTCCATGTCTTCAAAAAACAAGATTTAGAATTTTATGATCAGTCCCCGACTTGCCTCCTTTTCCGTTCTGCTCTGTTTTGACTTCAGTTGGGATCTCGCAGTCGTCCTTCATTTCAGATTGTTCACAAAAAATGGGCAATATTTGTGCAGAATGAGAGTGCAGTCTCTGCACTTCATGTTGTTCAGATATATTTCTGTTCTTTGAACGCTGCAGTTCCAACATCTGGGTTCTGCTACCAATGACAAACTTAGCACTGGCCTTGTTCCCGTGAGAGTGAATTGGATCATATGTAACCGTCCAAAAAGTACATCTTTAGATGGGAAGGATATGGCAGTCACCTGAGTCATTTGAGTGCTTTTATGCATTAGGAAGCACAATTTCTAATTATTAAAGAATAAGCCCAGGAAAATCTGGAGACCCTTTTTTAAATTAATCTGTACATTGAAATCTTTCTTGCAAAGATTTGAAGCATTCTTGAACCACCAAGTCTGCAAGAGGAGAAAAAGAAAACATTGTCATAAGGCACCATATCTCAGTGTTGGAAAAATCAGTGGTTTCAAAAAATGCTCATTCTGTATATGTTTTTCTCATTTTTTTACTTGCTTTTCAGTTGTGGGCCATGCTGACAAGTTAATATTTGTTGCTCATTCCCAGTTAACCGGAGGATATTAAAAGTCAAACACGTAGGGCAGGATTTAATGGAAATTTTTCTAAGTGTCATTTGTGGCAGGTTTTGCTGGGCGTTTCCTGCCAGCTTTGCCGACGGGTTTCCCACTGCTATGTAACCACATGTAGTCACATATTTGGGCCCTGGGGAGTTTCTCACCAGTTTAGCCCACACTTAGAATTTTTTTCATCACGGGGTAGTTAAACATCAAGATCGGGCCGCCATTTTGAAAAGGTGCCCCAAGTGAGTGTGTGGATCCACCCCCACCCATTGGCAATGTCACCCCTCACACACATGGGCATTACCCCCACAAGTGAGGAAACCCCACTATGGGGTCCCTGGGTGTCCCCGTCTTCAGGCCCCGCCCCCCAACACACTCTCTTACAGGTTCCCCCTTCCAGGACCCCCTTCTGACATCCCCCAACCTCCCAAAGGACGCTTCTTACCTGTCCTGCATACCCCCACCCTCCATAACCCCCGCACCCTCCTTTCATGGGTATGGCCCCCCTCTGGCTCTGAGCCTTGACAGTGCCACCCTGGCACTCTTGCACTGTCACCCTAGCAGTGCTCCAGGTGGCTTGGCAGTGCCCCCCAGGCACTGCCCTGGTGGCAGTGCGAAGGTGCCCATGTTCTGGGGGAATTCCAAGGGGACACCCTGCATTATTCCTAACCACCCAGGGGCCTCCGAAAGCCTGGGAGACCATCCCCGATCGCTGATCCGCCTGGTTCACGTTCTGTGGACCAGTACTGAATGGCGCCCGGCTGCGACCTCTCTGGGGACACCGGTAGATCCTAGGAAGCTGATAGGTACCAGGTAAGTCGGCCTTGAGTAGATTTCAGGCTTACTTACGTGAGCATGGCTTGGTGCCATCCATTGTGGGCGGGTTCCCGATCCCGACGCTTCACAGGACTTGGGTAGTTCCATTGGGGCACGATGTGACCAGTAAATCGTGCTCGTAGTGTGCGACTGGAGTAACATATAGGCTAATCCACATGACAGGGATGCATGTTTTCTTCACAAAAGAACATTATTGAGCCAGTTAGCTTTTTCTAATATGCTAGCCTACAAATTATCAGATTTATTGAGTTCAATATCACAATTTTTCATGTTCGATGTAAACTCTTGATTTCTGGGTTGCTTTTCCGACTAGGCTATAGCATTCATTCTTCATTATTGTCAGCGTTGAAAATTACATTGCATTAGATTCAGACGATGATTGAACATATCTCAATTGAGTTTTGATGAATGTTCAAATTTCCTGTTATTAGTGCATTCCCAACCATATTCTCCAGACGACCATATTTGCAAACTCATGTTGCTGGACCGTGTATAGCTTTTTACATTACTCCACACTTTGAGACAATCGTTCTGGGTAGTAATTACACTTATATATATCGCTGATGAAGAATATGTAGCTCTCAAATAGAACGTTTCCCTATTTTGTAGACCAAAAAAAAAAATTGAAAGGAAGTTCACTTTGATATCGTCAAGTCCAAATGATCTTGACAGCAAGCCAGTGAGCTCTATAGGATGTGAATGAGCACTGGAAGCACTGCAGAGGGAGGAAAAAAACAACATGGTCTGGGATTTGAGTTCTGAAGAAAGACCGGAAAAGTGTGCGTTTTTCAGAATAGGAAAGAGGCATTAGGTGATTTTATAAAAACAAAGGGGAATGTAGAGGACAATTTTAAGTTGAAATATTGGTTGAAATTGAACTGTTGGAATCAGGCACATGCTAGTATTAGGCATTTTGGGACAGATATCAAAAAATTATTCATCATTGAAAGAATTGTTTGAAAAAAATTGCCATTGAACTTGCCTCTTCATGACTTTTTTTCCCCCAAACCACAGATTTTTTTGAAATTAAGTATTTCTGGCAACTTCTTTTGTCATAAAAGAGGATGCCTGTTGGAACAGCACAGAACAGCCAAGTAAAAATTTCAAGACCGAGATGTATAGATTAAGTCATAATTGATTTAGAAACCTCAAATACTGGCTGACTGCACACACTGCTCCAAATTATGTTCCTTAGATTATCCCATGCAGATATTTCAATTGTTGGATGCTTCAGCTTCATGTTGTGATTCAACATTTTGAACATTTAAGGCCAAAAAATGTCAATTGATCAACCACAAGATGAGTTGTTGCACTTGGTAATCAAATTAGTTGAGCATTTCTTGGTTCTCATTTCATGTTCATGGTGGCGGGACGGTAGAGGGGATTCTTTTCACAAATTGGAAATGAGTACTTTATTGCATTGAGTGACAGCAGGATCCAGTTATTTTTCTCTAATTGTTAAGACAATAACTGGAAATGGGAGATGGTGAGTGGAAAATACAGGAACATATGTTATGCATCTTCCTTGAGAGGTTTCCTGGAACAGCGTGTGGGAAATTGACAAACCAGTCACCATGAAGTTTAAAGTTGACTTTAGGTTTCAAGGTGCATCCGAATATCGATACTTTATTGCTGCTAAATTTCATATTTCCTTCTGTGAATGGGCTGTTGGGGAAGCTCAGGAAAATGGGACTGATGGAATAACTATCAAAGAGCTAGCACAGGTACAATGGGCCAAATGGCCTCCCGCTGTTTTATAATAATCCATGATTTTGTTTTTGTAGAAACCGTATTTTTCTTCTGATTTCTCATTCTTGTTTTGGCTGTGTTCTGCACTTGTCCATGGCATTTTAAAGATCTATGTATCGGAATCCTTTGGACATCCACTGTCCTTAACCTCTTTCCGTTTAGTAAATTTCAAACTCTATCCTTTTTTGGTCTAAAATGGATAACCTCACACTTGCTTACATTAAATTCCATCTGCCACAATTTTGTCCATTCACCTAGTCTCTCAATACCTCCTTGCAATTTTATGCTATCATCTGGACTGTAGACAATGTCTCCTAACTTTGTATCATCAGCAGATTTGGATATACAACTTTCTATGCCATCATCCAAGCCGTTAATGAGTACTGTGACTAATTGAGGTCCTAACACAGATCCCTGTGGTACACCACTAGTCACATCCTGCCAATTAGAGTAATTACCGATTATGAAAATGAAAATCGCTTATTGTCACAAGTAGGCTTCAAATGAAGTTACTGTGAAAAGCCCCTAGTCGCCACATTCCGGCGCCTGTTCGGGGAGGCTGGTACAGGAATTGAACCGTGCTGCTGGCCTGCCTTGGTCTGCTTTCAAAGCCAGCGATTTAGCCCAGTGTGCTAAACCAGCCCATTATCTCCACTCTGTCGCCTGCCACCCAACCAGTTTCCTAACCATGTCAATAATTTGCCCTCAACTCCGTGGGTGTCCACCTTAGTTAACAGTCTCTTATGTGGGACTTTATCAAATGCCTTCTGTAAGTCCATATAAATAACATCCATAGACATTCCCCTGTCCACTGCCTTCGTCACCTCTTCCAAAAATTCAATGAGATTTGTCAGGCATGACCAGCCTTTCACAAATCTATGCTGGCTCTCCCTGATCGACCAAAGTTTTCAAGGTGTTCAGTTACCCCATCCCTGATGTAGACTCCAGCAATATCCTCACCACAGATGTTAGGCTCATTGGTCTGTAATTCCCTGGTTCCACCATTTCACCCTTCTTAAGGGTGCCAGGTTGGCACTGCCAAGATGCCAAGCTGGTATTTTCTGCGTGCGTGTGCAATCGGGCTGGATATGCCTGCGTGGGTGTTGGTGGGGCGCAGGGTCGGAACGGGGACCCTCATATAGTGCGTTTGGGCTGAATGTGTGGGGGGGGGGGGGGTTGGGAATTTGCTTCGGGGCCCTCGGAGAAATGGCGTCCTGATCACTTGCTGCAGTGGGTAGTTCAGGCAAGCGGAGCTCCTCAGTGTACAAAACGGGGTTATGTGCAGCCGAGGATACGTGTTCCCCACTGAAGCCCCTTGTACAATGCGAGTTCCGTTGTATAGCCATGTGTTTCACGGCACTGCGAGCGCCTGGAGACACACGGCGAAACACGCTCGCTATGGCATTTTTTGTTCACATTTGGCTGAATCGAGCCCCTGTCACTTTTTGGGGGCCCTGGGGAATTTATCACTGGTTTAGCACAGACTTAGAATTTTTTTCATTTCTGGGGAGTTGAACTCAGATGTTAAGCCACCATTGTGGTGAGCTTCACCCCCACCCATGGGCAATGTCACCCCCCCACACACACATGGGCATTACCCCACACCCCCTATGTGAGGACACCCTGCTATGGGGTCCCTGTTACCTCCCCCCTCTACAGGCCCCCTTAAAGAGAACCCTGCAGGATGCCCTCCAGTCACCCCACCCAACCTCCCAGAGGGCCATTCTTACCTGCTATGCACCCCCCAACTTTCAAAATCCCCTTCACCCTCCTTTCATGGGCATGGCCCCCTTCAGGCTCTGACCCTTCGCAGTGACACTCTGGCAGACAGACAGCCTTGCACTGCCTCCCTGGCATCTAGGCAGTGTTCCTCCCTGCTTGGCAGTGCCATCTGTGCACCTTAGTGCCAAGGCGTCTGCATTCCATGGGGAGGGCAAGGGAGGTACCCTACGCTATCCACCCAGGTGTCCCCAATTAAACGGAAGACCCCCCTCCCCCTCTCCAGGTGCCATTCAGCCTGGTCCATGTTTGTGTGGACCAGTACTGAACGGCACCCGGCTGCAGCTTCCATGGGGAGGCTGGTAGATCCCGGGAGGCCGTTATATACCAGGTATTGCTATCTTTATTTGGTTCTAAATCTGGCGGTCAATATGGTTGCCTTCCTTAATCCTAATTACGTTTGCTTTAGAGTCGCCAAGTATCTTTCGATACTGCCACAAGGTTCAAACCCGAATACTGATCAAAGAGCCAATACACCAGTTAGTTAGTTCAAAGTCAATACTATTTATTTATACACACACACAGTAAGATCTACACATGCACAAAATACTACAAACTAAACTAGCTCTAACACTAACGCCTATACTTAGCTTCGGGTGCCACTCACTCAGAGGAACAATGGCCGTTGTTCGGATCTGAGGCTGCTGGGGTCGAAGTGGTACAAGAGAACAGCTAAGGTCGTCCGTCTGGTAGCAAGCGTTGACCTTGGACTTACTTGCTTCTGGTGTAGCTGGTGGAAGGATCTCTCCGCTTTGAGAGCCGATTCCAAGAGAGCGATTCTCTCTTGGGGCCTTCTTGTACCCGAAGGGGTTTCGCGCGCTTTTGGGCGGGCCTTGAACTTGGCCCCAATTAATTGGGCCGTATCTTGAGCACTCGTTTTGATCTTGACCATTAAAGGGGTGGGTGCCCTGATGGCTGGGCGTGTCCTAGGTGGCCGTTGGCCTGGCTTTGTTTATGCTTTCGGTTTGGGAAACTGGCGCCGCGAGGTCTGGAGCTAGATCGGCTGCTTGAGTGTCTTGTCTTTGTTCCCGGAGATGGGCCATCAATATGCTAATAGACCTACAGTTTCAGTTTCGTCTGGGAGCTGCGGTTCCAATATGCATAAAGGTTCTGTGCCTGCCTGCTTTCTTAACATTGTCCATAGTTCCCTACAGTCTTTGCAAACATCCATTTTGTATTGTGGAAGTGACCATCCCAGATGGCTACACAGGTAAGTTCGTCTAAGTAGGTTTAAAACCAATTTCGGCATGTGAAGTTTGGTCATGCCCTTTTGGGCTTGCTTCAGGTTCCGATGCCTCGCGGGACTTGGGTAGATCCCGCGAGGTGTGAAAGCTGCTGGAAAGCCCGCGAGAGGCCACTCCCGGGATCTTCCGGCTGTGTTGCGCTCTCGCTCGTGATCAACGTGGCCACAAAACACGGCATTATCTTAATTTTCAGGTTTTAGTGGGCCTACTTTGCTCTTGACCACCCACGGCTTCCTCCGGGTGCTCCGGTTTCCTCCCACAAGTCCCAAAAGATGTGCTTGTTAGGTGAATTGGACATTCTGAATTCTCCTTCAGTGCACTCGAACAGGTGTTGGAATGTGGCGACTAGGGGTTTTGCACAGTAACGTCATTGCAGTAATTACTGTAAGCCTACTTGTGACACTAATAAAGATTATTATTATGATTATGATAAAATCCCCAAGGTAACTTATTTATACTCGCTGCTCCAATGCTGCGCCCCTCTGGGTCCAGTCTACTTCCACTCCCCGGTGACTCCAGACCTCACAAAGTTTCATAGCATCAGGTTAAAAAAAAAGGGCAAGATCTTGCTGATTACTGTCTACCGCCCTCGCTTAGCGTGTGAATCAGTACATCTTCATGTTGGCCACCACTTAGGAGAAATACTGAGAATAGTAAGGGCACAATGTACTCTGAATGAGAGACTTCAATATCCACCAGCAAAAGTGGCATGGTAACACCGCTACTGACTGAGGTGACCATGCCCTGGAAGACATTTCTGCCGGCTGGGCCTGTGGCAGGTGTTGAGAGAAAAACATGAGGGAAAACTGACTTGATCTCGTCCTCTCCAATCTAACTATTTCAAATGCATCTGTCGATGGCAGTATTGACCACCGTCCAGTCCTTGTGAAGATGATCTTTCGTCTTCCCACTAAGGATCCATCCATCATGTTGTCTGATATCGCTAAATGGGATAGATTCAGATCATAGTTGGCAGATCAAAACTGGGAATCCGTGATATGCTGTGGGTCAGAATTGTATTCCGCTACAGTCTGCAATGTCATGGTCTTGCATATCTCCCATTCTTTGATTACCATTAGGCCAAAGAACCAGGCATACCTAAATGAGATGCCAACCTGGTGAAACTATATCACAGGATGATGTATATGCCAAACAGCGGAAGCATTATGCTGTCGACAGAGAGCTAAGTGATCCCATGTAAAACAGATTAGATCAAAAACTCTGCTGTCCTGCAACATTTAAATCTAAATGGCAATAGACAGTTAAACATCCCTAACCTCAATGTAGCCCAGTACTTCAGTACAAAAGACAACACTGAAACTTTTGCAACCATCTTCAGCTATAAATGCCAAGTGGATGATGCATCTTGGCCCCCTCCTGAGGTCCCCATCCCTGTTCCATTCACTCCATATGATATCCAGAAATCGCTGACATAGCAAAGGCTACATACCTCACTTACATCTGCTGAAGACCTTTGCTCCAGAACCAGCCGCACCTCTGAACTAGCTGAGCTGTCCCAGTGCAGTACAACACTGGCATCTATCTGACAATGCAGAAAATTGTCCAAGTGTGTCCTGTCCACAAAAAGGACAAATTTAATCCAGCCAGTTACTACACCATTAGTCTGCTTTTATACATCAGCAAAGTGAGGGAACGTGTCATTAACAGATCTGTTGAGTAGCACTCGCTCACTGATGCTTAGTTTGGGTTCCATCAAGATTACTCAGCTCCAGGTCCCTTTGTGGCCTTTGGACAAAAGAGCTGAAGTCCAGAGGCGAGGTGAGAGTGACTGCCCTTGACTTGAAGGTAGCATGTGGCATTTCAGAGTCCGATTAAAATTTAAAGTCAATTTGAATGAGATAAAAAGCTCTCCACTTGCTGGAGTCACACCTAGTACAAAGGATTATGGTTATAGTTGTTAGAAGTCAATTGTCTCAGCCCAAGGACATTGTCCTAGGTCCACACATCTTCAGCAGCTTCTTCAATGACCTTCCCTCCAACATATTGTCAGAAATGAGAATGTTTGCTGATGATTGCAGTGTTCAGTTCCATTTGAAACTTCAGATACTGAAGTGGTCCTGACCCACATGTAGCAAGTCGTGGACAGCATTCAGCTTTGGGCTGAGACGTGACAAGTAACCTATGCACCATGCAAGTGCCAGACAATGAGAGGTCCTAACATCTTTCCTTTGAATTCAATGCAGCCATCACCAAATCCTCAATCAACATCCTGGTGAATACTGTTGACCAGAAACTAGTCCAACAATATAAACGCTGTGACTACAAACGCAAGTCAGAAACTGGGAGTTGTGCAGTGAGTAACTCACCTCCTGACCCCAAAACATGTCCACCATTGACGAAGCGCACGTCCAGAATGTGATGGAATATTCACCACTTGCCTCGATGAATGTAGCTCCAACAAAACTTAAGAAGCTTTCCACCATCAAGGACTAAGCAGCTGATTTGATTTGCACCCTATTCACCAACAGAAACATTCACTCCCTCAACCATCGGCATTCAGTGGCTGCATTGTGGACTATACAGGATATATTGCAGCAATTTGCCAAGGCTCCTTCGACACCAACTTCCAATCCGCATCCTCTACCACCAGAGGAACAAGAGCAGCAGGTACATTGGTACACCACCACCTGCAAATTGCCCTCCAAGCCACACACCATCCTGACTGGTCTAAACCCTGGAACACCCTCTCTAACAGCACTGTGGTATATCTACACCACACTGACTTCAGTGCTTCACGAAGGTGACTTGCCACGACTTCTGACCCTCGCACTCCATGAACCATTAAACAAAAAAGCTTTCAATGGGAATTTTTTTTGTCACAAAGAAAGATAATCTTACATTTGTTTGATGCTATATTGCATGCCCGAGATCTGTAAGTGCTTGGCAGTGAATTACTGTGTGTGGACCACTGCTGTTATGTTGCCAAACATGAGCACTTGTTTGCCTCGGAGAACAAAATAAATAGCATATTAATTTTGTTTTGTGAGATTTGAAATGTTCGTTTTCACACTGGTAGACTTCCTGATCGTAAATCTCTGAATGGTGCTGTGGGAACTTTTATTGCCTCCTTAATGATCAGTACGGGCAAATCACACTATGATATTGCAGCCCTCTTTTAGTAATGCACTGAGCTCGAATTATGTGCTCAGGTCCTGGAGTGGAGTTCAATCCATAATATTCTGATTCAGAAGCACAGTTGAAACCAACAGAGGAGGGTATTTAACTTGTTACTCCTTAAAAAGCTAGAACTTTTAAGTCTTCAGGTTTCTATGTGTGAAGGAGTGTTAGAATTTATTTTTGCTAGTAAATGGATTTTCTCTTTATTTACATGTAGCTTGGAAATTAAACAAAGAACTTGAAGTCATAAACAGTCTATTGTACACACCATATATTTCATGTTCAACCAAGTATGTGGAACTTTTCCTCGTCTTCAACCAGCCACAACAAATAGGAAACAATGTGCTAATGAAAGCTACTACAAGTGGTTCCAATGACATTATAACCCATAAAAGTGAGGCTTTGTGGGCTTATTGTTTCAGCCTGTGATTAGTTCCACCATTCATTTAAAAAAAATAATCTGTAACAAATGTATGAATGTTATTTTAAAATATGTAAATGATGTGGCTGGGACTGGATATTGCCTTGGTTGGCACCAGCCAGCACACCCCTTTCACGCTACAAATGTCATGCGTATTTCTGCGATATTACAGGAGTTTAGTCTGTTGTAGATCCCTGGATAATAAAAGTAATCAGTGTTAATATGCTCACTGGTTCAGGTCCCTTACTAGCAATTCCAACTGGCAGGAGGAAATGACCTATGCATTCTGTACATTATGTGCAAAAGTATGCGATGTAACAATTACAATTTGTGCACTTCAGAGCTTTTGTGTATCTCAGGAACTCAATAATGAATCTCAAATTATTTATTGTTTGAATTTGCTCTGGGATGGACCTCTATTGCTCAAGGTAGCTGGTTGTCCAAACTTCAGTGAGTGTTCAGTTCAGCGTCTTCATTCAGTATTCACATCACGTGTTGTGGAAGTTTATATCACGCCTGTGAAACTGAAATTCGCTATTACATGGCATTGTTGAGGCAAATAGCATTGATGCACTTTGGGGAGAAGCTGGATAAGTTCCTAAGGGGGAAAGGGGCAGCAGGAGATATTCTGGGAGTGGACAAAATAGGATGGAAGAGGCTCGTGTGGAACATAAACACATGCATGGACCAGTTGGGCGGAGTGACCTATTTCAGTGCTGTGGTGGTCCTCAGGTTAAATCACCACCAGTCAGCTCTTTCCCCCCTCAAAGGAGAAAGCAGCCCATGGTCATCTGGGACTATGCGACTTTATTTTTTAAATTCTGTGAAACAACCTTTTACCATATCTAAATTTGAACCAAGTGTTTCATTTTCTTTGCTTTAAGAAGAAATCTTTTTTCAGTACAGTATGATCCTTCCAGACTCATTGTTGTCATTGGTAACACATTGCTGTGGTTGTTGTTTGAAATGTTTGGCAGTTCTGTCTTGAAAAAATTAAACTTCTTCAGGTCAGACCCTGTAATTGATCCTGGCAGATATTATGGTGTGCAGTTGTGATGTTGAGTGTTGACACATGGTACAAGACATGGGTTACTGGATATGACATACCTCATCATGTCTTGGGTCATGGCAAAAGGAAGCAAGACGATTTGTCAACATACAAATGTACAATTTTTATGTTCGCTATGCAAAACACAACCCAGGGTATGAGATTATGCAATTTTTGGGCACCAAAATTCATGCTTTTGCATAAACGAGGCGTATAAGTTGACCCCTCTTTTCAGTCATGACATGCTATACTTGCATTTGTTGTCAGTCTCAATTTTTCACCCTAGAAATACATGCTTTTGTCAGCTTATACTGTAAATCAGTGCATTGGACTGAGGCGATTTTGATTGTGTTGCAAAGAAGATGCATGGGAGTTGAAAACACATCCATACACAGTACACCGCACACGACATGGCAAGTGATGAACAGAAATGAATTCTCAAGCAAAAAGAACAAAATACGAAGCTGTTTTCAAGCTAAAAGTCATAACATTTGATAACTCATCCATAACCTCTGCAGCGAGGGAATTTCGTATTAGTGAAAAACTGGTGCAGGAATGGAAGAACTGAAGAACAAAGGAGGCCAAGATCAAATGCGCCATCTGAATAGAGATCAGCCACTGACCTGACCTTGAGAGATGTATATCGTAAGAAGTCCTCAAATTTTCAGAATGGTTACATCGTCACCAGAAGTGCAAGACACATACGCTCTTAAGAGGGCCAAATCAAACCCTGAGTCCAATGAAGATTTAAGATCAACAGCTAGTTGGTGTTGCTGCTTTATGGAACAAAAATGACCAGCAGCCTACAATGTTGAACACAGATTCTTCTTCCAATACTTTGGGGAAAGTTCAGAGCTGTTGTCTGATCTCAAGGTCCTGGTGATCATTATGAACTATTCAAAATTCACTCTTGTGATTTTTGTTTTACATGCAATCAGATTGCTAAGAATGGATCTGGGGCTGATTTAGCACACTGGGCTAAATAGCTGGCTTTTAAAGCAGACCAAGGCAGGCCAGCAGCACGGTTCAATTCCCGTACCAGCCTCCCCGAACAGGCGCCGGAATGTGGCGACTCGGGGCTTTTCACAGTAACTTCATTTGAAGCCTACTTGTGACAATAAGCGATTTTCATTTCATTTCATTTCAGTTGGCCAGTTATTCCTTTCGAGGTACGCTGACTCTAATCAAGTGGTTGAGATTATGTCAAAATGATGATCACTGAAATAAGCATTGTAGTCATAAATGGTTGGATGTTATTAAACTTCAATGAGATGAGGAGGAATTCCTTCTGAGAGCAGCTAGCCTTTGGCGTTTACTCCTCCAGAGAGCACAGGAGGTTGAGTCATTGAATATATTCATGGCTGAGTTGGCACAAATCTTTTGATCTATAAGTGAGTCTAGGGTTGTGGGCAACAGGAAAGTGGAGTTAAGGCCACAGTCAGATTAGCCATGATGGTCTTGAATGGCAGAGCATTCTTGTGGGCCAAATAATCAACAGCTTACGATTTAGAATTTTTTAATAATAACACATTGGGGGTTTGAATTTTGATCTCCAATTCAGGCTGGAGTCACTTGAATGTTATTTATTTGCAACACACCTGAACTTCAGAACTCTTTACCTCTCTTAGGTTTCCATGCTCTAATGTTAAAGGCGTTTAAAAACAAGTTGATTTATCTCACCCTCGTCCCACTTTCTAAAAAACCTTTATTATGTACTCCAGTCTGACCTTTGACCCAGACTGCGATTTTAAAATGCGATGTGACGTAATCTTTTTTTCTTATTTTATGGGATATGGACATCACTGGCAAGGCCAGTATTTATTGCCCATCCCTAATTGCCTGTGCGCTAAGTGGCTTACTGCGGTGTGTCTGGAGTCCCATGTAGGCCAGACCAGGGAAGGTGGGCAGATTTCCTTCCCAAAACGATGGACGTTAATGAACCAAATGGGCATTTACAATAATTGATGATAGTTGTCATGGTCACCATTGCTGAGATCACCTTTCAGTTACAGATTTTATTAATTGAATTTAAATTCAACCAGATGCCATGGTAGGATCAAAACCCTGAGGACATTAGCCAGGGCCTCTGGGTTACGATTGCAGTAACATTATTGCTAAGCCATCCACTCTCCGCAGCTTCTCCTCGCATCATTTTGAATACTTGGACTGGATTTCCCTTGACTTTTTCTGCTGTAATGCAATGAGTTCTATCTTTCCCCTTTCTCACTTTGGCTCGGAAGTAGCACTGTTGCCTGTCAGTTAGCAGATTGTGGGTTTATGTTGCACCAAGGCCTCCCCTCACTTTCAGGTGGACTTTAAAAACGAAATCTCTTGGCACTTTTTATTTGTTCTCAGGATATGGGCAACATTGAAAATAATGAAATGATCTAATTGCTCAAGGAATGGTGTTCAATCCAGAAGCTTGCTAATGTTAGCTGAATTCCAAGGTATGTTTGGTTCATTTCTGTTGTTGTTTTATAAATATTTTCCTCTCCTCCGAACATAAAATTGAATTATTTTCGCTCATTTTTAAGTGACTACTCCAGCACCCCCCAAGCATTTTAAAGCCCCTGCTATGCTGTTTTTTTTTTTTTAACTGCCAGTTTATTGGAAAATAATTAGCTGTAAATTACAGGAAAATTCCATACACAGTATACATCAGATTGCAAACAGACTAGATGAAAATGTGATTATGAGGTACGCAGACACAGAAAAGTCTGAATTTCTGCCACGGATGAGCTAAGGACACATGTTCTCAATATGTTTTTAATAAAAGACAGCACAAACAGAATTGGTATAAATGAATGGTATCTTAAAATGTCTTTAAAAGGTAATGCCCAAATTCTGTTTGATTTGATTGATTGATTACCGTGTGGCAGAACTGTTTTGGAAAATAAAATCACAAAGTAGTAAAAAGACATGTTTATTGAAGCTTAATTGTACGGATTGATGTTATAACTAATGGTAATTTCTGGGTTTCTTCAGATCTAATTATGATTTGAGTAAAAGTCCAATAATCTGTCTGCCTTATGTATTCTGTATGTGGCAATATATAGTCTTGTTCTTCTGCAATCATGGATTCTTAATCACTAAAACATTGTCCTATTTAACCCATGGAGGGGAAGAAGTGACTAAATCTTTAATCTCTGAGGAGGTCTTTGTAAAAGGTCAGGACCTGACTTGCTCCGTGAATGGTTGACGAAAGCCATACTGTATGATCAGAATTACAAAATGTTACGGTTCTGGGGGGAGATTGTTTGGCTTGCCTATCAGTGCTAGCTTTCTGATCTATCTACCTGTACTTATTTTTGTAGCCTGTCCTTTACTCCAAGTATTTTAAAATAATATTGCAAATTGTGCTTCCATCATTGATTCTGGTAGGTTACTCTGTGTTTGAGTAACTTTCTATGTAAAGAGATTCATCCTCATGTTTCTGTTTTTTGATGGCAATCATAAATTTCTGCTTCCAATTTCCAACGCCCCAAGCAATGGTAGCTTTTCCTCCTCATAATTTTTAATACTTTGAATGGATTTTCCTGAACTTTATCTCTGCTGTAACGGCACGAGTTCTAGCTTTCCCCATTCTCACTTTGGCTCAGAAGTCGCACTGTTGCCTCTTGGTCAGAAGGTTGTGGGTTCAAGCCCTGTTTGAGGACTTGTAAAGCTCACTGACTGCAGTACCCTGAGGCTTCATTGGTGGAGGTGCCGTCTTTTGGATGATACGTTGCACCTGGTCCGCCTTGTCTGCTTGTCAGTAGGACTAAAAAGAAAATTCCTGGGCAGCACAGTGGTACAGTGGTTAGCACTGCTGCCTCACGGCACCGAGGTCCCAGGTTCGACCCCGGCTCTGGGTCACTGTCCGTGTGGAGTTTGCATATTCTCCCCGTGTTGCGTGGGTTTTTCCCCCACAACCCAAAGATGTGCAGGCTAGGTGGATTGGCCACGCGAAATTGCCCCTTAAGTGGAAAAGACGAATTGGGTACTCTAAATTTAAAAAAAAATAAAAAAAAATAAAAAATACCATGGTGCTTTTTATTTGTTCTCAGGATATGGGCAAAGCTGAAAAGGCAATTATCTAATTACTCAGCGTGATGTTCAGTAAATATTTGAAGAAATCACTTCTCGCCGTTTTGGCTATGATCAAGTGTCAGATTAAGCCCAAGATGAGGTGCAAGACCTTTCTTGTCAGCTTGTACCTTGTATGTCTCTCTTGTGGCAACCATGAAATGGGTTCAATTTGAATTTGAATTGGTTTTTGGAGCAAGCAATGAGTTGGATTGAGGGTTTGCCCTGTCCAATCTGAGCATTGGCTTTGTAACTTTAAGGATGGGATAATTTTTTTAAAAAAGTAAGTATTTGAAGAAGAGCAGGGGAATTTCTTTCCCCAGTTTTTTGACCAAAGCATGACCTTCAACCAACATTGCTGAAACATATTGCAGTGACTGGTTTTTGCTGTCATTGGGACCATGCTGTGTTCAAATGCGTTGTCATGTTTGCTGATGGAAGATCAGTATTTGCAAAGTACTTGTCTATGAAGCAATTTGGAATATCCTGACTGTGTGAAAGGTGTTATCTAAATTGAAATTCTTTCTTTCCTTTATCTCTCTTCATAAAGAATATTATTCTCCCTTGGCGAATTGTCCTTTTCATGCCCTAACCACCCTTCCTAAAGTAGGCACCTAGAACCTATAATTCTAGTACCACCAGTCCAACGCCGGCATCTCCACATCATGGCTATAATTCTAAGTCAGTGTAGAAATTGCTGACTGGGCAAAGGTGTGGCTGCAGTGACACTATTTTAGCCCCATGCAACTATTTTAGTTAAATTGCCTTGTGTACATTCACACAATACCGGCAGATAATTTTCATGCGAGGATTTACTTGAACGCCTATCACCATTCAATATCCAAGGAAGTGTAAAACACAAAAAATAAAAACAACCCATGTAAGCTCTGCTTTTCATCTTCCCATTTTATCAACAAATGAGCAAAAAAGCACTTCAAATGCTGTGTGAATATATTGAGATCAAATGCCCAATAACGTGTCTATTACGCATTTTGTATTTACTGATTAGCAATGCAACTAGCCACATCTGGAGTCCTAATTAGCCACATGTGGGCAGCGGGTAATATATTGGACAACAGTGTTCTAACTACAGCCAAACTAATTTGTAAATATAGAAAAAACTCATTTAATTGACACAGTATGTTCCACAACATCAACTTAATTTAATCTTCTAACTCTAGTGATGAGGTGTTAATCAGGTAACAACTGCTGTCTGCGTTCTGGAAAATATTCATGTCAAGTTTAAATTAATTGCCCTCCCAGGCTATAACAGTGCTTCCCCTAATGTCTTCGCTGTTTTGTATCATGCCTGCGGTAGAAGTATTTTGTATAGTCACCAGATGTAAAGTTCAAAGGGATGGGGAGGGGAAGTTTCATTCCATGGCATTGTCCTGTCTCATTGCACAAAAAGTGCACGAGTTGTTTCAAAAATTGAGCAGCTGGCTATAGCCTTAAACCTAGTAATAAAAAAAAACAGCTTTGTGGGTTCATTCTATCGCCACAGAGGATGTGGGTTTGTCTGTCTCCTGTTTGAAATGCAGGAGAAAGGTATCTGTTTTAGAATGGGCTTCAAGTTTGTCCAAAGTTCAGTTGCATTTTTGGCCTCCACTGCGATGTATTATTGTGAACCTTTTCATGGGATCATTAATGGATAAAGACATTTGTAAAATAAGTTGATTTTAAATTATGAAGATTGTCAATTGAATCAAATTTAGTTACAGTTTATGTTGATATTGTAAACTAAATGTCTGAGAATATGATTAATGTAAAAAAAAACCAAATATATTGAATAAGTTATCTCGCGTCGTGAGGCCATGCTCTTTCGATGTTTGTCACCACTCTGCCTCATCATTACAGAGTTGTGACTCAAAAGTGTAATGCAGCTTGATGGACAAACTGTCACCATTCCGAATGATTGGTAGTAAGCTCCTGCTGCACTTCAAGAAGATATTCACTGTGTCTTTGAGGTGTTTTCTTTGTCTTCCCCCGAAATGTTCGTCATTTGAATTACGAAAACAGGACTTGGCAGGGGAGATAGGTTTTGACCATCCAGACACAATGTCCAGTCCATTGAAGTTGATTTTGCTGGAGTTTATCCTGAATGTTAGTGGATCTGACTTCAAGAAGGGCATTCGCTTTTGCTCAGTTGTCCTTCCATTCAACCAAAAGGATGTGACAGAGGCACTGCTGATGGAGTTTCTCCAGTGGTCTTTTGTGTTGCTGATGCACATGTCTCACTGTAGTACAGGAGTGTGGCGACTACAACTGCTCTGTACACTTGGAGTTTTGTTGACTTGGGGATGGCTTTGCTGTCAGACAAATACCCACTGCCGGAGTCCACAGAAGCCTGAGCTGGCATAGCTTATCTGGTAAGGATTTCCTAGTCACTGGTGGCCTTTTGAGAGAGGTGGCTGCCGGGAATTGCTCAACTTATTCCAGTCTCCTCTTCAACATATATTGGGGAATGGAATATTTGGCTGACCAGATGTGGTTTGATGGGTGTTTTGGTTTGGCAACATGAATTTCTTATATGCAGAATACTTGCAAATTGGTTGCAAAGTGGGCAAAGATGCTACAGCCACCTACAAATTGCAGATCATGTGTGCCTATGGTGGTCAGTTCATTTCGTTTTGACATAGAGGCAACTGAGGTTGAAGAGTTTTCCATCTGGATGGTACTTAATACTCAAACCGGAAGGCAGTTATGAGGTGCATAGCCACTGTCAGGTGGATTGTTGATTCGTAACCATTGTCTGACCAACTGAAAAACAATAGAGGACTCTCAAATTCGATAGAATGGAATATATCTAGCACTAGACAGATGACTTTCGGTAAAGAAAAAAATACATTTGCTAAGATTTTAGAGGGTTGTCATCATAACCAGGGGGCTGGTTTAGCTCACTGGGCTAAATCGCTGGCTTTTAAAGCAGACCAAGGCAGGCCAGCAGCACGGTTCAATTCCCGTACCAGCCTCCCCGAACAGGCGCTGGAATGTGGCGACTAGGGGCTTTTCACAGTAACTTCATTGAAGCCTACTCGTGACAATAAGCGATTTTCATTTCATTTCATTTTCATATTCACAAAAAACTTGAAAACCCCCCCAGAAAATGTTGAAGCCACGCAACAGGTCTGGCAGTATCTGTGGACAGAAACAGAGTTAATGTTTCAGTAGGGAAGTGAGATTAGCCAAGCATTGGTATGGAGTTGATTGGCCTAGTAATCTGTTTCTGTGCCATACTATTCTATAGTTCTAAGGAAAATATAATAATGGATCTGATTTGAAATAGAGACAAGTGTTATTAAATATTTTTCAGTAGTTATGAAAGTATTGTGAGCATTCCTATATTCACTTTAGTTGACAAATGAAGAGTAATCCGCTAGAATTAAGAGACAGCATTCCTTAAACTTGCTCTTAAAGCTTAAACTTTAATACATGGGGGTTTTCATTTGTTTGCATTATGCCTGTTATTTATTCTCATTGTGCATGATTGTGCATAAATTGTCAGCGAGGACCTGTTCAGTGGAACATGGACATTGTGATGAGTAAAGAGTAGTTGAATCTTGTAGCAATGTGAACCATGCACTAATATCAATGTATTTTTATTTTCTGTTGGAATACAGAAATATAAAAGACTTGTTTTTAAAATCTGGAATCTACACAACAAAATTTTATGTTCTTTCCCCACTGGCTTTTCTTACTATGTAGATAACATATTGAGTTTTAGGCATGGTTTATGGATTAGCGTTGAAACAACAAGACCCAACGTCAGTGCTAGACATTTCAATGATGTTATGCTATCTCTGTTTCAAATTGGCAGACATTTCTGATGTAGCTTTTGAGGATTTTGGCGAATTGTATGATTGTTCCAGTGCCGGATGTAGAAGGAATGTCATGACCAAGATGTAGTTATTCGTGAAGTAGCTGACTCCTTGCACCTGGAGCAGTCATGGATTAAACATCCTGATGTTAATCTGAGCCTATTTCCAGTGGTCAATTCTCAGCAGCTATGCCAGCACCTTTGGGTTCTTCCCCTTTCAAAGTTGGGTTCCTTCAGTGCCCACCTGTTGTGTTGTCTGTTAAAAGCAAAAGGGCAAAGAATTCACCATATGGAACTTAACCCTCCCTCTGCTCTATTGCAACTACAAAGATTTGCTGCTGTGAAACTTCCTTCAGTTTGAATTGTCCAATATTCAATTGTAAAATGACACCAGTTAAATGTGGAAAAAAAAACTAAATTTCTTGCTTCTAGGCTTGTTTGCCATCTTATTTGAGATCATGTTGATTTGAATTTGAATCTATATGTAAAAGTTTGATTGCGATGCCTGCACCACATAAGCACTGTGCACAATAATTGACCTGGTTCTCTGCATATTCTTGCTTAAATTGGCACAATAACTGGTGGGGTAGGGGTGGAGCAGGGTTTAAATGGCTTTTGAACATTTAACCATTTGCCCTCTTCAGGGTACTCTCTGTCACAAACAGATTGACATTTGAAGCACTTATTAGGGGGTAAGGGCAAAAGGTTAAAGCTATTTAGGATGCCTTGTAATTATTACAAGCCTCAATGCCCTTGTTAAAAACAAAAAGTTGTGAAAATAATCACCCTGTGTGTGTTGGAATGGCTCACAGAAGGTCATTAAACAAGCTATGCAAGTGGATTAAAAGGTGATTTTTAAGGAAAATTAGAAAAAAAACTTTTGCTTCATGTAAAGCATGTAACTGAAGACCATCATTAGACAAAGAAAAAATAATTTACATCTTCGACAGCTGTTTTTAGTTGGTGCCAAACCTAAATATTCTGCAACAGTCGTAGGGGAGGAAATAAGCTGGAATGGTGGTAAATGAAACCACTTGTCTGGTTTCAGCATTCTCTTTGTTGTGGTTGCAGTTCTCCAAACTGGGTTCCTAAACTCTGTAATTACACTGTCCATATTGCTAGGAAGGAAAAAGAAATGCAGAGGAAGCTTTCTCCTCTAGGGTATTTGATTATAGAGACGGAAGGAAGGGTCTTGCTGAAGAACTCCAGGGCCCTGGTAATTGGAGAAATATTACCTTGCAGTGTACATGCTGTTTTTATAAACAAGAACCATAGTCACTTCATATAAACCTGCCAAAGTAAAGTAATTACAGGATATTTTCACAAGTTTAGCAGTGTGGAGGTCTGAAGAGTTGGTCTGTTACTTGGTAAAACAGAACCAAATAATTTCAAGAATTAATGGAAATTGCAATGCAAACAGTATTGATCACTTCGAATTTTCGCCATGGTTTGCTGAAATCAAATCTTGAGTTGAATGATGTACATTAAAGCTGGTAGTTATTTTTTGTTCTGTGATTTGGTGATGATATACTCTGGAGAAATTGGTTCAGTTAATTCAAAGTTACAAGACGTTTACATGACTATCTTTCTTAACAGTGACATTTTAGCCATTGCAGATTTGACTGTGTGAAGGGATGGTATTATAATATGTAATTTAGCTTGTTGTTGAGATGGCATTTTCTGTCATTTAGTGAAATAGTTCTTTAATTTATTTCAAAATAATGCCACTCACAGATCTAAACCCTGTTGTTTGTTTTCCTCTTCAGATCAGTCAGACGTGGTCACAAACCTATCATTTCAGTCATTGCAGTATCTGCTGAAACCTCGGGAACAGAGAGGTTATGTGGAGCTAATGTCTGTTTAGTCTGATCAAATTCAGAATGCCAATCTGACCGAGCAGCAAAATCGGCAACAATTGTGGAATTAATAATTTTTCAGTTACTAAGTTTTAACTGAAAACAGTACAAAGTTAGGTTGTTGACTCCAGATAAGAAAAAAACAAACTGGGTAAATAAACTGTTAAGTAATGTGCAGTTAAAATCTAACTATGATCAGGACTCAAAAAGAACAAAAATGTAATTAAGAACAATCTAAAATGTAAAACTGTTGATGAATGACCACAAGTCCACCATTTGGAGAATGCAAACTTTTTTAAAAAATGTAGTTCATTGGCCCCATTATAGTTTAGTGACCATACAGATCAGGAAGATGCAAGAACAAATGGCCGCATGAATGTGGGGTTGCAGGGCATATGACGCTATTAGAACTACATCACACCAAGAAGTCAACACCTTGTGGAAAGAAGGAGTGAAGAAAAGGAGGAAGTGAAAAGAGATGTCCATCACTTTCGGTGGCAGAATGATATTGTTGGGTGGGTTGATTCTTTATGTCTATAGCCTTACTGTAAACAATTTTAGTGGACGTTAGGATACCAACAGATCATACTTTCGGAAGTAGTCAACCCATCACATTATGATCAGCTGCAAACGTTTCCGAAGTAAATTTGCAGTAGTGATGTTTGAGATTTCCATTTTTAAAGTGTGATTTATTTTTCTGGTTGGCAGGATTGTTGTGCCAGTGCAATGTGGGTAGGGGTCCATCCCGCTGGATTCCCATTCGAATCAGGTGTGGCTTAATTTTCTTGCCCTCAAAAAATAATACTCATGTACATTCTGGGGAGCATCATTTTAAAATATAAATGGTATTTAAAACAGACTGCATGTAGTGCTGTTAATTTCTTATGAAGAATGTGCTGTGCATGCTCAACTGTCAGTTTAAAATAAGGCAATAAAAAGGCCATATTGCTGAAACCTTTGTTGCAATCTAATTTCTGAATGTGTATTGATTTGCGTGTTTCTCTACTTGAAATTTGCTTTTTGGAAATGTGGAAGAAGAGGATGAGAAATTGATATTGGGACAGGTTAGCTTGCAGCAGAGGCTGTCTACTCTTATCCCATTGCTTGCACTGGCCCAGACATACCTACCTCGAAAAAATAAATATATTTTCGAAGGTTTAATTTCATCAGACAGGTAGTGGCCGACTTCTGCTGGAATCATACCTGGGAGTGAGTGTCGCCATGAGGTGGGGCCTTGATTTTGGCTTTGATGGTGACCACAACACCATTCCTCAGTTTATTCCAAGCTATTTTAGGACCCATATGCAACAGCAGTAATGGACAAACAGGACCTTGCAGACTATTTGGTGGACAGCAGAGTTGTGTGTGTGCTGAGCCTCCCAAGTTTATGAAGACTGAAGGACGAAAGGCCTGGATGAAGGGTTCAACAGTGGATGGGCCAAGGTGTGGCCAAAGGTTGGTGATGTTACAGAGGTGGAGTTAGGCTGTTTTATAATAGCGGTTCTGGAGAGGGTGGGGGAGAGCTGGTGTGGGGTGAACACCAGCTCTGGATTATGTCGGATACCTTGTTCAAGTACGCTGCCTCGACACGAGACAGTGACTAGAGAAGGAAATGGAGTCAGTGGTCAACAAGTTTTATAACTGCTCTCTGATTAACATGAGAGGGGTTTAAGTAACTACAATCACCTATATTTTCTGGCTGTTGGGGAGTGAATGAATATGTTCACCTCATTAACATCCATTTCCCAGGCAAATATCATGGGCGGGATTCTCCAATAATGGGGCTATGTTCCCACGCCCGCTTAATAACGCTGGTGAATCACTCTGGACTTTCCTTAAGAAAGTCCTGAGTGATTCTCCTACCTGCAGGGGGCTGGCAGGGCCCCGGAGTGCTTCTCGCAGCTCTGGCTACGGATAATGGGGCCCCCTACATACGGTCGGGTCCTGCAGCGGCCGCCCTGTGGGACACGGCAGACTCGGACCACGGAGCCGCACCTGAAATGTAGCCCCCCCCCCCGAGATCGCGCGCACCCGCAGGTCCATGATGCCCGCTTGCCCCCCTGGCCGTCCATGAGGTGTCCCCCCCCCCCCCCCCCGGTGATCGATCCTCCCGCCCCCCCCCCCCCACCAGAGCGGCCGCGGAACGAGTCCGCAGCCGCCACTGGCCATTCCCAACGGCCGATAGGTGGTTAGAACCACACCGTCGGGAACATGGCCAGTTTTCCTCGGAGAATCGTGGGGGGTGCCTCTGTCAATGGCGTAGTTCGAGCGCGAGAGACTCCCGAGCGATTCTCCGGCGACTGGAGAATCGCGGGAGCGGCGTCAAACCGGATTTCGGCACGGATGCTCAGAGAATCCAGCCCCTCGTCTTTATTGATTGCCACTTTTCATTCTCTGTATTCTCAGTCCTATATTTGCTGCTTCTTTTCTCTACACCACCTTCCAGCATATGCTTAAAAAGTCTGAAATTTCACGCTGCATATTGCTATATTTTAATCTCAAAATCGAGCTGTGTTAATGTTTCAGCGTAGAAGGTGTCTTGGTTTTTATAAATTGAAAGATATTAGTTACTTTCTCCATTAGAAAACGATACAGAATACAGTTGGATACTTCTAACAATCTTTTGAGAAGACTTTCATCATAGAATTTACAGTGCAGAAGGAGGCCATTCGGCCCATCGAGTCTGCACCGGCTCTTGGAAAGAGCACCCTACCCAAGGTCAACACCGCCACCCTATCCCCATAACCCAGTAACCCCACCCAACACTAAGGGCAATTTTGGACACTAAGGGCAATTTATTATGGCCAATCCACCTAACCTGCACATCTTTGGACTGTGGGAGGAAACCGGAGCACCCGGAGGAAACCCACGCACACACGGGGAGGATGTGCAGACTCCGCACAGACAGTGACCCAAGCCGGAATCGAACCTGGGACCCTGGAGCTGTGAAGCAATTGTGCTATCCACAAGGCTACCGTGCTGCCTTGCTATACTTGGCTGATTTGGATCTGTTGATCAAAGTGGCAGTGTTGTCTGTGGGATACAGATAGAAATTATTGTTGCTTCATGATGCACTGTAATATGCCAATAAAGTTTGAACAGTTATTTTTCAAAGTAAATTATGCTCTGTACCATTCAACAAAAATGGATAGCTGCATTTCCTTCGTGTCCTGATGGGTAATGAAAGACTTGTAAAGAATTAGTGGTTTTTACATTCTTCGAATTATATTGACTTTTAATATTTGTTTGGAGAATTTGTCAATTGGTAGTATTGCAACAGGCATTCTCCTTTATGCTCTGGAGGCTGCCTTTTGTTCCTCTGGGGGAAAGTACACAGTGGCTAATGTCATTTCAAATGGGCTTGCCTGATTCTGACATGCTGGCCAGTTTAGTCGGGGAAAGGTTATTTACCTATTGTTTCAGAGATCCTTTCTGCAGGAAAATCTGCTAGGTAGTTCTTCTTTTGAACATTGATTTAGTTATCTGAACTGTTAATAATTAGAAAGTTCATATTGTGTCCCATTTATTTGTCCCAGTTAGGACTTTAAAAGGAAAAAGGAGGTATAATTATTTTCACAGCAAGATTTCTTCAGAAAATCTCTGCTTTTCTAGGCAGCTAATGAGCTGGAGATTCTGGAACATGATGTACTAGTCTGACTTCATGTGTATTTAATCTCATGGACACCTGGTCTAAATGAAGATCTTGATTTCTCCAAGCTCATCTGGAGTTTTGAGATATTTGCTATTTTGAAAAGTTTTTTTGAGTAAAGTTTTCCAATTTAATGTTTTCTCTGGTAACTTTATTTGACACATTTAATTCCTAGTTGTAGTCAGTACGAATCAGAAGAGTGTGGTCTGTGAGAGCTTAACAGTGATAGAGATGCAAAGCCTGCAGTAAAATCATAACCTATACTATTTTCTGTGTCAGTAAAATGGTGTGCTGCTCACTGTTTGGCTCACTGTCCTCTGTAACATTGTGCATAAGGTCACATTTTGCTGGAAGCATGGGCTAGAAGTGACTATGAACTTTTGTGCTGTGAATGTAAGTATCTAGAGCATTTTCAAATTGTAACAGACTCCTCATGGCTTTAACGCTGATATAGCCTGCCTCCTAAAATTTCATTTGGCTAAAGTGATGTGTTCTCTTTATTTTAATAGTGGTGAAAATTCATCTTTAACTTATGTCGAGGGCAGCACCGTTCCACAGTGGTTATCACTGCTGCCTCACGGAGCTGAGGACCCGGGTTCGATCCTGGCCCCGGGTCACTGTCTGTGTGGAGTTTGTACATTCTCCCTGTGTCTGCGTGGGTCTCACCCCCACAACCCAAAGATGTTCAGGGTAGGTTAATTGGCCGTGCTGAATTGCCCCTTAATTGGAAAAAAATAATTGGATACTCTAAATTTATTTTAAAAACTTATGTCGGAATTAGCAGCTTGATGTTTAAGCTATTAGATTTATTCCACATGCCCAGTCTACAAAAATACCACAAGGCAGTAATTGAGTCACAAAATTCTCGAAGTTCTGAACGCATGTTTCAGGGTACTTGGAACACAAACTTTTACTGGTGTATATGTTCAATTTGGCATGATGTGAGAAAAGATATGCAAACCAGGGAGTGTTTGATGTTACCCACCTTGTGGATCTGGTTTTTAGTATCTATATGTCCAGTTGTTGTATAATCAATTAATAAAGAATATTTATTAATTTAAAAGAAAAACACAAGGCAAGGAGGACTATAATATACGACAACAGTACACCTAACTAAACTGATGGCTTTATACACAGTATTACATGAAATTATCCCTTGATTTATAACTACCTACGTTTAGTGAACTCCAAGACACCCCTTTGTTCCCAAACAACATCCAATATTATATAACCAGCAGATAATTTCTACGCAGGTTATTTGTCCATGTTTGGGAAAACCGCCTTCAGTTTCAGCAAAGGCAAAATCTTTTCCCTTTCAGTTTCACATCTTAACCGGCTGCTGATTAGCAATTACTTGTGTTTGGGAGACTTTCTGTTGCTGGGTGTGGCTGTGATGGTAGCAGCTGCTGCTGTGCCCCTTTCTCCAGTAACTGAGCTGTAGATATATTATTCTCTCCTTTTGATGTTACCCACCTTGTGGATCTGGTTTTTAGTATCTATATGCCAATTTCCTTATCGCTCCACTTTGAAGTTACCTCTTCTATACCCCATTGTTTTCCCCTCGTTATATAGGTAAACACTTGCTTTTCCCACTGGTATGCTAATTCGTAAATCAAAACCTGTTCAGACAGCTGCCATTATCAACTCCCTTTTCAAATTTTATTTTATTCCAATTTCATTTTTTAATCTTAATTTTCCTCAATTCTCCCCAGATGTCATTACACCTTTTAACGTACAGTTTGCTCTTGAAGCCATACAGCCTCCTTGCCTCAGATGGTGGACTAGAATTTTGCGCCATTACCTCTGCATTACAGTTGCCCCAAAAAGTAAACTGGTTACGGATTTTCCCTCCCAACGTATGGACAGAAGACTTGACTTTGCTCATTTTCTAACCCCACTGTGCCGGACTCGAGTTTGCAAAAGCTATTGTGTTGTGGATGTGAGCCTTCAACCCATCACATCCATTATATTTTGCAAACCGTTGTCCCCGTTAGCAATGAGATTATGTAATCGACTATTGCTAGTTATTTTCATTTTATCAGGATAGTTGAAATGACAAATAATAACCCTTAAAATCAAATTTCAATGCATAAAACAAGTTTTTAATGATTTTGTTACACATACTATTGTCTGTTTTTGTTTTCCAGGTATTCGTTTGGTAAGTGGATGAAATTTTAGACATTTTGAAGATTTATATGGTACTGATACAGTAGAAAGAGCATGGTTTTAGTTCACAATTTGTAAATCAACACTTAATGACCTTGATGAAGAATATCAGTTGCAATAATGGTGAGTGATAGAGTAATCCACATTGTGTGTTAATAATATCGATCTGTCATTTCAGTGGTTGTAAAAACACTGCAATTAATGTGAATGATTCATAAACACCATTTCCTTAATGACCAGCTTACACTTGGTGAAACATGTCCATTCATTTTGTTTGAGGTCTAGGATGCTGAAAGGAAACTTGATTATAAAGTGATAAAATTATCTGTTTCAGTTACGTTCTAACCGTTGCACGTTATGTGTTAAAGCTTAGGTGGCGCAGTGGTTAGCACTGCTCCCTCACGAGGCCGAGGACTCGGGTTTGATCCCGGCCCTGGGTCACTGTCCGTATGGAGTTTGCACATTCTCCCCGTGTCTGCGTGGGTCTCACCCCCACAACCCAGAGATGCGCTGGGTAGGTGGATTGACCATGCTAAATTGACCCTTAATTGTGAAAAAAAAATTAAAAAGATTATTGAAATGATGCACATCCAAAGAATGAATTACTTGTGTTCGCTTCCTTCCATGATATTTATGGTGTCTGTTCCTTGAGGGGGTGAGTGCCTTGCTATTAATGGTATTTATATATTTGCAATATTCATTATCAAGGATCAAAGATCTTCTGTAGTTTCTTATGACCATTTTTGTGTCCTGCAAATGCAGAAGGAAGACTCTCCAAATAAAATCTTAATGTTTTTATCATAGTCATGAGAAATTATGCAGGATGGTACAGGACTATGAGATATGAACATTACATCAGCATGTAGCAACATGTCCAAACCAAGTTACTGGGAAATCCACACCAAGCGGAGGCGGTGGCATAGTGGTATTGTCACTGGACTAGTAATCCAGAGCAATGCTCCGGGGATCCAGGTTTGAATCCCACCACGGCAGAAGATGACCATGAAACTATTGTTGAAAAACCCCATCTGGTTCATTAAGGAAACAACTCAAGCCTTGTTGACCCTGAAAAATAGTCCCTACTTACATTTAGGGGCTTGTGCCAAAATTGAGAGATCTGGATCAGACCAGTCAAGCAACAAACTGACAGTCATACTCATGGAATTTTACAGCAAATGGTCCAGACAGCACCCCTGGGTATGTCCGGTCTCACCCAGCAGAGGTGGCGGCATAATGATATACAGTTTGGAGGGAATTGCTCTGGGAGTCCTCAACATCAACTCTGGATCACCTGGCATCAGGTAAAACATGGGCAAGGAAACCTCCTGCTAACCAGGTACTGTTTCCCTCTCAGCTGACAAATCAGTTGAGGTTGGCAAGGGCACAGAAATTACTTTGGGTGAGGGACTTCACTGCACAGTCCTTGGAATTGAAATCGGGTCTTCACATTGAGGATACCCTCCATCGTGTTGTGTGGTGATGGGATAGATTTTGATAGCAACCCATCCTTAAGGTGCTGTGTGGGCCATTAGTAGCAGAATTCTGCTCAACCATATTCTGTAACCTCATGGCTCTGCATATCCCCCCCTTTTCCATTACCTACAAGGCAAGCATCAACCCTGGTTCAAGGAAGAGTGCAGGAAGATGTGCCAGGAGCAGCACCAAGCAGAATTAAGAATGAAATGTCAACCTGTTGAAGCTACGACACAGGACCACTTGCCTGCAAAACAGCATAAGCAGTAAGCGATTAGACAATAGCAATAAGCAATTCCATAACCAACAATCAGCTCAGTAATCCTGCCAATTGACTGAAGACTGGCAATTGTGATGCTGGGGACCTCCAGAGGATGCCAAGATGGATCATCCACTCAGCATTTCTGGCTGAAGATTGTTTCAAATGCATCACTCTTATCTTTTGCACTGATGTGCTGGACTCATTGAGGATGGGTAATTTTGTGGAGAATTCTCACGACTAGATGTGGCAGGATTGCTGAGCTGATTGTTGGTTATGGAATTGGGAGTTCAGACAAATATTGACAGAATGTAGGTTCCGGCTCCCTAAGTGTCGTCAAGAGTACGACTGCCAAACGATTGGTTCAAAGCATAGTACTACACTATACATTCGTAGAAACAATTGGAAGATTTTCTGCAGGATCGTCCTGATCTTCTGCTCCATATTCAGTAATAAACCAGCAGAAGAACTGGAGAATTGAAGTGTTTTAAATCGACTTTTCATTCAGCAATTCCACAAACTTTCTGCCACCGACTACCTATAGAAAGTCCAGGCTTAAATTTATTTGAATAAATGAATTAAATGTTTAAAAAAAATCTATGTCTCGTTAGAATGCGCAGGCAAACTTTTAGTCCCAATTCTTTTTTGCTTACCTATCATGGATAAACCACGAGGAATTGGGATTAAAAATTTGGCTGTGAGCTAAAGACCACAATGTCAGAAGTGACAGGTCTCGTAAACCTCCCTTCTGGAGATTCTAAATGTATCTCCAGTTTAAATTGGGCTGTAAAGGTATTGTAATGATTGGTTGCTTTGACGTGTTTTGAGTTCTTGCCAGTAGCACCTAACAGGAGAAGCCCTGGGTGCCAAGCAGAACGGTCACAAAAATATCTAAAGTTGATGCTGGATTATGAAAAATTGAAGATGCAGGTTTTGACAAAGTGTAAATGTACACCAGAAGAGCAATTTTATGTTTTATCATTAACAGTATATAGTTTGCTTTGCCAGCGGCACCATTCACTTGGAGAATGCAAGTTTGCACTTAAAGTCATATTACAGCATGCAGCTCTTAACTACTGCAAGGCACAAACCAAGGGCAAGTTTTCCGGTCCTACCCGCTACAGAATCATCATGGGCAGGATGTAAAATTTGACGGACCATTTAAAGGTCCATTGATCTTGGGCACGAATTTCCAGCCTTGGGGGTGGGCATGACCTAACAATCTTGTCCTTGGAGTGTGATGGTTGACTCTCCACTTGCCCGGGTGAGTGCAGTTCCACAACACGCAAGAAGCTCAACAACATCCAGTCGAAAGCAATCTGCTTAAATGGCATGCAATCCACCAGCTGAAATATTCGCTCCCTTCACACTGGCACACAGTGGCAGCAATGTGTACTATCTACAAAATGCATTGCAGTAACTCACTAAGGCTCCTTAATCAGCACCTTCCAAACCCACCATCTCTACAACCAAGATCAAGCAGGCACATAGAAATAAGTCTCATCCAAGTCGCACACCATTCTCATGTGGAAATGTATCCCCATTTCTTGAGTGTCACTGGGTCAAAATCCTGGAACTCCCTTTTTTTTAAACAGAACTATATGTTAAATCCAGTAATAGTCTATGGTGAAGTCTGAAGCTTGTCTTTTACCTTAAGCCAGATTATTCTTGCAACAGCTCAGCCAAGTGCTTGGCTGTTTCCCCACACCCAACTGTTCCAGCTGTGTCCATTCATTGTTGAGGCAATGGTCATCACCTATCTGTAACAATGCAATTAGTTTAACGATGCAATTGCTGATACATTGACACATGTTGTTGAAAACTCACCACTATTCTTAGAAGTCCCCCTATACCAAAAAGGGCCGACATTCTAAATGGTGAACAGGGATTCTTACTCCCCGACACCGATACAGGCTTCAGTGGGTGCTATTCAGGTCAAACTATATTTTAAAGTTATCCCCCGGTATAACCCATACCTTCACCAAAGATTTCATCTACTTACCATTTAGTAGCATCGATCCTGGGTCCCGCATTGCTAAGTAAGTAAAGTAGACTTTGGAATAACCACTTTTTCAGGTTAAATTAAGTTATTTTATTATTTTATTTTTTCTTTTAAAAGCTGCAATTACTGTCTTTACAGAAAAGTAAAAAGATCTTGCTTCTGGATCCTTCTGGTTGGTTGAAGGGACCTTCAGGCCCAACTTGACAATCAATCTTTTAAAAATCTGGTCTTCTTTAGATGTATTCGCTGATGAGCTCGGTTGCTGTGTCCTATCTTTCCCATGTACCGAGCTGTGAGAGCTGGCTCTGCTGGCTGTCTCTGAGCTGACTCTGAGCTGACTTTGCCTCCTCTTTAAATTCTCGTCTTCTTTAGATGTATTAGCTGTTTTAGCTCTGCTGCTTTGCCCTGTCCCTTTCCCATGGCCGAGCTGACCGTGATATGACTCTGAGCTGTTTGTTCCTTCTCTGCTTTCCCCTGAGTTCTGGTTCTGGTGCTGTCCCCTTTCTTCAGGTTTATATATTTTTCTAACAGTTAGCTAATTTTTATGACTTTATTGTAAAGTAACTCTTATTTCACTTTAATTGTAAAAAGTATCTTTGATCTAAACATTCTAATACAACAAAGTATTCATTTTGACATGACATCACCTCTCGGGTCTCTGATTACATTGTTTCCTTTGTGATGTTCAAAGTTCCTTTGTGATATTCAAAAATGCTTTGGATTCAAGAGGTGTGAATTTTAGTTTGGTTCCTGTCATTTCTATAGTTTTATTTTCCAATTGTGTCCTCAGCTCATAATTTTGACTTTGATTTTGGCTTTGAATTATGTTTCTCGTAGACTGATAGTCTCCAGTTTTCTTTAATTTACCTGGTATTAGCAAAATATCACACCTAGAATTGTCACCACATTCAACTGAACCTCATCCTTTCCTTTCCAGCTGCTTACTAAGATCGTTAATTTCAACGAAGGTGTGAAACATTGCTTTTAGCTGTATGCTAAAAATCCACTGTTATAACTTCAAAGGTTTACATTTATCACCTAGCTCAACTGAAACTATCATCCATGCTTTTCCAGATGCTTACTAAGATAGTTACTTTCAATGAAGGTGTGAGCCATTGTTTTTGGCTTCATTCAAAATCCTGTGTGTTTGCTAAGCCTGCTTGACCAAGATATCTGCATTTTACAATCCTGCTCTTTGCAGCTGCTGTTAACCCTTTGTGGGATCTTTCCCTATATCCTCTCGTGTTTCTCTCAAACCAGATATTGCCAGACTTCCATGTTCCAAATGACACAACTTTCCATATTATCAATTACACACCATGGGTGTGTCTACACCACATGGCCCACAGTGGTTCAAGAAGGTGACTTACCACCTACCCGAGCAATTGGGGATGGGCAATAAATGTTGGTCTTGCCAGTGATGCCCACATCCCATGAACAAATGAAGAAAGATGCTAAATTGTAGCATCCTAAACTAATCCTATGCATATGTGTACATCTATTTAGTTCTACCACAAATTATGCGAATGAAGAGAGAGTCTCTTTGCCCAACTTGTTGAAAGATTATCGAGCTGAAACATGAACTGTGTCCCTCCATAGTTGTTTCCTGACTTGCTCAGTATTTCCAACATCTTCAGTTTTTATTTCAGTTTTGCAGCAGCCATGGTATTTTTTTTAACGTGAGATTCGTACCTGGTTTTGACGAAGTTCAAGAATTGTGAGGATGTCACTATTGATCTGTTCCAATTCCCAATGTTGAATGATTCAATGTCACGTTAAAAGTTATGAATCACTAAATTAGGTGCAAGAACTTCACTTTCCTCAAAGGGATATAGTTTCATAAGAATTTTGCAAAACTGTCAATGAAGCCAATCATTTCAGTGGATTTAAAAAAAACCAATTATATGTACTACTGGAGCGAGACTATGATGAGAAGGTGATTGTGTGCACTTAACATCCAAATGGAACGATCTTGCTGGACTTTTTCTTCATAAAATAATCTTGTGCTCCCAATTGCCTCCAAATTACTGGTATTTATGGATGTTCCTGTGAATATTGAAAGCGAATCTTTGAAAGCTGTTGGAGCAAACTTGGTAAATGTTATAATTTAGAGAAATCCTTTGTAAGTTCTATCTTCTATCTTGATGAATCTGTTGCAGATAATATAAATTGCCCATCAGGATATAATTATATAATCAAATCACTTGAAACAAAAAAGGTGGACTGATTATCTGCAAGTGAGGAGCAGCTGTACTAACACACAACTTGAACTGAATACTCCACTATCAAGGGTCAAGAATTTCCACTGATCTGAGGTCTGGGACCTGCTATTTTTAGGTTGTGTATTCCAGAATGCATTCCTTTTAAGTCCTTTTGCCCAGTTGATAGGTGGCAAATTTAAAGAAAACATTCATTTGTGACTAAGATCAATAACTATTGATACAAAGAGCCAGTGGGGAAAAAAGCATTTAAAATATATGAAGTAGTAAAAGCAGTAAAAAGGAAAATGGATTCTGAATATAATCTGGGTAGCCTTGGTTCCAAAATGACTTCGAATTAATTATAAGTGCTGGATTGATGTCTTTGTTTAAAGGCTGTTTTGAGACCAATAACATATTTTAATCCCTGATTATGTTGTGTTCCTTCACAGTGTAGTTATTTTTTGTAACCAGAAAATGTGATGTGAAATGTTTTTTCGAACTGCATTTTTAAATTATTTGAAAGGATGTGGATGTTGCCCATTCTTAATTGCCCTTGAGAAAGTGGTGATGAGCAGCCTTCTTGAACCGCTGTAGTCATGTGGTGTAGGTACACCCAACATCCAGTTAGGGAGTGCCAGGGTTTCGATCCAGCGACAATGAAGGAATGGCGGTATATTTCCAAGTCTGGTTAATGTGTGGCTTGAAGGGGAACTTTGTGGTGTTCCCATTCATTTGCTGCCCTTGTCCTTCTAGGTGAGTGTCCAGGCATGTGGGTGAGTGCATCACACTCCTAACTTGTGCCTTGTAGATGGTGGGTAGGTTTTGGGGAGTCAGGAAGTGAGTTAGCCGTTGCAGAATTCCGAGCCTTTGGTCTTTTTTGGTTCATCATATTTATATGGTTGTTACAGTTCAGTGTCTGGTCAATGATAACCCCCTGGATGTTGATAGTGGGGATGGTAATGCTGTTGAGTGTGGAGGGTAGACTCTCTCTTATTGGAGATGGTCATTATCTCGTGCTTATCTCGACGCAAACATCACTTGCTATTTATCAGCTCAAACCTGAATGTTGTCCAGGCTTTGCTGCATGCCGACACAGATGCTTCCATTCTTTCTTGTGATGTCTTTTGTCTCCAGACTATTCTCTTCCAACTTCCTCTTTCCTTCACTTTCTCTTCATCCCCCCCCAGTATGCCACATGGTGAGGCAATTAAATTATACTTTGCATCTCCATTATTTCATATTTCCAATAAAATTCCAAGTTAACTGGCCAGTCTTCAAATGCGACTGGTGGCTAACATTGTATGTAGATCTATCAGCAACATTCGTCAAAGATCTATCATATAAATTTTCTGCCCAAGGGGAGATTGCTAAGTTATTGCTTATCTCAGTTTTTCATCAAGAGGTGATTCTACGAGGTACCAGTGATGTGAGGTATACTGAATTGAGACTATTTTTGATTACTTCAGATACCAACAATGGAGAGGTGGGGGAGACTATCAATGAGGTATCTGTTGGCCTTGACTAACCTTATCTGTTACACCAGAATATTTGTTCAAGGCAATTTGTATTTCTCATATGAATGATAGAAACTAAGCTTGCTTTAGATTAATAGGTGCTGACCACTGTGTGGAATAATGCCACTAGAATGTTCTTTGTTGCAAATTCTCATTTTTTCCCTATTTGATAAATCACCTGACTCAAAGAACACTTATTGCTCTTGGTATAAATCAAGCTCCAAATGTGAAAGGGGAACAATTTCTGTGCTCAAAGATTTAGGTTCAAGGATCTCAAGAAATTAGTCCTTGGGCTAAATAATTGCATTTTTACCTGAAACGTGTATTAAAATTGAATTTGTAGATTAATATGTTGGAAAAATGGATTATTCATATTGGAAGATTGTATTTGAAGATTGATTGTATCTGTTCCCATTTAGACAAGGATATTTAAGCCTAAGATGCACTTTGTCGATTCAGCAGCATAACGCATGAAATATACAATTATGAGGATAAATGTGATACTAGGATTATTTTCACAGCATCGGGGAAGCTTAAGAGGAAATGTTTTGGAGACATTTAACGTCATAATGAGAATTGATGGTGATAACAGGAAGAAACACTTTTTTTGGTTGAGGGTGATTGTCATCAATTTAAGATTATGCCAGGGACCTGGGTTCATTCTCGGTTTTGGGTGACCATGTGGAGTTTGTACTTTCTCCGCGTTTTTGCGTTGGTTTCCTCCAGATGCTCCGGTTTCCTTCCACAGTCCAAAGATGTGCTGGCTGGGTTGATTAGCCATGCTAAATTGCCCCTTAGTGTCCAAAGATGTGCATGTAAGGTGGGGTTACGGGGATAGGGCGCGGGAGTGGGCCTAGGCAGGGTGCTCGTTCAGAGGGTCGGTGCAGACTCGATGGGCTGATTGACCTCTTTCTGCTCTGCAGGGATTCTGTGGACGAAGAAAAGAGGCGGGAGCTTGGGGAAAATTATCTTTAGTTGGGGATGGAATGCTTTGTCACAGGCGGTGGTTGGGGAAGCAATCATTGCATCTTTCAAGACGAAATGTCATAAATTTTGAAGCAAAGTGTTACAAGCAGGAGGACATTTATTTAAACAGCACTAATTTCTCCTTTACTCACCCGTCCCTCAGCAGAAAGTTGTTTTTGATTTGCTTCCCCCATTATAAGCCGTGGTGTATATCCCAACCCCTCAGCTTTGGTGCGATCCAATTTCTATTATCAACCCCACAGCAAACCTGAGATAGAATGAACTCAAGGGGTTTGTTTGTTCGTGTGCACTCAATGCGGAGGAGAGTTTCAGCGTTGTCCCCTTTGCATTCATACAGATAAAGAGCGATAGAGAACAGAAAGACTTATAGTGCAGAGAGCACAGAGAAAATAAATGGTGTTTCACGTGGGTTCCAGAGTGCAGAATCAAAGTTCAATGGTGTATTGCTTCATGGAGGTTGGGAGGTTGAAAATCAATGTTGCATTGATCACTTTTCAGATGGAGTTGACTTCAGATGATGAGATAGCATGCTGAAACAATTCTGTCTTGTTAGCGATGGTGCAGAAGTTGTAGCAGAAACCGAGTAAATGGGGCCAGATATTCATTTCTGCGCAGCGCCCCTTTTCTCTGGGGCTGCTTGTAGAATGGTAATCAGCAGACTAAGCTTGCAGTATCACAAGGCAATATTACTGGTTTCACAAGCCAGAAGTCCATGTCACATGACTCCCACCTCTCAGGTCCCTGAGATAGATACATGTCTCAACCATTAAGATTCAAAAGGAATGTTGTTGGGGCCCTCTGTGCTAACAGATGAGTAGACTCCATTTGGGCAACCTGGGTTATGAAATGCACATGGCCTTAGTATAGTTTTCTTTGAATTTGGTCTCTGCAGCCCACAAGGGATTGTTAGTGTATCTTCAGGGATAGAGAGGCGCAAGTTCCATTGATACTACCAGCCAGCTTTTTTGTTCAAGGGTCACGGACATATAATACAAATATGCAATATGAGGTCTTCATTCCCTCACAAAATAAAATGAAAGCTACAGGAAAATCACAGCACAATGAAGCAAGTTTTAGATTTGTCTAGCAATGAGTTGGCTGTGGGTTGTGCTCATCTGGGAATCAAAATATGGTAATGTTCAAGAATATTTGTTACACGGTAACTTCAGAAACAGCCATATTTGAAACTGTCAACAATATGTGTTAGAAGAATGCACCAGTAGTGCTTTTCTTTGAATGAAATTAACCTTGCCTACATTCTGTACTCATAACCACATGCATAATGGGTTTATGCCCCATTGAACAGTCTGATGAATGGTCTGTCAGTGGGAGATTTTTGTCCTCAGCCTGTTATCTGGTTCTGTTTACTGTCAGCTCACCACTCCTACCATCACCTCTGAAATCAATAACTGTCTAATTATTAGTTCTGCTGGCTCTGACAAATTTTGCCATCAGCACCACAATCAATCAGGCCTATTCCCAGGCGGATCCTCCAGCTTGAAACATTGCTGGGCTAATTGTCAAGTAATTTAGAACCAACAGACGATTTATGTTCATAATTAATTTTCTTTGGTATTTGTACTGGGAGGAATAAAACCCAAACCCAAGGTGAAGGTGTGTAGGCCTTAGGAAATTATATATTCATGTTACTTTTACAAGTAAAGGATAAAGGGAACATGTATATTACTTCCTATTCCATTCTGATTATAGCAAAGAAAGTAGGATACTTCAGTGTTACTTTAATTAGTAACAACACTAATTGATGAAAGGATTAATTGTTTTCACAGCTATGAATTTGTATTTTGCAGTATTTACATTATGAACATAAGTGTAGCTTTTGTACTGTGCGCTGACCCGCACGGGGGCTGACGGTTGCAATGTCTTCTGTGGTATGGCTTTAACAGCTAATTCAATAAGTTGTATTTATTGCTGCTTTTGCATTATTTTCAAAAATACTATAAATTGCCTTAATTCTTCTATGACGTTAGCACATCGACTGAAGTGACAATGCTACAGTATTGATGTCACAATAATGTATCCCCTTCAGCAATACTTTTTTGTTTCCTTCAGTGATATGGAATTTGTTCTACTTCCTACCTAATGCTCTTGATTTCCTCAGATCATGTGGCAGACAAGTAACTGGCCTGCCTGCTGTGACACTACCAGTGCTGCTCGGAGCCTGAGCCATAGAACTGTATGAGAGCACATGAGAAACTATTCTCCTTTTAATTTTTATTCAACAGGGAGTGGATTTGAGTTTGAGAACAGAACTGTGTGCGAGATTGATCCCACTACTACAGAATATTAGTACACTAAGTACACAAAGGTGTTGGGTCCATGATATAGCTTTCAGAAATAGTTTGCTCTTATCATATTTTTATTTTACTCCATGAGTTGCTCTTGTCTAATGTCACACTTTTAGGGCATAACAATATATATACTGGGAGGGATTCTCTCAGCCCGGGGTACGGCTGGAGAATCCACGTGACCAGCGCGAATCGCGCCAGGCCACCCCGATGCCGGCACGCGATTCTCCGCAGAGCAGAGAATCGGCGGCATTGGCGCCAGCGTGGTTGGCGCAGCGCCGGTCGGGGGCCGCTCTACCCGGCCGGCCTGCCGATTCTCGGCCCGGGATAGGCCGAGCGGCCGTCGTAAAAAAGCCTAGTCCCGCCGGCGCTGTCCACACCTGCTTTCAGCTGGCGGGACCTCGGCGTGGAAGGGCCGGGGGGGGCGGCCTGTGGGGGGTGAGGGGGGGTCCGACCCTGGGGGAGGGGCGGGGGGGCCCTCCGATGTGGCCTGGCCCGCGATCGGGGCCTACCGATCGGCGGGCCAGCCTCTCTGGCTGGGGGCCTCCTTTCTTCCCTGCCGGCCCCTGTAGCCCTGCGCCATGTTGCGTCGGGGCCGGAGCGTTGAAGGAAGCCACTGCTCAAGCGCATGTTGGCTCCGGTACCACTGCGCATGCGCGGATCCCGTGGCGCCCAGTTGACACCGGGATCAGCAGCTGGAGTGGCGTGAACCGCTCCAGTGCCGTGCTGGCTCCCTGTAGGGGCCAGTATTGCTGATCCTGAGGGCGTGTTGTCGCTGTCGAGAAACGCAACAGCATCTTCAATGGTGTCAACAGTTAGCCTCAGGATCACAGAATCGTAATGCTTAATTCTGGAGTACTTGATAGAGCACGTTGATTTGAATTTGGTGCAGTGGAAAACATTTATATTGCTGAAAAGAGATAACACATTGAAGCTTTTCATCTTGCATTCACCAAAACAAACTCAAGAATGCCAAATTTCAAAAGGTTAAAACGATTTATACGACAGGAAAAAAAGGGTACAGATTGTTTGGCAAAGGTGACTGGCTGAGGCATTGCCATGGAGAAAACAAACCTAGAAATTTTGGCTCTGCAAGCTCCTAGGTAATTCAAAAGAGGTGCAAGGCTTTGCTTGCAGATGGCGTGAAATCATATATGAATGCATGTCGCTTCTAGCAATCCACTGATACATGTTACGAGCCCAACTGTTTATCTTAAGATGGTTGTTAGTGTAGCTATTAGCACACTTACAATTGTTCAGCAAGTGCTTTCTCCATTGCAACACCTCAGCTAATCAGAGTTGGCTTCCAAACCAGTTAGCACTATTTTCTCGTATGGTGAAAATTTATATGATTTTATGAAATTTGGCATTCTTGCATTTGTCCTGATGAGTGCAAGATGAAAAGCTTACGGCAATATGTCTCTTTTCTTTGGCAGTATTCAAGTGGAAAGTTGATTGATGTGTACAACCAGCAGAAAATAATTGTGTTTCATATTGTGTGTGCTGGGATGTTATTTTCATTTTAGAATCATAGGATCTCTGCAGTGCAGAAGGAGGCCATTTGCATACCCGCAACCCCATAATCCCACCTAACCTTTAGACTCTTAGGGACAATTTAGCATGATCAACCTACCTAACCTGCACATCTTTTTTTTTTTTAAATAATATTTTATTGAAAATTTTTGGTCAACCAACACAGTACATTGTGCATCTTTTACACAACATTGTAACAATACAGATAATAATGACCTTTTTAAATTTAAACAAAAACAACAACAAATAAATAAATATTAAATAACAAAAAAATAAAAAAATAAAAAATAAAAGCTAGCCCTAATTGGCAACTGCCTTGTCTCAGCCCCCCCCCCCCCCCCCCAAGTCCTGGGCCGCTGCTGCTGCCTTCTTTGTTCTCCCCTATCTATCTTTCCGCAAGATATTCGACGAACGGTTGCCACCGCCTAGTAAACCCTTGAGCCGACCCCCTTAGGACGAACTTAATCCGCTCCAACTTTATGAACCCCGCCATATCATTTATCCAGGTCTCCACCCCCGGGGGCTTGGCTTCTTTCCACATTAGCAATATTCTGCGCCGGGCTACTAGGGACGCAAAGGCCAAAACATCGGCCTCTTTCGCCTCCTGCACTCCCGGCTCTTGTGCAACCCCAAATATAGCCAACCCCCAGCTTGGTTCGACCCGGACTCCTACTACTTTCGAAAGCACCTTTGTCACCCCCATCCAAAACCCCTGTAGTGCCGGGCATGACCAAAACATATGGGTATGATTCGCTGGGCTTCTCGAGCACCTCGCACACCTATCCTCCACCCCAAAAAATTTACTGAGCCGTGTTCCAGTCATATGTGCCCTGTGTAATACCTTGAACTGAATCAGGCTTAGCCTGGCGCACAAGGACGACGAGTTTACCCTGTTTAGGGCATCTGCCCACATCCGCTCCTCAATCTCCTCCCCTAGCTCTTCTTCCCATTTCCCTTTTAGTTCGTCCATCATAGTCTCCCCTTCGTCTCTCATTTCCCTATATATATCCGACACCTTACCGTCCCCCACCCATTTCTTTGTGATGACTCTGTCCTGCACCTCTTGTGTCGGGAGCTGCGGGAATTCCCTCACCTGTTGCCTCGCAAAAGCCCTCAATTGCATGTACCTGAATGCATTCCCTTGGGGCAACCCATATTTCTCGGTCAGCGCTCCCAGACTCGCAAACTTCCCATCCACAAATAGATCTTTCAATTGCGTTATACCTGCTCTTTGCCACATTCCATATCCCCCATCCATTCCCCCCGGGGCAAACCTATGGTTGTTTCTTATCGGGGACCCCCCCAGTGCTCCGGTCTTTCCCCTATGTCGTCTCCACTGTCCCCAAATCTTCAGTGTAGCTACCACCACCGGACTCGTGGTATAGTTCCTTGGTGAGAACGGCAATGGGGCTGTCACCATAGCCTGCAGGCTGGTCCCCCTACAGGACGCCCTCTCTAATCTCTTCCACGCCGCTCCTTCCTCCTCTCCCATCCACTTACTCACCATTGAAATATTAGCGGCCCAATAATACTCATTTAGGCTCGGTAGTGCCAGCCCCCCCCTATCCCTACTACGCTGTAAGAATCCCTTCCTCACTCTCGGAGTCTTCCCGGCCCAAACAAAACCCATGATACTCTTTTCTATCCTTTTGAAAAAAGCCTTCGTGATCACCACCGGGAGACACTGAAACACAAAGAGGAATCTCGGGAGGACCACCATCTTAACCGCCTGCACCCTCCCTGCCATTGACAATGCTACCATATCCCATCTCTTGAAATCTTCCTCCAACTGTTCCACCAACCGCGTCAAATTTAGCCTGTGCAATGTGCCCCAATTCTTAGCTATCTGGATCCCCAGGTAACGAAAGTCTCTTGTTACCTTCCTCAACGGTAGGTCTTCTATTTCCCTACTCTGCTCCCCTGGATGCACCACAAACAGCTCACTCTTCCCCATGTTCAATTTATACCCTGAAAAATCCCCAAACTCCCCAAGTATCCGCATTATTTCTGGCATCCCCTCCGCTGGATCCGCCACATATAGTAGCAGATCATCCGCATATAAAGATACCCGGTGTTCTTCTCCTCCCCTAAGTATTCCCCTCCATCCCTTGGAACCTCTCAGCGCTATCGCCAGGGGCTCAATCGCCAGTGCAAACAGTAATGGGGACAGAGGACATCCCTGCCTTGTCCCTCTATGGAGCCGAAAATATGCCGATCCCCGTCCATTCGTGACCACACTCGCCACTGGGGCCCTATACAACAGCTGCACCCATCTAACATACCCCTCTCCGAACCCAAATCTCCTCAACACCTCCCACAGATAATCCCACTCCACTCTATCAAATGCTTTCTCGGCATCCATCGCCACTACTATCTCCGTTTCACCCTCTGGTGGGGCCATCATCATTACCCCTAACAACCTCCGTATGTTCGTGTTCAGCTGTCTCCCCTTCACAAACCCAGTTTGGTCCTCATGAACCACCCCCGGGACCCATTCCTCTAGTCTCATTGCCATTACCTTGGCCAAGACCTTGGCATCTACATTGAGGAGGAAGATTGGTCTGTAGGACCCGCATTGTAGCGGATCCTTTTCCTTCTTTAAAAGAAGCGATATCGTTGCTTCTGACATAGTCGGGGGCAGTTGTCCCCTTTCCTTTGCCTCGTTAAAGGTCCTCGTCAGTAGCGGGGCGAGCAAGTCCAAATATTTTCTGTAAAATTCAACTGGGAATCCGCCCGGTCCCGGAGCCTTTCCCGTCTGCATGTTCCTAATTCCTTTCACCACTTCTTCTACCGTGATCTGTGCTCCCAATCCCATCCTTTCCTGCTCTTCCACCTTGGGAATTTCCAGCCGATCCAAAAACTCCATCATTCTCTCCCTCCCATCCGGGGGTTGAGCTTCATACAATTTTTTATAAAATGTCTTAAACACTTCATTCACTCTCTCCGCTCCCCGCTCCGTCTCTCCATCTTCGTCTCTCACCCCCCCTATTTCCCTCGCTGCTCCCCTTTTCCTCAATTGGTGTGCCAGCAATCTGCTCGCCTTCTCTCCATATTCATACTGTACACCCTGCGCCTTCCTCCATTGTGCCTCTGCAGTGCCTGTGGTCAGCAAGTCAAATTCCACATGCAGCCTTTGCCTTTCCCTGTACAGTCCCTCCTCCGGTGCTTCCGCATACTGTCTGTCCACCCTCAAAAGTTCTTGCAACAACCGCTCCCGTTCCTTACTCTCCTGCTTCCCTTTATGTGTCCTTATTGATATCAGCTCCCCCCTAACCACCGCCTTCAACGCCTCCCAGACCACTCCCACCTGAACCTCCCCATTGTCATTGAGTTCCAAGTACTTTTCAATGCATCCCCTCACCCTTAAGCACACCCCCTCATCCGCCATTAGTCCCATGTCCATTCTCCAGGGTGGACGCCCTCTTGTTTCCTCTCCTATCTCCAAGTCTACCCAGTGTGGGGCATGATCCGAAATGGCTATAGCCGTATATTCCGTTCCCCTCACCCTCGGGATCAATGCCCTACCCAACACAAAAAAGTCTATGCGTGAATAGACTTTATGGACATAGGAGAAAAACGAGAGCTCCTTACTCCTAGGTCTACTGAATCTCCACGGGTCCACCCCTCCCACCTGCTCCATAAAATCCTTAAGCACCTTGGCTGCTGCCGGCCTCCTACCAGTCCTGGACTTCGACCTATCCAGCCTTGGTTCCAACACCGTGTTAAAGTCTCCCCCCATTATCAGCTTTCCGGTCTCTAGGTCTGGGATGCGTCCTAGCATTCGCCTCATAAAATTGGCATCGTCCCAATTCGGGGCATACACGTTTACCAACACCACCATCTCTCCCTGTAATTTGCCACTCACCATCACGTATCTGCCCCCGTTATCCGCCACTATAGTCTTTGCCTCGAACATTACCCGCTTCCCCACTAATATAACCACCCCCCTGTTTTTCGCATCCAGCCCCGAATGGAACACCTGCCCTACCCATCCTTTGCGCAACCTAACCTGATCTATCAGTTTCAGGTGCGTTTCCTGTAACATGACCACATCTGCTTTAAGTTTCTTAAGGTGTGCAAGTACTCGTGCCCTCTTTATCGGCCCGTTAAGCCCCCTCACGTTCCACGTGATCAGCCGAGTTGGGGGGCTTCCCACCCCCCCCCCCCCTTGCCGGTTAGCCATCATCTTTTTCCAGCTTCTCGCCCAGTTCCCACGCAGCTGTATTTCTCCCAGACGGTGCCCCCCCACCCATCCTTTCCCGTACCCACTCCCCCCTTTCCCCAGCAGCAGCAACCCAGTAATTCCCCCCTCCCCCCCCCCCCCCCCGCTAGACCCCCCGCTAGCGTAATTACTCCCCCCATGTTGCTCCCAGAAGTCAGCAAACTCTGGCTGACCTCGGCTTCCCCCCGTGATCATGGCTCGCCCCGTGCGGCGCCCCCTCCTTCCTGCTTCTCTATTCCTGCCATAATTATCATAGCGCGGGAACCAAGCCCGCGCCTCTCCCTCGGCCCCGCCTCCCATGGCCAACGCCCCATCTCCTCTCCCTCCCCACCTCCCCCCATCACCACCTGTGGGAGAAAGAAAAGTTACCATACCGCAGGATTAATCATACAATCCCTCTTCGCCCCCCCCCCCCCCACTCGTCCCACCACTTTGTCCAAACATTCATTTTCGTAGTCCAATCATTCCAATTTTTCTTCTACAATAAAAGTCCACGCTTCATCCGCCGTCTCAAAGTAGTGGTGCCTCCCTTGATATGTGACCCACAGTCTTGCCGGTTGCAGCATTCCAAACTTTATCTTTTTTTTGTGAAGTACCGCTTTGGCCCGATTAAAGCTCGCCCTCCTTCTCGCCACCTCCGCACTCCAATCTTGATAGACGCGGATCACCGCGTTCTCCCATTTACTACACCGAGTTTTCTTCGCCCATCTAAGGACCATTTCTCTATCCTTAAAACGGAGAAATCTCACCACTATGGCTCTGGGAGCTTCTCCTGCTCTCGATCCTCGCACCATAACTCGGTATGCTCCCTCCACCTCCAACGGACCCGTCGGGGCCTCCACTCCCATTAACGAGTGCAGCATCGTGCTCACATATGCCCCGACGTCCGCCCCCTCCACACCTTCAGGAAGGCCAAGAATCCTCAAGTTGTTCCTCCTTGCGTTATTTTCCAGTGCCTCCAACCTCTCCACAGATCGTTTCTGGTGTGCCTCCTGTATCTCCGACTTCACCACCAGGCCCTGTATATCGTTTTCATTCTCTGCTGCTTTCGCCTTCACGACCCGAAGCTCCTGCTCCTGGGTCTTTTGTTCCTCTTTCAGCCCTTCAATCGCCTGTAATATCGGGGCCAACAACTCTTTCTTCATTTCCTTTTTTATCTCCTCCACGCAGCGTTTCAAAAACTCTTGTTGTTCAGGGCCCCATATGAAACTGCCACCTTCCGACGCCATCTTGGTTTCTGCTTGCCTTCCTTGCCGTTGTTCCAAAGGATCCGCTGCAATCCGGCCACTTTCCTCTCCTTTTTCCATCCGTGTCCAGGGGGAACACCCTTCTGGTTTACCGCACGGTGTTTTCAGCCGTTAAAATTGCCGTTGGGGCTCCTATCAAGAGCCCAAAAGTCCGTTTCACAGGGAGCTGCCGAAACGTGCGACTCAGCTGGTCATCGCCGCACCCGGAAGTCCCTAACCTGCACATCTTTGGACTGTGGGAGGAAATCTACGCAGGCATGGGGGGAATGTGTAAAGTCCACACAGTCAGTCACCCGAGGTCAAAATCAGAATCGGGCCCGGATCCCTGCCGCTGTGATGCAGCAGTGCTAAATAACCACTGCGCCACCGTTCCACCCTTAATAGGAATAACCTGCATAATTATTACTTAGTTATTTGTTTGGCATTCTGTGCTGCTGTCTTAGCCATGGAAGTCTAATTTTGAAATTGACCATTGCATTAATACAGTGACCTACATAATATTCATGACCACCACGTTTTGAAGTTGTGTTCTTTATTTGTTCCTGAGGCCTTTGAGATTGGTGTTTTATTGGGCACATCAACTGAGTTGTTAAAATCTGGATGAATGCGATGGTTTATTTACATACTAAGGACATGCATATCATTAATTTGGCAAGAGTCACCCAGACTCGAAACATTGGCCGGGATTCTCCACCCCGCCTCGCCACATTTCTACCCTGACCGGCCGGCGGGTTTCTCCATTACGGGATTTCCCATTGTGGGGCAGCCCCACGCCGTTGGGAAACCCCCGAGCGCCAGCAAAATGGAGAATCCCACCGGCGGAGAATCCCGGCCATTAACTCCCTTTTCTCTCCACAGATGCTGTCAGACCTGCTGAGATTGTCCAGTATTTTCTGTTTTGGTTAATTTGTCAACAGACTGATCCTTGGCTGGGAGTTTTAGATCAAGATCATCTAATTACATTAACTTCCTCTAATCTTCAAATTAGGCTCTGCAATTGATTTTAAGGTGTGAATTCAGGTTAAATAATTCACAAATAGGTGCTGGAAACTGTTTCCTCCAGTGAGGAATTGAGAACAAGGGGACACCATCCTAAAATGAGACCCAGGCCAAGAAGTGCATTTTCCAAAGGTTATTGGGAATCTGGGACACTTGTCCTCCAAGAGGCAGTTGCTGTTGGATCCACTGAAATTTTCAAGCCTGATTTTTGTTTTGTTCGGTAATCACTTGAAGGCATATGGAGCAAAGATGGGTAAGTGGAGTTGAGGTATAGATCAGAGACAATCTAATTAACTGTTGGAAAGCGTATTTCTGCTCCTGTGTTTCTACTGTCCAAAGCAATTTATGTCAGATTCATGAGACAGCTGAAGGAAAATGATGGGCAATTACCTTTTCTGTGCCAATATAAATCTTGCTTCTGACTTTTGTCACCTGTCTTAGGAAACTATAGGTTGGCAATCTGACATAGATTGTATTCTTGCTCATGAACTTTGGGAGAAGCATTGCTGACAAAAGTGACCCCATAACCATGTTAGTCCTTTAAAGCTGCAGAGAATGAATGAGACTATGTCTCTAGTACAATTGAAGAAGGTAGCTCCACTGCTACGGAAGCAAGTCCTCATACTTTTTTGCTGAAGTGCAAGCGGGGAAACACATTTCATGCATTAATTGTAGATTTTCATGAAGTATTTCATTGGATTGTTTTTTTTAAAAGCGTGTCTGCGCTTGTGTGTTTTAAACACACATTTCAGTCCTTTTCTGGGCAGGGGTTTGTAGTGCTATCTACGATCTACCTTCCATGAGTACTACCTTACGGTGGCAGAGCCAAGATTATTTATTGGCTTTCCCTGTTGAGGAAGTATGGGCATGACCTTGTGTCCCAACTCTCTCTGGCTTGGTTTGGAGCTTCAACATTCTCTGGATTTATGTCAGATCTCGTTTTTTTACAATTAACTTGTTATCAGAATGGCTTGCATATTGACCAACATGTTAGAGTCGAGGTATATTGCTAATAAATTTGAAGAAAAGTGCTCTTTATTGAAATCAACATAACGGATATGTTCATTTCAATTATTTTGAATTTATTTCCATTTTATGGAGCAGGTCATAGTGTTTTCTTTTGCAGCAGCATGTCAGAAGGAAGCGTAGGTTAATATTTCACGCTGTCACTTTTTTTTTTGCGTTGCAGTGATGGAGTCGGATGTTTATGTGGCCTGGCCAGTTGAACCCTTATGTTTCTAATCATAACATCACCTTTGGAGAATAGTTGTGTGTCAAATTTTAGTTTCGACCTTTCGCCTCTTCTTCTTTAATTTCATGCTGTAAAAACAGCATAATGAGGGGTTTACTGACCCAATTGGAAGTTTTAATAAAACCTATTAGTGCTAAAAGTTGTGCCTTAAGGAAGCAATTACTAAAAGAAACCCAGCTTGGTGCTGGCCTAGGTAATGGACATTCCCATTAAATGTTTCCAGACTGGTTATTTAACTCTTGCACTCCCACTATTCTGCTGTAAATGCTTTCTCTGCGAACTCTATATACAAAGATGCACTCTTGAGCATTGGTGTTTTAGTAACTGGAGTACCAAACTGATACATTTGGCACTGTTTTATGCACTGAGATTGAACTCTAGCTTCAACATTGGACTCAAAGCTACAGACATGTACCTATGACCACTGTAACCTAATCCAAGGTTTAAACACAATCTTTTCTGATTCGAGACCCACCACTCTTCAGGAACAATAACCAAATTGGATATATGCCAGTTAATATTGATAGAAACTGTTGGATTAAAAATTATGGACACTGATTATCAGTCTTCATAAATAATAGACCAGGCACTAAACGATACTTTTTAACCATGTTTTCTGTCAAATTTTCAGTCATATAAATATTTCATGCTGTGCTTTTGTCAATTTATAAGGCAGTTGGAATTCAAAGAAAATCTGAGCTATCAATAAAAAATGGCTAAAGGGATGGAAGCAGCAATGTCCTAGTTGAGGAGCGATATCGTACTTGGAGAGGGGACAAAACTGAGGGGAGTGCCCCAAAGATTGGTGTTTGTATACCCAATATTACTAATTTGCACAAGTGACTTGGATTCAGAGCTCAATGTAACCCATCAGATTCTGACTACAGGAGACGGACAGATTTGTGACAGTAATCCAGCATTCGGGAATCAACAAAGCAGAAAGAATTCCGAACCATGCACCCAGATCACTTTTGAGTGCAGTGCAGGTCAGAGAATGCTACGTCACAGCAGTTTTGGGTGGACTGCTGTTCAATTATCGTAGAGGTCTGTACTTATCCTATTGGATGATATATGATCATCAAAGCATCGGCATTTTGAAATACTGTAAATGCAAATCAATGGGAACATTGATTCCAGCTTTAAATGAGGTTGAGGAACCAAGGCAAGTAGGCAGCCTCCAAAGATAAAACCTTTGGACAATCCTGCTACAGCATTTTAGTATGTGGCATTTGGTAATTTCAGTGCAAAGGCAGCCTAACTGGTATGGATGTTGAATGGTTATGTTCCCAACTCAACTCTGACAGATAGGTTTGTTACAATCCCTATGGGGAAGCAAACCAAAATTACCAAATTTAATGAATGACCCACAAATGAAGAAATTACCAACAAGATTCGACTTTTTTTTTTAACCCTAATCAGAATCAACATAAATTAAACATGAATTAATAGGCAAATGATGGTTGGTATTAACAACAAATTACACGTGGAGTAGCAGATACAACTGTTATGATCTTGAGGGAGATGATTAACTTTTGAAAAGAAATTCCAACTTCCGGTTATTAACTGAAAGAATTATGCCACAAGGGTTCACGTTTTAAACAAAAGTGTACAAGAGTTAAGCAAAGTAAGTACTACTATATTTCATAAACACTTATTCTTTAAACCTGAAAATCTCAACAGAACACTCCCTTTACTACTTTTATTCTTCACCCAAGAGCTCCCTTATAACGTACAGGACCTTGAGGGTTCCTTCACTTCTCTTGGAACCAAACCAAGCTGTGCCACAGCTCTCAGAAATTCACTTAATTCTCCTTGGTTTTCCTGCTATTCTCTGAGCCATGAGATTTGTTGGGAGCCTTCCACCAGCATCTGGATAGATGATCCTCCAACTCTCTTGAGCACTGCAGGGGTGAAAAGTTATCTGCGGTGCACCATTCTGATAGCAGGAGGGTGTCACTTTTGCTTTCTTTATTTTTTACTGGTTTCCACCCAATTACAGGTAAAAATTAAAAGTGCTGGTGGCATGCATGGGAGACGTATGTGACCATGCAGTGGAGAAAGCTTTTCAGTGGTGAAACCCATTGCTAGTTGACAGTGCAGCAGGTTTCAGCTGGGCTATAAAAAAGCCTCCTGGAAAATAGGGAGGCTCTTTTCTGCCACAACTTTCCTGCCAAGCTCGTTGTATTAACATATTAGACTTATTGAGAGCACAAAGGTGGCTCAGGTATTTTCAAATTTAAATTTCATGTGTAAATATTTCATATTATATTAGCTTAACTTTATGCCTATGTTCATCATCATTATTTCTTGAGACTGGCTTATCAGAGAGCTAAATGTACTGGTATACTTCATAGTTGGCAAACATTGATGGTTACAGGGGAGTGACCATCATTGTAGGTGAAACAATGATTTATTGAATGTTCATGTTAATGTCTGGAGTTGTACTTGCCACTCTGTGGCCACCCTTTGAATTGCAATTACTTTAGGTTTGTTTACCAGCTTCTCGCCTGTTGCTTCCATTATCTTACGTTTAAAAATTTCAATCCTTAAACTAAAAGTTATATTCCGATAGCATATGAATCATAAAATGATACATTTTCACAACACAATAAAGACTCTAATAAATTTCCAAGTATTTGTATCACTCCTCGCAGAGCTATCACACTATATGCAATCTTGCAGCCTTTCTAGCTGGTCTTCCAGAATGCAGAATCACCCACTCAATGGATTTGGTCCTTGAGTCCCTTGCCACAGTAGCTCTACTCTGACAACTAAGTATTCCAGAGAGCAATGACATTAAAGGATAAAGGGAAAATGCAGGAAATGGCTTTGAGGTAGACAATCAGCCATGATCTAGCTAAACGGTGGAGTTGGTTTAAGGGGCATGCTCTTATATTCCTATGCTCCAAATAGCACATTTCTGCAGAACCTCTTTGACTAGATGCACAACGGTCTTGACCGCATAGATTCCCGAGAGACTCCTTCATCTGACTCCTTTAATAAACCTCGTTGAACAGTACGGTCAGCTGAAGAAAACTGAAGCAGAGCCATAGAATTGTCTAATTCACATTCTCTGCTCCATCCCTATCTGTTCTTTTTTGGTGTATCACACAAAGAGCTCCTGGTAAATGTGCCTTCTCTGTTCTTCCCCTCTTCTTTGCCTCCGTCCACATGTTTTCTAAATCTTAATTGCCTTCCTGTTGGTACTGCTTCCAGGTCAAGGATTGCTAGGTCACACAAACAAGTGTTTCTTACTATTTGAGAAAATTACAATTGATCTCTTTCCAACTGACGCAAACTCTTCAAGCCCTTTTCAAACGTCCTTGAAGCCACTACAGATTCCCTAGACATTTTCAAAAAAGTTACAAATGTTCCTTACTATACTGTTTCCAGGTCAAAGGTATTTGACTTGGTGTGATGAACGGTTACTGTATTACTGTACCCTTATCATCATGTAAGGTGATGTCCCCTTTAAGACCGGGCTTGGAACCTGGGGGACTCCGTCTCCGCCCATCTGGTAGCCGTATATAAGGGGCCGCCTTGTGGGCGGCACTCAGTAAGCACCTGTCTCGGCACCAGGCTAGTTCTTAGCTTATTAAAGCCTTCTTTATCGTTTACTCTCTAAGCGTCATTATTGAGGGTACAACAATTAAATAAGCTAAACTACATCAGGATGGTCGCAGGCCTAAAATCAGAGAAGCTCAATCTGGAAGCACGGACACCGGAGGCAAAGGAAATTTTTAAATACTGGCTCCGATGCTTCGAGGCCTACCTGAACTCCTCAGAGACTCCCATCCTGGGGCCAAGCAAGCTGCGCCTACTCCACACCCGGGTGAGTCACAGAATCTCAGCCACGCTCGAAAAGGCAACTACCTACGAAGAGGTGGTCAAGTTACTACGCAAGCGGTTTGTCAAACCCATCAACAAGGTACATGCCCGGCATCTGCTCTCTACCTGCCGGCAACGCTCTGGGGAATCGCTAGACGAATTTGTAGAAAAACTTAACGCGCTCGCCAGGGACTACGACCATCAGCATGTGACAGGGGAAATCCATATGAACCTGCACATCAGAGACACTTTTGTGTCCAGCATCCGCTCGACCTACATCCGGCAGCCGCTACTCGAAAACAGGCCAAAAGACCTCCAGGACACGCTGACTACAAAAGACCTCCAGGACACGCTCGCCTCCTCGCTGAAAGTGGCCCAACATAATTTGGGCACGTACCCCGCGGACCTTGTGAGCCCCCTTGGAGTTCCCAGACATTACGGGCCTGCGCCGCGCGGCGACCCGCCCAGACCGGGGGCACACCGTGCTACTTGTAGGCAGGGCCAGCATCCACGCCCACGCTGCCCAGCCCGCTGTGCCATCTGCAGCAACTGCGGGAAAAAGGGGCATTTTGCGAGGGTCTGCCTGGCCAGGCCCAAGGGCCAGAGAAACACAGAACAGCAGGCCCGAAAATCAGACTCGTAGGCCCGCAGGCCTCGAAATGCGGCTGTGCATCGGACCGACATGGCCCCTTCTGACGCGTCATGTGCCTCGTGCAAATCATGGGGGTGGCCATCTTGGTGGCGGCCATCTTCTCGACCCGACACGTGCGGCCGATGGCGGCGGCCATTTTATGAGACCGACTCGACTGAGGACTCGGACTACCCGCAACTGGGAGCGATCACCCTAGGCCAAAGCATCTGCAGAACTCTATGATGAACGTCCAGGTCAACGTGCACGACACTCCATACCTTTTCGACTCCGGGAACACGGAGAGCTTTATTCATCCTGAGACGGTAAGGCTTTGCTCCTTGCGCACCCATCCCGTGTCCCAAACCATAGCCCTCGCATCCGGGTCCCACTCGGTACAAATCAAGGGGTATTGTATTGCGGATCTCTCGATCCAGGGCGCCGAATACACCCGTTTCAAACTGTATATCCTCCCTCACCTCTGCGCCCCCCTGCTGCTCTGACTGGATTTCCAGTGCAGCCACCTAAGCCTGACATTGAAGTTCGGCGGACCCTTTCCCCCCCTCACGGTATGCAGTCTTGCGACACTGAAAGTCGCACCCCCCTCTCTTTTTGCGAACCTCACTCCCGACTGTAAGCCCGTCGCCACCAGGAGCCGGCGGTACAGTGCCCAAGACATGACTTTTATTAAGTCAGAGGTCCAGCGTTTACTGGGAGAGGCGGTCATCGAGGCTAGCAACAGCCCCTGGAGAGCACAAGTGGTGGTAGTCCGGTCCCGGGAAAAGAAACGGATGGTCGTGGATTATAGCCAGACCATAAATCACTTCACGCAGCTCGATGCGTACCCCCTTCTTCGCATAGCAGAAATGGTAAATCGGATTGCCCAATACCGGATATTTTCCACGGTCGATCTCAAATCCGCCTACCACCAGCTCCCCGACCTAAAGACCGCCCCTATACTGCCTTCAAAGCAGCCGGCTGGCTCTTCCAATTCCTCGGGGTCCCCTTCGGGGTCACAAATGGGGTCTCCGTCTTCCAAAGGGCGATGGACCAAATGCTGAACCAGTACGGTTTGCGGGCTACATACCCGTACTTGGACAATGTCACCATCTGCGGCCATGACCAAAAGGATCATGACGCGAACCTCAAAGTTCCTCCAGACCGCCTGAGCCCTCAACCGAACTATAACAAGGAAAAATGCGTTTTCCACACAACCCGGCTAGCCATCCTTGGCTATGTCGTGGAAAACGGGGTCCTAGGTCCCGACCGCATGCCTCCCCTCCCCCGCAGCCTCAAGGCCCTCAAACGATGCTTAGGGCTCTTCTCCTATTACGTCCAGTGGGTCCCAAAATATGCGGACAAAGCCTGCCCACTCATAAAGACCACGATATTTCCCCTGTAGGCTGAGGCCCGATCGGCCTTCAGCCGCATCAAGGCCGACATCATCAAGGCCTCTATGCACGCGGTGGACGAAACTATCCCCTTCCAGGTAGAGAGCAATGCGTCAGACATCGCCCTGGCTGCTATCCTCAACCAGGCAGACCAGTAGCGTTCTTCTCCCGGACCCTCACCGCCTCCGAGATTCGGCACTCTGCAGTCGAGAAGGAGGCACAATCCATTGTGGAGGCTGTGCGGTACTAGAGGCACTACCTAGCCGGTTGCAGGTTCACCCTCGTCACCGACCAACGGTCGGTAGCCTTTATGTTCGATAATGCACAACGGGGCAAAATGAAAAACGATAAAATTTTGAGGTGGAGGATCGAACTCTCCACCTACACGTACCTCTGTCACCCGGGGTTTCACGGCTCGTCCACTTTATCAAGTCCCGCAACCTACCTTACTCAACCAAGAAGGTCAAGGCCATGACCAGGGCTTGCCAGATTTGTGCGGAATGCAAACCACACTTCTACCGGCCAGACAAGGCTCATCTCGTGAAGGCCTCGGGGGCCCTTTGAGCGACTAAGTGTGGACTTCATGGGCCCCTCCCGTCCACCAACCGCAATGCCTATTTCCTCACCGTTATCGATGAATTCTCCCGCTTCCCATTCACCATCCCCTGCCCCAACATCACCTTAGCCACCGTGATAAAGGCACTGCACAGCATCTTCACCCTGTTTGGTTTCCCCGCTTGTATCCACAGCGACCGGGGTACATCGTTCATGGACGATGAACTGCTCAGCAAAGGCATCGCCTCGAGCAGAATGACCAGTTATAACACGCGGGGAAACGGGCAGGTGGCGAGGGAGGACTTGACAGTTTGGAAGGCTGTCTTTCTGGCCCTACGGTTGAGAAGTCTCCCAACCACCCGTTGGCAGGAGGTCCTACTCGACGCCCTACACTCCATTAGGTCGCTCCTCTTCACGGCCACGAATGAGACCCCTCACAACCGATTGTTTGTCTTCCCCAGGAAGTCCACCTCCAGGTCTCGCTTCCACCTTGGCTGACGGCTGCGGGACCTGTTCTTCTCCGGAGGCACGCGAGGAGCCATAAAATGGACCTCCTGGTCGAGAGGGTCTGATTACTACACACGAACCCCAGATACGTCTATGTCGAGTACCCCAACGGCAGGCAAGATGCGGTTTCCCTCCGGGATCTGGTTCCCCCCTTCCAGAAGCCCCCTCCCTCACAGCTCCCCTGCGGGATCCAGCACCCACAACCCCTCCCCCCCCCCCCGGTCCCACTTCCCGTCGGTGGACACCGACTGCGCGCCCCCCCTCTTCTACACACCCCGCCAGTGCCGGCACCGCTACCCCTAGCCCCAACTATTTCCCCTGCGCCCCGATCCCCTACCCCGACCCGGACCAAGGCTCGGACCGCCGTGCTCCTGGACGTACTCTCAACTAAGACGTCCGTGTCCGCCACACCACCGGCCGAGCTGAGGAGGTCGATGAGGACGATCAGGCCGCCGAAACGAATGGACTTATGATGGCACTTCACCCCCGCCGGACTTTTAAAAAAAAAATAGGGGGTGAATGCGATGAACGGTTACTGTATTACTGTACCCTTATCATCATGTAAGGTGATGTCCCCTTTAAGACCGGGCTTGGAACCCTGGGGGACTCCGCCTCCGGCTCCACCCACCTGGGAGTCGTATATAAGGGGCCGCCTTGTGGGCGGCACTCAGTCAGCACCCGTCTCGGCACCAGGCTAGTTCTTAGCTTATTAAAGTCTTTTTTACCGTTTACTCTCTAAGCGTCGTTATTGAGGGTACAACACTTGATATTTTGGCTTATGATAAGGAACTATTCAATCTCATGTAATCTGTAGTCAGAAGCGAAAATATACAGAATATCCTACCTAACTACAACATTGTTACACCTGAAATTTCCAGGTTTGCACTGCACGAATACGACAGGAATGCTGGCCTCCTGCTCAGCTGCTTAGTTATTTACATTTTGTTCTTGGGATGCGGATGACACCAACAAGGTACTGTATTGTTTATGATCCTGAACAGTCCTGAGGGAATTGTGGGACTGGAATCAGGTGCCAGACAGCAGGTTGGGAGTGATTAGAAGTTTTCTTGGCACCTTTCTGATTCAAACCCACAAATTATCCATTTTATTGATTTCAGTTTCTCAATTCATGATGGTGAGATTTGATCTCATGACCTCTGGTTTCTTAGTCCAGTTCTTAATCCATAATTGCAAGGCGATTGTTGACATGTGACCAGTGGTGTAAAAACTTTCATGTTAACTAGCAATTGTGGCTATGTTCTGCATTAATAATCCGATGCATTTTCTCAAGAAATCATTGATACGTTCTTGTACAGTACTTTATATTTATAATGCCTGTGTATTACTGCTGAATGTTATCACTCCTCCTGCACCTCCCAAAGCACATGGTACGTTTTTGATAAAGTCTCCTCCTTGGAGGCTCTGATTTATCCCAGTCCTAGTTAGTACATGTTGATTTATACACGAGAAAGTCAACCCCATCAGATTTAATGCATAAAATGTGCATCCCATTTGTCGTCTTGTCAGGTTTGGTATGTTTTTGATTTATTCAAATGGTTTGGTTATTGTTTCCATGCATTTACTTATCTGGCATCCTGGATGAGATTTGTCGGCAATAGTAATTCCAAAATAATGAACCAAGTGTAGCAATATTAGTTTTCTTAGATTATGATCATGCAGTTTTAATTTTTTTAAATTAAATGTCAGTGACAAACACTTTCTTAAAAGGACCTTCATACAAGATCAATATTTTATATTTTTCCTTCAAGTTATTTAGTTATGTATATATGTGTGGAGGAGGTGATGATTGGTGAAGGATGAAGATGAATGGTTTCCAAGAGAGCCTTGTTAAAATTCCAGGCTGTGCAGAGGCAGAAAAAATGTTCAGATTGACTGAAAGGTACAAATACGTGATTCCTACAACAGGACATTACTGGTTGTGAATAATTTTCTTAGGTGGACAAAAGGCCACCAAGCTAAAATAAGTCCTTTGTTTTATAGATAAGGGGGAGGGCTCAGTTGCGTGGAAAATTAGAAAATCAAAGTTAAAGGAGAAGCTGGAGTGCAGGTTACCAATGAGGCTGATTGTTACCAGAAAATAAAACGAAGGGACAGAACGTGTGAACGTCATATTGCACCTAAGGAATCATACAAGAGTTTGTAAACATGATAATAGAACAAACTTAGAGGCTTTGTATCTGAATACAGAAAGCATTTGGAATAAAATCCATGAGTTAACAGCGCAAATAGAGACAAAGGGGTCTGATTTGGAGGTGAATACTGAGACATGATTACAAGGAGACCAGGTCTGGGAGTTGAATATCCAAGAGTACTCCGTATTTCGGAAGGATAGACAGAAAGAAAAAGGAGGTGGTACAGCTTTGCTAGTAAAGAAAGGGATCAGTGTTGCAGTAAGAAATGATACAGGCACTGGAGATCAAGACGTGGAATCAGTCTGGGTAAAAACAAGAAATAGCAAGGGAAATAAGTCCCTGTTGGGAGTAATCTATAGGTTACCAAATAGTAGCTCCACAGTAGGGCTCAGTATATAATCAGGAAATACTGGGGACTTGTAAGAAAGGTATGGCAATAATCATGGGTAATTTTAATTTGCATAGAGACTGGATTAACCAAATTGGTGAGGGTCGTCTTGAGGGAGAGTTTATTGAATTTATGAGAGACTGTTTCTTGGAGCAATATGTTCTGGAACCAACCAGGGAACAGGCTATTCTGGATTTGGTATTGCGTAATGAGGAGGAATTAAGTAATGATCGCATAGTTAAGGATTGTCTCGGGAAGAGTGATCATAGCATGGTACAATACAAAATTAACTTTGAGGATGACAAACTGTCCCACACTCGCGTTCTGGAGTTAAGCAAAGGTAATAGGCATGTGTCCCTGGTGGACTGGGCAAGAAGACTAAAAAGTAGGACAGTTGATGAGCAGTGGCAGTTGTTTCAGAAGATATTCAATTCCTCCCAATTAAATTATGTTCCAGAGAGGAAGAAAGTTTGTAAGAGGTGTTGAAACATCCATGGCTAAGCAAGGAAGTTAAAGATACCATGAAGACAAACTCTAAGATATACAATATTGCAAAGGCCAGTGGCAGGTTGTAAGATTGGGACACTTTAAAAAATCAACAAAAGGCTATTAAAGTAATAAAAAGAGCCAAGGTAAATTCTGAAAGAAAACCAGTGCAAAATATAAAAAAGGAAGGTGCAGGAAGGTGGCACAGTGGTTAGCACTGCTGCCTCACGGCGCCGAGGACCCAGGTTTGATCCCGGCCCCAGGTCACTGTCCATGTGGAGTTTGCACATTCTCCCCATGCCTGCGTGGGTCTCACCCCCACAACCCAAAGATGTGCAAGGTAGGTGGATTGGCCACGCTAAATTGCCCCTTAATTGGACAAAAAGAATTGGGTACGCTAAGTTTATCAAAAAATATATAAAAAAGGATAGCAAAAGCTTTTCTAAGCATATAAAAGAGCAGAGAGTAGGTAAAGTGAATGTTGGTTCTGGTGGCGGCACATGGGAGAAGGTCGCACACGAGGTAACTCTCATCAGGGTACTTATTTCTTTGGTCCTTTTTGCCTGGATCTGGAGGAAATTTGGTGAACAAACTCAGGCCATCTAAAGGTTTAGTGTGCCTGTTGAGGAAGGAAGGTCGAAAGTCTCAAAAAGACTAGTGGAGAGAAAGTTGCAAGTGGAAATTCATCGACGGATTTGGAAAGTCCGCGTGGCTCACCTGGAGGGAAGATGGCGGATACAAGCTCCAGAGGGTGTGGCAGCTCCTATTATGGTGGATATAATGTCGGAGGTACTGGCCTCAGAATTTAATAAGCAGTTCGGGAAGCATTTCGAGAAACAAGGGCAGGTGATGGCGGAAAAGCTCAAAAAGTCGATTGAGGAGGTGCTTGGTCCGATTCGAGAGAAGCTGGAGAAAACCATGGAGTCTTGAAGGGGGAGAAATGTTGAAGGGAGTGGAAGCTTTGACGAGGCACAGCAGTCACATTGTGTTGTTAGAGGCTGAGATCCTGAGGGCGAAAGTGGGTGATGTGGAGAACAGGTCAAGGAGACTAAACCTTAGGATCGTGGGGTTGCCGGAGGGGATGGAGAGCCCGAATCCCACTGAGTATTTTTCTCAGATATTCGGGAAGCTGGGGAGAGGGTGGGTGGATGGATGGACAGATGTCCCCTCCAGAGATGGATAGGGCCCATCAAATTCTGGCAGAAGCCCCTAGTGAATGAGCCACCATTTGCAGTGGTTGTAACTTTTCAGTTTCTGAGAGAAGGAGGGGGTTTGAAGTGGGCCAAAAAGAATCGAGACGTAAGATGGGAATGGACCATCTGGGTATATCAAGATATTGGAGTGGAACTGGCGAAGAGGCGGCCGGCCTTCAAGGCGAAGTCAGCGTTATACTAGAATGGAGTGAAGTTTGGGGTGGAGTACTGAACAAGCTGCGCGTTACCTTTGGGCTAAAAGACCATTATTTCAATGCAGTGGAGTAGGTGGAGGCTTTGTTAAAGAACACGGTCTTGGACTTAGTTAAAGGGGTTCTGTAGGGACTGTTATGGCTGTTGACGGAGTGGATTTATTTGGAATTTCTTTTGTACTGTATATATTCGTTATTCGGGTTTGCATATGTTATATTCGGCTATAGTCATTTCGGACCATGCTCCTCACTTGGTGGGCTTGGTTTTAGAGGTAGGCCCTGTTCCACATCCGGTATGGAAGCTGGACGCAGGGCTACTGGTGGATATGGGGTTTTGTGGGCGCATTTCTAAGACGATAGATGTGTTTGTTGGGTTCAATTGGAATAGGTCTGTCTCTCCTTCCAAACTGTGGGCGGCTTTGAAAGCAGTTATTAGAGGGGAGATTATATATATATATATAAGACACAGATGGATAGTGTTGTTGAAAACTCACCACTATTCTTAGAATCCCCCATACCAAAAAGGGCCAACATTCTAAATGGTGAACAGGGATTCTTACTCCCCGACACCGATACAGGCTTCAGTGGGTGCTATTCAGGTCAAACTATATTTTAAAGTTATCCCCCGGTATAACCCATACCTTCACCGAAGATTTCATCTACTTACCATTTAGTAGCATCGATCCTGGGTCCCGCATTGCTAAGTAAATAAAGTAGACTTTGGAATAACCACTTTTTCAGGTTAAATTAAGTTATTTTATTATTTTATTTTTTCTTTTAAAAGCTGCAATTGCTGTCTTTACAGAAAAGTAAAAAGATCTTGCTTCTGGATCCTTCTGGTTGGTTGAAGGGAACTTCAGGGCCAACTTGTCAATCAATCTTTTTTAAATCTGGTCTTCTTTAGATGTATTCACTGATGAGCTTGGTTGCTGTGTCCTATCTTTCCCATGTACCGAGCTGTGAGAGCTGGCTCTGCTGGCTATCTCTGAGCTGACTCTGCCTACTCTTTAAATTCTCGTCTTCCTTCGATGTATTCGCTATTTTAGCTCGGCTGTTTTGGCTTATCTTTCCCATGACCGAGCTGACTGTAATCTGACTCTGAGCTGCTTCTCTTGTTCCTTATCTGATTCTCTCTGAGTTCTGGTTCTCGTAGTTCCTGCTCTGGTCTCTAGGTTTATATTCTCTTTCTAACAGTTATTACGTTTTTATGACTTTATTGTAAAATAACTTTTATCACTTTGATTGGAAAAATTATCTTTGATCTAAACATTCTAATCCAACTAAGTATTCATTTTGGTACAACCTCATTTCATAGATCTGATTACATTGTGTCCTTTGTGATGTTCAAAGTTCTTTGACTTCAAGATGTGTTACTTTTAATTACTGTCATTACTATAGTTTTATTTTCTAATTGTGTCCTCAGCTCATAATTTTGACTTTGATTTTGGCTTTGAATTATGTTTCTCGTAGACTGATAGTCTCCAGTTTTCTTTAATTTACCTGGTATTAGCAAAATCTCACACCTGGAATTATCACCAAATTCAACTGAATCTCAACCTTTACTTTCTATCTGCTTACTAAGATAGTTACTTTCAATGAAGGCATGAGCCATTGTTTTTGGCTTCATTCAAAATCCTGTGTGTTTGCTAAGCCTGCTTGACCAAGGATATCTGCATTTTACAATCCTGCTCTTTGCAGCTGCTGTTAACCCTTTGTGGGATCTTTCCCTCTATCCTCTCATGTTTCTCTCAGACCAGATATTGCCAGACTTCCATGTTTCAAATGACACACATTTTCCATATTTTCAATAACAGTAGGGAGGTAAGAGAGGAGTGTCAGAAGCTAATTGACAACATTCTGGAGGTGGACCACAAGTATTTGAGTAACTCTACCCTGGAGCTCCTGGCGAATAGGAAGAAACTATAGATGCAAGTCGATCTGTCATCTACGAGTAAGGTGGTGTGCCAACTGAGACGTTCGAAGGGGGATATTTATGAATATGGGGAGAAGACTAGCTGTCTCCTGGATCACCAGTTGAGGTGCCATACTGCCTCCCAGGAGATCATTCAGATCAGGACTCGAGCGGCAAGCTAGTGTCCGCCGCGGATCGAGTTAACAGTGCGTTTGAGGCTTTTTACAAGCATCTTTATAGGTTGGAGCCACCAGTGGTGGGGGGGGGGGGGAAATATGTTGGCATTTTTGGAGGGTCTGGAATTTCCTGTGGTGGAGGAGGAGGAGCGCGAAGAGTTGGAGGCACCGTTGAGTCCTGTGGCAATCTTAGCAACTATAGGGCGGATGCAAACATGTAAGGCCTCAGGCCGGATGGGTTTCTGGTGAAATTTTATAAGATGTGTGCTGGACAGTTGGTCCTGTTGCTAATGGACATATTTCAGGAAACTCTGACCCGGGGCTCCCTTCCGACGACACTAATGCAGGCATCGATTTCCCTCCTGTTGAAGAAAATAAGAATCCTGTGGAATGTGGGTTGTACCGTCCTATTTTGTTGCTGAATGTTGATGCCAAGGTATTGGCTGAGGTGCAAACGATGAGGTTAGAACCTCGTCTCCCTAGAGTGATAGGTGAAGATCAGACAAGATTTGTTAAGGGTCGGCAGTTGTCATCTAACATCTGCCGACTGTTGAATGCAGTTCTCTCTCCGCCTGCGGGGCCTGTGCCAGAGGTGGTTGTATCTTTGTGGTTTCATGGATACATAGACTGTATAAGGTCCCTACGGCTAATGTGCGTACCAACACATTGAGTTCAAGGTACTTTCAATTGGGTAGGGAAATGAGACAGGAGTGTCCGATGTCTCCCCTCCTATTTGTATTGGCGATTGTGCCCCTGGCTATGGCTTTGAGAGAGTGGAAGTGGATAGTCCGGAAGGGGGGTTGGGGGGGGGGGGGCGTTGGAGCATTGCGTATCCCTACGCGCCGACGACTTGCTTCTTTACCTGATGGACCCAGTCCCTGCTATAGGTGATATAATCGAGCTACTGAAAAGCTTTGGCTCTTTTTCGGATTACAAGTTGAATTTGGGAATGAGTGAATATTTTCCATTTAACTCCACGGGGAGGGGAGCCTATCTGGGGTGCTTCCTTTTTGCCTTGCTGGATCAAGTTTCAGGTATCTGGGTGTCCGAGTGGCCCGGGACTGGGCCCAACTCCATAAACATGCCAGTGAGGTCAAGTCTGCTCTGCAAAGTTGAGATAACCTTTCCCTGCCCTTGGCAGCCAATGTCCAGTCTTCCATGGTTTTTGTTTCTTTTTAATTCTTCCTGTTTTCCTCAAATCCTTTTTCAGGGAGGTAAATAAATTGATAGCAGCTTTAATATGGACGGTAGGATAGCTTTACTGAGAGACAGACTCTCAGGGACCTGGCGTTGCTTAATTGTTTTTTTATTATTGGACGGCTAATGTGGAAAAGTCGCTGGATTGGTGTAGTGACCTAGGGGCCACTTGGGTGCAGGTTAAGGCAAGGTCGTGTAGGGAGCCTGGGCTGGGCCCACTGGTGATGGCTTCGCTCCCGTTTTCGCCGAAAAAATATTCTACGAGCCCAATGGTCATATCCACTGTTATGGACCAGGGTTTAGAGAACCCCAAAGTGTATTATGGAGTACACCTGACCCACAACTTTTAATAGATTGTGGTTTTGGGGAGCACAAGGGCCTACTTTACAGGTGTGATGCAAACAGAGAGCAAAAGTACTTTTAAATTAAAACAATGTTTATGAAACCAGTTAACACTTTATAAACCCACAGTAAACATCTTAACAACTATCAACACCTATCATCCCCACAAATACAATATTCTATAAGTAACCTTTAATCTTTCCTTGCAACATCCATAAGACAAAAGACCCTTTTTAACACAGATCAGGTTTAAATTCTCTACTTAGAGCAGTTATCACTTTGAAATCACCCAAATGATCTGGAGACAGTCTTTAGATTGCAGAGAGATCCTTATACAGCTGCTTGCTTTTCCTGCAGCTCTCCGAAACAAAAATAAAAACCCACCCTGTAGCTGCCTGCTCAAAAGCAAAAGTGAAAGACAGAAAGCCCAGCTACACCAACTTTCTGACATCACTGCAGCTATCTGACAAACACCCATTTCTTAAAGGTACACCCACTACAGCTATTTTATAAACACCCATTTCTTAAAGGTACTCGTACATGGCACCACCTTGAAGATATGGGGAAAGATCAGGCAACATTTTAAGCACAGGTCTCTGTCGAGATTGGCCTCTATTGGTATCAACCATCTGTTCGAGCCGGTGAAGCTTTGTTTGGGGAATGGGGAAAGAAAAGGCTGGAGAGATTAGGACACTTGTTTCTGGTAGGGCAATTTGCAGCTTGGAGGAATTGATGGTGAAATATGGGCTCATGGGATCGACTGCACCTGGATTACTGTGTACAGTTTTGGTCCACTTACTTGAGGAGGGATGTAGTTGCATTTGAGGCAATTCGGAGAATGTTCACGAGATTAATTCCAGAGATGAGCGGGTTTGTCTTATGACGAGAGATTAAACAGGGTAGGCCTATACTCTTTTGGGTTTAGAAGAATGAGAGTGGGCGGTACGGTGGCACAGTGACCGGAACCTGGGTTCACTTCCGGACTTGGGTGAGCGTGTGGCGTTTGCACTTTCTCCCCTGTCTGCGTGGGTTTTCTCAGGGTGCTCCGGTTTCCTCCCACAGTCCAAAGATGTGCAGGTTGGGTGGATTGGCTATGATAAAATTGCCCTTTAGTGTCTAGAGATGTGCAGGTTCGGTGGGGTTACGGTATTAGGGGGGTAGGACGGGAGAGTGGGGTAGGGTTCTCTTACGTGGGGCGGCACTGTGGCACAGTGGTTAGCACTGCTGCCTCTCAGCTCCAGGGTCCGGCGTTCGATTCCGGCCTCGGGTAACTGTATGTGTGGAGTTTGCACTTTCTCCCCGCGACTGCGTGGGTTTCCTCTGGGGGCTCCGGTTTCCTCCCACAGTCTAAAGATGTGCAGGTTAGGTGGATTGGCCATGCTAATTTGCCCCTTAACATCCAAAAGCTTAGATGGGGTTACTGGGGTTATGGGGATAGGATGTAGATGTGGGTTTAAGTAGGGTGCTCTTTCCAAGGGCCAATGCAGACTCGATGGACTGCCTCCTGCACTGTAATGATTCTATGGTTCTATGGAGAGGAGATTGAATTGAGGTATGCAAGATGATCAAAGGTATTTACAAAGTAGACGTAGAGTGGATGTTTCCTGTTGTGGGGCAATCTAGGTCAGAGTTTTAGGATGAAGGATAGCAGATTTTAAAAATTGCTTCTCAAAGGGTCATGAATCTGTAGAATTCACTATTCCAGAGTGCGGTAGATGCTGGGACATTGAGTATGTTTAAGAAGGAGTTAGACAGATTTTTAATTAGTAATGGGTTGAAGGGTTATAGAGATCAGGCAGGTCAGTGGAGTTGAGGCAGAAATGAGATCAGCCATGATCGTATTGAATGGCAGAGCAGGCTCGAGGAGCTAAATTGTCTACTGCTCCTTGTTCTCATGTCCTTGTATGATATCAAAATTATTAATGATGAAATAAAATCATCTTTAATTTCGATATACAACTTTGTGTTCCATAAAACTCATACATTTTTTTATAGGATAATTGGTAATTTTCCTTTTCTTAAAATGTGGGTTCTTCTCAAATTGTCTTCAAGTGTTGAAGCATAACCTTATTCTTGTATAATTTTTAGGTATCAGTGTTGTAAATGAATGAAGTAGTTTAGGTTTTCCATTTGCATCTGTTTAGAGTTACCCTGGCCAAATCTTGACTTCTTCCTATTGATACTGCTTTTTAAAATGCAGCCCTCCTCTCAGGAAAAGAGACTCCCCAGCACTAATGCACCAAAATATGTGCCCTTCAGAGCTTTATCTCACAACACAATTGAGCAACTCCAGAACTGTCTTTTTTTTTTTTTGCATCATTTTAAAATGCAATTCACGCCCCCAAAGAAAACTGCTCCACATGCTGCAGGCTTGTTGATGGTTGCAAGGCTTCCAGAGATGGACCAGGTTGTTAGATGCTTGTTTCACTCATTGAGACTTTCACCCATCAATTTTTCAGGTTTTGCGGACATTTGGGGCTGTTTATTTTATTTCCCCTTACTTTGAATTTATAGCAGAAAAAAGTGATATGAAGTTAAATGGACAAGTTGAGCTCTGGGTGGTCATGTGGATGCTGGGTAAATGTGGGCACAAAAAGGGTCACGTGTCAGGAGCGCGGAGTTCTCCCCTGGGTGCGGGCAGGCACACAGCATGTAAAGGCTGCTCAGTATTCTCGATAAATCTCTGTTGCTGTTAGTCCCTGTCACCAGTTGTTGCAATCCAATACTTCTACATGGTGTCAGGAGTTGGCACAATGGCGCTGGGATGTCATGGTATTGACCCGCTCGTGTTTGATGAAAACATCACAGAAGACTGGACAAAATTCAAAATTGAGTGGCATATCTACTGCGGTGACGGCTGATCAGACAAATCAAAGAAGATACAGGCGTACACTCTTAAATTTAACGTGTCCCGAGGTAGTTGAAAAATTTAAGTTCTTTGTTTTACAAACAGAGGAAATGGGGGATCCCACAAAATTGCTAAAAACATTTGAGCACATATGTATGCTAGTAAAGAACATTATATTGGCTAGACACACGTTCAATACTACCAACTAAAGATTTGATGAATCTATTTTGTCGTACACCGTGACTAAAACTCCGAGCAAAAAATGCACGTTTGACACCCTCACCGAGGAACTTGAGAGATTGCATTGTGTGTGGGGTCCATAGTGAGGTCGTCTGCAAGCAGCTTGCAAGAAAGATTTAATGCTGGAATCTGCCACCAGCATATGAATGCTGAATGAGCAATCAGAAAGAATCCGCAAAAGGTTGAGGTGGGAAACAGAAGATTTTGTGATACAGGACACACCCTGCTCTAATTCAGAACAGAACTACATGTTTGGCATTGGGTAAATGCTATAAAAGTGCACTTATCTAATTCCTAACCCCCCCTCTTTAACTCTTTAACTCCCCCCCCCCCTCCCTACACACACAAGACAGACAAACACAGAGGGGTGTAAAATAATGATGAAATAAAAGGATAAGAGTCTTTGTTCCAGATGGAAATGTTCCAATACACCTTTCTTCAATCTAGGTCTTCAGTTGGAGGTTTATGTTTACAGTTTGTAATGATTTTCACTGCAAGACTTCTCGAGACTCTGCAGGTTCAGAAAAATAGCAGATAGGCAGTATTTCAGGAGGGGGGGCGGGGGGAAGAGCGCGAGAGAGAGGCAGACAGACACTTCTCAGTGTCTGGAATCCGACTCTCACTTCCTGTGTCTTCTGAAAACCATCCCACTCTGGTAGGACCCAATCACCCACTGCCTGTCGCTGGGCAGAATATGTCCTTTTACCAATTCATTGGCCACGACCCAACCAATTGAATCAAATCCCTCCAATCTCTTGGGTGCCAAAATGTCTGAGATTTTCTATTCAGAAGCTAAACCTCCATAGCTCAGTGTATCATTTTACAGCTTTTGACTTCTTCTGTTCGACTTAAAGGTACATGTCCATTAAATATCCATGGATCAAAATGGCAACTGCAGAGTAAATGAAATGGGAAATAAAGAAATCAACAGGAAGGACCCTTACAAAGTGCTTATCGAAATGCTTCTTCAATGTTATGAGGGTTCCCATCTCTACCACCCTTTCAGGTAATAGGTTCCAGATTCCCATCACTCTCTGAGTGAAAGGTTTTGCCTCAATTATGTTCTAAATCACCTGACCTTAAATCTATGCCCCCTAGTTATTGACCCCTCTACTAAGAGGAAAGGTTTCTTCCTGTCTATCCTATCTATGTCCCTTTGTACACCTCGAGGGCTTGAGGTTCATAAGGAGGAGGTGTTAGCAATTCTGGAAAGTGTGAAAATAGATAAGTTCCCTGGGCCGGATGGGATTTATCCTAGGATTCACTGGGAAGCTAGGGAGGAGATTGCTGTGTCTTTGGCTTTGACCTTTAAGTCAACTTTGTCTCCAGGAATAGTGCCAGAAGACTGGAGGATAGCAAATGTTGTCCCCTTGTTCAAGAAGGGGAGTAGAGACAACCCTGGTAACTATAGACCAGTGAGCCTTACTTCTGTTGTGGGCATAGTCTTGGAAAGGTTTATAAGAGATAGGATGTATAATCATCTGGAAAGGAATAATTTGATTAGAGATAGTCAACACGGTTTTGTGAAGGGTAGGTCATGCCTCACAAACCTGATTAAGTTCTTTGAGAAGGTGACCAAACAGGTGGACGAGGGTAAAGCAGTTGATGTGGTGTATATGGATTTCAGTAAAGCGTTTGATAAGGTTCCCCACGGTAGGCTATTGCAGAAAATACGGAGGCATGGGATTAGAGTGATTTAGCAGTTTGGATCAGAAATTGGCTAGCTGGAAGAAGACAACGGGTGGTGGTTGATGGGAAATGTTCAGCTTGGAGTCCAGTTACTAGTGGTGTACCACAAGGATCTGTTTTGGGGCCACTGCTGTTTGTCATTTTTATAAATGACCTGGAGGAGGGCGTAGAAGGATGGGTGAGTAAATTTGCAGATGACACTAAAGTTGGTGGAGTTGTAGACAGTGCGGAAGGATGTTACAAGTTACAGAGGGACATAGATAAGCTGCAGCGCTGGGCTGAGAGGTGGCAAATGGAGTTTAATGCAGAAAAGTGTGAGGTGATTCATTTTGGAAGGAATAACAGGAAGTCAGAGTACTGGGCTAATGGTAAGATTCCTGGTAGTGTGGATGAGCAGAGAGATCTTGGTCTCCATGTACATAGATCCCTGAAAGTTGCCACCCAAGTTGAGAGGGTTGTTAAGAAGGCGTACGGTGTGTTAGCTTTTATTGGTAGAGTGATTGAGTTTCGGAGCCATGAGGTCATGTTGCAGTTGTACAACACTGTGGTGCGGCCGCATTTGGAGTATTGCGTGCAATTCTGGTCGCCGCATTATAGGAAGGATGTGGAAGCATTGGAAAGGGTGCAGAGGAGATTTCCCAGGCTGTTGCCTGGCATGGAGGGAAGATCTTATGAGGAAAGGCTGAGGGACTTGAGGCTGTCTTCGTTAGAGAGAAGAAGGTTAAGAGGTGACTTAATTGAGGCACACAAGATGACCAGAGGATTAGATAGGGTGGACAGTTGAGAGCCTTTTTCCTCGGATGGTGATGTCTAGCACGAGGGGACATAGCTTTAAATTGAGGGGAGGTAGATATAGGACAGATGTCATAGGTAGGTTATTTACTCAGAGAGTAGTAAGGGTGTGGAATGCTCTGCCTGCAACAGTAGTGGACTCGCCAACATTAAGGGCATTTAAATAGTCATTGGATAAACATATGGATGATAAGGGAATAGTGTAGATGGGCTTTAGAGTGGTTTCATCGAGGGCCAAAGGACCTGTACTGCGCTGTTATGTTCTATGTTCAATCATGCCCCCCCCCCCCCCCCTCCTCAGCTCTCTCTGCACTAATGAAAAAAAAAAACAGCCTAACCAGACTCTCTTCATTGCTGACATTCTCCAGCTTCTTGCTGACATTCTGCACCCTCTCTAACACATCCTTCCTATAGTGTGGCGACCAGAACTGCACACAGTACTCCAGCTGTTGTCTAATAAGCTTTTTATACAGCTCCATCATAACCTCACTGCCCTTATATTCTATGCCTTGGTTAATGAAGACATGTAACCCATATACCTTCTTAACCAGCTTATCTACCTGTCTTGTATTGAGTAAACAAAATACAAGATTCAAGGACTATGCGTGAACAAGTCTACAAATGGACTTTGTTTTTTAAAAGGGGTGATCGGACACATGATGGGCTATGCATCAGCTGCAGCAGCCCAATCAATGTTTTGCACAATGTAAATAATTGTGTTGTTAGCCCTGTTCAACTTTGTATGTTGTAAATAGTTTACACCTTTGCGATTGTTCTCTTACACTGTTGCACCTCAGTACTACTGATTGTCCCAGCTGAACCGGCGAAGATGTAGACTGGGTGGTCACGTGGAGATGATGTAGGGACAAAAACGATTATGTTTTGCGAGTGCAGGAGTTCTCCCTTGGGCATGAGCGGGCACACAGCATGTAGGAGCCGCTCAATATTTTCATTGAACCTTTATTGCTGTTAGTTCCTGGTCACCAGTACAGCAATCCAGTACACCTACAGCCTACTTTTCAAATGAAAATATTCAAGGGAGCAAAACATTTTTTTTCAATTATGGTTGCATAGGATAAAGATAGTTGATAAATAGCGGGGGGAATTCTCTGATAATGAGGCTATGTCCCCACGCCCGCGAGAAAACAGGCACGACTCACTCTGGACTTTCCTGGAGAAAGTCCAGAGTGATTCTCTGTTCTGAAGGGGGCTTGCAGGGCACCGGAGTAGTCCTCGCAGCTCCGGATGCCGATATGGGGCCCTGCACCTCCGGCCATGGGTCCGCGCATGCGCATAGCGGCCGCCTGCGGACCCACACAGCGGGCCAGCCCCAACAATATAGGCCCCCCCCACCAGATCGCGCGCACCCACCGATCGGTTGCCCCCAATCGCGGGCCTAGCCGTCCTGGAGGCGGAATGAGTCCACAGTTGCCTCTCCGAGTGCCCGCCGGGTGGAACCGTGAGTGAACTCGATCAGTTGTCGGCGGAGAATCGCCGCGGGGGCCTCTTTCAATGACCCCCGACTGGCGCTGCATCGACGGCGCGCGCACGATTGGCGGCGATTCTCCGGTACCCGGAGAATGGCGGGAAGGTGTTAGACCCGATCGCGGGTCTGACGCCCCATTCTCCGACCCGTGCCGAGCGCGATTGTGCCTCGGAGATCCCGCAAAGCATGTTTTTCCCGCACCCCCACCCCCCATGTTTTTTCTTAACTTCAAGCATTGCTGCCGAATAATGATCTGTAGTAGGAACCCTGGCTAATTTCTCTTTCCACCCCATCCGAATTTAGGGATGCGAAGAGTAATTTTACAACCAGCTACGATGAGGTCAGTGGGCTGCACACAGGCCATGCATCATAACTTGTTTTTATGGATCGACTACTCACTGGGGAAATTCACTGAGCTATTGGATAACCAAAAACCCATTTTTCTTGAAACAAAGCTTAAATCTATTTCCTGTAATTACAGAGGTTTCTTCATATTTCACATACACCTTTCATGAGTTTGTCCACATTTCTATATCGTGGCATCAGAAGTTTCCAATTTTTGGACTTTCTTTTGTTAATTGCTTGAATCATCTTTCTGTTCCTGTCTCCCAAGGGCACAAAACATTCTAAACTGAGCCACTTTTCTATAAATATATATGTTTTAGAAAAGTTCTATCTTTTGAGTGGAATTAATCTTGGGGACCGTGGAGCAATTTTTTTTGCATACTTTATCTTGTCTTTCCATTGCCTTTTATTTCCATTATTGCCTTTGGGCACAAATGAGAACTCTGTCCTTCACATTATTAGTCATTTGCCCAGGAAACAAACATTCCATCCCAGGAATATCAGCAATAGACTAAGCCATAAGGAGGCTATAATCTATGAAGCTGGTTGTATATTGCGGCTGATTTCATGGTTTATAATAAGCTAAGTGGTCCACCTGAGTAGTGACAGTGAAGTGTTTCCTATGTGATAGCTGTACTGGATCTCGATGATTTTGTTTCAGTCCATGCCATTCTTGGATAAGCTGATTGTGGAGAAAGTAATGGATGGAAACCACTACTTCCTTTCTCTTTGACCCTCTTTGGTAACGATAATAATTTTCATTATTATCACAAGTAGGCTTACATTAATACAGCAATGTAGTTACTGTGAAAATCCGCTAGTCGCCACATTCCGGCACCTGTTCGCGTACACAGAGGGAGAATTCAGAATGTCCAATTCACCTAACAAGCACGTCTTTCAGGACTTGTGGGAGGAAACCAGAGCACGCGGAGGAAACCCACGCAGACACAGGACAACGTGCAGACTCTGCACAGACAGTGACCCAAGCTGGGAATCAAACCTGGGACCTTGGCGCTGTGAAGCAACAGTTCTAACCACTGTGGTCTTAGTACACCAGTATGCTATGACATTTAGAAACTACCTTTGACCTGTACAGTTTTGATGAGTGTCTGCATTGCATGTATCAAAGCTTATAATACTTTACATTGAGAATTATTTATATTGAGATGAATAGAATTATATATATTGAGACAAATTGGTGTCATGTGCATATGGCTTTCAAATAATGAAATAGGTTGCAACCGTAGGATATTGATAAGATCAGTTTTAATATTGAAACATAGAAAATGGGAGCAGGGGTAGGCTATTTGGCCCTTTGAACATGCTCGACCATTCATTATGATCGTAGCTGACCATCCAACTCAGTAACCTGTTCACGCTTCCCCCCCCCATAACCTTTTATTCCTTTAACCCCAAGAGCTATATCTAACTCCTTTGTGAAAACATTCAGTGTTCTGGCCTCAACTCCTTTCTGTGGACGAGAACGTCACAGGCTCTCCGCTCTCTGGGTGAAGAAATTACTCCTCACCTCAGTCCTAAATGGTTTACCCCATATCCTTAGACCCCTGGTTCTGGACTCCCCCGCCACTGGTAACATCCTTTATATATCCACCCTTTCTAGTCCTGTTAGAATTTTATAGGTTTCTATGAGATCCCCTCATTCTTCTAAACTCCAGAGAATATAATCCAAACTGACTTAATCGCTCCTCATACTTTAGTCCTGCCATCCCAGGGATTAGTCTGGTAAACCTTTGCTGCACTCTCTCCATAGCAAGAACATCCTTCCTCAGATAAGTGGACCCACATTGCACACAATATTCCAGGCGTGGTCTCACCAAGGCCCTGTTTAACTGCAGCAAGACATCCCTGCTTCTGTGTTGGAAACCTTTATGAAGGCCAACATACCATTTGCCTTCTTCACTGTCTGCTGCACCTGCATGCTTATCTTCAGTGACTGTTGTACAAGGGCACCCAAGTCTCATTGCAAATTCCCCTTTCTCAATCTGTAGCCATTCAGATAATACTCTGCCTTTCTGATTTCTTTTTTAAATTTAGAGTACCCAATTCATTTTTTGCAATTAAGGGGCAATTTAGCCAATCCACCTAGCCTGCACATCTTTGGGTTGTGGGGGCGAAACCCACCCAAACACGGGGAGAATGTGCAAACTCCACACAGACGTTGACCCAGAGCGGGGATCGAACCTGGGACCTCGGCGCCGTGAGGCAGCAGGGCTAACCCACTGCACCACCGTGCTGCCCTCTGTCTTTCTAATTTTGCACCAATGTGTAATACCTCACATTTACCCACATTACACTGCATCTGCCATGCATTTGCCCACTCACTCAACTTGTCCAAATCACACTGAAGCATCTCTGCAGTCTCCTCTGAGCTCGCCCTCTTTACCTGATGTAAAGGCTAAGAGCATATATATAAGAAAGAGGGATCCTTTAATACTTGGTACGTCAAGAACATTCTTCTTTAGAAGAAATTTTTTTTGACTCTCATTTCAAGAGAGAATATGTACACAGGAAATGTCTTCTTTATGGGTGCTGGATTAATATTGTTAACTATCTCAGATTGATTGGTTTAAAGTTCATGAGATTAAATTCATATGACATAAGTCAGATGTATGAAGAAAACATTAGTAGTTGTAGGGTTATCTGATGTCCAGCCAGCTGGCTACCATTTGCGGGCATTTTTGTTTTACTGGCTCATTTCTTCCCCTGATTGGTTTATCAGTAAACTCCGTGAAGCTTACAGCCTCCGAGGTGTGCCATGGATTGTATTCGGGCAGCTGGCCTCTGATCTTAGTTGTCATTTATCCTCTTGGGGCAGCTATAATGACATTCTTTTATGTTGTACGCACTTTGTAAAATGCATGGCTTGAAGGTTAGCTGCGGAAGCTGCTGGTTCAATGCAGGAGGGAACTCTTTCCTCACTCTCACTTATGTAGGAATGTTCCACATTTGTAATGATTGCCCATTGAAAATATTGCAGGCACAAAGTTTTCCAGAATATAAAACCTGACCTGTAATTGATTCTAGGCAACATACTGTAGTTGTTTTCCTTGTGCACAGTGAGTATTGAGGTTCCGCGACACTTGGCAGACTTGTTCAGTTTCAGTAATACTGTTGTATTTAGGTTGGTAAATGTGGAAGTTTTATTGCGGTTAAGAGTCATTGTATGATCTTCCAACTCTTACTTCCTCAACCCTCCTTCTTACAGGTTCTTATCTTTTCACTATATTTGGATTTACCTCACCTTCACACTTGCTCATTCCCACTCTTTATGGTGTCCTACACATATGGGCCATGACAACAAGATATAAATACACCCTTGGGGTGAGCTGGGAAGGGATTGAGTTTGCATTGGAATCACAAACTGATCTTTTACTTCTGATATTCAAATCTAGCTAAAGTGTGTTGGCAATAGTGTCAGTTCCGATGGTGGCTGTAAAGTGAATTTGATTAGCTTAGCTCAGTTTGAGAGGTACAAGTCATAAAATCTACATCACAGAACTGCTTACAGTGAAGCACAAGTGACCACAAAACTGGCAATCTTCCAATGCCCATATGGGTGTTGATGTGGAAAATAGAAACATTTATTCTTTTGTTGCTGAAGTTGTCCTTTTGAGGGATTGGTCAACACACATTGCTGGGGTGGAGCAGAGTGAGTTTTACTTGTCAGATCTGGGAGTATCTGGTACTGACATGAGCATCCAAAAGTGGAAAACTTCACTACATAATTAAACAATGGGTGAAATAACGTCCGGCTGTAATTTCTTATCCCTCAATAAATTCCAGGTAGTAAAGTTCGATTTCCCCCTCCCCCACCGCCCCTCAAATACGGATCCTGTGTGGTACATTGTACATTCTTAGAATCACTGCTAAATATTGGAACTGCTGTGTTGTGATGGCACAACCAATGGAGATCCACATAAAGTTCATTTGCATCAGGCTTTAGTACTGTCTGTCTTGAGACTGATTTGGTGGCATGTTCGTCATTCTCACTCAGACTCTGTTGCGTATTTACCTGAGGGTATCCATTTCCCCCTTAAAGTTTTTTTTTAATGTTGACATTGCAGATATAAAATCCTGTGCCAGCCTGGAAAATATGTTTTTAATTTTTAGTCATAAGGTAGACTGTAACACAGGTTTGCCTTTTGGCGTGAGTAATGCCTGTGAAATAGAAAAGCAGAGGCTGTATTTGCTGTTTTTAACAAAATGATGGGAAAATACCCAATTTTATTGATGATCTACAAACACCATTGTGGGAATGCCTGATTGAGTAATGTTTGACTTCTGTGAATGTGATTTTATGTGAATATTTCATCGAATTTACATTTCAGAAGGAGACCATTCAGCCCATCGAGTCTGCACACGCTCTCAGAAAGAGCATCCTACTTAAGCTCACACCTGCACCCTATCCCCGTAACCCAGAAACCCAACTCGCCTTTTTTGAACACTAAGGGCAATTTAGAATGGCCAATCCACCTTACCTGCACATCTTTGGACTGTGGAAGGAAACCGGAACACCCGGAGGAAACCCACACAGACACGGGGAGAACGTGCAGACTCCGCACAGACAGTGACCCAAGCCGGGAATCGAACCTGGGACTTGGAGCTGTGAATATGCACTAGCAAAGGCAAAATAATCAACTTGCAAGGCATAATAATCAACTTGCAACTCATTAACATTGTTAAGGGTATAAAGATTATGTAACTAGTGCATAATTTGTGTGTGAGATAACTTAAGCAGAACAGAGGAAAGTCTGGCTTACAAACAAGGCCCTGAAGTGTTAATAAACTGAAATGGAGAAATATTTCACCCAACATTGCACAAAGGCAACAAGCAAGCATGCAGGAAAATAATTATACCAGTGACTCATTCTTGGACATGTTGGAAAAATAGGAAAATGTTGCACAATTTAAATGGTAGATGTGATGCAACTGACCCTCGCTCCCTGGGGTTAAGGAGAGAGAGTTACTCGTGAGTCCAAACTTTGTCATTGTTACATAAATGCAACTTTAAAAACTTTTTCTTGACCTCGGTCTGGGATAGAGGAGTTGACCCACACTTAGTTTAAGCTGAAGGAGTGATTGTACTGCAATCTGTCATTAAGCACGTGGCAACATTAGTGGCATCAGCTGTGTGCGAGGCCATAGGCAAAATAGGGACAACTATGAAACTCTCTTGAATACTACCACTTCTTTGTGCATGTGGAGAAAATGCCCGTTGCATGTTTCAAGTAGTACAGGTACAAAACTTGCCACTAATATCAGTATAGCAATGCTGTGGCATTTTGTTGGCTACCGCAGTGCTGTGTCTGCAGCAACTTCAGCAAAGGATACCGGATACCGATCGATGCAGGTGTACCATCTGTGGTTGCAGATACATATAGTTAGCTTTTGTACTCCGTAGATGACTGAAATCTCACCACCATATGTATAAAGGACTTAACAGTAAGCAACCATGAAAGGTTCATGGTATATATATATATTGAAAATACATCAAACATAAGTAAAAAATAAATAAACTGAAGCACAAAATAAAATTTATTCACTTACTATTGTTGCTAACTTTTGGTTGGTTCAATTGGCTCTGTTTTATAACCTTTGCTCTCGAGTCGCCAGGTATCTTTATGATACCGCCACGAGGTTCAAGTCCAAGTAATGATCAATAACTCAATACACCGATTAGTAAGATTCAAATCAAAGCACATTTATTATACACAGTAATCGCTACTCACGCACAAATTCTACGTCTAAGCTACTAATAGTTCTAACAGGCCTATACCTAGCTTCGGACTGGCCCACCAGGTCAGGGGAACAAATGCCCTTTCGTTCGGGTTCTGAGTCTGCGGGATTCGAAGTTGGTACGGATTGGTAGCTAGGAGCGCTTATCTTGTAGCGAGTATTGACTGAAGACTTACTGGATCTCGGTGGCAGTTGAACCGGTCACGGTCAAGGTTGGTTTGCGTTGCTGAGTGACCCGGTCAAGAAGAACGATTTGAACTCGGGGGCTTAACTTTATAGTCCCCAGGGGCTTCCCGTCTTTTGGGGCGGACCCTGTACCTGGTTCTAAGTGATTGGACTTTGTTCCAATCGCTTGGTTCGATTTCTCCAACACTGGAGCGGGTCCCTGATCGATGGGCGGTCTTGAGGTGTCCGTTAGCCTCTTTTGTGTTGGCTCCTGCCGGGGCCGGGGAGTCTGGGTTAGTTTTGTTTGTCCCAAATGTTGCGATTGTTCCCGGGGATCGTTCATCAGTATGTAGATGGCTGCTACATTATTATGCAGATGGCTGCTTGTATCGATGATGTCTGGGCTTTTGCAGAGTTTAATACACAGTAAACCTGCACCTGCTGGTTTCTGCCTGTGTTGGCTGAATTTCCCTGCAGCCTTTGCTGTTCACCATTTTACATCGGGAGTTGGCCAACCCAGTTGGCTACACTATGTCTTGAGTCTGTGATAGCCCGTGACAAAAAGTAATGAGGATAACTGGCAGCTATTTAGTGCATGCAGCGAAATAACTCTCTGGTTACAGACTTAAGCCACAAGTTTCCTGATTTGTTGAATCTCCTCGTGGCCACAGAGTGACTGTTATAACACACCATCATGTCCTACGGTAATGTGCTCTGTGTATCATGAATCTCCCAGATCCTCATTTGCTTTTTCTACTATGATATAACTGTTAGTTGCTGATGTGCATAATGTTCTCTGACCCCCCCCCCCCCCCCCAAAACCTCGATTGCCTACTGCCAGCTCAGTCACTGCCAGGTTTAAAATCTCCAGACCTTCCTGTCAATTCAGCTCACCAGTTTCTGGTTGAAAAAGAGTCAAGAATTATTACTTTAATTTAACTTTGCCATTGCCAATTGTTAGATTTGTTCTTATCAGTGGCTTTAATGAGAAATTCTCTTTTGACTTCTCACTAATTGTTAACCCATTTTTGTAATGTTCTTGTCGGGTGGCCTGATTTATATTACAAGAATATTTGTAGCTAAAGCTATAAACGATTTATTAACATTAACTGTGGGTCAATTATATACAAAACAACAGATAAATAACAGTATGATCATGCACAAGCAACCTCTCTCTTCCTTGCTCTCCAGTCAGTCTGAGGTCACCTGACTCTAACATTCACTTATATACTAGTGAGACTCCTAGTGGTCAGTCGGTGAATTACAACACAACCATGATATCACTACAATTTTTAGAAGGGTAGGAATACTAGAAGTCATAATGAGCAAGGTTGAAATGTCTGTTGTTTCCTGCTGGTGGAATCTCTCTGTCAATTTTGTTTAGCAAACAGAGGAAAATATAAGACTTTTATCAAGAAGATTCCAAGGTATGTGTTTCAAGAAACATTCACAATGTACACAGAACTTCCCTGGTTAGAAGGCCCTGTTACCATTGTTTACATTTTCAGGGATGCGAGATCACACCAATTTTGACATATGAAAGTGAGCATTGGAAGATCAGTGAAGCAATGCAGAGAAGAATTGAGATTGCAGAGTTGTGGTGTTTGAGATCGGGCAAGTCACGCTACCAATGAAGAGTTGTTAGTAAAATCTGAGACCAAAGGAACTCTACTGACCATGATCAGGAAAGGACAGTTGGAATTTCTTGGGCATGGAATAAGAAATCTAGATATAAAAAGCCTGAACTGATGGGGAAGATTGATGGTAAAAGTGATTGAGGTAGACAAAAAATGATCTTTCTAAAGCGCCTCACAAACTCAATGAACTCAAACTTGCTCTGGAGATGTGGATCATCTTTGTTGAGTTGATTAACATTGAGGTCCATGGTCATCAATGTCCTCTTATGGCATAGTATCTGGAAAGAGAGAGAAGTTGAATTGAAAACATGCAAAAGATGTGTCTTATAGTGTTTCATAAAATTATTTAATTTGAATTAGTGAATAAATTAAAATAACGTGGAAAATTGCTGGAAATCTGTGGACAGAGAAACAAGAGTTAGCGTTTCACCAAGCCTCCTTCGACCGCACCATCCAAACATGCGACCGCTAACATCAAGAAGGACAAGAGCAACAGATGCATGGGACCACCATTTGCAATTTTCCCTCTACGCCATTCTGACTTGGTCTCCAGTCGCTAGGTCAAAATCCTGGAATTTAATTTCTTTTAAAATTTTTAAAAAAAAATAAATAACTTGAGGACCCAATTCATTTTTTTCCAATTAAGGGGCAATTTAGCATGGCCAATCCACCTATGCTGCACATCTTTTGGGTTGTGGGGGCGAAACCCACACAAACACACGGAGAATGTGCGAACTCCACACAGACAGTGACCCAGAGCTGGGATCGAACCTGGGACCTCGGCGCCGTGTGACAGCAGGGCTAACCCACTGCGCCACCGTGCTGCCCGGAACTTCATTTCTGGAAGCACTGTGAGCTATGGTGTTTCAAAAAGGCTCAATTTCACCTTCGCAAAGGCAAGCAGGGATGGGCAACAAATGTTGACCTTTGCAGTGACCTTTCATATTGCATGAACAAATGAAAAAAAGGATCTGATGAAAGGTGATGACCTGAAACGTTGACTTTGGTTCTCCGTCCACAGGTGATGTCGGACCTGCTGAGGGCTACCAGCACATTTTAAATTTAAAAAATGTTAGATCTTTCTTCAGAATTGGAGCAAAAACTGTACTGGTTTAAAGCAAGTATAAAGCCAGGGAAAGTGGGGCAAGGAGGTGGAGTGGCGTGGGAAAACAAAAGGGAAGATCTGTGACAGAATGAAAGGCAGGAGAGATTAAATGACAAAACGGATGATCGTGAAAGACAAAGAGGTGGTAATGGGATAAGTAAAGAAACAAAAGCTGTGCCTGGTGTAGCTGCAATGGAAAAGGCAAAATAATTTCCAACAGCTGGTTCATGAAACACAAGAAACCCACAGAAAAATGGGGCAAACAGTTACAATTTATAGATAACGTGAATCTTTTTGAATAAAGAAGTGTTTGAAATTACAGAAGTAAACTGTCATTTCTAAATAATGTGAAAATGATACATTCAATATATGATTTCTAAGTATCTCAAAATAATGGGAAATTGATCAACTTAAAACTGACATAAAATAGGCTCAACTTGAATGAAATCTATGCTCATGGATCTTCATTTAAAAATGGATTAATATTATGTATGTTTTGGCGTCCTTGCAAAATGAATGTTTTGTGTCAGTTATTAGGCACCAGTAAAGTTGACACTGCATAAGAGCCAAAAATGCTATGTGTATCTTATTAAAATTGTGTAATTTCTACAGCACATGGACAGCATTTATGTTCTGAGAATTCTCTACCTGTCTTTAACACAATTGAATTGCTGTCCTCACTACTAATGTAACTTTTTATACTCTTGGTTACTTGTCTCCCAACTTTTGGCAGACTTACAAGTTATTGTATAAATGCATATGCTGATAGATTTCTGCAATATACAGAACCAGCTGTGTGAATTGTTTTGTTTTAGCTGTTTGTATTATGCTGGTACATTCATTTGATGTAAAGAGCTAATTTTCGATATTCCCCAACCCTTACCCTCCCCCACGTGAGTCTAGGCCTTCTGGTGTATGCTTACGGTTGTGCTTCAGCTTTTTAAGAATTAATTTATGGGACATGGTTGTTACTGACTAAGTCAGTTTTTTTCTAATTGCCCTTGAGAAGACGGCGGTGAGCTGCCTTCTTGAACTGCTGCAGTCCATGTGGTGTGGGTATACTCACAGTGCTGTTAGTGAGGGAGTTCCAGATTTTGACCCAATAACAGTGAAGCAACAGTGATATATTCCCAAGTAAGGATGGTGAATGTCTTGGAGGGGAACTTGTACAGGGCGGTGTTCCCATGTGTCTGCTGACCTTATCTTCGTAGATGGTAGCAGTCGTGGGTTTCGAAGATGCCATCTAAGGAGCCTCGGTGAGTTTCTGCAGTGCGTTTTGTAGATGGTGCACACTGCTGCTTCTGTTTTTCAGTGGTGGAGGGAGTGTATACTTGTGGAAGAGGCGCCCAACAAATTTGTCAAACTGAAAAGACCTAAACTTGCCTGTATTAGTCTGAGCAGGACATTGACTTTTGGAGTGCGCTGGCTGCTGATTTTATCTTCAAGTTTAAAACAATAGCCTTGCTGGACCTTCTTACCTGTATGAGGATGAGAAAATATAGCAGCATGGTAGCACAGTAGTTAACATTGTTGCTTCACAGTCAAGGGCCTTGGTTCGATTCCCAGCTTTGGTCACTGTCTGTATGGAGTCTGCACGTTCTCCCCGTGTCTGCGTGGGCTTCCTCCGGTGCTCCGGTTTCCTCCCACAAGTCCCGAAAGACGTGCTTGTTAGGTGAATTGGACATTCTGAATTCTCCCTCAGTGTACCCGAACAGGCGCCGGAGTGTGACGACTAGAGGTATTTCACAATAGCTTCATTGTAATGTAAGCCTACTTGTGACACTAATAAAGATTATTATTAAATAGTGCTGGCAGCCATTTCTCAGATCTTGAAAATGAAATGAAATGAATGAAATGAAAATCGCTTGACACAAGTAGAGTAGGCTTCAAATGAAGTTACTGTGAAAAGCCTCTTGGAAGGGAGCGTAGTATAATCTGGAAAAGAGATGGGTGAAACCTGGAGGGCTCACCAGAGATGGGCTCCATTGTGTTTAGATTTCAGCATTTGGGCAGCCAGCAAAATAGTAGGAGGTACCTCCATGTTCATGCCTTATTAACATGACATTTAAATGCTTCTGACTACTCTGGCCTACCTGCCACAACTGCTTTGAGTTTCTCCTTTTGTCTGCTTTACACACAGGGACATAGGTATACTGAGATGCAAGCAATAAAAGATTTTTATTTTGGTGGCAAGAAAGCCTAATAGTCAAGATTATTTTCAAAAATGAGGTCTGTGTGCTTGCTTAAAGCCTGATACATCTCCAACTTTTTCCAGTTTTGATGAAAGGTTATTGACCCGAAAGTTAACTTTGTTTCCCTTTCCACGGTTATTGCCTGGCCTGGATGTGTCCAGCATTTTCTGTTTTTATTTCAGAATTCCAACAACTGCAGAATTTTGCTTTTCCACACATGGCTTCAGCCCCATGATGTCAACAAATCCCTGGTGCCCAACTGTGGGTCTGGATTCTGAAATGCAGTTAAATGTAGAGAGTTGAGTATGTTGCCGAAATTGGCACAGGACAGGTTCAATTTTTCAACCACCCATGAGAGTCACATAGTCCTGATGATGTTATGACAAAATGCCAGAGTGAGATTTGTTCCCCACCTCTCTGCACCACCCCCAGCCCCCCCTCCCCAATTGAAATGGGTGCCCTAGGTATGTCTGAAATGCCACAAATCATATCATCAAAGAATTCCTACAGTGTTCAAGGAGGCCATTCGGCCCATCGAGTCTGCACTGACCCTCCAAAAGAGCACCCCCCCCCCCCGGCACAATACCCTGCCCTATCCCTGAAGCCCACCTAACCTTTGGACACCGAGAGACAATTTTGCATGGCCAATCTACCTAAACCACCCATCTTTGGACTGTGGGAGCAAACTGGAGCACCTGGAGGAAACACATGCAAACCCGTGGAGAAAATGCAAACTCCACACAGTCACCCAAGGTTGGAATTGAACCCAGATCCCTGGTGCTGTGAGGCAGCCGTGCTCATCACTGTGCCACTGCGAGATTTAAATAATCCTAACCCTGAGGTCAGGGACACCAGAAGTGGGTGGGTAGAAGCCACACTCTCCCAAGAATTTTACATCTGAATTTGACACCTATATCACACTTTGACAAACCATGATCAGGTATTTTAACCGCATTGAATCTTTCAAAATGACATCTTAGAAGACACATTTAATCCTTAAATTATGGTCACATTACTGTTGTGAACTTGGCTCTACAACACATGATTTAAATTTTCTTTACATTTATACAGTGCTTTGTATTTTCATTTCCCAAAACAATACACTTTATGCACCAGAAAGAATGGCATTTACTTCTGAATCAGTATTGCTGAAAGGTGGTTGTGTTGCTTTTGGCTTATTTATCTTATATTTTGCTGCTTATTTCTGAGGATTTGTAAATATTTGCTGGTGTATCTGAAATTTGTGCTTTCCGTGATGAAATTAAGCAGTCAAAAGTTTTACTCCAGGCTTTTAAAAATTCTGTGATAGTACACAAGCAGTGACAAGTAGCTTCACTGATATGTTATGTTGCGGCTTATCTTGGTACAATGCCCCGACATAGGGGCAGCACGGTATCATAGTGGTTTGCACAATTGCTTCACAGCACCAGGGTCCCAGGTTCGATTCCCAGCTTGGGTCACTGTCTGTGCGGAGTCTGCATGTCCTCCCCGTGTGTGCGTGGGTTTCCGCCGGGTGCTCCGGTTTCCTCCCACGGTCCAAAGATGTGCACGTTAGGTGGATTTTCCATGCTAAATTGCCCTTAATGTCCAAAATTGCCCTTAGTATTGGGTGGGTTACTGGGTTATGGGGATAGGGTGGAGGTGTGGGCTTGGGTAGGGTGCTCTTTTCAAGAGCCGGTGCAGACTCAATGGGCTGAATGGCCTCCTTCTGCACTGTTAATTCTATGAAATCTATGAAATAGGTTTGGCTGGCAGAGGAGTCGAGCCATACAATTCAAATAAAAACATGCAATGTCATTTGCCCAAATATTTGTAGCTTTTTGAATTTCTCTTGTGCAAATTCTGTTGGGATGCGTGATAAGAAAAATGAGTTAAAAGCAAACAGGCTGAACAGTAAACTGAGAAATGAGTTTGCAAGCAGGGGCGGATCTACTATGAAACGAATGAAACTTAAGCTTCAGGGCCCCTAATCCCGAAGGGGCCCAAGAAGCGACTTTAGTCCACATTGCTTAAAAATTTTAGGTCTACTGTATGAGAAGGGGATTTAAAAAAAAATAATATTAATAATATAGTGTAATTCAATACAAAATAATAGTTAAAATAAAAATTAAAAACTTAATGAAGTATCATGTAGGCTTAAGTGAAAGAGGTTTGGCATTTAGAGGTCATGAGGAGAAGTGGGGCTCAGCAAATAATGGAAACTTCATGGGGGCCATTGAACGTATTGCAGAGTTCGACCCATTTTTACATGAACATCTCGAGAAATGTAAAAATGAAAAAGTAAATGCGACTTACCTATCCAAACCCGTGTATGAAGAATTGATAGAAATCATGAGAAAACATGTGCAAGATGAAATTGTGAATCAAATCAACAACCTGGACACCAAATACTACTCTATTATTGTTGACTCTACGCCTGACCTGACACATGTTGACCAGCTGGTAATTGTGGTTCGATACTGCTATAATGGAAAACCCTGTGAGAGATTTTTAACATTTTTACCGATAGAAAACCATTCATCCACGACCTTGTTCAACAAAATACAACAAGTCCTGGGTGAACATAAGCTTTCACTTGAAAATATCCGTGGTCAGTCCTACGATAATGCATCTAACATGAAGGACTCGGAGAAAGGGCTGCAAGCCCTCTTTAAAAACATTAACAGGTTCGCAGACTATGTACCATGTGCAGCCCATTCACTTAACCTTGTTGAAGAAAAGGCAGTGTCTACTGTACCTGAAGTTGTTGACTATTTTGGCATTTTGCAGGAGCTGTATGTTTTCTTTTCTGCATCTCCACGAAGATGGGGGATTTTAAACACAGGGCAATCTACATTTTTCTCTAAAGAGCTTAAGTATATGAAGCAGTCCGGGCAATTAAGAATGGATATATGGGTATTTTACAAACACTCAAACATATTTTTGAAGACTCAGAAGAGAAGCCTGAATGTAAACGAGATGCAAAGAATTTATACCACAAGTTGTTAAAGCTGGAATATGCTATTTTAACAGTCGTTTGGGAAGAAGTGCTGGAGCATTTCAACAAAACAAGTAAGAAACTCCAAACCCCTGGTTTTGATGTATTTGAAGGTTATCTTCTGCTATCATCTTTACTTTTGTTTGTTAAAGAACTCAGAGAAAATTCAGCCGATAGGATTGCACACTATGAATCAGAAGCAAAAGGTTTGTGTGAAGATATCACCTCAAGTTATTCTGATGCTTCCAAACGCATTGTTACAAGGAAACTTTCAGAATCAACAAGTGGTATTGCTTCTTTGAGAGGAGCTGACAAATTTAGGATAGAAGTTCTATATCAACTCTATGACTGTTTGATAATCCAGTTGCACAAGAGGATTGACCCATATGAGCAGATTGCAAAAAGGTTCAAGTTCCTCTCAGAATTGGTGAACAATTCTGAAATTGATGAGGACAGTATTAAACTTATAATATCGTATTACATAGATGATATTGACCACAAATTAGTAAACGAGTGTTATCAGTTCAAAGAATATTTGCACCTTAGGAAATCCCAGAACATAGAAGAAAACACGCCATCTAAAATGCAATGCGCAGAAGTTCTTAAGCTTATTTGTGAGCAACACCTAATTGAAGTGTTCCCCAATATTACTACTGCGCTTAAGCTGTACTTGACAATGCCTATCATGAGCTGTGAAGCAGAAAGAAATTTTTCAAAGCTATCCTTTATAAAGAACAAATTTCGGTCTACCATGACTGAAGAGCGCTTAAATTTGTTATGCATATTGTCTCTAGAAAATGATATTGCAAGGAAGCTCCCATATGACAAAACTGTACGTGAATATGTTGCTAGAAAAAACAGAAAAAAGAGTATTTTGCAAAATGTGCTTCATGTAGTATGTATTCTCACAGGTGTCTAAAATAAAAGATTATATTGACTGGTCTTTTCTATGTTTTACTTCATCATTCTATGATGCATCATGCATGTATATAACATCTCCCAATTTTCATCCCCCCATAACTCGAAAACTATAAGGCATAGGAAATTTTTATTCACACCAGTGACTTTGACATGTGAGCTAATCCAGTACAGCAATTTTAATCAAAATCTGAGATGTAGTGGTTACATTTTAAAAATAATTGTGGTGATCTGTCGTGGAACAACCCCATTGAAGAAGATAACAGTGGATAGCCAGTCCTCGTTGCTGGTTGTGAAGATAACAGTTCAAGCTTCAGGGCCCCAAAAATGTAGGTCCGCCACTGTTTGCAAGAGCTGATGATAATTAGCCAGTGAAATGATAACATGGAGATGATAGGCCAGGAGAAGCATATGAAGCTGAAATTGTCATGTTTATTTTCTAATTATTATTTTCACCATCAGAGATGTTCCCCTTCCATAGAGTTTCTTTTCACCTTTTTTGTTCCACTGCTTTTCCAATTCTTTCCCTCCTTTCTGGGCCTCCCCCCATACAACACTGCAGTCTCGTTCACAGTTGTGTGGAATGGTCTGGCGTATGGGCTTCTGGATGACCACATTGTCGTGTTATTCACCCTGGGGTAACACGGACTGCAACAGGATGCAGGTGAACTGTAAAGCATACACCAAACGTAGGCATTGGTTCAATACGATTTATTGAACTTCTGTAACAATGCTCACAGCTGGCTGTGGGTTGACACTTTACTACTCTAAGTGTACTAACTCTAACTTACTAGACCAGGCTAGCTCTGATCCATGTGTAGAAGCTGCTGACTGATATATACACCCTGACTGGCGCTACAGTTGTCACCAGTGGAACGAGGCGGAGTGCTGATGCCTCGTGTGTTTTATAGTTGGAAGCCACCCTCTGGTGTTCTGTCTGGTGATTGGTTGTGTTCTGTCCTGTATGTTGATTGCCTGTTTTTACCTCATGATGTGCATGGGTGCATTTATGACCTCCCCTTTTAAAAAAAAATTTGTCGGTTGCTTAGAACATATATGACATATTTACAGAAATAACTATTTACAGCAAATGGCGAGTGAATGCATATGTACATGTAAGGTGTCTAGCGTGCAGATACAGAACAATATGTACACAGGAAATATTTATAAGTCCAGTCTCTGGGGCTGGCGTCGGATCCTTGTCGACCTCCTGAGAGGTGGAGGTGGGGACGACAGCGTCTTGACAGGCGAGATTGCAGCCAGATCGGTGTCCTTGTGGAGCGAGGTGTCCGGAAAAGGCATAACGACAGCTGGGAACATGAGATCCGGTGGTGGGCAGGCAAGTTTGCATAGTGCCCTTCTGTTGTGCCTGACAATGGATCCATCAGCCATGCGAACCACGAATGACCTGGGAGCCAGCCTATCGAACAATAACAGCTGGAGCCGACCAGCCTCCACCAGGCAACTTGATGCGAACAGCATCTTCCGGAGAGAGAACAGGCAGATCAGTAGCATGAGCATCGTATGTCAGCGTTTGCCGGTTCCTGAGTTGCTGCACCTTTTGCAGCACTGGGAGGTAATCCAAGTCAGGTAAATTATTGGCCGGAACAGTCGTCCGCAGGTCTCGATCATAAGGAGTTGTGCCGGAGACATACCTCGGAGGGGCCTGGATCTTCTCCATGCTGCTGGAAGGCACTTGCTGGTTGTTACTGAATTATTCAAGGTAAATTACTTCGATGAAGTAGACTCCTGGTATTATGTTATGTAATTCACCCTGGGGTACCACGGACTGCAACAGGATGCAGATGAACTGTAAAGCATACACCAAACGTAGGCGTTGGTTCTTTACGATTTATTGAACTTCTGTAACAATGCACACAGCTGGCTGTGGGTGACACTCTACTACTCTAAGTGTACTATCTCTAACTTACTAGACCAGGCTAGCTCTGATCCACGTGTAGAAGGTGCTAAGTGATATTTACTCCCTGACTGTCACTACAGTTGTCACCAGTGGAAAGAGGCGGAGTGCTGATGCCTCGTGTGTTTTATAGTTGGAAACCTCCCTCTGGTGTTCTGTCTGGTGATTGGTTGTGTTCTGTCCTGTATGTTGATTGGCTAACCTGGGTGTCTGTCACTGCCTGTTTTTACCTCATCATGTGCATGGGTGCATATTATGACACACATCATTGCTGTTATGCAGTCAGCTGGCAGAGAAGTATGATTATACCAGAACAAGATAAGTAGTGCAATTGGTGGTGCCACTGATTTGCTTTGCATTGCTTCAGTGAGTTGTTCTGTCCAATGAACTCATGAAATTTGTTCAGTTGACACGTGTGATTTACTGGCTGGGCAATACACTTTCCGTTTTGTGTTACCTGGATTATTTAGGTTTGTTATCACTAACTGCCATAGTATGCCTAACATTTCCCTGCATTAAGTAACACATTGGATTGGGAAGTACCTTATGAATTTATTTTGATGCTTCGATATGGTTAGAGTTTTAATCTATATCAGTCGTGGCAGCAGCTTTTGCTGAGTGGGAATAGTTGTAACTCTTGATGTGATATAATATGATTTGATCAAGATAGGATAGATTTGTTCCAAGTGCTGTAGCCGCCTGTCCTGCAGCCTCCAGCTGGGCCTCGGGTTCCTCCCTGGCCTCGTCCTCCAGCCCCTGCTGGTCCCGCGCCTCCTCATCATCCTTCACTCCGTCCCCCTCCTCCTCTGAGTTTCTTCTTCACCAACCTCTACCTCATCGCCCCGCTGCTGTGCGAGGTTGTGGAGGACAGAGCAGACCACAACAAAGCAGGCGATCCTGCGGGGGTGTACTGGAGTGCACCTCCGGAGCGATTGACACATCGGGACCGTATCTTGAGGAGGCCCATGCAGTCACCTGGGCTGTGATTGAACCTGGGTGGCTGCATGGGCCTCGTTGTACAGGGTCTCTGCTTCAGTCTCCGGCCTCCATGCTGGTGTCATTGGCAAAGTCCTCCGTGTGTACCCATTATCCCCCAAGAGCCAGCTGCCCATCCTGGGGTGCTTCTCGAAGAGGGCAGGGATGACCGACTGCCCCAGGATGTAGCTGTCATGGACACTCGCCGGGAAGAGGGCGCACACATGCATTATCTTCATCTGGTGGTCGCACACGAGCTGTATGTTGTGCGAGTGAAACCCCTTTCGGTTAACATAGGGTACTCCCAGATGGTCCGGTGAGCGCAGGGCAACATTCGTGGCATCTATGACTCCCTGGACCTGGGGCATCCCTGCACTGTTGGAGAAACCTGCTGCCCGGGCAGCCTGTTGGGCCTGGGCCATGTCACAAACGATGTAGTCTTCCGCCTGGGCATACAGGGCATTTGTGACCTGCCGGTTGCATCTGTGGGCTGTGGCCTGAGATTCCACACAGGTTCCCGCTCGAGCCCTGGAATGATCCCGTGGCATAAAGGTTCAGGGCTGCAGTAACCTTGACGGCCACAGGGAGTCTTCCTCCTCCACGTGGTGCCAAGTGGCGGGGGCATGGCACAGGTGTCTCACCGCCTCCTTGTTGAGACGGAGCCTCCTGTGGCACACGCTGTCCGTCATTTGTTTGAATGCCCAGCGACGCCGGTACACTCTGGGCCATCGCGGGACTCCTCCTCTGGGTCCCTCCCCAGCCAAATAGGTGGCTGAGTCCTCTGGGTGTGGGACGGGGTCCAAAACATGGGCCGCTATCTCATAGAATCACAGAATTTACAGTGCAGAAGGAGGCCATTCGGCTCTTCGAGTCTGCACCGGCCCTTGGAAAGTGCACCCTACCCAAGCCCACACCTGCACCCTATCCCCACACTTCCACCCTATCCCCCCTAACCCCACCTAATCTTTTTTGGACGCTAAGGGCAATTTAGCATGACCAATCCACCTAACCTGCACATCTTTGGACTGTGGGAGGAAACTGGAGCACCCAGAGGAAATCCATGCAGATATGAGGAGAACGTGCAGACTCCGCACAGACAGTGACCCAAGCTGGGAATCGAACCTGGGACGCTGGAGCTGTAAAGCAACTGTGCTAACCACTGTGCTACCGTGCTGCCGCCTCCTCCGGCGCCTGGCCGTATCGTGTAGCACCAGCACCACTAGGGCAACCTCTGCATCCAACGTCCCTGCCATGGCGTTCAATATCTGTAAGGCATTGGGAGAGGGTGTTAGACTGAAAAAAAAGTGGTGGCTCGCACCCCACTGACCCTCCATTCCCCCATTGATTCCAACCCCACCACCCTACCGGAATACCTTTCCCACGTACTCCAGGCCGCAACGGGCCCCAGACCGTGTACCCCGGACACCTGCTCACAACATCACCCGGACGAGTGCTGGCCCCCTTCCCGTGGCATTCACCTACCCTCTGTCTGCGGACATGTCTCATAGAGTTGTGTCCCATCCTCTGGGTGTTCGCATGTTAGCTGTCGCATGTGTGGTGTTGCCTCCCGCAGTGTTCAGATACACTGTCTAGACATCACGGTCCGATTGGGATGCTAGGCAATGACTTCCACATGCTACATGGCCCATGGGAATGCACTTGGCACGTGTGAAGTGATCACTTACCCACGATTGCCTTCAGCTGCACGGCCAGAGGCCTTGGCAGTCGGTGGGGGTTTTGGGTGGTCCAGAGATAGACATGCTGTGACAAGAGCTGCCCCCGGAACGGGTACACACGATCCAGGGGTTGGCATGTTGGTTCAGTGAGTGGTTGTCCCCCGGTTGCCTCCCCCCCCCCCCCCCCAACCAGACCCCCCCCCACCCTCCCATGGCGGCCCACCACTACGGGGGGGTCTCCCCACCCCCAGCCAGGGATCCCCCATCCCCCACTGAGCAAAGGGGCAGTAGGCTCAGCACCCCCGGGCTCTTTGCCTGTGAGCAAAGATGGCTACTCACCTCCTCGGCTCCCAACAGAAGCCTTTCCGTCAGGTTCATGTTAAAAACGAGTACTAATCGGCATCAACGTGAGCACTTGCTGGGGAGGCCGCTGAATGCAGGAGGCCGTTGGAAAAAGGATGGCTCTGGTTAATTGTATAGAAATGGGGCTTATGTGGTGATAATTGGTTTCTCGCCACAGTACGGCGAGATCCTGATTTCGACTACGGGAGGGGGCCAGTTGCATCGCAAACTGTTTGACACCTGGCGCGGTTCCCATTTTTGGCCTCTCCCGCTATCCACCGGCCTCGTTACGCTTGAGCGTGATGTAACAAGGCCGGAAGATCGCTCCCTTTGCTTGAGCATTCTTGGAAGGCAGTGATGACAGTGTTGTTTGAAAATATGGAAATAAAACTGCCTAGACTTTGAAAGACTTAAAAGTAAATGTGCCCGTAACACAGTGGTGTCTAAGCTATAATATGCCATTATGAGATTCTTAGCCTCTGGGCGACATTAAATAAAATTTCCCACTAATTTGCACACATCTTAACTGCCAATACTCACCAGATCAGATTTTGGAGTTACTCAACAATGAGGAGTAGCTTGCCAAACCTCAGGCCCACAAAAGTAAAACAGATTTACCAGCAGAATAGAAATACGAACACAAAATAGAAATCGAGTTGCTGGGGTTTTAGATAAATGTTTTAAACGTTTGTTCTTTGTATGCAGAAAAGACCTATTTAGAAGGTGGTAACGGACCAACTCTTAGAATCACTGAGTGTCCATTTGACACTGGTGCTGAGCATGGAATTTGAGGATAATGTCCCAGCGATAAGGGTGGAATGATGGTGTATGTCCAAACCATGACAGAGAGACTTGGTGACCATCATCTTCCCTTGACTGCTTCTCTTGTCCTTCTCCGTGGTAGAGGTCGCAGGGCAGGGAGGCCATACTTTGAATTCATTGGCTTCAAATCAAATTCAGTTTGAAAGGGCTCACTGAGGTCCTATTCCACCATTATTAAAAATGAAAGTATGGTACATGAGGGATAGATATTTTTCTAACCATAATGTATGACCAAGACTCACCAAAACTCAAACATGCTTGTATTGTGAGGGTTAATAAGTAAGATTGGATTAAATTTTCTTGGCAAACTTTCTTTGACTTCCTGCAGTGCATTGCCATCTGTTTGCTATTATTACATATACTGATGATGTTTAACTTTTCCTCCAACTTGTATTCAATTTCAAAAGTAATATCATAGTCTATGTGCGGTTTACAAATTCTAACCCACAGAATTATGAGGTTTATAAGATTTTTATGTTTTGGGACTGTATCTTTAAATTCAAGGTAAATGAAGAGTGTCATGTGATCTGTTCTGGAATCTGGCTGACAGTAAGCCTGGGAGGTTTGATTGTTCGACATCCAAGGAAAGCTTATATTGTTTTACTGGGAAGAAGATGCAAGGTATTTGCGCTTAGAGACAGCGGCAGCAGCCTGTGCATTAACAATGGAGACTAAGGGTGCGATTTTCCCCCAAAATTTCTTTTTAAAAAAAAAAGTATTTTTATTCAACAGATTTTCAACATTTTCATAATACAAAACTCCAGCAAGTCCCCCGCCACACTGAGGCACGGGGTAGAGAGGCTGACCTCCACCCCACCAAGATCCGCCTCCGAGCGATTAGCGAGGTGAATGCTAAAACATCTGCCCCAAACCTGCTTGCAGCTTGAGCTGGTCTGACACCCCGAATATGACCGGGCTCCACATTCATATGCAAGATTCCCAAGATTGTACTGAACGCCATCCTCGAAAACGTTTTCAGCTTTGGGCAGGCCTAAAACAAATGGACATGGTTCGCAGGGCCCCTCCCACATCGCTCACAGACATCCTCCACCCCCTCGAACAGCCGGCTCAACCTCGAGTTTGTGAGGTGCACCCTCCACACTACCTTCAGCTCTATCAGCCCCAACCTCGCACATGAAGTCAAGGCATTCACCCTCCGTAGCACCTCACACCACAGTCCCTCTTCCAGCGCCACCCACAGTTCTTTTTCCCACTCCCCACCAAACTAGTAAAATTAAACTTCCAGAGCCCTGCCCATTCCGGGGCCACCTGCATCCCCAATTGCCCAAAATGAAATGCCGGCAAGCAAAATGACAGCCCCCCCCAACACCGCTCCCACTCCCGGTGGGGTTCAATTTGTACCCCGAGAACATCCCAAATCTCTGGAGCCGCTCCATTTTACCCCCCATCAATGCAATCCACTCCAAAATGTACAACAGCAAATCCTCAGTATATAGGGACACCCTCTGCTCTACCCCCCACCTCGCTATCCCCTTCCACAGCCCCAAACTCCTTAGCGCAATGGCCAAGGACTCTATAGCCAATGCAAACGGAAGGAGGGACATAGGACACCCCTGGCTTGTGCCCCGGTGCAGTGCAAAATACACTGAGTTTGTGCTGTTAGTGCGTTCAGTTTGCAATCGGTTCCTTATACACCAGACGCACCCATGCCACGAACTTCGGCCTAATTCCAAACCTCTCCACGACCGCAATCAGGTAACCCCACTCTACCCGATTAAATGTCTTCTCTGCGTCCAGTACCACCACCACCACCTCCGACTCTCTTCCTTCCGCAGGAGAGAGGACCACATTCAGCAACCTCCTTCCGTTCAAGAACAACTGTCTTCCCTTCAGAAATCCCATCTGGCCCTCAATAACCTTCGGGAGACACCTCTCTAACCTTAATGCCAAAGCCTTTGTCAATACCTTGGCATCTACATTCAGCTGCGATATGGGTCTGTACCACCCAAACTCCACTGGTTCCATATCTTTCTCTCGCCGCAACAAGATGGAAGCCTGCCCCATCGTTTGTGGCAAAACACCCCTACCAATCGCATCCTCAACCATTCCCACCATCACCGGGCCAGCTTGTCTTTGAATTTCTTATAAAATTCTTCCGGGAACCCATTGGGCCCCGCCGCCTTCTCTGCCTGCATCCTCCCAATTGCCTCCTTCACCATCTGCTCCCCCACCGGCTCCTCCAATCCTGCTCTATCCTCCTCTTCCAGCCTCGGGTTCTCCAACCCATCCAGGAACTCCCTCATCCCCCGCTCCTACAAGTTCTTTATAAAATCATTGGGTATGTTATTGTGGGTTTTTTGCATGTGTCGGATCTCTCTGTTTTTTAAAATGTTAAAATTATAAATGCCTCAATAAAATATTTTCTAAAAAAACAGAAAATTCCTCAAATACTTTATTAATCTGCTCTGGGGCCACCACCATCTTCCTTGCCCTGTCCCGTACCTGGACTATTTCCCTCGCTGCTGCCTCCCTCTGGAGCTGGCCGAATAGCATATGTCCTGCCTTTTCCCTATACTTAGATACCGCCCACCTCACCCTTCTCAGCTGATGTACCGCTTTCCCCGTGGACAATTGATCGAACTTCGCCTGCAACTCCTTCCTCCTAACCAGGAGATCCGAGCACGGATCTTCTACATACCTCCCATCTACTTCCAAGATCTCCTCTATCAGTCTTTGGCGTTCCTCCCTATCCTTGAATGAAATCACCTCCCACCGAACTATGGCCTCCCAAACCACCGACTGCGAGACCTCTCCCGTGCAATTAAACCCGACATACTCCTCGATCAACTTCCCAATCTTATCACAGAAGCTCCGTTCTGCTAACAACCCCACAAACATTCTCCACCCCGGCCTCTGGGCTACTCCCTGCTCCAAAACCACATCCATCCAATGCGGAGCATGATCCAAAATCACGATTGCCTTTTAAAAATAAATTTAAAGTATCCAATTCTTTTTTTCCAATTAAGGGGCAATTTATTGTGGCCAATCCACCTACTCTGCACATCTTTGGGTTGAGGGGGTGAGACCCACACAGACACGGGGAGAATGTGCAAACTCCACACGGACAGTGACGTGGGGCCGGGTTGAACCCAAATCCTCGGCGCTATGAGACAGCAGTGCTAATCACTGCACCACAGTGCTGCCCAACGATTGCTGAGTACGCCGACCTCCTAATCCCAGTCAATAGCGCTTTTCCCACCACAAAAAGTCAATTCTCAAGTACACCTTGTGTATTGGAGAGAAAAACGAATACTCCCGTTCCCTTGGATGTAAGAACCTCCAGGGATCCACTCCTCCCATCTCCCCCAAGAGCTCAGCCAGCGCCTTTGCCCCCTTGACTGAGGCTGCGAGCACGACTGGGACCTGTCCATCTTCAGCCCCAACACCATGTTCTGAACCCCCCTACTATTAGCTCATGGGTGTCCAGATCCGGGATGGCACCCAGCACTCTCTTCACAAACCCAGCATTGTTCCAATTGGGACCATATACGCTCGCCAGCACCATCAACCTCCTGTCTAGCCCCCCTAATCCTCCGCCACCTTCTGCATCTGAAACCTCACCTTCTTGCCCACCGATACCGCTGTTCCCCGAGCCCTACTATCAAAACCCAAATGGAACACCCGGCTTACCTCATCCTCCTCACCCTCACTTGACCCTTCACCCTCCGAGTTGCCTCCTGCAGCACCACCACATCGGTCTTCAAGCTCTTCAAATGTGTGAATACCTTTGATCTCTTCACCAGTCCCCCTAACCCCTCACGCTCCGTGTCATCATTCTGACCGGCGGTCTCTCACCCACCCCGCCACTTCTATCCACCATCACCATAACCCCAGGCCCTGTCTCTCAGACCTGACACGCCCCATCCTTTGTTACCATCAAACCCCTGCCACCCCTCCCTCCCAGAATCCCCCCAACCATTTACTCTTGCAAACCCTTCTCCTAGTATCAATCCCCTCCCCCCACCTTTCACACCTCTCGGGCCCATCAAAACCTGCTCGACCAGGTACCGACGGTTGCGGACCCTCTCCCACCACACTACCGTTCACTAGCTAACCTCTGTTTGCCAGTGTGGAGTTAACTCCCCGAGCCCCCTTCTCCCAATACCCTCCACCATAACATAGTCTCAGAAAAAACAAACAGAACCAGTGCACATAACCCCCAAGCTCAATATACTTGTAACCAACCCTAAACAAAGGTAAACTATCCTCTCCCGTTCAATCAACCCAAAAGCCGTATATTCCCACCAACAAATACAAAAAAACCAGAAACAACAGAAAAGAGAAACAAAGACTAAGCACAGTCCCCCTCCCCTCAGGCCAAGTCCCAATTCCAGTTCCATCTCTTATTTCAGTCAAATCCTTCGGCCTTAACCGACGCCTCCACTGTGTCGAAGTAGAAATCCCTCGAGTTGCGCATCACCCTCAACTTCACCGGGTAGACCACTCAAACCCCACGCCGTTGCTGTACAGTGCCGTCTTCACCCGTCCGAAGTCTGCCCGCCTTCTCGCCAGATGAACCGTCAAATCTTGGTATATACGACCACCAAAACCTTCCCACTCCACCTCTCGCCTTTGCTTCGCCCAACTCAGGACCTTTTCCTTAACACAAAACTTATGGAAGCAAATTATAACCGCCCTTGGTGGCTCATTCGCTTTCGGCTTCGGCCTCAGTGACCGATGTGCACTGTCCAGCTCGTCTCGGGAGGGTTCTTCCCCCCCCTCCCCCATCAACTCCGCCAGCATCTTTGCAAAGTACTCGGTCGGCCTCGTGCCCTCCACTCCATCAGGCAGGCCCACGATCCGCAGATTCTGCCTCCTTGACCTGTTCTCCACGTCGTCCACCTCGGCTCTGAGCCCTTTATTGGCCCCCACCACCCTCAACAGCTCCTCACCCATCGAAGTGAACTGGTCACTGTGCTGCGTCAGAGCTTCCTCCAACCCCTTCAACTTCTCTCCTCGCAGGGCAGCATGGTGGCGCAGTGGGTTAGCCCTGTTGCCTCACGGCACCGAGGTCCCAGGTTCGATCCCGGCTCTGGGTCACTGTCCGTGTGGAGTTTGCACATTCTCCCCGCGTTTGCATGGGTTTCGCTCCCACAACCCAAAGATGTGCAGGGTAGGTGAATTGACCACGCTAAATTGCCCCTTAATTGGAAAAAATCAATTGAACAAAGAACAAAGAAATGTACAGCACAGGAACAGGTCCTTCGGCCCTCCAAGCCTACTCTGACCATGCTGCCCAACTAAACTACAATCTTCTACACTTCCTGGTTCCGTATCCCTCTATTCCCATCCTATTCATGTATTTGTCAAGATGCCCCTTAAATGTCACTATCGTCCCTGCTTTCACCACCTCCTCCGGTAGCGAGTTCCAGGCACCCACTACCCTCTGCGTAAAAAAACTTGCCTCGTACATCTACTCTAAACCTTGCCCCTCTCACCTTAAATCTATGCCCCCTAGTAATTGACCCCTCTACCCCGGGGAAAAGCCTCTGACTATCCACTCTGTCTATGCCCCTTATAATTTTGTAGACCTCTATCAGGTCGCCCCTCAACCTCCTTCGTTCCAGTGAGAACAAACCGAGTTTATTCAACCGCTCCTCATAGCTAATGCCCTCCATACCAGGCAACATTCTGGTAAATCTCTTCTGCACCCTCTCTAAAGCCTCCACATCCTTCTGGTAGTGTGGCGACCAGAATTGAACACTATACTCCAAGTGTGGCCTAACTAAGGTTCTATACAGCTGCAACATGACTTGCCCATTCTTATACTCAATGCCCCGGCCAATGAAGGCAAGCATGACGTATGCCTTCTTGACTACCTTCTCCACCTGTGTTGCCCCTTTCAGTGACCTGTGGACCTGTACTCCTAGATCTCTTTGACTTTCAATACTCTTCAGGGTTCTACCATTCACTGTATATTCCCTACCTGCATTAGACCTTCCAAAATGCATTACCTCACATTTGTCTGGATTAAACTCCATCTGCCATCTCTCCGCCCAAGTCTCCAAACAATCTAAATCCTGCTGTATCCTCTGACAGTCCTCATCGCTATCCGCAATTCGCAATCTAAATCCTGCAGTATCCTCTGACAGTCCTCATCGCTATCCGCAATTCACAATCTAAATCCTGCAGTATCCTCTGACAGTCCTCATCGCTATCCGCAATTCACAATCTAAATCCTGCTGTGTCCTCTGACAGTCCTCATCGCTATCCGCAATTCGCAATCTAAATCCTGCTGTATCCTCTGACAGTCCTCATCGCTATCCGCAATTCACAATCTAAATCCTGCTGTATCCTCTGACAGTCCTCATCGCTATCCGCAATTCACAATCTAAATCCTGCTGTGTCCTCTGACAGTCCTCATCGCTATCCGCAATTCACAATCTAAATCCTGCTGTGTCCTCTGACAGTCCTCATCGCTATCCGCAATTCACAATCTAAATCCTGCTGTATCCTCTGACAGTCCTCATCGCTATCCGCAATTCGCAATCTAAATCCTGCTGTGTCCTCTGACAGTCCTCATCGCTATCCGCAATTCGCAATCTAAATCCTGCTGTATCCTCTGACAGTCCTCATCGCTATCCGCAATTGGGTACTCTTAAATTAAAAAAAAAAAAACTTCTCTCCTTGCTCCCGTACCTCGGCTGATGTCTTCGACACTGCCACCTTTACTGGGAGAATCGTCTCCTCCACCCACGTTTTCATCGCAGCCATCATCTCCCTACGCCACACCTCCATGTCATTGGCTAACTGCCTCTCAAATTCTCCGGCCATCACCTCGGTCAGAGTTTACTCTGTGAGGGTTGCGGCCCACCTGGCGCTCCAACCCCCGCCACCTTTTTTTCTGCCGGACTCACCAACTCACTCGACGGCAGACATTCGCCCCCCCCCCCCCCTTTCTTTCCAGTGCCTTTTTTCTGGGTCTTCGACATCTCACCCCCTGCCTTATACCTTCTTGCACCAGTTTATTCGGAAATTGCCCCTGCGACCGGGCATTAAAGTCCAAAAACTAGGGCCTTGAGCTGGAGCCACCCAACACGAGACCTCCACCTACATGTCACCCGAAGTCAGTCCCTCCCAAAAACTTTCTAAGTTCATTTGTGGCATTTTTTTTGGGGGGGGAGTTTCCCGCTGGCTCTGCCGGCGAGTTCCCCACCGCAATTCAATGAAGCGTAGTCATTTTTTTGGACCCCGGGGAGTTTCTCACCGGTTTAACCCACACTTAGAATTTTTTTTTGCACTGGGGAGCTGAAATCAGAGATCGGGCTGCCATTTTGAAAGGGTGTCCAGATCTCTAAGTGAGCTTGTGGATCTCCCATAGCCCCCACCCATGGGCAATGGCATCCCCCCCACTCACATGGGCACTACCTGACATCCCCAGAGTGAGGACACCCCAATATTGGGTCCCTGGAGGCCCCCCTCCTCAGGCCCCCCAAGCCACCCTACACTGACCACGCAGGGGTCTCTGATGGCCTGGGAGACCCCCCGGGTGCTGTTCCACGTGGTCCACATTCTTGTGGACCAGCACTGATTGGCGCCCCGTTGCAGCCTACCTGGGAGACTGGAGAATCGAGGGGTGCCGGTGTATCCCGGGTGAGTAGGTCTTAAGTAGGTTTGAGACATTTTCCCGGGAGCGTCATTTGGTCACGCCCCTTTTGGCTGGCGTTCCGAATCCAATGCCTCACGGGAAATGGGTGAATCCTGCGGCTTCCCGGAAGCCCGCAAGAGGGTTCTCCCGGGATTCTCCGGCCGTGTTCTCTCGCTCGAGCGCAACAGGGCCAGAGAATCATGCCCTATGAATCTCCAAAGTCCCAGGAAAGTGGTGAGAATGACAGGTTGTAAGAAGTTGTGCTTTAAACTGTCCATTTAGTTCCAAGATGAAAGGGAATTGGGCTCTCAAGAAGTGCTAATTAGCATTTCTACCTGACTACAAAGCCCCCATGATTCATGCTACCTTAGTGAAGGATGCAGACAGAATCATTGTAAAGATCAGTTTATAGGCTTTCTTAAAATATTACAGAATATCACAGACAGGAGAGAGGGAGCAGCTAGAGGCCGAAAATATCTGTAATTTTTGTTGCAGGAATACAGGTGGAAACTCGTGTTCGGATTAAAAAGACTAAATTCTTGGGAGTTAAATTGAGTCACCTAATTTGGGCTAGCGGGAGTGTCTGTGAAAGTCAGTTGTAAGATTGCAAGTTACTCAGCTGAGTAAAGGCGAAAAAAGCAACCCTTGGGATTTAGACTCATTTTGGATTGACACCAGAAAAATTAAATGTCTACCCAAAATAGTCCTATGAAATGTAAATTTTTTGGTCAGACAAAGAATGAGGAGGAGGGTATTCCATTGTGTGGTTTTAAAGTGTAAGTTGCCTACAAATATGGTATTTAGTTAATAGTGTTTTATTCATTTGGTACAGTAAATGTCTTAAACTTGAATTCTTGACATGCCATTCATTCAGCTATTAATTGGAAGTATGAATTTCTTTTTAAAGGTTATTGGTCTCTGGGGTTTGTAACAGAATCAATTCCAAAAGTAAGATCACAGGTTTAAGTGTGGTTTACAAATTAAAACCCAAATAATTTTTTTAAGCTAATTTGCCGTGGAAAGGGGCAGCAAAGTAATTATATTTGTTGAAATTTGTTTTTTATCACCCAATATGGTTTTAGCATTCACAAAGTTATAAAATGTTGTCCATAAATAACCAGCTGTAATCTTTTCCTACAAAGACTTTGTTTCAAATTTTTTGTACAGTGCGTACTGTGAAGGCACATTGAAAAATTTGTCTTTTCTTCATGGTGTTATCATTTTAAAATTTAATGATACTGGTTGATGAACGTTGCATTTACTTAGTTTGCCAACATTTCCTGAATTACGGGAATGAGAATTACGATTTCTGGAATACAGCTGGTTTGCCCTGGAACTCTGTTTTAAGCAATAGGTTGAGGTGGACACAAAACTGCTTGTGTCAGAGCAGGCATAGTGTTACCCAATCAGTGCAGAACTGCCTGTTTGTAATAAATGTGAAATTATAATTTATGTCCAGAAATAATATAGATCAAACCTACATGCGCAATATGAAAATTTGGTTCTCAATTTTGGTGCCGGGTGAGTTTTTTGACTTGAGAAACATGCTTCCAGTAGGAAACTCCACACCACCAGGAAGGCATATTGATCATTTCTATATCCAGTAATGGTTGGAACATCATGGAGAACATATGTTTGAATTCCTAATGTTCTCTCCCAGCAGTTGAAGGTTCTTGTCAAAATTGTTTCACAAGATAAGTCGAACTTGCTCAAATTTAGTTTAAATTAAGCTGCTGGATTCAAATAGGTATATATTTTCTCATTCCATAATAGCATTCCTACAACGTGATCTGTTCAGTGGGAGTATATAACCCTAGTGTTGGGTTAGATGTGGACATAATGGACTAGTAATGTGAGAGTAATGCACTTATTTTACAGGCGTAAAATTGATTCTAAAGCATCCGATATACCAGGCAGACATTCCATGGTGGATGTGTCCTACCTGCATTATTGGTAAAGGTGCCTGTATTAGCATTCAGATTCACTGCATAAAATAGGGCAGGTTGCTGTCAGTAGCCTAAAATGCTTGACAGCTAAACTGATGCACCTTAAAACAATGGCTGAAAACTTCCACTGAAAGGACATGTGCTTTTTTTAACTTACCTGGTTGTGGAGGAGGAGGAGGCACGTACCTCCCGGCTCCAGGTTTACATTCATGGGCTGTAGTTAGCCACCGTTCATCAACACAACCCCTGCTAATTGACTTTCTACAGCCAGTAGTTGTACTATAGCTGGTTGCTTTGTGTTCATGTTGCATTTATAGTGAAGCCTGATTCCTGAGTGAAAGTCCAAGCTGACACTGAAACAATGAGAAGGAAAATTTAACTTGTCTTGGAATCATTTTGCCCCTTGAAGGCTGATATATCTTCCCAAGTTTCATGCAGTGCGAAACTGAAACTAATTGACACCATGCTTAATTTGTAGATATGCTAAAGTTTGACACATGTAAATTTATTTCAGATGTGCACCTGAATCATAGAATTTACAGTGCAGAAAGAGGCCATTCGGCCCATCAGGTTGCACCAGCACTCGGAAAGACTTAAGCCCACGCCTCCACCTTATCCCTGTAACCCAGTAACCCCACCTAATCTTTTTTGGACACTCGGGGCAATTTAGCATGGCCAATCCACCTAACCTGCACATCTTTGGACTGCAGGAGGAAACCGGAGCAACCTGAGGAAACACACGTAAGTCACGGGGAGAACATGCAGATTCCGCACAGTGAAGCAAGCCGGGAATTGAACCTGGGATCCTGGAGCTGTGAAGCAACAGTGCTAACCACTGTGCTACCATGCCACCCCTGTGTGTGTGTGTTAGTGTGCATTTTAATTTCTTATATACAGTTTATAAGGTGTACATTCATCTATTATTTAAAAATATTTTTCTTTATAATGGAAGGTACACTTGTAATCTTGTTGAAATTTTTAATTGTATGTATTCAAGTTCCAGCGTGGGTTAGAATTGACCAGGATGTTGCGCATTTATCCATCCAAACATGTGAAGTGCCCGCTCTTTCAGTGCTTGTTTTAATTTTCAGTTAATTTTGGAAAGATGCAATGGGGACTGGTTTATTTGTTAATTGTGGCAGACGTTTATTAGATTATCTGGTTTTAATATAGAGAGATTGAGAAATTTAAGATTTGTTGATTATGTTCAACAAAACAAAATTTTGAGGCCGAGTGCCAAGTGCATCTAAGCGTGCGAGTCTGGTGCCTTTTTATTAAAAATGTTGCTATCCTTTTATTTTCTCATTCTACCATTAATGCCCTGCCAAGCATTGAGAAGAGGTAACCTGCTCCTCAATGCCTCTCCCAATGTTGGTTTCAGCAGGCTACATGGAGAAGTGTAATCTTACCCCAGTAAAGACTTTCCCTCTGTTCTATGGGAAGCTGCTCAGAGGGACGTTAGACCTCCCTTGGGTGGGCAGCATGGAGGTGCAGTGGGTTAGCCCTGCTGCCTGACGGCGCCGAGTTCTCAGGTTCGATCCCGGCTCTAGGTCACTGTCCGTGTGGAGTTTGCACATTCTCCCCGTGTTTGCGTGGGTTTCGCCCCCACAACCCAAAGATGTGCAAGGTAGGTGGATTGAACACGCTAAATTGTCCCTTAATTGGAAAAAAATTAATTGGGTACACTACATTAAAAAAATAACACAAAAAAAAGACCTCCCTTGGGTGATGCAGGTAGATTTGGGAATTTAGCAGAGTAGGGCAATCAAATCTCCCTCCCTTTAGGCCAAGATGCTGATTTTAAAAATCATCAGCAACAAGATTACATAGTTTGTGGACTTTTGTAAATAGGTCTGTGTCATGATATTCAAACACACACATCATGATGGACACACTAACAGGCAAATCAGAGTACACAACACCACAACCAATCACAGACAAGAACACCAACCACATAAAAAGCACGAGCACGACACCTGGAGGTCAGTAGGTCTGGGGAGAAGGAAGCATGAAAGAGCTGTTGAAACACCACAAGCAGGGAGCCCCCCACGTGCAGAGTGCAAAGACCAAGTTGTAAATAGCAAGTTTAAATAAACAAGTGTTGTACCATATGCAACTGTGTTGGCTCTTCTGTGTGTTAGAACACCCAACACCACATGGTACAGGAGTGGATCGATACCTGCCTACCAACCTGCCATTCTGGACATGGACCACACCGGCAAACCGCAGCCGATGCAAGTCACGGGGAACCTAGGCACCAACTGGAAGCTCTACAGGCAGCGATTTGACCTGTACATCCGTGCCACCGAAAAACAGAATGTCTCGGATGATTCGAAGATTGCAATGCTCCTCTTCTACGCAGGCCCCCACCCAAATGATGTCTTTAATTCACTGGTGTTCGAGGAAGGCGAAAACCAGGCCAAATATGACACGGTCATCCTCAAAATGGACCAGCACTTTCAAACTGAAGTAAACGAAACTTTCGAAAGATACATCTTTCAGCAACGCCTGCAAGGTAAGGAGGAGCTTTTTCAACCCTTTTTGACGCACCTCCGGATTCTAGCGCAGTCCTGCGGTTACGGCACCACCACAGAGTCCATGATCAGGGACCAGATTGTTTTTGGCGTTGCCTCCAGTGGCCTACGCCAGCAGCTTCTTAAAATAAAGAGCCTCACCTTAGCGTCTGCTGTGGAAGCCTGTGTCCTCCATGAAAATGCGACCTGCCGTTTTGCCCGATTTCAGGCGTCCGAGTTGGCACGGAGGGGGTCCCCAGCCGTCGAATCGGCAAGCCAGGCCGCCCACGACGTTGAACGCATCCAGGCCGTCGATTTCTTCCCGCCCCACGGCCCGGACGACAGCGGCCGCTTCCCGCGCTTTTCGCGGTCTCCCGCACAGGTGCGCGCCAAGAATAACGGCCACAACGAGGGACGCACTGCGCAGGCGCGCCCACCGCAAGATCGCACTGCGCATGCGCAGTGGCGCAACGAACGCCGTGACGTCATGACGTGCAGCAAGTGTGGAGGTCTACACTTAAAAGGGCAATGTCCTGCAAAATACCAACAGTGCAACAGATGTGCCATGATAGGCCACTACGCAGCCCGCTGTCGTGCGGCTCAACCCATGGATCCGGCGCATCCTCGACAACCTCGCACACGAGTCAGGACCGTCCAGCCCACGCATCAAGACTTCCAGTTAAGTGATGCAGATGACCAGGATGACTTCAGAGTTGCCGTCATTGATGTCAATAAGGTCAATGCCATCAATCCAGACGATGAGTGGTGTGCCACCCTGACGGTCAACCGATCGCGCGTCGCCTTCCGTCTGGACACCGGCGCATCCGCCAACCTGATTGCTTACTCTGCAGTCCAGGCCATGAAGGTCAAACCACTCATCACACCATCCCGGCTTAAGATGGTTGACTATAACGGGAACGTTATCCCGTCCGTAGGATCTTGCCAGCTACAGGTGACTCACAAGAGGTACACGGCCACACTCCCCTTCGAAGTTGTGGGCTCATCAAAGGACTCGTTACTGGGCGCACAAGCGTGTAAGGTCCTTCACCTGGTACAGCGCATCATGTCTCTCTCTCCAGATGAGATATCCGACTTCCCGGATGCTGAGTTCCACGCGAATCTCCATTCCCTCCTCGCTCACAACCAGGAGGTTTTTGAAGGCATGGGGACATTGCCACACACGTACAAGATTCGACTCAGACCGGACGCCATCCCTGTCGTTCACGCACCTCGCAGGGTTCCTGCGCCTCTCAAAGACCGCCTCAAGGCACAACTGCAGATTCTTCAGGACCAAGGGGTCCTATCCAAGGTCACGGAGCCCACGCCATGGGTCAGCTCCATGGTCTGTGTAAAGAAGCCCTCTGGCGAGCTCCGTATATGTATAGATCCAAAAGATCTGAACAACAACATCATGCGGGAACACTATCCCATCCCAAAACGAGAAGACCTCACCAGCGAGATGGCGCGAGCCAACATATTCACTAAATTGGATGCGTCCAAAGGATTCTGGCAGATCCAACTGGACCCGGCCAGCCGAAGACTATGCACATTCAACACCCCTTTTGGCAGATTCTGCTACAACCGGATGCCATTCGGCATCATTTCGGCATCTGAAGTATTCCACCGCATTATGGAGCAGATGATGGAAGGCATCGAAGGGGTACGTGTATATGTGGACGATATCATCATTTGGTCCACCACTCCGCAGGAACACATGCATCGTCTTCGACGTGTCTTCACCCGCATACGGCAAAATGGCCTGCGTCTCAACCGTGCGAAGTGTGCTTTCGGCCAGACGGAGCTGAAATTCCTCGGGGACCACATCTCAAGGTCCGGGGTCCGTCCCGATGCAGACAAGGTTAGCGCCATCACAGCCATGCCACGACCGGCTGACAAGAAGGCTGTCTTAAGATTCCTGGGCATGGTCAACTTCCTTGGGAAGTTCATTCCCAACCTGGCTTCTCATACAACAAACATGCGCCATCTCGTAAAAAAATCGACGGAATTCAACTGGCACCAGTCGCATCAGCAGGAATGGGAGGAGCTCAAGCACAAACTGGTCACGGCACCAGTGCTGGCCTTCTTTGACGCGACTCGCCCTACAAAGATCTCAACAGACGCCAGCCAATCTGGTATTGGAGCGGTACTCCTGCAAAAAGACAGCACGTCATCATGGGCCCCGGTTGCGTATGCCTCACGAGCCATGACCCCTACCGAACAGCGCTACGCGCAAATCGAAAAAGAATGCCTGGGCTTGTTAACTGGACTGGACAAGTTCCACGACTATGTGTATGGCCTGCCACGATTCACGGTCGAAACTGACCACCGCCCCCTGGTCAACATCATTAACAAAGACCTGAACGACATGACTCCTCGCCTCCAGCGCATCTTACTCAAACTCAGGAGGTACGATTTTGAACTGATCTACACTCCGGGGAAGGAACTCATAGTGGCGGACACTCTTTCCCGAGCAGTGAGCACACCACCAGATGCGGAGGGGTTCGTGCGTCAAATTGAGGCACACGTGACTCTGACAGCAGCAAATATGCCAGCTGATGATCCTTGTCTGGCCCACATACGCGCAGAGACGGCGACTGACCCTCTGCTGCAGCGAGTGATGCGCCACATGACGGAAGGGTGGCTAAAAGGGCAGTGCCCCCAGTTTTACAATGTGCGAGATGATCTCACCAATATAGACGGGGTCCTTATGAAATCGCATAGGATCGTCATTCCACACAGTGTGCGCCAGATGATTCTTCGTCAACTACACGAAGGCCACTTGGGTGTCGAAAAATGCAGACGAAGGGCCCGGGCGGCGGTATATTGGCCGGGTATTAATGAAGACATAGCCAACATGGTGCTCAACTGCACAACCTGTCAGAGGTTTCAGCCGGCGCAACCTCCGGAAACACTTCTACCACACGAGATGGTGACGTCCCCCTGGGCGAAGGTGGGTGTTGACCTATTTCACGCGCTCGGCAGAGATTACATTGTTATTATAGACTACTTCTCAAACTACCCGGAAGTCATGCCTCTCCATGATCTGACGTCGTCCGCAGTCATTGGGGCCTGCAAGGAAACGTTTGCTCGCCATGGCATTCCAAGGACTGTCATGTCAGACAATGGACCTTGTTTTGCCAGCCGTGAATGGTCGTCCTTTGCCGCAGCATATGGTTTCACTCATGTGACATCCAGCCCTCTGCATCCACAATCGAACGGGAAGGCTGAAAAGGGTGTCCACATCGCAAAGCGGCTCCTGTGCAAGGCGGCTGATGCCGGATCGGACTTTAACCTTGCCTTGCTGGCCTATCGATCGGCCCCGTTATCCACGGGCCTCTCGCCAGCGCAGCTACTAATGGGTCGCTCCCTCAGGACGACGGTACCTTCCGTCCTGGCACCGACAACAGACCATGAGGCGGTTCTTCGGGACATGCAACTGCAGCGTGATCGCCAGAAAGGTCGGTACGACACACGAGCGACGGACCTGCCCCCCCTGTCCTCCGGAGACAAAGTACGCGTCCATCAACCGTATGGTGGCTGGTCAGCACCGGCCGAAGTCCTCCGACAAGTGGCTCCCCGCTCGGTCCTGGTTCGCATGCCGGATGGTTCCGTGCGTCGCCGCAATCGGCGCGCCCTTCGCCGACTTCCACGTTCACAGCCACACAACACGCCAGATCCTCAACAGGCTTCCGAGGATGACTTTGTGGAGCTGCCGCACATCACGCCCTTTCCATCGCCACCCATGGCCATGCCTGCACAGCAGCCGGTGGTTCTTGATCCACCCTTAAGGCGGTCAACCCGAATTCGTCGCAAACCCATTAGAATGGACTTATAATACAGTTCATATGTTTAATAAGTTGGACAATTTTACATGATAACCTGTTGTTGTTTATCGTTCCAGATGTCGTCTGACTGGACAACTGTTCAAAATTTTTTTTCTTCTTCTCTCGTTCGCATTTCTGTTATGTTATGGTACAACTGGATTCATGTGACGCACTCGACATCGCCCCATGTACATGGTTCCGTCATAGACACATGCTGCACACGACACACACACACTCTTAGATGCACTCACGTCACGATCATATTTATTACCACGTAGGCACATATCTTTGTAAAAAGGGGGGATGTCATGATATTCAAACACACACATCATGATGGACACACTAACAGGCAAATCAGAGTACACAACACCACAACCAATCACAGACAAGAACACCAACCACATAAAAAGCACGAGCACGACACCTGGAGGTCAGTAGGTCTGGGGAGAAGGAAGCATGAAAGAGCTGTTGAAACACCACAAGCAGGGAGCCCCCCACGTGCAGAGTGCAAAGACCAAGTTGTAAATAGCAAGTTTAAATAAACAAGTGTTGTACCATATGCAACTGTGTTGGCTCTTCTGTGTGTTAGAACACCCAACACCACAGTCTGCTGGGAACCATTTTAAATCTCCTTGGGGGGTGCATGTCAGACTGTTTCTAGAGTATGATTGGTTTGATTAAGCAGTTGCTTTGAGGTGTACATGTGGGATGTTTCCCAGTTGAGAAGCATCGTACGTGCTTTAACCCTTTCAGCATGCAGTTTTCAGTTTGTTTAAGATCTGACTTTTTTTGTCACACTATTTTTTCTTCATGCATATATTTTTGTGGATTTAGGGCTTTCGTATGGCAATTATGCTAACGTGGGACAAAACCTCAAGTGTACATAAAGGAGCCACCCTCTGTGATAAAACCCTGCTCCAAATGTTTGCTCACTGATAGTGCTATGCACACAGAAGAAATTTCAAACCTGACTCGACCAACACAATGCTGGGATTACAAGATATGTCCTTAATAGCCAGAAGCCGAAAAGGGTGGGTGCTGGAAATCAAAATAAAACAGCAAATTCTGGAAATTCTTAGCAAGTCAGGCAACATCTGCGGAGAGAGAAACAGATGATGAAAGACTATTCATATGAAAAGTTAACTCTGTTTCACTCCATAGATTCTGCTGGGACTTTTCCAGCATTTCCTGTTTCTACTGCAAATTCCTCCTCAGGAAAGCATGTTGTTGTAACGGGCAATGCAATAAAAAGAAATGTCACAAGACCTGTTGTGAAGGTCAAATGTAGTGGTAAGGTGCAGAATTTCCAAGTGATTCACCACATGAGGACTTCTTAATTTTTAGCTGCGCTAATGCAGGACTGCAGTTTGAGTTCTGATACTTTCATAAGGGAGGGAATAGGGAAAATCTGACAGTTTGAATTGTTCCCTATTGATATCAGATGTGTTCTTTACACTCTTCATAACCTTTTATCTTCTCACTTTTAGGATGTGGGAGAAATGGACTAGTTTAAGGCAATAGGGGTCAAAGGAGAAGTTTACAAATAATATGAGTAGAACACCTGCATAGAACGCCCTTCCAAAGATAAAAAAATACATTAGCATTTACAAGGTCATTTTGCTCTGTCTTGTTATTTGTTACAGAAAGACTGCAGGCTACACCTTGGGAAGAGCATAAATTATCTGCAATAAGCTATTATACTGGAAACTAAGCATATTCTTGGTAGCTAGAAGACGAATAAAACTTTTGTTTAAATAAATTTCGGATAGGAATCTATTAATGTAATGTTCGTACTTTGTAAGAACATACATCTGCAACAGATCAACATACTTGCATATTACCCTGGAGAAACAACCATATGCCACTGGGCTATTGTACTGTAAATGGTTTTAAAGTTGTTAAGTAGGTTTAAAGTAGGTAAATTTCTTAAGGTGACACCAAGACCTCCATGTTACTGGTATTAATTGCTTCAGAGTTATAAAACTTAGTTAATCCTTTTGATAAGGGAACATTGAATAATGCAAATATATGGGATGAAAGACCAAATTAATGGACTTTATAGTGAGCCCTACATAGTCCACTTTAATGGAGGCACCCATTGGAAGTTCATAGAGTGGTGGGTAGTTGAGAGTTCCCAAATATTGATGTTTACTTGGGAAAAGAATGAAGGTTAACAAAATACAAATACCGAAAGAGCCATTGGGCCATAACTTCCCTGGCTTCCAATGATGTGCGGGGGAACCCCTCTTTGAAGTTCACATGCAAGGGTTTACCTGGCAATTGTCCAGAAGGACTACCTTCCCCGTTGTGGTGATATACATCACTGTATGTACACAATGGGTTAATGTAAATACACTACAACTAAGTAACCACTAGAGGGAGCACCAAAGATGTCATGACATGCAGACATACAGCCAATGGGTCATTACAACAGGACACAACCAATGGGTAATCAGGACACCCAGAGGTGGCATTACCACAAGGGGGCACTTCATAACCCATATAAAAGGACAGGGCACACATGTTCTGCCTCTTTCCAGAGACAGACATCTAGATAGTACAGCAGGGTTGATCAACAGCATCACACCCAGCACGTAGCTTAGAGCAGGCAGGTAAAGAGAGACTGAGTTACTACAGCTAGATTAGCAGAGAGTCAAACTCATTTAAGAACCGTGTTAATAGTTCAATAAATACGTTGAACTCATTTCATAGTCTGGAGCTTCCTTTGTCAAAGCACACATCAAGGAAGCAGCTTATGCACCACAAAGCAGCATAACACAACATCCTTGGGTTCCCCAATTGGGTTGGGCTGGGAACCATCCGACAAAGCAATTTAAATCGCTAACTTCCATGATTCTGCCAGTTTTACCCTCATAGTTGCTCTGAAAGAGTTAGAAAGAAGAAAAGCATCTCTAACTCCAGAGTAACTATTTCACCCCCCCCCCCCCCCCAACCCACTCACTCCTGTACAAAGGGGACCATTTACACCTCGCTGCTGCAGCCCCGGCTGCTTTGCTGTTCCTGTCTCACCTGGCCTGAGTGAGGAAGGTTGGCCGAGATAGATTTTGGAATTCCAATGAAAGTAAGTTGCTATGGAGTGGCAATCTGCTGCTGTTTGCCACTTCGCGGAAATTATGGTCCAAGGGAGACAAAATATGCATAACACAAGAATCCGTATAATGACGTAATATTTCACTCAAATGATTAATTCAGAGGCTTTTGATAAACTTATTATTTCCCCTCATAATTATAAAACTTAAGCAATTACAAAAGAATACTGTAAATTTTGTCTTTAAACCATAAATTATTATGAACCATATTTGCTTAATATTCAAAGGGATAAAAATTGAAAAGCTAAAAATGTTTACTTTTGAAAATGCTTTTCAGCTTGTTCTATTTAAATCAGGGATACTAGGGTTACTGAAGTCACATTCTAGTGATGATGATGCTTACAGAAATTGACTGTTAGAAAATTGCTTCTTCAGGCAGGGGCTGTCACCACAAGAGACTGTCAGTCTAAAAAACTATCTGTTCCAAACCTCAGCTTGAGGATAAATCTACACAATGCTCTAAAAGGACTGCCATTGTCAGACATCTTTGCCAGATGGTTCTGTTTAAGAATTACCATAAACAACAGGTTAGGGAGGACATCTCCTTATTTCCCTATTTGTGGTCCATGCACTTACCAAAAAACATTAGGACTGTAAATTCCGAGCTCCAGAGCAGTGTAACTGGGGAGTACGCCAAAGATGTGTTAGAGAACCCCACCCCATCCCACTACGCAACACAGAGGTTCCCAGGTAAGCTTTGCATGGCAATTGCCTGGGAAGTAGAAACTTCCCTTGGACAATTGGCCTGTACTTGGGAACAATCCAAAAATGCAATTTAAATCCCAAATTTTGGATGGTTCTGTCTATGTTTCACCTGTAGTTACCCATGAAAAGCTAGAAAGATTAAAACAGCTTCTGCCTTCAGGGTAACTGTTGTACAGACCCATAACCGACCCTCCCCGAACAGGCGCCGAAATGTGGCGACTAGGGGCTTTTCACAATACCTTCATTTGAAGCCTACTTGTGACAAGCGATTTTCATTTCATTTCATTTCACGGGACTCACCACCTCCACCCACCCAGCCCTCGAATCTCCACAGGACCCACCACAGCCCTGACTATCTTACCTCTCCCTCCCAACTCTGCAAATGGGATCCTGCCCCCACACAGGATTTCACCGCCTATGGAACTACCCACTCCTCAAAGATCCAACCTGCCCTCCCCTTGGAATTTTTCATTTTCCTTGGAATGTGTCTATTCTGTGTATCCTGGAATATCCCTTTAAATGTCTGCCACTGAACATCTGTTGATCTGTCCCTTAAGCATATTTGTAAGTTCACTTTAGCTAACTCCGCTCCATGCCCTCATTAAGTGCCCTTATTTATGTTAAAAATACCAATCTTAGACGCATTCTTCTCAATTATATAATGTTCGCTGCTACCTAGGGGTGCCTTCACCACGAGATTATCAATTAATCGCATCTCATTACACCGTATCAGGTCTAGTATAGCCTGCCCTCTGGTTGGCTCGAGAATTGCTATTCTAAGAAACTAGCCTGAAAATATTCTCTGAATTTCCAAACTACATTCCCTTTGCCCATCTGATTTTTCAAGTCTGTATGTAGATTAAAGTACCCCATGATTATTGCAGTACTTTTCTGAGAAGCTTCCATTATCCCTTCTTTTACATTCTGCCATACCGTGTAGTTAGAATTAGGGGGCCTGTATACCACTTCCACAAGTGACTTCTTGCCCTTATAATGCTTCTACATCCTGGTTTTGTGAACTTAGGTCGTCCCTCTCTAATGTGCCAATATCATCATTAATTAACATAGCCACCCCTCCACCTTTTCTTAACTTCCTCTCCTTCCTAAATGTCACATAGATTGGGACCTCAATATTGAAGGTTATATCATTCTGTAGTCATATCTCTGTAAAGGCTAACCGATCATACTTATTAATTTTAAATTGTGCTATCGGTTGATCTGTTTTGTTTCAAATGCTCTGTGCAGTCAGATACACAGCCTTAAGTTTTGTCCATTTCTGATTTTTGTATCATCTGCTGATTTACTCTGAGATTCATACTCTCTGTCCCTTCCTGTCACAGACTGTTTATCATTTCCCATATTAGTACCTATCTCGCTTGCCTTGTCTCTACACTTTGGTTGACCACATCTTCCCAAGTTTGATCCCTTATCCCCACTATTTAGATTAAAATTCTCTCTACTTGCCTAGTCATGCGGCTCACTAGAACATCAGCCCCAGCATGGTTCAGGTGTATACCATCCAAACGGTACAGACCCCACTTTCCCCAATACTGGTGCCAGTGCCCCATGAACTGGAACCTACTTCTCCCAATGCCAGTCTTTGACATTTCTCCAATTTTATTTATCCTAGCCAATTTGTACATGGCTCAAGCAATAATCCAGAAGTTATTACCTCTGAGGTCTGCTTCTTAATTTGCTGCCTAGTTCCTCATACTGACTATGCAGAACTTTCTTCCTCGTCCTGTCATTGTCATTGGTACCTACATCGACAATGACCACAGGATCCTCCCCCCTTCCAGTGCAAATTCCCCTCCAGCCTGGACGCTGGCACCGGACGGGCAACATAGCCGTCTGGACTTTCACTCCTTGCTATGGAGAACAGTGGCAATCCCCCTCCATACTACCACTACAGTCTTCTATGCTCCTCCCCCCCCCCCCCCCCCACTTGAATGGCATCAAATTGTTAGAATATTGTGTCTCTATCCTTGTAAGTTCAAGACCTTGCATTTTATAAAGATGTGCGCAAAACTAGTCTTATCAGATGCCTTTTGAGTTATATAATATAATTGGCTCATACCTCTTGATTACTGAATGTAAATCCCAATTCTTGTAACTGGCACATCGTTGCAATAGAAACAAATTAATTTTTGTAAATATTTCAAGTTGGAATACACTCTCCCGGGGTTGGAAAAGATGTACCACTTTCCATCCTTCTAATTACAGATTTCTAAAAATTTTAATTCAAATTGCACCATCTATCCTGGTGGGATTCGAACCCAGGTACCAAGAGCATTATCCTGGGCCTCTGGATTATTAGCCCAGTGACAATACCACTACACCACTGCCTCGCACTTGGCATCAAAATTCATATAGAGGAACAGAACGTTTTAACAGCCAGGATTACTGCTACCGTTGTTGATATTCACATGATCTCATACTAATAACTTCCATAAAAACTTCCATAAATTTAGGAAAAATAATAAGGGGGAACACACTAGAATGTGGGATAGCCACAAAAAAGGAAAGAAAAATAAGGGTACGAGATGTCCTCCTCAAGAGGAGGTACATGGAGCTGAAAAGACACAAGGAGGCCCATAATCCATGGCCAGCCAAGTGAGAAAACGGAAGCCAAGCAGCCACAGGAGAAAGTTTGAGGTATTTTCCCTGATTAGGTTGTGAATTAGTCCCATGCTGGATCGGTAAATTTAAATGAGAAGGAGCCAGCGCCCTAGGTGGATGAGCCAGAGGCCTGGCTATCTGATGCCTAATTTGGAAATCTGTCTGAAGGAGAGGAGGTGCTCAGCTGAGCCTCCTGAATGAAGGCACAGCAGGTCGATCCCAAATTAAAGTGAATGTATAAATTAATGATGATTCTTTTTCTTTGGTGTTTTGTATTCAAAATGTTGGGAGCTGTTTGAAGGTTGAGTGGGATAAGGGAATTGTTGGCTAGGGGATTGCCATTGTATTTGTTGTTAAAGCTAGTGATTTGAAACAAACCTGTTGGACATTAACCTGGTGTAAGACTTCTTTCTGTGCTCACCCCAGTCCAACGCGGTATCTCCACATCATGGTTTCCATACAAGACATACTGTTTACAGATAGTATGAGAGCAAATACATTCTGTTGGTGACAGTAGACTTAGAGGATTGTTTAGGAGTGACCGTAGTAGCTCAGCCTTGTTTTTTGACTCATCCAGGCTTGGAAGTTTCCATGTTCATTTTCAGTAGTGGGTTGGCAGCGGAGGAGGCACAAGAATTGGCCTCAATGAGGTTTGCTGCAAGACAGTTTGTTAGCTATTGTTACACGCTGTTCTATAGGATGGTAAGTGACCACCCCTTCATGATGAATGTCCACCGTCAATCAGCCCTTTTTGCAGGGGGAGGACACTGTACCTCAATCAAGGAGTGTAAATTCAGGCTCCTTTTCCACACTTCCTAGTTACCAGCTACGTTATTGTCTGCTTGCCAGCTTGGTTTGGGAATGAATTAACTTGAGAATAGTCATGTTCCATGGAACTATCGTAAAAGTGAGATATCCTTTAAATTAGTCAGTAAGGCACCAGGATAGATATGATTCACCTTGTAATTCTGCAATTTTATGATCACATTTCTGGAGAACACATTTTGTAGTCTTTGTAACACCTGTATTTACAAGAGATAATGGTTTCCAGAGCAAGCCAGCTGTATGAATAGGCTCTGGCTGAAAAGTGCTCAATTTTGCAAGAACAAATTAAGTATTTCCACCTGCCTACAGTAATGTCTTCTCTGCTAGTTTGCAAGAAATGGTGGCAGAGACCATATTTTATTTAAAATAATAAAAAGGGGATGAACGTTGTAGTTATCGAGAAAATAATCCAGCCTGAAGTTACTATGGAGGAAAGGGGGTAGAAGTGCAGAAAGGGCAATGAAGACAAGCCATGATACTTATATTCATGTGAGCAGTTGTAAGTAATTAACCTGACCTTCCCCAGTCTTTTGTTTCATAACTGACCATTGTATTTTTTTTTAAGTCCTAAATTTCTTTCTTGACTTGCTAAATTGGTTTGTTGATGTTTAGCCAGGATCTATAAAAGGGTTATAAAGGTTGAATCAGTGTAGCAGTATTTGAGCTGTTTTCCTTTCATGGAGGTCAGCGATATCTACAATAAACTGAGGCTGACACTTGAAATGTGGCTTTGTGCAGCTCGTCCTTTTTGTCCAGGTATGGATATGTTCCTAACATTTTTTTTCCATAGGTTTCTTAAATTAGTATTGGGCTGTGATAGATTTTATTAGCCACCATATTGTCTTTTCTCTGAATAGTCCTTTTGCACTTTCACAAAGTAGAGCTGGTTGGGGGTTTTTTACTCTTTGCTTTACTAAGATCCTGTCATTGCTCACTAAAAGCTGCTGTTAGTGCACATTGAAATCACAATTCCTCAGCAACTGCTCAACATTAAGTGCAATGTTTTGAGGGCATATTTTTGCATCAGTTCCCTTATGCTCTCCTCATACGTGGTAGTAAATGGTTCTTTGCTTGATGCCCATGGGGCTTTGATACTGCTGTGGCCATTTTGCCTACATCGGGGTGGATTAGTTTCCTGGCACAAGTTTTTCCAATTTTGTGCATTAAACCACTGGGCTGAGTTTAGATTGAAGTAGATTCTCACATTAACCTGAGGATTTGTGGGAGGCACGGTGGCGCAGTGGTAAGCACTGCTGCCTCATGGCGCTGAGGACCCGGGTTCGATCCCGGCCCTGGTCACTGTCCATGTGGAGTTTGCACATTGCCCCTGTGTCTGCGTGGGTCTCACACCCAAAGATGTGCAGGTGGATTGGCCACGCTAAATTGCCCCCTCATTGGAAAAAAGGAATTGGGCACTTTAAATTAAAAAAAAAAGCCTGAGGATTTGTATTTTGATTAAAATCCTGAAAGAATCAGAAGTCTTGCCCCTCGGCATATGGCCTTGACCATTCATTAGGATTTTCCACTAGGATTATAAAATCCGAGGAGATCACTATTTGGCCCATCACACCTGTGATGGGTGGGATTCTCCACTCCCACGCTAAAATGCCCACGCCGTCGTGAATACCGTCGAGATTCACGACGGCGCGGAACGGCCCCGATCCCGAACGATTCAGGCCCCGACAATGGGCTAGGGTCGGGGCCGCGTCATCTACATGCGCCAGGCCTTGTCGTCGCGTAAAGGCGGCGCCGCATAGATGACGCGGCCGGCGCCGCATAACTGGCGTCACCCGCGCATGCGTGGTTGCCGTCTTCTCGAAGACCGCCCCGTAAGAAAATGGCGGACGGATCTTGCGGGGCCACGGAAGGAAGGAGGTCCTCCTTCAGAGAGGACGGCCCGACGATCGGTGGGCACCGATCGCGGGCCATCCCACATTTGAGGTACCCCCCAGTGCAGGATCCCCCCTCGCCCCCCCCCGCAGGCCGCCCCCCCCAGCGTTCGCCGCTGTTCCCGACGGCAGTGACCAGGTGTGGATGGCGCCGGGGGGGAACCCGCCATTTTGGCCTGGCCGCTCGGCCCATCCGGGACTGAGAATAGCGGGGGTGCTGGAGAATCGCCATTTTGGGTGTCTCCGGCGATTCTCCGGCCCGCGGAGCTCGACCGGGCCGTTCCCGCCGCTTGGGAGAATCGTGGGAGGACGTCGGACCGGCGTCCCGGGAAATTTTGGCGGCCCAGGCGACTCTCCCAACCGGCGCGGGAGTGGAGAATCTCGCCCCTGGGCTCTCGGAAAGAGTGGTCTGTTTCAGGGCAGCACAGTCGTGTAGTGGCTAGCACTGATGCCTCAAAGCACCAATGACCCGGGTTCGAACCGGCCCCAGGTCACTGTCCGTGTGGACTTTGCACATTCTCCCCGTGTCTGCGTGGGTTTCACTCCCACAACCCAAAATAATGTACAGGGTAGGTGAATTGGCCATGCTAAATTGCCCCTTGATTGGGAAAAAAAAAATTGGGCACTCTAAATTTATGAAAAAAAAGAGAAAGAGCTGTCTGTTATTCAATTCCACTGTTCTTTGTCCACATACTGATCAATTTTTGTGTTTCTAGTATTTATCCATTGCCCTTTTGTAGATTATGTTCTTAATGAGGCACTCCATGTCCTAAGAACACCCATCCTTAAGAAGTTCTCAACACCTTCCCTTGTTCTTTTGCTGATGATGCTAAATTTATGCTCTTTGGTTACCAACTCATGTTTTACTTTTTCAAAATCTTTCACAATTTTGAGTACCTCTATCAAATTTCCTCTTAACCTTCCCTCTTCTACAAAGAGCCCTATTTATTTCAGTTAGCTTTATTTTATTCAGCAATTGCTGCCTATTCCTAATTGACCTTGAACTAATTGGCTTGTTAGGCCATTTTATGAAGGCATCCAAGAGTCACATATAGGCCTGGTAGGTAAGGATGGCAGATTTCCTTCTTTCCCTAAAGGACCAGATAGGTTTATGACAATATACAGTGGTTTAATTTCAGACTTTTATTGAATTCAAATTTTACCATCTGCCGTAGTGGGATTTGAACCTGGGTTCCCAGAGCGTTACCCTGGGTGCCTGGATTACCAGTCCAATGACTATACCACTTTATCACCCCCTCCTTCAGGACTGAGCCAGCTTGGTTGGTAGTGGTGTTACCGAGCTACTATAAGACCATAAGACATAGGAGCGGAAGTAAGGCCATTCGGCCCATCGAGTCCACTCCACCATTCAATCATGGCTGATTTCAACTCCATTTACCCGCTCTCTCTCCATAGCCCTTAATTCCTCGAGAAATCAAGAATTTATCAACTTCTGTCTTCAAGACACTCAACGTCCCGGCCTCCACCGCCCTCTGTGGCAATGAATTCCACAGACCCACCACTCTCTGGCTGAAGAAATTTCTCCTCATCTCTGTTCTAAAGTGACTCCCTTTTATTCTAAGGCTGTGCCCCCAGGTCCTAGTCTCCCCTGCTAATGGAAACAACTTCCCTACATCCACCCTATCTAAGTCATTCATTATCTTGTAAGTTTCTATTAGATCTCCCTCAACCTCCTAAACTCCAATGAATATAATCCCAGGATCCTCAGACGTTCATCGTATGTTAGGCCTACCATTCCTGGGATCATCCGTGTGAATCTCCGCTGGACCCGCTCCAGTGCCAGTATGTCCTTCCTGAGGTGTGGGGCCCAAAATTGCTCACAGTATTCTAAATGGGGCCTAACTAATGCTTTATAAAGCTTCAGAAGTACATCCCTGCTTTTATATTCCAAGCCTCTTGAGATGAATGACAACATTGCATTTGCTTTCTTAATTACGGACTCAACCTGCAAGTTTACCTTTAGAGAACCCTGGACTAGGACTCCCAAGTCCCTTTGCACTTAAGCATTCTGAATTTTGTCACCATTTAGAAAATAGTCCACGCCTCTATTCTTTTTTCCAAAGTGCAAGACCTCGCACTTGCCCACTTTGAATTTCATCAGCCATTTCTTGGACCACTCTCCTAAACTGTCTAAATCTTTCTGCAGCCTCCCCACCTCCTCCATACTACCTGCCCCTCCACCTATCTTTGTATCATCAGCAAACTTAGCCAGAATGCCCTCAGTCCCGTCATCTAGATTGTTAATATATAAAGAGAACAGCTGTGGCCCCAACACCAAACCCTGCGGGACACCACTCGTCACCGGTTGCCATTCCGAAAAAGAACCTTTTATCCCAACTCGCTGCCTTCTGCCTGACAGCCAATCGTCAATCCATGTTAGTACCTTGCCTCGAATACCATGGGCCCTTATTTTACTCAGCAGTCTCCCGTGAGGCACCTTATCAAAGGCCTTTTGGAAGTCAAGATAGATAACACGCAGCACAGTAGCATTGTGGGTAGCACAATTGCTTCACAGCTCCAGGGTCCCAGGTTCGATTCCGGCTTGGGTCACTGTCTGTGCGGAGTCTGCACATCCTCCCCGTGTGTGTGTGGGTTTCCTCCGGGTGCTCCCGTTTCCTCCCACAATCCAAAGATGTGCAGGTTAGGTGGATTGGCCATGATAAATTGCCCTTAGTGTCCAAAATTGCCCTTAGTGTTGGGTGGGGTTATTGGCTTGTGGGGATAGGGTGGAGGTGTGGACCTTGGGTAGGGTGCTCTTTCCAAGAGCCGGTGCAGACTCGATGGGCCGAATGGCCTCCTTCTGCACTGTAAATTCTATGAAATAACATCCATTGACTCTACTTGGTCTAACCTATTTGTTATCTCTTCAAAGAACTCTAACAGGTTTGTCAGGCACGACCTCCCCTTACTAAATCCATGCTGACTTGTCCTAATCCAACCCTGCACTTCCAAGAATTTAGAAATCTCATCCTTAACAATGGATTCTAGAATCTTGCCAACAACCGAGGTTAGGCTAATTGGCCTATAATTTTCCATCTTTTTCCTTGTTCCCTTCTTGAACAGGGGGGTTACAACAGCGATTTTCCAATCCTCTGGTACTTTCCCTGACTCCAGTGACTTTTGAAAGATCATAACCAACGCCTCCACTATTTCTTCAGCTATCTCCTTTAGAACTCTAGGATGTAGCCCATCTGGGCCCGGAGATTTATCAATTTTTAGACCTCTTAGTTGAAGTGCCCCATCTAGAGTACATCCTGTGCTTCTTTTAAGTGGTGTTCAACATGGAAGAGTACTGATTCATCACCTGGGGGCTGGGGTTCAGTCTATGGTCAGTCCATGGTAATCAGCAAGGGGTTTCCTTGATCTGATGCTATGAGACCTTATAGGGCCCTGGGTCGATGTTGAAGATGCCCAGGGCAACTCCCTCATAACTGTATAGCACTGTGCTATCATCTCTGCTGGGACTGTCTTTCTGGTGGGACAGGACATCTCCAGGGATGATGATGGTATTTTCTGGGAAATTTTTTGTAAGGTATGATTCTGTGAGGCTGACTTTCTCATGCTGTTGCTTGACTAAGATGTGGGACAGTTGTATCAATTTTAGCACTAGCCCCCAGATGTTAGTAAGGAGGACTTTCTTGGGTTGACAGGGCTGAGTTTGTCCTTGTCATTTCTGGTGCCTAGGTCAATACCGGGTGATCCATCCATTTTCAATCCATGAACTATAATTTTGCTCACACATGTGCTGTGTGGTATTATATCAAAACCCTATCTGTACACCACATAGAACATACAGTGCAGAAGGAGGCCATTCGGCCCATCAAGTCTGCACAGACCCACTTAAGTCCTCACTTCCACCCTATCCCCGCAACCCAATAACCCCTCCTAACCCTTTTGGACACTAAGGGCAATTTTAGCATGTCCAATCCACCTAACCTGCACGTCTTTGGACTGTGGGAAGAAACCGGAGCACCCGGAGGAAACCCACGCAGACACGGGGAGAACGTGACCCAGCGTGGAATCAAACCTGGGACCCTGGCGCTGTGAAGCCACAGTGCTATCCACTTGTGCTACCGTGCTGCCCCCATCAACAGCAATGTCATTATCAACTAACTTGCAAGTTTGTTAAACACAGTTGGTTTTAAGTGCACATTGGCGTTCCTTAATTAATCTGCATTTGCCCATGTGACTATTAATTTTGTCCCAATTTATTGTTTCTGGATGTTTTCCCATCACCAAAGTTCAATGGACTTGCCTGTAGTCGATGGGCGTATCTCTACACCTATATTTGAACAAGGGATCCAGAATTTTCCAGTCCTCTGTCACCACTCCTAAGTCTAAAGAAAACTAAATAATTATGGCTAGTGCCGTAACAATTTCCACTCTCATATCCCTCCGTAACCTTGAATACATCTCATCCGGTCCTGGAGCCTTATCAGCATTAAGTACAGACAGCCTATCTATCACTTCCTCCTGATCAATTTGAAATCATTCAGCTGTCTTAATTTCCCCCTCTTTGACCATACCTGAGCTGCTGCTGCTTCCTTGGTAAAGACAATTTCAATGTCGTACCTCCGCTCTGCCCTCTACCTCCATACAAAAATCCCCTTTTTTGTCTCTAAAAACGACCCTACTCCTCCTTTCACCACCCGTTTACTATTTATTTTGCAATAAAAGACTCTGGGATTCTCTTTTATGTTAGTTGTCCATCTCTTTTCATGCTCTGTCTTTGCTTCTAATATTTGTGTTTTTATCTCCCCTCTGTGCCTTGTTCTCCATTGTATTATTCATCTGACCTCTGTCATAAGCACGCTTTTTCTTTATCTTAATTTCTTTTGTCATGCAGTGAGCTCTGGATTTGTCTGCTCTCCCCTTTCCCTTTTGAGGGAATATGACTTGACTGTGCCCGAACTAGATCTTCTTTGAAGGGTAGCCCATTGTTTATCTATTAGTTTTCCTGTCAACCTTTGACTGTGAACTATTCTGCCCAGATCTGTTCCAACCCAATTGAAGTTAACTTTTAATTATTCTTACTCTGGATTGTTCTTTGTCCGTTCCCATAGCCTGCCTCAGCCTTATTATACAATGATCACTCTTCCCTAAATGTTCTTCAATGAGCTCTTAACTGACAGTAATTCATTCGCAGGAACCAGGTCCAGCAATGCATCCTTTCTCATTGGGTTGTAGAAATTGTTTCTGAAAATACTCCAGCAACTCTTGCACATCTCTGCCCTTTAACATTACTACTATAATAGTCTATATTCCAATAATCAAAGTTCCCCATTATAACTACTCAATAATTCTTGCACCTCTTTGGTATTTCTCTCCAGAAAATTGATCCCACTACATTCTTCCCAATAGTTGATGGCCTGTAGACTACACTGAGCAATGTAATTTCACCTTCTTTATTTCTTAGCTCCAGCCCCTCTGGAATATCCTCTCCCTCCAGCATTGCAATACCATTCTTAATCAATATCTTTCTTTCCTTTCCTATCTTTCTTCCTCCAACCTCCTCTATTAATCTTTGACTGATTGTTTCCATAAGTCTCCATAAATCCTTGACCTGTATTTCACAGCTTCCAAAATTAATGTAGATGGCGCTACAAAGAATTAATTTCTACAATTTAGAAATTGGTGTGCTTCTGGTGCTAGTAGGGAAGTCAGTCCAGATGGAAACTAGGAAATGTACACTGTATTTATTATCCATAATGTTGAAGAAACAAGATTAACTTTGCTACAGATACTAGCTGAAAGACCCTGGGGAGTTTTGCTCCTGGGTGAGCTCCTTATTTTGGATGTAAGAAATGAAAATACCAAATTGAAATAAATGGATGTATGGTAAACATCTTCTCGGTGACCACAGTTTAAGCCCTTCACTGCTAAGTACTTTAAAAAGAAAATCCATTTTGTACAGCTGAGAAATGTTCCCAAGGGATTTAAAATGAATAATAGACACCCGGGAGTGATTTCAAAGCAGTAATCTAATCAACCTTCAGAAGACAAATAGGAGAATGAAGTTTGAGCAGATTGAGTCGTTTGAACATAGATTATGTTACAACCTTGAAATCATTCACTGATATGTTATTATTTGTAATGTATACTGTCTCAATTATTCATGGGGAAATTATTCAGTTTTTGCTGTTTTCAGTACGAGCTGTGGATGCCTGTTGGTGTGAATTTGAACCCTCTTGAATGCCTGATTATATTAGTCTTGGAATTGCAGCACAGTAGATGGTGACCTGGCTCAGCCTGCCCCTGTTGGTGCTCACATGAGAGAGTAACTGTTGTGACATTATTTTTATGTTTATCGAGAAATATCAGCAAGTGTACAAACTGTAAGAGGCATATCGGGAATTTTACATGCATGCAAAGGAATTGCAAGCCAGTAAATTGTTAAGGGGTTTGGTTGATATCACATTACAAGGGCAGATATGAAACAAAAGAGAAAATGCTGGAAAATCTCAGCAGGTCTGGCAGCATCTGTAGGAAGAGAAAAGAGCTAACGTTTCGAGTCCAATGACTCTTTGTCAAAGCTAACCCTCTTTTCTCTCCCTACAGGACTGCTGAGATTTTCCAGCATTTTTTCTTTCGTTTCAGATTCCAGCATCCACAGTAATTTGCTTTTATTAAGGGCAGATATGAGCTGTTCAACATTGTTGGATCAATGTAGAGATCAGATTAGTGCCTGAATGATCTCTGATTTTGTTTACAATCTATCCTCACAAGATCCCCAAAACTTGTTTCAAACGAGCAAATTCTTGTTTTGATTTTTGCTTTTCACGGTATGGCTGTTTTTGCTGCCCCTCTTGTCTTTCAATTCTAAGTAGCTTTCTTTGGGCTTCATGTGGCATCGCGTGCATGGGCAGGGGAAAGTGAAGAAACAGAACAATGTGTTTTTGGTTGCTATGTGCTATTATCGAAATGTTGATGTTTTGGTGGAATTCTTGAGATACAATGACTCAGAGTTTGTTCTTTTGCCCTTCTTGCCAGAATCCAAGTTTAAGCCAGTAGTCCATATGTGACAACATTTTAAGAGTTGCATAGACCATAAGACATAGGAGCTTCATTAGGCCTCGGCCTATCGATTCTGCTCCACCATTCAACCTCAGCCTATCGATTCTGCTCCACCATTCAATCATGGCTGGAATTCTTCTCATCCGCATTCTCCTGCCTTTTCCCCATAACCCCCGATCCCCTTATTAGTCAAGAACCTATCTATCTCTGTCTTAAAGACACTCAGTGACTTGGCCTCCACAGCCTTCTGCGTTAAAGAGTTCCACAGATTCACCACCCTCTGGCTGAAGATATTCCTCCTCATCTCTGTTTTAAAGGATTGTCCTTTTAGTCTGAGATTGTGCCCTCTGGTTCTAGTTTAGTTTTTCCGACTAGTAGAACCATCCTCTCCACATCCACTCTACCCAGGCCTCGCAGTATCCTGTAAGTTTCAATAAGACCCCCCCCTCATCCATCTAAACTCCAATGAGTACAGACCCAGAGTCCGCAACCGTTCCTCATATGACAAGCTCTTCATTCCAGGGATCATTCTTATGAACCTCCTCTGCACCCTTTCCAAGGCCAGCACATCCTTCCTTAGATACGGGGGGGCGGCGAAAACTGCTCACAATACTCCAAATGGGGTCTGATCAGAGCCTTATACAGCATCATAAGTACATCCTTGCTCTTGTATTCTAGCCTGCTTGACATGAATGCTAACATTGCATTTGCCTTCCTAACTGCCAATTGAACCTGCGCATTAACCTTAAGAGAATCTTGAACAAAGACTCCGAAGTCCCTTTGTGCTTTTGATTTCCCAAGCATTTCCCCATTTAGAAAATAGTTTATGCCTCCATTCCTGCTTCCAAAGTGCATAACCTCACACTTTTCCACATTGTATTCCATCTGCCATTCTTTGCCCACTCTCCTAGCCTGTCCCAGTCCTGCTGCAGCCCCCCTGCTTCCTCAATACGACCTGTCCCTCTACATATCTTTGTGTCATCTGCAAACTTAGCAACAGTGCCTTCAGTTCCTCCTTCCATCTTCCAAATCATTGCACAATTTGTTCTTTCAGGCGTTTACTAGGGTGATTGTGATCGACACAGTTGGACTTTTGGCTTTGTAGCCAATTCATTAACAAAACATTGAGAACTTCTTAATTTGTTAAAGACTTTTGCCGACCAATTAGTCAATTTGGCAACTAGCTGTGTGCACAGGAAGCTCCAGTAGAAAGAATTGGCTGCTGTTGGATTGAGAAAACCACATCCATGCATCATCAAATAATAATGCCTGGAGTAACTTGGTCAAATTAATCAATTAAAAACTGGCTTGAAAAATGCATGCTTCACTTTAATTCCTGCCGATCATTGGCAATTTTTCTGCTGCTGTTTCAAGTTGCTCCCACTCGAGGACTTATTTAGCCGTTTCACTACCATATGCTTTCTTAACAGGTATCGGTTTTGGGGAGAGTGGGGAGTGGCAAATTTCAGCAATATCTTCACAATTGTTTTCACTCGAGGGGATGGGGTACATTTGGATACTGTTTTAATCATTTGTTACCCAGGTGTTTCTTTTCTGATGGAACCATTCTTTCTTGCTCTGTACAAAGAGATCGATATGTTGAATTAGAAGGGTATGCTGACAGAATTAGCTGAAGAGGAGTTGGAGTAAGTCAATCTGGAGTATAAACACCAACATAAACCAGTTGGGCTATTTCTGTGTTTGAAATGCCATGTGATATGTATAGTTTTCTGGATAGCAATTAATGTACAAGGGTTTTGTTGAATGTGACGTGATTTTTGATACTTAAGATGGATCTGCATAAAATGCATTATTTGCAGATGGCCTTCGTTCACATACCACAGTGCAACCTTCTAGTTTTTTTGACTTAATGATAATTAAAATAAGCATAGGTTATATTTAGGTGATCTTAATAATTCTCATTCATAATTTGCTTAGCGCTGTGTTACGGGCAGGTAATTTAAACAGCTCTGATTTTTCTTCTGACTGCCCCATAGACAAAAAAGGTGTTTTTTGACTTTTGATTTCCCCCTTTATAAGTGATAACCTGTTTGCCGCAACCTTTAAATTTGGAGTGTCTAATCATCCATGAATAACCTGTACAGCAAACTCGAGATAACCTTTTCACACTCATACAATAAAAAGGAGATAGGGGAAATAAAGGGGTACAGGGCCAGACCAAAAGAAAATACAAATTATGGTTTTACGTGAGTCCAGAATACAGAATCAAAAGTCTAATGGAGGAGTTCTTCCGAGAGTAGGTTGGGTGACTCTGCCGGGTGATCATCTTTCCAGAAACAAGACTTCACAAGGGGAAAAGGCATGTGAAGTTGAATTAGGCTTGCAGGCACCAGTCCTAATGTTCCAGTAGGTCTCAATGTCGATGAGAGTCAGGCAATTGTACCTGGATGGAGCTTTTGCTACCTGTTCAATGGTGAAATGGTAGGCAGCGCAGGCTGCTACCTGGAGCTACTATTCTCGGCAGAGATCAAACAGCGACCGAAGATAACTCCCAACAGCTTATTAATTAAAGAAAGTCAGACAGAGGGCAGCACGGTGGCGCAGAGAATAGCACTGCTGTGTCACGGCGCCGAGTTCCCAGGTTCGATCCCGGTTCTGGGTCACTCTCTGTGTGGAGTTTGCACATTCTCCCCATGTTTGCGTGGGTTTCGCCCCCACAACCCAAAGATATGCAACGTAGGTGGATTGGCCATACTAAATTGCCCCTTAATTGGAAAAAATGAATTGGACACTCAAAATTTTAAAAAAGAAAGAAAATCAGACAGCTCAAGTTTCAGTCATGTGACAGCATGGGTAACTAACAAGACCCTCTGGTTGCAACCCATTGTGTTTGGGAGCAGGTAACAGTTGGGCAATTAATGCCACTTGGGATATTTGGAGTCACCAATATCTGCTTTTGTCCATAGCTAGCTGGGACAGACACACCGTCTTCAGGAGCTCTGCCTTATAAATGGGAAAAGGGTTGCTGTATTTCTGTGAAATTCCACTGTTGGCGGTCATAGAGGTACTAACCCCTCTTGCAAAAATAATGCTCATTTTCTGGAGGTTAAAAATTCCTCTGGTATGAGTTGTGGATAGTCATGGAAAGCCTCATCTGTTATAAAAATAAAAGTGATTTTACAGAATAATCTGGTTGACGTAGATATGTATTTATTGTCCTTCCTGTCTCAACTGGGACAGTAGGCTGCTAGAAGAGCACAAATCACCTCCAAGAGAAGAATGCAAAATTGATCAATTATTGAAAATGTAATAAAACGCAGTTATATTCTTATTACATGTATTTCATACTGCTGTCTGTACAGCCTGGTCATCGTGCTGGGATAATTGTATTAGATTCACGATTCATTTCCGAGGTTTATATGAATGCTTTACACATGAACAAGACTGTGCGTTGAGATCATGATATGAGTAGTGTTCTGTGCAATGCCACAAAAAAAAATAACCTTGACTCCAAAGGTGGTTTGTTTTGTCTTACTTGGGGCTGATAGTTCTTGGATTATTACAGTAATGTTGTGCTTGAGAGGGAAACCAGGGATTTATATTCCAGTTAGCCTAACATCCGATGCTGGGAAATTAAGGATAGAGGGACTAAACACCTTGAAAATATTCAGCTGGCCAGAGAGGGCCAATGCGGATTTGTAAAGGGTAGGCCAAGCCCGATGAACCTGATTTTAATTTTTTGAAGCGGTGACTAAAGTAGTGGGCAGGGGTCTATCTCTGGATTTTATTTACATGGAGCTCAGAAGGAATTTAATAACACCCTCATAAGAGGTTTCTTATTAAAGCTGATGTTCATGGAATTGAATGCAAATTATTGATTTGGTTCAGAAATTGGCAAAGTGTGAGAGGAGACAGAGGGCAGGGATAATGGGCAGGTACTCTATTAGGCAGCATGTGGATTGTGGTGTCCTGTACCATTGTTGGAGCCTGAGCCATTCATCATATGTATTAAAAACTTTGATAATGGGATAGAAAATCACAAGACCAGTTTTGCTGATGATATAAGGATTGGTGACATTGTAAGTACATGTATTGTCGTGTTGGGTGTTCTGGTTCACAAACAAACCAACAATGCTGGAAGTGGTGTAACGCTATTTTATTAACTGCTCAACTATGCTAACATACTGTAAACGTGGGTATAAGCAATACCAGCTTAACTGTGGACCCTTTCCTATCACTAGCTATGGTGAGGCATTCAGCACATGGTGAATGTCTGTGATGCAGGCTGTGAGCTTTGTGCTCTGAGCTGGCTGCTGCTAGAATGAGCGGGAACTCTCCTGTCCCCTGTCTTTATAGTGCTTGTGCTCTCACCTGTGATTGGCTGTGGTGTTATGTATGCTGGTTGGTCCTACTGCATGTCCATCAGTGTGTGTATGTGATTGCACCATAATGTACTGATGTATATTATGACATCCCCCTTTTTTACAAAGAACATGTGCCTATGTGAGAATAAATAATGTGTAATGAGTGCATCTGACCATGTGTGTGCAGTATTTACATAACTATGTACATGCGACTAGTCTATATACACGGGAAGGTGCCTGGTGCAGAGAAAAGAAAAACAAGGTGTCACACCAACAACAAAACTAATAACGAATGCTATAAACAGACTAGTGAAATGCTGAAACAGGATGAAAGAACAAAGCATTGAGTCCAACATTGTAAGGCTCATAAAGCAAGTCTCTGAGGTGGGCGACGAATTCGGGTTGACCGCCTCAAGGGTGGGTCAGGAGCCACCGGCTGAGAATTGGGCCGGGCCACGGCCAAGTGAGGAGGATGCAGAGTATCCGGAAGCTCTACAACGTCCAGGTCGGGGACAACAGGAGGGCGTGGCACCGGTGGAGGATCGCGTAGCCAGCGTGGAACCAGACGAAGGGCACGCCGGTTGCGGCGGCGAATGGAGCCATCAGGCAGACGAACCAGGAATGAGCGGGGAGCCACCAGCCGAAGAACCGCAGCAGTCGCAGACCAGCCACCCTCCGGAAGATGGATTTGGATGTTGTCACCTGGCGCCAGAACAGGAAGATCAGTCGCTCGAGCATCATGCGCCGCCTTGTGCTGCGCGCGAGACTGTTGCATCCGCTGAAGGACCGGAGCATGGTCGAGGTCTGGGACGTGAATGGACGGTACAGTGGTCCTGAGGTGCGACGCATCAGCAGCTGGGCTGGTGACAAGCCCGTGGACAGTGGAGCTGAGCGATAGGCCAGCAAGGCGAGGCAGAAGTCGGATCCTGCATCAGCAGCCTTGCAGAGGAGCCTCTTTACGATGTGGATGCCCTTTTCTGCTTTGCCATTTGACTGGGGGTGCAGGGGGCTGGACGTCACGTGTACAAAGTTGTACCTGCTGGCGACGTTAGACCATTCCTGGCTCGCGAAGCAGGGGCCATTGGTCGACATCACAGTGAGTGGGATGCCGTGACGAGCAAAGGTCTCTTTGCAGGCACAGATAACAGCCGATGACGTGATGTCGTGCAGGCGTACAACCTCGGGATAGCTGGAAAAATAATCAACTATGAGAACATAGTCCCTGCCGAGCGCATGGAACAGGTCCATGTCTACCTTAGACCAAGGGGACGTGACCAACTCATGGGGCTGAAGGGTCTCCCATGGTTGGACTGGCTGGAACCGCTGACAGGTGGGGCAATTGAGCACAGTGTTGGCAATGTCCTCATTTATGCCAGGCCAGTAGACAGCCTCTCGGGCCCTCCGTCGGCACTTCTCCACGCCGAGATGGCCCTCGTGCAGTTGCTCGAAAACCAGGTGATGCATGCTATGTGGGATCACGATGCGGTCCAGCTTCAGGAGGATGCCATCAACGACTGCCAGATCGTCTCGAATGTTATAGAACTGCGGGCATTGTCCCTTGAGCCATCCGTCAGTCATGTGGCGCATCACACGTTGTAGCAGGGGGTCAGCCGCAGTCTCACGGCGAATGTGGGTTAGGCGTTCATCCGTGGCCGGCAGATTGGCAGCCGTGAAGGCCACATGGGCGTCGACTTGGCAAACGAACCCCTCTGGGTCGGACGGAGTGGTGACTGCCCTGGACAGAGCGTTGGCTATGATCAGGTCCTTACCCGGTGTGTACACAAGCTGGAAATCGTATCTCCGGAGCTTGAGCAGAATGCGTTGTAGGCGAGGGGTCATGTCATTGAGGTCTTTTTAAATGATGCCGACCAGCGGGCGATGGTCGGTCTCCACAGTGAACTGGGGAAGGCCATACACGTAGTCATGGAACTTGTCGACACCGGTCAACAGGCCTAGGCACTCCTCGATTTGTGCATAGCGCTGCTCTGTGGGGGTCATGGCCCGTGACGCATAGGCAACAGGGGCCCATGATGAGGCGCCATCTCGTTGCAGGAGCACCGCCCCTATGCCAGGTTAGCTGGCGACTGTTGATATTTCCGTCTCCCTTGCAGGATCGAAAAACGCCAATACCAGGGCGGTGGTGAGCTTCACCTTGAGCTCTTCCCATTCACGCTGGTGGGCGGGAAGCCACTGGAAGTCCGTCGTCTTCCTAACTAGGTTGCGGAGAGCCGTGGTGTGGGAAGCGAGGTTAGGGATGAACTTTCCTAGGAAGTTGACCATTCCTAAGAACCGGAGCACCGCCGCCTTATCCGCCGGTTTCTGCATGGCTGTGATGGCTGCCACCTTGTCCGCATCCGGCCGCACACCCAACCGGGAGATGTGGTTTCCTAAAAACTTGAGTTCGGTCTGGCTGAAAGAACATTTGGCTCTGTTGAGGCGCAGGCCTTGGTCCCGTATTCGCTTAAAAACGCGTTGGAGGCGACTGATATGCTCCTGCGGGGTGGTGGACCTGATGATGATGTCGTCCACATAGAAGCTAACCCCCTCGATGCCCTCCATCATCTGCTCCATGATGCGGTGGAACACTTCAGATGCTGATATGATTCCAAATGGCATTCTATTGTAGCAGTACCTGCCAAATGGGGTGTTGAAAGTACACAGCTTTCTGCTGGAATTGTCCAATTGAATCTGCCAGAAGCCCTTTGATGCATCCAGCTTGGTGAATATGTTGGCTCGAGCCATCTCGCACGTGATCTCCTCACGCTTGGGGATAGGGTAATGCTCCCGCGTGATGTTACGATTTAAATCCTTCGGGTCAATACAGATCTGGAGCTCGCCGGAAGGCTTCTTGACGCACACCGTAGAACTGACCCAGTCGGTTGGTTCCGTAACTGTGGAAAGCACTCCTTGGTTCTGGAGGTCCTGCAGCTGCTGCTTGAGGCGGTCCTTGAGGGGTGCTGGGACTCTGCGAGGTGCATGAACCACAGGTGTGGCGTCCTGTTTGAGCAGGATTTTGTATGTGTAGGGAAGTGTGCCCATGCCTTCGAAGACATCTTGGTGTTGCGTGATGATGGCACTTAGTTGCGCCCTGAAATCCGCATCTTGGAAGCCAGACGTGTCCTCTGGAGAGAGGGAATGTATGCGCTGCATGAGGTTGAGGAGCTTGCACGCCTGTGCACCTAGCAGAGAGTCCTTTGAGGAGCCCACGATCTCGAAGGGTAGGGTGACTTTTGCGAGTTGTGCGTCACCTCGAGTTGGCATGACCCGGTGGCGGGGATGACGTTACCATTATAGTCGACCAGTTGGCAATTGGATGGAAGAATTGTTGGTTTGACCCCAGGGTTTGAAATGCTGACCATGCGAGAAGATTGGCGGAAGCACCAGTGTCCAGACGGAATCTGATCTGGGATTGGTTGACCGTCAGGGTGGCACACCACTCGTCGTCCGGATCAATGCTGTGCACCAACAGCGGCTGGTGCTTTCGATTCGGGGACAGCCTGTTCTTGGTTATGACAGCGACTCGAAAAGGCTCCCTGTCCTCAGTGTCACTGGTCTGTATGATGTCAGGATCGGACTCAGTGAAGGTGGGTTGGATTGCCCGAACATTCCTGCGAGGCTGGTTAAATCATTGCGAGTTGGCAGGTTGGGCTGCTCGACAGCAGGCAGCATAGTGGCCAAGCCTGCCACAGCGTAGGCACTGTCGTGATTTTGCAGGGCATTGCCGCTTTAAGTGGGCGGAGCCACAGTTGCCGCACGTTGTGACGTCAATGCGTTTGTTGCGCCACCGCGAATGGGCGGTATGGTCTTGCGTGGTGCGGGCCTGCGCATCGCGTTCCTCCACGTCACCAACCCCTCGTTTGGCGCGCACAAGCGTGGGAGGCTTCGGAAAGCGCGTGAAATGGCCACCCTCCTCCAGACTGCGGCCCGGGAGGTGTTCGATCGTTTGGACCCGTTCCACCTCATGGGGCCCTTGCTGCGCCGTTTCAGCTGCCTGTATGTTGGAGTACCGGCTGGTGGCATTCTCATGCAGGACACAAATCTCAATGGCAATCGCTAGAGTTAGTTGCTTAACTTTAAGGAGCTGCTGACGCAGGGTGGCCAACATGACCCCAAAAACAATCTGGTCGCGTATCATGGAGTCGGAGGTGGGCCCGTAGCCGCAGGATTGCGCGAGAATGCGGAGGTGTGTTAAATAGGATTGGAAAGGCTCATCCTTACCCTGCAAGCGCTGCTGGAACAGGTACCTTTTGAAGCTTTCGTTGACTTCAACACTGAAGTGTGTGTCGAATTTGAGGAGTGCCGTCTTGTACTTGGTCTTGATCTCGTCGTCCGCGTATGTCAGAGAGTTAAAGATGTGGATGGCATGTTGCCCAGCCGTGGAGAGAAGAAGGGCTATCTTCCTGGTGTCCGATGCATTCTCCCTGTCCCTGGGCTCGAGGAAGAGCTGGAAGCGCTGTTTAAATATCTTCCAATTTACCCGAGATTGCCAGCGATGCGGAGCGGCGGCAGCGGGTTGATGTTCTCCATGCTCTAGGATGCCGGAATGCTGAGAAGTTGCAGGGTAGGTCTCACAAGTGCTAGATTGCAGCCACTCCTTGTACCATGTCGTGTTAGGTGTTCTGGTTCACAAACAAGCCAACAATGCTGGAAGTGGTGTGATGCTATTTTATTAACTGTTCAACTATGCAAACATACTGTTAACATGGGTAGAAGCAATACCAGCTTAACTGTGGACCCTTTCCTATCACTGGCTTTGGTGAGGCACTCAGTACATGGTGAATGTCTGTGATGCAGGCTGTGATCTCTGTGCTCTGAGCTGCCTGCTGCTAGAATGAGCGGGAACTCTCCTGTCCCCTGTCTTTATAGTGCTTGTGCTCTCACTGGTGATTGGCTGCGGTGTTATGTATGCTGGTTGGTCCTACTGCCTGTCCATCAGTATGTGTATGTGATTGCACCATAATTTACTGATGTGTATTATGACATGTATTACAGATGAAAACATAACTTTGCAAAGTGATATTAATAGATTAAGTGAAGAGGCAACACTGGGAAAATATGCGGCTGCCCACTTTGGATCTAAGTACTTTCTAAATGGTGGAAAGCTAGAAACAGTGGGGATCCAAAGAAGCTTGGAATGATATACATGAAGTATTATAATAGCATTAACAGGCTGAGAATAATCAAAAGGGCTACTAGAAAGCTGGCCTTTATATATCTAGGTGACTAGGGGGTTGGGGTGAGGTGGTGGGTGGGCGGTCATGACCCTGCAGCATGTGGGGAACTAGACCAATTTGAGGCCCGCCAGCTTGGAAGGTGCTGTAGCCTTCAATGTCAGATAAGAGAGATAGAGCAAGAAAGAAAATGGCCACAACAGCTGGGCCACCATCGTCGACGGGAAACCCTCCACTGGTCTGCCTCTGCTTGCAGTTGTTGCCAGATGCGGATTACTCAGCAAATGTTATCCAATCGCACAATCACATCTAATGTTGGACATTGTGTTTTGAGTTCTGCAAGCACGGGCTTGTTGGGTACAGTCTGTACCTTGCCCATTACGAACAGTTGCTGGGACATGCTGTTTGATATGATCCACTTGTTTTGGGGACATATGGCCGACAAACCTTGCATCACACTGGCATTGAAATCCATTTACCGCATTACCTCTTTGTGTGGACATCCTTTTGGCTTGATGGCAACATCCTGTTAGTGGCGAATATAACTTGTGTTGCTACTACATAGTAGCAGCATGAAACAACTAGCTTGTTACTCAAATCTTTGAGGTACCTTCCCCTTCCAGGGCAATCTGGGTACTTTTCTGGCCCAAAGGTTTATGAGTTTGCATGATTTACGTTCCAAAATGATCTGATCAGGGTCGCCTATTATCCCACAGGATGCCTTTGATGTAATTGATGTCAGGATCAAACAGCGTGGTTTCAATTTTAAACGGTGCTTGGCAGTCGTCTGTCAATCACCATCAACTAGTGCATTTTCCAGGGCAGCGCTTCTATCGATCAGCATCCACTTGCCAACCAATCAGCATTCTCTTGTCATGCAAGGTAAACTGTTGTTTTTCCTTTGTACTGGTATTCTTGCAGAGCGTCCTGATGAGTACAAGATGAAAAGCTTTGGCATGTCCCTTTTTTTTCAGCAATACCCGAATTTAATGCTGCATTCTTGCATTTGAAAGTAAATGTGTCATGATATTTTGTATCAGGGCAGTTGCTTATAGTATATTTGAATGCAAATTATTGAGTTGGGTCAGAAATTGGCAAAACAGAGGGCAGGGATAATGGACAGGTACTCTATTAGGCAGCATGTGGGTCGTGGTGTCCTGTACCATTGTTGGAGCCTGAGCCATTCATCATATGTATTAAGTGAAGAGGCAACACTGGGAAAATATGTGGCCACCTCCTGTGGATCTAAGTACTTTCTAAATGGTGGAAAGCTAGAAACAGTGGGGATCCAAAGACGCCTTAAATCTCAATATAGCTAAAAGGGTATTTTATGTTCCCTGTTTATCTCGGCAGCTAAGTTTGTCCCTTGACCTCATGCAGTTAGTTGTTAGCTCCACTATCATGCAGTAACTTATTCACCCGTGTGGCCCCTCAATTTGGGTTGGTGTGAAGTGTGTACAGACCTAGTGAAGGGTAATAGAAATCAGAATACTATTTTGCTCCCTATCTCCTATGTAAATGTAACTAGTTTGACTGGATATGGTTAAGGGCAAAGAATGTGTATTTATGTAAAACTTTGGCTCGAAGACTGATTCCAATCTGCCTATTAGTATATTTTGTCGGATTTAGTCTCTTGATCTAACCGAGCCCAATTGAAGTCCCACCCAATCAAGCAGACAGGATAGAAAATGCAGTGTTTTGCAAGATGTGTGCCAAAAAAAGCAATAACAAAACCAAATTGGTTGTTTCAGTACGCTGTGTGGTTTTCCTGACAAGTCTCTGAACTATAGTTCACATATAGAAACGCAGAGTTTGTTTGAAGGGAACGATTATCTTATTCAGTTTATTGAGATTTCTCCGTTGCCTGTCGGGTATTCGACAACACATCTCCAGTTCCAATGTTTTTTTAAAAAATATATTTTTATTCTCCTCCTTTTTCACATTTTCTCCCAAATTTACACTCACCAACAATAAACAATAATCAGCAACACATATGTCAATCCCCATAGCAATAAAAACGATCCCACCCTCCCACCAACCCCCAAACATTAGCCGCATGTTTACATAAACAAATGACAAAAAGGAATCCGTGATTACTCATAGTCACCCTTAATACACCCAGCCACCCTCCCCCTCCCCCCAACCCTCCCACCCCAACTAATGTTCGATGTTATCCAGTTCTTGAAAGTGCATAATGAATTTTGCCCATGACTTGTAGAACCCCTCCATCCTTCCCCTCAGTTCAAACTTAACCTTCTCAAGGGTCAAGAATTCCAACAGGTCCCCCTGCCACGCCAGGGCACAGGGTGGAGAGGCTGCTCTCCATCCCATCAGGATCCACCTTCGGGCGATCAACGAGGGGAAGGCTACGATATCTGCCTCCGCTCCCGTTTCCAACCCTGGCCGGTCCGACACCCCGAATATGGCCACCCGGGTCCAGTTTCACGTGCACCACCTTGGAAATTACCCTAAAAACCTCCTTCCAGTAGTCCTCAGCTTTGGACAGGACCAAAACATATGAACGTGATTAGCGGGGCCCTCCCCGCAACGCTCACACACATCTGCTACTCCTTCAAAGAATCGGCTCATCCTCACCCTCGTGAGGTGTGCTCTGTATGCCACCTTCAGCTGAATCAGCCCCAACCTCGCACATGAGGTGGAGGCCTTTACTCTCCGGAGCACCTCACACCAGACCCCCTCCTCTATAACCTCTCCCAACTCTTCCTCCCACTTTGCTTTGATCCCTTCCAGTGGTGCCTTATCCTCTTCCAAAATAGCTCCGTACATCGCTGACACTACCCCCTTCTCCAATCCCCTTGTCGTCAGCATCTCCTCCAGCAATGTGGAGGCCGGTTCCTCCAGGAAGCTCTGTATCTCCTTTCTGGCAAAATCTCAAACCTGCATGTATCTAAACATTTCTCCCTGCTCTAGCCCATACTTCGCTTCCAGCTCCTTCAATCCTGCAAACCATCCCCTAAGAAACAAATCTTTTAGTGTCTTAATCCCCTTCTCTTCCCATTTCCGGAAATTTCCATCCCACCTCCCTGGCTCAAATCTGTGGTTCCCCCGAATCGGCATTTCCCTTGACCCTGCCCCCAACCCGAAGTGTTGGCGAAACTGCCTCCAGATTTTCAATGAAGCTATTATTACCGAACTCCCTGAATATTTCCCCGGAGCTATCGGGAGCAGCGCTGTTGCTAGTGGTTTCAGTCCCGACCCCCTGCACAAACTCTCCTCCATTCTGACCCACTGGGAATCAACCCCTCTGACCCAGCTCCACACCTTCTCCACATTTGCCGCCCAGTAGTACATCAGGTTCGGAAGACCCAAACCCCCTGCCTTTCTCACTCTGGCCACCTTCCCTCCCCATATGAATGAGGTAATCCTTCCCCAAATCTCCCTGAAAAAAGCCTTTGACAGGAAAATCGGTAGGCATTGAAATCGATGCCTGCCCCAAGGTTTGTGGCAACACCCCCTTCCCTATCGCCGCCTCAAACATCCCCACCATCAGGGGTGCCAACCTATCCTTAAATTTTTTATAATATTCCACCGGAAACCCATCCGGCCCGGCCACCTTCCCCGACTGCATCCTCCCAATCGCATCCTTTATCTCCTGCTCCATTATTGCTCCTTCTCATGTAGCCCTGTCCCCCTCCCCTAGCCTCAGGTACTCCGACCCATCTAGAAATTCCTGCATCTCCCAGTCTCCCCCGGATGGCTCTGACCTGTACAACCTCTCATAAATCTCCTCAAAATCCTTGTTAATCAGCTCCGGAGCCACCACCTACTTCCCTGCCCTATCCCTCGCCTGAAGAATTCCCCTTGCCGCTGCTTCCCTCTGGAGCTGACCTGCTAACTTATCTCCATGTTCATAAACTGCACCCCTTGCTCGTCTCAGTTGGCGCACCGCCTTCCTGGTAGACAGTCGGTCGAAGCTCACCTGTAGTTCCTTCCTCTTTTCCAGCTTCACTGGGTCCCCATCTTCTGCATAACTCCTATCTACCTCCAACATCTCATCTATTTCCCCTGCTCCAACCTCTCCTCTTTGTCCATTCTGGCCTTAAACAAAATTACCTCACCACCACCTATAGAGCCTCCCAGACAACTGCACTCGACACCTCACCCGTACAGTTGAAACCTACATATTCCTTAATTACCTTTTCAATTTTCTCACAGAACACTTGGTTCCCCAAAAGTCCCACGTCCAGTTTCCACCCCGGCCTCTGCGCTACCCCCTTCTCCAGTACCATATCCACCCAATGCAGAGCAAGGTGCGACACTGCAATTGCCGAGTATACCGACCCCTTAACCCCAGCCAGCAAAGGCTTCCCCACCAAAAAGAAGTCGATCCGCGAGTATACCGTATGGATTGCTGAGAAAACCGAGTACTCCCGTTCCCTTGGGTGTGGAACCTCCAAGGGTCCACCCCTCCCATTTCCACCATTAGCCCAGCCAGTGCCTTCGCCCCCCCCCCCCCCCCCCCCCCCGGATGGGACCAGCGAGCGTGGCCGTGATCTGTCCAACCTTGGCTCCTGCACCAAGTTCCAGTCCCACCCCACAATCAGTTCGTGTGTGTCCAAGTCGGGGATGGCCCCAAACACCACCTTCGCGAATCCCACATCGTCCCAATTGGGACCCTATACACTTAACAGCGTCACTAATCTCCCCTCCAGCGCCCCTGTCACAATTACGAATCTACCTTCCTGATCTGTCACCACCTTCTCCATCTGGAAGCATACTCTTTTGCTGACCAACACCGCTACCCCTTGAGCCCTTCCGTCAAATCCAGAGTGAAACACTTGATTAACCAAGCCCTTTTTAAGTCTCACCTGGTCCTTCACCCTCAAGTGAGTCTCCTGCAGCATTGCCACATCGGCTTTCAAACTTTTAAGATGCGCAAGCACCCTTGACCTCTTGACCGGACCTCCTAGCCCTCTCACGTTCCACGTGACTATCCTTACTGGGGTTCTCACACACCCCCACCCTTCTTATCCACCATCATCATACCACCGGGCCCTGCCCCATAAGCTTGACCCACCCCTGTTCATTGTTAACATCGAACCCCTTCCCCCCTACTCCCAAGAACCCCCTTACATTTTCCTCTTGAAAAAACATCTCCCAGCATCATTCCCTTCCCCACCCCCTCTCGCTCGCCTCGTAGGCCCATTGAAGCCTGCTATCCAGGCCCCAACATCCGCAGCCCTCCTCTCACCTCACCTCCGTTCACTAACTGGCTTTAGTTAGCTAGCGCGGGTGGCTCCCCCCGCCAAGATATATCGTCTCCTTCCACCCAGTCCCAGAGAAAGAAAAAACAAAACCAACAATCCAACCCATACAATTCACTAACATAAGATTTAACCATCGCAACACAGAACGCCAATCCACCCAACCATTAACTTGAACTCTGTTACAATGCAAAGAGAAGTAAATTACAATACACATCAGTAAAAAAAAAGTTGTAGCATTTATACATTTTCCAGCTGCCCAAACACAGTCCACAGTCTCTCTTCCAGTTCCAAGCCTCCTGCCCTCACGAACGCCTCAGCCTCCTCTGCTGTCTCAAAATACAAGTCTTTGGCGTTATACGTTACCCTCAGCTTCACCGGGTACACATCGCACCCCCTTCTTGTACAGTGCCGCCTTCACCCGCCTGAACGCCGCTCGTCTTTTTGCCAACTCCACCGTCAAGTCCTGGTCGATCCGAACTCCAGCACCATCCCACTGCACCTCGCGCTTCTGCTTCGCCCAACTTAACACCTTTTCCTTCATGCAGCACTTATGGAAGCAGATAATTACTGCTCTTGGCGGCTCATTCACCTTGGGCTTCGGCCTTAATGACCGATGAACTCGGTCCAGCCTACACTGGGAGGAGTTCTCACCCTCCCCATCAGCTCCGCCAACTTCTTAGCGAAGTACTCTGTTGGCCTTGGGCACTCTGTCCCTTCAGGCAAGCCCACAATTCTCAGATTGTGCCATCTCGAGCGGTTTTCCAAGTCCTCGAACTTTGCTCGAAGTCCTCTGTTGACCTCCACCACTCTCCGCAGCTTGTCCCCCATCGAGGTGAGCTAGTCGCTGTGCTGCGACACGGCCTCCTCCACTTCCTTCATCTTCTCGCCCAGCTCTCTCACCTCGGCCGATGTCTTTGCCACAGCTACACTCACCGGGGCGATTGCCTCCTCCACCAATGCTTCCTCAAAGCCTCCATATGCCTCGCAAACTGCTTTTCCAACTCCACCGCCATCACCTCGGTCATCTTTTCCACCATAAACAGTGCGGCCCCACCATGCGGTCCGGCATCCGCCATCTTGTCAGCGCTTTTGCTGGCCTTCTCATTCAATGGCGAACCCAGGTATTCTTCCTTCTTCCTAGCTGCTTTTCGCATCCTCTAACGACTTATTATTTCTTCTTTCTTGAATCCGAAAATAACTAAATCATTATTTTCACAAATTTTTTCCCAAGAATTCCAACGTCAAGAAATCTCTTCCCCCGGGGACCGGACTTCAAACTCCTCAAAGGTCCATTTTCAGTGGGAGCCACCCAGTGTGCTCTAGTCCCCCTCTACATCGCGTTCTGGACTCGGGCCTGCCACCTCGATTGCCTCGGCTCGTGTCAAGCTCCGCCCCCGCATCTGACTTCTGGGTCGATGCCTCCCGCTCCGGCCGCGGGGCTCCTCACCGGCTCCAAACCGGACTGACCCGACTCCCGTCCCTCAGGCCCCAAAGGCCGAAGAAACCCTTCCCCTTTCGTGGGAAGAAAGAACCATGGGGAAACCCCCGCAAAAGTCCGAAGAATCACGGACCGGCGGGAGCCTCTACCCAACGCCGTCACTCTGCTTGCGAGCGCCACCGGAAGCCCTCCAGTTCCAATGTTAACGAGTTAAAGGGAGTCTAACTGAGACAAATCCATGTAATAATTGACTTGACAAATTTGCAGGAGATGCATGCATTTTACTTTCTCCTACTTAATTTCCCTGAATTACCTCCTTGCTTGAATATGATTCCAAGGCTTTGGTGCCTACTCGTATTCTTGTCCCCAAGTGACCATTCTTCATTTGCAAGCACCAGCGGTGAATATGAGCTGACTATGCGACCATTGACTGAGTCTGAACCTGCCCAGGCCCAAAACCAGTTTCTAACTGAAATTACTGATAGCAGTAAGCAGGAAACCTGGCTGATTCTACTTTTCAACCCAGAAGCACTGGGACCAATTGTAACGCTGCTTCACCATCCCGAACAGAATCTGTTAACTCAACGTAGACAAGGATCAAAGATGGAACACTTTGAAAATCTTGGACAAGGACCTGATCAGACTAAAACTCATATGAAGGGAAAAAAGATTGGTTTTAATTTTTGAAGAACAGAATACTTCAGGCTCCTCGTTAAGGATTTCAAGAAGAAAAGGTAAAAATTATATTTTTCTAACTATGTTTCACAACCTCCGGATATTCCTCAGTGCCTCACACACAATTAGTTAATTTTGAGATATGAGGTGGAATTTTCTGGGAAAAATGGCAGTGTCATTTCGGCCTAAGAATCGGTGCATATCCCACCGGCCCCAGTGGCGTGATTCAGATCACAACCTTTTGGCACTCAGAATTTTTATTCCCCCCACAACATGAAAAACGCAGCTCCTGAGGCTTGGAGCGTCTGATTCACCTTCCTCGGGATTCATCGGAGCGTTTCAATCTGCATTTACACGTCTCCACAGCACTTGGTCGCATTCAAGCCAGGAAAATGGCAGCTTGAAGACCAGCTCACAGAGTTTTGGAGGGGGCCCTCACTCGAATACTGGGTGCCACAGAGGAGAGGCAGACCGCAATTTAACCACGGGTGGCAGGAGGCCCTCTAGCAAAGTCACCGATCCCACCTGAGAGATGGTGGCAGCACTAGTCAATGCCAGTAGCCTAACGAAGAGGACGGGAGTTCAATGTCGGAAAATAATTAATGACCCGACTACAAACTGCAAGGGTAAGTGCCCACTATCCCCCCTAGCTACTCCACCCGTCTGTCAATCCCTGGAATGTCAAGTTGAACCCACATGCAGCTACCTCGCAGGTTCCCAGCAACCGACCTTCAAACCACCCGCTCCCCCCTTCCCCGGGCTAATGCACAGTGCCCACGCATGCCAGATGTCCTCGACCTCTGACCTGCTGGACTTTGGGCTCATTTGTCCCCTTTTGTGTCCCTGCAGGAGAAGGTTGCCCACAACTGCAGAGAGAAAGAGGGAGAAGACGGATGGTGGAATGCCCAAACTAAGGATTATAACTCCTTTTTAGGGAGTGGCCATGGAATTCGCAGGAGTGGGCCTGCACAGATACCAAGGTTTGCCTGCGACCAATAATGCGGTGTCATGGAACCTTCATCTGGATGAACAACCTTGAGATTTTTGTTGTGCGAACCCTTGACCATGGTATATTGAAACCATATCACTTACCTTGCAGGAACATCAACCAATGAGCCTTGGCCACCAACCAGCAGAGCCCCCCCCCCAGCTCAGTCACCCAACCCTCATGGGCAGGATTAACTGGATGCTTATGTATACCTTGAGGGCTAATGGATCCTCTGTGGCAGGTGCTGGGGTCAGGCTACTATGCTCACACATTTCTACTCCATCCCCTGCGCCCAACATTTTTTTTGATATAAATTTCGAGTACCCTATTATTTTTTTCGAATTAAGGGCCAATTTAGCGTGGCCAATCCACCTACTCTCTACACTTTGGGCTGTGAGGGTGAGACCCACGCAGACACAGGAAGAATGTGCAAACTCCACACGGACAGTGGCCCAGGGCTGGGATCGAACCCGGGTCCTTGGTGCCATGAGACAGCAGCCGCTCCTGCACCCAACATTTTACCCTTGAAACATGAGTTTTCACCCATGTCCTTGATTTGAGAATGTGGACAGCTGACATTATGAAGGATTAACTCATGGTGGCCAATTAGTTTGATGAGCATGAGGCTCATGAATGTGAGAATGCACATTTATTCTCTGAACCAGGGATGGTCAAGGCTGAGGGGCACTGTTCTTACTCAGGCTGCATCATCCCAAGATCTCCTTGCTGACAGGACTTTGCACTTAAGACTCCTGGATAGCCACCCCATGAATTTTAAATGCTTGCCCATCTGACCACCCCCCACCCGCCCAGGCGGATCGCCTGTTCCGGGGTCTCATCCATCCAGCCGCTTAGGGTGCCCTCTTTCAGCTTCATCACACCCTCCCCACCTCATGAGCTGCGCAACCCTCAGATGCTCCATACCACTAACAGCTGAGTAATTCCGCGCTTAATTTCATTTCCTGACCGCACAGCCGGCAGATTGACACAGCGTTCTGAAAACGTTAAAAAATACACACCCTGCAGAATTCAGGACAACTTCGAGCAGCTACGACCTCCATCCCGGAGGAGGTCCCCAAAACCCTTCTCTCCCCGCCCCCCCAGCCAGGAGCAGTTGAGTGTGAACTGTCCCCCTGCACTCCCCGGATGGGAGGGTCCCCTTCCTTCCCTCTTGGAGATCATGGCGCCTGTTTCCCATTTTCTAAAACCAGTTGTAATTCACACTTACGCATCACCCTGGTGAGTAGGAAGATTCAGTGAGGTCTAAAGATTCGACTTCAAACTCGCTACTTAGATTAAAATGCATTCAAATTCATTCAGATCAGATTACCCTCCTGCCTCGGTGTGAACCTAATCATGTCATCGGAGAGGGCCCGGAAACATCGCTTTCCAAAATCTCGCTGGTGCAGGTCCTGTTTTTTGCCTCTCTCAGTATTTTTAAGGCCATTACAGCATTTGTGCTCATAGCTAACAGACCCACAAAATCGTGCCCACAGTCATCAAGAGGGCCCCCTGTGAAAAACAGTGCCTCTGACAGTGTAGCACACCCGTAGCACTGCAGTGAAGTGTTAATCTAGATGATGTGCTCAGGGTCTGGAGCGGGGTTTGAACCCATGACAGCCTGATGCAAGATTAAAGTGCTATCACTCACCAAGGCTGACCTAATATTTTAAAAGTTATTTTCGGAGTTAACTTTGTTCCTGGAGTTATCTTTTTATTGTTTGGTTCATTTATCGGGGTTAGATGGAAGTATATCTTCTGTAAATATCTAACTTATTACTGTAACTTATATACTTGTTCATCTTTGGTAAAATAAATTAACTCGATCATTTCAGGTTAAATTTTGATGGAATAAGATGGCACGGTGGAGCAGTCGTTAGCACTACTGCCTCACAGCGCTGAGGACCCGGGTTCGGTCCCAGCCCTGGGTCACTGTCCGTGTGGAGTTTACACATTCTCCCCTTGTCGGTGTGGGTCTCACCCCCACAACCCATAGATATGCAGTGTAGGGGGATTGGCTGTGCTAAATTGCTTCTTATCTTAAAAAAAAAAAAATGTAATTTTCTAACACTGCCAAAGATCGGAGTGAAATTCGAATGAGGCACAGTATGAGTCCAGTTAGTAGAAAGTGGAAGGCTAGGGTATAGGCCGGGATTCTCGGTTCTGGAGCCTAAGTGCTCCCACCACTGGTTTCACTGGTGCTAGGAGTGGGGCCTGGTATGCAAGCCTCTCCCCTTCACCATGCTTAATTTATGCATCGGGAAGTGCTCGCCAGATTCCATTGGAATCCTGGTATCGGGCTGTCATTTTGAGCGGAGAACCCCCTCCCCACCACAGAACTAACGGTTCACACGCACCACAGCACGCACACATGAGGGTGACCCAACCCCCCATCAGAGACCCACTTGATCAGAGACCCCCATCAGACACCCCCCATCAAAGACCTCCCCCCCCCCCCCCATCAAAGACCACGCCCGCCCGAGACCCGCCCGCCCGAGACCCGCCCGCCCGGGAGCCGCCCGCCCGGGAGCCGCCCGCCCGGGAGCCGCCCACCCGGGAGCCGCCCACCCGGGAGCCGCCCACCCGAGAGCCGCCCCCATAAGAACACCCCCGTCAGATCCCCATAAATGCTTTCATTTCCTCTTTTTCTCAACAGAAAGCACTTATCTCCTTTTGTGGGGTGAGGAGCTGTCAATCATAGTAAGAATGTTGGTTAGCATCAAAGCAGGGTACTTGAGATGCATTTAAGCGTGAAGGGACAGATAAATAAACAAACCCCTTAAGCAGCAGCCTCTGGACTAATAAATCTGTCAATTGCTGGTTAGTGAAATGTATTACACAGCCCTTTGACGTGTATATGGTTTTCAAAAGAGCCTCTGACACAGCCGCTTCTTTAAAGACTTCTGTTTGAGGCAGCAGATGTTAGGGAAGGGTAAGTGAAAATGCAGTGGCTTTTACTCTACTGCCTGGACTACTGTACAGCTTTCAGGCAGGCATGACTGATGGGGGTCTCTATTGGGTTCTGATGCGGGGAGGTCCTTTGGGGGGGGGGCTCTCTGATAGGGGTTTGTCTGATGAGAGAGCGGGGTGGTCAGTGGGTGGGGGGTTGAGTCACCCTCATGCATGTGTGCTGTGGTGGGGGGGACTCGTTATTGCAGCAGTGAGGGGATGATGCCCCTCCTTGTCTGTGGGGGCAGGAGGTGGGGGGGTGGCATGATTTGCATTATGGGGGGATTGGGCCTTCAGATGGACTTTGGGGTCATCTCAGTTCGGCTCTGACCCTCTTGATCCAAGTCGGGGTTCACCACGTTCGGGCCACACTTGGGCAAACTTTCTCCAAAGCCCGCCCGATGTATTTTCTGCTGTGGGGGTCGGAGCACAATGGGGCAGCACGAGGCCCTGGCTTTGAGCCCGGTAATGACATTAACATTTATTTAAATGTTTCCTCCCTACGGCGTGGGGCGGGTAGCACGTTGAGACTGCTGGTGGGGGACCGGAGCACCAAACCTGCTTTTCCTTCGTCCCTCCATTCTTTGCCCGATCGGGAATCTCGATCGGAGTGGAATTGACTGGAGAATCCCGATAGTATCCCCTCGAAGGAATGGGAGCCAGGACTTATCCCTAATGGTAATCATCTAAGGTATGAGAGGTGAAATATAAGAGCAGGGCGATTAAAAAGGATTTAAAAAAAAAAAAACAGTTACAAGTGAATTTTTTATTTATTTCCACTTTTCTTTTTGTACTTTTGGATTCTGTACTGTAGATCCATCTCCGGTGAGTGATGCACTTGCAGTGTATTTGACACATTCTTTGTGGCCAAGTTAACAACATGCTAAATACTAGAATTCAGAATCATGAGATTAAAGATGTCCCAGCTAATAGATGCTGCACGGCAGGACGTTCGACAATCCAATTCACTCAGTGAGCACAACACTTCACTGGCATCTCACTCATTTCAAGTTGGTTGTTGTCGCAAATGGAAGAGTTGTCCAAGAGTGGTTGACACTGTGACAAATTGAGCAGAGCCGAAGCACCTGCCCGTGTAGTTACCTGATCTAGTCATGCTCTATGGTGACACCTAGGCCTGAAGTTCTGAAAATTTCAGCAGAGCTCCAAATCTGGACATCCCACCACTGAACCCAGCTTTTGTCATTTTCACAGGGTGGTTGTAATCACACAACTGTGGTTCCCAGCAACTGCCGCTACTTGTGTGGTTTCGATGAGATATGTGTCTGAGACTTGAAGTGTGCAACTTAGACCAGGTAAGTGCAGATCCGAACCTTGTAGATTTGTTTGGACAGCCAGATTGCCCTTTTGGAGAGCAAAATTACTCCTTTGGGCGAGGTAAGGCTTAGTTTGGAAAGGTAAGGTGCCATTTGGAAGAGGTAACTCAACCTTTTGAGTATGTTAGGTGCCTTTTGGGATTTTTAACAGTCAACCTGATTGTGCGTAACAGTTGCATAAACTTATTGAAATTGTCCCAGCTGTTAAAGAACTGTCCGAACTGTCAAGGCTGTTAAAGAACTGCCAATACTGTCAAACCTGTCCAAGAACTGTCATGGTTGTCGACGAATTGTCGGAATTCATTGAAACTGTCAAAACTATCAAGGGATTTATATCTGCTGGGCATTAATTTTTTGAATCAAAAAAAATCAGTTTTTGATATTTCACTCTGTTGACATAAGCCTGAGGGCCTTCATTATAGGAATTGTGCTGCATGACTAATTTTACAGCCTAATATTACAGTGAGTGACTGTTAAGTGAGCAGTTTGATTGAGAACTCGAAATGGTTATAGAATAGAAATGTTTGTTTTCATAAGAGTTAGTTGAATTAATTTCAATAGATTCTATTGCTTTTTTTAATCAAGGAAAGTTTTTTTAAAATGGTGATGCCAACAATGGACACACTACTTTATTTCATGTCAGCATGGTGCCTGAGGTTTGCCCATGAATACTAGATGAGTTGGCATGGAGGGCAACAGGTGCTGGGTGCAGGCATGATTGACACTAAGTTCGCATTTGGGCTATAAAGGGACATGGGGATGAGGGGAGAGATTTGGTTGGCATAGGAGATATGAGGGACCATGGGGTAGGTAGAGGGCATAGGGAGGCATAGGTTGGCATGTATGGCGTGTTTGTAGGGGGGGGTTGGTGAGGGCAGTTTTATGTTTTGTTCATTTCTTTAATAAATGTAACCAAGAGCCAGAGCACAGAGGCGGGCCTTCCGGCCAGCTCGCCTCTGAACCCTGCTGCCTCCACATTTGTTTCGAGAGTGGCGTTCCCGACCTGTGGCTCCCCCCCCCCCCCCCCCCCACTCCCCACACAAATGAAAATCCTATCTGGCTGTTTTTTCCCTGTTAGTTTTTGGAGCCTGGAAATATCCCATCTCTGTGCTGAAACCGAAAGTGTTCCATTATTTGCCCCCAGTACCTGAAGAAAAATACAAAAACATGTATAAGAAATTGAAATTGTGTCATTGGTATTCAAATATCGTATTTTACTATTCAAGGTAACTGCAGTTATTGCTTCAGTGGTTATCTTGAATAGTAAAATCTTAGTAAAATTTAGCATTTGAATAGTCTCTAATATGCAGCATGTTGCTGTGAACTTGTGAAGAGGGCATGTGTGCACCAGTGTGGATTTGTAGACTTCATTACACCATTGTGTACACACAGGTAGCTAAAATCTAATTTCATAATTTTTAAAAAAGATACTGGAAATGCACAGCAGCTTGATCACCTGAAACAAAATAGCAGGTAGCAGCTTTTATTGGAACTAGCGCAAGTATTAGAGTAACGTTTGGGTAGAACATCTAAGCATATCGGTTTACGATTACTGATGTGAAGCAAGTCCTTGGATATAATTTAGAAGCTTGGACAACATTCTTAAAATGAATTTGCTGAGATACTGGGAACTAGAGTGTGGCAAGAATACAGTGCAGTCCAGGGTCTTTACATAAATTGTAGTTTGTAGAACAGGTGGGGAGACTAGCAAGTATTTTTTAAGAGAAGCTGAATTTTAAAGTGATGAAGGCATGCATTAGGCTTTAGGCAATGACGAGTGAAAGTTTGCAAATTGATAATGTTTCACAAGTAGACGAACGTGTTCTTGGCAACAGATTGTGTGTGGGACGTTCGTCTACTTGTGAAACATTATCAATTTGCAAACTTTCACTCGTCATTGCCTAAAGCCTAATGCATGCCTTCATCACTTTAAAATTCAGCTTCTCTTAAAAAATACTTGCTAGTCTCCCCACCTGTTCTACAAACTACAATTTATGTAAAGACCCTGGACTGCACTGTATTCTTGCCACACTCTAGTTCCCAGTATCTCAGCAAATTCATTTTAAGAATGTTGTCCAAGCTTCTAAATTATATCCAAGGACTTGCTTCACATCAGTAATCGTAAACCGATATGCTTAGATGTTCTACCCAAACGTTACTCTAATACTTGCGCTAGTTCCAATAAAAGCTGCTAACTTCACCTCAGCCTCGCAAAGCTTTCCAAATGTTTCTGGCAGGTTGATGCACTCAAGGGCAGAGGCACGTGGTGCTGGAGGAAATTGAAGATAATGGTGTTGGTTTTTGGTGTCAGCCTTGGATTAAGGCAGCGCTCTGGCCTCCACTCAAACTCTGCTCCAGCTATTTAAGCACATCACTTCAGTCCAGTGCTGAGAGAGTACAAGCAAGACTTCAGGTTGAACTGGTAAGTCAAGGTCCAATTGCATGTGCATGACCCAATAGTATTATTTGAAGAAGAGCAACGATATTTCATTGGGTTCCTGGGGTCCTGGACAAAATGTATCTCTCCATCAGCATCTTTAAACTTGATCAATTTATCATTATCTCACTGTTATTTGTGAGATCTTGCAAAGTGCAAGTTCGCTGCCAAATTTTCTTAGGTTACAGGCACTTCATTGGGCTGTGAAGTGCTTTTCAATATCCTAGTTGTGGAAGGTGCTACATAAGTACAGGATCTTTATTTTCTTTCAAGTACTGACGATGAGCTAGAGCAGACTTTGAATATTCAAGCTTTGAAGTTGGACATGCAATTGGCACTTTAGCAAGAGCTTTGCAATCAGTGGATGATGTGGCATTTCCAAATTCTTTGACAAATGTATTACGGATTAAATTTGGGGGTAAAAAAGCTTCTAAATGCTGAATTTGAAAAACAAAGTGGATTTGTGATGCTTTCAGTATTTTTTGGGTGTTCAGCAATGTGGTGCTGTTGACCAGGACAATTGGAAGGTGTAAGGTGTAATCATACCACATAGGCTCCCATCAAACATTCACATCACGGGAGGATAGAATCTCTCTTCCTGTTGTGCTTTACATAAAGCTACTACCAAAGGCATGGCCAGGATCCTATCCCAACGTCCTGTGGAAGCAGGAAAGAGGTTAACAAAAACATCCAAAGGTCAGATTTTTATCACAGAAATGCTGTCAGGGTCTTTATTACGGTGGTTTCAAGAGTCAGAAATACTGGGGAAACAGTTAGAAGACTTCAATATGAAATTGATCAAAATTTCGGTTCTGTAGGTTGATTTTGATGCAAATAAAGCTGCATACCTATTTACATCAAACCTAGCTTCACCTGTTGGGAACTCTGGCCTTCTTTGGGGCAACTGAAACAGAGAGTTTCTATAATATGTTTATCCTCTGCACATGGAAGAAGTGGGTGTCAAATGACATGTGCTGTACAGGCAGGGTTCATACGCAAAGTATGGCACCAGGAAAGGCAGTTATGTCAGTTAGACCCTCATTGTCCATGTCTTTGTCATCTGAGCTGATGTTAATACTGAACAAGTCAGATCCCAGATTGCAACTGACTTGAAAGCTCCCAATGTTTTGTTTAGAAACTGGAGGAAAGTTACTGAAAAAATTCACAAATGTCCGCTGATGAACTTTTAGCACAAAGAATAAAATATTTATTAAACAAGAAAAATGCACTCGATCACAGCAGACAAAAAGGTTGGAAAGGTCTCAATTCAAACACAAGAAACTACTTCAAATTGACACTATTCCTTTACCCAAGCAATATCATTACAGACAGTAAATCAATGAAGAGTTACCACTAATCTGGCTCAGAGGCTTCTCATTTGGGATTTGCACAGTTACAGTTTTTTCCTGTAAATTCCTGGGTGACCTTTTCACCCAAATATAATCGCTCCCCGAGCCACCCAAAAACCTCACTCTAACCCATTCTTTCTTTAACTGCAGAGCAAACAGATGAGTCCCATAAACTCACTTCTGGTAACACCTTTACTGAGTTATGAAACTAACAATTTAGTCAACTACTGTCCTCAAACAGAGAGCTTAAAAATCCTGTCTTCTCTCTCTGACGCACATTGATATCTCTCTTCTGACTTTTTTTTGCAGTCACTTAAACACTGCTAGGCAACAGCACTTCTACTTCATGTTTATTTTCCCTGAATCACTAAACATGTAACTCCTTTTAACCCATCCCTTTATCTACAGGGCTTGCAAAACCTCATTAGAAGGGTGTATCTACAAGCAAACCCAAAAGACGTCGGGCTGGATTCTCTGCTTTTGGGACTATGCCCCCACGCCGGCGTCAAAACTGTGGACTTTCACGCCGGAAAAACTGACGTGAAAAGGGCCACATATTCCTAGCCCTGCAGAGGGCTAGCAGTGACCCGGCGTAAATCTAGCAGCTTTTACTGCAGATGTGGGCCCCTGCACATCCGGGTCGGAGGCCGTGCATGCGCACAGCGGCGGCCTCCAGCGGTCGCGCCGTGCTCCATGGCAGACTCGGACCACGGAGCTGGACACTGAAAATAGACCCGCTGATTGGCCACATGTCTAACCATGACCACTCGCCCAAACTTTGCCCGGCCGCGTATAAGGCCCTCCCTGCCTTCCTATCGGCCAGCCATCGACCAGGGCGGCCGCGAACTGAGTCCGCAGCCGCCACGCTAGTATCCCGACTGGCAGGACCACATTAAATCCAAGCCGTTGGGACTTCGGCCGGTTGGAGGAGGAGAATGGTGGAGTGGACCTCCAGCAATGGCCCCAAGTAGGTGCTAGGCGGTACGGCATACCTTTTCGGGGCCCGCAGAATTGGGGAACTGGCGCCAGTCCCGATTCCGTGCGGGGAATTGGATTTCTGTCCCGGCGCTGACCGCGATTTCGGCGTCGGGGTGCGGAGAATCCAGCTCCTGATCTTTTAGTCAGGAGTCTATCCAGACTCCCGTCATCAAGACTCACAAACACTCTAAATTTTCTCTTTCTTAACACAAACATATGTATATTCAACTTAAACATTTTGCATTGCTACAACAGCTTGATGACAGAGGTTGGGATGGTCTTGGTTTTGGCCTGGAGGCATCAGAGGTTGAACAGTTTCCTGCTTGTCTGGTAGGTTAGCTCCACGCCAGGGAGTTTCAGGGTGATGTGTTGATGCAAGAAAGATGGAGAAGAGCGTTGGTGCGATGACGCAGCCCTGTTTGACCCCAGTTTGCACACGTCTTGGGTCTGTGGTAATTCCGTTAGTGAGGATCGTGGCTTGCATGTCATCATGGAGCAGGTGGAGAATTGTGCCGAATTTCTGCGGGCAACCGAATTTGAGGAATATGTTCCACAATCCCTGCCGTACGAGACTGCTGTCCGACCACCAAGGTCCACAATGAGCACCTGGACAATGTGGGTAATTTCTCATACCTTGGGAGCTTCATCTCGGTGCAAACAGACATCAGTGATGAAATCCATCAACGACTACAATGTGCCAGTGCAGTCTTCAGACGCCTGAGGAACTGCGAACTGCGTGTTCGAAGATTGAGACTTAAATTCAGCACCAAGTTCATGGTTTGCAGAGCAGGTGTGGTCCCTGCCCTCCTGGGCAATGGACAATTTACAGCAGACACCTCAAATCCCTGGAGAGATATCACCAATGTTGCTCTGCAAAGTCCTGTAAATCCACTGACAGTATAGGCGTACCAATGTGAACGTCCTCTCCCAGGCCAATTTCCCCAGCATGAAGGCACTGGTCATGCTCGGCCAACTGCGATGGATAGGCCACATTGCCCACATGTCCAACACAAGACTCCCGAAACAAGTGCTCTACTCCAAGCTCAGCGACAGCAAACGATCACTAGGAGGATAGAGTAAACGCTACAAGGATACTCTGAAAGCCTCCCTAAATAAGTGCAACATCCCCACTGACACTTGTGAATCGCTTGCCTTAGGACGCACAAACTGGAAAAGAAGCATTCGCGAAGGCGTCAATCACCTCGAGCGTCACAGGGTGGAGCACGCAGAGGCCTAGCATAAACAGCGGAAAGAGAGCGCAGAATCCAGAGCATCCCAGCCATCAAACACCACCTGCCAAACCCGTGGCAGAGTCTGCGGATCTAGGATTGGACTATTAAGCCACCGCAGACCCACCTCCCCAGATTGAAAGGAAGTCACCCTTGACCCTGAAGGACGTCCCTAGAAGAAGAAGACATGAACAAATGAGAATCATTCCAATTTCATTCTAACTTAATTCGTAAAAGGGTTCCAGTACCTTGCGTGTGCTGGTGATACCCAGTTTTGACTCTCTTTGTCCATTTGTTCCGAATTTAGGTCTGGCACAGATAACTTTCTGTGTATCCTGTCACGTCATCAGCACACTGAACATCTTACTTTTATGGATGTTGACTCATACTGCTCTAAATTTTCTTGCATGACAGCATAACGCAGGGATGGAATAGTAGTTATGCACTGTGTAAATCACCTTTTGCAAAACTTGCGCATCTCATCTAAATGTTCCAGCATACCCAAATGAGTTGCAGAATCATTGCAAAGGAATAGCTGCCCAAGCTCTCCCTGGTAGTTGGGTCCATACTCCAACCATACCCCCTTAACAGTGCATCATGGTGGCACAGTGGTTAGCACTGCTGCCTCACATGCCAGGAATCTGGGTTCAATTTTGGCCTTGGGTGCCACTGTGGAGTTTTCACGTTTTCACCATGTCTGCATTGGGTTTCCACCCTGTGCTCCGGTTTCCTCCCACAGTCCAAAGGTGGTAGGTGGATGTTAAAATTGTCCCTTGGGGCCCAAAGGTATGCATGTTAAGTGGGTTGTGGGGATAGCATGGGTGAGTGGGTCAAGGCAGGGTGCTTTTTCAGAGGGTCAGTACAGACATAAAAATGAAAATCGCTTATTGTCACAAGTAGGTCCCAAATGAAGTTACTGTGAAAAGCCCCAAATGAAGTTACTGTGAAAAGACATGATGGGCCAAATGACATAATTCTGCACTGTTAGGAATCTACGGAACAAAGGAATTGCTAGCCTGAGATATTTCTATTTCACGAATTTCCCCAACTCTGCTGTGGACATTCTCTGTTACTTCAAATGCGTTTATTCTTCATGTTTGAGTGTAAGTCGGGACTGTCAGTAACCTTTTGCTGTAACGTTATCATAGCCTAGCCTGATACAGCTTTACTTGACATCAGCACACATGGCTTTGTCGCCAGTTTTGACAGATGGTGTTTGGGAAACACTCTTAGAACATTGTGCAAAATAGTATCTCAAACTACGGGCTTTTACAGCTATTTCACCTCTGAAGGAAGACCAATTCTTGGCAATCTTAAACTGCTGAAAAATGAATTCTCCTCCTGCATCAAAAATAGCTTTGAGCCGTGTGTTGCTTTGCTGGAATCTATTGACCTCAAAGAGCCCTGTGTTGCTTGGTTTAATTTCCTTCAAAAGGAAAGAACGTCTCAGATGGCTGTTTGACAGCAATAAAATTGACCAAGGTCATTGTTGTGGTTATTTTGGAACACCAGTCTTCTGCCACCTGTGTAGACTCGGGGCATACTGGACATCTGTGAGTGGGAATGCTGGTTGTTATGGAGACTGACTTTCAGTGAGCATCATGGCAGGAGATGAATTTGACTGTGAGGTTATTAGTGTGGGTGTTTGGGTCACCCTAGTCACTTCCTGTCTGTCTAGTCATTTGCAAAGTCTTTTAAAAATGTTAACAATAAACTCTGCCATTAATGGCACAGATGTACTTCGGCATCGAAAGAAGTAGGAAATGACAAAAGGAAAATGTTCACTCAGCAGAACCTATTATTCCCTCAATAATGAACAGAAAAAGCCGTTCATTGTCAGCCTTTGTTTCTTTATACTTTCAGTGGCACAAACATTGCTCAGATGTATCAGAAATTCTGACCAGCCTTTAAGGACGTTGGCAAATATGCTTGTAAAGCAACATCAGAAGTTGGGTTTTCTTTTCTAAATACTTTATTCGGTTAATAATTTGAAGAATGTGTCAAATTGCTCAAATTATTAACTGAGATGTTGCAAGCAAATGAAAAATGAGTTTCACCATTATTTGACAATCATTTTGAAAGCAACGAAGTATTTGCGACTCAAAGTTTAACTGTTGACTTGGTTTATTTCACTATTTCATCAACTCAATGTAAGATAGCAGCTTATTACCACACCACACTCCTTGCACTGTCGACCCCCAATTTTCCATGAATGTTTGTGACCAGGGCCTGTCACTAAGCACTCTTCGGCCTGATGTATAAAGCTTGTATAACGATAAATGACCCTCACTGCAATTATCTGGAAGTATTGTGAATTTTTTTCTGTAGCTTGTACTCTATTAAATCATATTCTATGAGCATGTCGATTTCTGGCAAAAAATTACAGAAGAAACTTAAAAGCAGTGTAATGTGATTTGATGGGAATTCTCTCTCACTCCAGATTTTCTCCTCCTTTTTTTTTAAGATACTGGGGGCTTGGTTCAATCTTTCATTCCGGTGACCATTCTTTGTCTATGATCTGAATCATAAGTGCTGGCAGTATATTCCATCATGTACGATATCACAGGCAGATTTAATTCTGGTTTTCTCAAATACTCTGACTAAATACTTACATTTTCCAGTAGGAGTCACTATGTAATGTTCAGGATTGGAACACTGGCTGATTTCCGTCCTCTTCAGTGTTGCCTTATTTCACGAGGCGAAACGGGTCCAAGTGATTGAGCACCTCCAGGGCCTCAGCCTGGATGAAGGCGGCCATTTCGCGCGCTTTTCGTGGACTCCCGCGCTTGTACGCACCAAACAAGGGGACGGCAACGTGGAGGAACGTAATGCGCAGGCGCGCACCACGCATGACCGCACCGCGCATGCGCGGTGGCACAGCGAACGTGCTGACGTCACGACGTGTGGCAAGTGTGGCTCCGCCCATTTAAAGTGGCAATGCCCTGCAAAATCGCGACTGCCTACGATGTGGAAGACTTGGCCACTATGCTGCCTGCTGTCGAGCAGCTCAGCCTTCCAATTCATATCGCTTCAGCCAGCCTCGCAGGAATGTTCGGGCAATTTAACCCATGGTCACCGAGTCCGATTCCGACCTCTCACACAGCAGTGACACCGAGGACCCGAACGCGCCTTTTCGAGTCGGTGTCGTAACGAAAAACAGTCTGTCCCCGAAGCAAAGACACCAGCCGCTGTCGGTATATAGCATCGATCCAGACGATGAGTAGTGTGCCACCCTGACGGTCAACCGGTCCCAAATACGATTCCGCCTGGACACTGGTGCCTCTGCCAATCTCATGGCGTGGTCTGCTTTCCAAAGCCTTCCTGTCAAACCAACCATTCTTCCATCGGCCTGCCAGCTATTGGACTACAATGGCAACATCATTCCTGCTTCCGGCTCATGCCAACGCAAAGTGAAGCACAAGTCACGAAAAGTCATCCTTTCTTTCGAGATCGTGGGCTCCTCGAAGGACTCTCTGTTTGGCGCACAGGCGTGCAAGCTGTTGAACCTCGTTCACAGAGTTCACTCTCTCTCTCCTGATGACACGTCTGCCTTCCAGGATGCTGACTTCAACGCCATCATCGACCAGCACGGCGACGTCTTCGAAGGCATAGGCACGCTCCCATATACTTACAAGATCCTACTCAGACAGAACGCCACGCCTGTGGTGCATGCACCTCGCAGAGTCCCAGCACCTCTCAAGGACCGCCTCAAGCAGCAGCTGCAGGACCTCCAAGACCAAGGAGTGATCTCCAGAGTTACGGAACCAACCGACTGGGTCAGTTCCATGGTGTGCGTAAAAAGCCTTCCGGCGAGTTCAGAATCTGCATTGATCCAAAGGATCTGAATCGCAACATAATGAGGGAGCATTACCCAATCGCGAAGAGATCACATGCGAGATGGCTCGCACCAAGCTCTTCACCAAACTTGATGCCTCAAAAGGATTCTGGCAAATTCAACGAGACAGATCCAGCAGGAAACTGTGTACCTTTAACATCCCCTTTGGCAGATATTGTTACAACAGGATGCCGTTTGGGATCATATCGGCGCCAGAAGTGTTCCACAGGATCATGGAACAAATGATCGCGTCTATGTCGATGACATAATCGTTTGGTCCACCACCCCGCAGGAGCATATCAGTCGCCACCAGCGCGTGTTCAAACGCATACGGGAGCAGGGCCTACGCCTCAACAGAGCCAAATGCTCCTTCGGCCAGACGGAACTCAAGTTCCTAGGGGACCACATCTCCCAGTTGGGTGTGAGGCCGGATGCGGACAAGGTGGCTGCCATCACAGCTATGAAAAAGCCAGAGGACAAGAAGGCGGTCCTCCGATTTCTGGGCATGGTTAACTTCCTAGGGAAGTTCATCCCTAACCACGCCTCTCATACCACAGCTCTCAGGAACCTGGTCAGGAAGACGACAGACTTCCAATGGCTTCCTGCCCACGAGCGCGAATGGACAGAACTTAAAACCAAACTTACAACGGCCCTGGTATTGGCCTTTTTGACCCAGCGAAAGAGACAATAATTTCAACCGATGCCAGCCAATCTGGCATTGTGGCAGTGCTCCTGCAACGCGATGAGGCCTCATCATGGGCCCCCGTTGCATATGCGTCACGCGCCATGACCCCCACGGAACAGCGCTACGCGCAGATGGAAAAGGAGTGCCTGGGCCTTTTGACCGGTGTCGTCAAGTTTCATGATTATGTGTGCGGCCTTCCCCAATTCATCATCGAGACCGACCATCAGCCGCTGGTCAATATAATACAAAAAGCCTTGAACGGCATGACGCCTCTCCTCAGTGCATTTTGCTCAAACTCCGGCGATATGACTTCCAGCTCGTATACACCCCGGGCAAAGACCTGATCATAGCCGCCGCTCTGTCCAGGGCAGTCAACACCCCGTGTGACCCAGCGGGACTCGTCTGCCAGGTTGACGCCCATGTGGCTGACCCCCTGCTACAGCGTGTCATGCGCCACCTAACAGACGGGTGGCTCAAGGGCCAATGCCCGCAGTTCTACAACATCAGAAACGATCTGGCGGTAGTCGATGGTGTCCTCCTGAAGCTGGACCGCATTGTTATCCCGCACAGCATGCGCCAGCTTGTCTTGGAACAGCTACACGAGGGCCATCTTGGCGTGTAGAAGTGCCGCCAACGGGCCCGAGAGGCAGTGCACTAGCCCGGCATCAATGACGCCAACGCCAACACAGTGCTCAACTGCCCCACCTGTCAGCGGTTCCAGCTGGCCCAACCACGTAAGACCCTACAGCCCCATGAGTTGGTCACGTCCCCTTGGTCCAAGGTCGGCATCGACCTGTTCCACACGCTGGGCAGTGACCATGTTCTGATTGTAGACTATTTTTCAAACTACCCGGAGGTGGTACGTTTGCATGACATCACATCGTCTGCAGTCATCCGTGCCTGTAGGACACCTTTGCTCGTCACTGCATCCCACTCACTTGTGATGTCGGACAATGGTTCCTGCTTCGCAAGCCAGGAATGGTCCAACTTTGCCAGGAGGTACAACTTTGTGCATGTGACATCCAGTCCCTTGTACCCCCAATCCAATGGCAAAGCGGAGAAGGGCGTCCACATAGTCAAACGGCTCCTCTGCAAGGCTGCCGATGCGGGATCCGACTTCTAACATGCCCTGCTGGCCTATCGCCTGCCCCCACTGTCCACTGGCCTGTCGCCAGCCCAGCTGCTCATGGGTCGCACCCTGAGGACGATGGTGCCATCCATTCACGACCCAGACCTCGAACACCTTCCGGTCCTTCAACGAATGCAACTGTCTCGTGCACAGCACAAGGCAGCTCATGACTCCCGTGCAGCTGATCTCCCTGCTCTGGCTCCAGATGACAACGTCCGCATCCATCTTCCGGATAGTGGCTGGTCTGCAACTGCTGTGGTTCTTCGGCAGGTGGCTCCCTGCTCGTTCCTGGTTCGTCTACCAGATGGTTCTATTCTGCGCCGTAATCGACGTGCCCTTCGTCTTGTTCCGCGCTCGCTACGTGATCCTCCGCCAGTGCCACGCCCTCCTGTTGTCCCTGACCTGGACTATGCGGAGATTCCGGTTACTCTGCATCCTCCTCACTCTGACGCAGTCCAGCCCGCTCCTGACCCACCCTTGAGGCGGTCAACCAGAATTTGTCGGCCACCTCAGAGACTTAATTTGTGAACTTTGTGCACTAATGGACTCTCTGGTCTGTTCTGTTCTTCCGTTTAATCGTTCAAGTGGTTTGTATATCGTGTTCATCTCGTTATTTGTGTGACACACTTTTTTCTGCACCAGGCACCTTCCCATGTAAATAGCTTAGTTTTATGTACGTAGTCCTGTAAATATTTTGCACACATGTAGTCAGGAACATTGACCCCACACTATTTATTGGCACACAGGCACATTTTTTTTATATAAAAGGGGGGATGTCATAATATACACCAGTATATCATGGTGCAGACACACACTGATGGACACACAGTGGGACCAATCAACATACACAACACCGCAGCCAATCACCAGTGAGAGCACACGCACTATAAAGACAGGGGGCATCAGAGTTCCCGCTCATTCGAGTAGCAGCTAGCTAGGCGCACAGAGCTCACAGCCTGCAACACAGACATTCACCATGTGCTGAGTGCATCAACTGGTTAGGACAAGGCAAAGGTCTTTAGTTAAAGCTGGTATTGTATTTACTCACAGTTCAAGTATGTTCAAATAGTTAACCTTTTAATACAATAGTGTTGCACTACTTCAAGTGTTGGTGACCTGTATGTGATCCAGAACAACCAACACATCAGCACTAGCTTTTCTTTAATTTGTTTTTCATCTATCTGTTCCTTTTTATCTCTTGACGCTGTAATTAAACCTTCTATCATTGTCTGGAGAATGTATAAACTGATATTCACCTTCCATCTTCTGAAAACTCTGGATTTAGTTCTCGATTGTATTTTCAACCCCAATTCGTACCAAATTCAAAACATACCAATTGACTTGTGTATAAAATAGTTCACCCCAGATAAAGGTGAAAGGTTAATGCTTATTATTAACCGTAGCTCTGGGTTTTCTGTATCAGTTTTGTGAGATGTACAGAAAAGAGGAATGGAGGGCTTAAAAAACACTTGGTGTTTCCTATTACAGTTCCTTATTCAATTATACTACTTTTGGAAGAAATTGTGTTTGTTACTAATCGCATACTGCTGCCACACGTACTATCAAGTATTTTCCACTTGGAGGGGATTTGCCTGAAATAGCTTAACAATAAGGACACAGATTTTATACATACTATCTGGTGAGAACATGCAGAATGGTCAACTAAGTGAAAACTGTTACGTCTCTGAGCTTTCGGCAAAGAGAAAAGATATGGAGGTGCCACACTCTGAGATCCTTTACAAGCAAGATGAGTGGTTTTATTAGGGATGTTGCTCATACAATCTAAGATGGAGAACAGAAGCCCACGCAAACACTCACTGCTCACGTCACTACAGACCATGTGACGTTTTACCAACAGCGATTTATTCTCTGATACATAACAAAGATCTTACCTGCATTTTGATTCTCAATAAATAGTCAATGTTGCCTAATATAGTGGCACTAAAGCAACTGTACACTCTTGCTCTAGTGGAGACATTTCTTAGAGCAAAATTGCAGAAGACGCAAAGGATTTTTAAAAAATTGATTAATCTTTTTTTACATAATCAGTTTAATATTTTGCTGATTTGTAATTTTAAGGATGCTTGGTTTGGAATTCATCTTGTGATGGCAGGACAGTGAAGAACCACCAACAGTTATCTAATATATTTTGGCTGCATCCAGGGTAGAATTGTTGACTGGTACTATAGTCTTTATAAAAGAAAATGCGCTTCATGGACACAAGTCAGACAATGACATTTGTGTCAATTGGCGCTCTTTTTGGTAGGATTTATATCTGACTCTTCAGAGTGAAATAACAGTGGCTTATTGTCTTGGACTGCAGCTGGTGTGGGGGGGGGGGAATTCAACAGGATAGAGAGGAGTGGGAGCAGGTGGACTAACATCACACTCTGTTCTTTCCCATAAATATCAAGCTCCACTCTGGGTCCAGGGGGATGCTGCATTAAGTGTCATTAGGCCCTCAGTCCCCTCTGCGCAGTCTGAGAGGCTTTGGGACCTGCTTGCTACTGAGTAAAGTCTCTTATCAGATTTAATCTGGTTGCAAGTGTTTTGTTGATAGATTTCATCATTAGGGTTTGATGTATTGGGTTTCAGCAGTTTCCCTAGAGGTATGTATCGCACAGTGGACTTTCTATCCTATTTTAAAAGTGAATTAGGTGTTTGAACTCGCTCTACTGCAGACCTTTTCTGCCCTGTATTTGGGAGCAATGAAGCAAATATAACCTCAAATTAGAACGTATTTGTAGGAAACATATTTGTGCTGCTGTTGTATTTTACTATTTGGCACAAGGTGCTTTTTTTTAATGGTCTTTCTCGTAAGCTGATGATTTCTGCTCTCCCTTGGAAGCTTTGTGACTTTTGATAAAAGTCCCTGGAAGATGCCATCTTTTTCCTTCAGTTGGAAGAACTGAACTTTTAAACAAAAGTCAATATTTAAAATCCTAACGAAGAAACATTGGTCAGTTTTCAGAAATGACCACTCGATTATAAAATGTTTTCCAGTGGGAGACTGGAGACCTCATTAGCATTTGAAGGAAGTTGCGTAGACGGATAGGTGAGTGAGGGCACAGGGAAAGAGAAGGTACAAAGAATCACCCTACAGTCTTTCAGCAGCACAAGACCAAATGTTTAAACACACAGCCACCGTTTGATTTGAAAGAGCCCAGACATTTGGTATAAGAAGCATCTGCACTGCACACTGAAGTGTTCAACTCGCACAGAGCAACGTATCAGTTCCACTCAATAGATTTGGAACATCAGTTTAGTTTTTTTTTTAAAAACCTGTTCTTTCCATTGGACTGAAACCTGCTCCCAGAAAATGAAAGCCGTGTGATTCTTTGGTAGATGAATAGGACAGGTGGAGAAGCTTCACCTAAAAGGAGGCTTGGAGATATCAGGGGCTGGATTCTCCAAAAATGGGGCTATGTCCCCACACGAGCGTCAAAACGCTGGCATTTCACTCTGGACTTTCCTTAAAAAGGTCCTGAGCGATTCTACCTGCAGGGAGCTAGCAGGGCCCCGGAGTGCTGCGGCGGCAGTCCCGTGCGACATGGCAGACTTGCACCCCGGGCCGTCATGGAAAATGTAGGCCCCCCTGAGATCGCGCGCGACCGTGGATCAGGGCCGCCCGATCGCGCCCCCTGCCGTCCATGAGGCCTACCCCGGTGAACGGTCCCCCACCCCCCACCAGGGCCGCCGCGGACTGAGTCTGCAGCCGCCACCCGAGGTCCCCGACAGCAGATACTTGGTTAGAACTACGCCGTAGGGAACTCGGTCAGTTGGGCGCGGAGAATCGCGGGGGGGAATCTCTATCAATGGCCCCCTACCTGCGCTGTGTAGATCGCGCACGCATGCCCGAGAGATTCTCCAGGGACCGCAGAATCGCTTCAGCTGCGCCGGTCACGATTTCCGTGCGAACGGCCATTCTCCGCCCCCGCGCCGAACACAATTTCGGCCCGGAGGCTCGGAGAATCCAGCACAAGGTTTATGGGTGAAAAAAGGAAAGGAACTCTTGCACTTTTCTAAACCATTGGCGGAAGGTGGAGAATGGGAGGTTGGTGATGAGAGCATTTGAATGGTTTAATCTGGCGATAACAAAGACATCCCGAAGAAAGCTTGAGTAGATGAGGTTAGGCATGGGAAAGGGCCATGTGGAATAGATAACAGAGGATGCCATGTAACAACAACGTTCTTTATTAGTGTCACAGGTAGGCTTATAATATCATTGCAATGAAGTAACTGTGAAAATCCCCTAGTCTCCACACACCGACGCCTATATGGGTACACTGAGAGAGAATTCAGAATATCCAATTCACCTAACAAGCATGTCTTTCGGGACTTGTGGGAGGAAACCCACGCAGTCACGGGGAGAATGTGCAGACTCCGCACAGACAGTGACCCAAGCCGGAATCTAACCTGGGACCCTGGAGCTGTGAAGCAACTGTGCTAACTACTGTGCTACCATAAATGTGAACTGCGACATAGCTTGCTTGTGGTTTCAGGAGGGGAGAAAAAAAAGACAGGGACGGTAAAATAAATCTCGAGGTACAATTAAATAAGGAAGTTACTTTATGGACACCACTATATTGTAACTTTGACCTGTCCGCATGTAGATTATTAGTTTCCTTTTCATGAAAAGATAGAACCAAGGGCTGAATTTTCATAATCTCTTTGAAATGAATGCTGTTGCTTGAAGTAGCTGAGGAAAGAAAAACATGGGAATAGATCAGTTTGGTCTCTTCTCAAAAGGTTCACTTGCAGACAATATGGAGCATGATAGCGCATCTGCTATGATCAGATCTTTTCCTGGTGTATACATGAGGTCGCAGTTGTACCTTCTGAGCTTCATCAAAATTCTCTGGAGTCGTGAAGTCATGTCGTTGCGATCCTTCTGATGTGGTCCGTTTCTACAGTGAAAGTGGGGCGTCCATAGACATACCGATGGAACTTCAATATGCCTGTTCGTAGTCCAAGACATTCTTTTTCAATTTGAGCATATCTACATTCTGTTGATGCATATGTAACAGGAATCCAAGACGAGCTGTTGTTTTTTTACAACAGTACTGCTATTCTTTCCTGACTTGCATCAGTGGATATTTTCATCTCCCTGTTTGGATTGAAAAATGCTAATATAGGTGCAGTTGTTAATTGTGATTTTAAATCAAGCCACTCTTTTTGATGATCACTTGTCCATTCAAAAGAGGTTGATTTTTTGATCAGGTTTCTAAGAGCTGTTCTGGTTGACAGATTAGGTATGAATTTGCCTAAGAAGTTGACAATGCTTAGAAATCGTAGAACTGCTTTTTTGTCTTCTGGGACTTTCATTCCCTGAATGGCTGCAATCTTCTCAGTGTCAGGGCGCACAACATGTTCGGAAATCTGGTCTCCCAGGAACTTGAGCATTGAAGTGACAAAACTACACTTGGATTGATTTAAGACCATACTCATATATGTCCTGAAAAATGTTTTTCAGTCTTTCAATATGTTCTTCCTTTGTTGATGACTATATGATACTGTCATCGACGTAGACACGAGAACCCTCTATTCCCTCAGTCATCTGTTCCAGAATGCGGTGGAATATTTCAGACGCAGAGATTATTCCAAAAGGCATCATATTGAAGCAAAATCTTCCAAAAGGTGTATTGAAGGTGAAGAGCTTTCTGCTTGAGTCACCAATTCGCATTTGCCAGAAACCTTGCGATTCATCTAATTTGGTGAAGATGCGTGCATTTGCCATCTCACTGGTGATCTCCTCTCATTTTGGAATGGGATAGTGTTCCCTCATGATGTTTATATTGAGATCCTTGGGGTCTATACATATCTGTAGATCACCTGACGGTTTCTTCACGCAAACCATCGAATTGACCCAGTCAGTCAGTTCAGTGACTCTGGAAATGATTCTTTGTCATTGTAGCCTTTCTAATTCTGGTTTTAATCTTTCTCTTAGTGGAGCAGGAATTCTCCTAGGAGGATGTACCACAGGTTTGGCATCCGTCCTTAACAAGATCTTATACTTGAATGGAAGCGTATCCATGCCTTTAAAGACATCTGGATATTGATTTAATATACTTTGGATATCATAATGCAATATGGGTTGAGAAGTAGTTGCAGTATAAATTTGCTGTATTAGATGTAACTCCTTGCAAGCGTGTTCACCTAAGAGTGATGATTTATCTGACTTGACAATCTCAAAGTCACAATATTCTTGTTGGAATCTTTAAGTAGCATGATCCAATCGATGAGATTGAATTGCCATTGTAGTCTTTTAATCTACAGGCTGCTGGAAGTATCTCAGGTGTTTGCTTAGGCTTTGTGAGATCAAGCTTTGAGAGCACGTTAGCTGAAGCGCCTGTATCCAACTTGAATTTAATTGGACAGTTGTTTACTTTTAAAACAATGTTCCATTCAATGTCCGAATTTATGGAGTTTATTAATTTAGGAAGTGATTCTTCAAATTTCTCTATTATTCCTACAAAGAATGTGTTTTCCAGAGAGTAACGATCTGTGTCTGTTGAAAAATTCTCTTCTAAATCTTCTTCCTTGGATTCAACACTTCGTACATTAATCTGTCGTGATGCCTGTTTAGCAGATTTAAATGTGTGAGGATCTGCACTGTGCAGCAAAATGGTTTAATTTGCCACACTGTGGGCATTGTTTTCCTCTGGCAGGGCATTTTTTATGAAAGTGGGAGGTTCCACACCTTGAACACGTCATGACGTTGACATCATCATGCACGACACTTCACGCATGCGCAGATCGGCTTTCATCCGTCTCGCATCTTTTCAAAAAGTGCGCAAGTGCAGGGTTAGAGTGCGCGCGTGCAAGATGGCTGCCATCCGAAATGTGCATTTTCTTCATCTGCGACACTGCCTTAACACACTCACCTCGTGGAGAATTTTCTTGCCGTTTTCACGGAGATAATTCTCTTTGTACTGAATTTTTGATTGTTGATGAACAAGACAATTTTCAATCGTGATTTCTAGAGTTAGATCCTTTTGCCTAAGTAATCTTTCTCTGAGCTGTTCATCATTAATACCAAACACTATTTGGTCCCGAATCATAGAATCATGCAAGGTGAAAAAGTTACAGGATTGTGCTAGCAGTCTCAGATCAGTAACAAAGCTGTTAAACAATTCACCCTTGTTTTGTAATCTCGTCTTAAATATGAAGCGCTCAAACGTTTCATTAGTTTGGATTTTACAATGGTCATCGAACTTGGCAAGAATTATGTCAAACTTTGTTTTGTCTTGACCCGCAGTGTACTGAAAAGAATTCAATTGCATTTGATTTGTGTTGATTTGATTTATTATTGTCACATGTATCAGTAAACAGTGAAAAGTATTCATGTTGACCAGCCAGAGGTAATAGCAGAGCATTTTTGTGAGCATCGATTACATTAGTCAAATCAGGCTTCTAGATAAATTTGGAATTGCTGTTTGAACAAATGCCAGTTTACATTTAAGTTACCGGTTATCCTTAGGTGTCGAGGAGATTGAGCTTTATCCATCGATCTTGTGTTCGTCGAAGTTCTGTTGGTTGATGATGATGCTTCTTAGTTTCTTCTTTTTTCTGATCTTACTAGATTATGCTAGCTAGTTTCTGTTGCCAATGACCTGGTACCATGTTATATTATTCTTTGGTAATATATTGTTACTTTTGCTTTATATATCCAGAATGGTCTGAAGGTGTGTTTCTTAAGAAACCACCAATCTTCAACTTAAAGCAAAACAGATTTATTGAATAACAAATTTATTAATATTGAGTTTCACTCTACAGAATTATAACTAATAATCAAGTAATCTATATTAAAGTATTAACTGATTTAAACTACATGTGCTAACTATGCTGTGATCTATCTCTCTAACACTCTGCTGTCTGGTCACACCGTTGGAAGATACCCAAGATGCTTTGAGTTCTCATATATATAGTGGACTCAGTTTTGCCCTCTAGTGGTTGTGTTACACTAAGATGTAATCATTAACCCTTTACATGCCTCTCTATATACATATCACTACATCTTCATTTGTATTTTATTCTCAAAAGTGTTTGCTGCATAACAGGCACCACATTTGCGGTTAAGAAAGACGTCATTCCAACCACATTCTGGATGGATTGTAATCTGCACCCTCCTTCCGCCCACCCATACACCCCACTTCTGAAATTCTTTTCACTGATTCTCCCTACAGTTCAGAACCTGTTCTTAACGTTCTGCTTAGAGTTCTCTGACACGTCGTACTGGGAAAGGGTACAAAATCAAAATGGTTGATTAGCTTAGTTATTTATCCACTCATTTTCTTCTCTCTCACAGCATCTAAAGTGTGTTTTCATTTTAATAAGTACTCATGTTAATATTTTCTTAAGAGGGAGCAACTCAACATTTTTAATTCAAAATAAGATTTTGGTTCATGCTTTAGAGTCTAGAACTGTAAAAAAAAAAAAAATGTTCTGTCTCAATTGTATCACCATGGAGAAGTGCTACCTGAAGGCTGGCATCCCCACAACGGAAGAGATAACTAGTCAGCCAGTGGTTGCAGGTTTCCTTTTGAAATTCTTGGCAGCCAACAATAGAGTGGAGATCTGGAATTAAGGAAATAAATTGTCTTTCCTGCACTGTCGCTGAGTCAAAATCCAGGAATTTCCTTGTGAACAGCACCATGGATGTATCTCCACCTCATAGACTGCTGCGATTCAAGAAAGCAGCTCACCAGCACCTTCCCAAGGGCAATTAGGAATGGGTAATAAATGCTTGTCATGCTCAGTGACACACACATCCCGTAAATGAATTAAAGAAAGGAGAAAGAAATTGAAAAAATAAATAAAAGTTAGAGTACCCAATTAATTTTTCCAATTAAGGGGCAATTTAGTATGGCCAGTCCACCTACCTTGCACATCTTTGGGTTGTGGGGGCAAAGCCCATGCAAACACGGGTGGAATGGGCAAACTCTACAAGGTTAGTGACCTGGGATCGAACCTGTGCTGCCCTGAGAAAGAAAATTTCAATAGTATTAATGTACTTGCCTTCAAATATTGTACGACCCACATGAATTCAACATTGTAAATAAATAATGAATAAACTACTTAACCGACCAATGGTAAGGGTGTGCTGTCCGTTTCCAATAACACTGCTCAATGATTTCAGTTATTTCAGCGTTTACTGTAGCATATCCATCACTGCACAAAGCAGTCAAGATATTTGAATAGTTGTTGAATCATTTTGCCTTGGATCAAAATGCTTTTGGTACAAGGATGGCTGCACTAAGGTCAGACAAATGCCATTCCTATAACCAGAAAAATGTGCATATAGATACTGTGTAAGAAATATGAATAGGGAGCAATAACTGCAGAGAAAAAAATAAGAAAGGAGATGAGACAGTTATCTAGATTAAGTAACCCTAGGTTTTACTCCTTTTCACACTTTCCTTTTCCTCATATTGCATTTACCCAATTATTCCAGAGATGGAGCATTTAGCACATAAATATGTTGGCATAACAGAAAATGGGGTATCTTGTATGTAGGCATAGATACAAACCCACATCTTACTGCTCCTCAAAATACCTTCAAAGATGTGCTTCCAAACTGCAGGTATATTTTACATACTCCTTTCATCGTAAGTTGATGGTGCTGGAGGTTCTTCAGTGTTCTCCATCTTAATGTCTACATGTTTCTTATTAGCACCATCAAAGTTGTTTTTGTTGTCAAACCCAAACGAATTTTGGTAGATCAACAAAAACAACAACTTATATTTATATTGTGGATTTAATGTAATAATACATCCCATGGCGCTTCATAGGAACATCATAAAAAGACGTATGACACCAAGCTGTCGTGTTATTCACCCTGGAGTAACACGGACTGCAACAGGATGCAGATGAATGGTAAAGCATACACCAAACGTAGGCGTTGGTTCAATACGATTTATTGAACTTCTGTAACAATGCACACAGCTGGCTGTGGGTTGACACTCTACTACTCTAAGTGTATTAACTCTAACTTACTAGACCAGGCTAGCTCTGATCCACGTGTAGAAGGTGCTGACTGACATATACACCCTGACTGTCACTACAGTTGTCACCTGTGGAAAGAGGCAGAGTGCTGATGCCTCGTGTGTTTTATAGTTGGAAGCCCCCCTCTGGTGTTCTGTCTGGTGATTGGTTGTGTTCTTTCCTGTATGTTGATTGGCTAACCTGGGTGTCTGTCACTGCCTGTTTTTACCTTATGATGTGCATGGGTGTATATTATGACACAAGCCATGTACGAACCTTGGTCAAAGAGGTAGACTTTAAGGAATGTTTTAAAGGAGAGAGGTGTGGCAGAGGGTCGGAATTCCTGAGATTGGGGCCTAGGCAACAAAAGGCGTGCCCACCAAAGGTGGAGCAATTAAAATCATGGATGCACAAGGGCCAGATTTTTGCTCTATTCAGAACTGGGTGCATTATCTGATCTTCCACTCCTCTGTAAACACTTAACGCATTACCAGAGTAACAGCGGAAATGGTCTTTGGACTATGACCATGCTGAGAATGTGCACACGATCATGTCCTTTATTGACTCTTCCACTGTTGTAAATGGAGGTGGAGCATAAAATCTCAACAGTGTGAGGAAAAGTAAAGAGACATTTCTTGCTGTTAAAAATTGACTGCACCATCTTGCTTCAGACAGCCAGAAAGATTTGCAAGGAACAAGTTCCTTAGACTCAAATAAAACATGTTTTCCAACTATCTCTAATATTAGCCAGCAATAGTCATAGCCAGTGTATGTAGTCTACAAAGAAACAGAAGTTTTATAAGGTACTTATACCACACAAATTTCTATCCCAGCACCCTTGTGATCCAAAAGTATACTTTGATATGGTGCTACAGGGTGTTTTATTAGGTTGGGGCGCGAGAGGCCTCTCGCAAGATTTATTCTGCATGCTCCGCCTCACAAAATCTAACCGGATACTGTGAGACGTCGTGAACTGGATCCTGTCCACGATGGGCACACCCCGAGCAAGCGTCGATAAGCACTGTTCGCCACAAACGTGGACCATGTGTACCAGCACTTTTTGCGGGAGGTGGGGGAGGTTTCCAGGGATTCAAAGGGCTCGGAGTGCTTGGGCTCTGGGCAGGGTGGCACCCTGGCACTCCTCATGCCACCTGGGCACCCTGGCACCTGGGCATTGCCAGCTGGGCACTGCCAGCCTGGGTGGCATTTTGTCTATGCCAGCGATAGGCCTGAGGGTGCCCTGTTCTTGTGAGGTGAGATGTGGGGGGGGCTCGATGACCACCTTACAGGTGAATTGGGGCATTGGTGGGTCTGGAGGCCCCAGTGTGCAGTCGAGAGAACGGCCCCAACGGGTCTGAGTGCTGCCTTGGCGGGGAATTCCTGAAGCAGAGTCCTATTTGATAGTGGGGTCATTCTTGGCGCTGCTAGTGCCGGGAACCACCCGGCTAAATGCGCTTGACGTAGGTCTCAGTTTCATTTAAGTTAAATTGCACCCTTTGTCAATTTTCACTTTTGGCACTGTGCAAAAAAAAGAGGTAGTAGATCGACCATTGTTTGTAAACCCATCCAGTTTTCCTTTCAATGGTTTACCCCTGCACCCTGGCCAATAGTGAAAACAACCTCTTATTATGGTCTGAGCCAATTTGTTTATTTGTGGGAGATACTATCAGATTCTGTTTTTTCGTGCATACTTGTTGTGATCTTATGTTCAAATTTTTGTGTCTTGTTTTCTTTTGACGTAGTCCTTCGATGAATGTGAGTTTGCATTCTTAGTTGCTTTTCTTGATTAGCTGGTTTAGCACAGTGGACTAAATAGCTGGCTTGTAATACAGAACAATGCCAGCAGCACGGGTTCAATTCCCGTACCGGCCTCTCCGAACAGGCGCCAGAATGTGGCAACTGGGGGCTTTTCACAGTAACTTCATTGAAGCCTACTCGTGACAATATGTGATTATTATTATTATTATTAATTCCCACCTTTCACATGGAGATGTTGACTCCTTGCTGGAGTATGGCTTCAAAGAATCTGATCACCCTGTTGATGCCTAGCCTCAGTGAATATGAATCTTCATATTGAGTGTTGTTAATATGCTATAGTAACATGAGGGGAACATGGCTGAGACTGATTGCGTCCTCTTCCAGCGTTCATACTCGCCTATTTCCAGCAGAGCTTATTGTTCGGAATCAGGAGTGGGAACTTGCGCTGATTTTCTTCTTGTATCCTGATGCACTGAGGTGAATTGCAGACTCACGCTGCCACAATACAACAGTCACTGAACCTGGATATTTCCTGGCTTAGCTTCTCTCTGAGCCATTAGGAAATCTGATCCAAATCGACTGAGATCAATTGTTCTACATGTACCTGCTAAATTAGGTAATTTGTCGGTAAAGTATGATGTTTGTTTTGCCATGTGTTCTCAGTACATTGGTGGTGGTGTGCCAAACATACCTCATTGTATTCTTTTAAAATAAAATTTGAAGTGATAGTATTCAACACACTAGCCACATACGGCATTAGCAGCTACTTTGCAAGGAACATTAGGCTTTGTTTACATCAAAGTTCGAGACAGTAGATGTCTTTAATATTTTGAATTGAAATGGTGTTAGAAATTGTTGTTGCCTCGCATCTCTTTTTTGTTGGGCTACGTGGTGATGGGAATTTACAATTGGCAGAATCACAAAGCTGTGTTTTGTCAACCTTTGTACAGTGCAGATATATCAGATATGGGAAACTTGGGTTTCTCTCAGATCTAAGGATGCTTTAATCAAATGATATCATTCTTGTGCTAAAGATTAGGCTTTTACAATTGTCAGGTGGATGTACCTTTAAGAAATGGGTGTTTATCAAATAGCTGCAGTAATGTCAGTGTGTGGATGGAGCTGGGCTGTCTGTCTTTCACTTTCGTTTTGAGCTGGGAGCTGCAGTGTGTGTTTAGTTATGTTTTCAGAGTTGGAGAGCTGCATTCAAAGCAAGCAGCTGTGTAATGATCTCTCTCTTTACAAGCTAAAGAATGGACACGGTAGCACTGTGGCTTCACAGCGCCAGGGTCCCAGGTTCGATTCCCCATTGGGTCACTGTCTTTGCGGAGTCTGCACATTCTCCCCGTGTCTGCATGGGTTCCCTCCGGGTGCTCCAGTTTCCTCCCACAGTCCAAAGACGTGCAGGTTAGGTGGATTGGCCATGATAAATTGCCCTTAGTGACCAAAAAGGTGAGGAATGGTTATTGGGTTACAGGGATAGGGTGGAAGTGAGGGCTTAAGTGGGTCAGTGCAGACTTGATGGGCCGAATGGCCTACTTCTGCACTGTATGTTCTATGTCTTCAGCTCATTGATGATTTCAAAGTAATACCTGTTTCTGTAGAGAATTTGAACCTACTGTCTTTGTTTAAAAAGGTTTAACTAATGGAAGTTGTTTGAGACGTTATTAAGGGTTATCTATAGAGTACTGTATCTTTTTTGGGGGGGGGGTTGTCAGGGTTGGTAGTTGATAAACCGTTTATTGTGTGTTTATAAAATGTTAACTGGATTCATAGAATAAACATTGTTTCAGAACATAGAACATTACAGCGCAGTACAGGCCCTTCGGCCTTCGATGTTGCGCCGACCTGTGAAACCACTCTAAAGCCCATCTACACTATTCCCTTATCGTCCATATGTCTATCCAATGACCATTTGAATGCCCTTAGTGTTGGCGAGTCCACTACTGTTGCAGGCAGGGCATTCCACGCCCTTACTACTCTCCGAGTAAAGAACCTACCTCTGACATCTGTCCTAGATCTATCTCCCCTCAATTTAAAGCTATGTCCCCTCGTGCTAGACATCACCATCCGAGGAAAAAGGCTCTCACTGTCCACCCTATCTAATCCTCTGATCATCTTGTATGCCTCAATGAAGTCACCTCTTAACCTTCTTCTCTCTGATGAAAACAGCCTCAAGTCCCTCAGCCTTTCCTCATAAGATCTTCCTACCATACCAGGCAACATTCTGGTAAATCTCCTCTGCACCCTTTCCAATGCTTCCACATCCTTCCTATAATGCGGCGACCAGAATTGCACGCAATACTCCAAATGCGGCCGCACCAGAGTTTTGTACAGCTGCAACATGACCTCATGGCTCCGAAACTCAAGCCCTCTACCAATAAAAGCTAACACACCGTACGCCTTCTCAACAACCCTCTCAACCTGGGTGGCATCTTTCAGGGATCTATGTCCATGGACACCGAGATCTCTCTGCTCATCCACACTGCCAAGAATCTTACCATTAGCCCAGTACTCTGTCTTCCTGTTATTCCTTCCAAAATGAATCACCTCACACTTTTCTGCATTAAACTCCATTTGCCACCTCTCAGCCCAGCGCTGCAGCTTATCTATGTCCCTCTGTAACTTGTAACATCCTTCCGCACTGTCCACAATTCCACCGACTTTTGTGTCATCTGCAAATTTAATCACCCATCCTTCTACGCCCTCCTCCAGGTCATTTATAAAAATGACAAACAGCAGTGGCCCCAAAACAGATCCTTGTGGTACACCACTAGTAACTGGACTCCAGTCTGAACATTTCCCATCAACCACCACCCTTTGTCTTATTCCAACTAGCCAATTTCTGATCCAAACTGCTAAATCACCCTGAATCCCATGCCTCCATATTTTCTGCAGTAGCCTACCGTAGGGAATCTTATCAAACGCTTTACTGAAATCCATATACACCACATCAACTGCTTTACCCTCATCCACCTGTTTGGTCACCTTCTCAAAGAACTCAATAAGGTTTGTGAGGCACGACTTACCCTTCACAAAACCGTGTTGATTATCTCTAATCAAATTATTCCTTTCCAGATGATTATACATCCTATCTCTTATAAACTTGTCCAAGGTTTTGGCCACAACAGAAGTAAGGCTCACTGGTCTATAGTTACCGGGGTTGTCTCTACTCCCCTTCTTGAACAAGGGGACAACATTTGCTATCCTCCAGTCTTCTGGCACTATTCCTGTAGGCAAAGATGACTTAAAGATCAAAGCCAAAGGCTCAACAATTTCCTCCCTAGCTTCCCAGAGAATCCTAGGATAAATCCCATCCGGCCCAGGAGACTTATCTATTTTCACACTTTCCAGAATTGCTAACACCTCCTCCTTATGAACCTCAAGCCCTTCTAGTCTAGTAGCCTGAATCTCAGTATTCTCCTCGACAACACTGTCTTTTTCCTGTGTGAATACTGACAAAAAATATTCATTTAGCACCTCTCCTATCTCCTTGGACTCCACACACAACTTCCCACTACTGTCCTTGACTGGCCCTACTCTTACCCTAGTCATTCGTTTATTCCTGACATATTAGGGCAGCACGGTAGCATAGTGGTTAGCACAATTGCTTCACAGCTCCAGGGTCCCAGGTTCGATTCCCGGCTTGGGTCACTGTCTGTGCGGAGTCTGCACGTTCTCCCCGTGTGTGCGTGGGTTTCCTCCGGGTGCTCCGGTTTCCTCCCACAGTCCAAAGATGTGCAGGTTAGGTGGATTGGCCGTGCTAAATTGCCCTTGGTGTCCAAAATTGCCCTTAGTGTTGGGTGGGGTTACTGGGTCATGGGGATAGGGTGGAGGTGTGAGCTTGGTAGGGTGCTCTTTCAAAGAGCCGGTGCAGACTCGATGGGCTGAATGGCCTCCTTCTGCACTGTAAAGTCTATGATAAAATGATAATCTATAGAAAGCTTTAGGGTTATCCTTGATCCTACCTGCCAAAGACTTCTCATGTCCCCTCCTGGCTCTTCTTAGCTCTCTCTTTAGGTTCTTCCTAGCTAACTTGTAACTCTCGAACGCCTCCTTCTTCCTCTTGACAAGTGTTTTTGTTTAAAAATACTTTTATTCTCTGTTGCATCACACCTGTAAAGTGGCCCTTGTTCTCCCCATAACCAAAATCTATTAAAAGTTGTGGGTCAGGTGAACTCCATGATATACTTTGGGTTCTCTAAACCCTGGCCCATAATACAACAGTTTTTAAATCAAAGTCGAATCAGCTGTATCTAAACTTTATAATAGACTAACTGTAGATAGACTAACTACGCGTAATTTTTCTTTCAGAAGCGGCACGTTGTGGTGTAAGTAGAAATTGGCAAATTTTAAAAATGAACGCAGTAAAGAATGATAAATGTTTGGAATATCTGCTCCGAAAGATTGGAGAAATGCAGTTATGTTCTGATAGGATAATTATGGACACTGGAGGGAGGAGTTTCTATGCGGTGAATGGCCTTTTCTCACCCCAGACATATCTTGTTAATGCATACAGATGGGGAGCATTTAGTCCACATTCACATGGCCTGTGCTATTAACATAGAACGTAGAAAAGTACAGCACAGGACACGCCCTTAGGCCCACGATGTTGTGCCGACCATTTATCCTAATCTAAGATCAACCTAACCTGCACCCCTTCAATTTACTGCTGCCCATGTGCCTGTCCAAGAGTCACTTAAATGTCCCTAATGGCTCTGACTCCACCACCTCCACGCACTCACCACTCTCTGTGTAAAGAACCTACTTCTGACATCTCCCCTATACCTTCCTCCAATCATCTTAAAATTATGTCCCCTCGTGACAGCCCTTTTCGCCTTGGGGGAAAGTCTCTGGCTATCCACTCTATCCATGCCTCTCATCACCATATCCACCTCTATCAAGTCACCTCTCTTCTTTCTTCGCTCCAGTGAGAAAAGCTTTAGCTCCCTCAACCTTTCTTCATAAGACATGCCGTCTAGTACGGGCAGCATCCTGGTAAATGTCCTCTGCACCCTCTCCAAAGCATCCACATCATTCCTATAATGAAGTGATCAGAACTGGACACAATATTCCAAGTGTGGACTAACCAGGGTTTTATGAAGCTGCAGCAAAACCTCACGGCTCTTAAACTCAATCCCCTTGTTTATGAAAGCCAGCACACCATATGCCTTCTTAACAACCCTACCAACTGGGTGGCAACTTTGAGGGACCTATGTATGCGGGCCCCAAGATCCCTCTATTGCTCCACACTTCCACGAATCCTGGACGGGATTCTCCGATCCTGGGGCTAAGTATTGACGCTGTTGTAAACACCGGGCCGTTTTACGATGGCGTCATCTGGCCCTTAGGATCAGCGATCCTGCGCTGCACAGTGGGCCAGCATTGCACTGGAGAGCCTCACACTGCTCCAGCTGCCGATACGGGCGTCAGCACGGGCGACGCAGTTCGCGCATCCGCGCCACAGCCGGCGTGAGTTCGCACATGCGCGTGGGTTGCCTTCTCCGCGTCGGCCCCAATGCAACGTGGCGGAGACCTACAGGGGCCCGGCGCGAAGGAACATAGGCCCCCACTGGGATAAGCCCGCCCGCCGATCGGTAGGCCCCGATCGCGGGACAGGCCACCATGGAGGCCCACCCCCCGGAGTCTGACCCCCCCCCCAGTATGAACGCCGAGGTCCCGCCGGGTAGGACCACACGAGAATGACGGCGGCGGGACTCGGCGTAACTTGGCGGGCACTCGGCCCATCGCGCAGGGAGAATCGCCTGGGGTTTGGGGCCACGTTGAGCCAACCGAGCCGGCGCCAATGGTGCCGATTCTCCAGTTGCCGGAGAATCGGTGACAGAGCTGCGTCACGTGATTCATGCCCCCACCCCCCGGCGATTCTCCAACCCGGCGCGGTGTCGGAGAATCCAGCCCCCTGCCTTTAACCCTGTATTCAGCATTCAATTTCGACCATCCAGAATGATTCACTTCACATTTATCTAGGTTGAACTCCATCTGCCACTTCTCAGTCCAGCTCTGCATCCAGTCAATGTCCTGTTTTACCCTGCAACAGCCCTCAAACCTGTAAGATAAAAGATAAATAACCCTTATTGGCACAAGTAGGCTTACATTAACACTGTAATGAGCCCCTAGTCGCCATATTCCAGCACCTGTTTGGATACACCAGGAGAATTCAGAATTCTCAGCTGGTACGGGAATTGAACCCATGCTGCTGGCCTTGTTCTGCATCACAAACCTGCTGTCTAGCCCACTGAGCTAAACCTGTGCTGTTGTAATTGAAAACAACAAAAGAACTAGGTGATGAGAGAAAAAAGAACACTTGTACTGAATGAGGGGTTAGGGCTTGTAATACATCTGATAGATTGATGAATAGTAACTTCTGCAAAAGGGAATTGGATAAATACTTGGAGGAGAAATAATTGCACGGACATGGAGAAAAGAGCAGGCTGGACTCACTGGATGTTCTTCGAAAGATCTTCAAGCAGGCTTCATGTGATGAATGGCCTGCTGTGCTGTACAATTTAAAAATTCTACAATACAGCACAACAATCTGAAAAAAAGAACAAAGGCCTTGGTGCTAATAGACCGAATGTGGGTGAAATTTCCATCTGAAAAGAACAGAAACAGTGGTTTGGTTGTGAACTTCAAGCGATTTGCAATTTAAGCTCATGATATGCATAACCACCTTGCTGACATTTCACCAGTTCACTTAACCCCTGAAGTACTATTTCAAAGTAGGCAGCAAAGATACCGAACAGACTGAAACGTGGAAAAAATCCTGGTCAGACTGTTGCTTTTGAAGTTTCTCCTTCGATTATTTTTATGTCAGCATTTGAAATAAATAACAAATTGGAGGCTTTATCGTGTTGGTTTGGTGAATTATATTACAGTCTCAACCTACAGTGAAACTTGAGCTCTGGGGCTGGATTCGCCTAAAGTAGGGCTATGTCCCCCCACCGGCACAAAAAGGCTGGCGTTTCACGCCAGAGTTTGCTTAAACAAATTTACAGCTATTCACCTACCTTGAAGGGGCTGGCAGGACACCGGAGTGCTTCTCGCAGCTTCAACTGCGGATACGGGCCCCCGGACGTGCGGTTGCGAGTCCGTGCACGCGCACGGCAGCGGCCAAACCTGGTCCCGACCAGCCAGGCGTGAGATCTTGCTTAACCATGAGCACAGAATGAAAGGTGTATGGGACTTGGTGCAAGATAGTCCCATGGCTTTGGGTTTTCGAGTACCTCAGGTTTATGGAACCTGACATTGGGCGGAATTCAATGGAAACATTTCTAAGTTCATTTGTGGCGCGTTTTTCCAGGAATTCCCGCCGGCTCTGGTGGCGAGTTCACCACCGCCATCCAATGACACTTATTCACTTTTTTGGGCCCGAGGGGGAGTTTCTCACTGGTTTAGCCCACATAGAATATTTTTCAGCACTGGGAGCTGAACTCCGAGATCGGGCCGCCAATTTGGGAGCATCCCCACACGACCCACCAATGGGCAATGTCACCCCCACACACATGGGCACTACCCCACAATCACCCCCAAATGAGGACATCCCACTATGGGGTCCCTGGGGTTCTCTCTCCTCAGGCCCCCCACACCCCCTTACAGGCCCCCCCTCCCCATCCAGGAACCCCACACGTCACCCGCCAACCTCCTAGATGCCCCTACTTACCTGCCATGCACCCACCCCACCTTCATACTGCCCCTCCACCCTCCTTTCATGGGCATAGTCCCCCACGGCCCCTGAGCCTTGGCAGTAGCACCCTTGCATCACCCTGGCACCAGGGCAGTGCTCCTGCCAGTTCGGCCATGCCATCCAGGCACTTTCAGCAGTGCCAGCTGGGCAGTGCCAAGGTGCTTGCATTCCATGGAGAGGGCAGGGAACAACCCTGCACTGATCATGATCACCCTGGGGTCTTTTTAAAAAATATATATTTATTAAAGTTTTTTAACACAATTTTTCTCCCTTACAAACAATAACCCCCCCCCCCGCCCCGGTAACAAAAAAAAACCGAGAAATCGCGCAGAGCAAGATATATACATGGCAAAATGATATATTTACACAGCTTTGTACACTGGCCCTCACCCGTACGTGCCAGTTTCCCCAGCCCTTCATGTTATCTCTTGCTCATCCACCCTCCCAGACAGTGCCCCCCCCCCCCCCCCCCCCCAAGGTTGCTGCTGCTGCTGACCGACCTTCCTCTAACGCTCCGTGAGGTAGTCTAGGAACGGTTGCCACCGCCTGTAGAACCCCTGCGCAGACCCTCTCAAGGCGAACTTAATCCTCTCCAACTTTATGAACCCAGCCATATCATTTATCCAGGCCTCCAGGCTGGGGGGCTTCGCCTCCTTCCACATTAGCAAGGTCCTTCGCTGGGCTACTAGGGACGCAAAGGCCAGAATGCCAGCCTCTTTCGCCTCCTGCACTCCCGGTTCGTCCACTACTCCAAATATTGCTAGTCCCCAGTTTGGCTTGACCCGGACTTTCACCACCTGAGATATTGCTCCCGCCACTCCTCTCCAGAACCCCTCCAGTGCCGGGCATGACCAAAACATATGGACATGGTTCGCCGGGCTCCCTGAGCACCTTCCACATCTGTCCTCTACCCCAAAGAACCTACTCAACCTCGCCCCCGTCAAATGCGCTCTGTGGACCACCTTAAATTGTATCAGGCTGAGCCTGGCACACGAGGAGGAGGAATTAACCCTACCTAGGGCATCAGCCCACAGACCTTCCTCGATCTCCTCCCCAGCTCCTCCTCCCATTTACCCTTCAACTCTTCGACCAGCGCTTCCCCCTCTTCTTTCAACTCCTGGTGTATTTCCGACACCTTGCCCTCCCACACCCATACACCCGGGATCACCCTATCTTGAACTTCTTGTGCCGGGAGCAACGGGAATTCCCTCACCTGTCGCCTCACAAAAGCCCTCACCTGCATATATCTAAAGGCATTTCCCGGGGGTAACTCGAGCTTCTCCTCCAGTGCCCCTAGGCTCGCAAACGTCCCGTCGATGAACAGGTCCCCCATTCTTCCAATCCCCGCCCGATGCCAGCTGTGGAACCCCCGTCCATCTTCCCCGGGCCAAACCGGTGGTTACCCCTGATCGGGGACCACACCGATGCTCCCATTGCACCCCGGTGCCGTCTCCACTGGCCCCAGATCCTTAGCGTTGCCGCCACCACCGGGCTCGTGGTATACTTTGTCGGCGAGAGCGGCAGCGGTGCCGTCACCAACGCCCCCAGGCTCGTTCCTTTATAGGACGCTATCTCCATCCTCTTCCATGCCGCCCCCTCTCCCTCCATAACCCACTTGAGCCACATTTGCTGCCCAGTAGTAGCTCCCCAGGTTTGGCAGCGCCAACCCTCCTCGGTCCCTACTGCGTTCCAGGAACCCTCTCCTTACTCTCGGGGTCTTATTCGCCCACACAAACCCCATAATACTCCTGCCTACTCTCTTAAAAAAGGCCTTAGTGATCACGATGGGAAGGCACTGAAACACAAACAGAAACTTCGGAAGGACGACCATTTTGACCGACTGCACTTTACCCGCCAGCGAGAGCGGTAACATGTCCCATCTTTTGAAATTCTCCTCCATTTGCTCCACCAACCTCGTCAGATTCAGTTTGTGTAGGGTCCCTCAACTCCTGGCTATCTGGATCCCCAGATACCGAAAGCTCCCCTCCGCCCTCCTCAGCGGTAGGTCCCCTATCCCTCTTTCTTGGTCCCCCGCCTGTAATACAAAGAGCTCACTCTTCCCTACATTGAGCTTATAGCCCGAAAACTCCCCAAACTCACTTCGAGTCTGCATGACCTCCACCATCCCCTCCATTGGATCCGCCATGTACAGCAACAGGTCATCCGCATATAGCGACACCCGGTGCTCATCTCCCACTCGGACCACCCCCTTCCATTTATTAGACTCCCTCAATGACATGGCCAATGGTTCGATCGCCAATGCGAACAACAGGGGGACAGGGGGCACCCCTGCCTCGTCCCTCGGTACAGTCGAATGTACTCCCACCTCCGCCGGTTCGTCACTACACTTGCCATCGGGGCTCTGTAAAGGAGCTTAACTCAATTGATAAACCCTAGCTCGAACCCAAACCTGCGCAGCACCTCCCACAGGTACTCCCACTCTACTCGGTCAAAGGCCTTCTCCGCGTCCATAGCTGCCACTATCTCCGCCTCTCCCTCCTCCGATGGCATCATTATCACGTTTAAGAGCCGCCGCACATTGGTGTTTAGTTGCCTGCCCTTTACAAATCCCGTCTTGTCCTCGTGGATTACCCCCGGGACACGGTCCTCGATCCTCGTGGCCAGCAGTTTTGCCAGCAACTTTGCATCCACATTGAGGAGCGAGATCGGCCTGTACGATCCACATTGCAGTGGGTCCTTGTCCCGCTTTAGGATCAAAGAAATTGTCGCTTCCGACATTGTCGGGGGCAGGGTCCCCTCCTCTCTTGCCTCATTAAAGGTCCTCACCAGTAGCGGGGCCAACAGGTCTGCGTACTTCCTGTAGAACTCCACCGGGAATACGTCCGGTCCCGGGGCCTTCCCCGCCTGCATGCTCCCCAAACCCTTGCTCAGCTCCTCCAACCCATTTGGTGCCCCAAAACCAGCCACCTCTTGCTTCTCCACCCTCGGGAATCTCAGCTGATCTAGGAATCGTCTCATCCCCTCTTCCCCCGCTGGGGGCTGGGATCTGTACAGCTCTTCATAAAAGGCCTTGAATACCTCGTTTATTTTCGTCGCACTCCAAACCGTGGCTCCCCTTCCATCTTTGACTCCCCCTATTTCCCTCGCTGCCATCCTCTTATGGAGCTGGTGTGCCAGCATCCAACTAGCCTTTTCCCCATACTTGTAGGTCGCCCCCTGCGCTTTCCTCCATTGTGCCTCCGCCTTCCCTGTGGTCAACGGGTCAAACTCCGTCTGGAGCCATCGTCTTTCCCCAAGTAATCTTTCCTCCGGGGCCTCTGCGTATCTCCTGTCCACTCTCAAAATCTCCCCCACTAACCTCTCCCTTTCCATACCGTCTGTCTTCTCCCTATGAGCCCTAATGGAAATTAGCTCTCCCCTGATCACCGCCTTCAACGCCTCCCATACCACCCCCACCCGCACCTCCCCGTTGTCGTTGGCCTCCAAGTACCTTTCGATACACCCCCTCACCTTCCCACACACCACCTCGTCCGCCAGCAGTCCACATCCAGCCGCCACTGACGAATGTGATATAAAATAGTTACTTTAGAGTTACTAGTTAATGTATGTAGAAATAAGCCACTTTGATTCTGGCAGTTAGGGACAAAGGGGTTTGAGACCGCATGGTAAAAGCAGGAAGAGGTGTGTCTATGAGAGTGATGCTGCATTGATAGGGGCCAGAGAAAGGGATTGGAAGTGAGCCAATCAGAATAGATCGAACAGGTCAGGAGGGACATAGGCTGACCTATGTCCGTCGAGTATGTGAAACTTGATACCATTTGAATTGATTTTGCAGAGATCCCTTTGTCTTTTAGTTCAGTCGTTTTCTGGGGTGTAAGAGGCTGGATGTCTCTTACGTTTCTGTAAGATGATTCAAGCTTGCAAGCTAAATAAATAACTTCTTTTTACGTGCGAATCCATCTCAACTTTTATTGAGGCCAGACTGACAGAGAAAGAAATTTGGGGATCAACATTTGGTGCCGAAAACCGGGATTTCTCTGGGCGATCCTGATCCAACTGCGAAATCAGAATTAGACTGATTATGAACAGGAGGATGGGGAACAAAGGGCCCTCAATGTAGAACTGGAAAACGACCGCGCATTGATTGTTCCCCTCTTCTTATCGTCTGATTAGTCTGGTCACTCGCGGTTGGCACAGAAAGACCGCCTCGACGAAATCACAGGTCAGTCTGGGGATTAGCACTTTAATTGATGGGATTTCATATTGTTGTTTCGGCTTGGGTTAGGGTTTTGGGCTGATGGGACTTTAATAATGAAGGTTCAGTCTATTATATGGGTTCAGAGGCTGATGTGACTTCATTAATGAAGGTTCAGTCTATTATAAGGGTTCAGAGGCTGATGTGACTTCATTAATGAAGGTTCAGTCTATTATATGGGTTCAGGGGCTGATGGGACTTCAATAGATGGAGGTTCAGTCCAGTATAACTGTTTTTAAATCTGAAGATGGTTCAACTCTATGTGTGAGTGTTTTAAATATATAGTTGATTAAGCTAAAATTGTCTCCTTGGACTGTAAAGTTCCGAGGTCTAGTTGAGATTGTGAGGAATGCTGCATATTGGTTGAAGCAGAAGTCTCTCAAAGGGTTAACAGCAGCAGGCGGAGTTGAAAACAGACAGTGCTTCTCACTCAGGCTTTGAGATAACAGCAGCAGCCGTAGTGTAATCGGATACCTTTCCTTTGAGTCAGTGAACACCAGCAAAGTTACGTTTTGAATTAATTAAAGGAAACCAGTGGGTTTCTCCACCTCTTTGATAAAAGTTATTATTTTCGAAAGCAATTGATTGAAATTGCCAGAATCTTAAGTTTTACTTACTTGAAATAAGGTTTATCTCATTTTATCTGGAGATTAATAGAAACTTAAAGAAGATCATGGACACCATTTTAAAAAGTGTCAATCTGGAGATGATAGTTGATTTTGCTAATACTTATGTGTATGTAAAAGAAAAAAAACTTGTTAAAAGAAAAATTGTTAAGATAAAGAAATAATTAAGTTGTAAATGTTATACAAGTTTGTGTTAAGCAAATTGTAAATTTAGTTCTGAGTTGAGATCAGAGCTAAGCTTGCAAGTTGCAGTAATTCAATTTGAATTTTCAAACATTTTTAAGTTTTAAAAAAAAGAGAGCAAATAGAGAAAAGAAGGACACAGATCTTGAATGCGTTGAATAGCACATTTCAAAGGCCCATAAATCTTTCTGTTATCTTAGACCTAAAACCTAGGAAGATTGACGAGCCAGAGGAATTTCTGGAGCGTTTTAATGAAATCTACCGGGGGCAGTCAGGCGATTTGCTGTATCAAAATGGTCAGAATTCCCCTCAATACTGTGCTATGTTAATGCATTGCCTACCACCTTCTGTGGTTACTGCTGTGAAATGTAATAACATGAATTGGACAGAGAACGACCCTTCCCAGATGGCAAGGGCAGTCAGATTTTACTGGAAGGAGGGTGTAGGCCAAGAAGGAGGCTCAGTTACAAAGGTTAAGACTGAGTATGTAATGAAAAAGGATGATCTGCGACCCCAACAAGCGGCAGAAATGGTAGTTTACCAGCAGGAGCTCCAATATAGTGACTTTGGGTGGGTGGATCAGCGAAGAGGAGGATGAGACAACAGTGCTATATTTCTATCACCCCCCCAGTGGTGGACGTTAGACGTTGAACAGTCACTGCATCACGTTACCCTGGCCTATGACAGAACTGGACGAAACAGGGAGTTGGAGGACAAATACCGGCCATTACTTGAGACCGAATGGCCAGTCAAGGTTACAGCCACAGTCACGGGAAAAGAAGGTACAGCCGATTTTGTTACAATATCACCACATTTATGGCCACAGTCAGCTTCGGTAAGCCCTCATATTACACGTCAGGTCCATGACCAGTACCATGCCAGGGATATGGGGCGAATGGTCAGCATCTTACCACAGCTCGTCAGAATAGGTATGAGATATACCTTTTGAACAATCCACGTCTGACATTTAAATTCTCCCAGCTCCAGTTCCACCCAGTGTGGGGCATGGTCCGAAACGGCTATAGCCGAATACTCCGTCCCCTCCACCCTCGGGATGAGCGCCCTACCCAGAACAAAGAAATCTATCCGGGAGTAGGTTTTGTGTACATGGGAGAAGAAAGAAAATTCCCTGGCCTGCGGCCTTGCAAACCGCCATGGGTCCACTCCCCCCATCTGATCCATAAACCCCCTAAGTACCTTGGCCGCCGCCGGCCTCTTTCCAGTCCTTGATTTGGAGCGGTCTAGTGCTGGATCCAACACTGTATTGAAGTCCCCTCCCATTATCAGGCCTCCTATCTCCAGGTCCGGAATGCGCCCCAGCATGCGCTTCATGAATCCTGCATCATCCCAGTTCGGGGAGTATACGTTTACCAACACCACCCACGTCACTTGCAGCCTACCGCTCACCATTACATATCGCCCTCCATTGTCCGCTACAATAGTCTTGGCCTCAAATGACACCCGCTTTCCCACCAATATTGCCACCCCTCTATTCTTCGTGTCCAGTCCCGAGTGGAATACCTGTCCTACCCAACCCTTTGTTAGCCTGACCTGGTCCGCCACCTTCAGGTGTGTCTCTTGGAGCATGGCCACGTCCGCCTTCAGTCCCTTTAAGTGCGCGAACACTCGAGCCCTCTTCACCGGCCCATTCAGGCCCCTCACATTCCACGTTATCAGCCGGATTGGAGGGGTTCTCACCCCCCCCCCACGCCCTGCCAACTAGCCATCTCCTTTTCTGGGCCAGTCCCGTGTCCACGCCTCCCTCACCCTCCGGTCCCCCAGAGGGGGGATCCCCGTCCCGACCACCTCTTCTGTGTCCCATTCCCTTTCGGCCAGTGCAGCAGCAACCCTTTCTCCCCCCCCTCCCCTTCCCCCCCCCACCCCTCCCCCCACTAGACCCCTGTCTAGCTTTTTTGCTCCCCCCACGTCACTCCCGCGTGGGAGTCTCCCAATCCATATGCATTCGTTCGTTCCCCTTCCCGCCTTTCTTCCTGCACGCGGGAAAACACCCCGCGCTTTCCAAAGCCCGCTCCGCCCCCTCTGGCGCAGCTGCCTTGTCTCTCTCTCCCTCCCCCAGCCCATGTAACATTTCCTGCGCGTGATTGACCCCCTATATACAACAACCATCACACATCAAACCTCAAACATCCCCCCTACCCTCACAAGCCCTTGGCTGCTCATTTGCCTGGGGCTTCTTCGCCAGGACCCGATGTGCCCCGTCCAACTCCAGCGTCCTCGAAGGGGCCTTCGTGCCCATCATCGCCTCGAGCATCGTGCTCGCGTATGCCCCGGCATCAGCCCCCTCCACTCCCTCAGGGAGACCCAGGATTCGCAGATTCTTTCTCCTCGACCTGTTCTCCAGGTCTTCGACTCTTCCCGCCCACCTCTTGTGTAGCGCCTCGTTCTGCTCCACTCTCACCGCCAGGCCCACGAGCTCGTCCTCGTTCTGACTGACTCTTTTCTGTACTTCCTGGATCTTAGCTTCGTGGACCTTCTGGGTGATCCCGAGTCCCTCAATTGCCGAAAGCATAGGCGCCAACATCTCCTTGCGCATCTCCTCACGCTGCTCCTCGAAGCAGCGCTTGATGAACTCCTGCAGCTCCCCTTTGTCCCTGGTGGCCGCCATTTTGTTTTCTTTCCCTCGCTTCTCCCGTTGCTCCAGTGCCGCTCCTTTGGCCGTTACACTTCTGGTCCGTTTAAAATGTCTATGGAAACTCTTGAAAAAGGTCTGAGAGTCAGTTCCAGACGGGAGCTGCCGAATGCGCGACCTACTCCTCCATAGCCGCCACCGGAAGCCTCGTCCCTGCTTCTTCAATGGCCTTGGTAGATCTTTTCACAGTTGTTCCCTCTGCTGCTAGAATTCACCTTTGATAGAGTCAAGTCAGATTGCAGCTTTAAGCTTGCCCTTCCCCCGCCTGCATGCTGGAAGAGGCTTTTGTCTAAACCTGCAGCTAAAGCCAAATCTTTTACTGTTTCTGCCGGGTCTGGTAGCCAAAAGACATAACATTCCTGGGGGACACTGTCAGGGGAATGCTGCAGTCTTCTTGCCACACCGGGAAATGTCAAACAAATGCAGTGGGGGCCCTGTAAAAGAGCCCAAACGTCCGTTCCAAGCGGGAGCTACTGAATATGCGACCTAGCTCTGCATAGCCGCACCCGGAAGTCGCCACCCTGGGGTCTTTGATAGTCCGGGAGACCCCCCGGGTGCAATTCCACCAGGTTCATATTTGTGTGGACCAGTGCTGAATGGCTCCCGGCTCTGGCCTCGCTGAGAAGGCGGTATGTCCCGAGAGGTTGGTAGGACTCGGGTATGCTCGCCAAAGCTGGTTTTAAACCGGCTTCAGTGAGGGCCGTTAGATCACGGCCCTTTTGCGCATGCTTCTTACTCCGACAACTCACGGGACTTGGGTAGATCCCGCGAAGCGTAAAGGCTGCTAGGAAACCCGCGGGCGGCCTCTCCCGGAATCCACTGGCTGCATCATGCTCAAGCGAGAGTATAACGCGGCCGGTGGATAGTGCCCATTGTGTCTTCTGATGGTGTCACCAAAGGGCAATTTGTTGCTGGAAAATAGATGGGAGTCAAAGATAGATGCTTGGGGAATACCAGGGACTTGGGAGAGTAGCCATTCTGATTTCCTGGCTAAATCTGGCTAGTTGAGAATGGAGGTGAATGCAGTCCTATCCAGCTGGGTGACAGTGGAGAGGCTTTGGGCAGGAGATGGTGTAGTAACTATGTCAAAGACTGAAGGCAGGTCAAGATAGAGAAGGAGGGGTAATATACAGTCACATCGAAAGCCATTTGTGACTTTGAGCACTTTCAGTACTGTGGCAAAGACAGGAACTTGATTAGAGGGATTCAAGCATGGAGTTTGGGAAAAATGTACAGGGATTTGGAAGGCTGTGTAATTTGAGGACTTTGGAGAGGAATCGGATAGTGGAGAGGATTGGTTGTTTCCAAAAGCCAATGCCTGCTGGAATGCAGGTCGTACCTCAGCCATGGCACTTGTGAATAACTTGACCTTTATATAATCAAAGGGGAGGATAGGAACTTTATTGTCAGCTTCCTGATCAGTGATTCCAATGGCAACCCCCCTCTGCAACTGGCTAAATGGGCTGGGCTGTATCAGTACTTTATAATACAAACAGCAGTGTGAGCTTTTGACGCATCTGATAGCTCAGTATCTAGTTTCCTTATACCTGCACAGGTTGTGACAAGATAGGACATTCTCTTACAGCGTGATGTTGCCCAATCATCTCTGAATCACTCCCACAGACTCGTATGAAGATTCGTAAAAGACAGTGATGTGAACATAGAGTGATGTTACAGTTACAACGCTCTGAATGACTTCCCTCGTTGTCAAAGGCAAATCATAGAATGGTTATGGCACAGATAGAGGCCATTTTTACCTGCCATGTCCGTGCAGGCTCTCAACAAGAACAACTCATCTAATCCAACACACCTACCCTTTCCCCATTGTCTTGAAAATGTTTTCCATTCATCTGCTCATCCAATTCCCTTTTGAATGCAACATTTGAGTCTGCCTCCACCACACTTGCCAGCTGTGCATTCTGGATCCCAACCACTTGCTGTACCAAATTACTATCCTCATGCCGCTAGAACAGTACAGTGGTCAGTCTTGTTGCCTCACAATGCCAGGGACCTGGATTCAATTCCAGCCTTAGATGACTGTCTGAGTGGAGTTTGCACTTTCTCTCTGATTCTGCGTGAGTTTCCTCTGGGTGCTCCAGTTTCCTCTCACAGTCGAAGATGTGCAGGTTAGGTGGATTGACCATGATCAACGTGCGGAGTTACGGGGACAGGGTTGGGGAGTGGGCCAAGCTAGAGTGCCCTTTCAGAGAGTCAGTACAGACTAGATGGTCCGAATGGCCTCCTTTTCGCACTTTTGCCAATGACCTTAAATTGATTCTCAATCACTCTGCCAATGGGACAATTTATTTCTATCTACTCTGGTTCCTCATGATATTGAGCACCTCAATCAAATCTCCTTTCAACTTCTCTTCTCTAAGAAGAACACCAACTCCTCCAGTTGTTCACACAACTGAAGTCTCTTGCCTGGAACGGTTCTGGATGAATAATTTCTGAACCTACTCTAAAGCCTTCACATCCTTCCTAAAGTGTGTTCCAGAATTGGAAACATTACTCCAGTTCATGCTGAACCAGTGTTTTACGAAGGTGCACCATAACTTCCTTCCTTGAGTACTCTATGCCTCTCTTTATAAAGCTCAGTATCCCATATGTCTTTTTAACCACCCTTTCAACCTGTCCTGCCATCTTCAATGATTTGTGCACATAATGGTTCTTCTATTGTTTCTTAGCTCCACCCAAATAATTCTGTCCTTGACTCCATCTTTCTCCAGCACCATAATGTTCTAAATACCACCACCCTTCCTCCTTTCTTTCCTTCTCTATTTTTAATACCCAGTCTTGCCTTTTTTGAGTTAGGCCTTCATTATCGCCACAACAACATATTTCCAGACGGTTATTTATGCCTGTAGCTCATCAATTTTATTGACCATGCTTTGTGCATTTACATACATGACCTAATTGGGACCTTATTACATTCCCTCTCATTCTGACCCAACTGAATACTTTACTACTTCTTACTCTAGTGCTATCTGTCTCTTCCTTTATTCACCTAGTTTCTCCTTTCCACTGCGTCATCCCGGTTCTCACCCCCTACAAGTTATTTGAAAACCCTCCCAACAGCCTGAGCAAATCCTCCCACAAAGGTAATTGATCCCAGTTCTGTTCAAATGCAACAAATCTGGTCTATGCAGATCCCATTCCCCCCCCACCCCTGTCCCAATGTTCTGGGAATTTGAATTCACCATCTCCTCTGCCACAAATTCACCTGCTCTATCGTCTTATTTTTATACTCACTGGCATGTGGCACCAAGAGTAATCTGACGATTACTACCTTTGAGGCCTGGCATGCTAGTCTCCTTCCTAACTGCTGAATTTTCACTTAGATTTCAAAATATTTACCATTATTGCTACTTAAACTTTCAGTTACAACTTTAAAGTGGCTCAGATTATTTCACCTCAATTACATTTTTAGACTTGTGTTTAAGTTACTGTCTGTCCTCTCTGTATTTGCTTTGATATGATTGGCTCTTGCTAAGCTTATGCCTCGTAGCAAGCAACTAGAAGATTGTACCAATAACCAATGGCGGGGAAGATTTACCAGTGCATGTGGTCTTAGACCAAGCACCTTACTACAATTGGCTCAATCTTACATTGATAGATGAGCTTTGGAAGAGTTGGATAATATGGGAGAAGTTGGACATTCTGTGGTTATCTTTTTAAAGCATTGTTGAGCTATTTTGGGCAGCAAGTTACTGGCAATTAAAAGTACTGGAAATATGCAATAGGCCTGGCAGCCTGTGTGCAGAGAAAGAAACAGATTTAATGTTTTGAGTTCATATGACTCTTCCTCCTGAAGTAGAGTCATACGGACTCGAAACGTTAACACTTTTCTCTCTCCACAGATGCAGCCAGACCTGAATCTTTCCAGCATTTTCTGTTTTTACTTCAGATTTCCAGCATCCGCAGTATTTTGCGTTTAAGTAACAGACGGCTTTGCTTTCCATTGTTTTCTTTTCCAGAAAACAAGGCTTCCTCTGGTGTAGAATGACCTCAGCTAAGTTCAGCAACCCGATCAAGACAAAATATGTTAATTTTGCATTAGTAACCAATATGTTTATAGGGGGAAACTAGGATCAGATAAAAACGTGAATATTTTGCAAGTTAGATATGATTACTGCACAGATATTTACATACTTCAAAGCTAGATAGCCTTTTAAAAAATGGTACGCAAAGCAATATTTGCATTCTATTTCCTGCTTCTGTTGACTTTAGCACATGAGAAAGTGTCACGTTCTTCTTTTGCCCGAAACAGTTTCTTAATGTATTTGCGTTTTGACCAAAAACGTTGAAATGATGAATAAAAGACGGCACAGTGGTTAGCACTGCTGCATCACGGTGCTGAGGACCCGGGTTTGATCCCGGTCCTGGGTCACTGTCTGTGTGGAGTTTGCATATTCTCACCGTGTCTGCGTGGGTTTCACCCCTACAGACCCAAAAGATGTGCAGGGTAGGTGGATTTGCCACGCTAAATTACCCCTTAATTGGAAAAAAATAATTAGGTACTCTAAATTTATGAAAAAAAGAATAAAGAAATACATTGAAAGGTCATTGAAATGTTCATGAATCCTAAAGGCCCAGATTAGAGCCAGAGGCAGAAAAGAATTGTGAAACTGCAACCAGGGTTGAAATGACTGCTTATTACTTATTACTGCTAAAATATTTTGTTTCTGTGTGTTTGGGGGGCACGGTGGCACAATGGTTCAATTCCACCCTTGGGCAACTGTCTGTGTGGATTCTTCCCGTGTCTGCGTGGGTTTCCTCCGGGTACTCTGGTTTCCTCCCACAATCCAAAGATGTGCAGGTTAGGTGGTTTGGAAATGCTAAATAGGTGGGGTTACAAGGATAGGGTGGGGGATTGGGCCTAGGTTGGGGGTGCTCTTTCGGCGGGTCAGTGCAGAATCAATGGGCCGAATGGCCTCCTTCTGCACTGTAGTGATTATATTTTAAAAATTAAGCTTTTTCTGGGTATTGCGCTCACTATGGTGAGGAATACCAGTGTGATGACATCAAATATTTTTTGTTTCAGACAGAAAACGTATTAATGCTGCAAAATTTCTAGTTCAGGCATAAGTCAGAGACGTGATGGCCAAGGTTTTTGAGAAAAGAACCAGAAACTCTGAATCTTGCGCCTGCAGTTTTTCAGCCTGGCGAATCACAATCAAAAGGTATACATGCTCAATTCTCGTGCTGTATCCTATAATTGAAAAGCAGGACAAGCTTCCTCTCTGTTGTTGCGATTCTCAGATTTTTGGGTCCATGGTGTCGAATGGCAGTTTGTGGGTGTTGTTAAGAACTGGGGAAAATTAATATTTAAAAAATGAAATGGGGATAAAATAAAATAAAAAGGAATTGATAAGGGCAGCTGCCTGAAGGGGGTTTTGATTTGTGAATTAGCATACCAGTGAGAAGAACAAGCATTTGCTTTTGTGACTAGGGGAAAACAAAAGGGTATAGAAGAGGTAACTTCAAAGTGGAAAGATAAGGGAATTTGCACTTGGATTCTCAAAGGCTGGGTCCACAGGGTGGGTAACATCAAAGAGAAAGAATGATATGTCCACAGAACAATAACTGGAGGAAGGGACACAGTAGAGGCAGCTGCCATCTCAGCCACACCCAGCTGCAGAAAGCCAGTCTCCCTGAAACAAGTTATTGCAAAAAGAACAGCCGGTTGAAATGCAAAGCTCGAACTGAGAAGATTTTGCCTTGGCTGAAACTGAAGATAATTTTCCCAAATGCAGACAACGGCCCTGTGCATGGTAATTATCTGCTGGATTTAGCTCAGAGTTATACAATATTTGATGTTGTTTGAGAACAAAAGGGGCATCTCAGAGTTCTGGAAACATAGGGGGCGGGATTCTCTCAGCCCAGGCCGGGCCAGCGAATCGCCGGGATGGGCGCGAATCGCGCGACGCCGTCCCGACACCGGTCTGCCGATTCTCCGGAGAATGGAGAATTGGCGCAATTGGGCGCGGTCGGCGCGGCGCCGGTTGGGGGACGCTCTACGCAGCCCCCCTGGCGATTCTCGGCCCGGTATGGGCCTTGTGGCCATGCATAAAAACCCGAGCCCTGCTGGCGCCGTTCACACCTGCTCTTACCCGGCGGGACCTCGGCGTGGATGCATCCAGAGGCGGCCTGGTGGGGGGTCCGATCCCGGAGGTGTGGGGCCTCCGCTGTGGCCTGGCCCGTGATCGGGGCCTACCGATCGGCAGGCCAGCCTCTCTGGCTTGGGGCCTCTTTTGTTTCGTGCCGGCCCCTGTAGCCCTACGCCATGTGGCATCGGGGACGGAGAAGGAAGCCATTATGTGTGCGCGCAATTGCGCCGGTCCCACTGCGCATGCGCAGACCTGCAGCGCCCATCTGACGCTGGGATTGGCAGCTGGAGCGGCGTAGGTCGCTCCAGTGCTGTGCTGGCCCCCTGTGGGGGTCAGAATCGCTGCTCCTGAGGCCATGTTGACCCCATCGAGAAACGCGACGGCGCTTACGACGGTGTCAACACTTAGCCTCAGGATCAGAGAATCCCGCCCAGGCAGTTGGGAACAAAGCGGTAACTTCATGCAATAGTGTGAGTATACAGTCATCAATGTAGTAAAGTATTGTAGTGTATTAAAGCCCTTCTTGTCATGTATTTTCTTTTAAAGTTAATATTCTTTATTCATTTATCACAAAACCATTGGACTATTTCTCCCTGGTGTGCATATCTTTTCTCACAATATACCAAATTGAAAATATGCACCCTAAGAACAGGTGTCCCACGTTACCTTTCTGGATTTTGGGATACCCTTGCATTTATCATCAGCGAGGTTCTTAACCATGTCCATGATATTTTACCACCTCTGCAGCAGTTAAGGTTGATTTTACTGGCTAGCGTAATTCCATGCCTTGGCCCTTTGTGGAATTGAGGGAAAATTATTAATCTGTTTTGGAGATTGTTGCCAACTAACCTGAGTCTGGATAAGTGACCAGTGGTGTCCCGCAAGGAATTGTGCTGGGCCCTCAACAGTTCACACTATTTATAATGACTGATAACACAACAAAAAGCAATATATCCATGTTTGTCAATGATAAATGGCATAGTAAGTAATGCATGCGGGAGTGTAGAGTGTACAGCACGGTAGCACAGTGATTAACACAGTTGCTTTACAGTTTCAGGGTCCCAGGTTCGATTCCTGGCTTGGGTCACTGTCTGTGTGGAGTCTGCACATTCTCCCTGTGTCTGCGTGGGTTTCTTCCGGGTGCTCCGTTTTCCTGCCACAGTCCAAAGATGTGCAGGTTAGGTGGATTGGCTGTGCTAAATTTCCCTTAGTGTCAAAAGGTTCGGTGGAGTTATTGGGTTACGGGGATAGGGTGGAGGTGTGGGCATAGGTAGGGTGCTCTTTCCAGGGGCCAGTGCAGACTCGATGGGCTGAATGGCCTCCTTCTGCACTAAATTCTATGATCTATGATAAAGTAGCTTAATACATTGATGGGGCAAATCCCTGGCAGATGGATTTCAATGCAGGTTTGAGGACATACTTGCAGGAGCAAAAATGGTGAAAAGATAAAAGTGGAGATCCAAGGAGATTTCGAGGCCCATATACTCAGATCACTGAAATCTGGTAGTCAGGAAGAAAAAAGAGTAGAAAGACTAGTGGAATGTAAGCCCATCCAACTGGAGAGGTACAATATAAAGGGGATGATGCTTTGTTGCAACTCAACAGACCCTTTGGGCACTGTGCAGAATTCTGGTCACTGCACCTTTTAAAGATATTCTGGCCTTGGAAGGAGTGTGACATCAATTCACCAGAATGTTACCATTGGACCTAATACTGTAGTTATATTACCTAATCTGTGTTTGTAATTCTGGAATATAGAACGTGAAGGGGTGATTTAACTCAAGTTTTGGGGATTTTTAAAGGATGTTTTAGAGTAGATAGAATTTGATTCTGCTCGTGAGGTGTGTGTGTGTGTGTGAGGGGGGGGGGGGTTGTTAAGAGCAAGGTAACATAACCTTACAATCAGAGCCACACCATTCATAAATTCAACACTTATGTAAAGTGTGGAACTCCTCCCACTGAAAATATGTGTTGATGTAAGATCTATGTTGATCTAAGATCTGGGCAGCACGATGGCACAGTGGTTAGCACTGCTGCCTCACAGCGCCCCAGATTTGATTCCAACCTTCGGTGACTGTCTGCGTGAGTTTGCACATTCTCCTCATGTTTGTGTGGGTTTCCTCTGGGTGCTCTGGTTCCTCCCACAGTCCAAAGATGTGCAGGTTAGGAGGTTAGGTGGATTGGCCATGCTAAATTGCCCCTTAGTGTCCTAAGGATAGGTGTGGGTACGGGGATAGCGTGTATGAGTGGGCGTAGGTAGGGTGCTCTTTCAGAAGGTCGATGCAGGCTTGATGGGCTGAATGGTCTCCATTTGCACTGTAGGGATTCTATTAATAGTTTTAAAGCTAATATTGATAGATATTTATTGCAACGGTATAAAAGAATATGAAGCCAGATTGGAGTTGTGATGCAAATCAGTCATGACCTTATTGAATACAGAACAGACTAGAGAGGCTGAATGGCTTATTTCTGTTCCTGCGTTCAGGCTACTTTGGGTGGGTTGTGTTGACGTCTTTTGCATACTGTACAATTCTCAATATCCTTGGTTCTATCTCGCTCCAGAAACCTCTGGCGGAATTTTGACGTTCTCACATTCCTAAAGTGACATAGCCAGTGGTACAGATGCTCAAAAGCCTGCTTCCTGCTATAATTGGTGTATGGGAAAGTGGTATATTCGTGGCCCTTGATCCAAATCCATTGTCTCAGCAGTTAATGACACGAGTTCTGACTTATGCTATGTTGGCTTTTTTCTATTAATTTGATTGTAGAAAGCTAACTCCAAGACAAGGTCCTCCTGATCCAGTTGCAGACCAAGAAAACTTCTTTTGCTGGAGTGACATTTCTACTCCTCGTTTGAATCAACACAGTTTTGCTTCCAAAGCTGTGCCTTGGGAGTAGCTCACCACTGGCTTAGATTGCTTCTTCCTGATAGCACCATAGACAGGCATTGTCCAGTCCAATCTTTGTTATTAGAAATCTCTTCTGCCTTCTTAATCTCCAGGGATTGAAGATTAATCTCCAGGACCTATTACTGGGCAAATAGATGCAGTTTTTGCTCCATTTGCACATGCAAATTCTAAATTTCTCTTTTGGAATACAGCCTACTGCAAATTTTGCCTTTGTGCTTCGATGAGGAGCACATCAGTTTTTTTAAAGTTATAGCTATCCTCTTAATTTTCCCCTCCTGACCTTTATTTTGTTCTGTTAAAATATTGGTGCACTGCTCCCAGGACCCAGCTTTCACCAAATTATCTGTCTGAGTACTTATAGTTGAAAAGTGTTTGTTCGTCATATGTAACAACGATGGGTTTCTGAAGAATACAACCCAGGTCTCAGTTTGATTCAATTGGCAGCACTCTTGCCTTGGAGTCAAAAGGTTGTTGGTTTAAGCCTGAGGCTGAAACACAGAGTGCAGTCTGACTACAATTACATTGCTGGGGGAGGCAGGCCTTCAGATGAGATACTTTGCTGTCAGTTCCAATGGCTCAGGTGGATGTTTAAAAATAACATTATGCTATTGAAGGAGGATTAAGGAGGTTGTTCATTGCCCTGGCAAAAAACAGATGAACTCATCTCACTTCTGTTTGTCGGGTCATGTTGCGTGTAAAATGGGAACTTTGTTTATCAACCTTGTACCATTCCTTCCATTTCCAAGTGACTCCCTCCCTCTCTGTTAAGTGTTTCACATTTTTCAGAAAGTGCCACGGGGCGGGGAGGGGGAGGGGGAGGGAGGGGAAGGAGTTGCCGAGATTTGGTTTGGTGCCTAAGTTTTTAAATCAACCATAACATATGAGGAATTTTAAAACTATCCAAGGCAGAATCTTGTACAGTTAATCCTGTGTATCGGGTTTCATCGGTGGCCCCAGCAGTTTCGTAGCAACTTTCCAAAGGGAATTGGCTAAATACTTGAAAAGGGAAATCTATGGGGCTTTAGGGAAGGAAGAGGGAGTGGCACTAATCAAAATGTTCTATCAAGAGCCAATGCAGATACCATGGACCAAACCTCCTTCAGTGTTGTGTCATTCTATGAAGTTAGAGGCTCCATTGTATGTCAGTAATCCTGTGAATTCCTCATCCTGAAGTGCCTTTTCCAAGGAGAACACTCCTAACTTTTTAAACCACCCCTCATGACTGAAGTCCCTCATCCTTTTTATTGCCTTTGCATCTTAACTGAATCGTGGTGTCCCAAATGGCCCCCAATACTCCAGCAAAGCCCTAAACATTGATTGATAAAGTTCTATCATCATTAATTTGCTTGTGTATTCTACTCCTCTATTTTAAAATCCAAATAACCTAGATTTTTTAATCGCCTTATCAACTTGGGCTGCCACCTTTAAAAATTTGTGGACATATATCGTACATATTCCAAAATTGTGCAATTAATAGTATTCTGTTTTTTGATATTAGTTCTGTCAAAGGACGTTGCTTCACACCTCTCTTCATTGGACTCCATCTGCAGTGCCCTTGCTAATTTCATCATGTTCTCCGATGTCATCCTGATGCCCATCAGCATCCTCATCATGATTTATTACTTCGCCAGGTTTTGTATCGTGCAAATTTTATAATGCTGCTCGCGACACCCAAGCCAAAGTGATTTATAAAAATCGCAACGAGTAATGAAACCAAGACTGGCCCTTGGGAACACCACTGCAAGCTAATGCACCCTTCACCCACACTTAAGTCTGGAAAACACCCACCCGCCTTTGCTTCTTGTCATTGAGCCAGTTTACAGTCACTTTTTCCTTAATTCCATGGACTTCCATCTTCTTAATAAGCTTAATAAGCTTCCTGTGTGGCATTTAGTCCCCATGGTGGCACAGTGGTTAGCACTGTTGCCTCACAGTGCCAGGGGCCCAGGTTCAATTCCAGCCTTGGGTGACTGTGGAGTTTGCACGTACTCCCTGTGTCTGCGTGGATTTCCTCTGGGTGCTCATTCCTCCCACAGGTAGATTGGCAATGCTAATTTGCCCCTTAGTGTCCAACGGTTAGATGAGGTTATGGGGATAGGACGGGGTCATGGGCCTAGGTAACGTGCTCTTTCGGAGGATCGGTGTAGATTCAATGGGCCGAATGGCACTGTAGGGATTCTATGAATGCCTTCTGATGATCCATATATACATATTACTGCATTTCTTTGATACATTTCTCTGTTACCTGATGAAAAACATTCAACGATGAGTATCAGATACCAATCCTTGCCTTTCTAAATTAAAATTTAATTTGTCTCTGACAATGGTTTCCAGTAACTTCCCAACTATTGATGTTGGGCTGACTAATTTCCTGGTTAATTCCTCTCTCTTTCCTGAATACTTCCAGTCCTTTTGCATGGGAATGGTAACATAATGGTAATGTTACTGGACTAGTAATTGAGAAGCCCGACTAATGTTTTGGAGGCATGAGCTCATTGAGGGGCATGAGATGGCATGCCAGGAGCTGAACCAGGCATATCTAAAGATGAGATACCAACCTTGTGAAGCTATAACATTGGATTGCATGCATGCCAAACAGCTGAAACAGCATGCAATAGAAAGAGTTAAGTGATTCCACAACCAACAGATTATATCAAAGTTCTGCAGACTGTCATCTAGAAGGGAATGATGGCAGCCAATTAAACAACTAACTGGAGGAGAAGGCCCCATGAATATCCCCATTCTCGGTGAAAGGGGAGCGCCGCAATCCATGAAAAAAACAAGGCTGAAGCATTGGTAATTATTTTGGCCTGTTCCTGACATCCCCAGCACCACAGATACCAGTCTTCAGTCAATTTGATTTGCTTCACATGACATCAAAACACAGCTGAACACACAGGATACAGCAAAGACGATGTTCACAATATCATGGATGTAGTCTTGAAGAGTTGTGCTCCATAACTAGTTACTCCCTTAGTCAATCTGTTTCTGCGCAGCTTATATCTACCCCATTGTGGAAAATTGTCCAGAGAGCAGAGCAAATCCATTCAGGCCAACTATCGCCCTTTTGGTCTTCCCTCAATCACCAGCACAGAAATGGAAGGTGTTGTCGACAGTGCAGCAATAATCTACTGCTTAATGCTCAGATTATGTTCCACAAGGACCACTCTGCTCCAGCCTTGGTTCAAACATGGTCAAAACAGTTGAATACCAGAGGTGAGGTGAGAGTGTCCACTCTTGACATTAAGACAGCATTTGACTGAATGTGGCATCAAGGAGCCCAAATTGAAGTCGATGAGAATCGGAGTGGGGGCTGGGTGGGGGGAGAAGCTTGCCACTGGTTGGAGATGTATCAAACGCAAAGATTATGGTTGTGGTTGTTGGTATGCTAGTCATCTCAGCCCCAGGACACCACCACAGGAGTTCCTCAGGTTGAACCATCTTCAGCTGGTTCGTCAATGGCTTTGACTTTGTCAAAAGGTCAAAAGTGGGAATGTTTGCTGATGATTGCACAATGTTCAGTACCATTTGCAACTCCTCACATACTGAAGTGGTCCATGCCCTGGTGCAGAAAGACCGGGACAGTATTAGACTTTGGCTGATAAGTGGCAAGTATTATTTATATGACAGAAGTGCCTGGCAATCATAGAATCATAGAATTCAAAGAATCATAGAATTTACAGTGCAGAAGGAGGCCATTCGGCATTTCGAGCCTACACCGGCCCTTGGAAAGGGCACCCTACCCAAGCACACACATCCATCCTATAACCTAATAACCCTACCCAACCTATTTTTCTGGACACTAAGGGTAATTTAGCAAGTTCAATCCACCTAACCTGCACATCTTTGGACTGTGGGAGGAAACCGGAGCACCCAGTGGAAACCCACGCACAAATGGGGAGAACGTGCAGACTCCGCACAGACAGTGACCCTATTTGGGAATCGAACCTGGGACCCTGGAGCTGTGAAGCAACTGTGCTAACCACTATGCTATCGTGCTGCCCGACATAGGTACATAGATACGTAGAAGACAGCAGCAGGAGGAGGCCTGCTGGCCGTTTGAGCCTGCTCCGCCATTCATCACGATCATGGCTGATCATCCAACTCAATAGCCTAATCCTGTTTTCTCCCCATAGCCTTTGATCCCATTCTCCCCAAGTGCTATATCTAGCCGCCTCTTGAATATATTCAAAGTTTTAGCATCAATTACTTCCTGTGGTAATGAATTCCACAGGCTCACCATTCTTTGTATGAAGAAATGTCTCCTTATATCTGTCCGAAATGGTTTACCCTGAATCCTCAGACTGTGACCGCTGGTTCTGGACAAATCCATCATTGGTAACATCTTCCCTGCATCTACCTTGTTTAGTCCCGTTAAAATTTTATACGTCTCTATGAGATCCCCCCTCATTCTTCTGAACTCTAGCGAGAACAATCCCAATCTAGTAAATCTCTTCTCGTATGACAATCCTGCCATCTCTGGAATCAGTCTGGTAAACCTTTGTTGCATTCTTTCGAGAGCAAGAACATGCTTCCTCAGAGAAGGAGACCAAAACTGCACACACTACTCCAGGTGTGGCCTCACCAAGGCAGCAACACATCCCTGCTTCTATACTCGAAACCTCTCGCAATGAAGTCCAACATACCGTTAGCCTTCTTTACCACCTGCTGCACCTGCATGCTTACCTTCAGCGACTGGTGCACACTCCACTCTCCCAATTTACAACCATTCAGGTAGTAATCTGCCTTCCTGTTTTTGCTTCCAAAGTGAATAAACTCATACTTATCCAAATTATACTGCATCTGCCATTTATTTGGCCACTTGCCCAACCTGTCCAGATCATGCTGTGGGATCCCTGCATCCTCGTCACAATTCACCCTCCCACCTAACTTGGTATCATCTGCAAACTTTGAGATGTTACATTTTGTTCCCCCATCCAAATCATTAATATATATTGTTAATAGCTGGGGTCCCAGCACCGATCCCTGTGGTACCCCACCAGTTGCTGCCTGCCAATTTGAAAAGGACCCATTAATCCCTTTTCTTTGTTTCCTCTCTGCCAACCAGTTTTCTATCCAGCTCAATACATTTCCCCCAATCCCATGTGCTTCGATTTTGCACAATAACCTCTTATGCGGGACTTTGTCTAACGCCTTCTGAAAGTCCAAATATACCACATTGACTGGCTCCCCCTTGTCAACTTTGCTGGTTACATCTTCAAAGAATTCCAACAGATTTGTCAAGCATGATTTTCCCTTCATAAATCCACGCTGACTCTGACTGATCCTGCCACTGCTTTCTAAATGTTCCGCTTCAAAGTCCTTGATAATGGATTCATGCATTTTCTCCACTACTGCTGTTAGGCTTACTGGTCTATATTTCCCTGTTTTCTCTCTACCTCCCTTTTTTGAATATCGGAGTGACTTGAGCTACCCTCCAATCTGCAGGGACAGTTCCAGAATCTATAGAATCCCAGAAGATGATCACCCAATGCATCCACTATTTCCAGAGCCATTTCCTTAAGCACTCTGGGATGCAGATTCTCAGGCCCTGGGGATTGATCTGCCTTCAATCCCATCAATTTTCCCAGCACCATTTGTCTACTAATGTTGATCTCCCTCAGTTCTTCCCTCTCACTAAACCTTTCATTCTCCAACATTTCTGGTATCTGATTTGTGTCCTCTTTTGTGAAGACAGAGCCAAAGTATGTATTCAATTACTCAGGCATTTCTTTGTACCTTATTATGCATTCCCCTGTTTCAGACTGTAGGGGGCCTACATTTCTCTTTACCAATCTCTTTCTCTTCACATATCTATAGAAACTCTTAGTGTCAGTCTTTATGTTCCCTTCAAACTTCCTTTCATACTGTACTCCCCTTCTTAATCAATCCCTTCATCCTTCTTTGATGAATTCTAAACTGCTCCCAATCCACAACCTATGGGCCGGGATTCTCTGAGCCCGCACCGGGTCGGCGAATTGTTGGTGACGCCGGACATTTCCGCGACACCGCTCTGACGCCGGGACGCGATTCTCCGGCGACAGAGAATTGGTGGTGGTCGTGCGTGCGGTTGATGCGGTGCCGGTTGGCGGCCGCTGAAAACGGCCCCACGGTGATTCTCTGCCATCTTCCTGCCGAGTTCCGCCGACGTGGTTCCAACCCTAACCACCCATTGCTACTCTCTGCCTTCTATGACCTAGCCAGTTCTGTATCCATCTCTGCCTTCTATGACCTAGCCAGTTGTGTATCCATCAGGGCCGCGTATTGGCGCCAGAGCAGTGTGGCGCCATGCTGGCCCCCTGTGGGCCACTGAATCGCCAGGCCAAGAGGCCCGTTGACGCCGGGATTTTGGAGAATCCTGGCCATTATTTTTCTTGGCCAATCTGTATGCGTCTTCCTTGAATCAGATACTATTTATAATTTCCTTTGTAAGCCATGGATTCGCCCTCTTTCCCCCTTTGCTTTTCTGCCAGACAGGAATGAACAGTTACTGTAGTTTCCCCATGCGTTCCTTGAATGTTTGACCATTTCTAACAAGAGAGCATTTGACCATCTCCTGATCATGGTCAATAGCATTGCCACCACTGATCATTAACATTTTGGGCGTTACCATTGACCAGAAATTTAACTGGACCAGTCGTATAAATACTGTGGTTCCAAGAGCAGGCCATAGACTGGGAGATCTGTAGAGAGTTGCTCACTTGCTGAATCCCCTAAGACTGTTCATCATTTACAAGGCACCGGTCAAGAGTGTGATGGACTAGTCTCCACTTGTCTGGATGAGTGTAGCTCCAACAACACTCAAGAAGCTCAATGCCATCCAGGACAAAGCAATCTGCTTAAGGGGCCCTCCCAACCACCATCTTAAATATTCACTCTCTTCACCTGCAGTGCAGGTAGCAACAATACTATCTACAAGATGCACTGCAGTAACTTGCCAAAACATTTTTGGCATCTTCCAAACCGTGGACCACTAGCCAATAGAAGAACAAGGGTAGCAGAGGGATGGAAACACAATTGCTCTCGCAAGTCGCACAACATCCTGAGTTGAAACTATATCGTTGTTCCTTCATTGTTGCTGGGTCCAAATCTGCAACTCCCTCTCCAACAGCATGACGAGTATGTTGGGTCAGTCCGAGAAGTCATCACACCACCACCTCGAGAACAATTTGGGTTGGCAATAAATACTGTTCTTGCTGACGATGCTTATATCTTCTAAACAAATCCAAAAATCTCTTGAATCCAATGAGGATCATTAAGTGTCCAATGCCTCTCCTGTTTCGACCTTTGCTTCTTTCTTCCGACCAGGTGAAATATCAATAATTACCCTTTTAATGCATCTTATCTCTCGGTTATGATCCCATCTATAACTTTTGCTGCCTCTTTTAGTGTAGCCTGCTCGTCATCTGCTTCCTTTGGAAAGTGGCATACAAAGTATTTAATACTTTTGCCATGTCCTTTGCCTCTACTTGAAGATTTCCCCTTGTGTCCTTAAGGAGCCAAAGCTTTTTCCTTGCAAACCATTTGTACTGTCTATGTGATAAAATATTTTAGGGTTCAATTTAATATTTCCTGCTAATCTTTGCCTCTTGTATTAACTTTTCCATTTACTTCCTGTACTTTCCATGACCTCCCAATTATTAACTGAATCTTGCTCCTGGCTTTTGTCTCCTTTTCCTGTTTTAACTTTATTTTGCCATTCAGAACAATTTAGGTTTTCCCTTCCCAAAGGAAAATGCTGGTAACTGAACTATCTTTTCCTTGAATGCTCTCAATTTCTCTGTTACTGCTTTTCCTTGCAACTGCCTTTTCCAATCTATCTGTGGTAGGTCTCTTCTTAAAGCACTGGCCCAATCACTATCACAGGAGTTGGGTGTAAATAATTCCTAGCTCAGGCTTATGAAATAAACTCAATTTGAAAAATGTTCTGATTTGATTGTATGAAGGTGGGTTGGTTGGGAGACGAGATTGCACCTATTCCTCAGTGCTCTGCCATACACATTTTGAGCTGCATTAGATGCTTTTAGTTCACATTGTTAATTGTTCCATTGCCCTGAAGTTGTTTTTTTTTCTAATAAATTTCGAGTGCCCAATTCTTTTTTTCCAATTAAGGGGCAATTTCTCATCGCTAACCTACCCTGCCCATCTTTTGGGTTTGTGGGGGTGCGGTCCACACAGACTCAGGGAGAATGTGCAAACTCAACACGGACAGTGACCTGGGGCCAGGATTGAACCCGGGCCATCAGCGCCGTGAGGCAGCAGTGCTAACCACTGTGTCATCGTGTCGCCCCTGCTCTGAAGTTGTTAATTTACTTCCTCGAGTTGCATTGTCACAGGTGATCCAATTACTACCACAAGCTTTGTTGTAAATAATTCCTAGCTCAAGTTTAGGAGATAAAATCATCAAAAATGTTACATGTTAATCTAAGGAGAGCGCTATGGGAACAAATAGGTTATTGTGTGCTTTGTGCCACTGTGCAATGATGTGGATGGCAGGTATTGAGGCACAACAGTGGCTGTATTAGCTGAAGGGGGTTAATGTCCAGCATCTATCCATATTGCCAGATTGCCCATACAGCATTGCTGCAATCTAATACAGAAGTGCATTGGCCCACATTGCCACAATGAAAGTGTCCAATGCAGTATTAGCTTTTACTGCTGAATTTTTCACCTGAGAAAATAGCCTGCTTCTGGAATCATATTGCACAATTATAATCAGTCCATTTGAATTATGACTGCTGCTTTCAATGTCCCATTTATTTTTAGCCTACATATCCATAGATTATCCATAGAATTTACAGTGCAGAAGGAGGCCATTCAGCCCATCGAGTCTGCACCGGCTCTTGGAAAGAGCACCCTACCCAAGGTCCACACCTCCACCCGATCCCCACAAGCCAACAACCCCACCCAACACTAAGGGCAATTTTGGACACTAAGGGCAATTTATCCTGGCCAATCCACCTAACCTGCACATCTTTGGACTGTGGGAGGAAACCGGAGCACCCGGAGGAAACCCACGCACACACAGGGAGGATGTGCAGAATCCGCACAGACAGTGACCCAAGCCGGAATCGAACCTGGGACACTGGCGCTGTGAATCAATTGTGCTATCCACAATGCTACCGTGCTGCCCTGTCTAGACTATTTTATGTGAATAGTACTTGAGACTCTGTGCTGAATTAGTGAACAGACAGCTGATTAAAGTATGAGCCACTTCTTAAAAATATAGTAAGCACCTATGAATGCAGGTCTTAGGAAATTCATAACTGCGACCTTGTAATGGATAGCCAGCAGCAAAACCCTAACCAGTTCTTCTCCTTATTGTCCCAGGGCATTGAAGTCTTAAAGGCACCCTACAATGACTATTTCCCCTGGCAGGGTGTTTAGAACATTGGGGCATTACCTTAAAATTAGAATTGGGCTAATTATGAGTGCCAAGTAGCATCATTTCACACATAAGGTAGTGGAAATCTGGAACACTCCCCATCCTTGAAAACTGTTGAACCTGGAGGTCAATTGAAAATTGAAACAAAACTGAGGTTGGTAGAATTCAGTTAGGTAAGTGTTACAGAGCCAAGGTGGGTAGCTGCAACTAATTGACAGGTTAGTTATGATTTAATTGAATGGTAATCTGGACCAAGCTTGAGAGGTCATATTCCAATGAAATCAACATGTGTTCAGCACCTTCCTGACCTTTGTGACTGTACTACAACATAGGCTGTGTTTACTCACTGAGCCCTTCTGGAAGTGCTAATTCATTGGATTCCAATAAAACTAGCTACAAGCACTAAATGTGCAAAATAGTTGGTTTGATAAGGTTTTGTCCATCCTAATTTTCTCATATTGGATTAAATGTTTCTGCGAATTGTCTTGCAATAGTTGAAAATTGAATTTGAAAGGGGCATTGTGAGGACTTGTTTACATCAAGATGACCGAACAATCAATTCGCTGGAGAGTTAGGTGAAATTGTCTCCTACCACTGTGGCACACCATATTATTACACCACAGTATGAAAATTGGCTGCCTCCTGTCTTGCATTGTGACAGTGACTACACTTTAGTTACACTACTAAATTTGCTATAAAGCACTTTGGGAATTTAAATAGAAATTGTATCTTTCTTCCTTGCTTTCCTGGTTTTCCGTTGTGCCAGTTCCATGATCAGTCCCCCAGAAGGACCCAGCAGTGCCCGCCTCAAAATGGAAGGGGGCTGTAGTGTTGGGTGTTCCGATATACAAATGAACCAACACAGTTGTAGATGGTACAACTCTGTTTTATTATTCTGTATAATAACAACTGTTAACTTCTGGCTGTGGTTCGTACTTCACCAGTTAACCTGTGGACCCAGCCCTAGCGCTAACTTAGAGAGGCACTCAGCACATGGTGTATGTCTGAGTGGCACGCTGTGAGCTCTGCTCTGAGCTATCTCCTGGTGGAAAAGAGCGGGAGCTGTGGTGTTCCCTGTTTTATAGTGCGTGTGCTCTCACAGCGTGATTGGCTGTGATGTTGCATGTGTGTTGATTGGTCCGCCTACCTGTCCATCAGTGTGTGTGTGTGATTGCACCATGATAAGTTAATATGGATATCATGACATCCCCCTTTTCACAAGAATATGTGCCTACATGGTAATAAATATTGGTGTGTACTGAGTGCGGCTGAGGATGTGTGTGCAATATTTACAACATGTACATGAGGCTAAACTATATACATAGGAAGGTGTCAGGTGCAACAGAGCAACGAGGTTGTAACACAAACAAAACAAGTGCAATCATCAAATAGCGAAAGAGAACTCCTGGAACGACAAAAAAGAGAAACACGTTAACATTGTTGCATAACAATTCAGTGAGTCCAATGTGCAAACAGGCCCATAAGTCCAGTCTAGTAGGTGGGCGACGAATTCGGGTTGACCGTTAGGGTGGCACACCATTCATCGCCCGGATTAACGCTGTGCACTGGCATCGGCTGGTAGGTCCTACTTGGGGACATCCGATTTCTGTCTATTACCGCAATGCGGAAGGGTTCCCGGTCGTCGGTATCACTGGTCTGTACGTCGTCAGGGTATGACTCGGTGTATGGAGACTGAATGGTCCGCACGTCCCTGCGAGGCTGGCAGAATTGCGGAGCGTTGGCAGGTTGAGCTGCTCGACAGCAGGCAGCGTAGTGGCCCATCTTGCCACAGCGGAGGCATTGTAGAGTTTTGGCTGGACATTGCCACTTTAAGTGTGCGGATCCACAGTTGCCGCACATCGTGACATCATGGCGTTCGTTGCGCCACCACGCATGCGCAGTTCGGTCCTGCGTAGAGTGCGCCTGCGCATCACGTCCCTCTGCGTCGACGTCCCCTCTTTTGGCACGTACAAACGCGGGAGGCGTCGGAAAGCGCGCGAAATGGCCGCCCTCGTCCGGGCTGTGGGCCGGGAGGTACTCGATCAACTGGACCCGCTCGGCCTCGTAGGACCCCTGCCGTGCCGATTTGGCCGCCTGGAATTGGGAGTACCGGCTGGTCGCGTTTTCATGGAGGACTCGGGTTTCGATGGCGGTGGCTAGGGTGAGGCGATTTATTTTGGGGAGCTGCTGGCGTAGGGTGTCCGAGGTGACCCCAAAAACTATCTGGTCCCGCATCATGGAATCGGAGGTGGCCTCATAGCCGCAGGACTGCGCGAGGATACGGAGGTGTGTCAAAAAAGATTGAAAAGGCTCATCCTTACCCTGCAGGCGCTGCTGGAAGAGGTACCTCTTTAAGCTCTCATTCACTTCTACACTGAAGTGTTGCTCAAGTTTTAGAAGGACCGTCTTGTACTTCCTCTCCTTCCGTGAATGCCAGGGAGTTGTCGATGTGGATGGCGTGTTGTCCCGCCGTGGAGAGGAGGAGGGTGATCTTCCTGGTGTCCGATGCATTCTCCCTGTTTATGGCTTCCATGAAGAGCTGGAAGCGCTGTTTAAACAGCTTCCAGTTGACGCCCAGATTTCCAGCGATTCGGAGCGGCTGCGGCGGGCTGATGGTGTCCATGGCGCAGGCTGGCGGATCTCTGAAGAGGTGCAGGTAGGTCTCACAGTTGCTGGCGAGTTTCCAATCCTGGTATCATATCGTGTTGGGTGTTCCGATATACAAACGAACCAACACGCTTGTAGATGGTACACCTCTGTTTTATTATTCTGTATAATAACAACTGTTAACTTCTGGCTGTGGTTCGTACTTCACCAGTTAACCTGTGGACCCAGCCCTAGCGCTAACTTAGAGAGGCACTCAGCACATGGTGTATGTCTGAGTGGCATGCTGTGAGCTCTGTGCTCTGAGCTATCTCCTGGTGGAAAAGAGCGGGAGCTGTGGTGTTCCCTGTTTTATAGTGCGTGTGCTCTCACTGGTGATTGGCTGTGATGTTGCGTGTGTGTTGATTGGTCCGTCTACCTGTCCATCAGTGTGTGTGTGTGATTGCACCATGATATGTTAATATGGATATCATGACAAAGGCCTTTTAAGAAATTGCTCTTTCCTAACAACTGAAAATAACTCGGCTCTAACTGAAGACTTAAAAATAATTGTAAACTCCTTACAAACCTTCCTGGAACCAACGTCAAACTCCAGGAGCTGATGGTTTAAAGCTCTCTTAAAACCTCAGCTGAAGTCCAGTAGTCAGCTGTAGCCTGACCTATTTGACCTAGAGAAACTTTCTAATTGGTCTGGTTATGATCATAAGAAATTATAACTTTTGTTTCTGGATGAGGAGAATCGACAGTTTGAGAGATGCCACTATTGGTTTCAACTTCTTGTTGTTGTGTCAGAAGTATTAAAGAAAATTGCAGCATTGAATACAAGGCTTGAGGAAACCATCCGAGTTAAAATGCTGTAATTTTCAGCCTTTTGTTCTCTGTCCGTGAGTGAGTCACATGGAAACCAACCGCACACAGTTGTTTGCGATGGACACTACGGCATGCAAAGGATTTGCGCCTGCCAGATGTGGCATATAATTTTATTTTAGACAGCACACAAATCTAACCACAGAGCCGGTAAGTAGAAAAGCCATGAGTGGGTTCGGCTAGCTGGAGTCACAAATAATCTCGGAATGACGTTCAGACACAGTAGTCACAATTAGTGTATGTTTGCAGACTGCAGTTTTTGTGTAAATGTATTTGGCTTTCACACAGTCTGTTTCAATAAACAGAGTATTTGTGGTACTGTAAAATTAAGTATAATTTACCTGTTAACAAGCATTCAGCTCTTTGAATGGTGACCACAAAGTAAATGAGTATTACTACCAGCCCAATCCTCAGTCACCTAATCTAATTGTTTACTTACCATGTGCATTCAAATAAGTTCATTTGATCCTGTCAAGACTAAAATGAAGTTGACAGAAGAAGTCAAAATTTATTTTATGCTAACCAACATTTACATTAACATAATCCGAAGAAAGAGGAGAAGACTTCTATTTATATAGTGCCTTCATGATCTCAGGGAACCCCAAATTCCTTTACAGCCAATGAAGTGCTTTTTTAGTCACTGTTACAATGTATGAAACAACAACTTCTCACAGCAAAGCTTATATTGGTTATTGGTTGCACTTAGAAAAGTTAGGTAGAGTTTCTGCTTTGGGCGCTATCGACAATCGAGGCACAATTGTGCTCACTCTCCAAAGTGCAGTAATGGTTCAAATTTTGGCTCAAACCCATTTGCGTAACCACAAAGGTACTTTTTTTTTGTGACCAACACCATGTGACAGTGTTCTAGAATGTAATAAGTCCTTTAATGCCTTGCATTAAAATATTTCTTGTTTTATTTAAGAGTGGCAACATGGTGCCGTTTTACTAATGCAGCTGAAATTGGGTTTAGCAAAAGTTAAGCTTTTTAAAATCTGTGCGTCGTCCATAACCTGTGAATAATCTGACTTTAAATGACTGAAAAGGATTTGTTAAAAGAAAATGCAGAACTGTTTACTAGTTTCAGAGCTGTACACTGGTCAGTTTCTTAAATATTTAGAAATGTTCAGTGTGCTAAAAACCTCTTAAAGTGTTGCTGAATGCCTTTGTGCTAAGACAAGACATTAAGGATGCGATTTGTGGAGACTCACTGTCATTGTTCTTTCAATCTAGGGGCATGGCTAGTTTTGTGGGAGAGGTTAACTTTCAATGTAAACTAGTACAGAACATTGCAGAAAATTTACCGCACTGGACATGACTTGCAGTTTAAATTCATGATTATCCTAATGCTGATTTGACAGATTTCGGGTGAATTGTGCTGATAACCTAGTGGAAACCTATACTCCATTGTGTCCATCGTATGGCATCTTAGTTTAGAGGGGATGTCGATGATTAAGATAGTGAAGAATTGACTAGGTTGAAACTGAGTGGCCTGTCTGTAATGATATGCAGTAACAGTGTATATAAAAGTGTGTATAGCCTCCGACTACTAGCTGTCATGCAACAGAAACAGGACACTCTAACCAGACAGAGCAAGTCTTGATCAGAGTTACAGAAGCTGTCAGTAGTAGAATGATATGTATAGTACAAGTATAGTAAAGGGTTAAAAAGAGAGACTACATGTAACTCAACACTAGATGGCGTTACTAAGTAATCATATAAAAGGCTGCATCTCTCGGCATGCTGGGAGAAGCAGATGGAGATTTCAATGTAGCAGGATAGTGTGAGGTTGAGTTATAGTGTAGTTTATAAATTAGAGAGATTATTGATTACTGTATCACAGATTCAGAACTGTTATTTTATTATGTTACTCAGTAAAGTGTGCAAACCTAATCAAGTTAAGTAGTGTAAAATAAATTAGTTTTGTTTTAGACTTCTTAGTTTTATATTCTTTGTCAACACTACATATCTGGACATCTTGGAGAACAAGACAAGGAATATAACAAGTAGCATGGTTAAAAGATCCATAGTTTGGTTAGCAATAGTTTTGTTTATTCAACATTAAATAACGAGTCTTGAACTAGAGGTTCTGTCGTACACTGATTCATTTATAATCATAGTACAGGGACATAACACCGTCTGGTTTTATTCCATTTTGTTCCATTTGTAGCAGTTGAATACAGCTGAGTGGCTTGCTATGCCATTTCAGAGAGCATTTAAGATTCACAGACATTGCTTTGGGTCTGGAATCACATGTAGGCCAGACCAGGTAAGGACAGCAGATTTTGTTCCCTAAAGGACGCTACTGAACCAGGTGTTTTTTATGACAATGGTCTTAAGGTCATCGTTAGACTTTTATTTCCAGCTATTTTGTTGAGTTTTTAATTCCACCATCTACCATGGTGGGATTTGAATCCTGGTTCCCAGAGCATTACCCTCAGTCTCTGGATTAATAGTCAAATAGTCAAATGGGCGGCACGGTAGCACAGTTGATAGCATTGTGGTTTCACAGCGCCAGGGTCCCAGGTTCGATTCCCCGCTGGGTCACTGTCTGTGCGGAGTCTGCACGTTCTCCCCGTGTCTGCAGGGTTTCCTCCGGGTTCTCCGGTTTCCTCCCACAGTCCAAAGACATGCAGTTTAGATGGATTGGCCATGCTAAATTGCCCTTAGTGTCCAAAAAGGTTAGGAGGGATTATTGGGTTATGGTGATGGGGTGGAAGTGAGGGCTTAAGTGGGTCGGCGAAGACTTGATGGGCCGGATGGCCTCCTTCTGCACTGTATGTTCTATGTTCTAAATGACAATTTCACTGTGCCATCAATCTGAGTGCATGACTCAGCGCTTCGAGATGGCCGCTTACTACCACCTTCGCAAGGGCAGTTAAGGATCAGCAATTAATGCTGGCCTAGCCAGCAACACCACATTCCATGAAAGAATGAAATAGAACACAGTCAATTAGGTGTCAATGCAAACAATGACATGCATCCAAGCTGTCATGTTGCGATGCGGGATGTGGAAGACTGCATTGCTGACGAAGAGCTCCGCATACATCTTCATTCCCAGACATGGTGGTCTGCACCGAGTTTTGTATTGAAGTCATCAAGAATACTTGTTTGACTTGGGCACTGTCGCAATCAATTAGTGGTGTCATCATAGTATTTATTCTTAACTTCATCAGGGTTGGTCATGGCTTTGGGGGGGCGGTGGGGAGGGAGGGTTGCCGGCCTTTTGCTGTGCAGGAGGAGTTTAGACACCATCATAAACACTCTTGAGAAGGCAAATAACCAATGGTTCATGACAGCAAAGTCTACTCCAGCTTACATGCAGAAGAAACAGAGGCAGGCCATTCAGCCCCTCAAGCCTGCTTTGCCTGCTTTGTGCTGTTTCTTTTTTCTTGGCCACTCCAAAAGAATGCTGGACTTTCACCGATTTCCTTGAGCCAAGCTTCTTCAGGTTGACAAATCTTGAAGAGGGGAATGATCTGGACAATGCACCTAGCCAGCTTTCTACTGACAAGAACAGTTCTCTCAGGCCTGTCAGCTATGGCGGTGTCCATGAGGGTGCGCACGTTTTTTGCGCCAGTGATGACCAGTGCCAGCTTTACCTTTTTGAGATTGATGGGATCCCTGCCAATTGCAGCTGATAGCCGGGGAGGTGAAGCAAACAATATTTAGGTCGTATTTTCCAGCCCTTTCCTCATATTGGGAAGGTGAGCAGTATGGCCCTGAAAAGGGCTGCTCGGGCGCTCAAACTGCTAAATTCCACTTCTTCGGCTTCTTCCAGTGAAAAGCAAGCCTATGGCCTCAGTCACCTGTGTAAGCCGCAGCTCCCAGTGAACGCACTCCTGCTGTTACATCATTCACTTTCACCAGAAGATTTGTGATAGATGTTGGAGGAAAGATGATGAATTGGATATGGTGAGGGAAGGTTGTGCATCAACAGCTGGTTTAAATTGCTGAGCTTATCAAAGAGCATATGAACAAGCTTGAAAGCGTTCAGGAACCAGCATTGGAGCTGTTCTGTGTAATGGGCACCAAAGCTACTCTTTGACACGACCAAACAACCGGAAGTGTTCCCTTGCTGAAAGGCAGAAAACATGCTGTCTGAACTTAAGAGAAAACTTTTGAATTCCACTTCCCTTTGCTGCTATCTTGCCACAGCCATACAAAAGTAAACGTGTGATAGAATGAAGGAGAAAAGGCACCATTTTTCAAATAATAAATAAATAATCTTTATTGTTACAAGTAGGCTTCCATTAACACTGAAACTAAGTTACTGTGAAAAGCTCCTCGTCACCACATTCCAGCACCTGTTCGAGTACACAGAGGGAGAATTCAGAATATCCAATTCACCTAACTGCACGTCTTTCGGGAGTTGTGGGAGGAAATCGGAGCACCTGGAGGAAACGCACGCAGACACGGGGAGAACGTGCAGACGCCACACAGACAGTGACCCAAGCCGGGAATCGAACCTGGGATCCTGGCGCTGTGCAGCAACAGTGCTGCCCACTGTGCTATGATGCTGCTCACTGTGCTACCATGCATCGCATAATAAGATACAGAGGCTACCCATTCCTCTACTTCATAAACCTCATAAATATTATGTAAATGATTGAGAATTTGATAAACTCAGCCTGAGAACATTTGGGGCGGGATTCTCCGGTCCGCCAGCTGCAATGTCTGCCGCTGCGTGCCCCCGCTGGCAGCAGAATTCTCCGTTTCCACAGCCAGCCGATGGGGTTTCCTATCGTGGCCACTCCACGCCGTCAGGAAACCCAGGGGCGTGGGTACGCTGCCGGCAGACCAGAGGATCTCGCTGATGGAGAAATCCGCTGATGCTATGTGGACTTTCATACAAAATGCAGAGTGCATGAAAGTAGGCCTTTCATTATTGTCATGTGAGAATACCTTTAAGAAATGGGTGTTTAAGAAATGTACCTTTAAGAAATGGAGCTGTTCATGTTACTGGAGTGATGTCAGAGTGTGGGTGGAGCTGAGCTCTACTTCTCCTTTTCAGTTTCAGTTTGAGAAAAAGCTTGGTGTGTGACTGTTTTTCAGTTAGCTGCATCTGAATTTTAACAAAGAGCTGTACTGTTGATCTCTGCTATCCAAAGACTATCTATGGATCACTTGGTGAACCCAGAATTGTAAAAGGTCTCAGTATTGAATGTAAATCTAATGTGCTCCTGTTTGAAGGTTTGTTAAGTCTTTTGGATGTTAAAAGGACAGCTTACAGGGTTACTTAGTGTTGTAGTCTTTGGGGTTGTATTTGATTTACTGGTTGCTAAGATGTTCACTTTGTTTTAAAAAGGTTAACTTGAGTTCATAGATAAAACATTGTTTTGTTTTAAAGAAATACTTGTCCATTTTCTGCTGTACCACACCTGTAGAGTGGGACGTGTGCTCCCCATACCACAATCTATTAAAAGTTGTGGGTCAGGTGAACTCCATGATACACTTTGGGGTTCTCTAAACCCTGACCCATAACATTCTTAACCTGTAAATTAAGGAGACTTGCATTTTCTATAGTATTGTAATTGTGTGTACCCTTAAATGTTCTCAGCTGTGCAATTCTTTTATTATTTTATGCTTTTTGCTTTAATTTAATGATTGTAACTATGGATTATGATGGCTTGCTTTTTTTTAAATGTCATCGTCACAATTTGCCACGTGCCGCCATGATGATTTTCAATAAAGCCATTTATCTATGTATCCATCTATTCCCTCACCCTGACCTACCTTGGTCCAGTGGCAAGACCATTCAAGATGGCTGGAGATAGATCTGGATGCAGTGGCTGACCAGGACATCATCCACACGTTCCACAACACGGTGCTGTTTGGCCATTCGACCTTCGATAGGTCTCATTTGCCCAGTCCATGAGAACCATTCTTCACATGGCAGGGTAGACAAATCCCTAAGCTGCTGAGGGTAAGAGACCTAATGGCAACCCTCATCTGGGTTTGGCCTGCCAGTCGAAATGGTTTCAAGGGTGTCTAATGCTGTCGTATGCTGATAAATACATAGAGCCACATGTGAAAGCTGGGTGAAGGTGAGGACCAATACAGAATGAGCCCCCTGTGAGAGGTGCTACCCTGCCTTTACACCCCATTAGATAGTTTCCTACGAACGACCTGGAATTAGGGAGGGCGATAAAGAAGCTTATGGGTTTTACAGTGTATGTTCACAGAAGAAAGTTCCACATCTGCACATAGTTAACTTTTTGAATGTTCTCATCTTCTATCTCTTACAGGCTGGGAGTCTCAGCTTCTGGAAACTGGCTTCCTAGGTATTTTCCTGTGTCCTGTTCTGACACTCCGCATCATTCCACATCATACACCACCATCCAAAATTGTCATATGGTCTTTTCGTTGGCTCATTTTCCGCATCATGCTGGGAGCGGTAAGGATTTTAAAAAAAAAAATCATTTAATACTGATCCTGGTTTTCACTGTAATCTTCTGTTTTGCAACATTAATTAGCAACAGATGCAATTTAGAGATGTGCAATCAGGGTGGGTGGCTTACGGAGAATGAGGGGATATAAACGAGTTCTTCTAAAAATCATTGAGTAAACTACCGAGAGAAGAAATATAAGATGCTGCATCTGGCAACCAAAGTTAAATAATGAGAATAGATCTGATTGATGAATATCTATTGCATTTAAAGGTGTATCAGTAACCATCAGTTGCACTTCTCCTTTCACGATAAGAACATTGACCTTGACTTCCGGTTGCAGCTATGCGGAGCTAAGCCGCACGAATCGGCATCTCCCGCAAAGACGGACTTTCGGGCTCGATAGAAGAGCCCCAACGGGACTTTTCACAGAGCCAACCCGTGGGGAAGAGAGGAGAGAGGTCCCCCACTAACCTGTATGGACCGGACCTGCAGTGAAACGGCCAAAAAAAGGGCACTGGAGCAGCGGGAGAAGAAGGGTAAAATAAACAAAATGGCGGCGGCCGGGGACAAAGAAGAGATGCAAGAATTCATCAAGCACTGCTTCGAGGAGCTGCGCAAGGAGATGGTGGTGCCTATGCTGGCAATAATTGAAGGACTTGGGGCAACCCAGAAAGCCCACGAGGTTAAGATCCAGGAGATAGAACATAGAACAGTACAGCACAGAACAGGCCCTTCGGCCCTCGATGTTGTGCCAAGCATTGTCCGAAACCAAGATCAAGCTATCCCACTCCCTGTTATTCTGGTGTGCTCCATGTGCCTATCCAATAACCGCTTGAAAGTTCCTAAAGTGTCCGACTCCACTATCACAGCAGGCAGTCCATTCCACACCCTAACCCTCTCTGAATAAAGAACCTACCTCGGACATCCCTCCTATATCTCCCACTCTGAATTTAAAGTTATGCCCCTTTGTAACAGCTACATCCACCCGAGGAAATAGCCTCTGACCGTCCACTCTATCTATCCCCCTCATTATCTTATAAACCTCTATTAAGTCGCCTCTCATCCTCCTCCGTTCCAAAGAGAAAAGCCCTAGCTCCCTCAACCTTTCCTCATAAAACCTATCCTGCAAACCAGGCAGCATCCTGGTAAATCTCCTTTGCACCCTTTCCAATGCTTCCACATCCTTCCTATAATGAGGTGACCAGAACTGCACACAATACTCCAAATGTGGTCTCACCAGGGTCATGTATAGTTGCAGCATAACCCCGCGGCTCTTAACTCAAGCCCCCTGTTAATAAACGTTAACACACTATAAGCCTTCTTCACGGCTCTATCCACTTGAGTGGCAACCTTCAGAGATCTGTGGACATGAACCCCAAGATCCAGGACAAAGTGAGTGAAAATGAGGACGAGCTCTTGGGCCTGGCGGTGAGAGTGGAGCGGCACGATGCGCTACACAAGACGTGGGCGGGAAGACTCAAAGACCTGGCGAACAGGTCGAGGATTAAGAATTTGAGGATCCTGGGTCTCCCAGAAGGAGTGGAGGGGGCCGACGCCGCGGCATATGCGGGCACAATGATCGGGGCGCTGATGGGCGCGGAGGCTCCCCCGGGGTTGCTGGAGCTGGAAGGGGTGCACCGGGTGCTGGCGAGGAAGCCCAAAGCAAACGAGCCACCAAGGGCGATGGTGGTGAGATTTCACCGGTTCACAGACAGAGAGAGGGTCCTGAAATGGGCCAAGAAGGAACGGAGCAGCAAGTGGGACTATTCTGAGATTAGAATATACCCGGACTGGAGCATGGAGGTCGCTAAGCGGAGAGCGGGTTTCAACCGGGCCAAAGCGGTGCTGCATCGGAAAGGAGTGAAATTTGGAATGTTGCAGCCAGCACGACTGTGGGTCACATATAACGGCCAACACCACTACTTTGAAACGCCCGAAGAGGCGTGGACCTTTATATTAACTGAAAAGTTGGACTCTAATTGAGGGTTTGTGAGGTTGGGGGTATGTGAGGGTTGAAGTATGATGGCGGTTGTATATAGGGGGGCAAGCATGCGCAGGGAATGTTATATGGGCTGGGGACGAGAGACAAGGCCGCAACAGAAGCTGCGTCGGGGGGGGCGGGGCAGGCTCTGGAAAGCGCGGGGAGGTGAGGGGGGGAGGAGGGGGGGTGAGAGGGGTGGGGGAGGAGGGGGGGTGGGGGAGGAGGGGGGGTGAGAGGGGTGGGGGAGGAGGGGGGGTGAGAGGGGTGGGGGAGGAGGGGGGGTGAGAGGGAGGGGAGGGGGGAGGGGGGAGTGAGGAGGGTGGGGGAGGGGGAGGAGGGGGGGTGAGAGGGGTGGGGGAGGAGGGGGGAGGGGGGAGTGAGGAGGGTGGGGGAGGGGGAGGAGGGGGGGTGAGAGGGGTGGGGGAGGAGGGGGGTGGGGGAGGGGGGGTGAGAGGGGGGTGGGGGAGGAGGGGGGTGAGGGGGGTGGGGAGGAGGGGGGGTGAGGGGGGTGGGGGAGGGAGGGGGGGTGAGGGGGGTGGGGGAGGGAGGGGGGGTGAGGGGGGTGGGGGAGGGAGGGGGGTGGGGGAGGGAGGGGGGGTGAGGGGGGTGGGGAGGTGGGGGGTGAGGGTGGTGGGGGAGGGGGGGTGAGGGGGTGTGGGGGGTGTGGGGGGTGAGGGTGGTGGGTGAGGGTGGTGAGGGGGGTGGGGGGTGAGGGTGGTGGGGGAGGGGGGGTGGGGAAGGGGGGGGAGGGTGGTGGGGGAGGGGGAGGGGGGGTGAGGGTGGTGGGGGAGGGGGTGGGGAGGAGGGGGGGTGAGGGGGAGGGGGGGTGAGGGTGGTGAGGGTGGTAGGGGAGTGGGGGGAGGGGGGAGGAGGAGGGGGGTGAGGGGGAGGAGGGGGGGTGAGGGGGAGGAGGGGGGTGAGGGGGAGTGAGGGGGAGAAGGGGGGGAGGGGGATGAGGAGGGGGAGTGAGGGGGAGAAGGGGGGAGGGGGATGAGGAGGGGGGTGAGGGGGAGTGAGGGGGAGAAGGGGGGGAGGGGGATGATGAGGGGGGTGAGGGGGGAGTGTGGGGGGGAGGGGGAGGAGGAGGGGGGGAGTGTGGGGGGGGAGGGGGAGGAGGAGGGGGGGTGAGGGGGGAGGGGGAGGGGAGGGGAGGTGAGGGGGAGGGGGGGAGGGGTGGGAGGTGAGGGGAGGGGTGGGAGGTGAGGTGAGGGGAGGGGGGGGAGTGGTGGGAGGGGAGGGGTGGGAGGTGAGGTGAGGGGAGGGGGAGTAGAGGGGGGGGAGGGGGGAGGGGGAGGGGAGAGGGGGAGGGGGAGGTGAGGGGGGAGGGGAGGGGAGGTGAGGGGGGAGGGGGGAGGGGAGGTGAGGGGGGAGGGGGAGGGGAGGGGAGGGGGGAGGGGTGGGGGGGGAGGTGAGGTGAGGGGGGAGGGGAGGGGGAGGGGAGGGGGGGGAGGGGAGGGGGGGAGGTGAGGTGAGGGGAGGGGGGAGGTGAGTGGAGGGGGAGGTGAGGGGGGGAGGGGGAGGAAGGAGGGGGAGGGGGAGGAAGGAGGGTGGGAGGGGGAGGGGGGAGGGGGAGGAAGGAGGGGGAGGGGAGGGAGAGGAGGGGGAGGAAGGAGGGGGAGGGGAGGGAGAGGAGGGGGGAAGAGGAGGGGGGAGAGGAAGGAGGGGATGGGATGGGGGGAGGGGATGGGATGGGGGGAGGAGAGGAAGGAGGGGAGGGGGAGGGGAGGGGGAGAGAGGATGGGGGGAGGAGAGGAAGGAGGGGAGGGGGAGAGAGGAGGGGGGAGAGGAATGAGGGGAGAGGGAGGGGGGGAGTGGATGGGGGGGGAGGGGGGAGGGGAGGGGGAGGGGAGAGGGGGAGGGAGAGGGGAGGAGGGAGGGGGGGAGGAGGGGGAGGGGGAGAGGGAGGGGGAGGAGGGGGGAGGGTGAGAGGAGAGGAGGTGAGGTGAGGTGGATTTATGAAGCGCATGTTGGGGCGCATCCCGGACCTGGAGGTAGGAGGACTGATAATGGGAGGGGACATTAACACAGTGCTGGACCCAGCACTAGACCGCTCCAGATCAAGGACGGGAAAGAGGCCGGCGGCGGCCAAGGTGCTCAGGGGGTTTATGGACCAGATGGGGTGAGTGGACCCATGGAAGTTTGCAAGACCGCAGGCCAGGGAATTTTCTTTCTTCTCCCACGTGCACAAGGCATCCTCCCGGATAGACTTCTTTGTGCTGGGCAGGGCGCTCATCCCGAGGGTGGAGGGGACGGAGTATTCGGCCATAGCCGTTCCGGACCATGCCCCGCACTGGGTGGAAGTGGGGCTGGGAGAGGAGAGGGACCAACGCCCGCTGTGGCGGTTGGATGTGGGACTGCTGGCAGATGAGGTGGTGTGTGGTAAGGTAAGGGGGTGTATTGAAAGGTACTTGGTGGCCAACGACAACGGGGAGGTGCGAGTGGGGGTGGTATGGGAGGCATTGAAGGCGGTGATCAGGGGAGAGCTAATCTCCATCAGGGCTCATAGGGTGAAGACAGAGGGCATGGAAAGGGAGAGGTTAGTGAGGGAGATTTTGCGAGTGGACAGGAGATATGCAGAGGCCCGGAGGAAAGATTACTTGGGGAAAGGCGACGGCTCCAGACGGAGTTTGACTTGTTGACCATGGGGAAGGCGGAGGCACAGCGGAGGAAGGTGCAGGGGGCGACCTACGAGTACAGGGAAAAGGCCAGTCGGATGCTGGCACATCAGCTCCGTAAGAGGGCGGCAGCGAGGGAAATAGGGGGAGTCAAAGATGGTGGGGGAGCCATGGCCCAGAGTGCAACGGAAATAAACAAGGTATTCAAGACCTTCTATGAAGAGCTGTACAGATCCCAGCCCCCAGGGGGGGAAGAGGGGATGGGAAGACTCCTGGACCAACTGCGGTTCCCGAGGGTGGAGGAGCAAGAGGTGGCTGGTATGGGGGCACTAATCGGGTTGGAGGAGCTGAGTAAGGGTTTGGGGAGCATGCAGGCTGGGAAGGCCCCGGGGCCGAACGGGTTCCCGGTGGAGTTCTATAGAAAGTATGTGGACCTGTTGGCCCCGCTACTAGTGAGGACCTTTAACGAGGCAAGAGAGGAGGGGACCCTGCCCCCGACAATGTCGGAGGCGACAATTTCCTTGTTTCTGAAGCGAGACAAGGACCCACAGCAATGTGGATCGTACAGGCCGATTTCGCTCCTTAATGTGGACGCTAAGCTATTGGCAAAAGTGCTGGCCACGAGGATTGAGGACTGTGACCGGGGGTGATACATGAGGACCAGACGGGATTCGTAAAGGGCAGGCAATTAAATACGAATGTGCGGCGGTTCTTAAACGTGATAATGATGCCATCGGAGGAGGGAGAGGCGGAGATAGTGGCAGCCATGGACGCGGAAAAGGCCTTTGACCGAGTTGAGTGGGAGTACCTCTGGGAGGTGTTGCGTAGGTTTGGGTTCGGGGGAGGGTTTATTAGCTGGGTTAAGCTCCTTTACAGCGCCCCGGTGGCAAGTGTGGTGACGAACCAGCGGAGGTCGGAGTACTTTCGGCTGTACCGAGGAACGAGGCAGGGGTGCCCTCTGTCCCCCCTGTTGTTTGCATTGGCGATCGAACCCTTGGTCATATCACTGAGGGAGTCTAATAAATGGAGGGGAGTGGTCCGCGGGGGAGAAGAGCATCGGGTGTCGCTATACGCGGACGACCTGCTGCTGTACGTGGCGGACCCAATGGTGGGGATGGTGGAGGTCATGCAGACTTTGAGGGAGTTTGGGGAGTTCTCGGGCTATAAGCTCAATGTAGGGAAGAGCGAGCTTTTTGTACTACAGGCAGGGGACCAAGAAAGAGGGATAGGGGACCTACCGCTGAGGAGGGCGGAGGGGAGTTTTCAGTATCTAGGGATCCAGATAGCCAGGAGCTGGGGGGCCCTACACAAACTGAATCTGACGAGGTTGGTGGACAAAATGGAGGTGGACTTTAAAAGATGGGACATGTTGCCGCTCTCGTTGGCGAGTTGAGTGCAGTCGGTAAAAATGGTCCTTCCGAGGTTTTTGGTTGTGTTCCAGTGCCTCCCCATCGTGATCACCAAAGGCTTTTTCAAGAGAGTAGGTAGGAGTATTATGGGATTTGTGTGGGCGAACAAAACCCCGAGGGTAAGGAGAGGGTTCCTGGAGCGCAGTAGGGACCGAGGAGGGCTGGCACTGTCAAACATAGGGAGCTACTACTGGGCAGCAAACGTGGCGATGATCTGTAAGTGGGTTATGGAGGGAGAGGGGGCGGCATGGACGAGGATGGAGATGGCGTCCTGCAAAGGAACGAGCTTGGGGGCGCTGGTGACGGCACCGTTGCCGCTCTCGCCATCAAAGTACACCACGAGCCCGCGTTAAGGGTCTGGGGCCAGTGGAGACGGCATAAGGGTCCAGTGGGAGCCTCGGTGTGGTCCCCGATCAGGGGTAACCACCGGTTTGGCCCGGGGAAGACGGACGGGGGGTTCCAGGGCTGGCACCGGGCGGGGATTAGAAGAATGGGGGACCTGTTCATCGACAGGACATTTGCGAGCCTAGGGGCACTGGAGGAGAAGTTTGAGCTACCCCCTGGAAATGCATTCAGATATATGCAGGTGAGGGCTTTTGTGAGGCGACAGGACAGGGAATTCCCGCTGCTCCCGACACAGGAAATTCAAGACAGGGTGATCTCGGGTGTATAGGTCGGGGAGGGCAAGGTTTCAGCAATACACCAAGAGATGAAAGAAGAGGGGGAAACGCTAGCAGAAGAGTTGAAGGGTAAATGGGAGGAGGAGCTGGGGGAGGAGATCGAGGAAGGTTTGTGGGCTGATGCCCTGGGTAGGGTCAATTCCTCCTCCTCATGTGCCAGGCTCAGCCTGATACAATTTAAGGTGGTTCACAGAGCGCACTTGACGGGAGCGAGGTTGAGTAGGTTCTTTGGGGTAGAGGACAGATGTGGAAGGTGTTCAGGGAGTCCGGTGAACCATGTCCATATGTTTTGGTCATGCCCGGCACTGGAGGGGTTCTGGAGAGGAGTGGCGGGAGCAATATCTCAGGTGGTGAAAGTCCGGGTCAAGCCAAGCTGGGGGCTAGCAATATTTGGAGTAGTGGACGAGCCGGGAGTGCAGGAGGCGAAAGAGGCCGGCATTCTGGCCTTTGCGTCCCTGGTAGCCCGGCGAAGGATCTTGCTAATGTGGAAGGAGGCGAAGCCCCCTAGCGTGGAGGCCTGGACAAACGACATGGCTGGGTTCATAAAGTTGGAAAGGATTAAGTTTGCCTTAAGGGGGTCTGCGCAGGGGTTCTACAGGCGGTGGCAACCGTTCCTAGACTACCTCGCGGAGCGTAAGAGGAAGGTCGGTCAGCAACAGCAGCAGCAACCCTGGGGGAGGGGTGGGGGGAGGTGAGAGAGGAGGGGGGAACGAGAGATTGCCTGAGGGGACGGACGACCGGGGGATAACGTGGAGGGTGGGGGAAACTGGCACGAACGGGCGAGAGTCAGTGTATAAAGCTCTGTAAATATATCATCTTACCATGTATGTATCTTGCTCAGGGCGATTTTGTTTTATTTTGTTACGGGGTGGGGGGGTGGTTTATTGTTTGTAAGGGGAAAAAATTGTTTTGTTTTGTTAAAAAACTTTAATAAATCTATTTTTTTAAAAAAGAACATTTTTCATTGTCATGCCTTGCTTCCCGTCTGATAATCACATATTCTAGTGTTAGCTGCAGCCTTTAAAGAAATATTAAGAGCTTGTCGATCTTGTGTGTGTAACTACAGGTTGCAAGCCATTACCCAATTAAAGTCACGAGAAAATCTAATGAGTTACCAGAGAGTGGTAACTTGCTACCACTTGCAGTAGTTGAGCTGAATATTCTCGGTCCATTTCAGGGGAAGCGAGATATGCACACGGAAGAAAGAAATAGAAGGATATGCAGATAAAATAGAGCGTGAAGGGGCATGTGTGGAGCATTGTTACATAGTGTCATTTTGAGTACACAGTATTCTTATAAGCCTTTCTCCAATGTAATTGTTCTGCTGGTATCTGTTGAGGGTTCAGAGGATGTGCAAGCTTTGGGCATGTTTTTCCGTCTATTGTTTTGCTACTGCTCCTGTTTTAATGGTTATTTCTGTTATGCTGAGTTACTGTTAAACATTTTTATTTATATATATCATGTGAAGTTCCTTTGTTTGAACAAGACATTCGACGACCCTCTTTGTGGTCTGAAGATGCCACAAGCATAAACACCTGCATACATCAGGTGGCCTGAATGGCCTATTCCTGTGTAATTCTGTGTATTCCTTTGTAATTCTGTGTATAAGGAGCGACAAAATATGATTGAGTATCTTATTTTGCTTTTCCCCTCAAAGTGGATGTTTCACCTGGAGGATCACCAGAGAACTGTCTCAATAAACCCATTCACCTTAGTTGTGCCAATCTAATTAATGCCACCCACTAATTATAGACAAGCAGCTGGTGAAAATCCGAGAAGATGGGCATGTTGGCCAATTGATAATAAATGTTAATACTTTCAGCCATTTCCTCGAGAATTCAGTTCACAGTTGTTGTTTGTGATCCTTTATTGTGGTTAATGGGGAAGGGTCCATGCAGAGCGTTCAGTCTTTAAAAAGGCAACCTCATGCAAAGCAGCTTGCTTACCAAAGTAGTGGAATTTTCTCTGAATTTGACTATGAAGGTGATGTAATTGTAGCTGGGTGTGCACGGAATTCATACACCAGATTAGGTGGAAGGAATTGAGAGTTGAGATTCAGAGGCATCTTATTGAGTTAAATTTAGAGGCAGCAATAGTCAGCGAAGGGAGATCGCAGGCTACTGATGTTCCAGATGAAAGTTGCTGTGATCATTTCAACAAGAACTTGGGCAGCACGGTAGCATTGTGGATAGCACAATTGCTTCACAGCTCCAGGGTCCCAGGTTCGATTCCGGCTTGGGTCACTGTCTGTGCGGAGTCTGCACATCCTCCCCGTGTGTGCGTGGGTTTCCTCCGGGTGCTCCGGTTTCCTCCCACAGTCCAAAGATGTGCAGGTTAGGTGGATTGGCCATGATAAATTGCCCTTCGTGTCCAAAATTGCCCTTAGTGTTGGGTGGGGTTACTGGGTTATGGGGATAGGGTGGAGGTATTGACCTCGGGTAGGGTGCTCTTTCCAAGAGCCGGTGCAGACTCGATGGGCCGAATGGCCTCCTTCTGCACTGTAAATTCTATGATAAAAAATGACTATCAGCTCAAAAAGTGCATTGGCCAATTTTGCAAACGAGGTTATTACGTAATAAGGCTGGAGTGCGTTGGTTTGGGTCGAATAAACCAGAGCAAACCTCTGTTCTATGTTCTCAGAAAATAGGCAACAATGTAAGTTAGCCCTCCAGTGTACACAGAAGGCTGAAGCAGCCATAATATGTTCTGAGGTAACCGAGCTGATGTCCAGAATAGTATAAAGGCTGTAGGTAATTGTTTAGAGCAGTAGTTCCCAACCTGTGGTCCATGACGGTACTGCAGGTGGTCTGTGTCTCCATTGAAGGAAGTAAAGGGCTGGTTTCGCTCAATGGGCTAGACAGCTGGTTTGCAATGCGGAACAAGGCCAGCAGCGCGGGTTTAATTCCCATACCAGCTTACCCGAACATGTGCAGGAATGTGGTGTCTAGGGGCTTTTCACAGTAACTTCATACTTGTGACAATAAAAGATCATTATCATCATTAAAGGTCGGTGAAATAAAAATTCATTAGACAAAATATAACAAGTACCTTGTGGGCGGCACGGTAGCACAGTGGTTAGCACAGTTCCTTCATAGCGCCGGGGACCCGGGTTCAATTCCTTGCTTTGTTCACTGTCTGTGCGGAGTCTGCACATTCACCCCGTGTCTGCATGGGTTTCTTCCGGGTACTCCGGTTTCCTCCCGCAAGTCCTGAAAGGCATGCTTGTTACGTGAATTGGACGTTCTGAATTCTCTCTCTGTGTACCCAAACAGCCGCCGGAATGTGGCAACTAGGGGATTTTCACAGTAACTTCATTGAAGTGTTAATGTAAGCCTACTTGTGACACTAATAAAAATTATTATTAATTAGCATACTAATCCTTGTTAAACTATTTTCGTGATTAATTTTGGTATTATATTAATCCCTGCAATTAAATATTGTGGCCAAAGGTGGTCTTTCAATGAAACACACAGCGCTGCCCCGCCAATGGGGGGTAGGGAGGCCTACAGAGAGGTGACTTATGGTGGGAACACCATGGGAACACCAATCTTAGCCTTGGTTGCTCTAAATTTGCTGATAGGTTCAAGATTGAGCCAATCAGCAGGCAATACAGAACAACATCGGGCTCTGTTTGGTGGACTCCCCTTCAGAGCAGGAAAACAGTTTGCCAGATATCAAGAGGTGGTGGAGACTTAGAGAAATTCAGACATGGATCTCCTGAATTGGTGTGAAGTTTCTGAACTTTGATTGAGTAAAGGTACAAAGCAGGAGCCAGGTTCCTGGCATTTGGTCTGGCAGGCAGCCTGAGGCAAAAGTGAGGTGATCGATCTAACATCGGGTTGCGTGCCTGCGAAGCCTTCAGTGAGGTGCTTGATTTGTTATGTTGTAGGTGTAACATAAGCGGCTTCCTTGTGGTGCACTTGACAAAGGAAGGTTCAGACGTGGAGATAACCTCAACACGTTTATTAAGCTATTTACACTTCTATTACTCGGGTTCGACACTACTGCTAATCCTACTATAGCTACCCAGACTGACTAACCAGTTGCTGCAATCCACCTGGTGGGTCTAATATTGAATCAACCCTGTGTCTGTACTCACTGACTGTCTCCACTGGAAAGAGGCAGATCATGTGTGTGGTGTCCTTTATACATGGGTTGGTGTAATGCCCCCCTGTGGTCGTGTCACCTCCTTGTGTATCATGAATGTCCATTGGTCGCGTCCTATCTAACTGATCTATTGGTTGAGTGTCTGTGTGTGATGTTTCTGGTGCTCCCTCTAGTGTCTAGTTAGCCTGCATGCATTTACATTGATGCACATCACCACAGTGCTGGCATATGACCATCGAAGGGAGCAGTGGGGCGACTCTTGACCTTCAGGACAGGACTGAGGAGGGCGTGTGTGCAACCAACCAAAAAGAACCGAGGTCACCAGGCTAGATAGCCAGCAGCAACAGCCAGGTAGCTAGCCAGGAGCACATGCGGTCGAGGTTTGAGGCCCAGCCACCCGAGAGAGAGCCCGGAGGAAACCCACGCAGACACAGGGAGAAAGTGCAAACTCGACGCAGACAGTCACCTAAGGCCAGAATTGAACCCGGATTGAACCGGTAAGTGTTAACTTTTCCACTGGTAGGCCTATTTCAGGTAATGTGCTGTGATGAATGCAATGTATTTGTGAGTGTGCATCATGAACTATTAGAAATAGCTGCGTTACCAATAGCAGTCTTGATATATTATAGAAGTTCAACTCCCGTCAGCCATAGGTTACGCAAAAAAAATGTTTAAAACAGTGGTCCGTGAAAGGTTTTGATGACAGTCCGTGGTCCCCATGAAGGAAAAGGTTGGGAACCACTGGTTTAGAGGGAACAATAAATTGTGCAATGAGAGTAGTTTCAGCTTTTTATGGGAATATTTCTATTATTTCTATTATTTTTAGATGCTTTTAGCTAAGAAGGGTGAGTATGTTTTAAGTGTTGAATATGGCAGTCTCGATCTCTGTGTCAAAATAATTTCCAATACACAAAGTTCTCTAGATTTGGCAGCATTACAAATAAGAGCAGTCTTTCTCGTTTTGCTGTTTAAAGATATTGATTGTAAAAATAACCTTATGTGGAATATCCTTAAGCGCTTATGGATTCATTTCATCCTTATCCTCTCCTAAGTATCTATTCCACCAATATCTCGCAATTCTTTCCTCCTACTGTAGTTACCTTAGTTGTAAATAAATTTCTATTGTAATTTTAGTCTCAACCTGATGGCCTGGCTTTGTGGAATGAACAAGCCTTGGCCTGCTTCTGGTCTTTTGCCTGTGGATGCAAATTGGCAGAGAACCAACGTTGCAACAAGCTGAATCTTTTTTTTCTTTTTTATGAATTTAGACTGCACAATAAGTTTTTATCCAATTAAGGGGCAATTTAGCGTGGCCAATCCACCTACCCCACCCTGCATATCTTTTTGGGTCGTGGGGTCGAACCGGGGACCTGAGCGCCGTGAAGCAGCCGTGCTCACCACTGCGCCACTGTGCCGCCCTCACAACTAGCTGAATCTGACTAAGAGGGATGCCACAAGTTAGATAATTGCTTTATTTTGGTTCAATGTCTGATGTTAACATCACTTCACAAAAATACTTCAATGAGGAAGATGTCCATTACAGAGCTCAGGCAACGGAGTGGACTGTAGTTCAATTCTCCCTTCTCAGGTAAAATGATAGGAGTGAATGGGTGAGACCTGCAGGATTATGGAGGAGAAACATTATTGAATAAGAAGCCAAGATTATTTAACATATTAACCTTGTTGCAAGAACAAACACTTTCAGACGTCTGATCCATCATGAGCCTTCGGAAATAAGTTAGGTCAAGTAGCTATGGTCAGTTGAAACTGAACTGGAAAAAAAACACGTAAACCTAAATCAGTTTAAGCAGTGCAGAAAGCAGGGGACAGATAATAAGTACACAGATCTCCACAGATTAAGTGTGAGAAATTAGTGGGGATGAACACTAGTTTTTCTAATTGTTTGAAATAATCTGCGTTTTAATATTTGAATGCAGCTTCAATTCAAAGCATGAATACTATGGCAGCAAGTAATCTTTTGCCTCCTTCCTCCTACTGCTGTTAATTTGCATCAAATTGCAGCTGTTTCAGTGTGAATGGTCAAGAATAAGTTGTGCAGGGTTTATACTTGGAGCACAGCTGAAGATGAAACACTGTCGCTTGCCAGTGGAGTTGATCGCTACTGCTGAGTGGGACGGTTGCATTTTGGTGAGGGAAGCACCGTTTGTCAATCTCATTCTATTTACTGCGGGGAAAATCATCAGCTTCAGACTCTTCATCCAGACATAGTGAAAAAAGGCGGACATCTGTATGAGCAAACATTGAGAAACTGAATTCAGTTTTAGCTATCATGACCTGAATGTGCTTATGCCCACCGCTATTGTACTTGTAGACATCTTCTATTTTTGACTTTTTATAGAGTTATGCATTGGTGGCTCAAGCTACAAAGCATTGAAATGGAGTGCGCTCGAATCCAGTCTCTTTTGGTCAGAAGTATAGAAGTAGAAGTATATCTTCTGTGAACCTGGGATTGGACATTCAACTTCACCATTCATGAGATGAGAAAATAACCGAGTGATCCTAGTTACCTCCAAATCCTTCCTCTTCATTGATCAAGACAGTCATTAAATCAGTGGCACTGACTACATAGAAGGAATTGGAAATATCGATTATTACATCGTTTTTTTAAACTAGCTTTTAAAAATATTTCCCCTGACTTCAATTTTGGCACAGTGACCAATGTTTTTTTGTGTTCAATGAAAGCAAAATTGAGATCTGAAAATCTTGAAAATCGTAGCCTTAATAAAAGAAACACTGCCTCGCTGGTCGAAGCAGTGGATTTTTAGCAGTAAGTGTATAGTTAAAACTTGATCTGATCTGTCCTGCTAGAGATGTGAGGTATGAGGAAAGATGGAGAATGGAAAAGAAGGCCTGGAATCACTTAAGATGTTTCTCTGGGGGGCTTCTAGGGCTCTTCTCGATGGATGAATTCGGCCAAGTGGCTTCCCTCATCCATAATTACTTCATAATTGGCACTTTTTTGTTTATCTTACTCATCGTCTACAATGTACAGCAAGGCGACAACCATTTTCCTTAAATACAGTCTTTTTTACGGTATAACTTTGTCAAGCATGCACATTTGTCAACTATGTTAACTTAGCTGACAAAAACAACTGTTTTAGTCTATATTGCAGCAAAAGATTTGTGGACTTCCTTCAGTGCACATATTCACAATAAATGGTTTGCGAAGTGCCCAGACTTTGTTCTTCCCTGCTCTGATACTGTACTGCAAAGTTAGAAATTAAAACGCTACTTGCAAGGGTTGAGGTGCTGAATTTGTTAAAGCTTTGTTCAGCTTTGCTCTCAGTAACTTGCTGGACCTAATCCATGTGGCTGTTCAAATATATTGTAGAGGATTAAAAGATGGGGATAAAGTTCAAACGGTGTTTTAGTACAAGGTATCGAGATACTTTGAAAAGTTGCTCCTTACTGGAAAGAACAAAGCTACTCTGCATATGGTCCTAGTTGCTACATTCCGATCCAGACTACATGGGCCAAAATAATTCTTAGTCAAAGGGACCAAAAGTGGTTATTTTCTGTTGCCAGCAGCCAAGACTACCAGCAACGCATAAATATCGCAAATTAGTTTAAGATGTCTAAGTGAAGTGCCATCCATCTGTTTAATGAGACTTAGGACATTAACGTCAGTGGGGGTGACCAATATAGTAAAATCTGAAATGTTGCAGATGGCTACCATTTCAAAGTTTGATTTTTGGAACAATCACAGACTGCAATAGCTTATATTTCAGTAATTAAGTGAAATTCATATAACTCAACTAAAAGTAAACAATTCTAAAACCATAACGATCAGACTCACTGTAGTTTGGCTTAATTCTAGAATTATAGAATCTTGCAGCACAGAAGAAGACCGTTCGGCCCTTTTTGCCTATGCCGGGTCTTTGAAAGAACTAGCCTGTTAGTCCCATTTCCCACATAACCCTGCAGATTTCTCCCCTTCCAGTTGATGTCATACCTGGACAGGAAGATTCCAGAATGAAACCCTGGCTCAAAAGATCATAACTTTTAGTTTTTTTTTAGAAAATGTGGAGGGACAGTCACAGGACCTCTAATTAGTTTTGACAGCAAGAAAAAAAATGTATTAAACATGAAAAAATTGGATTATAATACAATACTCCTTTACTCCCCCTTTAGCTTAACAATTACACACAGGATTAACACATTGACGCATTATGAAATGCATCTTAAACTACAATGGTCTCATCAACACAAAGTCCCTTTTAAGCACAAGATGACTGTGGTCAAATACACTCTCTCTGAACACAAGCTAGTATCTGTAGATTTCTCCTCTGAAATCTCCCAGATAATTATCAGATGTGAGTTTCCAAACTTCATTTTGAAAAATATGTTTTAAATCTCACATAATAATGTTTCCCCTTAGCCTTTTGCATTCCGAAATCCAGACCAGGTTTCCAAATGACACTTTTAACAAAGCTTCCGCTCCAGTTTTAACAGTGAATCCAGTCCAGCATTTTACACCATGACCTTTAGGATTTATTTGTCTTGGCTGGCATACAAACTGTTCACAGTTGTTTTAACTCTTGATTCCTAGACTATATTAAAATGTTATCAAATGTTTCATTTACCTTTGAAATCTACTGTCCCACTTTAAATCTAGTTACTGTAATTGTCTCTTTAACTCAGAATAGTTTGTTTACTCTTCCTTGAATTCTTCAGAACAATACCTTGGTCTCGGTTCTCTTAACTTCAATCGTCTAAAACATTCTTTCTGTCCCATTCTCTGGTTATGTGAACTGTAACTTGTTGCTTAGGAAGCTTGTATCTTTGCAACTCCTTTGTCCTGTCCACCTTCTCTTGGTAGAGTCGAGAGCTGTTCACTCCCCAGTGTTCTGTCTCCAACTGCACTGGTTTCCAGATGAAAAAAAGAAAGCTCGTCCCTCTAGAAAGTGGCCTTCTGTTGCTGAGTAATGGCTTACTTCTATTTACTCTTCATGGTGTAACCGTCTCTAAGCACAATTGGGATTGTAGTTGGAATTTAAACCAGCCCCCATACATACAAACACCTTTGTCCAGCATGAATTTAACTCTAGGTTTTAACCTTCCAGGCGCAGAAACATTAACTTAAATCCACTTAGGAAAACTATACCTTATTTCTAATGTTCACCAATACAAATATAAATCTCTTAAGGGCAGCACGGTGGCGCAGTGGTTAGCACTGCTGCCTCACGGCACCAAGGTCCTAGGTTCCACCCCGGCCCCGGGTCACTGTCCGTGTGGAGTTTGCACATTCTCCCCGTGTTCGCGTGGGTTTCGCCCCCACAACCCAAAGATGTGCAGAGTATGTGGATTGGCCACGCTAAATTGCCCCTTAATTGGAAAAAATGAATTGGGTACTCAATATTTTTTTTAAAAAGAAATAAGTCTCTTAAAACTACCTTTGTTTTCTAATACAAGTATATATTCAATTTACTTTTGAAAATTACAATCCAACAACTTCCACTATCTTTTCAAGCACACACAAAAGCAAACACTACAGATACAGGAAATCTGAAATAGAAAACAGAAGTTGTCAGAAATTCTCAGTAGGTTTCAGGTCGTGACATTTCATTAGAACTGGGAAAAGTTAGAAATGTAACAGGTCTTGAGCAAATGAAACAAAACTCATTACAGGAGGTTACAAAATAAAATATCAGCTACATACTGAGGTATTAGATCAGATGACTAAAAGCTTAGTCAAATGTTTTATGGAGTATTTCAGTGGTGGAAAGTGACGTAAAAAGGTGAGGGGTGCGGGAAGAGTATTCTAGGGCTTTGTGCCTGGGAATTAGAAGGCATGGCCACCAGTGGTGGAGCAAATAAAACTTGAGATGCACAAGAATCCAGAATTAGAGGTTTACTGATATCTTGGAATGTTGTGAGGCTAGAGGAAACTGCAGAGATAGAGAGGGGAAGGCCTATGTAGGGATTTGAAAATAAGGGTGAGAATTCCAACAACAAGATTTAATGTGACTGGGAGCCAAGGTAGGTGGTCAGAGAGCACAGCGGCGATGGGAGACCAGAACTTGGTGCGAGTAAAGACGTGTGAGCAGAGTTCTGGATTGATTCAAGTTTACAGAGGGTGGGATGTGGGAATCCATCCAGGAGTGTAGTAGAATAGTAACATTTAGAGGTAATGAATGAGAGTTTCAGCAGAAGTTAAGCTGAGATGGGTGATGCTATGGAGGTGGAAGTAGTCATCGATGGCGCGCATCTTGGGGACAATGGCTGCAAACAGACTGGCTTAATCTTAGACTGTTTCCAGATAGAGGATGGAGTTGGTTGCTGGGGAATGGAGTTTGGAGCTCAATTCCCTAGCAACCAGATGAAAAGGAGCAGAGTGGAAAGAATAAAAGGGCAACTGGTGATGGGGGTGGAGGGCAGGATAAATTGAGTGGTCATGGTGAAAGGCCAAATGAAATAATTATAGGAACAGAAAGGAGATGTAAATGATAGAATCCTGAATACAATCCAGTTAAGTGGAGACCAGAAACCTCGCTCTGAATTCTGACTGACTATCCAGTAGGATACTTGTATATGGCGAGTGTCGTATTCCACTCTACCTTATTGCATTCAACAACATGCATGCATAGAAAGTTTGACATTGAGTTATAAATGGAGATTTTAGGACAGAAAACCGATCGCTTGGTCGACGGGGTAGGTTTTAAAGAAGGTCTTGTAGGAGCTGGAGAGAGGAGGAGAGGCAGAGACGTTTAGGGAGGGAATTCAGGGTCAAGGTAACTGAAAGCATCGCTGCAAATGGTGAGCAAATAAAGTCAGGGATACATGGAACAGAATTGGAGCATCATAAATATCTTGGGAGATCTGTAGGAGGTTATAGTGATAGGGAGGGGCTGAGGCCATGGAGAGATTGAAAATAAGGATGAGAATTTCAAATCTGAAGGCTTTGCTGTACCAATAGACAATGATTGTCTGCAAGAGGTGATTGGTGCAACAGGACTTGAGGTGAATTTGAATACTTGCAGTAGGACAGAGGTTTATGGAAGGTGTAGATTGGGAGGCCAGCCAAGCAGTTTGTTGGAGTACAGTCCTCACTTAAAATTGTATTTGAATTTACCAGTGATTTACTTCACAGTTCATTTGTGTATTTCTGACGAGGGGCTGGATTCTCTGTTTTTGGGACTATGTCCCCACGCCGTATTAAAACTATGGACCTTCATGCCAGAAAAACTGGCGTGAAAGGGTCACATATTTCTAGCCATGCAGAGGGCTAGCAGTGAACCAGCGTGAAACCAGCAGCTTCTGCTGCAGATATGGGCACCCCCACTTCTGGGTCGGAGGCCACGCATGCGCACAGCGGCGGCCTCCAGCGGCCACGCCGTGCTACAGGCGGACTCAGACCGAGAACTGGACCCTAAACATAGTGCCCCCGATCGCCACGCGCCCGACCCTGACCACCCACCCAAACATTGCCGGCCGCGAATAAGGATCCCCTGCCTTCTGATCGGCCCGCCCCCGACCAGGGCGGCGCAGACTGAGTCCGCAGCCGCCACACTAGTATCCCGACCAGCAGGATCATGTTAGATCCACGCTGTCGGGATTTTGGCCGGTCGAGGGTGGAGAATGGCAGGCTGGGCCTCCAGAAATGGCCGGAGGTAGCTGATATGCGGCACGCGTACTCAGAGAGTGCATCACTTTTCGGGGCCCGGAGAATCGGGGAACCGACGCCAGTTCCGATTTCGTGCGCCAAAATGGATTCTCCATCCCGGCGCCGGCCACGATTTCGGTGTCGGGGTGCAGAGAATCCAGCCCAAGGTACTTGACTGAGTAGTGCTGTGAAGACTGCAATAACAGGACATGATCAAAGTTTTACTGTGAAATAGAAAATGTTAGTGTTTCTACTGCCTCAGAAAGACAGTACTTCAAAAACGTAACGTAACAGAATGAAGAAAAATAAAATTACTTTGCAAATTAAGTTACATTTTTGAAAAAAAATTAACTCAACCAAAATTGCATTGGTGTAATTTTAGATTTTGTGCTTCATAATTCTATTGTATGATCCCCACGAGGATATTCTTATATTTCCCATATTTGCAGCCAGAATTTGGCCGTAAAAGTGTCAAGTTCTACAATAATATTCTGTTCTGGTTCATATTACGCACAATTAAATCATTTGTTCTTTTTATCCTCACTATATTTAAACAATTAGCCTTTTACCCATTCACTTCAAGTGCATGGAATATTGTGTCCATGTGAGTCCAGAAGCAGAACTTTTATCTCATAATACACAAGAGTAATCTTTGCGCACCTATTCTGTTACAGGCGTTATAGGTTAGGAACTAAATTTTTACTCCACAATTTGTGCATAGAAATTAAATTGATAGCACGATCCTGCCAGTGCCTGAGTGAGTAATAGCTCTACCCAGTGTGGCTTTGAGGCTTACAGACTGGAATCATCTTTTCCCTAACCAGTACTTTGTGCTGCAAAACCTGGCATTATACAAGGCTGTAAAAGGACACTTCTTGTGGCCTCTGCACTCTGATTGAGGGAAGAAAAACAAAATGACCCCCAGAGAGCACGCCTGGCTGTTACTGGGTAATCCCACTGCAAATTGTGCATGTGTGCACCTAGCTAGGGACAAGATTGGGTTGAACGCGATGCCATCAGTCAGGCAGCCTGCCAAAGCATTCTGACTATGCTCAGGGATGAAGAGTATCAAGGTACCAGAATGTTGCCTGCTCCTATGAATCCTTGTTTTAGGATAAGGCGGTAGGAGAAAAGGGGAATATTGTAGCAAAATAGTAAAATCCTAAATTTGTGGGGGGCAAAATAATAAAATCCTAAATTTGAGGGAGGGGAAAAAACAGAGGGTAGAAAAACCTTGCATCAAATAGGAACACAGCATTGAATTTACTGAGGTATTGGAGTGGCACATGTTAACCTAATTCAAACTTGCTGTAGTTTTCAGTTTTATGTATTTGCCAAAGTTCCTTGTTTGTTCTCCAAGTTGCCCTGAACTGAATGTCAATATCCATGTCAGTGGAATCCTAACATGTAGAACAATAATCTTGACAAATGTTGAACATTCCCAATCAATCATTATGTGCTTCTTCATCCAAAGAGCCAGTAATAGAAAAAGCTATTTTTCCACATCTTCGGCAAGTATTTCAATTTACTTTTCCTTTTTGTGTTTTTTTTGACAAGTGTACACTTTTTGGGCCATTGATTGAATTGTAGTCCAGGAATGAAGTCCCGATAGTGGTAGTGGCAGCAATACAAGAATAGCAGTGTATCTTATGCTGCCAGTTATGTCTTGTGTTATTTGGTTGTCTGAGAATAAATGTTTTGAAATAAATTTAGAGTACCCAATTCTTTTATCTTCCAATTAAGGGGCAATTTTGGGTTGTGGGGGTGAGACCCACGCAGACATGGGGAGAATGTGCAAACTCCACATGGACAGTGACCCAGGGCTGGGATCGAACCCGGGTCATCAGTATCATGAGGCAGCAGTGCTAACCACTGTGCCACCATGCCACCACTGAGAATAAATGTTTGCATGTAAACGTGGCCGTTCACTGTTCAAACCCGGCAACTCCTGAGAGTCAGCAAATGCCAGCCAATTTATCTGAATTTCCCTACTCAATATCGCTTATATTAGTGCAAACATTAGTCTTGGTAATTGTGGTATGTTTTGACAAAGGGTCATCTGGACTCGAAACGTTAGCTCTTTTCTCTCCCTACAGATGCTGCCAGACCTGCTGAGATTTTCCAGCGTTTTCTCTTTGGTTTCAGATTCCAGCATCCGCAGTAGTTTGCTTTTGTTAATTGTGGTATGTTTTATTATTTCACAGCCGGAATAACAGATTTTGCAACTCAATATTTCAGAAGAAACTTTGACGCCTTTAAATTTCCCAACTAAAATTGGGCTCAATTCCAACATCACTCACTCTTTGCGACAAATATTTATGTTCTTGAGTGATATATAATATGCTATATTGAGATTTTACAGGTTTTCTTTAGTAAGTTATGACTAATAAAATCTAATTCTTACTTTTTCCCAATTTTATTTATTTCTCTTTTTCTTTCTTTCTCTCTCCTTATCTAATGCTTCATTAGCGAGCTCCTTTCCCTGGTCAGGAATTGGGTCACTCACATCACTTTGCTGTTATTGATGGCTATGACTGGAATGTGGGGATTTTCAGAACCATTTTTGTTTTGATTTATGGAAGTGCTGACTATGCTAGTCATCAATCTCTTTCCTGTTTCGAAACATGCCCCGACTACACTGAAATCTATAAAATACAGTTTGCCGAGCAGTGTTTTTATTATCTTGGTAGAAAAACCCAACATCCACCTGATGGAGCAGCTTGGTAGATGTCATGGGCGTTACCGCTGTCTGACACCACCTGGTATCAGGTTTGACAGCAAAATAGAGAAAATGCGCACTTCTCCATTGCGTTGTTTAAAGTCTCAAGTAATTTGGTTAGAATGCTACCACTCTCAATAAATGTACTATGCACAACTTACAAAAGATATTCAAGGGCATGTTTGAACATCAGAACAGTGTTTGAACTGCTATAGACTATAATAATAATAACCTTTTATTGTCACAAGTGCAAAGTTACTGTGAAAAGCCCCTAGTCACCACATTCCGGCACCTGTTCAGGTAAGTTGGTACGGGAATTGAACCCGCGCTGCTGGCCTTGCTCTGCATCACAAATCAGCTGTCTAGCCCACTGAGCTAAATCAGGAAGCCAAAAGTGTTGAAGTTCTTTGTCAAATGAATTATTACAGAGTGCTGGCCTAAGTTCTACTCTTGACCCAAAAATCGGAAGAGTAAACCCCTCGATTCTGTTCCTCCGTTCAACAAGATCATAGCTGATCTTCTATAGCAATTCGACTTTCCCTCCCTAATCACCATATTCCTGATTCCCTTCTTGTCTATCACTGATTCCCTTCTCATCTTGAATATAGTCAGTGACTGAGCAGTCACAGACCTCTGAGATTTCCATAGATTCACAATCCTCGAAATGAAGAAATGCCTCCTCACCTCCGTACTCAATAGTATGGTCCCTATCCTGAGACCATGACCCCTAGTTCTCTGCAGCCAGAGGAAACTGCAGGCTCTCCGTGTTTAGCTTGTCACACCCTCATTTGTGTTTATCTTGGGTGATAGTCACATGTGTCAACTTATACTAGATTCAACACCTGCATAATGTATCATTTGCAAAGAATGCTCATGGCATCTAGTGGCTCAGCATCAATCCTTTTTTATATTACTTTCTCTTAAAGCAGTGTCCAGTTTGGGTAGCCTAAATCCTGTTTGCGGCATCCACCTGGAATATCATTCATCCATTAGGTGTGTGGTTGATGCAAGTCAAGGTTGAGATCTTTAGCCAGTTGTGGAATAAAGTGCGTATGTATTGAATATTCTTGATATTTTTTGATTGCTTAGTAGGCTTTGACAGGACTTCAGTTGCTGACCATGGCACTGAAGTGAGTAACTTGCGTTTGATTTACGATTGTTTTGAAAGGCTGGACACATGGTGTCTTCTTTTAGAAAATGGACTGCTTAGGATATATTTCACAGAACTATAAGCTGTTTTAGGAAGGAAAGGTCCTTGGAGATCAGTTAAATGGTTAATCTGTGAAAGGAGAAAGAGCTGTGATTGATGGGGGTGTTAATGTCACTGGTTATGAACATGACACATAGACACTTGTAGGATTCCTTCTGTGCGACGATAATGTGCTTGACAGGCATGATAAAGTTAGTTTAATGCATGAAACTCCCATTTCCTTTGGAAAGGGGAGTGCACCTGTTAGGTTGCAACTCTGAGTACCACACTAAGCCTAGCAGGAGATGTAACACGTGCACTTCACAAGAGGTTTCCCAGGGCTGGTTTTCAGCAAGCAACCGAGCTTAGTGAGCCTTGCATAACACATGTCCCAGTGAACTACAAACCCTGATACCACTTAACAGAAACTTGTAAAACTCCTCATTCCCTTAAAAAAAAGTATATGTTTAAAGGTCTGCCCCTGTTCTTTTCTTCTAAAATGAGCGGTCGCTTGGATTACAAGGTTCTGTCACCTGTTTATAGAAGAAACATTTAAATTTTTCCAAAGCAGTGTTTATAGCGAGATCATTTATCAGTAAACAAGGAGCTAATTTAAACGTCACAGCTGTTATTTCTATTGGATTAATTTACTTCAAGAACAAAAATGCTGTTAATAAAATATACCGGTTATTTACTATATAGTTAACCATTCTGAAAGCAGTGTGCAAAACTAAGGCATCGCAATTTGTGATAAGAATGAAAATATTATTGAACAGGATTCAGAGACTAGACTGGGGGGGAAAAAACCGTCTCAATCGCATTTGAGATTAAGTTGTAGCTGAATACATTTCTACAGTTACTGTTGCCGAGAGCAATTTGCACAAAGTGTGATAACTATGACCAATTCAAAAAAACACTGACATCAGGCTCACAGTATCACTGGGATCTGTACACCCGCATGTTAACAAAATGGTAATAAGTTGACAAAAGAAAATCCATTAGGCTGCCCCATTTCATAAACTGATGAAGACTTGCCTGCTAATAGCATGCTGAGTTATAAATTGGAAGGCTTTCCACGGGTTCATTGAAAAATAACACCACATTGTTTCAATAAGCAAATTACTCGATACATTACTGGCATTGACTAATACAGATGTTTATTCCATGCCAAAATTTTCTTTAAAAATTGTAAATGGCTTGTGCTAGCTGTAGGCAAGATTAATATAAAAATTGAACCCAGGAAATATTTGTTGAATAGATAACAAGTTTTTGATTACAGTGATTTTGGAAAAAATGTAACTTAACTCATATAAGGCATAATCTCTTTTCATACCCTTGCCAAGTGATTATACATATAATATATAACTTGATTTACCAAATGAGAAATGTTCTTGATTAAAGCAGGCATGGGATCAATAAGCAGCCTAAAGGGTAGCCTTAAAGATATTCCCAGCACTTTCCCATTGGCTCATGGTTCATATGAAAATATTAGCAAGAGGTAAGATTTGCCCCTCAAATCTGACCTGTGTGTGCTGCTACAAACTACACAACTTACTAGTTCTTAATGTATACCAGTGTAATCCAGGCATGACCACAATGTAGATTTTATGCTAGTCCAGCAGAGATTAAAAAACAACAAAAGTCAGTTTCTCAGTGCTGTTCTCCTAGAATGCCGTCGAACATTCTCACTGCGTGTGTGTAATAAAGAGTTGTTTTACTGGGTAATGGAAAGCAAGAGGCACCGGCATTTACACAGCGCCTTTCATGACCTCAGGTTGTCTCAAAGCACTTTACAGCTAATGAATCACTTTTGAAGTTTCGTCACTGTTATGATTTAAGAAGCACAGCAGACATTTTGGTGCATAGCAAGGTAGGTCCCACAAATAACCAAATGATAATGGCCTGATAACTGCAAGTGCATTCCGAAAGCTCAGTGCAGATTTTGCTTTTCGATCTCATCATAACAAATACAACCAAGATGTAGAAAAAGATCTCGGAGAATTGACCATTTTTATGTTGCTGTGTATTTTCTCTGAATTGTTGTAATTTTAAAAATAATAGTGCAATATCACAGCTATCAGATACTGATTGCAGAATACCATTCCAGACAACCTAGTAAGGTATCTTGGCTGGTTTGTAGTATGTATGAATCAAACCAGTTGATCAAAATGTGGAGGGAGGCAGCTTCAGCATTAAAGTGTATCACATGATTATTTAGTTAATCATAAAAGCATTTGTCTTTTTTTAAGCTCCTTTCCATAGAATCCCTACAGTGTAGCCCATCGAGTCTGCACTGACCCTCCGAAAGAGGTCTCTACCTCTGCCCACTCCCCCCCCCCCCCCCCCCCTGTAAGAGTTTGAAATGCTGTATACACTCAAGTAATGATCGACCAAAGTGGGGGGGTCATGTCAGGCTGGGGCAGGAGTGGAGGGAGGTGGGGGTTAGTGTACGGGATTCCCCTGGTGGGTGGGAGGGGCATGTTTTTTTTGGGGGGGGGGATGTCCCGTGTGAGGCTGGGTCTGGGTTTTTTAAATAGTTCGTCTAGAGTCAGAACTGATTTTTTTATGAGTCATTGTACTTACCATCTACTCCTCGTTGAAGTCAGACTCATCTTGGTGCAAACCATTTCGTGCCATACATTTGGGGGTGGAGTTGGTAGAAGCAGTCTCTCCAGGCATCAACAAGAATGAGACACAATAAGCACCATCACCTCACTGGCATTGTTATAATCCTAGACCAGATCCTCCAAGTTTAAAACAAGATCCGGGTAGGAACCGATAATGTTTTGTTTAAAGTGGACAAAGTCAGAGAATAAAATCACAAGATTCCATGGGTTTTGAACATGTAAAAATAAACTGTATTATATAAGGTCAGAAAGATAAAGCAATTTGAAATATCTACCATATGCTCTCACAAGAAAGGCAAATGTGAGGCACATGTGAATTAACAGGCAAACTGTGCTCGAACACATCACACTCGTAGTCTATCATAGCATTTACAGTGCAGAAGGAGGCCATTCAGCCCATCGAGTCAGCACCGGCCCTTGGAAGAGCACCCTGCCCAAGCCCACACTTCCACCCTATCCCCGTAATCCAGCAACCCCACTGAACCTTTTTGAACACTAAGGGCAATTTAGCATGGTCAATCCACCTAACGCGCACATCTTTGGACTGTGGGAGGAAACCGAAGCACCCGGACGAAACCTATGCAGACACTGGGAGAATGTGTGGACTCTGCACAGGCAGTGACCCAAGCCGGGAAACTAACCTGGGACTCTAGAGCTGTGAAGTAATTGTGCTATCCACTGTGCTACCGTGCCGCCCCACTGCAAAACTAATGGCAAATGCGCCCAAGACAGAATCCACGGATTTCTCAACAGTCAACCCAGACATCAGTAAACACTGTGAATCAACTAATCTCAATGAAACTCTGTCCCTCTCATGAAAATCTTGCCTTGACATTCCCTCCACAAGTTGCACCACTTCAGATGACCTCAATCATGGTCCACCTTGCAGTCTTTTAGTCTCGTCACCCGAGACTCCTTTCCCCTGGATTTACAAATCTCCACTCAAGCACCAACTCACGAGCACGACTTCAGCACTTTGCCTGAGATCAGCAGAACCTATTGCTCCGAAGGTTTACCTTCACCCCAACAGCACATACCATGGAGTCACTGACCTTCTGATGCCTTCATGGATCCTCAGGACTTTTCTTGAGCCCTTTTTCATCACCACTGCTTTACCTGAGGTTTGCCAGGATTTGGAGTTCCTGATCTCCCTCTCTCCAATGAGGTAACTGTGGCTTTCATAACACTGCCGATTGTCTTCTATTACCTGTGCTGTGTTTCACTGGACCGCCTGGTACACCTGAAACTTTATTAAATAATGAGGTGAAAGAAAGGATGCTTCAACTCACTCTTCTACAGGATTGGAGTTAGCAACTCCACGCTAGTGAGACGATGGGAGAAGATAGATTTCAGCCTTTCAAAACTATTATTTGTGTAAAGGTCGATCCCCTACTCGTTGACTCAAAATTTAGTCTTAGCAACTCGACTTTTGCATGAGAATATACATTACTTGGTCTTCTCACGTCTATCTCAACATTCTGTATAGTTCCAAGATCTTTATTACTTCACGTGCAGTGACAGGAAAATTATTTCCTTTTTGACAATGATGGAGCAGAAATTGATGCTGGTTTCATGAGTAGCATTTTGTTTGCGACTTTGCTCAGTTGTTGGGAGTCCTCAATTTGCCTATACGTATTTGGGACTCATGTGACCTCATTCACTTCTAGGTATTTTGATCCTAAATTTTGAACACATTCTTCTATAAAATGGTGAATTGTTTAAACAGGTCACCTCCAATTTTCGCAATTATACAGCTTCCCTCACTTACCGTTGATGGAAAATTAAAAGTCCAATCATGCTGGAGTTGGAATATATTCTCAGAATTGGGACTAACTCTGAAACTGCAAGTACGATGCATAAATTGCACCTTTTGCTTGTGAACAAGGTGGCAAATTATATGAAAATGCAACCAAAATTTTGCCTCTTGGGTCGAGAAAAAGAAAGACTTTGGATTTACATGGAACCTTATCACTCAACATCACATGAAATTACTGTGACTATTCTGTAGGCAAACATGGCAGCCATTTTATTGTTATCAGCATCCCAAAAGCAGGATTGGATGAGTGACCAGCTGACTTATTTTTTTTGTGGTGATGTTTGAGGATGGAGTGTTGAACTAGTGGGTTCTTTAAAATCCATCTGAACCACCCTAATAGGCACATGACACTTGGCTTAGTGTCTCATCTGAAGGGTGACCGTTCCAATGAAACATCAGCCTAGATCATGTTCTCAGATTCTGGTGTGGGGTTTGAACTTCTCTCCCAGAGCCGAGACTGTTACAAACTTAACGAGCTGACAGTCTGCAAAGAAGTCATGAATACCATTTTTACCCAACCGATATAAACATTAAAAGAATTTGGGAATCTTTGTTTACTAAAGTAAACATATATAAGTAAATATATTTCAGAAATGTCAAACTATAATACTTTTATGGCAATCGGGTTGAATACTGGAATATTTAATAGACAAATATGAATATTAATAAAATCTTCATTAACCATGTAGAAAAATGAATTTACTTTAAGACTATATGCTGAATGTTTTAAGAAAAAAGATGATTAATGTACCACTCTTTCCCCTTGGTGACTGCTTTTTCTGATTTTAAATTCCTAATTGTATAGTGAACGGGACATATTGTTCTTATTTTATTCCATGTTTCTGCTACTTGATGTTCTTCCAGCTTAAGGTCTTGGCAAAAAAAAAAATAGAATTAATTTGGTATGTTTGCCAACTTTGTACACAGACAAAGAGTCAACATAGGTATAATGGGTTGATGATCACTAATTTATAATGCACATTATGCAACTTTAATATACAGCTAGTAAGCTTTAAGTGCAATGTGTCTAATGATTATACTACATTAATGTACATCAATGTAACTTATGACTCAGGCTAGGCATGTATCCCTTCTGTCAAAGGATTAACTAAAAACATCTTCACTGTTAACCATGAGCTTAAAAAGCAAAACAAAGTTAACTACGCATATCAATGTGTTTCTACCTTTTACCTGACAGTTCACTGAAGCATTCAATTCAAATTAATATCACTGCAATGTGAAATATCTTGCGGAAGTACAACACTTTATCATGGCCTCAGGGCATCCCAAATTGCTTTAAAATTTATGAATTACATTTAACCTGTACATGTAGGCCAGCTGAGACAGGAAGGTTCTGCAAATAACAAATCCATGAATGACCAGATAATCTGTCTTGATGGTTTTAGTTGGAAGAGGACATTTTGGGCTAGACATTGAGAGAGCTCCCTCCTCTTCTTTTCATAGGACCCTGAGATCTTCTACATCAGCCTGAGCAGGTAAATTAAAATACAAAACAGAACACATGATTCTTTTTCTGGAGCTGGCTGGGGATGTCAAGAGAGGGAATTCAGTATGCATGAAAAGTCAGAAAATAATTTTCTGCACCTTTTCATTTGAGTTCAGATTCATTCCTGTGATTTGTTAAAATAACACGCAAAAACATTAATGCCAAAATGCACTAAAATGATGCTCAGATGATACTTTTCCTTATTTTGCTTGTTTTACTTAAAATTACTTGAAATTAGAAAAAAGTATGAATGCACACATCAGTTTAAAAATTAAGATAACAATTTTCCCTTGAGGTGAACAGTTTTCTTTGAACATTTCATGTTACGTGGTTTTACAGGAAACTCCTAAAGTCAGATGGGGGAAATTGGACCTTGGTATTTGATGTAGATAAACCTTATGCCAAAGGCTCCAGAGTCACAAGGTGCAACTGAAATACAAAGAGGTTGAGGGTAAATGTAGAGGTCAAAATTTCACTCAGGAAAATGGAGAATCGGGTGGGTGGGCAAGTCACAAGGGGCAGAGATCCTGAAATAGGATTCATACATTCATGACTCACCCTTTGGATAAGATGCTAAAGTGGTGTACAGCTGAAAAAAGCTGACAGCCCCAAATTTCAGGAAACGTGAGGTGCACGCAAATCGGAAGACCATGGGAAGCTGGATGGCTGGAGGAATTTGCCCATTTTGAGTGAAAAGCCAACAAAAGAAACAATTTGGAAAGCCTTGAAAATCTGACAATTGGTTACAACAAAATTGGAAAACTACAGAACATAGTTCTGAGATACAAAATGACAAAGAGAGAACTTAATCATAGAATCATAGAATTTAAAATGCAGAGGGAGGGCATTCGGCCAATAGAGTCTGCATCGACCCTTGGAAAGAGCACCTACTTAAGCCCATGCCGCCACCCTATCCCAGTAACCCCACCTAACCTTTGGACATTAAGGGGCAATTTAGCATGACCAATCCACCTAACCTGCACATCTTTGGACTGTGGGAGGAAACTGGAGCACTCGGAGTCACCGGAGGCTGGAATTGGACCCGGGACCCTGGCGCTGTGAGGCAGCAGTGCTAAGCGCTGTGCCACTGTGCTGCCCCAATTTGAATATATAGAATGCTTTATTGGATTCTTGGGATATCCCAAGCACTTCACACCACTGGATTATTTTGTTACTGTATAGGCAAACTATAATGTTACTCATGTTCTTTGCTCCGCAGCATTGATTTGTATCAAGCTCTATGACTTGTGTAAAAATGAACAAGGGGGATAGTTTTCTCGTCGACTGTACATTTTGGGAAGTTGCAAGCATTTAGTGGATGATTTCCTGTTCATGGATGCAGAATTGTTGGGCAGCATGCCTGTTATTTCCCAATATGTGCTGACAGTGGGTGAGCCTCCTTGCCAGCAGCTTGGAAAACTGGCCCTATAATGGAATGTGTTCCAAGCATAAAAAGATCAAAGGTTCAGATGATATCACAAGTTGAAGAATACAGCCCAAGTAAAACTATTGATGCCAACCCAAAACGCGAAATGTGCTATTGTCTTGTAACACATTTTATTTTAATCGTAACGTTCTTCAAGTTAGTCTTTCCTTCCCCTATTCCCTCCACACTCTGGCCTAACAAGTTTAGCTGCTTCCAACTCCATGTTCACCAACCCTCCTCTTCCCCCCCCCACACCCCCTCCCCAATCTGACCCTTCAATTTGACCTCCCCCACCCTATCCCTCATTACCTCTCACCCTCGACCACCATCTGCTCGAACCCACCCTCTGACTGCAATCTCTGGCTACCTCCCTACTTGGTGGTGTTCTTCTACGGCAGGCTTTCCTGTTCTACATGTAGTCAGTCAGGCTGTCAATTTCACTGTTTGTCATGTGGGAAACCTGAAGAAACAATTCAACAGGCATCCTGAAGTATTTGTGTGGGAGACCTATATTTCTGGATTTCCAGTCCACACTGCCTTTCGGCCCCGTGAGTGTGCAAGTATCGGGGTCTGTATTTCTGTTGCAACCAGAAGGATGATGCAACTGTCTAAAGTACTAAACTGCAGCAATTCTTTAAATGCACAACATGTGCATTTAATTAATCAATTTTCTTTCCCCGATTCCTTCCCCAGTGAGCCCCCTACTTGTGCACTTCTTGGTATTTGTGTCAGCATTGTGCCAGAAGGTAAACTAAGTTACAAGTAAATACTACAGAAGATCTGTATACAGTTGCAATACATTTATCTGATGCAGTCTAATTCTAATTGCTAATCTATTTTGGCATCTTATTTCCCTCCTTGCAACAAATCGGAGTGAAAGGTCACAAAAAAATCATTTGCTGAATGTAAGATTATAGATGCTTGAGTCCTATGTTGGCCCATTCTTAGGTAAAAATTTTATTAACTGGGCTATTGATCTTAAAGAACTTATGATATTTAACTCTGATAAATTATCTTTAAAGTAAGCTTTTAATAATGCTAAGTAATACTGAGATTTTAACAGTGTGTCGCAACATTGAAAAATAGCAACAGATGCCGATGAATTGGTGTGACGGAATGGAGAAAGTGGGAAAAAACAGCTGTTCAGAGTCAAAGAGGCTCTGGCCTCATGTAGTGTCAGTGGAGTCATCTGTTGTCAGTGGAGGGCAAGAACATTCAGTTTTTACATGTTGCTTTTAGAATTCCGAGAAAACCATATTTTAAAGAAAGTTTTCAGAATGTACAAAATCTGCAATGTTACTTTAAGAAAAATCCTGGTGTTGTAGGTAATAAAAGTCTGCATTTGACTTTTTCTCACATGGGTTTTCTACTTGCACTAATCTTATATTTTTCTGGGTGATAGAAATATAAAGGTACCCTAATCAAAACAAAGCCCAGTAATCTAAGTAAAATCTATAAGTTCCTTTCCTTCCCCGATCAATATTTTTTTCTTCTAGTGTTTCTGGCCAACTAAAACTCTGAATTGTGCTATTCCTGCTTACATGACGATGATTGGTTAGATACGAACATGCAAAATTGGCAGGCAGGAAAAGACCAGTGGGTTCAGCAAGCCTTCCCCTCAACATCATGAAGATGGAGCGTCATGACTAAACATTCCTTCCACCCTCCCCCACCACCCACCCTCCTCCTCGCTCCTCTTCACCAACTTCCCCTGCAGCCAAATAATCACATTGGAGAGACAAGAAAACAGGTAAAAGGCAAGGCCCAACAAAGGGAATGTTAACTCTTCTTTGATCTCACCAGGTGATTGAAACCACTTCGGGAGATCACATGGACCAAGTGTTATCTATAAAGGCACTTACAGTACCTACTGCAATCTCTACTGCAGTTAGGAACCTGTCAAACTCTCTCTTGAAAGTCTCTGTGGAAAAGAGAATTCTAATAGCCAAAAGATATTCTGGTGCAATTGGGGCTTAGTTTGGCTGCTGATATTTTTTAAGTTCAATTTCCTATCAAATATTGTGGAGTCACGAATACAAATGTTCCAACCTAGCACTTTGATAATTTACAAAATCTCACAATTTTATTTCAACATCCTACATTGTTTTATGTATATGCTGTTGAAAAGTTCAATTTTTTTTGCAAATCTTTCCTCAAAATAATTACTCTTTAGGGAGCGACTCCTTTAGGAGAGTTGCTAATGTAGTCCACCAAATGTATGGCAAAAGACAGTCAATGCTGTCCAGTGCCATCAGCACGACAGATCCTTGTGGTCTAAATGTTTTGAAAATCTAATTTGCAACATATTCCTCATCCAATTAATGTAGTTTTCTTTCCCTGAAGTAACAGGAAATATTTCGGAAACAAGTTGGTTCGTTAGCTGAGCGAAATGCTTTGCCAGGGTAGCTTAAGAAGGAGTGCTGTGATACCGGTTGAATTGCACTTACAGTTGTGTTGTTGGAAGCTTTTGAAATTTTCATTTGATCTCGTCTCAAAAACTTTTAGTGGAAAAAAGTTGCAACTTTTTGTGCGAAGAAGTGTTTCCTGGCATTACCCCTGATTGGCCTGGCACTAATTTTAAGGCTATATCCCCCTTGTTCTGGACTGCCTGCCAGAGAAAATAGTTTCACTTTATCGAGCCTATCAATTCCTGTAATCTTCTTAAGTAGCTCAGTTGTGATTGCCCCTTAATCGTTTGTACTCTTTTGCTCAAAACCTTTTCCTTTGGGAAATGGCTTGACAATAGTTTCCACGAGCAAAGTAAATCTTTACTTTTTGCCATATTTAGTCGCACTTAATACTCAAGTGGACTGGAGTAAATTACCTGCCTCATCTCCTTTCCTCCAAATGGCATACTGTTACTTTACTAATTTACTTTACAACGCTAGACACTTAATGAAGGATGCAGCTGACAGGTAAACAAAATGAAGGAGGTTGAGGGGCGACCTGATAGAGGTCTACAAAATTATTAGGGGCATAGACAGAGTGGATAGTCAGAGGCTTTTTCCCAGGGTAGAGGGGTCAATTACTAGGGGGCATAGGTTTAAGATACAAGGGGCAAGGTTTCGAGGAGATGTACGAGGCAAGTTTTTTGCACATAGGGTAGTGTCTGGAACTCGCTGCTGGAGGAGGTGGTGGAAGCAGGGACGATAGTGACATTTAAGGGGCATCTTGACAAATACATGAATAGGATGGGAATAGAGGGATACAGACCCAGGAAGTGTAGAAGATTTTAGTTTAGACGGGCAGCATGGTCGGCGCAGGCTTGGAGGGCCGAAGGGCCTGTTCCTGTGCTGTACTTTTTTTTGTTCTTTGTTTGTTGAGAGACACCCTGTTTCCCTGTGAATTAGTGAGTCAAGGGTTATGGGGGATAGGTAGGAAAGTGGAGGTACAACCACAGTCAATTCAGCCATTATCTTATTGATACGTGAAGCAGGCTCGATGGCCCAATAGCCTACTCCTGCACCTATATCTTATGACCTTGCGACCTTTTTATGCATTATTTATTTATTTTAAATATTAATTTAGAGTACCCAATTCTTTTTTTCTCACAGTTAAGGGGCAATTTTAGCCTGGCCAATTCACCTACCTGCACATCTTTTGGGTTGTGGGGGTGAGACCCGCGCAGACACGGGGAGAATGTAAAAACTCCACACGGACAGTGACCAGGTGCCGGGATCGAACCTGGGTCCTTGGCGGCATGAGGCAGCAGTGCTAAACACTGCACCTGTCCCTTTTATGCACAATTTATAATGGTTCATCCTTGAGGCATTAGAGGCCTGATGTTTAGTTACCTCTTCTTGTTGCAGCTTTGTCTTGCTGACTATCGGCCCTCTCTTTCTTGAAATAATGTAAATTACTCTTTGTTCGGTGTAGCAAAATACAATATGTTTTATGTTAATTGAGTGCAGCAGGTACTTACATTCCACCCACTGCATTTGCGAAGTGAATAATGGAAGGATGAGAGAAGGAACACTTCCAGTTGGGGGAGTGGGGCGGGGAGAGGTGCAATGGACATGGCATTACCTCCTGGGCACTGATGGTGAATGAAGTGTTGGGTGCTCTGAGATACAGACGAACCAACACGGCTGCGATTGGTACAACGCAGTTTTATTTTGTTAAACTATTTATACAATGAACTTGGTACTCAGCACATGGCGACTGTCTGAGTGTTTTGCTTTGAGGTCCTACCCCTGTGCCGTCTCCTGACTGACTGCCCAGGAAGTGTTGTGTTTCTTGTTTTGTACTGTGTCTGCTCTTGTCTGTGATTGGCTGTCGTGTTATGTGTGCTAATTGGTCCGTTGCTCTGTCTATCATTATGTATGTGTTGTGATGTTCACTTGAATATCATGACAGTGAACAACTCAGGATCCTTGCCAGAGCATGAGGTGAGGGTTATTATATGTGGCAACCAGTCTTGGAAGATGTGCACGATGACTTCCTCCTGCCTTGCCTGGTCCAGTAAGAGCATTAAAGGTTTTTTGAAACTGACTGGCTGTGAATGAGGTTTTGGGAGTGGCAGTGAATTTTGACCTTCTTTCATTGGGACTCCTGCATTTTAATGTTGCAAAGAGGACCAACCTCCTGCACCAACAGTCGTAACAAAGTACAAAAAGCAGGGGGCTGCTTCCCTCCAATGAACCTCGTTGATATTTAGTGACAAATTTCTTAGCTGCAGCAAAAAATGTAAGCAAGGTGATGAATTGGCCATTTAAGCAGCTTGTCACCTTTGAAAGTTTATAGCTATTTTGACAACCCCATGCAGGAGATTGCAGTGCATGCTGTTTTTATACCTAGAATTTGCTCAAATAATTGCAAGGAGCCTAGCCCCAGAAATGATGTCAACATTTGTTATGTAAGGCAGGTGCGAATTGTACTGGGCCTCACTACTAATAATTGGATTGGAAAATCTAGGTTAGACACTCCTGTTTTTGTCATGCCAATCGATGACAGAAACTTACATTATACAGAGCTTTTAACATAGTCAAAAGTCCCAAGGCACTTCTCAAAAGCGTTTTCAAACAACATTTGAAGAAAATGAAATAGAGAGGTGGAGAGAGCTACAGCTGAAGGACAACCACCAATGGTGCGGTGATTAAATTTCCAGATTGCCTAAAAGACCAGAATCACAGGATTGCAAATATCTTGGGAAGAAATACGGCTGGAGCAGATGACAAATGAGGAGCTGATTTTCATCTTCGAGACGGGCAGCGAGAGTCGGTAAAATTCCTGCCTTGCTCCGTCCACCTTAGAAGAAAGTGTCAGGAAAAATGTGATGCTCATTGTGCTTGTGTGTGTGTGTGAGGAGGGGGGCCGGGGGGCAGGGGTGGGGGGGGGGGGGGTGGGGTGATGTGTTGTGGACTGCAGAGGGCCCAGCTGACCCAATAGAGAGTTTAGAGACAGACACACAATGCTGGGTGCTGAGGAGGCTGGTTTAAAAGGCCCACCGTGCTGCTGTGAGTCCTGATGTAATGAAAACGTAAGGCCCTCTAGCTCTTACCATTCGTACCCCCTCATCCCCACACACTGCCAATGCCACCTCATACTCCCCACCCACCTCCCTGTGGCTCCTCATTCCCTCCCATGTCTGCCTATGGCACTTCCATCCTCATTCACCCACTATACTCTATTGAGAACCAATGAACCCCACAGTGACAATACAATATGTTTTTTTCAAAAAGCTGATAACTTTCCACTTTCTAATGGATATCTGGGCTCCCAGCCAAGAATACATAATAAGGTTTGTCTGAGAGTCCAGCAATCCATTAGAATACTGAAACACCTGAGCACCAGGATAATATTGCTTCATTGACTGATCCTGCCCTTGGATCTGTGCTATCAATTTCACAATGTTTATGTACACAAGATAGAGGTTTCAAGCACTTGTAGCTTGAGCTGTTGATCCTTCAAAGGGTACGGATAATTGGCACTTTTATTAGCCTGCAGTAAAAAGGGTATTTTCCGGAAAATTACTGATGAATAACTTTTTTAAAAGCCATTTTTATACATTCTATTGTCACTATAGGGTTCATTGATTCTATACAATGTATAGTGAATGAATGGACATAGGAGTTTCATGACGTAGCAAGGGGGACATGAGGGGCTATAGGGCAAGAGGAGGACTTTTTTCAAAAGCTTCCCTCATGCAGATTATGGCTTGTAACCTCCGAGGTGCCGTGAACCACAACCTGTTGAAAATGTTAGTCCAACTTAATGAAAATTATGCAGGGACTAGGACGTACCTATCCCCCCAATGGAGTAAGCTGGGTATGAGTGCAGAGTGTGGACTTGTGACCTGAACTAGCCCGTACCCTTAAAAGACATTCCTGAAAATCGGCCGCCCTGGGAATACGGCTATATTAAAATGTTCTGTGTTAAAAGGGAATAGAGCATGCTCAATTTGTATGAAACCTCAGACTGAAAATGTATGTAGTAGCTGTGAATGAACACTTACTTTCCGACAGCTGCTTTTGGTTTACTTTTAAAAAGAATTATTTTGTTGAGTTAGCTTGTTCCATTTTGTCCGGAATGAAGCTGGTCATGGTTCACTTCAATAATCATGAGATTGCTTTTCTTACAAGCAGAATTCTAATTCCAAACAAATTCTGGAATAAATACTGGTAACCATAATATATATGAAATTGATGCTCTTTAGTCGATCAATTTCCTAAATCTGTTTGTCAGACATGATTATGTCTGCATTTATTCTCTTTGACAAGCAGAAAAAGATCAACTCGTCCATCAAGCCTGCCCCACACCACCATCTTCGCTGGGGTATTATAATTTTAAAAAATATATTTTTTTTATTCTCCTCCTTTTTCACATTTTCTCCCAATTTTACACCCAACAATAATCAGTAACAAATGTAATGTCAATCTCCACATCAATAACAACGATCCCATCCTCCCACCAAACCCCCAAACATTAGCCCGCATGTTAACATAAACAAATGACAAAAAGGAATCAGGAATCGCCCATAGTCACCATTAACACACACAGTCCCCCTCTCCCAACCCTCCCAGCACCCCCCCCCCCCCCTAATGTTCGATGTGATCCAATTCTCGAAAGTGCATAATAAATAACCCCATGAATTGTAGAACCCCACTGGAGTATTATAATTAAGCCTTCCCCTACCCCCACCCTTCCCCTACCCACCAACCATCCACTAGGTCCAAAAAGGGCCAAAGTATTGTAAAAAGTTTTTTCTGATGCCCGAAGATTATCAGAACCAGCCCAGGAGATCACATGAACCAGGTTTATTCGTAGAACCACAGAATCCCAACGGTGCAGACAGAGACCATTTGGCCCATCGAGTTTGCACCGACCCACTGAAAGAGCAGCCTTCCTACTCCCGTAACACCATCTAATCTGCACATCCCTGGACACTAAGGGACAATTTAGCATTGTCAATCCACCTAACCTGCATATCTTTAGACTGTGGGAGGAAAAGGGAGCACCCGGAGGAAACTCCCCAGACATGGGGAGAACGTGCAAACTCAGCATAAACAGTCACTTAAGGCTGGAATTGAACCAGGGTCCCTGGCACTTTGAGGCAGCAGTGCTAATCACTGTGCCACTGTTTAAAAAAAAGTGGGCTGAATGTTTGCCTTGGAACCAGGCAGCAGGAGCCAGGGACTGACTGTTTCTGGGTCCCATACCTGTCCCTACCCCTCAAAAATTATGGAGCCGCTCTCTTAATTGGTATGGAGTCAGGTTCCCTATCCGATTAAGGATAACAGATGAACCTTTGAGGCTGGACAGTCAATCAGAGGCTGCAGTAAAGGCTAGGTAACTGAGAGGATGCTTCAGCATGGGATTGCCCTCTCATCAACCTTTGTGGAGGCCGACGGGGAAATCCAGTTCTTGTAATGAAGTTGCTGATGAGCCTAATTGGCCACCTAACCCCATGAGATGGGCAACCTTAGCAGTCCCTGAACCCACCTTCCATAAAACCGATGACACTGGGGTCAGCGTGGGGTAACTTTGTCAGATGGCGCTGCTATTTCTGGGCTACAAGTACTTCCATTCCTGAATTCGGTGTGGCCTGAAAATTCTGTTCAGTCCATCTGCTGTTGCCATAGCAACGGCTAGAGCATGAAAGCAAATGGCTGTCTGCCTGTGCCAGCAAAGTTGCAGGTGAATGAGGTAAGTGCCAGTGATGAATTGCAGCCTGGCGATGTGTAATCAAGGAACCTGATAGCGCTGCCTGAGAAACCTGTTGGGAGAATCCGGTCAGAAGCAAAGATTACCAAAGCAACTGCGCTGCTGGCTTCCAGCGGGTGTGCAGCTGGCTGATCCCCATTTCCCGTCTGCATCGGTTCAATCTGAGACACATAAGAGTATTAGTAGTGTGCAGGATCATAGAATCATAGAATATGCAGTGCAGAAGGAGGCCATTCGACCCATCGAATCTGCACCGGCCCTTGGAAAGAGCACCCTACCTAAGCCTCCACCCTATCCCAGTAACCCCAACTAACCTTTTTGGCCACTAAGGGCAATTTATCATGGCCAATCCACCTAACCTGCACACCGCTGGACCCTGGGAAGAAGCCCACGCAGACACGGGGAGAACATGCAGACTCCGCACAGACAATGACCCTTGTTGGGCTTTAGTTAGGTTGGGAAGTGTGTCGCCTTCCTCTGAAATAATTTTTTTTGTACGCTGTAACAAATTGAAACATGCATCATTCTTCAGGGTGTTAGCCATTTAAGACTGAGATGAAAGAGTGTGCACTTCGGGATTCTCTATCCCAGAGATCTGATGTTCAGCTGATCGGTACAGACCAAGGGATTTTTGACTACCTAGGGAATTAATAGGCATGTGGATACTGCAGGAAAGTGGACTTCAAATAGAAGTTGAACCATGATTGTGTTGAATGGTGGAACAGGCTCGAAGGGCTGGTTGACCTACTCGTCCTCCTATTTCTTATGCAACTTATTGAACACTTAACTAATCAAAAACATGGACACACAAAAATATATTAAAGTGATACATTTTTGTCTTTGATCACCTCTATACATTTTTGTTCGATAAATTGTGACGGTGATATGCACCTGATTAAACTAGAACAGGGTCTCCCAAACTTCTCCAACCAGGGATCCATTTTGAGCTCCCAAGAGTACTGACCGAACACCTAAGAAACATTCTTATTATGTTGAACCAAAAAAAATATTTTATTGTGCAATAGGTACAAACATACAAAATCAAATTTATAAAAGTATTTTCTATTTTTAGTATGTGCACATATATTATAATTAAAATGTCCTCTTATTCAACAACTACTTCTAAATCTTGTCTTTTTGACTTTTTTTTATAAATGTTTTTTATTGGGTTTCTTTTTGACATTTTTAAAGGGAGAAGTGATTCTGATCTTTTGCTCACAGGTTTATTTAATACTGGGAGTGCTGCTGGAGAGCTGGATTTTTATTTCTGACACGTGCACACGCACACACACTCAAAAGAAGCGAAAGCACCTCTCACACACACACACACATTCACCTCTCTCTCACACACACACACATTCACCTCTCACACACACGTTCACCTCTCACACACACTCGCCTCTCACACAGACTCACCACTTCCACACATGCACACACACTCATCTCTCACATGCACACACTTCTATTACATGCGCTCACATCTCTCTCACACTCTTTCTGTCACACACACCTCTCTCCCTTGCACATGCACACATTTCCGTGTCTCTCGCACACATACACACACCTCTCTCTCACACAAGCACCTCTCGCACACACATACCTCAACTCTCCCTCATACATGCACACACATTCATCTCTCACATGCACACACTTCTATCACACACGCTCACGTCTCTCTCACACTCACTTCTGTCACACACACCTCTCTCCCTTGCACATGTACACACTACCGTGTCTCTCGCACACATACACACACCTCTCACACACAAGCACCTCTCGCACACACACACTCACCTCTCTTTCTCACACATGTATCTACACTCACCTCTCTCACACACGCATGCACTCAACTCTCACACAAGCATACACGCACATCTTTCTCACACCTATCCATCACATATACATACCTCTCTCTCACTCGCATACACACATGCACAAATACATCTCTCTCAGACAGGCACATAACTCTTTCAAAGCACACACGCGCACACTTGTCTCAGATGCACATACACACCTCTCACACACACACCTTTCTCTCACACACACTGACCCTCTCTCTCAACTTTCTCTCACACACTCACCTCTCCCTTTCACACCCACACCTCCCTCCCTCTCTCTCTCTCAAACCCCCACTTCTCTCTCACACACACACATACCCACTCACCCTGCTCTTGCACACACTCACCTCACTCTCGCACACACCTCAATCTCGCACACACTCACCTCACTCCAGCACACACTCACCTTGCTCTCTCTCGCACTCACTCGGTTTCACACACACTCACTCACCCCTCTATTTCACACACACACATGCACACATATACCTCTTACTTATACATACACACACCTCTGTCACACATGCTCATGCTCACCTCTCGCTCACATGCACATGCTCACCTCTCTCATGCACACGCTCACCTCTCTCACATGCACATGCTCACGTCTCTCACGCAAACGCACATGCTCACCTCTCCCACATGCAAACACACATGCTCACCTCTCTCACATGCATACGCTCACCTCTCTCTCTCACATGCTCACCTCTCTCTCTCACATGCTCACCTCTCTCTCTCACATGCTCAATTCTCTCTCTCACATGCTCACCTCTCGCTCACATGCACACGCCCACCTCTTGCTCACATGCACACGCTCACCTCTTGCTCACATGCAACGCTCACCTCTCGCTCACATGCAACGCTCACCTCTCGCTCACATGCACACGCTCACCTCTCGCTCACATGTACACACACATGCTCACCTCTCTTTCACGCGCACACTCATATGCTCACCTCCCTCCTCTCTTCCTCTAACTCTCTCGGGACTGTCCCGACCCCATTATTTCTCACATGCACACGCTCACCTCTCTCTCACATGTTCACCTCTCTCTCACATGTTCACCTCTCTCTCACATGCACATGCTCACTCTCACATGCACACGCTCACCCCTCTCTCACATGCACATGCTCAGCTCTCTCTCACATGCTTGCTCAGCTCTCTCTCTCATATGCACATGCTCACCTCTCGCTCACATGTACACACACATGCTCACCTCTCTTTGACGTGCACGCTCATATGCTCACCTCCCTCCTCTCTTCCTCTGACTTTTCCGGGATCGCCCCGACCCCGTTATTTCCTGGGTGCCCTCCCCGCTGGCCTTCGCCTCTCTCACTCTGTGGTTGTAACCTACCTTGTTCTGTTGTCCGGTCGCCTTTGCTTTCGGCCTTTCCTGTGCTTTTAGATTGACATGGTCGGTATTTCCAGTTCTCCCCCATCAGAGCCGATTGGCTAGCCTGTAAGAAGCCAATGCTGTGTGAAATCAACCTCCGATTGGACGAGCTGGAAGGGAAAGTTTGTTTTCAAATTTGAAACCGCTGGACCTGACACGGAACTCTTGGATGAGTTTGGGTTCTGCAGAACCAGGTTTGGAGAGCCCTGAAGTAGGCCACTCCTTGGAGCCCAGCTGCATCTTGATAATGGCGTCTCTGTGTCATTTTTTTTGCAGGTTTTGCAAATTCGTTGCAAAATCTGAGCGAAATGGTGCACAAAAAGCACTCAGATTTGCAACATTTTAGTGCTTCTCGTTGAATGCAACAAATAGATTACTGTGAGGCAGAAACAACAGAAATGATCACCTTGTGTTCCAGTTTCATTGTCAAGTGTTAGCTAGCACCTTTTTTTAGAAGTAGCTCTTACCATGTTATTGGTGATTTTGTTCTCTTGAGCAAAGCTATTTTAATATGTTGAAACCCACAATAACTGCCGTATGTGAGTTATTACTTATTTGACTAAGCTATACCAACTGAGCTGTTGAATGTTTGCTACAGTCATTTAGTAAGTCAAATTACTTCCTGGTATAGCTATGCTGCCAACTTGACTGTACCATCTGATTGACTAATGGAAAGAAAACCTGGAAGAGATGGGGCTTCCTTTTCCATGGCCTTGAGCTGTTTTTTCAGAATTATCAGCAATCAGATGTACTTGTACATGGGGTCTGGTTTGATACAGTTCATTCCTTTCTAAAACGATCCACATGGTTTCTTGAACCGTTAATGAGGATTTTTGTGTATTGTTTTTAAAAGAGCCAGCAGCTGAAGATGGCAACTTGTTGCTGTCGCAATCGCATTTGATGAAGTTTGATTTGTACTGATTGGAATAGGCAAGCCCGATGGTGCAGTTCATAAGAACTTAAGAAATAGGAGCAGGGGTAAGCCATTTGCCCCCCCTTCTGCTTGCTCCACTATTCAGTAAAAGCATCGACGACTTGGGGCGGGATTCTCTGACCCCCCCCCCCCCCCTTCCCCACGCCGAGTCGGAGAATCGCCCGGGGGAGGGGGGGGCGGCATGAATCCCACCCCCCTGCTCCGACGCTGGCTGCCGAATCCTCCTGCTCCGTTTTTTTGGCGGGGGTGGGGATCGCACCGTGCCGGTTGGGGCCGTTGGCAGTGGCCCCCCCGGCGATTCTCCGGTGCCGATGGGCCGAGCGGCCGCCCGTTTCCGGCCAGTCCCGCTGGCGTCGATTACACAATGTCTATACCGGCGGGCCCTGGCTCTGAGGGCACCCTGCGGAGTCCTCGGGGGAGCGCGGGGGGTTCCGGCCCCGGTGGGGGTGGGGTGGGGGGGGGCCCCTATGGTGGCCTGGCCCGCGATCGGGGCCCACTGATCTGCGGGTGGGCCTGTGCCGTGGGGGCACTCTTTTCCTCTGTGCCGGCCTGTGTAAAGCTCCGGCATGGCCGGCGCGGAGAAGAAACCCCCTGCGCAGGAATCACGGCACGGTTCTGGGAACACCCTGGCACTCCTGCCCATGCGCCAACTCACGCCAGCCGGCAGAGGCCATTCGGCGTCGGTTGGCGCGGCGCCAATCACTCCAGCCCAGCCTAGCCCCCGAAGATGCGGAGGATTCCGCACCTTCCGGGCGGCCGACGCCGGAGTGATTAACTCTTTGGCGCTGGTACGGTCCGCCCTGCCGGACACCGGAGAATCCCGGCCATCTCGGTCTGAAGTCAACTTTACTGCTCGCCCTCCATAATCTTTGACTCTCTTGTTGATCAAAAACCTGTCTTACTGAGCTTTGAATATACTCAACCTAGTCTCCACTCTTGTCTATGGAAGAAAATTCTGAAGACTAACAATCCTTTGAGAGAAGAGAATTCTTCTCATCTCAGTCTTTATTTTAAAAATGTGCGTCCGTGTTCCAGATGCCCCCCATGAGGGGAAACCTCCACCCTACCAAGTCCCCTCCAAATGTTATGTTTAATTGAGATTACCTCTCATTCTTCTGAACCTCAGTGAGTCTAGGCCCATCCTTTCCTCATAAACCAACCCCTTCGTCCCAGGAATCCATCTAGTGAACCTTCCCTGAACTGCTTCCAATGCAGGTGTATCCTGCCTTAGTAAGTAGAGAAAAATTGTACACAATACCCTTGGTACAGTCTCACAATACCCTGTGCAGTTGTAGCAAGGCTTCCTGTTATGGGCCAGGGTTTAGAGAACCCCAAAGTGTATCATGGAATTCACCTGACCCACAACGTTTACTAGATTGTGGTATGGGGAGCACACGACCCACTCTACAGGTGTGGTACAGCAGAAATGGATAAGTATTTTTTAAAGCAAAACAATGTTTATTCTATGAACACAAGTTAACCCTTTTAAAACATACAGTGAACATCTTAGCAACGATTAATTCAAATGCAACCCCAAAGACTACAACACTAAGTAAACTTTTAAGCTTTCCTTTTTAACATGCATACGATTTAAAAATAAAACCTTTATCAGAAGCACATCAGGTTAAAGTCACTACTGAAAACATTTATAATTCTGAATTCACCAAATGATGGCAGAGAGAACAGCAGTACACCTGCTTGGTCTGGCTTCAGCTCCTACACTAAAACACACCCTGCAGCCTGCTCAAAAACAAAAGTAAAAAGCTGACAGACAGCCCAGCTCCACCATGACATCACTGCAGTAATAAACACCCATTTCTTAAAGATACTCTCACTACAGATATTTATATACACACCCATTTATAAACACCCATTTCTTAAAGGTACTCTCACATGACACTTCCCTACTTTTATACTCCACTCCCCGCCCCCTTTGCAATAAAGGTCAATATCCCATTTGCTTCGTAATTCCTGCTGTACATGCATTCTAACTTTCTATGATGCATGTATGAGAACATGAAGATCCTTCTGTACCGCAGCATTCTGGAGTCAGTTTCCGTTTAAATGATAATCTGCTTTACTATTCTTCTTTCCTAAGTGGACAACTTCCCATTTTCCCCACACCATATTCCATCTGCCAGTTTTTTGCCCACTCACTTAATCTATTTATATCCCTTCGCAGACTCTTCATATCCTCCTCGCAACTTGCTTCCTACCTATTATTGTATCGCCAGCTAATTTGGCTATAATGCAGTCAGTTCCTTGATCTAAGACATTCACATGGATCAAAATAGTTGACGCCCCACCACTGATCCCTTTGGTGTCCACTCATTAGAGTTTGGCAAATTGAAAATTATTCTTTTATTCTGGCTCTCTGTTGCCTGTTAGTTAGGCAATCTTCTCTCCATGCTAAAATATCACCCTAACACCATGAGCTCTTGTGCAGCAACATTTTATGTGGCACCACTTTGAATGCCTTTTGACAGTCCAAATACATTACAGTTACTAGTACCCCAGTATCTACCTTCCTTTTTGCATCCTCAAATAACTAATAAATTTGTGAAACACAATTTCCCTTTCACAAAACCATGTTGATTCCGCCTAATTGTAATTTGATTTTCTAAATGTCCTGATACTACTTACTGAATAATGGATTCTCATATTTTTTTTTTTTCTAAATGTTTTTATTCAGGTTTTCATTTTATAGAATACAAAATAAACATGTCTGTGTAGACCATATACTATTTACAAAAGCCAAACACTAGAGGTAACCTCAAGTCCTTACCCCCCCCCCCCTCCCCCCCCCCCCCCCCCGGAAACCCCTGTCCTTTTTATTTTACTTTAAAATATTTTTGTTGATTTTTTACAACTGGACACTGTCCGATAGTTGAGCGAGACGGTTTGTATGTACAATTTTGTTACTATTGCCCCCATGGCTTTGTTTAGGGGGTACTCTGGCCGCCTCCTTGTTGTCTTCCCGTGTCGCCTCCTGATGTTTCCCTGGGTTTCTCCCTTGCTGCCTCCCTGCCTCCCTTATTCCTATCCGGTTAAGCCGACGTGCTGTCTCATCTGGCTCCAAGTTTTCAACTTTTCACCACTGGGCTGGATGTGTTCTTTGCCATGGGGGATGGGAGCGCTGTCATGGCTAAGACTTGAAGGGTCGTTAGTGTACAGGGGGACTCCTCCATTTTCACCCATTCCTTGCTCGGCTCCCTTACAAGATGACCCCGCTATTCATGGCCTTTTCCTCTGCTCCTGCCGTCTCCGCAGCCTCTTGAGCTCCCGTTTGCTGGCATTGTGGCTCTGTTCTTTCCCTTTCTGAATTGTGGGTGAGATGATACCGGATTTTCGGGCTAATTTTGACTAAAAGTGCCTATTAATAATAATAATAATAATAATAATAATAATAATAATCGCTTATTGTCACATGTAGGCTTCAATTAAGTTACTGTGAAAATCCCCTAGTCGCCACATTCCAGCGCCTGTTCAGGGAGGACGGTACGGGAATTGAACCCACGCTGCTGGCCTTGTTCTGCATCACAATCCAGCCCCTATTTGGCTATGTTCTGGAGGAGAGTCATCTGATGTGCGTCTGCTTAGCACATCACCGTCACCGGAAGTCTTGATTCTCATATTTTCCCCATAGGGGAGAGATTCAAGCCATTGGCAGTTATAGCCACCAGTAATGGAAGCAGGAAAGGTCGGGTGAGGGCAACTGAGTGAGCAGGTGGGATGAGACTGGTGCGGTTGCAACAACACGGAAACATGGCTCAACTAAATGTCATAGAGTTCAGAGTGAGTAAAACTAGACATGCATGGCTGTGATGATAGGAAGGGTGTGCGCTGTGATTGACTCAGGGCTTGAAAGAACCTGAGCAGCACTGTCCCGCTACCCACGTATTTAGCATCCAGTCTTCTTAATTTTAAAGTGCACGCATCTTATCTAAAATTTGCATTTTTAATTTCAAACTTTCAAATGTGAGTTTTTAGCAAAGAGCTCATCCTTATGTAAATGAGTGTTAGCTTAATTTGGTTAATAGCACTCTTACCTTTGAATAGGAAGTTGCAGGTCCCATTTCACGTTAGTGCATGGGCTGCTACTTCAGCACAGCCTCGAAGGAGAGCTGCACAGTCAGAAGAGCCATGTTTTGAATGAGATGTTAAGCCAAGACCTTGGCTGTCTGTCCAGGGGCATGAAACAGCTATTCAAAGAAGGGCAGGGGATATTTTTCCGCTGTCCTGGCCAATTCCTTCTTGAACCATCACCAGCAAAGCAAATTAAAAGTGTTATTCATCTCACTTGCTATTTTGGAACTTCGCTGTTCAAATTGGCAGTTGAATTTGCCTACATAATAACAGCGACTTCACTTCAAAAATAATTAATTGAATATGAAGTGCTTTGGGGCATCCTGAGCATGTGATGAGGGTCTATGAATACTGGTTCGTTTCTTCTAAATGATGCTTATTGATTAATTTGCCTGGAGGTGTGCTTGTTAATTGAGGGCAAAAGGCCATTGAACCATCATGTCAGAAAAAGGGGAAAAACCATTTACGAAATGCATTGTGTTGCGGTGTGACGGGGAATGTTTATTTTATCTTTGCTCTTTATTATTGAACAGTCAGGTCATGTGTGATGAGCATTGCAGACAATTATCTCGGCTGATTTTTACTTTAATACGCTTTGGAATTAAAAATAAATTATATCATAAGCACTGCCTTCACATCATAGATAAAGGCCACAGCTCCAGTCCTGAATTGGGAAAATAGCACATGTTGACAAAGTTAGTCATTAATCTGGATTTATTTTCATAGACCTGCTCATACTGATTTCAGGTGGGGTTTTTTCAACAATTTATAAAATCTAACCGCAGAATGTTCTGGGTGAGAATCATAATTTCAGGGTTGGAAGTATACTTTTATAATTAGAGCTTATAGACAATGAGGTGCAATCCAACACGAAGTCCACAAGTCAGCGACTTTGTGTACTGAATTTTCTTTATCCAAACGTGATGTGGTTAATGGCAAATTAATTTTCTTCCGGTTCATTCCATTGCAAGCAATAGGTATGCACGATTATATTTGCCCTTCACAACCGGGTCACTTTGCAGTTCCAAATTTAATTGTATGACCTTTTCTTTAAATTTCAAAGTTGTTGATGACCTTTATTAAAATGTATTTTGCAGAATTTTGAAAGCCTCATTGTCGAATTTCTTTTAATTTGAATTGCCTACTAGTTTTAAGTGCAAGCTAAATGTGCATTGTGGGTCTCCTTTGATGGCCATGCAATTCTAAAAGGCATATTCTCACATTTCTTTTTCTTACATTAATATTCCATACCTAACATAATGGTTGCAGTGAACGCTGGGAATATGTTGCCTTGGGTATACATATCAGCTTGCATTTCCAGAATTTTGAATGGGGGAAGGCTCAGATTTGGGTGTGTAACAAAGAGCTATTGATGGTGCTAAGAAAAGAGACATGGTTCCATTTTATGTTTACAAGCACAAACATATAACTAGCTGGATTGTTAATTAGACTGTGCAGTATGTGTGCTGTATATGTAGCACCAATATCCACAATAAGCTTTCTGTTCCTCGGTAAGTGTGTGAAAAGAACACATGTTGAGGTTGACATTTGAAATGAAACAATTATTATTTGTGGGATTGTGCTGCACAATTGACAAAACCTTGATTGAAAGCACAGCAGGACAATCTATGAGTATCTGACCTGAGTATTTGAAGCTCGATTTTAACTTGCGATTTGAGTGTGGCTTGTTGGGATCAGGCAATCGTCAAAGCTGCAACAGGGTGTCACAAAAGCTTTTAACAATTTTAATGCCTTGGCCTTATTCAAATGTTAACCACAAATCTCTTGCCCAAATCCAGTGAGAATCATTACCTAGATCCAAGGGTTAGAACTTTGGGTCCCATGACACTTGTCACCGGGAATTGCTACTGTAAAAATTGCTGATGAAGGAGGCTGGTCCAGAGATGATCAGAGGAGGAGGACAGACTCAAAGTCTCATTGTTCATCCTGGATGAGAACTCCTGTGCTGAAGCACCCTTTCTGAATTTTGAGACTAATTAGGCAGGCCAAAATAGCCATTTACAATAATGTATGTTGCTATCTTTCGACCAGTGTTGAAATGGCCTCAAATGGGTTAAAATATTGGCATGCAGGAGCCTATTTAACTCTTTGTGTCTGCAACAGCTCTTTGAAAGAATTATCCTATTGTCCTGCTCATTTCCCATCGCCATGCAGATTTCTCTTTTCAGCATTTTTCCAATGCCCTCTTGAAAGTTATTATTGAATCTTCTTCCATTGCCCTTTCAGGTTGTGCATTTCACAGCACCTGGTCATGGAGGGTTGAGATTTAAGTCAAGTTTATTTATAATTTTAAACACCAATTTTGAATTATGTTAAAATGGCATGCAGAGAGATTTTGTATGGGCACCTCAAGAGTGTTTGTGATCAGCCCAGCTGAGTGGAATTTCAATTGTTATATCTTTTGACGTTTATCCAGTTGCTTCACACTCCTGGGAATATTCTGTAGACGTTTAGGAAAATCAGTTGGAGGTATTTCAGCTCAGTAATTGAGGGTTCTTTTTTAAGTAGTCAAGAGAACATAAAGTACACATTTTGTAATTATTCTTTCGCTGTATTTTTAAGTGTATGTTTTAAATTTGGGTTTAAGAAATCTACTTGGTTCAGATTGTATAGACAATCCTTTATTCTAGCTGAATTTTAAGCTGACATAGTAGAACACTAATTCAGCAGTTTTGGGAATGCAGCCATGCTCTCTCTGCTATGGGAACAGGATAAGGTTTCCCTGAGGCTTAAAATCTGACCTTCCTACCCCTCTACTGCCACTGGATATCCCATTGCATATTCCTGGGCTGACACAGGCTGTGAGACTATCTACTAGTGAAAGCTCCCATGCCACTTGGCAGGCATCTTTTTGAAGTTTCCGTGGGTTATTGAATTCAATAAAATAGGGGTAGTTTTTCAAGCTCGCGCTACTAGCATGAGTCTTGCCTGCCATTCCCCCATTAATAGATCGTAGGTGCACCACCCATGATTTGTCGATCATTTGTACTAAAGGTGCTATGAACTTGGAAAGAAACGACCCTGTTTTGTCATTTGGTTTCTGCTAATTAATGACCAGTACAGTAGGAGTATCCCATGGCAACTGTGAATGCAATTTGTTTTCAAGTGATTATATTTAAAGAGCTTTTATGCAGTGTGAAAGGTTGATCAAAGTTAGGATTTAGAAGTTCTCAAGACAAGAAATTTAAAAGCCAAATGTCTACATGCATTTATGTTACAAATGTAATATATTGGTATAATGCAGTTTCAGCTTTGCATTGACACTAACTTTGTGTAGAGTAAATCAGAGCACAACTAACTTCTGAGTGAAACAAAGTGAGACTCTCTCCTCCAAGGGTTCTTACATCCCTTCAACCCAGCGCCAGGCTGGGCTCTGATTTCAGGCCGACTCTAAAATCATCTGTAGCCTTGTGTAAATTGAAACTCCTATGCAAACACTATGGGGGCGATTCTCCGTTATTGAGGCCAAGTGTTCGTGCCGTTGTGAACGCCGTCGCGTTTCACGACGGCGCAAACAGGGCCTGGACACAACCTATTCTGGCCCCCAAAGGGGGCGTCCTTATGCGGCGCCAAGTGGGCGTCGTGCCAACCCGCGCATGCGCAGTTGGGACAGCCCAACCCAGCACATGCGCAGTTGGGCCGCGCCATACTGTGCATGCGCGGGGAACGTCTTGCGCACGCCGGCCCCTCACTAACATGGAGCCGGTGTTCTGGGGCCGCGCGCGGAAGGAGGTAGGTCCAGGGGGGAGAGGTTGGCCCGCCGATCGGTAGGTCCCGATCGCGGGCCAGACCCCATTGGAGGCCACCCCGGTGAAGGAGCCCCCCTTAAAGGACAGTTACCCAGAGCTGGGATCGAACCTGGGACCTCGACGCCGTGAGACTGCAGTGCTCCCACTGCGCCACAGTGCTGCCCTTTAATTTAAAAAAAAAAATTTTTTTTTAAAAGATATTTTATTCAGATTTTTTGGCCAAACAAAACAATACAAAGGTTTTCCTTTTTACAACAGTAAAACAGTATAAATAACAGTGGCCTTTTAAAATAAATAAATAATATATAAACTAAACGGCAACTGCCCTATCAAAAATAATAACTCTCCAAAATAAAATCAAACAGTCTAGTACATAGCCTAGTACAAATATTTATACAAAAACACCCCTGTGGACCCACCCGGGCCCCCCCCTCCTGGGTTGCTGCTGTTACCTTCCCATTTCTTTTATCGTTCTGCGAGGTAGTCAATGAACGGTTGCCAACGCCTGGTGAACCCTTGAGCCGAACCCCTTAGTGCAAACTTTATCCGTTCTAGTTTTATAAACCCTGCCATGTCATTTATCCAGGTCTCCACGCCCGGGGGTTTGGCTTCCTTCCACATAAGCAATATTCTTCGCCGGGCTACTAGTGACGCAAAGGCCAAGACATCAGCCTCTTTTGCCTCCTGCACTCCCGGCTCTTCTGCAACCCCGAATATAGCCAACCCCCAGCTTGGCTCGACCCGGATCCCCACCACCTTCGAAAGCACCTTTGCCACCCCCACCCAGAACCCCTGTAGTGCCGGACATGACCAAAACATGTGTGTGTGGTTTGCTGGGCTTCTTGAGCATCTCCCACTTAATTTTATTTTTTTAATAGCAGAGCTTGCGTACGTGCCAAAGAATGTGAACAATAATATGACATGCACTGTGTATCGTGGTTAGAAGTTTCTGATCTTAGTGATTGAATCAGCTGTAGATGCCATTCATCCCAAGTAATTATTCACTAACAAAATATTGTTAGTGCTGGTTCTTTGAAAGATCTACAGATATTTATATACATCCATTTATAGACACCCATTTCACTGGAATCCTTCTCGATTGACAGTCTCTTTGAACAAGAAGGTCTCTGCACGATGCATCCATTTCTGTACGCCTCGGCATTTCTCTTTAAGGTCAGATACTTTAGTTCAATCTGATCACAGAGTCCCTTGTAATTCTCCAACACAGGAGCAATGGTTATCACAGCTTTCAGGCAGTCAAATGCATGTTTAAACTCCGCTGTCCACTGAAATTTGTGACGCTTCTTGAGCAAGTCCGTCAGTGGAGCAATCACGCTATAAAACTTTTGCACAAATGTTCGATCAAATCCATTCATGCCAAGAAATCGCATTATTTCCCTTCATCTTGAGGGTATTGAAAACTCCTCAAGGAAAGTGACTTGGGCTTTTCCAAATTCGCCGTTGGCCAGGTTTATCACCAAAACCGCCTCCTGAAGTCGATCAAATAACTCCATCAGATGTTTTAAATGTTCTTTCCATGTCTGGCTGAAAATTACCAGATCGTCGATGTATACCGCACAATTGGGTAATCCTGAAACAACTTTGTTAGTTAACAGTTGAAATGTGGCTGGGGTGTTTTTCATGCCAAATGACATACTTTGAATTGGTATATATCATCTGGAATCACAAAAGCTGAAATCTCCTTCGCAATTTCGAATAAAGGTACCTGCCAGTAACCTTTAAGTAAATCCAGTTTGGAAATAAAAGCTGATTGTCCCACTTTCTCAATGCAATCCTCCAAACGTGGGATAGGATAAGAGTTTGTTCTTGTAACTGCATTAACCTTTCTGTGGTCCACACACAACCATTGGGTACCGTCTGGTTCAGGTACCATCACTATGGGTGAGCTCCATTGGCTGCAACCCACTTCAATGATGCCATTTTTAAGCATACTCTCAATCTCTTTGTTAACCTGTGCCAATTTTAAAGGGTTAAGTCTATTTTGGATGTTGTTTGATTGGAACAGCATTTTCCACATCTACATCATGTAGAGCCATTTTGGTACTTCCCAATTTATCTCTACATACTTATCCATGTGATATCAATAACTCTTAAAGGTCAGTCCGTTTTTCCTCTGGAAGGTAACTCAACAATTTATCCCAATTTTTAAGACCGTCCTCGTTTTCCAATTTAATTTGAGGTATGTCAAATTCACAGTCATCTGGATTTGGTTAGAATCATTAAAATCTCCTTTTTCTCTCCTTCCCTTTCAAAGTACCTTTTAAGCATATTCACATGACCCACTCGGTGAGTCTTCCTTCTATCTGGTGTTTTTACCACATAATTCACCTCAATTTCCTTTCAATCTGATAAGGTCTACAAAACCTTGCTTTTAAAGGCTCACATACCACTTGTAACAATAGTAAAACTTTATCTCCACTGGCAAAACTACGAACTTTGGATTTCTTTTACACTACCCGTTTCATGACATTTTGTGCAACTTTTAAATGTTGTCTAGCCAATTTACCTGCTCCATTTAATCGTTCCCTAAAATTTGCAACGTAATCCAATAATGTAATTTCCGATTTCTCACTCACCAATTTTTCCTCAATCAATTTAAGTGGTCCTCTGACCTCATGACCAAAAATTAGTTCAAAAGGACTGAATTTGGTTGACTCATTAGGTGCATCCTTAATTGCAAACAGTATGAATGGAATTCCTTTATCCCAATCCTCTGGATAATCGTGACAGTAAGCCCTCAACATTGTCTTTAATGTCTGATACCACCTTTCTAATGCTTCTTGCAATTCCGGATGGTACGCAGTTGATTTAAATTGTTTTATTCCTAAGCTATCCATAACTTCTTTGAATAACCTGGAGGTAAAATTTGACCCTTGATCCGATTGTAATTCTGTGGGTAGTCCATATCTAGTAAAGAATTTAAGTAACTCCTCCACAATCTTTTTAGCTGTAATATTACGTACTGGAATGGCCTCGGGAAAGCTAGTAGACACATCCATTATAGTCAAAAGATATTGATTCCCACTTTTTGTTTTAGGAAGCGGTCCTACGCAGTCAGTTAGGATCCTTGTAAAAGGGCACTCAAATGCTGGAATGGGTATTAAGGATGCTGGTTTTATCACTGCTTGAGGTTTCCCTGTCACTTGACATGTGTGACATGATTGACAAAATTTAACTACATCTTTATGTAGTCCAGGCCAATAAAAATGTTTCTGGATTTTAGCTTGAGTTTTCCTTATTCCTAAATTACCTCTCACTGGTACCTCATGTGCAACTCGCATCACCTCCTTTCTATATACCCGACCGCCAATACTACTTGATGAACTTCTGCCCACGTTTCATCCGCCTGCATATGTAAAGGTCTCCATTTTCTCATCAAGACATCACTTTTACGGTAATAACACTCTGGTATCCACTCAGATTCCTCTTCAATGTATGCTTTCTGATACATCCGTTTTATTTGTATATCTTTCTGTTGTAACTCCGCCAATTTTCCTGAACTAAAAATATCCGCCTCATCCTCCACCTGTTCTTGTTCTTTTTAAACCATCTGATCAAAAATTGTTTCTGACAATTGCACTTCAACTTCATCTTCACTCTTTGATTTCTCCTCTTGTCTTAACCTGTGACTTTGCGACCTTGTTACGAGACAATCCGGAAAAATCCCAGGATATTCATCCTTCAACACTTCAGCTTATCAACCACAGTAGGCATCACTCCCACCTGCGATCCAGCTCCATCATTACCCAAGATGAACTGCATTCCTGGACAAGATAGTTTCTCTATTACTCCTACTACCACTTCACCACTCTTCACTGCACTTTCCAACCTTACCTTATATAATTGAACATACTCCTCTCACCCTGAATTCCACATATTACCACCTTATCTGGCAATATTCTTCCCAGACTACATAACTCCTCATCTCTTACCATTAAAGATTGACTAGCTCCCTTATCTCTTAACATTGTGACTTGTTTATCTGCTCCTCCTGATGCACATAAGTAAACTTTACCCACACAAGTAAGGCTGTAAAATCTTTTGCATCTCCTTCGCTTCACTTGGGCTTCCCTTTAGCACTTTAACAAACCCCACTGTCTTATCCTGTTTTACCACATCAGCCTTCCCAGTGCTTTTCTTCAACCACCAACACTGTGACTTTACATGGCCTAGTTTATTACAGTGAAAACATTTGAAACTTTTCATTTCCTTTCCACCCTCCTGGATTTCTTTTTTAATCTGAGGTACACTCTCCTTTTTATCTCCCATCAGATCACCTTTACGTTTACCAATTGAGTATTTCTCATGTCCCCAGTTTCTATCCCTCACAGGCTGAAACTGATGTCGGAAACCAAGCTTTGATTTATGAACTAATTCATAATCATCTGCCATTTCTGCTGCTAATCCTGCAGTTTTAACCCTCTGCTCTTCCACATGAGTTCTCACTATATCAGGAATTGAATTTTTAAACTCCTCCAAAAGTATAATTTCTCTGAGAGCTTCATACGTTTGGTCTATTTTCAAAGCCCTTATCCACCTATCAAAATTACTCTGTTTGAGACTTTCAAACTCCATGTATGTTTGACCAAATTCTTTTCTTAAATTTCTAAAACTTTGTCTGTAGGCTTCATTCACCAGTTCATATGCACCTAAGATGAATTTTTTCACCTCCTTGTAGTCTCAGATACCTCCTCCGGTAGTGATGCAGACACTTCACTAGCCCTACCAATCAGCTTTGTTTGAATCAGTAATACCCACATGTCCTGTGGCCATTTCATTTGTTTAGCTACCTTCTCAAATGAAATGAAAAAGGCTTCTACCTCCTTCTCATCAAACCTTGGCAATGCTTGGACATATTTAAATAGATTCCCACCAAGCCTTCAACTTTGATGCTCTTTCTCACTATCGTCATCAGTATCAACCAACTGCACATTTCCCTTTACGCCTGCCAATTTTAACTGACTGTCATGTTTCATGGCAATTTTCTGATGTTCAAACTCTCTTTCTTTATCTTTTTCCCTGATCTGTATCTCCCTTTCTCTTTCATTTTGTTCTGCTAGGGCTATTCTTCCTGTTTTCCTTTCTTCTCTCTCTTTCTCTTTCTTTTTCGTCCCTCTCTCTTTCGTATTCAAACTGCATTAATTCTTTTTCCTGTTCCATTTGTTTCATTTGTAACTGAATTTTTGCCATTTCCAATGAGTCAAACTGTATCTCGGTCAACTTTAAATGCTTAGCCACAGCCATAATGACCTCATCTTTTCGCATTTTGTCAGGTAATATTAACTGCAATGTTTTTGCCAAATCTAACAGTCTGCTTTTAGTCTCTGACCGTAAGGTACTGCGTGTGACCGTCTCTACCCCTGAAAACTTCAGAGCCTCTGAAAGAGCCATTGTCCACTACACACTCCCTACTTAAACTAAAATGCCACACCTCTAAAGCACCCACAATATGCTCACCCCTCACTGTCTTTATGTTTTTAAAACCAATCCAATAGATAGACTTTTATCCCGGACGAGCCCCCAATTTGTTATGAGCCAGGGTTTAGAGAACCCCAAAGTGTATCATGGAGTTCACCATGATGGTATGGGGAGCACACGGCCCACTCTACAGGTGTGGTACAGCAGAAATGAAAAAGTATTTTTGAAAGCAAAACAATGTTTATTTTATGAACTCAAGTTAGCTTTTTTAAAACATACAGTGAACATCTTAGCAACCATTAATTCAAATACAATCCCAAAGAATACAACACTAAGTAATCCTTTAAGCTTTCCTTTTAACATCCATAAGACTTAAAAGTCCCTTTACCAGAAGCATATCAGGTTAAAGTCACTACTGTTCTTAGTATTAAATCACCAGGATCGATTTACAGACTTTAGATTACAGAGAGAGACTCTAATACACCTTCTGGCTGTGACTGCAGCTATCCAGCTCTGAAAATGAACCTAAAACACACCCAGCAGCAAACAGCCTAAAACGAAAATAAAAAGCTGCCAGACAGCCCAGCTCCACCCACTCTCAGACATCACTGCAGTAATAAACACCCATTTCTTAAAAGTACTCTCACATGACAATTATAAATTCGGGATATGCTATATTAAAACAAACTTTATTATTCACACAGTATTACTAACTTTTACACCATAAAGACAAAAGGTTGGACAGCACGGTGGTGCAGTGGGTTAGCCCAGCAGCCTCATGGCGCCGAGGTCCCATGTTCGATCCCGGCTCTGGGTGTGTGGAGTTTGCACATTCTCTCCGTATTTGCATGGGTTTCGCCCCCACAACCCAAAGATGTGCAGGCTAGGCGGATTGGCCACATTAAATTGCCCCTTATTGAAAAAAATACATTGGGTATTCTAAATTTATAAAAAAAGTAAAGACAACAGGTTACAATTACCAGTTAAACAATGCTTCACCATACAATGAAACACTAACTCCTAACTGCAAACTTTATCCCCATTCAAACAACACCTAACTCAGGTGAAAATCCACTTTACAGTTAGCAGACCCAGGAATACTTGCTTGATAGAAATGTTTTAGATACCCTGTTTTGAGAAAGAGATGTCCTTCAGGACACATCTTTCCGATTCTTGCCTGTCTCAAAATATTGTTTAACCTGCCACCTTTTGAGAAACTGCTCCTGTCCTGTTCACAGGCAAATCTTTAACTCGCCATCTTGAGAGAAACATTTCCTGTTCACTTCCCACAACTCACTGTTTTCAGAGAAGCTGCTTGTCTGTCCACATCCCAATCTAAAATTCACTGATTTGATAGTCCACAGTCTAAAGTCAAACCTTGAACAAAAATGTTTTGCCAGAAACTGAATACACAACACCTGACTGCTTCAGCTGCTGGCTCCTCCGATTAGCTACATCATCTTACTAAAACTAAACGTAATGGCGTGATTCACCCACAAAATGTCATTTGGGCAGGTTTGGCCCCTTACACACTAGCAGTGCTAACCTGGCACACTGGAAATGCCAACTGGGCACCGCCAGGGTGCACAGGTGACATGGGGAGTACCAGCGTACTGCCCTGCCCTGTCCCTGACCACCTGGGGGTCCAATGGCCTCCCACGATCCTCGGAGTGGCCATCACTGGAGACCAGTACTAATCGCCGCCCAGGTTAGGATCCCAGGATCCGTGAGAATGAGGCCTCAACCGGGCCATGCATATTTATTGTGATCCAGATAGCGGCAGCTGCCACGGGACCGCTGACATGCTCGCAGTTTTTGTCCAACATGTTGCCCGATTTGGCTCCTGCGATGAGATGGGCACCATGTGCAACGCAGTGAGAAAATTGCGCACAACTTATCTAATTATTTACTCCCCAGGAAACCTCATTTCACCGGGGTTCCTGCGATGCTCCGCCTCCGCCAGGAGGGATCACTGACAGCGAGGTTCACTTGTGGTTCTACAAATTGGGAAACAGGCGCAGTGGTTGCTGAGGGTGAGAGCGGAGGTGGGTTATGTTCCCAGAGTTGCGACCGTGGGCCACTGGCTTGGTTGGCGGGGGGTGATGAGGGGATGGGATGTGACGTTGAGTAATACCCGGGACCGAGGTATCCAAGCACGGACTGCATTGCGCGTGGCCTGCAAGGTAGCCACCTTGCTGTACACCCCACTGACTGCCCACCGTGGTCCATGGTTGGGTAGAGCGACACCGGCTGCATGGATGCACCCACTAACACAACCTCTCCGTCCATCCCCTCCCCCCACCCACAACCGGGCATCACCTGGCGGTGGGCCATCACGAAGCCCACCCATGGGCAACACCCATCGTAGCCCCTATAGGAGGGCACCGGACAGGGGCAACAGTGTGTACCGCTGGCATGGGTAGCGCCCAAGGATGGCTGCTGGGCCAGAGTGCCAGGGGGTGGGTATTGGGATGGTGGAGGAGAGGGTTGGGGGTGGGACATGCAGGGCAGTGGTTGCAGTGTAGGCTGGGATCACCGTGTAGCTTGTTGGACCTGGTTGGGCCCGGCGGTACACACCATGCTAACATGTCTGCCTTACATCTGCTGAAGACAATGGATTTCGGAATCCAACCGGGAATGGTTGCCATCTGCCTTGGGAATGTAATGATGCTTTACGAGCAGGAGCTACTCAGGGAGCACCCTGCAGCAGTGGAGCCTGTACCAGAGAAGCAGTAATCAACCTGTGAGGTTGGAGAGCTGGCCGCCCAAAAGACCGAGGAGGAGGTGGGAAAGAGGTGCCGAATTAGGCCTCGTGTACCGGCAGTGCCTGTCATTCGAGGACCTGTTGGACCGGGCATACCATTGAAGAATCCGGTTGTGCAAGGGGACTGTATTGCATATCTGACGGATCATGGCACACCTTGGACCGCTGGTGGCCATCAATATGACGGTCGCCCTGAACATTCTCGCCACGGGCTCCTTCCAGGCGCCGAGTGGGGACCTGTGATGGATCTTGCATACCTTGTTGCACAGGTTCATCCGCGCCGTCACGGAGGCCTTATGTGTTTACACGGCACAATATATGAGCTTAATTGTGGAGTGAGCCCACCAGGATGCCTGGGCAGTGGGGTTCACCTCCATTGCTGGGATGCCCCAGGTTCAGGGAGTGATCACCAGTGCGCATGTCCCTCTATGAGCACCGGTGCATGGGGGGGTGATCTTCACGAAGATCCATGAACGTGCAGCTGGTGGATGACCACGAGATGCACATCATGTACGTGTGCGCCAGTACCAAACAGCGTGCATGACGCCTTCATCCTGGCGCATTTGACGGTTCCCCATACTTTCGAGGCGCAACCCAGGATGAGGGGTTGGCTCCTGTGCGACAGGGGTTATCCGCTGCCACCATGGCTGATGACGCCTATCCAGAGGCCACAGACTGACGTGGAGACCCACTAGAATGACACCCATGCCATCACCAGGGCCATGATCAAGCGGTGCATTGGCGTCCTGAAGATGCAGTTCAGGTGTCTGGACTGCTCTGGAGGGGCCATCCAGTATAATGCTGGGAGAGTCACCCATATCGCTGTCCACACGATGGTGCATCCTCCACAACATTGCGCAGCAGAGAGGTGACATGCTGGATAAGGGGGATGAATGCCAGGTCTGGTCCAATGAGGAGGATGCGGGTGAGAGCCACAATGGGCAGGTCATGGGGCCTGGGTAGACACGGGAGGCTGCACAAAATGTCCGCCAGGGCCCCTGGGCGCTGGCCGAACTAATCACCTCCAGGTATGCCGATTAGGGGGCCTGGCCGACAGCGGCAAGAACATCTCATCTCACCCCCTCTTCCCTCCCTGCACCATCCACCCCCCCCCCCCCCCCCCCTTCCCTCACCCTGCACCTGAAACCTCCTCCGTGATTCCTACCTGCCTCACTATGACGTGCGGTCCCTGGGTTGGCAGTAACAGCGGGTCTGGTCCATGGGATGATAGATGATGATGACTTACTCTGCAATGAGCTCTGATGCTCTGCATTGTTTGACAATATCTGACTCCTGCCCATGGTACCATTTTCCACTGTCCACCTGGGTGACCCCTGCAGGTGAATTGGCCACTCCATCACATGGTCCCATCGAACCCTTGGGATGGCGGAGGTAGGAGCAGGGTGGGGTGGGGGAGATGGCGTGCAGTTGTTGGGGTGGAGAGGGATAGGGGTGGGGCTGGATACCGGGGTGGTGAGTGGTGACTGACCTGGGGGCCCTGGCCCATGTCCACCTCCAACGGCTGCACACCCCCCCCCCCCCCCCCCCGCCCCCCATCAGCCGTCAGCCCAGCTCATCCCTCACACCCTTCTGACAGAGCATCAATGCAGGTTCAAACGTTCATGTACAGGTGGGTGAAAATATTTCTAAAGCCCTGTGCCCTAGCTTCTAACACTATCCTGTGTGCTGCACCTGTACCAACTCAACTGGCATCTAACATTCTGGCCTTACGAGCCCTAACTCTACATCTAGGTGGATCCCCAGCCGGTATATCAGGGGTGGAGCTGCCTGCTGCTGGGTTCCCTTTGGCGGCCGTCCCATGGGGCAACCGGGCCTGGACGGGCCCGGCAGTCTCTTGGGTGCCCCAAGTGGCGTGGTGCCACCCAGTTATGCCCGTTGCCCATCGGATGCACCAGGGCCAGGAGGGGAGAGTCTGTGGCTCTGTGGTGTTCCTGCATCTCCGTGGCAGGAGTCACTGGCATGGGTCCCATCACCTCGTCGTCCTTCGGTGTGCCTAATGGCCCCTGGGCTACTCCTTGGAATGGTAGTGTGGCCAGATCAAACTCTGGGGCTCCCCCACTACCTGGCGGTGCCAGCTCTTGTCTCGACCAGGATCTCAATGCTCGCGGCCATGGAGCACAGGGACTGGTTCACCTCCCTCGAGGACTGTGCCATTTCCCTCTGTGACTGGCTCGGGTCAGCCACGCCTGGGCATTGCCGTCGACGCCCGCAGCCATGACCTCTTGTGACTGGGCCAAGCTCTGGAGCACTGCTGCAATGTCCAGGTGCATAGCTGTTGGTGACGGCAGCCGTTTCCTGTACCTCAGCCACCACCCACACAGAGTGCCTCAGGTCTTGGAAATGCTGACCCATGGCCAATACCTTCGCCCACCAAGGCCTCCACCGCAGATGCCATTCATTCGGTATTGGCCTGGGTGGCACGCATGTTTTGGCTCCTCATCCTACCCCTGCAGGTGGTTGGGCTCCTCCAAAGCACCTGTAGGTGCTGGATGGTTTCCGTAAACCCCTCATGTAGTCCCCAGCTCTCAGTCTGCATCTCCAGCATCGATGCGACTGCCTTTACCAGAAGCCCAAGACCCGTCTGGATGGCAGCTAGTCCCTGCTGTGGGCTGTCCTCCGATCGGCCAATCCCGCGTGGGTTCCTACCTCCACCTCATTTATACCACGTGTTTGGTGCGCACCAGATAGTGCCCCAGGAGCCTCTTCACTAAAGTGCCCAACCGAGGTAAGTGTTTCTGGGATGGTGGACGCTGTTGGAGACGGCTGTGACAGAAAGTCGGTGTTGTCCCTGGACTGCTGCTCCAGGGTGTTGCGAGCTGACGTTTGGGGTCTTGATATGGCCAGGTGTGCGGGGACACCAGAAGGGTCCACCTTGTCACCAGGTGATCCTGCAAGACACAAGACATGACGCATGGTTGGATTGCGGGTCTGGGTGGTGGTGTGGGGGAGATGGCATGATGAGGTGTGTGGGGGGAGTGGGTGGTCGGGTGGTGGGGTGGTGTGGGGAATGTGGAGTGGTGTGGGGGGGTGGTGTGGTGTGGAGGTGGTGGGATGCTGGGGTTGGGATGATGTGGGGGAGATGGGGTGATGTGGGAGAAATGGGGTGATGTGGGAGAGATGGGGTGGTGGGGTGCTGGGGTGGGTGTGGTGTGGGGTTGGGGGATGCTGGGGTTGGGATGATGTGGGGGAGATGGGCTGCTGGGGTGGGTGTGGTGTGGGGTTGGGGGATGCTGGGGGAGATGGGGTGGTGTGGGGAGGTGGGGTGCTGGGGTGGGTGTGGTGTTGGGGTGCTGGGGTGGGATGGAGGTGGGGTGATATGGGAATGGCGCAGTGGTGTAGGGGTGGTGGGCTGGAGATGAGGTGGTATGGGAGTGGCGCTGTGGTGTGGGGGTTGTGCCACAGAGACAATAACTCAGCTGGGGCTAACCTGTCTCTCCAATGTCGACCTCTGCCTCGGCGACTGCCCTCTCCCTGGGCCCACCGACCAGGTCCAGAGCCCGCTCTGCGACTGTGAGGGGCTGCAGTTCCAGCGGGCCCTGTCCATTCTTCGCTTGCTCCCTGCAGTTGTGCGCTGCCTTCTCCTGAGGTGGAGGGGTGGCGGGGATGGAGACAGAAAATATGTTAAGCAATCGAATGTCGACAGCACGGGTGGGCAGCTGGTGACCTTTGTTAACAGGGCACCCGGCCATGGCAACTGGTATGGGTGCTGGCATGTGGTGCAGGATGGGGTGCAAGCAGACTGCTGGCACGTGGGGTTGGTCGCCCTCTGGGTGTGGGCGGGGGTTGGGGATTGGAGGGGGGGGGGGGGAGTTACGGGTGTGCGGGACGGGGGTTGGTGACTGGGGGATGGTGCTGGCTACTCACCCTGGCTGCCCTGAAGAGCACTTGAAGCTTTTTCCGGCACTGTTGGCCAATCCTGGTGGTAGGGCCCATGACGCTCACGGACTCTGCCACCTGCACCAAGGCCCGGTGTATGGCGAATACAGTGTGCCCTGCCTCTGCTCCACGGCGTCTGACGGGGACTGCAAAACGAGGTGCCACTCTTCGTGGTGCCATCTTGTTGGCTGGAATGAGTGTGTGTGGGGAGTGGAGTGTTTATATGTGGCTGCAGCTTGTCAGCCTCTCGAGTGCCATTCCTGACTCCATCGGACACTGTTGTCCATTGGAATTTCTCTAGTTCCATGTGGTGCCGGATCCTGAATTGCTCTGGGACAGGAGCCGCTTCTGTTGTAAAACACCACCGATTCAGTCCCGGCGTCAGCACTTAGTCTCTGAAACAGAGAATTTTGTCCTTAAACTTTTATATTCAAATGTATAACATTGATATTTTGATCTAAGCAGAATAAGTAATTGTTTTGTCCTGGCACATAAGTAATTGTTAATTGGAACATGCACTGACTCCCTTTGGAGTGTCACTTTGCATTACAATTTTGTCAGATGGTTAAAAATCAGTTCCTTTGCAATCTGTCCTGCCAGACACATTACTCTAGGGTGGCTAGAATGCTATGAAAAATAATGTTGACTAAACACAGTTGCAAAATAAAACCTTGATGATCTTATTCGTCAGGGACATTGGAGCATATCCATTTTTTTTTAACTGCTGGTAATCTTGACTGATTGAGATCCCTATTGCTTCTCTCGGCAGTGACATTTAGAAATCCTTACTGTTGTGCATAATTTTAAATGCAACTTATTTCTAATTTTCCAATTAATTAATTTCATGACAATGTGTCTTCAATTGAAATGATTGTAAAGATCTGCTGTCTGATGTACATTTTAATATTTCTCACGTGATTTCCAACTGTGGTTCTGTTTCTATTTTAGTTTATTTTCAGTTTGACCCTTTGTGGCGCACAAAGACTCCGTGAGACGAATAGAGTGAAGTCGATGAGGCTTTATTAAGCGTGTCTGTTCCCCAGCAGCCCGATAGTAAACTGGCCTGCGGGGGAAGGCACCGGCTTCTTATACTTCGCCTTCAGGGCGGAGTATGAGGTCAACGGCCAACCAGGACCCGGGATCTGTCAGCCAATGGCATTAGGGCTTCCAGTCCCACATGACCCCCAATACATACTACCACACCCTTTTTCTGATATCGACGTGCTCCTTCTGATTTCAGTGTGTTAAGTGTTCAACCGAGCTATCTCCCTCTGACTTTGCGCTCCCAGTCTTTACCATCCTAGTCTTAGAAATCAATCTCCGTCTCTTAACCTAGGCACCATTTGAGCTGAGAATAAGTCACAATGGTAAATCAGAATTTTCGCAAAATGGACTAAATTTAATTTGTAGTTTCATGATGACCAATTGAAATGAGGCAAGACTGCACATTTTTTTATGCATTTAACCCTTATATTTTTTAATTTTCTGCACCTTTTAAGCAGTTTCCCTTTAAGTTTGATTTAATCTTGAAATGTGACAGCACTGGCCACATTTATTGTCCATTCTCTGGGAACCATTGTCATCGCCACTGTAGCCTATATGTTGCAATGGTGATAGGTAAGAAGTATAAAAATAATGATCCAGTGATTATCAAGGTAGGCAGGAAGTGTCTATGTTGACATAGTGTGTGACCTTGGAGGTGACTGTGTTCTCATATTCTTGCTCTTCTCTTGGTGGCGGACATTGTGGGGTTCTTGAAATAACCTTGGATTTCTGCAAAACATTCTGTCGGTAGCAGATACTGCATTTGCGACGGGCTGTTGATGCCAGGGGGCGGCTGCCAAGTCCAGTGACAGATGCATATGAAAAAGACAACCTTTCTAATGGCATTGATCTTTAAAAAAATTTTTTAGAGTACCCAATTCATTTTTTCCGATTAAGGGGCAATTTAGCGTGGCCAATTCACCTACCCTACACATCTTTGGGTTGTGGGGGCGAAACCCACGCAAACACGGGGAGAATGTGCAATCTTCACACTGACATTGACCCAGAGCCGGGATCGAACCTGGGACCGCGGCGCCGTGTGGCAGCAATGCTAACCACTGTGCCACCATGCTGCCCCTGGCATTGATCTTCCTGAGTATCGTAGCTGCACCAATCCATGTGAGTGGTGGGTATTCCATCACAGTTCAGGAGAGGTTTGGAAGAGTTAGAAGGTGAGCCACTTGCCACAGGTTGTGCTTGTATTATCTGTAGCCGTGATGTTGATATGGGTGGTCCTGTTAAGCTTTTGTTAATGAAGGGAGCATGTAGACAGTCCTTTCCTTAGTTATCATCCATGGTGCCCTTGTCTTCAGGGCAGCAAGATTGAAAAATAAATACCGTTGGGGAGAAAAGAAAGAATTTAATGTTTCTAAATGCCACTTCAAAATCACAATAACTAGAATCTCAAAACATTCAGTTGTTTTGTTACACAACTGTGCATGGTTCAGTAAGAAGAAGAAAAAAGGATTTCTCAGGGTATAGGCTTACCGTCTTCGACACAATTACTGCCACACGAGGAGCTTAAGAGATTGCATGAACAACAATTACCATACATGTTGTTTCATAGGTCATGTGCAATATCATATCATGTGGATCAATTATACTGTCACTTGGAATAAGTAAGCACAGCACTAATATTGAAAAGAACTTCCCTAATTTCCTACCACAAAACTTTCACTTTATATCTTGAGTTTCTGCCAAGACTTCTCTGATATTTTACTACAGTCTAAAACTTTCTGCAACTGACGAAATAAACAGCTTTTCATCAAAACAACTCATTTTCCATGATTAAAATAGCATTTAAAAATCTCAATACTCCACAGTTACACATGGTTGAGAAGACATTATCAAGATGTTGACTCCTACTTTACAAGGAAACCATCTTGGCAAATATACAGAACTGGATCTGATCAAAGGAAGTGTGGAAAGTCCAAAGTGGTTCTGACGCAAGGTTTTGAACCTCGTACCTAATCTTATTCCGTTCTCTGCCGGTGTTGTGTTTCCAGTACTTTTTTTGCCTTTTATTCCAAGGACTGCAAACTGTTTTCAACACCTCATCCTGCTTGCATAGAGGTTAATTTCTACATGCATTGGTTACTTCTAGGGAATTCTCGTAACAATTGCATAACTACAGTGCAGTCTGCATAGCTGAGTTGTTTTGCGATCCTAGTAGGAACCGTTATGGTATAAGTCTACTGAGACAAGAAATTGTTCAGATATTTACATGTAAAAACTTGTCTACCTGTCAAAACTTTAAATATTGTCGTACTTTGTTAAAAGGGCGGCCACATCAGTGTAAGTTATTGTTGGATCATTCCACATTATAATTAAGTGTATGTATAGCATCGTTTCAGAGTGGCAGTGTTGCAGTGCATTTGAACACCAATTTTTAAGTGCTAGCTTGCAGTTTTGTGTCAAATTCCTTAAATGTTGTTTTTCTAAATTTGGTACCATTTTGCCCATCAGTGTGAGCTGCGACTCAATCTTGCTCAGTCAGAAGGTTGTGGTTCAGGTCCTACTCCAGGGTTTGAGCAAAAGGTCCAAGGCTGACACTCAGTGCTGAGGGAGGGCTGCATGTTGGAGGTGTCATCTTTCGTATGACGCATTAAACCAAGGCCCCATTTGCCCTCGCACACAGATGTAAACATTCCATGGCACTATCTTGAAGAAGAGTAGGGAAATTGCCAAGTCATTGCCAGCATCCTGTCTAGGAGTTACCTTTTGATCAACGTCACAAAGACATGTTATCTATTTGTTATTATATTTGTTGAGTTTTCTGTGTGCAAATTGGCTGTCGCATTTCATATTCTCCAATGACTGCAATTCAAAAGGAATTCATAGACTGTAAAGCCCTTTGGGACTTCCTGTAAGAATGAAAGGTGGCCATATAAATGCAAGTCTTAGTTAATCAAGCTTGCACCAGTGTTTTCTCCACAAGAGCCTCCTAGCCTTAATCCCAATTGTCTGCTCATTCCACTTTCTGATTTCTGATTTCAAGCAAATCATTTCTGTTTTTAGGAATTTATGAACTTTGACTCAACAATGATTTGTGATGGAAAATTCTACATTTTTGTTATCCTCCATGATCATATCCTCCACTTTCAATATTTTTCAATATTTTTGTGATTGTCTTAAAATTTTGCCTTCTCATTATTGTTTCTTTGCCTCCTTTGTTGGCGATAAAGGCACTTTAGAATACAGTCTACTGTAGAAACCACCCCATTTATTGGTGCATATTACTTTGAGTCAAGTTAAATCTGTGGATAATAAATATCATCTATTTTTCTGAGCCTGTTATTTCTACTTTTCTTATAAATTGACCAGATATCTCCTTTCTATTTTTTGGCACTCTTAAAATGAAATTCCATTGACTGTTCAGCCCGCTATTTGAATGGTCACCAACAGTTGGAGATTCGTGTGAGCAATGTTTCATTGCACTTTGCAATCGAACGGCACAGTTGGATTATAGAAGCATTTGTGGCGCAATTTAACTGAGCATAAGGACTATATGGTTCGAGAGCTTCCATGGCAAGTGAGGGGTGGGGGTAAAATAGTCTAGAGACATTCCCCCTCTAGATTTCACCACTGCATGTACAGCACAACTGTATTTATGTCTGTGCTTGCAGTTTTACTGAGGCCATGCTTTCGCTGCTACTCCAGGGATATGATTACACAATAGCAATTATGTTTTGAATGCCACTTGAATTGAGTGTTACCTTTTTCAAAGAACCAAACTATACAGGACAGTCAGTGCGCATCGCAGTCTGCTTAAAGTGCTACTGCATTGAAGTTAATTGAGTACTGTATGTCAATGCAAATGAGTTTGTGAAAACCCAATTTTTAATTGGTAGCACAAAATACTTTCTGCATTGTTGATGCCCATCAGTTGTATCAAATGTATGGCTGATTGTAATACTCTCCTCTTCCTTGCCCATATCAACAGTTTTACTTTGCAGTACAGTGTAAAAATAGAAGGCAAAATTCTTCAAATCTAATTGATTTCATACCCTTCCACCATGAGTTTCTTTTTATCTTTTGCTGCAAAATGGATGTATTGAGATTGTTCAGAGCAGAGTGCATTTCCAGTGAGGTGGAAATGTTAATAAATTATGAGAAGAAATCAAAGGGTTAATTTTAAAAGTGGCCTGGAATTTCCTGTAACAGTACAATAGAGGGCAATAGTAAATCTGGCAGTTGTGACCTCTGGTCTTCCCACACTATAGAGGTTCCCTGCCTCTCTAGCCCTCTCCCCTTGTTTAAGGTGCCCCTTAAAACCCACTTCTTTGGCCATGTTTTTGGTCACCAGTTCTAAAATCTCCTTATATGTCCTAATGTCAAATCTTGTTTGATAGTTCTCCTGCAAAACTTCTTGGGTCACTTTGCTACGTAAAAGGTGCTTATATAAATGCAACTTGTTATACTTGTCCTCTTTTTGTCTCTATTCCGGCAGACCTAGGGTGAAATTCAAGTTCAGTGGGAGTGCAATGCTGGAAGTAACGGGTTGACACCCCCTTATACAACTTGCATGATTTTCTTTATGTCATTTGAAGTTGATTGAAGGCTTCGCTGACCTCAATTTACAAATGGAGCTTTTATGTGAAGTATCATAAAAAATGGAGCATTTCTGATGGGTAGTACCACCATGACTAACACTTTCTTGTCAATGCTTGTCCTGAAAATGTGAGGACCAGCTCCTCATGTGTAGTGAGTGACAACCACCACCTTTCTCGATAGCCTTGGCCTGTGAACAGAGCAGCGTTTATAAAACAATTAACTCTTGGCGGAAGCGAACAATCACCACCATCTGCGTTGATCATTCCTGATTCATTTGTGATTGAGCTATGAAGAGCTATGTTTATGGAAAGGTTGGGCCACTGGTACTGTGCCGTGCAGGTTTTGTAGAATGAGGGTGTGCTCCAAGTGCTGTGTGCTAACTTGGCCAGCGACCTCCCTGAGGATGCAGCAAATGGACAGTATGTTAGGGCTACAACTTAGATGAACAATTTTCAACAGGATGAAGCTAAACCATGGGATTGTGAACAACTGTGTTGAATTATCTCTTCCAGTCACAATTGCCCTGTTGAGACGCTTGTCAGAATAACTCAGTTTGGCTCTTGCCAAAATGTAAAATTTTTGTGGATGGTTTTGACCTCCAGAGTTGGAGAAGGAAGACTTCCTCGTCGGGAGAAAAGTAAAATATTTCAGCTTAATAAGAAAGTAAAATAGGACACGGTATGATGAAGGAAAATAGAAATTAAAAATGTAGAAGGGAGAGTTTGAGAAAAATGATAGCATATAGGGGAAAAGGAAAATGGAGTGAGCAGAAGTTTAAACCTTTATTTCTGTCTTATTTTGTTTAATATTGCTGTGGTTTCTTTATCATAGTTGCACAAGTTGAAAATTTTAACAAACTGTTGATCCAAAGAACAGGAGCTGCATCCGAAATAGTCAATATGATGTGAGCTCGATGTTACTATCAATGGCATTGTTTCAATTTTGAACTCCAAGTATGGAGCTTTAAAAAAATAACTGATAGATCAGAGAAACTGAGTAATAATGGTGTAATTGAATCACAGGTTTCAGATGACATCTATAAGCCACTTGAGTTTTACTGCTGTGCTTCATCACATTATCTGAACCTTTTGATTAAATTACAATCTAATCAACCACTCCCAACTATGAGGAATCTTATAGTTCATGTGTTGACCTTCTCGATTGTACTCAACAAAAAAAACAATAAATTTAGACATTCTGGTCCATTAGTTGAACGTGAACATGAGAATAGCTATTATTTGTTAGCGATTAGATGCCCCACAGCAAAATGACCTCCAATGCTTCTCTGTGGATAAATCCTATCTATTTTTTTAAAAATGCATTTAATCAGTTGAGGCAAAAAGAAAATTCAATTTTTTGAAATTCAGCACAGCATACTGATACCCTGTGCAGCATGTTGCTCAGTATTTAGAATGATAAGTACATTAAAACAAAGTGGACACTGAGCCAACATAGGAGATATTAGAAGGGGTGACCAGAAGCTTTGCCCAAGTGTTGGAATTTAAGTGTCATAAAGTACGAGATGGAGGTGGAGGCCCTTATGGGAGGGAAGTCTAGAGCATGGGACCCAGGTTGCCAAAGGCACAGCCTCCAATAGTGACAAGAGAGCAGAGTCTGACAGAGGGAGGGTTTGGGACAGGCAAGGGTTTCGTGCAACGAGAGGTGATTACAGAGATGTTGTAACAAGATGATTTAAACACAAGGATGAAAATTTTAAATTAGAGGCATTGGGAGAATAGAGGCCAGAGTACATCAGAACGTGCAGGAGCAGTGGGAGTGTGGATCTTTGTTTGGGGTTGGATAGCAATAGTAAAGGTCTGAATGAAGTGAACATTTTTGGAGATCGGAAGATGGAATGCTAGCGGCAAGAGCATTGGAATAATTGAGCCTGGAGATGCCAACAACATCAAAAGTTTCACGATGTGTTAGTATGGGGACTTTATAATGGAGTTAGGTCGTAGATCAGAAACAAAATTTTGGATCAAATAGGACTCACCCTCTCAGTAGAAAATCCAGGAACTCACAGAACTCTGCCCTGCCATTTCCACATCATGGCATAGCTGAGAAAGGAATGTTGCTGAGGAAGGAATATGGTGGCATTATCTCCATTTACATCGGTACCTCAAAAATGAGAGAGCACAGCCGCTGACCTCAAATACCAATTTCTGTTTTGAATGGAATATAAATTTACTTTTTCAGTTTTCAGATATGTACTGTTTGTGTAAAGACATTGTATAAACATATTTCAGAGCTTGAGCCTTGTGTGACAGTGGCTCCGTTAGTACAACTCTCGTCTCTGAGGTTGTGGATTCATATCCCACTCCAGGGCTTGAGCACAAGAATGAAGGTTGACATTTCAGTACAGTACGGGGTGGTGGGGGTGGGGGGTGGGGAGGGGGGATGGGGGGAGTGCGGCATTATCGGAGGTGCTGTCATTTGGGTGAGATGTTAAGCTGTGATCCAGTCTCCTTTGCCAGGTGGATGTAAAAGATTCCATTTCGAAGAAGAGCAGGGGAATTATCTCTGTTGTCCTGGGCAATATCTAGCCCTTAATCAGCATTGTAAAAAAAAACAAATTATCTGATCATAATCACACTACTGTTTGTGGACGCTTGCTGTGCACATATTGGCCATCATGTTTTCTATTGTGACTACACTTCAGCATATTTTATTGGCTATAAAGCACTTTGTGATATCTGGTGGTCAAGTGCGGCACTATACAAAGGCAAATCCTTCCTCCTCTTCCCTATTCACGTTGATGGAAAACATCTTCATTTGCTCCAACCCGCAAGGGAAATACCAAGCTCTCTGAACCAAACTGTTGAACACTTCACTGTTACAGTGATGGAATGGCATTGCATTTCTTCTTGCTCATACGCTTAATGATATAATGAGATAAATGTAGGAATGAACTGGCCTCTTGCTGTTGATAAATACCAAAAGTAACAGATGCATTTGCCATCCTGTTTATGTGCATGTCCTCATCCTGTATATTATGAGTCTTAAATTGAGAGTAATTATTCTAATTTGTTTTATTACATTAGTGTAGGTCGTACGAATAAAGGAGGCTTTATTTAATGCTTTATTATTATTCATAGGAGAAGAGTCAGCTAGCCCAGACTTGTGACTTTTGTGCTGTGCTTCATGGGAAGTTTTAGAAAATGATGTCTAAAATGCTCTGACCTGTGCCCTTTCCAGCTGCAGCCTCTGCTCTCCACAGGAATCCCATACTTGACTCCTTAGAAAGTCCTTTGTAGTCGTTATCTTCATCCGTTTGTTTTGCCGTAGCCTTTGGCAGCACGATTTGATGCCACTGAATGGAATAAAAGGCGTAGAATCATTAATGCCAAGTTCTTTTCAAATCCCTTTCACCCACTACTTAAAGCTAGACTTGAAAGAGGCTGGATTGCAAATAATTCTGTTTGGGTGCAAATACATTGACTATCCAACGGACTGATAGAAGTTAACATTAAAAAACGTGGGGTTGGTTTAGTTTTTTTGTTGTGTTTTAGCAAAATGCAAGCTTGGAACAATTAGGGGATTGCTGCTCTGGCTTTTAAATGTGGCAGATCTGTATATGCAAAATATTTGTTTAAAACTGTGACTCAATTGGCTGAAAAGACAGTATTCAGTTTTCAAAATAATTTGCTTAATACAACTATGGTGGCGCGGATCCTATAAGGTGGCAGGTTGCGGGCGCATGTGACGGGGTCCGAGAAAATCATGCGGAATGCGCAAATCCCGGCCAATAGCGAGCCAGCGCGGGACTGGGGAGGGGAGGGGCCGGTGCAGTGTAAATCCAGGAGCTGGGGCATGAGCATCTGTACATAGTTACTCCACACTGATATTATGCTTGCCCTTAGCTTCCTTGATAAACCACTTTTGGTTTACGCCGCGCGCCTCCAGCGTGTATATCTCGAGCCGCCACTTTGGCGACGAGGTAAAAACTTTATCCTCAGCAAAGTTCTGCAAAATTGAAGGGCTGGGGCGGAGCGGGGGGTGGGCGGGTGGGGTTGGGGGAGGAGAGAAAAGGTGCCCCAAGAAGGCAGAAATCCCAGAAAACCTCATTGTAAAGTCGAGAACCAGCATTGAACAAAGAAGACATGAGTCAAAATGCCGATCAAAGGTAAATTGGAACCTTTTGACCAAGTTGCTGAGGGTTGAAGTTAGTACATAGAACGGCTCCGTTACTTCTTCACTGCAAGTGAGATCACTGGTGAAGATAAAAAGATGAATCTTCTGACAACCTGTGGACCGCAAACCTACAGCTAGATTAGGAATCTGATGTCCGCTGAAGCACTTGACTCGATGTTCTTCGACCAGCTGATCAAACTGGTGAAGGAGCATTTTAACCCAGAGCCCTCAATCATTCTTCAGCGTTACAAATTTAACTCAGGCAGTCCAGGACTCTGAGTAATTCATTTCGGTCTTCATCGCCAGACTTTGACAACTCGCTGAGCACTGCGAGTTCGGAACCAGGCTTAGAAACATACTTTGATACCAGTTGGTTTGTGGGATCCAGGATCACAGTATACAATTGAAGCTTTTGGCTGAGACCACGATAACACTGGAGAAGGCTATTGAGATTGCATAGGCAATGAAATGCGCAGCAAAAAGTGCCAGTGAACTACAGACAGACTGTGGCTGAAGGGGAAATAAATTATTTTGGGGCGGTACGGCTGTGAGACGAGCGGCAGGATAACCAGGCACAGCGTGGAACCAGACTTGGTCCTGAGTACGGGACCGACATCAGAGAACAGTGGACCGGTTAGGTCGTCAATCCCTAGTTGTAGAGGACTGTGATGGTTGGGGATGGGAGCATCCCCAGGAGAATTGCCCCTGTTGGGTGTTTGTGTGTTTTAAATGCAGTCGACAAGGCCACTTCCAAGTACGATGGGCAAAAAACGCCACAGTGATGCAAAAAAGGAAAAAAAGAAGGGGCAGCAGCAGCAACAGTCCATGGAACAACTGTGCCAAGTGCAGAGGAGCTCCAGGGAGAAGCTCATCATATATCGATTAAATGTTGTTCAAGTGAAAACAACAAATCTTATTGAGATTGTCTTGAACATGAATGGCAAATCATTAAAAGATGGAGGTTGACACTGGGGCTTCGGTGACCATTATGGGTGGGCAAGCCTTTAACTATATCCGGGCGGTAACCCGGGTCCTGCAGTTAAGCAACACTAAGGCAAAGCTATACATGTTTACAGGAGATCCTCGGTTCTGCGGAAACTTCAGTTGTTTACAAGGGGAAAGAAGCAAGTCCTCCGTTGGCTGTCGTCGAATGGGACACACCCAGCCTCCTGGGACGGGACTGGTTGAAACATATCAGGCTGAACTGGCTGGTAATTTTAAACATTTCCTACAGTGTACTATAAGATGTCCTGCACCGTTACAATGACCTCTTCCACAGTGAACTGCGCTGTATCAGATGCATGAAAGCAAAGTTTTATGTAAACCCTGACACAAAGCCCAGATTCTTGAGAGCGAGATCAGTTCCTTATGCCCTGCACCAGAAGGCGGAGACTGAGTTAAAAGGCCTTGTTGGGCATGATAAGACCAGTCCAATCCTTGGAATGGGCTGCTCTCATAGTCCCTGTCCACAAACCGGACAGATCTCGCAAACTTTGTGGGGACTGTAGGTGACAATACACCAGGTTGCCCAGGTTGCACCAGATACCCCATCCCCAGGATCAAAGGCTTCTATGCCAAGTTGTCAGGAGGCCTGACCTATTTGAAGCTGGACCTTAGCCGCGCCTACCTCCAGCTAGAGTTGGTTGAGGAATGCCAGAACTATACCACGATAAACACCCACAAAGGGTTGTACCAACACACCAGATTGCCTTTTGGGGTTGCATCAGCCTGCGCCATCTTCCAGCGCACAATGGAAAACCTCCTCCAGGGGAAGCTGAAAGTAATGGTTTACCTCGATGATGTGCTGGTTACTGGAACCACTCTGGAGGAACATATGTCAAGTCTGGAAGAAGTGTTAAAGCGCTGCTGTGATGCGGGGGTCCATCTTCAAGAAAAATGTCATCTGCGGGGTGCCTGTGGCTGCCCCCGTACAGGGGGAGTCGCGGGTTCAGGAAGCTGCTGTACCTGTGGTGCTTTCATCGAGTGGTGAACTGGCTATTCCAGTTGTTGGTGTTTCGGAGGTCTCGACTGTTCCAGGAGGTGAAAGATAAGCTCTCATGTTGAGATCATCCAGTTGGATCAGAAAGTCACCAGACCGATTGACTCTTTAATGGACTGACGGTCTTTCCCTTCTATTGTTATCCCTATTATGTATCATATTGTAAATAGTTTTCTTGTTGTTAAGCAAAGGATTTAAGGGGGAGGGTTGTGGTAGCGTGATCACTTTACGGGGGCAGGCTCATGGGCCATGTGACAGGGTCTGAGCCAATCGTGTGGGATCAAGCGAACTCTGGCCAATAGCGCGCCAGTGCGGGGCCAGGCAAAGTAAACCCCCAAGCTGGGGAAGGACACAGTTACTCCCTGCCAATATTGTGCTTGTCTTTGTCTTCCCTAATAAACCCCTTTTGGTTTACACCAGTGTTTTTCAAACTTTTTTGCCCGGGACCCATTTTTACCAACTGGCCATCCTTTGGGACTCACACCAGCCCACCTTCGTGGCCCACGCCGGCCCACCTTCGCAGTCCACGCCGGCCCACCTTCGCAGCCCACGCCGGCCCACCTTCACGACCCATCCGGGCCCACCTTCGTGGCCCATGCCAGCCATCCTTCGCAACCCACGCCGACCAAACTTCGTGATCCACGCCATCCAAACTTTGCGATCTACGCCAATCGAACGTAGTCATGACCCACCATTTAGCTTACCTTTAATGTGACAGGTGAGCCTGCCTCGTCCTCACAATCTCACTTGCTTTGTCATTCAATGTTACATTTCTGCTAAGGACTTCAGCTAATGATATAAGGTCTCACTGCGTCCATGGAAAACAAAATCAAAGATTTGTCCTCGAACTCTCCATGTTTCGTCTTCAAATGCCTTTGACGTTTTGAGGGTTTTAATCTTTCATTTGGCAGTACTTCCCTGCATATAATACACATGGGCTTTGTATCCTGATTTGCGGTGACACAATTAATAAACCCATACCTCAAGAAAACCTCTTTATTCTGCTTTGTTCCTGATTTCAGCTCTTAATGGGTTGTTCACCGGCCTGGAGCTCATACGAGCGCTGCTGGCATCTACAAAATGGAGGAATCTCTCTCCTGCCGAGAACATGTGAAATCAGTGTACATGACTTGTGAACATGTGAAATCAGTGTACGTGACTTGTGAACATGTGAAATCAGTGCACATGACCTGCTCCCTGCCGCCACTTCTGGAGAGAACACTCCATCTAACTTGCAAAAGGAATCTGCTTCTGGGTCAGCGCATCGACGTCAGGAGGAGGTGGTCTGCTTCGCTGGTACCTGGCCCAGCACACTGCTGAGGGGGCACGCATGCGCGGGACGGCCAGCATTCTGAAAGCCGGTCGCGGCCTTTGAGCCTTCGTCCCATGATTGGGAACACCACGATCTTGCCCCACGGCCCTCCCGGCACCTGCCCGCATTTACACCAGACGTCACCAGTGTGTATATCTCAAACCACCACAATAACTGCCTGTGACTGAGAGTGTTTGCTGTTGAAGTTTCATCCATTTCAAAATGTAATTTTTGTATTTCGTTTTTTGAATATGCTGTGCGTCATCATTTTAAGGAAATATTTTTTTCTGTATCCAAATTAGATTAAATAATTCAGGTTTTCTGTTCAAATTAACTTGAATTCGGTCAATACATTTGAACTGAAGGCTGTTCCAATATTGAAATAAAAATTCCTCAGTGAAATAATTGGGCGACTAAAGGAATAGCAATGGGGTAGCTATGTGCTTTTGATCGCCAAAGGATGTCAGATTAGTAGCAACACATTTTCATGCCAGTAATTCCTTATCATAACAAGTTCCTCATCTTCACCAAATTGGCGGTTGGGGTTCAGGGAGTGCTCAGTGGAAACCTTTCTATTGCCAGCTGGTGCAAATCTGAGAGAGCTCACCCCATGTTGCTTCAGTGCACTTTCTAGTTGTATCTCAGAGAAGCTCATTGACAAAAGCCCAGAAACAAGTTTCATGGCCGTCTTTGGTAAAGGGGGGTTCAGAGGTGGTTGGTGTGTTGATGTAAGGTGGCACGGTGGCACAATGGTTGGCACTGCTGTCTCACAGCGCCAGGGACCCGGGTTCAATTCTGGCCTTGGGCCACTGTCTGTGTCGAGTTTGTAGGTTCTCCCCGTGTCAGCGTGGGTTTCCTCTGGGTGCTCGGTTTCCTCCCACAGTCTAAAGATGTGCCGGTTAGGTGGATTGACCACGATAAATTTCCCCTTAGTGCAAGGGATGTGTGGGTTAGGTTATGGGGTTAATTGGATAGGGCGGGGTGGACAGGGGAGTGGTCATGGGTTGAGCGCTGATTCAAAGGGCCGGTGCAGACTTGATGGGCCAAATGGCCTCCTTCTACACTGTAGGGATTCTATGATATGCCTGCATGCAGTGTAATGTAAAGGCACTCAGCTGAATAAGGTGTTAACGTGTGACTGGCGAGTGGCACTGCTCATGGTCACATGGTAAGGGACAGTATAGAGAACACTCTGACATGTTGGAGCACCACCATGCGTGAACATGGCTTTCAACTGTATATGGCTAAACCCTACCAATAAAGTTGTTTCTGCTTAAACATCCAAGTCTCAAGATCTCATCAATAAGCCATCCCTACAGCAGAAAGAACCCATATTTAGGGAGGGATAGCTTAAAAGTAAGTAGAAAGGAAGGCAGGCCTCAAAACTATTTGAAATGAACAACTTACTCCATCCCACGTCATGTAACCTGTAAAGCTTTATACCCATGCTAATAAAGCTAGCAGAAGAACTATTTTTACTGGAGCAGTGTAGGCTGTAAAATATACTCTGTGTAATTTTATGTGAGGTGGAAATTTAGAAACATTGAACCACACTTGGCACAATAACACCCAGATTATAATTGCATCAGTTTCTACAGTTGAAATTACAAATTGCAGCTCAGCCTTAAGCATTTAGCATGCGAGATCCATTCCCAAGGTCACTTTTGTCTTTGCATAGTTAGCACAGTCAACATTTTTAAAGATACTTTGTTGACCTGATTTGCCGCATTGCCATTTGAGATGTTCATTGCCTTGAAACTAATTTAAAATGATAACATCTTATTTATCTATGGCTGTGCAATTCCCCAGTGGAGATGAGAAGCCAGGAACAATAAAAAATACATGAATAGTGGAAAAGATACAGAGTTGCTTGTGTCTGTACCTGTGGCTGAAATGCTACCAGCCCTTTAGATATGGGCTGGAAGGTGGTGGGGTCAGTGAAGCCGTGCCGAAAAGCATTGGAAGGGGAGTGCGTGTCCGTGCTGCCACCAGATATGACCAAGGTGAGAAGGGCTGTGGCTCAGCCCCATTAACATTTCACTGCCGTCGGCATAGCCCCTGCTGAGTGGTCAGTCTGCCGATGTCACCGAGGTGACCTCCCAGCAACATCCTGTCCGGGGGGGGCGGGGGGGGGGGGGAGGGTCACTGAAAGGGCAATGGCTGCTCCTGTGGCTCAACACCTCTGCTGGAGGGTTCACCCCTCTAGTTTTTTTTAAAGAAAAATATTTTTATTAAAGGTTTTTAACAACACAATTTTTTCCCCTTACAAACAATAACTCTCCCCCCCCCCCCCCGTATCAAAATAACGCAAAGTCACCCTGAGCAAGATATATACATGGCAAGATGGTATATTTACATAGCTTTATACACTGGCTTTTGGCCGCACGTGCCATTTCTCCCCACCCTCCATGCCATCTCCCGCTCGTCCATCCCCTCGGGTTCACCCCTCTAGTTGCTGTGGCTGCCCGTCTGACCTTGGCATGTAGCTGCTTTTACTGCCGGCTTTTTAAGTGCACCTGAACATGGAGTTGCTGGCTCCTTTTCCTTGCACCCTTAGAAGTGACCACCTCTATTGGTGGCGTTGCTGAGGCTGCCGAGCTGCCAGAATTCTTTGGGCCGGCAGCTTGGAGAAGCAAACCGTGGTCCATAATGGGATGGTGTCACCGGCAGCAGTCTCTCAATTGGCCGATACCTGTAAAATTGTCACCAAATTCCCGTTGCTCAACCTGAGTGCGCTTGGGACCAGTCTTTGGTCCTGACGGCACACCCAAGACATGCTGTTCGAATTCTGGCCCATGTTTCTTCTCTTCAGAATCAGTGTCCCGTGTGGTCTACTCTTAATTCTGAGAGTCTGATAATTCAGTCTGAAAACCCTCACTTTTCTGTGGTGTTTACATTGTCTGGTTCAAATGATTAGGTAATATCCATTTTTAGCACAGTAAATTACTTTGATTTATTAGGAGTAAGGTGTCCTTCCTTTTCTGCATCTGTGTGGTTGATCATTTCACTTTCTCTCTCCGTCTGTTATCCCAAAGCCTTTGTCTAGCAGTGTGTTGAAGAGCTGGTTAGATTTTCCCCCATGAGATTAAATGGTGAGGGAGGGAGGGAGGTAAATTGGGTAGCTTTGCCAGGCTTTGATGGGTTGAATGGCATCCTCCTTTTCTGTACAATTCGGTGAAATGAGTTTGAAAATGATGAGACAGATCAGATTTGAATCTGGACCACCTGCTAATGGAAACTCTGAAGCTGAGCTATTCGTCGTCACTGGACATTCATTTGCTAGACATTAGACGTTAGAAACCCGCAAAGGCAATTCGAAAAATGTTACCCCTTAGAGTACCTAGGGCAGAGCTTGAGCAATGGGAGCACATATTGGGAATTGGTGCATGATGCTGACATCGGTGATTCATGTTTTGGTGGATGAAGAATTGGGCAGGCTTGAATTTGTTGTACTTGCATCCATGTATCATTTCCTGATATGCACTTCTTTTGTGCACAGCTCTGTGCTATGAGGACTAAATTATAACATTTCTCTGGTTGTCAGGTTTATTTATCTATCTGTTATTCTGTATTAGTGTACACTCTCTAGTCCCCTTGGATTTCATCAGTCTCATTGCTGCCATATTAAAATAATTTGAGGTTTTATCCAAACTTAATCACCCAGTAGATTTTATTCCTTTGGTAGTGTTTGTAGCTTTCCATTAACTCCATGAACAGGAAGGCAGGAAATTCCCTTTATATAGCACTTTATGCATCCATACAATATCCCAAAGCCCCCTCCCAGCTACTTTTGAGGTATAGTCAAGGTTTTAATGTAGGGACTGCCCAAACAATAATTCTTGCGAGAAAGATCTGTGTTTAATTTTCTGTTTTTGCAATAAGGTTGCCCTCTTGGTCTGTGGTCAACATCAAGTACAATGAACATTTTGGCTTCCTTTCCAAAATCTGCCAACTCAACCACTACCTCTTCTGAAAAGACACCTAATCTATATTAATAACCACAGTGTGTGCCTCTGCATTCGATTCACTAGTCTCCCAAATCAGCAGTGTATTTCCCTTGAGCATGGAGACACAGAGACTAATGCTTCTCATAGAAGTCTTAAATGTGGTCAAACCAAAGCATTGTAAAGGGCTGATATCATCACTCTGGATATAAGCTTGATGCACACCCTGCACATCCATTGAAACATGCTTGAAAGTACTCAGACCAGATCAATGAGTGGTTAGTTAAAACCCGCAAGATTTTTTTCACATTTAACTTCCTTCCCCCTTCCTCCACAATGTAATCATTCCCAATGCTTCCAGGCCTATTCACATTGGAAGGTATCTACCATTTAACTCTCCAAATAGAGCCCAGATCCCTCAGAGTGCTCCAAAAAAAGTGCTCCACAAGAAAATATTTTCTATTCAGATCCCTATTCTGACATACCGTCACCTAAATTATGAAATGAAGAGTTTTTGGGGGGTCGTGGTGGTTGGCAGGAGAGAAGGAGAAGAGAATGTGTGATTGAATTTTTTATTAACCAGTTAAAATGTTTTGTTCTCTGTATTATTAAGTTAAATCAATACTCTTATGCAAATACATGAAGGAAAACTAATTTGTATTTAAATAAAAGGGGTAATGCTTCAAAGGATCAAATTAAAAAGCAACGCATTGATCTCTGTGGGTAAAGCTGCAACTATTTGAGAGAGTTTTCCAGTTAGAATTTGGTAACTCCTGGAATATTTAACAACTCACCTAGTGCATGGCTGCCATTTATTTTGAGGGCTTACATGATTCACCTAATTTTTGCCATCTTGTTTGCAACTGTTTGAAGCTTTACTAGCTACTGAAACTTAACTTTAGATGACAGTATCTTTTGTCTCTTCTATGAAATTTGTAATACTATGCCAAAATCATGTTGTGAATACATGCAGCTGACAAATATTGTCAAATTAATTGCTACTGAAGAATTATTGTCTAACCAGTTCTGTTTCTCAATCGTAAAGTGACAACTGACAAAATGCTTGATGCTGCATGAATCGAGTATCCATTTTGGTCATTTGCTACCGTTTCTAGAGCACCTATTTTGCTTTGAACATAGAGATGCTTGAAAGTTTCACAACTGATAACACCGGATAATTCCAAAACTGCTCCTATTTTCACTATGTAATTGTTACTCAAATAATGCCAGAGTTTTTGCCCTCGTATTTCTACTTGAACTCCATTTCAAATGTTGCCGCTATTTGTGTGAACATTTGTGTTATATCAGTCTTAAATCTTTTGACTCAGAAGATTGTGGTTTCAAGCAGCACTTCAAAGACTGGGCAAAAAATCGAGGCTAACATACCCGACCTCAATGCCGGATGTGTCCCCCTTTGGAATTTATTTGTGATGTTTCTCGGCTAGTAATCCAGAGGCCCAGGCCAATGCTCTGTGGACACAGGTTCAAATACCACCACGGCAGCTGCTGGAATATAAATTCAATTAATAAATCTAGAATATAAAACTAGCCTCAATAATAATGATCATGACAGCTGTCATTGATTGTTGTCAAGAACTATCTGCTTCACCAATGTCCTGTAGGGAAGGAAGTCTGTCGTGTTTACGCGGTCTGATCTACATCTGACCTTAGGCCCACAGCAATGTGGTTGACTCTTAAGTGCCCTCGAAATGGCCTAGTTAGTCACTCAGTTCAAGGGCAATTAGGGATGGGCAAGATATGCTGTCCTTGTCAGTGACTCCTGTATCCCATGAAAGACTAAAAAAGCTTATATTTACATACCATCTTCAACATAACAAAACATCTCAAGGTGCTTCACTGGAGCATTAATAAACAAAATATGACATTGAGATAAGATGACCGAAAGCTTGGTCAAAGAGGTAGGTTTTAAGGAGAATCTTATGGGAGGAGTGGGGTTAGCATTGCTGCCTCACAGAGCCAGGGACCTGGGTTCAATTCCGACCTCGGGTAACTGTCTGTGTAGAGTTTGCACTTCCTCTCCATGTTTGCGTGGGTTTCCTCCTGGTGCTCCGGTTTCCTCCCACAGTCATAAGATATGCGGGTTAGGTGGGTTTGCGGGAACAGGACGGGGAAGTGGGCCGAGGTAGGGAGCTCTTTCAGAGGATTGGTGCAGACTCGATGGGCCAAATGGCCTCCTTCTGCACTGTAGAGATTCTAGTCTAAAGTGAGTTAGAGATGTGGAGAGGTTTAGGAAGGGTAATCCAGAGTTTAGGGCTGAGGCAACTGTGGTGTTAAACTGGGTCCCAGTCTGCCCCCTTAGGTGGACTTAAATTATGTCATGGCGGTATTCAAGTGGAGTTCTCCCTTGTGTCCAGTTATTTATCCCTCAACCAACATTCGTTTTGAAAAAGGATGATGTCATTGCCTCCCAAATCTGTACTTATCTTTCCCAGAACTCCATGTTTGAATCCCATTGATTCCACCAAATCCCAGAAGCACACATAATACCTAATGGGACTGTGACAAAGGTAAGTTATCCCATCTCATTCTCCTCAACCTGTCTGTGGTCTTTCACATGATCCATCTGGGTTGGAATGCATACACCTGTTTCCATCCGAGCCAGAATATCACCTGCGATTCCTCTTCCCACTTCTGCACTGTCACCCCTGGTGTCCACCAAGAATCTACCCTTTTCCCTCTCCTATTACTAATCACATACTGCCAATCAGTGACATCATCCGGGAGCACAGCTTTAGATTTTGTATGCAATTGTGCTGAAGGTACCCAGCTAGTCCTCACCCTTACCTCTCTTGGATACTCCCTGCCACTGAATTATCAAATTGCTTATCTGGCAACCAGATGAGCTGAAATTCCCTCCAATTAAATATTAGAAAGACCGAAGCTATTGTTTTTGATGTGCACTGTAAAATGTGTTACCTGGCTACCAACTCCATCCCGTTTCCATGCAACAATCTGAGGCTGAACAGGAGACTCTGCCACTTTGGTCTCATATTTGCCCCTAGGATGAGCTTCCAATGTCACATCCCTGCCATCAGTAAAACCGCCGGTTTCCACTTCTGTAACATTGCCTGACTTTGCCCCTGTCACAACTTAACTGCTACTGAAATCCTCATCCATGTTTTTATTACCTCTCGACTTGACTACTCTAACACCGTATTCTTCAAACTTTTTTTCTGGGAACCCATTTTTACCAACCGGCCAACCTTCGGGACCCAACCCGGCCGACCTTCGCGACCCACGCCGGCCGACCTTTGCGACCCACCATTTTCTCTTACCTTGTTTGCTGCTGACAAAAATGGAGGAAATGGTTTTGGGTCCCTTTGGCCCTCGTCACGCTCCTCCAATGGAACCTGTTGGATGAAGGTGAAGCCTTCCGGTGTCGGAAAGCATGGAGTCTCCATCTGTCCAAAGTTCTGCATTTTTTTTCCTGTAAAATGTTATCAAATAACCCCCCCCCCCCCCAAACTTGTTGAAAAAAAATAAAAATAAAATGAACAAAGTAAATGAAAAAAAAAATTAAACGAATAAAATAAATTAATAAAATGAATAAACCCCCCCCCCCCCGAACATGCAAAACAAAAAGCTGCGACTGTTTTAAAAAAAAAAGCGGCCGCACTGCGCATGCATGCCTGATCATCGGCGCGCATGCGCATAGTTTTGCGCATGTGCGCCGATGATCGGGCACGCATGCGCAGTGCGGCCGCTTTTTTTTTCCATGTCGTGGCCATTTTGAAGGCCGCTTGCAGCCGGCGTTATTAACAGGCGGCTGTTGCGCGCAGATTTGTTTGATCGGGAACGCCACGATGGACGGCTCCGCGACCCTCCCGACATCCGCCTGCGACCCACCTGCAGGTTGCGCCTCCGAGTTTGACAATGCCTGCTCTAACACACTCTCAATCAACCTTCCACATTCTAGCCTCTGTAAATTTGGGGCCATCTAAATAGCTGCTGCCTGTGTCCTTACTTTGCAATCAAGTCCCGTTCACCCATGACTCCTGTGCTTGCTGACCTGATTGGCTCCCAGTTAAGTTATGCCTTGTTTTTGAAATTCTCATCCTTGTTTTCAACTCCCTCCATTGCCACATCTCTCCCTGGCTTTGTAATCTCCTTGAGCTCCACAACCCTCAGATGTCTGCACTCCTCCAAATCTGACCTCTGAAGCATCCCGATTTTAATTTGCCGCAGCATTGCTGGCTGTACCGAGAAATGCTACATACAGCCCTCAGCTCCTTCCCTAAACATCTCCCATTCTCTTTCCTCCTTTAAGATGCTCCTTAAAACCTAACTCTTCAATCAAGCGTTTGACCATCTACCCTAATATCTTACTGTGTCCACTTTAAAAGTGACTTCATTGGCTGTAAAACATTTTGGGACAGCTAGAGATGATGCAAAATGCAAGTCTTCTTTTCATTCTTTAACTTTACCACTTGCTGGTTAAAACCTGTTTTCCCTGATGGGATAAAATTTAGTTTCCCTTCACGAGGACGATATTTGGTCATTTTGACTGTCACCCTGGGTGGTAATCTGGCAGAGTGGATCACCCTTCCTGTTGTAGAAACCATCACGGAACCTGCCAGATTTTCATTCCTTTCAAATGAATGCGGATTGAGAATGTTCTGTAGTGAGTGTGGGTAATTCAGTCAGCCTGTTACTGCCTGTGTGCTGAAGAACTTTCCTTTATGTAGCTCTTTTCTTGAACTCAGAACATCCCAAAAGACTTAACAGCTAATAACGTGCATTAGAAGTGGAGGTTAGGTGGGGTTACGGGGATAGGGCGAGGGTGTGGGCTAGGTAGGGTGCTCTTTCAGAGGGTCGGTGCAAATTCAATGGGCCGAATGGCCTCCTTCTGCACTGCACGGATTCTAGCTGTCTTATTGTAGGATATGCAACAGCCAATTTACGCAGCGTGACATGATCAGATAACCTGTTTTAGTGATAGACTATTCTGTCCCTCAAGTCTGCTCTGCCATTCAATAAGAACGTGGTTGATCTGTTGTGTTTCAAGCTCTATATTTCCATCTTCCCCCCATAATCCTTCAGTTCCTTTGCCTAGGACGAATCTATCTACTTCTGATACAAAATATCCAGTGAGCCCACCTCTGCTGCCTTCTGAGGCAGAGAGTTCAAACATCGCATAACCCTCTGTGAGAAAAAGATTCTCCTCATCTCTGACCTAAAAGGCCGACCCCTAATTTTAAAACAGTGCCCCCTAGTTCTTGACTCGCCCACAAAAGGAAATTGCCTTGACACATTCACCTTGACAAGACCATTCAAGGTCTTATATACTTCAATCAAGTCACCCCTCACTCTTCTAATTTCCAGTAAAAACAAGCCCGGCCTGTCCAACCTCTCCTCTTAAGACAACTCACTCATTCCAGGTATCAATTGAGGAATAAATATTGATTAGGTCACCGGAGAACAACTCCCCTGCTAAACATCACTCCCACATGCATTATCAGAGTGCATTGTCATGCTACACGTTTACATATGTCAACATATGAAGACAGTCTGAACTCCAGAATTTAATTCAGCCGTTATCTCACTCCAAAATGATTCCACATTTCCAAGTGGCTTCATCATGGAGTCGTAGTTAATCAAACAGTTGAAGAATTTTGACTTCTAGTCTATAGCCAGTTCACCATTTTACTAAATTAATATGCTATGGTGTCACAAATTGCACAGTTGGACTGCCATCCAGCATCCTTCAGTGTCGTTAATGGAATCTCCTTGTGTAAAGGCAGACGTCCGGAAACAAGACTATTTTGCATCGTATATGGAAACAATGCGGTAAATTGCTTGTCTTATTGCTGACAAGCATAAGTCTGTCAATCATCCATGGGGGCGATTCTCCGAGCCCCGCGCCGGGCTGGAGAATCACCGCAACCGCGTCACGGCGCCCCGACGCCGGTGCGCAATTCTCCAAGGGGCGGAAAATCGGTGCCATTTGCGCCAGCACGTTTGGCGCGGAGCGGGCTGCTGGAATCGGTGGGGCCGCCGATTCTCCGGCCCAGATGGGCCGAGCGGCTGTGCCGATACGACAGTGTCCCGCCGGCACTGTTCACCACTGGTCGCTGCCGGCGGGAACTCTGCTCGACCGGACGAGGGGCGGCCTGTGGTGGCGGGAGGGGGGCTCCTTCACCCGGGGGGGACCTCCGATGGGGTCTGGCCCGTGATCGGGGCCCACCGATCGGCGGGCCAGCCCCCCCCCCCCCCCCCCCCGGCCTACTGTCTGGCGCGGCCGGCCCCTGAACACCGACGTTATGTTGAGCCGGGGCCGGAGCACTAAAGAAGTCTCCCGCGCATGCGCAGGTTGGCATGGCTCAACTGCGCATGTGTGGGTTGGTGCGGCGCCCATTTGGCTCCGTGAAAGGAGGCTGGACGGCGTGAACCCCTACAGCACCGTGCTGGCCCCTCATGGGGGCCAGAATCAGTCGCACCCGGGCCCGGTTCGCGCCGTTGTGAAACGCGACGGCGTTCACGATGGCGCGAACACTTGGGCTCCATATTGGAGAATCGCCCCCCATATCTTTTAAGTAATGAATCAGGTCCTTTTCTGATTACCATGTATATACCACAGACACCACAAATTGGAGGGGGCTAAGGGGCAGGATTCTCCGTTTGGGAGACTAAGTTTTCCTGCCGGAGTAAAATCGCTCCGGGTCTCCGTTCGCGCAAGGAGCAGTGCCCAGGAGCTATTCCCTCTCCCTTGCCATGCACATTTATGCATGGCGGGGAGCTCTGGTACGGGGCGGGGAGCTAATTGCCGCCACCGACTGGGGACCGAAGCATCAGAACGCCGATCCTGGGCTGGAATCTCCACCCCACCGCGCCACATTTCCGTTTCAACCTGCCAGCGGGGTGCTCCGTTACGGCAGCTAGTCAATGGGGTTTCCCATTGTGGGGCATCCCACGCTATCAGGAAACCTCCGGTCTGCAGGAAAAACAGAGCATCCTGCCGGCGAAGAATCCAGCCCCCTGTTTTTAGCCCGACGCTCGATTCTCCACCACATTGGGAACCCCGCTACCGGCAAAGGGCAGCGGAGAATCCTCTCCAAGATGTTTTTTGATTCCCGTTTTTTCATTCTTGCCCTTTGTTTGGTGCAAACCTCTTTTAAAGTGTGTCTGTTTTTTATTTAACATCTATTTTATGTTGTCCAGTCCCGCCAGCCCAATAAATGACTTTGGCCATCTGCCTTCAATGTCTCAGTTATGCCTCAAAACATTTGTTTGTTTTCAAAGTGTCATTAGCTTGTTCGGTTGCTTTTAAGGAAAGGGATGGAAAGTTAATGCTGTGTCTAATGCAACATTGGGAAGTTACTTGAACTTAAAATATAATTTAATTTTTAATCAGCTGAACAGAAATAAAGGATTAAAAACATTTTGTTCAGGCACTCTGATGTGCCCTGAGGTGCTGGTCGTTGGCTCGAGTGAAGCAGTGGATTGGAGCTAGTAATGGTCGTAATGTTGAATAAAACAATGTTATCACTGTTGTTATCAGTTTTGAATGAGTCGTTTTTTTCCCCAAAATCCTGCACATTGAGGTTCTTTGCATGAAGCCAAAGACGATGCATTCTTTGTTCAATCACATGAATAAACTCGACAAAACAGAAGAAAAAAATCATTTTTCCTGTTTATGTGCAGCTGATGTCTTGTTGACTTGTTTTTTGTTGCCGGAAGACTGGTCAACAAATCTTGGAATATCAAATGGTTCTGGAATTTCCTAACATCTGGCGTGTACATGAAATCAAATTGAAGGCTGGTCCAACAAAATTCTGTCAGATAATTTATCATTTGAGAGGCTGAAATGACTTTATGTGCAAAGATTCTGAGAGTGCTTTTTTTTTTTTGCTACGTCTGTAATGACTCGCAAACAAAATTGTGTTTCAGAAATTACACTTTTCAAAAGTGGGCTTTTCCAGGACTTCATTTGCAGGTTGCTATTTTCAGAGAAATACTAACAGCCCCCTATTTCCAATTGGCAGGTCCGAGTCCCCTTAGTTTTTCCAAACCAAGTAAACCTATGACTTTTTTGTCAAAACTCAATTCAATCATAGGTTCTCACTTGGAACATCACATTCATTGGAAAATGTTAACCGATTCTGCTGCTTTGTGTCTGCAACATTGGCTAAATACTTGGTGTTGTCAGTTCTTTTAATTCTTTGGAAAGTTAGGAAACTGGTAAAACGGAATTGTCTGCTCTGACAATTCACTGCGGCACGGTAGCACTGTTGCTTCACAGTTCCAGGGTCCCAGGTTCGATTCCCGGTTTTGGGTCACTGTCTGTACGGAGTCTGCACGTTCTCCCCGTGTCTGCGTGGGTTTCCTCCGGGTGCTCCAGTTTCCTCCCACAAACCCCGAAAGACGTGCTGTTAGGTAATTTGGACATTCTGAATTCTCCCTCAGTGTGCCCGAACAGGCTTCGAAATGTGGCGACTAGGGGCTTTACACAGTGTTAATGTAAGCCTACTTGTGACAATAAAGATTATTATTAGTATGAACGTCTTGTTACTCTTTAACAATTGACCCAGTTTCTGCTTTGAGATCCAGAATATTGTTTGGCAGCATTTTCTATGATTTACAGACGATGAGATTCCTTGGCCTCCCTGCGGTCTGTTTCCCGGCGACGGGATTTTCTGGTGCCACTGCTGTCAATGGGATTTCCCACTGAATCTACCCCACACTGTCAGGAAACCAGTGGCTGGGGTGTGCGTCAGCGGGACCGGAATATCCCGCCATATGAACAGCAGATTTTGCAGTCTGCAGCAAGGAAACAGTCCGTTTGGCCCAGCTGCACACCTTACCCTCTCAGCATATCATAGCATAATTAAACTGAGTGAGGGAACATTATTTATCATTGTTCTGTTAACAGATGGAGCAGGACTGCTTGGTTTCAGTGAAAATATTTTTAGTTAATACCTGGATGGCTGATAGTCATAGAGAATTGAAAAGCCAGTTGATGAGAGGTGGCCTGCTCCTTCCAAGCTATTATTCCCATTTTATACATACTGTTGCCTACTGTGAGGATAAGTTCAGGAATGCTGCTATAAGAAAAATGCTTGAAGCCCTCTCCTCATTGGGGCCAAAACGTTTTATTTAAGCTTTTGTGCGTTTCGGAGGTGAGGGAAGGGTAATTTGTTCAAGACTTGTTTTGTACTTTATGCAAACCCTACAGGATTTCGACAATTGGGTTTCAAAGCCAATTGCACCTGTAATAACTTATTCTTAATTATAACAAGTATGTTTGTCGTAGATGAAACTTAAATCTTGGCACTCCCTCATTAGATTTACTTCTATTTTGAATAAAACAGAATAAGTTTTTTTTTAAGTTAAATGTGTTTGCATTTTATTTAACTGGTTACATGGAAAACAGGATGGCTTTTTATAGAATGGATTCTGTCCAATCTCTCCCCCTCAGTTAAAAGTTGTCTGCAACTTTCAGCTCCAAAGTAGGTAAAAACTCCATAGTCCATGAGCAGATGCATGTGATAGATCTAATTATGTCTGTGTGAAATTGTGCTATATCCTTGAAATCATGCTGCCAGGGTGGAATTGTTTAGCTCTTTAAATAAATGTACTTTATTTGTACGGAAATTGTTTGGAATTGAAGCCTTTTTCAAAGTACCTTTGTAAAGTTTAAATTGGAGATGCAAATTTACTGATTTCTGTTAGTATATTGGATGAGGTGATTCTATAAGATGAACAGTGAATGCCCTTTCTGGTTGTTAAAGATTCATTAGACACTGATGAAAGCCAGCATCGGGTCTTGAAATATCTCTGATACTGTAGTAATCCCATTTCCCTAACTTCCTTTCCCCCACTATTGTTGGCTGTTACTTCAGCTGTCAGGACCCAAATTTCAGGAATGACCTCTTGAAACCTTCCTGCCCCTAAGGCATTCCTATAAAATCCACCTTCTTGACTAAGTTCTCGGTCACCCGTCTAATGCATTTCCTTTGGCTTATTCTTTATTCTTCTTTTATTATTGTCACAAGTAGGCTTACATTAGCACTGCAATGAAGTTACTGTGAAAATCCCCTAGTGTCACATTCTGGCATCTATTCACGTACACAGAGGGAGAATTCAGAATGTCCAATTCATCTAACAGCACGTCTTTCGAGACCTGTGATAGGAAACCGGAGCACCCGGAGGAAACCCACGCAGACACGGGGAGAACGTGTATACTCCGCACAGACAGTGGCCCAAGCCGGAAATCGAACCTGGGAATCTGGCGCTGTGAAGCAACAGTGCTAATCACTGTGCTACCATGCCGCCCATGTCACTTGATGTCACTTCTATCTGATTAGACTCCAGTGAATATTTTATGTAAAGGTGCTGCATAAGATGCAAACTGCTGTTGATTGGTGTTAATTTTTAAATGATATAACTGAGTATTTAATGAAAATAGGTGAAAATTCACGACACAAAACATTCCTCATCATTGAGGGCTTTGCTGCATGTAATTTATTACTTCACCCTCACTCATGGAATAGCTCAGTGTCCCACCATTTCTCATTATGGATTCTCTACATTTTAGTTTATAAAATCTCAATCATTTAAATCCCTCCGTGAGGCTATTTACAAAGTACCTATTTCTTAATACTGCGCAATGAAATAATTTTCACATTATTCCAGTCTTAGCCCTGTGAAATATTGGTAAATATGCCCATCATTAATCTCTGCATTGAAATTTTGGATTATTCTATGTAAAGCTACCTGTATGGTAACGATTGCCGGTTGTGTGTTTAATGTGCAACGTGGGTGCCAGAATTTAAATAAAGTGCATGAAACTGGTGACTTTGTTCTTGTTATCAGAATTCTGGACGTTGGAAATTTGATCTAAAGGTCAGGAAAGCTGGAAATGCAAGACGGACAGCCAATATCTGAAAAACAGATGAACGCTCATGATTTTGGAACATTTAATTATAGCTGTGCTTCCAGAAATTTTAAGTTTAAAAAGATGCTCACGTTGGCCAGTTTCTGAGTTAACAAGCTGTTTGTGACAGTTGAGGCTGCATTTTTGGAAATGGTCTCAAATTGCAAGGCTGATGGCATTTTCTTCTCATTGTTTCCCAGCAGATATGAATAGCAATGCAGACATAGCTGTAGGTCACTTGGCTTTTATTTGCCTCCCGTGCCCTTGCCCTGTCGATACCAGTTTTTGAATTAATTTGGGGTTGAATTGCTCAAAGACCGCTTTGTTCAGCAGACACTTGTGATCTAAGAATCCATGGAGGATCTGACATCTGCATGTAGAAAATCAATAGATTAAGAGTGAGTATAATTATACACTGTTTCCGAAAGATTTCTGCATCCTTTCATACTTAATTGGGCAGAATTTTTCATCATTTGCGACATACTTTCCATTATAGCTTACTAATGCTTTGTAATATGTTTTAGCAAAATGTTTTACATTTTATAATACCCACAGCTTTTAGTTGATTCTGTAGTGATAAGAACCTGTTTTGTACTTAGAAATGTTTATCACAATTCTGAAAATAAATATTAATGAAGTTTCATTTTAGCCAGTAAAGAACTCCACTGAAACATTCTGGTGATTTTATCAAAAGCAATGCAATAAATTTCAAGCCAAAAGCTAAAAGTTCAAAAATAAACATTGCAATTTATTACAAGATGTTTTACCTACATAACCATGGTGAATAAGTCAGCACTTTGTGAAGTCTTAAGGGCATGCTAAGATGTCATATAAATACAAGTTACCCTTTTTTTTGTTACCAGAAGAAAAATCATTGCAGTGACGAATAGTGTAGGGCCTAGGAGTCTGATTTTTAAAAAGGCAACAATACATTTAGGGTCTCAGAGTGCCTAAAACTAACAGACTCTGTGCAAAAGCGCGACCAATTTATAAACATTATCTGAATCTGTAGTGTGGAGGGCGAATGTGAATGTTTTCGAAAACGAGAGAAAAGCCACAAGTAACCTACAAAGAAATACCCGTGATACTACCCTAATTACACATTGAGTTCCCTTCTCCTGTAATTTTCTTCACATTTCTCCAGTGCTTACTGCATCTACTCATAAAAGTAAATAAGTGAGAAAGTTAGGAAATAAGATACACAAAACAAGCGAAAGAGGAAAATAAAGTATCTGGCTGTCCTCGAATTACTGTTGCAGTCAGTGCAAAATAGGACATGGGTTTTTGCCACCACGGGAATTCGGCCATCCCCAGCTGCCTGGGACACTGGCAGGAATGGTTCCCAACAGTCATTCTCATCTGTCCAATTGGCTTTCCAGCTGAGAATGAAATGACTGAGGTTATAAAAGGCAACATGCAAACAGGAAACAATTACGCATCAAAAGAAAGGAATTGGGAGAAGTGAAAGGCAAAAGAATCCATCAAAACAGATAGAGAGAAGAACTGAAATGAAAAGTTGATGACAAACTGTAAGGAAGCAGTCAAAAATGTACTAAGTGAATGCATAAGGGAAATGAAGATTATGCTAAGAGAAAGTACACGGTCAAAACAGAATGAGAAAATAAACAAGTGGATTCTCATAACTTCTCTGTGTTTGTAGAACATATAAACATGATTTAAAGAAACTGCTGAATGCATTGGATACATTAAATTCTAGGGCCCTGACAATATCCTGGCAATAGGGCTGAAGATTTGTGTTCCAGAACTAAACATGTCCATAGTGAAACAGTTCCAGTACAGCTAGAACACTGGCATCTGGCAATTTGGAAAATTATCCACATATGGCCTATCCACAAAAAGCAGGACAAATCTATTCAGGCCAATCATTGTCCGATCAGCAAAGTGATGGATGGTGTCATTGACAGTGGTATCAAACGGCACTTGCCCATAGCAATAATCTCCACACCGATGCTCAGTTTAGGTTATACCAGGGCTGCTCAGTTCTGTACCTTACTACAGACTTGGTCCAAATATCGATCAAAAGGCTGAAATACAGAAGTGAGGTGAGAGTGACTGGCCTGGACATCAGGCTGGTTGTAACAGCAAGGAGCCCTTGCAAAATTGAAGTCAGTGGGAATCGGGGGAAGCTCTCCACTGGATGGCATCATAATGTGCACAAAGGTAGATGGTTGTGGTTGTTGGAGGCCAATCATCTCAGCCCCAGGATATCGCTGCTGGAGTTCCCCATTGTAGTGTCCTCGGCCTAACCAGCTTTAGTTGCTTCATCAATGATCTTTCCTCCATCAGAAGGTCAGAAGTGGGAATATTTACTGATGGTTATGCATCATCAATTATTTGCAACTCCTCAGAAAATGAAGCAGTCTTTGATGATATGAGCAAGGCCCGGACAACATTCAGGCTTGCGCTGATAAGTAGCAAATAATATTTTTGTCATACAAGTGCCAGGCATTGAGAATTCAACAAGAGCGAATCAACCCATCCCCCCTTGACATTCAATAGCATTACCTTTATGAATCCTCTGCCTTCGCTGAGTCAACACCTGGGCATTACTATTGGCCAACAACTTAATTGGCCAGGCCATATGAAGTGTGCCAGAGGCTGGGAGGCTGGGAACATCTGCAGCATGCACTGCAGCAACTCTACCAGGCTCCTTTGGCAGCACCTTCCAAATCCATGATCAATACCACCCAGAAGAATAAGGGTACCAGATGAGTAGGAACATCACCAACTGCAAGTTCCCCTCCAATTCACACACTGGCCTGTCTTGGAAGTATATTGCTGTTTCTTCACTATCCCTGGGACAAAATCCTGAAATTACCCCTTGACAGTGCTGTACCTACACTACTTGGACTGCAGTGATTCAAGGCGATGGCTCACCACCTCGAGCGCAATTAGGAATGGGCACTAATGTTGGTCTAACCAGTGATGTTCAAATTCAATAAACAAATTAAATAAAGATGCATTTCTTAAAAACTACTGTGCATAATTTAATGATACTGTGAGTGCATGTTTTAGACATGGAGAAGATATTTCCATTTAGGGTCCATAATTATAATAGTTACTAACAAATCCAATAACAAATTCAGGAGAAGATTTACCCATGGAGTGGTTAGAATGTGGTACTTGTTACCACACAAAATGTATTTAAGGGGCAGCTGGCTAAGTGCATCAGGGAGCAAAGAATGGAGGGATAATACCGATAGGGTTAATTACAGTGGGAGGAGCTCTTGTGTATCTTGAAAACTGGTACAGACTAATTGACCTGTTTCTTTGTTGACGTTCCACGTAATTATAGGTTTCTATTTCATATTAGCTCATTGTTAGCACATCAATACAATATTGGCAATGTGATTGGGCTCTGCTAACGCTCAGCAGGTGATTAGTTCAACTATTTGCTCACTGTCAAAGATAACACCTGAATGATGTCTGCTATTTGGCCTACTGAGGGTGATCAGCATTCAATGAGGAGTTGGTATTTTCAGGAGAAGGTATGGTGGAAGACGAATGTTGAGGAAGACAGAGATCAGCACCATCACTGGGCAGGCATTTTAAATGTACTACCCATTGTCATGATATTCATATAAACATATCATGGTGCAATCACACACACGCACTGATGGACAGATCAACGGACCAATCAACACACACGCAACATCACAGCCAATCACCAGTGAGAACACACGCACTATAAAACAGGGAACACCACAGTTCCCGCTCATTCCAGCAGGAGATAGCTCAGAGCACAGAGCTCACAGCGTGCCACTCAGACATGCACCATGTGCTGAGTGCCTCTCTAAGATAGTGTTAGGGCTGGGTCCACAGGTTAACGGGTAAAGTACGAACCACAGCCATGAGTTAACAGATGTTGTTATCAAGAGTAATAAAACAGAGTTGTACCATCTACAACCGTGTTGGTTCGTCTGTATAGCGGAACACCCAACACGACATAGTACCAGGGTTGGAACCCAGCAACTGTGAGACCCACCTGCACATTTTCAGAGATCCGCCATCCTGCGCCATGGACACCATCAGCCCGCCGCAGCCGCTCCGAATCGCTGGAAACCTCGGCGTCAGCTGGAAGCTGTTTATACAGCGCTTCCAGCTCTTCCTAGAGGCCTCAGAAAGGGAGAATGCATCGGACACCAAGAAGATCGCCCTCCTCCTCTCTACGGCAGGGCAACACGCCATCCACATCTACAACTCCCTGGTATTCGCGGAAGGTGAGGACAAGACGAAGTACAAGACGGTCCTTCTAAAACTTGAGCAACACTTCAGCGTCGAGGTGAATGAGAGCTTCGAGAGGTACCTCTTCCAGCGGCGCCTGCAGGGTAAGGATGAGCCTTTTCAATCTTTTCTGACACACCTCCGTATCCTCGCGCAGTCCTGCGGCTATGAGGCCGCCTCCGATTCCATGATCCGGGACCAGATAGTTTTTGGGGTCACCTCGGGCACCCTACGGCAGCAGCTCCTCAAAATCAAGAGCCTCATCCTAGCCACCGCCATCGAAACCTGCGTCCTCTACGAAAACGCGACCAGCCGGTACTCTCAATTGCAGGTGGCTGAATCGGCACGGCAGGGGTCCTGCGAGGCCGAGCGCGTCCAGGCGATTGAGTTCCTCCCGGCCCGCGGCCCGGATGAGGGCGGCCATTTTGCGCGCTTTCCGCGGCCTCCCGCGCTTGTACACGCCAAAAGAGACGTTGACGCAGAGGGATGTGACACGCAGGCTCGCTCTACGCAGGACCGAACTGCGCATGCGTGGTGGCGCAATGAACGCCATGACATCATGACGTGCGGCAACTGTAGATCCGCACATTTAAAGCGGCAATGTCCAGCAAAAAAATCGACTATGCCTCCGCTGTGGCAAGATGGGCCACTACGCTGCCTGCTGTCGAGCAGCTCAACCTGCCAACGCTCCCAATTCCGCCAGCCTCGCAGGGACGTGCGGGCCATTCAGCCTCCATACACCGAGTCAAACCCTGACGATGTACAGACCGGTGATACCGACGACCGGGAAGCCTTCCGCGTTGCGGTAATTGACAGAAATCGGATGTCCCCAAGTAGGACCCACCAGCCGATGCCAGTGCACAGCGTTAATCCGGGTGATGAATGGTGTGCCACCCTAACGGTCAACCCGAATTCGTCGCCCACCTACTAGACTGGACTTATGGGCCTGTTTGCACATTGGACTCACTGAATTGTTATGCAACAATGTTAATGTGTTTCGCTTTTTGTCGTTTCAGGAGTTCTCTTTCGATATTTGATGATTGCACTTGTTTGTGGTACAACATTGTTGCTATGTTGCACCTGACACCTTCCTATGTATATAGTTTAGCCTCATGTACATGTTATAGATATTGCACACACATATTCAGCTGCACTCAGTACACACCAATATTTATTACCATATAGGCACATATTCTTGTAAAAAGGGGATGTCATGATATTCATATAAACATATCATGGTGCAATCACACACACACACACTGATGGACAGATCAACGGACCAATCAACACACATGCAACATCACAGCCAATCACCAGTGAGAACACACGCACTATAAAACAGGGAACACCACAGTTCCCGCTCATTCCAGCAGGAGATAGCTCAGAGCACAGAGCTCACAGCGTGCCACTCAGACATACACCATGTGCTGAGTGCCTCTCTAAGATAGTGTTAGGGCTGGGTCCACAGGTTAACGGGTAAAGTACGAACCACAGCCATGAGTTAACAGATGTTGTTATCAAGAATAATAAAACAGTTGTACCATCTACAACCGTGTTGGTTCGTTTGTATAGCGGAACACCCAACACGACACCCATCTTTCGGCTTACACTTGCTTTGGAAATCAAATTCATGCACACACGGGGATTTGCAATCTGCCGAAGGTTGTGTTACTGGATTGTATTGTTTCACCTCTTCAGTCAGCTGAACAGTTCAGAACCATATTTGTGATGAAGATATTAACAGAATTAACTGTGGCAAGATGTATAATCTTCTTCGGCATCAGTGGAACTTTGACTAACAAATAGCGTGCATAATGAATCCAGAGATTTGCATTAGTTCTGAATACTGTAAGTCATGTTGTATTGTCAGGGAATTTTAGATCATTTGATCATCTAAATAACAGAAATGTTCAGTTCACTCATTTACATCATCTTCCAGTTGACTTGATTAACCCAATTAAACCTCATGAAGGGACGTAATGTTATTGACAGCAGTTTTAAACCTTGGCCTCTGAAAGGTGTGGAACTATTCCAGCATATGGAGAATTTCTGAATTTTTGCATTTGATTATCATCTGAGAGCATTAGTTGATAACATGAAAGATGCCAACTGTTCTGTTTTGAATTTTTCTTTTTGCACAGGTTGTTTAGAATTTCTAAGATGTGAAGCAAATTTTAAACACTCACTTTTATAATAGCAGTCCATTTTTTTTTTTTGCCATGCTGAGATATCATTGTTTCTGATGTGGAGGTATTAGTTTATTATGGTTTTCAGTAAGCTTTCATCATCTGCACACACACATGCTGAAGTATTCCGCAAACCGACTCACTCTCATTTTGAATTTGGAAGATGTGACCATTCTACATTATGTGCTGGTCCCATTCACTGTGCTTTAGTTCTGGGAATAGTCATTCAGTGCAGCACAAAGAGATTAGATAAAAGCAGTGGTTAAGCAGTGCTTGAAATTCTTGAGGATTGACGTCTTAGCTTTGAAAACATAGCTGCTAAAATCTAACTTCTTTTGAAGAGCGAAACTTGGCTGGTGCTTATAATTGGGTCTAAAAGTTCCACAATCCTTGTATGCTTCCTACCAACTTTTTTATTCCCCAGCTTCTAATGATGACCCCAAGCTGAGAAACTCTGAGGGGCCTAGGGTAGCTCCTGCCAAAAGTATGTAAATTCAAGGTCTGCTAAGTATCACAAGTGAATTCAAGTTTCCGTCTCAGCCGAGGCTGTAGAGGAGATGTATTGCAGACCCGAATTATAGTTGGGGATGAATTTGTCCGTTTAATGGTGGGGCCTTGGATTGAAGATGTAGAAAATAAACGTTAAATAAATAATTGGTAGTGCCACTGAGGTGGGTATCTGTTGAACAGAAGCTCAGCATCATCACTCGTTTCAACCAAAACCAACAGCAGAATGTAAAAGCTCACTGAAAATTACCCGTATTACAAAGATATGGGGCTGGAGTCTCCGTATGTCCGGAACATGTGTCTAGTCATACGACCAAAAAGATGGCGCCGCCCCCACACCGATGCACCACCCGCTGGGGGTCTAACAGCCGTACCACATACCTGCAGATATGGATGAAGAATAGCCGGGTCTGTGGCCGCGCATGTGCACGGCGGCGACCTTTGACGGCTGCGCCGTACAACATGGCGCCGACCCCGTGCAGACCCAGCCTGCCAGATAGTCCCCCCTCGCCACTCCCGGACCCCGGACCCCCCCCCCCCCCCCCACCAGTCCCCGCCGCCCCAGCCGAAGCTCCCCCTGGCCCGCGGAATGCCCCCCCCCCCCACCGACTGTGGCAAGGCTGGACACAGTCCGCAGCCGCCACGTCAGGTCCCCGAAAACTGAGGACACGCGACCGATGCCGTCGGCAAGTCGGCCCATCGGGTGCGGAGCATCGGTGGAGGGCCTCAGGTGACATCCTGAGGCCGTCCCAACGCTGTGCGGTGTACTCAGCAATTGTGCCGTTTTTGAGGGGGCGGACAATCCGAAAAACGGCACCTCCCCCGAATTCGGCGTAAAAACGGATTCCCTGGCTAATCGTCGAACGCGATTTTGGGGTCAGCAATCAGAGAATCCAGTCTATAGTCTATGAATGATACCTGTCCCATGAGGTCTTACAATGGTGAAAATAAGGAAGATATCATGTGAAGCCTTAAGGATAAAACACCCTCACCGTTGATCTGTGCTGAGTTCTTGGATAAGACAGTACAATTGTTTTCAGTGCCTCAGGGCTTGGTAGGTGAATCAATGAAGGCTCTGCTACTGATGACAGCATCAGACTCGAATGTGCTGTGTTCCTTAGCAAAATAGCATGTTAATGATTGCTGTCTAGGTTTGCATAAGAAAAATGGCAGTAGGGTGAAATATTGGAGGCAAGTTTCCACTCATGAAATTGTCTTCCAGCTAGACTCGACCCCTCCGAGAGAGGGAAATAGAAAGAAAATAAGAAAAATGATACCCGCAGATATAAATTGACTCATTATGCTTCCGTGATTAATGGCAAAATTTATTTTGGATCACTTTTTAATTGCAAATTATTGCTTGTGCACATATCAGGATATTACTGTGACATCTTTCTTGAATATGGTGCAGTTAATCTTGGCCTTTTTGGGGGGATTATAAAGTCAATTTTCCCTTTTGCACATTTTGCTAAGTTTCAAAAAAATTGTAATCTAATCATATTTTAGTAGTTTGTAGAGATAATTCTTGAATTTCTACATTGATGCACACATAAGACCTAATAGAAATCCATGCAGTGAGTTATATTTGAAGTTGAATGGCTGTTGTTGTGCAGGCAAAACACAATTATGCACAGATGTTTCCTAAGTTATGAGTGTTGAAATGCGTTCGATGAAGTAAAAACTAAAAAGTAAGTGAATGCCAGCAATCTGCAATTTTAAATAAAAGTTTTATCAGTGTTTGTAAAGACTAAGTTAACTGACAAAAGCAATTCTGGAAGGCACACCATTTTTTTCCCCTCAGAGTATTCCTGCATTTAATGAAGGAAAATAACTCGAGCAACATATTTTACAAAAATAAAACATTGGTTTTCTCAGTTGTTGGGATTCCCTCCCTAGTAGGCCCCTCGGCGATGATGCTGATGGGGAACGTCTTGGAGCAGCTTTATAGGAAAGAACTGTGACTTTGAACTGGGCCTGAGAGCTGCTCTGGGGCCGATCTGCTTCACATCCTTGGCGGGGGATGCGCAGTACCTCACGCCAGCTGTATGCCTGGAGTTATCACATGGAAGACTCTTCCTCAGTTCCCATGGACACTGCCTAATTTGGGAAGTAGATTTTCACAGGTATTTACACCAACTTAATAGGAACAAAAATAGTGCAAGTAATATAACCTTGCCTGACCATGCAACATCATTTTGTTTTTATGTACACACACAGATGTGGAGGCAACAGTCTTCTGGAAGTTGGGGCATTGATCCTCAGAAGTGTGTCCATATTTGAAGTTCCTCACACAGAAGGATTTCTCAGATTGTCGTGATCCTTTAATATGAATAAGATCACTATTTTACAAATCAAAGAATTGCATTGTGTTGATTGAGATTTTAAAATTCAAGTCTTTTTGTTCAAATCTTTCCATGACTGCTCCTTATCTCTGCAACCTCCAGGCCCTAAAATCCCCTGAGATCTCTGCACTCCCTCAATTCTGGCCTCATGTTCATCCCTGTTATTCTTTGTTTCACTAATGATGATCATGCCTACAGCAGCTTCGGCCCGAATCTCTGGAGTTCCCTCTCTAAATTCTCCACTTCTTTACCTCTCTTTTCGGTGCCAAATGTGCCTGATAGCACTCCTGTCAATTGCTTTGTACATTTTCTTACATTAAAGGTGCTTTCCAGACGCAAGTTGTTGTTGATATAATGTGAGTTGCTAAATGCTTATTGCTACTGATGCTGCCCATTCCAAATACATGAGGACACGTGTATTGTACACAGAATTCATAGAGAGAAATAGGATAACTTGCTTTATCAATTTTGTTGTGCATGAACAGTGCAAAAAGCTGAATCCTTCTTGGAAAATAACTAATCATTGTCATTTAACTTTTGTTAGTGCTATGTAGCAACACAGATGCGTGTCTGGTTTCTGACAGAGAAATGAGAGTGTAGGAGAGAGAAAAAGAAACATGAACAAGAAAATAAAGCAACGAGAAATTGAGAACCATAATATTTCCGTAGCTTTATTCCTGCTTTAATTAGAAGTATTGCCATGGTGTGTTGACTACTTGATTCTCAATCAGAGCGGCTGTTAAGGTACGCACAGACCTCAATTGGTTTGGAGCTTCTAAGCGCAACTTGCATTGTACCATTCACACAGTAGCCCAATGCCCTTCACAACCACATGGATCTGAAATGTTTAAATTTCATAGCTTGATTGAAAATAACAGCGAGCAGCAAGGTCAACAATGTTGTATCCTATTGGGTTGGTGAAATGCCATCAGGATATCTTGGAAACCACATAGCCTTGAGCACCTTGATTAAGATGCAGGCTTTCACAGTACAATGCCTCATATCAGCTTTTGACATAGGTAGTACGTCTGTGCACTTAATTTTTCATTAGGCTTCATAAAACATTGACCAACATTTTATTTCAACTGAAGCTCAAGAAAGCTAGTTGTAGTAATAGTCCCACGTTAGACGTTATGAAGAGTTGGTCAAAATAAATTTACCCAACAGTTTTTCCCTTTTCTCCTCATTGATTGTCGTGAGTGCATGGATTCACAAATGTTGCCGGTTCTCGAATACCTCCAGGCAAGTGCGTGCTTTTTAAAATAAACTTACCGTAATTTTTTAATAATGTGGATACTGAAAGTCTGAAATAAAAACAGAAAGTGCTGGACAACCCAGGGGGTCTGGCAGCATCTGTGGAGAGAGAAACAGTAAAATTAAGGTTTTGGGCTTAATTCTTTGGAACCACATATTATTTAATCTTTTGTGGGATGTGAGCATCACTGGCAAGGCCAACATCCATTACCTAGCCCTTAAGTTTGGGCGTGTTCAAGCTTAGAAAATGAGTGCGTGTAGAGCATTCAGTCCCAGATTGATTTTATTTGCTCTTAATGACATCCTGTAGATATTTTCCAAGAGGGGTTACTGCATAACAGTTAGCACTGGGTGTCTTGACTAATTAACTTCTTTCCCCCTTCTTTGCTGCTGAGCAGAGGGACAGTAGGGTTGATTGTCGTTCTGCAGCTGCAGATGTGCCTGAGATTTATTTGTATATTCAACTCAGACCCCAGATGGACCTCCGAATTTGTATGGCTCAGCACTATATCGGGTGGTTTATCCATGAAACTTGTTTCTCATTGCTTTGTGTGGAATTATCTTGGAGCAATTGGAATCTTGATTTGGTACACTGTAACTTCTGCCATAAAACTGTCAAGTGTGACATGCAAAGTAGGAAACAGTGTTTCTGGTTCAAATATTGATCTGTCTTGTTTGCCATTTCTTATTATGTGGCTTTCAAAGGAAGTGCTCTTAGCAGAGTGTTAGATATTCCACAAATTAAACAGGTATACTAAAGGGTTAGCGGGCCTATTTTGGTTTTAACTAGCAATTAGCTACAGTCGTTCCAAATGCACAAGCGGATACATTTCTGTTTCAAATCATTCCTAATCTGTTTCAAAGCATCCCTGTAACTAGGGAAATACTGCTAATATTCCTGCTAGTGTTTGCATATCTTAGTAAAATAATATTCAAATACCAAAATATTGAAATAAGTTGGCAGGGTTGAACACACAACAAAACATCTCTGTATTTATATTAATTTCTGAGTTATCTAGTTGACTGCATTTCAAAGACCACGAACATTTGTGCAGGTCTGAATAGGACAAAGTAAAACCATGAGCACATTCCTTTCCCAAAACAGTATCTAGGACATTGGCCAGGGCTTTCTGCCCCCCCCCCCCCCCCCAACCCTGGGACGTGTTTCCCGGTGATGGAAGCAGCTTGCCATCGGCGGCCAACAGGATCTTCCGGGCCTGCCGGCGGGAAGAGGCGGAAAATTCAGCCCGTGGTGTTGAAAATCCTTAAGAAAGTTGGTCCTATACTCATTTGAGTTTGGAAGAGTGAGAGGTGATCTTTTTGAAACACAAGATTCTGAGGGGGCTTGTGTAGTTTCCCATCTTGATTTGAGTAGCATTTTAAGAGAGAGCAAAACATTTGATGGAATGAGAAATTTATAAGAAGCCAGCGGGTCTTCCATATATCCAAATAATGGAATTTTCAACTTCTAATTTCTCTTAAAATTTAAAGAACACTTAGAATGTAAATTTATTAACACTACTAACTTGGATTCAACACGTATTCCTAAAGAATGCACAGTTGATTAATAACATTTAAACTACACTCATCTACAGCTAATCTCACGACTGATACAAACTATGATCTGCTCTCACGTACACTATCTGTACTTCTGACACTCTTTAGCTAACTCCTCACACACTCTTCCACAAGGCTTAGCATCACTGCCTTATATAGTTGTAGCTGTAGCTCACTCTAGTGGCTACTCTAGGCACTTCATTAGCCCTTGCAGTTCCTACAGTTATGATAATACCACACACAACAATGTGCCATGCTGAAATAGAAGGGTTTCCTGTAATTGCTATAATTCAATATTTTTATTTTAAAAATAAATTTAGAGTACCCAATCCTTTTTTTTTTACAATTAAGGGGCAATTTAGCATGGCCAATTCACCTACCCTGCACATCTTTTTGGGTTGTGGGGGTGAGATCCATGCAAATACGGGGAAAATGTGCAAACTCCACACAGACAGTGGCCTGGGACCAGGACTATTTTTATTTTTAAAGCTCTAAACATATTTTGTGTAGATACTGAGAAGATGCTTCCCTCATGAGGGAACCGAGAGAAGTAGGAAGGGAATTCCAGAGCTTAGGACCTCAATAACTGAAGCACAGCCATCAGAGGTGGAGCGATTGAAAGTAGGGATGTTCAAGAGGTCAAAGTTAGAGGAGCAGATATACTTAAGAGCCTGTGGGACCGAAGATTACAGAGATTGGGACGATCAGTCAGCTGCTGCCATCAGTTGTATGGGGTGAGATGATTCCGCTCCACAGTACCAAATCACAAATTTTGTGATCAGTTCAGTTCAGCACGGCTTGCATTTTGAAAATATGTTCTGTTTTTGAAAAATGAAGATAGAACTATGACAATTGCAATTAACCCTTTGAATGCATGTTCTTCGAGTTTTACAAAGAATGATGCCTTGAAAAATTCCATTGTTCAGATATAAAGTAGATCCATGTGCTTATTGTAAATTTCCCATTACATTAAATGTTTTGCTCTATCTTATATGACTGGAAATCAAGATGAGAGTCAATGCAAGGCCTGTGAGAATCTCACATGTTTCCAAAAGATCAGCTCTCGTTCTTCTAAACTGCAATGAGTGCAGGTCCAACCCTCTCAACCTTTCCTTATAAGACAAACCCCTTCACCTCAGGAACCAGGTTCGTGAACTCTTTGAACTTCTTTTGTTGCAAATATATCCTTCCTAAAGTGAGGAGATTAGAACTGTACAAAATACTCTAGGTATGGTCTCCCCACTGCTCTGTACAGTTGTAATTGTATCCATTTGTAACTGGAATCCCACCCCCTTGCAATAAAGAACAATCCATGTGCCTTCCTAATTACTTGCTGTACCTGTGTGCACAGATAACGAGATCCCTCAGTGCAAAATTCAGCAATCTTTCCATTTAAATAATATTCTGCTTTTCTATTTTTTCTTGCCAATAACCTCACATTTTCCCACATCATGCTCCATCGTCTAAATTTTTACCCACTTACTTAACCTATCTGATTCCTTTTGTAGACTCTTTGTATCCCTCTCACAGTTTGCTTTCCTACCTATTTTGTATCAATGATAGTGAAGAGGATGGCTAGTGCCTCCAGCATTATATGAATGGTTTAGTTCAGTGGGCAGAAAAGTGGCAAATGGAATTCAATCCAGAGAGGTTTTAGGTAATGCATTTGGGGAGGACAAACAAAGTTAGGGAATGCACAGCAAACGGGAGGATATTGAGAGTGGAAGAGGACGTGAGAGACCTTGGAATGCATGTCCACAGTGGGAGGGCAGGTAGACAACGTGGTAAAGAAAACATGTGGAATGCTTTCCTTTATTGGACATGGTATTGAGCAAAAAAGCATGGATGGAACGCTATATAAATACTGGTTAAGCCATACCTGGAATTTTGTGTATTGTTCTGGTCATCACATTATATGAAGGGCACAATTGTTCTGCACAGAGGAGATTGTAGCTATGAGGAGAGGTTGGATAGTTTAGTTTTCCTTGGCACAGTGAAAGCTAGTTAAGATGTAGAGAATTATGAGGGACCTAGATAGGGTAGGCCGAAAAAACTCTTTCCCCTAACTAAAGAGTGAATTATCAGGGTGCATTGATTTAAGCTGATTGGTAGAAAGATTAGAGGAAAAAGATTAGAGGGAAAACGTTTACACCCAGAGAGTGCTTGGCATTTGGAACTCACTGCCTGAATTGGAGATTGAGGCACAAACACTCAATACCTGGATTTGCACCTGAAATGCTGTAACTTGGAGGGTGATGGAGCTGGAAATGAGCAGCTAGTTTCTTTTTTGTCTCTATCTCATGGCGCAGGCATGATGGGTTAAATGGCCTCTTTCCATGTCATAACTTTTCTATGGTTCTAATGCAGTCAGTCCCTGAATCTAAGTTATTCGTACAGGTCGCAGAAGGAATCCATTTAGTCCATCGAGTCTGCACCGACCCTCCGAAAGAGCACGTCATCTAGGCCCACTCTCGCGCCCTATCCCATTAACCTCACGCATTGATCATGACCACCTAACCATCATGTCTTTTTTGATTTGATTTGGTTTGATTTATTATTGTCACATGTATTAGTAGACAGTGAAAAGTATTGTTTCTTGCATGCTGTACAAACAATGCATACGTACATGGGGAAGGAAGGAGAGACTGCAGAATATAATGTCACAGTCATAGCAAGGTGTAGAGAAAAGATCAACTTAATACGAGGTAGGTCCATTCAAAAGTCTGATGGCAGTAGGGAAGAAGTTGTTCTTGAGTTGGTTGGAGGCCCGCTTGGACATTGGGGGTCGTGCGAGCTCCGCGCAGACATTCGCGCAGGACTGGAGTTGAACCTGGATCCCTGGCCCTGTGAGGCAGCAGTGCACTCTGAGAGAAAGTGGGATGCGTAAGGGTGGGGGAGGCTTGGGAGAGTTGAGGATCCTGGGGTGGAAGCCCTAACTGATTGTTGGTCTCTCTCCTTCTCCAATTCCTGACATACTACAATGGATGGTGTTGTTGACGCCGCAGCGGCAGCCCTCGCAGTCCTGGTGGCAGCCCAGGCAGCCAGACGTCGGAGATGAAAATGAAAATCGCTTATTGTCACAAGTAGGCTTTAAATGAAGTTACTGTGAAAAGCCCCTAGTCGCCACATTCTGGCTAGCAGCAACAGCATCGATGCAGGCTGGAGGAGACACCCCATGTGCAGGGGCTGCTTGCCGCACGCACTGCAGACCCGGCCACCCATCAGGCCAGGAGGGACCCAGAGGGGGATACCAGCGACGGCCCAAGGTGTGCAGGCCATTGGTCATACGAGGAGATGACGGACAGCATGTGGTGCAGGATGCTCTGTCTCTACACCCCGTAGAGGAGGAGGATGCCCACTCCTGGAGGCCATGAAGGTCACCGCAGCCCTGATCTTTTATGCAACAGATTCATTCCAGAGCTCGTGCAGGGACTTGTGCGGCATTTCTCAAGCAACAGCCCACAAGTGCATCCGTGAAGTCACTCATGTCCTGTATGCCCGGGCAGCTGATTATTATCAACTTTAAACTGGACCAAGCCCATCAAGTTGCACGGGCAGCAGGATTCTCCACCATCGTCGGGATGCCCCAGGTCCAGGGGGTAACAGATGGCATGCATGTCACCTTGTGCACACCGGGGCATCAGGGAGTGCCTTTCATTAACAGGAAGAGGTTCCACACTCTGAATGTTTACATCATGTGTGACCACCACTTTCAGATCATGCACGTGTATGCACGCTTCCCAGGGAGCGTGCATGACAACTACATCCTTGAGACAGTCTGAGATCCCCCGTCGTCTTTGAGGACCAACCCAGGATGACGTGTTGGCTCCTGGGCTGAGGTCCTGGCTGATAATGCCAGTATGGAGGCCAGAGACCGAGGTGGAGATACAATATAGCAAGACCCATGTAGCTGCCCCGGCTGTTGTTGAGCGGTGCATCGGATTGCTAAAAATACTTTTCCGATGCCTGACCCTCCACACCCCCCCCCCCTCCCCCCAGAGGGTCTCCCGCATTATGGTGGTGTGCTGTGCCCTCCATAACCTGGCTCAGCAGCGGGGAAATGTGCTGGAGGAGGAGGGACATGCTGCCTCATCTGAGGAGGATGAGGAGGAGCCGAACCAGAGGATGGAGACTGCTGTCATCTCCGTGGTGGAAGTGTGTCAGCTCGTTGACCACCTCCTTCAGGTCTGTGCCCGTAGGGTCCTGGGATCTCCATGGGATGGAGAGGCAGCTAGAGTGAGCTCCAAAAGCCTCTGCATTATCTGGCTCTGCCATTCCTGAAGCTCCATGCTGTCTGCACCATGGTGTTGACGACCTTGGCGATGCACCTCAGTGACTGCCGCATGCTCTGGAGTGCCTCGGCAATGTCCACCAGTGTCTGAAGCATGTCCCTCATCGGCTGGGACATGATGCCGAGGCCCTCAGCCATGGTCATCACTGATTGAGCCATGTCTTGGACACCACCACTCAAGGAGCTGACCTCATGCTCCAGCTTTCCACTGCAGTCGCCACCCTAGCAGTGATAACCTCGCTGCCACACATTGCCAGTGCCATCTCCTGCACCCATAGCCTTTGGAACTCTTCCAATCGGCTATGCACTCGCCTGAGTGTCGCTGACATCCCTCCCGAACCAAATTTCACGGCCGTACTCTCGCATCTGCCCAGAGGCTTGGCATCTGACTGGGAATCAGCTGACTTCTGGGATCCCACTGATCCAACTGCTGACTCCCGTGGATGTTCCAGCCTCCACCTGATGTGCATCAGCATCTGTACGGTACTTACCAGATTGCGCCCCAGAAGCTTGTCCACAAGGTGTGGGTCTCTGTGCTGGTGGAGGATGTTGCTCCCCGAGGTGTGTGCCTCTATGCTGGTGGAGTATGGGAGTGACAACTGTAATGCCTTGATGATGGTCTTCTCGGTGCTCTCCTCCGAGATATTCTCTTGGGTGGACGGTGGCGGCGGTGTGGTGGTGACCCAGTTGGCCCGGCCCCATCAGGTGGAGATCCTGCAAAAGAATGGGCGTATGATCAGTGGAAGGGGAGGACCATTTTATCTGACATGAACTACTCACTTGAGACAGGTCATCTGGGTGAAGGGTCTCCCGCATTATGGTGGTGTGCTGTGCCCTCCATAACCTGGCTCAGCAGCGGGGAAATGTGCTGGAGGAGGAGGGACATGCTGTCTCATCTGAGGAGGATGAGGAGGAGCCGAACCAGAGGATGGAGACTGCTGTCATCTCCGTGGTGGAAGTGTGTCAGCTCGTTGACCACCTCCTTCAGGTCTGTGCCCGTAGGGTCCTGGGATCTCCATGGGATGGAGAGGCAGCTAGAGTGAGCTCCAAAAGCCTCTGCATTATCTGGCTCTGCCATTCCTGAAGCTCCATGCTGTCTGCACCATGGTGTTGACGACCTTGGCGATGCACCTCAGTGACTGCCGCATGCTCTGGAGTGCCTCGGCAATGTCCACCAGTGTCTGAAGCATGTCCCTCATCGGCTGGGACATGATGCCGAGGCAGTGCATCCTCAGCTCTGCGGCGCAGCCCAACCTCGCTGTCGGTGACTGCTTTGTCCTCGGCCAACCCCGCGATCTCCAGGGCCTGTTCCTCATAGTGGGTGAGAACACTCATAACTGGAACTCCATTGCTCGTCTAGGCCCTTTCATACCTATAATAATGGGCTAACTTCTCCTGCAGGAGAAGTTAAATGGACAGAGAGGGGGCATTGTGAACTGCACGCTTGATGCATCAGAGGGTTCCATGACCGGTGGCATGTGTGGACACCGCACCCGGGCATGGAGGGCTTGTGCTGGTGGGTGCCAGGGACATGAGCGCGCTGATCTGATGTGGGGAAAGTGCAAGGTGCCAGCTGCTGACTTGGGTGGGGGGGGGAGGGGGAACTGCGGTCAAGGGGGTGGCAGGCAGGACTGATGTCAGGGGGCCAGTGTTAACTTACCCTTGCGGTCCAGTGGAGGCAGTTGGTCTTCCTGCATTGTACAGTGGTCCTCCTGGTTACACCGTCCGAACTGACTGCCACTGCCTCCCAGGCAGCATTGGCAGCTCTGCTACTGGCCCTCCGACCCCATCGGGGGAGCAGGGAGTCCTTGTCCCCACGGCATCCAGCAGCCTGACCAGTTCAGCATCTCCGAAGCGTGGAGCATATCTGCATGGTGCCATGCTCGTGTGCTGACTGGGTGTGAGTTCGGAGGGAGCGTTTAAGACCAGCTCCCCCTTGTTAGCAGTGAGCTGCCTGGCGTGGGTCTGGGGAATCAGCTGGCTGGGCAGCCAGGCCCGGTGTGAAGCTTGTGAGGGATCATTTCTGGCACTAAGTGCATTCAATACGAGCTGCGATCCCACTGGCTCGGCCGTCGGGAAACACCCAGGAAGTCACGCCCGATATGACGCTTGGAACGTTTCGAATGAAATCACGTCCATTATATTTGTTTATATATTATAAATGTAAATATTTTACAGAGTAGCTGTAATTTTTGTGGTGGAAACAGAAAGGTTTCCCAATGGGAAAAATACTATAACGCATTTAACACTTAACCAATGCCATAATGCACTGGTCAATTTACATATGCAGAGCCCTGTAATCAATCACTGCAGTAAAACATACATTTAACTTGCAACACAGCATCTAATTATTGAAATTGAAAGAAAGATTTTTTTAAATTTCAAATCTTGTCAATGAAAGAATTCCAGGAGTAGGTGATTTGTTTGGGGGGGTTTCCCACTTGGAACTGGAGTTCCCCCGTGGTTCATGGTGACTCATGTGAGATGCCGGAATGCACATATTCTTATGGAAGGGGCTCGACACCCGAATATTTCAGAGAGGTTTAAACTGCCCATCCCCACGATGGAGTCGGCAAGAGTGGGAGTGCTTTGTGTGGGCTGGCTACCTGCATCCTTGATCACACCAGCAAAAATTGCCAGGAATAGAAATGGGGATGGACCCCAACATGGTTTTTTTCTGGGAAGGTGTCGACTGCTGCGTACACTTTCTAAACGGCTATGCAAAAACTATTTTGTGCCCTGCAGCAGTTTCAGGGAATGTTGGTACTCAGCTTTCCTTACTACTACAAGCATTTAATTCCTTGTTTAAAAAAACAAACATGTTACCGATGATAACAAACACAATAGTGTGCCTTTGGCAAATATTCGTTTTGGGCTTCGGGATCGGATGATTACACTTGACAGCTAACATTTGCTTCTGTTTTGACTAAGAGAAGGGGCTTCTTGGGTGCGATTTATTGGAAAGGTTTCTAAGTGTGGGAGCGAGCAGGAAATGCTGCGAGCTCCCTGACGTGTGGCCCCGCGAGGTCATCACCTCTGTAAAACGTTAATTGGCCCACTTAACGAGGTCCCACAGGATTCCCGCCGCACATCATGGTTCGCTGGCTGACTCGCTCGGCACTGCGCTTGCCAGTCCCCTGCTAACAAGTGACAGCAGCATTTAAACCACTGCTGCACAACTAACCCCACTCTGATCTGATTTACAGAGTAGAAGGAGGCCATTCAGCCCATCGAGGCTGCACTGGCTCTTTGAAAGAGCACCCTACTCAAGGTCAACACCTCCACCCTATCCCCATAACCCAGTAACCCCACTGAACACTAAGGGCAATTTGGGACACTAAGGGCAATTTAGCATGGCCAATCCACCTAACCTGCACATCTTTGGACTGTGGGAGGAAACCGGAGCACCCGGAGGAAACCCACGCACACACGGGGAGGATGTGCAGACTCCGCACAGGCAGTGACACAAGCCGGGAATCGAACCTGGGACCCTGGAGCTCCGAAGCAATTGTGCTATCCACAATGCTACCGTGCTGCCCTCGCAGTAATGCCACCACGGAGACCAGCCTCACGCTTTGCTGACGTCGACCTGCGACGACTGCCCACTCTGTGTCCCCACAGGGGAAATTGGCCCATAACTGACAGGAGAAGGCCCAGACGGGAAGCGGGGTGCCAGACATAAGGGGTGGGATTCTCCGACCCCCCCACCGGGTCGGAGAATCCCCAGGGCGTGGCGTGAATCCCGCCCCGCCGCTCAGATGCCGGCTGCCGTATTCTCTGGCGCCGGTTTTCGGGCAGGGGCGGGGATCACGCCACGCAGGTCGGGGGCCTTTGGCAGCGCCCCCCCCCCCGGCAATTCTCGGAGCTCCGATAGGCCGAGCGGCCTTCGGTTGCCAGTCTCGCCGGCGTGGATTGGACATGGTCCCACATGCCGGGACCTGGCTGGTAGGCCGGCTGGTGCTGTCGTCGGGGGGGGGGCACGGGGGTATCCGGCCCCACGGGGGCCCGCACGGTGGCCTGGCCCGCGATCGGGGCCCAGCGATCTGTGGGCGGGCCTGTGCCATGGGGGCACTTCTTCCTTCCGCGCTGGTCTCTGTTGGGCTCACGCCGGAGTGGTTCGCGCCACTTTTTATGCTGGTGTCGGGGCATCGCAGGGATTCGGGAGAATCCCGCTGCAGAGTCCTCACTCCCCATGAGGAATGAGCCTTGAAGGTTATGGGAATGGCAGAGAACAGATCGGTCACCAATGTGGAGGTTGCAGCTGTAAGGATCCACCGGCGGCTCCCCAATGACCTGTCGAAACTGAGCTGTTAATGCCATACTCGATGGTGCCGGCCCGTCCTCCCCAATACCTCCCATGAGAACACCTCAGAGCAGTGTTCCAAGGATGCCACCATACACGCGGCATAGCTGTCATCCCCACCCTCCACCAGCGCAGAGACACACACCTCGGTGGGCAATGCTAGTGGTCAGGTTTCTGGGGCACATTCTGGTGACCAACACACAGTTCCAGATGTACATCAGGTGGAGGCAGGAATGCCCAGGTGAGACAGCAGTTAGAGATCTGCTGGGTCCCAGGACCCAGCTGGGTCAGAACCCGATGCTGAGCCTCTGGACCAGGTTTACCCGGAGTTGTTGCAGACGATAGGGTGTGGCCATGATATTTAGAGGAAGCAGTCAGTGACTCTCCAGCAGGTCCATAGCTGATTGGAGGACTCCCAGAGGCTACGGGCGCAGGAGTTGGCGTCGGCAATTTGTGGCGAGGCCAATACTGCTAGGGTGGTGACCGCAGAGGAGCGTCTGGTGCATGATGTCAGTAGTATTCGTGGATTTAGCCAAGGCATGGCTCAGTCAGTGACGGCCATGGCTGAGGGCCTCGGTTGAATGTCCGACTCGCTGGGAGTCGTGACGCAGTACCAGGCAGATCTTGATGAGGTTTTGCAGGCCATGTCCCACTCTCAGATGGGAATAGCCAAGGTGCTGCAGAGCTTGTCACAGTCACTGAGGAGCATTTCTGAGGGCGCTGGCACCATGCTGCAGACATTGAGGAGCCGCCAGGGCTGGCAGAGCCAGATGACGTAGGGGCTCGAACCAGCTGCCCCTCCATCCCGAAGAGAACCCCAGGGCCCAATGGGCACTGACTGGGAGGAGGAGACATTAGACGCGGAGTGGCTACAGTGGCCGCTAACTTCTCTCTGACATCGCTGTGTCTCACAGTCAGCACTCAGTACAGTGCGTCACGGAGGAGCATGTGCCGCCGGCAAGTGCACCGGGGCCCACCAGCCCCAGAGGATGCCTGCTAGGGGCATCGAGGGCCATGGGACGTGGTTAGCAGCTGATTGCTCCCACCTCTGATGCGCATCCTGGGGATACACCTAGACGCAGTGGTAGAGCACGTCGAAAATCACTGAGGGGGCACTGGGAGGAGGGGGAAAGGGGGGTAGGAAAGTGGTGGGAATGCACATTAGGGGGAGGGGTAGCGAGAGTGGGGCAGTAGTGGACACTCTGTGAAACCCATTAAAATATCTGCACCTCGACCACTAGATGCCTCCGGCACTTTCTTTCGCTATGCGGGCCGAGCACCAATCCCACGCCCCATCTCCCTGGACATGGGAGTCCTGGACTCCTGCAACTTGCCCCCCCGCCCCTTCGGCATACCATGTGATGGATGTGAACAAGCAGACAGCAACGGGTCAGACTATGACGTAGATTGAGAAGCATCAGCGCTCAGCTGTCTGCGGGTTATCATCACTGTGGGTTATGATTGCCCTCGACAGTGACCCGCCGACACAGTTCCAGCACCCTCAATTGATATTACACAGGCCCTGTAGATGTTCGGAGCTGACGTGACTTTGGTGGCCACTGGGAGGGGGTATCACCCTCCTCTATGTGGTGCCAAGTCCGCAAGGACATGGCATAGGTGCCGCATTGTCCCCTTGTTGAGGCGGAGCAGCCTGCAGCACAGACTGTCAACCATCGGCTCAAAGGACTTGTGACGCTTGTACACCTTGTGCCATCATGGGCCTACCCTTCTGGGTCCCTCCCTGGCATGTTGGGCGACTGGGTCCATAGGGTGAGGAGCGGGGCTCAACACATAGGCCAGCGCCAGGAGCTGCTGTCGATGCTGCAGTTGTGAGGTGCTCACTTAACTATGATGCCCATTCCCAATTATCAATAGCCATCAGCCGCGTGGCCAGAGGCCTCCATCAGTGGGAGTTATGGGTGGTCGGTGGGGCAGACAGACAGGTGCTAGGTTTGCCCCCAGAATGGGTACACACGATCCAGGGATTGGCATGGCTGACCCGCGAGTGATTATACCCCCCAGCGGGACTATGGACAGCCATCCCCCCCTGTTCTGCAACCCCCAACCACCATGGCGGCCCACCCCGACCGAGGTTGGCGCCCCGGTTGCTCCCACACACCCTGTCCGAGCACCGGGGCAGCAACCCCAGTGCCCCTGGACTCTTTGCCCGTGAGTGACTGTTCATCACCTCGGGTCCCCGCAGCAGCCCCCCCGCCAATACTAATTGGTGCCGTGTGGCCACTTGCTGGGGAGGCCATTAGATCAGGGGTCACTGCTGTTAATTGTATGGAGATTGGGCTTAATTGGTGATTATTGGTTTCTCGCCATGCTAAGGCGAGATCCAGATTTCAGCAAGGGGAGATGGCTGGTTAGATATTAACAGATTGGCACCCAGCCTGGTTCTCGTTTCTGGCCTTTCCCGCTATTTAACGGCCGCGTCGCGCTCTTGCTTAAGTGCAACGCGGTCATTAAATCCCGCCTCTTGTGTTGTGCATGTTTGTTAAGTGCTTTTGCCAGATTTACCCCAATACACTGGTAGTGCAGTAATGTAACTGAACTGGTTGGAGAATTTTCATTTGTGCCGTAACTGTGGCCAGACATCATTACACAATCATTCCTGGATCAAATGGGCCAATGCATCACTCCAAGAGCCTCCAACTGTTAGTTTTAAATCGCTGGCGGAATCTTTCATCAACATTGAGGAAGGGATTCCCTAATTGAACCACTTAAGGTGATTAAACAATTAAACCTTTCTCCAAAGGAGCTGGAACACAAAGGGATGAAGTTGTGTTACAGTTGCATAACGTTTTGGTTAGACCCCATTTTAAAAGATGGCATGCATTTATTTAGCACCTTTCTCAGCCTCAGGAAGTTCAAAGCATTTTATTGTTGCTAATGAAGTTCTTTTGAAGCGTAGTCACTGTTGTAACGTAGCAAATGTGGCATCTCATCTGCGCGCAGCAACCTTACACAGGCAGCAGTGTGATGTTCTGTTTAGTGATGCTGATTGAGGGATGAATATTAGCCATGACTCTGGGAATAACTCACCTGCTACTGTTCAGTACTGCCATGGCTCCACCTGGGAAAGCCTCAATTTAAGTTTTTGTCTGCAAGTCAGCACCTCTGACTGTGCAGCATTCTCTCAGTATAGCACCGGGTGTTAGCCCAGAATTTCCTATTCAAGTCTCTGGACAGCACTCAAACCCACAATATCCCGACTCGGGGATAGTCAGAGTGTTATACCTCCTGAACCACCGGCGATGTTTAGAGCACTGTGTTCACTTCTGAACACCACACCGAAGGAGGGAAATATCGGCCTGGGAATTGGTGCAGCCAATGCAGCAGAATGATACAGGGTTAAAAGGGTTAAATTATGAGGCCAAGTTGGATCAATTATGCTTGTATTTAATCGAGTATAGAATGGTGAGCTAATTGAGGTGTTTAAGATGATCTGAGTTGATGGTTTCTCCCTTATCTGTCCTGTACCCGAACAGGCGCCGGAATGTGGCGACTAGGGGCTTTTCACAGTAACTTCATTGCAGTGTTAATGTAAGCCTACTTGTGACAATAAAGATTATTATTATTATGAAAATGAAAATCGCTTATTGCCACAAGTAGGCTTCAAATGAACTTACTGTGAAAAGCCCCTATTTATTTTATTGGTGGTATTTTGGACATCTCTATCATGTGTGCACTTTCTAATAAAAATCAACAGGGTGTCTGATGAAGAGTTCCACTCTTAACATTATTCCTCTGTGGTGTTAACTAACTTATGGTGACTTTGCAGGATTATCTATTTTATTTGAATGCTTTGTTGATTGTGCATTTTCAGCTGTGCATATTAATTCTACTTGCATCTGCAGCTTTTGCAACCCAGCAGCCCAGTGTTTTCAACTATTTGTTACCAAAACACACACAGGAAATGGAAAATGAATCAGGCTTGTTTTGAAATGTGTATGTGTTTAATGAGAGTTACCCAAGTTAAGATTCCCACTTCAACAGAATTATTGACGAGTCAAGGGTGTGTAATGAGAGTGAAATGTTGCCAGTTTTTATTGCCTGCCAAATAAGTACTAACACGATGTTTTCTGTTTGCACAAATGGCAAAATTGGCAATTAGCATAACTTGCACTGACACCTGCTGTTATATCGTTTTGATGGGAGATAGAAGTGGCCTAATTTGCACATTGCCTCTATAAGCCTTGTTATTTGAATTGAATGGCATTATTTTTTGCTTTCCGAGTGAAAGGTGCCTTTGTTCAGATCCGGTTGCATTTGTCAGCTTTGCATATGAATATGGGAAAAGTTGGTGCAGTACGAAAATGAACAGTTATTCTGCAACCATACAGTATCTGTTACAGTAAGCTTGGCTTTGCTAAAGTAAAAGGGTGCCTTGTTAACTGCAAGATGCTTCTGGATGAGCTGTTATGTTAATTAGTGTTTGGCATTCCATTTTGCATGCGTTAGAAGGGAAGAATGAAAAAAAAAATTTTTGCTTTTTAAACTGTATTTTTAGTTTGGAGATTCGATATGACACAAAATGAAGTGAAATTACTGGCAGCTGTTGGCAATTTCTAATGACGTCCTTCCCACTGCAATGAATAGACAGCAGTTGCTGTGAGAGAGAGGACACTGGATTGCCATACACACGTCCTCAGCTTGAAATGGTGCCAAAAATAAGCTGTAGAATTTCCTCCACAGAGATTGTAAAACTACTGTTGTAACGCATACATGCCCCTGTAGTCTTGCTCCCAACTGCTGCAGGCTTTGCTAGAGGCAGCAGTTTAATTTGCTTTATACATTTCCGGCCCCTCCACTTCTATTCCCTAGAAGGTGACCAAGGTCCACAAACCTTTAGAAAAAGTGAAATGAGAGCGATCTTGGAAATGGCTGTTCTTGTGACTCTTTGGTTGATCCCCATATGCACTTGGGTTCGACTGTCAGTGGGTTATTTGCGCTACCGCGTTGGCCAAAATTCAGTTTGGGGGATGCTGACCACTGGCTGTGAGACAACTTTTTGCCTGAAGTTACTGGTCACTTCGCTAACTCTTCTATGAGAGGCCTTACTGCAAGACCTGGTTTCTTTATAAAAATAATACTCAAAATAGCCTGTTCCTGGGCAGTTTCCTTTAGAATTTCTTCCTTTTGTGTGGAACTGGCAACCATTTTGGCCAAGGTGGCAGATTTCCAAAATCATGCGTTTTAAGTGGCTGGATATGGCAGTCCAAGGCTGGGGGGATCATAATGCCTCTTGTGTTCAGATATATAATGCAACCTTTGATTTTGCGCCCTTCTCTATTTTCTGATATCCTCAGCAATTTTGTTTGCATTAAATTGTATGCAAAGCAGGACAACTGAAAAAAATAAAAAGCAGGGCTTTTGTGTGGAAGTGCACTGCTGAAGGTTCACTTTTTTACTAAATTATTTCAAACAATGGGAGTGACCACCAGGGCGGTACGGATAGGCTTTCCGTATTGCTTAATGAGCAGAAAATTGGTTTGTTGTAGCTGTAATGATATCTGTTGTAGATCGCGTAATATTCTAGTTGCTGTGCAACGCTTCTTTGCGGGGGCGTGCCGGTCAACGTCTCTTTGCGCACACAAACACACACACACAGATTTTGAACTCTTATCTTGGATTCCTTTGAATGATTTTTATTGGGCATTTGCCTCTGAAACAATATGTGTTCCCTGTCCCACAGGAGCTGTAATTTAAGCCTGTTGCAGAATTTTAACTGCCCCTGTCCTGAGCCACTGCAGATAACATTGTAAATAGTAACAAGTGATAACAAATCTACCTAGTGCATGGACATCCTGATGGTTTAGAAATTGGCTAAACTATTTGGAAAACATTGGCAAACTAATCAGCAGAAGTTCCATACAATCTGAAAAGTGCCAGCCCGCTTAAAAATAACGGGGTTTCTGTGTGAACGGTTTAAAACGTTTTTCTAAAAGTTATATTTTACAATCAACATGTCTCAGATTGTATTTTCAGCTCTTGCAGGATAGGACAAAATCAGTCAAAGGTTCTGAGGATTAAAGGGGCAAAACCGATTCTTGCGAGACATGGGAACGCAAGAATAGGGCATTCAGCACCTCAAACCTTCTCCATTTTACTTTGTTTATGGATAGATGCAGAAAGGGCAGGGATGTGGAACTAGCTAAACTGCTCTTGTGGAGAACCTGGATCAGCCTGAAAGACCACCTTCTGCACTGTGGTCTATGTTTCTGAGAATTAGAATTAAGGAGGTCTGCAGAGACTTCAATATTCTTTTGATATGGAGCAGATCTTTCTTTTCATCTCCTGTGTTAATAGTGATATTTCAAATTTAAAAAATCAATTGAGATTCAAAGCACATTTAAAAACAGATTGTTCTGGCAGAGCAGGTGTCCCTGTTGCAAACTAAACTTGTGTGGCAGCCAATTTGGCAGTCGGCGATCAGGAAATTAGCCTGTCTGAAAATTCCTGATCTGAGTCAATTTCCCCTCTTCAAAAACATGTGAAGTGACCATCCTTTCAAGTCGCAGCACTGCACACAGTCTATGTACATTTTATTGCCTGTGTAACCTCTAGACTCGAATATTCCACTGCACTCCTGGCTGATCTCTCATCCTGCACCTCTACTGTCAGTGTCCCACCTCGCTCACATCTTGTTCATGTATCAACTCTGCACTTAACGATATTTTCCCATGATCTGGCAACGACACAACTTCTTTTCAAATTTCTCTGTGGAGTTGCCCCACTCTGTCCCTGTAAGTCAACAACTCTTGGAGATTTCTAAACTCCTCCAATTCTGGCCCCTTGGGTATTCCCAATTTTCTTTGCTCCATCATTGGTAACTGAGCCTTCAACGGCCTCAACCCTAAACTCAGGAATATCCCGCCGAACCTCGGGGCCACTGTACCTCTCTGCCTCTTCTCCTTTGAGACATTTGATTAAACATAGCACTTTGAGCAGGTTAGCTATGCTAATTCATCCTAACGTGGCTTGGTGCCACATTTTGATTGCTAATACTCTTGTTTTCAATGCTATCAGAGAATCCGAGAATTGTTACCGTGCAGAAGGTGGCTATTTGGCCCATTGTGCACGCACAGGCTCTTCAACCCAGCATCGTGATTTAGTACCATTCTCCTGCCTTTTCCCCGTACCCCTGCACATTGTTTCTATTTAAGTAATCGTCTAATGCCCTCTTGAATGTCTGGATTGAACCTGCTTCTACCACACTCATAGGTAGGACGTTCCAGGCCCCAACCACTCACTGTCTGAAAACCTTTTTTCTCACATCACATTTGCTTGTTTTGCAAATCACTTTAATCTATGTCTGCTTGTTCTTGATCCTTTTATGAGCCGGAGCAGTTTCTACCCATCGACTCTGTCCAGCCCCCTCATGGTTTTGAGCATCTCTATCAAATCTCCTCTTGGCCTTCTCTCCAGGGAGAAAAATCACAACCTCTCCATAACCTCTCCATAACCTAAGCATAACCGCCTTGTTCTTGTACTATTAATAATGCCCAAAATACTATGTGCTTTATTAACTGCTCTCTCCACCTGTCCTGCCTCCTTCAATGGTCTAAGCACAGACACCCAGGTTGTTCTACTCCTGCACCCCCTTAAGAATTTTACCCCTTATTTTATATTGTTTCTCCATGCGCTTCTTACCAAAATGCATCATCCCCACTTCTCCGCATTGAACTTCATTTGCCCCTATCTGCCAAATCCACCAACCTATCTATGTTCTTTTGAAGGACATAACTCTACACTATCGTCTTCACAGCTTTGTGTCATCAGCAAACTTTGAAATTGCCCCCAGCACACCAAGATTTAGATCATTAATATATATCAGGAAAAGAAAGGGTTACAATACCCACCCCTGCAGAACACCACTGCAAACCTTCCTTCAGCCTGAAAAATATCCATTACTCTCTGCTTCCTATTATTCAGCCAATTTTGTATCCACACTTCAACTGTCCCTTTTATTCCATGAGCTATAACTTTTCTTACTAGTCTGTTGTGTGGCACTGTACTGAATGACTTTTGAAAGTCTAAGTACACAACATCAACAGCATTACCCTCATTAACCCTTTCTGTTACCTCCTCAAAAACTCCAACAAGTTTACTTCCGGTGGCGGCCATGGAGTGAATGGTCACTCCCGCTCAAGGTGGATTTTGTTGGTCCTTCCTCACCCATGTGGGGAGATTTTTGAGGGCAAAAGGTGTGTGAGTGCCTAGGGAAGGTAATACTCTGGTGAATCGGTGGATGGATCAGAGGATGAGAAATGCCACGAGAAAGAGAGAACAGCTGGATCAGGACAGCTGGTGCACCACAGGTTAAGATGGTGGAGGGCAAGGGGCAGCGTTGCCTGCCCAGTGGTCGACAGAGCAGCTGGTGGAGTTTTTGAACGGAAAATTCCAACAGCTAAGGAAGGAGGCATTGGAAGACTTGGCTAGGGTGGTGAAGATGCTCAGAGCTGCAATTGAGAAAATGCCGATTTGGGGGAACCATAGATTTGAGCGAAGGAAATGGGATGGAAATTTTCGGAGATGAGAGGAGAAAGGAAATAGAACGCTAAAAGATTTATTTCTTGGGGGTCGTTTTGCAGGATTGAAGGAGCTGGGAGCAAAGTTTGGACTGGAGCAGAAGGAAATATTTAGATACATGCAGGTTCGAGACGTTGCCAGAAAGGAGATACAGAGTTTCCCAGTAGAGCCGGCTTCCACATTGCTGGAGGAGGTGCTGACGACAGGGGGACTGGAGAAGGGGGTAGTGGGGCTATTTTGGAGGAGGAGAAGGCGCCATTAGATGGGATCAAGGCAAAGGAGGAAGAGTTGGGAGAGATATGGAGGAGGGGTTCTGGTGCGAGGTGCTCCGGAGGGTGAACGCCTCCACCTCGTGTACGAGGTTGGGCTGATACAGCTGAAGGTGGTGTATAGATCACCTTACAAGGGCGAGGATGAGCCGGCTCTTTGAGGGGGTAGAAGATGTGTGTGAACGTTGCGGGGGAGGTCCCACAAACCACGTTCATATGTTTTGGTCCTGTCTAAAGTTGGAGGATTACTGGAAGGAGGTGTTTAGGGTAATCTCTAAAGTGGTGCACGTGAAACTGGACCCGGGCCCTCAGGGTGTCGGACCAGCCGGGGTTGGAAACAGGCACGGAGGCAGATGTTGTAGCCTTTGCCTCGTTGATCGCCCAAAGGCGGATCCTGTTAGGGTGGAGATCAACCTCGCCACCGTGTGCCATGGCGTGGCGGGGCGACCTGCTGGAATTCTTAACACTTGTAAAGGTAAAATTTGAACTGAGGGGAAGGATGCAGGGGTTCTACAATTCATGACCGTTATTGATTATGCCCTTTCGAGAATTGGATCACATCGAACATGAGGGAGGTTGGGGGCTGGGAGGGTTGGGGGGAGGGGGACTGTGTGTGTTAATGGTGACTATGGGTGATTCCTGATTCCTTTTTGTCATTTGTTTATGTTAACATGCGGACCAATGTTTGGTAGGAGGATGGGATCGTTGTTATTAATATGGGGATTGACATTACATTCGTTACTGATTATTGTTTATTGTTGGGTGTAAATTTGGGAGAAAATGTGAAAAAGGAGAATAAAATAATATTTGAAAAAAGAGCTGCAATTGAGAGAGTGGAGCAGAGATTGGAGGCTCAGGGCCTGGCAATTCAGAAGGTGGAGGAGGCGGTGGGGGAGCACAAGGAATGGATGGCCTTGTTGGAGATGGATTTGGGAATGGTTTTGGACAGCCAGAAGAGGTTGAGAGAGAAATTGGAGGACCTGGAGAATCACTCCAGGAGACAGAACTCCAGAAGACAGCACGGTAGCACAGTATTTAGCACAGTTGCTTCACAGCGCCAGGGCCCCAGGTTCGATTCCCGGCTTGGGTCACTGTCTGTGTAGAGTCTGCACGTTCTCCCCATGTGTGCGTGGGTTTCCGCCGGGTGCTCCGGTTTCCTCCCACAGTCCAAAGATGTGCAGGGTAGGTGGATGGGCCATTCTAAAAAAAATTGCCCTTAGTGTCCAAAAAGGCTTACTGGGTTACGGGGATAAAGAGGGATAGGTTGGAGGCGTGGGGCTTAAGTAGGGTGCTCTTTCCAAGGGCCGGTGCAGACTCGATGGGCTGAATGGCCTCCTTCTGCACTGTAAATTCTCTGATCTATGATTCTCATCTATGCACTGCTTCTGCGACACATCATTGGAAAACACCAGGTCAGTTTTTGCATATACGTTGATGACATCAAGCTATATGTCTCCACCAATTCCACTCCACTATTGCCAAATTATCAGACTGCTTACTCGACATCCAGCACTGAATATGTGAAAACTTCCTCTAATTAAATATTGAGAAGACTGAATCTATTAATTTAAATTCCCAGGTCAAACTTCATTCCCTGGCCCTCTCCCGAGCACCTGCCAGAGGCTGAACCATGTTGTTCGTAAATTTGCACAAGTTTGGTGTTATATTTGGTTGAGATGAACTTCTGATCACATATCTGGGCAATCACTGAGATCACTTACTTCCATTTCCTTAATCTTCCATCACTTTGCTCTGTACTGCTGAAACCTTCATCCGTGCCTTTGTTACCCCTGGACCTAACTGTTCCAATGCACTTCTGACCCACCTCCCACTTTCTTCCATCCGTAGTAAACTTGAGTTATCCAAAACTCTGTTGGCCATGTCTTTATAAAAAATATTTTTATTCAATTAGGGAATATAACAACATCTACACAATCAATCAATAATAAAATAAACAAAATACAATCCTCCTAATTTGAGATTTTTTTTCTTTTATTTCCATGAAAATGTTCCATTTCTTCTCTCCCCTACCTCCCCCTCACTTTACCCACTGGCAACAAATACGTCTGTAAATAGAGGCAAGAATAGCTTCCACCTTGTCCACAATTCCCCATCTGAGCCACAAAGTGCAACCTTAATTTTTTTCATGTTTAAGGAATCCCACAAGATCCCCCAGCTATGTTGATATTTTCGGCAGATCTTCAGATTGCCATTCTAATAAAATTCGCCTTTGGGCAATCAACGTGGCAAATACCACCACATAGGCTCTTTTCCCTTCTATTACTCCTGGTATTTCCGACACTCTAAAAATTGCTTCATAAGGTCCTGGTCATATTTCCACCTCCATAATTTTTATAATGTTTTAAACACTTGAGGTCCAAAACCCTACTAATCGTGGCCATGACCAGGACACGTGAACGTGGTTAGCTGGTCCTCCTTCACACCTCTCACAATTATCTTCTACTTCAGTGAATAATCTGCTCATTCTTTCTTATGTCACATGGGCCCTATGTACTATCTTGAATTGTACTAAGCTTATTCTAGCACATGAAGATGAAGTAATGACTCTGTGCATAATTTCACTCTATAGTCCCCATTCTAATTCCACACCCAACTCTTTCTCCCACTTTTGTTTTATGTCTTCAATCAGTGTTTTCTTTGTGTCCATCAGCCATCTATAAATGTTAGTAATTTTCCCAACTCCCAAATCATCTGGAACCAGCAATTTATCAAGGAGGTTGATATCTGGTAGTCGAGGGAAAGAGGACAACTCCTGTTTGCGTGCAGTTTTGGCGCCCATATCTGAGGAAGGATGTTCTTACTATGGAGGGATGGCAGCAAAGGTTTACCAAGCTGATTTCTGGGATGGCGGGAATGTCATATAAGGAGAGACTAAGTCAGTTAAATATTCATTGGAGTTTAGAAGAGTGAGAGGGGATCTCATCAAAACTTCCAAAATTCTAACAGGATTAGGAACGCTAGATTCAGAAAGAATGTTCCCGATGGTGGGGGTGTCCAAAACTAGGGGTCATAGTTGGGGGATAAGGAGTATCCCTTTTAAGTTTGAGGTGAGGAGACATTTCTTCACGCAGAGAGTGGTGAATCTGTGGAATTCGCTACCACAGAAAGTAGTTGAGGCCAAAACTTTGTGTAATTTCAAGAAGGAATTAGATATAGCTGTCGCGCGTGCTGAGGACCCGGGTTCGATCTCGGCTCCGGGTAACTGACCTTGTGGAGTTTGCACATTCTCCCCGTGTCTGCGTGGGTCTCACCCCCACAACCCAAAAATATGTGCAGGTTTGTGAATTGCCCCCATTAAATTGCCCCTTAATTGGAAAAAAAGAATTGGATACTCTAAATTTATTTTTAAAAAGATATCGCTCTAGGGGCTGAAGGGATCATGGGATATGGGGGAGAAGGCTGGATCAGGGTATTGAACTTGATGATCAGCCATGATCATAATGAATGGCAGATGAAGCTCAGAGGGCTGAATGGCCTCCTCCTGCTTCTATGTTCTATGTTTCGATGTTTCACCAAATTTCGTAATTGAAGATATTCAAACTTCTCCTCCTTCTGCATTGTGTTTCTCCCTCAATTCTGCAAATGTCACAAGTCTATCTTCTAATGATAAGTCTTTTGCTTGTCTCAATCCCTCTTTATGCCCACTGTTTAAATATTATATCCAATCTTGTCATGGTGAATCAGTGGTTTCCATAAATAGGGGCTAGCACCGACATGTTTCCCAAACCAATATGTTGCCTCAGTTGGCTCCAGACTTTCAGGATGATGTCACCACCGGACTTTCTGTAAACTTCCCCGGGATAAACGGGGGTGGGCAGCAGTTAAAGCCTTCAAGCTGGCCCCCTTACACGATGCTTCCTCCACCTGTACCCATTCCGCTTCTTCCTCTTTCCACCTTTGCTGAATCTTTTCTATATTAGCCGCCCAATAATAATACAAAAGATTGGTCAGTACAAACCCTCCCACTGCCATTTCTTTTGTAAAACTATCTGTCCAGTTCGTGGAATTTTATTAGCCCATATAAAATCCGAAATTATTTGATCCATTTTATAGAAAAATATTTTAGGTAGAAATATTGGAAGGGATTGAAACACGAATAAACATTTTGGAAGGATGTTCATTTTTATCGTTTGTACCCACCCAGCTAATGAAAGGGGAAGGGTATTCTACCTTTTTAAATCTTCTTTTACCCCCTCCACCAGGACTGTCAAATTACATTTATACATTGTGGCCCAGTCATAAGCCACCTCAATACCTCAGCATTTAAATTTATTTTTGGTTAGTTTAAATGGAAGGGTACTTAAATCTGATCCTTTCCCCGGGGTATTTATTGGAAATATTTCACTTTTTGGTATATTCAATTTATAGCCCGAGAAGGTTCCAAATATTTTCTGTATATTCATAACCTTATCCATAGATTTCAATGGGTTAGATACATATAATAATAAATTGTCCACATATTGCGAAACTCTATGTTCTCTATTATCTCTAACAATACCTGACTATTCCAGAGAAGCTCGGAAAGCAATAGCCAGAGGTTCTGTGGCTAACCGGCAGGAAAGGACACTCCACTGAAAAACAGGAAGTGATCGATGCAATTGTCGCAGTGCAGTCAGGGAAGGGGCCAGGTCCAGATGGATTTACAATTGATTTATGTAAACGATTTGCGACAGTATTGGCCCCACATCTCTTAAATATGTTTTCTGATCTTTGGCATGGGGGGGGGGAATTACCAACCACGCTTACTTCAGCGTCTATTTCATTAATCTCCAAAAAAGAAAAAGAACCATGGAATGTGGATCGTACTGACCCATCTCCTTATTGAATACAGATGTAAAAATTCATGCTAAGGTGTTAGCACTACGGCTCGTGGGGTATGTTCCAGATGTAGCGATGGAAGATCAAACAGGTTTTGTGAAAGGTAGACAGTTGTCTAATAATATCAGTCACCTATTAAATGTTATTATGACATCCTCTAAAATTAAGGTGCTGGAAGTTATGGTAGCTGTGATGCAGAGAAAAGTTTGATAGGGTTTAAAAAAAATAAATTTAGAGTACCCAATTAATTTCTTTTCCAATTAAGCATGGCCAATTCACCTACCCTGCACATCTTTGTGTTGTGGGGGTGAGACTCACGCACGCACGGGGAGAATGTGCAAACTCCACACGGACAGTGACCCAGGTCCTCGGTGCCGTGAGGCAGCAGTGCTAACCATTGCGCACTGCGCCACCCAGCTTTTGATAAGATTGAGTGGAGTTATTTGTTGGAGGTTTGGGGTAAGTTCCGATTTGGGCCAACATTCATCTCATGGGTTAGATTATTATATATGGCCCCCACAGTTCCTGTTCAGATTAATTTGACTAGCTTGGGTTATTTACAACTATTTAGGGGCACAAGACAGGGTTGTCCATTCACTCCACTTCTGTTCACAGCAGCCATGTCTTTACTTATGCTGAGCATGTTCACCCATCACCTCTGTGCTTGCTGACCAACACTGTCTCCTGGTAAAACATGCCTTGAATTTCTAATTCACAACTTTGTTTTTAAATCCCTCCATGACCTCACCACTCCCTAGCTCCACAATCCCCCCCTGCTCCATAACCCTGAGATGAGGAGAATTTCTTTCTCACAGAGGGTCTTGAGTCTCTGGAACTCTATTCCTCAAAAGGCAGTGGAAGCAGAGGCTTTGAATGTTTTTAAGACAGAGCTAGATCGATTCTTGCTCGACAAGGGGGTGAAAGATTATCGGAGGTAGGCAGGAATGTGGAGTTGAGGTTACAATCAGATCAGCCGTGATCTTATTGAAAAGCTGAGCAGGCTTGAAGGGCCAAGATGTCTATTCCTACTCCTAATTCTTATGTCTGTATGTAAACTAGTCTAATTCTGGCCTCTTGAGCATTCCCAGTTTTAATTGTTCCACTGCTTATGGCTGCGCTTTCTGTTGCCTGGGCCCTAAGTTCTAAACTTCTTTCCCTACACCTCCACCCCTCTGTCTTGCTTTCCTCCTTAAGAGGCTCCTTCAAACCTAATTCATTGCCCAAACTTTTGGTTATTTGACTTAATATCTCCTTGTGTGGCTCAGTGTCATACTTAATTTTACACTGCTGTGTGAAGCACCACAGAATGTTAAACTATGTTAAAGGCACAGTATAAATATAAGTTGTTGTTGAATTATATGGGATAGAAAGAAATGGGATTGTAAGGCGAGGGGGTGTTTAATTGCCAGAAATATGCTCCAAGCTTGATTTGGACCGGAGGCAAACTGGTTGCTTATTTACTAGGTTAAAAAAGCTATTGATCTGCCCTTGTGTTGTCCAGATGGAAAGAGAGAATGTAGCACTTGTAACAAAATTTGGAATAGGGATCCATTTTGAAACTTCATTTTAAATATTACAGCCTGATAACAGAAAGAGCTGGAGAACGGCAGAAGGTCATCAAGATAATCTTTGCGTCCATATCAACCGCCATCCTGTTCCATTCTTCTGCGTGCTTTTCTATAATGTGCCGTCTTCCCTCTTGGTGACAGCTTTGGCAGTATGTATCCTGAATTCCTCTGAGATCACCTGAAGAGATATCCCTGTAATCCTAGAAGGCAAAGACTGAGATTGGATCAGGTTTTTCTGACTGCTGATGCCTCCTTTGGTCTGTTGCATTTGTAATTATAATCAGAACCTGCCTGCACTTCAAAGGCCCATGACAGGCCGCATAGCTTCAGGCCCATACGATCTGATTGTGTATCTTCCTGTCAGTAGTATTGCCATGATCCAGGTGTCTTTGTTGTTGCGGGCCACTAGCTCCTTTTTATTATTTGTGGTGATGAAGAAATTTAATCCATTTTTTATGTGCCCTGGCACAGCTCAGTAGGTTGGAAATATTATCCTGCGCTTATTTTGAAATTCAAATGCAAGAAAGGTAATAACAGTGCCTTCTTTTTCATTATAGCTTCCTTATAATATGTCCTAGCGGCCCATCAGTTACGGGTACATACATTGATTTGTCAGCCTCATATCAGATTATACCAGGACTGAAAATATAGAATTATCAGGGAAAACTGAGGTTGGAACTCTCTTTAGAAAAGAGAAGACTTAAGTAGTGGAGATCTTTCAAATTATAAGGAGAAATGCTTCGACTTATGGGGAGTCCAAATTAGGGTTAATAAATATTAAATTACCAATAGAGTAAGCTAAATAAATACATGAGGGAGAAAAGAACAGAAGGATGTGCTGATTGGATGAGATGGAGCAGACTTAATGAGGCTTGACTTGAATTTGGCCCGTTTCTATACAGTAAATTTTATCTGATAAAAGTTAACTTGGCAGCACTGTTGTGTGTTCTCATGAAGAGATTTTGAGTCTTGTGTGGTTGAATATTAACAGGTTATAGGCAACGCACAACTAAGTACATTTACACAAATATAACCTGAGCTCTGAACTAACTCAATGCTTGCCTCTACACAGGTCTCTGTCCAGCCCACAACAGGCTCTCTTTTCAGGTCATATGCCTCTTTACACCACACTGTGGGTGGTTTTCCAGTCTCACCTCAACCCTTACGATGTCAGATACTCTTATACTACACCTCCCCCCCCCCCCCCCCCCAGTCTTTACAGAATGTATTTATATCATAATTATGCTGCCACCCCCCCCCCCCCCCCCTCCCTCCCCCACAAGATCTCATTCTGGTCACGTTTGGAGGAGTGGAAGATTCAGTTGATATGGACACCCTATGTTCATTCAGAGTTTGAGTTGTAGTCTGCAGTTGACTTCTTATTCACTCAAATGTATAGTTGGAGGTTTGACTCAAAGGATAAGGATGTGACTTCACCTGCTCCTCCTGATCTTACCTTCTGGTGTATGGGTGAGGTATGACTTTGGTGGGTCATTGTCTCCCCAGACAATGATGCTTTCTCTTTCAAGGTTCCTGGTCCACACCCTGTTCCCTGTGTGCAACTGTGGCAAGTCTCTAATGCGGTACCTTCTATTGTAATCAGACGTCTGCCACAGCCTGTAGTGCTGTTCTCGGTCCTGAATGTTTTGGTCATCCACTACCAACCCTGGGATTATTTTTTGGCAGCATTGGGAGTTAGATGAGGAGTTTTCTGTCCTTCAAGTGTTTGATGAGGCTGATCTACATTGCAGCCAAATGGAATTATAAGTAAAAGCGCTGTCAGGAAGTCATCGTACTTTCTCATTTAGAGCTTTATTATGCGTCTTTCCGCCTCACTGCTCGACCCGTGATTGGGGAGCTGGTGCAGTGTTGAAAGCAGTAACTGATGGCAAATTGGATGAAGGTTCATTTGTGAATTGTGAGCCTTTATTGGACACCACCTGGTCTGGAATACGGTGCTTCTCAAATCATCAAATATCAACTGCGCTTTGGTCAGTATTAAATATCACCTAGATGGAAAAGTCTTTTGAATTCTATAATTCACCCCCGAAACCTCACCAAGTCTCTACCTCTCTCCTCCATGAAGATGCTCCTCCAAATCTATCTCTTTGACCAAGCACTGTCTGTAATATTCCTATGTGACTTGGTGTCAAATTCTGTTTCAAAATGCCCCTCACCCCCTATGGTAAAGATGCAACTTACATGCAAGTTGTTACTGCAGCACACTTTTAGCTGTCCTATTATCCTGTATATGTAATATACTCTCTTACTATAGCCATATTTACAACATCATTTTTGTGAAGAAATCATGGAAAATATGAGCCAAATTTCAAAGAAATTCTGTACTCGAGGTGCAATCTGCTGCCTTCTAGGTTATTTATTGTTAGATGTTTTCAAAAGAGTGATAGGTTTGAGTGTCTTGGTTATGGAAGCTGTAATAACCAGCACGGGACATCTGGTGTGGGGATGATTGTCTTCCTCGTGCTCCTTGAGGAGTACGGGCTCCCCCGCTAGGGGCAAGTTAGCTTACCCAAACTTATATAAAAGGTCGGCCAGTGTGCAATTGACCAACAGGGGAGAGTACCGGATGAGGTTTTACCAGTACCCGTGTATGGAATTGTGGTAAAATGAATGTTGATTACTTTTACTTACTTTGGACTCCCCAAGCCTTGTTAAAGAAGCAATCACTGCTTGTGTAGCACAGATCAATAATATCAATTAAACAGAATATTACACCGAAAGTGAAATCCATACTCTTGTACGTAATCACAAAGACACTGTATATAAAGTTTCCTAAAAATCAATGTTAATGCCATCATAGTGTGACACAAAACCCATTAAAATTTGAAAGACATCCCAAGAACAATAAAGAATAGAATTTGTAATGTTTTAACGTCCAAAAAGTAGAAACAGCATCCCCATGATAGGGAGTAAAGTGAACGGTGTAATCTGATTTAACCATTCTGGCAAAGGTCAGAAGCCTCCCGTTTCTTTTGTTGTCATCAGAACTCTTTCATTGAGCTACAATCTTGCTCAGGGATATGTACTCTTCAGCAACAAACAAAAACAGAAAAATGTTGGAAAAACTCAGTAGGTGTGGCAGCATCTGTGGAGAGAGAAGATAGAGTGCACAATCTACCCAAATGGGAACAGTCCCATCGTGCACGCAATTAGCCAAGTGTCTCCCGGCGCTTGGAGCACCAAGAAACACCACGTGAACGAATGGCCATTCAGGTAGATCGAGGGCCTCAGCAGGGAATGGGTGGCCGAGGACTCCTCAATGTAGGGAGAGAAAATGGCGCCCCGATCACGCGATCCCCTGACTCGACCCCCAAGCCCCAACTCAATGCAGCAGGTAGATCTTACCCAGAGTTAATGTTTCATGCCTGTATGACTTCTTCAGAGCTTTTTCAGATTCCAGCATCTGCAGTATATTGCTCTCATTATCCTCTTCAAGATCTGGACCTATATTTATTGTGATAGTTTTACTTTTGAAAGTGTTGAACTACTACGCCACTTTCTCAATAATGTTTTAATTTATTTCCTGACCCATTGATCAATTGTAAACAGTGTACTTCTATTTTTTAATTAACAGGGGCTGATTAAAATTCGCGGAGATCGCTGTTGGAAGGACCTGACCTGTATGAACTATCATTATGAGGTATGTGCATTGCAGCAATGTTGCATAAAGTGTATCTGACCCATTTTAGAATGTCACCTGGGAATGACTGATCAATCAGTGTGTGATCAATAATATATTTTTGTCTGGCATGTACAGTTTTTGTCTGACAAATCAGGTAAAAACAGGTTGTTCAACCCAAAATGGTTATGCATGGATTGTGTGTGTGCTTACACTGTAAGTTGAAAAGAAATCAGAAATCAAAAGCAGAAAGTGTTGAAAACATAGGGCAAGCCAGCAGAACTTGAAAGAGAGGACACTTTCTGCAGCTGTGACAGTGACTGTCTGTATCATAATTCTTGACCTTTCTGTTGACCATGACATCTTCTTCCAGCATTTGCACTCTGCTGGTTCGATTTATTAGTGACTTCAACAGCAACTCCTGTTGGCACACTGTGCTGACCAGATGAGGAGGGCTAGAAGGGCTCCCCTCTTTGCCCTCTGTGTTTTGCCCTTTGAAAAGGATATACTAGTCAATTCAGTGAGTACTTAAACTGTTACACGCTGTGATAATAATAGAAGAAGTTTTCTTGACTATAACAAAGAAAGAAGTTAGCTTTATTACACTTAAACTGATCTGAGTAAATTAATAAAATATACATTAACTTTTGCGCATGCACGCACACACACACCCAACCACGCGCACACACAAACGCACATACGTATGCAGCTGTAGTTTGGTGACACAGCTGGCTTCAGGTTGAATTTCATGGTCTCAATGCTTCTGATTTAGAGATAGAAACGATCGAGTTTGTTGTTCTTTAGGAGGTGGTAGTGCTGGGTTAGATTCTTTTATGAAATCTCTGCCTGAAGCAGGGCACCCTGGGTGATCATAGTCAGTAAACACAACTTGAAACTACCAGGTGGATTGGAGAGAAAATAGGAGGCAGGAGGGACCCCACTTAGACCGGCCCCTAAGCTCCTTGTTCTCAGTTCAGCCGAGAAAATATGTTTAAAACATACAGAGGTGTTTCTTGTCATGTGACCTTCCTTCTCCAACTGTCAGGGAATTAAGAAAAGTCATTGTCCTTGCATCCCCTTTCCTCTGCCTCATTTACATATTGCCTCTTGGTGCCATTATCCGGAAGCAAAGCTTATGGGTTCTGCTCCCACACGTATACTGATGGCACCCTGCTTTATTTCTCTGCCTCCTCCATTGATTCAACGGCTTCAACTGCTTTATTGATATCTAATGTACCTCCAGTTCAATATTTCGTTAAGTGACTATATCCTCTTCAACTCCGATTCGAGTCTACATTTGGATGTTGTTTCTGCCACCTACCTCACCACCTACTACCACAGGCTGAGTCCAGAGGTGTGAAGCTTTGTTGTATCATGGCCCCAAGTTCCGCTTCCATTCCCACCTCCATTCCTTGACCAAGTTTGCTTTTATTCATCATTACAACATTGAATGCCTCTGTCAAATATCTTCTTCACCACTAAAATCATAGGCCGGGATTTTCTCAGTTTTTAACTTGAATGTCAACTCAGGCAGGAAAAGTAGTGTGTAGCTCGCTGGCCCCACTGACCGCTTTTCCTGACAGGTTTTTCGAAACATAGTAAAACAAAATCCTGGAGCAGGTACCGCGAGCACCCTGTCTCCCACCCGGACATGGAGAATGCACGCGGAACGCCGCCCCCAGACACAGAGAACCCCCCTCTTGGACTTTCCCAGCTGAAGTCCCTGCCTCCGGGAGTGCCTCCAGGGAGCAGTGCCAAGGCAGTACCATGAAGGGAGGATTCTGGTGGGGAGGTTCGTGAAAAGGGTCCCCAGTTACATCATTGGCCGGGGGGAGGGAAAATGGAATTGGAAACCCCGCCTGTGGGTAAGGAGTTTGGGGAACCCCTTTGGATATCCACACCCAGCAGCTTTCTTGCCCACCAAAAACAAGAGCAGGGACTCCTGGCCATAGTCTGTGCCTTTATCAACTCATTACCTAACCTTCTCTTGGCCTGCACCCAACTTGCTAATACCTTTTTCAGGTGCTGATGGACCTGATATACATTCAGCATTCTTTGTTTTCACTCGTGTTCCATATAACTGACGGAATAATATTCTGACCATGACTGTGCCAGTGGTGGAAGCTTATTTAAGCCTTAGCATACTGCCAGAGAAGTGAATCATTATCAGTGTAGGTGAAGAGTTGATACTTGATACTTTTGGAGATAAAACCACCAAAAACAAAAAAAAAGCCAGGAACGTGAAATATTCTGCTTTCTGTTTAAACATGCTATTTTCCATCCCTTGTCTCATTTCAATACTGTGATATCAATACTTCAAGCATTTACTACAAGGCTAGCTAAACAGTTATTGAATTCTTTGCAAATATTTACAGTGTAATAATCATTAAACACAACAGACAATAAACTGTAAAATCTTTACGTAAGGGTAATATCCTATAGCTGAACACATGAAGGCCTCAACTTGTATCCCATTATGCTCTCGTCTCCCCTTTTGAAGTCTGATTTCAATTGCAAATGGTACTAGATTGGTAACAGATCTCTGTTTGTATTCTGGCTCCACTTTTTATCACAGTTAGATTATAGGGAGACAACGCTGTAATCAGTCATACGGGAAATTCACTGTTTACTTTTTGAACATTCACACACTGGCCTGTTGCAGATACATACTAACGCTAATAAGAGACAATTAATTTGTTTTTCACGTCAAGCCTTGGACTTACTTTTGACAGATAAAGTCTTCTACTCTAATTGCACTGCATCAAGATTTACCTTTTGATACCCTGCTCAAGCTATTCTTGAATGGAGCGTGGTATAATTTTGCATCATAGGTGCACAGATATATGCATGGAGCTCTGCTCATGATTGTTAAGAGATCTTTCGAAGATTGGAAACGAGCCCATAGGACGGGCAACCGAGTTAAACTTGGAAGAAAGTGAATAAGTAATTTGGGCTGGAGCAGCTGTTTCAAACTCTGATATTTATCACAAATTTCATGGGTTTATGATCCACTTAAACTATTTGTTTCCAACTCCTATGTGGCTGGAGAAAATGTAAATGTTGTGTTGGGATTTTGCATATGGATCAGTTTCACATTTGTCTGGACTTGACTGGGTAATTCACAGGACAGTTTGACCGTTTTTGACTTGTCATCACTGGCTGTACCCTTTCCAGTAGTAAATTGGTGTGAAAAGATTATCTGTTATTTCCAAAGGAAGTTATCTGCACGACGTAGTTTGTGAAATCCAACCCCCACCCCCCCCCCACCGGCTAGTGTTTCTCACAGTCACAAACAAACAATGTTAACAATTTAAAGAGGATTTTCAAAACGTAATTATCCCGCAACATGTCGGTATAATGGATGTTTGCAATGGGCTTCTTTATTACTTTTATAAAACAGTTTTATTTTTTCCAACTTCTCTACGGACAATGGGCGCGATTCTCCGATCGCGGGACAGAGTGTCCGTGCCGTTGTGAACGCCGTCACGTTTCACGACGGCGCGAAACGGGCACGGGCACTGGCGATTCTGGCTCCCACAGGGGGCCAGCACAGCACTGGAGCGGTTCATGCCGCTCCAGCCTCATTTCCTGGCGCGCACTGGGGGCGGCTCCAACCCGCGCATGCGCAGTGGCGACACAACATGGCGTGGGGGTTCTGGGGCCCGACGCGCAACAAAGTAGGCCCAGAGTGGGAGAGGCCGACCTGCCGATCGGTGGGCCCCGATCGCGGGCCAGACTGCATCGGAGGCCCCCCCCCAGGGGACGGACCCCCATCCCCCCCCACACAGGCCGCACCCCGACCCTTCGCACAGAGTTCCCGGCGGCAGCGACCAGGTGTGGACGGTGCTGGCGGGACTCTGCTTTTTCCACTTGGCCCATGAGGGCCGGAGAATTGGCGGCCCAGCCTCGTAAGGCAGCCCGTGACCAGTGCCGCGCCAAACGCGCCGGCGCAAATGGCGCTGATTCTCCGCACCTTGGAGAATCGCGCGCCGGTTGGGGCGGCGTGGCGCGATTGCGGCGTTTCTCCGGCCCGGCACGGGGTTGGGAGAATCGCGCCCTATGTTTCAAGTAGTATAGAAATATAAATTTATATATTTATATTTAAATATATAAGTATATCGATTTATAGGAATCTATTTTGTATAATTTTATTTACAACTACACATATTGGCCCAATTATACACAGTTCGCCACCTGAAGTTACACTTGAATGTAATGATACAGAGGATTGATTACTATCTTCTACATGTGAAGCTATTGACCCTCCTAGCTCACAGTCTTGTAATTTTTCTGAGGCATATGTTTGCTGAGTCCACTGACTTTGACATTTAAATCTTCTGACTTTTGTAGATGTTTTGACACTTTTTTCCTTCTTCAATTGGTTTAAGTTTTCCATTAAAGAAATGTAGTAATACTATGATGTACTGGATACTGGTGTGAAGGCTGGCTGCTCCTTAGAATGGATGGGAGCTGACTGCTAAAATACTAGCATCTCTGTAGCATGCTTGGCTGAAACACAAAGGAGCTATATGCACGCATTCAAATGGACACTTCCACACGCTGCTATCCAAATGTTGGTTAAATGTATTAGTATTTATTAATATTGTTAAGGAACTAATTGTGTCATGCTAGCTCTTTGCTTTCAAATAGACAGTTTGTATCACCCTTTTTGTCGGAGTCAGAAGGTTGTGGGTTGTCTTCCGCTATAAACCTTTAGCTTATAAAAGAGGCTGACATTCAAATGAGGCAAAGAGGAAGTGTTTGAGATTCCATTTTTTGCATAAGACATTAAACAATCCCCCATTTGCCTGTTCTGATCCTGGTGAGAGTTCACAATCTCACATTATTCAAAGAAAACCAGAGGATTATTGCATTCTCCTGGCGGTTATTCAAATCTCAATCAGTATCTCCTAAAAATGTATTAACAGGTCACTGGTGCTTATGGGATCTTGACATGTATTCAATGGCTGTCATATTTGCCAACATAACACACGTTACTATCTCATTTCCAATAATTCATTAATGTCATGAGCTTAATTGAGACTTTTTGAGTGAAATAATAAGGTGCCACATAACTCCAAGTATTCAATTCCTTTTTGTCGGGATTCAAAAGGTTAAAACTTTAGGTTAGACAACTCTGGAACGTTTTTTAAGCTTGGTTTGCACTGATTGCAGTGTGAAACTACCTCCTTGAAGTGGTCTCACGCTGCTTGCCAGAATTCAATCCAGGCAACTTCACTCCTCAGTTATGCAACTTATTTTGTATTGATGTAAAGGGGCCTTGGCTTTGCATCAGTGCAAAACATTGCAGTATGACCAACCTGTAAGTAAAATTATAGACTCAATTATGTGGCAGTAACTTGTGTAATATGCCAGTCCCGCACTAATGTGTGAGGAATGCTTGTTAGTAATGAATTGATTCCTTCGATATATGGTTAAAATGTAATTGTAGATTAGCCTGCAAAAAACAAAGTTTTTTTTCACTCCCTTGAAAGCAGTGATAGCAGAACCTTGATTCTTTGCAAAACTGTAGGAGCAATGACAGCAGCAGGGAGGATGAGTAGGAGAAACTACAATCGGGCATGGAGTCAATGGGTAATAGAACAATCATTAGTTTACTTTCACGTTGATTTTGTTTGGAAAGAATCCAATGCAATTTTTCCTGAATAGCACACTAGTATTGAGTAAGACCTTGGGACTTGTAGTTTAATATAAAACATTTATCAGTAAAATCTGTTTTCCTTGCAAAACGTGTATGCAGGAGATAAAGAAGGTTGTTGAAGTCCCCAGCATCACCGAATGCTTTGTAGTCTTGTGCGGGGAACGAAAGCATGCATTTTGGACTTGGGGTCACCACAACGCTTCTCCATCTCTTCCTGTCAGTCACCCTTTCTTCTTCTAATCCCGCTACATTTCTGATAGCTATATGTCCTCTCTTACCGCAATAATGATTTCCATGTTAATGATGGAAAGGGATAAGTATACACCGCAGGGCAAGAGTTATAGCTGGGGGAAGGGCAATTATGATGCCATTAGACGTGACTTGGGGGGGATAAGGTGGAGAAGTAGGCTGCAAGTGTTGGGCACACTGGATAAGTGGGGCTTGTTCAAGGATCAGCTACTGCGTGTTCTTGATAAGTATGTACCGGTCAGACAGGGAGGAAGGCGTCGAGCGAGGGAACCGTGGTTTACCAAGGAAGTGGAATCTCTTGTTAAGAGGAAGAAGGAGGCCTATGTGAAGATGAGGTGTGAAGTTTCGGTTGGGGCGATGGATAGTTACAAGGTAGCGAGAAAGGATCTAAAGAGAGAGCTAAGACGAGCAAGGAGGGGACATGAGAAGTATTTGGCAGGAAGGATCAAGGAAAACCCAAAAGCTTTCTATAGGTATGTCAGGAATAAGCGAATGACTAGGGAAAGAGTAGGACCAGTCAAGGACAGGGATGGGAAATTGTGTGTGGAGTCTGAAGAGATAGGCGAGATACTAAATGAATATTTTTCGTCAGTATTCACTCAGGAAAAATATAATGTTGTGGAGGAGAATGCTGAGCCCCAGGCTAATAGAATAGATGGCATTGAGGTACGTAGGGAAGAGGTGTTGGCAATTCTGGACAGGCTGAAAATAGATAAGTCCCCGGGACCTGATGGGATTTATCCTAGGATTCTCTGGGAGGCCAGGGAAGAGATTGCTGGACCTTTGGCTTTGATTTTTATGCCATCATTGGCTACAGGAATAGTGCCAGAGGACTGGAGGACAGCAAATGTGGTCCCTTTGTTCAAAAAGGGGAGCAGAGACAACCCCGGCAACTATAGACCGGTGAGCCTCACGTCTGTAGTGGGTAAAGTCTTGGAGGGGGTTATAAGAGACAAGATTTATAATCATCTAGATAGGAATAATATGATCAGGGATAGTCAGCATGGCTTTGTGAAGGGTAGGTCATGCCTCACAAACCTTATTGAGTTCTTTGAGAAGGTGACTGAACAGGTAGACGAGGGTAGAGCAGTTGATGTGGTGTATATGGATTTCAGCAAAGCGTTTGATAAGGTTCCCCACGGTAGGCTATTGCAAAAAATACGGAGGCTGGGGATTGAGGGTGATTTAGAGATGTGGATCAGAAATTGGCTAGCTGAAAGAAGACAGAGGGTGGTGGTTGATGGGAAATGTTCAGAATGGAGTACAGTCACAAGTGGAGTACCACAAGGATCTGTTCTGGGGCCGTTGCTGTTTCTCATTTTTATCAATGACCTAGAGGAAGGCGCAGAAGGGTGGGTGAGTAAATTTGCAGACGATACTAAAGTCGGTGGTGTTGTCGATAGTGTGGAAGGATGTAGCAGGTTACAGAGGGATATAGATAAGCTGCAGAGCTGGGCTGAGAGGTGGCAAATGGAGTTTAATGTAGAGAAGTGTGAGGTGATTCACTTTGGAAGGAATAACAGGAATGCGGAATATTTGGCTAATGGTAAAGTTCTTGAAAGTGTGGATGAGCAGAGGGATCTAGGTGTCCATGCACATAGATCCCTGAAAGTTGCCACCCAGGTTGACAGGGTTGTGAAGAAGGCCTATGGAGTGTTGGCCTTTATTGGTAGAGGGATTGAGTTCCGGAGTCGGGAGGTCATGTTGCAGCTGTACAGAACTCTGGTACGGCCGCATTTGGAGTATTGCGTACAGTTCTGGTCACCGCATTATAGGAAGGACGTGGAGGCTTTGGAGCGGGTGCAGAGGAGATTTACCAGGATGTTGCCTGGTATGGAGGGAAAATCTTATGAGGAAAGGCTGATGGACTTGAGGTTGTTTTCGTTGGAGAGAAGAAGGTTAAGAGGAGACTTAATAGAGGCATACAAAATGATCAGGGGGTTGGATAGGGTGGACAGTGAGAGCCTTCTCCCGCGGATGGATATGGCTGGCACGAGGGGACATAACTTTAAACTGAGGGGTAATAGATATAGGACAGAGGTCAGAGGTAGGTTCTTTACGCAAAGAGTAGTGAGGCCGTGGAATGCCCTACCTGCTACAGTAGTGAACTCGCCAACATTGAGGGCATTTAAATGTTTATTGGATAAACATATGGATGATAATGGCATAGTGTAGGTTAGATGGCTTTTGTTTCGGTGCAACATTGTGGGCCGAAGGGCCTGTACTGCGCTGTATTGTTCTATGTTCTATGTTCTATAAATGGCCATACCATTGCAACCTCTTCTGGGCTACTTTCTTCAAATTTTGCATAATCTTCACCGGCTCCTTGATGTGCTGGTTCCCGATCTTGTCCTTTCTCCTCACTCTGCATATGCATCTGAACATCTGCATCTCATTAATAGCTAGTCTTTGTTTCTCTCTTCTTGATGTTGCTCAGGTTTCTGCACTTTATAACAAGGCCGGCCTCACAACTGTCTTGTTCTTCCTTTCAGTTTCAGCAGTAACTTTCTGTCATAAAACACTCCATTGCACTTCTTCTAATTATGCCAACCAGAACAAATGTGTTGCTTTTCTTATTCCCCTACTTCCATCCTGCAACTATTACCAGTTACTTCAAACAACTCTCTTTTCCCAGGTCTTCTTAATCTCCTTCCCGAGGCTCAAACTGATGGTCTACACATTAGGCCTTTGGTCTACTAATTTTCGTACCCCTGTCATGCCATGTTTTTCTCCAGTTCTCCAGACAGTCAGTCATATTCTCATTATGCCCACCATGCATTTCAATGTCATCTGCAAGCATCATTGGCCAAGGCATTTGTTGCCTCACTTGCTCAGTTAGGACATCCATTCAATCAAGTAAAGGAGTGATGGCTGAAACAATGGTTGAATTGTCTTTTCATCTTAATACTGAAATATTTACTCATACCTTTAAACACATGAAACCTGGTGCTGTCGTATACTGGAGTCACATTGTTTGAAGTGACCAGTACCTTCCAGTGATTTTTCTATTTGCTCACTTCCCTCCCCAAGCTTGGAGTGCAGTTCTACAGATGCCAGCATCCGGCCAATCATTATCATTCTCAGCTGGCCATTTTTAATAAAAAACTATGGATGGTGAGTAGGCCATTTGATTATGGAGATCATCAAGGTTGAGTCCTCTTTCATTCTGGGTTTTCAACTGATTGGTTTTATACTTTAACTCAAGGGCAATGGGTATAATTGTAGCAAGCATAGTTACAGCATAGACTGAGGTTCTGTAACTCAACTGACAAGCCACTGTTCTTTGGTCGGGATTCTCCGTTCGCCGACACAGATTTCATAATCAGCGATCAGGCGGAGAATCCAACAGTCGGGAGGGAGCTGTGCTGCTGGCCTGGGGGTGGGGTGGGGGTCTTTGGCGAGGGCTGGGGAAAATTGTGGGGGGTGGCGAGGGGGTGTCCGGGGGGAGGGGCACTATCTGGCAGGTCGGGTCCGCGCACGGCCACGGACCAGCAATTCTCCAGGTGGTTATATCAGGAAAGCCGTGCGTTTTACGTGGCACAGTTGCTAGCCCCTCATCGGTCGGAGGATACGGGGCCGCGCCGATCTTTCCCACGTAAAACGCCACGGATCCTCTGGACATAGCCCCAAAATCATAGAATCCAGCCCCTTATCTCAGTGTCACATCTTCATCCATTGAGCAGATGGAATTCTGTGTTGAGATTTGACTATGGACCTGTCATACCATTAAGGAAGAGGTCGGTAGGAATTACAGTGAGGTCAGGTTTCTGCTGCAAATTTTTGAAGTGATCAAATCTTCATTTACTTTTGTGCATGAAGAAAGGCAAACTTGAATATAAATGCTTTTCACAACTCCATAGTGACCCAAGGCACTTCACAGCTGATGCGGCAAGTTTGGATGTAGTCACTGTTGAAGTGAAGAAAATGTACAAGCTACTGCACACTGTGAGCTCCACAAACAACAAACTGATAAACACCAGGGACAAAATTCTCCATTTGGGAGACTATGGGCTGGATTCTCTGTTTGGGAGACAAGGTCCGCATGCCAGCGTGGAAACGGTGGTGTTTAACACCAGGAAAACTGATGCAAAACGGCCACCGATTCCCTACTCCGGGGTGGTTGGGGGGGGGGGGGGCGGGGTGCAGGCAGCGTAGAGCTCCCAGCTCTAGCTGCTGATACGGCCCGGAGCATTGCCGGGTCCGTGACCACGCATGGCGGATGCAGCCTGCGGACCCGGTCTGCAAAAATAGTCTCCCCCTTCAGCAGGCTCGTGCTCCCCGGAACCCCCCTCCCCCTCCTCCCCCTCACAGTGCCCCCAGCCCTGAATAATGCCCCACCTTGCCCACAGATTGGCCCTCCTCTGACTGTGACAGGGCTGGACTGAGTCCGCAGCCGCCACGCTGAGTTCACGATGGGTGAGACCACACGTGTCCCACAGCGTCGGGAACCCGGCCGGTCGGGACGGAGCATCGCGGGGGCAGGCCGCAGGCAATGGCCTGAGGCACTGGATACAGCGTGTGGCGTATTCCTAGAGTACGGAACATCGCAAAAACGGCACCGGCCCCGATTCTGCCGCCATTGGGGATTCTCCGCCCTGTCGCCAAACTCGATTTTGGCGTCGGGGATCGGAGAATCCAGCCCCATGTTCTCCCACTGGAGCTGAATTATACTTGATTTGATTCTTGCTGGGGGCGCAAATCAGGACGAGATTCCCAATACTTCGCCATGCTAATTTATGCATTGGATTATGATTGCAAGGGAATCACGCTATCGGGCCGCCCACTCAAAATGGTTGAGTCGCTGGGCACCGCCACCTCCCCCGCAGTGCAATTCAGCCCCCTATCCCCGGATATTATAGGTCCCCCCCAGTACGTGGGTTACGCAACTCCCCCACTCCACAGTGAGCCCCACCTCAAGACGCCCTAAATAAAGAGACTCCCCAGAGACCCCCAGAAAAGAGAACCCTCTCAGGAAGCCCCCCTAGAAAAGAGAACCCTCTCAGAAAGCTCCCCCAGAAAAGAGATCCCTTTCAGGAAGCTCCCCCAGAAAAGAGACCCCTTTCAGGAAGCTTCTAGAAGAGAGACACCAGTCTGGAAGTTAGAGAGCAGTCCAGACAGAGGCAGTGACAAATAATCACTGCTCTAACACTCATTGGGGCAATACATCTGTTGGCTCAGATACAGGAAGCAGCATGGAGTGGTTCCTGGAAAGAGAAAACCAGTCAGCTGTGTTTAAGCCCCCTCAGAACTTTGATCTGCCAGCAATTAATTAATTTCTCTTTGATATTGATTTTACTAGGCTGTGATTGACAGCTTCCACACACCCTAGCTGTCAGCATTGTTTCATTCATCTTCCTTCATGGCTGAGTAACTCGTGAAGTGCTCTCACTACAATGTTTATAAGCTTTGATTGGCAGCTCCTGGACCATTTCAAACAGAGTTAAGTGCTGTCACTTTCTAGCTCACCACTTCAAAATCATTCAACCATGAAGGGAGGTGATTGGAAAGCACTTAATCTACGACGCTGGATTCGCTGCCTCAACGGTAACTCCGCCACCAGCAGCGCGAGGCAGAGAATTTCAGCCCAGGTAATCGGTTTCAATGATGTTGGTTGAGGGACAAATATTAGCCAGGACACTGGGGAGAACTCCCCTTCTCTTTGCAATAGTGACATTCCATCCAGCTGTGAAGGCCCCTCAGTTTAACGTCTCCTCCAACAGCGCTGAACGCCCTCAGTATCGAGTACCAGATCATATGCTGAAATTTGTTAGAATGGGAAGTGTTCCTTGATAACGAGTCAAATCATGCCTTGTGCATCAGGTAATATCTGGGACTGTACAGAACAAGCCAGACCCAATGCATTTCTCTGGATTCATTTTGAGTAACAATTTGTGATATTAAGGTAGATGATAACAATTTGTTCCATTAAAGTTGATGATATTTAAGCTGCCTTGTGGATGTTTACGTTATAATAATTATTACGTGTAATAATTTATCAATTAATAAAATATGCGTTTCTTACAAATTAGTTTCCACTGCCATATTATTTTCATTAGTAAAATTAAACTGAAAAAGTCTGATAGAATTAAACAAGCTTCCAGAATTTACAGTCCTTTGTGTTTCAGCTGGAGAAACCTTGGGCATGATCCACCAGCCGTGTCCTACCGGAATCTGGATGGATGTGGCTAGGAGAGGCCTCCCCCGGGATTCCCAATGGTCGTTATACCTCACAAGATCTAACCAAATCTTGCGAGACATGATGATCTGTATCTGGCCCACAATGGGTGGGACCCAGTCTTGCATGGCTAAGTGAGTTCAAGAAGCTGAATCAATCGGCTATCTGGCACATATCGACCTCACCAAGGAGAGCCCAGCCAGGCTCCACTCAGTACTGGTCCCTGCAAATGGAATGACACCTGGGGAGGGTCTCCCAGGTGAATGGAGGCCCCTGGGTGTTCGACCTCTGGAAAAGATGGCACCCTCACACTGCTGATCTCATCTGCGCACCTTGGCACTGCCAGCCTGGCACCCTGGCAGTGCTACTGTGGTGCCCCTGTGGCACTGCCAGGCTGGAGATGCCAAGGCGGCATTGTGGCTGTGCTGGGGATCGGGCCCACGGTGCCCTTCTCATATGAAGTGGGGTTCGGGGTCCCCCAACAGGTGAATTGGTGCATTGGTGGGATCCGGGGTTGTGTCGGGGAGTTGAAAGATTGGGCCACCATTTAAAAATGGCTGAATTGTTGCTTTATTTATATTCCCCTACTTCCATCTTCTGCAACAAAGACAAGATTAGGTAGTGGAGCACCGGGTACGACCTGGCTAATCCTGCCCAGAATGCACACTGTTTTAATTTGGTTAGATCGCACCCCTTGTCTATTGGAGCAGGAAGAGAGAATAGTGGACAAACTCAACAGGTCTGGCAGCATCTGGAGGGAATTTTCCAGCATTCTCTTTTCTTGTTCAGACTCTAGCATTGGCAGTATTTTGTTTGTTCTTGTCTACTGGAATTTGAACTTGGAGACTCCAAATCGCAGAGCATGAAAGAAATGCATCAATTTACATTAGCACCTCAGCACATCTCATGGAAGCATCTTGAAGCACTTCAATTCAGTCAGTTCACTTTGAAGTGCAGTGACGGTCATGTTAGCAAGTTCAGCTACAGTTTTGTACACAAAAATACAACAATGGTACAAAAGCAAAATACTGTGGATGCTGGAAAACTTAAATAAAAATGCTGGAAATCCTCAGCAGGTCAGTCAGCATAAGTGGTGAGAGAAACAGCATTAATGTTTCAGATTGATAACCTTTCATCAGAACTGTCCAAGACATAATCTTGGCTACTCTGGTGCTGTCAAGTGTGAATCACACTCTGCCTATTTTAAAATTCGTACTCTCATTCAAGAAGATTATCCTGACCAGTATAGCACATCATCAGATGATTTACAGTAGTAATCTGAATATGATCTTCATTAAGCCTGAATTTGTTAATCCATGTGACCTTTCACAACTCAACTGTTGTGCACCTGATCAGTTGATATTTTCACCCTGAACATGTGCAGATAGCAATTGTAACATTAAGGGGCCTTTAGACACAATCCCAGTGTCTAGGGGCTTTTCACAGGAACTTCATTTGAAGCCTACTTGTGACAAGCGATTTTCATTTCATTTTGTTTCATTTTCATTTCAAGCTAGTTTATTGCTCTTATGCGAGACATATATGGGACTATCCTCAGCATTAACTTTTATTATTGGTTTAGTAAAATACGTCCAGGCAATGGCCTGGGATTCCTTGTATTAATTTGTTCCATGTGTACAGTACCGACATAACAGACTGGAAAATTCCACTTGCCAACTAATGGAGGATGGTGCAGTGTGTTGACCAACCCAAGCTATTTGCCAGATTGTAAATGACATCCATGTATTTATCCATCAATCTTCAGTTCCTAATTGTTTCTCTGTTCTGTAGTTTTTTTTTTCCCTTCCTACTTTGGCCAATTTTCCTTTGGTCTAAGTCCAAGTGGCTGTTTCGCAGAGGAATAAAATGTTATATTTTAAAAGGGGATTATTGTTTGACAAAGTGTGTAATTTTTTTACATTTATTTTGGTGAAAATGAGACGTCAGTAGGAAATCTCCCAGCATTGAGGACTCTGCTGCTGATATGAAATGACAGAAACCCTTTTTGTCTTTCAAATATGAAGCTTAAAGCCAAATGTTACTTTGGGAGGGATGGGGTGAACGTACTTTCAATGGATGTTACGCCAATATGTCTAACAAAGTTTATTTAGAAAATTCTTTCGTCATTACTTTTTAAGGAAAATCATCATTTTCTTTGCAGCTGACAGGATAGACCAGGATTAGTAGTATAGAGTCTCAACTGCCTGGATAGTACCTGATTTCTGTGGTGTATTGCTGAGCAAGTGCTTGTCCTAATGGGAGCATGGATGTTTATGCATTGTGCTGCTTAGGGACGATCCTTTAAAACAGAGACGAGGAGGAATTTCTTCAGCCAGAGGGTGGTGAATCTGTGGAACCCTTTGCCGCAGAAGGCTGTTGAGGCCAAGTCATTGAGTGTCTTTTAAGACAGAGGTAGATAGGTTCTTGATTAATAAGGAAATTAGGGGTTCTGGGGAGAAGGCAGGAGAATGGGGATAAGAAACGTAACAGCCAAGATTGAATGGCGGAGCAGACTCGATGTGCCGAATGGGCTAGTTCTGCTCCCTTGTCTTATGGTCTAATGGTGAGTTATAAAAATAGTATTAGCTGAGTGAACTACCTAGTGTCAACACGTTGAGATCTTTATTTTCTTGTTTAAAATTTTGGAATGTCATGAGTGGAATCCACGACCAGGAAGTTTGCTGCTCTTTGCTTTCACAATAGATCTGATCAGTCATGGACATGGTGCTAAAATGAGTATAGCTTCTGTCTCGACTGGAAACCTGCTGAGTGAATAATTCTGGAACTGGGAGATTGTGCCCATCAAGTAATATTAAACAGGCTGGGGCTCTTTTTTCGAGAATAGGGAAGACGGAGGGGATAACATGATGGGGGCCTTTAAGATTCTAAAGGGTTTAATAGGGCAGACGTCAGCACGACATTTCGACTTTCGGGTGAGATTAGAGGCCACTATAAATCCAGTAGTGAATTCAGGAGAAACGTCTTTACCCAGAGAACGGTTTGAATGTGGAACTTGCTGCCACAGTGGATAGTTGAGGAGACGAACATAGATACATTTAAGAGGAAGCTGAATAAACACAAGGGAGAAAGTCATAGAAGGATAAGTTGATGGAGAGATTAATTGGGAAAGAGTGGGAGGAGGCTCATATGGAGCTTAAACAATGGCAGAGACCATTTGGCTCATTGGCCTGCTTCTATAGTAAATACTTTGTAATATTTTGAGAAGTTCATAGATGTTACAGCAAATCGCTCCTGTGGTAGTGCATGCTCCACAAATTAAGTTGTATACTTTGTTCCATTTCCACATGGATTTCTACGTATCCTTTTACTTCCTTATTTTTGATATTTTCTTTCTATTGCACGAGGATGTGCTTCTTGTGAAGGAGCCATGCCCATTGTCAGCTCACCCAAATTGAGCAAATGAGGCCTGAGAGCCAATTTAATGGTCCATTTTGCAATGTTCAACCATCAGCACGTCCGGTTAGAAGTGAACTACGGTTACAAGTTTGTGCAGGCATAGGGCTTCTAAAGACCGACCCACTGTTCAGAACGGACCACAAGAACATTGTTGCTAGCTGCAGACTGCGGAATCATAGTTGCACTAAACTTTCTATTTGGCCAGTGTTAATGAATCACCCAGCAGAATGTGTTCCGCAGTATAATTTGCAGAGATCTAAATAATCTTAACAGCACTGTGTGCTAATATTAGATATTAGATTATTTAAATTTAAAATGCATCTTGAGCTACAGTGTAAGTGCTAAACAAAATCTTTAAACAAAATCTTTGAGACTGCAAAATTTACTGTTATTCCTTAAATAGAAACTTTGATTGACATGTTTAGATTTACTTTGGTTCCCAATTTACACAAATGAACTCATAAACTGTGATGTCTGTAACCCCTAATTACACACTTGCTAACTGATAATCACTCTGATAAAGATCAGTATGGAAGGGACTCTTGTCATTTGGAGCTTGTTTCATCACATCAATTAACCTTTGCGCTTTGCTTAACAGACGCAATCATCCCCTTTGTCTTCCCTCCAGAATGACCACTGAACTGGAATCTGCCTTGACTATTTTATGACCTTGGGAGTAATTGAAAACTCATTATATGGCAATTATTTTCATGAGGATGAAAATTATCTTGCAATGTCATCATCAGCGTCTGGTAACTTGTTTGATAGGTGCTGTGGGAGTCTATTGATGAGGTTAATAAAGACCTAGGCATATCTTGGGATTGGGCCAGGCTTTAGATATATATGTTAAAGTCTTATTGCTGATGTTTTTGGGTTACTTATTAATCTGGGTCAAAGAGGTACCGGTAGTTTAGTGATAATGAAGGTAGGTATTTGCAAGATACTTTTGGTTAGGCATAGAGAATAAGCTAAAGTTTCATGAGTGTACTTTAGGCCTTGAAGAACTGTAGCCAGATATAAAGTATTGAGGTAATAAAGGGATTGTTGAATTTAAACCTTGTATTCACAAATGTAAACTCTCCTATTTCTATGCATGTTCCTGTAATATTTGTGACAACCTTCTTTTAAGGACAGAAAATGCTTCAAACATATGGAAAGTCAGCATATGTGGAGGGAGCGAACAAATCAGCATTTCAAGTGAACATCCTTCGGCTCTGAAACATCAGACGAGGACGGATTTATTAATAACAATTAACCCCCTCCCATTTGTCCAAAAGCCCAGTGAGCAATGATGAGTGGAATAATTTTGCAGGTCACGTTTACAAACAGCAGAGGTCTTCAGAAAAGTGAGCAATGTACCTAATCTGCACATTCGCCGTGAACAGTGAATGTAATGTACTATATAAGAAGCTGTCTCATAGAATTATTTTTCAATTCTATAGCGGAATCCCAAAAGTATGTACCGTGAATGGGACCATGAATGTAAGATGGTCACGAATAAATGCAATTCGGAATTTAAGAGAAACATTTTCCTGCAGAGAGGAGTGAGAATGTGGAACTTGCTAAGACGCTGTTTGGTCGCAGGTGGATGATTTTGAGGGGCGGCTCAGTAAAAACCTGAGGGAGAGAGGAAAAGAAAGACCTATTAATGAGATGAAGTAAGGTGGGAGGAGGTTCTTACAAGGCATAAACATGGGCATGGACCCGTTGGACCAATTTCTGTGCTGTTAATTCTACGAAGAAATATCCATGTCCAAAACGTTAACTTGTCTGTTCTTTCCTCAAATGTTGACAGACCTGCTGTGAATTTTCAGCATCTTTTTTTCTTTTGCCATATTTTTCTTTTCACTTCCTTCTGTTGTCTTTTTGAATTTGTTTACTGGTAGGCTTAGTTCCTCAGTCAGTGCTTCTGCAAACATGGATGGTGGGTTTTATTGTGGATGTTCTGATGATTTAAGTGGAGGGGCTGCAAAGACCTAACTGTTACTCTGTTACCCACTAAAATGGAAAAGTGTGGTTCATATTGAGAAAGCAAATAAAATAAATTGTGTAATCCTGTAGCCTCCATTTTAAACTAATGTGCCCATCGAAAAGCAGGCACATTTGGATTGAACGTTAGAACCCTGTTCAACACAGTCAATGTAAATCAGGAATATGACCCAAATATGCCCTGTTCTCCCAGGGATGTTAGGTTAAAATCAGGACTTGTACCTATCACATACTCTTCAGTCCTGTCATTCGTAATTATTATTTTGTCAATCTCTGTGGTTGAACAGGAATGCAATATTTGTCATTCTTGTAATAAAACCAGATTTTGTTTTAAAGCATGTTTTTGCTGCAATAAAAATGATCTGAAACCCTCCACACTTGAGGCCACCTCATTCCCTGAACGTCATCTCCAGGCAGAGTCGCTATCGTCCTGGGCTGGCGTTGAGTCTCCAGGAGCTGAAGGTTAATCTCCAGGATACTTCTGCGCGCAGTCTGTGGAAAAATCACAGTGACTTTATTTTTCAATGCTTTTTTCTCTCGTTTTCTTTGATCACCTTGATAAAAATAAGAAATGGAGAGAAAAGGTTGTTGTGTTGCCAGCCAGTCAGTTAACAAAGAATCTGTTCACTTCTTGTTGGTGTGGGAAGACAGGACATCATGAGGGTGGGACAGCCAGGGAACAGGATGGAGTATAGGGTGAGGGTTTGGGGATGGCGGTTGGACATGGGAGGTCATCCGATGAAACCTGTCGGAATAGATCAGACGAGAGTTGGCAACCCTGTCCCACCCAATTGATTTGCCCTGGATCTCTGGCACCTGTCATTTCAATAGAATGTGATATGTTGCAGCTCTCAAGGAATGGGCTACACTCAAGAATTTTACTTTGTTCTGTTGCTGGATGTTGTCACTGAATGTTCACATTGTGTTAACAGCTGATTCTCTTCGTCCTCCAACTGAGTTTTAATAATATTTATAGTTAAATCTTTATCAGATCATGTGTGCCAGCTGCTTTCTTCCTGATTTCTCTTACGGTTTATAATGAGTTCCAGCAAAAACACCACCTCTACTTTCACAGATGTAAACTTTACACTGCATGAAAATCACTTGCTGCACATTTTGGTCATGTATTAGACAGAACATAGAACATACAGTGCAGAAGGAGGCCATTCGGCTCATCGAGTCTGCACCGACCCACTTAAGCCCTTACTTCCACCCTATTGCCGTAACCCAATAACCCCTCCTAACCTTTTTGGACACTGAGGGCTATGAAGCATGGCCAATCCACCTAACCTGCACATCCTTGGACTGTGCGAGGAAACCGGAGCATCCGGAGGAAATCCACGCAGACATGGGGAAAACGTGCAGACTCCGCACAGACAGTGACCCAGCGGGGAATCGAACCTGAGACCCTGGCATGTGAAGCCACAGTGCTAGCCACCATGCTGCCCACTTGGGACATTGTGCTCCATGCTAGACGGTTAAGAGAGTCATAAATATGGGATGAGCTATCTCACTTTTAACTGTTTCCCAAACACTCTTAGGCACGTTCCAGCCCTTTGGCCTAAAGCTTGTGAGACAGCTTTGAATGAAGAATTCAAATGATTAGCAAAGCTTTGAATTTGCTTCTCTGGGTTCAAAGTTTTCTGAGGCAAGGTCATTGCCCATTACCAGTCTCTGTGCCGCTTCTCCCCTCCCTGACCCAGCTCATGCTCTGCAAAGGTTGAAATGCAAAGTGGATAAAAGCTTTGAAACTTTAGAGTAAAACAACAACCAAAGCCTGGAAGAAAAAAAGAAAAGAACTTAGTTCAGCTTTGTATGATTGTTCCTGCAGTTGTAATGTGACTGGACAAAAATCAGCTCACAAACAATCTCCAGGGTCCTTGAAGAGACAAATCTTGAAATTCGTAGTGAGACCAAGTTACCTTATTTGTAAATTGTTAAGATTTTTGGGTAGCAGCAGATATTTCTCTTGTACTCGGTGCAAAGAATCATTCCTGTAAGGGAGGTTCCTCTCGATCTTTACAGGCCCAATGTGAACAATATTTGGTGTAGCTCAATACTGTAATTCGCTTCCAGGAAATGTCACAAATATATCCAGCGGAATTCTCCATCCGTGGGTGTGGTGATATGCATCACTGTAAATACACAAGGGGTTAATGTAGATACACTAGGACACTGTAAATACACAAGGGGTTAATGTAGGTACACTCGGACACTGTAAATACACAAGGGGTTAATGTAGATACACTAGGACTAAATACACACTAGAGGGAGCACGAGAGACATCATGACACACAGACATTCAACCAATAGGTCAGTAAGATAGGACACGACCAATCGGCAGTCAAGACACACCCAGAGGTGACACTACCACAAGGGGGCTACCCATATAAAAGGACAGGGCACACATGCTCTTCCTCTTTCCACAGGCGACACGCAGAGAGACAGGGGCAGATCAGGAAGCATCGCACCCACCGCATGGATTAGAGCAGACTGGTTAGTTAGATTGAGTTACTATAGTTAGATTAGCAGTAGAGTTGAATTCAAGTAGGAGAATTGTTAACTGTTCAATAAATGTGTTAAATCTATCTCCAAGTCTGAAACTTCCTTTGTCAGAGTATACAAGAAGGCACCTCACCTCCACCTTTTAATGAGCAACGAGGGATGGGCAATAAATGCTGGCCTAACTAGCGATGCCCACACCCCGTTAATGAATTCAAAAATGTTTAAAAAAAAATAAATTTGGCCCCGACAGCTTGCTTCACCATTCAATGAAATCATGCTGATTTGATTGTGGCCTTAATTCCATTTTCCTGCATGACCTCCCCAAAATCCTTGAAACTCTTTTCAAACAAAAATATGTCCAACTGAGCCATGTATATATTCCACCACTTGCTGGCAATAGAATTAGAAACACTCATAACCTTCAGAGAGAAGAAATTCCTCGTCACCTAAAGGGCAACCCCTTATTTTTAAACTGTGTCCCCCAGATCTAGGTTTCCCCATAAGGGGAAACATCCTCTCAGCAAGTGCCCCGTCCAGCACGGGCAGCACGGTAGCACAAGTGGAGAGCACTGTGGCTTCACAGCGCCAGGCTCCCAGGTTCAATTCCACACTGGGTCACAGTCTGTGCGGAGTCTGCACATTCTCCTCGTGTCTGCGTGCGTTTCCTCCGGGTGCTCCGGTTTCCTCCCACAGTCCAAAGACGTGCAGGTTAGGTGGATTGGCCATAATAAATTGCCCTTAGTGACCAAAAAGGTTAGGAGGGGTTATTGGGTTATGGGGATAGGATGGAAGTGAGGGTTTAAGTGGGTCGGTGCAGACTCGATGGGCCAAATGGCCTCCTTCTGCACTGTATGTTCTATGACTATGACATCAAGGAAGCAGCTTATGCTACGTGAAGAAGCACAACACAACAGCGGGATCCTCCAGTCTGTCGGTCGGCAGCGCACACAATGGCGTTTGGTGTCCACAATGGGAAACCCCATTGGCCGGCTGCGGGAACAGAGAATCCCGCTGCTGGCGGGGAGGGGGGGGGGGGGGGGGGGGGGGGTGTGGGGGGGGGGGTGTGGGGGGGGGGTGCCGTGCCGAAAAACGGGGCTGGCGAACTGGAGAATCCCATCATGTTTTGATCATCAGAAAATAGAAGAGTCAACAGGGCTGGTTTAGCTCAGTGGGCTAGGCAGCTGTCTTGTGATGCAGAACAAGGCCAGGAGCACGGGTTCAATTCCCATACCTGCTTACCCGAACAGGCGCCGGAATGTGGCGACTAGGGGCTTTTCACAGTTACTTCATACTTGTGACAATAAAAGGTTATTATTATTCTGACAGACTGTGTGGTTTAGGATATAATCTCCCAATCAGTTTAATAAAAGGTGTGCAGTAAATAGCAACAAAGAATCTCACAACATATTCCAGAATGTAATATTTACTACACTTGGCTTACAATTTCTCAGTTCATGAATCATAGAATTTACAGTGCAGAAGGAGCCCATTCGGCCCATCGAGTCGACACAGGCCCTTGCAAAGTGCACCCTACTGAAACCCACGTATCTACCCTATCCCCGTAACCCCCACTTAACATTTTTTTGGACACAAAGGGCAATTTAACATGGCCAATCCACCTAACCCGTACATCTTTGGATTGTGGGAGGAAACCGGAGCACCCGGAAAAAACCCACGAAAACACAGGGAGAACGTGCAGACTCCGCACAGACAGTGGCCCAGCCGGGAATCGAACCTGGGACCCTGGAACGGTGAAGCAACCGTGCTAACCACTATGCTACCGTGCTGATGTTTAATAAAAGTAATCACACTTCACTTACTCTTCGTTACCATAGACCTTGGATCATCACCTGTAGCATAGAACTTGTACATGTAAGTGAGTCCATCCCTCTGGAGTCTCCATGTGTTGACTATCATATTGGTGGAACTGCTGAACTGGCCAAGCGCTACAACACATTTCTCCTTGCGCCAGAGGCATACTGTGGGATATCCTCAGTTATCTGAACCAGATGGCGGAAGTTCAGGTTTCTTAGCTGATTTTCAGGCCATGCAGGAAGGCAACACTTCTTCCCCACCTATTGCATGAAGTGGACCTCTCTCCCACAAAATGTAGCAGGTGCTAGTTCAGATACTGCTTTAAAATCTGAGATTTAGGGATTTTTACTTGCCAAGGGTATTAAGGAATATGGAGCCACAGCAAGTTTGTTGGTGTTGGGGAAAGAAATCGCCCATGATCTTGTTGAATTAACAAAATAGACTCAGGGGGGTCAGTAATGACATTGTGTGTCTGTGCCATCTGTAAAACAGTAAGCTTGGGGTCACAATAAACAGTCAAAACAGTTGAGTCCTGTGGTGGTCTGAGACATAGACTGGAGGCTCCCAGAAGTAAACAAAGGGGTTTATTGATGGAAGGCAAAGTTAGATAACAGGCACACAACAATAAACAACACGCCTTTACACTTCAGCTCCCTGGTCCAAACTGAGCAGGGCCCGCGCAAATTCCCCATTGGCTGGGGTTCACATGCTCCTGGGCGATTGGCCCTGAGCCAGTCACGTGGTCTGTTAGCCCGTCAGTTTAAAGAGGCCACGCGGCCACATCCCTCCCTCCTTAAGTCCCTTAACAAACTTCCCCAAAACTATGTACAAAAGTTACAGTGGTTAACCGGTACAACCAAGGAAAGAGAGTCCATCAAAAATCAATCGATCCAGAGACCTCCAGGTCTCCGACCTTCAGAGTCCAACCATGGGCTTGGCACCTGTAGCGTACAATGGCTTACGAGAGAGACGAGAAGTGATGAAGTCGATTCAGGCTTTATTAAGCGAGACTTGTCCCCAGCAGCTCAGCAACAGAATGAAGCTGCGGGGAGAAGCTCGGGTTCTTATACTCCGCCTTCAGGGCGGAGACAGGAGTCGGCAGCCAACCAGGACCCGGGATCTGTCAGTCAATAGCATCACGGCTTCACAGTCCCACATGGCCCCTAATACATACCACCACATTCACCCCTTGTTGAAAAGGAACCCAGCGGGGTGGTGATTCGCATGGTGGTAGGGGTTTACAAGGCTGGCCCTGGAAGGAAAATTTCGGACATGTTACTACAGTTTTAGCCCTACACTGGGCTATGTACAAGTTTGTGAAAACTATTTACAATATTAGCAAAAAAATGTTTTTTTGTTACAACAACATTCTTGGTGTCACGCGGATTCCACGAGTCGAGCGGGCGGTCTGGTCTTCCTCATCGATCGCCTCAGCCCCGGTGGTGGTGCAGGTGCTTGTTCAGGCGTTGTCGTCTCCGGGAGCGTTTCGGTGTTTGTTCCTGTTTTACTCCTGGGCGGGCACGGGAGGAGGACCGATCCCCCCGGGAAGGGGGCGGTCGCGGGGTGCGCCGGTGGCAGGGAGGGGATGATCGGTGTCGGGGATGTGTGTGTGTTGCCGGCGGGCACCAGGTCCCGCAGGGAGACTGTGTCCTGTCGGCCGTCGGGGTACGCCATGTAGGCGTACTGCGGGTTCGCGTGGAGAAGGTGAACCCTCTCGACCAACGGGTCCGATTTGTGCGCCCGCACATGTTTCCGGAGCAAGATGTGTCCTGGGGCCGCCAGCCAGGTCGGCAGCGACGTTCCGGAGGAGGACTTCCTGGGGAAGACAAGGAGGCGCTCGTGCGGCGTTTGGTTAGTGGTGGTACACAGCAACGACCGGATGGAGTGGAGTGCGTCCGGGAGGACCTCCTGCCACCGGGAAACTGGGAGATCCCTGGACCGTAGGGCCAGTAGGACGGTCTTCCAGACCGTGCCGTTCTCCCTCTCTACTTGCCCGCTCCCCCGGGGGTTGTAGCTGGTCGTCCTGCTTGAGGCTATGCCCTTGCTGAGCAGGAACTGGTGCAGCTCGTCACTCATGAAGGAGGACCCCCTGTCGCTATGGATATACGCGGGGCAACCGAACAGTGTGAATATGGTGCCAAGGGCTTTAATGACTGTGGCCGCTGTCATGTCGGGGCAGGGGATGGCGAAGGGGAAACAAGAGTACTCGTCCACCACGTTCAGGAAGTATGCGTTGCGGTCAGTGGAGGGGAGGGGGCCTTTGAAATCCAAACTGAGGCGTTCAAAGGGGCGGGAAGCCTTGATCAGGTGCGCTCTATCCGGCCTGAAAAAGTGCGGTTTGCACTCTGTGCAGATGTGGCAGTTCCTGGTGACTGTACGGACCTCCTCCACAGAGTAGGGGAGGTTGCGGGACTTTACGAAATGGTAGAATCGAGTGACCCCCGGGTGGCAGAGGTCCTCGTGGAGGGCTTGAAGGCGGTCTATTTGTGCGTTGGCACATGTGCCGCGGGATAGGGCATCGGACGGCTCGTTCAGCTTTCCGGGACGGTACAAGATCTCATAGTTGAAGGTGGAGAGCTCGATCCTCCACCTTAAGATCTTGTCATTTTTAATTTTGCCCCGCTGTGCATTATCGAAAATGAAGGCTATCGACCGTTGGTCGGTGAGGAGAGTGAATCTCCTGCCGGCCAGGTAATGCCTCCAATGTCGCACAGCTTCCACTATGGCTTGGGCTTCCTTTTCCACTGAGGAGTGCCGGATTTCTGAGGCGTGGAGGGTCCGGGAGAAAAAGGCCACGGGTCTGCCCGCTTGGTTAAGGGTGGCCGCCAGAGCTACGTCGGATGCGTCACTCTCGACCTGGAAGGGGAGGGACTCGTCGATGGCGCGCATCGTGGCCTTTGCGATATCCACTTTGATGCTGCTGAAGGCCTGGCGAGCCTCTGTCGACAGGGGAAAGGTAGTGGACTGTATTAGCGGGCGGGCCTTGTCTGCATACTGGGGGACCCACTGGGCGTAATATGAAAAGAAACCCAGGCAACTTTTCAGGGCTTTGGAGCAGTGGGGGAGGGGAAATTCCATAAGACGGCGCATGCGTTCGGGGTCGGGGCCTATTATCCCATTGCGCACTACGTATCCCAGGATGGCCAACCGGTTTGTGCTAAAAACGCACTTTTCCTCGTTGTATGTGAGGTTCAGGGCGTTAGCGGTCTGGAGGAACTTTGAGGTTGGCGTCGTGGTCCTGCTGATCGTGGCCGCAGATGGTTACGTTGTCGAGATACGGGAACGTGGCCTGCAACCCGTGCTGGTCAACCATTCGGTCCATCTCCCGTTGCAAGACCGAGACCCCGTTTGTGACACCAAATGGGACCCTTAGGAAGTGGTATAGACGCCCGTCTGCCTCGAAGGCTGTGTACTTGTGGTCACCTGGACGGATGGGGAGCTGGTGGTAGGCGGACTTGAGGTCCACGGTGGAGAAGACCTTATACTGGGCAATCTGATTGACCATGTCGGATATGCGGGGGAGAGGGTACGCATCTAGCTGCGTGTACCTGTTGATGGTCTGACTATAGTCTACGACCATCCTTTGCTTCCCCCCGGTCTTTACTACTACCACCTGGGCTCTCCAGGGACTATTGCTGGCCTGGATTATGCCTTCCTTCAGCTACCGCTGGACTTCAGACCGAATAAATATCCGGTCCTGGGCGCTGTACCGTATGCTCCTAGTGGCGACGGGTTTGCAATCCGGGGTGAGGTTTGCAAACAAAAGGACGGCGGTTCAACCTTGAGAGTTGCGAGGCCGCAGATAGTGAGTGGGGGTATTGGGCCGCCGAATTGGAATGTTAGGCTCTGCAGGTTACACTGGAAATCTAATCCCAGTAATGTGGGCGCGCAGAGTTGGGGAAGGACGTAGAGCCTGTAGTTCTTAAACTCCCTCCCTTGCACCGTTAGGTTCGCGATGCAGAACCCTTTGATCTCTACGGAGTGGGATCCTGCAGCTAGGGAAATCTTTTGCGTGCTTGGATGGATGGTCAGAAAACAGCGTCTTACCGTGTCTGGGTGAATAAAGCTTTCAGTGCTCCCGGAGTCGATCAGGCATGGCGTCTCGTATCCGTTGACCAGCACCGTTGTTGTCGTCGTCTGGAGCGTCCGGGGCCGCGATTGATCCAGTGTCACCGAAGCCAGTCGTGGTCGCGGCGTCTTCTTCGGACCCCGTGGAGCCGTCGATGCTGGGGTCCTTTGTTGTCAACCAAGATGGTGGCGTCCATGAATCGCACACGGCCGGGGGTGGACAAAATGGCCGCCCCCATGGATCGCACGTGGTCGGGGGTGGACAAAATGGCTGCCCCCATGAATCGCACGTGGCTGGGGGGGTCACAAGATGGCGGCGCCCATCCTCCCCTCGTGGTGCCCGGGACCCAAAATGGGGCGCTGGGGGGGGTTGGGGAGCGTTTGGGATATGCTGGGCTCGTTCTTCTCCGGGGATTGCGGCGACCCCCTGGGACCGGCACAATGCCGCGTAATGGCCCTTCTTGCCGCAGCTTTTACAAATAGCTGCGCGGGCCGGCCACGCTGCCGGGGGTGTTTCGCTTGTCCGCAGAAATAGCAGCGGGCCTCCCCGGGATGGTCTGGCGCTTTAACCGCGCAAGCTTGCGAGGGGGGGTTGTCGCGACGGGGGTCCACGGAGCCCAAGGGGCTGCCGCGCGGTCGGGGCCGTAGGCGTTTTGCGAGGCCACATCTAGGGAAGCTGCAAGGGCCCGTGCCTCTGAGAGTCCTAGCGACTCTCTTTCTAAAAGTCTTTGGCGGATTTGGGGAGGGTTCATACCTGCCACAAATGCATCGCGAATTAGCATATCCGTGTGTTCGATCGCGTTCACCGGCGGGCAGCTGCAGCCCCGTCACAAAATTAGCGCGGCGTAGAATTCTTCTAGTGATTCTCCGGGACTTTGCCGTCTCGTCGCAAGTTGGTGGCGCGCGTAGACCTGGTTAACGGGCCGAACGTAGATGCCCTTCAGCAATGCGAGTGCCGTCGGGAAATCCTCTGCGTCTTCTATGAGAGGGTAAATTTCCGGGCTTACCCTAGAATGCAGGACCTGCATTTTCTGGTCTTCTGTGATCCGGCCGGGGGCCGTTCGGAGGTAGCCTTCAAAGCATGCTTGCCAGTGTTTAAATACTGCTGCCGAGTTCGCTGCGTGGGGGCTGATCCGCAGGCATTCCGGGGCAGTCCGGAGCTCCATAGTCTTTTAAGCTCGCTTAATAAATTGTAGCGCACAATGACTTACGAGAGAGACGAGAAGTGATGAAGTCGATTCAGGCTTTATTAAGCGAGACTTGTCCCCAGCAGCTCAGCAACAGAATGAAGCTGCGGGGAGAAGCTCGGGTTCTTATACTCCACCTTCAGGGCGGAGCCAGGAGTCGGCAGCCAACCAGGACCCGGGATCTGTCAGCCAACAGCATCACGGCTTCACAGTCCCACATGACCCCTAATACATACCACCACAGCACCCTTTTGGCTGATCGAATGGTCTACAGTCGATGCCATCTCAGGAGACACCACTCGACAACAGCTGGTGTGACCCCTATGGTCGAATGAGGAGTTTTAAAAACATTTTTAAAAATTCATTTATGGGATGTGGGTGTCGCTGGTTAGGTTAGCATTTAATGCCCATCGCTAGTTGTCCTTCAGAAGGTGAAGTCCTTGAGGTGTAGGTACATCCACTATGCTGTTGGGGAGGGAGCTCCAGGATATTGCCCCAGTAACAGTGAAGGAACAACGATATATTTCCAAGTCAGGGCGAGTGACTTGGAGGGGAATCTTCAGGTGGTGGGGTTCCCAGATATCTGCTGCTCTTGCCCTTTTAGATGATAGTGGTCGTGGGTTTGGAAGGTGCTGCCTAAGAAACCTTGGTGAGTTACTGCAGTGCATCTTGTAGATGTTATACACGGCTGCCACTGTTCGTCAGTGGTGGAGGGTTTGAGTGTTTGTGGCAGGAGGAGCAATCAAGCGGACTGGTTTGTCCTGGATGGTGCCGATCTTTTTCTTTAAATAAACATTTTATTGAGGTATATTTGGTTTTACAACAATGACAAAATAAACAATGTACATGAGTCTATAAACATACTGCAAAAAGCCTGCATCCTCCCTTACAGATCCCACCTTTATTAAACCCCTACTCTAAGCTAAACTTCTGCTGACGATTAATTTTCTGCAAAGAAGTCGATGAACGGTTGCCACCTCCGGGCGAACCCTAATAGTGACCCTCTCAAGGTGAACTTGATTTTCTCCAAACAGAGAAAGCTAGCCATGTCAGATAGCCAGGTCTCCGACTTTGGGGGCTTTGAGTCCCTCCAAGCTAATAATATCCGTCTCCGGGCTACCAGGGAAGCAAAGGCCAGAACGTCTGCCTCTTTCTCCTCCTGGATTCCCGGATCTTCCGACACCCCGAAAATCGCCACCTCCGGACTCGGTGCCACCCTTGTTTTTAACACTGTGGACATGACATCCGCAAACCCCTGCCAGAATCCCCTAAGCTTCGGACATGTCCAGAACAGGTGGACATGGTTCGCTGGCCCCCCCCGCACACCTTGCGCACCTATCCTCCACCCCAAAGAACCTGCTGATCCGGGCCACTGTCATGTGAGCCCGGTGAACGACCTTAAACTGTATCAGGCTGAGCCTGGCGCATGTTGTGGTCGCGTTGACTCTACTCAACGCATCTGTCCAGAGACCATCCTCTATCACTCCTCCTAACTCCTCTTCCCATTTGTGCTTTAGCTCCTCAGTCTGCGTGATCCTCTGACCCCATGAGTTCCTTGTCGATGTCAGAGACCTTCCCTTCTCCCACCCCCACTCTGGAAACTACTCTATTCTGTATCCACCTTGGTGGTAGGAGCGGGAAGGTTGAGACCTTCCGACGTAGGAAGTCTCGCACCTGCAGGTACCTGAATTCATTTCCCCTCGCCAATCCAAATTTCTCCTCCTGCTCCCTCAAGCTAGGAAAGCTCCCCTCTATAAACATATCCCCCATCTTCTCAACTCCTGCTCTCTGCCATCTCCGAAACACCCCGTCCATCCTTCCCGGGGCAAACCGGTGATTATTACAAATTGGGGACCAGACAGATGCTCCCTCCGCACCCACATGTTTCCTCCATTGCCCCCAGACTCTCAGGGCTGCAACCACCACGAGGCTGGTGGAGTACCGTGCCGGTGGGAACGGCAGAGGCACCGTTATCAACACCCACAAGCTTTAGGGGCAGCACGGTAGCATTGTGTATAGCACAATTGCTTTACAGCTCCAGGGTCCCAGGTTCGATTCCGGCTTGGGTCACTGTCTGTGCGGAGTCTGCACATCCTCCCCGTGTGTGCGTGGGTTTCCTCCGGGCGCACCGGTTTCCTCCCACAGTCCAAAGATGTGCAGGTTAGGTGGATTGGCCATGATAAATTGCCCTTAGTGGCCAAAATTGCCCTTGGTGTTAGGGGGTTACTGGGTTCTGGGGATAGGGTGGAGGTGTTGACCTTGGGTAGGGTGCTCTTTCCAAGAGCCGGTGCAGACTCGATGGGCCGAATGGCCTCCTTCTGCACTGTAAATTCTATGAATTCTATGGTGCCCTTACATGAGGCCGTCTCCATACGCTCCCATGCCGACCCTCCCCCACCACCCACTTCCTAATCATGGCTATATTCGCCACCCAATAATAATTACTGAAGTTTGGCAGCGCCAGCCTGCCCTCTCCCCGGCTCCGCTCAAGCTTCCCCTTTTTTACTCGCTCGGTCTTGCCCGCCCACACAAAGCCAGTGATAACTTTGTTCACCCATTTAATAAAGGACCACAGAATAAAGATGGTGAGAAATTGGAACACTAACAGGAATCTCGGAAGGACCGTCATCTTCAGCGTCTAGACCCTCCCAGCTAATGACAACGGGAGCGCATCCCACCTTGGGAAATCGTCCTTCATTTGGTCTACTAGTCGGGCCAGATTAAGTTTGTGCAACTGTTCCCATTCCCGCGCCACCTGGATGCCTAGATACCTAAAGCTTCCCCCTACCACTCTAAACAGCAGTTCCCCTAGTCGCCTCTCCTGTCCCCTTGCCTGGATCGCAAACATCTTGCTTTTCCCCATATTTAGTTTGTACCCCGAAAACCAGCCAAATTCCTCCAAAACCTTCATGATTTCTTCCATCCCCTCTGCTGGGTCCGATACATATGGGAGCAGGTCGTCTGCGTAAAGCGAGACTCTGTGTTCCACTCTTCCCCCGCCCCCCCCCCCCCGGACTAGCCCCTTCCAGCACCTTGAGGCTCTTCGTGCAATTGCCAATGGCTCTATAGCTAAGGCGAACAACAGTAGGGAGAGGGCACATCCCTGTCTCATCCCCTGATGTAGCCTAAAATAGTCCGATGTTGTCCTATTCGTCCATACGCTCTACACAGGAGCCTGATACAGCAACCTGACCCAGTCAATAAAGCCCCGCCCAAATCCGAACCGTCCCAGTACCTCCCACAGGTATTCCCATTCTACTCGATCAAAAGCCTTCTCTGCATCCATTGCCAGCACTACCTCCACCTCCCTGCCTTCTGGGGGCATCATGATCGCATTTAGCAACTTTCTTATATTGGCCACCAACTGCCTTCCCTTAACGCACCCCGTCTGGTCCTCCCCAATCACGCCCGGAACGCAGTCTTCAATCCTAGAGGACAAAATTTCATCCAGCAGTTTGGCGTTCACATTCAATAGGGATATCGGCCTGTAGGACCCACACAGCTCCAGATCCTTGTCCCGCTTCAGGATCAGCGAGATCGTGGCCTGTGACATCATCGGGGGAAGCACCCCTCTCTTCCTAGCTTCATTGAATGTCCTCAACAACAGCGGCCCCAATATCCCAGAGAACGTTTTATAGAACTCCACTGGGTACCCATCCGGCTCCGGGGCTTTAGCCGACTGCATGGCCTTCAGCCCCTCCGCTATCTGTTCGATCCCTATCGGGGCCCTTCTAACAGCTCCCCGTCCGGTGCCGACCTTCTTGAGTGTTGTTGGAGCTGCACTCATCCAGGCAAGTGAAGAGTATTCCATTACACTCCTGACTTGCGCCTTGTAGACTATGCACAGGCTTTGGGGGGGTCAGGAGGTGAGTTACTCGCCGTAGGATACCTAGCCTTTGACCTGACCTGGTCGCCACAGTATTAATATGGCTAGTCCAGTTCAGTTTCTGATCAATGGTAACCCCCAGGATGTTGATTGTGGGGAATTCAGCGATGGTAATGCCATTGAATGTCAAGGGACGGTGGCTAGATCTTCTCTTGTAGGAGATGGTCGTTGCCTGGTACTCGTGCGGCACAAATGTAACTTGCTATTCGTCAGCCCATGACTGGATATTGTCCAGGTCTTGCTGCATTTGGACATGGACTGCTTCATTATATGAGGAGTCGCGAATGGTGCTGAACATTGTGTAGTCATCTGGAAACATCTCCACTTCTGACCTTAGTATTCAAGGGAAGTCCTTGATGGAGCAGTTGGAGATGGTTGCACCAAGGACACTACCCCGATGAACTCCTGCAGCAATGTCCTGGAGCTGAAATGATTGACCTCCAACCACCACAACCATCTTCCTTTGTGCCTCATATGACTCCAATCAACAGAGAGTTCCCCCCCCCTGATTCCCATTGACTCCAGTTTGGTTGGGGCTCCTTGATGCCATACTCGGTCAAATGCTGCCTTGATGTCAAGGCAGTCACTCTCACCTCACCTCTGACATTCAGCTTTTTTATCCATGTTTGAACCAAGGCTGTGATGAGGTCAGGAGCAGAGTGACCCTGGCAGAACCCAAACTGAGTGTCCGTAAGCAGGTTATTGCTGAGTAAGTGCCGCTTGATAGCACTGTTGATGGCTCCTCCATCACTTTGCTGATGATGGAGAGTAGACTGATAGGGTAGTACTTGGCTCAGTTTGCTTTGTCCCGTTTCTTGTGCACAGGACACACCTGGACAATTTTCCACATTGCCAGGTAGATGCCAGTATTGTCGCTGTACTGGAACAGCTTGACTAGGGGTACATCAAGTTTTGGAGCACAAGTCTTTAGTACTCTTGCTGGAATGTTCCTTCAGCCATTTCATGATATCAAGTGGAATGATTCGTATTGGCTGAAGACGGACATCTGTGATGCTGGGGATCTCTGAGGAGACCGAGATGGATCATCCTCTCGGCACTTCTGGCGGAAGATTGTTGCGAATGCCTCAGCCTTGTTTTTGCACACGTGCTGGGTTAAGTTGTACAACAACAAAAAATTAGCCAATCTCTGGCGAAGTGATTTATCGGATTGCTTTTTCATGGCATTCTTGAAAGTTTGAATGACCCTCTCAGCCTGCCCTTTTGAGGCTGGGTGGTAGGAGGGTCGTGTATCGTAGTCCATTGTCTGAAACAATTGGCTCTGAATGCCCATAAATGGCAAAAGCTCAGCTCGAGGCATCTACCGTGGTCTCGGAGGTAGGGGCACTCATCTCTTGAATTGATGGGCCACTTCAAGTGGGGATCTACCAGCACCAAAAACATCTTGCCCAGGAACAGGGCTGCATAATCAATGTAGACCCTGATCCATGGGCAACCTGGCCATTCCCAAGGATGAAGACTGGTGGAAAGTGGCAAAGATTGCTGCATTTGGCAAGGGTGGACTGTTGCATTAGCTCTATTGCTGCGTTCCAGCACCTTCATCTTTGTCTGCCCTGGGTGGGCGCTTTGCAGCTTTTGAAGGAAGAGCCCCCCCTGTCCTGAGGTGGGACGACCACTCGTGATCCCAACTGTTGAGACTTCTAATAAATCCACCCACCCTGCATCATTCGTCTAACCTTTGAAAGAATATGGTCTCTTTGGGTTCAGTTGCAGATGTGCCCAGCGGACACTGGCAGAGGGCCGTGGATGTTTAAAGCCTGAATGATCTCCTGGGGTAGCAGTAGTGGTGAAATGTTCTTGGGTAGGGGCAGGCAATGAATACATCGGCATTGACAATTTGCTTCCCAGACTTGTGCTGGGGATGGGTGGTATGAACTTATCTTATCGGACTCAATAATGGCAAACATCAACATCACTGGTGGAATTCCTTCACACCGAACTTCTCAATCTGCGCACAGTTTTGTTCTGCTTTAGAACGGGTCCTTGAGGCAAAGGTGATAGGATGTTCCGAACCATGTATCATTTTGTGGGATAAAATTGCTCCTATGCCATAAGGGATGCATCACATCTCAGCATGATTGGTTTTCAAAGATCAAAATGCACAAAGAGGTTTGACGACTGTGATGCTTGTTTCACAACTCTGGAAGCTGCCTCTTGAGATTCTCTCCATTGCCACCGCTGATTGTTCCTTAATAGCTGGTGTAATGGCGCCAATGTTGTGGCTGGATTCAAAATGCACCTCCATGATTTAAAAACATTTTTTTTAGAGTATCCATTTCATTTTTCCAATTAAGGGGCAATTTTGCGTGGTCAATCCACTTACCCTGCACATCTTTGGGTTGTGGGGGCGAAACCCACGCAAACACGGGGAGAATGTCCAAACTCCACATGGACAGCAACCCAGGGCCGGGATTGAACCTGGGACCTCGGCGCCGTAAGGCAGCAGTGCTAACCTGCAAAATAATTGACCATACCAAGGTAGGACTTCAGCTCACTGACATGTTTGGGTGCAGGGATGTCTCCTATGGTCTTTACCTTTTCTTCCACTGGGTGCAACCCTGGTCGCATCATTCCAAAATCCTAGATACGTCACTTCTGAGCCCTGAAAAGTAATGTTTTTGCGTTTTAGGCAGACCCCTGCATCACAAAACCTCTTTAATACTTCCTCTAGGCCATGTGTTCTTCTGGTGTAGTGCCAGTGACGAGCATGTCATCAAGGTAAATCATAACCTTGGGAATTCCCTGGAGGAGATTTTCCATCATGCGCTGGTAGATAGCGCAGGCTGAAATGATGTCAAATGGTAGTCTGGTATAATGGAAGAGGCTTTTATGGGTATTGATTGCAGCAAAAGTTTGAGACTCCACATCCAACTCTGGTTGCAGTTAGGCATCACTGAGGTCGAATTTTGATTGGTGAGGCCCCCCTGACGCTTGACGTAGCGGTTTTCAATTCAGAGAATTGGTTATCGGTTGACCTGTTCAGCTTGATTTATTGTCAGCTTAAAGTCCCCACAAATGCTTATCGATTGATCCCGACTAAGGACGAGGACCATCGCCGACGCACATTCTGAAAACTGAACCGACTTGATTGTACCTATATCTTCCAATCTCTTCAGGTTGCTTCAACCTTAAATCATAGAATCAGACAATGCAGAAGGAGGCCATTTGGTCCATTGATTCTGCACCGACCCTCCGAAAGAGCACTCCATCTAGGCTTTCTTCCCTGCCCACCCCCCCAATCCCTGTAACCTATCCTGCACATCCCTGGACATGAAGCGGTAATTTAGCATGGCCAATCCACCTAACCTGTACATCTCTGGACTTTGGGAGGAAACCGGAGCACTCAGAGGAAACTCTCACAGACACGGGAAGAACGTACAAAACTCCCCACAGTCATCCAAGGTCAAAATCAAACCTGGGTCCCTGGTGCTGTGAGGCAGCAGTGCTAAACACTGTGCTGTCATGCCACCCTTCTGATGCAATGCATATGACGCTGGACTGGCTCTGAAGAACTTTGGTGTTGAATCGGATTGACATATATTTTGGTTTTTACGCCCTTAATCCGACACAATTTCGGCGTGGAGGCACGGAGAATCCCGCCGCTTGTTTTAAACCAATATTTTGTGTATTCGACATTTCTGTTTTTGAGAAAACAATGCAACTGGAATACACGTGGAATTTGCTGGCTACTTTGGACAAATGCAATGTAATCTACTCATGTAATTTAGCAGCTATTTTGTGTCAAACAGTCTCACAAGTCTTAAACATGGAAAATATCTGTAACAGCACCACCGACAGGAGTGGCAGGTACAAGTAGTGTAGCTCACAATGAGTAGTCAGTAAAAAGTGTTTCTTGCATTCTAAATTTAATGTTACTTTTTATTTCAAAACAAATGAATTTTGAGGCTGACTGATTACTTCCAGCAGCATCCCAGAAGTGAAAGGTCAGAACATTAGCCCAGTGCAACATCCAATTCCCCAGTTTCCATTTCAAAGATTTAAAGATTAAAGAATTAAAAAGAAAACCCTGCCACGTGCTGATGGATTTCTGAACAATAGCTGCCAATGTGCTCACATCTCCACCTCAGTGCTGGGAATGTTGACCAGATTTTTAAAATATTCTCTGATGAATAAAATGTAAATTGATTTTTAAAAAGTTACTTTTGTTGAGAAAAATTATACAGCTCAGGAGGAGGCCATTCAGCCCATGGTACATATGTTTTCTCTTGAAAGAGCTATCAAATAAGTCCATTCCCCTGCTCTCTCCACAACCTTGCAAAAGTCTCCTTTTGAAAACTACAATTAAATCTGCTTCCACCATCCTTTCAGGCAGTAAATTCCAAACACTCATAACTTGATGCATTTAAAAAACAAACCCTCATCCCATTGATTTTTCTAAAAACCCACAATGATTGACCACATTTGGTTATTCACAATGGTCTTATCAGTCTATTTAGTTGGAAAAGAACAATACAAAAGTATATGCACTTACTCCTCTGCTCAACCATCTTCAGCTGCTCCATCAATGACCTACCTTCCATCATAAGATCAGAAGTGGGAAAGTTCTCTAATGATTGCACAATGTTCAGCACCATTTGCAACTCCTCAGGTACTGAAGTAGTTCAGGTACAAATGCAGAAAGGCTTGGTTGGGGACTTCCGGTGGCAACTTGCAGGGGAGAAGTTGCACATCAGGTGGCTCCCGCCAGAGATCTTTATTTAAGCCCTATTCGCCCGATTTTTGTAGGAAATTTGGGTGCAAGTTTGTTTGTATTGATGGGTTAAGTATCCCATATCAAGGGGATGCCCAATAGATCCAGGACCAGGCAACAGGAAAAGAAAGAATTATCGTCGAACTTGGAAGCTTCGAGAGTCTTGTCTGGGAAACATACAGCGGAGGCTGCTGCGGTATCACTGCACTAACTGTTAAGATCTTAGCGGTGGAGTTTCAGAAGTAAGGCCGGGAGGTTTTGGGGGACCATGAGAAAGCAATTGAAGCAGCAATACCCTCAATTCGAACGGCCTTGGCTAAGGTGGGCAAGGTGGTGAAGGCACAGGGTGTGGGGGGACCTCTGATTAGGCAGAGTGATCAGATCACCTCCCTGGAAGTGGAGGTGGCACGGGTGACGAACGATATAAAATATTAAGGGCCAAGGTGGAATACTTGGAAAATTGTTCTCAAAGACAGAACTTGAGGGGGGCTGAGTTGCCGGAGGGTCTACAGGGCCCGAGCCTGACAGTTCATGTCGCCGTTGTTTTGGAAGATGGTGGAGGAAATGCCAACCTCTCCCGAGTTAGATCGTACCCATAGGTCATTGGGGCAGAAGCCCGTGCAGATGAACCACCACATGTGATCATCGTGTGCTTCAACAGCTTTCAGCACAAAGAAAGAGTTTTACGATTGGCAAAAGATCATCATGATTGCAGATGAGAGGGCCATGCATTGAGAATTTATCAAGATGTTGGAGCTGACATTATTAGTGGTTGTTGGAGGAGCGATAATTTCTTACAAGGCACATAAGGAGAGGAGCGAAAGGATGGAGAGGCAAAGGTTGGTGGATGCCATCCTAGAAGTGGATCAGCAAGATTCAGTTGGTCAGACACCAGAGCTACTGGCAAGTAGAAAGAAACAACAGTTGGAGTCTGGGATGGTTTCGACTGACAGGGCGGTATGCCAGCTGCAACGTTTGAGGGGGGCTTTTTATGAGCATGGAGAGAAGGCCAGGCGCCTGCTAGGGCACCAGCTGAGGTGACAGGCGGCTCCTCGGGAAATAGTGCAGGTAAAGGACTCGGGTGGCAGGTTGGTCTCTGTCCCAGCTAAGGTTAGTGAGGTTTTTGGGGCTTCTTACTGTAACATGTTGGAGCCCCCGAAGAATGGGTTGTCAATGTTGGAGTTCATGGTTGGGTTGCCTTTCCTGGTTGTGGAGCAGGAGAGAAGGGAGGAACTGGAGTCCCCGCCGACCTTCTAGGAGGTTATGAAATGCATGGGTATGATGCAGTCAAGTAAGGCGCCGAGACCGGACCGATTCCCAATCGAATTTTACAAGATGTTTGCTGGACAGATAGGCCCGTAGCTGTTAGAAGTATTTAAGGATTCCCCCTTCTTGTTTGCAGTGGTGGTAGAGCCTTTGGCCATTGCCCTGAGGGCTTCAGGTAGGTGGAGGGGGATAATGAGGGGAGAGGTGGAACATAGTGTGTCCTGTACGCCAATGATCCCTTACTGTATGTGACAGACCACATCCCCACCAGGGGTGATATAATGGGGCTGCTGAGGCACTTTGGCTCTTTTTTACGGTACAAGTTAAACTTGGAAAAAAGTGAGTGCTTCCTGGTCAATCCCTCAGGGAGGGGAGTCAAGCTGGGATGCTGCCGTTCCAGTTCTCTGGTTCCAACATTAGGTATCTGGGAATGCAGGTGACCCGGCTCAATAAGCTGAAATATACAAACTTGGTGGGTAGGGTTAGGAATGATCTATAGAGGGACAAAGTTCCTCTGCCCATCAAGATGGACATTTTGACAAGGTTTTGTTTCTGTTCCAGTGTTTGCCGGCCTCGCTCCCCAAATCTTTTTTTGGGGCGAGTTGAAAGATTGATTACATCCTTTATTTAGGCGGGCAAGACCACGAGAATTCAGAGGGCAGTCTTCAAAAGGATAAACAGTCAGGGGGCTTGGTGTTGCCGAGCCTGATCCATAATTATTGGCCTGTGAATGTGGAGACTGTTGGGTTGGTGTAGTAATCCGGGAATCAAGTGGATGCTGATGGAATCAAAGACGTGTAGAGGGTCCAGGTTGGTGGCAGTAGCGACGGCCTCGCTCCCGTTCTCACCGGTAAAATATTCGGCATATCCGGTAGTTGTCTCCACCTTGAAGACACAGAGACGATTTCGACAGCATTGTAAATTGGGGGCAGTATCGAAGTTGACTCCGATTTGTGCGAATCATCAGTTTGAGCCTGCGTGATTGGAAGTCACGTTCGAGGGTTGTGAGGGGACGGAGTTGGAAATAATGGGGGATCTGTTCCTGGAAGGGAGGTTTGCCAGTTTAGATGAACTGTCGGAGATGTTTCGGCTCTCTCGCGCTCTGACTCATTTTGTAACTTACAAGTTTGCAATTTTGTAAAACTGATTTTTCCGACATTCCCAGTGGCACTGCCAACCTTGTTAATGGAGAGGGTTCTCTTGCTCGCAGGAAGAGAGTATTTCCGCTATCTGTGGACTGATTGTGGGAGGCTCAGTATCTGTGGAGGGGGTTAAGGCCAAGTGGGAGGAGGAGTTGGGGTCTGTTTGGATGATGAGGTGTGGAGAGAGGCCCTACAGAGGATGAACTCCACGTCCTCGTGTGTGAGGCTTGGCCTAACACAACTTAAGGTAGAGTATTGGGTTAACCTGACTAGGTCCAGGTTGAGGCGGCTCTTTGCAGTGGTGGAGGACAAGGTGAGCGCTGTGCGGGAGGCCCGACCAACTATGTACATAAGTTTTGGTCATGTCCCAAGCTTGTGGGTTTCTGGATGTCCTTCTTAAGCACCATGTCGGTGATTCTGAAAATTGAGCTGGAGCCCTGTCACTTCGTGGCCATATTTGGGTGTCGGAATCGCCAGAGTAGCAGGCAGGAGTGAGGGCTCATGTCCTGGCCTTTGCCCGGAGGGGAGTGCTGACGGGTTGGAGGTCAACTCCTCTGTCCAGTGTCTCAGTGGTACTGGGAGATCTGATGGAGTTCCTATACCTCAGCAAAGTCAAGTACACCGCAAGGGGAGCAATTGGGGGGTTCTACCGAAGATGGCAGCCATTTATTGTGTATTTCAAAGAGCTGGAAACCGTTAGTTGCTAAGTGGGGGTGAGGGGAAAAGGGGGCGGGTGAAAGTTAGTTATTTGGGAAGGTGGGGTTAGGTTTTAGGGTAAGGCATGTGGGATTGGGAGTTCTTACTCTGTTTGGTTGTGTTGTTTTGCATAATGTATAAAATGGAAACAAGTTGAATGAAATGTTTAAAGATTCGATGTTTCGGGGTACGTTGCCAGCCACATTGGCAGAGGCTTCGATCTCCTTGTCTTACAGAAGGATAAATATCCAGCAAAGTGTCTAACTTTTGGAAATGTCCCAGCCTGGGAAGATTTCAGCTGTAATTAATGTGTTTAATGAGAACCTAACCCTTTTCTTTACATGGAGGTAATTAATCTGCTTGAGTAATTTGCTGCAGTTGTCCAGGTACCAAGGTAAATACGAAATTGAATTGGTTCTAGCTTCTCCCACAGCAAAATGCTTCAGGTTACAACTTTCTAACAGAATCACAGCTCAGTTTGAATTTATTACAAAGCTACCGCACAATTGAGCAGCTCAAATTACATCACTGAGAGGGCAAAACTTGAGCTAGCACCTCTTAAATTACTTTTGTGCTGTAAAGTTTGCATTACATTGTTACTTGTGGCTGTATTGATCCTTACTATTTAATATTCACCTTTTAATAAATCTGATTTGCATATTACTGTCTGAGCTGCACTAAATTATTTTTTGTGTGCTCATTCTGGTTTGCTAAATTTTGTCCATTGTTTGAGGGATACTAGTCTCATTTGAATGGCAGGGCTGAACTGTTCATTTTAAAGTTTCTTAGTGATGGAGAAACGTTAATGGGCCGCGATTTAATGGAAATGAAGCAGAGTCTCGTGTTGAGCCTGTTTAGTGAGGTGTTTCCCGGCGCTTGCAGCACTGAGAATAACTCCGCTACTAAACGGGACCCTGCTTTATTTTTGGGTCTTGGCGAGGAACCCCACGCCCAGGCCACTCTTAGGCTCACTTGCTGCACTAACAAGCTCAGCTTGCCAGTGCGGAAGAGATCATGGGGCCATTTTTAAATGGTGCCCCGATCTCTAGACCACCCACTGCAGCCTCTGGACTCGCCCAATGCCCAACTCACCATTGAGCCCCCCCACACACCCCACAGGGACAGGGCATCCCAGGTCCAATTCCCAGCATGGGCAAGATGTCACGTGGGCACGTTGGCATTGCCAGGATGGCACCTGGGTGGCATTGCCAGGGTGCCCTAAGTGGCACTGCCAGGGTGCCAGACTGGCAGTGACAAGGTGCCCAAATGGCATTGGAGATTCCAAGGTACCACCCTGCCCAGAGCCCTACCACTCAGAGGCCCCTGGGAGATCCCCGCAAGTCCCAGTACGCATGGTCCACGTTGTGGAAAACAGTGCAAAACCTGCTCGGGGTCATTGAGGCGAGGCCATTAGATCCTGCGTCTTTGTATCTCAGGCCTCCACACATTCACGTGAGACTAACTATTCACGTGAATATGCAAAGCTCGATGGGCAGGATCCAGATCGTGACGCCTTGCGAGATCTCATTAGATCTCGTGAGGTGCGACAAGGGCTCGTGAGATTTACCCGCCTCGTTGCATCCCATGTCGGGCGCGACCTGGCCGATAGGTCGTGCTCAATATTTCAAAAATATATTTTGAAAATCCTGGAAAAGAAGTTTTTGTGACCAAGGCGGAAGAAGAATTCTGTTCTCAGTAGAATGCTCTGGGTTTCAGCAATGCTGAGCAAAACCTAAGGAATGAGCTCAAAGGCTGGAACAACATTGCAGAATGTTCTAACCCACTTTAGCCACTAATGTACTCTGTGTCCTTAAAGCATGATGATGATGATAACCTAATTGCATTAACCATTTTGTCTTTGGTACTGCAAGTTTATCAAGAAATAATTTGCAGTCGATTAGTGGAAATACTGTGTCCAGTGTATATGTTATGCAATAATCGCAGTAAATGTGTACTTAATTTTGGACTTCCTGCCTCTTTCCTTGCAGCTTAAATGTTTTCTATTAAATGCAGTTTGCAGCGAGACAGCATTGGGTCCCCATTGTTTGTTACCCTGTTGCCAATTTCTTAACTTCTTAGAAAATGTAGGATTTGGCTATCGCACCAATTAGTAGATGTACCGTCTTTCCCAAGTTTTTCCCAGCGATGTGATACACAAGTGATGGTTGTGAAGCGTGTCGTTTTTTGTAGAAACCCACGTCTGTGCTGAAAGAAAAATCTGTTGCCAAATCATTTTTAAATGTTTTTGTCTCAGAGATTGTTGCATTGAAAGGCATTGCAAAATGAAGCAAGTCTCCCCCATGTGCTGTGTTCCTCATTGCCACTGTGGAACTGGTGAGCAGGTTACAGAAGTTGTAACTGAAACAGAACAAAGCAGCAGAAAGTTTCAGTGACTCGCAGCAGACCCTTGGAAGCATTAACTCATTTGCTGCCACGGAGAGTTACAGTTCCATTTGATTTTCAGCAGAACGAAAAATATTAAATGGAACTTATGTACAATTTTTAATGCAGTAAAGTAAAGGCACTCACAGATAAGATTTGGCAGCAAACCACTTAAACCTATGCAGGACAGGCGACCAAATTCTTGCCAAGTAGGGGTATAATAGTGTCTTAAAAGAAGAGAGAGAGGGAGAGCTAGAGAGTCGAAGAGGCTTCGGGAGAGAATTCCACAGCATAGAGTCTAAATGGCTGTCGGCAAAACAGCCACTATTGGGGCAAAGGGAGTGGGTAATTCAGAGTTGGAGGAACATAGAACACCTGGAGGAATGTAGGGCTGGAAGAGTTTACAGAAATGCTAATCTCGATTGATCAGTACTTTTTGTTTAACTGTGACTAACATCTCTTCATTTTACATTAATCAGATGTAAGTGACATTTTGAGGGCATCTACCTGTTTATCAGGAAGTTTTCAAGTTAGCTGTGTTGCAGCAACAGCCAGCTCTCATGCCAATGCCGCACGACCTTTTGTCTTTCACTGTTCCTACAAGTATTTCACTTTTGCTACAGCGCAAGCTTCTTTTGTTAAATTTTATATGACTTGAAAATAAAAACTTAACATCTAAATTTGCATGTGCCAGACATCCATGAGCAGCCAACCTGCAGATGCTTTTAGTGGAGTGGAATTAGGAAGTGCCACAAATGACCAAAGGAAGAGGAGAAAGTTTTTAAAAAAAGAAAACAATGCTGCTTTTTACAGGTACTGGAGCACTGCAGCCCATAATCCTGTCAGTGAACATGTACTTGTGCTTTGTGACATATTGCACCAAATCATTGGATAATGGCCAACCCCAAAAGAGCAGGCTTTAACTTTTTAATCAATCACATGATGTACTTTGGATCATGCTGCTCGACGTCTCCAGGGTGTCCTTTCGTGCCCTGCAGTACTGATGCCAAAAGTCCTCTGTAGTAGCAGTACATGATGAAAAAAAACTGTGATGTAGATGTTGCAGACGGAACTAATTTACTATTTGCCAAGTTTAACCTGTGCTGAGCCGGAAAGCTGTTGTGTTACAGCTTTAGGCAACTGCTTTGCTCATTCTGCATTGACCAAACTGCCCGACTGAATTTTTAAGCTTTGATAGAAATGTCACCGCTGTGTGCTATATTCCTCCCCATCCCTGCCATCGCACCAAAATACCTCTTGCCCATTCCTTTTGCTGAATAATTTGCAGCAATTCTTGAGGTTCATTGCCATCCAACTCAAAGCTTCAGCCTCCCTTTGTGAACCACTATATTGCTTTGATTTGTTTAAGATCCAGCAGGTTAATTCTCATACACTTGGATGGATTTCTCTGGTGCCTATTAAGAACTCAAGTTGCCCAAAACACCCTTCAGTCAATGAAATACTTTTGAAGTGTCATCACTGTTATTATGGATAAATAATAACTGCTATCAAACAAAGTGGAACAGCCTAATTGTGCACAGCAAGGTACCACGAACATTAATAAGGTAATGAACAGGTACTTTTTTAGGCAACGTCGAGGGTTAGATACTGGCTTGGACATCAGGGAGAATCCCTTTGATTTTCTTTGAATAATGTCACGGGATATTTTACCCCCTCCAGATAGATGAGACAGCTGAGTGCCTCATCGAAAAGGCGGCAGCTCTGAAAGTGCAGCACCCCATCGGTACTGTTTTGAAATATCAGCAAAGGTTATATGCTTGGATCTATTGAGGTAGACCAACTCACTTCCAGAGACTTGAAGAAGATTTGAGTTAACAATCTTTTGACTAAACTAGCCTACCCCTGCTCCTATGTTCCTTTGATGACCAAATAATCCATCTTTGGTGCTCTTCATTGCAGTTTGATTCATGACTTGCCCTGTTCTCACTGTAAGCTCTAAAGAGTTTCCTGCAATGCTGAATTCTGAAAGAGTGTTGCACCAGTTGCTATTAACCATTCCTACGCCACACAGTTTAGTGCATTATAGAGTTTGTAACGAGCATGTATTAACTCGGACGAGCGTGCACTGATTTTTCTTTCAGGTAGGAATCATAGAATCCCTACAGTGCAGAGGAGGACATTCGGCCCATCGAGCCTGTACTGACCCTCCAAAAGACCACCCTGTTTAAGCCCAATCAGCCACCCTATCCCCGTAACCCCACCTAACCTTTGGGCCCTAAAGGGAAATTTAGCATGGCTAACCCACCTAACCTTGGATCTTCCAGTTGGACTTTTTCTAGCACCTATTGCGTAAATAATTTGTTAACCTTATTGATAAACACACCAAGAAACAAAAAGTTGGAAGCAAAACCACTAGCTAGCACAATACGTATGTGCAACAATTGGAATCAGCCGGTGATAATAATGGAAAAGGAAATCCTTTTATTAATTTGAACCTATGTCCTCTTCTCTTGTTCTACTCTGATTTAATTTGATTATATTCTAGATTTACCTTGATTATCTTGCGTATCTCTGTAAGATCACCTCTTTTTCAGGATGAGAAGTCCAAGTTTCTTCAGTTTGTCCTAATAACTTGGACACTTGCGACTCGGAATCAGCCTGATGGCATTTTCTGTTTCCTCTGCCTCAGTGCTCCTCAGTGGCCAGAAGAACGCAAAGTATTCAAGCTGCGATCTGACCAGAGAATTGTACAATTTCTTGTAAGAATAGCCTAAATGATTAGACAGCCAGCAATAATGGGAAATTACATTATTTTCTACCAAAAGCTGTATTTAAAATTTGTCATCTCAGCAATTAAGCAAAATATTATTGCCTAATTTTGGACTGTGACCCTGCTTGGATAATACCCAAGGTCTATCTCTTATACTCTTATTGCATGAACCTAAAAATGGAGCCTTCTATTTTGAAACAGTCACCACAATCTCGATCCTGAAAAAATTCACGCTACTATTTGTTGCTTAATTTACAATTGTACAACTGAATGGAAAGCATGAAAAAAAAATAAGTTCAGGCAATTTGCCTTTCTTTCTCCCTCACAAAAATTGCCAAAGGTCTGATGAAAATTTACTTAATTAACGTCAATTAATTTGTGAGGTGAACTGAGGTCAATAACTGAACCCATGATCTTCATTTTGTGAGACTCGCCTTCCATTACCTACTGGGCTATAGTGAGGTTCAACTTCTGAGCATCAACCTTATCGCTCTTGAGCTTGCTTGTCTCTGTGTTATCTGCAGAAGATCAGAAAATGGTGGAAACACTTGGTGAATTAGGCAGTATGTGTCTCAGGGAACAAACAATTTAAAACTTTGGGTGCGGAATCCCTTGCCAAAGTAGTTTTGATCAATGACCCAATGCTGTGTTGCTTGTCTGGTGATGGATGCTGCTTGACCTGCTGCACATTTCCAGCTTAGTCCGTTTTTTGTTTTCAATTTTGAGCACCTGCAGATTTTCCGTTTAGCATAAGCTTTAGTTCTGTTTCAAGTAATGCATATTTATTGAAAAAAATTGACAATCTGAAGAACAGTGTTTAAATGTTGAATTCGCTCTCATTAGAGGACTCAGCAGTGTTCTCAAGATTGCTATTTCATCATCCATTATGCTTCTTGTGCTGTGTACAATTTACTTTTAAATCTAAAAAGCATTTATCTTTCATGTCGACTGTATACTAGAATGTAGTACATGGGGACATTTAAAAGAAGGATAGGAACTAAAGTTTTTCAAAGTGGATCACAACACAGGTGAACGTCTCTCTGATTTGGACCCATTGCACTAACTGTTGTAATATAGGAAATGTGGCAGCTAATTTAGGCACAGTAATGACCCACACACAGCAACAAATGACCGGACTATCTATTTTAGTTGTTGGGTGTGCAATAATTGTTGTCAGGAGACAGGGAGAACTCCTCTGTCGTTTCTTGATTGATAGGATGGGAACCTTTAGATATTTATTACTCCGCTTTTGAGACATCTGGTAGTCTTGAAAAGTGCAATATAGATGCAAGTCTTTCAAAAGTTTTATCTTGAGAAGGCAGCCAAACTTTGTGAAACTTTTCATTTGAGGGGCAGTGTTTCTGATGGTGCAGCATTTCCAAGGTGCTGCATTGAAGTTTCAGTCTTGGATAATGTGCATAAATGCCTGGAGTGGAGTTTGAACCCCTGACCTTACTGATTCATTTCATGGACCCCTGCAGTGCAGAAGGAGAGAAGGAGGCCATTCGGCCCATCGGGTCTGCACTGATGTGCCAAAAGAGCACCCTGCCGAGGTCTACTCCCCCACCCTATCCCCATAACTCCACCCAACCATTGGACACTAAGGGGCATGGCCAATCCACCTAATATGCACATCTTTAGACACTTGGAGGAAACTGGAGGACCCAGAGGAAACTCATGGGTGAGAGTGCTGCTCAAGAGCGATCGAGGATAGTTTGTGGCGAATTCTGAAGTCCAATTTCCATACCTTGAGTCAAAATTCTCTTAACACCAATGAAACCCATAATGCAGAACTATCATAATTCACAAAACTAAATTGATGAGTCAGAGAATTCATTGGTTGATGTAGGAAATACAAAATTTCCACAGCCAGGAAGGAGGGAATTCAACTGCCAATGCTTGATGTGGGCTCAGAGAAATGCACACTATACAGGGCCCTGGAAAACTTGATGCTGACATATGATGAAAAAGTTGGAAAAAGTATGAAATCTCTCACTTGAACACAAAAAGTGTCCCCAAGAAATAAATAAAACCAGAAAATTGAACTGGCTGGTAGAGTGCTTTGCTGTGTTGGCAATCTTTCTGTGCTTTCTAACTGCTGTTGTTTCGTTATTGAGCAGGATTTTCCCATCCCGCGGGGTGTGTTTTCTGGCGCTGGCTCGCTATTGGCCCGCTGGCGAGATCTTCCGGTCCCACCGAGGTCAACGGCATTTTGTGTGGCTCGCCCATCCCGTCACCAGAGAACACACTTTCGGCAGGACCGCAAGATCCCACCGGCGGGAAAGGCCGGTAAATTCCATCCATTGACTCTTGGTGTCAATTATAGCCAGATTTACGGAATAGACTCATTTCCACCAAGAACTGTTTTAGGCATTTTTGACCTCCCTCCACAGAAATGTTCACAACAGAGAAAATTTTCATCTGATATGCCCCGACTTATATGAAGCCATATTTCAGTAGTAATAGGGGAATTTTTTGATGGGTCTTTTTTAATTGTGTAATTTGCATTTTCAAAATTGACCTGACTCATTTTCAAAATAATGCACGGAAAAGACATATTTTCTATATATGATTTCTTTACACGCCATATAATTGATGTCCTTATTGTTAGCAAAGCTGATCGAATCTTAATGAAGGTTACTTTGGCATCAAATTACAAACCGTTATCATTGTCACAATGTCAGACTCTTCAAGTTCATGACCAGCATATTCCACCTGAGTTCACAATCATTGTAGCTTGCCAAAGAACGGATACTTTGTAATGGGTACGTGGAGTCTCAAAGGAAGAAAGAGATGATCAGAGTGAAAACAAAGGCTGCACTCATATATACCTCCCTCCAACGAGCATGGACAGAGGCCAAGAATTAGGTCACCTACCTGTCTGGGTGGCCAGAAAATTGTGCCCTTAAATATATTCCAACCAAGTAACTTTCAAAAATAAGGAATAATTATACTCTTCAGAAATGTTGTGGCTATATTCAGAATAAGTGACACTATTATGTAAAAGAAGCTAAAACCATAATAGTTTTAACCCAGAAAATGTCTCCATTTCCCCAAAGCTCCTATTCTAAGGTCTTGAATGCAGCCTTGTGCGACGACAACTGTGACCTTCGTGCTGTAGTCACTTTGGAAAGTCTTTCCTGCAATGCAGCAATTCTCACGTACATATTGGAATATTTGTATTAGTGAGGCTGGAGTGAGATCAAAACAAAGGATTTCCTTCTTTGGACTCCGAATTCAGGAAAATCGTTTTTTATTTAGGTCTTTTTTACTGGTTGAAGATTCTGATTCCACTTTTGTTTACAATTGGCCCTATGGTTCACACAAAGCACCCACATGCTCATATTACAGTCAGCATGATACATGGTGTGCTTTTACTGTCAAAAAAAATAGATTGAACTCTAAGATAGTGGAAACAGGAACAGTGCAAGGGTTTGTAATTAGCATTTTGGACTTTTGGCAGAATTTGTTATTGATGGGAGAAAAGAGGCCAGCAGTAAATTTAATTTTTTTCAGAGACTCTACTCCTTTTAAGTTTAAAATGATTTAGCCGCCAAATGCTCACTTCCATATATCTGCGTCTTGCATCATTCGCATTGTATGAGAGAATACATTGCTTTACAATAGCCATTGTGCAGTGTGACTTAATAATAATAATCTTTATTTTCGCAAGTAGGCTTACATTAACACTGCAATGAAGTTACTGTGAAAATCCCCTAATCGTCACACTACGGCGCCTGTTCGGGTACACAAAGGGAGAATTCAGAATGTCCAATTCACCTAACAAGCACGTCTTTTGGGACGTGTGGGAGGAAACCGGAGCTCCCGGAGGAAACCCACGCAGACATGGGGCGAACGTACAGACTCTGCACAGACAGTGACCGAAGCCGGAAATCGAACCCGGGTCCCTAGCGCTGTGAAGCAACAGTGCTAACCACTGGGCTACCGTGCCGCCCCAGAGTACAGTTTGCACTTCAGGCATAATTGGCAATCTGGGCACAAATCACGCTCCAAACTGCACCAGTTTAAGTGTTTTATCCCTTTATATTTCCCCTCAACTCAGTTAAATCACTGCATATAAGACTGGCAATGAACTGGCACAGTCAGGGAGCATTTTAGATTATTGATTTTTTAATGTTGCTTTAAAGGGTATTCCTTGATATTCTTGAGAGTAGCAAAGTGTTATAGTTTGACAGTACAGCTGAATATGGGTTTATCAACAAAAAAAACTTAATCAGTGTTGAGTCATCACATGCACGTAACCTGATTTATGTTGAAAATGACTTTTAAAACCTATACAGAACCATTTGCTAGTTATTTAATGTACAGTAGTCAGTGGATTAAAAAATATATATTTAAAAGCTTTTAAAACAAACCTATTGTTATGATCCCTGTAGAAAATGATAACTTTGAAAAACACATTTTTAAATTTTCAATTAACAACTGAAAAAAATAACATTGCAGGATTTAGAGCTTTAAGACATTCATTGACTAAAAGCATTTTTGCCTAAATGCTCTTTAAACTGTAGACCAGAACTTTCCCTTTTTATTTTCAACACAACTGAAAAACCCACTTCACAGATGTAATTTACACTGCCCCAAGTCGTCATTTGATTTTCCCCCTGACCGAATCCAAAATCATTCTTGGGTCACAAGGGTTCACTTCTGTTCCTTTCCTATCCTTTCTCAGAGTGGGAAAATGTAACTCCACAGCTGTCTTTCACAGTGATGGGGTTTTCTTGCTGATTCTCCCTCGAGCACGGGTGAATTTTCCAGCCTCGTTTTGAATCCTCACGCATTTGGTCTTTTCAATCCGAGCGAATGGACAGTTTAAAGTTTCCAATCTGCCATTCCCACTTTCCTGGGATTTTGGAGACCAGCAGTCTAACTCCTGCTGCTGCCATTGTCTCCCAAGTGAGAACAACTTGCACGTTCTTTCCAGCAAAAATCCCTGGCCTCCCTATAATTTAGGATAAAATGAAAGGGGGATCACGTGAAAGGGCAGCACGGTAGCACAAGTGGATAGCACTGTGGCTTCACAGCACCAGGGTCCCAGGTTCGATTCCCCGCTGGGTCACTGTCTATGCGGAGTCTGCACGTTCTCCCCGTATCTGCGTGGCTTCCTCAGGGTGCTCCGGATTCCTCCCACAATCCAAAGATGTGCAGGTTAGGTGGACTGGCCATGATAAATTGCCTTTAGTGGCAAAAAGGTTAGGAGGGGTTATTGGGTTACAGGGATAGGGTGGAAGTGAGGGCTTAAGTGGGTCGGTGCAGACTTGATGGGCCGAATGGCCTCCTTCTGCACTATGTTCTATGTGACCTGTCCTGAAGTCTGCCTCACAGGAGGCCTGGGCGACTGAATGTTAAAGGATTAAAGACATGCTCCTAAACTAATTGTAAAAACCTCATATTTGTAGCATATTAGTGCATTTGAACCCAAAAGAACCAGCTGAATTTTAAGATCCTCTTCGAAGGCAAACAAGCATAATTAACACAAACCTGCCAAAGTGACTAATTTGATCTGAGGTGAGCCAGTTATGTGATGGGAGGATGGCTTCTAGTGTGATTTACTAACATGAAAGATTGTGGAAACTAGATTTTGTTAGGGTTTGGGCAAAGCTGGGTTCAAGTATATGTTACCTGATTCATTGTGCTTGGGTCTGGCCATGTTGGTGGATTCCTTTTTGGCTGCAGTCTGGGAGAGGGACAATGAGATAAGACAAATCTATATGATGGAGGTCACAAGGAATTATCCCTTTGACTGAATGTTGAGGCTCCATGTTCACCTGATATTGGGCCTAGAGCCTTGTGTTCATCCAGCTGTGGGACTGTAACATGTAGCTTTCCAGCGAATCAGCACCAAAGATTGAGAGGCTGCACCACCATCAATCAGCTTCCTGCAGGTAATTGCTGAAGGGACAATTGGAAGTGGGAATTGGACCCCAACCTTCTAACTGAGGGTGTGAATGTTGCCTGTGATCTGTTTTGTGTTCACCTTCGCTGTCTGCGATCCCCTCACTGTTCACCTTTGCTGTCTACGATCTCCTTGGTGTTCACCCTCACTATCTGCTGTCTCCTTGGTATTTTGACTTGCTGTCTATGATCTCTGTCTTCACCTCTCTGTCTGCAATCTCCTCGGTGTTCACCCTCACTATCTGCTGTCTCCTTGGTATTTAGACTTGCTGCCTATGATCTCTGTCTTCACCCTCTCTGTCTGCAATCTCCTCGGTGTTCACCCTCACTATCCGCTGTCTCCTCAGTATTTAGACTTGCTGTCTATGATCGCTGTCTTCACCCTCACTGTCTGCAATCTCCTGGTGTTCATTCAACCTCACTGTGTGCGGTCTCCTGGTATTCAGCCTCACTGTCTGCGATCCTCTAGTGTTCAACCTCACTGTCTGCGATCCCCTTACTGTTTACCTGTACTGTCTACGATCTCTTCGGTGTTCACCTTTTCTGTCTGTGATCTTCTCATTCACCCTCACTGTCTGTGATCACCTTATTGTTCAAACCTGCTGTCTGTGCTGTTAACTTATAGTCTGCGATCACCTTCGTGTTCACCCTGCTGTCTGAGATCTCCTTGTTCACCCTCGCTCTCTGAGATCTCCTCATTCACTTTTGCTGTCTGTGATCACCTGGTGTTCACCCTCACTATCTGCTATTACCTCAGTGATAAAACTTGTTGTCTGCGATCTCCTGGTGTTCACTCTTGCTGTCAGTCATCTCCTTGGTCTTCATAATAACTGTTGCAATCTCCTGGTTGCCACCCTCATGGTCTGCAATCCCCTGATGTTCACTCTTGCTGTCTGTGATCTCTGTCTTCACCCTCATTGTCTGCGATCTCCTCGGTCTTTACCCTCGCTGCCTGCGATCTCCTTGGTCTTCATCCTCACTCTCTGCGATCTCCTCGCTGTTCACTCTTACTGTCTGCGATCTCCTTGATGTTCATCCTCACTGTCCACCCTTGCTGTCTTCAATCTCCTCGCTGTTCACCCTTGCTGTCTATGATCTCCTCGCTATCTGCGATCTCCTCGCTGTCCACCCTTGCTGTCTGCAATCTCCTCACTATTCTCCCTTTCTGTCTACGATCTCTTCGCTGTCGCGATCGCCTTGCTGTTCTCTCTCACTGTCTACGGCCTCCTCAGTGTTCACCCTCGCTGTCTCCAATCTCCTCGGTCTTCACCCTTGCTATCTGCGATCTCCTTGCTGTCCTCTCACTGTCTGCGATCTCCTCACTGTTCTCTCTCGCTGTCTGCGGTCTCCTTGCTGTTGTCTCTCGCTGTCTTCGGTCTCCTCGCTGTCCTCTCTTGCTTTCTGCGATCTCCTCGCTGTTCTCTCTGTCTGCGATCTCCTCGCTGTTCATGTTTGCTGTAAGTGCTGACGTTCACCCTCCTGTCGAGAAAATGTGACTGAGTCTTTGCAAGCTCAATGAAAAGCTGCTGACCTATTTGAATACTCTAGACCTGTAGAGTATACTGCTGTCTTAAGGATCTTTACAACAAATATGCAGTAGGAAGCAAAGTGCTTACAGAGCGAGATGAGAAAAATGGGAATTTTCTTTTTTTTTAAATATATTTATTAAAGTTTTTTAAACACAATTTTTCTCCCTTACAAACAATAACCCCCCCCCCCCCACCCCCCGTAACAAAAAAATGAGAAATCGCGCAGAGCAAGATATATACATGGCAAAATGATATATTTACACAGCTTTGTACACTGGCCCTCTCCCGTACGTGCCAGTTTCCCCAGCCCTTCATGTTATCTCTTGCTCATCCACTCTCCCCGGTAGTCTCTCCCCCCCCCCCCCCCCCCCCCCCCCCCAGGACGTGTCTCCCCCCCCCCCCCCCCCCTCCCCTCCCCAAGGTTGCTGTTGCTGCTGACCGACCTTCCTCTAACGCTCCGCGAGATAGTCTAGGAACGGTTGCACCGCCTGTAGAACCCCTGCGCAGACCCTCTCAAGGAGAACTTAATCCTCTCCAACTTTATGAACCCAGCCATATCATTTATCCAGGCCTCCAGGTTGGGGGGCTTCGCCTCCTTCCACATTAGCAAGATCCTTCCCCGGGCTACTAGGGACGCAAAGGCCAGAATGCCGGCCTCTTTACCTCCTGCACTCCCGGTTCGTCCACTACTCCAAATATTGCTAGCCCCCAGCTTGGCTTGACCCGGACTTTCACCACCTGAGATATTGCTCCCACCACTCCTCTCCAGAACCCCTCCAGTGCCGGGCATGACCAAAACATATGGACATGGTTCGCCGGGCTCCCTGCGCACCTTCCACACCTGTCCTCTACCCCAAAGAACCTGCTCAACCTCGCCCCCGTCAAGTGCGCTCTGTGAACCACCTTAAATTGTATCAGGCTGAGCCTGGCACACGAGGAGGAGGAATTAACCCTCCCAGGGCATCAGCCCACAGCCCTTCCTCGATCTCCTCCCCCAGCTCCTCCTCCCATTTACCCTTCAACTCTTCTACTAGCACTTCCCCCTCTTCTTTCATCTCTTGGTGTATTTCCGACACCTTGCCCTCCCCGACCCATACCCCTGAGATCACCCTATCTTGAACTTCTTGTGCCGGAAGCAACGGGAATTCCCTCACCTGTCACCTCACAAAAGCCCTCACCTGCATATATCTAAAGGCATTTCCCGGGGGTAACTCAAACTTCTTCTCCAGTGCCCCTAGGCACGCAAACGTCCCGTCGATGAACAGGTCCCCCATTCTTCCAATCCCCGCCCAATGCCAGCTCTGGAACCCTCCGTCCATCTTCCCCGGGACAAACCGGTGGTTACCCCTGATCGGAGACCACACCGATGCTCCCATTGCACCCTGGTGCCGTCTCCACTGGCCCCAGATCCTTAGCGTTGCCGCCACCACCGGGCTCGTGGTATACTTTGTCGGCGAGAGCGGCAGCGGTGCCGTCACCAATGCCCCCAGGCTCTTTCCTTTACAGGACGCCATCTTCATCCTCTTCCATGCCACCCACTCTCCCTCCATAACCCACTTGCGGATCATCGCCACATTTGCTGCCCAGTAATAGCTCCCCAGGTTTGGCAGTGCCAACCCTTCTCAGTCCCTACTGCGTTCCAGGAACCTTCTCCATACTCTCAGGGTCTTATTCGCCCACACAAACGCCATAATACTCCTACCTACTCTCTTAAAAAAGGCCTTAGTGATCACGATGGGAAGGCACTGAAACACAAACAGAAACCTCGGAAGGACCACCATTTTGACCGACTGCACTCTACCCGCCAACGAGAGTGGTAACATGCCCCATCTTTTGAAATCCTCCTCTATTTGCTCCACCAACCTCGTCAGATTCAGTTTATATAGTGTCCCCTAATTCCTGGCTATCTGGGTCCCCAGATACCGAAAGCTCCCCTCCGCCCTCCTCAGCGGTAGGTCCCCTATCCCTCTTTCTTGGTCCCCCGCCTGTAATACAAAGAGCTCACTCTTCTCTACATTGAGCTTATAGCCCGAAAACTCCCCAAACTCCCTTAGAGTCTGCATGACCTCCACCATCCCCTCCATTGGATCCGCCACGTACAGCAACAGGTCATCCGCATATAGCGACACCCGATGCTCTTCTCCCCCTCGGACCACCCCCCTCCATTTATTAGACTCCCTCAATGACATGGCCAATGGTTCGATCGCCAATGCGAACAACAGGGGGGACAGGGGGCACCCCTGCCTCGTCCCTCGGTACAGTCGAAAGTACTCCGACCTCCGCCGGTTCGTCACTACACTCGCCATCGGGGCTCTAAAGGAGCTTAACCCAACTGATAAACCCTCCCCCGAACCCAAACCTACGCAGCACCTCCCAGAGGTACTCCCACTCTACTCGGCGTCCATAGCTGCCACTATCTCCGCCTCTCCCTCCTCCGATGGCATCATCATCACGTTTAAGAGCCGCCGCACGTTAGTGTTTAATTGCCTGCCCTTTACGAATCCCGTCTGGTCTTCATGGATCACTCCCGGGACACAGTCCTCGATCCTCGTGGCCAGCACTTTTGCCAGCAACTTTGCATCCACATTGAGGAGCGAGATCGGCCTGTACGATCCACATTGCAGTGTGTCCTTGTCCCGCTTTAGGATCAAAGAAATTGTCGCTTCCGACATTGTCGGGGGAAGGGTCCCCTCCTCTCTTGCCTCATTAAAGGTCCTCACCAGTAGCGGGGCCAACAGGTCTACGTACTTCCTGTAGAACTCCACCGGGAATCCGTCCGGTCCCGGGGCCTTCCCCGCCTGCATACTCCCCAAACCCTTGCTCAGCTCCTCCAACCCAATTGGTGCCCCCAAACCAGCCACCTCCTGCTCCTCCACCCTCGGGAATCTCAGTTGATCTAGGAATCGTCTCATCCCCTCTTCCCCCGCTGGGGGCTGGGATCTGTACAGCTCTTCATAAAAGGCCTTAAATACCTCGTTTATTTTCGTCGCACTCCGAACCATGGCTCCCCTTCCATCTTTGACTCCCCCTATTTCCCTTGCTGCCATCCTCTTACGGAGCTGGTGTGCCAGCATCCGACTAGCCTTTTCCCCATACTCGTAGGTCGGCCCCCTGCGCTTTCCTCCACTGTGCCTCCGCCTTCCCTGTGGTCAACAGGTCAAACTCCGACTGGAGCCGTCGTCTTTCCCCAAGTAATCTTTCCTCCGGGGCCTCTGCGTATCTCCTGTCCACTCTCAAAATCTCCCCCACTAACCTCGCCCTTGCCATACCCTCTGTCTTCTCCCTATGAGCCCTAATGGAGATTAGCTCTCCCCTGATCACCGCCTTCAACGCCTCCCATACCACCCCCATCCGCACCTCCCCGTTGTCGTTGGCCTCCAAATACCTTTCGATACACCCCCTCACCTTCCCACACACCACCTCGTCCGCCAGCAGTCCCACATCCAGCCGCCACAACGGGCGTTGGTCCCTCTCCTCACCCAGCTCCAGTTCCATCCAGTGCGGTCCGAAACGGCTATGGCCGAATACTCCGTCCCCTCCACCCTCAGGATGAGCGCCCTACCAAGAACAAAGAAATCTATCCGGGAGTAGTCTTTGTGTACATGGAAGAAGAAAGAAAATTCCCTGGCCTGCGGCCTTGAAAACCGCCATGGGTCCACTCCCCCCATCTGATCCATAAACCCCCTAAGTACCTTGGCCGCCGCCGGCCTCTTTCCAGTCTTTGATTTGGAGCGGTCCAGTGCTGGATCCAACACTGTATTGAAGTCCCCTCCCATTATCAGGCCTCCTATCTCCAGGTCCGGAATGCGCCCCAACATGCGCTTCAATGAATCCTGCATCATCCCAGTTCGGGGTGTATACGTTTACCAACACCACCCACGTCCCTTGCAGCCTACCGCTCACCATTACATATCGCCCTCCATTGTCCACGACAATAGTCTTGGCCTCAAAAGACACCCGCTTTCCCACCAATATTGCCACCCCTCTATTCTTCGCGTCCAGTCCCGAGTGGAATACCTGTCCTACCCATCCCTTTGTTAGCCTGACCTGGTCCGCCACCTTCAGGTGTGTCTCTTGGAGCATGGCCACGTCCACCTTCAGTCCCTTTAAGTGCGCGAACACTCGAGCCCTCTTCACCGGCCCATTCAGGCCCCTCACATTCCACGTTATCAGCCGGATTGGAGGGGCTCCCCCCCCCCCCCCCCTGCTGAGTAGCCATCTCCTTTTCTGGGCCAGTCCCGTGTCCACTCCTCCCTCACCCTCCAGTCCCCCAAACGGGGGACCCCCATCCCGACCACCTCTTCTGTGTCTCATTCCCTTTCGGCCACTGCACCAGCAACCCTCCCCCCCCCCCTCCCCCTCCCCTCCTCCCCGCTAGACCCCTGTCTAGCTTTTTTGCTCCCTCCATGTCACTCCCGTAAGTCAGCCGACGCCTGCTGACCCGGGCTTCCCCCGCCATCCCATTGACCTCCCCGTGTGGGAGTCTCCCAATCAATATGCATTCCTTCGTTCCCCTTCCCGCCTTTCTTCCCGCGCGTGGGAAAAAACCCCGCGCTTTCCAAAGCCCACTCCGCCCCCTCTGCCGCAGCTCCTGTCGCAGCCTTGTCTCTCTCCCCCAGCCCATGTGACATTTCCTGCACGTGATTGACCCCCTATATACAACAACCATCACACATCAAACCTCAAATATCCCCCCCACCCTCACAAACCCTCAGTTAGAGTCCAACTTTTCGGCTTGTACAAAGGTCCACGCCTCTTCAGGCGTTTCGAAGTAATAGTATTGGCCCTTGTATGTGACCCACAGTCGCGCTGGCTGCAGAATTCCTAATTTCACTTTCCGGTACAACGCCGCTTTGGCCCGGTTGAAACCCGCTCTCCGCTTTGCAACCTCCGTGCTCCAGTCCGGATATATTCGGATATCTGCATTGTCCCACTTACTGCTCTGCTCCTTCTTGGCCCATCGCAGGGCCCACTCTCTGTCCGTGAACCGGTGAAACCTCACCACCATCGCCCTTGGCGGCTTATTTGCTTGGGGCTTCCTCGCCAGCACCCAATGTGCCCCGTCCAACTCCAGCAGCCTCGAAGGGGCCTTCGTGCCCATCATCGCCTCGAGCATCGTGCTTGCGTATGCCCCGGCATCAGCCCCCTCCACTCCCTCAGGGAGACCCAGGATCCGCAGATTCTTTCTCCTCAACCTGTTCTCCAGGTCTTCGAGTCTTCCCGCCCACCTCTTGTGTAGCGCCTCGTTCTGTTCCACTCCACTCTCACCGCCAGGCCCACGAGCCCGTCCTCGTTCTGTCTGACTCTTTTCTGTACCTCCTGGATCTTAACTTTGTGGGCCTTCTGGGTGATCCCGAGTCCTTCAATTGCCGAAAGCATAGGTGCCAACATCTCCTTGCGCATCTCCTCGAAGCAGCGCTTGATGAACTCCTGCAGCTCCCCTTTGTCCCTGGCCACCGCCATTTTGTTTTCTTTCCCTCGCTTCTCCCGTTGCTCCAGTGCCGCTCCTTTGTCCGTTGCACTTCTGGTCCGTTTCATCGAAGTTGGAGGGGGACCTCTCTCTTCCCTTCCCCACGGGTTACGTCAAAAAAAAGTTCCGTTGGGGCTTCTCTAGCGAGCCCGAAAGTCCGTGGTAGAGGGAGCTGCCGAATCGTGCGGCTTAGCTCCGCATAGCCGCAACCGGAAGTCCAAAATGGGGATTTTCTTAATGAAGCAACTGATAATGCATCATCTTCTTAGAGCTTACAATGTTAAGTGATAAAATGTGAGGAGTGAAAGTGAGGATTTATTTCCTCTGTTGGCCCAAATTAATGGTGTCACAATTGATGACTGTCTGGATATTTGAACCAACAGACTTATTACTGAAAACAGATCCAAAATGAATAATTCTATGATTCCCCATTAGATTTGAATGGTGTCCATAAGATTACTCACGCTTACACACTCTGGGTTGTTGTGGCCAAACATTAACTCTGAAGTCATCTATCTTGGTGGGAAAATGATCAAAAATCAGGAAATGACCTTACGATTATTAATTTCACTTACAATAAGAGCAGTTTCTGTTATTCTAATTCCCCAGTGGTGTAATTTAAAGTTGTGTAAAGTTCCACTGTCTGATGATAATTAAAGCTGCAGTGCTCCATTTTTGTAATGAAGTTTTCTTTCTACGCTGACTTATGACTAAGTGGTAAGTCCCATTTTTCAGGAATATATTCAAGGTGTCCCAGTGGTGCTAGTTTTGGAAGGCCCTGCCTGTGTACCTGCACCCGTGGTCTCTTCAACGTTGTGCCCAGTGCTCTGATTGGCAAGAACCCAGGATTCATTTGGATCTTATATTGAAGTTAATTTGAAAATGAGGGAAATGTCAGTTCCTGGCTGATGTAAATTTCTATTTTCTAATTACGTGGGAAACCGCAAGAGGTAACTGCAGAATGGCGCATGGGTAAATGCACCAAATCAGAAGTAGGAGCAAAAACAGTTGGAAAATCTCAGCAGGTCAAACAGCATCTGTGAAAAGAAACGGGAACTCCCGGTGTCCACCTTCTCTGCCTGCGACCTTTGCAATACTTTACTTCTCTCCACAAGTGCTGCCTGAGTTTTTTCCCAGCAATTTTTGTGCTTATTTCGGATTCGTAGTATTTGCCTCTGTATTAACCAGAAATCTGAAAAGCCTGACTATCTGTACAGCATCACAATCAACACTTAAACCCGTTTCCAAATGACCTTTCGTTATCTTGCATGGTTACAGTGGCTTTAAAATGCTCATCCTTGTTTTCAAATCAATCCTCCGTGATCTCTGTGTTCCTTTAATCCCTGCCCTCTAAGCTGCTCTGATTTTTGCCATTCTGCTTTTAGCCGTTTTGGCCCTAAATTCTGGAATTATTTTTCGAAACCTCTTTGTTATTAATCTCTATCTCTCTCCTGATTAAGATGCTCCTTAAAGCCTTTGATCAAGCTTTGGTCAGCTGTTGTAATAGCTCCTTATGTGACTCGTTGCCAGGTTATTTTCTGTTATACACCTGTGAACCACTTTGGGAAGTCCTATTGTGTTCAAGGCATGAGATCAATCCAAGCTGTTGTATGAATCCAAGTTGTTAGCTTTGGAACCCGGACATTTGTGTTCCAAGCTACTTATTTGGGATGTTATTCCCAACCTAGTTGTCATATTTTTTTTTAATCTGTTCACGGGGTGTGGGCGTCGCTGGTTAGAGCAGCATTTATTACCCACCCCTAAATGCTATCCAGAAACTATCCCTTAATCCTGAAGTGTTCAAATGTGATCTTTTAATGTAATAACAACTGGAGAATTTTTGAAGCAAAACAAGCAATTACATTGAAATATCTTCTATAGATACCTCTAATAAAACAGAAAATGCTGGCAGTACATTTTGGCACCATTTAATGTAAAAGGTAATATCGCCATAGTCCCAGAAGACCAGAGGCTACTTTCCCCTTGGAGGGGGCGGGGGGGGGGGGTTGGGGGGGGGTGGGGGGGAGCTGACTGGTGGTGATTTAACCTGAGGATCACCACGCCTCAGGCGAGGTTTATCGAACTGGTGAAAGGTCATAAACCTGGAACATTCACCGTTTCTCTCCTGACAGTGCCTGACTTGACTATTTCCAACTTTTTTTGTTTTATTTCCGATTTCCAACATCTGCAGTAAAATGTTTGCTTTGGTCAAAGTTAACTGGGGTTGTATGAGAGTGTGATTACCAGCTGGCTGGGATCTGTGATTAAGGAGATAGTAGATGCCCACGGGTTTGCCACAATAAGGTGTTAAACTTGAAGGCGGTTTGTTAATTTCTCAACCGGCAAGGTGAAGGCGAAGTGAATCACTGAAACCTGAGATGATTTCTGCTGTGAAACACACTTCTAAAAAGAAAATTCCTTAACATGTATGTTAAAAGATAAGCCTGTCATTTGAAGAAAATGGAGACTGCAAAGCTAGGAGAAAGAAACCCGACAACCCACTACACTTGAGGGCGATCATAGAATTTACAGTGCAGAAGAAGGCCATTCAGCCCATCGAGTCTGCACTGGCCCTTGGAAAGAGCACCCCACCTAAGCCCACACTTCCACCCTATCCCATTTTTGGACATGAAGGGCAATTTAGCATGGCCAAAACACATCTTTGGGACTGTGGGAGGAATCCGGAGCACCCGGAGGAAACCCAGGCAGACAAGGGAAGAATGTGCAAACTCCACAGTCACCTGAGGTCAGAATCAAACCTGGGTCCCTGGCACTGCGAGGCAGCAGTGCTAAGCACTGTGCCACTGTGCCGCCCTAGTGTATTTTAAACCTTTATAACACGGCATAGTGTATCTTTGCTGAGGCAATGTGCTCAAAATTAAATATAGTACTCCAAATGAAATCTGACTGTAGCAATGCTTTGATGCTTTTTATATTTGAAATTTCTCGTGACTGAACCTAATAATCAGACAGCCTTTTGATTAATATCTGAAGAAGCATTTAATATTATGTAAATATTGGATGCAAACTGTACAAATTTTATTTTATTAAAACTGTCGCAGTTTGCACTTTCATCCTAAACATAACGTTTCGTTCTGACATTGATCATTTTTCCTGTTCTATCTGTAGTTCCCAGCAACCTCAAACATGGCCAGGGACCACCCAGCCACTCATCACCTGACTTTTAATATTACAGCAAACTCTTTAGTACTAATCAGGTTAAACCCCAAACCTACTTCACAGGCACTTTAATCAGCTCTTCACGATGACCTTCAGTGCACTTTTCATCCTTTTGAACAGTTCAACAGGCCTGGAAAACAACTGTTTGTCCCTGTGAGAGGTAGCTGAACACAGCTACTTGAAACTCTTTATGGCTCTTCAGGTTCAATTGGCTTCTTATGAAAGCCTGAGGGATTCTCGGAATGCCTTTTGTTTTGACATCATAGTTGTACCATAGTCACAGCAAAGCTGGAACAGATTTTTTTGGAAGATGTAACTGGTTAACGGTGTATATTTTAGTTGACTAATAATAAAATTGCCGATAACTAAAAATGTCTCACGTAGTTCAAAACAGATTGTGAAATCTTTTTTCAACATTTGTGGTGATTTTTTAACGTTACACACCCAACATGCTGGGTTATCAAAGGAAGATGTTTCTTTGTGGCAAAAGTGGTCAAATTGGAGGGTTATACACTTTCCAAACGTTTGGCCCAAGAGGCAAACCCTTGAGAACAGGTGACCTACCCGACAGCTAAAGAGGTAAATAAAAACATCATGGGTTGGATTCTCCGTTTGGGAGACTAAGTCCCCACGCCGGCGTGAAAACGGTGGTGTTTTACGCCAGAAAAACTGGCGCAAAACGGCCACTTATTTCCTGTTCCGGGGAGGGGGACGGGGGGGGAGCGCTGGCAGCCAGGCAGCATAGAGCTCCCAGCTCTAGCTGCCGATACGGCCCAGAGCATTGCCAGGTCCATGAGGAATATTGATGTTGTCTTATTTATTTTGGAAAGCGTTGGTGCAGGCTTGATAAGCCAAATATCCAACTTTAGTTCTAAGCTCTTCTGCGATTCAGCAATCCAGCTGAAATGTGTAAATCTATGCTAAATCTGAACAGTGAAGTTTTCAAGTCAATCCTGTACATTTTAGCAAGTTGCATTCTGTAAATCATGATTTGGTTTTACTCCACAAGGTGCCGGAGCACACGGTACAGTTTGATGAGGACACTGGAACTGGATGGTGCACTTATTTTAAACGCTTTCAGTTCAGAGTAAAATTTGGAAGGTATTAGAAATGAATGATGAGCAATTTATTTCCATGAGCTTAAATGGAGGGGCATTCGTGGTGATCCCGAGGAAGTCCATTTTCATACCACTCTGCCTTGCTGACCAAGATGATAGGATATCAGCTGGAAGGCAAAATAAATTAGCAGAAAATTGAGCATCACCATATATTATTTTTCATGATTTGCAAAGGATCTCACCAACAAGACCAGAGAGTAATGATGAGTGCCTGGTTTATAACGCAGGAGGTACAAAGACTATGGGCGGAATTCCCATATCCCTACTGGTGGTATCAATGGTGGGCGGGGGAGGGGGAGAATTCGGCTGGATCGTGAATCCTGCTAGAGGCTGGCCTGAAACCGATTTGTGTCCCGCCAATGAGATGCAGATGAAGGCCCAACTGGAATTTTCCCCCCAATGCCCATTTTTCCGTGACGCCAGCGGAAAAATGCACTGGTCCAGAACACATTTGCATTAATGAGGCATGCAAAAGTCAGAACTTTCCTGAAGAAGGCCTTGGGCTGCCTCTGGAGTTCGGGATGGAGACCACCAGCCACCCTGAACCCTGGAACAGCTCAGCAGTGTGGAGCAGCATCTGTCAGCAGCATCTTCCAGCATCAATGTCTTTGAGGAGGTCCACCTTCCCGCCTTAGAATGTTCCTGGAAATCCATCTTCTTTCTTCAACGGTGGTCAGTGATGTCAGGTGCCTTTCAAATATGTCAGTCAGATATGACGGCGGGACACGCGCCATCAAGCCCACCCCGCCACTGAAGAGTGCGCGCAACTCCAGGATGCATAATTAATTGTGCCAGGGATCAAAGATATGACGTGGTTTCCCATTGGCCTCCACAGCGAAAAACACTCCCAATCCTTGCCCCATCGCGGAACGTACAAAGAACAAAGAAATGTACAGCACAGGAACAGGCCCTTCGGCCCTCCAAGCCCGTGCCGACCATACTGCCCGGCTAAACTACAATCTTCTACACTTCCTGGGTCCGTATCCTTCTATTCCCATCCTATTCATATATTTGTCAAGATGCCCCTTAAATGTCCCTATCGTCCCTGCTTCCACTACCTCCTCCGGTAGCGAGTTCCAGGTACCCACTACCCTCTGCGTAAAAAACTTGCCTCGTACATCTACTCTAAACCTTGCCCCTCTCACCTTAAACCTATGCCCCCTAGTAATTGACCCCTCTACCCTGGGGAAAAGCCTCTGACTATCCACTCTGTCTATGCAGAGTGGATAGTCAGTGGCACGTAGTGCCGGATCTGGGAATCCTACCTTATAAGTCTCTGTCGACTCAATCTTTGGTGTGGAGCACATGACTAAAACATGTTCGACGTATCTTATTGATTATGAAGTCAGTGCAAGTGAAATAAGAAAATTTATTTTTTTATGCTTTCTAACTATATCTTGATGCTTCAGGGGCAGATGTAAGAAATATAATTTTAAAAAGCCTCCAGGGAACCCCGTTAACATTGCTGGCCCATTACAGACTGCCTCCCATAATTGGGGAAGGTTTGCAGCCAGGAAGCGAAAGTCAAGATGACAACGTTTACACAGCGCGTGTGGAAGCAGCTGTTTCTATGTTGCTGCAGGCACTTGGAAAGCTTTGGAACCCAATCTGAGCATTGCAAGCTTCAGAAAATTGTCAAACTATTGCAGCTAAAAGCATCTCTATGTCTAAAGTGGAATGGCAGCAGAGGGAAGCCCAGGTGGATTTATTAATAAACATGCTTTGAGTTGACTGGAAGCAAATTGGTCACAGCACGGAATTTTCATTGCTTATGACCACTTGACCAAGTGTGGAATTTGTGAAACCATATGATCTTGATGTACAAATTGTCTCTAACTAATGTCTGAGCTAGGTCAGTCAGCCTCACACAAAATTGTTCTTTCTGCATACTGTACACAAAACTCGCATCAACAGGATGCCCTTTGTGTTTTTCAGTAAAACAAGTCCAGATAATTTGTTAGTTGTGATTCAATGTGGTTCACACTTTCCTACTTAGGTGTTTGTGGGTTTCCCTAATTCGATCCCGTCCCTGGGTCACTGTCCAGGTGGAGTTTGCATATTCTCCCCGTGCCTGCGTGGGTCTCACCCCCCACAACCCAAAGATGGGCAGGTGGTTTGGCCACGCTAAATTGCCCCTTAATTGGAATTTATTTTGGAAAAAAGGTGTTTGTGGATTCAAATCTCACCCCAGAGCCTATATTCTACTGTTAACGACAGGAGGTGGGTTAATTTACACAGCACTAATTTCCTGTCGATAAACAGAAAGGTGTTTTGGATTTTCTTATGCCTTTGTAATGGGCAGACAGGCAAACATAACAGGAGAAGTGCCAATTAAGCACATCTTGCCAGCCCGGAGCAGAAACTTGACTGAGGCATATCATGGTTGATCATCTTACTAGCTCTGTATACGAAAACGGCTCTTGAAGCATGCAAGAAGAAAAACGGAAAGCGTTACAACTCAGGCAGCCACCATTACAGAAGGAGGACCCCGAGTTCGGAGCTCAGAGAAGAACAACCATTGTGGAAAGAAGACCCTGAGCTCAAAGCTGAAAGAAGAACAGTAAGAAGTCTGGCAACACCAGGTTAAAGTCCAACAGGTTTGTTTTGATTCACTAGCTTTCGGAGCGCAGCTCCTTCCTCAGGTGAATGAAGAGGTGTGAGGCATCCCGCCTCTACCACCCTCCCAGGCAGTGCATATCAGACTGTCACCACCCTCTGGGTAAAAAAGATTTTTCTCAAATCACCCCTAAACCTCCTGCTCCTCACATTGAACTTGTGTGTTCCTGAAGGAACTGATCCTTCAACTAAGGGGAACAACTGCTCCCTATCCACCCTGTCCTTGCCCCTCAAATCTTGTACACCTTGATCAAGTCGCCCTTCTGTCTTCTCTGCTCCAGCGAAAACAACCCAAGCCTCTCTTTATAACTTAAATGTTCCATCCCAGGCAACATTCTGGTGAATCTTCTCTGCCGCCCTTCCGGTGTAATTACATCCTTCCTATAATGCGGCGACCAGAATTGCACACAGTACTCCAGCTATGGCCTCCCCAAAGTTCTATGCAGCTCCATCACGACCTCCCTGCTTTTGTAATCTATGCCTTGATTGATAAAAGCAAGTGTCCCATATGCCTTTTTCATCTGACCTTCTGCCCTCCGAGATCAATAGACAAACACGCCAAGGTCCCTTTGTTCTTCGGAACTTCCCAGTCTCAGGCCATTCATAGTATTCTTCCTTGTTAAATTACTCCTTCCAAAGCGTATCACCTCACACTTTTCAGGATTAAATTCCATGTGCCACTGATCCGCACATTTGACCATCCCGTCTATATCTTTGTGTCGTCCACAAACTTACTGATCCTACCGCCCACATAGTCACCTATGTCATTTATCTAAATGACAAACAATAGGGGGCCCAGCATATGGATCCCTGTGGTAAGCCACTTGTCACTGGCTTCCAGACACTAAAGTCGCCATCTATCATCACCCGCTGTCTCCTATCGCGAATGCAATTATAAATCCACCTTATCAAACCACCCTGTATCCCATATGCCTTTACCTTCTTAACAAGTCTCCCATGTGGGACCTTGTCAAAGGCTTTGCTGAAATCCAGGTAAACAACATTAACTGCCCTACCCTCATCTAAACACTTGAGTACATGCTCAAAAATTTCAATCAAATTTGTTAGGCATGACCTCCTTCTGACAAAGCCATGCTGACTATCCCTGATCAAACCTTGCCTTTCCAAGTGGAGATAGATTCTCTCCTTCAGAAACTTCTCCAATAGTTTCCCAACCACTGACGTGAGGCTCACTGGCCTGTAGTTCTCTGGCTTGTCTCTGCGACCTTTCTTGAATATTGGGACCACATTAGCTGTTCTTCAGTCCTCTGGTACCTCCCTGTGCCTAGAGGGGAATTAAAAATTTGGGTCAGAGCCCCGGAAATCTCCTCCCTCTCCTCCCACAGCAGCCTGGGACACAATTCATCTGCACCTGGATATTTGTCCACTTTTAAGCCCACCAATACCTTGTCACTCCCTATGACAATTTGCTCAAGAACCTCACAATCTCTCTCCCCGAGTTCCATAACTACCTCCTCATTCTCTTGGGTGAAGAAAGATGTGAAATATTCGTTCAACACCCAACCAATGTCCTCTGGCTCCACCCACATATTTCTCCATGGTCCTTAATGGGCCCTACGCTATCTCTGGTTATCCTCTTCCCATAGGTATACTTCAAGAATATCTTTGGATTCTCCCTCCTTTTACCAGCCAGGGCTTTCTCATATTCCCTCTTTTCTCTCCTAATTGATTGCTTAAGCTCCATCCTGCACTTTCTGTACTCCACTAATGCCTCTGCAGACTTGCTCCCCTTATACTTGTTAAAAGCCTCTCTTTTCCTTCACTGTGCCGTCGTGCCACCCTACATGTATTGCAGATACATTTGCCGTGGATGATACTCGTGTCCATGAGCTCCCAGATTCTGCTGCCACCACACATCACCAGTCCTGCCATTCTTATGGCATTTAATTCATTACTTTACTGATTAAATTTTAATTAATGTCTCTAGTCTTGTCTGTGCTTACATTCTTATTATTTCAATAAATGCTCTGCTTAGCGCGATTGGAATTTCCTAATTACAATAAATAAATATGCACCAGCCAATCTAATGAGCTTTACAACTATTAGTAAACCTTTTACCAATAAACCCTTACAATTATTAAAATTACCCAGGTTTTAAAAGATAACTGAGAAATATACACCTCAACGAATCAACTACCTGTTTCTTGTGTCCTCGCATCTTGACTTTTCTCCTGACGTGGTTGGTCTGAGCTGAATCCACGGATTTGTCTGGATTGGATATCTCTGTCTGTCTCAGGGTCCTCCACTCCTCTAATAGGTACTGCTGTTTGTCTCTGGGTCCTCCTCACTCCTCTATTGGGTACTGCTGTCTGTCTCTGGGTCCTCCTCTCCCCTCTATTGGGTACTGCTGTCTGTCTCTGGGTCCTCCTCTCCTCTAATGGGTACTGCTGTCTGTCGATGGGTCCTCCTCACTCCTCTATTGGGTACTGCTGTCTGTCTCTGGGTCCTCCTCTCCTCCAATAGATATTGCTGTCTGTCTCTGGTCCTCCTCTCCTCTAATAGATACTGTTCTCTGTCTCTGGGTCATCCTCTCTCCTCTATTGGGTACTGCTGTCTGTCTCTGGGTCCTCCTCTCCCCTCTATTGGGTACTGCTGTCTGTCTCTGGGTCCTCCTCTTCTAATCTATCAGGTACTGCTATCTGCCTCTGGGCCCTCCACTCTCCTCTATTAGGTACTGCTGTCAGTCTCAGGGTTCCCCTCTCCTCTAATAGGTACTGCTGTCTTCCTCTTGGTCTCCTCTCTCCTCTATTAGGTACTGTTGCCTGTCTCTGGGTCCTCCTCTCTACTCTATTAGGTACTGCTGTCTGTCTCTGGGTCCTCCTCTCTCCTCTATTAAATACTGCTGTCTGTCTCTGGGTCCTCCTCTCTACTCTATTAGGTACTGCTGTCTGTCTCTGGGTCCTCCTCTCTCCTCTATTAAATACTGCTGTCTGTCTCTGTGTCTTCCTCTCTCCCACTCTTTTCTTTACTTGGTTCTTTCTCATGTTTTATGTCAAAGTACTTCTTGTAATGAATTATGTGAAAGCAAATCATCTACTTTGATTTCACTCTCCTGCCGTATCCCCAAATCCTTTATTTCCCTTAGTGTCCAAAACTTTATCAAATCTCATTTTCTAATGCACTCAGTGACTGAGAATTATAGCTCTCAAGGGTAAGGAACTCCAAAGATTGACAATCATCTGAAGACATTTTCCCTTGTCTCAGTTCAGTTAACACTCATTGGAGGCAATGCCAAGAGGATTCACCAGGCTAATTCCTGGGATGAGAGGGTTGTCCTATCAAGAGAGAGTAAATAGTCTGGGGCTGTATCCCTTGGCGTTTAGAAGAGCGAGGGGTGACTTTATTCAAACAAAAAACATCCTGAGGAGGCTTGACAGGGTAGATGATGAGGTGTTTTCATGAGTGGGAGAGTCTCAAACGAGGGGACACAGCTACAAGATAAAGGGCTGGTCATTTAAAACTTGAGGTGTGTAGAAATTTCTTCTCACAGAGGGTGGTGAATGTCTGGAATTCCTCTGCCCCGGGGGGTTGGGGAGGCTGGATCATCAGAAGTATTTAAAGTGGACGTGGATAAATATTTGATTGAGGAATAGAGATCTATGGGGAAATGGCACAGAAAAGGAGTTGAGGCCGGCATAGATCAGCCATGATCGTATTGAATGGCAGGGCAGGCTTGACGGCCTGGTGGCCAAGAGCTGCTTCTATTTCTTGTGTTCTTATGAATGTCCCATTCATCTATTTTGCTGGTGGAGGGAAGAGCACTGGTTAGGAAATTAAAAATTTGTGCTCTGCATTGGATAATGCCCAGACAAATTTTCAACATTCCCAACTACTGGAGCAGGCAGATGGAACCTCACACAGTTTAATGTGCCATCTGAAGAATGTCAGTTCTGCCAACACAGCAGTCCCTCACTTCTGCATCATCATTATGTGTTTGTATGGGATTCAAAACCACATTAACTCTCCGGGAGCCCAGACTGATTCTACCAACTGATGCTACCAATTGATTCAGATTGTGTGCTGACAAGGTCCTGTATGAACCAATTTGGATTTGGATGTCAAAATGAGTGAAAGAAACAATTTGATTGTGGATTTTTGTCAAGGAGTATGGGGCGGGCGCGATGGCGGAAGTGGTGTGTTGAGTTGAGGAGCAGCCATTATCATGTTGAATGGTGGAGCAGGCTCTAAAGGCCGAATGCCCTACCACTGCTGCTGTTTTCTATCTTTCTATTTACGTGGCATATAGAAACTGCAACACCTTCTGAAGACATCATCTTCCTGTGCACCAAACATTCTCCTTTAAATAGCATTGCGCAGCATGCCTTTCATACACTTTGATTGAATGGTGTCAGCCAAGGCCCATTGGGTAGCCCCCTTGTCTCTGATGAGCTGTAGTTCAAAACCTATTTCAGAGACATGAGCATAAAATCTAGGTTGACACTCCATTGGTCACGGGAAGTGCTCAATTAATACAGACTCTTTACTTTCATACCCGTGAATGGTTTAGGTACTACATAATTTGTGGCATTCATAGCAGATTGATCTCATGATCTAATTTCTACATGAGTTAGCGAAAGCAATCCCTGTTTACAGCATCTATTTTGAATGAAATGTGTTTTCCATCCTTTTGGTCTTGACCCTCCAGTGAAGTGTCATGTGTTTTCATTATACAAGGGAGGAAATCGAGGGCAGATGAGATTCGGGAGCACTGCAGAAGTTCAGGAGAAACCTCACCAAGATTCAATGACGTTATCTTGAGCTTTGCATGTGCGAGAGTTAAAGGGTTGCTGGGAGTTACGTTTTCAAAAACATCTGGGTTCATTTTCTTTCATTGAACAATCAGTTTGGACCTAGGCCGATTCTGCGAAATGTGTTCAAAGTTTTAGGTTCAGTTGCGTGGATGCTCTGTCTTAAAATTGGTCAGCTGGTTATAGTTACTAACAATTATAGTGGAGTGTCGCCATCCAGCTCGAGTTTACACTGAAAGCCTGCTTGGAAAACAAACACAAAATAACAACAGAAATGTCAGCAACAACAGCCATTTCTTCGAGGCTTTATTCAGGATTCCAACCCAGATGTTTCAAATAAAATAAACTGTAGCGAACCAGCTCTTGCTGGCTAGCAATCTGTACTTTAGGTCTATCGAACATAAATCAGTGCAACACCAATTACTACAAATTTTGAAAAGGCTTCCTCTGATAAATCACTTTCTCCTCTTCATGAGAAAATGAATTGCAAACACATTGCAATGCATTATGCTTGAGTAAAATGTTGTGATTTTGAATATGAGAAAGTTGATGATGCCGTTCAGTAATGGCAATTACTATTTGATGTAATGCTCTCATCCATCTACTAATCAAATTTATATATATTTTTTCATTCTTGGAATGTGAGCATCAGTCTAAGGTGGCATTAATTCCCCCATCTCTTGTGGTCCTTGAGAAGGTGGTGAACGTCTGCTTTGAACTAATGCAGTCCAAGTGGTGAAGGTGCTCCCACATTGCTATTAAGTCGGGAGATCGAGGATTCTAAGGTAGTGATGATGAAGCAATGGCAATGTGTGACCTGGGGCGATGGTGATCCCATGCATTTTCTGCCTTTGCCCTTCTAGCTAGTCGAAGTTATTATTGATGTTCTTCATTTTGTTCTTTTTACTTTTCTGTGATTTATTTTTAGAATTTGAGTTTGGCAAGATACTAGTTGATCTTTTGGTGATAGGTTATTTCCAGCTCCTGGTAAGGCACTTTTATATTACAGGCCAGTTATACTTTACAACTTGCAGTGAGACAAAACAGTTTCAGTTTTCATAATGCATACCACATTGTTTTCGTGAAATGTGCAGTTACTCAAAGTTAAGTTTGAAAGGTGATTGTTTTTCATTGTAATTCCAATTATTTTAATGTTAGCCAAGAGCTGCTTATCGTATTGAATCTTTGTAATATTAAAATACAAGGAGCATTTCATACCAATGAGCCTACCTATGCAGGTGTGTGAAGAATGTTCGTGGAGAGGTCTGGTTTCACTTGTTGGAAAGGGTGGGGTTTGCAGAATTGTTTGTTGCTCCCTTGTCAGTCAAAGCAGACACTGGCCTTGAACCAGTACTGTTTTAAAACAGAGCTGTACGGTTTCTATTTCGTATCAGAATTAACTGCAACCTTGCTCTTGAACCACTTTCAATCTTTCTCAGAGTATAGGTTCAGGTCAAACAAATTTTAATATGCTTCAATGCTGATGTGCACATTAGGATTGTATCCACCCATAAGACATCAGAGACTCGATTGACTTAAGGGCTAATCTTTCCTTGATTTCCTTTGGCCTCTGGAATATCCATGGAGCCGCCACCTCTTGCTTGTTGTCTGATTGTCCACCATCATTCTAAATCATTCAGGACCGTAGAACTTTGTTCTGCTCTGTTAGTTCTGGAGCTGCTTCGCTCTTTCTATTGCTTGTTCTTGGTTTTTCACATGCAGCCAGTGTTAAATAGAATACAAGAAATAGAGGTAGGCCTTATGCCCGCTCAAGCCTGCTCTGCCACAAGTAAGATCATGGCAGATCTAATCTTGGCTTCCACTTTCCTGCCTATTTTCCATAATTCTTTACTCCCCTGTATTAAAAAAAAAAAATATCTATCAATTACAGTTTTGAATATATTCAATAGCAGTCTTCATAGCTCTCTCGGGTAGAGAATTAAAATATTTGTGGACGGCATGTGGTTAGCACTGCTCCTCACAGCACTGAGGACCCGGGTTCGATCCCAGCCCCGGGACACTGTGTGGATTTTGCACTTTCTCCCCATGCCTGCGTGGGTGTCACCCCCACAACTCAAAGATGTGCAGGCTAGGTACATTGGCCACACATAAATTGCCCTTTAATTAGAAAAAAAATGAATTGGGTACTTTCATTTAAAAAAAACGATTTGCCACCCTCAAAGAGGAAAGTCCTTCTCATTTCAATCTGAAATGAGGGATCCCTTATTCTGAAGTTATGCTCTAGATTCTGCCAAGAAGGGAAGCATCCCCTTAGCATCTACCCTGTCAAGCCCCTCAATGTAAGATCTCGTCTCATTTTTGAGTATAGGCCCAAGCTGTTCAACTGTTGTCTCACAAGGGAACTCCTTTATCCAAGCAATCAACCTATTGGACATCCTCTGAACTATTTCTAGTGCAAGTGCATCCTTCCTTAAACAAGCAGGGCGACAGTGGTTAGTGCTGTTTCATTACAGTACCAAGAGGCCAGGTTCAATTCCAGCCTTGGATGACTGCCAGTGTGGAGTTTGCATGTTGTCCCCGTGTCTGTGTGGGTTTCCTTCGCGTGCTCTGCTTTCCTCCCACAGTCCAAAGATGTGCAAGTTAGGTAGATGTGCCATGTTAAATTGTCCCTTTGTGTCTAAAGATGGGTAGGATAGTGAGAGTTGCGGGGATAGAGCGATGGATTGGGTCTAGGTCAGGTGTTCTTTCAGAGGGTCAGTGCAGATACGATGGGCCGAATGGCCTCCTTCTACACTGTAGGGATTCTATTAGTTCCATGGAAGGAGACCAAAATTGTATGTTGTGCTCTAGGTGTGATCTCCATTGCCAATAGACATTAATATAGATCGTAAATAATTGTGGTTCCAGTTTGGGCGTATACTCAAAAATGAGACGTGATCTTACATTGAGGGGCTTGACAGGGTAGATGCTGAGGGGATGCTTCCCTTCTTGGCAGAATCTAGAGCATAATTTTGGAATAAGGGATCCCTCATTTCAGATTGAAATGAGAAGGAATTTCCTCTTTGAGGGTTGCAAATCTTTTTTTTTAATTGCCTTAGACAAAAGTAGAACAGCTTCCCTTTTGTTCATTCTCCACCCCCTTGCAATAAAGGCCAACATTCCATTTGCTGTTCCAATTATTTGCTGTACCTGCATGCTAACTTATTGTGATTCATGCACAAGGACATCCAGATCCCTCTGTACCACAGCATTCCGTCGTCTCTCCCCACTTAAAAATATTTTGCTTTTCTGTTCTTCGTACCAACCTCATTTTTTCCCCCACATTGTATTCCATCTGTCAGATTTTCCCACTCAACCTATGTGTCTTTGTATCCTCCTCACAACTCCCACCTGTCTTTGTATTGTCAGCAAATTTGGCCACAATACAATTTGTCCATTCATCCATTGTCAATAGACATTAATATAGATTGTAAATAATTGTGGTTCCAGCACTAACACTAATGATGCAGCATTAGTTACAGTTTGCCAATCTGGAATTGACCCGTTTGTCCTGTTTCTGTTTTCTTTTAGTGAGCAAAACACCTATCCAATCTAATATATTCGCCCCTCTCTCCCATCCGTACACAGACACACGCCCTCCCCTGCCCACTCCATGGGCTCTTATCCTTTTATGTGGCACCTTATTGAATGCCTTTTGGAAATGCAGATATGTATATCTCCTTATTCCTCATTATTTCTTGATTTATATTCTGTCCTGCAGCATATCTACGGTTAAGGAGATTATATATTACCCCCACCAAGCAGCCATGGTGTCATGATGGCACAGCATATCAACTTTTTGCAGGCTCGATAGAGCAATCCAGTCAGTCCCATTCTGCAGCTCTATGCCTGTAGTACTGCAAGTTCCTATCCCCACAAGTGCCCATCCATTTGCCTTCTGACATCAATGATTATCTCTGCTCTCACAACTTGGTGAAGGTGTTTTAATGGTCAATGCAGAAGCCAGAGAAAGATGATTTTTCTGAAAATGGACTACAAAATTTAAATGTAGCATTTAATTGTATTCTCACTAATACTGTGTTATTTAAAAGTGTACATGGGAAAACTTTGCCCACTAATACAATTTCCGTTGTTTCTTTTAATTGAAATCTATATTATACTTTATTATTCCTTCTCTCACTCCTCTGCTCACCTCCTCTCTCACATACCGTCCTCTGCTGTCAATCCTTTTTCTTCATGTCTCTCATTCCCTTTCATACTTTGTAACTCATTCCTTTTTCTCCTGTCTTTCATTCTCTCTCATATATCCCTCCTACTTTTTCTTTTATGTTCTTCTCCCATTCCCTGCAGCACTTTCTCTGGGAACTTGTCAGTAATTTGATCTTTGGGCGATGATGTAAAGCAGGTAATATTAGATCCCCTTACACCCCCCCCCCCCTTATATGTCTCTTCCAATTGAAGTCAATAGAAATTTAAATTGGGACAATGTTAATATATTGGAGTTACCACTTTTGTAACTTGAATGACTGAAGACTGTTCAGCTGAGGCTGTTGTATCCTTATGTTGCAGCTATGTTATGCTACATTCAATAAAGTGAATCCTTGGAATGGAGATAGTAATACAGTGTCAAACGTGGCACAGTAAATAACATAATTTCCTCTGAATCAGACGGTTACTGGAACAAGTCCCACATTAAGAATTTCAGCCCAAAATTAAAGTTGCCGTTTTCAATGCAAATGGAGTGTTGCACCGTTTGAGGAGATATCTTTCGGATGGTTCATTAATCCAAGATCCCCATCATCCTTCTCAACTAAATGTGCAAGATTCCATGACGCTATTTGAAGAAGCCCTTTGGAGATATTTATTTTCAACAACACCTTATATGTGAAATCTCCGGGTGCTCTGGTTTCCTCCCACAGTCAAAAGATGTTCAGATTAGGTGGATTGGCCATGCTAAATTGATCCTCAGTGTCCAAAGATGTGTAGGTTAGGTGGATTGGGCATGATCAATGTGCGGTGTAATGGAGATACGGTGGGGGATTGGGCCGAGGTAGACAGCAGTACCCAATAGAGGGGAGAGGAGGACCCAGAGACAGACAGCAGTACCCAATAGAGGAGTGAGGAGGACCCAGAGACAAACAGCAGTACTTATTAGAGGAGTGGAGGACCCTGAGACAGACAGAGATATCCAATCCAGACAAATCCGTGGATTTTTGTTCGGCAGCTCTGAAGAATTGTAAAATAATATTGTTAATTTAAAGTGTTCAGTTTTCAAGGTCCCATCAGAGAAGAAAAGGTTTGTGTCAGAAATATTACATCTGAGAACCACTGCCCTCTGATTTCACAACAAAAGGAGGAATGACTTCCATTTATACGGCACTAACCACCTCAGAACAGCCGAAAGCACCTTCGTTTGCAACCAATTTCTGAAGTGTAAATCACTTATGTAGTGTAGGAAACATGGTAGGAAACAGCACCTAAATTGGTTCAATGTTTAGGCCGCAAAGACAGTTGATACGGGAATGCAAATGTCACATTAGAACAGCAGATGCAATTTAAAGAATTCTCTTCATTTGAAGAACATTTTCCAACATCTAACCATTCCTTTGCCTAGTTTGGCCATATTTGAGCTGATCGAGGGTACTGAAAATGAAAAAAAAAATGATATCATAATCAAGAAATTTCCGGTAGAACAAGAGCCCAAATTGACAGTAAAATGTAAAAATTTACCATGTATTTCTGACCATGATCTCTTTCTAGCTGTTATTTTTCCATCATTGCAATGATACCTTCCAGGAAGTAGCAGTCATTTAAAAAGAGCAAACCCGACAGTGACTACCCTCCTTAAATGTAGCTGCAGAAATGAAGAGGCATAGATACACAAGAAGAAATTTGGTCTGGTTCTTTCATTTCCAAGGGACGTAACTAATTACAGGTGAACCCCAGTCAGTAAGTCTTGGTTGATGTAAGATTGTCACAGACATCTTTAAGATGACATTTGACACGCAGACATGATAGTGACTTGACTGTTTCATATCCGAAACGATGCACTGGGGGGGAAGCTGGTTAACCACATGAAGGAAGAAAGGATACAAGAATTAGGAGCAAGAGAAGGCTGTGCCGCCCCTTGAGCCTGCTATGCTGTTGGATAGGATCATGGCTGCTCTGATTATGTCCTCAGCTCCACCTACCTGACAACTCCCCAGAACCTTTGTCTCCCCTGCCAATCAAAAATCTACCTAACTCAGCTTTGAATGTATTCAATGTCCCAGCCTCTACTGGTCTCTGGAAAAGAGAGTTCCACAGACAGGCGACCCTCGGAGGGAAAAAAAAATCACCTCAGTCTTAAATGGGAAACCCCTAAGTTTTAAAGTGTGCCCTCTAGTCTGAGAATTTCCCACAAGGGGAGACATCCTCACCGCATCCACCCTGTCAAATCCCCTCAGGATCTTAAAAGTTTCAATGTGACCTCCCCTCACTCTTCCAAACTCCAATGGATACATAGGCCCAACCTGCTCAACCTTTCCTCACAAGCTAATTCTTCATCCCAGGAATCAATCGAGTGAATCTTCTCTCAACTGCCTCTAATGCGACTGTATCCTTTCTTAAGTCGGCCACAAGGGTAAGGAATGTAAATCGCCATCAATCTCAGCGGGACCAAAACTGCACAGAGTACGCAAAATGCGGTCTCACCACTGTATATCTGCAGCAGCAATTCCCTGCTTTTATACACAATTCTCCTTGCAATAAATGCCAACATTCCATTTGCTTTTCAAATCACTTGCTGTATCTGCATATTAACCTTTTGTGTACAAGGACTCTTTTGTACCATGGAGCTCTGCTGTCTCTCATTTAAATAATATACTGCTTTTCTTTTCTTCCGTAGACATGTTCACATTTTCCCACATTAGACGCCATCTGCCAAATTTTACCAATTCCCTTAACCTTTGTAGGTCTTTATCACCTCTTGACAACTGACTTTCCTACCTATCTTTGTGTTATCCACAAATATAGCTGCCATTTGGTTCCTTCATCCAAGTCATTGATATCGATTGTAAATTGTTGTGTCACTCAACTAGTTGCCAACCCAAAATGACCTATTTATCCCTACTCTCTGCTTCCTGTTAGCTAACCAATCCCCTATCCATGCTAATACGTTTCCTTCTGCGTCATGAGCTCTTATCTGTGTGGCAACATTTGATATGGCACCTTTTCAAATGCCTTTCGGAAATCCAATACATTGCACCTTTGCTTGATATATCCTCAATGAACTCTGATTAATTAATCAAACATGATTTCAGTTTCACAAAACCATGTTGATTCTGCCTGATTTTCTAAATGTCCTGATATTCCCTCATTAATAATGGATCCTATTGTGTACCCTATGGCTGGGGCCTTTCCCAAATTTAGGGAATTTTGGAAGCTCACAAGCATTGCATCCACTATCTCTACAGTCATTTCTTCCAGGACCCTAGGATGCAAACTAGAAGGGTCCAGGGGAATTGTCAGCTTTTAGCTGTAATAATTTCCCCAGTGCCTTTTCCCCAGTGAGTGCGATTGTTTTAAGTTCCTCAAACTCTTTAACCTGTTGATTTTCAGGCATTCTTGGGATTTTTTTATGAAGACAGACAGAAAATGCTTATTTTACACTTCTGCCATTTCCTTGTTGCCCATTATTAATTGCCCAGTCTCACCCTCGAAGGTACCAGCACATGAGTTTAGTTACGCTGTTCCTTATTAAATGCTTACAGAAACTCTTGTTATTTGTCTACATGGGCGGAATTCTCCCACTCTTCTTGTGACAGGGGTTGACCTCTGGGGCAATAAATGTAAATCGCCATCGCCTTTGGTGGGACTAGAAGATCCTGCCGCAGTCTGTGGTGAGCCAGGGAAACATGCCGGTGGGCTGGGGGCTGGGGGGAGGGGTGGAGTGTGCTTGAGAATTCCGCCCTATATTTGTAGTTAGCTTTTCCCCACACTCTAAATTCTTCCTCATTATTCCTTTAGTGATTCTTTGCTTGTCTCTAAAATTTATCCATCCTTCTAATCTTTGCAGTATTGGCATATATTGTGAGCTATTGTAAGAGAATACGTGGATTTGGTTCAGTATAAAGAGGTGGAAGGAGGCTCATAAAGGCTGACGGAATGATTGGCCTGTTTCTGTGCTGTACATTCTGTGTAACTGTCATTAATTTTAATCGGTTTCAAATTGTAATACAATTCATCCATTTCATTATTTTATGTCACATACTATTCTCTTGCTGATAGAGTAGCCAGACAGCCTGCTTCCAGGCCTCTGGTAATTGCAACTAAGTCAGCCTAGTTGACTAGCTCCTTGTTTTTTTTCCCCTAGCTGTCTTGTTTTTTTAAATTCTTTCCTGGATTGGGGGTGTCTTTTGGATTGGCAAGGTCAGCATTTGTTGCCCATTCTTAGTTGCCCTTGAGAAGTTGGTGATGAGCTGCCTTCTTGAATCGCTGCAGCCTATGTGGTGTAGATACACCCACAGTGCTGAGAGGGAGTCCCAGGATTTTAATCCAGCCACAGTGAAGAAACAAGAATATAATTCCAAATCAGGATGGTGGCTTGGGGCAGCACGGTGGCGCAGTGGGTTAGCACTGCGGCCTCACGGCGCCGAGGTCCCACGTTCGATCCCGGAGTGGAGTTTGCACATTCTCCCCGTGTTTGCGTGGGTTTCACCCCCACAACCCAAAGATGTGCTGGTTAAGTGGATTGGACACGCTAAATTGCCCCTGAATTGGAAAAAATGAATTGGGTACTCTAAATTTAAAAAAAAAGGATGGTGGCTTGGAAGAGACATGCAGGTGATGTGCTCCCATGCTTCTGCTGCTCTGGTCTTCCTTGGTGGCAGAGTTTGTGGGTTTGGAAGGTCCTGTCGAATGAGTCTGGACAAGTAGATGGTATACACTGCTGCCAGTGCGTGTCAGCGATCGAGGGAGTAAACATTTAAGATAGTGGATGGGGTGCTAATCAGTGGGGTAGCTTTGCCTTGGATGGTGTCGAGCTTCTTGAGTGTTGTTGAAACTGCATTCAAGTGTAGACTATTCCATCACACTCCTGACTTATTTTTTGTAGTGGTGGACAGGCTTTGGGGAGTCAAAAGGCTGGTTACTTTTCTCAGAATTCCCAGTCTCTAACCTGCCCTGTGGCAACCACAGTATTGATATGGCTAGTCCGTTTCAGTTTCTGGTCAACGGTAACCCCTCAGGATGTTGATAGTGGGGTCTTCAGTGATGGTCATGCCATTGAATGTCAAGGGCGATGGTTGGATTCTCTCTTGTTGGAGATGGTCATTGCCTGGCACTTGTCCATTAAATTCAATTTTACTCTGGCTCCTTGATGCCTCACTTGGTCGAATGCTGCCTTGATGTCAAGGGCAGCCAGTTTCATTTCACCTCATGAATGCAGCTCTTTTGTCCATGTTTGGACCAAGGATGTAATGAAGTCAGGAGCCAAGCTGCCCTGGTGGAATTCAAACTGAACAACTTATTGTTGTGTACACTTCCGGTGGCGTAGGCGAGTGGGGCGGCCGCATCAAGAAGAGCCCCCGCCGGTGGCCACGATTTGTGGCATTTTCGGGGATTTCCCCGATTTTTTGATAACCCCCCCGACTATCGTCGGCCTTTGGGGCCGTCACGGGCAGTTAGCGTAGCCCGTTTGAAAACCGGCGAGGAACCCCGCGCGGGTGGCGGAGGCTGAGGCCCGAAGGCCAGAGCAGCGGGGGCCAGGGCGTGATGTAGGTGGGATGTCCCACATCGGATGGCTCCCACCTAGAATGAAATAAGAAGGCTGAAGTCCGGTCCCAGAGGAACTCTGGGGGAATGTAAAAGAGAAGAGAAAGACGTTTTAAAGAAGTTTGGTGAAAGTTTTTTTTTCTCCCCTTTTTTTTGTGTGAAGGAAGAAAAATTGTTTGTATTTTTCAAAAAAAAAGAAACAGATTGATGAGGGACAGAAGGGTGAAAAGGAGAAAAAGGAAAGGAAAAACAATAAGCCACTAAAGGTGTGGTAGTACCAGGTATTGCGGTACCTGAGAGGCTGATGACTATTGGTTAGACCCAGGAGTCTACCATTGGCTGTATTACAAAGAACAAAGAACAAAGAAATGTACAGCACAGGAACAGGCCCTTCGGCCCTCCAAGCCCGTGCCGACCATACTGCCCGACTAAACTACAATCTTCTACACTTCCTGGGTCCGTATCCTTCTATTCCCATCCTATTCATATATTTGTCAAGATGCCCCTTAAATGTCCCTATCGTCCCTGCTTCCACTACCTCCTCCGGTAGTGAGTTCCAGGCACCCACTACCCTCTGCGTAAAAAACTTGCCTCGTACATCTACTCTAAACTTTGCCCCTCTCACCTTAAACCTATGCCCCCTAGTAATTGACCCCTCTACCCTGGGGAAAAGCCTCTGACTATCCACTCTGTCTATGCCCCTCATAATTTTGTATACCTCTATCAGGTCGCCCCTCAACCTCCTTCGTTCCAGTGAGAACAAACCGAGTTTATTCAATCGCTCCTCATAGCTTATGCCCTCCATACCAGGCAACATTCAGCCACAGTGAAGAAACAAGAATATAATTCCAAATCAGGATGGTGGCTTGGGGCAGCACGGTGGCGCAGTGGGTTAACATATTACGTAGCTCCGCCCTGAAGGCGGGGTATAAGAGATGGTGCCGTCCCAGCAGCCTTCACTTTCTGTATCGAAGCTGCTGGGGAAAAGGTTGTAGCAGATTAGGGCAGCACGGTAGCATTGTGGATAGCACAATTGCTTCACAGCTCCAGGGTCCCAGGTTCGATTCCGGCTTGGGTCACTGTCTGTGCGGAGTCTGCACATCCTCCCCGTGTGTGCGTGGGTTTCCTCCGGGTGCTCCGGTTTCCTCTCACAGTCCAAAGATGTGCAGGTTAGGTGGATTGACCATGATAAATTGCCCTTAGTGTCCAAAATTGCCCTTGGTGTTGGGTTGGGTTACTGGGTTATGGGGATAGGATGGAGGTGTTGACCTTGGGTAGGGTGCTCTTTCCAAGAGCCAGTGCAGACTCGATGGGCCGAATGGCCTCCTTCTGCACTGTACATTCTATGATTCTATGATTAAAGCCTTCAGTTATGGAATGACTTCGTCTTGAGTGTAATTGATTACGCTTCAATTTAATCTGCTACAACTTACGTTGGAAGGATGGATCTCCGAATCAAACTGGAGTGCCTCCAGCTCAGCCCCCACACGGAGAACTCTGCTGGTATTTTTAAACACTGGCTGGCGTGCTTTAAGGGCTACCTCGACATGGCTGTAGGCACCCCCACGGAAGGACAGAAGATGCATCTCCTGCGCTCCTGGGTCAGCCCTGGGATCTATCCCCTTATCGAGGAGGCGGAGAACTATGCTGCCGCTATTGAACTGCTAGAAGGACATTACATCCGCCCTGTAAACCAGGTCTACGCTCGTCACCTGCTTGCGACTAGGCGGCAAAGCCCCGAGGAAACGTTGGAAGATTTCTACCGGGCGCTACTGGTGCTGGGCCAAAACTGTGGCTGCCCGCAAGTTTTGGGGAGCGAGCACACGGAACCTTTATGCAGGATATATATATATGTCTTATAATACCGCTTCACCATTATTACCTCATTTCCAATTTGCCCACCATAAATATTGGACACTTCTGGTGTTGGGCGGTGCTGACAATCTGAACTTTTAGGGCAGTTTGAAAAGGCGGGGATCTAGTGAAATGTGCCCCAGCCCAATTTTCTACCTCTGCCCAATAAAGTGACACTGGGAAATTGGTGGGTAGACTATCTTGCTTACTGTATATAATTTCCAAAAAGGTGAGTGGAGAGACGGCTGGGGAGATGTGCAAAGTGTGAAGACATGGCACATTGACCCCATGATAATATTGGTGTACTGATGGAATGGCAGATTACTTGTTGCTGCTAGAATTCTTTGCACAGCAAGTATCTGATTTATCTCTAAGACTAAATGGAAGTACTGAGGAAACTCACTGATGTGGTCCCTCTCTATTGGATTAGCTGCAGCAGGCTGGTTAGGTGCTACTTTTTGTGATGTGCATCAATGTAAATGCATGTAGACTAGCTAGACACTAGAGGGAGCACCAGAAACATCACACACACACACACACACACACACACACACACACACACTCAACCAATAGATCAGTTAGATAGGACATGACCAATGGACATTCACGATACACACAGAGGTGACATGACCACAGGGAGGCATTACACCAACCAATATATAAAGGACACCACACACATGATCTGCCTCTTTCCAGTGGAGACAGTCAGTGAGTAGAGACACAGGGTTGATTCAATATTACACCCACCACGTGGATTGCAGCAACTGGTTAGTCAGCCTGGGACTGTAGTAGGATTAGCAGTAGTGTCGAACCCGAGTAATAGAGGTGTAAATAGTTTAATAGACGTGTTGAAGTTATCTCCACGTCTGAACCTTCCTTTGTCAAGTGCACCACAAGGAAGCTGCTTGTTACACCGAGAACATAACAAAACATGGTACCAGGACTGAACTGTTTCAATCCATATAGCCATACCTCAGTGTACTGTGACAACCAGCAACGATACCCAGGCAAGATGTTCGAGATCCGGGTTCCGCAGCAGCTCCAGTGCCACGGCGATCTCCGCGAAAACTGGCGGGTATTCCGGCAAATGTTTGAAATCTTCCTGGTAGTAGCCGAACTAGAAGACGTGGCCGATGCTGAAAAGACAGAGCTTCTCCTCACCATCGCCGGTGCCAGAGCAGAAGAAATCTTTTTAAAATTCAAGTTCTCCAAGGGGCAAAACAGGAGCGACTTCCAGGCAGCCCTGGACAAATTCGGCAAATACTGTGAGGAGAAAACACTCCAACCAGCAAGAAAGGGTAAGAGAAGAGCCAGTACTCACCACGAGGCCGAGATCCCGGAGCCGAGAACAATTGTGATCGGCGGCCATCTTTCTAAAGGTACTGCACTTGCACAGTTGCGCCAGAAGCGCACAGAACGGGAAGGTCCGTTTGCGTATGCGCGAGACGCCGCGCATGCGCAATCACAAAAACGGCCATCGGTACAGGAACAGCGATTTGCGCATGTGCAAACGCTTCCTACGTATGATGTCACATGCGTCATGACGCCAGAGGCCCTGGACCACGCCCATTTAAAGGGGAAACGTCCCAAATCAAAGAAAAAATCTTTTAAAGCCGTAAAACAACCTTCCTTCACCTGGAATGACAGCACAATGCCTCAAATTAAACCAGGAAATGAAATTAACCTCCAAAGAACCTTGCAGCAAGCAGTTATCTACGCCCAAACCGATGATTCCGACCTTGAATACTTCAAAACCGACCGTTACATTTTCTCTGGACCTCGCGAGCCCAATGCCAGCTCCAACGCAAATAGTGATGATATGGTCCTAGAAGACAACGACTCAGACAAACCTTTCACCTTGGGAGGCTACCCCAGTACCAAATCCGAACTGCAACTAGACGTGTTGCACATTGGCGACCCCCGTATTGAATCCGACGCAGTCACGGATTCGTTCTTCGGATTTGAGGATCTTCAGCCCAGCAGATATGACATCCCGACTCATGAGTGCAGGATTATGCTGTGGCCTGAAACCAAGAGACCGAGAGCGGTACAAGCCCACAGAGAGCGGCCTGCTGCCACACAGAGTGTGGTCCACGCACCGCTCAGGGTTCTCGACTCTACGAAAGAAAACACGCAAGACTCCACACCGCAGTCCTTGCATGAACACGAAGTGACTCCAGTGTCACAAGCCTCCACAGCGAGCTCGTGGACAGACTCCACAACTGCAGAAACGCAAGACTCCAGAGCGCAGTCCTTGCACGAACAAGAAGTGACTCCAGTGTCACAAGCTTCCACAGCGAGCTCGTGGACAGACTCCACAACTGCAGAAACGCAAGACTCCAGAGCGCAGTCCTTGCACGAACAAGAAGTGACTCCAGTGTCACAAGCCTCCACAGCGAGCTCGTGGACAGACTCCACGATAGAAGAAACGCAAGACTCCAGAGCACAGTCCTTGCACACACAAAATGTGACTCCAGTGTCACAAGCCTCCGCAGCGAGCTCGTGGACAGCCTCCATGATAGAAGCAACGCAAGACTCCGACGCGCAGTCCTTGCAGGAACAAGACCATGAGGGTCTAGCAACCTCCTCTGACCAACTAGCGGCAGACGATGCAATTCTGCCATGCTCAAGTAAACAGCAAGAAGACTGTGACAGTCTACCACGCTCCAGTGCACAGCAGGACAACCATGACCATCTATCATGCTACAGTGAAGAACAAAGCGACGATGACAGTCCAAGCCCAAATGAAGGACAACAGCAAGACAATGACAGTCCACCCATATTGTTTGCACCATCAGATGAAGACTGTGACAATTTACCCAACCCAAGTGAACAACAAGCAGCTACTGAGGCTCTATCCACGGTATGTGAGACGAGTGACAACAGCATCCCACTTCCCATGCAAGATGTGCAAAGTGACAGAGCTCAGATAGTGTGTACAGAGACACTCGACGATCACTGTGAGACCACTGGTGACTCCGATGACACCATGATACTTCCACCCTCATTCGCTCAAACCTCACCACAAGTCAATGCATTCCTGCATGTTCCGACTCCAGACGCGCAGCTTCAAGAAATCTCAGCTGACTCCAGTGAACCTGCTAAGACTCCGGACGGGGAGCATCAACAAACCAACACTGACTCAGTTAAAACAGACCAGACTCCAGATGGGGAGCAACCAAATGCCGAATCTGATTCATGTAAGCCGGACTTTACTCCAGACAGGGAGTGCCGCAACCTCAGTGATGGCACGCTCAGGGTGACAGCAGATGCCACAACGACAGGAGATGGATCACTTAACAATTACACTGGGTCAGTAATAACAAGCAGCGGCTACAGTCCAAGAGGAATACACCAATATTCACCACAGCTATATCCACACATTTTTTCCACACCAGCAGTGCAGCCAATGATAGCTCATGCTGGACAAACCCAGTATTCAGGCATGCTGCAGCCAGCAGTCTATGCAGCATATTCTCAAACAGGCCAGCACTACGGATTGCCCACTAATGGAATAAAGATCGAAGGAGGACTACCGCAAGTGCAATCTGCACTACAGACTGGATGCCTTAGTTACAGCCCAGGATTTGCTGCACCCCAGCCTGGTCAGACGGCATATTCCTATCAGATGCAAGGTTCTAGTTTCACACCATCACCAGGTATTTATGGCGAGCAGCAATTCTGTTTCCAATTCGACAAGCTTCAACGGTTCTCAGCAGGATCACCCTTCCAGCACAGCACGTGGCCTGAACCAGTACGTACAGTCTTATCCAACTTCAACAAAAGGCACATCCATGACCTCGAATGATACTGTTGATGGTACCTCTTCAACGTCAACACCTTATCAGCTACAAGATGCCATCCAACAACACCATCACAAACATCGAAAAAGAAAGGGACTCCAAATCAGACAGGAAAGTGATTTGACCACTTCTTGGTTCCTGTGGCACAGGGACGTTGATGGCGTTCATAACCAAGAGAGACATTTGACCATGATGATTGATGGTTTTTGGACTCACACGAATGATTTGGACTGATTGTTTAATCACTGTTCCCATTACTTGTATATACCTTAACGTATCTACCTGTTTTTTGTTCAATTTTCTAAAAGTGTACAGAAAATATGTAACATATAAAGAAAAGGGGATGTGGTGATGTGCATCAATGTAAATGCATGTAGGCTAGCTAGACACTAGATGGAGCACCAGAAACGTCACACACACACACACACACACACACACACAACCAATAGATCAGTTAGATAGGATGCGACCAATGGACATTCACGATGCACACGGACGTGACATGACCACAGGGAGGCATTGCACCAACCCATATATAAAGGACACCACACATATGATCTGCCTCTTTCCAGTGGAGACAGTCAGTGAGTAGAGACACAGGGTTGATTCAATATTACACCCACCACGTGGATTGCAGCAACTGGTTAGTCAGTCTGGGTAGCTATAGTCGGATTAGCAGTAGTGTCGAACCCGAGTAATAGAAGTGTAAATAGTTTAATAAACGTGTTGAAGTTATCTCCACGTCTGAACCTTCCTTTGTCAAGTGCACCACAAGGAAGCCGCTTATGTTACACCGAGAACATAACAAATCACTTGTCTCCTTTTTTTAAATTTAAGATTACCCAATTCATTTTTCCAATTAAGAGGCAATTTAGTGTGACCTAACCAGCACATCTTTGGGTTTTGGGGGCGAAACCCAGGCAAAAACGGGGAGAATGTGCAAACTCCACACGGACAGTGACCCCGGGCCGGGATCGAACCTGGGATCTAGGCGCCGAAAGGCAGCAGTGCTAACCACTGCACCACCATGCTGCCCTACTTTTCTTTCCTTAACCTATATCGACTGGCCTTTAACAACAAACTGTATTTTATGAAGTGTTAACCAAAGTGATCCGTTAAACTTGTTTTAAAATCGTCTCTTCAACTGGCAAACTTTCTGGACAATTATGTTCCTTTCCCCTTTTAAGTAATGGGGTTTTTATAATTATTTTCTAATCCTTAGAAATCTCTCCCAAACTTCCAATGGTGGCAGTTCAGCAAATGTTTGCTGAAACCTGTAACAAGAAACTACGAAGTCCTGTTTCATTCTGAGTAGAGGGAAGAATGTTCCAAATATCAGCACGGTGACACGATGGGTAAAGTACGTTTGAGGTTATTCTTGGCAGTGGTCAATTGCTGCCTTTGTTGTCAAAATGGTCCTATTGAGCACGCAGCTGACTGAACACTCATGCAGCAATTATAATGGCAGCGGTACAAACATGACTTTTATAACCCTCATCATTTTTCTAGTTGGTGGTGGCATCAAGAGTGGTCCGCCCCAGCTTAGGAACTGATTGTAGCATATTTAGCAATGTGATGCATGTTAGCTGTGGCCAAAGCTCAATACTAATTCCATGTCACAAGACCTTTGTAGAAAATTAATGGTTCGCAATTAATTATGCATGGTAAAAGCAAAGTCTATCCTTCTTTCTCACACACAGAGCTTCCTTTGTCGAGAAGTCCTTTGGGCATTTGAGAACAAAGTTGCACATGAAACACCTGAGGGCAGAGCTCGCCCTTCTGGCCCTGGCCTATTTTTCACACTGCTTTTAAAGTGTATGTAATTTGTAAGAGAGCATTCCCAACCTATTTTCCAATTATTTGTTCTTATTTCTGTTGATTTATGATATAATAAACAAGACGTAAGGAATTATTTTCCTCCCCCTTTTCTGACCAGATAGACAGCCATTTATTAATTCTGGAAGGGTATGCTGTAGTTTTAATACTGAGGTTTGATGGCATATACCATTGGGCCAGTGGGAATTAAATAGCTGGAAAGGAAGAGACTGGTAAGATCTTCCCTCTCACCTTCCCTGGAGACTTTTTGATTTCTCAATGTGTACAACTAACGATCAGAATTTTTCTTTATCCCACACATATCATGGGGAATAATCAGGAGCAACATCTTGTTGTTGGCCCGGAATTGAAGAACTATTTTCATTTGCTGAGTTTTGAGTTTGGCTGAATGTTGTCACTGGAGGCCTTTTTTTGCTTTTTACCAATGCCTGACTTCAGTGTTTATATGGACTGTCGAAAGGTATCGCACTAGCGTTTCCAGGGAATCTTGATGAATGTGAAAGGATAATGAATTCTGGATTGATGCAAGCCAGAATGCCTGAACTTACACTTTCATGTCTGAGCACTAGATGCATACCAACCTGAACCCCAAATCTTCCTCTGCCTTTTCTTCACTCCCAGGAGGAGTAATTGGACAACAAACAGTTTAAATGCTTTTATTCAGATGATTAGTTTAATGTCCAAGTTGTTAAATAAGAATCCACAGCATGAAAAAGAGTGTATTCTCTGACGGAGATGTGATTCCCCAGATGCAAGCTTTTGCAGCTTCATTGAAGTGACTTGTCTAGCTGGTTACTGCTCTGCGCAGCAATCTTCTCAATTGCAATCAACAAAAAATCTTCATCATCAAACCATGTTTCTCATGTATCGCTGGTGCACAGGTTAGTTCAACTGAAGCTTAGAGAGTCTTGGTTTTGCATATCTATCTCCAAATGCCACATAAGATGCAGGAAGAACCAGACTTGGGTGAACTCATTCCTTATACAGGAGATTGTAAAGTTATTCCCCAAGAAACTCTGAAGATATCAAATAATATAGAAAAGAAATGCACTTTGAAAGTACCCTTCAAAAAGAAATAAAATTCTGTATATAACAACTTCCATAGCCTCCAGACATCCATAGTCGATCATGTATTTTTAAAGCATAGCTGCTGTTACGCAGGAAACATGGCAGCCAATTTTTCATGTAGTAAGGGCCAACAAATAATACTGATAGCGCTGATATAACAACCAGATAATCTGTTTTTGTGATGTTTATTGAGAGAAAAATATTTATCAGAGCACTGGGAAGGACTGCTCTGCTTTTTGTCGAATAGTACCATGGGATCTTTTACACCCTCGTGAGAGGATAGACCCTGGATTTATTTTAAATTAAAAACAAATGACCACGGATGATGAAAATTCTGAGCTAAAAACAGAAAGCGTTGGAAATACTCAACAGGTTTTGCCCGCACCAGTGGAGAGAGGAACAGAGTTAATGGTGTGAGTGGAATATGACTCTTCTTTGAAACAGTTCCTCTTTTTCTCTCCACAGATGCTGCCAGACCTGCTGTGTATTGCTCCTATTTTCTGTTTCAGTTTAATTTTGTCTTCCGAAAGATGACACCTCTAATAGTGCAGCACTCCTTCAATACTGCGCTGGAGTGCCTGTCTAGATTTTGTCAAGTTCTGACTCAGAACTGAAAGTGCTGCCCACGGTTGAGAAGCAAGGATACTGGTGAACTTTGCCAACTTCCAAATGAGTCGGCAAAGGAGCTGACCGTCCACCTTCTCAGTAAAAGAAAGGCGCCTCTCTTTGAATACATGTGATAACTGGGAAGGCTGCAATGCCGATGAACCATGTCAGTGTGGTTAGAAGTAAAAAAAACTTGCTGGAAATGTAGCATTTTTACTGCCCATGCGCCCGTTAGGATTGTAGTCTCTTAGGAGGAAATCAAATCACAATTCGCAGCATTCAATACTGATTTCATTCCAGGATGAAACCAACACCGAGAAAAAAAAACCTTTTCTGACAGCAATGAATTGTGCAAATTTTCGGACTGAATTAATCGCTATTGTTGACAGGGTGTGTCATCTAGATTGCTATATTATCAATTTGATTATGACCCTTTCAATCTTGAACCTTGCAATTGCCCAATTTTCAAGCACAATTATAATGTTTTTCCGTAAGGTCAATTGCAAAAAATTTTAAACATAATTCATTTGAAATCATCTGAATATTTAACAAATTTTAAATCATTGCTTTTTGCTGCTACAACTTTTTAGTTGGTGCCCCTTTTCAATGAATCATAACGTTTGTTGAGCTCTGCCATTGCCAGGGTTGCGGAATGCAGTATGTTTATCGCTTTTGGCACGTATCACGTTCTCTGCAGTGACTGCGCGATTCTCCGGAAAGATTTCTAAGTGAGGTAGTGAACAGGAAGTGCCGCGAGCTTTCCGGTATTCGGCCCAGCGAGGCTGGCAAAACTATTCAACGTTAATTGGTCCACTTAACGAGGCCGCACAGGTTTCTCGCCGCAAATGAAGGCTCGCCAGCTGATTAGCCGGCTCCCCGCTTGCCAGCCCCTCACTAACAAGCAACACTTGCTCAGCCAACCCCAGTCAGCTCACAACAATGGCGCTGGGGAGACGGGCCCCAAGATTCGGGGGTGCAGACCTAGAGAGGCTCATGGACACAGTGGAGGCCAGGAGAGATGACCTGTTCCCCCGAGGGTCCCAGAATGTGAGCCACAGGGCTGCCTGGGACGAGGTGGCGCCAGCAGCTAGGTCGGGCAGTGTGACCAGGAGGACGGGTCTCCAGTGTCGAAAGAAACTCAACGACCTACACCAGGCAGCACAAGTGAGTAGACACCAATGCCCCTCCCCCCGCCGAGATCCTTCCACCCCCACGTGAGCATCCACATCCCCAATCTCCCCCATGTGACATCCAACTTTCTCTTCACCCCCCCTTTCAACCCCCCAACCCTTCCTTCACAGCACCCTCCCCTACCACTTTGAACCACGCATGTGGCTAATGATGCCTCTTTGTGTCTCCTCAGGGAAAGTTCTCCCACAATCGTGGGAGAGGGCCCAGACTGGCAGCGGGGTGCCAGATTTAAGAATCGTCACCTCCTTCGAGAAGCGGGCCCTGGAGGTGACTGGAGTGGCCGAGGACAGGGCGGCCATCCACGCAGAGGTTGGCGGACGCTGCAGAAGCGAGGAACCACCGGGCTTCACCCGGAGGACCTGTCAAATGTGAGTTGTTATTGCTTTACTGACTGACTGACCCATCCCTCCAACTGGCCACATGTCCATTCTCCCGCAGGTCCTTCAGCTGACGCTGCTGCCCCATCCCGGGTGGCCCCTCTCTATTGACTACCTGGAGACACCTCGGAGGGGAGCTCCGAGGAAGACACGGTCGAGGCGTCACAGCTGTCATCCCCACCCTCCACCAGTGCAGATACATACACCTCGGTGGGAAATGTTAGTGGTCAGGCTTCTGAGGCACAATCTGGTGAACACCACACAGCTGCTGATGCACATCAGGTGGAGGCAGGAACCCCCAGGCGAGACAGCAGCTGGAGGTCTGCTGGATCCCAGGACCCAGCTGGGTCCCAGCCTGACGCTGAGCCTATGGAAGGGGTATACCCAGAGCTGATTGATATGATAGGGTACGACCGCGAGATTCAGAGGGAGATGTCAGCGTCACTCCAACAGATCCATAGCCGATTGGAGGAGTCTAGGGGCTACGGGTACAGGAGATGTCACCAGCAATGTGTGGCACCGAGGCCAACACTGGCGACCCCAGTGGAGAGCCTGGTGTACAGCTTTGGCACCATTAATGAAGGTATCCAAGGCGTCATGCAGTCGGTGAAGGCCATGGATGAGGCAGAATGATCGACTCGCTAGGGGATGTCACCCAGTACCAGGCTGACCTAGAAGAGGTGCTGTGGGACATGTCCCGCTCTCAGATGGGAATGGCCGAGACACTACGGAGCTTGTCCCAGTTGCAAGTAGGCATTTGTCAAGGCACTGCAGAGCATGACCTAATCACTGAGGAACATTGCCGATGCTGTCGACACCATGGAGCGGACCAAGGGGAACCGCCAGGGCTGGCAGGGGCAGATGATGCAGGGCAGCCGGGCCTCGAACCAGCTGCCCCTCCAGCCCAAGGTGAACCCTGGGGCCCTCTGTGTACCGTCCGGGAGGAGGGAGTGCTGGGTGGCAACCCAGACCGCCCCATGGAGTGACGATGGTGGCTACTAGCTCCCCCATGATCCATCCCTCTGATAGGCCACGTCTTGCAACCAGCACACGGGACAAGTGCATCGGGGCACTCCGGCCCCACAGGACGCCCGCCAGGGGCATCAAAGGCCACATGATGAGGAAGCAGCTGCCTGCCTCCACCTCAGATGTACATCCTGGGGACACACCTAGATGTAGGGGTAGAGCTAGGAAAGCAAATCACACGGAGGGTTGCTGAGGGCACCGGGGAGTGGGGGGGGGGGGAAGAGGATGGGGGGTTGGAGTAGGTAGGGGTTGAAGGTGGGGGGGGGGGGGGGGGTGCTGCACCATTGGGAGGGTGGGGAATTGTAAAACATAATAATCACCCTTGACCACAAGAAGTATGATGGCCCTGTCACTTTCTTCCGCAATGCGGCCCAACCTCCGAACACTTGGCCTATCTCTCCAGGCATCTCCCCCTCCCTGGCACCCACCCACCCTCCGGCCGTGGAAATTTCCCTGGAGCTGTGTCCCATCCCCTGGGTGTTGGCTGCTCCATCTGTACTGTTGCCTCCCGCAGTGTTCAAGCACAGTATCTAGGCATCAAGGTGTGATTGGGATGCTAGGCAATGACTCCAACATGCATCATGGCCCGCATACCCACGGGGATCCACTTGAGCTGTGTGAAGTGCTCATTTAACCACGATTGCCAATTCCCGATTAGCAATAGCCTTCAGCAGCTCGGCCAGAGTCCTTGGCAGTCAGTAGGGGTTATGGGCGTGATGCACGATGAATGACTACTAAAGCGAGGTTGTAGTCCAACTGAAGGCTTTAATAAGCTAGATGTTTCCCCCAGCAGCTCAGGTACAGAATGAAGGTTGCTGGGGCGGCACGGGTTCTTATACCCCGCCGAGCAGGGCGGAGCTACCATACATTTTAACCAATAGAAAGCATACAGTTTCCACCAATGGTGCTTTAGCCTATCAGGTACCGTAATACCTAAAATACCACATTCACCCCCTGTTAAAAAAGAGTCCGGCGGGGGTGGTGGCCTGAAACGACAATACATGGCAACGTGGTATAATTAGTTATGGAGGTACCGTAATACCTCTGTACAGTGTTTAGTAACTATTTACAATTCTGATAGCTATGTACATTTGATGGTTTATATTTACAGTTTACAATTAAAATTAAGCAATCAGTCGATCGGGGGCCCTGGTCGTCCTCTGTGATCGTCGGAGGTGTGGTGGTGACTCCGGTGGAGGCTCGGGCGTCTGTGACTCCGGCAGCATGGCTTCGATCTCCATGGCAGCTTCGGCACACCTAGTGGCGCTGGTGGGGAAAACGGTTGACCTGGGAAGGGAGCGCCTGCGGGGGGCGTCGGTGGGGGGGTTGCCTAGACGGGGCCGGCGGAAGGACTGATCCTCCTGTAAGGTGCTGCAGTGGAGGGGAGGGTGGGACTGGTGGCTGGAATGTGCGTGGGGTTCCGGCGGGCGCCAGGTCCCGTAGGGAGACCGTATCTTGTCGGCCGTCGGGGTACGCCACGTAGGCGTACTGGGGGTTAGCATGGAGCAGATGGACCCTCTCGACCAACGGTCCGACTTGTGCGCCCGCACGTGTTTTCGGAGCAGGATGGGTCCGGATGCTGCCAGCCAGGTCGGGAGCGAGGTCCCAGAGGAGGACTTTCTAGGGAAGACGAGGAGACGTTCGTGAGGTGTCTGATTGGTGGTCGTACAAAGCAGTGACCGGATGGAATGGAGGGCATCCGGGAGGGTTTCTTGCCAGCGGAAGACTGGGAGGTTCCTGGAGCAGAGGGCCAGTAGGACGGTCTTCCAGACCATTCCGTTCTCCCTCTCTACCTGTCCGTTACCCTGGGGGTTGTAACTGGTCGTCCTGCTCGAGGCGATGCCCTTGCTGAGCAGGAATTGACGCAGTTCGTCGCTCATAAAGGAGGAGCCCCTATCACTGTGTATGTAAGCGGGGAACCCAAACGGTGCAAAGATGCTATGGAGGGCCTTGATGACGGTGGAGGCGGTCATGTCGGGGCAGGGGATGGCGAATGGGAACCGGGAGTACTCGTCAATCACGTTCAGGAAGTACGTGTTGCGGTCGGTGGAGGGGAGGGGGCCTTTGAAGTCCATGCTGAGGCGTTCAAAGGGACGGGAAGCCTTTATCAGGTGCGCTTTCTCTGGTTGGTAGAAGTGCGGTTTGCACTCCGCGCAGATTTGGCAGTCCCTGGTGGCTGTCCTGAGTTCCTCGATGGAGTAGGGCAGGTTGCGGGTCTTGACAAAATGGAAAAAGCGAGTGACCCCCGGGTGGCAGAGGTCCTCGTGGAGGGCTCGGAGGCGGTCCACTTGTGCGGTGGCACATGTGCCATGGGACAGGGCGTTAGGAGGCTCGTTTAGCTTACCGGGACGAATCAAGATCCCGTAGTTGTAGGTGGAGAGTTCGATCCTCCACCGCAAGATCTTGTCGTTTTTTATCTTGCCCCGCTGTGCATCATAAAACATGAAAGCAACGTGAGGAGAGTGAATCTCCTGCCGGCCAGGTAATGCCTCCAATGTCGCACAGCTTCTACTATGGCCTGGGCCTCCTTTTCGACTGAGGAGTGGCAGATTTCGGAAGCATGGAGGGTACGAGAGAAGAAGGCCACAGGTCTGCCCGCTTGGTTGAAGGTGGCCACCAGAGCTACGTCGGACGCATCGCTCTCGACCTGGAAGGGGAGGGACTCGTCGATGGCGTGCATCGTGGCCTTTGCAATGTCTGCTTTGATGCGGCTGAAGGCCTGGCGGGCCTCTTATCGCCAGGGGAAAAGCTGTGGATTGGATCAGGCGACGGGCCTTGTCCGTGTAGTTGGGGACCCACTGGGCGTAGTAGCTGGAAAACCCTAGGCAACGTTTCAGGGCCTTGGAGCAGTGAGGGAGGGGGAACTCCATAAGGGGGCGCATGCGTTCAGGGTCGGGGCCTATAACTCCATTTCACACTACGTAGCCGAGGATGGCGAGGCGGTCGATGCTAAACACGCATTTATCTTGTTGTATGTAAGGTTAAGGATTTTAGCGGTCTGGAGAAATTTTCGGAGGTTGGTGTCGTGGTCCTGCTTGTCGTGGCCGCAGATGGTGACATTATCGAGATACGGGAATGTTGCCCGTAAACCGTACCGGTCAACCATTCGGTTCATCTCGCGCTGGAAGACCGAGACCCCATTGGTGACACCGAAGGGAACCCTTAAGAAATGATAGAGCCGCCCATCTGCCTCGAAGGCAGTGTATTTGCGGTCACTAGTACGGATGGGGAGCTGATGGTAGGCGGACTTGAGATCCACCGTGGAGAAGACCTTATAATGCGCGATCCTGTTTACCAGGTCGGATATGCGGGGGACAGGGTACGCGTGCAGCTGCGTAAACCTGTTGATGGTCTGACTGTAGTCGATGACCATCCTATGCTTCTCCCCGGTCTTTACCACCACTACTTGAGCTCTCCAGGGGCTGTTACTGGCTTCAATGACTCCTTCCCTCAGTAGCCTTTCGACGTCTGACCTAATAAAGATCCGGTCCTGGGCACTGTAGCGTCTGCTCCTGGTGGCGACGGGTTTGCAATCTGGGGTGAGGTTCGCAAACAGGGAAGGCGGGTCGACCTTAAGGGTCGCGAGGCTGCAGACAGTAAGGGGGGTATAGGGCCGCCGAATTTCAAGGTCAGACTTTGAAGGTTACACTGGAAGTCTAAACCCAGGAGTGTAGCCGCGCAGAGGTGGGGAAGGACGTAGAAACGGAAATTTCTGAACTCCCTTCCCTGGACTGTGAGGTTTGCTACACAAAACCCCTTTATCTCCACTGAGTGTGAACCGGAGGCCAGGGAGATTTTTTGATTAATGGGGTGGATGAGGATAGAACAGCGCCTTACTGTGTCAGGGTGTATGAAGCTCTCCGTGCTCCCAGAGTCGATTAGGCAGGACGTCTCGTGCCCGTTGATAAATACAGTCGTTGTAGCAGTTGAGAGTGTTCGGGGCCGAGACTGATCCAGAGTCACCGAGACTAATCGCAGCAGTTGAGTGTTCTCTTCGGGCAGTGCATGGTCAGCCGAGCTGGGGTCCTGGGGGTTCATCCAAGATGGCAGCTCCCATTGGTCGCACATGGCTGGGGGGTGCACAAAATGGCGGCGCCCATCCCTCCAACGTGGCGTCCGCGGAACAAGATGGCAGCGCCCGGGGTCCGCACATGGCCCTGGAATAGGAGGATGGCGGCGACCGCTGGCCGCACGGAGCCCGTGGAGAAGTTTGTGGCATACCCCCACGAAATGGCCCTTTTTGCCGCATCCCTTGCAGGTGGATGCGCGGGCCGGGCAGCGCTGGCAGGGGGTGCTTGGCCTGCCCACAAAAGTAGCAGCGGGGCCCCTCGGGGTTGACAGGCCGCCTTGCAGCGCAGGCCTGTGGGGGAATGGGGGAAGTCTCGGGGTCGGCCGCGGAGGGGTTCCATGCTGCCCAGGGGGCTGCCGCGCGGTCGGGAACATAAGCGCGGGCGCTCCTGGAGGCCACGTCCAGGGAGCCTGCAAGGGCCCGTGCCTCCCTGAGACCCAGGGTGTCCTTTTCTAACAGACGCTGGCGGATTTGTGAAGATAGCATACCTGCCACGAAAGCGTCCCGGACTAAGAGTTCCGTGTGTTCGCTTGCCGAAACTTGCGGGCAGCTGCAGCTTCTTCCCAACACCAGGAGTGCATGGTAGAATTCCTCCAGCGATTCCCCAGGGGTTTGTCGCCTTGTTGCAAGCAGGTGCCGTGCGTAGACCTGGTTTACCGGGCGAATATAGTGTCCTTTTAGCAGCTCTATTGCTGCATCGAAGTCTTCCGCTTTCTCGATGAGGGTGTATATCCCCGGGCTCACCCTTGAGTGCAGGATGTGCAGTTTCTGCTCTCCCGTGGGTGCATTTTCGGCCGTCCCGAGATACCCTTTAAAGCACGCCAGCCAGTGCTTAAAGATTGCCGTTGAGTTGGCCGCGTGGGGGCTAAGTTGCAGACACTCCAGCTTGATTCGGAGCTCCATCCTTTCTTCTTAAAAAAACTAGCTTATTCAATTGATGCACGATCAATGACCACTAAAGCGAGGTTGTAGTCCAACTGAAGGCTTTAATAAGGTAGATGTTTCCCCCAGCAGCTCAGGTACAGAATGAAGGCTGCTGGGGCAGCACGGGTTCTTATACCCCACCTAGCAGGGCGGAGCTATCATACATTCTAACCAATAGAAACCATACAGTTTCCACCAATGGTGCTTTGGCCTATCAGGTACCGTAATACCTATAATATCACAGGGTGGTCAGTAGGTCAGACGGACAGATGCCAGGCTTTCCCCTGGAATGGGTACACACAATCCAAGGGTTGACATGCTGGTGCCGCAAGCGGTTGCCCCGCAGTGCTGTCCCTTTCCCCCCCCGGCCTTTCCATTGCAGCCCACCCCTCTGGAGGGTGCCCCCCCACCCAGCTGTGGGTCCCCCATCGCCCAGGATGTTGCGAAACTGACATTAAAAGCATCAGTAAAACCAGAAAATGCGAGATAAAAGCTCAGCAGATCAGGCAGCTTCTGTGGCGGGAGAAAACTGAGTTAATGTTTCGGTTTGGGTATCTTTGTTGAATCATGTTATCGATGTAATGGGCTGGATTCACCGATTTTGAGACTATGTCCCCACCCTGGCGTGGGAACTGTGGCGTTTTACGACAGAAAAAATGGCGTAAAACGGCCACTGGTTCTCCGTTTGGTGGGAGCTAACTGCAAGGCAGCGTGGAGCGCTCGGCTATGGCTGCCAATACGGCCCGGAAAATTGCCAGGTCTGTGGCCACACATGCAACATGGTGCCGGCCGTTCCTGGACCCGGCCTGGGAAGTAGTGCCTCCCCTTTGGCTGGCTCACCTCCCAGACCACCTCCACCCCCCCCCCGCCCCCCCCCCCACAGTGCCCCCAGCCCTTGGCAAAGTCCCCCCTGCCTGTTGATCGGCCCTCCCCCGACTGTGGCGACACTGGACTGAATCCGCAGCCGCCAAGCTGAGTTCCCGAAACAAAATAGCATGAGAGACCCACGCCGTCGGGAACTCGGCCGGCTGGGGGCGGAGCATCGGGGGGCGGGCCTCAGGCAATGTCCTGAGGCCGTCGATACGTCACGCGGAGTACGCCGCTTTGAAGGGGGCGGAGCATCGCGAAAGCGGCGCCGCCCCCGATTTGGTCGTGAACGGGGATTTTCCGGCCGATCGCCGAATGCGTTATCGGCGTCAGCGACCGGAGAACCCAGCCCAATAACTTTTAAACAAGTACAGAAATATGGGGGAAAGGAGGGAGGGAAGAAAATTTCATAAAGGTCATTAATTGGGTGGAAGGCAGGACTAACAAAAGAAGATTATAAAGGGTCAAGTAAAGAGGCAAAAGATGGCACAGGAGGAGTTATAAATGGCAACAGCTGAACCATTGTCAGTATCTGCTGCCTGAGATAATGGGAGGAGTGGTTTTGATCTAAAGTTGATGAACTCAAGGTTGTAAAGTAGAAGGTATATCAACTGTCTGCCTACTTTGTGGGCAGACACTGGAATTGGAATAATTTTCCATACACCCCGTTATGTCTGGTCACTAATGTACACTTGAAGCAGCAGTGACTCAGATGCCTCTGCATCCAGGTGGTGAGAAGTCCTGTGGGTGTGCTGCAGATCCACATGAATACCCGTGCAAGTAAAAGCACTTCCTGGCAAACAAAGTGAAGCTTCATCTCGGGAGTTGAGAGTTGCAGCCTGTGGTTGGCATCTTCTTTAATAATTTCCATTATGTCCCATCTTCAAATGCTTCATTCAGTCAAGCAAGCTTCTTTCCTCAGCTTCAACTCATTTTAAAACTAATAACTAACCAACGTTTTAAAAGAGAATTATAAAAACGCTATATTTTCCCCCTGACACCTGCATGCAGCAGATCAACTTTTAATTCCTACACTCTCCAGGACCGCTTTGAATCTCGGAGAGTGGGCAATGAATGGGAATTGTAGGTGAGTGAGAAAAAACATTCCCCAACCCCTCCCCCGCAAACTGTGACAACATTGAAAGCTAAGAATTGAAAACTATAAAATTTAAAACAAGGGGCAGCACGATGGCACAGTGGTTAGCACTGCTGACTCACAACGGTAGGGTCCTGGGTGAGAATCCGACCTTGGGTGATTATCTCTATGGACTTTATATATTCTCCCCGTGTCTACGTGGGTTTCCTCTGGTTGCTCCGGTTTCCTCCCACAGTCCCCAAGAAGCAGGTTAACTGAGGTTACAGGGATGGGGTGGGGGAGTGGGCATAGGTAGGGTGCTCTTTCGGAAGATCAGTGCAGATTCAATGGGCCGAGTGGTCTACTTCTGCACTGTCGGGATTTTGTGGTTTCTGTAGAAGAATGTGGAGGATTAACAAAAGAAAATCCACAAAAAATGCTCAACTTGTTTTACATGCCAGCCAATTCTCCTAAAATTACCTCATTTTTAAATATCGTCCTTGAACAGCCACTTAACCTGACAATGTTGAATTCTTTACCCATCAGTCTGGCCTCAATAAAACTCGAGATGGATTTGTCGGTATAGTATTATTTATTTTTAACCAACTTGCAAGGCTGACTCGCTCCATAGAGATTCAGAACACACAAGCTGTCTCCTGGAGCTCCAGAACCGAGTGCTAGCGGAGACAAAGAAATCTTTACAAATCTCATTCAAATGGCATCAAGTTACACATACAAGATTCCCATAGGTCATCCTATACACCTCCTGACCTGGCCATATATCCTGATTGGCTCACTTCGCATTCCTTAACCCTGGGCCTCTTGTTACCCAGCTGGTGAGTTCCCCACCGCTAACAAATGACACTGTGGGCACGATTCTCCCATAAGGGAACAATGTTTAGCCGCATGTTCCCGGCACTCGCAGTGCTGAGAGATGCATGGCTTTTCAACGCGATAAGGGGTCTGAATGGGGACTGTGCAGCTGGGGCCACACATAGCCGTTTTGTACAGTGAGGAGCTCCACATGCCGGAACTCCCCCTTACAGCGAGAGAACAAAACGGTAATTTTAAATGGCGTCCTGATCTCCGTAGACCCCGAAACAATTGCACCATAGGAGGGCCCCCCCCCCTCCCCCCCTGCCATTCACACACCCAACACCCACGCAGGGCACCCTCGATCCGATTGTGCATGTAAAGAAAATGCCAGCTTGGGACCTTGGCAATGTCAAACTTGCACCCTGGCAGTGCCTCTGCCAGCTGGCAATTCCAACTGGCTGACACCCAGGTGGCACTGGTAGGGTACCCCAGTGGCACCAGGAGTGCCAGGGCACCACTCTGCCCAAAGGGCAAGCAGCTGGAGGCCTCCAATAACCTGGGAGACCCCCACGAGTGCTGTTTTGTCTGGTTGCCGTTTGTGGGAACTAGTGCTGAATGGCGCTCGCCCGAGGCCTCTGAGGTGAAGGGATTGAATCCCAAATCCTCAAGAATCTCAGGAATCTGCACATTCGAATGAGACTTACTCCCTCGCTCTAATATGCAGATTTGCAAAAAAGTGATCCCGCCCATTGTGAGCAGGATTCTCATCGCAACATCTCACGAGATCGTGTTGCGAGCCAGGTAGATCCTGGGAGTGGGGTCTCCCGGCTTTCAACAGCCATGCTGTGCCACGAAGAGCTGCTTTTCCAATGCAACCAGGCCGTTGCACCGTGCCCTTCTTCCCTTTTTGGGGCCCTGGGGAGTTTCTCACCAGTTTAGCCCAGACTTAGAATTTCTTTCGGCACACGGGAGGTGAACTCTGAGATCACCATTTTGAAATCTCTAAGTAAGCTTGTGGGCCCCCACACCTCCCACCTATGGATACTGTCACCCCCCCACACACACCCCAAGTGAGGACACCCCTCTATGGGACCCACTCTTCAGGCACCCCACCGCCCCTTACAGGCCCCCCCTTCCAGGACCCCCACCCGTCACCCCTCAACCTCGCAGAGGCCTCTACTTAGCTGCCATGCACCTCCCCCACCCTTCAAAGCCCCCTCCACCCTCCATTCAGGGGCATGCCCTCCCTCGGGCCCTAACCCTTGGCACCATTGCACTGCCACCCTTGCATCCAGGCAATGCTCCTGCCAGCTTGGCAGTGCCACCTGGACACCTTGGCTATGCCAGGGTGCCAGGCCAAGGTGCGAACTGGGCAGTGTCAAGGTGCCCACGTTCTAGGTGGAGGGCCAGGGAGCCACCTTGCACTACCCCTGACCACCCAGCGGTCTCCGATGGCCCGGGAGACCCCACGGGTGTCATTCCACCTGGTCCACGCTTGTAGTCGCTGAGGAGGCTGGTAGATCCTGGTAGACTGGCAGGCCACGGGTTAGCTTGCCTAAGTAGGTTTAACCCTACTTAGGTACGTGGCGTTTGGCCACGGCCCTTTTGGGCGGGATCCCGATTCCAAATCCTCGCGGGATTCGGGTAGATCCCATGTGGAAGAAGGCAGCCGGGAAGCCCGAGAGAAGCCTCTCCCGGAATATACCGGCCACATCCTTCTCTCGCCCAAACTCAATGTGGCTGATAGATTGTGCCCTAAGTGGCAAATGATCATGAAACTGATCATCTAAACTGCACATCTTTGGACTGAGGGAGGAGACCAGAGCACCTGGAAGAAACCCACGGAGAGACGGGGACAATGTGCAAACTCCACACAGTCATCCAGTGCCAAAATTGAATATGGGTTCCTGGCGTTGCGGGACAGCAGTGCAAAGAACAAAGAAAATTACAGCACAGGAACAGGCCCTTTGGCCCTCCCAGCCTGCTCCGATCCAGATCCTTTATATAAACCTGTCACCTATTTTCCAAGGATCTACTTCCCTCTGTTCCCCTCCCGTTCATTTATCTGTCTAGCTGCATCTTAAATGATGCTATTGTGCCCGCCTCTACCACCTCCGCTGGCAAAGCGTTCCAGGCACCCACCACCCTCAGCGTAAAAAACTTTCCACGCACATCTCCCTTAAACTTTCCCCCTCTCACCTTAAAATCGTGACCCCCCCTTGTAATTGACACCCCCACTCTTGGAAAAAGCTTGTTGCTATCCACCCTGTCCATACCTCTCATAATTTTGTAGACCTCAATCGGTCCCCCCTCAACCTCCGTCTTTCCAACGAAAAGAATCCTAATCGACTCAACCTTTCTTCATAGCTAGCACCCTCCATACCAGGCAACATCCTGGTGAACCTCCTCTGTACCCTCTGTAAAGCATCCACATCCTTCTGGTAATGTGGCGACCAGAACTGCACGCAGTATTCCAAATGTGGCCTAACCAAAGTCCTATGCAACTGTAACATGACCTGCCGACTCTTGTACTCAATACCCCGTCCGATGAAGGCAAGCATGCTGTCTGCCTTCTTGACCACTCTATCGACCTGCGTTGCCACCTTCAGGGTACAGTGGACCTGAACTCCCAGATCTCTCTGTACATCAATTATCCCCAGGACTCTTCCATTGACCGTATAGTCCGCTCTTGAATTAGATCTTCCAAAATGCATCACCTCGCATTTGCCTGGATTGAACTCCATCTGCCATTTCTCTGCCCAACTCTCCAATCTATTTATATTTTGCTGTATTCTCTGACAGTCCTCCTCGCTATCTGCAACTCCACCAATCTTAGTATCATCTGGAAACTTGTTAATCAGGCCACCTATACCTTCGTCCAGATCATTTATGTATATGACAAACAACAGTGGTCCGAGCACGGATCCCCGTGGAACACCACTAGTCACCTTTCTCCATTTTGAGACACTCCCTTCCACGACTACTCTCTGTCTCCTCTTGCCCAGCCAGTTCTTTATCCATCTAGCTAGTACATCCTGAACCCCATACGACTTCACTTTTTCCATCAACCTGCCATGGGAAACTTTATCAAACGCCTTACTGAAGTCCATGTATATGACATCTACAGCCCTCCCCTCATCAATTAACTTTGTCACTTCCTCAAAGAATTCTATTAGGTTTGTAAGACATGACCTTCCCTGCACAAAACCATGCTGCCTATCACTGATGTCTATTTTCTTCCAAATGTGAATAGATCATATCCCTCAGTATCTTCTCCAACAGTTTGCCTGCCACTGACGTCAAGCTCACAGGTCTATAATTCCCTGGATTATCCATGCTACCCTTCTTAAACAAAGGGACAACATTAGCAATTCTCCAGTCCTCCGGGACCTCACCCATGCTCAAGGATGCTGCAAAGATATCTGTTAAGGCCCCAGCTATTTCTTCCCTCGCTTCCCTCAGAAACCTGGGATAGATCCCATCCGGACCTGGGGACTTGTCCACCTTAATGCCTTTTAGAATACCCCCTTCCCCCTTCCTTATGCCGACTTGACCTAGAGTATTTAAACACCCATCCTTAGCCTCATGTCCCTCATCCGTCATGTCCCTCTCCTTGGTGAATACCGATGCAAAGTACTCATTAAGAATCTCACCCATTTCCTCTGACTCCACGCATAAATTCCCTCTTTTGTCTTTGAGTGGGCCAATCCTTTCTCTAGTTACCCTCTTGCTCCTTTTATACGAATAAAAGGCTTTGGGATTTTCCTTAACCCTGTTAGCCAAAGATATTTCATGATCCCTTTTAGCCCTCTTTATTGCGCGTTTGAGATGTGTCCTACCTTCCCGATATTCCTCCAAAGCTTCATCAGATTTAAGTCGCCTAGATCTTATCTATGCTTCCTTTTTCATTTTAGCTAGTCTCACAATTCCACCCGTCATCCATGGTTCCCTAATCTTGCCATTTCTATCCCTCATTTTCACAGGGACATGTCTGTCCTGCACTTTAATCAACCTTTCCTTAAAAGACTCCCACATTTCAAATGTGGATTTACCCTTAAAGAGCTGCTCCCAATCCACATTCCCTAGCTCCTGCCGAATTTTGTTATACTTGGCCTTTCCCCAATTTAGCACTTTTTCTTTAGGACCACTCTCTTCTTTGTCCATGAGTATTCTAAAACTTACGGAATTGTGATCGCTATTCCCAAAGTAATCACCAACTGAAACTTCAACCACCTGGCCGGGATCATCCCCAATACCAGGTCCTGTATGGCCCCTTCCCGAGTTGGACTATTTACATACTGCTCGAAAAAGCTCTCCTGGATGCTGACCACTGTACCACAATGCTACCCGGAGATTTGGAGACTTGCAAAGTAGAACTGTCGATCAATTAATTTCTGAAAAAATTATTTCCAAATGAGAAAAGCCCTCTGTGAATGGAAAAACATGAAAGGAGTTTATGGTCCTATTAAATAAATTGAAGGGAACTTTCGTCTTTACTTATTGCCTGATTATTTATTTGAGAAGCATCTTAAAGCATTTTGCCCATGACAATTTGTTTTCAAGGGCAGTGACTATTATGTGAGCAAACACAGCTCCCACATACAGCAGTAATATTTGAACTAAAAATAGAAAATTCTGGATATACTCAGCAGGTCTGTTAGCACCAGTGGAGAGATTGGTTAAAAAGTAAATGATTTTACATATTTAGAAAGGAGAAGGAAGGAAGAAGGGAAATGGGCTAGTGCTACTAATTCAAGGCAACGCAGTGACAATAGAAAAACGAACATCGAAGCAGAGTCCATTTGGATTCATACCGTGTCATATAATTTACAGTGCAGAAGGAGGCCATTAGGGCTATCGAGTCTGCACTGATTGAGACAAAGCAAAAAGGACACAATCAATCACGAGCCGCAGATGGCCCAATAATTAAAGTGTTCTGATAAAAGGTCATTGACCTGTAATGTTAACTGCATTTCTCACTCCACAGAAGCTGCCTGCTCTGCTGACTGTTTCCTGTATTTTCTAAATTTATTTCAGATTTCTGGCATCTGTAGCATTTTATTTTTGTTGTTTTTTTTGAATGACTAGTCATCTACTTTTCATAAAAAATGTTTGATGGACAGATAGTGGTGAGGCTATTATATTCTTTTAGCAAGCTAAAACTTTTCCTTATCTCTCTTGATTAATCCTTTTATTGCATCTTATCTCATTGATAATCTCTAACCTAATTCCAAGGACCTCATCTATTTGGCACGTATCAGTAGCCTTTCAATTGTTTTTGTTGTAGATTGGAACATTTTTTTGGCAAGGCTGCAAGTGTCACTTCGCTCTTGAAGGTACTAACTTTTGACAACTCTTTCTCTCTCTCCCTCTCTCTCGTATGTATAAACACCCTCCTCTCTTACCCCTCATTGTTTTCACCTCATTTTGCTCACCATCTTGCCTTTCCACTTCCCAATGTTTCCAGTAATTGTGAATATTTTGCTGTGACGATATGGATGCAAGTTTGCTTGTCCATAATGGTAAGGCGTAGTCATAGTCAACTTTAAGTGACCTAAAAATCTTTTTAGCTTCCAAGACCTCAAGAGTTTTTTTTATCGAGTTACCAAAATTAGTGAGCAGTAATTGTAACCTACCTTGCCACAGCACAAAACCACTTTCAGCAAGAATTTCCATGACAGAGATTTCAGATTTGCTGTCAGTTTTATTTTCCTCCCAATTGGTTGCAATCTATAATCACCAATCTCTGACTTCAATGCTAACACAAGATTGTTGAAATTATTTAGTTGCAAATTATAAGCCATAATTGTCCACAACTATTTGCTTTGTTTGGCCCCTTGTTCCGCACTGTAACCAATCACTGTTTGTCGATCTACCATTTGTCAATGTACTCTGTTGATTATTCTTTTTGTCTACTATGTACATACTGTGTACATTCCCTCGGCTGCAGAGAAATACTTTTCACTGTACTTCGGTACATGTGACAAGAAATCAAATCAAATCTATTTGTTCGGAAATTCCCCTCGCCCCCCCCCCCCCCCCCAAATAAATACCTTGCTTCCCCTGGGCACTTTCACTGAACATATAAGCAGGATTCCCTTCCCTTTCACCAGCTAGGAAATTACACTGACAGATTTGCGTCCTTCGGCTCTGCAGCACAATATGGTCAGAAGGTTGTTGGTTCAAGCCCACCCTAGACATGAGCACATAGCTGATCTGACACTCGCGGTTCAGCCTGAAGGGGGATTGCTATACCCTTGCTCACTAAAAACTGAGGCCCCCGTCAGGTTCAGGTGGTTGTGAAATACCCACGGCCGCTCTTCAAGGAACGGCAGGGACATTTCTTGCTGTCAGGCCAACATTCCTCTCTCAAATGATACAACAAAAGCAAACTAATTGGCAATTCATCTGATTGTGCTCCTGGGATCTTGCTGTGTGAAAGTCACTGCCACTTTCTTCTACATAACAACAGTCGCTGTAGTACAAATGTAATCCAGGGTATTAAACTCTGAGCATGGTGACGAAGTGCGATATTAATGTAATTTTGTTAGGTTGTCTTCTAGTTTGGTACGCTGATCTATTCTGGGATTTAAACTGGACTCAAAACAGGAAAGTAAACCCACCTGTAATATTTTCTTTTCTTTCATATTAATTGCTGACTGTTTACAAGGAAGTGTTGGAACGCATCAGGTAAATACATATCTGTACTTATCAGCGTATTTTTTTAAACTACTGCACAGGGAATACTTTAGGAAGTAAATATGATCTTGATATATTCGTGTATCTGCTTCCAAGTTCATTACTTTCCCTGTCCCCTCTCCAGTTGTACACAACTATATTTTTTAGCAGTAACTCGAGAGAGTATAGGTTTTGCGTCGATTATTTCTGAAGCTATTTGACATTGCATAGCAGGACTCACTTTTGCTGTGCAGCTGGGCTGCGCTGATACTTGAGCCGGAAACATCTGGGTCCATCCACTGATTGCTCTTCTTGTTTCACCACTTCGTGTGGAGCTTTATGATTGATTTTTCAGCTTTAAGGCTTCAGTGGCTTGAGACAATTTGCTGCCTTGCTGGAATTTGACTTTATAAAGTACATAACAAAAACGCAAAAAGAGAACTGAAAAAAAACTGAACCAAGGAAAGAATTTGCAACACTTTTTTTTCACGTTGCGGGAGTTTGCTCAACAATTGCTCCAAAAAAGGGCTCGGTGAAAATCTTTTTTTCCAACGGTCATTCATTTTGAAGGTACTTGCACTGGATCTCTACTTTGAGAGTGTATGGTTTATATATTACTGAGGCTAAAGTCTTTACTTCACCCCATGTTCCTAACACTCAATCGTGCAGGATCTAGGGGTGTTGAGGCGTGATTAGCAGGACTGCACTAGTTGTTCATTTCTGAAATTTGCCAAGAAAGGAATCTTTTCATTGACGGTGGGGTTGAAGCTCATTATTGAGGAGAATAGAGCGAGCACTACTCTGTGCCCAAAGTAATGTGGAAGTGCTGTTAGTGACTGGAAGAAATAGGGACATGTTCCATTCCCCAGCACTACCATCCCTCACTTCAACGAGCACAAATAATGTCCCAGAAATTATTTTTGAAAAGGATAACAGTAGAACTGAGCTATGCTCTTTATAGCAGATGTTGTTTGGAAGAACAGTGCTGAAACCAGGAGAATTACTTAGTACTGATCTGTATGTCAGATTTATTTGTTTGCATGGTAACTGCAGGGTGTTTTTAGAAAGGAATCTTCCAACGGAAATAGTTAAAATAAGATGAGCTGAAAGGGAACAGCCTTTGCAGTCTTTATTTTTTGTTAAAAATATTTTTATTCACCTCCTTTTTCACATTTTCTCCCACATTTACACCCATTAACAATAAACAATAATCAGCAAGATATGTCAATCCCCATAATAACAACGATCCCATCTGCCCACCAACCCCCAAACATCAGCCCGCATGTTTACATAAACAAATTACAAAAAGGAATCAGGGATTACCCATAGTCACCCTTAATCTACACAGCCCCCCTCTCCCCCCCCAACTAATGTTCGATGTTATCCAATTCTTGAAAGTGCATAATAAATAGTGCCCATGACTTGTAGAACCCCTCTCAGCTTCGCCTCAGTTTGAACTTAACCTTCTCAAGGGTCAAGTATTCCAACACGTCCCCCCGCCACGCCAGGGCACTGGGTGGAGAGGCTGCTCTCCATCCCATCAGGATCCACCTTCGGGCGATCAACGAGGCGAAGGCTATGATATCTGCCTCCGCTCCCGTTTCCAACCCTGGCTGGTCCGACACCCCGAATATGGCCTCCTGGGGACCCGGGTCCAGTTTCACACGCACCACCTTGGAAATTACCCTAAACACCTCCTTCCAGTACTCCCCTAGCTTTGGACAGGACCAAAACATATGAACGTGATTCACGACCGCCCCCCCCCCCCCCCCCCCCCCCCCCCCCCCCCCCCACAACACTCACACACATCCTCTACTCCTTCAAAGAATCGGCTCATCCTCGCCCTCGTGAGGTGCGCTCTATATACCACCTTCAGCTGTATCAGCCCCAACCTCGCACATGAGGTGGAGGCATTCACTCTCCGGAGCACCTCACACCAGACCCCCTCCTCTATAGCCTCTCCCAGCTCTTCCTCCCACTTTGCTTTGATCCCTTCCAGTGGTGCCTTATCCTCTTCCAGAATAGCTCCGCACACTGCTGACACTGCCCCCTTCTCCAGTCCCCTTGTCGTCAACACCTCCTCCAGCAATGTGGAGGCCGGTTCCTCTGGGAAGCTCTATATCTCCTTCCTGGCAAAATCCCGAACCTGCATGTACCTAAACTCTTCTTCCTGCTCTAGCCCATACTTCGCTTTCAGCTCCCTCAATCCTGCAAACCGACCCCGAAGATACAAATCTTTTAGCATCTTAATCCCCTTCTCTTCCCATTTCCGAAAACTTCCATCCCACCTCCCTGGCTCAAATCTGTGGTTCCTCCGAATCGGCATTTCCCTTGACCCTAAACCCAACCCGAAGTGTTGGCGAAGCTGCCTCCAGATTTTCAATGAAGCTATTATTACCGGACTCCCTGAATATTTCCCCGGAGCTATCGGGAGCGGCGCTGTTGCAAGTGCCTTCAGCCCCGACCCCCTACACAAACTCTCCTCCATTCTGACCCACTGAGAATTAACCCCTCTGACCCAGCTCCGCACTTTCTCCACGTTCGCCGCCCAGTAGTAGTACAACAGGTTCGGGAGACCCAAACCCCCTGCCTGCTTTCCCCTCTGTAGCAGCACCTTTCTCACTCTGGCCACCTTCCCTCCCCAGATGAATGAGGTAATCCTTCCCTCAATCTCCCTGAAAAAAGACTTTGGTAGGAAAATCGGTAGGCATTGAAAAATAAACCGGAATCGCGGCAACACATTCATTTTAACCGCCTGTACCCGACCCGCCAGTGACAGAGGACGGCCATCCCACCTTGCCAGATCGGCTTTCACTCTCCCCACCAAACTAGTGATGTTGTACCTGCGAAGCCTCCCCCACCCCCGGGCAACCTGCACCCCCAGATACCTAAAATGAGTCCCTGCTCTACGGAATGGCAGCCCCCCCACCCCTGCCCCCACCCCCGGCCGAGACACAGCCTTGCAGTCTTTATGTCTAAAAATGTTGCCTCATCAAAATCAGCCTCTATGTACCTTCTTATTAAAATAGCTATTTTCTTAATGTCTTTTATCTTATCTCAGGGACAGTATTTATACCCATTTGGAAACAAATGGACTCTGTAGCGATAGTGAAGGGGAGGTCGTGCCTCACTAACTTGTCGAGTTTTTTAAGGAGGTGGCAAAGATGATTAATGAGGGGAGGGCGGTGGATGTTGTTTACATGGACTTCAGTAAAGCCTTTGACAAGGTGCCTTATGGCAGACTGGTACAAAAGGTGAAGTCACACGGGATCAGACGTGAGGTGGTAAGATGAATACAGAACTGGCTCAGTCTCAGTAGCAGTAGAAGGGTGTATTTCTGAATGGAAGGTTGTGACTAGTGGTGTTCCACAGGGATCTGTGCTTGGGCCTCTGTTGTTTGGAGTATACATAAACGATTTGGAGGAAAATATAGCTGGTCTGATTAGTAAGTTCACGGATGATACCAAGGTTGCTGGTGTGGCAGATAGTGTTGAGGATTGTCAGAGGATACAGCAGGACATATATAGGTTGGCGATTTGGGCAGAGAAATGGCAAGTGGAGTTTAATTCAGACAAATGTGAGGTAATGCATTTTGGTTGGTCGAACATGTAGGGGAAATATACTGTAAATGGCAAAACCTCTGGAATATAGAAGGTCAGAGAGATCTGAGCGTGCAGGTTGTCATGGGAGTGTCCCTTTAAGAAATGTTTTTTTGTCTTAACACATGGCTTCAGTGATGCCATTGTTTGTGTGGAGCTGGGCTGTGGCTCTGGAAGTTGATTTTACTTTCGCTTTGGTTTGGAGCCGGTTTGTGGTTCTGAGTTTTTTGCTTTCGTTTTCACATTTGGCTGCTGTACTCATAAAGAGAAGTATATTGGCCTGTCTCTATCTTCAGTTTAAAAGCTATATTTCCAGATTACTTGATAACTTAAAAGTGATAACTGTTTTCTGAAAGGAATTCAAACCTGCTGATTTGGAAAGGAAACGAGAACATCCATACCAAGTCTTAAAGATAGTAAGAGTGCCGTGTGTTGGGCCACATCTTTGAAAAGGGGTTTATGGTTTATGGGATCTTGTTATTAAATTGGAATAGTTAAAGGGGGAAACTTATTAAGGGTGATACATAGATTACTGTAGCTGTGGGGGGTATTTATGTTTGTAGTTAATAACAATGCTTACTGTATGTGTTTATAAAAATGTTAACTAAATTCATAGAATAAAGCTTGTTTTTGATTAAAAGTGCTTAAGGCCTCTGTTGAATAACATCTGAAAGGCAGGCCCTTGTGCTCATCGTAACCAAAATCAATAAACAGTTGTAGAACTCCATGATATACTTTGGAGTTTTCTAAACCCTGGCCCATAACACGGTCCACAGATCTTTGAAAGTGGCAACACAAGTGGACAAGGTAGTCAAGAAAGCATACGGAATGCTTGCCTTCATTGGATGGGGCATTGAGTATAAAAACTGGCAAGCCATGCTGCAGTTGTAGAGAACCTTGTAACGCCGTTTGTTAAATAGATCAAATTTCTCCATGCAGATTCTATGTCCAATTAGCTATGTCTATGTCTAATTAGCTGGAATGCAACACAACTGCAGACAAAAAATGGATACCATGAAAGATTATTTCCGGAATGCAGTTAACTTCTGTTTCATCAAATGCCAAAACAAATGGACGTGCTTTTTTGGGAAGTGTGGCTTTTGCATAGCTGTCTTGATGTCACAATGAATGAAGCCACTGCAGAGAATATCAGAGATCATAGTCTCAGGATAAGAGGTAGAAATTTAAAAATAGTTGAGGAAAAACTACTTCTAAAGGGTTGTGAATCTATGGAAATCGCTACCCCAGAGTGTGGTGGGTGCTGGGACATGAGTAAATTTAAGTAGGAGTTAGACATATTTTTAATTGGTAATAAATTAAAGGGTTATGGATAACGGGCTGAACGGCGGAGTTAAGGCCAGGATGAGATCAGCCATGATCGAATGGCGGAGCAGATTTGATGGGTCAAATGGCCCAATTCTGCTCCTATATCTTGTGAACCTATGAACATTAACTGGTGCAGGTCAGAGTTCCTTGGTTCAATTCCCAGTCTTCTGAGTTGGCACATCTGAGCTGGTGTGGAACAACTGGCCTCAGTGCCTCTGGACAATGGAGGGGAGAAATCACCCTGGATTCACACTTTAGTTTGCTTTCTGGTGACTCTTCTTAGCAAGCACATGAACGTGTGAGAATAGTTAATGAAATGGCATCAAATGGCAAATATCCTGGACCCATGAATGAAAAATTACTAATTGGTCGAATGACTAGGAGGGCCTCATGATGAGGCAGCACATTCAGGATAGCAGCAAAGAACATGGTAGGGGAATGAATCATAGAATCTCAACAATGAATATGGAGACCATTCGGCCCACCGAAAGTGCACCCTAAATCGGCCCATTCCTCCGCCTTATCCACATAACTCCACCTAACCTTTTGGACACTAAGTGGCAATTGAACATGGCCAATTCATCTAACCTGCACATGTTTGGACATCTTTGAACGATGCAGTTGGCCTTTTTGTGACATTTGTTGTTTGAGTTGTAGACTAAGTTCGAAGAATTATCATTAACTCATACAAAAAAGGAATCAGTCAGCTCATTATATCTGCCAGCACTTTGAAAGGGCTACCCTCTACACTTTCCCCATTGCCCTGAATGTTTTCCTTTGTCAAATATATATCCAGTTTCCCTTTGAAAGTTGCTATTGGATCTACCTCCACTGCTCTTTCATGCAATGTATTCCTCATAATAATTTACAAATTTTCTCCAATTCACCTTTTTTGCTAATTACCTTAAATCTATGCCCCCTGATCACAGATCTTCCTGTCATGGAACAATGCCTCCCTGTCCACTGTATTGAAACCCCATATAAGATTGACTACCTGTACAAAACTGTTATCCTTCTCTGCTTTAAGGAGATGTCCAACAGGTTTGTTTTGAATCACTAGCTTTCGGAGTGCAGCTCCTTAATCAGGTGAATGATAAAGGAGCTGCGCTCTGAACGCTAGCGATTCAAAACAAACCTGTTAGACTTTAACCTGGTGTTGTAAGACTTCTTACTGTACCTACCCCAGTCCAACGCCGGCATCTCCACATCCTGCTTTAAGGAGAATAGTCCCAACTTCTCCAGTCTCTCCATATAACCTAGTCACTCATCCATTTGTCATAATTTTGCAACATGTCTTGTTCACATGAGCAAAGTGTATGGGCATGTATGCTCCCCTGAAGGAAGTAATGCTGATGTTAGGATTCAATTTTAAAGAAAACAAATTCAAATCTTTTGTGACTGCAGTTGTGAACCATCCTTCATGGATTGCAGCCGAACACACAAATTGGTTTAGTATCAATGCTGGAGCTGGGCATAGCTGTAGCATTGCATCCTCACTGATCAGTCTTGTTACTGCGACTACATCTTGGCAGAGGGGCTGGCGAGCAGGACTGCAGGAGTCCTGGTTAATTGAAACCAGATGTCCCTGCTCATGTACGCTGATGGCATTATGTTGGCTGGCCTTTGGCTTTCATGCAGTGCTGGAGTTTGAGTTGGTCTCTGCGCTTCAACAATTAACAAACAATCAGTGACACCAACATTGCAGCTGTTTTGCGTTTTAGCTCGAGTTCTCACTCAAGTAAGCATGCCAGGATTGACGAAGTAACATTTCAATTTCAGTGTTTTAACTAGCAGCAAAAGATATCAGAACGCAACTTCGGACTGGTGACAGGCGGCAGGTAGCTTAAGCAGCTTTGTAATTGTGACATGAAATAATGCAAGTTGTAAATGCATTATACAATGGTTACCACACCCTGTTCTGTGACATCGCAGGAAATTACCAAAGCAGTGTAAGTACGTTGGATGGGGTTCCCATAAGAGCACTTTGGACAACTGAAAAGACAGGTGATTCACAGGAAGGCATTGAAGTGATTAAAGGAAAATGGCTTATTTGGAGCTTTCCCATGTGTGCCTGCCATCAGGGAAAAGGCCACCTTCATAAATGCTATACTAACAAGTGGAAGGTGACCAATAGTGCAGGCCAGAGGAGTGTTGTTTTTCTCTCTCAACTTGGACTATGTGCCCCCATTTATTTGTATTCATTTTTTAACAGCAGCAGCTTGCATTTATGTAATGCCTTTAACAGAGCGACAGTGTGCACTTGCATTGTTGGTGATTGCTCCCAATTTAAATAAACAGCAAAGACAATAAATGTGAAAATGGAGTTGTCACTTTGACTCAACACGATATCTGAGACACATTTCATGTGGTAATTGGTTTGAAGCTTGGCAAACACCCATCTATTACCAACCAAACTTATGTGTTCTTTATCTCCAAGAAAAACAGTGTAACTCCTCTCCTGAGGCCTGTAAATCGGCATTTAGGAGAAAACCATAGCAGTTGAATCCCTTCAGACATGTACTTAATCGTGATTGTTTGGGAATAAACTTTTTAAAATTGTCATTGGACTGTTAAAGTAAACATAGTTACTCAAGATTCTCCCCCAGAACTTTCAGTGCTTCCTTTCAGTCCCTGATGAAGATAATTTTCAATGCTCAACTTTCGGTTAGTGTGTTGTTAAGGACTATGTGTGATTAGAATGAATCCTGAAATAATTAAATGTAGGTACCTTCTATAGAGGCACAGATAATAACCCCGTACGTAAAATATTTCTTGAGAGATCTTAGCAGTTGCTGTAGTTTCAAAAAAGGGCAAAAAACACAAATGCACAATAAGTATTTTTAACTCCTTAAATTGCAATAATTGTTTCCAGTAATCCAAACCATTCTTTCCTCCACCTCCTTTCCACATTAGTCATTTGAAGATTCGAGCAGCATTTCTTTTTTTGAAAGTTTTTATTTCAAATTTTGAACCTTTTTACAATGTACAACAAAACAAAACCCACCCAACACAATACACCCCCCCCCCACGCGTACCTCCCCCTCCCTCCCCCACCCCTCCCTCAACAGTCAACAGTAACCAACTTTCCAAAATGCTAAATAAACAAACCCCAACCGGGATTCTCCGAAAATGGGGCTATGTGTGATTAGAATGAATCCTGAAATAATTAAATGCAGGTACCTTCTATAGAGGTACAGATAATAACCCCATACATAAAATATTTCTTAAGAGATCTCAGCAGTTGCTGTAGTTTCAAAAAAGGGCAAAAAACGGGTGCGAGTCACTCCAGCCTCCCACCAGGACGGCCACCGCGAGTCTGAGCTCCTGCCGGGTGAAACCATATGGGAACCACGCCGGCGGAACTCGGCGGGAACCACGCTGGCGGAACTCGGCGGGAACTCGGCCAGTCGATCGCGGGGAATCGCCGCAGGGTCTCTTTCAACGGCCCTTGACTGGCGCCGTGTCGACCGCGCGCGCGAGGCTGGCGCCGATTCTCCGGTCCACGGAGAATCGCGTCGCAGTGCCGTGGGTCTGAGACCCCATTCTCCGCCCCCCGCCGAGCGCGATTTCAGCACGGAGGCTTGGTGAATCCCGCCCCCCAACTTTTGTGGAACCCATCACTCGCCCCCCCCCCTTAGAGCAAATTTCACTTTCTCTCGGGCTAAAATCTCCAGTAGGTCCCCCCGCCACATCGAGGCACAGGTGGAGAAGCTGACCTCCACCCCAACTGTGAGCAGTCAGCGAAGGCTGAGACATCTGCCCCCACACCCATCTGCAACTCCAGCCAGTCCGACACCCGGAATATTCGATTCCCGGCTTGGGTCACTGTCTGTGCGGAGTCTGCACATTCTCCCCATGTCTGCGTGGGTTTCCTCCGGGTGCTCCGGTGTCCTCCCACAGGTCCAGAAAGATGAGCTGTGAGGTAATTTGGACATTCTGAATTCTCCCTTTGTGTTACCGAACAGGTGCCGGAGTGTGGCGATGAGGGGATTTTCACAAATTCATTGTAGGCTCCACATCAACATGCAAGACCCACGAGATGGTGCTGTAAACCGTCCTCCAAAATCTTTCGAGCTTCGGGCAGGATTAGAACATATGTACATGGTTCACTGGGCCCCTCCCACTTCGCTCACAGGTATCCTCCCTTCAAACAGCCGGCTTATCCTTGACTTTGTCAGGTGCGCCCTGTACACCACCTTCAGCTGTCTAAGCCCTAATCTCGCACAGAAAGTTGAGGCATTCACCCTCCACAGTACCTCACATTACAATCCCTCCTCCAGCGCCGCCCCCAGCTCATCCTCCCACTTAGCCTTAACTCAAGGATCATTTATAATGTCCTAAAATAGCACAATCTTTCTTGAAGTGTAACAAATAAATTCAGTTGTGTTCCCCCACCCTGGTTTAGCTGGTTTAGCACACTGGGCTAAATCGCTGGTTTTTAAAGCAGACCAAGGCAGGCCAGCAGCACGGTTCAATTCCCATACCAGCCTCCCCGAACAGGCGGCGGAATATGGCGACTAGGGGCTTTTCACAGTAACTTCATTGAAGTCTACTTGTGACAATAAGAGTTTTTCATTTCATTTTCATTTTTCAATGTCAGTTTTTTGCTGAATATTTAGTAAAAGCTGATATGCACTGAACGTAGTTACATTCTAAAGGATAAAATAGCACAAATTAAGTAGTGGGTCTTCCCTTTCTGTGAGCAAGTTAAAATAATTGAAGTGAACAGCTGACTAGGCACACTACTTGTGTTTAATTTTTCAATGGAAAACTCCAGTGCGAACCCCAGCCCAGCGATTCACCACCAAACTTGCATCGGAAATCTCGACCAGTTGTCTGGAGAGGAATGGATTGAAAATCAAGGTGGGCACTAGACCAAGGAAAAACTTGTGGATGCGGGAACTTCCTAGGGTGCAGTGGAGGAAGAGAATAATTGTCATAATAACAGCTTTAATTTCTTTTTTAGTTAAACTGAGGAGAAGGAGGATATGGCGGTTTGTAAAATTGTGTAATGAGTATATTAAGTCATGTAATTGCAGTCTTTGAGATAGCATTACTTGTGACAAATGGAGAAGGCTGGAGTTTAGCGGTCAATTTTCTATTATGCTTGTCTTGCATCAAGGTTGACCACTAACTGAACCAATATACTGATAAATTTCCTGTTCTTGGTAACTAGACTCATTGCAAGTTGACCACAGAATCAGTAGATGCTGGTACATGTTACATTAGACTGGAAAATGCTTTGATTGCTGACATTCATTGAAACCATGATGTTACAATACTGCATGCAAAGTTCCCTGGCCTGAATCAACAGCATTGCCAGTTTGCTAAGTGAATTTAGCACCGTTAATATACTGGTGAGAATAAGAGAGTGTTAAAAGATATTTGACATTTTTGTGTGAGAGTATGTCTGTTGGCCATTAGAAAAAAAACTTTCTCTTTAAGTTAAAACCATTGATGAGTAATAGACTTATGATGTGGTGTCAGAAATGCTACTGTGCGCCTTTGGGGAAAGAGGGTTAATCCCAGGCTATTCAGACTGTTCAGCTTCCTGCTCTCCACCTCATTGGGTAACCTGAGACTCAGACTCTGCTACATCCTGCAGAAGCTTTTCTGTTGGCAGAATGTTAGCACTGTATTCGCCTGAGGCACTTCCACCACTAACAAACTGCAACAGGAAGGCTCCTAAGGGGTTCAGAGTACATTCAACAAAACAAATGAAGGCTTGGCAAAAATGAAGTACCTTTTTGAGAATATGTAATAATGTTCCTTAAAATGAACGTGACTCTTTGCTTTATTTGGCATGTGATTAACTTCCATTTTTGTTGTGATGACAAGTTACATTGAAAGAGTCTTTACTCTTGTGAATTTGAGATGCCTTCACTTGCTTCAGTGAGGATTATGTAACTTGGTGAGACCCACCTATCTCCCTGATGCTCTCCAACAGTTTAGAAGGCAGACCACCTTGGCTGTAGCTGTTGTCAATTCTGCTAAATTTTTAGTTGCTTGCTTTAGTTTGTAATAACTGGAAGGCTCAATAATATGTATTTTAAACGTGTTTTTAAAAATTCAATGGTCATCTGCTATCTGCAAATTTTGAGTAACTCCTGTTGATTAGCACACAGATTACCATTTTGTTTCAGGGTACGTTGTGATGAATGTAAGAAACTGTCAGATTTTATAACTTACATTTTTCACAGTAATGTTATTAAAACCTGGGTTAAGATGCATTACGACACTATGACTACTAGAACTGTAATTAAAGTGTCGTAAAAGTGAGATAATCATTGATTTGCAGGTGAAGTGTTGTGCCAATAGATCTTGAGAACCATTTATTTGTTAACATATAGCTAGTTAATGGAATATTGTTACATTTGAAGGACCCCTGGGGTGTCGATAATTTATGAGAGGTACAGTGTTTGGTCCTTTCTAAACAAGCCAGGGACATTTTGTAATAAAAGACAAAAGAATGCGTTACGCTTTGGGTACAGGTGATGTAGTTAATAGAAAGAATCAGGTCTTTCTGAAGAGTCAGTAGGTACTAGAACTCTCATCTGAATGGAGGTGTTTCAGTTTGGACCTGAAAGGTGTTCTCGCCAATGAGTCTGCATAGAGAAAAGCAAGCAAAACCTTGGTTGTTAACTTTATTCATGAGTTCTATTTAGCATATGTTGATTTGCTTAATCAGAAAATCATGGCAGGTTTAGGAACTAAGTTAAAATTTCTTGTTTTGCTTAAGAACTGTTGTAACTGTTACTTCATTATGGTGTTAATGTAAAGCCACTTCTTTGTTGCTAATGTGGTTAATTCTGTGTTTAAATTAAAGTTTGTTTGAACATAAAAGATATCTATTAATATCATAGTACAGAAGGAGGCCATTTGGCCAGTCAAGTCTGCACCAGCCCTTGCTCAGATAGAGCCCCCTATCTAGGCCCAAATCCCCGTTCCCATTCCTGTAACTCACCTAACCTTTGGGCAATTTTAACATAGCCAATTCACCTAACCTGCACATCTTGGACTGTGGGAGGAAACCAAAGCACCCGGAGGAAACCCACACAGACACGGGGACAAAGTACAAACTCCACACAGTCACCCAAGGTTGAAACTGAACCTGGGTCCCTGGTGCTGTGAGGCAGCAGTGCTAACCACCGTGCCACCCTATAGGTCAGTGTTATCACTCCTGTGGTGCAGTAACCTTTCCACGCAGTCTTACAAATTGAAATCAGTTGGCTTCCCATTTGGGATCCTAACAGCGTTTGAAAGTAGGCATGAAAAAATAATTCATGATGTATATCCTAAGTGCATAAATAGACAAACACACATGTTTTACCTGGGATCATTATGATTCTGATCTTTTTTTTGTTACTTGAAAAATAAAGTGTTCAGTTCTCATGGAGTCCATGGCCGAGATTCTCCTATCCCGCGGCCAAGTTCTGATGCCGGCGTCAAAAGCGGCTCGAGTGACTCCGGCGTCAAATTGCCTCCAGGCCCAGGCATTCACCCCTTCCTAGGGGGCTAGTACGGCGCCGGAGTGGTGTCCGCTGCTCCGGCGGTTGAAAACTGGCACGCCATGGCCGGCGCGGGTCAGCGCATTCGTGTGGGTTGTCGTCTCCGCGCTGGCCCCCGGGCAATATGGCGGAGCCCTACAGGGGCCCGGCGCGGAGGAACATAGACCCCCCCACGGAATTAGCCCACCCACTGATTGGTAGTCCCCGATCGCGGTCCTGGCCACCGTGGAGGCTCCCCCTGGAGTCGGGTCCCCGCCCCCCACCAGGACAGCCCCTGCAGCCAGAACTCCGAGGTTCCACCGTGTATGACCATACGTAACCCACGCCGGCGGGACTCGGCCGAATTCGGTGGGCACTCGGCCCGTCGAGGTGTGGAGAATCACCAGGGGGGCTGCTTTCAACGGCCCCCGACCGGCGCGGCGGTGACCCCGTGGGCTCGATTGGCGCCGGAGCAGCGTGGCACGATTCTCAGGAAAAGATATTGGCCAAGATTTTTGAAAATATCATGGGTTGCAGGCATCGTTACAGGCCATCATTTGTTGCCCATCCATAATTGCCCTTAAACAGAGTGGCTTGAACCCATGTCCCCAGAGGATTAGCCTGGGCCTCTGGATTACCAGTCAGTGACATTAACACCCTGCCACCATCTCCCTTTAATTGCAGAATCAATCCCAAGATTCTTGTTGTTGTTCTGTTGTATTACTTTTTATTACATCATATAATCCACTCAAAACTATGATTTGTAGAATTTCTAAAGGAAACGGCGTACTTTTTTTCTAAATTAGTTTTTCTATTTGCGGATATAAAAAGTCTTTAGAAAGCAGTCCAGTATTCATTAAAAACACTGACATCCTGTTCTATATCCTTCCATCTCACCTCATTGTCCAACAAGATTGAGCACATTCTTGCATGCAGCTGTTTGTTGCTTTTCTCCTGTCAGTGTCACTGACAGGCAAATACGCCAGAGATAATTTGATCAAGCATAGCTGCCTGCCCTGTGACAGGTACAGCAGAACAACTTGCCCTCTTGAAAATCAACATGTCAAGCACAACTAAATGATGTTAAAGACGCGAACACACAGCAGAATTTCACAGCCTTCTCAAGTGACAACCAAGCAAACCTGTGCAGCTGAAGTATTGATTCAGCTCTTGATAACTTGCGTAACCCGGTGTGCCCATTTTTGAAGGGCAGGGAAGTGTCATTCCATGGTGGGAAATCTAACTGAGCTACTGGATACGTTAAAAGGAAATAAGTCCAGCCGAGAACTAAGAACCCCATGACACATATGTGCCCATCATTGAGGGCAGCATGGTAGCACAGTGGTTAGCATGGTTGCTTCACAGCGCCAGGGTCCCAGGTTCAATTCCCGGCTTGGGTCACTGTCTGTGCGGAGTCTGCACGTTCTCCCCGTGTCTGCGTGAGTTTCCTCCGGGTGCTCCGGTTTCCTCCCACAGTCCAAAGATGTGCAGGTTAGGTGGATTGGCCATGCTAAATTGCCCTTAGTGTCCAAAAAAGGTTACACTGGGTTACGGGGATAGGGTGGAGGTGTGGGGCTTAAGTAGGGTGCTTTTTCCAAGGGCCGGTACAGACTTGATGGGCCGAATGGCCACCTTCTGCACTGTAAATTCTATGATTCCATGATGATTCTATGACATCTATCAGAACACAAATTTGAATGTGAAGATTCAAACAAACGCGTTGCACTTTTCACATCATAAATAGCCGCAAGGCGCTATCAAACAATAGTCAATGCAGTCATATAAGTAGATATTAGAATAGAAAGAGAAGTTCAGGGAGGGGATTCCAGAACTTAAGGTCTAGGCAGCCAAAGGCATTTCTGCCAATGGTGACTCTAAGAAATTGGGAGATGCACTTGAGGCCAAGATTGGAGTGATGCAGTGACCTTGGGAGATTTGTCAGGCTAGCAGTGGTTACAGAGATGGGGAAGCATGAGGCCATGGAGAGATTTGAAAATAAGCGTTAAAATATTAAAATCAAGATGTTAAAGGCTTTCAAACACAATGGTGTAAAGTGGGCATATACAACACAGACTATGATTTTTCCCAGGCGTATATGAAGCAGTGAACTAGGTTTGCTGTAATCTTAAACTGAGACTTACCGTAAAACTGTCTGTAGCTGGGTAGAAAATTTAGGCCAACGGTCATTCCGACACCATCAACTAAGAAAATCAGAGCTTTGACTCTTCCCTTTTTCTAAGTTTACCTTCGAATACAATAATTTGATCTTTTTAATTGGGTGAATTTGTATGTGCTAAAGGTAAGAAATCTAGGCTTTGGATATCAATCACTCCCAAGGTTGTTTGCTGCATGGAAATCATGTGGTATTAAACTCCCTCACCTCAATCCTGATACTGTACCTTAGCCATGGCATTAGGTGAGTATTCCCTCCCACCAATATGTCACAGTGACCTTTTCCATACCAGCTAACCTTGGGGTTAAATTGCTGTCTTCGTAATTTACTGGAAAAGCCCTAGTATGTTCTCAGTGAAGGAAACCTGTTTTATACCTGTGCTTTCAATTTTATTATAATTGGCAGGAACGCCAATTTCATTTCATACTGGGAATGAGATTTGTCAGGGTAGTCCCAATTAGGTTGAATTATTTGCAGATTTATGGTATGGATTCTTAACCGAGGCTCCCAGTAAGCTGCATGGGTGCGTGACTGAGCAGCATGCTGGAAGATGCCAGGCAGGCCTTGTTTGTGATAAATAAAGTGCGTGACTGCAAAATCTTTAAAGGAGGCGCACAACTGACCACACACAATTAAGTTTTTAAGGAAAACTGTTCATAACCAGTGAAAAAAGAATCAGCTATGACGATTGTCACAGACAGATTTATGGACCATAACTTAGGTGAGTGGCAATCTCAGATGGATTCTGCTCCTGGTTTTGTGCACTGAAATGCAGCCACACCTTTCTCGCCTGACCTTCCAAATCGGGCTGGGTTCAAATATTGCAGTGCAGCAAGTTCACGAGGTCATCTGTCAAGTGCAATAGAGTTGAGGGTGAGCAAGTCTGGCTTCATTTTTACAGCGCTGGCTGCCAAAAGGCCGGTCATTTTAATGGTTCAGTCACTTTGAGAAACCAGGGTGTCAGGTAAGCAGGTAGGACGTGGAGTTGCGGGGGGTGGGGGCGTCAGATTGGGGGAGTATTGAGGGAATGGCCAGTGGTTGGGGGATGGGTATCAGTGAACATTGGGCGGTTTGGGTGGCCAGTGGGCATTTCACATGCCCAGTGTAGGAGGTTGGTCAGTTGGGAGGGGAAGCCAGTGGTGGGGGGGTGGGGGCGGTTTGGGCAGTCAGTTAGGGATTTGGCCGTGAGATACTGGGAAGGGGGGCATAATCTAAAGTACGCAAGTCATGTTTTGGGCATCCCACAAGTGAAAATCAGATCTGACTGAAGGAAACAACATTTCAACATGTGAAGCCGTCTCCGTGAACCACTATCTCTGTCCACCTCATATAGGCCTGAGACTTTTGGGACTCCTGCTGAGGGGAGAAGCAGGTCCTCCACTTGCAGTAGGTGCTCTCATTGGAAAGTGGGAGAAGAGCAGCTTGCTTCCCTGTTACAGAGTCAGTTTGGCATCCAGCTGCTGGCTATCTGAAAAAAGTGGTGGTGGGATTTGTATTGGCAATCAAGAGTCTCGGGGGTCAGGTCAAAAGTTACTTTGCTTTTTAACTGTGCTCGTTGCATTTTGACACTTGCAGGCTTTCTGGATGTCATTCTGTAAACCTCCGAGGTGCCATTTCTGCAAAACACGTCGGCACATCATGGAACTCAGCCATTTTTCTGGTTCGGTCTACCAAATCTCACGGGTGCCTTGATTCGGCCAAGCAAGTTTCACAGCTGTGTAGTTTCTGAGAAGCAGAAAGTTAGGGACATCAGACAGAGAAACCCATGCAAATATGACTCCTACCATTACCGTTGCCTCAACCTGTTCATTAACTGACTTGAAATACAATCTTGAGCGCAATTGTTTGACATCTTTGGACCCAAACTCTTGATTACCTGGATATTCACACAGACCCATGGGAGCCTCATCCCATTTGGTAGTCATCCCCAAACTAGATACCTCACAAGATCGAGGCTGATATTTCAGCAGTGTACTGAAGGAGTGTTGCGCGATTGGAGGTGCCACGTATGCAAAAGATCCTATGGCACTATTCAAAGAAGATCAGGAGATTTCTGCAGATGCTCCAGTCAATATTTACCCCTTACCCTACACATTTATGCAGGTGTTGATGCGACCATCAATTCACTGAGAGACACGTTGAGAAGTAAACCGTGGTTTTAATCAGCTTACAACTGAGCCTGGCCTGCCTGTGACCGGTACAACAATGAATGCGGCCCCGCAGGTCAGCTGCCTTTATACTTCCTGTAAGGGGTGGAGCCATGGGCGAGCCCGTACATACCCCGACATATCCCCCTGTGGGTGAAGCCGTACAATGGCCCATAGGTGGAACCCACAGGGTTAAACACATAACGTAACACGATACAGCAGTAACATGCTATCACAGTGCACTGGTGAATTAACAGTAGTTCCATTCACCACAGGTGTTATGGTCACTTACTTCATTGTTGGTTGTAGCAATCTGTTGTTTGCAGAAATGACTGAATGTAAAAACAACTTCATTAGTTGTGAAATACTTTTAGGTGTCCAGAGGTCGTAAAGGACAATGTATGACTGCAAGTCTTCTGCATACTGGCTTGGTGTGGTGTTTTCCTCCCTCCTCCCTGCCTGCTGTGCGCTGCAGGACTGATAGTGCACATGAAGTGATTGTTGAAGGGAGAAAATCTGAAGACAAAGCAGGTAGCATATCCGCAAAATGAGATTTCCTTTTAAATGCTAATCAAAAAAACATGTGAAGGCACCTTTTAATGAGGGAGCATGGATCTGTTTAGATTACTAGCAGTCTGAATTTCCCATTAGCTCTTTTGACCAGTAGGTGTTTAAATATACTGCTGTTTGAGGGGCCAGTTGACAGTGTGAAGTGCAGATCTATGTCATATAGATGGGCTTTTCTTGTCGGATGCACAATTGAAAAATGAAAGACATATGGTAGAGTTTCTTGCCTCGCTGCAGGCAATGCAATAATTCCTGTTGTAATTCCCCTACAGATTTAAGGTAAATATTTACATTTATTCTTTGGCTGATTGCCACATGTCCCAACAATTATTGTAATAATGATATTTTCTTTCCGTTTACTATATGGATTTTCTTTTTTAAATTAAAGCCTAAAGGTTGAACATTTGGAAACATATGAAACCCATCTTTCAGTACAGGACCCTATTCTGTTTAAAGTTCATTACCACATATCAACAGTGATCGTAGTTTATTTTTCCTTTCCGTTTACTAAATACATTCAAAATACAACCCTAAAGGTTATATATTTGGAAATCTATCAAATTAATCTTTGGATGCTGGAATTCTCAGTACAGGACCCATTTAAAAGAAATCTTGGATGTGGGTGTTGCTGACGAGGCTGGCATTTCTTGCCCATCTTTCAGTTGCCTCCAGAAGATGAGCAGACTTCTAGGTCTGCAACAGCCCTTGTGGTGGAGGTGCTCCCACAGTGGTTTTAGGTAGGGAATTCCGGGATTTTGACCTGGGGCCATTAATATCTAATGATATTCGAACAGAAATTTCTGATCTAGCAGCATCTGTGGAGGGAGAAACAGAGCTAACATGTAAAAGGTCGTTGAGCTTCCATCAGAGCTGGGAATAGTTAGATATAAAAAGGCTTTGATCAAATAAAAGGGGCGAGGAGGGGGTCACTGGTGGGGAAGAGGAAAGGTCCATGATAGTGTGTAAGGCAGGACGGATTAAATGAGAAAAGGGTTGATGGTGCAAGGCAAAGGGAGCGGTAACAAGTAAAAATACAAAGTGTCTGGAGGGTGTGTAAATGGCAGGATCATGAACAGCTGCTGTGCAAAAGCAAAAAAGGACATAAACGCAATAGAGGGGAACCAGCATATAAAGAGGAATCAAAATAAGGACAGGGATTGTAGTTTGACTATTGAGTCTGGAAGACTACATGATCGAAAGATGGAGTGTCGTCCCTCGAACTGAAGCTAAGCTTAATTGGAACACTGTAGGAGTCCCAGGCCAGAACAGTCAGAGCGGGAGCAAGGTGGAGAATTAAAATGACGGTCAACTGGAGGCCTGGGGTCATGTTAGCAGACTTAACTGAAATGTTTTACAAAGCGGTCACCCAATCTGCGTTTGGTCTCCCCAGTGTGGAGGACAGCACATCGTGAATAGTGGATACAATATAGTAAATTGAAAAAAGGACAAGTTCAAGAAGGAAGCATTCAAGGTGGCAAGGGCGTATACTGTACACTGGGTGTACACAAGGTGGCAAGGACGTATACTGTATACTGTACAAGGGCATATACTGTACACTGGGTCTACCATTACCACCAAGCTGGGATCAACCTTGGTTCAGTGAAGAGTGCAGGAGGGCATACCAATAGCAGCAGAACTAAAAATGAGGTGTCAACACAAGACTATTACGTGCCAAACAGCATAAGCAACAAGTATTAGGCAGATCTAAGCAACTCCACAACCAACAGATCAGATCTAAGCTCTGTAGTCCTGCCACATCCAGCCACAAATATTGGCGGCAGACAATTAAACAACTCACTGGTGGAGCAAGCCCTACAAATATCCCCATCCTTAATGCTGGGGAACCAGCACATAGTGCAAAAGACAAGGTTGAGGCATTTGTTATAATCTTCAGCCAAAAGTGCAGAGTGGTTGATCCGTCTGAGCGGCCTCCAGAGGTTCCCAACATCACAGATCTCAGTCTTCAGCCAATTCGATTCACTCCCCATGATATCACACGAAAAAGCTGAAGGCACTGGATACTGCTCTGGCAATAATACCAAAGACTTGTGCTCCAGTGTTCCTAGTCAAGATCATCCAGTACAGCTACAGCACTAGCATCGACCGTGGAACATTGTCCAGGTATGTCCTGCACACAAAAAGCAGGACAAATCCAACCCAGTCAATTATCGCCCAATCAGGCTACCCTCAATCATCAGTAAAGTGATTAAAGGAGCCATCAACAGTGCAACAGTGTAATTAAGTATTACCTGCTCACTGACGCTCAGTTTAGATTCTGCCAGGGCCACCCAGCTCCTTACATTACAGCCTTGCTTCAAGCATGGACAAAAAAGCTGAACTCTGAGGCGAGAGTTGCTGCTCTTGATATCTAGGCTGCGTGTGGCATCAAAGAATCCTAGCAAAACGTATGTCAGTGCGAATCAGGAGGAAAACGCTCTCCTGGATGGAGTTATACCCAGCACAAAGTTGTGTTTGTTGGAGGTCAGTCATCTCCCGTCCAGGACATCACCACAGAAATTCCTCAGGGGAGTGCCAAGGCCTAACCATCTTCAACTGCTTCACCAAATACCTTCCTTCCATCATAAGGTCAGAAGTGGGGATGTTCATGGAAGACTGCGCAATGTTCAATTTAAACTCTGCAAATAGTGAAGCAGTCCATGTCCAAGTTCAATATGACCAAATGGCAAGTAACATTCGCAACGCACAAACACCAGGCAATGACCATCTCCAGCAAGAGAAAATCTAGCGATTGCACCTTGACATTCAATGGAATTACCATCGTTGGATTCCCTACTATCAACAGCCTGGGGATCACCATTGACCAGAAACTCAACTGGACCAGCCAAATAAACACTGTGGCTACAAGAGAAGGTCAGAGGCTAGGAATCCTATGGTGGGTAACTCACTCCTGATTTCCTAAAGCCAGTCCACAATCTACAAGACACAAGTCAGGATTGTTATGGAATACCCACCCCTAGTCATGATGAGTCTGTATCCAAGAACACTCAAGAAGCTTGATGCCAACTAGGACAAAGCAGCCCGCTTGATTCGCATTCCTTCTACTAACCCTCCAGCATTGATGCACAGTAGCAGCAGTGCGTACCACCTACAATGTGCACAGGAACTCACCAAGGATTCTTAGGCAGCACCTTCCAAACCCACAACCGCTACTATCTAGAAGGAGAGGAGCAGCAGACACATGGGAACACCACCAGCTGGAGGTTCCCCTCCAAGCTGCTTACCATCCTGACTTGGAAATATATCGCCATTCCTTCACGTCAAAATCCTGGAATTCCCTCCGTAACTGCACTGTGGATGTACTTACACTATATGGACTGCGGTGGTTCATGAAGGCAGCTCACCACCACCTTCTCAAGACCAATTTGGGATGGATAATGAATGCTAGCCCAGCCTGAGAAACCCACATCCCATGAATGAATAATTTAAAAACAGGAACGATGGTATGTTTCCAGGTTGGGATGATGTGTGACTTAGAGGGGAACTTGGTCTGTGATGGTGTTGCCATGCACCTATGCCTGTGTCATTCCACAGGTGTGATTTAAATCAGTTTAGACTGCTTTAAAATTGTAAGTATAGTGAAAATATTTCAATCAGGTTGTATCCTTTCTACATTCAAATGCATGAAGTTTTCATTTTGTGTAGTGCCAGTAAGGAATGGTGACCTCAGCTGCTGTGATGCTTCAATTTTATTTATGGGTACAGAAGAAAAAATATCTGTTGGACAACTTTAAATATACCATTTATTTAACAAAATAATTCTGTTATTAAACACTATAAATACCATGCTACGATAGTCATTATGTTAAAATGATGCTTCTTTTTCTTGGTTGATCAGTATTCTTGGTTAATGGTGGGAGCCGCCTCGTCACCCCTTTCTGGGAGTAGATACGTATGATGTTTGTGAGGACAGACTTGGATGTAGATGTGTGACGCCCTTACTGAAATAGCTCACTGGCGTTCCAAATTCAGGCTCACACGCAGAGAGTGATTTTCGAATCATAGAACCCCTACAGTGCCGAAAGAGGCCATTCGGCCCATTGAGTCAGTACCGACCCTCTGAAAGAGCACCCTACCCACTCCCACTCACCCACCCTATTTCCGTAACACCACCTAACTTTGGACACTTAAGTGTCCAATTTAACGTGGACGATCCACCTAACCTGCGCATCTTTGGACTGTGGAAGAAAACGGAGCACCCGGAGGAAACCCACGCAGAAACGGGGGGGGGGGGGGGGGGATGTGCAAACTCCACGCAGACAGTCACCCAAGATCGGAATCAAACCCCGGTCCCTGGCACTGTGAGGCAACAGTGCTAACCACCGTGCCACCCATCTTCTGTTGTGTCATCCCAAAGATCAGACTGATTGAATTGTAGTCCACTATTGCAACCTGGGATGGTTTTCTTTTTCAGGAATGGATAGATGGAGAAAGAAACAGCAGAAGGGCTGCCATATGAATGTGTTCTGTCAGATTACAAATACAACAGCACAAACAAAATTTAAATTTGTCTTCTGAGACCTAATTAAATGAGGGCATTGCATGCATTATCCACGTGTTATTAATAAATAGGCAGCATTTTAATAGAGGTAAAGTGTTCATTAAAAATCTCTGGGTGAGTGCGCTGCTGATGACGCTACACATATTGGTCATTCCTTTGTGCCCTGAAGAAGCAGTGCTGGACTGCAAACTTTACAAGTGCGTGACTTATGCAGCCACTTCAGAGGACGTTAAGAATCAAGTTATGCAGGACAGGACCAGAGTCACATGTAGGCGAGACCAGTTAGGGATGTCAAGTTCCCTCCCTGTAGGCCCCAGAAGTTGGACCAAATGGGCTTTTACATAGTTTCTGATAGTTTTCCTCATGATGGCAACCCACAAATGAAAAACAGCATGCACCTTGAATTGTCTGATTCTCTCCCCTTTCCCTTGATACTCATGTCCTCTGATGTGTAAAGATATGCAAGTTGGGTCAAAGAGACCCCATTGTTCATCTAGAACCTCTGGACTAAGGTGGCACTGGTATAAATCGGTCGCAGTGCAATATTTGGTCCTGGATGAAACCTACCAAGTGCCTTTAATGCAGTAAAACTGCCTAAGGCATTTGACAAGAGTATTATCAACCATAGACACTGAGCCGCATGAGAAACCAATATTCTGACTGCCTTAAGCATTCTGCAAATATAATTCTTTCAAGATACAGACAGGAAAGTGAACAGTGATGGATTTGCTACCGGTTAAGGCTAAAGTGGAATCTCAAAACTTCTAGGTGATTTCCTCCCCAGTCTTGATGTTGACTTTCATGTCAAGATTTGATTTCCCCACACAACTTCCATGTCCTCTAAACATATACTTCCCATTTTAAATCCTTGCCTCATTTTACCTCTTCAGTGGACAAAGAAATGTTTCATTTGCAGTAAAACTGGTCGATTTTGTTCAGGTTTAATGCTCCAAGTATAAACCTTTGTTTGAGGTTGACGTCTGCATATGTTGTCCTTTTGAATGACTTTCTACTTATATTCAAGAGAGCTGCTGGAGCTTCAACTCTTGGCACCAACAAAAGAAATACAATCCCTCTTGTATATAAGAAATAAGAGCCAGAATATACCGATGAATTGGGGAAATAATACTTCAGTAAAGTAATGATATCCAAGTGGAGGATGAAGAAATGCAGAAGTAGGTCATGTCATTCAGTGTGGAGTTGCAGAGTGGCCTACTTCAGTTAACATCATGTGATGCTGTTCCAGATATCAGCAATTGTTCAAGCCCTGAGCCTGCCCACATAAAGCATCATTTTTAATGATGCAATGTTCTTTGATTGACGAGGATCACTCTCGGGATCTGAAAATATTTCCAGAGTATTTAGTTTCAGCAGATTTTGGGGTAAAACTCCTAAGTGTTTTGAGGAAGGTTGCATGAGTAAACTTTTCTTATTTAATGCAAGTCACTGTCAATTCAACTTTCATTGTAAGACTAATGAATAATTGCCTTGCATTTGAATTACTGTTATTTTTATGTAGCGTGGGACATTGTGGAATACGTTGGGCAAAATTCTTTTTCCCCCAAGTGTGTGGCAGGCAGTTCTCACGGCACCATTCCTGCTGGCTGGAATGCTGTGAACTCTCACTTGATTATGCACGAGCGAGCATCTCTCAGAATCATCTGGTGTCCGGGTGTTAATGGGCGCTATTCTCCCATCGGGAGACTAAGTCCCGACGCTGGAGTGAAAACCGGAGTGTTTCACTCCGGCGTCGGAGGCCGTTCCCAGCCCCCTATTCTCCTGCCCCCGGGGGGCTAGGAGTGGCGTCGCGTCATTTACGCGCGCCGGGCCTTGGCGCAGCGTAAAAGCGGCGCCGCGTAAATGACGCGACCGGCACAGCATAAATGACGTCACCCGCGCATGCGCGGTTGCCGTCCTCCCTGCGGCCGTCCCGCAAGAAGATGTCGGATGGATCTTGCGGGGCAGCGGAGGAAAGGAGGTCCTCCTTCAGAGAGGCCGGCCCGCCGATCGGTGGGCACCGATTGCAGGCCAGACCCCTTTTGAGCCCCCCCTCCCCCACCGGTGCAGGCACCCCCTTGCCCCCACAAAGGCTGCCCCCCCCACCCCCAGCGTTCCCGCGCTGTTTCTGCCAGCAGCGACCAGGTGTGGACGGCGCTGGTGGGAACCCGTCGTGTTGGGCAGGCCGCTCGGCCCATCTGGGCCGAAGAATCGCCGCTCGGCCATTACCAACGGCAAGCGGCGATTCTCCCAGCGGCCGGCCATGATTCGCGCCGCGCCAGTTTGGGGGGGGGGGTGGGAGAATCGTGTGCGGGCGTCAGGGCGGCGTGGCGTGACTCGCGCGGCGCCTGGGCAATTCTCCCTCCCGGCGTGGGGGGGAGAATTCCGCCCCTTTCGTCTGCCCGCCATTAGCTAGCGGGCTCCAAGGTCTGAGCGCCATATGTAAATTCTAATCCAGCACACTCGTATCACTCTCGCTAACCCACCGGCCTTCACCACTCCGTGCAAGGTTTTCGGAACCCAGAGGCAAAAGGCTTTAAACAACAAGATTCAACCAGCAGACGCTTGAGGTTTTGATTTGAGGAGTCTGGGTGCAGAAGTATGTTCTCTATGCAAAGGAAGGCTCCAGGAAACATGCCAGAATGTGTGCTCGTTGCTCAGGAGATCGGTGGGGCTGGCAACTGAGCCAGACACGCCACGCAGTGCAGAGCGTGGATGAATGATCTTGTCCGCTCCGCCAAGGTAAATCCTCTCTTAGCTCCCCTCCATTATCAAACTCTCATTGTGGCATCATGTACTCAAACGGTAACTCTCATCACGGATATCAAACATGCACTAGTGGGGGACACATATTAACAGCACTCATTCTCTCACGGGCACTTACACATCACCACATCTCATCTGTCACCTTGCTACACTCCATCCTCTGGATTCCTGGGTAGGTCGCACCTCACTGCATAGGCGCGATTGTGAAGGGCACAGCAAACTGCAATCATGTGGGAAACCCTCTCTGGAGCATATTACAGAGAGCGAGCTGAGCATTCCAGGCATCTGAATCACCGATGTCCTGTGGTTTGCTCTATGAGGGAGCGTGTGGACTGTTAACAGTATTGTACGTCTCCTCAGCACAGATCTGAGGGCGATGCACCAAAGTCATCAGCCAGTGTCTAAATGATAGCCCTTATCCCCTAGCAACCATCCCTGTAGATATTCTGCATCCAGTCATTGTTGTGGTGAACATTCCCATCCTACACCCCCACACCTGGGCCCATCACCTGCTAGGCACCCATGTTCCATCTGGAGTCTGCATGCATCCCCTTCCAGGAAACAATGCGGAATCCCTTAGATCTCTTTGTGAGTGTTTCATGCAGCCTTGGCGGGATCCAGCTTCCCTCCTCTCGGTCTTCCCTTTGTCTTCTATCCTTCCATTATTCTTCATCCTCATCCGCCTCCTTGCCCCTCTCCCTGCCATTATGCCCCCTTGCCCTTCCCCCCGACTCTTGTACAGTACCTCTTGTCTTGTTCAGCAACCCCCATCTCACATCCGACCCCCAGTCAAACTTCAGTCCATTGGAGTGGATGGTCCATGAGTCTCGCAGCACAGCGCTGCCCCAGCAGAGTGACGTTCATCACAATGGGAGCAGTGCAGGGCTATGTATGTTGCACTCACCTCAAAGTCTCGAACAAACTGAGGCCGCCTTGTGCATGCCACTCTTTTTAAAACAGGTTTGAGGTCGACATGGTTTCCCATTGGAGTGACATGAGGTTGGAAGGCTTGACCCGACTCTGGTGAGCAGCTGTTTTAATGAGCATTCATGAACTGCAAGTGGCGTTCATGACAACACGCAGCAGGAGAACCGTCCCGCCGTTCGGAGAATTTCCAAGTGTCTTTACTCTGATGCGTTTTCGACTCCCGCTGGATTCTCTGCTCCCGCCACCAAGAATATCGCCTATTATGCCACAACATAAACTATACTGGCATTTTCATTAAGAAGTCTTACAACACCAGGTTATATTGAACAAACTCAAGACAGTATGAGAAGTCCTGTGTGGTGAACTTAATGTTGTTGAAGATTCAGCTTTGAAGGATGTTAATCAGGGACAATTGCTATCTTTCTTTTGGTGCTGGTAATATAACTTCATGTAACCGAGCTCTGATTAGAATCTCAGTTGCAACGATTAAGATGGAATCTTATCGATTCTCAGTTCGAATCCCAGTGTTAGAACATTGAGACAAGAGACAGCTGCACCATGATTTCAGAGGAGGGGACAAAAATAAAGCAACGGTAAACTCTCTCATGTCAGGGTGATTTCAAACTCAAGAAGAGTTGACCTGTGGAGAAAGATTGGGGGTAGCGTTAATGGGGCAACCATGTCTGCACTTTGGGCACCCAAGGTCGACCAGCTGCAGTTTCAAGTGGGCAGCATAAGGTGCACAGTATGCCCAACAGTTTCAGTGGGAGGCTGTTTAAATATAGAAACCAGGGTCAGGATTCTCCGAGCCTGTGCCGGCTTGGAGAATCGGAGATGATGCCCGGCCCGCGACGCCGGTCCGACACTGGGACGCAATTTTCTGGCGACCGGAGAATCGCCGCGTGCGCGCGGTCGGCGGGGCGCCCGTTGGGGGCCGATGAAAGAAGACCCCGCGGTGATTCCTGCACTGGCGAGGTTCTAACATGGTTCCACCCACCGGGAGTTCGGACCCGCGCCCACGGTGACCGTCCTGGTGGGGGGGGGGGGGCAGGTAAGTCAGACTTCGGGAGGTGGGGGGGCCTCCACGACATCCAGGCCTGCGATCGGGGGCCACCAATTGGCGGGCGCGTGATCCGAGGCGGGGCCTACCTTCTTCCGCGCTGGCCCACTGTGTGGCTCCGCCATGTTGCGCAAGCCCGGTGCGGAAGCGGGCGCAGTGCACATGCGTGGACCCGCGGCCGGCAGTGCAGGGCCGCGTATCGGCACAGGTGCTGCAAGCAGCACTCCGGTGCCATGCTGGCCCCCTGTGGGTCACTGAATCGTTGGGCCAGGAGGCCCGTTGACCCTGGCGTGAAACACTCCAGTCTTTATGCCGGCATCAACACTTAGCCACCGAATTGCAGAATCTCGGCCCAGATTCCTGTGCCTTTCAAGATTCTAATTGCAACTTTGCGATACAGGAGGAATAGAAAAGCAACATATTATTTAAATGCAGAGAGATTGCAGAACTCTGAGGTACAGAGGGACCTGTATGTCCTGGTACATGAACCACAATACGTTAATGTGCAGGAATAGCAGGTGATTAGCAGGGCAAATGGAACATTATCATTTATTGCAAAGGGAATGGAATGACTATAAAAGGAGGGGTGTTTTGCTACAGTTGTACAGGGCATTGGTGAGACCACACCGAGAGCATTGTGTACGGTTAATCCTTTAAAAGGATTGTGAATAGACACTCCGCAATAGAGCCTGAAACACTTGTTTCCATTCATTCCAACAATTTAGGAATATAGGATCAGGAGTAGGCCATTCAGCCCGTCAAGCCTGCTCCGCCATTTAATATAATTATGGCTGGTCGGACACTTCAGTGCCTTTTGCACCACTATCCCTATAACCCTTTAATCAGAAATGTATTAACATACTCAATGACTGAGCTTCCACAGCCCACTGCAGAAGAGAATTCCAAAGATTCACCACCCTCTGTTGAAAGAAATTGCTCCTCATCTAGGAGTGGCAAGGTCCTTATTCTGAAATTGTGCCCCCTGGTTTTAGACTCCCCAAGGAAGGGAAACATCTTACCTGCATCTACCCTGTCTATTCCTTTAAGTATGTTGGTTTCAATGAGACCACTCTTTGAAGCTCGAGAGTATACAGGCCTAGTTTGCCCAGTCTCTCTTGATGAGATAGACCTGCCATCCTAGGAACTTGGGTCTCTAATGCCTTTTGTGCAGCAGAATATCCCAAAGTGCTTCACAAGAGTATGGTCAACTATAGTTTGATACCCAGCTGCATAAGGCGATATCATGATAGGCAAATTAGAACTCTCCAAAGTGGGTGATTTTAAGCAGCTTCTTAAAGGAGAGAACTTGAGAGATTTAAGGAGTGAATTTCAAAGCTTGGGCCGTGGCAGCTGTAGGCACGGCTGCCAGTGGGGGTGGTAGGGGGGTGGGGGTGGAGGGGGGTGGGGGTGGGGGGGGGAATCGCTCAGTGTTAGCTTGAATCTAAGTCTGCTTATCTGCTTTCTGCCATTTCAAATATTGCCCTCAATTTCTTTAACTACATCTTAAATACTTCTGAAACTTCACGTCCTGGCTAAGACTAGCCAGATCAGCACAGAAGACCCAGAATCAAGATTATCTTGTCTGGATAGTCTTGTACAAGATCCAACAAGGATTAATATAACCTGAATAAGGAAGTGTCATCCTTCCAGAGGCAAAAAACACATTAGGGTAGCAAAGTTCACCTTGGAGTCGCCATCTCATATGCACACAAACACACACACACCTATGTGTGCCCTGTTGCTGGTTTATGAAGTGATGTTGCCCTAATATTCAATTTGCAGGAGTCAGACTGTCTCTTGGGCTAATTGATATTAAAACATTACATCCTAAAAGAAAAAGTTGAAATAAATTATTTGTCTCTAAAGAACTTCATAGTAGAAAAAATAAAGTATTTCAAAAAGACAGGAAAATGAAAATCAAGCAGAATATCTGAGAAATACTGTGCAGGTCAGGCAGCATATTCGGAGGGAGAAACAGAGTTAATGTTTCATTTTTGGATTCAGCCAGGGACAAAGTAAAGGTGGGGTGGGGGTGGTAAGGAAAGAACAAAGGGGGAAAATCTATGGTAGGGTGGAGGGACAAAAGTGATTAAATAACATTCAATGACCTGCTTTGTGTGGTGTAAAAATCTTTTAAAACAATAAATCGCTGTAAGTTAATATATTTCTATTGTGTGTGGTTGACAGTGAAGTGGGTGGGGAAGGATCCAGTTGTTGTGGACCGCATGGGCACCAAGGACATAAGCGGGACAAAGAAAGTTTTTCCTGAGGGAGTTTGAGCACCTAGGGACTACATTTGAAAAAGCAGAAAAGCAGAGGTACTAATTTTGGCAATAATGTGTGCTTGGCAGCACTGCATTTATTGCCCTTTGCCAGTTGCCCTGAGAAGTTCATGGAAAATGCTCTTCTTGAACCACTGGTCTATGGGTGTGATATGAAAAGTTCTGCCCAGTGATTTACTTTCAAAGGAACCTTGCCACACAATGGAGGCTTTGACCACTGTCAATATTAGTGGAAATATTTTCCCTGGAAAATATAGGGCTGACTTTACTGTGATGTGGCAATCACTGTCAGATTTCCACTCTGCTCAGTTATACTTGTCTCAGTCTGGAGCTGCAAATTTCCCACCATGCTTTCTGATTCGGGCCTGATGAGAAATGTGCAGTGCGGGCTGCTCCTGGAGGCCTTCAATGCAGCGCAGGACCATCAGGAGTAGTGAAGTCATGGACCCCTTTACTCAGCACGAGCTGCCGTAAGTTTAAATGTCCCTGCCACTTTTCAAGAGGTGGGTGAGATTGTAGGAGAGGTCAGTCAGTGTGTGTGTGTGTAGCGGGGGGGGGTTGGGGAGTGGGGGGGAGGGGGGGGCTGTAGTTGTGTAGTTGGAGTGGGGGTGGGGGGTTAAAGTTGTGGGTCCAGTGGGGAGGGGTTGGTGTATGGAGCTTGTAGTTGGAGGTCCAACAAGGGGCTCACTGTTGGTGGTACGGGGATGATAGGTAGGGAGTCAGGGGTCGAGTGGAGGGTGTTGTCGTTGGGAGGTCGAATGGTTAAGTGTGTGGGGGGGGGGGGGGTCCGGTCCAGGGGTCCAGTAAAGGGTTGGGAAGTCAGTCAGTAGTATAGTTACCCTGGAGTCAGAACTGACTTTGATCCTTTTAACTTTTCCTGGGTAGTTAACCTGTTAAGAGAGTCGGAACCATCTGAAGTCTCTGACTTTAAATCAGAACTTTGGAAGACTCTAGGCGAAGGATAATTGTCCAACAAAAGTTAACACGTCCTTGGAAAATTCCATGCAGTCCTTTTCTGGGGACTTCAAGGGACCTGCGAGTGCATATTCTCGGGGATACATTCCTCTGTGGAACAGAAAATGTGGGACACAGTATTTGTTGTTTTGCTTAATACATGTGCACCTGATGTGGCAGATGTCTACTGGGGTGGTTTAGACAATCCAGCACCTGAAAACTCTCACTTTCCTGATCGACTTGTTTTCTGCAGACCATTACACAATGGATGGTATAATTCTATAGATACCTGTCTCAGGGCGGCATAGTAGCACAGTGGTTAGCACTGTTGCTTCACAGCGACAGGGTTCCAGGTTTGATTCCTGCTTGGGAATCTCTGTCTGTGCAGAGTCTGCATATTCTCCCGTGTCTGCGTGGATTTCCTCCGGATGCCCAGTTTCCTCCCACAAGCCCCGAAAGATGTACTTGTCAGGTGAATTAGACATTCTGAATTCTCCTTCTGTGTACCCGAACAGGCGCCGGAGTGTGGCGACTAGGGGATTTACACAGTAAATTCATTGCAGTGTTAATGTAAGCCTCCTTGTGACAATAATAAAGATTAATATCAATAAAGTTAAAGGACAAGTTGAGAAGGCTGATAAAGAGGCCTATGAGATATTTGACTCCACCAACAGAAGGATCAAGTTCAAAAGCAAAGCGGTTTTGCTAAACCTTTATAAATCACTGGTTAGGGCCCAGCAAAGAGGCGCGATTCAACAGAAACATTTCTAAATTCATTTGTGGCGGGTTTTTCAGGGAGTTTCCCACCGCTCTGCTGGTGAGTTCCCCACCGCTTTCCAATGACACTTTTCTGGGCCCCGGGGAATTTCTCACCTGTTAAGCCTACACTTAGAATTTCTTTTAGCACGGGGAGCTGATCTCAGATCGGGCCGCCAATTTGAACGGGTGCCCCGATCTCTAACTGAGCCTGTTACCCCCCCCCCCCCCACCCATGGGCAATGTCACCCCCTACACACATGGGCACTACCTCTAAGTTAGGACCCCCTGGGGGTCCCCCTTCTTTAGGCCCCCCCACACCTTCTTGCATGCCTCCCCCTTCCAGGACCCTCAACCGTCAGCCCTCCATCTCCCAAATGCTTCTACATACCTGCCATGCACACCTCCCTCACCTTTCATATCCACCCTCCTTTCATGGGCATGGCCCCCCTCAGCCTCTGAGGCTTGGCAGTGCCACCCTGGCACCCTTGCACTGCCACCCTGGTATCCAGGCAGTGCTCCTGCCAGATTTGCAGTGCCACTAGGCACCTTGGCAGTGCCAGGGTGGCAGTACCAAGGTGCCAGCTGGGCAGTTCCATTGTGCCCGCATTCTAGGGGTGGAAGACCAGGGAGACACCGTGCACTGACTAACCATTCAGGGGTCTCCGATGGCCCGGGAGACCCCCTGAGTTCGGTTCTGCCTGGTCCACGTTTGTGAGACCCAGTACTGAACGGATGCGGCCTCACTGGGGAGGCTGGTAGATCCTGGGAGGCCAGTAGGTCCCGGGTAAGTTCGCCAAAGTCGGTTTTAAACCGACTTCGGCGCATTCTGTCTGGCCCCATCCCATTTGCCCATGATTCAGATGCCGACACCTCGTGGGACTTGGGAGGACCTCGTGGGACTTGGGAGGATCCCGCGAGGCATAGAGGCTGCCGAGAAACCCGTGAGAGACCTCTCATGGGATTCACCAGTCGCACCCCGCTCGAGCAAGAGCGCAACAGCCTGTGGATCACTCCCAGGTATTGTGTCCAGCTATGGATATCATACTTGAGGAAAGATGTCAAGACCTTAGAGATGGTACAAAGATTTACCAGAATGGTATCAGGAATGAAGGAGTTGAGGTCTGTGGAGATCTAGAGAAAATGGGAAAGTTCTCCTTAGCGTAGAGAGGGTGAGGGGAGATTTAGTGGATGTGTTCAAAATCATGAAGAGCCTTGATGGACTGAATAAGGAAAAACTGTTTCCAGTGGCTAAAGAGTTGGTAACAAGAAGAGAAAGATTGAAAATAATTGGCACAAGAATCATAGGCCAGACTAGAATATTTTTTATGTGGCTAGATGTTATGATTTTGAACACACTGCCTGGAAGGAGGTCCAATAATAGCTCTCTGAAAGAAATTGGATAAATCCTTCAAGGGGAAGAATTTGCAGGGCTATGGGCAAGAGGAGTGGAACTAATTGGATAGATCTTGTCAGTATGACCTCCTGTGTGTCACGGACAGGAGGGGCATCAATTTAAACTGCCCTGATTTCCACGCTCTCTACTTTCCCGTAAACAGGAAGGTGTTTTTCTTATCTTGATTTTCCCTTTATAAAATGGTGTTGTATTTTCACCTACCCTTAAATTTGGAAAGGTTCCAATCCTCCATTAATGACTTGCACAGCAAACTTGAGGTAAGATGAAAATAAAAGGGTTGGTTTATTTTTCCATAAACATACAGGCGAGAAGGGTTTTGCAACGACCACCACCCTTTTTACACTCGCACAATAAATGGGGGATAAGGAAAAAAGGAAGAAGATCCAGGACACGACCAGAATAGAAATACAAGCATGCGTTTTACATGTGTGCAGAATCAGAAGGAATGCTCCTTCCAAGGAGAAGTTGGCTGATTTTAGAATGTTTAGTTTTTCCAGAGTGAGACTTGCCGCAGCTGGAGGAGGCACAAAGAATGAGTTAGTCTGGAGGCACGAATTCCGAGGTTCCAGCAGTTGGCAGCTTCGATGAAGGCCAGAGTTCCTACTGCTGCCACTAGCTTGTTGGGAGACAGCACAGGCTGTTGCCTGGAGTCCTGTTCATGTTGAGAGGTCAAAGCAGTAACTGCTGGAATTTGGTTCCAACAGATGTGATCACAGTGCAGTTTGGGGGAGGTCATGTGACATACCTCCTCGATGTTGGACACAGTCTGACTGGAATCTTGAGGTTTAATTGGAGCCGGGATTTCTTCTGCTTTTGGAGGCACTGGTGTCAGGTTAACTAACGGCCGCTCTCTTTGTCGAAACTGTTGTGTTAGGACTGCCAATGCCATTTGCACCTGCAAAGGGTTTTCCTCTGTTCTGATTTAGCTGGACCAGAGTCCTCATCCTGTGGCCATTGTTTTTTTTAAATATTTTTATTAAAGGCAGTTTGCATATATACATAGAAATAACAGAAAACCAGAAATCCACAGGAACAAAAAACATCGGCCCACAACTCTCCTCTCCCCCTTAATTTCCCCCCCCTTTCTCCACCCCCCAAAACAACAAAGAAATCAGAGATCAATCCCCCCCCCCCCCCCCCACCCACCGACTGACTCCTTAATTCACCTTAAAGAAATCGATGAATGACTTCCACCTTCAGGTGAACTCATCCTCCGCTCCCCCTAAGGCGAACTTGACCTTTTCCAAGTGCAGGAATTCTGTCTGGTCGCTCACCCCCACACCACCACCTTTGGCGGCTACGAGCCCCCCCATCCCCTCCCCCCGACCTTTGGACACATCCAGAACATGTGGACATGATTCGCAGGCCCCCTCGCACACTGTCCACACCTATCCTCCACCCCTGCAAAGAACCGGCTCATCCTCGTAACCGTCATGTGGGCCCTATGCACCACCTTAAACTGGGTGAGGCTCGACTTCGCACACGACGAGGACGCATTCACCTTCCTCCGGTTTCTTTCCACGTCACGGCCCTCACCTCCCCATCCAGCTCCGCTCATTTGCACTTGATCCCCTCCAACTGAGCGCACTCTCCTACCATCAGCTCTGCATGAATGTCTAACATTCCCCCCTCCCCAAATCATCCTTGGACGACAGCTTATCTTGCGACACTGGAGGCGGAAGCCCTGGGTAGGATGGCACCTCTATCCTCACAAAGTCCCTCATCTGCAGGTATATGAAGCCATTCCCCTTAGGCAACTTGTACATTTCCTCCAGCTCTTCCAGGCCTGCAAACATATCCCTTACAAACAAGTCCCTGAAGTACTCTATCCCAACCTGTCATCAACCCTGGAACCTCGAACCCAGTACCTCCGGCACAAACCTGTGATTATTGCATATCGGCGCCCACAGAGACATGCCTTCCAACCCAAAATGGGAATGCACTATTCCAAACTCGTAACGCCGAGACCACCACCAGGCTCGCCGAATACCAGACCAGTGAGAACAGAAGGGGCGCCAACGACAATCCCCTCAGACGCGTCCCCTTACACGATGCAGCCGCCATCCGCTCCCACACCGAGCACTGCTCCCCTGCACATTTCCTAACCATTGTGATATTCGTTGCCCAATAATAGTTAATCAAGCTTGGCAATGCCAGCCCCTCGCCCTCCCTTCACTCCCTCTCCAAAAACATCCTTCTCACCCGCGGGGTCTTGCCCACCCAAACGAACCCCAACATTATCCCATTCACCTTCCTATAAAAGGACTTGGGAACAAAAATGAGGGGATTCTGCAACACGAACAAGAACATGGGCAGCACTGTCATTTTAACCGTCTGCACGTGCTCAACCAGTGACAGCGGCAACCCATCCCAACTCTTAAAGTCCGCCCTTATTCCCTCCACCGGTCGTGGAGGGAATCAATTTATGCAGCTGTGCCCAGCTCCACACCACCTGTTTCCTGAGATTCCGAAAACTTGCTCCCACCATCTGGAAAGGCAACTCTCTTAACCTCCTCTCCTACCCTGTAGTATTGATCGGGAGCACCTCGCTTTTTCTCATGTTCAAGTTATATCCTGGAAAACGGCCAGGTTCCCTCAGGATCTCCATGACCCTAGTTAAAACTGCCGCCTAGGTCTGTAATGTACAACAGAAGATCATCGCATACAACGAGACTCTGCTCATCCCCACCCCGCTTAATCCCTTTCCAACCCCTCAACGCTTTGAGTGCCATTGCCAATGGCTCCATCGCCGGACCAAAATGCGGGCATCCCTGCCTTGTCCCCCGATTCAGCCCGAAGTATCCCAAACCCACCCTGTTCGTCCGGACAATAGCCATCAGCGCCCTATACAGTAGCCAAACCCAATCAATGAACTCCTGACCCAGCACCTCCAACAAATACGCCCACACCACCCAATCAAACGCCTTCTTCGCATCCATTGCCACCACGACTTCTACCTCCTGTTCCCTCCGAGAGCATCATAATGACATTGAGCAACCTGCGCACATACATCGACAGCTGTTGTCCCTTCACAAACCCTGTCTGGTCCTCTCCTATCACCCCCGGTGCACAGTTCTCTATCTGTGACGCTAACAGCTTCACATCCACATTTAGCAGTGAAATCAGGCACCACGACCCACACTGCACCGGGCTGTTATCTTTCTTTAAAATTAGCTAAATGGATGCCAGCGACAATTTGGGGGAAGCTCCCCCCTTCTCCTCGACTATTGTACATCCCCACTAGAAGGGCCCCCAGCTCCCCACTAAATTTCTTGTTGGTGCCCCTTCTGTACTCACTGGTCTGGTATTCAGCGAGCCTGGTGGTGGTCTCGGCGTTACGAGTTTGGAATAGTGCAGGAGACATTTCGGGTTGGAAGGCATGTCTCTGTGGGCGCCGATATGCAATTCTCACTCGCTTCCCCGCGGGTGAGAAGGATGTTTTTGGAGAGGGAGTGAAGGGAAGGCGAGGGGCGGCATTGCCGACAGGGTCGGGTCTTGGAAACCCGACCCTGAGGCCTTTCCCGCCTGCATCGCGCCTACACAGTCCATCACCTCCCTCAGCCCAATTGAGGACGCCAACCCCTACACCTTCTCCTCCACCTGTGGGAACTGCAGCCCATCCAAGAACCCCCTCATGCCTTCCTTGCAAGGCGGGGGCTCCGACTCATACAACTTCTTGATTAATAAGGGGATCAGGGGTTATGGGGAGAAGGCAGGAGAATGAGGATGAGAAACATATTAACCATGATTGAATAGTGGAGCAGATTCGATGGGCCAAATGGCCTACTTCTGCTCCTATATCTTATGGTCAAAGGCCTTAAACACCCCCATTCGCTCCTGCTGAGTCCGAATCCATCTTACCTCTCTCATTTCTCACCCCTCCGATCTCTCTTGTCATTGCTTGATTCCTCACTTGGTGCGCGAACATCCAGCTCGCTTTTTCCCCAAACTCGTACACTGCCCCTTTGGCCCTCCGCAATTGCCCTACCGCCTCCCCCGTAGACACCAATTCAAATTCCACCTGGAGCCTCTGCCTCTACTTTAGTAGCCCCTCCTCTGGTGCAAACAAATACCGTCGATCCACCCTCAAAATCTCTTCCACAAGTCTTGCTCTCTTCTCTCGCTCCACCGACTCCCTGTGCACCCAAATCGAGGTACGTTCCCCCTTAACTACTGCCTTAAGTGCCTCCCACAGCTTGGAGGCCATGACTTCCCCTTTGTCATTCAGCTCCACATAACCTCAGATGACTGCCCTCACCCTCTCGCACATCCCCTTATCCATCAACAAACCCACATCTGCCCTCCACTGCAGCCGCTGGGCCTCCCCCTGTACCACCCACAAATCCACCCAACACGGCGCATGGGCCGAGACCACGATCGGTGAATACTCCGAGTCGACTACTCCCGCCAACAGCTCCTTATTCATTACAAACATGTTGCCCCATTATCAGCCGGTGCATGTCCAGATCCTGAATCTTCCCTAATACCCGCCTCAGGAAATCCACATTGTCCCAATTTGGGCCTGTGGTTCATCAGAACCACAGCTGCATCTCCAGCTTCCCAGTAACCATCACGTATCTGCCCCCAGGGTCAGCCACAATACTGCCAACTTTGAAGGCCGAGTTCTTGTTGAGCAGCTCCGTCATCCTCCTCGTCGTCATGTCCAAACCTGAGTGGACACCTGCCCCACACATCCCTTCCTCAGCCTCGCCTGATTACCCAGCTTCAGGTGCGTCTCCTGAAGGAACACAATGTCCGCCTTCAAACTCCTCATGTGTGCGAAAACACGCCACTGTTTAACCAGCTCCTTCAGACCCAACACGTTTCATGTAACCAACCAGGTTGGGGCTTCTTCTTCAGCCAGCTCCCCCCGCTCTGCGTTTTGCACCTTTCCAGGCCTGTCCCAAGATGTCCGCCGCCATCCCTTTCTAACCAACTGTGTCACATCAACCCCACCCACGTCAGCATCCATCTCCCCCCACCCCGAACTTCACCCCTTCTTGTAGAGAGTGGCATTGATCCGGTTGTGCCCGGCACTCCGGTTGGCACACTCCGCTCCCAGGTCCTGATATATATGCAGCTCGTTCTCCTCCCAGGTGCACTTCTTTGTCTGCCTCGTCCACCTCAAGATCTTCTCTTTGTCGATAAACGATGCAACCACAGGATCATCTCCCTCAGCGGCTCCCCCACCTGCGGCCTCCTCCTCAGCGCCCTGTGCACTCGGTCTACCTTGAGAGGATAGTCCAACTGATTAACATTATTTTTATCTTTCACGCTTTAGCTGTGACATATGTTAATGTATTATTCTCTGATTCTAGTGAAATGGAGCTGACCAAGGAATGACTCTCTTTGGACATGTTCAGGCAGGAGTGCTGTGGTCCATATTACAGTAGCTGCAGAACTTATCTAAGTGTACAGAGTACTTTAGATTTCTTTGCGTCAAAAAGCTCACTCAGTGGCATAATAATTCCCATCCTCCAACCTTTTTAGTTTCCACTGTATTGTTGAAGCCAGTTGTCACTTTAAATTGGAAAAGTAATGATTGTGCAGAAAAACGGGTAATATGCCAAATACTGAAAGGTAGCAAAGATGTCGGAGCTGTCAAAGGCTTTTATTGAGGCTGCTCAATATTTGTGATGGGTGGATCTTCTCCAAAGTTTGAAAAGTTTGACCTGTGGCAGCTTGGAATAGAGACTCTTCTGTATTCCCGCATGCACAGCTTTTCCCTTGCCCCTGGAAAAATGGACGATATATAATCAGTTGACAAACCCTGATTTCCTGAGCCATGGCCACTGCCGACAGTGCCAATACTCTCAGCCAGCCTTGGAAAAATAGTAGTAAACCAACCTATTTTATGCCTACAGTATCTTGCTCTCAGTTCCTTCTCATCATCTGCCAGGGGTCTGGTGTACGCTGAGAGGTCTATGATCAGTCGCCGAATCTCTAATAAGCAGTGACCCAGGAAAAAGAGTCAAGAAGCATTGAGACATTATTTCTAATGTATTTCCATATAATTGAAGTGCCTGTAGCAGGTTGAGGAGCTAATTTACAAACCCCCCCCCCCAGACCTCCCCAAATCCAGAAATTATGAGAAATGAGCATTTCCTTGATGCGAGGAAGAGGAAAATTGGCCTTTAAATGTCTTATTACTTCCAGTCAACTCATTACAGTTTGAGCTTACTGTGCTGGCCTGTGTTCTGTAGAGATTGGATCTATATTTTATTCGTTGCTTGAATATTAATAGATAATTTTGGTTTGGTGAGATTACGAATGTCTACATGTATACTTACCAAAAGTATTAAACCTCCATGAGACAAAGTATTAAATTGTTTTGCACAATAACATTTTGCATTCATTGCACTAACAGAGGCAGATTTTTAAACATATTTTCCCATTTAAGACTAAGATGAGGAGGAATTTCTTCTCTCTGAGGGTCTTTTGTGTTTGGACTTTCCTTTCCTAGCAAGCAGTGGAGGCTGAGTCATTGAAAACGTTCAATACTGAGTTGGACAGATCTTTGATTGATAAAGGAGTCAAGGGTTTATGTTCTACCCTTGAATGTCTCATAAGGCAGAATTCCTTCAGTGACAGGAGCCCCTTTAAAGTTTATTCAGGCGCCTGGTTGGAAGAACACATTGTGCAGAATCCTGATGGATATTTTGCGGGTCATTAGTCAGTACTCGCTGCCATTGGGCTGCATTACATCAGAGTGTTTCTCTTTCCCTGTCCTTGAGTGACAAATCACTTGATAGTTTGATGGTTTGCAGACACGATAGTCTTTTTCTCTACTGTCTGATTGCTCTGGCCGGGTTCCTAATAGGGCTTCACCTCCTGCTGACATGTGGCTATTTTAATTGCATTGCACATCTTTAACCTTTCTACCTCCAGGGCACATTAAAATTGATTACAGTCTTAAGGCACTCAGCTGAATTCAGTTGTCCATGTGCTTAAATAAGACTTTAATATTTAAATGTATAAATACTAAAGGGACATGTTAGTTATAATGAAGATGATTTTTCCACAAACCTGGGGCGGAATTCTCTGATAATGGGGCTATGTCCCCACGCCTGCGAGAAAACGGGCGCAAATCACTCTGGACTTTCCTGGCGATCACCATTCACCTGAGGAAGGAGCTGCGCTCCAAAAGCTAGTGATTCAAAACAAACCTGTTGGACTTAAACCTGGTGTTGTAAGACTTCTTACTATATTAAAACAGTGATTGTATTTGAAATGCATTGGCTGTTAATGTATTTTGGGACATCCTGAGATTCTGATCTCTAAGCATCTTTGCTACTGTTACAGCACTCTGCTCTGGATGCTTCATCCGATGTCTATGTCCATATATTTACATTGTGTATTTCTAGTATGTCCTATCTTTTTCATGTATGGAACGATCTGCATGGACTGTACGCAGAACAATACTTTTAACATGACAATAAATCTGAGAGAAAAAACTGTACAGTTTTATCTACAATTACAAATAATAACCCTGAAATTTCATTGGGTAGGTTGGGGTGGGGCTTCTCTCAATGATTTCTTTAGGATCTCAACAGTCTCGCACAGAGAGAGAGAGAGACATTGCAATAAAATCTTTTGATTCATTCTGTTTCAACAGTGCACTTTGTGAATAATGAGGAAAAGAAAGATGATCTAGACTGATTTTCATATCGATTGCCCTGAATATTTGGTTTTTTTTAAAAAAGGCATATATTCCAGACAGTGCAGTAATGGTTTATGAAACTCGCAAGAGTTGTGGTGAAACAGTGAGTCGTTAAAAACAAATCCGCATATTAGTGTCAGCTTGGCTCAGTAGTGGCTCTCTCTTATTTGTGAGTCAGAAGCACAGATATTCAATCCTACGGCAGACATTCGAGCACATAATCAAAGTTGCTATTCCGGAGGGCTATACTGAACGCGAGTTGACATTCTCGTGTTAAACCAAGCCTGTCTCCTAAGGTGAATGCGAGTGATCTGATGGCATGATTTGGACGAAGAGCAGGATAGGTCTCACTGAATACTTGGACAATATTTATTCATCAACCAACATAATTAGAATAGATCATCTGGTCATTATTACATTGCAGCTTGTGAAACCCTATCATGCACAATTGAGTGCCACATTTCTCTACATTAAAACAGCGACTATATTTCATAGCCTGTGAATCGCGCCTGATATGGGTTGTTCGAACTTGTGAAGAGTTCTGTATAAATGTAAGTGCTTTCTTTACCAATGTGAGAAGAAATATTTTAAAATTAACCAATTTGTCCACAGTAGCAGTCTACAATAGGACATATATTTTCATTTCTCCAAGGCTATGTTTTCCTAACCAGATCCCTGGTGATGATTAATTTTAGTGTCTTTAGTTTCTTGCATATAATTACAATAAATTCACAGCACAGAAACAAGTCATTCATCCATTCCGGCTCCTGAGGCACACGAGCCTTCTCCCACCTTAACTACCTCTATCCCTGTCAGCGTACCCTCCCCTCTGTTCTCCCCTGTGTACTTGTCTAGCATCCCCTTAAATGCATTAACGATATTCATCTCAATAACTTTGATTAAAAATAAATGTTTTGATGCATCGAGTGCTTTGTAGTGCATTACCTGATGGGATGGTGGAAACAGAGTCAGTGGTAACTTGGATAAATGCCCCCAGCAGAAATGTTTGTAGGGATTTGGGAGAAGAGTTGGGAAGTGGATTGTCTATAAAGAGCCAGCACATGTTTGAAAGGCTGACTAGCCTCTTCCTGTGATTTAGTAGGTTCTATTGGAGGGATTTTTCACCCTCATTTTTGGCAGACTGGAATGGCGGAGGGGGCAGAGAATCGAGTGGGAGACCCAAAACTGCTTTCAAGCTCGCGGAATTAGTCCATTTGATTGTCTCCACCTCCCCTCATCAGTGATGTATCGGGGATCCCATCATGCAATTACAGGAACCCCATTTTAATACATTTAAATATAATTATTGGACCTCCCCATTGTAACATTCACCCCATATAGAAAAGTCCCCCCCTCCTTTCCTGGTAGTGTGGCATCACATCGGCGAAGTTTACAACAGGTTTTTAAAAATAGGGAACTGGGGGGCGTTATTCTGTGGTGGTCGTGATTATTCCGCGGTGGTTTGAGGGGGGGGGGAGGTTCCTTCATTCTATTTTTATCTTTCTGACATGGGGTGTCCTTTAAAAATGGTGCCTCAATCAGTCAAGAGCCGAGGTCACTGACAGGGTGAGCTCATTCAGAGCGTGGCTGTGGGACCCGCCTCCTTGATTTTTTTTTTGCCTAAGTGTCAGAAAGAATGGCTCGAAAAGCCAGCAGTGGGGCCGAGGGACTCTATACTCGCTTTTCCTGCCTGAGTTGACACTTAGTCAAAAAATGAGAAAATTATGCTCTGTGCAGTCGCGAGTTTCATATTCTAACCACCCTCAACAGAAAAAACAGTTTTTTTTGATTAATGTGCCCCTCGGTAAGGATTTCCTCCGAAAGTGGAAATTTCCATGGAAACCCTACAAAACCCTTTCATAATTTTTAAGCTTCTTTGGTCTTAGAGTCACAGGAGCCTACAGCACTGAAAAGGTGTTTTGGCCCATCGCATCCACACCAGTAAAAACAACCACCTAACTATTCTAATCCCATTTTCCAACACTTGGCCAATAGCCTTGTATGCCTTCCCATTGCAAGTGCACATCTAAATGTTATGAGGGTCTCTGCCTCCACCACCCAGTCATGTAGTGAGTTCCAGGCTCCCACCACCCTCTGAGTGAAAATGTTTTTCTTCACATCATCTCTAAACCTCTTGCCCCTTACCTTTAAATCTATGCTCTTGGTCATTGATCCCTTCACTAAGGGGAAAGGTTTCTTCCTGTCTACTCTATCTATGCCCCTCATAATTTTATACATCTCCATCATGTCTCGTTTCCCCCCCCCCCCCTCCCCCCCCCCCCCCGCCCCAATCTCCTCTGCTCTCAGGAAAACAACCCCAGTCTGTCCAATCTCTCTTCATGACTAAACTCTCGAGCCCAGGCAACATCCTGATAAAATTCCTCTGCACCCTTTCCAGTGCTAGCACATCCCTCGTATAATGTGGATTGTGAGCATTTTGGGCTCTGCATTGAAGGGAGGATGTGCTGGTCTTGTAGAGGGTCCAGAGGAGGTTCACTAGAATGATGCCTGGAATGAAGGACTTGTCATATGAGGAGCGATTGAGGACTCTGGGTCTGTACTCGATGGAGTTTAGAAGAGGGGGATCTTATTGAAACTTACAGAATACTGAGAGGCCTATATAGAGTGGACATGGACAGGATATTTCCATTTGTAGGAGAAACCCAGAACCCGAGGGCACAGCCTCAGACTGAAGGGATGTTTCTTTAAAACAGAGATGAGGAGGAACTTCTTCAGCCAGAGGTGGTGAATCTGTGGAACTCATTCCACAGAAGGCTGTGGAGGCCAAATCACTGAGTATCTTTAAAACAGAGACAGATAGTTTCTTGACTAATAAGGGGAACAGGGGTTAAGGGGAGAACTCAGTAGAATGGGGATGAAAAACATATCAGCCATGATTGAATGGTGGAGTAGACTCCATGGGCCAAATGGCTTAATTCTGCTCCTATATATACGACCTTATGGATTCCAGAACTGCACACAATATTCTAACTGTGGCCTGACCAGCGCTTTATACAGTTCCAGCATAACCTCTTCATCGATACTTAACAGTTTCTCAGTTCTAGTATCATCCTGGTTTGCGCTTTCTCTGATGCCTGCTAATGCAAAGATAATGTGTCGAAGTCCAGGAGCAACTTGCTCGCCTCTCCTCAAAGCATGAGAAACTATAATCCCACATCAAATCTGCACGGCTTCTGGAAAGAGCTTGACCTTCATTGTCATATGGCATCATCATAACCCTCTGGGTGCTTGTGGCTGTGCAATGCCACCTTAGCCATCAGATTCAAGGTGACAGTTTTAAACGATACAAAATATTGCTACTCACTTAAAAAAAGTTAATTTTGATTGGAAAACAAAAAATGCTCCATCATTTGTTCTTTCTAAACAGTTCTGAATGCTCTTGTTTCCAACGTGGACAAATTAGCATTTGGACTATATCCTGAAGAAATGTTTTTCTCCATTAGAATGTACTGTAATTAAACGAGTATTTTGGCTTCCGCAATGTTTTTTTAAAAACTTGGACCTGTTTATTTTCTTTAATTTTATTGAACAGGCAGCACAGAGCTGATTATGGAAACACATTTGCCCAGTTTCATCATTTTTTTCGTTGAAAGTCATACGGTGTAGAGTAATAACCAAAGTGATCAATGAGTGAATGATGGATCTCTGGCACTTTTTCTGGCCTGCACAATCTAATTAACTTCAAGTATTTGATGGTAGGCAGGCCTACTGTTTCACTGGAGAGATTTTTTAATGGAAATCAAACTGTATATATGGAGTTTAAAGTTTCATTGCTTTGCTGTTCAGCTGACTGGGACAGTCCCAACATGTGGACTTAACTGTTGATTACCCTGTTTACTTATACTGATTGTCTCCCTTCTCAATTAAAAGATTACTGATGACTAAAATTGTAAGCGTTAACCACCAATTTTAGAAATGGCCTGACATTACGCATTCAGTTGGTGATGCCTGATGATGGTGATAAACAAATCACCAGAATGATGCCTGAAAACCTGCTTTATCTTGATCAATAACTACTGACCAATTAAACAAACACTGATCCCATTGCCCTGTTTCACCACAGCCGATCCACGTTGGCTGATCTTGCCAAGTAAATGGAATAAATTGGATTATTTGGATATGAGAAAATGCAAAATAGCTGACATGTGATTGCTTGCTGGATGGCTCCTTTATTGATTAAGGACGTTGCGTATTATGTTACAAACTTCCTGGCACAGTTGGAGTATTTTAAAGTAAATTTAGAACAGTAACTCCATCTTGGTATGGTGTTCGAGAGAAAATGCAAATGAATGCATTTTACATCATGGGCGATGAAGGAGGATGCTTCTCATTTACCTTTGAAAGTATATTTTTCAGTTCTGTTTGTACATATGGAGGCGATTTTCTGAATGTACGTTTGCAGATGAGGTTACAAGCTTCCAGTGCGTACTTGTAAAACTATCGTCAATTACAAACGAAAAGCACATTAAAAGCCTACAGTATTGTGATGCTTTTATAATGAGGTGACCTGTTGTTGTACACTTTGGACATCATTGCCTGTCTTCCACAGACAAGGAGATTAATATCATATCCAGCAAGTGTCAGGCGTATATCCTCTGGTTCGAATATTGAACTTTCCATCAGTGGTAAGTTAACGTTAAACATTATTGAATTCTTTGTCCTTAAGGAGGACTAGATCTGGAACTTGTTATCACAGGGGAGTTGTTGAGGGGAATTGATGCTGCTACGGTCCCATGGAGAACAATGACGTTTTAAAAGAGGTGGATTTCTCAAACGAGTAACAGAAATAACCAAAGGACAAAATCTCACATTTGAAGACTTTTACTACAACAGACAAACTAAATTCAACAAAGATCAAACATCAATTAGCACCAAACTAAAGAAAAAGGTAAGTTTCACCTTGAAAAACTGACAGAACTCAACATATGGCTTAAGAAATGCGTTTACCCTATGCCACCCTTCTGGCAGATATGTAGCATTAAAGGGACAGTTTCAAAGTTACCCCCATCTCTCCAGCAAAGGTTCACCTCTCCCCACCATGCCAAGACAAAACCCTCAGCATCCTTCGACAATCGTTCCACTCTGCCTGAGTTTTCTGCATCCTATTATCACCAGCAAGGTTGAACCAACTCTTAGTTATTCTTTGGACAGAATTTAATGAAGGTGACTGGGGTCTCATCCACCAGTTGGTGACCTGGTGAGAAGGCTGCACTGCGTCTTTTTGGGAAGGCCTGCCTTATTAAGCGCCAAACAGCACTTAACTGGACAATGTTGGACCTTCCCCGAGGTCAAAGTCCCACCTGCTGAGAGCTGCCGGCCAAGCAGAGGTCGGCAGCTCTTCATTGCTCAGCAGCACCACCAGGGCAGCAATCACTGCTGCTGGTACTGCACCCACCAGAGCCCCAGGATCGCAGAGGGATCCAGGCCACAGGCGAGTGATGGCAGGATTGTGGCAGGTGGTTGGCAGCAAGGATAGAGGGGTGGCTCTCCTTTCCCAATGCCAGGTTCCTCAGTTAGACACGAGTGCCTTTGAATGAGGGACCAAGGTTTGCTTCTCGGGCTTCCCACAAGTCGAAACCCTCAATTGAAGGTCGGGTGGGAGCCATCCACGAACCTTCCCACCATTGACTTAATCAAATTAGAGTTGGGAAGGTGGTGGGGCTCCACCTACCACCCTCCCTCTTGATTAACTGCTCTCCCTTCACAAAATTCACCCTGGGGGAGAGCATTCAATTTCCTGCTTTTGAGTGAAAACATAGTAAAAGGAGCTTTAAGTATCAGAAATATAGCCAGAGTTCTTTGGTTATTGTGATTCACTTTTCCCACTGTCAGTTCATCCCCGCCAGCTGGTTTTGCAGTGATGTGGGGTGGTTACAATGGGGAATCCCATAAATAAGCGGCAGGAATATAGAATCCTGGCGCCAGCGAACGGCATGCTGCCAGGAAACACCCGAGGCACCGCAGAATCTCTCCCTTTGTAACTAATTGCATTTGAATCCTGGACTTCTTAAAATTTCCCATTCTCCTCTTCCCTAACCATCAACGTTTATGACTTCACGAGGATTCTTAGTTCAAGGCCTTGAGAATTTGCAGCATGGTATTGGAGATGAGAGACTTAAGTCATGTGAAAAGCGTGGCCTGTTGTTCTGAGAGCAGTGAAAACTTAATGGGAGGTTTAAGAGAGGTGTTCAAAATGATAAGTGGCCTTGGTAGGGTAGACGGGGAGAATTTGTTTCACAGGCAGGATTGGTGACCAAAAGACACAGATTTAATGTATTTGTCAAAATATCCATGGAGGAATTGAAGAGAAATCTTTTTTTTAGCAGCAGATTATTAGAGCCTCAAATACACTGCCTGATCAAAGCAGATTTACTGTCACTTTCAAATACTTGAAAGTATACTTGAAAGCTGGGTGACTAATTGGATAACTTTTAGGGAGTCAGCACAGATTCAAAGGGCTGAATGGCCTCTCCTGTGCTTTATGAATCTATCATTTGTGCTCTTTGGTTTGCACTCGAACTTGAAACTTTCAAATCTCATTGGCACCAGTGAAATGGAGTAGATTTATTGTGACCAATTTCCAGTAGACCAAATTATTTCATCTTGTATATTTTGCTGACAGAGGGGAAGTTTATCGTTTCAAAGTATATTAGCCGGTGGCAAATTTGAAGTTGAGATGTCACCTGGAATCAGTAACAAACAGTCATGAGGCGTCGATCCCGGCCCTGGGTCACTGCCCGTGTGGAGTTTATACATTCTCCACCTGTCTACATGGGTCTCACCCCCACAACCCAAAAGATGTGCAGGATAGGTGGATTGGCCACACTAATTAGAAAAGAAATAATTGGGTATTCTAAATTTATTTATTTATTTTTTAAATTTTAGAGTATCCAATTCATTTTTTCCAATTAAGGGGCAATTTAGCGTGGCCAATCCACCTAACCAGCATATTTTTGGGTTGTTGGGGCGAAACCCACGCAAACACGGGGAGAATGTGCAAACTCCACACGAACAGTGACCCAGAGCCGGGATCGAACCTGGGACCTTGGTGCCGTGAGGTAAACAGTGCTAAACCACTGTGCCACCGTGCTGCCCTCTAAATTTATTTTTAACAGTTACACTACAGACTGATTTATTTTGTCTAGGATTTTAGCATTTAAAAGAATTTGATAACAACGTAAAAGTTAGATTTGAAACAGTACCTTTCTTCAGCCATTGATATTAATTTGACACAATAAATGTCAGAAAAGAAGTGAATTGAATATATCTGGGCCAATTATTGCATCAAATGAACCAAGAGTTAATTACGACTGAGTTTCTTCAGATTTTGAGTCTCCATGTTGTTGAATTTATTGTTCCCTGGAATGAGAAAGTCACAACAAAATGCACTTAGTTAAATTTACAAGCAATAAAATGTAGATCCTATATTGTTCTAGGAAGGACACGTAATTTCTTAAATTTGTAATTTTACCTGCCTGCTGTGCTTTCTGAATTCAAGCTACAGAAAACCAGGACTACACTGCAGTCTGAAATCTGCAGTTTGGGTGTGGAACCCTCCCCCCACCCCCACCTCACCCCTCAGCTCTTGGGCGTTTCACTTCAGCTCAGTCACTGTTTCTCATCAACTTGCTCCACAACGCAGTAGAAATTGCTTTGTTGCTTTGTTGAAACCGAAACACAAAGTGCTTTGAGAGCCGCCCAAGGCAGTAAAATGTGCCTTCTGGCCTCCTTTGGCGTTTAGCCTGTGAATATCTGTGGAGGGATTGGAAGCTCCAGTGCATGAAAAAAACATTGATTAACCCTTTCGGGTATTCGTTCGGATCGGAACAGAGACAGTTACTGTCGTTGCAACACTTCAAAAAGTACTTTATTGACCCCAAAGCACTTGGGAGTACCGGGTGATCGTGAAAATTGCTATGTAAATGCCAGCATTTCTTTTTTTAAATATTTTGATATAGTAGATTATCAAAGGAAATGATGGTTTGTTAAGTGTTCATTAATTTATTTCACCGTAATCATTAGAAAACTAGACCGATACTCAGGTGGCACGGTGGTGCAGTGGTTAGCCCTGCTGCCTGACCCCACTGAGGACCCGTTTGATCCCGACCCCGGGTCAGTGTCCATGTGGAGTTCTTCCCCTGTCTGTGTAGGTTGCACCCCCAGAATCCAAAGACACGCTCGACACGGGACTCTTGATTCATTTCTGTTAATTTCTTCTCTATAAATATACCAGTTCAGTGGAAGCAACTTTCAGCAGCTCCTCCTTACTCTGTTTGACTTGTGTCTGGTGATCTTTGTGAGGGGTTTCCAGGATGGAGGCATAGTGATTACAAAGATACACAAAGCCCTTTTGAAGAACTAAACTAAATTTATTAACACTATTAAATTTGAGTTCTACACTTATTGTGAATAGCAAACATACATGTAAGAATTAAACTACACTCACTAACACTATCTCGAAATACTAATTATAAACTATTATATCTTTTATAAAAACATTTAGAGTATCCAATTCATTTTTTCCAATTAAAGGGCAATTTAGCGTGGCCAATTCACCTATTCGGCACAAAATTGGGTTGAGGGGGCGAATCCCACGCAAACACGGGGAGAATGTGCAAACTCCACACGGACAGTGACCCAGAGCTGGGATCAAATCTGGGACTTCAGCGGCGTGAGGCAACCGTGCTAACCCTCTGCGCCACCGTGCTGCCCCCTATTGTATCTTTTTTAAAAATAGGCATTTTATTGAAACTTGTATCAAAGTAGGTTACAGCAAATAAACACCCCGGGAAACATTCTTCCCAACAATCAACTAAACAGTTTGTACAGATTTTTCTTCTTTTTCACCCCCCCTTCCCCATCACCCACGCCCCCACCCTACTGCGACGAACAGCTCCTCAAACACGGTCACAAACATCCCCCACCTTTTCTAAAACTTCCCTGCTGAGCCCCTTAACTCAAACTTTATCTTCCCTAACCGCAGGAAGTCGTACAGGTCACCCAACCATGCTGCTACCTCCGGTGGCGATGCCGACCGCCACTCCAGCAAAATTTGTCACCATGCAATCAGAGAGGCGAAGGCCAAGACATCGGCCTTCCTCCTCTCCACGAGCTCCGGCTTCTCTGAAACCCCAAATATCACCAGCAAAGGGTCCAGGTGCACTCCCTCCTCCACTATCCTGGCTAAGACCGCGAACACTCCCGCCCAGAATCTTCTCAATTTTTCACAACCGCAAAACGTGTGCGCGTGATTCGCTGGCCCCCGCCCACACCTCACACTCATCTGCTACTCCCTGAAAGAACCCACTCATTCTCGCCCGAATCATATGCACCCTGTGCACCACCTTAAACTGTATCAGGCTCATCCTTGCACAAGAGGAGGTCCCGTTTACCCTTTGCAGTGCCTCACTCCATACTCCCCAATTGATCTCCATTCCCAACTCTGCTTCCCATTTCTTCTTGATCTTCACCACCCGCTCGCCTCCCTGCTCCCCCAGCCACTTATATATATCCCCAATTCTTCCATCCCCTTCCACATCCAGAAGCAGCAGTCGCTCCAGCAGGGTGTATCTCTGCAATCTAGGGAACCCCGTCCAGACCTTTCTTGCAAAGTCCCTAACCTATAGATATCTGAACTCACTACCCCTCGGCAGCTCTACCCTGTCCCTTAACTCCCCCAGACTGGCGAACCCTTCCTCCAAATACAAATTCCTCACCTTGACCAGCCCCACTTCCCTCCACCTCCTGTATAAACTATCTATCCCCCCCGGTTCAAACCCATGATTCTCGCACAGCGGCGTTAGCACCGACATCCCTTCCACCCTAAAATGCCTCCTCAGGTGATTCCACATCTTCACCGTGGACTGCACCACTGGGCTCCCTGAATACCTACTCGGAGCCATTGGCAATGTTGCCATCACCATAGCCCTCAAACTAGACCCCTTACAAGATTCCTCCTCCATCCTAACCCAAACTACCCCTTCTCCTTCCCACAACCACCGCACCTTGTCCACATTCGCTGCCCAATAATAATGAAGCAAGTTTGGCAATGCCAATCCCTCCTGCTGCCTCTGCCTCTGTAGCAGGGTTCTCCCCACCCTCGGCACCTTCCCTGCCCATACAAAGTCAGAGATGTTTGTGTCCACTTTCCGAAAAAAGGCCTTTGGTATAAAGATCGGGAGAGCCTGAAAGATAAACAAGAACCTCAGCAGAATATTCATTTTCACCACTTGGACCCTCCCCGCCAACGTTAAGTGCAGTGTATCCCACCTCTTAAAATCCTCCCTGGCTTCCTCTACCAGCTTCGTTAAGTTCCACTTATGGAGCCCTGTCCATTCCCTCACTATCTGAATCCCCAAGTACCTAAATCTATCCTTCGCTACCGTAAATGGCATCCCCCCTAAATTAGCCCGCTGTGCCAGCTCATTCATCGGGAATACCTCGCTTTTCCCTCCATTCAGCTTGTATCCCGAGAACCCTCCAAACCTCCCCAACAGGCCCATAATCATTCCCTTACTCTCCATCGGATCCGAAACATACAGCAAGAGGTCATCAGCATAGAGCTCCCTCTGTCCCCTCATTATCCCCTGCCACTCTGCCGACCCCGTGAGAGCCATCGCCAATGGCTCTATGGCCAGCGCAAGCTGCAGCGGCGACAGGGGGCATCCCTTCCTCATAACCCTGAGTAAGCCAAAGCTCCGTGAGTTCATATCATTCGTCCACCCCCTCGCTCTTGGCGCCACATACAGCAACCGCACCCATGCCACAAATCTCGGCCCAAACCCAAACCTTCCCAAAACTTCGAACAAGTACCGCCACTCCACCCGATCAAATGCTTTCTCCGCGTCCATGGACACCACCACCTCCGGTACCAGAGCTTTCGACGGATTCATCACCACATTCAACAGCCGTCTTATATTACCCGCGAGCTGCCTGCCCTTCACGAAGCCTGTTTGATCTTCTGCAACCACCCCCGGGACACAATCCTCCATCCTCTCCGCCAACAACTTAGCCAATACTTTCACATCCGTGTTCAATATTGATATGGGTCTATATGACCCACATTCCACCGGATCCTTCCCTTTTTTGGGATTAGTGTGATTACTGCCTGCATCATCGTCTCCGGCAACCCCCCCTTATCCAGTGCCTCATTAAACGCCCCCAACAGATGTGGTGCGCCGCAAATTCCTTATAAAATTCTGCCGGGTACCCATCCGGCCCAGGGGCCTTCCCCCGACTTCATATCCCTGATACTATCCAGCACCTCCCTCAGCCCTAGGGGCTCCTCCAACGCCTGCCTCGTTGCTTCCTCCACCTGGGGAAATTCCAGCTCACCCAGAAACCACCCCATGTCCCCCTCATCTCCTCCTTGGTCTGCCTCATAAAGTCCCTGGTAATACTCTCTAAATGCCTCATTTATCTTCCCTGGCTCTGACACCACATCCCCAGCCCCAGTCCGGATCTTCAATATTTCCCTGGATGCAGCCTGCCTCCGCAGCTGCTGCGCCAGCATGCGGCTCGCCTTTTCCCCATACTCATATTGCACCCCTCTTGCCCTACGCAGTTGCCCTAGCGCCCTCCCCGTTGTCAGCCTGTAAAATTGCCCCTGCGACTTTTTCCTCCTCGCCAATCCCTCCACGGTGGGAACCCTCGAATATTCCCTGTCCACCTCCACTATCTCGCTCACTAGATGGTCATGTTCCGCCCTCCTTTCCTTATTCACACAAACCGTAAATGAGAATTTCTCCCCGGACCACTGCCTTCAGTGCTTCCCAAAAAATGTCCGCCGACACCTCCACATTCTGATTGAACTCCACATAATCCCTAATTGTGACTTGCCGAAGTGCAATGGGGGGAGTAAATCAGCTAGGATGAGTCCTTGGTGGGGGTGGGGGGGGGGGAATCGAGCTGCTGCTGCTATGGTCAAGGGGGAGCTGGAGCGAGTGGGGGGGGGGGGGGGGTCGAGACGGGGGTATGCCGCTGTGGGGAACGCGCCGGGTGTGGGGTGCGGGCACGAGGCTGGCCGAGGAGGGGCTATGGCTAGTCGGCGGGGGAGGGGGGCGGGTAGCCCCCTGATCTGGCTGGTTACCTGGAATGTAAGGGGACTGAATGGGCCGGTTATGCGGGCCCGCGTGTTCGCGCACCTGAAGGGGCTCAAGGCGGATGTGGTTATGCTCCTGGAAAAACACCTGAAGGTGGCAGACCAGGTAAGACTGAGGAAAGGGTGGGAAGGTCAGGTGTTTCACTCGGGGCTAGATGCCAAAAATCGAGGGGTGGCGATCTTGGTGGGAAAGAAGGTGTCATTCGAGGCGTCGAGCATTGTGGCAGATAATGGCGGTAGGTACATAATGGTGAGTGGTAAGTTGCAGGGAGAGAGAGTGGTACTGATCAATGTGTATGCTCCGAACTGGGACGATGCGGGTTTTATGCGGCGTATGTTGGATCAGATCCCAGACTTGGAAGTGGGGGGCCTGATAATGGGGGAAGACTTTAACACGGTGCTGGATCCGCCACTAGATCGCTCCAGGTCTAGGACAGGTAGGAAGCAGGCGGCGGCTAGAGTGCTGAGGGGGTTTATGGACCAGATGGGAGGGGTGGACTCTTGGAGATTTGCAAGGCCGGGGGCTAGGGAATTTTCATTCTTCTCACATGTCCATAAGGCTTATTCCCGAATCGACTTTTTCATTTTGAATAGGGCGCTGATAGCGAGAGTAGAGGTACCGAGTATTCGGCAATGGCCATTTCGGACCACGCCCCGCATTGGGTGGACTTGGAGATGGGGGAGGAGAGGGACCAGCGCCCGCTGTGGCGCTTGGAGGTGGGGCTGTTGGCGGACCAGGAGGTGAGCGAGAGGGTCCGAGGAAGTATAGAGAGGTACTTGGAGACCAACGACAACGGGGAGGTCCGAATGGGGATGGTATGGGAGGCACTGAAGGTGGTGGTGAGGGGAGAGCTGATCTCCATTAGGGCCCACAAGGAGCGGGGGGAGAGGGAGAGGCTGGTGGGGGAGATGGTGAGGGTAGACAGGAGGTATGCGGAGGAACCCGAGGAAGGATTGTTGAGGAAGAGGCGTAGCCTCCAGGCAGAATTCGACCTGGTGACCACCAGGAAGGTGGAGGTGCAGTGGAGGAAGGCCCAGGGGGTGATCTATGAGAATGGGGAAAAGGCAAGCCGGATGCTTGCGCATCAGCTTCGGAAGCGGGACGCAGCTAGGGAGATCGGGGGAGTTAAGGACAGGGGAGGGAGTGTGGTGCGGAGTGGGGTTGGCATCAATGGGGTCTTCAGGGACTTTTATGAAGAATTGTACCGATCCGAGCCCCCACGGGAGGAGGGAGGGATGGGTCGCTTCTTGGACCAATTGAGGTTTCCAAAGGTGGAAGAGGGACTGGTGGCGGGATTGGGGGCCCCGATTGGGCTGGAGGAGCTGATCAAAGGGATAGGAAGCATGCAGGGGGGGAAGCCATCGGGGCCGGATGGTTTCCCGGTCGAGTTCTATAAAAAATGTATGGACCTGTTGGGCCCGCTGTTAGTCAGGACCTTTAATGAGGCAAGGGAGGGGGGGGGCTTTGCCCCCGATGATGTCCAGGGCACTGATCTCCTTGATCCTGAAGCGGGACAAGGATCCCCTGCAATGTGGGTCTTACAGACCAATTTCCTTGCTAAATGTAGATGCCAAGGTGCTGGCGAAGGTCTTACCCATGAGGATTGAGGATTGTGTGCCACAGATCATCCATGAAGACCAGACGGGGTTTGTGAAGGGGAGACAGTTGACGTGAATGTGCGGAGGCTTTTGAACATTATCATGATGCCGGCGAGGGAGGGAGAAGCGGAGATAGTGGTGGCGATGGACGCTGAGAAAGCCTTCGATAGGGTAGAGTGGGGGTACCTGTGGGAGGTGCTGAAGAGGTTCGGGTTTGGGGAGGGGTTTGTCAGGTGCGTTAGGCTGTTGTATGAGGTCCTGATGGCAAGTGTGGCCACAAACAGGAGGAGGTCCGAATACCTTCGGTTGCACCGAGGGACGAGACAGGGGTGTCCCCTGTCCCCCCTGCTCTTCGCACTGGTGATTGAACCCCTGGCTATGGCACTGAGAGAGTCGAGGAACTGGAGGGGGTTGGTGCGGGGTGGGAAGGAGCATAGGGTGTCGCTTTATGTGGACAACCTGCTGCTGTATGTGGCAGACCCGGTGGGAGGAATGCCGGAGGTAATGAGGATTCTTAGGGAATTCGGGGACTTTTCGGGGTATAAGCTCAACATGGGGAAGAGTGAGCTGTTCGTAGTTCATCCAGGGAATCAGGAGAGGGGGATTGGTGAGCTCCCACTAAAAAGGGCGGAGAGGAGCTTCAGGTATTTGGGGGTCCAGGTGGCCAGGAGCTGGGGGGCCCTGCATAGGCTTAATTTCACAAGGCTGGTGGAGCAAATGGAGGAGGAGTTCAAGAGGTGGGACGCATTGCCACTGTCCTTGGCGGGTAGGGTGCAGTCAGTCAAAATTATGGTGCTCCCAAGGTTTTTGTTCCCGTTCCAGTGCCTCCCCGTGTTTATCCCGAAGGCCTTCTTTAGGCGGGTCAACAGGAGTATAATGGGGTTTGTGTGGGCGCGAGGGACTCCGAGGGTGAGAAGGGTGTTCCTGGAGCGGAGTAGAGATAGGGGGGGGCTGGCGCTGCCCAACCTCTGTGGGTACTACTGGGCCGCCAATGCGATGATGGTGCGCAAGTGGGTGATGGAGGGGGAGGGGGCTGCATGGAAGAGGCTGGAGACGGCGTCTTGTGTGGGTACGAGTCTGCGGGCGCTGGCAACGGCGCCGCTGCCTCTCCCTACAAGGAGGTATACCACGAGCCCGGTGGTGGCGGCTGCCCTCAAAATTTGGGGGCAGTGGAGGTGGCATAGGGGGGAAGTTGGGGCCTCGGCGTGGATCCCAATACGGGGGAACCACCGGTTCGCCCCAGGGAGAACAGGTGGAGGGTTTTCGGGGTGGCACAGGGCAGGGATACAAAAGTTGGGGGACCTGTTTGTGGACTGGAGGTTCGTGAGCCTGGGTGAGCTGGAGGAGAAGTACGAGCTCCCCCCGGGGAACACCTTCAGGTACTTACAGGTAAGGGCGTTTGCCAGGCGGCAGGTGGTGGAATTCCCACGGCTACTGCCACCCACAGTACAGGACAGGTGCTCTCGGGGGGGGGGGGGGGGGGGGATCATTGAAACTTACCAGGTGATGCAGGAGGAGGAGGAGGCCTCGGTGGTGGAGGTGAAAGGTAAGTGGGAGGAGTTGAGAGAGGAGATCGGGGAAGGGACGTGGGCAGATGCCCTAGGGAGGGTGAACTCTTCCTCATCGTGCGCAAGGCTCAGCCTCATACAGTTCAAGGTGCTGCACAGGGCACACATGACCGGGACAAGGATGAGCCGTCTTTTTTGGGGTGAGGACAGGTGTGTTAGGTGCTCAGGGAGCCCAGCAAATCACACCCATACGTTCTGGGCATGCCCAGCGCTGGAGGAATTTTAGAAGGGCGTAGCGAGGACGGTGTCGAGGGTGGTAGGATCCAGGGTCAAACCGGGCTGGGGGCTCGCAATATTTGGGGTGGCAGAGGAGCCGGGAGTGCAGGAGGCGAAAGAGGCTGGTATTCTGGCCTTTGGGTCCCTGGTAGCCCGGCGAAGGATTCTTCTTCAGTGGAAGGACGCGAGGCCCCCAAGCGTCGAATCCTGGATCAGCGATATGGCAGGGTTCATTAAATTGGAGAGGGTGAAATTTGCCTTGAGAGGGTCGGTACAAGGGTTCTTTAGGCGGTGGCAACCGTTCTTAGACTTTCTGGCAGAACGATAGACATTGGTCAATGGCAGCAGCAGCTCGGGGGGTGGGGGTTTACTTTATTATTGTTTTTGTTATTTACTGAGGGGGTGTATATACCTGTTGTGTTAAGTCGGGGTGTTAATGTTAATTTATTATTATTTATGTACAGTGGGGAGGGGGGTATGGAGGGTTGCTTTTCTAGACTGTGTTTTGTACTTAACCCTGTTGGGTTGTTTTTTTCTCATTTTGTTATTGATATTTTATGAAAACCTTTAATAAAAATTATTTTAAAAACAATAAATAATCCCTAATTGCCAACCGCACCTTATCACAAAAACCTCCATCCGCCAACAACCCCGAGTCAAACCTCCACCCCGGCCTCTGCTCTCGTCCCGTACTGAACCAAATATCCAGCCAGTGGGGTGCATGGTCCGAGATAACTATCCCCGCATACTCTGCCCCCTCCACCCCAACTGGTACGTGGCCAAATCCGGGATTGCTGCCAGCAACCCCCCCATAAAACCCACATCATCCCAATTTGGGCCATACACATTTACCAACACTACCGATGCCCCTTCCAATACCCTACTCACAATCTCATATCTCCCACCTGCATCCTTCACCTCCTTCGCACTCACGAATCCCATTTTTTTGCTCATTAAAATCGCCACTCTCCTCGATTTCAAATCAAACCCCGAGTGAAAAACCTGCCCGACCCACCCCTTCCTTCACCTAACCTGGTCCTTCACACGGAGGTGTGTCTCCTGCAAAAAGACAACCCCCGCTTTCAAGTTCTTGAGGTGCGATAACACCCGCGACCTTTTAACCAGCCCATTCAGTCCCCGGACGTTCCACGTTACCAACCTTACCGGAGGCTTGCGCCTCCAATCCCCTCTACCATCCGTCATCTTCCCCACTTAACACCTGCCCCTTTAATTCCACTCTGTACCTAGCCCATCCCAGATCGCCCCTTTCCCCTTTCTTCACCCTTGACCATGTCATCTCTCACCCCCTGCCGCGTCGCAGAAACCCCCGCCTCCGCTTTCCCCCTTCCCCTTCTCCCCCCCCCCCCCCCACTTCCCCTTTCTCCCCTCCACCCGGCCACCCCTCTTGGCCTTCTCCCCCACCACCTCACTTCCGTTCACCAGCATAACCTGCTAGCGCAGCTGCCCCTGCCCAAAGGCACATCCTAATGACCTCTTCCCCCCCCCCCCCCACCCCCCCACACTCCTTAGCTCAAAGAAGAAGGCCTTACCCTCCCCCACCCAAACAAGGACTTCTGAACTCCAGGCAGCCTTCTCCAAAAGCAAACAAACAGATGTTAATCACAAACAGTCCTATAAAACAAGAGGGGGGATGGGAACATCCATCCCCACATAAACGTTTCACCCCTACTACTCCTTACAATCTCAACATTGAACAGAAACCCTCCCCCAGAAAAAAAGTCGTAAATTCCCCAATCCCTACACCCACTTCAAACATGCTCCCGACCATTACATAGTGCAAGTACCCAGGTTCCCAAGCATTGTCCACTCAGTTCTCCCCCAGTTTATGCTCCTTGATGAAGTCTTCGGCCGCGTCTGGGGTCTCGAAATAATACTCCCGGCCTCCGAACGTCACCCATAATTTCGCCGGGTAGAGCACCACAAACCTGATCTGCCGCCGGTACAGCACCACCTTGGCCTTGTTGAAACCTGCCTGCTGTTTTGCCAACTCGGCTCCGATGTCCTGATAAATCTGGATGTTATTTCCCTCCCAGTCGCAGCTACGCTTCTCCCTGGCCCACCGTAGAATTTTCTCTTCCTCCACAAATCTATGGAGTCTCACGATCACCTCCCGCGGCAGCTCCCCAGCTCTAGGCTTTTGCCTCAGAGACCTATGCGCTCAGTTCACTTCAGATGCCTTATCTAGCACCCCTTCTGCCTCCAGTCCCGCCAGCATCCTCGAGACGTACCCTGTGGCACTCACACCTTTCACTCCTTCAGGCAGGCCCACTATTCACAGGTTCTGTCTTCTCCTGCTCCTCAACCTTTGCCCTCAGCGTTTTTCAAAGGTCTCCTAGGAGCCCACCTCCGCCTCCAGAACCACCACACGATCGCTGTGGTCCGAGATCACTACTTCAATCTCACGAATCTGTGACCCCTGCACCTCCAAACATCTCTCCATTTGCTCCAAAGTACCCTTCAGGGGTGCCACAGCTTCTGCAATGGCCTTTGCATGATCCTCATGCATTTCTTTCCTGTTTATGGAATTCCTCCTTGATAAAAGTCATCTGTTGCAGTATCTGGGGCCTTACAGCTTGTCCCTTCCCCGCCTGCATGCTGGAAGAGACTGTCTGTGAAGCACAAGACTGTTTCAACATTCCAGCCAAACCTCTCACTGTTTTCTGCTGGGTCCGGTGATCAGAAGACCTACCATTCCAGGGGTAAACTACTCCTCTAACATTCACCTTCGCCTTTTCATCAAAATTCCACCCGGATCTGGGTAAAAAGAGCCCTTTTCTGTGACTTTGAACAGGAACAGCCCTTTATGTGACCAATCACTCCATGGTCACAAGTGGAAGTGCTCCCTATTATATCGTAACTAACTCTGCAATGCACTATGAATCTTATCTTTTTCCGCTCCAGTCTAAACTCCTCCTCTTAGCTTAAGAGCTCGTGCAATTTATAGTACTGTTCCTCAGCTCTCTCTAGTGGCTAGGCTTAACATAACGTTAACTCTTCACATGCTGTACGTTTGTATAATGTCACATTGTGAACTTGTTCTGCTTCATATAATCTAACGTTGGGATTTTCTTGTTTTTCCTTATATGATTGCCCTTCTGTTTCTTAGTGTATTGCAGATTATACATTCACATGAAATAACAGAACTGAGGGCTATTTAAAAAATATTTATTGGCCTATTTGAATCAATTGTTTGGTATGTGCAAACACACATATTGGGGGAGTAATGTGTTCACTTTGTTGACTTATCTTGATTCTGCTGGGGAAGGTTGTGCTGTGGGCTGCTACCTTTCATGGCTTTCTTCAATTATATAATTTGTTTGCATGGAAATGGCACTATGCAAACACGTTTCTCTTCCATTGCTTGTCAACTCTGGTGCACAATCATCACTATGTTTAATTTGTATTTCAATGGGTTAATCCCAACTAGCACAGCGATGTTGGGTACTTTGCTGCCTAATATCGCCATATTGGTACATTTCTCACTCTACAGTGTCACCAACTTGAATTATTTGGCAGAGGCAGTTGCCCTGTTTTTTATTCTATATTACATCTTGACGGCATGTTCTCCTGAGATGTCAGTATGCATAAGATGCAAGGAAACTAGCTGTAATGTAGTATGAAGGCTTGAATGAATAAACTTTGCAATATGAACCATAACCTTATTGGTTGACATTACCGGATTTCATCTTCTCCAGCAACGGTTCCAGCAACTGTTGGTTCATTCTGACTTCCACGTCTTGCCGGGCCCGCCTGGTGTGCTGTGCTGCCCTCTGAGGATGGTTCTCTGGAATGCCAATCAGGCAGGACATTGCACTTCGTTCATGCACTAGCAAATTAATCATGCCAATCATCAAACGTGGGAATGGAGGATGTGTGTGTGTGTGACCATATATATTCACTAGCTTTGGCAAATCTTTCCAATTCTTTGGAATGGTATGGGGATGCCTGATAGTACTGGCTGTTCTTTTTATCTGGCGAATCGGGAATTCAACCACCTATTTGGAGGTAAGGTTATGAAAATTAACACTTGTAACTGTTTACTCAACATTAATATGCCTGATCTTGACATAATCTACCACCTGAAACATTCATTACCTGCACTGCAGTGGATACTAGCATCATAGTGAGGCTTCTTCGACAGGACCTTCGCAGCTTGTGACCTCTATCATCGAGAAGGCCAAGGTCCTGAAGATGTGTGGGGACTCTATCACCTCCAAGTCACACCATCTTGACTTGGACATTTATCACCTTTCCTTTCTCATCACTGGGTCAAAATTCCACAACTCCCGAACCAGCAGCATGATGAGAGCACCTTCACCACACAGACTGCAGCTCACCACCACCGGGCTGGTTTAGCACAGTAGGCTAAGCAGCTGGCTTGTAATGCAGAACAAGGCAGCAGCGTGGGTTCAATTCCCGTACCAGCCTCCCCGAACAGGTGCCGGAATGTGGCGACTAGGGGCTTTTCACGTAACTTCATTGAAGCCTACTTGTGACAATAAGCTATTATTATTATTATTATTATTATTATTATTATTATTACTTTCCCAAGGGCAACTAGAAATTGACAATAAATGCTGGCCTTGCCAGCTACACCTATATTCCCAGAATGAATGAAAAAGAAGCAATGCTATTGAACAGATTGATGTGGGAACTTGCTGAATCACAGTTTGGTTTGCTTATTTTCCCTTGTTCTAGATGGATGCACCCAAATGAATAGTTGTGAACTTAGAATAGAAAGATAGACAGAAGACATCAATAACAGCACATCTAAGATGGCTTTAGCAGATTGCACTGTATAGTTGCTGAGCTATTAACATGAATAATTGAAGATACATATCCATCATGGAAAAACTCAAATGTAGCTTCATTATATTGAAGCTGTACTCCGTTTACTCAGGAGACCAGTAAGATGCTAAGGATTACCAAGGATGCATGCCAATAATGTGTGGCTGCCTCAACTGAAAAATAAATACTGGTTCAACCATTTAACACACTGCATCTTTATCACAGAAAGCCTCAGTGATGGTGGGTGTATGTGTTACCTGCTTCACAGCAGACCTTGTACAGGAATTGTCATTGTGAAGTTGTGCTGTATCGGACAGAAGAGAATTGATAACTTTTGTCCAATGTTTATGGACACTTATTGTGGAAATTTCAATGTATTCCCCTATCTTAAGTGTGAGACAAATATGTTTTTTGGCATTAAAGCTGGATTCTGGATTCTGACTAACGCTGCCCAGAGTAACTTTGATTTTGGGGAACATTTCAAAAGAAGACTGGAATATAGATTTTTTTTTTAAACTGTATCTAGTTTTCCCACCGACATGGGAAAGTACCAAAATGTGGTTAGACTGAAGTTACTCTATTGGTTATCTGAAGTTTGTTAATTTAAATGGACAGTTTTTTAAAATCTCATTGCTATCCAGGCTGCATCCTTAGTCCTTCAATCGTCTGAAACCGAGCCATTTTATGGAACCGAATGAACTTGTGTTTTTATAACTTCAGTGAATGTATACAATGCTGCCCTCTTTAGGAGCATATGCTTGATACTGATGTAGGTATTATGCCCCTCTTATTAACCTTGATGTGGTTTATTAATTTGTACTCGCTATTGAAAGCAGAGATTTGAGCATTGAATTTAGTCTATACCACCCTAAATGCAGTACTGAAAGAGAGCTGTGTTGGTGGAGGTGTGCAAACCTTTTGGTTGAGTTGGTAATTGGAGGCCTCAACTGCCTACCCAGCTGACCGTAAAAGGTCCTAAGGCACTATTTCATCCAAGAACAATGTCGTTCTCTCCAGTGTCCTAGAAAATATGTATCCTTTCACCAACATCACTAAAACAGATGAGCTGGTCATTTATCTCATTGCTGTTTGTGAGAGTTTGTTGTGCATAAATGGCCTCCGTGCTTTCTACATTACAACAGTAACTTCTTTGGCTGCAAAGCACTTAAAGGTATTCTGAAGTTGTGAAGTACACTATGTAAACTGAAGTTCTATTTGTTGGTCCCTTATAATCTGTACTGCGGGGCTGTTAACCTTCAGGTCAAATATTCCCACCCAATGCTATATCTGTATCACTCTACAGACCCCCTTTGACACTATCTTCCAAGTTGCAGCAAAACAAAAGGAACTCATTATAAATGCAGGCATAAGAACCACCAGACCTAATTTCATCCTCAAGTTACTTATTAACATAAACTGTGAGAATTTTCTTCTAGCTGAGAAATATAAGCAGGTATTAATAAAGTTCATGATGTAAGATAGCAGTAGCAACAGCAACCCCCGAGGGGTCTTGACAGGGTGGATGTGGGAAAGATGTTTCCTCTTATGAGAGAATCTAATATTAGGGGTCATTGTTTAAAAATAAGGGGTCGCACATTTAAGACAGAGATGAGGAGAAGTTTTTTCTCTCAGAGGGTCATGATGCTAGAATTAGAGGAATGAAGAGATCTCACAGGGCTGTGAGGCGTTACAGCGAATGAATGGGACAAGGCCACAGAGAGATGTGCAAACAAGGATGAGAATATCAAAATTGAGCTATTGCCACACTAGGTGCCAATGTAAGTCAATACGCACACGGCTAATGGGGAAACGGGCCTTGGTGTTCATTAAGAAATAGGCAGTTTTGGACACTTCTGAGATCAAAATTGATATAAGGAGATTAGATAATTCAAGAAGTAACAGTAATAGCAAGCTTAGGGTTTCAAAGCCTGTATGCTGGAGGATGGGAAGACTGAGAGAGTCCATGTTTCAAATTGACAAATCCATACAAAATTCAATTTGCCACACTGTAAATTACTCTTCATACGAACCATTCTATACAGCTACTCGTTAGAAAGGAATCCACAACTCATGACTGATGCCTGCAGTTGTTTTGTGGAAGGAAAATGACATGAATTAACACAAGTGATTATTTTCAGAGTACAGAAAATGTTCATTGCCTGCTGTCATGTTGATTTACATCATCTGAACTCTCCAGTGATGATAATAGCCTGTACCTTACTTTACATTATCGGCTGTGCATAAAATGTATGTTAGCAAAAGATTGTTTTGTAAATCAAAAGATTGATGAATGGCACATAGCTAGTTGCACTGATCTAAATTATTTGATGATTTGCTTTCGTAAAACTACTGAGTCCTGTTGTGCATCAAATTTTACCCACTCTCGCTTGATTTTCTTTCACAAATTGTGGAGAATGTTCAGCACGAAACCGGCCACTTGTCCCAACTGGTTTCTGCTGGTTTTATCCTGCCAACTTACTTCATTCCACCCTATCAGCAATTCTCCTATTCTTTTCTCCCGCATATGTATATCTCGCTTCCCACTAAATGTCATCGATGCTGCTCACCTTAACCACTTCACTCAAGTTCCACCTCCAGCAATTTTAAAGGTGGAGAGACCACTGATTATCCTTGGTGGGGCCTGCAGCTCGTTCTGATGGAGAGTGTTAGGGTCGAGCGCTTTTAGGCAACTTTAATGTGGAGCTGATGAGCTGGTGTCTATATTCTTCTCCCCTTCCTCCAGGTAGAATCTTTGATTATTCAAGGATTGTGGAGCCACAGCTTATGCATCGATTTTACTACCAGGAAGGGTGAAGAGGCACACAGGGTACAGACCCATGTTGTTGCTGTTATTCTGAACCACCGACTAGCCATCTAGCTAACTGAGCTAACCTCACCACCGCCCACTGTAACTCCCACCAAATCAATATGATATAGCAACAGAAAGCATAAATAAAAAATAGTTGTTGTAGCAAAAACTTAAATAATGATAACAAGGAGCAGATGTCGAGGTGAGAGAGCACATTATGAACTTGCAGTTTTAGGGTATTGCACTCATTCATATTTTGGGTAATGAAAGGGTGTCAGCATTACAGATAATTGATCACAACCCTTCAGTAGCAGCAACTTGAATTTATCTTGCACCTTTAACAGAGTAAAACATACCAAGGTACTCGATAAGAGAGTTATCAGGCAAAATTTGGCACCAAGCCACCTAAGGAGATTTGTGTTCCTCTCTCCACAGATGATACAGCTATTTATTTGCAAAGTATTTCCTGAATTTTCTGCTTTTATTTAAGGGGAAATAAGGACAGGTCCCCAAAGGGCGGTACAGTGGCTAGCACTGCTGCCTCAAAGTTCCAGGGACCCTGGTTCGATTCTGACCTTGAGTGACTGTGTGGAGTGTGCACATTCTCCCCGTGTCTGCGTGGGTTTTCTCCGGGTGCTCCGGTTTTCTCCCACAGTCCAAAGATGTGCAGGTTAAGTGGGTTGGCCATGTTAAATTGCCCTTAGTGTCCAAATGTTAGGTGGAGTTATGGAGATAGGGCGGGGGAGTGCACCTAGGTAGAGTGCTGTTTTGGAGGGTGGGGGCAGACTTGATGGGCTGAATGGCCTCCTGCACTGTGGGGATTCTGTGATATTCTATTTTTTAAATGTTTTTTATTGGGTTTTGTACATGATCTAAATACAGGTATATATATATATATATATATAGTAAAGCAAATCGCAAAGGATCTAGGAAATATGTAATTGGGTGGTACCCCTTAGTGCTATGTATATTCTTCGGTGCAGTTGCCTCGGCGTCAGCCCTTGCTTGTTTCTTTTTATCGTTTTTCCTGACTTTCTCTCACCGTGCTATGGTAGTTGCCGCCGTTGGCTTCCCCTATGCTCTCTTTCTCCTCCCCCCTGCGTTTTTGTTCTCTTATCTCTTCCCCCATCTGGCTCCACTTTTTTTTCCCCCTCCCCTTTCTATGATATTCTATAAAGTTTGGTCAAAGATAAACACTTTTTTTATAGAAACGGAAAAATGATGATCCAAATAAAATGTTGTTGGATTTGGAAATTGGTCTCATGGGCTCTGTTAAATCTTACATAAGGGGCACTATAAATCCATATTTATCCTGCTGGTTTGTCTGAGCAAACATCCCCTTTTTGAAATATTTGGCAGAGATAGCTGGCGATAGCTGCAACAAGGGCGGATGTCTTGCATTGACCCTAGGTGGTTGTAAAGTCTCGGCTATTAGCGAGGAATGTTCTTGGATTTTCTAACTCTACCATGTTGTCGGGGAGCTCTGAATGGAAGCCAGATGCTTTTGAACTGGGAGGGAGTGATTGGTAAATGAATCACCCTGTTGTACTCCCTCCTGCTGGCAGAGTTGGCCAAGAGAATGTTTATAAAAGCAGCAGTGAAATTTCCCCAGATATGATTCTGGTAACTCCCAATAATTGTTTGTGGACTGCAGTCATTTCTTCAGAGAGAATCCCAAGTGAATAGGTGGCAGTTACTGCAGCACTGTTCCACTAGAAACTGTACTGTAACAACAGAACATTTAGGGGGCTGGAGGAAGTGGGGGGGGGGGGGGGGGAGGGGGGGTGAAAACTACGATTCACAAGGAAATGCAAACATTGCTGACTAAACTTGGATGTTTAGTTTCAGAGAAGGTATTACTGAGGTTTTCAACTTTGCCATGAAAACAAAGTGAGACAGTGTTGGCGCGAATAAGCTCCAAGATGGTAAGCTGATCTCTTCACATCATATCTAAGGGAAAGGCAGTGGTGTAATAATAATGTCACCAGACTAGTAATCCAGAGGCCTAGGCTAATTCTCTGGGGCACACAGGTTCAATACCCACCATGGCAGCTGTTGGAATTTGAATTCAGTTAATAAATCTGGAATTTAAAAAAAGCCAGTCTCAGTAATAATCACCATGAGAGCATTGGCGATTGTCATCAAAGCCCAATTGGTTCTCTAATGTCCTTCAGGGAAGGAAATCTGCCCTCTGAAATGGAACCTATAAAAAGGAATCAAACTGGATGGATCATCTAGAATTGACCTAGGAACTGAAAATGACCCGACAGCCCTGCCAAGCCGTTGGAGTGGCAATGCGGCACAGTGGCTCGCAATGCTTCCTCGCAGCTCCAGGAACCCGGGTTCAATTCCGGCCTTGGGTGACTGGTTGTGTGGAGTATCCTCTGGGTGCTCCGGTCTCCTCCCACAGTCCAAAGATGTGCAGGTTAGGTGGGGTTACAGGGATGGGGTGGGGGAGTGGGCCTGGGTGAGTTGCTCTTTTCGAGGGCTGGTGCGGACTCGATGGGCCTTATGGCCTCCTTCTGCACTCTATGAAATCGCCTCCTTCTGCACTCTATGAAATCTATGATATACCATCTGAGGCCGTGTATCAAACTTTGGACAGCTGTCCCATCAGCCTGATATAGTCATACTCAAGGAGTCGTATCTTACAGACAATGTTCCTGACACCAACATCACCATCCCTGGGTATGTCCCACTGAAAAGACAGACCCAGCAGAGGTAGCACCACAGTGCTACACAGTCAGGAGTGAGTTGCCCTGGGAGCTTTCAACACCAATTATGGTCCCCCTGAAGACTCGTGACATCCGATCAAACATGGACAAGGAAACCTCCTTTGATTACAACAATGCCCCACCCCCACCTCAGCTTGTGAATCAGTCAGTACGCCCCCATGTTGAACATCACTTGGAGGATGCACTGAGGTTGGCAAGAACACAGAATGTACTCTGGGTGGGGGACTTCAAAATCCGTCACAGAGCGGCTCGATCGCACCACTACAGACCAGGCTGGCTGAGTCCTAAAGGACACAGCTGCTATACTGGGTCTGCAGCAAGTGGCGAGGGAACAGACAAGAGGGAAAAACATAGTTGTTCTCATCCTCACCAATCTACCTTCCGCAGACGCATCATGCACTGATCATGGTATTGGTAGGAGTGACCACCGCACAGTCCTTGTGGAGACAAAGTCTCGTATTCACAGTGAGGATACCCTCCCTTGAGCTGTGTGGCACTACCCTGTGCTAAATGAGATATATTTCGAATAGATCCAGCAACTCAAAACCTGGCATTCATGAGGCATTTTGGACAATCAGCAGCAGCAGAATTGTATACAACCACAATCTGGTAAATCCCCACCCCACCATTCGCATCAAACCAGGGGATCAACCTCAGTTCAGTGAAGAGTGCAGGACCAGGCACACCTAAAGATAGGGGGCTGGATTCTCCGCAGCCCCGTGCCGAAATCTCGTTCGACGCGGGGGTGGAGAATCCCCGTTTACATGAGAATCGTAGCCGGCGCCGCATCCGCGCGAATCACTCGCGGGCGGATTATGAGGCGTGGCTGGGGGCCCATTGACAGAGACCCCCCCCCCCCCCCCGGCGATTTTCTGGGCAAAACTGGCCGAGTTCCCGACGCCGTGGTTCTAACCACATATTTACCGCCGGGAACCTCGGGTGAATGGCCAGAGTAAAACTCCAGCGTTTTTACGCTGGCATGGGGACATAGCCCCATTTTTGAAGAATCCAGCCCGAGGTGTCAAACTGGTGAAGCTACAACACAGGACTGCCTGCATGACAGACAGCGAAAGCAGCATGTAATGGACAGAGTTAGGCAATCCCACAACCAGTGGACCAGATCTAACTTCTGCAGTCCTGTCACATTCGTGGAATGGTGGTGGACAAATAAACAATTAATGAGGAGGAAGCTCCACAAACCTCATGATCCTCAATGATGAAGGAGTCCAGCACATTAATGAACAAGACAAAGCCAACGCATTTTCAGCCATCATCACCCAGAAGCACCGAGTGGATGATCCATCTTTACCACCCCTGAGGTCCCCAGCATCAATGATGCCAGTCTTCAGCCAATTCGATTCACTCCATGTGAAATCAAGAAATGGCCAAAGGCACTCGATATTGTGAAGGCTGTGGGCCCTGCCAATATTCTGGCAAGATTCCTTTAACATTCAGTGCCATTACCTGTTGTGCCAGGCATAAAAGGTTACGAAGAAATAGTGGAAAGTTTGTAGGCCCACTATTCACCGAAACCTCTAGTCATCGCAGAAAGATTTAGGTTTCATCGGCGCAATCAAGAAGAAGGGGATTCGATTTCACAGTTTATGGTTACACTGAAAAGATTGGCTGAACACTGTGAAATTGGGGATGTATTAAACGATACCATCCAAAATAGACTAGTCTGATGGTTAAGGAGCGAGGCAATTCAAAAGCAGTTGTTAACCGAAAGCAACCCGACTTTAAAGAAAATCTTGGAAGTTGCTGTATCAATGGAATTAGCAGCCAAAGAAGCTGAACATTTGAGTTCAAACGCAAGAATTTCTAAGATGTTGGGTGATACTCGAACGCAAACACAGACTTGCATTTGGTATAGGTGTGCTAAACCATACACTCAGCAGCAAGTTGTTGGTGCAAAGGCATCATGTGCAAAACCTGTGGCAGAAAGGGCCGCATTGAACACGCGTGTTGGAGAAAGAAATAAGCTTCATGTAAAAGTTGCAAAAAGCAAGAAGCTAATAAAACAAATAGCAAACAGAATAAAGGAAAAAGTGTCCATTGAGCACAAAAAGGATGTGAAGGGAGACCCGATTCACAGTCCGAAGACGAGTTGTCATTAAATGTACTAGCTATTGCTGGTCCTACAAATCAGTCCTGGGTCACTCCACTACTACTAGATTGTCAGCTGGTAAAGATGGAGGTGGATACTGGGGCAACAATCTTGCTGGTGCTCGAGACGGTTTGTAAAGAAAAGCTCAGATAATATCTCTGAAACGTCCGAAGACAGTGTTAAAAACTTACACTGGAGAAGTGGTTCTGTTGAGGGACCATATTTATGCACCAGTACAATTGAATGGACAGACGGCAGATTTTTCCTTGCATATATTCAAAGGGAATTATCTGGCACTAATAGGAAAAACTTGGTCGGAATAGATCAGGTTAAATTGGGCTGAATGAAACCTCATGACAGATTCCGTATCAGGCCTTACCAAAATCCTGAAGAAACACTTCATTGTTTTCAATAGTGATCTGGGAAGTATGAAGGATATCTCAGTAAAGTTGAAGATCAAAGAAGAGAATCGGCAAAATGCTTAAAGGCTGGGTCAGTGCCTTACGCAATCAGACCTAAAATAGAGGCAGAATTAGAGCAAGAGGGAGCCCCAAAACCTGTTGACGTGAGTGGATGAGCTACACCAATCGTGCCAGTAGTGAAAAATGATGGATCCATACAGATTTGTGGTGACTTCAAAGTAACCTTAATCATGTACTCCATGCAGAACAATATCCTCTACCTTGATTGATGGCCTGTTCACAGGATTGGCTGAAGGCCAATCAGTAAGATCGACCTTGGTCAAGTATATCTACAAATGAATATGGATCAGGTTTCACAACAGTTCTTGATGATTGGTTATCTATACAAAAAGATGACCACTTTGCATCACTTCAGCTCCGGCATTGTTTCAACCCAAATTTTAAGGGGCTTAAACAGAGTCCAGTGTAACCTGGCTGACATTCTGGTGACTGGGAAGATTGAGAAAAAACACCTCTGCAACCTGGATGCCACAATTCAGAGATTAGAAGATGATGGAATAAAAGACAAATGCAAGTTTTTTCAATCTTCAGTCAAATAGCTGGGCCCTGTAATTGATGCCAAGGAATTGCATGAGTTTCCCTTGTAGGTCAAAGATATTACCATAATAGCACAGACTGGTGGTCTCCTACACCGTCCAAACCCAAGACAATGTAATTTGGAGAAAACACACCGATCAACTTTTGGTGACAAGAACTAATCTCCAGAGGCAGAGATGACAGAGTCCAAATCCAACTGTGCTGAGAGATGACATGGACCTTCACAAAAACCAGGCACTAACAGAAACAATTAGAAAAACAGTACCTCAATTGCCAATCAAACATTGAGTCAATATTAGATCATAATGGCGACTCCAGGTAAAACAACCGCTGACAACGGTGACACCAAGTCAAAGACATCAGAGGTTGCAGCATGGGCTAAGAAGTAGATGCCCGAGGTTCACCGACAACAATTCAGAGAATGACAACCTCCAAAACATCTGACTTAATTGACTGTTGCTGTTAATCCATTGTTCTTGTTCTAATTTTCAATGTGTTTGGGATCATTTGATTGCCATTGCTGAATCCCCCAGTATCAACATCATGGGCAGTTATCATTGACCAGAAGCTGAACTGGACCAGCTATTTAAATACTGTGGCTAAAAGAGAAGGTCAGAGACTAAGGGCGGGATTTTCCGTTGCCCGATGCCGATATAGTAATCGGCGATCGGGCGGAGAATCCTTTTTGACGCCAAAATCGGGGGTGTTGCCTGTTTTCTGATGCTCCGCCCCCTCCAAAACAGCATCGTCAGGGAATACGCCACACGCGGTTGGGACAGCCTCAGGACATAACCTGAAGACCCTCCCCCGATGCTCCGTCCCCGATGGGCCGTGTTCACAACGGCGCAGATCATTTGTGCTCTGAGTTTTTGTCAACCTCGCGTGGCGGCTGCGGACTGTGTCCAGCACTGCAACAATTGGAAGGGAAACCGCGCTGCTGGACAGGGGACTTTGGCTGGGACTGGTGGGGGGTGGTCCAGGGTTGGTGGGTGGGGGTCCGGGGGGCACTATGTAGCAGGTCGGGTCCGAACGCAGCCGGCGCCATGTTGTACGGCACGACCGCTGGAGGTCGTCGCTGTGCGCATGCATGGCCACGGACCCGGCTATTTTTGGCGCAGGAGCCAGGAATTTTACCCGGCGCTGCTGCTAGCCCCTCACGGGTTCGGTGCCAAGTTTGGCGTTGTAAAACACCATTGTTCCAACACCGGCATCAGCACTTAGCCACAAAATCGGAGAATCCAGCCCTTAGAATTTTGTGGCGAGTAACTCCCCTCCCATGGTACTATTTTGAAAAAAGAGTAGGGGAGTTGGTCTGATATCCTGGTCAGTATTTATTCCTCAAACAAAATTTCTTAAATAGATAATCTGGTCATCACCACTTTGCTATTTGTGGGTCTTTTCTGTGTACAAAATGTCTGTTGCATTTCAGACGTTAAACAGTGATTACACTCAAAAATATGTAATGAGCTGTAAAGTACTCTGAGATTGCAAATGGTGCTATATAAAGACAATTCTTTCATTAACATCCATTTTGGGTGAGAGCAAAGGGTTAGCTTGTGCCACTTTGTTTTATTAATTAAAAAAATATTTAATAATATTTTTTTAAATGCGAAGCAGAAGTAAAGCGGCCACCCTAAACACAGATCGGCGCTGATAACTTGACCCTTTTTATTCCAAAAGTGGAAATAGATTATTCTTTCCACCCTGCCACCCACGTTCACACACCTGCAGACACAAATATCCCCATGGGTAGGTCACATACCTTTTATATTCCATAACAATGAGCTTTCTGTGACAATAAAGATTAATTACGAGAGGTTTCCTCTTGGGACCACATACAAAAGGTTTTGCAAATGTAACATGGACCAACAGCAGCCAATGGGCCAAAGCATCACAACTAGCATGAAAATCCATTATCCCATTTACTGGTATAAACCTGAGCAGGATTTGTGAAAATCTGCCTCCAGGACAGCATTAACCTACATACAGGTTTACATTGCTAATAAATATTCGTCATGCAGTTGCATCTGTGTGGTACTCCATGGATCAGAACATGTTAACCAGATTTAGTTTTGTGCACAGGCTGAGGAAATTATTTTGAGTAAATCCACCTCAGGTAATTATAGAGAAGTTCCAACTCAGTGCTGTTATAATAATGCTTCAGGAAATCGGTGAAGAATTTATTTCAGGAGGATGGCTTGGGATTGAAAACTACTAACTTGGAGGGGTATTTTGGGTTAAGACATAGGATTGCACTTGGCAGTTTTCATAAATGCGATTCATAGAATTTTAGAATCATAGAATTAGAATTTACAATGCAGAAGGAGGCCATTCGGCCCATCGTGTCTGCACCAGCTCTTGGAAAGAGCACCCTACCCAAGCCACCCCCCCACCCTATCCCCATAACCCAGTAACCCCACCTAACACTAAGGGCAATTTTGGACACTAAGGGCAATTTCGCATGTACAATCCACCTAATCTGCACATCTTTGGATTGTGGAAGGAAACCGGAGCACCCGGAGGAAACCCACGCACACACGGGGAGGATGTGCAGACTCCGCACAGACAGTGACCCAAGCCAGGAATCGAACCTGGGACCCTGGAGCTGTGAAGCATGTGTGCTAACCACTGTGCTACCATGCTGCCCATTCATTAGCACCAACTCAATAACCACCACAGATGTGGCTTCACGGCAAGTGTATTGGGTCTCTGCATCCTATAACTGGAACACCAGAGTGGAATTTCATCACTTGGGTGCCAGCATTTGGTCAGAAGATCCCAATTCTTCTCGTCCCGAACAAAAGCATGTTGAACATTTCCTGAAGCAATTATAACTTATTAAGAACATGGGGCTGGATTCTCTGATTCTGGGGCTATGTCCCCACGCTGGCATGGGAACGGTGGCGTTTTACATAGAAGAAATAGTGCAAAACCACCACCGGTTCCTTGTTTTGCTGGGGGCTAGCATACCGGCAGCGTAGAGCACCCGGCTCTAGCTGTCGATATGGCCCAGAGAATTGCCGGGTCCGTGGCCGCGCATGTGCACGCCGGCGGCCTGCAGCGACCGCGTCGTGCTACATGGCGCAGGCCGCTCGCGGACCCGGCCTGTGAAATAGTGCCCCCCCTTCGGCCGGCTCACGAGCACCTGACCACCCCCCAACAGTGTCTCCAGCCCCAAATAATGTGTCCCCCCCCTGCCCGCGGATCGGCCCTCCCCCAACAGTGGCGTCACTGGACTGAGTCCGCAGCCGCCACTCCGAGTTCCCGACAGATGAGACCATGAGAGACCCATGCCGTTGGGAACTCGGCTGGTCGGGAGCGGAGCATTGGGGGGCGGGCCTCAGGCAATCTCCTGAGGCCAACGATACGTGGCGCAGCGTATGCCGCTTTGGAGGGGGCGGAGCATCACAGAAGAGGCGCCGAACCCGATTCGGTCGGGAACCCGGATTCTCCGGCCGATCGCTGAACGCGATTTCGGCATCGGCGACCGGAGAATCCAGCCCAAGAGATATTCAGACGTTACATAAGCAGAAAAATGCTGGAAAAACTCAGTAGGTCTGGAGGTGTCTGTGAAGAGAGGAAATAGAATTGCCATTTCAAATCTGTATGACTCTTCAGAGCTCTGAGGAAGAGTTACACGGACTCAAAACATTTTCTCTCCTTTCTCTCTGTACAGATGCTGCCAGATCTGCTGAGTTTCTTCAGCATTTTTAAGTAATTGTTTCAAATTCCAGCATCTTCAGTATTTTGCTTTTAATTTTGATATTCATATGGTGCTTTATCTCTTGGATGTCTTGCACACAATGATTTGCTTTGAAATATGGTGACTTAGGTAAGTAACTGCACCAGCCATTTTGTGCATATTAAAAAAGTAGGAAATAAATAGAACTACAAATCGTACAGCACAGAATGAGTCTATTCAGCCCATAGTGCCGATTGTTATGATCCCAGTTGATGTAATGTCTGCCCAGAATGAAGCCCTGGCTCAAAAGACCGCAACTTTTAGTTTTTTTTATAAAATGTGCAGGAACAGAGTCAAAGGACCGCTAATTAGTTTTATCAACAAGAAAAAAACATTTATTGAACATGAAAAAAAGGGTTATGATACAATACTCCTTTACTCTCCACTTGTTTTAATGATTACATGCCAGTTTTAGGATTAACACAGATTACAAAGTACATCTTAATTTACAATGGTCTCATTACCACAAAGTCCCATTTAAGCGCACAAGATGACTGTGGGCAAATACACTCTCCACTCTAAACCCCAAGTCAATGTTTGTGGATGTCTCCTCAGAATCCCACCAGATGATTATCACGTGAGGTATTCCGAAATCCAGACCCGTTTTTTTAAATGAGGGGGAGCTGCCTGGAGAGATGGGCTAAGGGTCGGAGGACGGCCCGTATTGCGGAAGAAGGTGACAGAGGCATCATACTGGTTGTGCACAATGGTGTTTATTGTGTTTGACAATTCCTCAACCACCAGACGGTGCTGCCCCTCCCCCACCCCCAGCCCCCTCACCCCCTACCTACCCCAGTGCTGTCCTGTCCCGTGTGCTAGCTGTGAGACGCGGGCTCGTCAGAGGGATAGGACCCGGGTGATCTGATGACCACCTTCCTACTCCACGGGATAGATCGAGGTTGGCACTCAGCGCCCCTTCATCCTGGACGGCGCCCTCAGGGTCCTGGGATTAACCTTGGGATGGAGGGGCAGCTGGTTCGAGCCCCGGCTGCTCCTGCATCATCTGGCTGTGACAGCCCTGGCGGTCCTCCATGGTCCACAGCATCATTTCGACGCCCTTGGTGATGCTCCTCAGTGACTGGGACATGCTCTGCAGCGCCTCGGCAATGCCCACCTGTGACTGGGACAAGCTCCACAGCGTCTCAGTCATTCCCATCTGAGAGTGGGACATGTCCTGCAGAACTTCATCAAGGTCAGTCTGGTACTGGGTGTCATCCCCCAGCGAGGCGCTTATTCCTCCGAGACCCTCAGCCATGGCTGTCACCGATTGCGCGACGCCTTGGACACCTTCACTAATGTTGCCGACATCTTGCACCAGGCTCTCCACTGCGGTCGCCACCCTAACAGTGTTGGCCTCGGTGGGTGCCACGCGTTACCGGCAACATCTCCTGCACCTGTAGCCTCTGGGACTCCTCCAAGCGGCTATGGATCTGCTGGAGTGTCGCTGACATCTCCCTCTGAATGTCCCGGCCGCTCCCTAACGTCTCCATCAGCTCTGGGTAACCCTGTTGCAGAGGCTCAGCATCTGGCTAGGATCCAGTTTGGTCCTGGGATCCAGCAAACCTCCAAGTGCTGTCTCACCTGGGGGTCCCTGCCTCCATTAGATGTACATCAGCAGCAGTGTGGTGCCTCAGAAGCCTGACTACTAACATTTCTTACCGAGGTTCATAGAATTTACAGTGCAGAAGGAGGCCATTCGCCTATCAAGTCTGCACCGGCCCTTACAAAGAGCACCCTACTCAAGCCCACGTATCTATCCTATCCCTGTAACCCAATAACCCCCACTTAACCTTTTTGGACACTAAGGGCAATTTTGCATGGCCAATCCACCTAACCTGCACATCTTTGGACTGTGGGAGGAAACCGGAGTACCCGGAGGAAACCCACGCAGACACGGGGATAACGTGCAGACTCCGCAGAGACAGTGACCCAGCGGGGAATCTGACCTGGGACCCTGGAGCTGTGGAGCAACTGTTCTAACCACTATGCTACCATGCTGCCCTATAGGGTCCTGGATTTCACCTTGGGATGGAGGGGCAGCTGGTTCGAGCCCCGGCTGCTCCTGCATTATCCAGCACGGCTGCACCGTGTATCTGCGGTGGTGGAGGGTGAGGATGACAACTGTGCCACAACTATTATGGTGGCATCCTCGGAGCTCTCCTCCAAGGTGGTCTCCTGGTAGGCTGGAGAGGGTGCCAGCCCGGGCTGGAGGACCTGCCGGTGGTCAGTGGGAGGGATGGGTCAGTCATTAAGGTGATAACACCTCACATTTGACAGGTCCTTCGGGTGAGGCTCGGTGTTTCCTCACCTCTGCGCCGTCCGCCAGCCCCCGCTTTGGTGACCACTCTGTCCTTGGCCACACCGGTCAACTCCAGGGCATGCTCCTCGAAGGTGGTGAGGATCTTGATATCTGGCACCCCTCTGCCAGTCTGGGCCCTCTCCTGGCGAATGTGGGAGAGCTTTTCCTGAGGCGACCAGAGAGGGCATCATTATCCACACTTGTGGTTCACAGTGGTGGGAGGGGATGGGGGGGGGGGGGAGAGAGGTCTCGGGGGAGGGGGGGCAGGGGCGTGCTGTTGGTGTCTACTCACTTGTGCTGCAAGATGTAGATCATTGACCTTCCTGCACTGGAGGCCAGTCCTGGTCACACTTCCCGGGCTCACTGCCGCCGCCACCTCGTCCCAGGCAGCACTGGCTGCCCTGTGGCTGACCCTCCTGGATCCTTGGGGGAACAGGACATCCCTCCTGACCTCCACAGCATCTAGCAGACTCCCCAGGTCAGCATCCCCGAATCTTGGGACTGGTCTCCTCGGCGCCATAGATTTCATAGAATTTACATTGCTGAAGGAGGCCATTCGGCCCATCGTGTCTATACTGGCCCTCAGAAAGAGCACCCTACTTAAGCCCATGCTCCCCCCCCCCCCCTTCCCAGCAACCCCACTTGGACACTAAGAGGCAATTTAGCATAGCCAATCCACCTAACCTGCACATCTTTGGACTGAGAGAGGAAACCCACACCGACATGGGGCGAAAGTGCAAACTCCACACAGACGGTCACCAAAGGCTGGAATTGAACCTGGGTACCTGGAGCTGTGAGTCAGCAGTGCTCACCACTGTGCCACCGTGCCGCCATTGTTATGAGCTCGCTGGGGTTGACTGAGCAAGTGCAAGTGCTGCTTGACCTTGGCTGATCGAGTGCTGGCAAGTGAGGTGCGGGCCATCCGCTGGCGAGCCTTTATTTGAGGTCTTGTTAAGTGCACCAATTAACATTGAATAGTGTTGCTGTGCCGAGCGCCGGGAAGCTCGAGGCAATTCCTGTTCGCTACAACACTTAGCAATCTTTCCAGAGAATCGCACTCCCAAGATCAAACCACCAATTTCCATAGTTTTTTCAATTGTGTTTCACAAGCTATAGTAAAATCTTACAAACCTGAAAATCACCTGAGATATCTTTCTGGTGTCTCATCCATCTTCTCAGTTTGGTGTATATTAAATTAACAGTTCTCTGTTCTGGTACCTTTAATCTCAGACTTCTTGAAACTTTCTCTTCATTTTTATAATTCCCTCAATTAGCTGTTCTTCTGATCTCTGATTCTTTTTTCTTAACCATTATGTAATTGCCCGCATGGAGCCTACAAGGTTTGAATGATTATCTTCCCCATGATCCTTGTGGAGTATGAGTTCTCCTCCTAGGTGCGGGGGCTCTCTATTAGTCTCTGTACAAAAGATCAACCAGTAAGGTACCCATCAGAAAGGAACCCGGTAGGGACCTACCGGGCAGTGTATATACTGTGATACAAATAAAAATGTTGTTTCTTTATTTTACTCTGTGTGAATCCCTGTGTCCTTATTAAACTGGTGACGAGGTTGTGATCCTCCTGTGAGGTACAAGGGTTCTTGTTCTGACGAAGGGCCAGGTAATCGTGTTGAAGGACAGTTACAACTGGCACCCCGGAGAATTCAAAATGAATATGCTGGCGAGCAGCCACGTCTGGTGGTCAGGTTTGGACGCGGGTATCGAGACATTGGCCCAACAATGCTCGATCTGTCAAGAGCACCAAAAGCTCCTTGCGATGGCACCCCTCCACCCTCGAGAATGGCCAGGATGCCCAAGGGCTCACATGCATGCCGATTTCGCTGGTCCATTCCTGCATTCGATGCTCCTCGTCCTATTGGCTGTGCACTCGAAGTGGCTGGAGATCCACAGAATGGCAATGATCACTGCACGGGCGACCAGTTACTGTCGAGCGATGTGCATTTCTGAGGCACTCATGACAGATAACAGAGCGTCTTTCACGAATGAAGAGTTTGTTGCTTTTGGGAAAGACAACAGGATTTGCCATGTCCGCACTGCCCCATACTACCGGCATCGAATGGCTTGGCAGAGAGGGTCATGCAAACGGTTAAACGGTGACTCGGTTTAACTTCTCACATCCCTCAACATTATTGCGGTACTGCAGCTTTAGATTGTGAGATCAAGACCTGAAGTGGAGTTTAAACTCATTGCCTTCCGACTGTGATTGGACTATTTCCAATAAATCAAGTTGACAGACAACTAGATCTTTTTAATGTTTGATTTTGGAATGTCTTAATATATGGACAATTTGAATCATATTTTTTCTAAATTTCATTTGATTTTTCATAGAACTCAAGGCTGTCAGGAATTTATGCTACTAGGCAGAGAATCAGATCACGCAACCTTTCAGGAAACATTCTGGCCGCTTATAAATGACATTTTATATATTACCTTTCATACCGCAAGATGTCGTAAAAGTGCTCCCCAAGCAAGGAGTTGCTTTTGAAGCATAATCATTGTTGCTATGCAGCCAAAAACCTAACTTACACTAGTTACCTGGTGATCTGTATTGGTGCTGTTGGTTGCAGAATATATTCTGGTCAGAATGATCACCGTAATTGTGGACATGTGATGATGCAGATTGCAGAGGCAAAGCAAGAAAAGGGATTTATAAATGACGCTAAGATTTGGGAGACAATGGATGTTGGCAAAATAGAGGAGAGAGACGTAGAATGGAATAGAAAGTGGATGGCAAACGTTTGGATGAGGTGAAGCATTTATGGGCTGGAGGAGAGATTTTGCAGAAGTGGAAGGTACGATGGTGAAGTAAGGATGGAGCTAGGGGATGTTGTGGAGTTAATTGGGGTTTGAAGCTTAGTTCAGGTTTAACTATGTTGCATATCATTGAATTTAGCCGATGAGTGTAGCTGGGATGGCAGATTCAATTTATAATTTGCTGAACTGCCTTTGTTGGGTGTCGAACAACATGGCTTTAGTCTTATTAGGTTAAGTGGCACAATGTTCTGGAACATCTATAACTTAAACAAATGGCCAAACAGCATAATGGAGCCAAGGATGGTTATAAAAAGAGACAGAGCTGGGTGTCATTTTTAATAGATATGAGTAACATGACACGGTGGCACAGTGGTTAGCACTGCTGCCTCACAGCGCCAGGGACCCGGGTTCAATTCCAGCCTTGGGTGATGACTGTGTGGAGTTAACACTTTCTCCCCGTTTCTGCGTGCATTTTTTCCAAGTGCTCCGGTTTTACCCCGCAGACCAAAAATACGAGGGTTAGGTGGATTGGCCTTGTTAAATTGCCCCTTTGTGTCTGAAGATATGCAGGTTAGGTGGGGTTATGGGGAGAAAGCGGGGAGTGGGTCTATGTAGGGTGCTCTTTCGGGGGAGTCAGTGCAGACGCGATGGGTCAAATGGCCTCATTCTGCACTGTAGCAATTCTGTGGTTCTAACTGAGGGCGACACGGTAGCAGAGTGGTTAGCAGTGTTGCTTCACAGCGCCAGTGTCGCAGGTTCGATTCCCGGCGTGGGTGACTGTCTGCGGAGTCTGCACGTTGTCCCTGTGTTTGCTTGGATTTCCTCCGGGTGCTCCTTTTTCCTCCCACTAATTCCGAAAGATGTGCTGTTAGGTAATTTGGACATTCTAAATCCTCCCTCTGTGTACCCGAACAGGCGCTGGAATGTGGCGACTAGGGGCTTTACACCGGAACTTCATTGCAGTGTTAATGTAAGCCTACTTGTGACAATAAAGTTTATTATTATTATATGTTAGATGATACATGCCAAAGGATGCTGTCTCCAACAACTTTTATTTATGTAACATCTTTAACATATTAAAGCACCAAAAGTGCGTCATAGGAGCATTATCAAACAAAAATGGACACCAAATCACAAAAGCAATACTGGAACAGAAGGTTAGAAATTTGGTCAAAGAGGTCAGTATTAAGGAGTGTCTTAAAGGAGTAGAGAGGGCTAGAGAAATTGAACAATTTAGGAAGGGATTTCCAGAGCTTATGATCTTGGCAGCTGAAGATGTGGCCACCGATGATGGACAGATTAATGTTGAGGATGCTCAAGATGCCAGAGTTAGAGGAGCTCAGATATTTTGTGGGGCTGGAGGGGTTCACAGATATAGACAGGTTGTGGCCATGAAAGGATTGAAAACCAGGATAAGAATATTAACATTGAGGTGTTGTTTAACCAGGAGCCAAATAGGTAAGTGAGCACAGGCATGATGGGTGAACAGGAGTTGGTGTGTTAGACAGGCAGCAGAGGTTTGGATGCCCTCAGACTTACAGCAAGTGGGACGTTAGCCACAAACTTGTTGGAATAGTCTAGTCTAGAAGTATCAAAGGCATGGGTGATATGTGAGACTTGTAGATTTCCCTGTACGTATCACCACAACAGTACTACCAAAGAAAGCAATTTCAGAGCTTGTTTTAAGCGATATTAACCACGCTATTAGAAAAATGAATTGCTAGATATTATTTCACTTTCGCTGTTGGTAAGTGAATGAAGTGCTAACATTTGGTTTGCAAATCATCTCATCATGATCTAAAAAATTGTTCTGGACTGTGAGGAGGGCTGGGAATTAAACTCAGTTGCATTGGACTTTGATGTTGACTATTTCATATTTATTGCAGTAATGTTATTAAAAACCTTGGTTTAAAATACATATACGTAGTATGCCTGCCAAAGCTGAATTAAAGAGCTGTAAAAGGTGAGGCAATCATTGTTTCTAACCATTTACTTGGTTACAGATAAAGGACTAATGTGATGTTGTTATGATTGTGATGATTTCCTGGAGTGTAGATCATTTATGAGGGATTGTATTTGGTTCTAGCTAAGCATGTCATGAACTTAGTGGGATACAGATGATGTAATTAATGGGAGGAGCCAGATATGTCCATAGTCTTGCAGTCTGTTATCGGATTTTAAGTTGAACAGTTGTTTTGCCAAATGCTGTTAGGCTGAGCATAATTGTACTGGACCTGCTCTTGAAAGGAACTCTCTACAAAAGTGTCTACACAGCTAAGCAAGTAACCTGTTTTGTTAACTTTACTTATCAGCGGCATTTGAACTGTATTGGGTTGCTTAATTGGAATTACTAGCAGGTGTAGATAGTGGGGGCGATTCTCCAAAACGGAGACGGCGCTAAACGGGCCTGGGTACGACCCCACAGGGGGCCAGCATGGCACTGGAGCGGTTCACGCCACTCCAGCCTCCCTTCCCAGCGCCAAATGGGCACCGTGCCAACCCGTGAATGCGCAGTTGGGCCACGCCAACCTGCGCATGCACGGGGGTCTTCTTCAGCGCGCCGGCCCCGACTCAACATGGCGTCGGTGTTCAGGGGTCGGCCGCGCAACAAAGTAGGCCCGGGGGGGGGGGGGGAATGCCGGCCCGCCGATCGGTGGGCCAGACCCCATCGGAGGCCCCCCCTGGTGAAGGATCGCTTTTCCCCACCCCACAGGCCACCCCTCCCGACCCTTCGTGCACAGTTCGCGCCGGCAGCGACCAGGGGTAAATGGCGCTGGCGGGACTCTGTCGTATCTGCGCGGCCGCTCGGCCCATCCGGGCCGGAGAATCGGTGGCTCCGCCGAGTCCAGTGGCCCGGCGCCGGGTCAAACGGCGCCGATTCTCCGAACCTCGGAGAATCGCGCGCCGGCGTCATGGCGCAATTACGCCGATTCTCCGGCCTGGCGCGGGGCTCTGAGAATCGCCCCCAGTATTTAAGAACAGTTTAACTGATAATTGTAAAGCTATTTCTTTGATGCTAATGTGGTTAATTCTGTGTTTATATGAAAGTTTGCTTTTAACAAGATACCTGTTGGTCAGAGTCATCACTCCTGGGGTAAAGTATCCTTTCCTCACTGTTTTACAAATAAAGAAATTGTTTGGTGTTCCTGTCCAGCATCCTAACAAAAGTTGGGGTCTTGTCCGGTTTCTTAACACTTAAAAGGCAAAACCAGCAGCCACTTCACGACATGCAGCAAGTTAATTTACTTTGGGTGGTGTGAGTGTAGATGTTGAACAGTATAATGGAAGGACTCCTGCATAGACTCTTGTTCAATTAGTGCCATGGAATCATTTGGATCCAGGCAAACAGGAGGTCTTGTGGCGCAGTGGATAGTGCCCTGCCTCTGAGCCAGAAGCTTTGTGTTCGAGTCCCAACCCAAGACTTGATGACCAAGGAGAGTGCGTTCATAATGTGGCCAAAAGTTCAGTGTCAACCTGCAAAATCATTCCAACATTCCAAGGGCAGGAGAAACTTCTGGTGAGCCAGGCTTGATGCAGAGTGGCGCCCCTCAAGCTATAAACCTCTGGTGAAAGGCGAGCAATCTGTTCCAGGAAACACCTCGCTCCGGGAACAGATGTAAATCTGCCTGGTGCACCATTAGGCGTGGGAAGTGAAACAACAGGCAAACAGGGCATGAACATTTCTTCCAAAAGATAGCGGGTGGGATTCTCCGGTGGCAGGATTCTCCGTTTAGCCGGCGCCCGGGGTTTCCCAACGGCGTGGGGCTGCCCCGCAATGGGAAACCCCATTGATCGGCCGGCGTAACGGAGAATCCTGCCGGCGGGTCGAGGCTGAAAAGTGGCGCGGTGGGGCTGAAAATCCAACCCAGCACCTTTGACAATTAGCACTGCACTGGCATATAGCCTAGATTTTGTACTCAGGCCCTGGAGTGGAACTTGAACCCACAAATTTCTGACTCGAAAGCATAAGTGCTATCAACTGGACAAAACTGAAACCTATGTTTGATGGCATTATTAGGGAGGGAAGCATTTCCCCAGGACAGCTGGAAAAAAAATCTTGTTCTTCAAAAGTACAGTGGGATCTTCAAAAGTATAACCTTTGGAATAGGCAGACTGTCATTCAGAGGGTAGCACTTCTGACAACAGAGCACTCTGTCAGCATTGCACAGATATATTTCTTTGATGATGTAGTCAAGGCCCATTTTGGCTGTGAATATCCCAATCACGCCATGGTGCCTGCACAGCATTCTCCTTCAGACTGCTTGAAACTTTTTTAATGTATTAAATATGTGGTTGGGTCAAAGAGTCTCTGTACTTCCTCACACAAAGTGTACTGTTTCAGTCTCTGCCCTTGCTGTACTCATTGATGCAAGTAGATTAGCTCCTGTAAGTAGCATGCTGGCTCATACGGATATATATTGTATGGTGTTAACTGTGCCTCAGTGGTAGGATTCTTCTGAGTTAAAAGATAATGGGTTCAAGCCTCGCTCCAGAGACCTGAGCATAGAATCTAGGTTGACTGTCCTGGTTCAATACTGATGAAGTAGGTTATTCATGACAACCCCGCCTTCTCAAACTTGCCCCTCGCCTGAGCTGTGGTGATCCTCAGGTTAAATCACCACCAGTCAGCTCTCCTCCTCAAGGGGAAAGCAGCCTCAGGTCATCCGGGAATATGGCGATATTACCTTTACATGCTACAACATTAAAGGTGCTGTCTTTAAGATGAGAACCAAGGTCTCCTCTTTCTTCACAGGTGGATGTAAAAGGTTTGATTATGCTATTTTGAAGAAAAGATATAAAGTCCTTTCCAGTTTTTGGTTAATATTTATCCCTCAACCAGGGTGGCACGTTGGCGCAATGGCTAGCATTGGTGCCTCACGGCGCTGAGGAGCCGGGTTGATCCCAGCCCCGGGTCACTGTCCGTGTGAAGTTTGTACATTCTCTCTGTGTCTGTGTGGATCTTACCCCCACAATTCAAACTAAATTGGCCCTTAATTGAAAAAATTGAAGCAGTATATTTATCCCTCAAAAAACATCACTGAAAGAGATTGGACTTTATCACATTGGTGTTGTGGGAGCTTGCTGTGTGTAAATTGGCAGCTGCAATTTTTTACATTACAAGAATGATTATACTTCCAAAGTATTTTATTGGCGGTGCTATGGGAAGTTCCTGAGATTGTGAATGATGCTATATAAATATTCATTTTCATATCCATTTATGGTTTTTCGGGAGGATGAACACGTCATTGAAGCATATTGGGTGGAATCTTGTTGAAGTGTCGGGGGTCTCGTCAATCAGGTAGAGAGCCAACAGGACACCCACACTGCCTCTTTTCAGGACAGCCCTCCGAACCATGTGCCGATTAGGCAGTGTTGAGGACACCACGGGGCCTTCTGCTGAAATCAAGCCCCCAGGGGGGGCTGCCAAAAAATCAGAGGCCATTAGCTCTTGTGCTCAGTAGCCTCATGGAGTAGGCCATGTCTGTTGTCGAAGAACATTACCCCCTCGCCTCATTCCCCAGTAACCCAGTAACAATGCTAAATTATGTGGAGGTTGGTTTAATGAGGTGGAGGTCATGAGGAGGGGGGAGGGGGCAGCAGGGTCTGAAGCAAGTGCCAGGCGGATGGCTTTTAGCGGGCATCTCTCCTCCCCCACCGCCCCCCCCTTCCAAATTGACAAGTTGGCCATGCACACCACATGGTGACAGGCCCACCTGCAGCTGGGTAAACGACAGTGGCGGCAGGATGAGGCCCGTATGTGGCCTTTAATGGGCCATTTAAGGGCCTCAATTGGAAACAGGGCAGGAGGTTGACCATAAGCCTGTCCGCCCAGAACCTCCTTCGGGTGGAGGCAGGGAAGTGGCGGCTTTCTGATGTGCCATCATTCTTCCCAAGTAATTGCCCCTCCCATCTCCAAGCTCACCAGCAGAGCACACGATTCTGCCTGCTGTTACTGAATGCAGATTTAATAATTTTGACAAATTGCTCCTTCAATTTGCAAGGCGCCGTAAGAGTAATTTGTTTGACCTCAAATTTAGTCGTCCACCTGCCCTGCAGCTTGTGCCGGGAACATTCACCATCCTACCTCACAGTGTGAAGTTTAAAGGTTACTGTGTTGCATGCGATGCCAACCCACAATGTAACATAAACCTCTTGTGCTGTCCTCATCAAGGTTATCTGTGTACATCATGGTGTGCGGTAAAGTGATGAATCATCATTATGTATATTGAAATGAGAGAGCTTTGCAAATCAGAATCTTGTTCATTCTATCTGTTTCTGTTTCTATGTTTTTAATAAAAGCAAACTTTGCAGGCGGACAATACATTGGAAGCTATGAGCAATCAAAGGGACTAAATGCATGAAGTAAATTAATCTATGTCTGCAAGCGTTTCAGGGGATTTGGCACTGAATGTGTTAATCAGAAAGCCTCCTCTGCAAATTCAGTTGGTGTCCATAAGGAGTAAAATTTCTGGCGGCCTCATTTGCTTTGGGGATCGGGACCCTTGTGAGACATTTGCGCAACCAGTACCAGAGAGGTGGCCTAGCTCAGCCACAATGCCTCGGAAAATTCAGCATCTCCAGCTTCCGGAGGGCATGCTCACATTGGAGAAACAATCCGAATGACACAAGAGGCCAAGAGCTCAGAAAAAACACTTTTATTCTTGCATTAGGCTGAACGATTGTTTTGAATGTGTAAGCCTGTGTTTTTGAGGGGGGTCTGGTTGACTTTGTTTGAGCCAGATGGAACAGAATGTGCCCCTCTCTCTTCAGGGGTGCAGAAATTGGTGTGGGCAAGCAAGGGCAAACAGTTTCTATTTCTCTTGGAACCAGTGTAAGTTTTTTTGGTAAAATTCGGGGTGTCATGATATGCAAACATGTATATAATGATATACAGACAGGCAGCTAATGAACACAGAACAGGACATGACCAATGAGCAGGCAGGACACTCAGGGGTGGTATCTCACTATAAAAGGCATGAGGCACTCACACTTCGCCTCTTTCCACTGGTGAACATCTACAGAGTGAGTCAGGGTGTATGTACAGTATCACACCTCCAGCACGTGGCTAAGAACTAGCCTCGTCCAGTCAGACAGAGTAACCACACTTAGGTTAGCAGAGAGTCGAACTCATAGAGAACTGTGCTACTGGTTCAGTAAATCAGATTGAACTAACTTCAAGGTCTGGAGTACCTTTTGGTCAAAGCTGCATCCAGTTGCAGCCTGTGTTATCCCAGAGTACATAACACATCAGCCAGATGGAACAGAATGTGCCCCTCTCTCTTCAGGGGTGCAGAAATTGGTATGGGCAGGCAAGGGCAAACAGTGGAATCCTCTATTTCTCTTGGAACCAGTGTAAGCTGTTTTGGTAAAATTCGGGGAAGATATCCTGCTCCTTCACTGCTGCCATTTTAGTAATATAGCATTGGCACCATCCAGCACACTTTTTCTTTTGAAGCCTAAATAAAACCTAATGGCCAGTAAAGTTTATAGATAGGTAGTGCTGATGGTTCATATGTAAACTTACTGACATACATTTTGTTTTTCTGCAAGTTTTGCGTCATTACTCAAGGTCAGCAATATAATAGAGGAATTTCCTACTCCTGATCGCTAGCCAGCATTGTCTGTTTTTTTGGGTAAGAACAAGAACAAGTCGGGCATTGGTTCCTCCCTCTCACCTACAGTCAGTTGACATTCATTTTCTTGGCTGATGTGTGGAACTGGGTTTAGATAGGGATGGCAAGGATGCACCGATCTGTGGAGTTAAAAAAGAGATTCAGCACTTAAAATATCGGAAAAGGAAAACAGTGAAATACTGTTCGTGCAACATAATGCCGCAGATGCTGAAAATGCAACAGCTAAATAATTTTAACCATGAAAAGAAATCAGAATCTCCACATGAATTATTTTACTAAGTTTGCATTTTACTCAGCAGGTGATGCAGTCGACAGTTCGTGCATTCACGATCCACACATCTTTGCAAAGTGAGCATAGGGCGCTGTGCAGGGTACCCAACTTTCCCCTTCTGTTGAACAGCTGACATCTGATGTTGATTTAATTCCTCTGGGATTGTGGCGCGGCACACTGTCTCTTTTAAATTGCCAAGTTTTATGACTGGACCAGCTCTGGGTCAAACACACATCGTTTTGGCCAAGCATGCTCTCCGAAAGCGTGCTGATTTTGTACGTTGGCCTACGGACGGAGAATTACTTTTGACTGGTCTGGGAAGACAATTCTTGATTCAGACTGCCCTGTAAGCGGTTATGATTCCTGGTGGACTTAATTATACACATCTTTGAATTTCTGTTTAAGTGTGGAAAAATTGACATGTGAAGCCAATGTAAGTTAAAGGTAAAACAAAAGATTTTTTTTCTGAACATTGATGTTGTTGTCTGTTTCTGGGGATTCTCGTAAAGCCTGAGTACATAAAATGTGCTAGTGTGCTGCAGCAAGATTCCAGGTTTGATGTTTAGTTAACTTGTGCTAAGATCGTCTAAATTTAGGGACCATAAATATAAGATAAATACAAATAAATAAATCCAGTAAAGCATTTGGCCATAACTCCTTATCCATAAATGGTGAGGATGTGACGCTCACTACCCTAAGGATTAATAGAGGCAAATATCATAAGGATGCATTTAAGGAGTAGCTAGATAAACACATGAGGGAGAATGGGATATAAAGGTATGTTAGGGTTTGATACAGTGGTGTGATGAGGCTCGTGGGTGCCAATGTATCACTTTGGCAATTGCATTGTTAAACTGATTACTTTGTTAAAGACGTCCAAAAGAGTATAAATGTGCAGAGCTGGGCAGCTGATGTGGGGAAACCATTAAGGAGTTTGTATCTCTGCTAAGTTGTATGAAGCATAAACCTGCTGAAGGGAGAAGACAAGCTGCTGCATTATTCCTCCATCATTATCTATTCGTGGAATTAACAATTGGGAACATAAACAGTCAGGTAGAATGGCCTGTTTCTGTGCAGTTAGCTCTAGGTAGGTTTCCTGAACCCAGCCAGGAAATTGTCAAAAATGAGCTCAAGCCTGCTCAATGCAAATAGCACACATGATTATTCTGCAATTGCCTTTGCCACCCTCGCCATGGCCTGTTACCCCTCTACTTCAGTCCAGTCAGTTTAGACTTAGCGGTTCAAGGTAAAACAATGTTCAAAAGTCAGCCAGGTTTCCAGGTGCCCATCATTATTAATTGATCTTCACTGAAAAGTATGGAAGTCGTCAAGCCTCACGGACATTATGCAACTTGGTGACAATGACATATGGCTTCCGAGTCCTCACTGAATAAGTTCTGACATGAGGAATGTCTTGAATGACTTGAATTTCTCCAGCTCCCATCATGATCTCAGGATATTCCAAAATGCCTTCAGCCAATGAAGTATCTTTGAATTATAGTCACTATTGTAATATAGAAGATGAGTAAGGAATGATTTGGTCAAGGCATCAAAGGGCTTTTTGTAATGAAAATCTGTACCCAGTATTAAGGAATAAAAGGAGAGTAAATTAGAAAAATGAAAACAAACTATGTTTGCATTGATAATTATTGATACTATAGTGTGACATGTTGGTAATTTCTCAGTGTTTGCAGGCTGTCTGAGGAAGTAAATGACGGGAGGAGGTGGGTTCAACATGTACCAGTCTCCTTGATCTATGTGTATTGAGCATACAGGGAGCTTGCCCAGAAAGTCTGCCATTCACTGGTGATGCCTGGAGCTTCATGATTAGAAGCTTCCTCACCATCCCACCCATAGCCATATAACCTCTTGTGATAGGCAGAGGGGCAGGAAACAAATTTGAAGATCATTAAAGTCAGATACAAAGGGCTGGATTTGGATGGAGTAGGGGAGCCTTCAGGGAAGTGTAAAAATGATTGCCAAGACCCAATTCTGGGGTTCCTCACCTCCTTCCTGGTATCCCCAACTTTCATATGAGTGGGCTAAAGATGTGGACTGGCGCAGAGCTCACACCCTGCACTTCTGACCTAGCTGGCTGCCTCTATTGCCAAGATAGGCATCTCCTATTCCTTTGCAACTTTCATAGAGTTTCATGGGCCAGTTTTTAAAGGATTTGTGGTTCGCGGCCCCTCCTAGGTGTCATGAACCATAGTGTGGATAAGAGAACCTTTTGAAAAGTAATTTCAAAAGGTCCTACCCATGCCACCCATACAAACCTATGCGCCCCCCCACTCATCCCCATGGCCCCATACCCTCCATGCCATGCTGTGCCACTGACTCACCTCCCCATAACCCCTCAGTCTCCATGCAGTCTTTGCCCCCATGGCCTCTCATGCACTCCATACCAATCGTCATGCCCACTCACCCACAATGTACTCTATATACATAATCAATGAACCCTGTAGTAACAATAGGGGGGGGGGATTCTCCGCAATCGGTGCGATGTCCGCCGACCGGCGCCATAAACGGCGTGAATCAGTCCGGCATCGCGCCACCCCAAAGGTGCGGAATTCTCCGCATCTTATGGGGCCGAGCCCTCACCTTGAGGGGCTAGGCCCGCGCCGGAGTGATTTCCGCCCCGCTGGCTGGCGGGATAGGCCTTTGGTGCCCCGCCAGCTGGCGCAGAAATGACTTTGCCGTGCGACCCATGCGCGGGAGCGTCAGCAGCCGCTCACGGCATCCCCGCGCATGCGCAGTGGAGGGGGTCTCTTCTGCCTCTGCCATAGTGAAGACCATGGTGAAGGCGGAAGGAAAGGAGTGCCCCCACGGCACAGGCCCGTCCGCGGATCGGTGGGCCCCGATCGCGGGCCAGGCCACCGTGGGGGCACCCCCCGGGGCCAGATCACCCCGCGCGCCCCCCAGGATCCTGGAGCCCGCCCGCGCCGCCTTGTCCCGCCGTTCGAAAGGTGGTTCAATCCATGCCGGCTGGCGTGGGTTGACAGCGGCGGGACTTCGGCCCATCGCGGACCGGAGAATCGCCGGGGGTGGGCCCGCCGACCGGCGCGATTTCCGCCGACTGGCACGGCGCGATTCCCGCCCCCGCCGAATCTCTGGTGTCGGAGAATTCGGGACACGGCGGGAGCGGGATTCACGCCAGCCCCCGGCAATTCTCCGACCCGGTGGCGGGTCGGAGAATCGCGCCCAGGATGTGTGAAAAATATTTTGAAGGAAGTCATTCATCATAACTTTCATTAAAAACCTGTTTTTAACCGCAGACCTTAAAAGTAGCAATCATCGAGATTCTTTAAAGTATCAATAGCAGAAACTGCAAACCTCTTGAAACCTCTTTTATCTTGAATAAATAAATAATGTACAATAGATAAAATAGATCATCGAGCAAGAGCTGTCAATCAAGCTTTGTTTTGCCAGGGGCACAGATGTTTCAACAGTCTAATGGATATTTGGGCTCTCAGCCAGGAGTGAATCTTGACTGAAATCCATTACTCTGATACAACAGCTGCATCCCATAGAAAACCTTGCTTGATTGACAGCTATTGATCTGTGATCTATTCTGCCAATTGTACAATGTTTATCTAGGATGGAAATACAGTCCAAAGTGCCATCGACCTAGACTTGAAAAATGTCTGTTGACATGGCTTTTTTAGATTGTGGTGCACTGCAACCTAAAACAGGACAACACAGGAACATTTTGGAATGAATAAACAGATAACATCTGGCTTATTTTGTGGTGTCATGAATGTCTCATCATGGTTTTGGACAAGAATATATTTCAGCGGCTAGTGGTGGAACATTGTGTCCTCATTATTTGAAGACATTGCTCTGCTTGCATAGAATTCTTGTGGAATGCTGGGGCCCACTAATCAAATATCTTACAAAGTTCTAATTGTGACAAGAAACGATATGGAAAATTCCATATTAAAGGGTAAGCTCACTTCAATTTGATTGACAATGCACAGCCATATCTCCACAGAACTGCATATATGCTTGATTTATACTCTATTTAGACTTGTATTCGTTGAGTGATTTGTCATGTCTCTGAGAAAAAGCATTGAATTACTTTCAAGTCTTTCATGTCATAACTTTGAATCGTCAATAACTTGGCTAGCAGGATACTTCCTCAATGTAAAGCAGTATGCAACAACTAGTGTTTGCAAAGATCCTGTGACATAGTAAAATATCCTAAGGCGCTTCACAGGAGTGCAATCAGCCAACCTTTTGACATCAAGCCAAAAAAATGAGATATTGGGACAGGTTTAGTCAAATAAATAGACTTAAGGAGTGTCTTAAAGGAAAAGATAAGGGGAGAGAAGTCTAAGGAAGAATTTCCAAAGTATAAGGCCTAAGCAATTGAAGACACAGCTGCTCGCGAAGTGAAGGAAGTTGGAGGAAAGCAGCGGAAACAGAAATTTTCTGAAACGGGTTTCGAAGAAAAATAACTTGACTCAAAACATGAACTCTGTTTTTCTCTCTACAGATGCTGCCTGATCTGTTGTGTTTTTTGAGTATTTTCTGTTTCTATCACCTAAGATAGATGATCCGTTTATTTATTTAATTACTGTTTGTGGGATTTCTCTCTGTGCAAATTGGTTGCTGCATTTCCTACATCACAACAGTGACAACACTTCAAAAGGTACTTCATTGCCTGTGAAGTACTTTGAGACGTTGCTGAGATTGGGAAATACACTGTGGAAATGTAAGTCTTTCCTCCTTTTCTCTGACGTCTGCTCCTATGATTCCTCTTGTTCCCAGATTAGTCCTTATTTAACAGGTAGCATGCTTTCTAAGTAGTTGTGCGTGTTCACTGACCTTTCAAGCTACATGGTTCTACTGTTGAATGCTGCAGAATGTTGCTTCTAGTTCTTCCTACCATAATCTGAAAATGTGTCTTGATGCGAATGAAAGCAATTTAGATTTGTAGGTGTGGCTGAAGATTTTAAGATCTTTTGTGTCTTGAGGGTGAAGAAAACACTTCAATAAATAAATTACCACTGTGGAATGAAGTAAAAATATGCAAGTTCCGATATTGTTTTATGAACTGGTCCATTTAAATTGTCCTAGATAGCTGGATTCAATCATTCTCAGTTACAAGGAGCCCTTTGTGAACTGAAACCCATGATCAATGTGTGGACCAATCACTCCATTAGTAATGTATTCTTGTGATAGTTTTCGTGTTAATTGGAAACATTGGTCCGTAGCTTCCTCAGAGTGGCAATCCCTGGCCGATTGCCACTCTTGAACGACATACCTATGTTGAAATTGTAAAGGCCCTGTCTCCCCCAACCTTCCTCAATCAGGCTGGGTGAGACAGGAGCAGCGAAGTGTGCCCCTGGTTTCAACAGCGAGGAGTAACTGGGTCGCAGGGAACAAAGGAATGTACCCTTTTCATGGCACTAGCTGCCGCAAAGGAGATGTTTAAAGGGATATATATATTTTTTAAATTTAGAGTACCCAATTCATTTTTTCCAATTAAGGGGCAATTTAGCATGGCCAATCCACCTAGCTTGCACACAGGGAGAATGCGCAAACTCCACACGGACTGTGACCGAGAGCCAGGATCGAACCTGGGACCTCGGTGCCGTCAGGCCGCAGTGCTAACCCACAGCGCCACCGTGCTGCCCTTAAAGCGACAATTTAAATGGAGACGGTACGTTTCAAAGATAAATGGTTCAGACAGTCGGGGGAGACTGGAACAGGATGGGGTGTGGGCGAGGGTCGGAGGGTGTGGGCGAGGGTCGGGGGTTGGGGTTTGATGAGTCGGGAGGGCTAGGAGGAGGGGGATGGAGGGGGAGTATGACTGGAGAGAGACAGAGTGGGGTAGTTAGAACATAGAACATAGAACATTACAGCGCAGTACAGGCCCTTCGGCCCTCGATGTTGCGCCGACCTGTGAAACCACTCTAAAGCCCATCTACACTATTCCCTTATCATCCATATGTTTATCCAATGACCATTTGAATGCCCTTAGTGTTGGCGAGTCCACTACTGTTGGCAGGCAGGGCGTTCCACACCCTTACTACTCTCTGAGTAAAGAACCTACCTCTGACATCTGTCCTAATTCTATCTCCCCTCAATTTAAAGCTATGTCCCCTCGTGCTAGACATCACCATCCGAGGAAAAAGGCTCTCACTGTCCACCCTATCCAATCGTCTGATCATCTTGTATGCCTCAATTAAGTCACCTCTTAACCTTCTCTCTAACGAAAACAGCCTCAAGTCGCTCAGCCTTTCCTTATAAGATCTTCCCTCCATACCAGGCAACATTCTGGTAAATCTCCTCTGCACCCTTTCCAATGCTTCCACATCTTTCCTATAATGCGGCGACCAGAATTGCACGCAATACTCCAAATGCGGCCACACCAGAGTTTTGTACAGCTGCAACATGACCTCATGGCTCCAAAACTCAATCCCTCTGCCAATAAAAGCTAACACACCGTACGCCTTCTTAACAACCCTCTCAACCTGGGTGGCAACTTTCAGGGATCTATGTACATGGACACCGAGATCTCTCTGCTCATCCACACTGCCAAGAATCTTACCATTAGCCCAGTACTCTGTCTTCCTGTTATTCCTTCCAAAATTAATCACTTCATACTTTTCTGCATTAAACTCCATTTGCCACCTCTCAGCCCAGCGCTGCAGCTTATCTATGTCCCTCTGTAACTTATAACATCCTTCCGCACTGTCCACAACTCCACCAACTTTAGTGTCATCTGCAAATTTACTCACCCATCCTTCTACGCCCTCCTCCAGGTGATTTATAAAAATTACAAACAGCAGTGGCCCCAAAACAGATCCTTGTGGTACACCACTAGTAACTGGACTCCAGTCTGAACATTTCCCATCAACCACCACCCTTTGTCTTCTTCCAGCTAGCCAATTTTTGATCCAAACTGCTAAATCACCCCGAATCCCATGCCTCTGTATTTTCTGCAGTAGCCTGCCGTGGGGAACCTTATCAAACGCTTTACTGAAATCCATATACACCACATCAACTGCTTTACCCTCATCCACCTGTTTGGTCACCTTCTCAAAGAACTCAATAATGTTTGTGAGGCACGACCTACCCTTCACAAAACCGTGTTGACTATCACTAATCAAATTATTCCTTTCCAGATGATTATACATCCTATCTCTTATAAACCTTTCCAAGATTTTGCCCACAACAGAAGTAAGGCTCACTGGTCTATAGTTACCGGGGTTGTCTCTACTTCCCTTCTTGAACAAGGCGACAACATTTGCTATCCTCCAGTCTTCTGGCACTATTCCTGTATACAAAGATGACTTAAAGATCAAAGCCAAAGGCTCAGCAATCTCCTCCCTAGCTTCCCATTTCTATTTTCACACTTTCCAGAATTGCTAACACCTCCTCCTTCTGAACCTCAAGCCCTTGTAGTCTAGTAGCCTGAATCTCAGTATTCTCCTCGACAACATTATCTTTTTCCTGTGGGAATACTGACGAAAAATATTCATTTAGCACCTCTCCTATCTCCTCGGACTCCACGCACAACTTCCCGCTACTGTCCTTGACTGGCCCTACTCTTACCCTAGTCATTCTTTTATTCCTGACATATCTGTAGAAAGCTTTAGGGTGATCCTTGATCCTACCTGCCAAAGACTTCTCATGTTGGACTGGAGGAGGTCATGGTGGGGGAGTCAGACCGGAGTTGGTCGGAGTGAGGGGAGGAAGCGGACCGGAGGGGGGGTGGGGAGGCAGACCAAATGGCGCGGGGGAGGCAGACCAAATGGGGCGGGGGGAATGGAATGACCTGTGCCCTTCCGTACGGGGGGTGCAAGGGGGTTGGGTGGGGGGAGGGAGGTCAGATTGGAGGGGTTTGGGGGAGGTGGGACATCCAGGGGGAAGGGGCACCAGGCCGGTCTGGAAGGGGGGAGGACATCGGGGAGAGGGGCGGTGATGTGGGAGATTCACGGGGGTGGATGGGAGGGGGAACTCATAAATATCATCCTAGTGCATTGTGATCTGTTTGCTGCTTTTGACATGGTTGACCATGAAATGTTAGTCCGATGCCACCTGCATCCACCTGGGTGTGACTGTGTTTGCCTGATTTCATTCTCGTCTCTCCTGCCATAGTCAGGGAATCCCTTCTGCACCATTACTTCTGGTGTTCCTAAGAATCTAACCTTGGCCTACTTTTTCTCATCTATCCCGTGAATATCCCTGTGATATTTTATTATGCTGAAGTTATTCTGTAAATACACATTGTTGTTGCTCTATTGGCCAAACCCTACCTTTCGTGAACTTATTTTCCTTTCATAAACTGAGGCCCATCTTAAAACTGTGTTGCCCATATCCTAACTCGCACCAAGTCCTGTTCACCCATCACTCTCTTCTTACTCACCTACATTAGCTCCCAGTCCAGCAAAGCCACAGAAAGTATCAGTTTGTTCAAATTCCTGGATGGCACTGCCCTCTACCTATCTCAGCAATGTCTCTTACCCGACAACTGTGGTCTCCAACCTTTTCAAGCACAAAGTCACTTTTAGGATCTAAATGCAGTGCAAGATCTACTCTTAAAAATTTGACTTTACTGAAGGCCCCCAAATGCACACTATGCAATACACTCACCTATTCTTAGTGTGACACCTGTGCTTGCACACTATCTGAGAGTGCTGTGAAGTCTGGGCCATTCAGTCCATCAGATAGGCATCTATGAGATGAGTGTGATACTTGTACTTGATGATTTTCAGCTGGGAAAAAGCCATCTCACAGAGGAACCAAAGTAGGCCTTCACCTTGAGTGCGCAGCATGTCAGAAGAGGGAACTTCTCACTGTCTATAAGTCCCCAAAAGTCTTTGTCCCTTGACTTAACTTTCAGCTCTATGTCATTTTGCATGGTGATGGTTTCCCTGTCAAGTCCACTGCTTTGTTCAAGCACCTCTGAAATGTTGCTGTCAGTTCTCTAATGTCTACTTGAAGAAAATGATTTGAGGCAAACATAGTGATGTGTTCCATCTTGTCTGACTCCTGAAATTGCATGTTGAATTCCTTTACAATTTGTTCAGGTGGCCACAGAATTTGTTTGGATGGAACACTTCCTGTTTGACCTGTTGTTGGGTTTTCTCCAGATTTGGGAAGTGCTCAGTAATTTTGTTCTTTATCTGAGAGGACCACGGACCCAGTTTCAACTTGAACACATTCTCTGCAGTGATCCTGTGTGACAAGCATGTGTCCTTCCCTTGCAGCTCACGATTCAGCTCGTTCAATTTTGCACTTAGAAACGACAAGTCCAGCAACCACGCATTATCTGACAGCTCGCTGTACACCTCATTTCTTAATTGAAGAAAGGTGACAATTTCAGGGAGCAGATCTAAAAATCTCTGAAGGACTCTTCCTCGACTTAACAACCTCACATCTGCATGAAGGCAACAAGCTCGTTGAGTAATGGTTTTAGCAAGCGATGTTGCAGAGCTCTGGCACTAATTGAGTTGACGATCTTGACAACAATTGTCATTACATGTGAAAAGTCAATAATCCTGCTCACAAGCACTTGTTGATGGATAACACAGTGATAATTAACAAAAGAGGGGAATTCAGGATCATTTCTGCAAAGTGCAACAAATCCAACATTGATACCCAGCATTGATGGTACACCATCGGTTGTGATTGAAATCAGTTTCTTGATCGGATTGTTTTTCTCAGTCACGTACCTTTTGAATTCATTATAGACATCCTCACCTCTTGACTTCTCTTTGAGTGGCAGAAGAGTTTGTTGTTGAGTCTTCAAGTGCCATGCGATTGAAAACAATCAGCTAGGCTGTATCCGTCATCATATAATCCCGACAGTGCAGAAGGAGGCCATTCGGTCCATCGAATGTGCACTGACCCTCAAACACTCAACCTAGGTCCACGGACCTGCCCACCCCACCTCCTTAAGCTAACCTGCATGTCCGTGGGCATTAAGGGGAAATTTTGAATGGTCAATCCACCTAACCTTCATATCTTTGGACTGTGGGAGGAAACTGGGGCACCCGGAAGAAACCAACATAGACACGGGGAGAACGTGCAGAGTCCACACAGGCATCACCTATGGCCGGAGTTGAACCCGGGTCCCTGGCGCTGTGAGGCAGTAGTGCTAACCACTGTGCCGCCATCCCATCAAGACGACTGGTTCATCAAACCACAGTGAGAAACATTCACATCCTGATAAGTCTTGATGTATTTGCGGAGACACCTCTTCGGACATCAATTCCACCCTTCTGGCTACTATTACAGTGCCAAGCCGCATACACTTGATGGCTGTCATACCTTCATATTTGTTTTTCAAGTCTTTGAACAAAGTGTCGGCAGCAACCGTCATAGCCTCATTGATAACGTTGACATCGGTGAATGGTTTCTTACGTTTCACCACTTTGCGCTAATCTTGCCTCTTTGCTAGCCTTGCCTTTATCCACAAGTTTTGGAAAGAGTGACTTTAAAGTTCCGTTTAACTCCCCAACTTTCTTCATTCGAATTGCATTGTTTAACAGGAAATTTTCTTGAATTTGTGCATGTTTGTCTTGTGATGCCATTCCAAATGACCCCCTTTTACAAATGGTCTTGCCGTTGACATTCATAAAAAGATATTTGTTTTCCCATTCCTGGTGGAAATGGTACATTTTTGCCCCTGGCTCCTTGCTCATCATTTTATCTTCAACCAGCTTATTCTAAGTTTTGGCTTTGTCGAGAATCTCATTGCCCGAGTCCTGCAAATGTTTGGCATTGTTCAGCAGGCAATGAGCTGATTCGCTCATCATTACGTAAAATCCCGAGGCGCTTGCAATTTGGTGAGGTTCGGCAGGCAACGGCAATCAATTGTTCGAGACCCTAGAATTGACCTGTCAATCGCGATCGACTATTTGGGGACTACTGCCCTACAACCAGTTGATACCCTTGTGCCCTTTTAGTTTGGATTTCTCACATATCTTTGATTTTCACTTCCTCAAATATTGACGGCCATGTCTTCAACTATCCTTCCTTATAATCCCCTCTCTTCCTGCCAATTTCTTCCTTTAAGACCCTCCTGAACACTGACCACTTGTGCCAAACATGTTGTCACCTGCCCTAATGTCTCTGTGTGGATTGCTGTCAAATTTAGTATTATAATGCTCAAGTGAAGTACCTTAGGATGTTTACTATGTTAAATGTGTTATATGAATGTAAATTGATGTTGTGGTACAATTATTTGGACCTCTCTTAACTAGCAGGGTTACTGAACCAGGAGTGAAAGTGTAAACTCTGTTGTTGTCTGCTGTAAGCTGCTAGTCTCAGAGCAGCATTGCCCTGCCATTATTGTCTTTATTTTTTCTTATCCCATCCTTAAAGTTACAAAGCCAATGTGCAGAGTGGACAGTGCAATCCATCTCATTGCTTGCTCAAAAAAACAATTCAAATTCAAATTGAATCCAATTCATAGACTCCACAAAAGAGACATACAAGATCCAAGCTGACAAGGAAAGACATTTCACCTCATCTTAGGCTTGATCTTAGCCAAAAGGCCACTATCGGCTGATTTTCATTAACGTCTCTGATAAGGGCCATGTATTTTGTGGAGCTGCTCGATGTAGGTTCTTAGCCTATTGGAACTCAAAAAGGATCTATAGTGGTAACGTTTTCAGCTACTACCTAAGTCTGCGTTTCCCAAAAATATTTTAGAAATTTAGGGCATTTGATTTTGGTTTTGAATATATTTAGAAAATACCATGTGTGAAGGCTAATAACAAAGTGGCTGCAGAATATTAAAGGGATGACTTTATAATTGTAGGTCAAGCTGCCATTTGATTTTTATTATACCTTGGAGATGCTGTTTCACTATGATACGATAGCCAGATGTTTCTGTTTAAGTCACATGATTGCAGAACATCCGCGCAGCTTCAGACATTTACCTCTAGGGATTCTCAGGATGGATAAAATGAATCTATCGTTTGCCAATAGGAGACGTCACCAGGAAAACATCGAAGGGGGTAGTAAGTGGGAAAGTACACGGCCTTCTAGAAGGAATTATGTCCGCAGTGATGTATTTTCAAGCAAAGTTATGATTATGCTTTTCTGAATGTCTGTCTCCTTTCTAGTATAGAAGGAATGATTTAAGTACAGTTTATACCAACAGAAATGCGTTCATTCCAGGAGGCTTCCAAAAGCTTTTGATGTATTCTACTTGAACAGCCAGAGGCAATCACACCTAAAAGATGACCATTTGTCAGAAAAAAAAGCCCAAGTACTACAAATATTCTTTTGCAAATCTCTTGGGAAACCGAAAGGAAGTTCAGGGCTGAGAATTCAGACGTTTTTGGAAGGAGCTTCAACACATTTGTCTCACAGTGTCTTCCTGCAGAATGGCCTGCTAACGATTATTGCAGTAATATATTAAAGCAATCACATGACATGATTTTGAAAATACTGTGGCAGATGCTCACGATTTCTTACATTGACCAGTGAAACCAACCGCCCTTTACACGATTAAAAGTAAATTGAATATTTAGTAACATTTGACGGACTAGACCAGTACTTCATTTCTAGAAAAAAATCTGCCGCGCACATCTCCTCTAACTGTTGCCACACAGACCTTAAACCTCTGCCCCCTAGTGACTGACCCCTCCACATTTGGAAAGAGTGCCTGCCCCTCCACTCTATCTATGCCCCTACAAGATTATGAGAGCCATGGGTAGAGTGGATGGGCAGGCACTCTTTCCCAGGGTGGAGGGGTCAGTCACTAGTGTCATAATATACACCAGTATATCATGGTGCAGACACACACACTGATGGACACACAGTGGGACCAATCAACACACACAACACCGCAGCCAATCACCACTTAGAGCACATGCACTATAAAGACAGGGGGCATCAGAGTTCCCGCTCATTCGAGCTGCAGCTTCCTAGTAGGACAGCTCACAGCCTGCAGCACAGATATTCACCATGTGCTGAGTGCATCGACTGGTTAGGACAAGGCAAAGATCTTTAGTTAAAGCTAGTATCGTGTTAACCCACAGTGAGAGTATGTTAAACTGTTAATGACTCAATAAAATAGTGTTGCACTATTTCAAGTGTTGGTGACCTGTATGTGTTCCACGGATCCAGAGCGCCCAACACAACAACTAGGGGACATAGGTTTAAAGTTGCGGGGCAAAGTTTAGAGGGGATGTGCGAGCAAGTATCTTACAGAGGGTGGTGAGTCCCTGGAACGAGTTGCCAGGGAAGGTTGTGGAAGCTGATACATTAACGGCATTCAAAAGGCATCTCAACAAATACATGGATAGGGTGGGTAAAGAGAGATACGTCACAAGGAAGTGCTGAGGGTTTTGGCCAAGGGTGGTATCATGACCGGTGCAGGCTTGGAGGGCCGAAGGGCCTGTTCCTGTGCTGTATTGTTCTTTGTTCTCTTTGTTAGAAGTAAACAAGAGGAGAAAATGTGCCACGAGGGTATAAGGATCAAGATCACAGACTAAACCATGAGGTCACCTTTTCAAGGTTATTTTGAATGCCTTCGATGTTCTGCAGTAATATATACAAATCCATGTTTCTTGTAGCTCCACAATGAGTGACACTTTTCACCTAGAATTCCTATTTCAGGTATAAGCCTTATTTGAAGTCAGAACTTAAATTGCAGTTGGCAAGATACTTTGTAGGAGTTGTAGCATCTGACTACACCGTGATGGAAAACGAGCACTCACATGCATACACGAGCATGCACACGTGTATCTATGCACATAACTAGAAATCTTGCATCTGTGCACACTTCCGGTATACCATCCCTTACTTCACCTTGTCACATCTTATGTTCCACTTTGTTAGTTTCTTCTAACGGCTTACATGTGTGACAGAATTACCCGAAGTGTGCACATGTATCAATGTCTTAACCTCAGCAGTCTATCGTTCTTCAGTGTTTACACTTTAAGTGTCAAAAATATAAAATTAGAGAGGCAATTTCTTCTGGCGTTAGGAACTTGCCAGCAATTGCCTATCTGCCAACCATCCTGATCAGCACCAATCAACTTCTAATTGACTTTAGGTTGTGCCTGTTGACAACAATTGAGCGCTGTGTCCTAAAAGGAAGAAGTCCGATAAACACAGCTGTATGAATAATATCTTATGTATTGTGTGGTGGAATACGCCTCTCTTTATAAAATACTTTACCATCTGATTTCCCTTCAGAAATAGAAAGAATTCACTTTTTTTCCACCACTTGCATTTACATATCTTTTTCTTATGTTTAGGTTAACTCCCTTCCATCAAGAGTATTGGATGCTGCATTAAAACAGTAGTCAAATTAAGATTCATGATCAACTATCATGAGACATGAATTAAGGACGCCCTATTTGCTAAGTCTGAATCATTTGGTTAGAAATCTGATCTAAATTGACACAACTCGATCCTTAAAATACTAAAAAAACAACTTCATTTAAACTGGGCATGCAATTTCTCTTTGTCATCGTAACTCTCAAGTCATTTCCCCACAATGTGATTAACTGTTTTCAAGGGACAGATTTTTTGGTTTTTCTTGATTATTCAACTGGTCATGTTCATGAAAATAAGACAGTTTCAGAGAAATTTAGCATTTGAATATGAATCCTTGTATTTGCATTCATTCAAATTAAGTTGCATTCATGGACAGTATCTCATCCCACGTTCATTGCTGGGTCACCAGATAGATCACTTAGCAGTTGCTGTGGTTTGTATGGAAAAATGACCATCCAGGCTAAGTCCTTCCTGGTCAAAGTTCATTTACCCTGTTGACTAATTAATTGGAATTGCCTGGAAGGTTGGATCTGAGGGAAAATAAAGAGAAAAAAACCGTATTCAAATATTGTGTAAGTTTAAAAAGTGTTATTATTTTGGCAATATGAGGTATCTGTGGCATAATAACGTTGCCAGAATTTCTTGTAAAGGTGCAAGGGAATTAAGCCATGGCGAAAATTTAAGGTCTCTTTATCGCTGCTGTATGGTTTCCCTTGCTGAATTCCAATGTCATCATTCTACCCACCCCTCCACCACTGCTTCTCCTATAAAGATCAATGGTAAAGTCGAGTTGCTGAATTAATCCTGCTTGGAACTCCAGTGCCACTTATCCTGAAGCAGAATGGCACTGATGACCTGTCAGCGGCCTACTTTATTGCTCTGAAATCAACTTCGCTAGACAGGGGACCTTTTTTACTGATACAAACACAAAATACTGTGGATACACGGAATCTGAAAAATAACCAGAAAGTGCTGGAAATACTCATCACGTCAGCCAGCATCTATGGTGAGGGGAACCAAATTAAATTTTCAGGTTGAAGAACGTCTGTCCTTTCACTGAATTTTGTCAATTTACACAGCATGGCAGAGGCGTACTGACACTTTTGAGGCCCCGTGCTCTCTCTCTTTACATGGCCCCCATGTCATGTCCCTCCCACTGGTGATGTCAAGCCCTGCCCCCAATGACATCAGTACCCGCCCCCAATGATATCAAACCCCACACCAATGGCGTCAAGTCTCATCCCCAATGACGTCAAGCCCTGCCCTCAATGGCATCAGTGCCCTCTTGACCCTGCAGTTCAGATAGTGCAAGCCACACAACCCCCAAATCACTGCTTAACTGCTTTAGTGCATTTAACTTATGCGAACAAGCCTGCAATTGATGAATTGAGATACACAATGTAAGTCACAAAACGCCAAAATCACTGTTTTAGTGCTCTTTAACTCATGAGAACAAGTCTATAATTGATAAATTAGAATTCCACAATGCATGCCACAAAAACCCAAAATCATTGCTTAACTCCTTTAGTTCTCTTTAAGAACAAGCCTGTAATTGATTAATTGAAATCCAAGCCTGCCTGTTGTCAGCCTGATGGTAGAGATGGTTAATATTGCGATCTGCATTCTTGAGGTGAACAAACATGAACTGGCTGCTGAGCAATGGGATGGAGAAATGAAAAGATCATATGATTGCAGCACAGCACTGAATGAACCAGAAAACGTCCAGTGCAATGAAGTGGAGTGCCCAGTGCAAGTCTAGCATCAGTGGAATTTTCTACCAATTGTCTGGCTGGATTCCGCTTTTTGTCCAGAAAAGATGAGACTTTATGAAGACCAGTAGTGAGAGCAATGAGGTGGTTACTCACTGATATAACTGTCTGCATGTGACCACCAGGCATTATATCAGACCAGCTTATGTTCTCTTTTGAAGAATAGAATTTAGACTGGAGAACATGGTGAGGGACAGATTTTTTTTAGATTTTCTTGCTTCATCAGTTGTTTGCATTCCATTGCAATTTAGGTAGCCTTTCCTCTGCACTTTGTCTTCACAAAATTATCAATAACTTCATTGTAGGTAAAATCTTGTAAGGATGCATTTTCAATTGTGAGTATAGCTGAACTTGTCAAATGTTCTTGACTCATCATACTTCACAAATAATTTTTCACTCATTTCAAGACAGGGGATGAACATTCACAAGAAGCATTTGTGACAGCTATTGTTAAAAAAAAATTCAGAATGGTTTCCACATTTGGAAAGGTTGGCTGTAATCCATCATGTACAAACCTGTACAAATCAGCTGGTGATCTCAAAGCATAGAGCTCATAATTATTGATGAAATGAATGAATTGTTTCACTTCACCTTCAAAAGGATTTGTGTCGTCCCAGTAGAATTCAATTAATCTCTTACTTAAACGGCTCTGAACATTCTTATCCAAACTTTTGTTGAAAAGCATGCAAAATAATTCAACAACTTTCTTCAGAGATTCACTTCTACTCTGCAATTGCACCATTATTGTCCGGTATTCTCCGACCCTGCGCGGGGTTGGAGAATCCCCTGGGGGAAGCGCGAATCCTGCCCCGCTGCCCCGACGCCGGCTTCCCTATTCTCCGGTGCCGTTTTTCGGGCGACTGCGGGATTTCCGCCACGCCGGTCAGGGGCCGTTGACAGCGGCCCTCCCCAGTGATTCTCCAGGCCCCGATGGGCCGAGTGGCTGACAGGTTTTGCCCAGTCCCGCCGGCATGGATTACTCACCTCACACACAGCGGGATCTGGCAGGTAATTGTGCGGGGTCGGGCCTGTGGGGGGGCGGGGGGATCCGACCCTCGGTGGCCTGGCCCACGATCGGGGCCTACTGATTGGCGGGCTGGCTGGTTCTGTGTGGGCCTTCTTTCCTCCGTGCAGGGCCCCTGTGGTGCTCCGCCGCATTGCCCGGCGGCCAGCTCAGAGAAGGGAATCCGCACGCATGCGTGGAAATACGCCGCCCATTCTGCGCATGCACGGAAATACACTGCCGTTCCGCGCATGCGCAAATTCACGCCGGCCCTTTGGCGCCGGCTGCAGCTGTGGGAATCACTCCGGCGTCAACCTAGCCCCCTAGAAAGTGGCAAATTCCTCACTTTCGGGGGTCGTTGACGCTGGAGTGGTTGGTGCCGGTTTACCTGCCGGCGTGGGGACATAGCCCCATTATTGGAGAATCCCGCCCATAGTATCACAAATGAAATTGACAGTATCAATGATGATCTTCCCTCTCCCGTTTAAAGTAATTTTGTTGTCCATAGTTTCATTAAAAGTAACTTCCTGTGCACTGTACACTTCTCATCATCAGAGGGACGTATATTCTTTGTTAATATTAATGCCTCTGCTTCCACTGAGGTATTGTCATTTCAGACTTCCATGAAAAATATTCTAACTGAGGCTAAATGTTGTGAAGAATTCAATCAAGTTGTTTCAACATTTTGCAACAATTTTCTGTTGATATTAATTCTCTGATGTAAATGGTTCCACAAAACAGTACAATCTGCAATATTATACTTTTCAAACTTCTCTACGAAGGATTTTGCTTCAGATTTCACACGTTTTCTTTGGTTTTGATGTGGCTAAATCTAATTAGCATTCCTTAATATCAACCAAGTTCATTCTCAAAGCCAAAATAGCATCCGCATGAGAGGAACACCTGGTGTCACATTATTTTGACTGTCAAATATTTTCGATGTGCCTTCTCCAAGTGTGATTGCAGCATATTCCCCTGATGTGTAGAAACCAAAAAAATGGCATACAAGTTTTGAACAAAGTTTTTTTAAAAATACGCCTGCCTCACATGATTCAGATGCTGCGTTGCCCATTAAATTCAAGGAGTGACTGGAACACTGGATGAATAATGCACAGGGCCATAGGTTGTTCCGTATTGCTTGCAGACCTGAATATTTTCCTGCTATGTTTGCGACATTATCAAAGCTCCACACAGAACAGTACTTGATGTCCAAACCTAAATTTGCAATGTTTTCCAAAACAGTTGTCTCCAGGCACTCAGAAATGTGGGAATGTAACTGGACAAAACAGAAAAATTGCTCTACACCTTCACCATCGCTGGTCACATCTCCTAAAATGAATGTTAATTGGCCTGCATGACTCACACCTGGTGTTGAATCAACTATCATGGAATAGTATTTGGCATCTTTTACTTCATTACTGAATTGGTTTCTGAGTTGCTCTGCCATTATAGCAATGAAGTCATCGTAAGTTCTGAGCGTTAAAAAGTTAGTCTACCCAGAACCACAATATTGATAACTTTTGAAGCTCGTCAAATTCAGCTAAATATTCAAAGCAGGCTAAAAAACTACCTCTTCAAGTTGACATTGATGACTCATCATGTCCTCTTTTAGGAAGTCCCAAGGAAGACAGCAGTTTGACACTGAGAGTAACACATCTCAGCACGTTCCTCCAATAAGAACACTCCATTCAAACAGCTGATAACACAATCAATTCTTCCAGATAATTTACATCTTTGAAAGAACACACACACTGCTTAACAAGACTTTTTGAAGTTTCATGACCACCAATATCTCTTACAACATTTCTCCGGTTAGAGCACCCATCGACATATGATTGTCTCCCTTTACTTGGAGCAGGGAATACTTTGCAAACAGAACAGTTGACTTCCTTAGAGGTTCTGAAGAAAATCAACCAATTTCTTCTTTCCGTCATGCCAATTCTCTTCACCCTCAGAAAGGGACCCATTAAGACTTCTAAACTGTTTTCGGTCTCAAACCTCAAACATTTTTCTCAAATTTACCATATTTTCTATGTTCTTTGGTCTATTTATTACAAAATATTCAATCATATCCAGTGGAACAAACTTTGGCCATAAGACAGCCCTCTCACTCTTAGCCCTGACCTATGGTCGAGTCGCCCTGCTGCTCCCCGAGAAACACGATGCTGGCGCTTGCCTGGTCCTCGCTCCTCCCGACTGCTCACTTCTCGTTCGGGTGACCAGGTCTCAAACGTGAATGTCCACATGTGTTCTGGCTGCCTCGCTGCTGCTGGCTATCTGGCCTGGCCCCTGCTCTCACCACTGCCAGGCTGGTTGCTGTCCAGCCCTCTCACTCTCAGCCCTGGCCTCTGGTCGAGTCCCCGAAAACCCCAATGCCGCAGCTTACCTGGCCCTCTCACCTCCTGACTGCTCACCTCTTACTCGGGTGACCCGGCCTTAAGTGTCGTCGACAGTGTGTGCTCCTGGCTGGCTGCCTTGGTGCTGCTGCTGGCTATCTGATCTGGCTTCTGCTCTCGCTCTCGCTGCTCTGGTGCTGCCAAGCCCTCTCAGTTTCAGCCCTGGCCTCCGCTCTAGCCGAGTCATGCTGCTGCTCCCTGAAAACCGCAACACCAGTGCTTGCCTGGTCCTTGCACCTCCCCGCGGCTTCCCTCGACAGCCGTTGCCAAGCACCTCCTCCTCGCCTTACCGAAGGTTTCACAGGCTCGCACTTCGATGTAAGGTCAACAACCTCAGTTTTGCCTCAGGCTGCCAGGCCGAATATCAGAAACCTGGCTGCTGCTTCATTCAATGAAAGTTCAGAAATTTCACAGGAGATGATCAGGCGATCCTGAACTGCTCTTCGTGTCCACCACCTCAATGTCTCGCACATTGTTTCCCCACTGCAAAGAGGAGCCCACCAATCAAAGCCCAATGTTGGTCTGTTGAGCCTATCAGCAAATTCCAAGCTACCAGGCTCTGATTAATGTTCCCAAACCACAGCCACCTCTCAGTATGGAGCAGTACCATTGGCCGGGTCCCACGCTGCATCGCTGTGTGTCTCATTGTAAGTTCACCTCTGCGGTGTGGTATTTTTAAAGGATAGGCTGGCAGACCATGAAGGTGCAAACAAGAGCTTTATTAGGAAGCTGTTTTCTCACAGGCTGCTAGAATAGACTAACTGTTAGCCTGCCTAAACTGCCGATGATGTCATCAGTATGTCGCATGATCAAACTCTTAAAGTGATCTTGTTCCAACTGGGAACAAACATGAATACTCAACCCTCAGTGCATATAAAAATAATAAACTCTCAGGCATTTTAGCTGGCTGTAAAGTTCCTTCTTCAGTGGATTTGAATCTTTGAAACTCATTAAACGTTTATATCCATTTACTTGGTCACTTAGTAATGTCGAGTGTTACCTTTAACATGGGAGTGTCCACTCAAAAGTATGTTTCTTTTGAAATTCATTTTGAAAATTACAATTCAATTACATTACATTCAATTACAGTTCAGTGGGGCAGTGCGTTTGTAAATATTGTATTGCAGGAAATATTTAAAGAGTTAAGATAACGATTGGAGACCAGGCAGCTGCTCTGAATTTAAAGATGGGGTAACTGAGTGATGCATTATTAAATAATTACTTCCGATCCTACCTTCCATTGACATTTTAATATATTTAAACGGCAAAGCACACGACATGTGCTTTGAAATGAATTGGGCCACCAACATCTGAAAACAATTACAGTTCAGAAGTCCTCAATTGGCTCAGGTACTTGCAACCTCACTTGGGCTACCCGTATTACACCAAGGGATTACTTCACAAAGCAGCATTATTAACATGATAAGTACAGATCTGTTGTAAATTCTCCAAATGTGGACTTGCCAGTCGAGTGCGGGCTTTTCCATTAGACGTGCACGGATCTTTCAACCTTGTACATGATCAAATCGGAATTGGTGGCCAATGAAAGTCAATAGCTATTGGCTGCTCCACTCCCAAATTCCCTGTCTGTAGTGTATTTTAATTAGTTCTCCAACAAAGTATGGACTCACTTCACCACTGGAAGGTCCAAAACAGCATCTGTCGAAATCCATTTCTTAACAAATGAACAATACAATGGCATGAATTTCATGAAGACGCATCAATAGGACATTTAGGTTGGGTGAAAGTGTTGAACTTTTCTACTTGTTCTCTTTTCATGAGTATTGAGCAGCAACTGAGTTTTAACGGCCAGTCATGCAATGCTGTTGAAAAGTTTGAAGTCTGTTTGTTTTCAATAAAACCTTTTGATTGTTTTCTGCTCCTTGTAAATTGCTCATCAATTCATGCTTTCCAGCTGTAGAAGTGGGCATGTGCAAATCATGGATGAGTAGGAATTAGCAGCCCTGCGACTTCAGGATTCAGAAGAGATATTATTTGGGGAGTAAAGTGGGTCAGACGTGACTTATTCCTACCCCTTCTTGATCCTTCTCCGAGATAAATCACTCCTACATTTAATTGAGGTGTTTAAAACTTCAGTGTTCAGGGACCGCTTGAAAATATTGGCGTAGCTTAGGGCTCCCTCTAAGTACTGAGGTGCCGCTAATATGCCATTTGATTCTAACTTGCAAACATTTTGCATGTTCAACTGCCACTATAAAACCTCTAAAATGCAAATTTTGTGTAAGTCAACAAAGACAGAATCCTGTTGAAGTCACAAACCACCTGGATTCTTTCTGGAGACCCTCGTTCAAAAAGCTGCTGCCCAGGCCTGGTGGAAATGGTTCCAGCTGAGGGATAGCGAATTGAATTATGGTTAACCTTATGCATCAAATCCATGTTCTTTTGGTTGAGAACTCTATTGTTTAAGTGATTTTTCTACTTTGAAGATGTTATGTAAATGTAAGTTGTTGCTGTTGAAGTATAAGGGTGTAGATTCCATATATGTTCACTGAAACCGAGTATAGTTTTTCATTCTTAGGAAATGAGTATCTCTAGTAGACCGGCAATTAGGACCCATCCTGAGTTACATTTGAGAAGGAGATGCAGCATGAATTTCTGCAGACAAATGCTGCTAGGCAGGGAGCAGGCGGTGATGAATCAACAGTGATATATATCCAAGTTAGAATGGTGTTTAACTGGGAGAGGATGGAGTTGGTGCTCTTCCCATGCACCTGCTGCAGTTATCCTCCTTAAATCTAGTTGGTGAAAAATGCAAAGTGGCATTATAGTAATGATTTTCTAATGTTCTAATGTATGTAACACATTGAAAAGCTATTGACAAGCGAATAGTAATAGACTTGTCATGACTGACAAACATAATAATAATCTTTATTGTCACAAGTAGGCTTACATTAACACTGCAATGAAGTTACCGTGGAAAGTCCCAAGTCACCACGTTTCTGCACCTGTTCGGGTACACAGAGGGAGAATTCAGAATGTCCAAATTACCTAACAGCACGTCTTTCAGGACTTGTGGGAGGAAACCGGAGCACCCAGAGGAAACCCACACAGACACAGGGAGAACGTGCAGAATCCGCACAGACAGTGACCAAGCCGGAAATCGAACCTGGGACCCTGGAGCTGTGAAGCAACAGTCCTGTGCCGACCATATCTGCACACTTAGGGTGTAATTCTCCCCAAGTGATTTCTAAGAGTGGTTTCCAGCGGGAATTGGGGGTGTGATACCCGCCAGGTGACTCGGCGTGATCCAGATCGCAATCCAGCCACACTCGGACATTTATTTGGAGGGGGATGAGTTTTACACCAGCACTATACACGCCGGCAAGTCGGGATGCCCTGATCTCAAAGTGACAGTAAAGGCCCCACCATCACCACCATCCTCACCGACATCGGGAGTTCAGTACTCCTTCACCTTTACCATCGCTGGCATTGGGGCTTAAGTGGTCACCCACCATCATCCTCGGCATCAACCCCCCTCACCCCTCCCCCACCCCAAGAATTGCTGTTCGCAAATGGTGTTTGTTCAGCAGTCCCCCCCGCCCCCCCAGGTGAGCGACACCCCGCAATGGGGGTGACTAAATACTCCTCATTTCATGCCTCTTCCCCTTTCAGGCCATGCCCTTGGCAGTTCCAACCTGGTTCTGGTAATTCCAACCTTGCACTGGGCTGCCATATCCCTGGCCACCCGGGGCTCCATGGTCATCACACTTGGGGCAGGATTCTCTCTAACGCCTGGTGCAGTTTTCTGGTGCAGCGCGTCCCGCCGATGGCGGGATTCTCGGTCTCGCCAGCTGATCAATGGGGTTTTCCATTGTGGGCAGCCCCTGGTCTCCGGTGGTGAGAGGGCTTCATGTTGCGCTGGCAGATGGGAGAATACTGGGAGACAGGAGAAACCAGCTTCAAACAATCCCAGCATATTTAAGTTGGGATTTAAATACGCAAATCTGGTTAACGCCCAGCGAGTACATGAATCCGACTGCGTCAGCTGCAGCAGGCCGGGAGCATCACCTGCTGTTTAACGCCTGGCGCAAACGCGTTTCGGGGTTTTCCGGCAATTCTCCCAACATAATGAGATTTGCAGCAGAGAACCGCCCCTTATTTTTTTCAAATTGTGTGAACCATTATGTTCAGCAGCAATTGGCTCTGCGCTTTCAATTTCTGTTTAAGGCTTTTGAAGATTGCACAATTATATTGCAGAAACTACAAAGTTACTAAACAGAACTATAATATTAAACTGTGCAACGTCTAATTGAAGGAATTGTAACCTGCAACTCAGCACAAGTGAAAGCTGGCTGCATCTGACACCACACTGAATTGAATTGTTTCCACTCAGGAAGTGCCTCGAGAAGCATTTCAAAGACATGCACCTTGCTGACCTAGGAAGTAATAATTCTGTGACCCTTACCGGTGAAGTTGTTGAACTTCTGGTCATTGCTGGGTGCTTCCTGCATTGGTCTTGGAAGAGGAAGGAAGGATGCGGTAGTGTCCTCAGGGAGAGGGGGTTGAATTCTGTGCTTATTTAATACAAATGCAAACACAAGAACTAGTTTATTAATTCCAGGTTGCATGGAGATTATTATCACACTTGTTTATTGGCAATGCGGATATATTTTTGTTGTACCATTTGTGAGGAAAATGAACATGTCAGAACTAAACATGTAACCCAAGTTTAGAAATATGTTACGTGCGTTTTCCACTTTTGATGATGCATATTATTTCCACAACCTTCTGTAAGTCAACCTCAGCACTTCAAGATCCCCCAATGATTCTGACTAGTTCCAGCAAGTGAAAGTGCTTTGTGTTCATGCCAACTAGGTAGCTAATTAGAGTACTAATAAAACATCAATGGCCTTCGAATAACTATTTGAAACTCATGATTTTTCTTTCCAAAATTAACTGATCAAGATTGTAAAAATAATTCCTTTGCCTTTCGCCATTTAAAAACAAAACTACACTTGCTCAGGAACACTTCTGTTCTTCTCGATGAAATGTTCTGCACATTTACTTAATTCAGTCACTTCATTTCCCTAGGAGCCTTGCAGGATCTCATGAAACTTAATGCTCAAAGATTTCACGTGCTGCTGATGAGTATGTTAGTGCCACTATACTGCCACTATGAAATCCCGGAGCCAGTGATTCAACCAATTACGTGCCTCAAAATAAAGGGAGGAACAGTGGACATGTTTTCGGCAGGCCGACAGCTGTGCTTACCTTTGTGACCAGCAAACCACACCAATTTGTGACCCGACAAACACTTAGATTAGCGTTCGGGAAATCGGGTGACTTCTCTCATGTCCCTCTTACAGCAGCACCCTATTAGGCTCTTGGCTCAGGTACAGAGAATACCAACCTTCCCCCAAGCACATGACCCCGGGTGGCTTCCCAGAATCTGGCTACAATTTCTTTCTTGCAGATGTTCAAGGTGTTTCCTGACATGCCAAAGAACAGAGACTGGGTTTTTCTTTTAACTGCAGGAGGTGTACCGGCTTTGTGAAAAGGCATTTGGAAGTATAACAGTCAGTATTTTCCAGAGCATTTCCCTATAAAGAGCAACTCATTGCAGGGTTTCAACGTCTTGTACTCGAAAATTGATATCTGTTTGCTCATCTCTGTTAATCGTCAATCATTTTTTGTTCTATGTTACAGACTCAACCTGTGCCTAATCCTATTGCATATTATATGCATCGATCCCCATGGTGGTTCCACAGTTTTGAGGTCCTTACTAACCATTTTATTGAGCTTATCGTGCCCTTTTTCCTATTAATTGGGCGCCGGATGTGTGCAATCCATGGAATCCTGCAGATCCTTTTCCAGGTAGGATTGGACATTTACCACTACTCCTGCTCAATTCTCATGTTATTGCTACAAAAATGCTCAGAAGAAAAAAAAATGGGATTAAAGGCATCCCAGTTAGCTGACAACTGTCACTGCCACAGGATAATTTTCAATGGTCTAGTGTATTCCTAGGTTTCTTTTCCCACGCAGTTACTTTGTTTATTTCACCAATTTTTCATCAACTCGTGTGTAATTGTTACACTTGTGCATCGAATTCACACCACAACAACAGGCCATTTGACCCACCTGGACCATGCTGGTGTTTACGTTCTTTGTTTATATTCTTCTTCCCATATGGGCCAGGGTTTAGAAACTCCAAAGTAAATTATGTAGCTCACCTGACCTATAATCTTTTGTTGAATTTGGCTAGGATGAGCACAAGCGCCTTCACTTGAGATGTGATTCAACAGTCTTCCCAGACACTTTAACCAAACAAGCTTTATTATAAGAATGTAGTAAACACTTATATAAACACACAGCAAGAATTTTTATCAATTACAAACATAAAGGCACCACCCAGCTACAATAATCTATGCATAACATTTAATGGATTCCCCCTTAACTGTTCCAATTCAAAAACAAAATCCCACAGACCAAAAATCCCGTTTCAAGGGCATAGCACAGCACTCTGCATTTTCACTTGAATAAGACTGGCTTTTCCTGAGATTCTGACCCCGTCTCACAAGCAGGTTTAAACCCTTCCGGAAAGCAAACTATATCGAAAGCCACCACCAAGGTCAGTTTTGCTGGAACAGATATTGAAAATAGAGAGAGACAGGCCAAAAAAACATTTCTGTTCTCTGACTGAGTCCACAGCAGCCAAATGTGAAAGCGAAACCAAAAACAGCTCATAGAACCACAGCCCAGCCCACCAACACAATGACATCACTGAAGCCATGTGAATAGACAAAAAACTTTCTTAAAGGGTCGCACATGGCACTACTTCATCTCACGCACAGCATAACCCTACTTTTCCTTTCTCCCTCAAGTACTTATCCAGCTTCCTCTTAAACTTATTGTTGATATTTGCCATGACTACCCCATGAAATAGAGAGTTTCACATTCTCATCACTCTGAGTTCCTCCTAAATTTCTTATTGGATTTATTGATTAACTTAAACTTATGAAGCATAGCTTTGATTTCCCCTTCAAGTGATGCTTTATGTGACTAACCTACCCTTCATAGTGTTAAAGTTCATATCAGGTACCCCTTTAGTCTTTATTCTGGAGAAGAAAGTTCCAACTCATGTTATGATCCCATAGTCATTAATAGTCTCTTCTTACCTCACACAAGTGACTGTTCTTCATATGTAAATGTGTTGACCACTGGCAAGGTGCCTTGGTGATGCAGCACTCTTAAGTCTGTCCCTGTTCTTGCCTAATATCCGTACATACAGACTACCCAGCAGGGAGTCAATGGCTAACAATCAAGAACCCAAATCCAGCCCCCCACCCGCCCCCAGTCCCTCCTCTACCTATTAAAAGGCATTGAGGCCAATTCTGCGATCTGGTTGGGACAATTGCTGAGATCAGTTAGTTTGCACAGACTGGTGATCAAATTTGTAACTTTCTAGACTGCAACCCCTACCTCTGTTCTGGGGGTTTCATTATGTAATAAGCAACCAGGAGGTTTTCTGGTGCGACGTTGATTTGAGCCCTGTCTGCCCTCTCAGGTCCCATCAGCGCACTATTCTGAAGAGGAGCAGGGGTATCCTGGCTCGTATGTATCCCTCAACTATCATTAAAAAAAGCTGCATTATCAGATTACTGATTGTGGGAGTTTCCTGTGTTCAAATTGGTTGTCATGTTTTCTGCACTTCATAAGTGACCAGATTTCAAAAGGTTTTTAATTGGCTGGAAGGCGCTCTGATACGTCTTGAGGTTGCAAAAGGTGCATGTGAATGCAAGCCTTTCTTTTTGGACAGTACGGAATTAAATTTACAACATCCCAACTCTCTGTTGCTCAATAACAACAGCCGTTACATGAAATATACCAGCTGCGCGAATACTCTGCCTCTTTTTGTTCTCCTTTTGCTCCTGGTAACATTTGACATCCAAACGGTGTCAAATTTCTGATGGTCAGGGCAGAAAGGAATCAAACTGTGTCCAGAATTTCTGTGCCAAGAATCTCAGATATTTACTTGCGCTTCATTTTTATGTTAAGGGGATGCTTGCTTATCACATCTGTGGTCACATGTTTTGGTTATGAAAGATGCCAATTTTAATCCAAATCCATAAAGTTTGCCATCAGCTGTTCACTGGCAGATACATTTGGAATATCTGAACTGACTGAATTTTAGTCACTTGCTTCAGATCCACAGAAATAAATAAGAGTTCCTTTCTGAATGGGATTATGGACATAACAGGGACATTAGGAGCTTGAGTAGACTGTTGAGCCTTCTCCGCCATGTAATTAGATCATGATTAATCTTCCTCTCAAGTCTATTTCGCTACCAGTGCCAAATGTGCTTGACTTCCTTACCCAAGAAGATCTCCGTATTGAAAGCTTCTGTTGACATGCCCATCATCGCTAACTTTTTTGGGTGAGAGTTTCTAACAAGTTATAGATTTCTACCATGAACCCTTGTTTTGATTTCCCCACCAGAGGGAAATACCCTAGAGAACCTTTGTTTTAAATCATTTTAAACACCTCAATCAGATCACTTCTCAGTCTCTCAATCTTCTATACTCAAAGGACTACCAGCTAAATATTTTAGTCCGATTGATTGGTCTGAATTAGAAAGCAGCCTTATCACCTTGTATTTCTATTTTAAGGATTTCTTTGCAATTATTATGAAGCACACTTTGTACAACTTCTTGCTTCTAAGGCATCACTGAATGAGGCAGGATCGTACATTGAAAATATAGATGTGGCAGTCTGATTAGTGACTCCTTGACTTTCTGTTCAAAATTGTACAAGCAGTGAATCAGGTGTACCACTCCCTTGCCCAAATTCCCATAATGTGCTTCTATTCCACAATGCCTTGCTAGCTTATTAAATGGACCCCCAAATGAACAGATTTGTGCTCGGCTTGCTGCTGCACCTGTAACTTTCAACAGTTATTCGATAAAGTTGACCCAAGCGCAGGGCCACTGCAATGATGGGTGGGAAACAGGAAAGAACAAAGAGAAAGTTGATGGCCTTTTTTTTTACAGTAAATGAGCGCAGCACTTAAGTGTGATGTTGTGTTTATTTAATGAAGATGCGAACTCAGTTGACATGATAAGCTTGGCAAGTGTGTTAAAGTAGTGGATAGGCAGGATCTTGGACAAAGACATTAAGCATCTGGTTGCTAATGCATTTTTGGCAGCCATTTCTACCCTCAGACTTCCAAAGCATGCAACATTTTTCTTCATATTTGCTGCTTAAGTGACTTTGTACTTGTCCAACAGGTTGGAGTACTCAGAACTTATGGATGGTAATATTCTTTCCATGTTTGTTCTGATGCACTGTACGTTGTCTCATAACATTGCCTGAAAATCCTCAAGAGCGTTTTAAATTATTGTTAAAATCCTATCTTTAGGTCTATTTTAGTGATCAATATGAAAGATGATTGAATCTGTTGTTTGATTTTTTCAGTTATGTTTCCATGCGAGGGGCCATTTAGATGACTATCAGGCATCAGGCACCTAGGTATGGACCTGCCATTTTATACAAAGAACAGCATTAGCTTATCTTTGCCCACTGGAGATTTGCTACAAAAAATAGAGCATTATTGGATGCATTAGGGCGCACTTTCCTGGTCATATGCCTGCTCTGGCTATGGCTCAGTTGCCAACATCTTTAGCATTACATAGGATGTCCGGCACAGAAACGCTTTATTCCGTCCAACAAGTCCATGCCGGCATTTATGTTCCACTTGAGTCTCTTCCCATCTTTTGTCATCTAAATCTATCATCGTATTCATCCATTCCCATCTCCCTCAAACTTGTCTAGCCTTCCCTAAATACATCTATACTATTCACTTCAACCACGTCATGCGGTACACTGTATGTGATACCGGGTTCCCCATTCTTATCTCTCTTTTGGTGAAGAAGTTACTTCTGTATTCGCTATTGGATTTCTTGGTGACTATTTTATATTGATGGCCTCTAGTTATGGTTTTCCCCACAAGAGGAAACATTCTCCCTGGATCCACTATACCTTGCATGATTCTAAAGATCTTGATTGGTCATCAAGAGAGTAGAGACCCAACCTATACCCACACATCTCTCGTATCATCATTATTACCAAGAGCACTCTCGCCTTTGAGTTAGAGGGTTGTGGTCAAGTCCCATGCCAGCATTTGAGCACAAAAGTCAAGGCTGACACTCCAGTGTAGTAGTGAAGGAGTGCTGTATGTCAGAGGTGTCTTTCAGGTGAGATATTAAACCTGCTCCCTCAGGCGGAGTTATTCCCAGTGTACTGGTTAATGTTTATCCATTATCAACATTTTAAAAACAGATTATCTGGTCATTATCACATTGCTGTTATAGGATTTTACTGTGCAGAATTTAATTGCTACATTTCCTACATTACAATCATGACTACATTTCAAAAGTACTTCAGTGGTCATGTAGCATTTTCAGATTCCCTGGCTGGGATTCTCCACACTGGCGGGAAAACCGGCGCCACGACTCCGGCATCAACGGGCCCCCAAGGTGAGGAATTCTCACCTGTCTCGGGGGCTAGGTTGACGCCGGAGGAGTTGGCGCCGCTCCAGCAGGCGCCGAAGGGACAGCGCGAGTTCGCGGATGTGAGGAACGGCCATCGTGATCTCGCGCATGCGCAGATTGGCCGTCATATTTTGCCGCATGCACAGGGGGTTCTCTTCTCCGCGCCGGCCATGGCGGAGCCCTACATGGGGCCTGCGCGGAAGGAAGAAGTGCCCCCATGGAACAGGCCCGCCCAGGGTAGGATCCCCCCCCGCGCCCCTCCCCAAGGACCGCCCATTCCGACTTACCTGCCAGGTCCCGCCGTGTGGGACCATGTGTAATTCACACCGGTGGGACTGGCCAAAAACGGACGGCCGCTTGGCCCATCGGGGCCCGGAGAATCGCCGGGAGGGCCGCTGCCAACGACCCCCGACCGGCGTGGCGTGAGGCCCGCCCCGGCCCGGGAAACTGTGCCGGAGGATACGGCAGCCGGCGGCGGGGTGGGATTCGCACCACCCCCCGGGGATTCTCCAATCCGGCGGGGGTTTGGAGAATCCCATTGCCTAATGCTGTGAAAGACATGAATGCAAATCTATTGTTTTGTACTTGGTGAGAAAATTGGGTGTGCTGCTCCTCACCTCACTGTCCTCTTCTCACTGGTTATGTGATCATGTCTGACCAGCAAGTCCAGGCCATTCTGCAAATCCAGACTTTCAATTGAAAACTGTTGTTGGGAAATGATGCAAATTGTTACGGGCCAGGGTTTAGAGAACACCAAAGTATATCATGGAGTTCACCTGACCCACAACTTTTAATAGATTTTGGTTATGGGGAGCACAAAGGCCCACTTTACAGGTGTGGTGCAACAGAGATCTAAAGTATTTTAAAAACAAAACAATGTTTATTCTATGAATCTAGTTAACATTTTATAAACCCACAATAAACATCTTACCAACTACCAACACTGATAGCCCCCCAAAAAGATACAATACTCTATAAGGTAACTCTCAGTAACTTTCCTAACAACATCCATAAGCCAAAACACTTTTTAACAAAGACAGTAGGTTTGAATTCTCTACAGAGAACAGTTATCACTTTTAAATTATCAAGTGATCTAAACACCTTGCTTAACATATAAAGAGACGCCAGTATACATCTGCTTGGTTTGAATGCAGCTCTCCAACTGAAAGCAAAACTAAAACACAGAGCCAAAAAGAGCTTCCAGCTCAAAACAAAAGTAAAAAGCAGAATCACATTCCAGCTCCACCCACACAATAACATCACTGCAGCCATTTGATGGAACACACTTTTCTTAAAGGGACTCTCACATGACAAAATGAGCATTATTGAAAGCAAACTCTTGTAATAATCTGACAGAAAATTATACTTCTGTGCGATGTGACTTGCTTATCTTAAAAACTATGGGCAGAATTCTCCCAAAACATTTCTGGGTGTTGTCCCCAGCGGGAAAACGGGTGAGATTCCCGCTGGGTGCTTTGGGCAATTCAACCACTTTTTCGGAGCCTGGGGAGATTCTCACTGAATTCTGCCACACTTTCTTTGGAGTGAAGACCTAAAGACGGCAGCAAGACAGGCTCCTCAGAGATCGGGGTGTCCCAAGTTGAAGGTCTTTCTGTCCCCCCAATGAATATCGGGACCCCCCCACCCCCCTCTTCCCTGGGTCCCTTCCATCCCCCACCATCAAAAAATGTCTGGGACCCTCCACACACAGGGCGCAGGCACGAGCGTGAACCCGCCCCTCTCCCCAAGCTTAAATAGCCTCCAAGTGTTGCCATCACGGCTGGTTCATCACGACTGGTTTCCGCTTTTGGAAACCAGTAGTGATTTGCACGGGTTCCTGCAGGCCGATGAATCCCGGGAGTAGGGAGAATCCAGCTCAAAACTGATAGCACAATTGAATGAGGATTTCAATATGCTAAACTGGTTCACACCCTCGCTGGTATTACCGTCACATTTTAGAATGTCACATTTAAAGGTTTCATCTGTAAACATTTATATGTACAACAACAATAGTTCCCAGCCATTGCCAATTAATTTAGCACATGGAGCCTTTACAACTTAACAATTTCCAGTAAATTTCGATTTTTTTTTTTTGAGGTGATTAATGCTAAAATTCCACCTATCTCCTCTGCTAACAATTATACAGGGCAGCTTCACTGAATATTTGACAGTTCCAGGTCATTATTTGAGGTTTGATTTTCAAGCAATCAATATGAGCAAGTGATCCTTTTAAACCTTGTTCCTCGAGAATTGGTTTTGTTGAGATAGTGTGGGATGGTATGGTGCCTCAAGGCAATACCAGGTAGATGGTAGTTTATTGGCAAAGTGTTTATTGGCAACTAACAAGGGTAACGTATGTACAGACACAAGAGTATCTAATATAGATGTTCACATTCGCTCCCGGGTTCACCCCAGGACCCAGGCTGATACCTCATTGGTCGGGCTTCTCACACTCCTGCATGATGGGCCCCAAGCCAGTCACATGGACTGTGAGGGCACGCCCCGTAAAGGGGCAGCGCTACCACAGTATTATTCTATATCATACATTGTCCTCCCATCAGTTCTCGCAAGTGACCATTTCTTCATGAGTGGGCTTTGAAGCTGTTGAGGGGCTTGATTAGAAAGGACCTTTTTTGCTGAGTTTGATTTTGCTGGAAGTAACATATTTCAGAAACTGAGGCCCCATCTCAGGTGCATATATAAGATCCCATGGTGTTAGAAGAGCCCTGGCCAACGTTTAACCGCAAGTCAACATCACTGCAAAAACAGATCATCTGGTCCTTCTCATGTCGCTGTTTGGGAACTTGCTAGTTGCAAACTGGTTTCCAGGTTCCCTAATTATAAGAAAGGCTTCATTTCAGAAGTATTTCATTGGCCATAAAGCACTTTGGGATGCCCTCAACTCATGAAAGCGCGATACAAATGCAAGTCTCTGCCATTAACATTAATGGGTAGAAAATTATACGTTCTGCACCTGTGCTCTCCCGGGATTGGCTTCCGTTGAGCAATGGCAATCTGGAAGTAATAGTTTGTAAAATCACCCTTTTGCATGCCGCCTGTATCTTTCTTAGATTAGTGATGGCTAATTATCTTTATTTGATACTTAAAATAACTGCAGATACTAATAAGGGAGATGAGACATCCAAATATTACCTTTACGATTGAAAAGTGGGCAGCATAGTGTCTCACAGCACCGAGGAACCCGGTTCGATCCCGTCCCGGGTCATTCTCTCTGTGGAGTTTGCACATTCTCCCCGTGTCTGCATGGGTCTCACCCCCAGAACCCAAAGATATGCAGGGTAGGTGGATTGGCCACGCTAAATACCCCTTAATTGGGAAAACAAATGATTAGGCACTCTAAATTTGTAAAAAAAAAAAAGAATTGAAATGTGAAATATTCAAATATGCTTTCATTAATCCCCAGCGGCCTGCAAATATCTTAGTAAGTGAGGTTTGGAGTGATACTTTTGAAGGATACTGGCTATCACAGGAATCATTGGTTAGGCTTTGTTAATGTGTATTTGCAAAGTAAAGAACTGTAATTTCACGAAATATGACCTTGGCACACCTCACTCACACTCACACCTGCAGTATTATTGAAGAAAAGAAAAATCACAATCATCAACAACCCAATGCCCTGGGGGAAAGTGTCACTCACAATAGTTCCACTACACTTGGTATAACTTTTCCTTTCTCTATCTACACGGTCAAGATAGTCTTTTAAAGTGGCAAGCATACTACTGAAACAGTGAAGAAATAACGTAGGATGAAGCGGTTTCAGCGTTAAATGTAAATAAGAGAAAGTTTTATGGAAGCAATCTTATGTCGCGTACATCTTTAATGCAACTGAGGAGCTGGGGAGGGGAGAGTAGGAAATCCAAAGTGACAGGAACTTCAATACTAAAGCAGTGAATGATGGATTATGCCATGTTGACCTCTGTACACTGTTACATCCATCCAACCTAGCCTGGAGATAAAAAGCTACCCTTTCACATGTTGTAATTTTCTGCAAGACTTGGCCCATACGTTGATAAGTTAGTAACTTGTTTTTGTTTTCGCCGACCCCAGTGTTGACCGACATTGAATAATCTAGTTAGCCCAAATTGAATTCTCAGGGAATTAATCGCAAGAAGGATCTCTTAGTATTTCCGCAGCTTGGACCTTGGGGTCTGCACATTCAAAATTTCACCGGTGGATTTGAAAAAGTATTTGTAGATTGCTATCACCCTCGGGGCATCCCAAAGTGAGTGCAGCAAAGTTTTAGGGAAGCAATCTTATGTCCCGTACATCTTCCACGTTTCCACTTCAGTGAATGTTTTTGAGAGATCTGCAAAACTATGCTCAATTCCACGGCAAATTAGTTAAAGGGTGGGTATTCTATTTATACAGATAATAAACAAGTTATGGATTTGGCTGTATTGTAACAAGTTAGAATTTGAATATTTTGCGACATGTTACGCCTTTTTTTAGCTAGAGGAGAGCAACAGCACATCTCCCCTCCTGTTAAATTAAAGTGATATATGGAACTGATGGCATTGAAAGGAGTTGTAAATCAGATGAGATTGATTTAGAAGATGTCAAATGTACATGAAAGCTACTCTTGTGAAAAAGTCCACTGCACACAGACTGTATTGCCAGCCTGGGACCACTCTGCCAATATATTTTCATTTGAGTTTTTTGCTTTGCAATGTTTCAGCTGGTTGATGGTAACTGCAGTTAGCTTTGTAGAGTATAGAGTTGGAAGGCCACAGAGATAACCATGCAGCAGACGTACACTTGTTGCATGGAGGCCCACTGCTCATTGCAAAGTTAGCTTGGTAGAGTCTCTGAACTGGAAGTACAGTGTGATAAACTGTAGATGCTAGAGAATAGCCATGGAATAAAGTTTCCATGGGGAGAATTCTCCCATCCTGCCTGCAGCAGGCAGGTGCGGAGAATCTGGTGGGAACCAAAAAGTCAGAAACCCGCCAGCGTAAAATCACGTTGAGATTCTCCCAATGGCGTGTCGCTCTTCCCACTGATGGGTGGCGCGAATGCCATTTTATTCATTTATGTCCCATGAATGCTCATTAAAACAGGCATCCTGTCAGGCTTTCCAGTCTTGCGTCTCGCCAGCGTGAAATCACATCGGCGTCACACCCGATTGATGGAGAGCGGTGTGTACAAGGTGGCCCTCAGTTCAGCAGAGACTCCGAGGTGAGTGTAACACTTCCATAATGCCGCACTGCTCCTGATGCACTGTCCATTGCGCTGCGGGGGCAGATCGGTTCCTGCCCTCCATCTCCATGCCAAACTGGTCTTCATGGACCCTGCTCTGGCACCAGTCAGATCCATACTGCCCTTGGGGTTGGGGAGTACAGTGATCTCCTTCCCCCTGTTGCTCACACCAGTGTCTATCTGAACAGCATTGCAAAGTGGGACTCATGCAGCCACCGCAACAATGGTCTGAAGTTCGACCGAGGGTGAGTGTGAGGCGAGGCTGGGGACAGAATGAGGGCTGTGCAAGGTGGGGGAGAAGGGCGAGGCCTCACGATGGCAGGCAGAGGGACAAGGAGGTGGATGACGAAGAATGGAATGCAGAGGGAAGACCGAGAGGAAGGAATCTGGACCCTGACAAGGCTGCATGAGAAGTTCACAAACAAGGGGAGGTAAAAGGGATACCACAACGTTTACCGGAAGGGGATGCATGAGAACTCCAGATGCAGAGGGTAGAGGTCTAAGTCGGGAATGGCCGCCTTGCAGGTGATGGGTTTGGACGGAGGGTAGTTGATTTGAGGAACAGGCTTCTTATTGGGGCGACTAGTCTTTTCCCTCTGGGTTGCTGATGTCCTGCATGATCTGGTGGAGACCGGTGAGCTGGAGAGGGTGATATGAGTGTGCTGGATTTAAATATGGCGTCTGGATTTCCAAACCCGCCAGCTGAGCGTGGGCAAGCGAATCAGCTGCCAGACTCCCAGGAGAGTCGAAGGGGACCTCGCCTGTGCATAATTAATGCGGTTTTGAGCACAGAATCTGACATGGGATCCCAGCATTCTGGCCAGCAGGTCAGGTGCTGCCAGAGCTTCCCACCACGACACTTACCTTAAAATGGAAGAATTCCCTTTGTCTGGCTGCAGTCATGTCCCAGCAAAGGATCAATCATAGAAACATGCAGCACAGGAAGAGATCTTCTAACCCCTCTTGCCTGTGCCACTGTTTAAATTATGAGGAGGGGTAAGGCAGGGATCTACCTCAATGCAGTTCTCGAAAAATGTGCTCTATGCTCAGTTTGAACCCAATGCTATAACTTGAACCATGCTCACCTAGATAGTGGCAGAGAAAAACTGTCTCAGGAACAATGCTCCCTGCAAAATGTACCAAATTTTATTGTGTGGCAGGGCATGCTAAGTATTTAAGGTAAAAAAAAAACTCCTATGCAACATCTAGGCTGCTGTGTGGCCATGCATGTGCGTAGCTTAGCAGAAACAATGGTGAGAAGGCACCAGATATAGATAGTGTCGTGTTGGGTGTTCCGATATACAAATGAACCAACACGGTTGTAGATGGTACAACTCTGTTTTATTATTCTGTACAATAATAACTATTAACTTCTGGCTGTGGTACGTGCTTCACCAGCTAACCTGTGGACCCAACCCTATCACTATCTTAGTGAGGCACTCAGCACATGGTGCATGTCTGAGTGGCTCGCTGTGAGCTCTGTGCTCTGAGCTATCTCCTGGTAGAATGAGCGGGAACTGTGGTGTTCCCTGTTTTATAGTGCGTGTGCTCTCACTGGTGATTGGCTGCGATGTTGTGTGTGTGTTGGTTGGTCCAACTACCTGTCCATCAGTGTGTGTGTGTGATTGCACCATGATATGTTAATGTGAATATCATGACAGATAGCATTATCATTTTTGTTGTTTTATCTGCCTCTATGGCAACAATAGGTCTAGATTGAAAATGTCAGTGTTATTTAGAGTCCCGTGTCCTCTTCAAGTCTGTTTCATCATAATATATATTGCTCGTGTTACGTGGAAGGGAATTATGAGGAGAGGGTGGAAAAGTGGAGTTGAGGCAGGAAATCAGCCACAATCCTATTTATTGGCAGAGCAGGCTCAAGGGCTGTACGGCCTACACCGGCTCCTATTTCTTATGTTCTTCTGTGCTTCACACTTCGTAATAGCTGAGGGAAACTCTCAGACTGAAAAAATGGAACAATTTTCTAGAATGGATAGAGTGAACGTGGAGAGGATGTTTCCACTAGTAGGAGAAACTAGAGTACGAGGGCATAGCCTCAGACTGAAGGGACGATCGTTTAAAACAACGATGAGCAGGAATTTTTCAGCTATAGTGTGGTGAATCTGTGGAACTCTTTGCCGCAGAAGGCTGTGGAGACCAAGTCACTGAATGTCTTTAACAGAGATAGATAGGTTCTTGATTATTAAGGGGATCAGGAGTTATGGAGAGAAGACAGGAGAATGGGGATGAGAAACATATCAGCCATGATTAAATGGCCTAATTCTTTCCTATGTCTCATGATCTCAATAATTAAATGCGGATTACATATATCATGAACTTTTTGAATATTTGTGATATGGTGTTCAAACTATGTGACAAATGGCTGAAACTATGTGCTGAAAGAAGGCTTATGGTCTGATTTATAGTTTAACCTAAGTTTCATCACAAGACAAGACTCATAAATGTGTTTATTTTATTCCCTTTTAATACATTGACTGCTCCTGACTAATACACAGATGGAAAATGTTCGATATGTTGATTTTGAAATAATTATCAAAACAGCCCATGGAATAAACTGAGCATGGTAATGTTTGCAGTGATGCCATTGCATTGCATGTAAATGGCTCGTCTCTTCAGTAACATTCCCAACTTTAACTGAGAGACGGCTACACTGCAGGTATACAGTAAACCACAGGGTACCACTGCAACCCTGCCACATGGTTCCTCTCAAAAATAGCCACTCTTCTTATATCATCTAAGACAGTTAGCATCATCAGTCTGCTCAAATAATTTGTGGAGGTTGAGCCACAGCTGAGTTTAGTCGAGTTCTTGCCCAATAACCCTGTTTAACTTTTTTTTGGAAATATTTAATGATAATTTTTAACAATTTTTATACAAAACATACAATAACAGAATAACAACCAAACAGTAAGAACCTCCACCCCCCACTTACAACACTATAATCTCACCAATAAATTCCCCCCCCCCCACCACCCTATCCTCACACCCCCCAACAGCGAACAGTGACCAACTCTTTAAAGTACATTATCAACAGTCAGCATCTACGGTAAAGCCCTTCCATTGACCCTCTCACGGTAAACTTGACCTTCTAGAGGTGCAAAAACGTCACTAAATCATTCATATACGCCAGGGGGCTTGGCAACATAATCGACCTCCAGCCCAAGAGGGTCTGCCCCTCGCCACAGGTGAGGCAAAGGCCAGGACATCTGCCCTGCTCTCGTCCAGAGAGCAGGCACATCTGAAATCTCAAAAATCGGCACCTGCGGTCAAGGCTCCAACCCAATGCCCAGGATTGCCAACATAGTATCACCGACCAGCTTTGAGTACAACCAGGACATGTACGCATGGTGCACCGGCCCCCTCGAACACCGATCACATCTATTCTCCACCCCCATCGAAAAATAGACTCATTCTAGCCTTTGTGAGGTGTGCATGAAACTTATCTGGATGAAACTCAGCCTCCCACAGGATGAGGTCACGTTTATCCTCCTCAGTGCCTCACTCCAAATCTCCTCTTCCAAGATCGGCCTCAGCTCCTCTGCCCACTTTGCCTTCACACCCTCATAAGCACGTCACCTCCCACGCTATCCATTGGTATATGTCCGACGTAATGGCCACTCTCGGCCCTGAGCAGGATAAAATCCGCTCGAACAAGGTAGAAGGCTGTGAAGTGCCTTTTGACCCAGCTACGCACCTGGAGATACCTGAACCCATCAGCATCTGTAAGCCCATATTTCTCCTTCAGTTCCCACAGGCTATTGGACCGGCCCTCTAAAAACAAATCTTCCACCTTCCCCAACCCCTTTTCCTTCCACTCCGTAAACTTCACAAATCAACCTGGCAGGCTCGAATAACTGGTTTCCACAGGTGGGATCTAGCCTCAAGGCAACCTTCAAATTGAAATGTTGACAGAATTGCCTCCAAATTTTTAACGTGGCTAATACCACCGGGTTAGTTGAGTGTTTCTTCGGCACCACCAGGAGTGGAGCCATTACCAACGTCCCCAGGCTTGTCCCCCTCACAGACTCTGCTTCTACCCGGACCCACAGCTCCTCTGAATCCCCGCACCACTGGCACCTTTTCAGCATTGGCCGCCCAGCAGTAATTTAAAAGCGTGGCAAGGCCAAGACCCCTGCTTGCCTCTCCATCCACTGTCCCCCTGATCCTTGGACCCTTACCCGCCAAAACAAACCCAGTCACAAGTCGGTTGATATCTCTGAAGAACGCAAGGAGGCACTGGAGTAAAATAAAAATCTCGCCAAGATATTCATCTTAACCGATTGCATTCAACCCACCAGAGATAGTGGGAGACCGTTGCACATTTGCCCCCCCCCCCCGTTTCCTCCTTCGGCCGTTTGGGGGGGGTGGAGGATTGCGGAGCAGGCCTCTGGCAATGGTCACAGGTAGGTCCTAGGCGGCGCAGGCCTACTCCCAAGTACACAGCTTTTCGGGGCCCACAGAATCAGGAAACCGGCACCGATCCCGATTCTTGCAGGAAAATGGATTCTCTGCCCCTGCGCTGGCCGCGATTATGGCATCGTGGTTCAGAGAATTCAGCCCATTGTTTTTGTGAAGCAGTGTAAAAAGGTCACTTTATCAAAGAATATCCCTGAAAAGCAAGTATTCCTTTGTGCCATTGGTATTTAAGGTGGATTGAGAGCTGCGATTGCTTTCTTCTTATTTAAGTGGGAATAAAGGTAGCAATTAAGGATATTGTATTCACTGTATTGAGTAGTATTATTTAAGGTGTAATTTTAAGTTATTCTCTGGTGTGATGTTAAAGATTTTAATGCTGTGTCAGTAATAAAGTTTGTTATAATATAACACATCCCTATTTCTTCATGCAATCACTCCTGGGGTGAAGTATCCTTACTCACAGTCTTAAAAAAATAAAATAAAATATTAATAATAGTAAACTTTATTGTCACAAGTAGGCTTACATTAACACTGCAATGAGTTATTGTGAAATGCCCCGAGTCGCCACATTCCGGCGCCCATTCGGGTACACAGAGGGAGAATTCAGAATGTCCAGATTACCTAATAGCATGTCTTTCGGGACTTATGGGAGGAAACCGGAGCACCCAGAGGAAAGCCACGCAGACATGGGGAGAACGTGCAGACTCCGCACAGACAGTGACCCAAGCCGGGAATCGAACCTGGACCCTGGCGCTGTGAAACAATTGTGCTAACCATGGTGCTACCTAAGGTTTCTGTCCAATATCCTAGCCACTGTTAGGGTCTGGCCTGGGATCGTAATACTATATTCCTTCTTGGCTCTGAATTTTTCACTTTCTTCGGCTATCCCAGAAGATTACATAGTTGTGGAGAGGAGGTTGTGGAGGGACTGTAGGATGTCTCTAGTTGAAATACTCCATTCAACTTAGCGCAGACCAACAATCCAGTGTTGCAGCTTTCTCCTCTGAAACTACCTCTGCAATTGTTGGTGAATGACATAACGCATACTTGCATGTAGGATTATTGACAAAAGAAGTGGGTTAATTTTACATCATTGTCCTTCCTGTGACAAAAGTACATGTTGGCAATTTGGGCAAGCAGAACGCCCAGTTTCATTTCTTGTCCTATCCTCTAACCATTAATTTTAACCAACTGCGAATTGGTCACACTGACCTGCTGCATCTAATCTCCTGATATACAGGGTCCCTCAGTTAATAGAATTTGCTTCAGTACTTTCAAACAGCAGATTAATGGGCTTTGACCATAAAAACGACCTTCTCCATTCCAGTAAAACACCTCATTATTAACAAACACAGTCTTCCCGATGGTCATGCTCCTTATCTCTAATAATTATCCTAATTTTCCAGTAATGGTAAATGTCAAACAAAGTTTTACAGAATTTTATTTTGATTGTCAACATATATAATAAGCATCTTCTTAATAAACATTCAGAATATATGTTAACGGTATAATTGGCAAAGTCTGCCAAGTGGGTACATTACTTTCACTTAGCTATGGGTAATGTCATACAGTGATGAGGCCAATAGTGCTCACTGGTTTTCAAAACATGGGGATCAAATTTCTGAATCCTAATACCTTCTTGCTGAAAAGGAAGCAGTAAGCAGTAGTTTCACAATTATGTTGGAATTGATCATTAAGGAGGTTATAGCTCGGCATTTCGAAAAACTCAAGGTAACTAGGAAGAGTCAGCATGGTTTTGTGAAAAAGAAATCATGTTTTACCAATTTATTGGAGTTCTTTGAAGGAGTAACATGCACTGTAGATAAAGGGGAGCCTGTTGATGTGCTTAACTTGGATTTCCAAAAGACATTTGAGAAAGTGCCCTAACAAAGGTTACCGTGGAAAATTAAAGCTAATGATGGAGTAACATTTAGCATGAACAGAAGATTGGCATGCTGGAAGAAACCAGAGAGAACGCATAAATGGGTATTTTTGAGATTGGCAGGATGTGACGAGTGATGTCCCACAGGACTCCGTGGTGGTGCCTCAACTTTTTACAATTTACGTCAATGGCTTAGATGAGGGGAGTGAAGCCATGGTAGCTAAATGTGAAGGTAGGTAGGAAAGTATGTTGTGAAGAGCACATAAGGAGTTTGCAGGTGGATATAGATAGGTTGAGTGAATGGACAAAAATCTGGCCGATGGAGTATATAATGGGAAATGCGATGTTCACTTTGGCAGAATAAAGAAGCGAGTATTAAACAGAGAGCAGCTGCAGAATTCTGAGGTGCAGAGGGATCTGGGTTTTCTGGTGCATGAGTCACAAAAGGTTATTTAGGTACACCAAGTAATTGAGAAGGTTAATGGAATGTTATCCTTTATTACAAGAGGAATTGAACATAAAAGCAAGGATGTCATGCTTCAGTTGTGCAGGACCACATCTCGAATATTGTGCTCCGTTTTGGTCTCCTTATTTATGGAAGGGTGTAAATTGTTGGAGGTGGTTCAGAGGTTTACTAGATGGTTCCCCGGAATGAGTGGGTTGTCTTATGCGGAAAGGTTAGACAGACTGGGCTTGTTTGCACTGGAGTTTAGAAGAGTGAGGGTGACTTGATTGAAGTATAAACGAAACTGAATTGTCTTGATGAGCTGGAAGTGGAAAGGAAGTTTCCACTTGTGCATGAGTCTAGGACTCAGGTTTTAAAATTAGGGCTCATCTTTTTAGCACAGAGGTTTGGAGATTTATTTCTCTGACGGTTTTGCAACTTTGGAACATCAGTGGACTGAAGGAAGGGTCATTACATTTTTTTAAGTAAGAAGTACAAGGGGCTGGATTCTCCACCAGCAGGATGCTCCATTTTGCCAGCAGCCCGGGCGTTTCTGAACAGCGTGGGGCTGCCCCACAATGGGAAACCCCATTGACCGGCTGGCGTAATGGAGCATCCTGCCGGCGGGGTAAAACAGAAATGTGGCGGGGCGGAGAATCCAGCCCATGGATTCTCAGGGAATATGGAATAAATTGTTATTGGGTGTAGATGGGAATTTAGAACTTGAAATCCAAATAGATCAGCCATGATCTTATTGAATGGCGGAACAGGATAGAGGGGCTGAATGGCCTAGTCTCTGCTCCTATTTCGTATGTTTGTGTGTAAATGACTTTTTTTTAAAAACTACCTCCCCAACCCCTAGCCATCTGACTGGATTTCTGAGGGGATCTTAACACAAGTGATCAGTATTCCCGTTTGAAACAGGTGTTTTATTAGAATATTACATCCTGAAGCCTTTTTAAATTGGATTTATTTATCCTGCACTTCAGCAATCTCCTTTTTAACACCACCTAATGAATGATCAACACTCCAGTCTTTCCAACCCAGCTAGTTCACTCTTCGTCTTTCTAAGATCTGCCCTATTCAGTCACATTGCACAGAAGCGATCAAGGCTTCAAGGACTCGAGTAGCGGAAACAAAGAGGTTGCAGTTGGCTGAAATGTGAGAATCTGAAGTCCACACCTCGCAACAAGAGACGAAACATGCTGGTAGCATTCCACTTAGAACAACGGGGAAGCAGCCAGTGGGAGCACAGTCACGTGAGAGCTGTTTTGTTTTTTAATGAACTTCTTTTTCCGTCAGGTAACTGGAATATCTCTCGCTCACCTCTGGCCTGTTCCTGGCTCCCAGCTCTCTGCTTCTATGACTCCCTTGACAGGCCACTGTAATGAGGGGGGTGGGGGGGAGATCATGGCCATGAACCCACACCCTACCGTTCTGACAGCTTGTTGAAGCACCAGTGTATTTGTTCTGCTGTGTTCAGTCAACTGTATTTGTTGATAGCTTTGTGTAATAATTTATTGGTGATTAAAATGTTGCTGAACGGAATCACAGTTATGAACTACTAACTAAATGTACAAAACCTTTGGGACTTCAGTACATTAACCAGATTCTTTTGGGGTGCTGTTAGTCCTCAAAATACACCCAGAAGTGGCCTTGACATAAGCTAATTAAAACAAGTTGTTTTGTTACTGTTTAAGTCATTCATTATTAATTATGTTCTCCTGTGGATTTTTTTGGGTTGCTTTACAGTGCAAGAGCTGGTTTGTAGTTGTTAATTTAAAAAAAATAAGTAAATGTCAACAGTGGGATCTTTACTCTGAAGGTATGTTCTTCATTCAAGAGCCAAAAAACCTTTCAGTATGTAAGAAATTTTTGATAAACATCCTCTAGTTTTTCTTTCACCTTCTTGTCCTGAACGCCCTGCTGTGCACTGCGATTAAAGTTCTACGGGTGCTGACAAGTCCTTTGGTACTTTCTAAACTGGTCATTATTTGAAGAGGCAGTTTAGCTCGATGCTCACTTCATTCAGTGTTCTTTTATTTCTCCTCTCATGCCCCCGTCGCTTATAGTCATCACTTTCTCACTCTGCTCTCTCTCACGCATGTTTGCTTTGTCTCTCTCTGCTCTCTCACATACTTGCTTTCTCTCTCTCCCATACGTTTTGTCTCGCACACAGTTCAGTTTCTTCCTCTCCATCCACCGCTGTCTCTCCCTGTGAACTACTCCACACATTCTTCACTTTCTTTTTCTGCACTCTTACAGACTCACGCAATCTCTTACAGATTGCATGACCAGAAGTGTTTGATCCCGCCAGCACCAGAATCAGTGTGGGCGGGACTGGAAAATTTGGAGTGCAGCCAATAATCAATTGATTTTGAGTGGGAATTTCTGATTCTGCCACTGGCAGGACTGGAAAATCCTGGCCTTTTTCTCTCTCTCTGCTCCCAAACTTTTGCTATCTTTCACTGTACTCAAATACTCTCACTATCGTTCTCTTTGCACTCCCACATATACTGTGTACTTTCTCTTTCTCTGCTCTCAATACACTTCACTTTCCCTCCCTCAGCACTGTCTCATGTTGGCTTCAATATTTCTCCCTCACTCTTCATTTTCTGTGATTTTCCTTGCAAACGCTCACTTTCTCTTCTTCTGCATGCTCTCAGACACGCTCTCTCACTGTCTATTTTCTCACACTCACTTTCTATCTCAGATACAACTGCTATGACTTCTGTAGGGCAGCTATAGTCCAAAATAAGGAAATTTACCAAATGACTCCTAAATGAAATAATTACCAACAAGATTTTGCTTTTTGTCAATTTTACTTCAACATGAATCAGAACCAACGCAACCTAAACATGAATTAACAGGCAAATTACACTTAAGTAAATTGCTTTTTAAATAGTCGATACAACAAACATACATCTTACACAAGCATCGGCATTGTTCTCCGCAGACATTTGGTACTATGTAGATACACAGTTCCACAATATGCTTTTCTTTATTAACACAGACTTGGTCAGGAGTCTTAGTCGACAACAGCTTTCACCTTCCAGTTTTACGAGTATGATTAACATCAGCCTGGCGCATTTCTTCAAATTCTCTCTCAGGACATGACAGTCCTGATGGTGTGGCTTTCCAGAGTTTATTTTCGACCGAGAAACTCAGAATGCCCCGGTTCCTGGTTTAACTGCTTAAGGGAAAATACCCTGCTCTTTAGCGCCTCCAAGCAGTTCTCAGGTCTCTGCTGGCATTAGAACGTTTCAGCCAGCTCGCATAATACCTCCAACAGCTCCTGTCCTCTTTTCTGCAAACATAAAAACTGTCCACCTCCTGAGAGCAATTTGCTTTTTAATCTCACAAGAATTCTTTCTATCTCTGTCTACAGTTCTGTATTGATCACCTTCACCCTCCAGCTCCTCGGCTTGTATCTTTCCTATGTGCCTGCCAGCCACATGGCTTCTTTCTTTGGGGCGTCACAGTGGCACAGTGGTTAGCACTTCTGCCTCACAGTGCCCAGGATCCGGGTTCAATTCCGGTCTTCGATGACTGTCTGTGTGAAGTTTGCACTTTCTCCCGGTGTCTGCGTGGGTTTCCTCCAGGTGCTCCGGTTTCCTCCCACAGTCCAAAGAAGTGTAGGTTAGGTGAATTGGCCATGTTAAATTGCCCCTAGTGTCCAAAGATGTGCAGGTTTGGTGGGGTTATGGGGTTGCGGGATTAGGATGGGGGAGTGGGCCTAGTTAGGGTGCTCTTTCAGAGGGTAGGTACAGACTCGGTGGGCTAAATGGCCTCTTCTGCACTGTAGGAATTCTATGGTTCTTAACTGCTTTCCCATTGGTACTGCTTCCAGGTCAAGGGTTACCAGGCCACATGACCAGCCTTTCTTGTTCAAGAAAACTACAATTGTTTCCTTTACAATTGGTGCAAACCCTTAAAAGTCCTTTTCAAACATTCTTGGAAGCAGATTCCACAGACCTTTTAAAAAAAATAAATGTTCTTGACTGTACTGCATCTGAATCAAAGGTTGAAATTCAATCTTTATTTCTCTCTCACTCATTCACATCGCTCTCTGTATTGCATGTGTCGCTGTACTCTCTCAGATATGCGCACAAATACACTCTGCATGACAATTAGGACTGGAAGCTCTAGATTATTTTCCTCACCTCAGCCCAGTGACACTGAGACTAATTATTGTGCTTGAGTCCAACTGACTGAGATGAGCTAGGTCATCTTTTTTTTTTTTTAAACGCATTTTATTCAAACTTGTATCAAAGTAGGTTACAGCAAATAAACACCTCGGGAAATATTCTTCCGTCCAGAATCTTCCCAATTTTTCACAACCCCAAGACATGTGCGCGTGATTCGCTGGCCCCCGCCCATACCTCTCACACTCATCTGCTATCCCCTGAAAGAACCCACTCATTCTCGCCCGAGTCATATGCACCCTGTGCATTACCTTAAACTGTATCAGGCTCATCCTTGCACAAGAGGAGGTCTGTTTACCCTTCGCAGTGCCTCACTCCATACTCCCCAATTGATCTCCATTCCCAACTCTGCTTCCCATTTCTCCTTGATCAGCCCCACTTCCCTCCACCTCCTGTATACACTATCCATCCCCCCCGGTTCAAACCCATGATTCTGAGCTAGGTCATCTTGGATCTACCTGGAATATTTCTGCTCTGCAAACTTGCGCAGAACACTGACCAATGTAAATTATGTAATAATGATGATTTTTATTAGTGTCACAAGGAGGCTTGCATTAACACTGCAATGAAGTTACTGTGAAAATCCCCTAGTCGCCACACTCCAGCACCTGTTCGGATATACTTGAGGGAGAATTCAGAATGTCCAATTCACCTAACAAGCACGTCTACTGACGGTTCTGAGTGATCCTTAATGATATCTTTCCCAATTTATCCCACCAAAATACATGGATATTAATTACCTAAAGGTCATGTGTAGTGACAAATATTCTGGCAACTAAGTTATCAACTGGGTTTGTCCTGCCTTAAATTAGAGGTCTTTTATTGGCTAATTTATGGGCGGCATGGTGGCACAGTGGTTAGCTCTGCTTCTTCAAGTGCCAGGGACCCAGGTTCAATTCCAGCCTTGGGTGGCTGTGTAGAGTTTGCACGTTCTCCCTGTGTCTGCATGGGTTTCCTCCGGGTGCTGTGGTTTCCTCCTACAGTCCAACGATGTGCAGGTTAGGTGAACTGGCCATGCTAAATTGCCCCTTAGAGTCCAAAAGATTTGGTGGGGTTATTGGGTTACAGGGATAGGGTGGGGGTGTGGACCTAGGTAGGATGCTCTTTCAGAGGGTCGGTGCAGACTCAATGTATCGAATGGTCTCCCTGTACTACAGGAATTCTATGATTCTGTGATTCTATACTCCCCATTTATTTTTTAAGATTTGGGCAGTTGCTGACAGATATGGAAAATTAGGAAGTAAATTAATTGCCAAAAGATTTTGATCCAAACTAGCTGCCTCTGTTTATATGATGTCTGCAAATCCTGTAAAAGACACATAAGCTGTTCAAAGATTATTTGTTATTTTTACACACTCCAGATGTGGAGAAAATGCTGAATGAGCCATCAAACGTCAGACCCTAAACTGTTAAAACTTCAGATAGTTGGCAGATAGGTGCCCATCAGCTGGATTGATTTCAGTCATTAAACAAGTACATTTTTGTTCCTTCTAAATCAACATTATTAGCTTCATTTCAGGAAAGCATAAAAAAGCAAAAAATAATTCAGTTGTTCCGATTCCCCCACCCACCCTCCCTGAGTAATGGAAGGTGAGGATTTCTCACTTCAAGATTGTGTCAGACCCCTTATGGGCAGTCGTCATTTGCCACATTAACCTTTAAAACTTCGCGGGATTCTCCTCTACCCGGTGGGGCGGGCTGTACCGGCGCTGAAGATTGGCGTGAACCACTCCGGCGTCGGGCCACCCGGAAGGTGCGGAATCCTCCGCACCTTCAGGGACTAGGCCGGCGCCAGCGGGAATGCGCCACGCCAGCCGGCGTGGAAGGGCCTCCGCCGGCTGCTGCGAGTTGGCACATGCGTGGGAGCGCCAGCGTGTGCTGGCATCATCCCAGCACATGTGCAGGGGGTTCTTCTCTGCGCCGGCCATGGCTAGATTTAACTGTTTGGCAAGCTTTACACACAATTTGAATCCTCAGCTTGGTTAATGAGCTGAGAATTGACCAGATCCTGCTCACAGGGAGGGAATCAGAATTTTATTTTTCTGACCACGGCCTTAAATTGTGTATATTATTTTAGGGCAGCACGGTGGCGCAGTGGGTTAGCACTACTGCCTCTCGGCGCCGAGGTCCCAGGTTCGATCCCGGCTCTGGGTCACTGTCCGTGTGGAGTTTGCACATTCACCCCGTGGTTGCGTGGGTTTTGCCCCCACAACCCAAACATGGGGAGGGTAGGTGGATTGGCCACGCTAAATTGCCCCTAAATTGGAAAAAAAAAATATTTTAAAAAAAGTTGTGTGTATTTTTAATGCTCAATTCTTTTTCTGGCGGGCGGATGTAGAGGGTGGGACAGTTTGAACAACAGGAAGCAAACCGTGGATGAATTGCATAGCTTCTGCATGTTTCACACTTCATTCTGTTGCTGTTCCCAGTGACTTGAATTTCAGACCTCTCTGCAGTCACACTCTTAGTCACCTCAGCTGTGTTAGCTGCAATTACTGAAGATGCATTACTTCCTCCTGAAGGCAGAATTAAAAAATAATGGTGAAACTCTAAACTACCATCACCAGGGCTGAAGTGGTTACAGGGCAATAAAGCAGAAGAAACTCAAGCCTTCTCAGATGTGCTTTCTGTTCTTTAGTATGAGCCTAGTTTTCTTTGAAAGCAGTGGAAAAACGGGGGCGGGGGGAGGCAAATGTTGAAAGTTTCACACTTAAGTTTGGCCCCTCAGGTGAGTCGTTGCTGGAGGATGTGTCACTGGATGATATTACACCAGAGAGACTCAACCATCGGGTAGAAGTGGCTCAACCAACCCTTAAGGATTGAAACTGGATCCCCTTTTGCTCAAGACGGTGAACTGCACCTGGGACATTTCAGTTGGGGGAACCTTCTTGCGAACCACAATGGACGTGTAGATGCATTATCATGGCTGTGGACCCAAGGGGAAAATGAAGAAAACTCTTTTGGAGTTGGAAAATATCTGCAATCAATCATTGGCATGTCGGGGAGACTTCCGGTGGCGGCTATGAAGGAGTAAGTCGCACATTTGGTGGCTCCCGCACTGGTCGGACTTTTGGACCTTTCCCCCCGACTTTTTTACGGTTTTAAATTGTAAATTCGAAGGCTGAGGCAATTGGGCACCGTTTCCACGTATCGGTGGATGGAGAAAAGAACCAGAAGTGCACGAACGGGCAGAAATAAAAAGACAGGCAAGGGCTGGGCTGAAGCTGCAGCAGAAGACAGCATGGCCGAGGACCGGACTCCTGGTGTGTCGGCCCAGCAATCAACGGAGCAGTTGATTAAAGCCAGCCAGCAGAAACGGGACTGCCTGGACCCGATAAAAGAGTCGATTGATCGGCTGGAGTACAGATTGGACGCCCAGGATCGGGCGATCCAGAAGGTTGAGAAGGCGCTGGTTGAGCAGGAGGAGCATCAAACTGCGGTGGAACTGGAGGTGGGGATGTTGAGGGACCAGCAGAAAAGGCTTCTGGAGAAGGTGGAGGACCTAGAGAATAGGTCCCGCCGGCAGAACTTAAGAATTGTTGGGCTCCCGGAGGGGTCTGAGGGAGCTGATGCTGGGGCATACATAGCGGGTATGTTTGAGAAGCTGCTGGGGGAGGGGACATTCTCCCGACCCCTGGAGGTGGACATGGCGTACAGAGCGCTTGCGAGGAAGCTGCGAATGGGGGACCCTCCGAGGGCAATGGTGGTGAGATTCCACAGGTTCCTGGACAAGGAATGTATTCCTCAGTGGGCCAAGCGAACGCGGAGCTGTAAGTGTTGTTGCAATATTAATCCTGTTCAGTACGAGAGGAACCGCAGGTTCAGACATTTGGTGTATGTGCTTGGCTGAGGAGCCAATGGTGCGAAGCTACCATCTGTGGGATTATGACTGAATGCCTCTAAGTCAGAATCCCGCCTAAAAGTAACGATACCCTGATCACTTGGTGGCCTGGGATAGCCGACTCCGATCAGTGAGGAGTGCCACCCAATACTGGACTGGAGCGCGGCTGGATGGGTGCCGCCTCTCTCTATAAACACACACAATGTTCATAAGTGGGACACCAGTATCCTGCGAGTTCATCAGGACCTGAGTGTGGAGGTGGCCAGGAAAAGGGCAGGCTTCAACCAAATTAAGTCAATCTTTTTCAAGAAACAGGTGAAGTTTGGACTGCTGTATCCGGCTCGTCTCTGGGTCACGAATGAGGACCAGCATCATTATTTTGAGTCTCCCGAAGACGCGCTGGACTTTACGAAAAGAAAAGGACTGGTGGTGGATTGAGAACTTTTGAACTTTGATGCAACTTTTTGGCTTATATTTGTTTGTTTTTTTCTCTTCCGTTTTTGAGTTCTGTTTAAGAAGGGGGAAAAAAGTTTTTCGTTTTCGGGTTTTCTTTTTGGTGAATGTTGGCAGTGCCTTTTACTTTGATTTGCACTTTTGTGGGATGGAGACGTGCATGTTTGGATTTTGGTGTTTTTCTTTCAGTTGGGTGATTGTGTGGGGATCATTAGATGAAGAATGTGTTTGTATGAGCGGGAGGGAGGGGAGCGAGGGAACAATAGGTGGGAGACTAGCTGCCACCAGGAGTGGACGTCACCAAGCTAGCTGGGTGAGCTAGCTCACGGAAGCGCAGTGGGAGGTGTGCATATGTCTAGTTTATTGTATGGGTTAGGTTTCAGAGTGGTGTTGCCAGGGGGGGAGGGCGGGTAGTTGTTCTGCTGACGAGGGAGGGACTTCGGTTGACGGACAAAGAGGAGGTTGGTGGCGGGGGCCTCCGGGGGGCGGGCCGGAGGTGGCGCGGCGCATGGGCTGGAGGGGGGCCCAAGAAAGGGGATGGCTGATCGGCGGAGGGGGGGTACTGTGTCCCCCAACTAGGCTGATCACTTGGAATGTTCGAGGGTTAAATGGGCCGGTTAAGAGGGCGCGTGTGTTCGCGCACCTGAGGGGACTGAAGGCAGACGTGGTAATGTTGCAGGAGATGCACCTTAGAGTAGTGGGCCAGGTTAGATTGAGGAAAGGCTGGGTCAGTCAGGTCTTTCACTCGGGGCTGGACACAAAGACTAGACGGGTTGCTATCTTGATTAATAAGCGGGTGATATTTGAGGTGGGTGGAATAGTTTCGGATGTGGGAGGTTGATATATTATGGTTAGTGGTAAGCTGGAGAGAATGAAGGTAGTGTTGGTTAATGTGTATGTGCCAAATTGGGATGATGTGGAATTCATAAAGAGGATGCTGGGGAAGATACCGGACCTGGACTCGCACAAGCTGGTCATGGGAGGAAACTTTAATACAGTTATTGATCCCGGCCTGGATCGGTCATGCTCTAAAACGGGCAGGGTGCCAGCAATGGCAAAGGAACTGAAAGGGTTCATGGAGCAAATGGGGGGGATGCATCCATGGAGATTTAGGCAGTCGAGGGTGAAGGAGTTCTCATTCTGCTCCCACGTACGTAAGATATACTCTCGGATCGATTTCTTTATTTTGAGTAGGGCCTTACTGGCAGGGGTGGTGGACACGGGGTACTCGGCGATCACAATCCCAGACCATGCTCCACACTGGGTTGACCTGCAGGTTAGTAAAGATAGCAATCAGCGCCCGCAATGGAGGTTAGATGTAGGGCTGTTGGCAGATGAAGCGGTGTGTGAGAGGCTGAGGAAATGCATACAAAATTACCTGCAGGTAAATGATATGGGGGAAGTCTCAGCAGCGGTGGTCTGGAAGCGCTGAAGGCAGTGGTGAGAGGAGAGCTGATCTCGATCCGGGCTCACAGGGACAGGACGGACAGGGCAGAGACGGACCTACTGGTAAAAGAGATTCTACAAGTCAACAGCAGGTACGCGTAGACTCTAGAGATGGGGTTTTAAGGAAACGGCGGAGGCTACAGGCGGAGTTCGGCTTGTTAACCACAGGGAGGGCAGTGGAACAGCTTAGAAAGGTGAGGGGGGCATGGTGAGAATGTCAGCAGGATGCTTGCACAGCAGCTCAGAAAGAGGGAGGCAGCCAGAGAAATAGGGAAGGTTATTGACCGGGATGGGAACTTGGTGATTCGGCAGGGGTAAATAAGGCATTTAGGGATTTCTACAGCAGGCTGTACAGGTCGGAACCCCCTACGGGGCCGGAGGGGATGAGGCACTTCCTGGAGAGGCTGACTTTCCCGAAGGTGGACAGGGAGCTGGTAGGAGGACTGAGGGCCCCGATCGGGTTGGAAGAGATAGTGGAGGGCTTGAAGGCCATGCAGTCGGGAAGGCCCCGGGACCGGACGGGTACCCTGCAGAGTTCCATAAAAAGTTCTCCGGGATATTGGGACCAGTGCTGATGAAGGTGTTAAATGAGGCAAGGGAAAGAGGGGTTCTGCCCCAGACGATGTCACAGGCCACGATTTCACTTATCCTGAAATGGGACAAGAACCCGGAGCTATGTGGGTCCTACAGGCCGATATCCCTGTTGAATGTAGATGCCAAACTGTTGGCCAAAATTTTGTCCTCCAGGATTGAGGATTGTGTACTGGATGTTATTGTGGAGGATCAGATGGGGTTCGTTAAGGGCAGGCAGCTGGTGGCCAATGTAAGAAGGCTGTTAAATGTGACAATGATGCCCCCGAAACGTTGGGAGGTGGGGGTAGTGGTCGCAATGGATGCGGAAAAAGCTTTTGACCTGGTTGAATGGGATTATTTATGGGAGGTTCTGGGGTGGTTTGGATTTGAGAGGGGCTTTATTGACTGGGTCAGGTTGCTGTACCAGGCTCCTGTGGCAAGTGTACGGACGAACAGGACGACTTCGGACTATTTTGGACTGCACCGGGGGACGAGACAGGGATGCCCCCTCTCCCCACTGCTGTTTGCGCTGGCAGTAGAGCCGCTGGCAATTGCTCTGAGAGCCTCAAGGGGCTGGTCGCCGGGGGGGGTGGGGGAGGGGGGTTGGGGGGTTGGAGCACAGAGTCTCACTTTACGCGGTTGACCAGCTCCTGTATGTTTCAGATCCAATTGAGGGGATAGAAGAAATCATGGGATTTTTAGGGGACTTTGGCCGGTTTTCAGGGGATAAGCTTAATATGGGGAAGAGTGAGATGTTTGCGGTCCAGGCGAGGGGTCGGGAGTGGCGACTGGGGGAACTGCCGTTTAGATTTGTAGGGGACAGTTTCAGTTTCAGGTATCTAGGTATTCAAGTAGCGCGGGATTGGGACCGGCTACATAAATTGAACTTGGCCCGGTTGGTAGATCAGATGAAAGATGATTTCCGGAGATGGGATGCGCTCCCGTTGTCTCTAGCTGGGAGAGTCCAAACGGTGAAAATGACGGGCCTCCCGAGATTCCTGTTTGTATTTCAATGTCTCCCCATCTTTATTCAGTGGTCCTTTTTTAAGCGGGTCAACAAAGTTATTGCAGGCTTCGTGTGTGTGGGGGGGGCAAGTCCCCACGAGTGAGGAGGAGAATGCTTGAGCGGAGTCTGGGAGAGGGCGGGCTGGCGCTGCCGAATTTTAGTAACTATTACTGGACAGCTAACATGTCCATGATCAGGAAGTGGGTGGTGTGGGAGGGGTCGGCATGGGAGCGTATGGCAGCGGCGTCATGAAAGGGCACAAGTTTGGGGGCCCTGGTAACTGCGCCTCTGCCCTTCCTGCCGGCACGGTACTCCACCAGCCCCGAGGTGGTGGTGGCCCTGAGAGTCTGTGGGCAATGGAGGAGGTATGTGGGAGCAGTGGGAGCATCGGTCTGGTCCTCAATCTGCGATAATCACCAGTTTGCCCCGGGGAGTATGGATGGGGGGTTCCGAATATGGCGGAGAGCGGGGATTGAGAGGATGGGGGATATGTTTCTAGAGGGGAGCTTTCTGAGTATCAGGGCACTGGAGGAGAAGTTTGCATTGGTGAGGGGAAACAAATTTAGATATCTGTAGGTGCGGGACTTTCTGCATAGGCAGGTATCAACCTTCCCACTCCTGCTGCTCAGGGGGATTCAGGACAGGGTAGTTTCCAGAGGATGGGTAGGAGAGGGGAGCGTCTCTGACATTTACAAGAACTTATGGGGTCAGAGGAGACACAGACCGAGGAGCTGAAGTGCAAGTGGGAGGAGGAGTTGGGAGGAGAGATAGAGGAGGGCCTTTCGGCAGACACGTTGAGTAGGGTCAACGCGACCGCAACATGTGCCAGGCTCAGCCTGATTCAATTCAAGGTCGTTCACCGGGCCCACATGACGGTGGCCCGGATGAGCAGATTCTTTGGGGTGGAGGACAGGTGTGCAAAATGTGCGGGAGGACCAGCGGACCATGTTCACATGTTCTGGGCATGTCCAAAGCTTAGGGGATTTTGGCAGGGGTTTGCTGATGTCATGTCCACGATGTTAAAAACGAGGGTGGCATTGAGTTCAGAGGTGGCGATTTTCAGGGTGTCGCAAGATCCGGGAATCCAGGAGGAGAAAGAGGTAGACATTCTGGCCTTTGCTTCCCTGGTAGATCGGAGACAGATACTATTAGCTTGGAGGGACTCAAAGCACCTGAAGTCAGAGACCTGGCTATCGGACATGGCTAGCTTTCTCTGTTTGGAGAAAATCAATTTCGCCCTGAGAGGGTCACTGTTAGGGTTCGTCCGGAGGTGGCAACCATTCGTCGACTTCTGCCCGGAAAATTAATCGTCAGCAGAGAGGGGGGGAGGGGGGTGGGAGGGTTAGGTTAGCGTAGATTAGGGGGTTAATTAATGGTGGGACCTGTTAGGGAGGGAGGTGGTATTTGCACTATGTTTATAGTCTCATGTACATTGTTTATATTGTTGCTGTTGTAATGCTAAAAAAGACCTCAATAAAATGTTTATGAAAAAAAAAATCATTGTCATGTTGGTAACTCGTATCATTGACAATTATTGATCAAGATTTTTCTCCATCAAGCTGATCTTTTTAATAAATACCTGGAAGATTCAAATTGACATCTTGGATTTTGAAGAGGGATAGAGGTTTCCTGGGAGCTCACACTCCTGGCCTCTGCATGTGCACAAGTATATTTTTGGAAGCAGGGAAATTGCAGTGTGCTGGGAAGCAGAGACACGGTGATCACTCTGGAAAGTCCTTACAGCTCTTAACTCAATGCATGGGTTCATAATGTCCACTATGATTTTTTTTCTAGGAATATTTGGTGTTGAGCTTCTTGCATGTTGTTGGAGCTGCACTCATCCAAGCAAGCGGGGAGTATTCCATCACATTTGTGCCTTGTAGATGGTGGACAGGCTTTGGGGGGGGGGGGTCAGGAGGTGAGCTACTTGCAGCAGGATTCCTAGCCTCTGATCTGCTGTATTAATATGGCTAGTCTAGTTCAGTTTGTGGTCAATGGTAACCCCCAGGATGTTGATAATGGGACAAGTGGGGAATATTCCATCACACCTCTGACTTGTGATCTATCTATATCATTGAAATTCATCTCTTAATATTTAGCGGACACAACTATAAGGGCTTGGAAGTTATAATTCAGCGAAAAAAAGGCTCTGGTAGACCACACCTGGAGTATTGTATTCGGTTGTGGGTACCACACCTTTGGGATTAATATATTGGCCTGGGAGTGAATGCAGAGTAGATTTATTAAAATATACACCTAAAATAAAATACAGGGAGAGATGACAGAAAGTAGGCTTTTATCTCCTGGAATTTGGAAGATTAAGGGTTAACTTGATTGATGTTTTCTTGATACGAAGGAGGAATGGCAGGGGAGATATGCAAAGGCTGTTTCTGCTGGTTGGGGAGTCTTTGATTTGTGGAAATAGCCTCAAAATTGAAGCCAGGCGATTCAGGAGTGACCCAGAATCAAAATCCTGCAAATTCTAGAAATCTGAAATAGAAAAAGAGAACGCTAGAAACACTCAGCTGGTCAGGCAGCATCTGTAGATAGAGAAACAGAGTTAATGTTTCAGGTTCATGACTTTTTATTAAACCTGTAGCTCCGATGAAAGGTCACCAACCGGCAAAATTGGCTTTAATTCTCCAGTTGTTGCGATTCACATTTCCCACCGGCAGCGCACCCCGTCTGCGGTTTTCCTGGCACCGTGGGGTGGTAACAATGGGAAGTCCCATTGACAAGCGGCGGGAAGAGCGAATCCCACCGCCAGCAAACAGCGCACCGCTGAGAAACACGCAGATGGGGTCCGGAGAACCCAGCTCATTAACTCTGCTTCCCTCTCCCCAGATGCTGCCTGACCTGCTGAGTGTTTCCAGCATTCTCCATTTTTATTTCAGGGGTATTGTTAGGGAATACTTGGAAGCGCAAGGAATGTTGCAAGTTTGAAACAGCAGTTGATGTCAGATCAATTTGTAAATTTTAAATCTGAGATTGACAAATTTCTATTGACCAGTGCCATTCAGGGATATGGGGCAAAGTTCACAGATTAGCAATAATCTCATTGAATGGCAGAACAGGCGTACCGTCTCCAGTTTCTATCTTTAAATAGGTGTAAAATGTGGTGCGCAAGATCACAGTCGTCGCCCTTGTGTATTCTGATCTATGCTGAAGTAATTTCTACTTTTTATCATAAAAAATTATTGCAAAAAATGGTGTATGATATCCTTCATCTGTGGGATGTTCAGATCATAGAATCATAGAATCATAGAATCCGTAGAAGGAGGCCGTTTGGTCCATCAAATCTACACCGACCCTCTGAAAGAGCAACCTATCTAGGCCCACGTCCCGCCTTATCCCTGTAACCCTATAACCCCACCTAACCTTTGGACAGTAAGGGGCAATTTAGCCTGGCCAATCCACCTAACCTGCACGTTTTTGGATTGTGAGAAGAAACCGTAGCACCCAGAGGAAACCCACGCAGACACGAGGAGAACGTACAAACTCCACAGTCACCCAAGGTCAGAATTGAACCCTTGGCGCTGTGAGGCAGAAGCGCTAACCACTGTGCCGCCAATGATTTCAGCCTCTTTAAAATTTAATAACATGGTGAGGCATTCAGATAATGTACTACAGATGTGTTCTCCACCAAATCATTGATTACTGTTTGACGTGTGAAATATAAAACAAGGAACACTTCCTTAGTTGAGGCCCCATAATAAACTCCCGATGGATAATATGTACACATAGCTGTATGGTAATTAAAAGAGAGAATTTCTTTTTCGTTGAGCATTCGCAAAGATTTAAAGCTGTTATGTGTGAGGTAGCAATGTCATTCTTTAAAGGCGATTTCATTATTTCAGGAAGGGCTTCATTGTTTGCTCCGGAGAAAACAAACAATAATTCAGGCCAGTGATTGTAATTATAAGTCGACTTTGGGCAGAAGGGTAGAGAGATGAGTTGGAAGCTCATGTTGCTCCACAATGAGACCTTGGCCTGTCCTTCATTTTGCAGCTGACTTTCCACCTCTAGGCAACATCATCCTGGACCAGCTTTCACAAATGTCCTGAATACACCCCTCTCCACTGTGTGCTAGTAGGACCAGCAACTCTGACTGGACATATTCCTGGATGTTTCAGCGCATGAACTCCTTGATTCTCTGACTTCCCCAGGGAGGCTGGAGCCGGGCACCATTCAGCACTGGTCCACACAAACATAGACCAGGCGGAATGGCACCGGGTGGGTCCCCTGGACCATTGGAGACCCCTGGGTGGTCAGGGTAAGTGCAGGCTGGTCCCCTGGCCCTCCCCCTGGAACACACCTTGGCACTGCCAAGCTGGCAGCAGCACTGCGTGGGTGCCAGGGTAGCACTACCCAGCGTCAGGGGCTGAGGGGGGGGTCATGCCCATGAAATGAGGGTGAAGGTGGGGGTGTTGAAGGGTGGAGGAGTGCAGGGCAGGTAAGTAAACGCGTCCGGGAGGTTGGGGGAGTGACGGGTGGGGGTCCTGGAAGGGTGGGGGTGCTGTAAGGCAGCTGAACAGGTCTGAAGAGGGGGAGCTCCCCAAGACTCCCATAATGGGGTGTTTTCACTTGGGGAGGGGGGGTGGGGGGGGGGGGGGGTAGTGCCCATGTGTGTGGGGGTGTCATTGCTCTTGGGTGGGGGGGACCCACAAGCTCATTTAGAGATCGGGTTACCAAGTGTGGGTTAAACCGGTGAGAAACTCCCCAAGGCCCAAACAAATGGCTGAGTGTCATTGAATAATGGTGGGCAACTCGCTGGCAGAGCCAGCGGGAAACTCTGTGAAAAACCTGTCACAAATTAACTTAGAAATCTTCCCGGAGAATCGTGGCCTGTAGCTTTTTCTTTAGAAAACGTGGATGAACAATGTCATCGGACTACCGATTAGCTTTTAGCAAAAAAAAATTATTAAACGTGGAAAGTTTGATTATAATACATTACTCTTTTACTCCCACTTACCTTCGCAAATATGCACAAATTTTAAGGATAACTCCAGTTACAAAATATATCTTATGCTATAATGTTCTCAGTAAACACACATCCATTTAAAGCCACATGCTCACTGTGATCAGATACTCCACTTTGAAACCAAGTGGCAGTTGCCACCCAAGTGAACTTCCATGGATATCTCATGCAATCCCCCCAGATAATTCTTTCACCATGTGCCAAATAATCTCACCGGACTTCAGCTTCCAGCCTCCACTCTCGAAAAGACATTCTTTGGAATCTTCTTTCAAGCAATGCTTTTCCGCAGCTGTTTCCAACAAGGATCGGCAATTCAACGCAATCACGCAAAACGTTGAGATGTAAATCCCGTCAACAATGGGCGGGATCACCTTTTAGAAAATCTGCATACTAGAGCGAGACAGGCCCCTTATTCAACGTGAGTGCTGGGAAACATGCAGCTAAATGCACTCGCTGGAGGTCTTTGTTCCCTTTTGGGAGAATCATGCCTGTTAACTCTGGGCTGGATTCTACCGTCCCACACGCCACAAAAACGCCACAGACAAGCCACGTAGAATGTTGAACTCCATGGATTTAGGGCAGGAGTCTCCGGTCGCTGGGCGGACATGGCCGGAGAATCCCGCCCTCTGTTTTTCTTCACAGATGTTGCCAGACTTGTTGCATATACCCAGCATTTCCCAACATCCGCACTATTTTGCTTCCACTTCAATCTATACCTTATTTCTTACATTTAACAATGCAATTATAAATCACTTAAAACTACCTCTGCTTCCTGACGCACCACAAAGGCAACCTAATTCCACCTCCAGAACATCACCTGCCTCCATCCTGCAAAGCCCTCACCCATGTCCTTCTTACCTCCAGACTGGAATAAAAGAAAATTAATACGGACACTGGAAGTCTGAAATAAGAAGAAAAAATGCAGGTCTGGCTGGAAAGAGAAACAGCATTAACATTTCGAATCGAATATCACCCTTTAGAACTCTTCCTTCCTGAAAAAGTGTTGACACCGGCGTCAAAACCGGTGCGAGCAACTCCGGCGTCAACGGGCCTCCAGGCCCAGGCATTCACCCCTCCCTAGGAGGCTAGTATGGCACCGGAGTGCTGTTCGCTGCTCCAGCAGTGAAAGCCGGCGCACAGGTAAAAGTCGGCGGGACTCGGCCGAACTCGGCAGGCACTCGGCCCGTCGAGGCGCGGAGAATCGGCGGGGGGTCCGCTGTCAACGGCCCCAACTGGTGCGGCGGCGACCCCACGGGCGCAATTGCCGCCAATTCTCCGGTTGCCGGAGAATCGGTGGCGGCGTGGCGTGATTCTCGCGTCCCCCAGTGATTCTCCGACCCGGTGCGGGATCGGAGAATTACGGCCATTAATTCTTGCTTCTCTTTCTTCAGTTGTTGCCAGAGGTGCTGAGTATTCCCAGCACTTTCTGGTCTTACTTCCAGACTAGATTGTTCCATTTCTTCATTTCCCATCCTCTAAGGTTATGAAAGACACATTGAGATGTAATTCTTTGTCTCTGAGGCAATCTGCAGCAAAAAAGTAGAAAAAGTGCTTTTCATTGTTTGCATTCCGAACGTCCAGTGTTATATTGAGGTATGGGAGTTTATAAGGAGCTGATCAATAATGTTGCTGTTTGTATGTCAGTTGTATCTCAGTTCGTAGCACCCTCACCTCTGAGTCAGAAGGTGGTGGGTCCAAGTGCCGGCCCAGAACTTGAGCACAACAATCTTGGCTGTCGCTTCAATGCAGTGCTGAGGACGTGATGCACTGTCGGAGGTGCCATCTTTCAGATGAGGCATTAGCCCACATCTGCCCTCACAGGTGAATGTAAAGGATCCTACGACATTATTTTGATGAAGGGCAGGGGAGTTATCCTCTGTATCCTGACCAATATCTGTCCCTCAAATAATATAGCAAAAATAGATGATTAATTTGTGGGAGCTTCCTCTGTGCAAATTAGCTGCCGAGTTCACTACATTAGGAGAGTGGCTACATTTCAAAAGTACCTAATTGATGATAATGAATTTTGGGATGCATGGTGGTCATGAACCATTCTACATAAATCCAAGTATACCTGCCTTTCTTTCTGTTTTCCTACTCTTCAATCTGTCTCGCACGTTGAACCTGCTTGACTTGCTGTTCAGTGGAGGATTTTTGAAGATTTCTTTCAATTAAGGGGCAATTTAGCGTGGTCAATCCACCTACCCTGCACATCTTTGGGTTGTGGGGGTGAGACCCACGTAGACACAGGGAGAATGTGCAAACTCCACACAGACAGTGACCCAGGGTCAGGATCGAACGAGGGTCGAATGAGAATTCCAAAGATTAACAACACTCTAAGAAAATACATTTCTACAGATCTCTATCTAAACTGTGCCCCATCGTTCTAGATTCCCTCGCAAAGCGAAACATCCTCTCAGCATCTAAGCTGTCAATTCCCCACAGAATGATATACGGTATAAGGCCAGGAATGGGAGGTTGGTTAGCTCAGTTGGCAGGACAGCTGGTTCGTGATGCGGAATGACGCCAACAACACGGGTTCAATTCCCGTACCAGTTGAGGTTATTTATGAAGGCTTCACCTTCTCAACTTCACCCCTCGCCTGTGGTGTGATGACCCTCAGGTTAAATCACCACCAGTCAGCTCTCTCTCTCTCAAAAGAGACAGCAGCCTATGGTCAACTGGGACTATGGCGACTTTCAAGGTCTGGGAGCATTAGCACTGGAAGCACACAATTCTCATTGGAGGTATTGCCTAGCCTGTGAAAATAAACTTCTAATCCAAGCGTGAAATCTTTCACAATTACTGATCTGCCTTTTGAATACCCTTGAATATTGTTAATCTATTGTCAATTTACACTTATGAATTTTTAAAGTCCAAACACTTGAATACTGTTGTTGCTTTTGATCTTTTTACTTAGATTGAATCACTGAATAATTTAGATGGGCTGCAACCACAATTTGAAAATTGGCTATTTTTGCCTTGTTCTTCATTCCCTTGACAATGTGTGCTCATCCAGATTCAATTTTATTAAGGGTGTGGTGTGGCTCACAAGTATCAAGTAGACAGTAGGACAAAGACAGGGGCGAAGTCATCAAAACAATTCAGTATAATTAGAAAATTGATCGCCGTAGTCCAAAGTAGTGTTGGTGTTACAGTGCAACATCTTTAGCTTTGAATTTAATATTTTTCCTGATACTAACAGCAGATACTGACTGCCTCTTTACATATTTACATCAGTAAAGTAGCTGACTTCTCATTTTATATTGCAACCTATTGACTAAAAATAATTGTAAAATTAGCTTGCTAAGCTAAGTAACTATTTTGGGTGGGTTTGGCACTCAGATTGCACCAGTCTTTTGATGCATCTGGAAGTAGAAAAGGCCATTCGAGTTCATGGGTTTTGCAGTTCACGCTTCGAGGGCATATATGAAAAGCTGCTCAGACCACAGGCGTCTGCACAAGGCAGCATTTTACCACAGATGCTGTGGTAGTGTGAGACTGCGGCCCAATAAGAGGATTGGAAGAGTCACAGTCTTGTAACTTGTCTCAGAGATTCTTTGTGATGGTCAAAACATGTCTTCAGCTTCCGCCGACAGCGACCCCTCGCGACGGGTTCCCTGGCGACGGCAGAGCTGAGACATGCAAAATGGCGTAAACTTCGGCAGGGCCGGAAGGTCCCACTGGCAGTCGACGGTGGGCCACATCCGCCGCTGGAAAACACGCGTGGATGGCGGTGGCGGAAAATTCCGCTGGATTGAATAACTGATTGATAACTGAAACCAAAAATCTGGTAAGAAATTAATTAAAGAGGGACTCAATTTCCCTATCCTTTCTTTTTAAAATAAGCGTATAAAATGAATTTGATGATATTCTCTGGCAGGGCAACAGATGTGGACATCAAGCAAAGACTGAATTGGGCACAGCTACGATATAGTGCACACCCAAATAGATCACTGATGCTCACTTCCCAGGCTTAATCCTGTAGTTTCCGTGCTAAGGTGAGGAATTCAAGAGTTGCTAATATGCCTCGAGTTTAACTCCAGCATGATTCAGCACTTCTAGAAGTGGGATAAATGTTAAAAAGAATTATCTTCTTTAACTACTGTAGGAAGGAGCTGACCAATGTATACTTGAGCTCACAAGGAGCATAACATATAGGAGCATAACATGTGGCCGTAACAACAGCACTTTGGGCGCAATTCTCCCATCGGGAGACTAAGTGCCGACGCCGGAGTGAAAACCGGAGTGTTTCACTCCAGCGTTGGAGGCCGTTCCCAGCCCTCTATTCTCCCGCCCCCGGGGGGCTAGGAGCGGCGCCGTGTCATTTACGCGCATCGGGCCTTGGCGCCACGTAAAAGCGGCACCGCGTAAATGACATGGCCGGCGCCGCGTAAATTACGTCATCCGCGCATGCGCAGGTTGACCGGCGCCAACCCGCACATGCGCGGTTGCCGTCCTCCCTGCGGCCGTCCCGCAAGAAGATGTCGGATGGATCTTGCGGAGCAGCGGAGGAAAGGGGGTCCTCCTTCAGAGAGGCCGGCCCGCCGATCGGGCCTTTTGAGTCCCCCACAACCCCCCGGTGCAGGAACCCCCCCCCCCCACCCTCACAGGACACCCCCCAGCGTTCCCGCACTGTTCCCGCCGGCAGCGACCAGGTGTGGACGGCGCCGGTGGGAACCTGTCGTGTTGGGCAGGCCGCTCGGCCTATCCGGGCCGGTGAATCGGCGCTCGCCCGTTACAATAACGAGCGGCGATTCTCTGAACGGCCAGCCGTGATTCTCGCCGTGCCGGTTTGGGAGAATCGCGTGCGGGTGCCGGGCGGAGTGGCAGGACTCGCGCGGCGCCCCAACGATTCTCCCACCCGGCACGGGGGGGTGGGGGGGAGAATTCCACCCTTTGTGTTTACATAGCATCTTCAGCATAATAAAAGATCCAAAAGCTTCCCACGGGTATTTTCAAACAAAATTTGACACCAAACTATATACTAGGGTTAATGCGGTGGTCTTTATGGACCATGTTGATGGGGAAATAGAGATAGAGAGGGGAAAAAGTTTAGGGCTTCGGCAATTGAACACACGGCTGCCAGTGGTGGAGAGATTGAATTCAGGGATGTGCAAGAGATCAAACTCTTGGAGATCTGTGCATTGTTGTAGAGTAGTAGGTACACAGGAATATCCAGAAAGTATGTCCATCCAACTGAAGCTGCTTTTGGGGTGAACAAAAGTTCATCATATTGTGCAGCTAGTTGACTGACATGTGGCACAACAAACACTACCAAGCACTTAGAGTAGAAAGTACTCACTCCAGATAATGTAGTGATGTTGTTATAATAATCTTTATTATTGTCACAAGTAGGCTTATATTAACACTGCAATGAAGTTATTGTGAAAACCCTCTAGTCGCCACACTCCGGCACCTGTTCGGGTACACGGAGGGAGAATTCAAAATGTCCAATTCACCAACAAGCACATCCTTCAGGACTTGTGGGAGGAAACCGGAGCACCCGGAGGAAATCTACGCAGACCCGGGGAGAAGGTGCAGACTCCGCACAGACAGAGACCCAAGTCGGGATCGAACCATTGAGTCCGTGAAGCAACAGTGCTAACCACTGTGCTTCTTTGCCGCCCATGTTTTCCACAGAGCCATGCCAGCCAAGAAATTCCAGGTTCAATCAGGCCTTGGGGAGCATTGGTTAGGATTCTTACTCTTGATCTCAGTCCAGTGACTCTTGTGAGGTGTGTTGAATAGTACCATCATTGGTGGCTGCACCGTTACCATCTCTTCCAAAACTTCTCCACCTCTCTTTTCCTTTCCTTTAAAATACTTATTTCCCAAACTTTTCCAGTCACAGAATCCTTTTGATCTCTTAGGATTCCTGACAGAACCCCTCATGTTGAGCGTTATTGGGCGTGATTCTCCACTCCCGCATCGAAGTGGCCGTGCTGTCGAGGTTCACGACGGTGCAAAACGGCCCCGGTCCCGACCGATTCAGGCCCTGACAATGGGCCAGGATCGGGGCCGCGTCATCTACACGCGCCAGGCCTTGTCGTTCGCGTAAAAGCGGCGCCGCATAGATGACGCGGCCGGCGCCGCATAACGGGCGTCATGCGCGGGTTGGCCGGCGCCAACCCGCGCATGCGTGGTTGTCGTCCTCTCTAAGTCTGCCCCGCAAGAAGATGTCTGACGGGTCTTGTGGGGCCGCGGAAGGAAGGAGGTCCTCCTTCAGAGAGGACGGCCCGACGATCGGTGGGCACCGATCGCAGGCCACCCCAACATCTGAGGTACCCCCCGGTGCAGGATCCCCCCTCGCCCCCCCGCAGGCCGCCCCCCCAGCGTTCACGCACCGCCCACGACTGCAGCGACCAGGTGTGGACGGAGCCGGGGGGAACCCGCCGTTTTGGCCTGGCCGCTCGGCCCATCTGGGCCTCAGAATAGCGGGGGTGCCGGAGAATCGCCATTTTCGGTGTCTCCGGCGATTCTCCAGCCTGCGAAACTCGACCGGGCTGTTCCCGCCGCTTGGGAGAATCGCGGGAGGGCGTCGGACCGGCGTCCCGGGAAATTTTGGCGGCCCAGGCGATTCTCCCAACCGGCGCGGGAGTGGAGAATCGCGCCCATTGTTTTTGTGCAATAGGTACAGTCATACAAAATTAAATTTATAAAAGTCTTTTCTTTTTCTTATATCTATACATTTATTATAATTAATAAGTTCTCCTTTTCAACAAATACTTAAGTCTTACATTTTTGAAAATGTTAATAGGAGTAGTGAACCTGTCTCGTTTGCTGATACATTTGTTTACTATTAGGAGTCCCTGGAGAGCTGGGTTCTTCTATCAGTCACATACACACACACACACACACTCTTTCTCTTTCATACACACACGGTCTCTCTCTCTCTCTCACTCACACACACACTCTCAGCTCTCTCTCACACAAACACACTCAGCTCTCTCTCACACATACACACTCAGCTCTCTCAAACACACACTCAGCTCTCCCTCTCTTTCACACACACACTCTCAGCTCTCCCTCTCTTTCACACACACACTCTCAGCTCTCCCTCTCACTCACACTCTCAGCTCTCACTCACACACACTCTCTCACACACACAAATGCACTCACACTCAACTCTCCTCTCTCACTCACACACACATGCAAATGCACACGCACCCTTACTCATTGGATGCAATCTAACGCAAATGTTTCGAAGTGTCATTTGTGGCGGGTTTTGATGGGGGTTTCCTGCCGGCCCTGTCAGCGAGTTCCCCACCGCTATCTAACAACACTTGGGGTGTGATCCAATGGCCACGCTGCACCCAAAAAGCTGCTCGCCACGGCGTAATGTGGCCGACAGAAGTCGGGAGACCACGCTCCGGGGATCCACCTGGCTCGTACATCCTCGCGAGATCTAACGCTAGCTCACGAGGCGTTGTGAGGTAGATCGTCCCCATTGTGGGTGGGATCACTTTTTAGCAAATCTGCACATTAGTATGAGACAGTGAGTCTCACTTTAATATGCAGTTTCTCGAGGGAGCCAAGACGTTGGGATATATCCCCTTCGCCTCGGAGACCTCAGGCAAGCGCCGTTCAGTTCTGGTCTCCACAAATGGGCATGAGCAGAACGGCACTCGTGAGGGTCTCCCAGGGGGTTGGACGCTCCCAGGTGCATGCCCTTTGGGCAGGGTGGTACCTGGTACTGCTGGTACCACCCTTGCAGCCTGGCACCTTGGCAATACTAGGCCAGCACCCTTGCAGTGGCACGTGGGTGCCAGCCTGGCACTGCCAAGGTGCCCAGGTGGCACTGCCAAGGGCACTGCCATGGTGCCAGATTGGCACTGCCAAAGTGCCTGCACTGGTGTTGGAGGGTGTGTGGGGGGGCGCTGGGACCCCTCCAATAGTGTTGGGTGGGGACGGGGGTCGCATCAGGCGCCTCGGAATTCGGGATACTATTTAAAAATGGCAGCCCAATCTCTCGCTGCACTGAGGAATTCCGGTGAGCGGAGCTCCTCAGTGTACAAAACGGGGCTATGTGCGGCCTCAGCCGCGCGTTCCCTGCTGAGGTCCCTTATTTAATCCGAGTGCCGTTTATAGCCATATTCTCAGCTCTCCCATTCTCTCACACACAGGCATCTCTCAGCTCACTCACACTCACTCTCTCTCTCCCCCCCTCTCTCCCCCTCTCTCTCTGTTTCTCACTTTCTCGCTCTTTCTCACACACGCGCATTCTCAGCTCTCCTCTCTCACACACATTCTCAGCTCTCTTAGTCTCTCTCACACACGCTCTCAGCTCTCCCTCTCTCTAACACACACACTCTCAGCTCTCCCTTACTCACACATTCACACACACACATGGCCTTCCCCTTCCAGCCCCATAGCCTCTTCCCCTCCCAGCCCCAAGGCCTCTTCCCCTCCCAGCCCCAAGGCCTCTTCCCCTCCCAGCCCCAAGGCCTCTTCCCCTCCCAGCCCCAAGGCCTCGTCCCCTCCCAGCCCCAAGGTTTCGGCCCTTCCCGACCCATGGCCTCTGCTCCTCCCAATCCCGTGGCCTCTCCCCTTCCTGCACATTGGCCTCTTACTCTCCCAGCCCACGTCTACGATCTACCTCACTCCGCTATCTGCTCGCCTTCATTCTGCTGCCTGGTGCCCTTTGCTTTCATCTTTTTGGAACTTTTAATAATCACTTTGTCCCTATTTCCAGCTTGTCTAATCAGAGGCTGACTTCTTAGTGCATTCAGGGCGGCATGGTTGCACAGTGGTTAGCACTGTTGTTTCACAGTCCCAGGATCGATTCCCGGCTTGGGTCACTGTCTGTGCCGAGTCTGCACTTTCTCCCCGTGTCCGTGTGGGTTTCCTCCGGGTGCTCCGTTTTCCTCCCACAAGTCCCGAAAGACGTTCTGTTAGGTAATTTGGACATTCTGAATCCTCCCTCTGTGTACCCGAACAGGGATGGCAAGAAATACTAGCCCAGCCGATGAAGCCCCCATCCCATAAATGAATTTAAACAAATAATGTTAAACAGGCTTGTGTGTGTGTAAACCTGGGAAATGGATTGATACAACAGACTTGTATATATTGTCATGTGTCTTAGAGTGTAATAGTTTCGTGTATATACACAAGAATGTAAGTAAGGCTGAGAAAATGAAACCGTCTTTTAGAGTTAGAATTTCCATCAAGCTGGAGGTGTGATGGAAATATATTTCTGTGAAATGGGCTTGTGTGTACATGGGTGTGACTACTTTAATTAGACTAACAACAGTTTGTTTGCAAGGTTAAAACATCAATAGGGGTTGGGTATGGATGCAAGTATTTCAAAGTGGAGATGAGCAGGGCTAAGGTGGGAACAGTGAGCAGCATGAATAGAAATTTGCATTATGAAGATGAGGAGGGTGACTTGGAGTTTAACTGTTATAAATGCATAAAGTATTAAGTTTATTGTTACACAGAAGTAGTAGCCATAAAGATAACATGAAAGTTAGTGACAATGTTAGAGCGAGACTGTTGGTAAAGGGTAAAGTGTTGGTTGTGTGACCATTTTATTTTTCAAGTGGCATTGGGATAAATGGGCTGATGATTTTGCCCTGCTTTAAACTGTTTCAGCCGGAGAACATGAGAGTTCTGTCATTCTGGGGCTGAAGATATGGTTTCCGTATTGTGCATCTGCCTTCATATTTTGCTGTTGCTCCATTGAAGATTACCTGTCTACAGTGCTGAGAATGGTATCACCCAAAATGTCTTCGGAAAGATACCTAGACCGTGGAACCTTGTAAATCTATTTTCTGCATTTAAATGAATTATTTAAGATCAGGGCAGCACGGTAGCACGGTGGAAAGCACTGTGGCTTCATAGCGCCAGGGTCCCAGGTTCGTTTCCCCATTGGAACACTGTCTGTGCGGAGTCTGCACGTTCTCCCCGTGTCTGCGTGGGTTTCCTCCGGGTGCTCCGGTTTCCTCCCACAGTCCAAAGATGTGCAGGTTAGGTGGATTGGCCATGCTAAATTACCCTTAGTGTCCAAAAAGTTTAGGAGGGGTTATTGGGTTACGAGGATAGGGTGGAAGTGAGGGCTTAAGTGGGTCGGTGCAGACTCAATGGGCCGAATGGCTTCCTTCTGCACTGTATGTTCTATGTTCATCTGTATGTTCTGGGAAAAGGAACTTCCAAAGGGGTGTAAAAACAATAGATTTAAAGATGAAAGGTTAAAACATATTTAAAGAGAGATTGGAGGCTGGATCAGTGGGGGGGGGGGGGGGGGGGGGTCATAAGGTCCTATAGAGCATGTGTGCTGAAACATATCTGTGGAGAAAGCAGCTTGCAGTCACGCTTCGAGAAGGCAAGTGTTTTGCCTGCGAGATTTTGATACAAATTCTGGCTATTCATTTTGCATTCGATACTGAAAATGGAAAGCAATGAATGGTAACACCTCCCGTGTAGCAACAGTGGATATTTGTGGTAACGTTACTGGATTAAAAGTAATGAGGACTGTTGCCTCAAAGGGGTATTTAACTCTGATTTTAACTGAGCAGAAATATTTTGGGAAATGTTTGTAGAACTACAATTAACTGTGTAAATGCAATCATGTGTGCTTAAGTTTTTTTTTCTTTTTAAATAATTGTTCAAATTTAGTGTTTAAATCTCTCAGGGTGGTTTGAAATTTGTGCTCCTGACTTCACATTATGAAGGACAAATCTCAAATCATTGTGATAGCTTGTCCCAAGTTTTCCAACTTTGGGATTTAGGAAGCCCTGCAATGACCATCTGCATGTCATAACATAATAGAAAAGACAGAAGAGAAAAGAGTTATCTGGTGAATTCTCTTGAGCATATTTCTGGCCCAATGGTGAAGGAAGCATTACTGGATCTAGCTGTAGGGAATGAGGTTGGTAAGTGGATCAAGTGTCATTGTGGGAACATTTAAGGAAGAGTGAGCATGGTATTATAAGATTTAGGTTAGCTTTGGAAAAAGACGAGGAGTAACTGAGAGTACCAATGCTTAATTAGAGGAGGGCCAATTTCACGTGGGGTGAGAGTGGATTTGGACAAGATAAATTGAAATTTAAAAATTGCAATGGAAGAATGAGTAACCGATAAAGCCGAGTTCAGGTATAGTCTCAGGAGGAGGAAGGGTAGGACAGCCAAAGCCAGAGTTCCATGTATGATGAAATAGATAGACAGTTAAGGTGAAGGAGGAGATGTATTACAGATGTCAGTTGATGATACAAGTGAGAACCAGGTTGAAAATAGAAGGTTTAGAGGGGAAATGAAAAATGATAACAGAGAACGTCATTCTGAAGTTACTAATCGATTGTGCAATATAAATGTTATTCATTAGGTTCTGATATCATTCTATCCTATAACATCCTGAATTTCGACCTAATGAGTTCAATGTTCATGCCGGTTGAAGTATGTTAGCGCACTTGGTTCCTGCAGTTTGTATGGCATTTTTAACATTTGTCTTGCACATTATTTTACTTTCTTTAAGTTTCTAATTTCTTATCCGTTTCACCCTACATTTAAGATAAAGCAATTGTTTCTGTGGATCCTCTCTGGTCTCACCACAGTAAATTTATTGGGAATACAGCTTGTCTGTGTAATTGGCGGCATGGTAGTGGTTAGCACTGTTGCTTCACAGCGCCAGGGACCTGGGTTTGATTCCCGGCTTAGGCCACTGTCTGTGTGGAGTTTGCACATTCTCCCCGTGTCTGCGTGGGATTCCTCCGGGTGCTCCAGTTTCCTCCCACAAGTCCTGAAGGACGTGCTTGTTGGTGAATTGGACATTCTGAATTCTCCCTCCGTGTACCCGAACAGGTGCCGGAGTGTGGCGACTAGAGGATTTTCATAATAACTTCATTGCAGTGTTAATGTAAGCCTACTTGTGACAATTATAAAGATTATTATTATTAAATAGGGTTTCTATAAACTTACATTGCTGAGTGCACTTCGCCGCCGAGAATGGTGCAGCCTATTCTTTCTCCTCACATTAACAACCTCCATTGATATAGCGCCTTTATCATACAGATATTTTTCACGGCATCTGACAGGAGTGTTTGGAACAATAGTTTGAGATGGAGCTGTAGGTGATGATATTAGGTCAGGTGACCAAAAGCTTGATCAAAGAAGTAGATTTTAAGGACTCAAAGAGAAAATGCTGGAAAATCTCAGCAGGTTGGCAGCATCAATAGGGAGAGAAAAGAGCTAACGTTTCGAGTCCAATGACTCTTTGTCAAAGCTTAGTAGATTTTAAGGAGTGTATTAAAGAGAGGTGGCGAGACAGAGAGCTTTAGGAAGTGACTTCCAAAGTTTGAGTCCAAGACAGTTGAAAGCACAACCACTATAGTGGAGTTAAGAAAATCAAGAATGTGTAAGAGACTAGCATTAGAGAAGCAGAGAGAACTGAAAGGGTGTAAGACTGAAGGAGGATTCATTGGCTGGAAATATCATGGCCATGGAGGCATGTGTAAAAAAGGATAAGAATCTTAAAATCGAGGTGTTGCTGGCCTGGGATCCCAATGTTTATAGAAACCCTATTTAATAATAATCTACATTAGTGTCACAAGTAGGCTTACATTAACACTGAAATGAAGTTACTGTGAAAACCCTCTAGTCGCCACATTCCGGCATGAACATAGGGGTAATAATGGGTTAATGGGACCTGGTGTGATTTAGGATATGGACAGCAGAGTTTTGGATGACCTCAAGTTTAAGGAGGGTGCATACGGTGAGTGGCTGGTCTGGAGAAAATTAGAATATTCACCCCAACCATGTGGCACTGGCTAATAAAGCAGGCAGCTTTCTGGTAAGTCAATAGGAAGTGTGCAAAAGCAATTCAGCGTGATCAGGTCACCAGTTTGCATCCATACTTGGGGTCTGTCCCAATTGTGCTGTAAAGACTGAGAACGTTCCCATGCACAAGTTGTGCAAGTCTGCAGGACAATGCATTGGACCACTGCCATCTTAAGTAACGTAATAGTATTCAGCTCTTCTGACTAATTATGAAGTTCTTCACAGACCGGATGAAATAACCAAAAGGATCGGATTTTGCCTGGGGGAGGGGGATGAGAGGAGTAGGGGGAGGGTGTAGTTGGTAGAGGGTGTGTGTGGGGTGCGGGGGGGGGGGTCCTTGAATTAAGGACCCCTGGCTTACAGTGCGCCTTAAAACAACAAAGTACCTGATCTTTATCAGATTACCTCGAGTGAGCGCGGCTCGATTACTCCAGCCTCCTACTGTTTAATACTTGAATTCTTACAGTCCAAAGCAAAGCATTTTATTGCCGTCTGTTAAAGATGGAGGCCAGACATTCGAAACATTTATCAAACCCAGTGTCATCTGGAGATAGTTTTACGGAAACAGATTGTGACTTTATGGGCAGGATGGGGCATGTTAAAGGAAATGTCACACATTTGTTTTCAATAGTTTTGAAGGCAGCTGGAGACTTAATCCAGAATGAAGATTGTAATTATCAATTACCATATAAATTTTTTTATTTATATCTAATTACAGACTACATTGTAAAAACCGACATAAAAGTTTTCATTTTTAAACAAGAGTATATATATTTAAATGAAATAAACCCAGTTGTTAGATGGGGAAAAGTACCAGTTCTGCTCCCAATAGCAGCCGTGTAAACCAACAGTTTAATTTTAATCAAACTTATGTCTGTCTTGTCGTGAGAAATATATTTGTAAAATCTATGGGAAAAGTCACTGGAGGTTTCTTTATTAAATAAGTTGAGAGTTGAAATATATGACTGACTAAAAATAGATACTTTGACAGGAAATTGTAAGGGAAACAAGACATTAGTCTATATAAATACTGTAACTGGTGTGGACTTGGTTAATTTGTGCATATGAAGGTTCCCTTTCATTCAGTTTAATCTCTCCCCAGCCTTGGTAGCAGACTAATGTTTCTCTGTTTGTTTATCGAGTGCATAAAATGAGCATATACCCGTGGTACAAGATGCCTATCTATTGCACGAATCAGTAATGATGAATCTTATGTTGCACAAAAATGCAAGGACAGTGACATGTAAATGCAGACCTGCATACTAGGGACATTTTCTGTCTGGCGTATTTGGGGTGTTACACTCAGTGCATCCACTGGAGAAATTTTTGAAAAAAATCTTGCGTTTAGTTCTTTCACAACATCCCAAAGTGCTTTCCAGCCAATGAAATATTTTTAAAGTTGTAATACAAGGAAATGTGGCAGCCAGTGTGCACATAGAGATGTCCCACAGACAGTAGTATGATAACGACCAGATCATTATTTAATAGCATTGTTGGTTGAGGGATAACTATTGGCCAAGACATAGTGGGACACTATCGTGCTTTTCTTTAGATTAGCACCCATGGGATCTTTGATGTCCATCTAACAGGGAAGGTGGGTCTCAGTTCAAATTGTATGCAAATAGACAGCATCTCCAACAGCGCCGTAGCCCCTCACCTGGCACTGGAAGGTCAGCCTGGAGTTTATGCTGAAACACAGGGATTTGAACAGCCCTTTTAACACCTATCTCCACAGCACAGGGATCAGCACTGTTTGTTCACTGTCATCGTGGGGCCATTGGCATCGTCTTGCTTCCTCTTTGGCTTTCATCTAGCCTCCCTCAGTTCACATCTCAATGTTATCCATCCATCTGATTTTCTTCTTCCTCTTTTGCCCTCAATTCCTCCTTCGATTGGTGCCAGGATGAGGCTGTCATGTCTTCTTCTCCAATGTCGGTACTAGGCTACCTTTTTTTCTCTGACTGTACTTAGCAACCATTTTTACTGTTGAACGTCTACTCTTGATCTAACCCACTCATTTGTCTTCCTATCAATCCTGCTGATTCAAAGCTTCCTCCACCATATCAGCACTAGGAAGTGCTGAGGGTTTTGGCCAAGGGTGGTATCATGACCGGTACAGGCTTGGAGGTCCAAAGGGCCTGTTCCTGTGCTGTATTGCTCTTTGTTCTATATCCACATTTCAGAAGCTGTTACGCTTTCATTCGTTTCTTCGGAGTCCAACTCTCACATCCACAGAGTGCAACACTTCAACTTCGTGCTGATGCTTTTGAACTTCCAAACACTACTTAAGTCACTGATCATGCCTCTTATTGTGGCTAATCTCAACTCGATTTCTTCTTGGATGTAATGTCACTGTTCACCATCGAGCCAAGGCACTTTAATTTGTCCACTGCCTATTGCTTCCAATCCTGACTTTTTCATTGCCAGTTAGAGCCATAATGTTGGTCTTTGCCTCATTTGTATTCAGTCCAACAGACTTCGTGCCTTCTGATTGGGTTTGCCTTAGTCTCGAGCTATTCCTTTGGTCTGGCTATCAATGTGATGCCTTCTGCCTACCAGAAATTCCATAAGATAAGACCTCCTATGATGCAGCCACAATCCCTGGTAACTTTCCCTGCACCACCCTCATTTTCATCTTGCCAACTGCAATAAACAGCACGGGTGCAGAAGTCACCCTGTCTGACTCCCTTCTCAAACTGGAATCGGTTTGTATGCCTATCACCAACTCTGATGACTAGTAAAGCATTTCTGTATACCTCTTGTGTTAGCCACAGATATTTGGACACACCAACGTCTATGAGTGTCTGAACATTTACAGTTCTGTAAACTCTGCAGGGATGGTTAGAAACTCATGTAAAGAAGAAAAACAGCAGTCAGTAAATGTATACCTTGACCTCTCAATATCCTTGAAAACGTCCCTTGATTGTAACTCCCGAGTATCAAGTTGGTACAAAAATATAAATTTCCCCTTTTTTCATTCATGGTATCTGGATATTGGGCAAGTCCTGCATTTATTTCCCATCCCTAATTGCCCTTCAGAGGGTGGTGGTGAGCTACTTCCTTGGCTACACCTGAGAGTTTGTGAGGCCATTTCAGAGAGCAGTTAGGAGTCAGGCCTAGGATCACAAAAGGGCCGCCCCAGGTAAGGACAACTGATTTCCTTCCCAAAACAACTTTGGAAAACATTTGAGTTTTTTGACAAGTGGTCATTATTACTGATGCTGGCTTTTTACTACACTAGTAACTTGCATTTATCCAGTGTATTTAAGGTAATAAAATGTCCCCCTTTTGCCTGTTGATAATTCTTGTGATGTTGCAAATTAAGTGAATTGATCTTTTTAGCCAGTTTGAAAATGATAACTTTAAGGAATACGTGATTTTGAATCAGGGCTGATTTAAAAGGATCTCGTGTTGCCACCAACAAATGGGAGGTAGAAATGCAATACCAGTGAGTGAATCCACGGAAAGCACGCGGCCAAGATCAGATCAGTGGAAAAATTCTTACAAACGTGCACATCAGTTGGCAGTTCCTTTCGACATAGCCTTTCAGAAATCGTTTGACGTACATACTGTTCCTTGCTGTTGGAAATCAGGCATCATTGTCCCGGTTGCTAAGAGGTCACGGCCCACTGAGCTGAATGATTACCAACCAATTGCTCTTATATCAATAGTCAAGAAGTGGTTTGAGAGCATTTTGTCAGGGGGAACAAGATCCTCTTGTTCCACATATTAAGTTAAAGTTTGCCTATCAACCTCATAAGTCAGTGGACGATGCTGTTCTGACCTTGGTCCATTGACCAAAAGCACACGGACAAATTATGCAACTATGCTTGTGCTATCTTTGTTGATTTCTCTTCAACTTTTAATGTCATGCAACCATTCAAGCTAATTGAAAAGTCTTGATGTTAATTCTACACTCCTTCTTTGCATCAGTGATTTCCTTCACAACAGGACCCGATATTAGTCTCCAGGATTTTCTCGGAGCGCATGTTAGCGAATACTGCTTTTCATCCTCTATACAAATGATTGTTGATCAGAGCATGATAACTATGCTGATGATATGGTACTAGTGGATCACATTAAGAATAATGACCTAATAGGGCTTGGAGGAGAAATGTGTAAAATGGCGAGACAATAATTCTCTTAAACTGAACAAAAGCAAGACAAGAGAACTAGTTATAGACTTTAGGAAAAGGCCATGTAATAATATTGTTCCTGTGAAGATTCATGATGTGGAGATTGAAATCGTTACGAACTGAAAGTATCTAAGTGTCAAAATAGATGACGAGTTGAATTGTACAGATGTGGTGACCAAGGCCCAGATACGATTATACTACCTCAGAAAATTGAAAGAAAGAACACACACAAATTGCGACTGTTTCAGCAAAACAAAATAAATGACAGCCATTTGCTGCCTCATTCCTCAGCTAATGTCTTGACCAATCGGAGTCAAGCTGTCTGGTTTAAATTTGAAACATTGCTTGCCAGTTAACAGTTAGTCACCATGAGCTCCATGACAACGCCTCTGTCAATCAGAGTACATTTGCCAACCAGATAGCACTGTATTCTCATACAGTATAAATTTGTTGTTTTCCCTGGCATTGGTATTCTTGGGAATTATCCTGATGAGTGCAAGGTGGAAAGTGTAGTAGCCGAAGGAAGAGATTTCATGGAACGCACGACAGGCTGGATAAGAACAAGGTTTATTTACACAATACACAATAACCACAAGTATTACATCTCCTCGCTCCAAAGGGACACACTCCCTAACCTGCATGCAGGCCAGAGTTTATATACTGTGAAGCTCCTCCAAGTCAGGGGGAGGCTCTGCCGCCTCATTAATCAGGTGAGTTCATATTCCATGGTGTAGGAAGGGAATCATGTATAACATAGTGCTTGGCCCTGGAGGAGCCGGGGCCAAAGGCGCCTGGATGCTGCCGTGTCCATGTCACAGTCATTGTCATCTTTGATGGATGGCCCTGAGGGTGCGTCGGGAACTTCAGCCTCCCAGTGCCCGACAGGCGGTGGCAAAGAGTGGTGCGCTGATCTCGGCGGTGCCAGGGGGGGCCCCCTAGGCGGTGAGGAGGACTGTGCAAGGATCCAGCTCGGGGCACCCGGACCGTGTTTGCGTGCGTTTCGCCCCCAGAACCCAAAAGATGTGCAGGATAGGTGGATTGGCCATGCTAAATTGCCCCTTAATTGGAAAAAATGAATTGGATATTCTAAATTTATTAAAAAATCAATAAATGGATCGAGAATGAACGAGCACAGATTTAAAGTGTTTTGCAAATGAAGCAAATGTGATGTGAGAAAAAACCTTTTTGCATAAGTGGTTTGGGTCTGGAATGCACTGCCTGAAAATGTGATGGAGGCAGGTGCAATCGAAGCATTCAAGGGGACGTTAGATGATTATTTGAACAGAAACAATGTGCAGGGGTCTGGGGAAAAGACAGGTGAATGGCACTAAGTCATGATGCTCATTTGGAGAGTAGCCGGTGCAGACACAAAGGGCCAAATGCCCTCCTCCTGTACCGCAACAATTCTGTGAATCTGAGATCCTATTACAGCAGTAGTAGTAGAAGTTAAGCGTGCTATATCTCACCAAAGTACTGTTGTTTTAGGAAAGCAGATTTTTTAAGGTTGCAGAGATTATTTAACAAGGCAAAAAGGGTATTTGATGAGCAAATCTCTCTTGATGAAATCTTCTGTTGAAGAAATTCTTCTTCACCGCGCTTGATGAATTGTACACCGCTATAAATAACAGTGAAACAGAACACCCGGAGGCGTTGTTCATTGTGGCCGGGGACTTCAACCAGGCCAACTTCAAGAGTGTACTGCCAAAATTCCACTAACACATCTCCTGTCCCACCAGGGGCCCCAACACTCTCGACCACTGCGACACAAACATCATGGGTGCCTACCAATCCACCCCTCGACCTCACTTCAGAAAATCAGACCTCAAGATGGTGCTCCTTCTCCCGGCATACAAGCAGAAACTTAAGCAGGAGAATGTAAGAAGGTCGGGCAATGCTGGTTTGAGGCAATGGAAGAACTCCTATGCGACTGCTTGGAGTCAGTGGACTAGTCCATATTCAAAACTCAGTGGCCAACCTAAAAGAGTATGCCACCACCATCACAGACTACATCGGTAAGTGTGTGGAAGATTGCATGCCAATGAAGATAGAAAGTGCGTTTCCCAACCGGGAACCATGGTTTAATGGGGAGATTTACTCCCTACTGAAGGTAACGTCTCAGGTATTCAAGACAGATGACCCTGACCTATACAAGAAATCTAGGTATGACCTCCGCAAAGCCATCAGGGACGCCAAGAGACAATACCAGACTAAGCTAGAGTCACAGACTAATGACACGGATTCTCGTCGGTTGAGGCAAGGCTTAAACAACATAACGGTCTACAAAGCAAAGCTGAGTAGAATCTCCGGCAACAGTGCACCCTTCCCCGAAAAACTCAATACATTCTATGCTTGTTTTGAGCAGGAAACCAACAAACCGTTGTCAACTTCCCCAGCAGCCTTGAACACAACCATACCTGCTGTCACCGTCTCCGAAGTCAGATTGGCCTTTTTGAAAGTGAACCCTCGGAAAGCATCAGGTCCTGACTGAGTCCCTGGTCTTGCACTCAGATCCTGCGCGGACCATCTGGCAGGTGTGAGTGTGAACATCTTCAAGTCTCCCTATTCTGTTCTGAGGTTTCCACCTGAATTCAAGAAGGCAACCATCATACCGGTGCCAAAGAAGAACCAGGCAACGTGCCTCAACGACTACTGTATGGTGGTCTTATGAAGGGCTTCGAGAGGTTGGTCATGAGACCCATCAACTCCATACTCCCAGCATGCCTTGGTCCACTGCAATTTGCATACCGCCACAACCGGTCCACGGCAATGGCTTTCGCCCTGGCCTAATCCTATCTCTGGAGCATCTCGACAACAAGGACTCCTACATCAGACTCCTATTCATTGACTACTGCTCTGCCTTCAACACCATAATCCCAGCCAAGCTCATATCAAAACTCCAAAGCCTAGGACTTGGCTCCTCCCTCTGCACCTGGATCGTTGACTTCCTGACCAATAGACCACAATGAGTAAGGATAAACAATAATAACTCCTCCACAGTAGTCCTCAATAGGGAGCCCCGCAAGGCTGTGTATTTATCCCCCTGCTATACTCCCTATACATGCACGACTTTGTGGCAAAATTCGGCTCTAGCTCGATCTACAGGTTTGCTGATGAAACGACTGTAGTGGGTCGGTTCTCAAACAACAATGAGTCAAAGTACAGGAGGGAGATAGAGAACCTAGTGGCATGGTGTAACGACAACAGTCTCTCCCTCAATGTCAGCAAAACCAAGGAGCTGGCCATTGACTTCAGGAAGCGAACTATCGTACACACCCCTGTCTGCATCAGTGGTGCCAAGGTGGAGATGGTTGACAGTTTTAAATTCCAACAATCTGTCCTGGTCCACCCACGTCGACACTACGACCAAGAAAGTGCAATAGTGCCTATACTTCCTCAGGAAACGAAGGAAACCCGGCATCTCCACATTGAATCTTACCAATCTTTACAGATGCACCATAGAAAGCATCCTATCTAGCTGCATCACAGTTTGGTATGGCAACTGCTCAGCCCAAGACTGTAAGAAACCGCAGGGTCGTGAGCACGCCATCACGTGAACCCACCTCCCATTCATTGACTTTGTCTACACCTCTCTCTGCCTTGGGAAAGCGGCAGCAGAATCAAAGACCCTTTCCCCCCGGGTTTTCTCTCTACCAACCTCTTCCATCGGGCAGGAGATACAAAACCCTGAGAACACGTACTAACAGATTCAAAAACAGCTTCTCCCCTACTGTTACCAGACTCCTGAATGACCCTCTTATGGACTGAACTGATCACTCCACACATCTTCTCTACTGAGTAGCGCTACAATCCGTATGTTACAACCGATGTCAGTGTATTTACATTGTGTATTTATCGTCTGTCCAATGTATCTCATGTATGGAATGATCTGCCCGGACTGTACACAACAATACTTTTCACTGTATCTTGGTACAAGTGGCATCTTGGTACAAGATGTCTTACAGAGCATCTGCTTCACAATAGATCAAATCAAATTTTGACAAAAGTAAAGAGGGTCATGAACAATGAGAATCACCCCTTGTCTCAGTATTAAAGTTGGCTCCATTCAGGGAAAAGGCTACAATCGGTTCCTGAATATATATATATATCTGTCCCTTGCACTTAGATGATGCCCTACACTCTCGAGCCAGCGGAAGCTTTTCAGCGTCTGACCTGGTAAACCCCCTCAGAGTCTTATATATTTCAGTGGGAACATCTCTCATTCTTATAAACTCCAGAGAATAGTGTTATTCAAGTCAAGTCCTCTTCATAGTGTCATGTTATTCACCCTGGAGTAACACGGATTGCAACACGATGCAGTGAAATGATCAAGCATACACCAAACGTAGGCGTTGGATCAATAAGATTTATTGAACTTCAATAACGAAGCACACAGCTGCCTGTGGGTTGACTCTCTACTACTCTAAGTAAACTAACATTAACTATCTAGACCAGGCTAGCTCTGGTCCATGTGTAGAAGGTGTTGAATGATTTGTACACCCTGACTGTCACTACAGTTGTCACCAGTGGAAAGAGGCAGAGTGCTGATGCCTCGTGTGTTTTATAGTTGGAAGCCCCCCTCTGGTGTTCTGTCTGGTGGTTGGTCGTGTTCTGTTCTGTATGTTGATTGGCTCACCTGGGTGTCTGTCACTGCCTGCTTACTCATGATGTGCATGGGTGCATATTATGACATCCCCCCTTTTTTTAAAACTTTGTCGGCTGCTTAGAGCATATACGACATATTTACAAAAGTAACTATATACAGCAATTGGTGAGTGAATGGATATGTACATGTAAGGTGTCTAGCGTGCAGAAACGTAACAGTATATATAAAAAGGAACTATTTATAAGTCCAGTCATTGGGGCTGTCGTCGGATTCTTGTGGACCACCTGAGAGGTGGAGGTGAGGATAATGGTGTCTTGACAGGTTGGCATGCAGCCAGATTGATGGCCTCGTGGTGCGAGGTGTCTGGATAAAGCATAACGACATCTGGGAATGTGAGATCCGGTGGTGGGCAGGCAAGTTTGCGTAGTGCCCTTCTGTTGCGCCTGACAATAGATCCATCAGCCAGGTGAACCACAAACGACCTGGGAGCAGCCTGTCGAACAACAACAGCTGGAGCTGATCAGACTCCACCTGGCAACTTGATGCGAACAGCGTCCTTCGGAGAGAGCACGGGCAGATCAGTAGCATGAGCATCATATGTCAGTTTTTGCCGGGTTCTGATCTGCTGCATCTTTTGCAGCACTGGAAGGTGATCCAGGTCAGGGACATGAATGGCCGGAACAGTCGTCCGCAGGTTACGATTCATAAGGAGCTGTGCCGGAGACATACGGTTGGACAGAGGGGTTGCCTGTACGCCAGAAGAGCAAGATTAAAGTCCGAAGCTGAGTCCGCAGCCTTATAGAGCATCTGCTTCATGATATGAACCCCTTTTTCGATGTTCCCATTAGATTGCGGGTAATGTGGGCTCGAGGTGATGTGCTGGAAGTGGTATTGCTTTGCGAAGTTGGACCATTCTTGACTATAGAAACGGGGACCATTGTCGCTCATAACCGTGAGCAGGATTCCATGCCAGGCAAATGCCTCCTTGCCAACCTTTATGACAGTCCTGGATGTTAGGTCAGACAGTTTCACTACCTCAGGGTAACTGGAGAAGTAATCAATTATCAGGACGTAGTCACGCCCGTTGGCGTGAAAAAGGTCAACTCCGACCTTAGACCACGGAGAGGTCACGATTTTGTGCTGCTGGAGAGTTTCTTTGGGCTGAGCAGGCTGGAAGCACTGGCAGGTCGCGCAATTGAGGACCATGTTTGATTTATCCTCATTGATGCCGGGCCAATAGACAGCCTGCCGGGCCCTGCGCCTGCACTTCTCAATACCGAGGTGTCCCTCGTGTATCTGCGTGATGCGATCCAATTTCAGGAGGATCCCCTCGACAACAGTTAGGTCATCCTTTACATTATAGTATTTGGGGCATTGCCCTTTCTGCCAGCCATTCGTGAGTTGATGTATGACCCGCTGCAGAAGAGGGTCCTTGGCGGTCTCTTCTCGAATGATGACGAGTCGTTCGTCGGATGTTGGGAGGGTGCTGGCACACAGTTGCACCTGTGCCTCAATGTCGTGTATGAAGTCTACCTGCTCACATGGCGAGGTGATGGCACGCGACAGGGCATCCGCGATGATTAGCTCCTTTCCAGGTGTGTAAATCAGTTCAAAATCATCCCTGCGGAGTCGAAGGAGAATGCGCTGGTCCTTGTGTATAATGTGCACTAGGGGTCAGTGGTCCATCTCTACTGTAAAGGTCGGGAGACCATAGACATAATCGTGAAATTTCATGATGCCAGTGAGAAGGCCCAGGCATTCTTTCTTATTTGAGCATATCGTTGCTCAGTGGGGGTCATGGCCCTTGACGCGTAGGCCACTGGAGCCCAGGACAAGGTGTCGTCCTTCTGGAGGAGCACCGCCCCAATGCCATCCTGGCGTCTGTGGAGCTTTTAGTCTCCCTCGCTGGGTCAAAAAAAGCTCAATCAGGAGCGGTGGTTAGCTTCGCTTTCAACTCAAGCCACTCTGCTTGATGTGCGGGTCGCCACTGGATGGTGGTGGACTTCTTCACCAGGTGCCTGAGGGCCGTGGTGTGTGACGCGAGGTTGGGAATGAACTTCCCCCAAAAATGTACCATCCCCAGGAAGCGGAGGACCGTCTTCTTGTCCTCTGGGGTCTTCATTGTGTTGATGGCCTTGACTTTGTCCAAGTCTAGTTGCACACCCTGCTGGGAGATCTGATTACCCAGAAACTTGATTGACGACATGCCAAAGGAGCATTTGGTTTTATTTCATTTCAGGCCGTTGGCATGTATGCGCCTGAAGACTTGTTGCAGACGAGAAATATGTTCCTCCGGGGTCGTGGACCATATGATGACGTTGTCAACATAAACCCGCACACCGTCAATGCCCTCTAGCATTTGCTCCATTATTTGATGAAAGATTTTGGAGGCCGAAACAATACCAAACGGCATGTGGTTGTAACAATATCTTCTGAAGGGTGTATTAAACTTCCTGCTGGACTTGTCAAGTTGTATCTGCCAGAAGCCACGGGATGCATCCAGCTTTGTAAAGAATTTGGCATGTGCCATCTGACTCGTCAGCTCCTCCCGCTTCGGGATCGGGTAGTGTTCCCTCATAATGTTGCGATTCAGCTCCTTGGGATCGATACAAATGCGCAGTTCTCCAGAGGGCTTCTTGACACAGACCATCGAGCTGACCCAGTCAGTTGGTTCCGTCACTTTGGATATTATTCCCTGATCTTGGAGCTCCTGCAGCTGCGCCTTTAGACGGTCTTTTAGGAGCGCCGGCACCCAGCGTGATGCATGGATGACAGGCGTGGCATCAGGCCTGAGCAGAATTTTATAGCGGTAGGGCAGCGTACTCATCCCATCTCCACATCCGGGTATTGCAATAGTAGCTCCTCAATGTTGGCCTGAAGAGTGCTGTTGGCAGAGGACATGGCATGTACACGCTGGATGAGATGGAGCAGCTTGCATGCATGGGCACCCAGCAGAGAAGCCTTGCCGGGCTTGACGATCTCAAACCGCAAAGTGGCCATGATGGCCTTGTTGGATACATGCAGGTGACAGGACCCTAAAGCAGTGATGCCGTTTCCATTGTAGTCAAGCAGCTGGCAGGACGGCAGAAGAATTGTTGGCTGCCTTTGGATCTGCTTGGGATATTAGATTGGTCGAAGCTCTGGTGTCCAGCTTGAACCGGATGCTACAATCGTTGACTTATACTGTGGCACGCCACTCGTCCCCATAATCCACATTAAGGATGGGTGTGTGTGTTGCTGAATGCGAGGAGGCCTTGTCATGCATGGTGATAATGCCCACTCGATATGGGGACTCCGGGCAGTTGTCCTCTGGATCCGTTACGGGATCAGGTTCCAAATCCAGCAGCCCTTGCTGCACACTTCGAACGCGTCTGCATTGGAACTGGGATCGCTGGCCCCCTATCGGAGGTGCTGACCTGCACAAAGCTGCATAATAGCCAAGCTTCTTGCAGTTGAGACATCACCTGCCTCTTGCAGGGCATTGCCGCTTTAAATGGGCGGTGCCGCAGTTGGGGCATGTCATCACGTCGACGTCGTGACGCTCTGTGCGTCGTCGCACATGCGCAGCGCGGTCAGCCGCCGCTCGCACCTGCGCAGTGTAGTCTTCAGCCGCTTCGTTCTCCTGACCGTGGTGCGCATGCGTGGGACCCCTGGAAAAGCGCGTGAAATGGCCACCTTCATTGATGCTCAGGCGCCGCATTCGGGCGATGGCCTGTACACCCTCTGCTCGTGGGAGGCAAGTTGGTCCTGCTCTGCCGATTTAAGGTGGGAATAGTGACTTTTCGCCTGTTTATGGACTTTGTACGTCTCGATGGCTACTGGCAGGGTCATATTTTTTATTTTTAGGAGCTGCTCCCGCAGGGCGTCGGACTGGACGCCAAACACGATCTGATTCCTGATGAGGGAGTCAGCGGTGTCACCGTAGTTGCAGGATTGCGTTAGAATGAGAAGATGAGTGAGAAAAGACTAGAAAGGCTCATCCTTACCCTGAAGGTGCTGCTGGAAGACATAATGCTCAAAGCTTTCATTCGTCTCAACCTCACAGTGACTGTCGAATTTGGCTAAGACGGTCTGGAACTTGGTCTTGTCCTCACCGTCGGAAAAAGTGAGCGAATTAAAGATTTGGATGGCCTGGTCCCCCGCAGTCGATAGTAGCAGTGCGATTTTTCAGGCATCGGATGCAATTTCGAGGCCCAAGGCAGGCCTCAAGGTACAGACTGAATTTCTGCTTGAAGACTCGCCAATTGGCGCCAAGGTTCCTGGAGTTTCGGAGCTGTGGAGGTGCCTGGATCTTTTCCATGCCGCTGGAAGGCAGTTGCTGGTCGTCAGTGAATTTTTCGAAGGTAAATTACTTAGAAGTAGCAGCCACTCCTGGTATCATGTTGTGTTATTCACCCGAGGGTAACATGAACTGCAACACGCTGCAGTGAAATGATCAAGCATACACCAAATGTAGGCGTTGGTTCAATATGATTTATTGAACTTCAGTAACGAAGCACACAGCTGCCTGTGGGTTGACTCTCTACTACTCTAAGTAAACTAACATTAACTATCTAGACCAAGCTAGCTCTGATCCACGTGTAGAAGGTGTTGAATGATTTGTACACCCTGACTGTCACTACAGTTGTCACCAGTGGAAAGAGGCAGAGTGCTGATGCCTCGTGTGTTTTACAGTTGGAAGCCACCCTATGGTGTTCTGTCTGGTGATTGGTCGTGTTCTGTTCTGTATGTTGATTGGCTCACCTCGGTGTCTGTCACTGCCTGCTTACTCATGATGTGCATGGGTGCATATTATGACACATAGGACAGCCATAAAGACAGAGAGGGGCAGGACCTGCAGAAGGATTTGAATACCAGAATGAGAATTTTGCGATGTTGCTTAACCGCGAGCCAGTGTAGTTCAGCGAGTACAGGGTGAATGTTCTTGGTGTGAGCTTGGACACGGGCAGTAGAGTTTTGGATAAACTCGAGCTTCTGGAGGGTAGAACGTGGTAGGCTGCCTGGAAGTGTGTTGCAGTTGACAAGTCTCGAGGTAGCAGAGGCAGGGATGATAAGCCTAGGTTTATTGAATTGAATTTAAAGTTGTCTGCAACTGCATTTAAACAGATACACTCTGGTTATTAATCAAGTAACCTGACAACTATAATACTATACACTTAAAATTAGACTAACTTGGCAGCAATACAAGCAGAAAATGCCGAATTTAATCAAGTGGTAAGGCAGCATCCTCATTATCTTGCTTTGGTCTTAAATTGGCAGCACTTGTACATCACCCTGCTACTTTTTAATTGCTGTTGTTGAGAAACTTCGATTTAACAACAACTTGCATTTCTAAAGGGCCTTAAACATAATAAAACATTCTAAGATCCTGCACTGGAAGGTTGTGAAGCAAAATATGACCGTGAGCACAAGAAGGAGTTTTAGGGCAAATGGCCCAAATCCTGACAATGGAGACTTTTAAAGATTGTCTTATAGGAGAACAGAAAGATAGAGCTGTTTTATATTTAGAAATGATCTTATGAGGAAATAAATCAATATTTCATTGAAAGCATTAATTGATTGTGAAGATGAAGGAGTGCTCCTCCTGGCTCTATGTTTAAATTTGTGGCCTGCTGCTGGTATTTGGATGTTTTACTGTGTTAAAGCTGTTTAAATAAGCATAAAAGTAAGTTGTTGATATATTTTAGCTGAGAAATATCAGTAAGTGCTGCTAAAAATTGAACACTTAATGTGATGTTTCACAAGTCACCGTTTCAGCTGAGATAATAGCCCATTTGTGTGGAATGAGTTGATCGTCCATTGAAGCAGCAGGATATCATTTTACCTCCAGAAGCATTGGTTAATAATATCACAGCAGCTTGTTCTGGCCTCGTGTTAATTTTCCAATAGTAGCGCCATCCATTTTTGAAGTTTGGAGGCTCTGCAGTGGTGTCAAGAACTGGATATTCCATCGTGGAAAACATTTTCCTGTCAAAATCCAGGTGGAGAGTGAAAACATAAAAGCAGTGGACTGAACGCAATACATCCCACACAGGAGCTACCCATAGCTGCAACTTATATAGGCTGAATGTGTACAAAGACAAATACACTCGCTGGCATTCAATTTCCATTTGTAAGAAAGAGACTTGGTCAGTATCTGAGGGCAATAACATTCGGACAAATTACAAAAACCTTTCTCAAGAGAATCTGCCTTTGGTTTGACTTGAGTAAGTATAGTGCATGTTAACAGTGCACCAAAAGGCTATCAGAGGGAGGTATTCAGTAATCTTGGCAGCTACTGTGCCATTTTCTGTTATGTTTTTGCCACTAACTTCTCTGTGAAGCCCAGCTGCAATGTTATTGCGAATTTGGCGGACCAATTAAAACAATTTTTAATTAGAACAAATTGTGAATTTGCAAACTTTTAAAGGTAATTTTACGGCCCTGCATATTTGTTAGAATACTCCCCCAGTGGCCCTCCATTCATTTGAAACATCTGGAGCTGGCAACAGGCAGTAAATCTGAACACCCTTTTCCTTCAACGCTGATATAACTGACTGCTTGCCTCAACTAAAGAGGTCAAAGTTGGCTAAAGCAGATGTACTCCGGTAGTAGCTATTTAGGTTGCAGATGCAGTTACCACCACTGGTTAATACCCCTGTTATTTATACAGGATCTCACACTGCAACTGACTCAGAGACTACCAGATGAGTGCTACTTTTTTGAATTTTGTCCACTGTGTGCACGTTGGAGCATTTTATCAGCAATAGAATTATAGAATCTAGTAGCACAGAAGAAGACCACTTAGTTTTGCCCAGCATGTGTACTCCTGAGAGTTTTATCAGCTCTTAGCTTCAGTTATCTCTATTTTCCATTCTCTACTTAAAGAAAACTATTGATAATCACACGGTTGTCAACCTTGCTGTACCTGCCTGGCTGATCTGAAGACTGCAGCTACAAAGAGGACAAAGACTAGTCATAAAAATAGAAGAACATAAGAACTAGGAGCAGGATTAGGCCATCGGGCCCCTCAAACCTGCTCCGCCATTCAATAAGATCATGGCTGATCTTTTTGTGGACTCAGCTCCACTTACCCACCCGCTCACCATGACCCTTAATTCCTTTACTGTTCAAAAATCTATCTGTATTTGCATTAAATGCATTCAAAGAGGTCACCTCAACTGCTTCACTGGGCAGGGAATTCCACAGATTCATAACCCTTTGGGTGAAGAAGTTCTTCCTCAACTCATTCCTAAATCTGCTCCCCCTTATTTTGAGGCTATGCCCCCTAGTTCTAGTTTCACCCGCCAGTTGAAAAAAACCTCCCTGCATCTATCTTACCTATTCCCTTCATAATTTTATATGTTTCTATAAGATCCTCCCTCATTCTTCTAAATTCCAATACGTTTAGTCCCAGTCTACTCAGTCTCTCCTCATAAGCCAATCCTCTCAACTCCGGAATCAACCTAGTGAATCTCCTCTGCAATCCCTCCAGTGCCAGTACACCCTTTCTCAAGTAAGGATACCAAAACTGTACACCGTACTCCAGGTGTGGCCTCACCAGCACCCGATAGAGCTGCAACATAATCTCCCTGTTTTTAAACTCCATCCCTCTAAAGGACAAAATTCCATTTGCCTTCTTAATTACCTGCTGCACCTGCAAACCAAATTTTTGCAATTCATGCACAAGGACACCCAGGCCCCTCTGCAAAGCAGCATGCTGCAATTTCTTGCCAATTAAATAATAGTCCATTTTTCTGTTATTCCTACCAAAATGGATGACCTCACATTGACCAGCATTGTACTCCATCTGCCAGACCCTTGCTTAAACAATTATTTTTGTTGGGTGGCACGTGGCACAGTGGTTAGCACTGGAACTGCGGCACTGAGGACCCGAGTTCGAATCCCGGCCCTGGGTCACTGTCCGTGTGGAGTTTGCTCATTCTCCCCGTGTCAAAGAACAAAGAAAAGTACAGCACAGGAACAGGCCCTTCGGCCCTCCAAGCCTGTGCCGACCATGCTGCCCGTCTAAACTAAAATCTTCTACACTTCCTGGGTCCGTATCCCTCTATTCCCATCCTATTCATGTATTTATCAAGATGCCCCTTAAATGTCTCGATCGTCGCTGCTTCCACCACCACCTCCGGCAGCGAGTTCCAGGCACCTGTGTAAAACACTTGCCTCGTTCATCTCCTCTAAACCTTGCCCCTCGCAACTTAAACCTATGCCCCCCAGTAATTGACCTCTCTACCCTGGGAAAAAGCCTCTGACTATCCACTCTGTCTATGCCCCTCATAATTTTGTAGACCTCTATCAGGTCGCCCCTCAACCTCCGTTGTTCCAGTGAGAACAAACCAAGTTTATTCAGCCGCTCCTCATAGCTAATGCCCTCCATACCAGGCAACATCCTGGTAAATCTCTTCTGCACCCTCTCTAAAGCCTCCACATCCTTCTGGTAGTGTGGCGACCAGAATTGAACACTATACTCCAAGTGTGGCCTAACTAAGGTTCTATACAGCTGCAACATGACTTGCCAATTCTTGTACTCAGTGCCCCGGCCAATGAAGACAAGCATGCCGTATGCCTTCTTGACTACCTTCTACACCTGTGTTGCCCCTTTCAGTGACCTGTGGACCTGTACTCCTAGATCTCTTTGACTTTCAATACTCTTGAGGGTTCTACCATTCACTGTATATTCCCTACCTGCATTAGACCTTCCAAAATGCATTACCTCACATTTGTCCAGATTAAACAACATCTACCATCTCTCCGCCCAAGTCTCCAAATGATCTAAATCCTGGTGTATCCTCTGACAGTCCTCATCGCTATCCGCAATTCCACCAAACTTTGTGTCGTCTGCATACCCACTAATCAGACCAGTTACAATTTCCTCCAAATCATTTATATATACTACAAACAGCAAAGGTCCCAGCACTGATCCCTACGGAACGCCACTAGTCCCAGCCCTCCAAACAGAAAAGCATCCTTCCATTGCTACTCTCTACCTTCTGTGACCTAGCCAGTTCTGTATCCACCTTGCCAGCTCACCCCTGATCCCGTGTGACTTCACCTTTTGTACCAGTCTTCCATGAGGGACCTTGTCAAAGACCTTACTGACGTCCATATAGACAACATCCACTGCCCTACCTGCATTAATCACCTTTGTGACCTCTTCGAAAAACTCTATCAAGTTAGTGAGACACGACCTCCCCTTCACAGAACTGTGCTGCCTCTCGCTAATACGTCCATTTGCTTCCAAATGGGAGTAGATCCTGTCTCGAAGAATTCTCTCCAGTAATTTCCCTACCACTGAAGTAAGGCTCACCGGCCTGTAGTTCCCTGGATTATCCTTGCTACCCTTCTTAAACAAAGGAACAACATTGGCTATTCTCCAGTCCTCTGGGACATCACCTGAAGACAATGAGGATCCAAAGATTTCTGTCAAGAATTCAGCAATTTCCTCTCTCGCCCCCTTCAGTATTCTGGGCTAGATCCCATCAGGCCCTGGGGACTTATCTACCTTAATATTTTTCAAGACGCCTCTTTTTGGATCTCAATGTGACCCAGGCTATCTACACACCCTTCTCCAGACTCAACATCCACCAATTCCTTCTCTTTGGTGAATACTGATGCAAAATATTCATTTAGTACCTCGCCCATTTCCTCTGGCGCCACACATAGATTCCCTTGCCTATCCTTCAGTGGGCCAACCCTTTCCCTGGCTACCCTCTTGCTTTTTATGTACGTGTAAAAAGCATTGGGATTTTCCTTAACCCTATTTGCCAATGACTTTTCGTGACCCATTTTAGCACTCCTGACTCCTTGTTTAAGTTCCTTCCTACTTTCCTTATATTCCACACAGGCTTCGTCTGTTCCCAACCTTCTAGCCCTGACAAATGCCTCCTTTCTCTTTTTGACGAGGCTTACAATATCTCTCGTTATCCAAGGTTCCAGAAATTTGCCGTATTTATCCTTCTTCCGCACAGGAACATGCCGGTCCTGAATTCCTTTCAACTGACATTTGAAAGCCTCCCACATGTCAGATGTTGATTTACCCTTAAACATCCGCCCCCAATCTGGGTTCTTCAGTTCCTGCCTAATATTGTTATAATTAGCCTTCCCCCAATTTAGCACATTCACCCTAGGACCACACTTATCCTTGTCCACCAGCACTTTAAAACTTACTGAATTGTGGTCACTGTTCCCGAAATGCTCCCCTACTGAAACTTCTACCACCTGGCCGGGCTCATTCCCCAATACCAGGTCCAGTACAGCCCCTTCCCTCGTTGGACTATCTACATATTGTTTTAAGAAGCCCTCCTGGATGCTCCTTACAAACTCTGCAACATCTAAGCCCCTAGCACTAAGTGAGTCCCAGTCAATATTGCGGAAGTTGAAGTCCCCCATCACAACAACCCTGTTGCTTTTACTCCTTTCCAAAATCTGTCTGCCTATCTGCTCCTCTATCTCCCGCTGGCTGTTGGGAGGCCCCCAACATTGTGACTGCACCCTTCTTATTCCTGATCTCTACCCATATAGCCTCTCTGCCCTCTTAGGTGTCCTCTCGTAGTACAGCTGTGATATTCTCCCTAACCAGTAGCGCAACTCCGCCACCCCTTTTACATCCCCCTCTATCCCGTCTGAAACATCTAAATCCTGGAACGTTTAGCTGCCAATTCTGTCCTTCCCTCAACCAGGTCTCTGTAATGGCAACAACATTATAGTTCCAAGTACTAATCCAAGCTCTAAGTTCATCTGCCTTACCCGTAATACTTCTTGCATTAAAATATATGCACTTCAGGCCACCAGACCCACTGTTTTCAGCAACATCTCCCTGTGTGCTCTTCCTCAGAGCCATACTCGCCCTATTGCGTGGGTTTCACTCCCACACCCCAAAGATGTGCATGGCAGGTGAATTGGCCACGCTAAATTGCCCCTTAATTGGGGGGGGGGGAAATTGAGTACTCTAAATTAAAAAACAAAACAATTATTTTTGTTAACTTTGAAATAGCAATTAAGGATGCTAAAGCTGGCTGCCAACATCTCTCAGTTAGTGAATGAACCATCTTCCAGGGTCCCCATTTATAGCAATGCACTGACCCCTGCTAAAAGTGGTTGTGTGTGAATGCAAGGCAAGGACAGGAAAATACTTGCTTGTCATTCCCTCCAGTTGTCTAGGCTGCCAACGCTGATTGCTGAGGTTTATACACGAAGAATGGGCACACAAACAAGTTACTGAAAGGGAGATTATTGCCTGTGGAGCCATGGCTCTTAACTTGCGACAACAAGGTAGCTTTCTCACTAATTCCTGACTACCTTATGCTGCTTCCAACTGAGACTGAAAGCCTTAGTCTGAGTTTAGTATTGGACTATTGAGGTCTGATTCAGTTGAGTTTGACTGATTTTCAGTGGAGCACATTCCCGACTGATAACTTTGATAACTATGGGTGGAATCTTGCCATATTTTTTCAAAGTGTCTGGCTCAGGCTGAAAACCAGCGTGTCGCTCTCCATCTTCAGAGACCAGTTTACACTCCAGATCTTGAGCCTCTCTGCGTCAAAGAAAATGAGTGGGGTGGTTTATGCCGTCACTCTGGCAGGGCAGGGCCTGAGAGAGCCGGCAGGGCCTGATAGAGCTGGTAGGGCCTGATAGAGCCGGCAAGGCCTGATAGAGCTGGCAGGGCCTGATAGAGCCGGCGTGGCCGGATCCACAGAGCGAATGATGGTACCCCGATCAGAATTCCCCTCTTTCCTCTCCACCCCCCGCCCCTTCAGCCATGGAGATATTGCCAGTGTTCCTCATCCCATCCCCGCACAATCATCAGGGGCTCTCTTTTTCTATCCCCGTCCCCCCCCCCTCCCCAACTGCGGATGTATCAGAGGTGTACCCTCCTCACTTCACTGTCCACCCCATCTCCCCCTCATGCCTGCAAATTCTCTCTTCAATGGCTTTGTCTCTCTCTTTCTTCCCTCATCACCACACATGACAGGAGCCCCACCCCATGAGGCACCCCAGAGGACCTGGCCCCTGGAACAAATTGCCAGTGACAGCCTGGGAGCACTTAACAGTGCCAAGGGGCAGTGCCAGGACACTGCCCGGGCATGTCCCTCTCCTCCTGGGTGCTATACGTACCTTTGTACCCAGGGGGACCCCTCGACAGTCTTAAATTGCTGTTGTAAACCTTGCCGACATGTTAATGAGGTTTGAATATTCAGTTAGTGGGGTTCATGAGGTGGGGGGGGCTGAGTAATTATGTTCAAATGTACTACAAAAATATTGAAATGAGGTTCTCGCCCCTTGTGGGCCAGAACCAGAACCTCGCGACCTCACCGGCGAGTGGCATGAAAAATCGGGAAACACGTCGGTGATCCCGAGAGCCGCTAACTCAGTTTGTAACTCAGCTAAATCACCCCCTGTAATTTTTGTACATGCAGTTGGGAGTGTTTTGTATTCTGATGTCAAAACTGGAGAATTGAGTTCACAGGAGATTGCCTCAAAATTTGTGTCAGGCTGAGAGAAGAAAGATTTACATTTCTCTAAGCACTTTTCATGATCTCAAGAAGTTCCAAATATTTTTACAGTGAATAAAGTACTCTTAATATGTAATCACTGTGACAATGTACGAAATGCGACAGCTGATTTACACAAAGCGAGCTCCCACAAATAGCATTGTGGTAATAGTCAGATAATCTGGTCTTGGTGAAACCCTTTCCTCGGGTGGGCTGTTTATGAGGATTGATTTCAACCTCAAGAGTGCACTAACCATTGAGAGTGGCTTAAATCCCCCTCACACTGATGGAACGGGAATGTTCCCCTCATTGTTAGAATGGCCCAAACATACTGAGTGGCAGTTTGGGGGATATGAGAGAAAATGCTGGGAATACTCAGCAACTCTGGCAGCAGCTATGGAGAGAGACATAAAGTTACGATTTTGCACCAATAACTTTTTGTCTTAGCTTATGATGTTAAACAGAGCAGAGAGTTTTGAGGAAGGGTTTTTGAACAATCAAAAGGGAAGGTGTGTGCTCAGGTGGGAGGAAAGCAGGAGCGATAAAATGGCCAAAGGGAGAATGGTGCAAGGCAAAATTAGATGTAATAGGCCCAGTAAAGATGTTTCATGATCTGAAATTGGTGAACTCAATGTTGAGTCTGAAAGGTTGTAAAATGACTAGTTAAAAGATGAGGGGTGGGATTTAACGAAATGGGAACAAAGCTCCATAGTGAGCGCGTTTAGCCGTGTGTTTCCCGACGCTCACAGTGGCAAGAAACACAACACTATAAAACGGCACTCATTTTAGCTAGGGGACCTCAGCGGGGAACACGCGACTTGAGGCCACACATAGCACTGTTTGTTGCACTAAAGAGTTCCACTTGCCGGAACTCCTCAGTGGAGCGAGAGATCGGGACGCTTCTATCAGCCACGCCGCGCTGCGGAGAGCTGTCTTTTGTGTGGTGATGTGCATCACTGTAAATACATGTAAGCTAGACAGACACTAGAGGAAGCACCAGAAACATCACACACACACACTCAATCAATAGATAAGTTAGATGGGAGGTGACCAATGGACATTCACGATACACAAGGAGGTGACACGACCACACGGGGGCATTACACCAACCCATACATAAAGGACACCACACACATGATCAGCCTTTTGGCCAGTGGAGACAGTCAGTGAGGAGAGGCACAGGGTTGATTCATTATCACACCCACCACGTGGAAGACAGCAGCTGGTCAGTCAGTTTAGGTAGCTACAATAGGATTAGCAGTAGTGTCGAACTCAAGTTATAAAAGTGTACATAGTGTAAATAAATGAGTTGAAGTTATTTACACGTCTCGACCTTCCTTGACAAATGCAACACAAGGAAGCTGCTTATGTTACAAAGGAAACATAACAAAACATGGTACCACGAGTGAACTGCTTAAAATCCAGACAGCCATACCTCAGCGTACAGTGACAACCAGCAATACCCAGGCAAGATGTACGGGCTCCCGCTTCCGCAGCCGCTCCAGTGCCACGGCGATCTCCGCGAGAACTGGCAGCGATTCCAGCAGGCGTTTGAATTCAACCTGGTGGCAGCCAAACTTAAAGACTTGGCCGATAATGAAAAAGTAGAGTTTCTCCTCACCATCGCCGGTGCAAGAGCAGAAGAAATCTTTTAAAAATTCAAGTTCTCCAAGGGGCAAAACAGGTACGTCTTCCAGGCAGTTTTGGACAAATTTGGCAAATACTGTGAGGAAAACACACTCCAATCGGCAAGGAAAGGTAAGAGAAGCGCCAGTACTCACCTCGAGGCCGAGGTCCCGGACCAGAGAGCGATTTGGGTCGAGGTCGGCAGCCATCTTGCTAAAGGGACTACACTAGCGCAGTTGCGCGAGAAGTGCGCAGAACCGGAAGGTTCGTTTGCACATGCGCGAGTCACCGTGCATGCGCAGTCAAGAAAACGGCCATCGGTAAAGGAACAGCGATCTGCACATGCGCAATCGCTTCCTACGTGCTACGTCACGCGCGTCATGACGTCAGAGGCCCCAGACCGCACCAATTTAAAGGGGAAACGTCCCAAATCAAAGAGAAAAATCTTTTAAAGCTGTAAAACAACCTTCCTTCACCTGGAATGACAGCACAATGCCTCAAATTGAACCAGGAAATGAATTTAACCTCCGAAGAACCCTGCAACAAGCAGTTACCTACGCACAAACCGATGATTCCGACCTCGAATACTTCGATACCGACCTTTACATTTTTTCTGGACCTCGCGAGCCCAATGACAGCTCCATGGTCCTAGACGACTACGACTCGGATGAACCTTTCGTGTTGCACATTGGCGACCCCCACATTGAATCCGACGCAGATGTGGATTCATTTTTCGGATTTGAGGATCTTCAACCCAGCAGATATGACGTCCCAACTCATCAGTGCAGGATGATGCTGCAGCCTGAAATTAAGAGACAGAAAGCAGTACAAGCCCACAGAGAGCGGCCTGCTGCCACACAGAGCGTGGTCCACGCCCCGCTCAGGGTTCCCGACTCTACGAAAGAAGACACGCAAGACTCCACACCGCAGTCCTTGCAGGAACAAGACGTGACTCCAGTGTCACAAGACTCCACAGCAAGCTCGTGGACAGACTCCACAATTGCAGAAACGCCATGGCTCCGATGCGCAGTCCTTGCAGGAACAAGACCATGAGGGTCCAGCAACCTCCTCTGACCAACTAGCGGCAGACGATGCAAGTCTGCCATGCTCATGTAAACAGCAAGAAGGCTATAACAGTCTACCACGCTCCACTGCACAGCAGGACGACCATGACGGTCTGTCATGCCACAATGAAGGGCACAGCGCTGATGACTGTTCAAGCCCAAATGAAGACAAGCCAAAGGAATCGTCTCTTCCAAGCCCGAAGAAAAAAGGATTATGCGCTGATCTTCAGGATCTTTCTAGCCGAAGAGATATTAATAATGCTACACAGTCACAGAAGGATGCTGAGGATTTGCTAAAGAAATTGCTTGTATGCTAACTTGCAAGGAGCAGACTGAAAATTGCCATTGCTTTAGTACGGATCGAACAAATGAACAAGGTTCTGTAATGTCTGGGGGAAGATTTAAAATTCCAAAGAAGAAAAGCCCAAATGAAGGACAACGGCAAGACAATGACAGTCCACCCACATTGTTTGCACCACTAGATGAAAACTCTGACAATTTACCCAACCCTAGTGAACAGCAAGCAGCTACTGAGGATCTACCCACGGTATGTGAAACGAGTGACGACAGCATCCCACTTCCCATGCAAAAGGTGCAAAGAGACAGACCTCAGCTAGTGCGTACAGAGGCACTCGACGATCAGGGTGAGACCACTGGTGACTCCGGTGACACCACACTACTTCCACCCTCAATTGCTCGAACCTCTCCACTAGTCAATGCATTCCTGCGTGTTCCGACTCCAGACGTGCAGCTTCAAGAAATCTCAGCTGACTCCAGTGAACCTGCTAAGACTCCGGACGGGGAGCATCAACAAAAAACAGACCAGACTCCAGATGGGGAGCAACCAAACGCCGACTCTGATTCACGTAAGCCAGACTTTACTCCAGACAGGCAGTGTCGCAACCTCAGTGATGGCACGCTCAGGGTGTCGGTTGATGCCACAATGACAGGAGATGGATCACGTGACAATCACACTGGGTCAGTAATAACAAGCAGCAGCTACAGTCCCAGAGGAGTACACCAATTTTCACCACAGCTTTGTCCACACATTTGTTCCACACCGACAGTGCGGCCACTGACAGCTCATGCTGGACAAACCCAGTATTCAAGCCTGCAGCAGCCAGCAGTCTATGCAGCATATTCTCAAACAGGCCAGCACTACGGATTGCCCACTAATGGAATCAAGACCGAAGGAGGACTACCGCCAGCGCAATCTGCACTACAGACTGGATGCCTTAGTTACTGCCCAGGATTTGCTGCCTGGCCAGACAGCATATTCCTATCAGATGCAAGGTTCTAGTTTCACACCATCACCAGACATTGATGCGAGCAGCAATTCTGTCTCCAAATCGACAAGCTTCAACGCTTCTCAGCAGAATCACCCTTCCAGCACAGCATGTGGCCAGAACCAGTATGCACAGTCTCATCCGACTTCAACATCTGGCACATCCATGACCTCGAATGATACTGTTGATGGTACCTCTTCAATGTCAACGACCTATCAGCTACAAGATGCCATCCGACAGCACCACCACAAACATAAAAAGAAAAAGACTCCAAATCGGACAGCGCAGTGATTCGACCACTTCTTGGTTCCTGTTGATGGCGTTCATAACCAAGAGAGACATTTGACCATGATGTTTGATGGTTTGTGGACTCACATGAATGATTTGGACTTATTGTTTAATCACCGTTCCCATGACTTGTATATACCTTAACGTATCTACCTGTTCTTTGTTCAGTTTTTCTTAAAGTGTACAGAAAATATGAACATATAAAAATGGGAGGATGTGGTGATGTGCATCACTAAATACATGTAAGCTAGACAGACACTAGAGGAAGCACCAGAAACATCACACACACACACTCAACCAATAGATAAGTTAGATGGGAGGTGACCAATGGACATTCACGATACACAAGGAGGTGACACGACCACAGGGGGGCATTACACCAACCCATACATAAAGGACACCACACGCATGATCAGCCCTTTGGCCAGTGGAGACAGTCAGTGAGGAGAGGCACAGGGTTGATTCATAATCACACCCACCACGTGGAAGACAGCAGCTGGTCAGTCAGTTTAGGTAGCTACAATAGGATTAGCAGTAGTGTCGAACTCAAGTTATAAAAGTGTACATAGTGTAAATAAATGAGTTGAAGTTATTTACACGTCTCGACCTTCCTTGACAAATGCAACACAAGGAAGCCGCTTATGTTACAAAGGAAACATAACAAAACATTTTGGACGCAGCGTTGCCAGAAAATCGCACCGGGATGTTATTCCTCAAGCTTACATTGAACAGTGTAGGAAGCAGGGGATAGAAAGGTCAGAGTGGAGTGAAGAATTAAAGTAATGTGAATAGAAGCTCTGGAACCTTCTTGGGGACTAAACAGGGTGCTCTACAACATGGTCACCCAGTGTCTTGGGATGTTCCTCATGGATATTCACTTACAGGACAACTACATGCAAGCTAACACAGTTTTACACTTTGATATTATTAAAGCATGCACAAGAGTGACTGACAAGGGAAATAGGAAACTTGGAATGACATATTTGGGTTCTAATCCTAGGTTGAGATAAGGATATCGTGTTAGTAGAATGCAGCGAGAGCTTCACATGCTCTGTTCCTCCACTGTGTGGGGACAGTTTCCTCAGGCCAGAGAAGTCAGATCCAATATGGTGAAACCAATTCAAGTGATCCACTTGTGTGCCACGCACATGTTCATGTCAGATGTGCTGTAACTGGCCCAGAGAATGCTTAGTTTGGGACTGATTGGGGGGGAAATGAATTTCTGCATCTGAGGACTGCTATAGAAATGGTTGCATGATCCAAAATTCGCCAAAAACAAAATAAAATCACAAAATCAAAGTGACTCGAGTTAAACAAGTAAATTAAAAAAGTTAATCTGCAGTGGTTGCTGTTGTTTATATCCAATTGGTGTGACCACAGAATGACTTTCAGTAACTTTACACTAGCCTCTTTCAGATAGATATATACTTATAATAAATCTTACTGTAATGGAGACACCGAGATCAGTTCCTCGCTGCAGGTCTGTAATTTATCCCTTAATAACTAAAAGCCCTGCTGCTTTACAGTTTGACAGTACATTACCACTATGAGCAATCTCCCATCTTTTGTGCTATTGTGCGAAAGATACTTCATTGTCATCTTGTCTGTGAAGATATCTTGTTTGATAGGGAGATTTAAATCTTTGTACCTTTGTACTTTAATACTTTGACTTACTGTACATCAATGACTTATCAGCTAATAATAGGATAAAGTAAACCCCATAAAATCAACTCAGTGACTTTGGAGGTGGGGATAGTCTATTTCAATATCTTAAAGAATCATGCAGATGTGAAGAAGGTTATTCAGTCCTTCAGGCCGATATCATCTCTTTAGATGAACTATCCAGCTAGTCCTGTTCACTTGCTCTTTCCTCGCAGCCCAGGAGATTTTTCCTTTGCAGGGACACATTCAATCCCCTTTTGAAAATTACAATTGAATCTGTTTCCACGACCCTTTCAGACAGTATTTCAGGTTATAATCATTTTTTTAAAATCGCTTATCTTCTCCCTGGTTCTTGTGGCTGTTATCTTAAATCTGTGTCCTCTGGATACTGACTGTTAGCCAGTGGAAACGACTTCTCCTTATTTATCCTGTGAAAACCCTTTATAATTTTGAATATCTCAAAATTATCTTGCTTAAACTTGCATTCTTGCCAACCAGCTGCTTCACAACAATGCCCTGCGGTGTTGAGAATTATTTCAGAATAGTTTAACAGCGGGTGTCATGGGGAAATCTGAAAGAGGAATTTTGTTCTTATTACCTACCAGGATTCTGTGATCCAGGTTACTCGTCATCCAAGGCGTAGAAGATTCAATTATTGCTTGCATATATATGGCTTGTATTTCTTTGACTTGAGAAGATTGAGAGATGGTGTGATTAAAGTGTTCAATGGATTCAGTACACAAAGAAACCACTTCCTGATGATGAATCAAGAATGAATGGACATAAACTGAAAATTAGAGCGGAGCGTTTTAAGAGGGAAATCAAGAAGCACTTTTTCACACAAAGGGCAGTAGAAATCTGGAACTCTCTCCCCCTGAAGGTGGAGGTCAATTGCAGCTTTGATAATAGAGTCATAGAGGTCTACAGCACAACAAAGGCCCATCCTGTCTGCACTGGTCAAAATCAACCACCTAACTCTTCTAATCCCATTTTCCAGCACTTGGCCCATAGCCTTGTATGCCTTAGCATCGCAAGTGCACATCTAAATAATTCTTAAATGTTATGAGGGTCTCTGCCTCCAGCACCCTTTCAGGCAGTGAGTTCCAGACCCCCACCACCCTCTGGGTGAAAAAGATTTTCCTCATATCCTCTCTAATCCTTCTGCCACTTACCTTCCATCTATGCCTCCTGGTCATTGATCTCGCCACCAAGGGGAAACGTTTCTTCCTGTTTCCTCTATCTATGATAATTTAATAATTTTATCATAACTTTACACATCTCAACCATGTGCCCCCCCTCAGACTCCTCTGTCCCAAGGAAATCAACCCCAGTCTGTCCAATCTCTCTTCATAACTAAAACTCTCGAGCCCAGGCAACATCTGGGTAAATCTCCTCTGCACCCTTTCCAGTGCTGTCACATAATATGAATTAATATGATAATATGAATTCCAGAACTGCACACAATACTCTAGCTGTGGCCTTACCAGCGTTTTATACAGTTCCAGCATAACTTCCAGCTCTATACGCTACACCTCGGCTAATAAAGGCAAGTATACCATATGCTTTCTTAACCACTATATCCACCTGCCCTGCAACCTTTTATTTGGTAAGGGTATCACGGGCCATATAGCCAAGGTAGGTAAGTGGAGTTGAATGACCTATCGGTCATGATCTAATTTAATTCAACAGGTTTGAAGGGCTGAACGTCTACTGTTCCTGATCTTGTGTCTGAAGAGGAAGCCAGTGTTTCTGTGGTCATATTTTTAATTCTGTACTGTACTTGTAATTTTTACCTTGTAAAGTATGTGGTATGCCAGAACTTGACAATTGTTTATTCACATCAGAATAATTGTGCTAAATACTCATTTCGTGAGTGAACATTAGTAGCAAAAAGAACAAAACCTTTTCGTGGCTTTGGCATTTTCATTTCCCGTCATCTTCCACCCAATATTTTATTTGAGCCCAACTGGTGTTGTGATATGATTTGGATGTACAATACAGCATGTGTAAACTAATTGTTAAAATTTAGAGTTAACTTTAATTCTCAAATTCTAAAAAAAAAGCTTGTAGTCGTTTATTGGGGTTTTTGGTAATAACTGTATTACTGTTGAACTTGACTTTTCTTCAAAAAATAAAGATAATAAGAGTCGGCAAGTGACTCTCCATCATAACTAAAATGAAGTGGTTGACTAGAAGGCCACGTGATCTCAACCATCAATTAGTCTATTGTATTATGACAGGCTTCTTAATCAATGAGGTGAGAGATGTGATGCATTGAGAACCCAATTGAGATGGAAGTTCAAAGTGACAGGACATGCTAGGCAGGAACTTGCTGTCTTTTGCTTCTCATAGCACTGGGTCCAGAAAAGTACTTCTCACCTGCAATTCACCTCCTCCCAGCCTTTGGAAGGTAATATCTTCATAGATTTGCTCACTCTGGTTGCAAATATATATATTTTTATATATTTAGAGTACCCAATTCATTTTTTCCAATGAAGGGGCAATTTAGCATGGCCAATTCACCTAACCTGCATATCTTTGGGTTGTGGGGGCGAAACGCACGCAAACACAGGGAGAATGTGCAAACTCCACACGGACAGTGACCCAGAGCCGGGATTGAACCTCGGACCTCGGCGCCGTGAGGCAGCAGTGCTAACCACTGTGCCACCGTGTTGCCCCTGGTTGCAAATATTTGTGAAGGTTTTATCACATGACTTACCTGTCCGCGCATCAATTTGCACTCCTGCTATTGGTCATCTGACAGTGCACCACCTTCCTAAACCAATCAGAAAGTGATTATACTCTTTACTTCCTGATTTGGGTAATCCTTTTGTCTCCCAAGTCCAATATTTTTGTAACTACTATGTAAAAGTGACCCAACAATCTTTACAAGTAACACAATTGTTTATTGTCGCAATGATTTTCTCCTGGGTTGCTGGCAGCAGCGTGTCCTGGATATCTGTCTTTAATTGCTGGAGATTCCAGGGCAAACCCAGAAAAAGAGCAACTCATCTTTACCAGTAATAAAAGAGATGGACCATATATCTTCAGGCAGAAATTTCTCATGAATGACTTTTTCTCAAATGCGATGTTAACATTTAAATGCCAGGACTGCTCTTCCAACCTCAGATCTAGGGCTGCTGTTCTTGCACCCTACAACCTGAATGGTGAACACGACAATCTCCTTTGTCTCAATCCCAGGAGGTCCCCTGCCCACCTCAGCCGCCAGATTCACTGTTGTCCATTGTAAGCATTTTGTTCTGAGCCTTAATCTCAAAAAGCCTCAGGTCCCAGGTATGTTATCCAGACCCTGACAAACTGATTCCAATCCAGGCAACTACTTGCTGTAACTTTCCAAAATGATTCAACTTACTGTTACTAGTCTGAAAAAACTTCAAACCTGTTTTCAATTGAGTCCTGTCGAAGACTGTGTGCCCCAGTTTTGGAGGAAAATCTTGTCTCGTAAAAACCATGAACATGATTTCCATATTTACAATTTGACTACAAATAGCAAAGAGTGGAACTCTTTGACCATTATCTTTTCTGCGCTGAGAATATCTGTAACTAGTAATTAACATTTGAGTTGTGTTACCCCATCACTCTAAGTTCCAGACTTGATGCTTCATACCTTTTTTCATGTTTTTTGTAATGTTCTTTTTAGTTTCTCTATTACTTCTGTTTTGCCCTTTATTCTCTTCTCAAGATCTCTTTGCGTCTAATCTGTGTTTGTTTTGTCTTCTTTTACTCCTGTATTTTCCCTACCTTGCTCAATGGTTGGACAGGGCGAAGGCTATGATATGAATACAATAATTCTGCATTTGATCAGTAAGCACTAGTATTGTGCAACTGAAGCAGGACTTTGACTGTGATTTATCCTTGGACTGCTTACCTTTTCATCATTAACCTCCTTCATGAAATTGATTAAGCTATCATTGTGCACATCAGGAGGCAGGCTTGGTATGGCTGCTAGCCCTATTGTCGACCCGTGATTTTAATCTTGTTCCTCCATTTGTTTTTCCTTTTGTTTTTGTTCTTCTCTTCTCCTGGGAGCAGTGACATGTTTGGATCAGATCCAACATGCAGGGCATCTTTCCAATACCTTGTTTTAGTGGCAGTTCTTCCTGTATGAGCCTGTACAGTGATCACCATTGGACTGTCTAATCATGGAGTCAACACATCTACATCAACCACGAGCTTCTCTGGCAACAATGGAATAATGCATGTCAATTTTCAATGGGGGTTAGTCATGACAATCAATTTTAATCTTCACCCCAAAATACAATGTTCACTCATTTGTATTTGCCTCATAATGGTGAAATCCTTTTTTCTTTTTGTTTTCCTATCATTCCTATACACCTGACAAATTAATTGTTTTGCTGCTGATTAGAAGATGCACGAGGTTAGCCATGTATGATTCTCATCTATGATATAAAACTTAAAACAAACTTACTTTCTCATCAATCCCCATAGAGAAAGTTTTGGCCAGCAATATCCATCTTTCTTGGCCTGCCTTGCATTAGTCTCCTGCATGAAATGACAGCATGTTGCAGCCAACCATTCAGGAAATTCCAGTCTTGAACTTGGGCCTTCCCACTTGGTGACACAGCCTTGTGAAAAGCCAGTCACACAGTCTACTTTTCCCGTTCCTTCCTCCTTTGCTTTCCTAATTGCTCTTAAAGTTTCTGAGCTCTTTCTGTAGAGCATGGCAAGCAGCTCCCGATGAATGAGATCCCAACTTTAAGATTTATTCCCAGTGGTACAATGTAAGGTGTGCACAAGCTACAAAGCTGTAAAGTGTGAGCTGTAACAGAATTAATCACGGCTGATTACTTCCTGATTACTGAAAATCACAGGGACCGTTGTCAGAGAGAAAGTATAAGAAATCATTTTGGATTTTGTCAGCTGCGTAAGCAAGCAGAAAAGTGACCTAGGCTGTACCTGGAAGTAGTTTTTCTTGTAGCTCCACCGCTCTTAAGAGACAGGGCAGAGCAGTGTTTGTATAGTGTTTCCAAACGCTGTCTCTTCATCTTCTGAACTCCACTTCATACTATGATCAAAGGTAACGAAGGTCCCAGCACTAACTGCTGTCGAGCTCAGGTGACTTTCCACACAATTGTTTGTTTGTTTATTGACACGTATACCAAGGTACCAATGAAAAGTATTTTTTTGCGAGCAGCTCAAACAGATCATTTAGTACATGAAAATAAAAATAAAATACATAATAGGGCAACACAAGGTAAACAATGTAAATACATTGGGTGCATTGGGTGAAGCACACAGGAGTGTAGTATTAATCAGGTCAGTCTATAAGAGGGTCGTCGAGGAGTCTGGTAAAAGCGGGGAAGAAGCTGTTTTTTGAGTCTGTTTGTGCGTGTTCTCAGACTTTTGTATTTCCTGCCCGATGGAAGAAGTTCGAAGAGTGAGTAAGCCGGATGGGATTATGCTGCCCGCTTTCCCAAGGCAGCGAGAAGTGTAGACAGAGTCAATGGATGGGAGGCAGGTTTGTGTGATGGACTCGGCTGGTGTTCACAAGTCTCTAAAGTTTCTTGAGGTCTTGGGCCGAGCAGTTGCCATTCCAGGCTGTGTTGCAGCCAGATAGGATGCTTTCTATGGTGTGCCTGTAAAGGTTGGTAAGTGTCAGTGTGCACATAGGTGTAGGGACTCAATTTTTAATTTTAATTTTTAATTTTTTGAACTTTTTTATTTTAAACAAATTTGTAACATTTGCGTGGAGAAAAAGGGCTCTATGCAAAGAGCCTCAACACAGTGAAAACGAACAGTGGGAGAAAAAAAACATGTTAATAAGGCACTTCCCCTGCCAGCTCTGTTTGCCCATGCTGCACGTGTTCAACTAAACTAACGTGGCTCCCCCCCCCACCCCCCAGGTGCTGCTGCTGTCGGTTACCTGCGCTGCTCCCTGAGAATCTGCAAGCGACTTGTCCCCCCGGGGATCCCTGATCTTCCCCCCCCCCCCCCCCCCCCCTGACCTCCCGAGGCCAGACCTGCCAGGCCAGTCCTGCACTTGGCCCTAGCCCACCTCTCCCCCTACTCTCCCTGGTGCCCCCTGACCTACACTAGCTACGCTGACCCCTGCCCTTGGCGCCTGTCTGTCTCCCGCCCGAGCGCTCGGGCCCTCCCCCTACACACCAAGGACCCATTAACCAAATTCTATCTCCCGGTGGCCTTTCACGTCCCCTAACCAACCCCTAGCCCATCTCCCTATCAGAGGCCCCGATCACCCGCCAAAAGGAACCAAGCGCAGGGCCTCCTTCGCAGGACTCCTCCCCCTCCCTCTTGTTGCATTCTCCCCAAAACACCCTCACCCATGCGCCCTCCAGCCCCCGCCCTCTGTCCAGGCTGAAAACACTCTTGGACCAAACATTACAGTACCGGATCATTTAACAAACCACCACCACACAAAAGCTCCGAGAGCCCCGAGTCCTGTAGTTCAAGTCCACCTTCTTCTTTTAATAAAAGTCCACTCCCTAATCAGAGCAAGTTAGGTTAACAGAACGCCGCCACTGTACAGCACTGAAAAAACTAAGTGCCCATTAGTTCAAGTCAAGCTTCTTTTCTTTAATGAAAGTCTAAACCTTCTCCGGTGTCTCAAAATAGTAGTGGAGTTCCTCAAACGTAACCCAAAGCTTCGCAGGATACAGCATTCCAAATCTCACCTTTTTGTAGAGGGCTGCCTTTACCGTGATAAATCCTGCACGCCTCTTGGCCAACTCCGCTCCCAAGTCCTGGTAAATGCGCACCTCGCAGTTCTCCCGTCTGCTGCTCCTCTCCGCCTTGGCCCATCGCAGCATGCGCTCTCTGTCAGCCAGCCGGTGAAAGCGGACTACCAAGGCCCTCAGTCGGTCGCCCGTCCTGGGCTTCCTTGCGGGGACTCTATGCACCCCATCCAACTCTAGGGGTCGGGGGAAGGCGTCTGGCCCCATCAGCGCCTCAAGCATATCTTTCACGTATGCACCCACATCTGACCCCTCACAGCCTTCGGGGAGGCCGACGATCCTCAAGTTCTGCCTCCTGGCTCTATTCCCCAGCTCTTCAAGCTGCTCCTGCATCCTCCCCTGGCGGGCGTTCAGCTCTTCCACCTCGTGCTCCAGCTCTGCCACCGTGTCCGCCTGGCTGGAGAGCTTCCCCTCGACCTCCCTGATCGCCTTCTCCTGGACCGCCTGCGCCTCGACCATTCGGTCCATCATCGGGTCCAATGTGCCCCTCTTCAAATCGGCGAAGCAGTTCTTAAAAAACTCCATTTGCTGCTCCTTTGGCCAGTGAGACTCCGCTCCCTGGCCCCTGCCGGCCGCCATGTTTTGCCGTCCGGCCTGGGGTCCCCCCTGCTCCCGCTTCGAGCCCTGCCACTCCACTCGACCACTTCTGGTCCAGCTGCTCATACCCCGGGGGGTGAAACCTCTCCCGTATCGCCTCTTCACCCTAACCTGGCCGCCAGGTCCCGAAAAATTCAATTTCGCAGGTCCGTTTGCCTATTACGGGCGGGAGCAATCTGACCTGCGACCTGCTTCCTCGAGGGCGCCACCGGAAGTCGTAGGGACTCAATTTAATCCCGCCGCAGTGTGTCATATAACAATGCACTCGGGTCAAATTATCTCAGGGTTATGAGAATCTGGAATCCTTATATTTTATATAAGGTAGAAAATTATATTAACTGACCTAAGGGATGTTGGAATATTGGAGCAATAGATGATGGAGGAAAGTGTACAAGTGTTTTCCCATTATATTACCACATCTCTGCCAAACACAGCCGCAACTGTAAGATCAGCAAAGTAAGAAATAAACCATTTTTGGTTTGTAAAGACTAAAGCAGTTGTGAATCGCAGTATTAACAAGGTCTTCCTGTACAATTGCTCTTCCAATATTGTGGAGTCTGCCCAGCAAGAAATCAAGAGGGTTTCCTCAAACCAGATTCCTGTGCAATATTGCAGAAGCCAAGAATGGGACTGTCGTGTAAGTAGACCACCAGTTGACCTTCATTGGGTCAGTGATCTCCCACCATCTGCCATTGTACCACTGAAGGAGAAGGTTCTTGTTAGCGGATGTAATTGGGGACAATCATTAGGGTAAGTGGAGGATTCCTGGTGACTTCCCAACAGACACAATTTCTGGAGCTAGTGGAGCTGAATGAGTAATGTATAAGCAATGAAATCATAAATATGTTAAAATGTTGTATTTTCAAGGTATATAAATGTTATTTTTGTGGGAAGCTGCTTCTTTTTAGAATCATAGAATTATAGTATTTACAGTACGGAAGGAGGCCATTCAGCCCATCGGGTCTGCACCGGCCCTTGGAAAGAGCATCCTACCCAAGCCCATGCCTCCACCCTATCCCCGTAACCCAGTAGCCCCACTTAACCTTTTTGAACACTAAGGGGTCATTTAGCATGGCCAACCCACCTAACCTGCCATCTTTGGACTGTGGGAGGAAACCGGAGCACCCGGAGGAAACCTGCGCCGATACGAGGAGAACGTGCAGACTCCGCACAGTGACCCAAGCAACAGTGCTAACCACTGTGCTACCATTCTTGACAAATATGTTTAAGCAAATTGCACTCGAGTGCGAAGAAAATGGTTGATTGTACAGCTGGACCCAGCGGTGGTTTAGAAATAATGATCAAGTGTAGGAGCACTTATTCAGATCATTTGTGGCATCTCAACCCTCCCTTGACTGAGATCAGCTAACTCAGCATGGGCCAAAGATTGAAGCCAGCTTAGTACCAGCCTTGGCGGTCGATTTAGTTACTGAGATATCAGAGAAAGCTTGATCCGCTGGATTAAAAGGGGCTGGTTTAGCACACTGGGCTAAATCGCTGGCTTTTAAAACAGACCAAGGCAGGCCAGCAGCACGGTTCAATTCTCGTACCAGCCTCCCCGAACAGGCGCCGGAATGTGGCGACTAGGGGCTTTTCACAGTAACTTCATTGAAGCCTACTCGTGACAATAAGCGATTTTCATTTTCATTAAAAATGAAAATCAGTGATAACTATAACATGGGCAACATGGAGCTGTATCCTGTAAGAGCTCCGCAGTTCCAACATGTTATTAACAATTAGAATCTTTGACTTATTGTGATCCTGGCAGAATTGAAGTCATGAATGCACGTGTACCTGTAACTTGGAAATGACTGGGATAGCTTGCACAGAGAACCTAGCCTGTTCAACGCTCAGCCAAGAAGCTCAGAATTCTGTGAGGTATCATCTGTAAAATAAACATAAGATTGCAGGATGACAAGTCATTGGAGCAGCAGCAATCTGGCCCATTGAGCCTGCTCCATCGTTGATTCGGATTACGGCTAATCTGATTCCGGTCTTAACTCCGCTTTCTGCTTTCCCCATAAGTCTTGACTCCTTTGTCAGTCAAAAATATGACAAAATCAGCCTTGATCATATTAATTGACCCAACCTCCTATTCTATCTATTCCAAAGACTAACTACCAAAAATTCCAAAGACTAACTACCTTTAAAGAGAAGAAATTTCTTGTCATCTCCATCTTAAATGGGGAACACCCTTATTTTTAAACCATGTTCTTGATTTACCAAGAGGGGATGCATCCTCTCAGCATCTATCCTGTCAAGCCCCTTCAGAATCAATAAGATCACCTCTCATTCTTCTGAACTCCAATGAGTGGAGGCCCAACTTGCTCAACCTTTTCTCATAAGACAACCATTTCACCCCAAGAATCAGCCTTGTGAATCTTCTCTGAACTGCTTCCAATATACGGTACGGGTGGCATGGTAGCACAGTGGTTAGCACTGTTGCTTCACATCACCAGGGTCCCAGGTTCGATTCCTAGCTTGAGTCTTTGTCTGTGCGGAGTCTGCACATTTTCCCCATGTCTGGTGTGTTTTCCCCTGGTGCTCGGTTTCCTCCCACAAGTCCCGAAAGACGTGCTGTTAGGTCAATTGGACATTCTGAATTCTCCCTCCGTGTCCCCTAAAAGGCACCAGAATGTGGTGACTAGAGGCTTTTCACAGTAACTTTATTGCAGTGTTAATGTAAGCCTACTTGTGACAGTAACGATTATTATTAAATATCCCAGGAGTATTACAGTACCTTTCTTATAAGCCCCCAATATTTCTTCTTTACATTCTGTCCTACACTGGAGCTACTGTCAGGGGACCTATAAACCACCCACACCAGCCACCTTTGTTCTTTCCACCTGAACTGATTTTACATCTTGATCCTCCGAACCAAGACCATTTCTCACTATTGCACTGATCTAATTCTTCATTAACAGAGCTACCCCATGCCCATTAACCTTCTTCCTGACCTTTCAATATGTCAAATACCCTTGAATATTCAGGTCCTAGCTGTGGTCATGGCTGCAAAGAGCTGCAACACATCACGAAAGGGATGGTTATGGCAGCAGCTGAAAAGCGGACTAATTGTCGGTGGCATAGTGGAAACTTGTGAACAGCATTGTGCTCCTTTTGATACTGACAGATTGGAGGTTGTCCTGCAAATGTTGCAGCCAAAGAGGGCCTTTCTCTGTGAGGCAGAAGCCCACCTTGCAATTAAGGCATGTGTGTAAACTGAATAGGGGGAGATTGCATCCAAACCATTGCAATCACCCACAGTTTTTTTACCCACCTGCAGAGAAGGAGTGTTCTAATATCAGAGGCGAGACGAATATAGCATGCATCTCATGTTTGCACATGAGGTGCAATAGGCATGGCACAAAATCATGTTGGCGAGTACCTCATATGCTGCACCATTGTGCATAAAACATTGCCTCCATTTTGCACAGAGTAAAATACAGAGTGCACTTGGTTTAAAAGTGGAGATCACACCTAACATACACCAGTAGATGCTGAGGTAGTATGCTCCTCTGCTGTTTGGGGATTTCTCAGTGAGATTAAGCAGATGCAGTGGACAAATAAGAGATTTCCACCCTCTGTTTCCTCTTTCTCTGAATTAACATATAAAGTATAGATTGCTGCACAGTGCTTCCTGGATAATAGCCACTGGCATGCATGATGTTGGAATTGACTGCAAACTATTTCTTTCCACAAAGGCCATCACATTAATAGAAAGAACCTATTCGCCCAACACGTGCAACTCTTTTCACTCAAGGTGACCTTACCACTTGGTGAAAGCTACATGCCCTTTGTAGGGAATGTGATGAAGATGTCCCCCCCACCCACCCAACCCTTTGCAAATGCAGCAGATGTCACTTCCCTGCTTCACGTCTGTGCTGCAGACTGCCTGGAGCACCAGATGTTCTCCTGGGGGTGGCTTGAAAGGATGCGGTTGCATGAAAACTTTGTGCTGTGGTAATCCTCTTCTGTGGAAAGATGCTTGTCACAGATGTTGACTGTAGGCCATTGCACAGCAGATGGCATCTGTGCCAGCCTGTCTATGTTTCAGTCCTGAGGAAGTGATGGGACTGGCCAAAATTACTCTTGATGGGGATCAATGCATTTCTTGACTCGACCCGAAAACCTGTGATTTGGTCCAATTTTGCGGTCCACTTGTTACCCCCAGAGGAACAGCTATCTTTACCTCTTTGTGGAGTGTGATTAGAACGCCAGCAGAAACCAGAAATAACAATGTATTCACGAAGAATAGGGTGCAAATATCAAGGATAACCCATCAAAATAAGCTAATTTACTGAGACAAATAAAAAAGCAAATTTTTTTCTCTGACCTATATCAGAAGCCTATTTCTTAGCTTTTAGAGACCTTTTGGAACAGACCAGCGGTTCAGTCATGCAGCTGACCACCAGGTTCTCAAGGGTAATTAGGGATGGGCAATAAATGTTGGCCTAGCCAGCGAAGCCCACATCCTGTAAAAAATGAAAAAATATATATCCTGGGACTCCTGTGAGATCACATTGGGTGAAGTCTAATCCAAATATGCATAGGACCTTGAAACCGTATTCCTACTTTTAAAAATAATGTCAGTGAGGTCGTACATATCTCAGTGTTGACCCTGAACTTCCCGCAGGAATTTTCGGCATCCTGTGATCGGGCACCCTGTTTTCTGACCTGTCAATGGCACATTGCAAGGCCCCACATAGGGGTCCCTACAGAATTTAATTGGTTCTTCTGGTATCTCATATCTGGAGTTAGCCAGTGGATTCCAGATAATTTTGTACAGGAGTCACCTCAGAAGCTTTCTAAATTTTTTATAAAAATCCATTCTTGGGATGTTGGGGTCACTGGATAGCATGTGTTGCCCATCCCTAATTGCTCTTTAGAAGGTGGTGGTGAGCTGTTTAAATGGCTGCACTCCATGTGGTGCAGGTACACCACAGTTGTGTAAAGGAGAGCATCCACGATTTTGATCGAGTAACAGTGAAGGAACGGCGACATATTTCCAAGTCAAGATGGTGGATAGTTTGTGGGTGAACTTCCAGAGAGCAATGTTCCCATTATGTTTGCTGTCCTTGTCCCTCCAGACGGTAGTTGTCGTGAGTTTGGAAGTTGCTGCCTAAGAAAATCTGACCTGCTCTGTTGGCCACAGTATTAATATGGCTGGGTCCAGTTCAGTTTTTGGTCAATGGTGACCCCCCAGGATGCTGATAGCGGGGAATTCAGTGAGGGTGATGCCATTGACTGTCAAGGATGATGATGAGATTATCCCTTATTGGAGATGGTCATTACCTGGCACTTGTGTGGTGGAAATGTTACTTGTCAGCCCAAGCCTCAATATTGTCCAGGTCTTGCTGAATTTGGAGATGGACTGCTTTAGTATCCGAGGAGTCATGAATGGTGCTGATCATTGTGCAATCATCAGCTAACATCCCACTTCAGACCTTATGAAGGGAAGGTTATTGATGAAGCAGCTGAAGATGGTTGGGCCTAGGACATTACCCTGAGGAACTCCTGCAGTGAGGTCCTGGAAATTATTTTGTATGAATGCTATACACAAGGCAGAAAAAGTAAGTGAATTGTGGTGGCGAACTTTGACAGATGAATTCACCTCGGCACGCAACAGACTGAAAGTTTTTCAATCCTTTACTGAAGTTTCATCTTTTCTTTTCCCACTTCATGGATGAGGTGTTTAGCTCTGCCTCAGTGGGTAGCACTCTTTCCTTTGAATCAGGTGTTTGTGGATTCAAGACCCACTCCTGGGACTGGATCTTATAATCTCGGCAGACACACACGTGTAGAACTGAGGGAGTGGTGCACTATCACGAGGCACCATCTTTCAGAACCAAAGTCCCATTTGCTCTCTCATGATCCCATGGCACTACTTCAAAGAAGATCAGGGAAGTTCCCCCTTGTTTCCTGCTCTATATTTATTCTCTCAACCAGCATCACTAAAACAGAATTATCTGGTCATTTTCTCATTGTTGTTTGTAGGACTTTGTCAAATACAAAATTTGCTGCTACATCTCCTACATTACAACAGTGACCGTATTCAGCATTCCATTGCTTATAAAGCACTTGGAGAAAGGTGCTATATGAATGCAATTCTTTTTGTTTGTTTGTTAAACCATTTTGCCAAAAATATCTCAAGTTGTTGGCTTATATAAAGCAGTCAGCATCTATTTTTGGACTGATATTTTCCAGATTTTTGTTATAGATTATCTTTGTAATATGCACCAATTAAACTGCATTAAATTGAAAAATGTCACTGTTAAAATGCATAACTTTCTTTTTATAAATTTAGAGTATCTAATTCATTTTTTCCAATAAAGGGGCAATTTTAGCATGTTCAATCCACCTACCTTGCACATCTTTGGGTTGTGGGGATGAAACCCACACAAACACGGGGAGAATGTGCAAACTCCACACGGACAGTGACCCAGAGCCGGGATCGAACCTGGGACCTCGGCGCCGTGAGACTGCAGTACTACCACTGCGCCACCGTGCTGCCCTTAAAATGCATAACTTAACATCTAAAGAAAAAAGAAAGGTCTAAGCTTTGTTTTTACAATTGAACATAAGTTGAACTCCAAATATTTAAAAAAACACAATGGCCAGTCAACTCTTCCATTTACAAAAAGGTTTGAAGAAATGGCTTAGGATGAACTCCTTCCATTTACAATGGAGGAGCTACATGATTAAACACATGTAATCGGAGAGCCTCTTGCAATGCAAGGCTGAATCAAGTGAGCTCAACCATGCACCTTTCACAAGACTGAACAGTTCCCACTGAGATTATAATATCATTCGAGCAAAACATCAATCCTATCTGAAGTTCTTTCCACGTTTTTAAATGAGTTACATGAGTCAATATGATTCACTTGAGCTCCTGGCAGCAAAGGATGTGCAAATGAGAGCCAGCAAGCTGAAATTTTTTTTAAAACACTACTGGAAAGAGGTAGGTCCCTCGCAAGCATGTATACTGCATCAATGGCAATTAGCATTTATGTAATGACTTGAAGATTGCAAACGTTTCCACACTTCACAGTGAGCTACATGAGAAATTAAGACAGGTGACCAAATGCTGGGTCATAGAGGTAGGTATAAAGGAGCATCGAGAGGCATAATTAGAAATGTAGAACTATAGGCAGCTGAAGGCACGACAGCCAATGGTGACTCATGTGTAGGTCTTTTGTCAGAACCTTGGACATTGAAAATGAGGAGGAAAGCCTTGCTGATGTTTGCTCTTAACATCTTTTTGTTTAGTCAATGAAGTCTTACAGTTGAAAATTGATGACCAAGTTAAGGCTAGTTGTATATTTGTGTAATCTAATTACAGTAACAGAATCCGATAAGAAATTTAAAGGAGATTGACTTGATGGATGAGAATTTCTATGTTTACTTGTAAGTGTTTACTTGGTCAAAATAGTGCTTATACAGCATATTTAAAGGAACATTCTTGTATTTGCACGGAAGATATATGGCTTGAATTTCATTACGGATTTTTGTCATAATTAGTTGAGATAAATTCAATGTTTGTGTGCCGGAACAACTACTTCTGGAGTAGTGTGTGGCATTTTCCAGTTGGATTATCTCATATCTTGGTTAAAAATTATCAAACAGCACATTATCTAATTGAATGTCCCAAATTTACCGGTTTGCTTCATTGCTTACCTATGTACACTGGTGGTGTGAAGGACGGCTCTCCTCTGTCCTGTTTGATTGTGGGGGCCTCATAATATGCAGGGGGGAGCCTGCCCAATTCCTTGCTGTTCACTCTCCATCTGTCTCCCATTTTACTGGAGGCTGCTGGAGGCGCCCGCTTGTTCTTGAGCCAACTAAGTTCCTTAAGTGACCAATTAACTGCCACTTCAGTGCCTCATCCAGCCTTGCCACTGTTTTGAATGGTGCACATAAATAGTTGACAGAAACCAGCAGCTGCCGCCATGTTTTGTCTTGGTTTGGGGTCTAGGTTGGGCTTCCTCCAGGTTTGCCTGTGACCCTAAGAATGTGACCATAGACTGCTGTAGCATTCTTTTATGTTTGTAGATCTCTATACATCTCAGTAGTCTACACAAGGTTGTCCTTCTGCTTCCCACTAGATCTCAGTCATGTGACATTGCATCATAATTACATCAGTAATTACATCTGTATCAGGTGCACCCAATGTTAACCCTTTATCCCACAGTCACTATTTTACCTATCTATTTTGAGGGGAGGCCTAGTACAGGGTGAGCTGTTGTCAGGCAAGAAGGGGGTTTGGTGGCTCTTTTGTCAATCACAGATATTCCACCACCTCCTCCCCCCGGGCCACTCAAACCCACCCACCTTGCTGGGACCTGCCAGTGAGGTCCCACCGATACTCCAAACCTACCTTCAGTCTGGTTTCCACAACTTATTTTCAGGATTCTAGCTGATTCCAGTGGTGGCAATAGGATGATCTTGGAGCTGCTGGGACGACACCGCTGCTGGCCAAGCAAATTAGTCGGTAGCTCTCTAAGGTGAGTTTTCCTCCCTCGATATAAGACTGTCAAGTGTAAAATGGCTGTGCGACAGCTGGCTTTTTCATGGACAGTCTACCAACCATAAAATCCAGCCCCGCGTATCTAGTTACCAGTATTTTATTAGCTGTGAAATCTCCTCACAAATGGGGTTGGGCAAACCTACATGCATTTGAGTGTGTATATTATACTGAGAGAATCATAACGTATTCATTTTATTTATGCTGTGGCTGACCTTGAGAGGTGCTTGTACATCTGCGACATTCTTCAATGCTAAGTGCCTTTAGAAGAGTAGCTAAAAATACTTTACTCGAAAACGATGAATTCCAGATTGCATTCAGGAAGCTGGCACATGGAACCTTGGGGAAATATTTTGTTTTCTAAGCCATTACCTGGATCTGTGGGACAACTTATGCTGTGAAATAGGTTGCAGTGAATTCCCTCCCTTCAAAAGCTGGGCAACAATTGTGTTAGCCTTGACCTAGTCTAGTAGGACTCACATCATTGAATTTGGAAGTTTTGATTTGATTTATTATTGTCACATGTATTAGTATACAGTGAAAAGTATTGTTTCTTGCATGCTGTACAAACAATGCATACCGTACATAGGGAAGGAAGGAGAGACTGCAGAATATAATGTTACAGTTATAGCAAGGTGTAGAGAAAAGATCAACTTAATACGAGGTAGGTCCATTCAAAAGTCTGATGGCAGTAGGGAAGAAGCTGTTCTTGAGTCGGTTGGTACGTGACCTCAAACTTTGGTATCTTTTTCTTGACGGAAGAAGGTGGAAGAGAGTATGTCCGGGGTGCATGTGATCCTTAATTATGCCTGCTGCCTTTCTGAGGCAGCGGGAATTATAGATAGAGTTAATGGATGGGAGGCTGGTTTCCGTGATGGACTGGGCTACATTCACGACCTTTTGTAGTTTCCTGCGGTCTTGGGCAGAGCAGGCTCCATACCAAGCTGGGATACAACCAGAAAGAATGCTTTCTATGGTGCACCTGTAGAAGTTGGTGAGGGTCATAGCTGACATGCCAAATTTCCTTAGTCTTCTGAGAAAGTAGAGTCGTTGGTGGGCTTTTTTAACTATAGTGTCGGCATGGGGGGACCAAGACAGGCTGTTGGTGATCTGTACACCTAAAAACTTGAAGCTCTTGACCCTTTCTAGTTCATTCCCATTGATGTAGACAGGGGCATGTTCTCCACTACGCTTCCTGAAGTCAATGACAATCTCCTTCGTTTTGTTGACATTGAGGGAGAGATTATTGTCGTCGCACCAGTTCACCAGATTCTCTATCTCATTCCTGTACTCTGTCTCATCATTGTTTGAAATCCGACCCAGTACGGTGGTGTCATCATCAAATTTGAAAATCGAGTTGGAGGGGAATTTGGCCACACAGTTATAGGTGTATAAGGAGTACAGTAGGGGGTGAGGATACAGCCGTGTGGGGCACCGGTGTTGAGGATGATTGTGGAGGAGGTGTTGTTGCCTATCTTTACTGATTGTGGCCTGTGGGTTAGAAAGTTCAGGATCCAGTCGCAGAGGGAGGAGCCGAGGCCAAGGCCACGGAGTTTGGAGATGAGTTTTGTAGGAATGATGGTGTTGAAGGCTGAGCTGTAGTCGATAAATAGGAGTCTGAAATAGGTGTCTTTGTTATCTAGGTGTTCCACGGTAGAGTGCAGGGCCATGGAGATGGTGTCTGCTGTGGGCCTGTTGCAGCAGTAGGCGAACTGTAGTGGATCAAGGAAATCTGGGAGGTTGGAGTTGATTCGTGCCATGACTAACCTTTCGAAGCACTTCATGATGATGGATGTCAGAGCCACTGGACGATAGTCATTAAAGCATGCTGTTTGATTTTCTTTTTGGTACAGGGATGATGGTCGTCTTTTTGAAGCAGATAGGGACCTCAGATTGTTGTAAAGAGAGGTTGAAGATGTCTGAGAATACCTCCGCCAGCTGATCCGCGCGCAAGACCTGAGTGCTCGTCTGTGTACCCCATCCGGGCCAGTGGTTTTCTGTGGGTTGACCTTCGAGAAGGCTGCTCTGACGTCTGCAGTGGTGATCTCAGATACAAGTTCATCCGCGGCTTCTGAGATGAAGAGCTCGCTCTCGCTGACCTCTTGCTCAAAGCGGGCATAGAATGCGTTGAGCTCATCAGGGAGAGGTGCGTTGGAGCCAACGATTTTACATGCCTTCATCTTGTCGCCCGTTATGTCTTGCAGACCTTGCCATAGACGGCGGGGATCCGTGTGGCTAGCCTGGGACTCGAGCTTGGTCCAGTACTGTCTTTTGGCATCTTTGATGGATTTCTTTAGATCATATCTGGCTTTCTTGTAGAGGTCAGGGTCGTCTGACTTGAATGCCTCAGACCTAGACTTCAGCAAGCAGTGGACATTCCTGTTCATCCAGGGTTTCCGGTTGGGAAACACGTGGATTTGCTTCTTTGGCACACAGTCTTCTACACACTTACTAATGAAGTCAGTTACTGTAGTGGCGCACTCGTTCTGGCTGGTGGCAGAGTTTTTAAATACTGACCAGTCCACTGACTCTAAGCAGTCCCGTAGGAGATCATCCGATTCCTCAGACCAACAATTTGTGTGATCACAACCAAGAAGTTGTGATTTCAAGTCTCACTCCAAAATATTGAGCACACAATCTAGGCTGACACATTAGTGCAGTTCTGTAGGTGTGCTGCACATTTCTACCATCTTTTGGATGAGACATTCACCTGAGGCCCCAAGTGCCCAGTAAGAGAGCCAATGGCACTACTGGAAAATGGGCCGAGCTTTCTCGGTACCCTGGATCAATATTTAGCCTTCAACCAATGTAACCAGAACAGATTATCTGGTCAATATCATGTCATTGCTGTGTGCAAATTGGCTGCTGTGTTTTCCTACATTACAACAGTGACTGCACTTCAGAATTACTTCAGTGGCTGTTAGGTACTTTGGGACCTCCTTGATTTGTGAAATTCTCGATAAATACATAGGGACGTTATTTTGGTGCTATGTTTAAATGCTCCTGTATCCTGGAATCGGCACTGTGGTCAGAGCAACGGTGAATGTTCCATCCTGACGAGGAATTTCCATCAGAAAGCATTCCTTAAAATTTCTATGCTTTTATTTTTCCCTGCAGTAAAGTCATGTGGAAGTTATATCTGTGCAAACTCTTCTGACAAAATCCGTTTCAGAATACTTTTCCATAGCGTGGTTCCACCGTTACAACTGCATAGTCAAAAAGCAATTTGGGAGCGCAAGTTAGTGTTATGCTTATCTTTTTATTCAAAGAGAGGCCACATCTGGAATATTGTGGGCAGATTTGGTCTCCTTATCTGAGGAAAGATGTTCTTCATCTCGAGGGAGTGCATTGAAGGATTAGCAGACTTATTCCTGGGATGGCGGGACTGACGTGTGAGGAGAAATTGAATCGGTTGGGATTGTATTCGCTGGAGTTCAGAAGAATGAGAGGGGACCTCATAGAAACCTACAAAATTCTAACAGGACTAGACAGGTTAGAGGCAGGAAGGATGTCCCTGATGGTGGGTGTCTCCAGAACCAGGGGTCACAGTCTGAGGATACGGGGAAGCCCATTTTGGAGAATGAGGAGAAATTTCTTCACCCAGAGAGTGGTCGGTCTGTGGAATTCATTACCAGAGGAAATAGTTGAGGCCAAATTGAGGCCAAAACAGTGAATGTTTTTAAGAAGCAGTTAGATATAGCACTTAGGGCAAAGGAGATCAAAGGGTATGGGGGGAAAGCGGACTTAGCCTGTTGAGTTGGATGATCAGCCATGATCATTGTGAATGGTGGAGCAGGCTCGAAGGGCAGAATGGCCTCCTCCTGCTCCTGTTTTCTATGTGTCTAAATTACATCTTAATCAATTACATTAAAACTTACATCTTGGAAAATAACACGATGAGAAATTTTGGGTGACAGAGACTGGGAGGTTGTCCAGATCCTGGCCAATTAATTGACTATTCTGTAACAGGCAAGGAGGCTTGGAATAAAGCACTTTGCAAAGTAAATATCATGTTAATTGGCTAAATTGCCCACACCGTTATATAGGCCCCGGTGCTGGCAGACCTGGAGGCTGAGAGGAGTTTTATTACGCATTATGAGACTTTACAAACATCGGCAACGTTTGGCCACTAGTTATAATTAGGTTTCAATAAAAGGTTGACGCATTACCAATGTACACAATCCAATACTCTGAGTTGGTTTAAAAAAACACTTCTTTCTGTAGGTACATTGCATATTAAGCTAATAAATTATTGTATTTGAAGTTGCCATGCATTGTGTCCTAGTAAAATGGTAAAGCCATGACCCAATCTTCAAAATATCATGCCTCCAAAGTTAACCGGTTGGAGATGAAGAAACGTTATGCATTCCATTTGCACAAGTGATTATTGAAATTATTTGGAATCCTTTGATAGAATATTTGTTATGATGACAAGCTCAATCAAAGCCCTTAGTTGAATAGAACAATTAACCACTGGATGTTTGACATCACTTGTGTTAAGATCACTACAAACTGGCTGTTAAGATGGGTCCAACACAATCTTTGCATTTACCATAAACTCCTGTCCTCAAGTTTGATAAAGTAAAGGGATACTTCAACTACCATCTTCAGCAGCTTCTTCAATTACAGCGATCAGTCTAAACAATGGAGGGAAACATAGTGAGATAAGGTTATTCAAGCAGAATGACCTGCAGCAGCAGGTTGCATATCAAAAAAAAAAGTCTAAAACTGGTTGATAACGCCAGTGTGTGCAGCTTTCTACGTTTTCCCTCAGTGTACTCCCACTGGCATCTGTAAATTGTTGCTATCTTCCCAGACTATTGCATTATCTTTCACAAGCTGGATGCTGCCTCTGTTAACTCTCCTACACAAGTACAGTGGATACCTATGCTAGGCAGATACTGAGCCTTTTCTTTTGAGAATGACGTACTCTGTGAAGATGATTTATTACATTTTTCGGCTTCTCACCAAACATTTTCCTAAAATGCTTGGGTAGAATCTGAAGGAAAACTCCCACCCTCCCTGATTTGCGCACTTGCCCAAATTTCATTTGGTCACTGTACATTGGACAAACATAGTAAATTAAAGTTAAATTCATTCCGGAATTTCTTTAACGCTTCAGTTATGTGTCTTTCCCTGGAAAATGGTGCGATGTGGTGGAAGAATCCTCAAGGGGATTCACAGTTGGACAGGCTGTGTTTCCGTGATTGCTTCTTCGGTAACTGTTACGGAGTGTTATTATTATGCATCTTCTGATTTAAATCCATTGCTGATGCCATCAGTAAGTGCTGTGGCGTCATTAATTGTTGTTACCTGAGGTTATTCATATCTAACTCTAATTCTATTCTGTCATTGTTATTTTCGATTTTTAGCTAGCTGCTCCTGCTTTTGAGTCCATACTGTATTTTAAACTTTGTTATTTTTATATATTAAAGAAGGTTAACTTTATTCATTGACAATGTGCTTCGAGGACCTTTTTGTGGTCAGGTTACCACAGTGACCATGACACATTGATTTAGCAAAATGTCCGGGCGGCATGTGGCACAGTGGTTAGCACTGCTGCCTACGGCGCTGAGGACCCAGGTTCGAATCTCGTTCCCGGGTCACTGTCCATGTGGAGTTTGCACATTCTCCTTGTGTCTGGGTGGGTTTCACCCCCACAACTCAAAGATGTGCAGGTTAGGTGGAATGGTGTTGCTAAAGTGACCCTTAATTGGAAGAAAAATAATTGGGTACTCAAAATTTATTTTTAAAAATGATTTAGCAAAATGTTACCCTGTGAAATCACATTGTCAAGTACCTCCTCTCCCAGGGAAGGTGTCGATAAGACAAACCAAGATTCTCTACTTCGATTTACGCTAAGTTGAAATGGGATGGCCTCTGTAAATTCCAGGAGGAGTCAGCCCACCCAAATTGTCATCCAAATAAAGCAAACAGTCCAGGATGTATATATCACTAATCCGTGTCCCCCACAACTTCTTGCTTAGAATTACAGTTTTAGTTTTTACGAGACGACCTTCGAGAACCAATACGTGACACCACAGACTTTCCAAATGTCTTTTGAGAGTTTGTTTTGTTTGATTACTCCTGACTTTATTTCTCGAATTTAATTGGTCGCTTTTGTTATTTTTCTTTTGATTAAACATTACGTCATAGCAAAATAAAAAGGATTTGTCAGCGATAAGAGCTTACTGTGAAGCGAGCAATCAAAAATGGTATGCTTTCATCAGTGTACTTATCTTTAGTTGCTCAACTGTGTCGTTGTAAGATCTATCCTATAGCTCCAGTCCCTGCTCCTCTAAGCACATTTCTCTGAAGCTCTGCCTGAAATTTGGTTTAAATTAATTTTTTTATAAATTTTGAATTCTGTCATCTGCTCCTACTTCCCTGGTTTACTTTGATCAGGGCTTAATCAGGATTTACCTTGTTAATTTATTTAATGTTTCATGATGTAGAAACTGGACCAAATTGTGCCTGCCTGAGAGGCGCATAAATGCTGAGACAACAAAGTTGGGGACAAATGTCCTGCATTCCAAGTCTGCCTGAAAAACATCCAACGTGGAATTGGGTCAGGTCTTTTTACAGCCACCCGTGACGACCATAGAACATACAGTGCAGGAGGAGGCCATTCGGCCCATCGAGTCTGCACCAACCCACTTAAGCCCCCACCTCCACCCTATTCTCGTAACCCAATAACCCCTCCTCACCTTTCTGGATACTAAGGGCAATGGCCACTCCACCTAACCTGCACATCTTTGGACTGTGGGAGGAAACCGGAGCACCCGGAGGAAACCCACGCAGACACGAGGAGAATGTGCAGACTCCGCACAGTGACCCAGCGGGGAATCGAACCTGGGACCCTGGCGCTGTGAAGCCACCCGTGACTTGTGCTACCGTGTTGCCCATAAAAGATACATCAAGTCCCTTGTAAATAAAATGAGTGATCCGATGCCTGTTTAAAGCCGTTTTGAACAGCAACAACTTTAGTATTATTCAATGCCCACCACAACCACCAAACAAAAGCAGTTTTTGTTAAAGCTGGTTCCAACAAGCTTTTTCGAGAATAGGTGTGCCCAACTCCACATCTCTATTGTGTGGTACGGGTTTAGATGGGGTTTGGGGGCTGCCGAGTCTCCCTAAAGTATGCTGTTCGAGTTCATAGTCTTTTTAACCAGGACTATTTGTTTACAGCAAATATTTGCACATTTGGACCTCCACGCAAGTAAAGAGCTTCCGCTCTTTTCAAGGTCTCTCTTATTTCTCAGTCATGTGATCTGACATCATTATAACATTAGCATCATGTATGCTTCTGATGTTAACCCTTTACTCTACACCCACGAGCTCCACAGTGACCACCTCCAACTACATGCTGCATCCTTCCTCTCAATACTTACTTGCCAGCAGCCCAATGTTCTCTCCGTTCAAATACCCGAGCTGCCAGTTAAAGGCTCATGTATCAAAATGTCGATCAAACCTAACTTTGGCCTGGCATCGGGTTTCAAGTCCAGGTCATCCTGTGCAATGCCATATTTTATTAAATTTTTTCATGTTTTTCAGTCTCTTTTTTAATAAATTTAGAGTACCCAATTCATTTTTTCCAATTACGGGGCAATTTAATGTGGCCAATCCACCTACCCTACACATCTTTGGGTTGTGGGGGCGAAACCCAAGCAAACATGGGGAGAATGTAGTGATGTCTCTTTTAAGGCCTCCTGACTGCTCACTGAAAGTATCCAGTCTAATGAGGCTCATCATTGCTTTGACCATTTTCAGTCACCACTCCACATCTCTTTCCCCAAACTCAGTTATTTCCCCTTTTACCTATCACTTCCACCTCTCTCAGTAAAGTGTGTTCATGCAATGTTAATGCATGATGGCACAGTGGTTAGCACTGCTGCTTCACAGCACCAGGGACCCAGGTTAAATTTCGGCCTTGGAAGACCATCTGTGTGGAGATTGCACGTTCTCTCCATGTCTGGGTGGGTTTCCTCCAGGTACTCCAGTTTCCTCCCACGGTCCAGAGATGTGCAGGTTAGGTGGGGTTGTGGCGTTGGGGCGGTGGGGTAGGCCTAGGTTAGGTGCTCTTTCAGAGGGTCGATGGGCCGAATGGCTTCCTTATGCACTGTAGCGATTTTATCATAATTCAGAATGAAATTATGGAGCAATGATGTAAGCAAAAGCTGAATGAATTAGATAATTATGGAACTATTATAACAAAGTCTAAATTGGAGAGACGGCATGGTGTTTACATTGGCAAGACAGTGAACAATAGGAAAATAAATGTTTTATGAATGTGTATGAACATGTAGTTTATCAGAAATTTAATGCCATGCTTCTGAGGATAGAAATTCCTGATAATGCAAGCCAAGAAAACTGTTTACTTTTAACATTGGATTTGTTGAAATGTTACAATATAAGAAAGAAAAAACAGGAATTGTGTTCTGTTATAAAACACACTGACGTACAGTATATCGAAAGAAATAGAGAATGGTTTGGTGTTTTGACATAATGTGATAAAAAATGGGCAATGCCATAAAGTGACTTGATAATAATTGAACATTATATCAACAAAATAAACGGCATAATGTGTACAAGAGCTTTATAGTGTCACTATCTTGGTATATTGCAGCTGTAAATCTGATTTTCCTCCATTCTCTACAGGTCCTACTCATCATAAGTGGGAATCTCAGCTTCTTGAACTGGTTGACTATTGTTCCAAATATTGCCTGCTTTGACGACTCCAATCTGGCCTTTCTCTTTGGCTCACGACAAGGGGGGGTCAAAGATCAAGTATCCAAGATTCAAGCTAAGGAGGCACTGGGTCAGAAACCACCTACTCATTATGGTATGTGATCTTGATTAACGGCCTAACCACTTTTTTTGACAAATGCCTTTTCCATGAACTTTACTTTTATTCCTTAACTCATTCACGACAAAGTTTTCATTCCTTCCCGCAGTCAGTCTTGATCTCAAAATGTCAACTGATGCTGGCATCACTTCCATTAGGTAGAACATGCGTATAGACTTCAGTCAATAGTGCTGAGTAAATCAATTGAAGAATAATTTAAAGAGGAGATTGAATCTGAATTCGAAATCAAATGTGAATTAGTTTGACTAGTTTGGATCACTTGCCTGATGAATCACTTTTACCTAAAGTAAAACACAGAGACAGGTCATTCAGCCCAAATGGTCAATACCAGAGTTTCCCTACCTGAATCTTTTGACATCATCTTTGCTTTCATGTGCATTCAATGTTCTCAATTACAATTTGACATCAATAGCTCTCATTTACAATGAATTTGATATCAAATTTGGTGGTGCTCTTAAAACCATCCCACTGTGCTCAAAGCTATCCCGGAGCACTCAAACATATCCCACCTCGCTCCCAACCCGGCCTCATTCTGCTCCAACTCCGGCCTCACTTTGCTCCGACTCCGGCCTCACTCCGGTCCAACTCCGGCCTCGCTCCTGTCCGACTCCGGCCTCGCTCCGGCCCGACCCCAGCCTCGCTCCGGTCCGACCCCGTCCTCGCTCTGGTCCAACCCCGTCCTCACTCTGGTCCGACCCCAGGCTCGCACCAGTCTGACCCCAGCTTCGCTTATTTCCTGCCTCCACAGTCCACCCTACTCCCACACCCATTTCAAATCTCCACAGGGCCGCCCCAAAAAACGCCATTTTCGGCTTCCAACTTGGCCTGTAACAAAGATCATCAGTTAGTGAGAGGGGGGGAGGAGGGAAGACGAGAGAAGAGGAGGAAAAGGGAAAGAAGAGGTGAGCGGGTGAAGTAGGGAGAAAGAAGGGGGAGGCGACGTAGGTTGAAAGAAGGGGGAAAAGCAAGGGAAATATTCAGGAGGGGGAGAAAGGAAGACAATAGAGAGCTTTGGAGAGGGTATTAAGAGGGGTTGTAGGAGGGGAATAAGGGGTGTGGTGAGAGTCAGGTAAGAGAGAGGGGTGAGAGAGAAACAGTGGGTGGGGAATGGGGGGAGTGGGGTGAGCAATGTGACCCTACCCACTGCGTACATAATCAGCTGGGACCTAGGATAGACACATTTGACATCACAAGTGTGGTTCTGTGTGAAAATGACGGCTAACTGGTTATTTCTGAAAGATAATGAAATAGAACGATAGCCAGATAATTGCTTGTGAGAACACATGATATATAAAGAATATCAGGAAAGACTGATCAGTCTTTTCTCAAGAAAGCGAAAGCTGAGGTAAGACCTAAAACTATGTATTTGAAACTCGGAAGGAGTTTGATAGAGTAGACATAGAGAATGTAAGGGAGTCCAAACCTGGGGGTCAAAAGGCAAGACAGAAAGGATTAGAAGATTTTGCTGATAGAGTTAGTTGAAGTAGGAGAAGGGCCATTTGAAGCATCCCCCACCTGAAATGTTTCATATTATTTGCTTTCAACAGCTTTCATTGACATCAACTGCACTCAATTGCAATCATTTTGCCATATCACATCATTTATTCTCAAATGCTATCATTTTATAATCGAATAATAATCTTTATTATTGTCACAAGTAGGCTTATATTAACACTGCAATGAAGTTACTCTGAAAATCCCCTAAGCGTCCCACTCCGGCACCTGTTCGGGTACACTGACGGAGAATTCAGAATGTCCAATTCACCTAACAATATGTCTTTTGGGACTTGTGGGAGGAAACTTGTAGGGGGGGCAGCACGGATGCATTGTGGATAGCACAATTGCGTCACAGCTCCAGGGTCCCAGGTTCGATTCCGGCTTGGTTCACTGTCTGTGCGGAGTCTGCACATCCTCCCCGTGTGTGCGTGGGTTTCCTCCGGGTGCTCCGGTTTCCTCCCACAGTCCAAAGATGTGCAGGTTAGGTGGATTGGCCATGATAAATTGCCCTTAGTGTCCAAAATTGTCCTTAGTGTTGGGTGGGGTTACTAGGTTATGGGGATAGGGTGGAGGTGCTGACCTTGGGTAGAGTGCACTTTCCAAGAGCCGGTGCAGACTCGATGGGCCGAATGGCCTCCTTCTGCACTGTAAATTCTATGAAAAAAAAAAATTCTATGAAACCGGAGCACCGGAGGAAACGCATGCAAACACTGCGAGAATGTGCAGACTCCTCACAGACAGTGACCCAAGTCGGGAATCGAACCTGGGACCCTGGCGCTGTGAAGCAATGGTGCTAATCACCATGCTACCGTGCCGCCCCCACTGTGCTACCAATTATTATTATTGGAATTTGAATTATTATTCAAATGTTCCTCCGTTTTCTCTGCTTCCTACAAAGTCAACCCATACCATATCCTACATACCCACTCACCTGGGTTGTTTGCAGTTAAAACAAGTCACTGTGTGGAAACAGCTTGAGAACTGTTGGTTAGTCAGATTTCACCAATACAACTGAGGTAATCCATGAATTGCATTTTTAATTTATAACTTCAGTGAAGAGAGAATACAATGCAAACGTTGTCGTCTTCAGCTACCCGCAAATTCGTGAAGCGTTCCATATTTTCTTTGCAGGGCTGGTTTAGCTCAGTGGGCTAGACAGCTCGTTTGTGATGAAGAACAAGGCCAGCAGCGCGAGTTCAATTCCTGTACCAGTTGAGAATTCTGAATTCTCCCTCTGTGTACCCGGACAGGCGCCGGAATGTGGCGACTAGGGGCTTTTCACAGTACCTTCATTGCAGTGTTAATGTAAGCCTACTTGTGACAATAAAAGATTATTATAACCCTTTACCTACTTGATGTATAGAACACAAAAACAAGGAATAGTTGAGAGGCATTAATAGTGTTTAGATATATAGCTCTAAATTATGACCTTTCTCCTCACCTATGTGAAAGTGTTCAGCCCTTCTGAGATAAAAGTGAAAGTTACAGAGTCCCCAAAGACCACAGGCTGCTTTCCCCTTTGAGGGGGAGAGCTGACTGGTGGTGATTTAATGTGAGGGCCACCACACCAAGGCCGGAACTTCATGAATAACCTCAGCCGGTACGGGAATTGAACCCGCGCTGTTGGCCTCGCTCTGCATCACGAACCAGCCATTCAGCCAACTGAGCTAACCGACTCCCTTTCCGAGATATAGTTACCATGGGCATGAAGTATATTACAGTAGCTCAACCATTCTTCATGTCAGAGGGGAGGTAGCAGGTTGCTGGTTATGCACATACACAGACTCTTGCATGGCCTTTCTCTGCCCTCTCTCACTTTCACTTGCGTGCACTTGGATTTTACAGGATAGTGAACATTCCAGTTTTCCACTTTCAAGCTCAGCACCAGGGAATCAAAAATGCAGAGTTCCTGCTGTCACCCAATTGAGATCAGAAGCGCTGCACTGTAAAATTTAGGCTTACCTCTAATAGTTCAATAAATCTTCTTTTAGTCTGATTTCCATTTTTTGAAATAAGCCTGTTGCACATTAAGGAGTAACAACCACATTATATTGTCACCACACTTTCTTTCATATCATTGCATGATTGTTTTCAAAGTTGTAATTGCTCACGTGTGTCACGGTATATGTGCAATTAAAACATTGCATTAACACCTGTGTCATTAAGCAGTACATTTTAAATGTATGCTGTTCGTCAGTGAGTACTCCAGTCCAGCAACTAAACACTTGGCTCCGTGCTGTCACTGTGGCTCATTATTTTGTTGTAATGACCAATATATCAAGAACGTGCATTTAATAAATATTCATTTATGGCAGTTGTGCTTTGGGAAAAGTTAATTAACCAGACCCCGAATGTTAATGTCTTTGGATTAAAATGAAATGAAAGCCAGATTTGCTTCAGGTTACAGTGAGTGATTACTGTTGAATTTTATAGTTACTAAAATTCCAATTTGTAAAGAATGCAGTTCTGATTTGATAGTCAGAGTCTTGAGAAAGGCAAGAAGCTGTAGCACTGATCTCGTTTTTGTTTTCTCCCCACTCCCGAAGAGTGGCAGCATCCTTTTTGCTACCTTTTGTCATATACAAATGTGGACCGTCAGCGAGCTGGATGGCAATGCGGCCAGAGTGATCAGCGGAAATGTGCAAAGTCTTTTCAGTGCTGTACCGCCGATGATGATTGTTGTATAAAATCCATGGCAGCTGATCTTAAGGCAGCATTGTTGCACAAAGCACACCCATAATGAATCATTACGTTTCCTGTCTTAGTTACGGCAGGGTGGAGAAGCAGAGAATAAGTCTGAATATTGTGTGTGAGACCAGACCCAGTGGTTATTAATATAAGGTGGTCACTAATAAATCCAATAGGGAATTCAGGGAAAGCCCTTTTTATCCAGAGATTGATTATAATGTGAAACTCACTGCCACAATGTTCCCCCAGACAAGCATGAGGGAAAGAAGAATAGAAGGATATGTTGATGGGGTTAGATAAAGAGAAATAGGATGAGGCTCACGTGGGGCCCATCATGGACAAGTTGGACTGAATTACCAGATTCACACTTTATCACATTAACACTTTGTAATCCAATCGTACTCCACTAGGTATTGCTGAACATACAAAGGCTTTAACTGCACTGAAGCACCGTTGGCTAAGTTCTGCTTTTTATTTTTTTTTCCAATTATTGAGCAATTTAGCGTGACCAATTCACCTACCCTGTACACCTTTCGGTTGTGGGACTGAGACCCACGCAGACCCAGGGAGACTGTGCAAACTCTACATGGACAGTGACCCTTGATCGAACCCAGATCCTCAGCACTATGAGGCAGCAGTGCTAACCACTGCACCTCAGTTCTGCTTTTTAAAATGTATTCTCTGGGATGCTGGCACTGCATTTATTGACCATTCTTAGTTGCCCTGAGAAAATAGTGATGGACAAGAGTGCTCAAACAATCTCCAATGTGGAGAACTCCATAATATTGACCTAGCAACAGCTAAAGAATGTTGGTATATCTCCAAATCAGAATGGTCAGGGACTAGAGAGAATTTTTGAAGGCGATGGTGCTGGCACAATATTGTTTGTTGTGTCCTTCCCGGTGGTCAAGGTTGGAGGGGACATTGGGGGAGTGCTGTCAAAGTAACTTTGGTCAGCTCTTACGTTGCATACTGTAGCTGCAATGAGCCTGCAACTTGTGCCTGTTCACAGGGTGCCAGTCAAATGAACTGGGTGGTAGCGAGCTTCTTTAATGTAATTGCGGCTGCACTCATCCAGGAGTGTGATGAGCATTCCCTAACACTCCTGAACTGAGCCTTTCACAAGATAGGTAGGTTTTGAGGGATGAGGAGTAAGCTGCTTTCTGACAAGTACCCAGCCTCTGTCCTGGTGCTGTAGCCACATGGTTGATACTTAAGCTTCTGGCCTGTAATGCCCCACAAGACGTTGAGAGTGAGCAACTTGGCAATGATGGTATTATTGACGATCACTAGCACCTGACTGACTTTCTCTTGTGCGTGATGATCATTACCAGGCACTTATGTTCCCCACCAATTGTCAACTCAATCCAGTCTATTATCCAGTTCCTGCTGTAGGGAGGAGTTATGAAGCAACACAGAGTCATCAGGCAACATCTCCACTCCTGACTTTCTGATGGAAGAAAGGTTATCGGTGAAGGAGCTGAAGGTGACTGGGCCGAGGGTAATGCTGCAGAGAACTCCTGATGTGATATTTGGCGGCTACGATTAAAGCCCAGAAGAAACAAAGTGCCATCCTAGTGAATCCGGTTACTGCACCAAATAGAAGCACCAGATTCATATTTCAGGGCCACAGCCCATAGGACAAAGTTGACATTAACCAGAAATGTTTTATCCTGGGATACCTGTAGTCAACGCGGTGTTCCTTTATTGCAGCTTCAAATTAAGGTGATAGTTGAACCTAATCCACTTCACAATTCGCCCAGCCTGCCGCTGGGGTGAATACAAAAGAAAGGATAAATCTTCAATCTAAGCAGAGCTGAAACATTTGGTAAAGGAGAAGGAACTGAGTTGAGAATGGTTCAAAATGAAAGAAAGAGCTGCCAAGATGTCCTAAAGCGCTTTGCAGTCAATGAAGTGCAGTTAATGTTGTAATGTTGGAAAAACGGCAGCCAAGTTTTGCAGAACAAGATCCCACAAAGAGCAATGAGATACTTGACCAGATAATCTGCCCGAATGATGTTGGTTAAGCAATAACTATTGTCCAGGACCCTGGGGGAACTCCTTTCCCCTCTGAATAGGAGATCTTTTGCTCATCTGAAAGGGAAGCTGTGGGTCTCTTTTCAGCATCTAATCTGATAGCAGCATTCCCTCGTTACTGCCCTGAAATGTTAGCTTCAATTTTGTGCTCAAATCTCCGACCCACAACTTGCTGTCTCATGGGGATGAGCTTGCTACTCACTGAACCATTGTTAATACCTATTTAGGTCCTATTCCAGTGGATTTAAATTGACTGTCAGTAATATGCTCCCACTGCATCAGGAATGTAATTTATAGCTTTCACCTGGGAGCTTAGCAGTAAAAAGTCAATACATATTACCAAGGTACAAACCTACCTTAAAATCTTTTTAAAACCTTGCCCCAGTAATCAAGAATATCCTCAGCAATAGGAACTGATGAAATGAATAAGAGAAAGCCAGAGTTGACCAAATAAATTCAACTGTATCATTTGACTGATTGGTGCAGTGGTATCTTTAACTTCATACCAAGGACTGCATTGCTGAAGCCTATGAAATAACAACTGCAGAATAAGATTTTTCACTGAAACATCATGTTCACCTAAATCCCTTTGCCTTGACATTTGTTAATGATCAGTAACTTATTTTAAACTTTATACACAATTATTGGTATCACACTTTTTCAATGGAAAATATTTTACGTGCCCATTGGATATTTATTGTGGACATTCCTTGTGCCGGGGTTTTGCTTCCCCTTACCTGTGTCATTCGGTAACTGATGAACCCAGTGTGGGGACCGAAGGTTCTCTTGCTGGTCATAAGTATGTACCATAAATGTGCACCATCCACAAAATGCACTGAGAGAACTCACCAAGTCTCCTTGGACAGCACGTTCCTAACCCATGCGCCGCTATCATCTAGAAGGCCAAGTGTAGCAGACATATGGGAACACCACCACCTTGAAGTTCCCCTCCAAGTCACTCACCATCCTGGCATAGAAATATATTGCCGTCCTTCACTGTCGCATTCAGAACAGCAAATTATGCTGTCCTATTTTGGCCTATCTCACTTGTTAAATATTTAACTAAAAGTTGCAATGCCACAAGAACAACAGGTTTTATTTATATAGTGCCTTTAGCAAAGCAAGGCGTAGCAAGGCATTTCATTGGGGCAATTATCACACAAAATCATTTCATGAGATATTAGGGCAAGAAAAGGAGGTGGACTTTAAGGACCTTGTTAAAGGAGAAGAGAGTGATATGAAGACACGGGTTCAGAGAGGTGTATTCCAGTGTAATGGCACTGATGCTAGGTTTCCTGCTAGACATTTGTGATCGCACTTCACTGGCAAGGAGTACCTCAGTTCACTAGATGTAACAACAATGTAAACAAAGAGGGAAATGTACCCGGCTGTTTCTTTGTCCATTTCTACACTTTTGCTAGAAGCAATGAACATAAAACATCACCCTAATGTTCGAGGGTATTGCCGCTGCACAGCTGTTGAGAGTAAAGAAATGGTCAAATGGTTCATCTTCCTTGTTCCTCTGAGAGAGCGGGGTGCGGCTCTGCCTTTGGACTGTGAGTGCTGCACTCTGTGATGAGAATTTAAATGAAGTCCTGTCTGCCCCCTCGGCTCAGTAGGGGAGTTCTGCGCAGTGTCCTCGCCAACATTTATTTGCCTCAACCAATGTCACAAAAATAGATTACCTGATCATTACCTCATTTCTGTTGTGGGATCTTGAATTCCAGAAATTAGCTACGTTACAACACCTCAGAAAAGTAAGCCAATGGCTGTAAAGCACTTTTGGGTACCCAGAGGCTGTGAAAGAAGCAATTTAATTGCAAGTCTTTCTTTTTTCACCACAAGGACTAGTTGACTTTGAAATCACACATGGTGAAGCATACTTGGGAGGCACAGGTGACGTGGGACATTGCACCACTGGGGTTTTCCTGAAGTCATGTCTGGGTTTATTGTCGACTAATTAATAGAGATTTGATCGCTATGATTAATCAATAACTCTATTGTCATCATGTGAAGCAACAAGCAGGAGGGGAAGAGGTGAACGAGCTGGGCCTTTCTTTTGTTTAGCACTTCCGATGTTTCTGGACCATGATAAAGTATTAAAATGATTTTGTTCTCTGTCTATTTCTTCAGGTGCCTTTATTCGACGAGCGCTGAACATCTCCTTTGGGGTTCTTATCGCCTACCTCAGTCTGCCAGTAATTGTAAACTTGCTCAGCTCAAAACAAATGATGAACACTTCCTTTAATCCACTACGAATTGTCAACACTTATGGAGCCTTTGGAAGGTGTGAAGCAGAAATAGTTGCATGATGCAATAATATTGTTATCCTTTATGTGAGCGTTATTTTGCATTGTCAAAAGTGAGTTAGGATTTGCCACAAGCCATAATTAATATCCTATCTGGCTATCATTGCTTGTTTTATTTGAGGTATCCCTAGTTTAATTTAATGGTTTTATTGTTGCTCTAACTTTTATCCGAGTTTGCTGCTGGCTGGTTTTGACACTTATTTATCATACCTCCTACTGGCATTTGTTGCTTTGCCCGCCTGACTGAAATGTCGTTGGCGAGTCCCCTTCTGCTTGTCCTGCACAGCTGTCAGGCCATTAATTGGCTCGATGTGGGGCTTAGACCCTCATATGGGAGCAAGTTCCACCTCCAAGAACTGTTGAGCAATCAAATGGCCAGAGGTATTCTAATACCAGCAGTTGCCACTGGTAGCGGTGGCCACTGCTGGGACTGCAGCCAGTTACCGAAGAAGAGATGCCATGAACCTGGATTTCAAGGTAAGTCCCAGGGTTTTGCCAACAAGTGGGAGTGGAGAGGCCGTGTTTATCAGGGAATGCAGGGACAGCTCAGTTAAACACAGGGAGACAGGAGAGACCCCTCCCTTAGCCCGCAAAAAGACCGCCAGGTTTTACCTGCCAGCCTTGCCATGTGGCATTGACACCTCCCAACAGTAATATTCCAGGAGGAGGTCTTAAGTTGCCCTTAATTGGCCCACGAACAAGCAGGCCGCAGATGCCTCCAATGCCGTGGGTAAATTCCAGCGGAGATAGACAGCATGGCGCTGCGGCTAAGGTGCCTAATTTTTCTCTCTGGGCCTGATAGCCCACCCTGGGGTGGGGGAGTCCTTAAATTTCTAGCCTGTTTCACCTGAGCTTTCTCTTGACCTGTCCATGGATACTGCTGCCTCTCATTTCATAAGGGCCTTGAGAAACTTGAGTAGAAAGACTAAATATGCTACAGTTGTTGTTAGTACAGAGGAAGGTGAGGAAATTTGATGGAGGTATTCAAAATCATGAATGCTTTTGGGAGAGTAAAACCAGCAACTCTTCTGGGGGAAAACCAAAAAACTTTCCAGCACATAAGGAGGCCATTCGGCTCATCCCGTCGATACCGGCTCACTGAAAGAACAACTTTGCTAGTCCCACTCCCCTGCTTTTCCCCCACAACGGTGCAAGTCTTTTTCCTTCAAGTAATTATCCAATTCCCTTTTTGAAAGCCACAATTGAATCTGCCTCCTCCACACTCTCAGGCAGTGCTTTCCAGATCCTAATTACTCACTGCATAAAAAAAGTTTCCTGTTATCTGCCAATCGCGTTAAATTGGTGGCCTTTTATTCCACTCTGACACCAACAGGAACAATTTCTCTCTGTCTACATATGATTTTGAATACCTCGACCAAATCTCTTCTCATTCTTTTCTTATCTAAATAGAGCAACCCAGGGTTGTTGGCTTGGGTTATGCTTGAAAGGTCGGAAGTAGGTTCAATAATATGATTTAAAACATAGAATTGGATAAATACTTGAAGAAAACAAGTTACAGGACTCTGAGATCAGAGCAGAGGAGTGGGATTACTATAATTATATAGTTCTACCTAAGAGCTAGCACAGGAATGGTGGGCAGAATGACCTCCTCAGTGCTGTGTCACGATTCTATGAACTGGGGTTAAGTAAATTTGATACGAATGCATCTTGTATCGGTGAGTCAATTTGGCACAATGGGTGCTTCACACCTTGGCTGGTAATCAGGTGGAGCTCTCCCATTGTTGAACCTTGCCAGTCTTCATCCCATTGATTTCAGTGGAGTGAGAGTGAGCTGGCAGATTCATTCCAATTACTGCCTGAGTGGTGAAGGGAAACATTAGCCTCGGTGACCACAGAAATGGATTCGCTCCTCACATTTACAAACAGCTGTTATACAGAAAGTGTTAAGTCATTCACCTTTTCAGAACTGTATGTCAGGCTTTGTAGATAGCAGATTCCTGGTGTCTACTTTGGGGCAAAATAAACATGGTGCCTGTAACTGGACTTTCATATGATGTGATGTTATTAGTGAGCTTGCATTTATTTTGTGCATGATGCCAGTAATTCTGCTGCTGTTAAACTCCCAATATGATAATGAATTTGACACAAATTAAGTGTGTGAACAATTTAATTCCTGTCAAAATATGATCTGGAATGCACTATCTGAAAGAGTGGTAGAATCAGATTCATAATTCAGAATCATAACTTTCAAAAGTAAATTGGATAAGTAATTGGAGGGGACTTATTTTCAGTCTTATGGGGAAGAAAGCTGGGCCATGGGGTTAAAATAGACAGTTCTTTGAAAGAGCTGGCGCAGATGTGTTGGACCAAATGGCCTCCTTCAGTGTTGTACGATTCTATGAACGTTTGGTCATTTTACAGAAATACTAACTAGGTCCTTAGAGTATTAATCTCTGTAATTATGTTCAAACAAAACACCACAAGGTAATTACTGTGGAGACTGTAACTGTGACATTTCAGGAAGTTGTCTTCACATAGTCAGCAAGTTCTGACACACTGAGAGGTGCCTCAAACTGTCCCCTACACCAGGACTGTCAACCATTGACAGCGTAGAGCAAGATTCCACAAGCCATCAATCAGCAATAGTCATCAGTCCAGAATTGAACAGCAGGGAAAATCTCTGCGACCAGTTTTTAAAAATAAATAATGCCATAAATTTGAAAGTTATGTTGAATAGAATATCAACTCCACAGTAAATATACACGATGAAGTTAAATTCATGATAGATGTTGAATTTTACATAATTCAAATGACACAAAACTTTTTTAGGTTAAAAATTGTCCAATAACTTTGATTTAGTAAGTGCTGCCAATAACCCGAAGTTAGAGCAAACTCCATACTTCATGCATTAATGAGGTGAGCCGCCCGACTGCAGGGGCACGTTGTACACTGCGAATAATGTTAACCCTTTCCAGTCAGGGAGCTGCAATCAGTAAAGCAGCATCAATGCTCACTGGATATCATCTGCAATGCAAAATCAGCAGTCCATTTATCTGGCCTGTCTCTCTGACACCAGCAGAAAGTCTGAGAGTAGCCGGATGCATGTAGAATTTTTATCCAAGGAGAAAATGGGAATAAATAAATGGCTTGTATAGTAGGCTCAAAGGTGGTTTCTGGATCATGCAAAGATGGGGAGATTTCAATGTTTCTGTAAGCAGACTTTCAAAATTCAATATTTTGTTTTCTCCCTTTTCCCCATCTCACTTTGCAGAAGAAGTGGGTGTCAGGAAACAGGTAGTTTTAAATAATCTGCATTTGTATTTGTGAGTATTAGAAATAACGCATACAGTAGCTTTCAGTGAGTTAATTTTTTGTGGTTCTGTATTTGAAAGGGATAATGACTTCAATTTTGATTTAGATGCATGTATGGTAATGGAAGTTTACAACGTGAAAACAAACAGTGTTTAAAGAAAGATAGACTGTAGCTTAGCAACCAGGATTAGGACGAGCTTTTGAGTTTAATTTTAAGCTGGACCCAGAAGAAACTTGACAGGACAGGGAGCTTCAGGGAGCCGACTTCTCAAAAGAACAAAGGAAAGTCCAGGAACTAGGGAATAGGCGGAGTATGTCTCAGGATGGCAACTAAGTTAAAAGAACAAAGTACAATAGTTGAACAAGGTTCTGTTGCATGAAGTTAAAGTAAAAGCATGAAAGTGCTCTGAGTTAAAGAGACAGCTGCAACAACCAGATTTAAGTGAGAAACCAGACAGTGAGATAAATCGAAAGTTTGGTGAAATCTTAATACAGCCTGTGAAGCAGTAGTGTTCTGTTGGAATGGCTGGGCATCTAAGAAATAGTGTGAAAGCTTGAATGCATGTGGCAATCCAAGGCAGAGAAATACTGAAAGGAGAGATTGACTTCCTGGAAGTGGATCCTTGGTGAAGGCATCCAAGAGAAAGCGTTGGTTAGGGAGGAGATTCCAATACATGTTTTCCAAGAGTGGAGTTTGGAAACACTCGGGTGGAAGTCAAAGTTCCCATGAGACCAGTTGACTCTCAGTGTGATACATATTTGGAGGGGTTGCTGGGTTGTTAACAGTGAGGTTGAGTGTCTTGGGTTACAGGAAGATATAGGTGGGATGGTCAAATGGGCAGAAAAGTAGCAGGTGGAATTTTACCCTGAAAAGTGTGAGGTGATACACTTTGGAAGGAGTAATGTGACAAGGAAGTATTCAATGAATGGCATGCCACTGGGAAGTTCCGAGGAACTAAGGGCCTTGGCATGTTTGTCCATACATTTCTGAAGGCAGGAGGGCAGGGTGGTGAAAAAGGCATGTGGGACACTTGCCTTTATCAATCGAGGCATAGATTACAAAAGCAGGGAGGCCATGTGGCAATTGTATGGAACTTTGGTGAGGCCACAGCTGCAGTACTGTGTGCAATTCTGATCACCACATTATAGGAAGGATGTGATTGCACTGGAGGGGTGCAGAGGCGATTCACCAGGATGTTGCCTGGGATGGAACATTTAAGTTATGAAGAGCAGTCAAATAGGCTTGGGTTGTTTTCACTGGAGCAGAGAAGACTGAGGGATGACCTGATGAAGGTGTACAAGATTATGAGGGACATGGACAGAGTGGATAGGGAGCAACTACTCTCCTTAGTTGAAGGGTCAGTTACGAGGGGGACACAAGTTCAAGATGAGGGGCAGGAGCTTTAGGGGGGATTGGAGTAAAAGCCTGAAAGAGGATAGTGACGTTCTGGAATGAACTGCCTGGCTGGGTGGTAGAGACATGTTGCCTCACATCCTTGAAAAATTACCTGGATTCAAGACTATGGGTCAAGTGCTGGCAAATGGGATTAAGTAGGCAGGTCAGGTGCTTTTCATGCAGACTCGATGAGCAGAAGGGTCTCTTCTGCACTGCATTATTCTGTGATTTGATGAGAAACCCATTGAAGTTGTATTGGGTGGCATCTGCCACTTGGTTTTAGAGTGGGTGTGTCTGACCACAGTTGACCTGTTGGTTTACATGAACTGTGTACTTACCGAGAACATTACAGTATGAGATATATTTTGTAACTTGTGTTATTCGTAAAAATCTGTGTACACCTGTGAATATATGGGTGGGGTGAAGTAGTATTGTATTATAATCAATCTTTTCATGTTTAACAAATGTTTTTCTTTTGTTAAAATTTAATTCGTAGACCTGTGATTCTGTCCATCTACGTCTCTAAACAAAAGATATAAGTTACGCTCTATTGAGCCAGGCTTCCATTCTGGGACCTGACTGTTCAGTGGTAACATCAGCTGTGATCGTAATATTGGGACACTGGGCTCTGAGTCCCACAGGCACCAATAGGAACATCAATATATCATCTATGTGAATATTTCTCATGTGAACCTCATTGGGGAATTGTTTCAAATCTATTTTTGGGATGTGAGCGACGCTGGAAAGGTCGGCATTTATTGCTCAACCCTGGTTGGCCTGACCCAGTGGTTTTGGGCCTTCTTGAACTGTTGCACCCTGAGCAATTCTGGTAAAGCTGAGTGATTTGTGAAGCTACTTTAGAGATAGTTAAGATTCAAGGAAGTTTGCCTGGCACTGGAATCACGTCCAGGCCAGACCGGGACAGCAAGTTTCCTTCTCTAAAATGAGATTAGCGAGCCAATCGAGCTTTTATGATGGTTACATTGTTCAGTTACAAGGTTTTTTAAAAAAAATCACGATTCTCAAACTGCCATTGTGGAATTGAAATTCACATTGTCTGGATTATTAGCCCAAGTTCACTAGCACAGTAAGATAATCACTAGACTGTAATATATACATGATATTTAACCACTTTGATGGCTGGTGGGGACTGAATTATTACAGTTAAACCTTGTATTCCCTTCCCCTGACATCAATGGGTTGTTGAATAGTGAGCAGGCATATGGAACTTGGCTGACATTTCTCCAGCCACTTTACCCTGAGTCATTGAGACCAATTAACGCCTTCCATCACTGCTCTGATAGAAATTGGCTGTCCAGGTACAATGATTTGAATTAGGCACCTTACTATCTTAACGACACTTCACGCAGTGACATGTCAGGGGAGCTCAAGCAGCTAAAAATGTTTATCCTTTGCTGAAATTACTATTAGTAAATGTTTCATGTGGATGGTGATTTGCATGATCTGATCCGATTCAATGCTCAGTAGAGCGGAATAGATGTCACAATGCTGGCTATTTTTGTGCTATCAGTAGGGGAGAGTTTTTATTAGAGGTATTGGCACTGTAATTAGTTTCTGATGGCTAGCAACTAAATAATACAGAGGAAGAACAGAGCGGTGGGAATGTGGAACCCCCTGCCACACACAGTAGTAAAGATGAATAACATGAATTTGAGGGAAGTTGGCAAAGCACATGATGGACAGAGTTAGATGAAGCAGGCTGGCACCTACTTGTGAGGAATAGTGATAATTCTGCAGTCATTGGAATTCTGACATTGTTTATGAAAAAGCATTTTGAACGTTCGGGGTAATTTTTCTGTTTTGTTTCTATTTGTCTAGTATTACAAAGGAGAGGACCGAGGTCATAATTCAGGGGACAATGAGTCAAGATCCGCATGACCCCAGTGCCTTGTGGGAGGAATATGAGTTCAAGTGTAAAGCTGGTGATTTGAAGCGGAGACCGTGTATTATCAGTCCGTACCATTACCGCCTCGATTGGCTTATGTGGTTTGCTGCATTCCAGGCAAGTGCTTTGTTGGGAGTGGATGTTTGAATCAGAGAATCGAACAAATCAATGCATTAAACTTGCTTTCTGAGATTAAATATGAACATATGAAATAGGAGCATAAGTAGGCCATTCGGCCCCTAAAGCCTGCTCCGTTATTCAATAAGATCATGGCTGATCTGTTTGTGTTGAGTTCCACATTGGCTGTCTACCCCCGATAATCTTCAATTCTTCTGTCGCCACCTTTAAAATATTCAGTGACCCGGCCTCCAGTACTTTCTGAGGCAGAGTTCCAAAGTCACATAACCCTCTGAGAATAAAATTCTCCTCATTTCTGACTATAGGCGACCTCTAATTTTAAAACTGTGCCCCCTAGTTTTGGACTTACCCAGAAGAGGAAACATCCTTTACACTTTCACCTCATCAAGATAGTTCAGGGTCTTATATACTTCAATCAAGTCACCCCTCATGCTTCTAAACTCCAGTGGAAACAAGCCCAGTCTGTCCAACCTATCATCATAAGACAACGTGTTCATTCCAGGTATCAATCTAGTAAACCTCCTCTGAACCGCCTCCAATGCATTTACATCCTTCCTTAAATAAGGAGACCAAAACTAAACACAGTATTCGAGATGGGGGTCTCATCAATGTCCTGCATAACTGAAGCTTAACATCCTTACTTTTATGTTCAATTCCACTTGTAATAAAGGAGAGCATTCCATTAGCCTTCTTGGTTACTTCTTGATTATAGGCTGCACCTACATACTAACTTTTTGTGACTCATTGTTGTTTTCCATTGAAGTAGGTCCCTAGCATCACAGATATCGGTCTTCAGCCAATTTGAATTTGCTTCATGTGATATGAAGAAACAACTGAAGACACTGGATACTGCAAAGGTTATGGGCCCTGACAATAGTCCCGAAGACTTGTGCTCCAGAAGTTGCAGCGCCACTAGCCAAGTTGTTCCAGCATAGCTAAAACACTGGCATCTACCCGGCAATGTGGAAAATTGCCCTGGTATGTCCTGTACACAAAAACAGGACAAATCCAGCATGGCCAATTGCTGCCCCATCAGTCTACTTTCAATCATAATCAAAGTATGGAAGGGGTCATCAGCAGTGCTATCAGGTGGCATTTACTCAGCAATAACCTGCTCATGGGCACTCAATTTGGGTTCCGCCAGGGTCAGATCCTGACAGCGTTGGTTCAAACATGGACAAAAGACCTGAACTTCAGAGGTAAGGGGCTGATTTAGCACAGGACTAAATAGCTGGCTTTTAAAGCAGACCAAGGCAGGCCAGCAGCATGGTTCAATTCCCGTGCCAGCCTCCCCGAGCAGGTGCCAGAATGTGGCGACTAGGGGCTTTTCACAGTTACTTCATTTGAAGTCTACTTGTGACAATAAGCGATTTTCATTTCATTTCATTTCAGGTGAGAGTGGCTGCTCTTGACATTACGGCAGCATTTGACCAAGTATGGCATCAAGGAGTCTGAGAAAAACTGGAGTCAGTGGTAATCAGGGGGAAACTCTCCGCTGGTTGGAGTCCTATCTGGCACAAAGGAAGCTGGATTTGGTAGTTGGAGGTCAATCATCTCAAGCTCCAGGACATCACTGCAGGAGTTCCTCAGGGTGGTGTCCTAGACCCAACCATCTTCAGCTGCTTCATCAATGATCTTCCTTCCACCAAATGTCAGAAATGGGGTTATTCAGCACCATTCGCGACTCTTCAGATACTGAAGCAGTTCATGTCCAAATGCAGCAAGGACGAGATAATATCCATGCTTGGGCTGACAAGTGGCAAGTAACATGCTACACTCGTGCCAGGCAATGACCATCTCCAACAAGAGAGGATCTAACCATTGCCCTTGGACATTCAGTGGTGATACCATCACTGAATCCCCCACCGTCAACATCCTGGGGGTTACCATTGACCAGAAACTGAACTGGACTAGCCATATAATACTGTGGCTACCAGAGCAGGTTGAAGGCTAGGAATCCTGTGGTGAGTAACCTATCTCCCGAACCCTCCCCAAAGCCTGTCCACCATCTACAAGGCACAAATTAGGAGTGTAACGGAATACTCTCCAATTGCCTAGATGAGTGCAGCTCAAACAACACTCAAGGATCACACACCATCCAGGACATAGCAGCCTCTTGACTGCTACCCCTTACACAAACATTCAGTCCCTCCACCACCGATGCACAGCAACAGCAATGTGTACCGTCTACAAGATGCACTGCAGGAACTCACCAAGGTTTCTTCGGCAGCACCTTCCAAGCCCACAGCTGCTACCATCTAGAAGGACCAGCATCGCAGATACCTGGGCACCACCACCACCTGGAGGTTCCTCTTCATGTCACTCACACCCTGACTCGGAAATATATCGCCGCTCCTTCACTGTCGATGGGTGAAAATCTTGGAATTCTCTCCCTAACAGCACAGTGGGTGTACCCACACCTCAGGGACTGCAGCGATTCAAGAAGGCAGCTCGCCACCACCTTCTGAAGGGCAATTAGGGATGGGCAATAAATGCTGGTCTGGCCAACGAAGCCCACGTCCCGTAAATTAATTTTTATAAAGGGCCTCGAACAACTCCTTGATGCCCACTCACATGCTGGTACCTTGGTTTGAGAAGTCAAATAACCAATTACGTACCGATGGCCATCCAGATGGAACGGCATTTCCATCAATGTTTTGTGATCTAAAGCCACAGCATTTTATTTGAGTGGAGTTGTGAAAGGAGCTCCGGAAACCACCAGCGTCCAAAAGTGCAGATCTCTGAGTGATGTTTGGATGCCAGAATGCCCTCGATATATGTTCCAAAGATTTTCTTTTCCTATCTGAGGACAAGTATATCTGTGTTAAAATTTATCCGTTGCTTCGCCACTCCATTTCTCTGTGAATTCCTCTATCACTACAGCCGTCTGACATTTCTGTGCGTCTCCTGTTCTGGCTTTTTGTGCATCCCTGATTTTAATTGCTCTCCCATTGGTGGCTGTTCTTTAAGCCTGTTCCACCATCCAATATGATCATGGTTGATCCTTTATCTCAGCGTCATACACCCGCACTCTCCCCATACCCCCTGACTCCTTTACAGTCTAGAAATCTATCTATTTCCTTCTTGAATCAATTCCGTAACTTGACTTTCACAGCCTTCTGTGGTTGAGAATTCCATAAGTTCATCACCCTCTGAATGAAGAAGTTTCTCCTCATCTCTGTCCTAAATGGCCTTCCCTGTAACCTGAGAGTGTGACCCCTTGTTCTAGACCCCCACTCCCAGCCAGAGGAAACAACATCCCTGAATCAAATCTGTGCAGTTCTGTCAGAATTTTATACATTTCATTTCGATCACTTCTTATTCTACTAAATTCCATTGAATTCAGGCCCAGGCGACCCACTTATTCCTCAACTGACAATCCTACCATCCCAGGAATCCGTGAACCTTTGCACTCCCTCTGTATCAAATATACCCTTTCTTGGATAAGGAGACCAAAACTCCAGGTATCACCAAGACCCTGTACAGCTGCAGTAAGATAGCCTTGCTCCTGTATGCAAGTCCTCTTACAACGAAGACCAACATTTGCCTTTCAAACTGCTTGTTGCTCCTTTATTTTCTCCATATTTTTCATGTCTTCTGCATTACCATAATCTGCTCTTCCTGAATTTGTGCCTCATCGGGGGTGATTCTCCCGGTCAGAGATTAAATGCGCCCATCAGCGGGAAAACTGGAGTTTTCATGACCAGCGTGAAACCTGTTTTTGGCCCTGCGTCCAAGTCACTGGGCCATTGGGATTCCCTCAGGGCAATCAGGATTCCCTCCGGGCCACCGGGATTCCCTCCGCTGGCTGGTGGCCCAGAGAATCCCGGCCACCATATATGCATTGTGCTCGCTGTCTCATATTTTCCTTTGAAATGAAATGAAAATCGGTTATTGTCACAAGTAGGCTTCAAATGACGTTACTGTGAAAAGCCCCTAGTCGCCACATTCCGTCGCCTGTTCAGGGAGGCTGGTACGGGAATTGCACCGTGCTGCTGGCCTGCCTTGGTCTGCTTTCAAAGCCAGCGATTTAGCCCAGTGTGCTAAACCAACCCCAGGTTGTTCTGATTATCATAGGATTCATAGAATTTACAGTGCAGAAGGAGGCCATTCGGCCTATCGAGTCTGCACCGGCCCTTACAAAGAGCACCCTACTGAAGCCCACATATGTACCCTATCCCCGTAAACCAGGAACCCCCACTTAACATTTTTTTGGACACTAAGGGAAATTTAGCATGGCCAATCCACCTAACCCGCACATCTTTGGACTATGGGAGGAAACCGGAGCACCCGGAGGAAACCCACGCAGACATGGGGAGAATGTGCAGACTCCGCACAGACAGTGACCCAGCCGGGAATTGAACCTGTGACCCTGGAGCTGTGAAGCAATTGTGCTAACCACTGTGCTACCGCCCTGCCCCTGATGATCCGAACATTGTCATGGATGCAAAGCCGTGCCTTATATAACAGGCAGAGATCTGCTTCGCTGTTCACTTGAACCAAAGCCAATCTGCAGCTCAGTGAATTATCCCATTCAGCTGCACTTCCTTAAGTAGATTTATGGATTCAAAAATGTCAGAATTTGCAAATTGGTTTGAAACAACCATGACCTTCTTTTGGTGGAACTGATGGAAAAATGAAATGCCACATAAGACAATTACCCATACACTTCACAGGTCACTGTGCATAGTTACAACCATTTCAGTCTTGTCCGTGCAATGGTTTGTCATATCTTAACTGTTCCAATCTCGGTTTCATATTAGTTGCAAAGGTTATTGTACCTTACATCATACTATGGTGATCTAAGGCACGGTGACAGAATGTCAAAATCTCACTTTAGAGGGAAATGCAAGTATCACGAGCAGTATTTTAAACTGCTGGGAACATTTTGAATCCTTCAGTGCGCGCAGGGCCCAAAGAATTTCATAATGGTAACTTCATATTGCTTAAACAAACTGACCAACTGTCGTACTGTCACACAAATTGAGACGGTCTGGAAATCCAGGCAGGTACTGTATTTTCCACCACTGATAGGGCATCTTTCTTTAAACGCTGCTCAGCGCACCTGACACTTTATTTCACCAACTGCTTCTGAAAAATATTTTCCAAATGTTTTCTGCAACTAATGTCCACACCTGAAAGGAGAATGTGCAGATTGATGGTCTTGGACCCTTCACTGAATGATGAGGACATGCACAGTACCTCTTTTTAAGTAATTTTAAGTAAAGAAAATGCCAGAAATTGAAGGTGTGCTGAAAATGAAAACGCAAGTTCAGGGAGTATCGGTCTACTGCTTCAAAATGAAATGTTCTTAAGTAAAAAAAGCTCCTTTTTTACCACTGGTAGTTTTTATTATTGCTCTGATCCTTGGATTTAAAATATGTAAAGTTATATAAAGATGCAAAAGTAAAACTGTACAGTTTTTTCACCTTTGCTCTAATGTTTCTAACCTCACAAAAGTAATGTTTGTCCACCAGAATTGCTGTATATTAAGACTGGTACTGAAAAAGTGCCCCACTGTTAGAGATTCTGCCTTTGAGCTGAGACCTCGGGAGGGGATGGAGGGGGGGGCGGGGGGGGGGGGGGCATAAATTATCTCATGGCATTTGTTTATTTAAATAAATTAAATAATTTATATTTAAAGGAGCTCAGGGGAATTTTCCTTGTGTCCTATCATAATATTTATCCCTCAGTTATCCTCATTAACATTAAATATCTGGTCATTATCCCATTGCGATTTGTAGGACGTTGCTCTGCCCAAATTGGCGGCTACATTTCTCACATTACAACAGTGACTCCACTTCAGACATACCACAATGACTGTCGGCCTCTCGTTATCACTAAAACTCACTAATAAGTCATTTATCTCATTACTATGTGCAAATGTAGCTGTAGCGTTTCTCAGTGAGACAATCAATGAGACTCTTGAACAAAAATACTTAATGCACTGTCAAGCACTTTGGACAAGGGCAGCACGGTAGCATAGTGGTTAGCACAATTGCTTCACAGCTCCAGGGTCCCGGGTTCGATTCCGGCTTGGGTCACTGTGCGGAGTCTGCACATCCTCCCCGTGTGTGCGTGGGTTTCCTCCGGGTGCTCCGGTTTCCTCCCACAGTCCAAAGATGTGCGGGTTAGGTGGATTGGCCATGATAAATTGCCCTTATTGTCCAAAATTGCCCTTAGTGTTGGGTGGGGCTACTGGGTTATGGGGATAGGGTGGCAGTGTTGACCTTGGGTAGGGTGCTCTTTCCAAGAGCCGGTGCAGACTCGATGGGCCGAATGGCCTCCTTCTGCACTGTAAATTCTATGATGACTTCTTGAACTTGTGTGAGAAGCCCCATGTCAAAGCAGGTTCCTTATTTTATTTTCCTCTTGTCTTGCTGTCTTACTCGTTAGCATTATCATTTTCTTTGTTCTTTTTTTCTTTCCTTACATGCAATGCTGGATTATCCTTTCACAAGAATATTGTCCTCCAGGTCATCCCACAGACCCATCCCTGATTATGCTGTGCTATCCTCCAACATTGAACTAGATTTTCAGCACCTGTACCATAAGACCACAAGACATAGGAGCAGAATTAGGCCACTCGGCCCATCAACTCTGCTCCGCCGTGCAGTCATGGCTGATATTTTTCTCATCCCCATTCTCCTGCCTTCTCCCCATAACCTCTAATCCCCTTATTAATCAAGAACCTATCTATCTCTGTCTTAAAGGCACTCAGTGATTTGGCCTCCACAGTCATCTGCAGCAAAGTGTTCCACAGATTCACCACTCTCTGGCTGAAGAAATTCCTCCTCATCTCTGTTTTAAAGGATCGTCCCCTTAATCTGAGATGGTGTCCTCTGGTTCTAGTTTTTCCCACAAGTGGAACCATCCTCTCCACATCCACTCTATCCAGGCCTCACAGTATCCTGTATTTTTCAATAAGATCCCCCCTCATCCTTCTAAACTCCCAACGAGTACAGACCCAGAGTCCTCAACTGTATCTCGTACGACATGCTCTTCATTCCAGGGATCATTCTTGTGAACCTCCGCTGGACCCTTTCTAAGGCCAGCACAACCTTCCTTAGATACGGGGCCCAAAACTGCTCCCAATACTCCAACTGGGGTCTGACCAGAGCTTTATACAGCCTCAGAAGTACATCCCTGGTCTTTTATTCTAGCCCTGTTGCTATGAATACTAATATTGCATTTGCCCTCTGAACTGCCAACTGAACCTGCACGTTAACCTTAAGAGAATCATGAATAAGGACTCCCAAGTCCCTTTGTGCTTCTGATTTCCTAAGCATTTCCCCAATTGTGAAAATAGTCTATGCCTAAATTCCTCTTTCCAAAGTGCAGAACCTCACACTTTTCCACATTGTATTTCATTTGCCACTTCATTGCCCACCCTCCTAGCCTGTCCAAATCCTTCTGCAGCCCCCTTGCTTCCTCAATACTACCTGTCCATCTACAGATCTTTGTATCATCTGCAAACTTAACAACAATGCCTTCAGTTCTTTCTTCCAGATCATTAATGTATATTGTGAAAAGTTGTGGTCCCAGCACAGACCCCTGAGGCACACCACTAGTCACCGGCTGCCATCCTGAAAAAGACACTTTATCCCCACTCTCTGCCTTCTCCCAGTCAGCCAATCCTCTATCCATGCCAGGATCTTTGACACCATGGGCTCTTAACTTATTTAACAATCTCCTATGCGGCACCTTTTCAAAGGCCTCTGGAAATCTAAATAAATCACGACAACTGGTTCTCCTTTGTCTAACTTCCTTGTTACCTCCTCAAAGAACTCTCACAGATATGTCAGACATGACCTCCCTTTGACAAAGCTGTGCTGACTCTCCTGTTTTACCCTACACTTCCGCGATCTCATCTTTAATAACGGACTCTAAAATCTTACCAATGACCGAAGTCAAGCTAACCGGCCTCCCTCCCTTCTTAAACAGTGGTGTTACATTAGCCACTTTCCAGTCCTCCGGGACCCTTCCTGCCTCCAGTGATTCCTGAAGGAACACCACAATGCTTCCACAATCTCCTCAGCTATCTCTTTTAGGACCCTGGGGTGTAGTCCATCTGGTCCAGGTGACTTATCCACCTTCAGATCTTTCAGTTTCCCCGGAACTTTCTCCTTCGTGATGGCCACTGCACTCAGCTCTGCCCCCTGATGCTCTTGGAGCTCTGGCATCCCACTGGTGAAGACTGATGCTAAGTAACTGTTCAATTTGTCTGCCATTTCTTTGTTTCCTATTATTACTTCTCCAGCCACGTTTTCCAGTGGTCCAGTGTCTATTTTTGCGCCTCTATTTCCTTTTACATATTGAAAGAAACTCTTCCTATCTTCTTTTATATTACTAGCTAGCTTGCACTCATATTTCACCTTCTCTTCCCTTATTGCTTTTTTAGTTGTCCGCTGCTCACTTTGAAAGGATTCCCAATCCCCTGGTTTCCCACTAATTCTCGTCACTTAGTATGCTTTTTGCTTTTGCTTTTTCTTTTATGTTGTCCTTGACTTCCCTCATCAGCCATGGATGCCTTGTCCTCCCCTTAGCATGTTTCCTCCTCCTTGGGATGAATTTCTGCTGTGCCTCCCGATTAACCCCCCCAAAACTCCTGCCATTGCTGTTCCACTTCTTCCCTGCTAGGCTCCTTTTCCAATCAACTCTGGCCAGTTCCTCCCTCATGTCTTTACAGTTACCCTTATTTAATTGTAATACCGTGACATCTGACTCCAGTTTCTCCCTCTCAAACTGCCGGGTAAATTCTGTCATATTGTTGTCACTGCTCTCTAAGGGTTCCTTCACCTTAAGATCCCTAATCAAATCTGCCTCATTATACATCACCAAATCCAGAATTACCTGTTCCCTAGTGGGCTCTACCACAAGCTGTTCCAGAAAACCATCTCTTAAACATTCCACAAATTCCTTTTCTTGGGATCCACTGCCAACCTGATTTTCCCAGTCCATGTGCATATTGAAATCCCCCATGATTATTGTGATATTGCCTTTTTTACATGCTTTCTCTATCTCCTGATTTATTTTCTGCCCCACATAACTCCCATCAGGGTCTTTTTACCTTTGCGATTCCTCAACTCTATCCACAGAGATTCTATGCCTTCTGATTCTATATCGCTCCTTGCTATCAATTTAACTTCATTCCTTAGAATCATCGTAGAATTTACAGTGCAGAAGGAGGCCATTCGGCCCATCAAGTCTGCACCGGCTCTTAGAAAGAGCACCCCACCCAAGGTCCACACGCCACCCTATCCCCATAATCCAGTAACCCCACCCAACACTAAGGGCAATTTTGTACACTATGGGCAATTTAGCATGGCCAATCCACCTAACCTGCACATCTTTGGACTGTGGGAGGAAACCGGAGCACCCGGAGGAAACCCACGCACACACGGGGAGAACGTGCAGACTCCGCACAGTGACCCAAGCCGGAATCGAACCTGGGACCCTGGAGCTGTGAAGCAATTGTGCTATCCACAATGCTACCGTGCTGCCCACTATTACTACTACTACAAATAATAATAATCACTTATTGTCACAAGTAGGCTTCAATGAAGTTATTGTGAAAAGCCCCTAGTCGCCACATTCCGGCGCCTGTTCGGGGAGGCCAGTATGGGAATTCAACCCGCGCTGCTGGCCTTGTTCTGCATTACAAGCCAGCTGTTTAGCCCACTATGCTAAACCAGCCCCTCTACTACTAACAATGCAACTCTGCCCCCTTTGCCCATCTGCCTGTCCTTTCGATAGGACTCATGTCCTTGTATATTTAGATCCCAGCCCTGATCCCCTTGCAGTCACATCTCTGTGATGCCCACAACATCGTACCGGCCAATTTCAATATGCGCAACAAGCTCATTTACCTTGTTCCATATACTGCATGCATTAAGGTACAATACCCTCAGTCCTGCACTGACCATCACACTTGTCACTTTTTTTGCTCTCCCTGAGGGTGATGTTATTCTCTTATTTTTGTTTTCTATTTCCCCTTCAGTTATGACACCTTCTAAGCTAATGCTCTGGTTCCCAGCCCCCTCCTCCAGAGTGACACTAGAAAATCTCCCAGCCAGAATATTGGTGCCCCTCGAGTTTAGATACAACCTGTCCTTGTACAGGTCGCACAAATCTGAAACCCTACCTCCTACACCACTGGTTTAGCCACGTGTTTAGCTGCCCAACTGTACTGCACTACACCTCCATGCGTTCCAAGCCATGCACCATTAAGCCATTGCTCATTACTGTGCTCTGGAAACCAACTTTTCAGTCTCCTAGGAGATGTTGCAATCATCTCCTAGCCCAGGCTGCTTCATTTTTTATTTTATTTGTTTGATCATGTAATGTGAGGGTCGCTGGAATGTTCATTCCTCATCCATCTCAATTTGAGCTTCAGAAAATGGTGATCTTGAACCACTGCAGTCCATCCACAATGGTGTTAAGTCCGAAGATGCTACTCTGCCATTGCCTCTTATAATACTGGACCACTTCTCAGTTCACACCATCCGTTGAACACCTCCTCCAGACTGTAGCACACTGCTCTCATGCAATAAGCCACCTTTGCCACGCCTGCAATGGAATATGAGGAATCCCATTGTTGGGTTGGGAATGTGATTAAGGCAGCTGATGTAAAATACTTTTTTTTGCACATTTCATGATGACCCAACAAAATAAACGGGGGCCTAGCATTAATAACTTGGAACTTTTCATGATTATTTGTCAAAACAGTCAATCTCTTCTCCAGATAAATTTCCTCTTTGTTCCATATCCACCAATACCATGTAAATAACCGTGCTGCCTCTCTTACGTATTCCAAAATTAGGCTTGGCTGTATTTAACTTGGTAATTACTTCAAGAGTTCTGAAAATCTAGTTCATGGTGTATATGTTTATAACTTTTAATTTTAGGAATTAAAGTTTTAACTAAATAAATGGGAGGCATCTGATTGAGAAACTGATAAGAAACGCTTATTTAAATTAAACACAAACCAGTTTGGGTTTATTACACTTTAAAGCTATTGTATGTTTGTCTTGAAATGTCGGAATTGATAGTGGTAAAAATTTGAACAATGTCTGGACAATTTGTTAGCTCGTCATGGAGCCAGGCAGTCTGGAGAGAGAATCACAAAACTCTGTTAGCATTATAAATGATTCATATGAATTGCAGAATGAAAGAGTTGTATTGAAGGTAAAATACTTTGTTAGAATTTTTATCTGAATTATCCCAAAGCATGCCACATTGCCATTGAGATAGTGATTCAGGGTGGAGCATTGGCTCAAAGGTTTTTGTGTTTAATTTATCTGTGTATGTTTGTTGAAAGAAACAATCTTCAATATTTCGTAAGGTGAAAAACTTGGTGGGGTGGGGTGCGGGAAAGTAGAAACTTGAAATCTAGAACTGAGTATATCACCTAAAACTTTATAAGCTAAAGTGTTAGATTAGTGGTGTTTGCTTTGTTTAATTTCATGTTACAGGCCAGTGTCTCAAAACCGACAATCTAGGGACTGAGTCTGTGCTGGATTTTGGATCTTGCTGGTTTTCAGGTCGGGCTGCTTGGTTTGGATTCAGCATATAGGAGAAGTGTTTTTCAAACTTTTTTGCCCAGGACCCATTTTTTACCAACCGGCCATCCTTCGGGACCAAAGCCAGCCGACCTTCACGACCCATGCCACCCGAACTTCACGACCCACCATTTTCACGTTACCTTTAATGTGACAGGTGAGCCTGCTTGGTCCTCACAATCTCATTTGCTTTGTCATTCAATGTTACATTGCTGCGAACAACTTCAGCTGATGATTTAAGTACTGCATCCGTTGAAAAAAATTCAAGAGGTTTATCCTCAAACGTGCCATTGAAGTTTTGAGGGTTTTAAACATTCATTTGCCAGTACTTCCCTGCATATGACACACATGGGCTTGGTATCCTGATGTGCAGTGGCACAATTGATAAAGCCATACTTCAAGAAATCATCTTATACTGCTCTGTTTCTGATGTCAGCTTCTTAATGGCTTGTTCATCAGAGGCCCTGGCGCTCACACCAGGCACTGCTGGCAGGTAAAAAGTGGAGGAATCTCTCGCGTGCCCAGGGCACGTGACCTCAGTGTACAGGGTTCGTAACCTGCTCTCTGCCGCCACTTCTGAAGAGAAAACTCTATCGATTTTTTAAAAGAATCTGCTCCTGGGTCAGGACGCTGACATCAGGAGGAGATGGTCTGCTTCGCTGGGATCCAGGTCTGTGCACTGTTGAGGGGGCATGCATGCGCAGGACAGCCAGAATTCTGAAAACCGGTTGCGGTCGGCATTTTAAAAAGCAGGTTGCAGCCATTGGGGCTATCTTCCCCAATCGGGAATGCTGCGACCTATGGTCCTGCGACCCTCCTGACATCTGCCCATGACCCACCCACAGGTCGTGACCCTGAGTTTGAAAATGACTGATGTAGAGTGTTGAGGTTTTTCAAGTAAGGATTGCAATGGACAGTTTTGAAAGAAATAGTCACAATGCAAGATGCACCAGGGAAATCCTTCAGGGCTACTTCAAATCCGTCAGTACTTGCCAGATGTGTGGCAGAAGGTCTGCTTATGTGTGGAAAAGGATTTCTCGCTGCACTACAATGACGTTTTGGTGGTGGAGTGGGAGTAGCTCCAAGGAATTTCCCAGAAATACTATTAGACCAAAGATGTCGGTGAGGGGGGAAATTCAGGTGAAGCAGCTTTAAAAGTCCAATTTTCAGACAGCTGGTTTTGAGACACTATATAATGGTTTTTAATCAAAAAAATGTGAAATTCTGGGCAGCACAGTGGCGCAGTGGGTTAGCCCTGTTGCCTCACGGCGCCGAGATCCCAGGTTCGATCCCGGCTCTGGGTCACTATCTGTGTGGAGTTTGCACATTCTCCCCGTGTTTGCGTGGGTTTCGCCCCCACAACCCAAAAGATGTGCAGGCTAGGTGGATTGGCCATGCTAAATTGCCCCTTAATTGGAAAAATGAATTGGGTATACTAAAATATATTTTTTTTAAATGTGAAATTCTGTTGGTTAATTACTGGCTGTTTGGATTTTTTCTTTAAACCTTATTAGGGTCATAACATAAGCAATAACGTGGTGGCATAGTGGTTAGCACTGCTGCCTCACAGCGCCAGGGACTTGGAATCAATTCCGGCCTCGGGTGACTGTGGAGTTTGCACATTCTCCCCGTGTCTGTATGCATTTCCTCCGGGTGCTCTGGTTCCCTCCCACAGTCCAAAGATGTGCAGGTTAGATGGATTGGCCATGCTAAATTGCCCCTTAGCGTTCAAAGGTTAGGTGGGGTTACTGATTTATAGGGGAGTAGGTCTAGGTAGGGTGCTCTTTCAGAGGGTCGGTGCAGACACAATGGGCCGAATGGCCTCCTTCTGCACTGTAGGGATTCTATGATTCAGTACCTGTGGTAAGCGATGGCAAACTTGGATAGAATGTTCAACAAATAAGTCGATTTTGCTTCACTTATGGCTGGTGTGGAGTTGTGTGATTGTGTTCTATCTGCAAGGGATCTGTGGAAAATGGTATTAAATTGCAGCAGGGCATCACTGAGCCATGGGACATTTCGTTCCAGCATCTCCCTGACATCGATAGCAAGTGGCTCGCGGATTTTTAAAAAAACTTTTGTTTAAGAATTCAAAGGAAAAAAATGTTTTTAATTACATGTCTCTTTGCTCTGCAGTGGTCTATTGTGGTCAGTTCCAACTTACTAATTAAAATAACTTGGAACCTTTTTTTTTCATGTCAGCATATTGCGACTTACACAAACCAGTTTTAGCTCCCTTGGCGGTAGCGCAAATGAAGTGAGTGAACCACATGGGCAGAACTGTGTGTATGTGCAAATGAGCCATTTGCATTATTGGTGTATCTGTTTTGAATGAAGACATGTTTACCCTGAATAAAAACAGAAAATGCTGGAAAACCTCAGCAGGCCTGGCAGGATCTGTGGAGAGAATAAGAAAGCGTTAACATTTCCGAGTCCATATAACTTTGTACACTTGCTTGGTAGGGAATTTTTGTCGTTTTGGGCAGGTACGTTTGTTTAAGAGCAATATAACTTGGGTAACTTGAGGTGTTTGTTCTTCTTCATGTCTGGTCCTTGGCATAGTTGCTGCTCCTGGACCTTCATTCATGACCTACCCAGGTATGGAATGTTACCGGAACTGGCATTAATTGTGATAAACATTGATAACATTTCAACATAATTCATTGGCAAGAAAATGCTGTGGGGTGTTTGAAAGTTTTGAAAGACATTTGCTAATACAAATTCTTTGTTCCATTCTTCAAGGAGGTCTTCCTACTGTCTTGTTTGTATGGGCAGTACGGTAGCACAAGTGGATAGCACTGTGGCTTCACAGCGCCAGGGTCCAAGGTTCGATACCGCGCTGGGTCACTGTCTGTGTGGAGTCTGCACGTTCTCCCGTGTCTGCGTGGGTTTCCACTGGGTGCTCCGGTTTCCTCCCACAGTCCAAAGACGTGCAGGTTAGGTGGATTGGCCATAATAGATTGCCCTTAGTGACCAAAAAGGGTTAGGAGGGATTATGTGGTTACGGGGATAGGGTAGAAGTGAGGGGTTAAGTGCGTCGGTGCAGACTCGATGGGCCGAATGGCCCCCTTCTGCACTCTATGTTCTATGTAAAGACCTCCTCACTGATCTCTCTTCTCCATGTAGATTTCCTCAATTGACTTTTTCCGTAGAGAGCTCTTCACACAACCTCTCTAAAACTTGCAGTCCTCTATTAGCTCTCATATCCATCTGTACCATGTAAATAATTGTGCTGTCTCTGTTAAATTTTTGAAACTTCGGCTTGGCTGCATTTTTGACATTACTTGACTTGACTTTATTTGGGATCTTGAATCTGCAGCTGTGTAAGGGTTTCCTTATACACCTTAAAATGTTTCATCCCGTGCTTAAATTCACTTTTGAGGTGGAGCAATCTAATGCACTCTCAACATACTAACTGCAAAGTCTGCCAATGGGTTCTCCATTGCTGTCTACCACGAGCCTACCCTCACTGGTCAAGACTCACGATGGGATTGATATCGCTCCAAGTGCTGTCAGAGTGGCGTGAACAGCAAGCTTGTAAATAGGACACTAGCCATTTGCTTGCCTTGCGAGCTTGACAGAGAAATAAAGTGCATCAAAGCAACCCTGCAGGACACTAGCTATCCTGACTGATTGTTCACAGTGTAACTCACAAATCGGACAAAGACTGCTGATGTGTTAGGCAGGTTGGTTCGATGTGAACTGCACTCGATGCAGGGAAGTTAGAAACAGACGTCTAACACAGGAGAAGATCCAACATTGTTTTATTCAACTAGATGAAGTGTTGTACATATTCAGCTGTGGGTCGACACTATACTGATCTGACTAGTGACCTTGTAGTAGCCTGACCAGACTTGCTAGCTGCCGCATGGTGTTTGTGCTTGCTAGCTCGTGGACTCTTGACTGTCTCAGTAGCTGGGTCCCGAGAGAGCGGGAAACCTAGTGCCCTCTGGCTTTATAGTGGTAGTGTCCTGTCTGATGATTGGCTGTGCTGTGTTGTATACTTACTGGTCATCCTATGTGTCAATCACTGCCTGTCTGCATCTCATTATATACATGAGTGGATATTATGACATCTCCCCTTTTTTTTTAGTTAAATAAATACTGAGGTGTGTGTGTTATATATATAATATATATATATTGCCTGACTATATACAAACGGTGATTGAACAAATGTACATACATGGGAAGGTGTCGATAGTGCAGATACATGGCAAACTAAGCAATATTTCCAAGAGTTAAGCCGATGGATTCAGTCACATAAATTTACAAAAGTTAAGTCTACAGATTCAGTCTTTGTGGCGGGTGACAAATTCTTGTCGATCGCCACAGAGGTGGATCAGGAGCCGCCTGCACTTGGAGAGGTGGGATCGCTGCCATTGCGGTGGTCGCGTGGGCCGGTAGGATCGCTGGCAGATTGGTGGAAGAATGCTTGGTCGGGCTCGGATGGTGTTGAGGTCAGATTGTGAGATGAGGTTTGCAGACACGCCGGTGTCCAGTTTAAATTTGATGCGAGCCTTGTTAACTGTGAGGACAGCACACCACTTGTCGTCGGGATCCGCACTGAGGATCGAGAGGCGTTGCGCAGGTGTGGTGGAGGCCAGCTCATGTGTGGTTATGATGCCCACCCGATATGGAGACTTGAGGCAGTCAGCATCAGGGTCCGTTGGGCTGTCGGGATCAGAATCTAGCATGCCTTGTTGTATTGAGCGGATACTTCTGTGCCACAGCTGGGATCGGTGGCTGCTGAGCAGTGGAGCGGATCTGCAGAGGGCTGTGTAGTGGCCAAGCTTGCCACACTGGAGACATCGGCGTCCTCTTGCCGGACATTGATGCTTTAAGTGGGCGGAGCCACATTTCGGACACGTCATGACGCTGACGTCAGCGCGATCCGTGTGCCATCGCGCATGCGCAGTGTGATCGGCCGACGTACGCACCTGCGCAGTCAGGTTTTCGGTCTCGTCGTCCACTCGCTCGTGGCTCGCATGCGCAGGGATCCGAGAAAAACGCGCGAAACAGCTACTCTCCTCGATGCTCAGGCCCTGCATCTGTGCAGTGGCCTGCACTCTTTCTGCCTCATGGGAGGCCAGCTTTGCAGTTTCTGCCGCCCTGATGTGGGAGTAACGATTCTTGGCATGCTCATGGACAATGCACGTCTTGATAGCGACAGAGAGGGTCAACTGTTTGATTTTAAGGAGCTGCTGCAGCAGGGAGTCGGAGTGGGCCCCGAAAACGATATGATCCCGGATCATGGAATCAGCCGTCGAGTCATAGTTACATGACTCCGATAGGATGCGGAGATGGGTCAAGAAGGACTGAAAAGGTTCATCCTTACCCTGAAGCCTCTGCTGGAAGATGTACCGTTCAAAGCTCTCATTCACCTCAATGTCGATCAGCAGGACTGTTTTGAATTTTGTTTTGTCTTCGCTGTCGGCGAATGTAAGCGAATTGTAGATATGGATGGCGTGGTCCCCCGCAGTGGAGAGAAATAGCGCGATCTTCCTGGCATCCGATGCTGCCTCGAGGTGGGAGGCCTCGATGTACAAGAGGAACTTTTGCTTGAAGATTTTCCAGTTGGCACTGAGGTTGCTGGAGATGCGGAGTTGCGGAGGAGGCTGGATATTTTCCATTTTGCTGGATGGCTGCTTGCTGGTCGATGCTGATTCACTCGAGGTAGGTCAGTCAAGATCAATGTCACTCTGGTACCATGATGTGTTAGGCAGGTTGGTTCGATGTGGACTGCACTCGATGCAGGAAAGTTAGAAACAGACGTCTAACACAGGAGAAGATCCAACACTGTTTTATTCAACTAGGTGAACTGCTGTACATATTCAGCTGTGGGTCGACACTACACTGATCTGACTAATTACCTTGTAGTAGCCTGACCAGACTTACTAGCTACCGCATGGTGTTTGCACTGTGCTAGCTCGTGGACTCTGACTGTCTCAGTAGCTGGGTCCCGAGAGAGCGGGAAACCTAGTGCCCTCTGGCTTTATAGTGGCAGTGTCCTGTCTGGTGATTGGCTGTGCTGTGTTGTATACTTACTGGTCATCCTATGTGTCAATCACTGCCTGTCTGCATCTCATTATTTACATGAGTGAATATTATGACAGCTGCCACTTCCAGACCTGGGAAGTGGCCCATCACCCTCAAGCTACCTTAAAAAGTCAAAGTATCCTAAAAATTTGAATAATAGGTGAAGCAATGCTATTTCACGCTATTAATATGTTGTGGCTTGTTGGTCTAAAAAGACAGTCTGCCAACCAGACACTTGAGCATGTTGTGTATGAATTTCAGGGTGCAGGCAATGCCATGTACATAGTCATACCTAAAGGAAGATGGTCGCGGTGGTTAAAGGTCAGTCATCTGAGGCCTGGGGCATCACTGCAGGATTTCCTCAGAGTAGTGTCCTAGCCCAGCCATCTTCAGCTGCTTCATCAATTACCTTACTTCCAACATAAGGTGAGAAGTGGAGATGCTCGCTGAATGATTTCACATGTTCAGCACCATTCGTGACTCCTCAGACACTGAAGCAGTCCATGTGCAAATGCAGCAAAACCTGGACAATGTCCAGGCTTTGGCTGACAAGTGGCAAGTAATATTCATGCCACACAAGTCCCAGGCAGTGACGATCTCCAGTAAGAGATAATCAAACAATCACCCTGTCATGATATTCAAACACACACATTATGATAGACACACCAACAGACAAATCAGCACACACAACACGACAACCAATCATAGACAAGGACAGAGACAGTATAAGAGAAGAAACACGACACCTGGTGGCCAGTAGATCTGGAGACCAGGACAAGGACAGGACCTGATTAACATCACACACAGGGAGTCACCAAGTGCAGAGTATCAAGACAGAACTGTAAATAACAAGTTGAAATAAAACAACATTGTACCAAATACAACCGTGTTGGTTCATCTGTAAATCAGAACACCCTACACTACATGGTACAGGAGTGGATCGATACCTGCCGGCAAACCTGCCATCCTGAGATATGGACATCACCAACAAACCGCAGCCGTTGCAAGTCGCTGGGAACCTTGGCACCAATTGGAAGCTTTTCAAGCAGCGATTGGAACTGTACATGCGAGCCAACGGGAAACAGAGTGCCTCGGACGAAACAAAGATTGTGATGCTCCTCACCACCGCAGGTCTGCACACCATCGATATATTCAACTCACTGGTGTTCGCGGAAGGCGAGAACCAATCCAAGTATGACACGGTCCTCCTCAAGCTAGACCAGCACTTTAACGTTGAAGTGAATGAAAGTTTTGAAAGGTATATCTTTCAGCAATGCCTGCAAGGTAAGGATGAGCTCTTTCAACCCTTTCTGACGCACCTCCGCATACTCGCGCAGTCCTGCGGTTACGGCACCACCTCAGAGTCCATGATCCGGGACCAGATTGTTTTTGGCGTTGCCTCCAGTGGCCTACGCCAGCAGCTTCTTAAAATTAAAGGCCTGACCTTAGCGTCTGTGGTGGAAGCTTGTGTCCTCCATGAAAATGCAATCAGCCGTTTTGCCCAATTTCAGGCGACCGAATCGGCACGGAGGGGGTCCCTAGCCGTCGAATCGGCAAGCCAGGCCGCCCACGAGGCCGAACGCATCCAGGCAATTGATTATCTCCCGGCCCGCGGCCCGGAAGAGGGCGGCCGTTTCCCGCACTTTTCGCGGTCTCCCGCGCTTGTGCGCGCCAAAACCAACGGCAACATCAAGGGACGCACTGCGCAGGCGCGCCCGATGCAAGACCGAACTGTGCATGCACAGTGGCGTAACGAATGCCGTGACGTCATGACGTGCGGCAACTGTGGAGCTGTACATTTAAAAGGGCAATGTCCTGCTAAAAACCGACAATGCCTACGATGTGGCAAGATGGGCCACTACGCTGCCTACTGTCGAGCGGTTCAACCGATGGATCCTACACATCTCCGACAACCTCGCAGACACGTCAGGACCGTCCAGCCCGTACATCAGGACATCCAGCCAAATGACACAGATGACCAAGATGCCTTCCGGGTTTCAGTCATTGATGTGAACAGGGTCAACAACATCAATCCGGCCGATGAATAGAGTGCCACCCTGACGGTCAACCTGAATTCGTCGCACACCTACTAGATTGGACTTATGAGACTGTTCACACGTTAAAGTTGAAACACTATTGTATTGTAACATGTTACTGTTTTATCATTCCAGATATTGTTTGACCGGACCACACTTCAAAGTTTTTCGTCTTCCTGTTTTGTTATGGTACAACCTCGTTAGCATGACACACCCGACATCGCCCCATGTATATAGTTACGCCACATGCACCTGCTGTAAATATCACGCACACTCACTTTTAGATGCACTCATGACACATTCGTGTTTATAACCACGTAGGCACATAATTTTGTAAAAAAAGGGGGGATGTCATGATATTCAAACACACACATCATGATAGACACACCAACAGACAAATCAGCACACACAACACGACAACCAATCATAGACAAGGACAGAGACAGTATAAGAGAAGAAACACGACACCTGGTGGCCAGTAGATCTGGAGACCAGGACAAGGACAGGACCTGATTAACATCACACACAGGGAGTCACCACGTGCAGAGTATCAAGACAGAACTGTAAATAACAAGTTGAAATAAAACAACGTTGTACCAAATACAACCGTGTTGGTTCATCTGTACATCAGAACACCCAACACTACACACCCTTGACATTCAGTGGCATTATCATCACTGAGTCCCCCACCATCAACATCCTTGGGGTTACCATTGATCAGAAACTGGGCTGGACTAGCCATCTTAAATGCTGTGGCTACAAGAGCAGGTCAGAGGCTAGGAATCGTGTGGCGAATAACTCACCTCCTGACCCCCGCCAAAGCTTGTCCGCCACCTACAAGGCACAAGTCAGGAGTGTGATGGAATTCCCCACTTGCTTGTATGAGTGCAGCTCCAACAACACTCAAGAAGCTCAACACCATCCAGGACAAAGTAGGCCACTTGATTGGCACCCCTTCCACAAGCATTCACTCCCACCACCACCGACCCACAGTAGCAGCAATGTGTTCAATCTACAAGATGCACTGCAGGAACTCACCAAGGCTCGTTAGGCAACACCTTCCAAACCCCAACCACTGCCATCTAGAAGGACAAGGGCAGCAGATACATTGGAACATCACCACCTTGATGTTCCTTCCAAGTCACTCACCATCCTGACTTGGAACTATATCGCCGCTTATGCACTGTCGCTGGGGCAAAACCCTGTAACTATCTCCCTAACAGTACAGTGGGTATACCTATACCACATGGATTACAGTGGTTCAAGAAGGCACTGTAACACCACTACCTTCTCAAGGGCAATTAGTGATGGGCAACAAATGCTGGCTTAGCCAGCAAACGTCCATACCCCGTAAGAAACAATTAATTAAAAAAATATATATCCCAGTGATTAGCTAGTTGAATCAAAAGCATGTTCCTCAGGTTGTTCATAGTAAGCAGAATACGGACTGTACTGAACCATCCTGCGCTTACAAAACACAAAATGTCTATTTTTAGATGTAAATCTGTGATTGGGCACATATGAGTGCACTAAAAATCAACTTAAGATAACAAGTCAGGCTCGTAATGTGGCTCATTTATGCTTGCTAGAAGTGAAATGCAGGGACCCATTCTCTGCAAACAAAAGGAATATGTTCAAGCCTTGCTCCATTTTTTAAATTACCTGGGAGCTAAAGGAACCTGCAGTTCCCTGTTGTTTTCCTCATGGCAACATCCTGGCCAATCAGTGTTGACTTGTCAACCAATCATCACCCTTTTCACCTGTAATGGAAATTGTTGTGGTCATTTGAAATTTGGCATTCTTGCTTTTGACCCGTTGAGTTTAAGACCTCAGCAACATGTCTCTCTTTTCAGCAATATTCAAGTTCTGTAAAGCTGAGCGACTTTTTCTTGTGCATTTTTCTCACTGCCTTGTTTCGTTTCCCATTATTCCCAACATTTGTTGAATCCATGCCGCCTCCCAGACCCTGAGATAATAAGTAATGTGTGAGCTTGCATCAAAATAGTTGCCAAGATTATTTGAGAAAATAAGCACTCTGGAGAATCTGGCAGCCATTTGTATCGTTTCCTTATGTCATTAGTAAGCTTTTCAAAACTGAAATTCATGGGAAATCCTAAGCGTTATGTATCAGAGTAACACATTGGCTGGTGTAATGTCACACATGTTACGCAATGACATAATCAAAGTGTTTTGCAGGCTTTTGTGGAGTTCGCTATTGTACCCTGTTTGAGCAGCATCTTGTAAATAAACCCCTTGCACAATATTATATGAGCTCGACATGTGCCACCTCAGATTCTTTTTCTTTGTGGCTGCAACAAAGAATGTAACAGAAGGGAAACTGGTCCGTAAAAGAAAATGGGAGAAAAAACACTTTTGATGATGATTTTGTGAGCCAGAAGAAGGTGAAATCTTCACTGGCAGTAACAACAACTCTCAATTACACATTTGGACACCATGCAGTTTGTAGCGGGGAGTTGACTAATCATCCGGTCGATCGCAACAGACTCCAGTGCAAGTAATGGTTTTTTAAAAATAAAGCTATTGGACAATTTCGAGCTACTGGGGCTTACTTCAAGCGGAGGATCAAAGTTTTCTGTACACTTACCGTTGTGGTGGGTAGAGTTTCGGAAACATCGCACGAGGCACTGAAACAGGCAGCAGAAATGTGAACCTACAGAGCTACCGACTCTGTAACCTACTGCTCAGGAAGTGGGGCAGTGCGCTGCAAGTTTGTCTGCTTTAGACCGAGAGAAAATAAACAGCAGGGAAGACAGGCTGATGGCTGAGTAGCACAGATCATAGAGCCGCAATCCAAAAATGGCAGGAAGAAAAGGCGCTATGGATGCGTTTGATGAGGAGGAGGACAGGTGGGACTCTTTTGAGGAAAGATTCCAGTCGTTCCTTAAAGCCAATCAGACACCAGCAGATCTGCATACTACAACCTTTCTCAGCTGAGTTGGGAGGAAAACATTCATATTTCTACAGAATTTAATACACCCAGCTAAACCTGGAGACAAGCTGTATGATGAGTTAATGAACGTCATGCAAGAACATTTTTCTCCCCATCCACTATTAATAGCTGAAACTGTCCGCTTTCACCTTCGTGTACAGGAGGAAGGGGAAAACATTTTACAATTTGTGGCATCACGGCGAAAGCTAGCAAAAAACCGTTACTTTGGCCAGACTTTGGATGATATACTTCGCGAATGATTAGTTTGTGGCCTCAGGAATTAAGTTATCCAAAGGGAATTGTTTACTGAAGGTACATTAACCCTAAAATCTGCTGTGGAAATCGCAACTTCTATGCAACTTGCTGCATGAGAAGCTTCACTGATGGGAGTTTGAGCTGAAGTTCATAAGATGAAGTCTGTGAGAAGCATGTTCGCCAAGAACCTACCATGTCATCGTTACAACCAAGTGGGACATATGCTGGAGCAAGGAGAACAAATGCAAAAATTGTGGTCAAGTTGGTCACATTGCCAAGGCATGCTGGTCACGCCAACCTCCTTCAGCACAAAAGAAGTGTAGCAAGAAAAATACTGCAAAGCCTACAAGGTGAGTTTACCAATTAAGTGAAGACTCACCAAAGTGTCAGGTCAACTTAAGGAATTTAAGGTCTGCGTTCTAGCAGTACAGGAGATCAGCAACGATTATCCAAAATTAAAAGGGAACACTATTAAGATGGAAATGGATACAGGCACTGCAGTATCACTTATACCTGAATTGATACACTGTCAGAAACTGAGGTATCTGCCATTGCAACCATCTGATGTGGTCTTGAGGACATTTACCAAGGGGGTTGTGCCGCTGAAGGGCTTCATCAAGATGATTGTGGAGTTAACGAGCAGAAAGTGGGGTTGCCTGTTCACATTGTACAATGAAATTTTCCGGCATTGTTTGGGAGATCTTGATTATGGAAGATTAAGCTAAACCAGGCCGTTGTGAACCAATTTATTAATTCTAGGAGCGATCTTCAACCACTTCTGCGAAAGTATAAGAAGGTTCTTGAGGAATCACTTGGATGCATGACTGGGGTTGGAGTGAAACTGAAGATAAAGGCAGGCAGCATGCCTAAGTGATTGAAAGTGTGGACGATACCCTATGCTATTCATCGAAAGTGGAAGAATAACTCAAGAGGCTACTGAGGACAGGAGACTGTAACCACCAGCGATTGGGCAACCCCAATCATCCCAGTCTTAAAGAAGGATGGTTCAGTATCAATATGTGGCGATTTCAAAATGACTATCAACCCATCACTTAACAAAGGTCTTTTTGCAGGGCTCTCAGGCAGCCAAATATTTAGCAAAATTGAGATCTCCCAAGCCTATCTATAAATGAACGTAGTTATTGAGTCTCAACCGTTATGACCATAGTAACACACAAGGGCCTGTTTCGGTACCGGAGCTTCAGTTTGGGATCATGTCATCACTGGCTCTCTTCCAAAGGTCTATGGATCAAATCTTGAGTAGGCTATCGCAGTGTTCTTCAAACTTTTTTTCCGGGGATCCATTTTTACCAACCGGCCAACCTTCGGGACCCAACCCGGCCGATCTTCGCGACCCACGCCGGCCTACCTTCGCGACCCACGCCAGCCAACCTGCGCGACCCACCATTTTCTCTTCCCTTGTTTGCTGCTGACAAAAATGGAGGAAATGGTTTTGGGTCGCTTTGGCCCTCGTACACACTCCTCCAATGGAACTTGTTGGATGAAGGGCAGCCTTCCGCTGTCCAAAGTTCTGCAATTTTTTCCTGTAAAATTTTATCAAATAAAACACCCCCAAACTTGTAAAAAAAATAATAAAAATAAAATGAATAAAATAAATGAAAAAATAAAAATTAAATGAATAAAATAAATGAATAAAACCCTGCCGAACTTGTAAAACAATAAGCTGCGACCGTTTAAAAAAAAATGGCCACACTGCGCATGCGTGACTGATCATCGGCGCACATGCGCATAGTTTTGTGCATGCGCGCTGTTGATCTGGCACGCATGTGCAGTGTGGCCACATTTTTCTTTACATGCTCGCGGCCATTTTGAAGGCCGCTTGCAGCCGCTATTATTAACAGCCGGCTGCTGCGGCTGTTGCACGCAGATTTGCGCGATCGGGAGCGCCACGACGGAAGGCTCCGCGACCCTCCCGACAACCGCCCGCAACCCACCTGCGGGTCCCGCCCCCCGAGTTTGACAATGCCAGGGCTATCGGTTGTGCAATGCTACCTGGATGACATTTTGATTACAGATTCGAAAGATGCAGAGCATGTATAGAACCTAGAAGCTACTCTTGCAAGGCTGCAACCACATAATCTCAGGGTCAAGAAAGAGAAATGCAAATTTAAAAAAAATTCTATTCACTATCTTGGGCACATCTTCGATCCTGACGGTCTTCACAAAAAACCTAAGAAGATGTTGGAGATCCTGGATGCTCCTTGACCACAGAACGTGATTCATTAAGTTTCTAGGATTATTAAATTACAATGGAAAGTTTGTACTACACTTAGCAACAAGGCTGAACCATTGCACAAGTTCAAGAACAATAACACAAGTTATTCACCCATTATAACTCACAACTGAAGCTGTAGCTTGCTTGTGGTGCATCACCCTATGGGCTTGGAGCAGTTGTCTCGCATATAATGCCTACAGGCAAAGAGAGACCAATAGCATTTGCTTCCGGGACATTGACTAGTGCTGAGTCCAACTATGCTCAACTGGAGAAAGAAGGTCTCAGCATTATTTTTGCTATTCGAAGGTTCCACCATTATTTATTTGGCCGTCAATTTATTCTAATAACCGACCATCGTCCCTTAACATCAATTTTTTGGCCGCACAAGGGGACCCCTTTGTTCTCTGCGAGTCGATTACAACATTGGCTATTAATCTTGTCGGCACGATTATGTCATAAAATATTGTAGTTCTGAACAGCACGTGAATGTGGACACTTTGTCTAGACTGCTTACTACTGCAAGATCAACAACACCAAAAAGATTAGCACAAATCTGTTGAACACTTCAACAATATATTCACTCTGTCTCATGTGGAAAATGTTCCAGTAGCATCTTCTCAGCTGCAAAAATTTACCCGAACAGATCGGTAACGGGGAAGGTGTTGGACATGATTCAAAATGGCACTCTATTACAAGAGCGCAGGAAGAATCTGGACCCTAAACTCTATTTTACCAGGCATCAGGTTGACTGTACAAACTAGAAAATTGTAGGATGTTAGAGTAATCATTCCGCCGTGTCCAAGAAGTAGAATCCTGGCACAGTTGTACGAGGGCCATCCCAACGTAGTTGAAATGAAGGATTGGTGAGAAGCTACTTCTGGTGGCTCGGGTTGGATGCCGAGATAGAGATGAAGATGGGGTTATGCCAATCCTGCACTGCGTTGAGAAATATACTTCCACTATAACTTTGGAACCATGGGAATGGCCTACTAGGCCATGGCAAAGAATCCATGTTGATTATGCGGGACCATTCGAAGGACACATGTTTTTGATCATGGTTAATGCGGATTCAAAGTGGCCGGAGGTTGCCATCGTGAAATCGACAATTACAGAACAGACTATAGCAAGTCATGACTAGGGATCTGCATGATTCGGCTGACCTAAACAATGCATGAGCGATAACAGTACGTTGTTCACATCTGTTGAATTCGAGGACTACCTGAAGGGGTGTGGCATCCACCATATTAAATCTGTCTCCTACCATCCAGCTACTCCCCCTTCAACTTTAGAGATTGTCAGGTAACAACATCAGATGCAAATGACTAGAAGGGAGCAATATCCCAAAAGTAGAATCTTTGACAGTGGGGAATGTGTTCTTGCGAGAAATAACACCTCAGGTGAAAAAGGGACTCCAACAATTGTATTAGTCAAAACGGGCCTGATTTCATACACTGTACAATCTAACAATGAACAAATTTGCCATAGGCACGCTGACCAATTATTGTCTGCATGCAGTGAGAGTACAGAATCTGTACCAGATCTTTACACCACAGAGTATATAGACATTGACATGTCTGACTTGAGGGCTACAACTTGTGAAATTATGGAATCTGTTACAACAGAATCATCCATACAACCAGAGACATTTCCTGAGTTGGTTTCGACAGATATAACACTGACCAGTGAACAGGAAGACACTCCTAGTACACCTAAGAGCCAAGTTCCCAAACATCATAGGAATTAGGAGCAAAAGTAGGAAATTCAGTCTTTGGAGCCTGCCCCGCCATTCAATCAGATCAGGGCTGATCTCTTCCTGGTTTCAAATCCACCTCTCCACCTGTTGCCCATATCTCTTTAACCTGTTTTTTTTAAATCAGAAATATATCCTTCTTGAAACCATTTAATGACACAGATTCCACTGCACTGTGGGGCAGCGAGTTCCACAAATTCACCACCCTCTGCGAGAAGTAGTTCCTCATCATTTCAGTTCTAAATCTACCGCCTCTCAACCTATGTCCGCGACCTCCTGTTTTGGCCTACGTTTACTTAATCAATCCCTTTTAGTGTTTTATACACCTCCATTAACTCCGCTCTCATCCTTCTAAACTCATGTTTATCATGCTCTGCCAAAACAAGACAGACGTCCACCCAAGAGACTATCTTACTAATTTACATATGTATCGGTGACATAACAATATTAGTTGTGGCATAATGTGTTGGATCTGTGTTAAAGCATTTGATCAAGTAAAAGTGCCAGGGAAACTAAAGGGGTAAAGAGGGAGGGGTGTTATGTAACAGAGTAACACCATTGGCCGGTGTAATATCACGTGTTACGCAATGACATAATCGGAGTGTTTTTGTGGAGTTTGCCATTGTACCCTGTTTGAGCAACATCTGATAAATAAACCCCTTGCATTAGGTTATACAAACTTGGCATGTGCCACATCTGATTTGCAGCTACACCAAAGAAAATAACACTTCATAGTGTAATAGTTTTTTTGACTATAAGGTTCAATAGAAGGCAAACGATATCTTCATCGATGGAAATTCTATCACAGCAACATCTAAAACTGCACAATTACATGTGGACCATGAGGGAACTGAGTTTCCAAAGGAAGATGCTGACCAAAGCCAATGGCCTTTATTTATGATCCAGTGAAGATCGAAGTTGGCATTTTTTCTGTGGTACAAATTTTTCAGGGATTTGTGTGCCAAGGTTAGCTCTTCTGGCAAATATTTGCATTGATAAAGTCTTACCACAAGGTTTACACATTTTCATAGAATTTATACCAACACAGAAACAGACCATTTGTCTCTACGGGTATAAACCTACACCCTTTGTTCTTTTAATATCGAACTCCCCTTTAAGTGCAGTTGCATGTGGCCGTGAGTTCCACATTCTCACCACTCGTAGAATATAGAATTTTCAGTGCAGAAGGAGGCCATTCGGCCCATTGGGTCTGCACCAGCTCTTGGAAAGAGCACCCCACTTAAACCCATACCTACACCCTATCCCTGTAACCCAGTAACCCCACCTAACCTTTTTGGACATTAAGGGGCAATCCACCTTTCCTGCACATCTTTGGACTGTGGGAGGACACCGGAGCGCCCGGAGGAAACACACACAGACATGGGGAGAACTTGCAGACACCGCCCAGACAGCGACCCAAGCTGGGAATCGAACCTCGGACCTTGGAGCTGTGAAGCAACAGTGCTAACCACTGTGCTACTGTGCCGGTACCCTTGGTCTTTTGAACTGTACTGTTTTCTTAACACGTGCAGGGATGCATTTTAGGAACATAGAAACAGGAGTACGTCATTCAGCCCATTCAATATGATCATGGCTGATCGGACTCTTCAATGCCTTTTACACTAATAGAATCAAAGCCAGGACATGTGAAGAAATTAGAACCAAAATGAGAATCAAGTGTCGTTGGTTGAAATATGTTATGGGAAAAGTGAGGGGAATGTTTTGCTCTCTGTCCAATGCTAATATACTTGACTTGACTGTGATTAATGCCGCACTGTGGGCCCGAAGTGGAAAGAGTAAAAAGCCCCTCTCACCTATTAAGCACCAAAAGAGAAAAAATAATCATGCGGTAAGATTTCTGCTGTCCATTATGCAAATTCATTTATGGAGATCAAATTTTAAATTTTACTGTGAATGGAGAACAGTGAAAATCTTAACTCAATCTCTTTTGGTTAGAATAAATGGTTGGCCAAAAGAGTGCACCTAAAGTACTTGCCTGTGCATTTCTGTGCAAGGCAGTGAAGGGACTTCTCCATCAGCACAGATCTGGCAATGAAGCATCAATCCATGTAATTTCTTGTAATGCTGCTCATTCAGTCAAACCATTTAACAAGGATTTGGATTTATTTTTGTCTAGCAAATAGTTAAAGGTTATGGATTTGGAGGGAGAAAATAAACATTTTCCGAATCAATATTCAAATATGAGCTGTGTGTTGAGAAATGTAAGTATCTCAGCCATACCTTGTTTTTTCTTCGCTAAGGGCGTAGCCCACCTCCATATATCCACTTCATTCTTCCACTGGTCATAGGGCTGGGCTTCACCGAACATACCCTGGTAGTTTATACTTGGTTTCGGCTGCCGTTCTTCTCAAAAGTAACTCTGATAACAATATTCTATCTGTAACTCCAATTATAATCTTCTGTTGTGAAAATAAATCTTTCTAGTTTCCAATCTTTGCCTTTAGACAACCATCCGCTGCTACCAAGTTACATGGATTCAAGCCAGTTGGTGAAGCCAAAACTAAGGCAGAGAATCTTTCCTTGCAGAGAGAGTTTATTGACTTAGTTCAGAGTGAACAATCTTCCGCCCCACCAATGCCCCAGCTATCCCCATTTAGAGGTGCACTGATACCCATCACCTGTTTTAACAATGGAATTGCCGTTGAACCGTAACAAAGTGATTGTCACTAATATCGACAAGAGAAAGAGAAGATTGACCATATCCAATCTCAAACATGAGCTGAAAAAATGGACATTTTTCATTAATGCGTTTTTTCTATTTCACTCTGTGCATTTTACATTCCTTCACTGTTATTTACAGCAAAATACTTTGAAATTACACCTGTCAAAAGATTCCCTGGTATGACACGCACTACAATCAGCAATAGGACAAATCTCTAACCCCCACCCTCAGCTGCCAACAGCTTACACAATTAATTACATTTATTTTTGGTAAAATAAGCTTTGAGTCAGACCCTTTCAAAATGCTGCCTGCAATGAAAGGGCAATTTGGAATTTTCTCGAATTCCGACCAAAGGTAAGGGCAAAGGGTTTGTGCCAAGTTTCTGTTTAAATTGTCAATGACTCAGACATTTATGACCTTTGCATTCTTTTTCAGCCTCGCTATCCCATTTGGTAGAATTACTGAATACTTTCTCAAGGCAGCTGTTCCTTTGATGCTAATCTTTAATTGTCAATCTTGGCCAATGTGTAGGCATTAACCTTGGGAAATGTGCACTCTATCTGTTAAAGTTGTTCCTGCGATTTTGATTTATGGTTTCTCAATTTCACTTCGGAAAATTACGGTTGTGGGTTAGAATTTAATTTGCATCGCATTGGCAATATTCTGGTGGAACAATTCACCTGGCCATTATAGATACCCCTCCAGTTTTTATTTCCATTGATTGAATCACTGGCTTACCACTCATATGGTGAGGATGAAATGAAATGAAAATTGCTTATTGTCACAAGTAGGCTTCAAATGAAGTTACTGTGAAAAGCCCCTAGTCGCCACATTTCGGCGCCTGTTCGGGGAGGCTGGTATGGGAATTGAACCCGCATTGCTGCCCTTGTTCTGCTTTACAAGCCAGCTCTTTAGCCCACTGAGCTAAACCAGCCTCTCATGAAAATGACCTGCAAAGTATCCTTAGGTGTGTACATCAGCTCTTAAGTTAAAATCCTAAAATGATACAAAGCCAAAGGATACTATTCAACCCATCATGTCTGTTCCAAATATAGCATTGTCCAAGTGAGGCGGAGCTGGAAGCAGGGTTTTGAGAAGGCTGAAAGTAGCTGGATAGTGATATCATGGCAACAGCATTCATCAACTTTAAAGAGGAAAAATAGGAAATTATTAACAGCCAATTTCTTACTCGAGAAATCAAAGAGTATGCATGTTCAGACATGTCAAAGTAAGCTTTCAAAATCTCCTAAATATGGAAATGTGGTTGTGGCAAGAAATGGAATTTGTCCCTTGGTTGTAAAATGCAGAATAACAAGGATTTTATAAATTGGAACCATTTTCAGTTTCCCTTTCCAGATTAACACTTCTCTCTTTGCACCATGTGTTACTTTCTTGGCTATCAAGCGACCTGTTTTTAGACCTCTGGAAGCCAATTGAAGATGCATTAGATCAACTGCTTTGCAATCTTTTCTTCTTTCCCACATTTCTGCCTACCCCCGATAATCTTTCACCCCCCATGTTGATCAAGAATCTTATATCCATCTTGTTATGTGGGAAATCACAAGATCTAAACCCACGCCTTGCCATTACATTCAGTGATGCCATCTGATTGTCTTATAGATGGGAAATGAGTCTTTTGTTGAACTGCTCCTTGTATTGTATATATAGCAATGGATCAGCGTTCACATCACGCCCCCCATCAGTACCCAGACTTACCTGGGGAAGCTATTGATCCTTCCAGCAGACTAAATTCCAAAGGAAGCTTCATGAGAAGAATCCACACAAGGAATCCTGGACAATGTCCCAGAGCCAAAAGGAACAATGGTGCCAGTGGGGAAAGAATTGCAGGAAGCAGTTGGAATACATTAATATGTAAATTCAATTTTGCGACAGAAATACATTTTAACAACTGAACTACAGGCCGGTGAGCCTTACGTCAGTGGTAGGGAAACGACTGGAGAGAATTCTTCAAGACAGGATCTACTCCCATTTGGAAGCAAGTGGGCGTATTAGCGAGAGACAGCACGGTTTTGTGAAGGGGAGGTCGTGTCTCACTAACGTGATAGAGTTTTTCGAGGAGGTCACTAAGATGATTGATGCAGGTAGGGCAGTAGATGTTGTCTATATGGACTTCAGTAAGGCCTTTGACAGGTCCCTCATGGCAGACTAGTACAAAAGGTGAAGTCACACGGGATCAGAAGTGAGCTGGCAAGATGGATACAGGACTGGCTAGGTCATAGAAGGCAGAGCAATGAACATAGAACATAGAATATTACAGCGCAGTACAGGCCCTTCGGCCCTCGATGTTGCGCCGACCTGTGAAACCACTCTAACGCCCATCTACACTATTCCCTTATTGTCCATATGTCTATCCAATGACCATTTGAATGTCCTTAGTGTTGGCGAGTCCACTACTGTTGCAGGCAGGGCATTCCACGCCCTTACTACTCTCTGAGTAAAGAACCTACCTCTGACATCTGTCTTATATCTATCTCCCCTCAATTTAAAGGTATGTCCCCTCGTGCTAGACATCACCATCCAAGGAAAAAGGCTCTCACTGTCCACCCTATCCAATCCCCTGATCATTTTGTATGCCTCAATTAAGTCACCTCTTAACCTTCTCTCTAACGAAAACAGCCTCAAGTCCCTCAGCCTTTCCTCATAAGATCTTCCCTCCATACCAGGCAACATTCTGGTAAATCTCCTCTGCACCCTTTCCAATGCTTCCACATCCTTCCTATAATGCGGCGACCAGAATTACACGCAATACTCCAAATGCGGCCGCACCAGAGTTTTGTATAGCTGCAACGTGACCTCATGGCTCCTAAACCCAATCCCTCCACCAATAAAAGCTAACACACCGTACGCCTTCTTAACAACCCTCTCAACCTGGGTGGCAACTTTCAGGGATCTATGTACATGGACACCGAGATCTCTCTGCTCATCCACACTGCCAAGAATCTTACCATTAGCCCAGTACTCAGTCTTCCTGTTATTCCTTCCAAAATGAATCACCTCACACTTTTCTGCATTAAACTCCATTTGCCACCTCTCAGCCCAGCGCTGCAGCTTATCTATGTCCCTCTATAACTTGTAACATCCTTCCGCACTGTCCACAACTCCTCCAATCAGAAAAGCACCCTTTCATAAGGAGGAGGTGTTAGCAATTCTGGAAAGTGTGAAAATAGATAAGTCACCTGGGCCAGATGGGATTTATCCTAGGATTATCCTAGGATTAGTGTCATCTGCAAATTTACTCACCCATCCTTCTACGCCTTCCTCCAGGTCATTTATAAAAATTACAAACAGCAGTGGCCCCAAAACAGATTCTTGTGGTACACCACTAGTAACTGGACTCCAGTCTGAACATTTCCCATCAACCACCACCCTTTGTCTTCTTCCAGCTAGCCAATTTCTGATCCAAACTGCTAAATCACCCTGAATCCCATGCCTCTGTATTTTCTGCAGTAGTCTACCGTGGGGAACCTTATCAAACGCTTTACTGAAATCCATATACACCACATCAACTGCTTTACCCTCATCCACCTGTTTGGTCACCTTCTCAAAGAACTCAATAAGGTTTGTGAGGCACGACTTACCCTTCACAAAACCGTGTAGACTATCTCTAATCAAATTATTCCTTTCCAGATGATTATACATCCTATCTCTTATAAACCTTTCCAAGATTTTTCCCACAACAGAAGTAAGGCTCACTGGCCTATAGTTACCGGGGTTATCTCTACTCCCCTTCTTGAACAAGGGGACAACATTTGCTATCCTCCAGTCTTCTGGCACTATTCCTGTAGACAAAGATGACTTAAAGATCAAGGCCAAAGGCTCAGCAATCTCCTCCCTAGCTTCCCAGAGAATCCTAGGATAAATCCCATCTGGCCCAGGTGACTTATCTATTTTCACACTTTCCAGAATTGCTAACACCTCCTCCTTATGTAAAGGTACTTTTCTGATTGGAGGGTTGTGACTAGTGGTGTTCCACAGGGATCACTGCTGGGACTTTTGCTGTTCGTAGTATATATAAATGATTTGGAGGAAAATGTAACTGTTCTGATTCGTAAGGTTGCGGACGACACAAAGGTTGGTTGAATTGCGGATAGCAATGAGGACTGTCAGAGGATATAACAGGATTTAGATTGTTTGGAGACTTGGGCGGAGAGATGGCAGATGGAGTTTAATCCGGACAAATGTGAGACAATGTATTTTCGAAGGTCTAATACAGGCAGGGAATATACAATGAATGGTAGAACCCTCAAGAGTATTGACAGTCAGAGAGATCTAGGTGTACAGATCCACAGGTCACTAAAAGTAGCAACACAGGAGAAGGTAGTCAAGAAGGCATACGGCATGATTGCCTTCATTGGCAGGGGCATTGAGTATAAAAATTGGCAAGTCATGTTGCAGCTGTACAGAACCTTAGTTGGGCCACACTTGGAGTATAGTTTTCAATACTGGTCACCACCAATACCAGAAGGAGGTCGAGGCTTCGGAGAGGGTGCAGAAGAGATTTACCAGGATGTTGCCTGGTATGGAGGGCATTAGCTATGAGGAGAGGCTGAATAAACTCGGTTTGTTCTCACTGGAACGTCGGAGGTTGAGGGACGACTTCTTTTAAATTATAAGTTTAGAGTACCCAATTCATTTTTTCCAATTATGGGGCAATTTAGCCAATCCACCTACCCTGCACATCTTTGGATTGTGGGGGCGAAACCCACGCAAACACGGGAGAATGTGCAAACTCCACACGGACAGTGACCCAGAGCCGGGATCGAACCTGGGACATCGGTGCTGTGAGGCAGCAGGGCTAACTCACTGCCACCGTGCTGCCCTAGATTGAGGGGCGACTTGATAGAGGTCGACAGAATTATGAGGGGCATAGACAGAGTGGATAGTCAGAGGCTTTTTCCCAGGGCAGAGGGGTCAATTACTAGGGGGCATGGGTTTAAAGTGCGAGGGGCAAGGTTTAGAGGAGATGTACGAGGCACATTTTTTACTCAGAGGGTAGTGGGTGCCTGGAACCCGCTGCCGGAGGAGGTGGTGGAAGCAGGGACGATAGTGACATTTAAGGGACGTCTTGACAAATACATGAATGGGATTGGAATAGAGGGATACGGACCCCAGTAGTGTAGAAGACTTTAGTTTAGACAGGCAGCATGGTCGGAGTAGGCTTGGAGGGCCGAAGGGCCTGTTGCTGTGCTGTACTGTTCTTTGTTCTTTGAAGAGTTAAATGGCAAAAGCAAAGTCTTATTGTGGATCCATTATTTTACTATCCTGAAAAAAGAATCAGGTTGTTGTCTCTGTCAGGTAAATTAACAGATGGGGTGAAAAACACTCATTCAGCAGTTTCTATTATTTTTGCTAAATCCTCTCAGGCATAATATTTCCTCCTGATAAACGTTGGTCTTCTCTGGCATGCTTCCATTCGAGTTACAGAGTGCATTATCCAAACTATTGGGCATGAAAGTGTAACTGTAGTGAACACCCGGTAGTTAAGGCTTAGACCGGCACATTTGTCAGTCTTTAATTCCCGACGAAGTGCCTTTGACTGCACTAAAATGCGTTTTGGAATTTGCTTCTGTAGGTTTCACTGCAACATAAACTTTTTACTAAATATTTGAATATTTTGCATTAACTACTTTATCAATTCATGATAAATATTTCTGAGGTATGTATTTTGTCTCTCAGATGGACATAAAAACATTCCTCGGCACTATTTTGAAGGAGTAAAGGAGTTCTGCTCAGTGACCTGGCCAGTAGCTATCCCTCAACCAACTTCACTTCAGACAAAAAAGCAGACTGTCACATTTGTGGGAGCTTGCTGTGCACAAGCTGGCTGCTGCATTCCAAACATTACAAAAGTGAAAAGTACTTAATTGGCTGTGAAGCACTTACGATGTCCTGAGGTAGTGAAAGGCTGTCTATTAATACATTTTTTTTTCCTGTCATATGTGTTTACATATGTTTCCTTGCGTGGAAATTGTAACATTACTGATATGACAGTACAATTGCAACTGAAATTCTCCATCTTGCTGGAAGCTTTCCTGTTTTGGGGTTGCAGTTGAAGGATTGCTCTTTGTGGCTGGAGTCACAGGTAGATCTAGTTTTAGCTTGTTGTTTTTTATAACCGGTCATTGTGGTAGTGGCTTATTTTTGTCAGTAGGGACAACTGTGCAAACTCAGTGGGCCAAGATGATGCAAAGGACTAGATTCTCCCGCTATTCGTAAGAAATCGGTGCAAACTTTAGCTTAATTCTCGCTGACCGTGTGGAGTGGAATCCCTGACACTGTAGGTGGGCTAATTGGTTGTCAGGAGGGGAAAAGGGGGCTTCTTGTGGGATGCCTGAATATAATGTGACTGCAATGTGAGACATGCTCATATTCCACAGCTTTCCAGAGACACAAGTCTGTCAACCATTAGGATTCCAGTTTCAGATGTGGTTTCACAATTTTAGACTTCCAAGGATGAAATGTATCCTAAATTGTTCCAGTTTGGAATCAGGAATTACATTCGCACTGCTATAACAGATGTAGACTTAATGCAGATGGACCCATCTAGACCAATGATGTTTGAAATTCAAAGACAATGACGTTTTCTGTCATGTCAACCAATTTAAATAGACATTTTTTTTTAAAAACTTAAAATGTAGGCTCATATAACTCTTCCTAATCCACAGTACTGATTTTTCATTAATTTTCTTTTGCCAGATTTCTGTTGAAACTGATCTGGACCTGTTTTTCATGGGTTGCGCAAGAATAGGATCATAGAATGGTTATAGCAGGCGAAAGAGGCCATTTGGCCCATCATGCTGGCTATCTCTAAGAGCAATTTGGCTCGTTTCACTACCCCATCCTTCCCGTAGCCCTGCAAATCCTTTCTCTTCAGCTTCTGATAAAATTGTCTTGGGAAAAGTGCGATTGAATCTGCCCCCACCACACTCTCAGGCAGTGCATTCCAGCCCATATCCACTCTCTGAGTAAAAAAATGTTTTTTGTTATGTCACCAGTGGTTCCTTTACCAATCAGCTATGTCCTCAGGTTCTTGACCCTTTCACCAACAGGAAAGGTTTCCCCCTATCTCCTCTGTCTGGACCCCACATGATTTTGAACACCTCCTATCTAATCTCCTTCGACCTTCTCGAAGGAGAACAACCCCAGCTTTTCCAGTCAGTCCACGTAACCAAAGTCCCTTATCCCTGCAACCATTCTCATAAATCTTTTCTGTATCCTGTCTACCATCTTCACATCCTTCTCAAAGCGTGGTGCCCAGAATTGATTGAGGCTGAAACAATATTTTATAAAGATTCACCATACCTTCCTTGCTTTTGTACTCGATACCTCCATTTCTATAGCCCAGGATATGCATTTTGAACTACTTTAGACACATATACTCCCTTTAGAAATGTACCTTTTAGTTTATATTGTCTCTCCTCATTCTTCCTTCCAAAATGTATCATCTAACATTTACATGCATTAAATTTGATCTGTCACATGGTCAGCCTATTCTATCATTTTGTCTATGTCCTCTTGAAGTCTATCAAAATACACCTCACAGTTTGCAATATTTCAAAGTTTTGTGCCATCTGAGGATTTTGAAATTGTGCCCTGCACACCCAACTCTAGGTCATTCATATATATCAAGAAGGGAAATGGTCTGAGTACCAACCCCTGCAACCCTGACTGTACAGCTACTTCCAGTCCAAAAACAAGCATTCATCACTGCCAATCGACCAGCTTGATGACCATACTGCCACTGTCTCTTTTATTGCAAGGGCAAGTGAGGTAGCATTGGGTTTTCCCTTCCTACCTAGCAGCTCCCTCCCCTTGCCTGCAGTGACATAAATTGATTGATGAAATTGGAGATGTCCGCACCATTAGTACACATTGCTCTTTCCTCAGCCATAGCTGCATTGGTAGCTCCCTAAAGCTTATTCAGAAGATCACAGGTTCAAACTCACTCCAGCGACTGAAGCATACAACCTAGTCAGCCCCGGAGATCCTTATCATTGACGCCATCTTTCAGATGAGACATTAAACCGAGATGCTGTGCACTCTCTCAGGTGAACATGGAAGAATCAATGACACTGTTCAAGGAAGAGCAGGGGAGTTCTCATCACTTATCCCTCAAACAACATTGCTGAAACAGGTTATCCAGCCATTATCTCATTGCCTTGCACAAATTGTCTGCTGCATGTTCTATATTACAACATTGAAAATACTTCAATAGTAATGCACTTACTGTGAAACTCTATGAGATATGGTGAAGTTATGAAGGCACCATATAAATGCAAATGCTACTATGTTTTCATTCGGATTGTTACACGGGTCATGGCTTTGAAATCACTCATGCAAATTAAAATCTTTGGGCCAGTGATGGACTCCACACCCATCTGTAATTAATCACTAGCTTTTGTTCTGTATACACTCTGGGAACGGATTTATTATTCATGGAAAAATGATGGACCACAAAGGTAAAGGAGGGGCTACAAGCTATGAGGTAGTTGACAGTGAAGAATAATAGATGTGGGATCAAGTGGGCATAAAAGACCAGAACTAATTGTAATTGTAAGCGCAACATAGCAGTTAAAAAAATCTATCTTCTGATGTCTAAATGTCCGCTTTACAAAATCATAATTTTCAGAGATTAATTCCTAATATAATGCTGATGAGTATCTATTTTAAAATAACCAGACTCCAGCAACCAACTATTTAAAGATTTAGTCATAGCAACATTCTTCAAACTGCTTAAATGTAATTGAAAACTTCTTTTCAGGCTTTGGCACACTCAGTTTGTTTATATAACGTACAGTGAACTACTGGGGAAAAAGAGCTGGACATTGTTGGTACGAATGACTGAAGTTTAGTTCTGATATGGTCTGTCGGAAATATTCAGTATTTTGAAAGATTGTTTTGTGGCGTAGGTGGTTAGCAGCCATGACTTGTACATAGATACTGCACTGCAAGGTGCATAAGGGAATAATAGTGGACGCTGGAAAAAGATGAGAAGAGGCTCTCAGGTATGTTTTGTGTGTTTGCGTGCGTTAATAAGTGCACTCCTGATTCTGTAGGGTGCCCTTTTGTTTTAGTTCTCACAGTTTGCATTTTCTCGTGATAGAACCACGATCAGATTATTCTTTGGCTTATTAAACTCTGCCCTGGTATTGGCAACAATTAATAACTAGGCCTGCAAAATCGTGTGCTGTTGCATGACTGTGAGCGTGCAGTTCCTGCTGTAGCAAGATACAGGTTGGCGGGACCAAATTGAAGGACTGATGGTAGCAGCAACCATCTTAAGCACCACTGGTACCGAGACATTGGAGGGACCCTGGACAGCTCCTCCTCATTTTGACGGAAAGCCAATTGGCCCATCTTTGCTCATCCATCCAGGAAAATCATAAAGTTTACTCATTGAGACTGGTGTCAGCTTCTGTGCAGAGTTGCCTTTAATGTTGCCTTTAATGAGCTTTGACAAAGGGTCATCTGGACTGGAAATGTTAGCTCTTTTCTCTCCCTACAGATGCTGCCAGACCTGCTGAGATTTTCCAGCATTCTCTCTTTGGTTTCAGATTCCAGCATCTGCAGTAATTTGCTTTTATGCCTTTAATGTTGCGCTTGCATCTCCAGTGCCCTAAATTACGGAATTGACTATTGCATTTAATTAACTATTTCATTTAATATTGGTATTAACAGGTTCAAAAAATATTGGCACTGATGTGTGGGAAGCCAGTCCCATCATAGAATTGTACATCACAGAAGGGACACTGTTTGCACAAATGACTGAACTCTAGTTCTGGGATGGTCTGTTGGAAATGTTTAGTATTTTCAAAGGTGTGCTTTGTGGTGTTGGTGGTTTGGAAACCTGACTTGCACAAAGGCACTGCACTGCAAGTAGCGTGAGGCAATAATGGTGGACTCCAGGAAAAGATGAGAAGAGGCTCTTAAATTTATACATTTTTTGTCTGTGTGGCATTTGGTCTCTTGATTCTGTAGGGTGTGGACTTCCGGGTGCGGCTATGCAGAGCTAGGTTGCATATTCGGTAGCTCCCGCTTGGAACGGACTTTTGGGCTCTTTTGCAGGGTCCCCACGGCATTTGTTTGACATTTCCCGGTGTGGCAAGAGGACTGCAACACTCCCCTGACGGTGTCCCCCAGGAGTGTTGTGTCTTTTGGCTGCCAGTCCCGTCAGAAGCAGTAGAAGATTTGGCTGCAAACAGGATAAACAGGGCCCCTTCCACCATGCAAGCGGGGGAAGGGCAAGCTTAAAGCTGTAAACTGACCTGAGGACCTTTATCAAAAGTGAATTCTAACAGCAGATGGAACAACTGTGAAAAGATCTCACCAGGGCCACTGAAGAAGCGGGGACGAGGCTTCCGGTGGCGGCCATGGAGGAGTAGGTCACGCACTCGGCAGCTCCTGTCTGGAACGGAAACTTAGACCTTTTTCAGGAGTTTCCACGGACATTTTGGGGCAGATTGGTGAAGCGAACACTGCCAAAAGTATTCCCTCTCGAGACTTTTGGGCTCTTTTCAGGGCCCCCAAGGGCACTTTTTCGACGTTTCCCGGTGTGGGAAGGAGTTAATAATAGTTCCCCGTCAGTGTATGGCTTTAACTAGGAGCGAGGTGACAAAAAAGGTGGTGGTGGACCAGAAGAAGGGAGGGAAGAAGGACAAAATGGGCGGAGACCAGGCAGCGTGGAGGCAGTGGGCGGAGGAGCAACAGGAGGGTATCCAGCGCTGCCTCAGAGAGATTAAAAAGGACCTGCTAGAGCCGATGAAGGCTGCTATTGATAAGCTGCTGGAGACACAGACGGCCCAGGGGGTGGCGATCCGAGAGGCTCAACAAAAGATCTCTGACAATGAGGACGAAATCTCAGCCCTGGCGGTAAAGGTGGAGGCGCACGAGGCGCTCCACAAGAAATGTCAGGAGCGGTTCGAGGAGATGGAGAATCGGTTGAGGCGGAAGAATCTGCGGATTCTGGGCCTCCCGGAGGGGCTGGAGGGGCCGGACGTGGGGGCCTATGTGGTCACCATGTTAAACTCGCTGATGGGAGCGGGGTCCTTCCAGGGGCCCCTGGAGCTGGAAGGGGCCCATAGAGTGTTGGCGAGGAGGCCCAAGGCTAACGAGCCTCCGCGGGCGGTGCTGGTGCGGTTCCATCGGTTCGTCGATCGGGAGTGTGTGCTCAGGTGGGCCAAGAAAGAGAGGAGCAGTAGGTGAGAGAACGCGGAGGTTCGGATATATCAGGACTGGAGTGCGGAGGTGGCGAAGAGGAGGGCCGGGTACAATCGAGCGAAGGCGGTGCTGCACAGGAAGGGGGTGAAGTTTGGCATGTTGCAGCCGGCGCGACTGTGGGTTACCTACAATGACCGGGACCATTATTTTGAGTCTCCGGAGGAGGCGTGGGCCTTTGTTCAGGCCGAGAAGCTGGACACAGACTGAGGGTCGGGATGGGCGATTGGGGACTGCGGTGGATATGTTATGCCTATTTTTGGTTCGGGGGGGGGGGGCCTTTGCATTGTTTTGGGTTTCTTTTTCTCTGTGTTTTTCTCTTTCAGGTTGGGGAGGGTGGATGGGGCGGGTTGGGCACTGTTTTGGTTGGTGGCGGAGCCTGGTAGGTGGAGAGCGCGGGATTTTTTTCCCGCGCCGAAGACTGGGGGGCGGCGGGACCGGGGCGGGGAAGCGAGGATTGTTTCCTGTGCTTAGAACGGAGGGGGAGAGCCTGTGAATGGGGAGCAGGAGAGGAGGGTGTGCCACACAATGGGAGGAGTCGAAGGGGAGGCGGGAGTGGCCGGGGTCAGCAGGAGTCAGCTGACTTGCGGAAGTGCAATGGGGGGAGTAAACCAGCTAGGATGGGTCCTAGCCGGGGGGGGGGGGGGGAATCGAGTTGCTGCTGCTAAGATCAAGGAGGAGCTGGAGCGAGTGGAGTGGGCCAAGACGGGGGTATGCCGCTGTGGGGAACGGACCGGGTGTGGGGTGCGGGCGCGTGTCTGGCCGAGGAGGGGTCATGGCTAGTCGGTGGGGGAGGGGGGCGGGTAGCCCCCTAATCCGGCTGATAACCTGGAATGTAAGGGGACTGAATGGGCCGGTTAAGCGGGCCCGCGTGTTCGCGCACCTGAAGGGGCTCAAGGCGGATGTGGTTATGCTCCAGGAGACACACCTGAAGGTGGCAGACCAGGTAAGACTGAGGAAAGGGTGGGTAGGTCAGGTGTTTCACTCGGGGCTAGATGCCAAAAATCGAGGGGTGGCGATCTTGGTGGGAAAGAAGGTGTTAATCGAGGCGTCGAGCATTGTGGCAGATAATGGCGGTAGGTACATAATGGTAAGTGGTAAGTTGCAGGGAGAGAGGGTGGTACTGATCAATGTGTATGGTCTGAACTGGGACGATGCAGGTTTTATGCGGCGTATGTTGGGTCGGATCCCAGACTTGGAAGTGGGGGGCCTGATAATGGGGGGAGACTTTAACACGGTGTTGGATCCTGCACTGGATCGCTCCAGGTCTAGGACTGGTAGGAAGCCGGCGGCGGCTAGAGTGTTGAAGGGGTTTATGGACCAAATGGGAGGGGTGGACCCTTGGAGATTTGCAAGGCCGGGGGCTAGGGAATTTTCATTCTTCTCACATGTCCATAAGGCTTATTCTCGAATCGACTTTTTCATTTTGAGTAGGGCGCTGATAGCGAGAGTAGAGGATACCGAGTATTTGGCAATAGCCATTTCGGACCACGCCCCGCATTGGGTGGACTTGGAGATGGGGGAGGAGAGGGACCAGCGCCCGCTGTGGCGCTTGGAGGTGGGGCTGTTGGCGGACGAGGAGGTGAGCGAGCGGGTCCGAGGAAGTATAGAGAGGTACTTGGAGACCAACGACAACGGGGAGGTCCGAGTGGGGATGGTATGGGAGGCACTGAAGGCGGTGGTGAGGGGAGAGCTGATCTCCATCAGGGCCCACAAGGAGCGGGGGGAGAGGGAGAGGCTGGTGGAGGAGATGGTGAGGGTAGACAGGAGGTATGCGGAAGAACCTGAGGAAGGATTGTTGAGGAAGAGGCGCAGCCTCCAGGCCACATTCGACCTGGTGACCACCAGGAAGGCGGAGGTGCAGTGGAGGAAGGCCCAGGGGGCGGTCTACGAGTATGGGGAAAAGGCAAGCCAGATGCTGGCGCATCAGCTTCGGAAGCGGGATGCAGCTAGGGAGATCGGGGGAGTTAAGGACAGGGGAGGGAGCGTGGTGCGGAGTGGGGTTGGCATCAATGGGGTCTTCAGGGACTTCTACAAGGAATTGTACCGATCCGAGCCCCCACGGGAGGAGGGAGGGATTGGCCGTTTCCTGGACCAATTGAGGCTTCCAAAGGTGGAAGAGGGACTGGTGGCAGGACTGGGGGCCCCGATTGGGCTGGAGGAGCTGATCAAAGGGATAGGAAGCATGCAGGCGGGGAAGGCACCGGGGCCGGACGGTTTCCTTTTCGAGTTCTATAAAAAATATATGGACCTGTTGGGCCCGCTGTTAGTTGGGGCCTTTAATGAGGCAAAGGAGGGGGGGGCTTTACCCCCGATGATGTCCCGGGCACTGATCTCCTTGATCCTGAAGCAGGACAAGGATCCCCTGCAATGTGGGTCTTACAGACCAATTTCCTTGCTGAATGTAGATGCCAAGGTGCTGGCGAAGGTCTTAGCCACGAGGATTGAGGATTGTGTGCCGCAGATCATCCATGAAGACCAGACGGGGTTTGTGAAGGGGAGACAGTTGAACGCGAATGTGCGGAGGTTTTTGAACGTTATCATGATGCCGGCGAGGGAGGGGGAGGCGGAGATAGTGGTGGCGATGGACGCTCAGAAAGCCTTTGATAGGGTAGAGTGGGGGTACCTGTGGGAGGTGCTGAAGAGGTTTGGGTTTGGGGAGGGGTTTGTCAGGTGGGTTAGGCTGTTGTACGAGGTCCCGATGGCGAGTGTAGCCACAAATAGGAGGAGGTCAGAGTCCTTTCGGTTGCACCGAGGGACGAGGCAGGGGTGTCCTCTGTCCCCCCTGCTCTTCGCACTGGCGATTGAACCCCTGGCTATGGCACTGAGAGAGTCGAGGAACTGGAGGGGGTTGGTGCGGGGTGGGAAGGAGCATAGGGTGTTGCTTTATGCGGACGACCTGCTGCTGTATGTGGCGGACCCGGTGGGAGGAATGCCAGAGGTAATGAGGATGCTTACGGAATTCGGGGACTTTTCGGGGTACAAGCTCAATATGGGGAAGAGCGAGCTGTTCGTAGTTCAGCTAGGGGACCAGGAGAGGGGGATTGGCGAGCTCCCACTAAAAAGGGTGGAGAGGAGTTTCAGATATTTGGGGGTCCAGGTGGCCAGGAGCTGGGGGGGCCCTGCATAGGCTTAACTTTACAAGGCTGGTGGAGCAAATGGAGGAGGAGTTCAAGAGGTGGGACGCGTTGCCGCTGTCCCTGGCGGGTAGGGTGCAGTCAATCAAAATGACGGTGCTCCCAAGGTTTTTGTTCCTGTTCCAGTGCCTCCCCGTGTTTATCCCGAAGGCTTTTTTCAGGCGGGTTAACAGGAGTATAATGGGGTTTGTGTGGGCGCGACGGACTCCGAGGGTGAGAAGGATGTTCCTGGAGCGGAGTAGAGATGGGGGGGCTGGCGCTGCCCAACCCCTGTGGGTACTACTGGGCCGCCAATGCGACAATGGTGCGCAAGTGGGTGATAGAGGGGGAGGGGGCTGCATGGAAGAGGCTGGGGACGGCGTCCTGTGTGGGTACGAGTCTGGGGGCGCTGGCAACGGCACCGCTGCCACTCCCTCCAAGGAGGTATACCACGAGCCCGGTCGTGGTGGCGGCCCTCAAAATTTGGGGGCAGTGGAAGCGGCATAGGGGGGAAGTTAGGGCCTCGGCGTGGACCCCATTACGGGGGAACCACCGGTTCGCCCCAGGAAGAACAGGTGGAGGGTTTCCGGGGTGGCACAGGGCAGGCATACAAAAGTTGGGGGACCTGTTTGTGGACGGGAAGTTCGTGAGCTTGGGTGAGCTGGAGGATAAGTACGGGCTCCCCCCCGGGGAACACCCTCAGGTACTTACAGGTAAGGACGTTTGCCAGACGGCAGGTGGTGGAATTCCCACGGCTACTGCCACACACAGTACAGGACAGGGTGCTCTCGGGGGGGTGGGTGGGAGTGGGGAAGATCTCGGAAACTTACCAGGTGATGCAGGAGGAGGAGGAGGCCTCGGTGGTGGAGTTGAAAGGTAAGTGGGAGGAGGAGTTGGGAGAGGAGATCGAAGAGGGGACGTGGGCAGATGCCCTAGGGAGGGTGAACTCTTCCTCTTCATGCGCGAGGCTCAGCCTCATACAGTTTAAGGTGCTGCACAGGGCACACATGACCAGGACAAGGATGAGCAGGTTCTTTGGGGGTGAGGACAGGTGTGTTAGGTGCTCAGGGAGCCCAGCAAATCATACCCATATGTTCTGGGCATGCCCAGCGCTGGAGGAATTTTGGAAGGACGTAGCGAGGACGGTGTCGAGGGTGGTAGGATCCAGGGTCAAACCGGGCTGGGGGCTCGCAATATTTGGGGTGGCAGAGGAGCCGGGAGTGCAGGAGGCGAAAGAGGCCAGAATTCTGGCCTTTGCGTCCCTGGTAGCCCGGCGAAGGATTCTCCTTCAGTGGAAAGACACGAGGCCCCCAAGCGTGGAATCCTGGATCAGCGATATGGCAGGGTTCATTAAATTGGAGAGGGTGAAATTCGCCTTGAGAGGATCGGTACAAGGGTTCTTTAGGCGGTGGCAACCGTTCTTAGACTTTCTGGCAGAACGCTAGACATTGGTCAATGGCAGCAGCAGCTCGGGGGGGGGGGGTTACTTTATTTTTGTTTATGTTATTTACACTGGAAGGGTCTGAGGGGGTGTATACACCTGTTATCTTAAGTCGGGGTGTTAATGTTAATTTATTATTCAGGTATGGGGGGAGGGGTTTGGGGGGTTGCTTTTTTAGATTGTGTTTTGTACTTAACCCTGTTGGGTTCTTTTTTCTTTCTCATTTTGTTATTGATATTTTATGAAAACCTTTAATAAAAATTATTTAAAGAAAAAAAGAGATTCTGTAGGGTGTTATGTTTTACTTAGCACAATTGTGATGGACAGAAGTGTGTTTTCTTCTTACCTGTAATTGGTATGTTTTTTAGTGAAAGAGGGGTGGCTTCTTATTGTTGGAGTGTACATGCCAATTAAAAAGATTTAGCAGCAAGCTTTTGTTAATTTTAAAATGAAGGTTATTTATTCTCTCACACTTACCCCGAATTAATCGCAACATCAGATATACTCGTTCTCCCACAGACAAAGATTATAGATAAAGGTCATGCACTTTTACAATGACAGGTATCTCAGTCTCTGGTTAATGTTCTCCAGCCACCCACATGGCAGGCCTGTCGTTTTTGGGATGCTTTTGATGCTTTTAAGGTTGAAAGGAAGATCTTGTCAAGCAAAGAGCTCACAGCGGGCTGTGTGGTTTCTGGTAGTTGAATCGTAAGGAGGCTGGTTCTCAGGCTAACCTTTGACAGGACCATATTGAGCAAGAGGGAAATGCTTCTCACTGGATCTCCATGCCACTATTTACCTTGGCTGTTTGATGACATGCAGCTAGTTCATGGTCCAGCTTACTGACCAACTAATGACTCACTGCAAACGGTTCTTAGATGATTTTTAAAAGCAGACATAGGCGTGACTGACCCCATGTGGCTTTTTGCATGTTCGAGTCCTTCTCCAAATAAAGAATGGTGATTATGTTGCTCTCACATCTTTTGTTGTGGGTTGACACTTCTGAAGGCTTGAGACAGTCATCCTGATACAATGGGACTCTGATAGGGGCCATTCACTTCCATCTGCCACCTATTGAGATTTGATCTTTCCTTTTGCCCAGTGTGAGGCACACAGAAGCAGTAACTCCATTGTCTTTAGTGTTGGCCAAACCTTAAACAAAGATATGTGTGAATTTTATGGATGCCCATATTTAATTAGGTATTCGACTGTGACTTGCTACTGCCTGTAGCTCAAATGCGAAAGGTCACATGGTTAGAAGCAGCCATTTTAATAGCCTGTTACATGATCTGAAGCAACCATTTTAATAGCCTCTTTATGCCCAGTATTTGAGTGAAAGTTCATAATATACTAGGCATGACAACTTTGTCAGTTCTTTGTTCAAGCTATCCAACTAGCCCCAATCCCTTACTATTTCTTATACCCCTATTATTTCATCCTTTTCACATATGATTCTAATTCCCCATTGAAAGTTATTATTGATTCAACTTCCATCACTTTTTAAGATGTGGAAATGCCGGCGTTGGACTGGGGTGAGCACAGTAAGAAGTTTTACAACACCAGGTTAAAGTCCAACAGGTTTGTTTCGATGTCACTAGCTTTCGGAGCGCTGCTCCTTCCTCAGGTGAATGAAGAGGTATGTTCCAGAAACATATATATAGACAGATTCAAGAATCTTTGAATCTGTCTATATATATGTTTCTGGAACATACCTCTTCATTCACCTGAGGAAGGAGCAGCACTCCAAAAGCTAGTGACATCGAAACAAACCTGTTGGACTTTAACCTGGTGTTGTAAAACTTCTTACTGTACATCACTTTTTAAGGCAGTTCATTCCAGGCACCTTGTTGCATTACCAAAAAACAAGTTCCGGTCTGGTTCCTTTGCCAATTATCTTACATTGGAGTTCTCTGGTTACCAAATCTCATATCAATGGAAACAGATTTTCCCTATCTACTCATCTGAACGTCCCTCATATGTTTGAAGGCCATCTCCCCGTGAAAAGGGGCGCAGTCATAACTATCATGTTGTGGGGTTGTCACCAAAACGACATGGCGGCTATGAGGTAAAGCAGGAATTACAATTACAGAGGATTACTTAGGATATGTGGCACAGAAGCAGGCCATTCGGCCCAACAAGTCCATGCCAGTGTTTATGCTCCAATAAAGCCTTCTCCCATCTTTTCTGATCTAAATTTACCATTGCAACCATTGATGCACGATCAATGACCTCTAAAGCGAGGTTGTAGTCCAACTGAAGGCTTTAATAAGCTAGATGTTTCCCCCAGCAGCTCAGGTACAGAATGAAGGCTGCTGGGGTGGCATGGGCTCTTATACCCCGCCTAGCAGGGCGGAGCTATCATACACTCTAACCAATAGCAAGCATACAGTTTCCACCAATGGTGCTTTAGCCTATCAGGTACCGTAATACCTATAATACCACATTCACCCCCTGTTTTTAAAAAAACGAGTCCGGCGGGGGTGGTGGCCAGAAACTACAAAACATAACAACATGGTATAATTAGTTATGGAGGTACCGTAATACCTCCGTCCAGTGTTTAGTAACTATTTACAAGTCTGGTAGCTATGTACATTTGATGGTTTATATTTACAGATTACAGTTAAAATGAAGCAATCAGTCGATCGGAGGCCCTGGTCGTCCTCTGTGATCGTCGGAGCTTCGGTGGTGACTCCGGTGGAGGCTCGGGCGTCTGTGACTCCGGGAGCGTGGCTCCGATCTCCATGGCAGCTTCGTCACCCCTAGACGGCGCTGGTGGGGAAAACGGCTGACCTGGGGAGGGGGCGCCTGCGGAGGGCATCGGTAGGTGGGGGGGCCTAGACAGGGGCGGCAGAAGGACGCCACGTAGGCGTACTGGGGGTTAGCATGGAGCAGATGGACCCTCTCGACCAACGGGTCCGACTTGTGCGCCTACACGTGTTTTCGGAGCAGGATGGGTCCGGGTGATGCCAGCCAGGTCAGGAGCGAGTTCCCAGAGGAGGACTTCCTAGGGAAGACAAGGAGACGTTCGTGAGGTGTCTGATTGGTGGTCGTACAAAGCAGTGACCGGATGGAGTAGAGGGCATCCGGGAGGACTTATTGCCAGCGGGTAGACTGGGAGGTTGCTGGACCGTAGGGCCAGTAGGACGGTCCTCCAGACCGTTCCATTCTCCCTCTCTACCTGTCTGTTACCCCGGGGGTTGTAACTGGTCGTCCTGCTCGAGGCGATGCCCTTGCTGAGCAGGAATTGACGCAGTTCGTCACTCATAAAGGAGGACCCTCTATCACTGTGTATGTAAGCGGGGAACCCGAACTGTGCAAAGATGCTATGGAGGGCCTTGATGACAGTGGTTACGATCATGTCGGGGCAGGGGATGGCGAATGGGAACCGGGAGTTCAGGAAGTACGTGTTGTGGTCGGTGGAGGGGAGGGGGCCTTTGAAGTCCATGCTGAGGCGTTCAAATGGACAGGAAGCCTATATCAGGTGCGCTTTCTCTGGCCGGTAGAAGTGCGGTTTGCACTCTGCGCAGATTTGGCAGTCCCTCGTGGCTGTCCTGACCTCCTCGATGGAGTAGGGCAGGTTGCGGGTCTTGACAAAATGGAAAATGCGGGTGGCAGAGGTCCTCGTGGAGGGCTTGGAGGTGGTCCACTTGTGCGGTGGCACATGTGCCGCGGGACAGGGCGTCAGGAGGCTCGTTTAGCTTCCCAGGACGATACAAGATCTCGTAGTTGTAGGTGGAGAGCTCGATCCTCCACCGCAAGATCTTGCCGTTTTTTTATCTTGCCCCGCTGTGCATTATCAAACATGAAGGCCACCGACCATTGGTCAGCGAGGAGAGTGAATCTCCTGCCGGCCTGGTAGTGCCTCCAATGTCGCATAGCTTCTACTGTGGCCTGGGCCTCCTTTTCGACTGAGGAGTGGCGGATTTCGGAAGCATGGAGGGTACCTGAGAAGAAGGCCACGGGTCTGCCCGCTTGGTTGAGGGTGACCGCCAGAGCTACGTCGGACGCATCGCTCTTGACCTGGAAGGGGAGGGATTCGTCGATGGCATGCATCGTGGCCTTTGCAATGTCTGCTTTGATGCGGCTGAAGGCCTGGTGGGCCTCTATCGACTGTGGAAAAACTGTGGATTGAATCAGGGGACAGGCCTTGTCCGCCTAGTTGGGGACCCACTGAACGTAGTAGCTAAAAAACCCGAGGCAGCGTTTCAGGGCCTTGGAGCAGTGAGGGAGGGGGAACTCCATAAAGGGGCACATGCGTTCAGGGTCGGGCCCTATAACTCCATTTCGCACTACCTAGCTGAGGATGGCTAGGTGCTAAACACGCATTTATCCTTGTTGTATGTAAGGTTAAGGATTTTAGCGGTCTGGAGAAATTTTCGGAGGTTGGTGTCGTGGTCCTGCTGGTCGTGGCCGCAGATGGTGACATTATCGAGATACGGGACTGTTGCCCTTCAACCGTACCGGTCAGCCATTCGGCCCATCTCGTGCTGGAAGACCGAGACCACGTTGGTGACACCGAAGGGAACCCTTAAGAAGTGATAGAGCCGCCCATCTGCCTCGAAGGCAGTGTATTTGCGGTCACTAGTGCGGATGGGGAGCTGGTGGTAGGCGGACTTGAGATCCACCGTGGAGAAGACCTTATAATGCGCGATCCTGTTTACCAGGTCGGATATGCGAGGGAGAGGGTACGCATCCAGCTGCGTAAACCTGTTGATGGTCTGACTGTAGTCAATGACCATCCTATGCTTCTCCCCGGTCTTTACCACCACAACTTGAGCTCTCTAGGGGCTGTTACTGGCTTCAATGACCCCTTCCCTCAGTAGCCTTTGGACCTCTGACCTAATAAAGATCAGGTCCTGGGCACTGTAGCATCTGCTCCTGGTGGCGACGGGTTTGCAATCCGGGTGAGGTTCGCAACAGGGAAGGCGGGTCGACCTTAAGGGTCGCGAGGCCGCAGACAGTAAGGGGGGGGGGGTATAGTGCCGCCGAATTGGAAGGTCAGACTTTGAAGGTTACACTGGAAGTCTAAACCCAGGAGTGTAGCCGCACAGAGGTGGGGAAGGACGTAGAGACGGAAATTTTTGAACTCCCTTCCCTGGACTGTGAGGTTTGCCACACCTTTATCTCCACTGAGTGTGAACGGGAGGCCAGTGAGATTTTTTGATTAACGGGGTGGTTGAGGAGAGAACAATGCCTTACCGTGTCGGGGTGTATAAAGCTCTCCGTGCTTCCAGAGTCGATTAGGCAGGATGCCCCGTGCCCGTTGATGAATACGGTTGTCGTAGCGGTTGAGAGTGTTCGAGGCTGAGACTGATCCAGAGTCACCGAGGCCAATCGCAGCAGTTGAGAGTTCTGTTCGTGCAGTGTGTGGTCAGCCGAGCTGGGATCCTGGGGGTTCATCCAAGATGGTGTCTCCCATTGGTCGCACATGGCTGGGGGTGCACAAAATGGTGGCATCCATCCTTCCCCCTTCTTAGACCGCAGAAACCAGGACAAATTCCCCAAGGAAAAGTTGAAGATGGTCACTCTGCGCACAGTTATGTGGGCCATATGCCCAAGAGATTTGCTCGCAATCAAAAAATACTTTTTAACACTGAGACATACAGAAAGTTTCATATAATTTCAGACTCTGAACATGTGTAAACAGAACACGATACAAACCTTCAGACTACCCTCTACAATTTGTTCTCACAAGTATCTTTCCATTGTAGTATATGCAATTTTTCATAAAAGACTAAATATCTGATCAACAAAACTCAGAAGAACATAAGAACATAAGAACTAGGAACAGGAGTAGGCCATCTGGCCCCTCGAGCCTGCTCCGCCGTTTAATGAGATCATGGCTGATCTTTGTGGACTCAGCTCCACTCTCCGGCCCGTACACCATATCCCCGAATCCCTTTATTCTTTAGAAAGGCATCTATCTTTTTCTTAAAAACGTTTAAAGAAGGAGCCTCAGCTGCTTCACTGGGCAAGGAATTCCAGAGATTCACAACCCTTTGGGTGAAGACGTTCCTCCTACACTCCGTCCTAAATCTACCTCCCCTTATTTTGAGGCTATGCCCCCTAGTTCTGCTTTCCCCGACCAGTGGAAACAACCTGCCCGCATCTATCCTATCTATTCCCTTCATAATTTTATATGTCTCAATAAGATCCCCCCACATCCTTCTAAACTCCAATGAGTACAGTCCCAACTCCTTTGATGTTGATGTGTTATCTGAGTTGGTTTAACATTGACTGCAACTGGATGCAGTGAGACTAGAAACAGGCTTCCGACACAGGAGATGGTCCAACACTGTTTTATTGAACCTGCTGGTTGCTGTACATAATCTGCTGTGGGTTGACACTCTATTAATTTAAACTGATAACCTCTGACTGGCTTGACCAGACTAGCTCTCTGTCACATGGAGACGGTGCTCACGGCCTTGTGCATTCTAACTATCTCTGTAGCTGTATCCTGGGAGAAGAGGGAGAGTCTTAATGCCTTGTGTGTTTTATAGTGGTAGTGTCCTGTCTGGTGATTGGTTGTTCTGTGTCGTGTGTGTTCATTGGTTATCCTGTGTGTCAATCACTGCCGGTCTGCATCTCATTATATACATGATACCTGTATTTCATCAGTGGACCCAGAAAATTTCACTGGTTATCAAATCAGTAGTTCCAGCAGGGAAACTTGACATGTCACTGTAGAATTTACAACATCCTTTTTGAATCTTCTCCCAAAATATGCTTCAAATTCTTCTCATCAATAGAGACAGAAGTGGTGAGAGAGCTCTACCCCATGGTCTAAATCTGTATTTGAGTTGAGATATCACAGTGCCATCCTTCTACCTTATACCAACATCTAGAATCCAATAGCTCATCCACAGAGCCTTTGGACTTGGACCAGTTGGGGGGAAAGTGAAAGGTGAACGAGTTGGTGGGAACATTCATTCTGGTGTCGTAGGAAGAGCTGACTAAAAATGCTTGCCTCGTTTGCTTACATAACAATGAACTTCAAAAGTGATTTGTTGTATAAAGTGCCTTGGCGTGCTTTGATTTGTAATCTGCTGTGGGAATTTAAGTACATTATTTTCTGTTATGTAGATGACTTGGAGAGTGGGATGCACAGTAGGGGAGTTGGATCAGACTGTTGAAATGAGACACTAGCTGGAGCAACCTAGGAATATGACTACACTATTATTACAATGAACTCAGTTACCTCACTCCATAAGAAGTCTTCCAAGATAATTTCCCTTGATTGCATAATTAACATTTAGTACTTAAATTAAATTTCCTGAAAATATTGATATTTTATTTTTTAATACAAAACGCATGCAAATATCTCACATCCTCAGTAACCACATGAGTTTGGAAAGAGATCCTGATGTGGAACTCTTTTAAATAAGAGCTCTCTAAGAATGAAGAAATTATACTGGAGCGGGAGGTTAGGAAGTTAAATGAAGGTGAAATAATTTGCCACAATTTGAGGCTGAGCCAGGTGTTGTAATTCGCTACCATTAAACGCTCGACACTATTTTTTCAGCCTTTACCTGGCAGCCCAGTGTTTTGCTATCCATAAATCCTGAGAGGAGTGTAGCTGGACCGTGCTGCAGGTCAGCCCATGGGATTAGGCACAAAGGCTTTGAAAGTTAAAAATGAAACAAAAGCAGCTGTTAGAAAAATATTGCTGTACCTAATAACAGCAATAAAAATCATTTACAGTCTGCAGTGCAGTTTGAGTGAGGCCAGCCATACTTTCCAAGCTAGTCAGTGTGGTATTAACAGCCTGATATAATTCACAGCTTTTGTTCCCCTGCTGTACTTTTTGAGACATTTGCTGACCCATCCATGGGTCCCACTTGAGGGAGTTAGGGGAATGATGCTGCCGCCTGTTTCCTGGCTATTTCCTGTGCAAAATAAAAAATGGTTTTGCATTTTATTTTTCTGAAGCACAACCAAAGTAGAGCATACCCTCCTACAGTCTGCAACGCGCTTCTTCATTGAGAATATCTTTGTCGGGGCTGTGCAGCCCCTGATCTTTGTCGAGCGAGGTGGAATGTCATGGGGTGGAAGGTATAGTACAGGTCCTATTGAACCTCGCTTCGGACCGCATATTGCCCTTGGAGGTGGTGCACTCCAGCTTCACCAGAATGATACTAGGGCTAAAAAGAGTAAAAATTGTGAAGACAGTTTGCACAGACTACGTTTGCACTCCTTGTAAGAGGTTAAGGGGTGATCAAACTGACATTTTCAAGCTGATTAATGGGGTGACAGGGTAGAGGGAGTACAGAACAAGGGGGCATAATCGTAAGTTTAGGAGCTAAACCATTAAGGGATGATGTCATGGTGCATTTCTTCACACAGGATCATGGAAACTTCTCTCCAAAAATCAATTGAGACTGAAGATCAATTGAAAATGTCAAAACTTGAGTTTTTTTCAGGGAGGGATACAAAATGATAGGCAACCAAGTTGGGAATATGGAGTTAAGATTAATTAACAGGTTGATTGGCCTACCACCTTCCTATGTTGGAAAACACAGACATCTTGTGGGGAGAGCATCGTAGTCAGTTGTGATGCTCCTGATGACTTGTTTTCGAGGTTCAGGTAAGAACAGTAACTTATGCTAGGTGCACTGTAATAATTTCACAAAGGCTAGGCTTCCAACACCAAACCCCTTTTTTGCAGTGATGAAAAAGGCCGCTGCAGGGGCTTACACTACATGTGTTAAGCTTGGAAACCTACTGAAATATTGGTCCGGGTTGAAGCAGCGGGTTTTAAGATCCCGCCTCACATTTCCTATTGGGCGAGCGACCGGTCACTTAAGGTCACGCGGCAAGTGTTTCTCTTCCACTGCTTCACAATCGGTCTGAGGTCCATCGAGATTGGCACTGGATCTTAAGGTGTGAACCCAATTGGAGACCTTTGCTTCTGGAGAGAGCATTGAAGAGTTACTAACACAGGTTCCTCCTCAGTGTCTGCTTCAATCAGAACACTTGCTTCCTCTGCTTCCACCTGGGACCTCGTGTTCTCGTTATCAGGGGAGACAGATTCAGGGTTCACTTCGGCCTGTTGCCCAGTACTAATGGCGGCACCTCTGGTAATGAGACTTGTACGGGGACGGAATCCCTACTTCTGAGGTGGTCCAGATGTTTCCTCCTTATCCTGGGCCCTTCACTTTGTAGGATACTGTTCCCATTTTCTCCATTATGACTCCAAGGACCCAGCTGGAGTCATGTCCGAAGTTTCTCACTTAGACCAGATCACCTGCCCTGAATATTCTTTCAGATCTCGCAGAGTCACAATTTATTTCCTGGTTCTCTTGTTGGGACACCACCCGCCCTGCCAGGTTTGGGAATAGTAGGCTTAATCACGTACAAAGCCGCTGTCCCATTAACAGTTCCACGGGGGTGATACCTGTTGTAATATGAGGAGGGGTCCGATAATCAAATAAAAACCCTGCCAGTTTGGTCTCTATGGATGCTGCCCGTTGTTTTTTCATGCTGTTTATAAATATCTGCACTGCCCGTTCCACCAGCCCATTTGACGATGGGTGATATGGTGCTGTTCTAATGTGGCTGATGCCACTGGATTGCATTAAACTTTGGAACTTACCACTGGTGAAGGCAGTGCCACTGTCGGAAACCAGGACTTCCAGTGTGCCATGTGTGCAAAAACTCTGTCATAGTTTCTTGATCATAGTGTGTGAGGTTGTGGAGCCCATGCAGTGTATCTTCAACTGTTTGGAGTGTGCACCTATCAGGATCGAAAACACGGAATGCATAAAAGGCAAGATTCACGTGCATTTGCACCAATGGCCTGCGTGGCCATTCCCATGTGTGTCAGGAGAGTGTTTTTGATTCTCCTGGCATGCATCGTACTGCTTCACCAAGTATGTGATATCTGAGTTGAGACAGGACCACCAGACATAGCTCCTGGCGAGCATTTTCATTTTAGATACCCCAGCATGGCCATTTTGTAATCCCATTAGTATTAGGCGCCGCCCTGGGCAAGGGACAACTACCTGAGATCCCCAAAGAATGATACCGTCCTCAACACTGAGTTCATCTTTCTTGGTCAGATAAGGTTTCTGTTCTTCTGAGGGTTGTCCTTGGACTCCGTCGTTCAGGATCATGAGCGAAATTCTCCATCCCACCCCGCCACATTTCTGCCCCGACCCGCCGGCGGGATGCTCCGTTACACCGGCCGGTCAATTGGGTTTCACATTGTGGGGCAGCCCCACGCCGTCGGGAAACCCCCGGGCGCCGGCAAAACGGAGACTCCCGCCGGCGGAGAATGACGCCCCATATGCTTCAATTTTGAGTGTTGGGTCTTTTTGCATCCAGGCCTTGATTTAACTTGCACACACTGAAAAGGTTTTTAGGAAATTTAGGGTAATTTCGACCTCTTCCAATGCTGGCAAGGGAGCTGGGCATATGGGCAGCGGGAGGTGACTCAAGGCCTCAGTGTTAACTATTCGTGTTCCTGGCAGTGTTCTAAGAGATATTTGTAAGCCACATTAACAGGGCCCATCTTTGTATCTAAGCAGAGGAAATAATGGGATTTGGCTTATCCTCTTTCAAAAGTCCTAATAAGGGCTTGTGGTTGGCCACGTATAACACGCCTGCTATAGATGTACTGGTGAAATTCTTTTGGATCAAGCACGATTGCCAAGCTGTCCTTCTTGATTTGAGAATAACTATGCATGGTATCCAAAGACTCCTGTTTGCGTGGCAATGTGCCTTTCTGTTCCGTTTTTCCAGCGGTGTGAAAGTATGGCCCCAACCCAGTAAGGGAAAGCATCACATGTCAGGATGAGTTTCTTTTTGAGGTCGAAATAAGCCAATATATTGAACAATAGCAGCTGTTGTTTTACTTTCTCGAAGGCTCCCACCTATGGTGCCTCCCGAGACTATTTTTGGTACTTTTGCAGCAGTATGTGTAGTGGAGACAACATGAAGACCAAGTTCTGGATAAACTTCCCACAATAATTTACTAACCCCAGGAAAGATTTCAATTCTGTTGTGTTTCTCGGAGTTTGTGTTTTTCTGATGGTCCTCACCTTGTCCTCCATGGATGTAGCCCTTTTTATCCACCTGATGGCTCAAATAGGCCACTTTGTCCGCTTAGAAAACACATTTTTCCCTTTTCAGATGTACCGCAGCTTTTGAAAATCGCTGCTAGAACTCTCCTGGGTTTGCCAGGAGCTCTTGTTCTGAAATCCACGTGATTAGAATATCATCCAAGTACACCACCACTTGAGGTAACCCTTGGGGTATGTTCTCCATGGTTTGTTGGAATTCGGTCCATGCTGACGACCCCGAAGGGCAAGTGAGTATACTCATTTAGACCCTTGTGCTGTTGATCATAACATACTTGCGGGAATGCTTGTCTAATTCGAGTTGAAGATAGACATGGCTCATACCTAACTTAGTGAACGACAGGCCATCTACTAGCTTGTCACATTGGACTTCTGTTCGTGGCATGGGATATCTGTCCAGTTTGGAGGTGATCAAATGTCTGCTCCCCAATGACAGAGATCACAGCCCCTGTGTCCACCTCCATTTTCAATGGATGACCATTTACCAATAGTTCTATCATTATACCATGGTCGTGATGATATGGTTTTGTTGCATTGTTTCTGCTCTGAGAGTGGGTATCCCTGCATGGTATGGGCCAATGCTGTCCTTGGCTTCTTCCCTGAGTAGCATGCGTATTGCCTATTCCTTTAGCTATGCTTGGCTGTGCCCTTTTACAGTGCTTACAATAATCCATCATCTGACATTTGCAACCTTCCGGAACAAGTTCCCAAGCATCCTTAGGACTGTCATAATGTTTCCTTGACCTTCGGGGGATGCGAGCTGAGCACTGATTTGGTGATGGATGATCACTTTTTCTTGAGTTGCTTCCCCTAACCGGAGGACATTGCTGCCTGATGCCTCTTGTAGCTCCTGAGCTCTTTTGTTCTGTGTTTTCCAATGATAAGAGCTACTTCAATTCCTTTTTAAAATCCAGATTGGTTTCTGCCAGTAACTTATTTTGAGTATTCATACTGTATATTCCACACGCCAATCTGTCTTGCAATGTTTCGGTGAGGAACGGGTCAAATTCACACTGTTCTGCCATCCTCTGGAGGATGATAAGGGCTTCGGGTCATAGTGATTACACAATACATTTAAGAGCTTGTCAAGTTTTCGAGTCGGGGCATCTGGGTAAGTCAGGCTTTTTATCATGTTGAATGTCGGGGCCCCGCATGTTGTCAGCAGAATTACTTTCTGCTTCATCTCCCACAATGCTATTAACTCGGAAGAAGTAACGCATGCGCTCTGTGTATTGGGCCCAATTTTCTCCGTTAACGTCACAAGGTTCGAGTTTACCGAAGAAAGGCATTTTTTTTTCTTATCGGAGAAGCTGCTTATTTCCGATTCTCACCTGTTGCTGGGAAAAACCTGTTTTACTCCTTGTCACCAATGTAATAACTTTGCCAAGGCCAGTCTCCCAACATCAAACCCCTTGCATGATGCCCATGGGGATATCTATCGATGACCCCCTGTGTCCTTCATGACCACCATAACATACACGAAGGTGGTGAGTGCCTGCTGAACCAAACCTGAAGATGAGTCAGTGCCTGCAGAAGTTCCAGAGGAAAAAAGAGGAAGATAAATGCCAGAATCACGAATTATCAAAGCACGCCAAATATTGCAAACAAATTTAGCCAAGTCAACTTTCCACTTTCACTGGATTACTTTCCAGTAAAGGAACAGCTGTTTGAGTATAATTGAATTAAAGTAATTTGCACCCCTTGATTGATCTGCTTAGTATAACAGCAAAGAAAAGGTCTGAGTAGCCTTGCTGTGCTGTCCTGGGGCTGATTACACTCTGTTGCTGTTTGAAGTTTTCACTCCTGCTTTTCGTCTCCAAAATTTCTAGGAGAATGTCCCTCGACATTACAATATTATTCTGGAAAGTAAACGCAAGGCATAGTGCCTTGATGTTTATTATTTATTTAGGCTATGCAAACCTGACTCAGTGGTGCCACTTTAGACTGGGAGTCAGAAGATTATGGTTACAAGCCCTACTTTAGAGATTTGAGCACACAAAAAAGGCTTGCAACGTGCAGAATTGAAGCAGGCATTGTTGGGGGCACCATGTTCCAGATAAGATGTTAATCCCCACAGCACTCTTTGCAGCACAGTTACCCCAGTGTCCTGGTTAATATCTATCCCTCAACCAACACTTAAAACCAATGCAAACAGGCAGTTCTGGAAAAACTCAGCAGGTTAGGCAGCATCCGTAGGGAGAGAGAACAGAGTCATTGTATTAAGCTAAAGCAGATTCACTTCCCAGCTGGAGCTGGTAGGCTTGTCAACTCTATTGTTTTGGTATTTTAATTTTCTCAGCAATTTTCAGTCAATGGCTTTTGTAGGTTAAGGACAAGGTGAACATCATGTTTGAAGAGTTGGCCATTTAAGGTAATGTGCGTGCGAAATGCCAGGCAATATTCCTGTGAAAGAGTGAGGGTATTCTGCCTTGAGTTTTGCGTAATTCACAAGTGTAGTTTTCAACGTGGAAATGCCAAGAGCTTGAATAACAAAGACATTGACATCAGTAATTTTTGTAATCTTGGTTGCAGATGCATTGTTTTTGTACAGATTTATAAGGAGTAGCATTTGAACCAATCCATGAGCTAGTGAAGTCATACATCGTATTTACAGTGCAAAAACAGGCTGTTTGGCACAACTGGTCTAACTAATATTTGTAACATATCAGCATATCCCGCTATTCTTTTCTTCCTCATGTTTATCTAGTTTATTTGAAATGGATCTATGCTAGTTGTTTCAATTGCTCTTTATGGTAGGAGGTTCCACATTCTCACTGTTCTCTGAGTAAAGAATACTCCTGAAGCCCCTGTTGGACTTAGTAGTGATGATCTTAATTATTGCCCTTTGTTCGGGTTCCCTGCATGTTGAAACATTTTCATGTCTACCCAATTTATAATCTTAAAGATGTCTATCCCTCCTCAGTCTTTTGTAGAGTCGGAAGCCCCAGCATGGTCAATCTTTTCTGATAGTCATAACTTCTTAGTTCTGCTACCATGCTTTTATTTTTTGTATATCCTCCAGTGCTTTTGTATCATTTTACATAATATGGAGACCAGAACTGTTCTAACCAGAACGTGGCCCAATCAAAGTTCGCTAAGTTTAACTTAGCTTCTCTGCTTTTCACTTCTATCTCTCCAGCAAAGTGCTTTGTTTGCTTTCAGTCTGTGTAGTCTTGAAACATCAGCCCTGTCATAATAATTCAACTGGCCCAGAATAGCAGGGCTCTTGATCTTTGAGCCAGGAGACCAGAATGCCAGACAATAATATAGGTTGTGATTAGATAGAAGAAAACGTCACCAGTCTTATGTTCCTATTGAAAGCCATTTTTAGTTAATGTAGTTTGGCCAAATACAACGACAATATTTCTGTGTTCCTGCAGTATCTTGAACATCGTAAAACATCCCAAGAGCATAACCAGACAACAATTGAAACTCAGCAGGAGGAGGAGTTATTAGATCCAAACATTTGGTCAAAGAGCAAATTTGATATGTACATAGACAAAGCAGTTCTGTTTAATGGATTGTTCTGTAAGAACAAGAACATGAAATGAATTTTAATTGGTGAAAGGTTGAAGAATTACTTTTCACTTATTTGGTTTCAAGGGGCATCTTAGAAGAGGGCAGATGGAGAGCAGCAGTTTTGATTGGGATTCCGAAACACAGGACCTAGAAATCTGAAACATAACCACCACTGGTGGGACCAAGGTTGCTGGTTCCTGGGATGAGAGGGTTTCCAATGATGGGAGGTTGAGTAAATTGGGTCTGCATTCTCTGGAGTTTAGAAGAGTAAGAGGTGGCCTCATTGAAACTGTTGTACAAGGTTGGGGAGGGACGAAAGCAACTTACTGCAGATGCTGGAATCTGAAACCAAAGAGAAAATGCTGGAAAATCTCAGCAGGTCTGGCAACATCTGTAGGGAGAGAAAAGAGCTAACATTTTGAGTCCTTTGTCAAAGCTTTGGGTCATATGGACTCGAAACATTAGCTCTTTTCTCTCCCTGCAGATTACTGCCAGATCTGCTGAGATTTTCCAATATCTTCTCTTTGGTTTGAGGAGGGGCAAACTGGCTCCTCTTTATTCAGCCTCTTCAGTTGGCCGTAACATAGGTTTTTAAATTTCTTTTCCCTCAGATGACTTTTTAGTAAGGAGCCAATCTAACCTGGTTTTCTTGAGTCCAAGAAAGAGCAAGTTTATCAGCAACAAAATCCGAGGAAGAAAAATAAAAGATACACATCCACACATACGTCCACACACACATATCAGAAGAACAGTTAAGAGTCCAAATAAGAGTTAAAAGAAGTTACGATTAAGTCCTTTGCTTGCTCTTGAGACGTAGATTGTTGAAGGTTTTGGCCATTTGAATTTAGCTGTTTCCCTTTAAAATCCTGGAGTTGATTTGAAGTCCAGGTAACTGCACTTTGCTGGAAACAATATCCTTCCTTTTAATTCCGTGAATTATCTCTCAGAAGTCCCATGGATTTCTTCTGTTATTCTTTCTGATGAACTATCTCCTTTGTTGGAATTTTATACTGTAGAGATTGCGGGCTGGATTCTCCGTTTTGAAGACTAAGTCCCCCACGCCATCGTGAAAACGGTGGTCCTTTACGCCAGGAAAACTGGCGTAAAATGGCCACCGATTCCCTGTTCTGCTGGGGGCTAGCTGGGAAGCAGCGTAGAGCTCGCAACTCTAGCTGCCGATACGGCCCTTAGCACTTCCGGTTCAGAGGCCGCGCATGCGCATGGCGACGGCCTGCAGCGGCTGCACCGTGCTCCATGGCAGACTCAACCTACGGACCGGAACCGCTAAAGTAGTGCCCCCCTTCGGCCACTCGCATGCCCCGGACTGCCCGGCCAGTGCCCCCAACCCCGAATGAAGCCCACCCCCCCCTGCCCGCGGATCGGCCCTACCCCGACTGTGGCGGCCCCAGACTAAGTCCGCAGCCGCCACGCCGAGTTCACGAATGGTGTGAGGACACGTAACTCACGCCGTCGGGAACTCGGCCGATCGGGGACGGAGTATTGTGGGGCAGGTCTCAGGCAATGGCCTGAGGTCGTGGATAATCGACGTGGCGCACACCTAGAGCACGCCGCTTTTCAGGGGACGGAGAATTCAAAAACCGGCGGTGTCCCCGTTTTTGCCGCCAAAACGGATTCTCCGCCCCGTCGGCAAACGCGATTTCAGCGTCGGGGAGTGGAGATTCCAGCCCTGGGCTTTTCAGAACTTAAAGGAGAGAGAAATAAAGATTCCTAATGGCTCCCTTCAATTTTCCTGATAACTATGATGACTTCTCTCTGTCCGGCTTGGCAAAACCAGCTCTTTTAACCCAGCTGTCTATATATTCCCACAAGGAAATTTGATTAACAGGTCTTGCAGTCATTGTTGTAGAGCAAGTAATCATGTTTTGATCTTTCACGTTGTAAACCTTTGCCACGTTTTAAGATAGTAGCAGCCAACAGGAGATGGGGTTATTTAATCCTCCACTGTGTGGGTTTAAGGGTCTGATGGGTGTATCTGGCTGGTTAGCAGTTCCCATTGTCTTTGCTGTTGGGGATGGGCAGCACAGTGGCACAGTGGTTAGCACTACTGCCTCTCGGCGCCGAGGTCCTATATTCGATCCCGGCTATGGGTCACTGTCCGTGTGGAGTTTGCACATTCTCCCCGTGTTTGCGTGGGTTTCACCCTCACAACCCAAAGATGTGCAGAGCAGGTGGATTGGCCACGCTAAATGGCCCCTTAATTGGAAAAAATGAATTGGGTACTCTAAATTTATTCAAAAAAGAAAAGTCTTTGCTGTTGGTTATAATTCAGCACATTGTATTTTTAATCTCTTCCTTAGAGTGTTGGGTTTTGATGTCTGTAGGGTTCCTTTGAAAGGTCTCTCTCTTCACATTTCCTTTCAGACGGGATCTTTGTGAACTTTTCACACCTTCACCTTGGAAAGTGGCCGAGTATTTTAAAGTAGTTTGTGTTTTTTAAAGTATCAAAGGAGGTTCAGAACTGTGTGGTCTTTAAACTCCTACCTTTTGGAAAACAGCCGAGATTGATGGGGTTGAAACCTCTTCTGTCTACTGGTTGTAAGGTTCCCATTACAACAATGGGTACACTTTAGACAATGCTTCATTGGCTGTAAAGTGCTTTGGGACTTACTAAGGTCATGAAAGGTGCTCTATAAATGCAATTCGTTCCTCCTGTTTAGGTGAAATCAACAGAGGTAATCCCAGTCCAGCTTTTCTGGGTGTTAGCCCAGAGCACGTAAATATCCAAATTGTCAACTCTGTCACTTTAAAGTGTTCCGCGATTCGTTGGTGAGAGAAATGAAAATAGGTGTCTTAAACTGAGATCAGAGCTTCAAGTAGATTGTTGTGAATATCGCACACCTACATGATGGATGTGCTCTCCAAAATGGGGTTTGGGGAGGGAATTCGCAATTGGATCAAACTGCTCTACACAAACATCTATAGCGCAGTCTCAATCAATGGGTGGGAATCAGAAAAGTTCCAGATCAAATCCGGAGTCAGGCAGGGCTGCCCTCTCTCCTCTGCCCTTTTTGTGTGCTGCATAGAACCTTTTGCCGAGTGCATCAGGAAGGATCCGGGTATAAGAGGAGTGACGATCCCAGGCAGTGGAGGCATGCAAGTCAAGGCCTCCCTGTACATGGACGACGTTGCCGTCTTCTGCCCGGATCCTGCGTCTGTACGCAGGCTCTTGACCATCTGCGACCAGTTTGAACTGGCCTCGGGAGCCAAGGTAAACCGTGGCAAGAGCGAGGCCATGTTCTTTGGGAACTGGGCCGACCGGTCCTTTGTCCCCTTCACTGTCAGGTCAGATTACCCGAAGGTGCTGGGGATATGGTTCGGAGCTGCTGGGGCGTGCACCAAAAGCTGGGAGGAGCGCACAGCAAAGGTAAGGCAGAAACTGGGCTGGTGGGAGCAACGCTCCCTCTCCATTGCGGGCAAAACCCTGGTCATCAGGTGTGAGGTACTCTCGGTGCTACTGCACGTGGCGAAGGTCTGGCCCATAACCCGACCCTACGCCACAGCAGTCACCCGGGCCATCTTCAAATTCATCTGGAGATCCAAGATAGACCGTGTCAGAAGGGACACCATGTACACACCTCTGGAGAAGGGAGGGCGGAACGTACCCAACGCCTCCCTCATCCTGTTGGCTACCTTTGTGTCCAACTGCATCAAGCTGTGCGTGGACCCCCAGTATGCAAACACCAAGTGTCACTACATACTGAGGTTCTACCTGTCCCCGGTGTTACGAAGGATGGGCCTGGCCTCATTGCCGCGGAACGCTCCAAGTAGTTGGACCGTATCGTACCACCTGTCCTTCGTGGAAAAGTTTTTGAAGAAAAACACCTTTGACCACAAGGCAATGAAGCAGTGGTCAGCACGTAATGTCCGCGAGGCCCTCAGGGAAAAGGAGACCGTGGAGGACGTTGGATGGTTCCCTGAGCAGACTGCCAGAGTCATCTGGCAGAACGTCTCATCACCAGAACTTTCAAACAAGCACCAAGACCTAGCTTGGCTGGTGGTGAGAAGGGCCCTCCCTGTCAGATTCTTCATGCACACCCGAAGGCTCTGCGCCAATGCACGCTGCCCTCAGAGTGGCTGTGGGGGAAATGAGACGGTCAAACACCTCCTTGTGGAATGTGCCTTTGCAAAGAAGGTCTGGAGAGAGATGCAGTGGTATTTGTCAAGGTTCATCCCGAACAGCTCTGTGACACAGGACTCTGTGATCTACGGACTGTTTCCAGGGACACACACCGAGACGAATATCAACTGCTGCTGGAAGGTCATCAACTCGGTGATCTTCCAGTGCAAAGAATTGTCCTCGACCGAGTGCTGCAGACTGGCACATTCCAAGGTCCAGGACTACGTGCTGAGGGACGCACTCAAGCTTGGGGCAGCTGCCGCCAAGGCGCAATGGGGAAAGACCACTGTGTGAGGTTTTTCCAGCAAATGTACACCGAGGGGCGGGTAACAGTGTAAACCCCCCTCGGTCTGGGCCACCGACACTCCAATGTATAAAAATAAACATGACAATGTAAATATTTAAGAAGGAATTGAAACGTAAAGAGTGATATGTGCATAATATTATCAAAATTGAATGGAAGAAAGCCAAGGCAATGTGTAACTCTGCCGGAAATGTACAGTCAAGACAATTCGAAATGTTCTGTAATGCTTATGATAAATTTTATGAATAAAGTATATTTTTTTGAATTAAAAAAAAATGGAAGGAGCTAAACTGCGTGATGTGCCTGCCTTCAACAGCACGGTAGCATAGTGGTTAGCACAGTTGCTTCACAGCTCCAGGGTCCTAGGTTTGAATCCCAGCTTGGGTCACTGTCTGTGTGGAGTCGGCACGTTCTCCCTGTATCTGCGTGGGTTTCCTCCAGGCGCTCCGGATTCTTGTACTTTGTAGCCACAAGTGGAATAATATTCTGCCTCATCACCTGAAATCCCTCACCCAAATGGTCAAAAATGAAAGGCCAGTTCTCCCACTGCTGGTTAAACATCCATATTCGAGCTATAGGCTGCCATCAAACAAAAGGGAAAATATCAGCATTAACATTTAACGAGGTTTCCAACTTATCCGAACAAATCAAAACAGATGTTGGTGGAGTTCCCCATTCCTCCCTCCCCTACATTACCCACACATGTTCCTTATAAAGAAGTGCTGATTGTTTTATGTGCAAATTGGACTTTTTTTCTGTTGAATTTAAAGCTTTTCTACCTAGAGGCGATGAAAACAAGCTCGGGAGTTATTTGTTTGTGGCCCCTTTCACCATAGGATCCCAATGTTTTGTTTTTTCTGTTTAGTTGGGACACCACTTAACATGCAGGACTACTAACTGCCCTGTATTCCCCAGGAGACTTGGGTGTAAGATCATAAATCTCTCACTCTGCAGGGATGAGAGGAGATTTAAGAGAGATGTTCAAAATTGTGAAGGGTTTTGATCGAATAGATAGAGAGAAATGGTTTCCGTTAGCCGAGCGTAGTCGTAAGGTAATTCGTTAAAAAGTCTGATGTTGGGGAGAGGTGGGGGAGGAGGTGAGGTGGGTGGGACGGAGCAGTGGATAGGGTGCAGTGGGGGCGGTGCAGTGCGGCGGATGGATGGAGAGGGTGTATTGGGGCAGGGCGGAGGGGTGCAGTGGGGCACAGAGGGTGCTGTGGGGTGGAACGGTGGAGAGGGTGCAGTGGGGCGGGGAGGTGGAGAGGGTGCAGTGGAACGGAGAAGTGGAGAGGGTGCAGTGGGGCGGAGCGGTGGGGAGGGTGCAGTGGGGCGGAGCAGTGGAGAGGGTGCAGTGGGACGGAGAGGTGGAGAGGGTGCAGTGGGGCGGAGAGAGTGCAGTGGGGCGGAGCAGTGGGGAGGGTGCAGTGGGGTGGAGAGGTGGAGAGGGTACAGTGGGGTGGAGAGGGTGCAGTGGAGCGGAGCAGTGGGGAGGGTGCAGTGGGGTGGAGCGGTGGAGAGGGTGCAGTGGAGCGGAGCAGTGGGGAGGGTGCAGTGGGGCGGAGAGGTGGAGAGGGTGCAGTGGGGGGGAGCGGTGGAGAGGGTGCAGTGAGGCGGAGCAGTGGGGCGGAGCGGTGGAGAGGGTGCAGTGGGACGGAGCGGTGGAGAGGGTGCAGTGGGGCGGAGCAGTGGAGAGGGTGCAGTGGGGCGGAGCGGTGGAGAGGGTGCAGTGGGACGGAGCAGTGGAGAGGGTGCAGTGGGACGGAGCGGTGGAGAGGGTGCAGTGGGGTGGAGAGGGTGCAGTGGGGCGGAGCGGTGGAGAGGGTGCAGTGGGGCGGAGCGGTGGAGAGGGTGCAGTGGGGGGGAGAGGATGCAGTGAGGTGGAGAGTATGCAGTGGGGCGGAGCGGTGGAGAGGGTGCAGTGGGACGGAGCGGTGGAGAGGGTGCAGTGGGACGGAGCGGTGGAGAGGGTGCAGTGGGGCGGAGCGGTGGATAGGGTGCAGTGGGACGGAGCGGTGGAGAGGGTGTAGTGGGGGGGAGAGGATGCAGTGAGGTGGAGAGGATGCAGTGGGGCGGAGCGGTGGAGAGGGTGCAGTGGGACGGAGCGGTGGAGAGGGTGCAGTGGGACGGAGCGGTGGAGAGGGTGCAGTGGGGCGGAGCGGTGGATAGGGTGCAGTGGGACGGAGCGGTGGAGAGGGTGTAGTGGGGCGGAGCGGTGGAGAGGGTGCAGTGGGGGGGAGAGGATGCAGTGAGGCGGAGCGGTGGAGAGGGTGCAGTGGGACGGAGCGGTGGAGAGGGTGCAGTGGGACGGAGCAGTGGAGAGGGTGCAGTGGGGCGGAGCGGTGGAGAGGGTGCAGTGGGGTGGAGAGGGTCCAGTGGGGGGGAGCGGTGGAGTGGGTGCAGGGGCAGTGGGGAGGGTGCAGTGGGGCGGTGGGGAGGGTGCAGTGGGACGGAGCGGTGGAGAGGGTGCAGTGGGGCGGAGCAGTGGAGAGGGTGCAGTGGGACACTGAGGTGGAGAGGGTGCAGTGGAGCGGAGCAGTGGAGAGGGTGCAGTGGGGCACTGCGGTGGAGAGGGTGCAGTGGAGCGGAGCAGTGGAGAGGGTGCAGTGCGGCGGAGCAGTGGGGAGGGTGCAGTGGAGCGGAGCAGTGGAGAGGGTGCAGTGGGGCGGAGCAGTGGGGAGGGTGCAGTGGAGCGGAGCAGTGGAGAGGGTGCAGTGGGGCGGAGCAGTGGGGAGGGTGCAGTGGAGCGGAGCAGTGGAGAGGGTGCAGTGGGGCGGAGCGGTGGCGAGGGTGCAGTGAGGCGGAGCGGTGGAGAGGGTGCAGTGGGGCGGAGCGGTGGGGAGGGTGCAGTGGAGCGGAGCAGTGGGAGGGTGCAGTGGGGCGGAGAGGTGGAGAGCGTGCAGTGGGGGGGAGCGGTGGGGAGGGTGCAGTGGGGCGGAGAGGTGGAGAGGGTGCAGTGGAACGGAGAAGTGGGGAGGGTGAGTGGGGCGGAACGGTGGGGAGGGTGCAGAGGGACGGAGCGGTGGAGAGGGTGCAGTGGGGCGGAGCGGTGGGGAGGGTGCAGTGGGGCGGTGCGGTGGAGAGGGTGCAGTGGAGCGGAGCAGTGGGGAGGGTGCAGTGGGGCGGAGAGGGTGCAGTGGAGCGGAGCGGTGGAGAGGGTGCAGTGGAGCGGAGCAGTGGGGAGGGTGCAGTGGGGTGGAGAGGGTGCAGTGGAGCGGAGCAGTGGGGAGGGTGCAGTGGGGCGGAGATGTGGAGAGGGTGCAGTGGGGTGGAGAGGGTGCAGTGGAGCGGAGCAGTGGGGAGGGTGCAGTGGGGCGGAGCGGTGGAGAGGGTGCAGTGGAGCGGAGCAGTGGGGAGGGTGCAGTGGGGTGGAGAGGGTGCAGTGGAGCGGAGCAGTGGGGCGGAGAGGTGGAGAGGGTGCAGTGGGGTGGAGAGGGTGCAGTGGAGCGGAGCAGTGGGGAGGGTGCAGTGGGGCGGAGCGGTGGAGAGGGTGCAGTGGAGCGAAGCAGTGGGGAGGGGAGGGTGCAGTGCGGCGGAGCGGTGGAGAGGGTGCAGTGGGGGAGAGCGGTGGAGAGGGTGCAGTGAGGCGGAGCGGTGGAGAGGATGCAGTGGGGCGGAGCGGTGGAGAGGGTGCAGTGGGACGGAGCAGTGGGGAGGGTGCAGTGGGAAGGAGCGGTGGAGAGGGTGCAGTGGGACGGAGCGGTAGAGAGGGTGCAGTGGGACGGAGCGGTGGAGAGGGTGCAGTGGGGCGGAGCGGTGGAGAGGGTGCAGTGGGACGGAGCGTTGGAGAGGGTGCAGTGGGGCGGAGCGGTGGAGAGGGTGCAGTGGGGCGGAGAGGTGGAGAGGGTGCAGTGGGGGGGAGCGGTGGAGAGGGTGCAGTGGGACGGAGCGGTGGAGAGGGTGCAGTGGGACGGAGCGGTGGAGAGGGTGCAGTGGGGCAGAGCGGTGGAGAGGGTGCAGTGGGGCGGAGCGGTGGAGAGGGTGCAGTGGGGGGGAGAGGATGCAGTGAGGCGGAGCGGTGGAGAGGATGCAGTGGGGCGGAGATGGTGCAGTGGGGGGAGCGGTGGATAGGGTGCAGTGGGGCAGTGCGGTGGAGAGGGTGCAGTGGGGGGGGAGAGGATGCGGTGAGGTGGAGCGGTGGAGAGGGTGCAGTGGGGCGGAGCGGTGGAGAGGGTGCAGTGGGGTGGAGAGGGTGCAGTGGGGGGGAGCGGTGGAGAGGGTGCAGTGTGGCACTGCGGTGGAGACGGTGCAGTGGGGTGGAGAGGGTGCAGTGGGGTGGAGTGGGTGCAGTGGGGCGGTGGGGAGGGTGCAGTGGGACGGAGCGGTGGTGCGGGTGCAGTGGGGCGGAGCGGTGGACGGGGTGCAGTGGGGCGGAGCGGTGGAGAGGGTGCAGTGGGGTGGAGAGGGTGCAGTGGTGGGGAGCGGTGGAGAGGGTGCAGTGTGGCACTGCGGTGGAGAGGGTGCAGTGGAGCGGAGCAGTGGAGAGGGTGCAGTGGGGCACTGCGGTGGAGAGGGTGCAGTGGAGCGGAGAGGTGGAGAGGGTGCAGTGGAGCGGAGCGGTGGAGAGGGTGCAGTGGAGAGGGTGCAGTGGGGCGGAGCGGTGGAGATGGTGCAGTGGGGCGGAGCGGTGGAGAGGGTGCAGTGGGACAGAGCAGTGGAGAGGGTGCAGTGGGGCGGAGCGGTGGAAGGGTGCAGAGGGATGGAGCGGTGGAGAGGGTGCAATGGGGCGGAGCAGTGGAGAGTGGGCAGTGGAGTGGAGCAGTGGGGAGGGTGCAGTGGGGCGGAGCGGTGGGGAGGGTGCAGTGGGGCACTGCGGTGGAGAGGGTGCAGTGGAGCGGAGCAGTGGAGAGGGTGCAGACGGACGGAGCGGTGGAGAGGGTGCAGTGGGACGGAGCGGTGGAGAGGGTGCAGTGGGGCAGTGCGGTGGAGAGGGTGGAGAGGGTGCAGAGGGACGGAGCGGTGGAGAGGGTGCGGTGGGGCGGAGCGGTGGAGAGGGTGCAGTGGGGCGGAGCGGTGGAGAGGGTGCAGTGGGGCGGAGCGGTGGAGAGGGTGCAGTGGGACAGAGCGGTGGAGAGGGTGCAGTGGGACGGAGCGGTGGAGAGGATGCAGTGGGGAGGGTGCAGTGGGGCGGGGCGGTGGAGAGGATGCAGTGAGGCAGTGGGGTGGAGAGGGTGCAGTGGGACGGAGCGGTGGAGAGGGTGCACTGGGGCGGAGCGGTGGGGAGGGTGCAGTGGGGCGGAGCGGTGGAGAGGGGGCTTGGGGCGGAGCAGTGGAGAGGGTGCAGTGGGACGGAGCAGTGGAGAGGGTGCAGTGGGGCGGAGCGGTGGAGAGGGTGCAGTGGGGTGGAGAGGGTGCAGTGGGGTGCAGCGGTGCAGGGGGTGCAGTGAGGCGGAGCGGTGGAGAGGGTGCAGTGGGACGGAGCAGTGGGGAGGGTGCAGTGGGGCGGAGCGGTGGGGAGGGTGCAGTGGGGTGGAGAGGGTGCAGTGGAGAGGGGGCTTGGGGCGGAGCGGTGGAGAGGGTGCAGTGGAGAGGGGGCTTGGGGCGGAGCGGTGGGGAGGGTGCAGTGGGGCGGAGCGGTGGGGAGGGTGCAGTGGGACGGAGCGTTGGGGAGGGTGCAGTGGGGCGGAGCGGTGGGGAGGGTGCAGTGGGGCGGAGCGGTGGGGAGGGTGCAGTGGGACGGAGCAGTGGAGAGGGTGCAGTGGGGCGGAGCGGTGGAGAGGGTGCAGTGGAAAGGGGGCTTGGGGCGGAGCGGTGGGGAGGGTGCAGTGGGGCGGAGAAAGTGCAGTGGGGCGGAGCGGTGGGGAGGGTGCAGTGTGGTGGAGAAGGTGCAGTGGGGCGGAGCGGTGGGGAGGGTGCAGTGGGGAGGGTGCAGTGAGGCGGAGCGGTGGAGAGGGTGCAGTGGGGCGGAGCAGTGGAGAGGGTGCAGTGAGGCGGAGCGGTGGAGAGGGTGCAGTGGGGCGGAGCGGTGGAGAGGGTGCAGTGAGGCGGAGCGGTTGTGAGGGTGCAGTGGGGCGGAGCGGTGGAGAGGGTGCAGTGGGGCGGAGCGGTGGAGAGGGTGCAGTGGGGCGGTGAGGTGGAGAGGGTGCAGTGGGGCGGAGCGGTGGAGAGGGTGCAGTGGGGCGGAGCAGTGGAGAGGGTGCAGTGAGGCGGAGCGGTGGAGAGGGTGCAGTGGGGCGGAGCGGTGGAGAGGGTGCAGTGAGGCGGAGCGGTTGTGAGGGTGCAGTGGGGCGGAGCGGTGGAGAGGGTGCAGTGGGGCGGAGCGGTGGAGAGGGTGCAGTGGGGCGGTGCGGTGGAGAGGGTGCAGTGGGGCGGTGCGGTGGAGAGGGTGCAGAGTGGCGGAGCGGTGGAAAGGGTGCACTGGGGCACTGCGGTGGAAAGGATGCAGTGGGGTGGAGAGTGTGCAGTGAGGCGGAGCGGTGGAAAGGGTGCAGTGGAACGGAGCGGAGGAGAGGGTGCAGTGGGGCGGAGCGGTGGAGAGGGTGCAGTGTAGCGGAGCGGTGGAGAGGGTGCAGTGGGGCGGAGAGGGTGCAGTGTGGCAGTGGGGCGGAGAGGGTGCAGTGTGGCGGGGCGGTGGAGAGGGTGCAGTGGGGCGGAGCGGGGGAAAGGGTGCAGTGGGGCGGAGAGGGTGCAGTGGGGCGGAGCGGTGGAGAGGGTACAGTGAGGCGGAGCGGTGGAGAGGGTGCAGTGTGGCGGGGCGGTGGAGAGGGTGCAGTTGGGTGGAGAGGGTGCAGTGGGGCGGGGCGGTGGAGAGGGTGCAGTGGGGCGGAGCGGTGGAGAGGGTGCAGTGGGGGAGAGGGTGCAGTGGGGCAGAGAGGGTGCAGTGAGGCGGAGCGGTGGAGAGGGTGCAGTGGGGCGGAGAGGGTGCAGTGAGGCGGAGCGGTGGAGAGGCTGCAGTGGGGCGGGGGGGGAGCGGTGGAGAGGGTGCAGTGGGGCGGAGCGGTGGAGAGGGTGCAGTGGGGTGGAGCGGGTGCAGTGGGGTGCAGGGGGTGCAGTGAGGCGGAGCGGTGGAGAGGGTGCAGTGGGACGGAGCAGTGGGGAGGGTGCAGTGGGGCGGAGCGGTGGGGAGGGTGCAGTGGGGCGGAGCGGTGGAGAGGGTGCAGTGGGACGGAGCAGTGGGGAGGGTGCAGTGGGGCGGAGCGGTGGGGAGGGTGCAGTGGGGCGGAGCGGTGGAGAGGGTGCAGTGGAGAGGGGGCTTGGGGCGGAGCGGTGGAGAGGGTGCAGTGGAGAGGGGGCTTGGGGCGGAGCGGTGGGGAGGGTGCAGTGGGGCGGAGCGGTGGGGAGGGTGCAGTGGGACGGAGCGTTGGGGAGGGTGCAGTGGGGCGGAGCGGTGGGGAGGGTGCAGTGGGGCGGAGCGGTGGGGAGGGTGCAGTGGGACGGAGCAGTGGAGAGGGTGCAGTGGGGCGGAGCGGTGGAGAGGGTGCAGTGGAAAGGGGGCTTGGGGCGGAGCGGTGCGAGGGTGCAGTGGGGCGGAGAAGGTGCAGTGGGGCGGAGCGGTGGGGAGGGTGCAGTGTGGTGGAGAAGGTGCAGTGGGGCGGAGCGGTGGGGAGGGTGCAGTGGGGAGGGTGCAGTGGGGCGGAGCGGTGGAGAGGGTGCAGTGGGGCGGAGCAGTGGAGAGGGTGCAGTGAGGCGGAGCGGTGGAGAGGGTGCAGTGGGGCGGAGCGGTGGAGAGGGTGCAGTGAGGCGGAGCGGTTGTGAGGGTGCAGTGGTGCGGAGCGGTGGAGAGGGTGCAGTGGGGCGGAGCGGTGGAGAGGGTGCAGTGGGGCGGTGCGGTGGAGAGGGTGCAGTGGGGCGGAGCGGTGGAGAGGGTGCAGTGGGGCGGAGCAGTGGAGAGGGTGCAGTGAGGCGGAGCGGTGGAGAGGGTGCAGTGGGGCGGAGCGGTGGAGAGGGTGCAGTGAGGCGGAGCGGTTGTGAGGGTGCAGTGGGGCGGAGCGGTGGAGAGGGTGCAGTGGGGCGGAGCGGTGGAGAGGGTGCAGTGGGGCGGTGCGGTGGAGAGGGTGCAGTGGGGCGGAGTGGTGGAGAGGGTGCAGTGGGGCGGAGCAGTGGAGAGGGTGCAGTGAGGCGGAGCGGTGGAGAGGGTGCAGTGGGGCGGAGCGGTGGAGAGGGTGCAGTGAGGCGGAGCGGTTGTGAGGGTGCAGTGGGGCGGAGCGGTGGAGAGGGTGCAGTGGGGCGGAGCGGTGGAGAGGGTGCAGTGGGGCGGTGCGGTGGAGAGGGTGCAGTGGGGCGGTGCGGTGGAGAGGGTGCAGTGAGGCGGTGCGGTGGAGAGGGTGCAGTGAGGCGGAGCGGTGGAGAGGGTGCAGTGGGGCGGAGCGGTGGAGAGGGTGCAGTGAGGCGGAGCGGTTGTGAGGGTGCAGTGGGGCGGAGCGGTGGAGAGGGTGCAGTGGGGCGGAGCGGTGGAGAGGGTGCAGTGGGGCGGTGCGGTGGAGAGGGTGCAGTGGGGCGGTGCGGTGGAGAGGGTGCAGTGTGGCGGAGCGGTGGAAAGGGTGCACTGGGGCACTGCGGTGGAAAGGATGCAGTGGGGTGGAGAGTGTGCAGTGAGGCGGAGCGGTGGAAAGGGTGCAGTGGAACGGAGCGGAGGAGAGGGTGCAGTGGGGCGGAGCGGTGGAGAGGGTGCAGTGTAGCGGAGCGGTGGAGAGGGTGCAGTGGGGCGGAGAGGGTGCAGTGTGGCGGGGCGGTGGAGAGGGTGCAGTGGGGCGGAGCGGGGGAAAGGGTGCAGTGGGGCGGAGAGGGTGCAGTGGGGCGGAGCGGTGGAGAGGGTACAGTGAGGCGGAGCGGTGGAGAGGGTGCAGTGTGGCGGGGCGGTGGAGAGGGTGCAGTGGGGTGGAGAGGGTGCAGTGGGGCGGGGCGGTGGAGAGGGTGCAGTGGGGCGGAGCGGTGGAGAGGGTGCAGTGGGGGAGAGGGTGCAGTGGGGCAGAGAGGGTGCAGTGAGGCGGAGCGGTGGAGAGGGTGCAGTGGGGCGGAGAGGGTGCAGTGAGGCGGAGCGGTGGAGAGGCTGCAGTGGGGCGGGGGGGGAGCGGTGGAGAGGGTGCAGTGGAGCGGAGCGGTGGAGAGGGTGCAGTGGGGTGGAGCGGTGGAGAGGGTGCAGTGGGATGCAGCGGGTGCAGAGGGGTGGTTCGGTGGAAAGGGTGCAATGGGGTGGAGAGCGTGCAGTGGGGGGAAGCGGTCATGGTGTATCGAGGCGGAGCGGTGTGGGGTGTGGTGGGGCGGAGCTGTGAGGGGGACATGGGAACTAAATGACAGTAAGTACGCTGTAAGATATGATTTGGAATGCGCTGGCTGCAATGGCGGTGGACATAAATTCAAAAATAACTTTCAAAAGGATATTGAATATATACTTGACAAGGAGACATTAGTGGGAATGTGTAGGAAGATTTGAAGAGTGAGGCCAATCGGATAGCTCCTGTAAAGTGCCAGTAGAGGCCTCGTGAGCCAAATGGCCTCAATCTGTATATTTTATTCTGTGTTGAAGATCACTTGGTTGATTTGTTTCTTTATTCCATTCAGGGTCATTGCGCCCAATTGTAGCTCTCGCAAGTTTTGAACTGGTTGACATCAATCATTTGTAACAATCAGGAATCTTGTTGATCTGGGTGACTGAATACCAGATTGGGTGACATATCTATCTATTTGAGGCACAGAGAGACATTTCCTCTACCTGACCACCTCTTTGTCTCCCCTCCCTTTCTTCTTTCTCCCTGTCTCCTCCTTTTTCTGTTTCCATCACTCTTTTTCTCTCTCCCTTCCTCAACTCTGGCAAAGGGGTCACAGTCAACAGATATCCTACTTACAGGCTATTTGGCCCAAATGATCCACACCAGTGTTAATGCTTGCACGAGCTTCCTCCCACACTACATAATTTAATCCCATGAATTGATCTTTCAATTCTGTTCTCTCTCATGTGTTTATCTAGCTTTTCCCTTCAATGCTTTGGGTATACTCGAGCTGGTCGGGCTGCCAGATTACCCTTCTGCTTTTCCTTTTTATTAATTTGTTTTAACATTGTTATTCCAGCTCGAATTTTTAAACAATGCTCTGAATGTTAAGCAAATGTTTTTAATCATTGCAGCAACACCATTGCCTGTGGTCATTCCCCAGCCCTGAACGATAGTTTGTTCGTTCTCCAAATTCAGCTTTCGTCAAACTTAACATGCTTTTCAGCACTTGATATTAAAATTATGATATTAGCTATGATGTTGGGGCTTCCTAGAGCTTAGATGGATATTGGCTTTTGATTATCAACAAATGAATGTTCCGCCTGGATGTAATTTCCTTGGCACAGTTAAAGCCTTGTGGGTTCGGGTTCTTGCATTACTACACTGTCCCCTAGAGTTTCAAAAGAAAATGATTCTGTGCAGAAAGTAACTTGCATTTCGAGCCATGAATCTGCAGTCACGCCAGAACTCCAGGCAATTTCGCCAGGCATTCATTTAATTGCATGATTCGGGATATGATGCTGATATGACGAGGTCACACGGTATCATGTTCCATTACCATTTGAACATGGAAGCAAACAGAGAAATGCTGTCTTCATCAATCTGGCTGAACCTAAAAGATTTGTACTGTCAAATTAGTTGGAGGTGTTAGAGACGCAATCGAAGGCCTTCTGCTTGCAAAGCAATGCCCTATGCCACAAAATCACTGAAGTACATCTCCCACTGTGTTGACATGTTTAATTTTGTTGATTAAAGTCATTAACTGATGCTGTTTGTGTGTAATCAGTGTGTGCTGGCAGCTCCTGAATTGTTGAAAGATTTATCGATGATGACTCTTGCGATTTCTGCACATCTGGTGTCTTTGCATGAGCCATTTCCTAAGACTTGACAGCCTCTTGCAATTGGGAGCAGCTCAGTTCTTTATTCTGATTTTCTTTCTTTACTTCCATCAGACCACTTAATTCACCCAGTAGACTTGTCAACAAACTTGTCAGCCGTAACTTTGAATCCATTCCCGATTACTTCATGTAAACTTCCCCGAAAAGTGGCACAACAGTTGTACTGTAAACCCTGACTGCTTAAATCCAGCATTTGTGTTGTTTCATAACACACACAGTTTGCAATTCTGCTGCAAATCGCAAGCATGAAACGTCTACCAACATTTAAGATGGTAATAAAACGTTTTGAGTGTCCATGCAGATTCTCCTAGTTTACTCTGGTTGGACTTATTCCTGGGGGTATCATTGCATGGCAGCCTCTCTACAAGCATTGCATCCCCATGTTCCTGTCATTGGCCACCGACATGCCAATCATGATGGTGTCCCCCCCCCAAACCCTCGTCATTGGCTGTCCAACATGCTCATCCTTGTGCTGCACGTCCTTCCCACCGCCAATTGGAAAGTGAGAGGACTCTCCATTTACTGACAGTCGATGAAAGTCCCATTATTCCCACATCCAATACTTTTGCGAAAAACGTGTTTCCAAAATTCTTTCATGAAGTGTAATTTTTTAAACCGCCCCCTGTGATCTTCTCCTCCACTGCTTGTAGTAGTAACCCAGAGATAGGTCTTTAATTTCTGGCAAGTCTTTAATTCCTGGTGACCCCAATGCCATCCCGGAAAGTTGGCAGCACTAGTTCTCTTTCAGCTTTCTTTCCTGGTTGTGGGAAATGTTTTATTATGCTCTTGACGTAGCAGAAGCTGCTTCCTTGATGTGCACTCTGACAAAGGAAGGTTCAGACTTGGAGATAGCTTTAACACGTTTATTAAACTGTCAACAATTCTCCTACTTGGATTCGACGCCACTGTTAATCCTACTATAGCTACTCAGACTGACGAATCAGTTTGCTACAAACTACGTGTTGGGTGTGATGTTAAATCAACCCTGTGTCTGCATTCACTGAGAGTCTCCACTGGAAAGAGACTGAGCATGTGTGATGTGTCCTTTTATATGGGTTGGTGTAATGCCCCCCTGTGGTAGTGTCACCTCTGTGTGTATCATGAATGTCCATTGGTCGTGTCCTATCTTCCTGACCTATTGGTTGACTGTGTGTCATGTCTCTGGTGCTCCCTCTAGTGTCTAGCTAGGTGTAGTGTATGTACATTAACCCTTTGTGTACTTAGTGATGTATATCACCACAGGAAATTCCCCCAGGTAGTATATTGGGAAATCAGGCCGGATTTGAACCTATGTCATATTGTCACTGCCAAGGTTTTATCATCCTTTCTTTCATTTTTTATAATACCACTATTGCTCTTGTTACGATTCCCCCCCCCCCCCCCCCCCCCCTCCCCCCGCCGGTAGAGACCAATAACTTCTAAAAAGAAATTTGAACTTCCGGTTAATAGCTAAACAGATGACACAAGAGTTCACATTCATCAGCGGAGAAGGTGGAGTCGAGGTAATATCACTGAACTAGTAATCCAGAGGCCCAGGCTAATGCTCTGGGGACATGGGTTCAAATCCCACCACGGCAGCTGGTGGAATTTAAATTCAATTAATAAACCTGAAATACAAAGCGTGTCTCAGTAATGGTCGTAAAAATCCATCTCATTTACTAATGAAGGAAATCTGCCATCCTTAACTGATCTGGTCACCATGTAACCTCATATGCACAGTGATGTGGTTGACTCTTAACTGTCCTCTGAAATAGCCTGAAAAGCCATTCAGTTCATGGGCAATTAGGGATGGGCAACAAATGCTGGCCTTGCAGTGATGCCTACAGCCCATGAAAGAATAAAAAATGTTTTCTCTAACAATCAGACGAAAGATCAAACTGTATTTTTGAACCACACAACCAGATATGTGTTACTCTCTCCTTTAAGTAGACAGTTAATTCCCCCGGAATCCAAACTGATTCGTATCTCCCGAGGATTTATTTCTGATCCTTTCTTTTCCCAGCCTGGAAACTTTTAACTCTAGAACTGGTTTTCATACTGCATCTTTTCCCAGAGACTTCTCCCTATACCTAAAGCTAGACAAACTTCCAGATTTGTTTTAACTCCGAATGAATTTGATCTTTCCAATCCAAGCACAAACTCCCACCTACATTCCTGCATGGTGAATGACAGAAACCTCTGGCCTAGAGCTGCTTCCTCACTCCCAGACCTTGTCTGTGAGCTTTCAGGAATATCTTTTTAAAAAACCTTCCCCTCAAAGCCCACCTCGTGGCAGCGGAAACGTGAATCATATTGGTTTATTTATTTTCTAAGACTGCTCTGTGAATTAATTAATGCAATATAGGTTGAGAAGTGACATGTAACATTTGTGCCACATAAGTCTCTGCCATGGCTACCTCCGACAAGAAAGAACCTAACCATTTCCTCTTCACATTCAGTGGCATTACCTTTGCTGAATCCCCACCAACAACATCCTATCCCGGCTGTTACTATCGCCCAGAAACTTAATTGGATCAGCCACATAAATATGATGGCTACCGGAATGCATCAGAGTCTGGGAATTCTGTGGAGATTAGTTCATCTTCTGACTCCCCACAACCTGTCCATCTGGAAGGCACAAGTCAGGAATGTGATGGAATACTCCTCACCTGTCAGATAAGTACAGCTCCAACAATACTCAAGAAGCTTAACAATATCCAAGACGAAACAGCCCACTTGATCAGCGTCCTATCCACCACCTTAAAACTTCACTCCCTCCACTACTGACGCGCAGTGGCAGTTGTGTGTACCATCTACATGATGCACTGGCAGCAACTGACCAAGGTTCTATTGACAGCACCTTACAAACCTGTGACCTCTACCACCTAGAAGAACAAAGGTGGCTAGTAATATGACCACCCCCACGTTCCCTTCTAGGTGGCACACCATCCTGACTGGTAAATTTATCACTGCTGGGTCAAAATCCTGGGACTCTCTCCCAAACAGCAATGTGGGGATATCTACACCACATGGATTACAGGGATTAAAGAAGGCAATTCATCACTACCTACTCAGGAGCAATTAGGAATGGACAATAGGTGTTGGCCTACCCAGAAATTCCCAAATCCCATGAATGATAACAAAAAAATCACTAGCAAAAGTGCTGCATTTGCTATTTGTGGTAAAATCAGAGAATACGTCTAAAGGAACACATTAACAATTTACAATACAAAGGCAGGCTGCTTGGTCCATCTTGTCCATGCTGGCTTCTTGAAGGGGCAGTCCAATCAGTCCCACGTCTGGCTCTTTCCCCAAAGCCCTGCAAGTTCTTGCCCCACCATGCATTTATCCAACTCCCTTTTGAAAACCGTCATTGAATCTGCCCCACCACCCTTCCAGGCATGCATTCCAGACCCAAATAACTTCCTGGGTAAAAATCTAATTCTCTTCATCTCCCCTCTGTTGGATCCTACAAGAATGAACACTGAATAATCTTACTGGTGGGATGTTTCAAATATTTGGGCAGAAAAGGTAAGGACTATTGGAAGTTCAGAGATCACAAAATACACCCAGAATCTTACTTCAGAGCAGGGAAGAGATATATAGGGCTTCAATTAAAGGCAAAAGGAGAACTTCCTTTCAGCACTTCCTGGGCAATCCTCAGGGATTCCTGTCGTGCTTCAAATCTGAGTCATTACTTTAGCTGAAGAAAATCAATGGTATTGAGATAAACCAAGGCTTGATTCCTCGATTCTGGGGGTATGCCCCCATACCGGCATGGGAACGGTGGCATTTTACACCAGAAAAAATGGCTCTGTGCCTAGGTGTGTTCCTAGGATGCACATAGAGGTGGAGGCAGCCTGCTGCCTTCCACGCTTTGTTGTTTGCGTCGCCTTTGGCTGGCATCCTCTTGCCCTGGAGAGACCCCGCCCACTTTTGGGTTGCTCTGATGTTGCTGTGTCACCTTATTCTGCTTGCTGTGCCTGAGTTGCGCCGGTCTCAGGAAGGGGGGATTCAGATTGGCTGGTCACTCCCAGGGACTCCTGGTTGGAAGGCCCCCAGGATGTGCTCCAACAGAAGCTCCTCTCTCCGGGTGCTTGTTGACCCCTGGGTTACTCCATGGGATGGAGGGGCAGCTGGAGTAAGCTCCAGAGACCTCAATGTCATCTAGTGCTGCCAGTCCTGGATATCTGCCATTGTTGCACTATGGTACTGAACCCCTCAGCCATGGCCCTCTGGGACTGAGCCATGCTTCGGAGTTCTTCCATCATGGATCTGACCTCTTGCCCCAGGCGTTCCACTGCGGTCGACACTCTTGCAATGTTGGCTTAGATGTTATGCATCGCCGACAACGTCTCCTGCAACTGAAAGCTTTGGGATTCCACCAATTGGCCTTGTAGTTGCAGGAGGGCCACTGACAACATCCGCTAGGTGTCGTCGACATCTGATCTGCCAGGCGTCCAGCTTACATTATCCCCATTTGTGTTCCTGCAGGAGAAGGGATGCCCGAGCTGAGGATGCTGACTCCATGCAAGGAAAGAGCCATGGAACCGTGCCGCAGCACGGTAGCATAGTGGTTAGCACAATTGCTTCACAGCTCCCAGGGTCCCAGGTTCGATTCCCGGCTTGGGTCACTGTCTGTGCGGAGTCTGCACGTTCTCCCCATGTGAGCGTGGGTTTCCTCCAGGTCCCCCGGTTTCCTCCCACAGTCCAAAGATGTGCAGATTAGGTGGATTGGCCATGCTAAATTGCCCTTAGTGTCCAAAATTGCCCTTAGTGTTGGGTGGGGTTACTGGGTTATGGGGATAGGGTGGGGGTGGGGGTGCTCTTTCCAAGAGCCGGTGCAGTCTCGATGGGCCGAATGGCCTCCTTCTGCCCTGTAAATTCTATGAACCCCTCCTGGTATTCTTGGCTCTGGATTTGCATCTGCGGCAGCTGAGGGATGAACATGCCCGGAGGAACAGCACCTGGCTGGGCACAACTGAGTCCTGGGATTCAGCAGTCCTCTGACTGTCTGTCCCCCCAGGAGCTCCTGCCTCCATCTGATGTACATCAAAAGCTGTGTGGCGATCACCAGATAGTGACCCAGAAGCTTGCCTGCTAAGTGCACCCACCAAGGTGTTTGTCTCTGACGGTGGATGGTGCGGGTAATAGTTGTGTGCTTCAAGCATGTCCTCTGAGATCTCCTCCAGGGTGGTGTTGAGGGTGGGCAGTGGGACACTGCTGGTAGATGGGCCAGGCATTCGGTTGATGTTCCTGCAAGGCAAGGGACATGGTTTCAGTACATGGCCTGGTCAAGGGGTTGGATTACACAGAACTCATTTGAGACTGCTCATTTGGATGAAGGTGCGGTGGCACCTCACTTTTCTCTCGCAGGTCCACCTCGCTCTCAGCGCAGGCCCATTCCTGCTCCTCCCCTGCGAGTTCCATGGCTCTTTCCTAGCATGGAGTCAGCATCCTCAGCTCGGGCATCCCTTCTCCTGCAGGAACACAAATGGGGATAATGTAAGCTGGATGCCTGGCAGATCAGATGTCGATGACACCTAGCGGATGTTGGCACTACACTTAAGCATGGAGGGGTTCTTCCGAGGAGTGCTGGGGGTGGGCGGGGGGGGGACTAATTTAGGATGTTCCTGGGAGGTCAGCTCCTTGGGCCCTGTGAGGTAGTGGCATGTGTGATCGAGGTGACATTCCAGGAGGTGATGGAAGGTGGAGTGCAGAGAGGAGACAGGGAGCACTTACCCTGACTGATTGGAGTAAGTCATTAATCTTTTTTCTGCATTGTACGCCTGTCCTCTTGGTTAGGCGGTTGGCACTGACCAGTGCAGGGAGACATGTACCGTCTCCCAGTCAGGATTTGTCACCCTGCTGGAGGGTCTCCTGCCAGTCCGAGGGTATAATGTAACCCAGCTCTCCTCCCCTAAATCCAGCAAATGACTGAGGGCCTGCTCTGTAAATTAGGAGTTGGTTTCATAGTTGCCATCCTGCTGGCTTGAATGAGAGAAAATGCTGTGGAACTGTTTAAATGCAGTTCCCCCTTCATTGGAGTGCTCAGAAGACTCTCGGGTTGGACAAATCAGATGATTCGTGCCTCAGGCACCGAGATTTTCACGTAGGGATAAATACATTTTCAAAGTGCCTTAAACTTGCGGTCTGGATCGCACCGCCATGGCCGGGGGGAAGTGTACCCATTTTCTTGCCGAAAATGACACTTTGTCAATTTGTTCGGAAAATTACGCCCTTTATCTTAATTTCTGTCAGTTTGAGATGCGTGAACCCATCAATGATACCTTAGTCTGTTTTCGAATCTCATTGCAGCTCATAGGGCCTTGCTTATACTTCAGTGTGGAAATTTTTCCCCAGGACTGCTGGGATTAATTAGATGTTGTTCTATTATTGGTAAATCCCCTTGAATTCTGCACTAGTTGTGTAGTGTTGTGATATACCTTTGAGGAGTGTATCTTACACTGCTGTCCATTACAATCCACCATGATGTATAGTCCTATGACTTTGGACAGAAGACAGTAGCAATCCTACAGGTCAGGCATGTCTACATAGTCTCTGAATTACCATTGTATGTATATCGTCTGAGCTTCAAATAAAAAAAATGCATTATTGTTCTATCAATCCTTACTGTATGATTGGTATGTTTGTGCTAAACAGAAGAATGCAACATGCAGCATTCCATGTCTGCAACATCTGAAGTCACGATCACTAGCAATGAGCTCGTGGCAGTAACAATAGAGAAAGGAACCAGAGGAATTTGCCAATGATACCCACTGATTTAGGCTGCAGATTACTGAGACATGCAGATTGGGAAGAAACCAGAGCCAGTCCCTTGTTTATGCCGTGATCTCAGCAGAGGTTGCCATTATCAGCTGTGGCTCAGCACCTTCAAATCGGAATGTTGTGGGCCCAAGTCAAACTCCGAAGACAAACTCTAGACTGATTCCCCAGTGTGTTGGCTCATAGGCCCTTACTTATACTTCTGTACGGAAGTCTTTCCTCAGGACTGCTGAGATTACACAGTTACATGTAGCAACTAGGACAACAAATGAGACTGACTTTCCTTCCCTTCCTTCTCGCAGTTCTCCAACTCCCGTCCTGACAAAGCAGCACACCCAAAGCTCACGCTGGCAGTCTTACGACCTCTCAAAAAGTATGTGGTAATAAATTTTGTTTTGTTTCTGTTAACTTTCCAGACCTATGAACAAAATGAATGGTTAATCCACCTGGCAGGAAGACTGCTGAAGAATGATAGCCTTATACTGTCGCTAATGGCACAAAACCCTTTTGAGAGACGAGGAGCACCACGGTGAGACATTCCATTTCTTTATTTATTTGGCACGTTTCAAGTTGAATCGGTGGTGCTATTCAGTTCAGAGTGTCCTCTTCCTTTTAGTTTCAGTCAATAGGGATCCCAGGTCAATTTTTAAAAAATCAATTCATGGGAGGTGGACCTCTCAGGATTATTGTCCATCCATGTTGCCCGAGAGAAAATGCTGGTGGGCCTCCTTGAACTGCTGCAGTCTGAATGGTGAAGATACTCCTACAGAGCTGTTAGGGAGGAAGCTCCAGGATTTTGATCATGTAACCCAAGTTCACATACATAGCAAATGGAAGATCAATTCAACTGTGGTATTTGAATGGTTCACCATTACATTGTCTCCTATGGTACAAATAGCCAGTTTTTTTACCCTCAGAACCTTTTCCTGTTCCTTTATTAGGCTCTGCTGGGTAGCATGAGGGAATAAAAAATCTGATTGACCTGTAATTTTAAAAAAAATTCGCTCCTGAGTTGTCTGCATGTCTGGCAAGGCCGACATTTATTTCCCATCCCTAATTGCCCTTGGACCTAGAGGCTAGAAGCCGAGAGGCTTTTCTGGGCCATTTCAGAGGGTCTGGAGTTAAATGTGTTACGTTAACGGCATTCAAAAGGCATCTTGACAAACACATGAATAAGATGGGTATAGAGGGATATGGCACAAGGAAGTGCTGAGGGTTTTGGCAAAAGTTGGTATCATGGCCGGTACAGGCTTGGAAGGCCGAAAGGCCTGTTCCTGTGCTGTGTTGTTCTTTGTTCTTTGTATGTAGGCCAGACCAGGTAAGGATGGCACATTTTCTTCTCTAAAGGCCATCAGTGAACCAGCTGGGGTTTTATGACAATCGATTATAGTTTCATGGTCACCATTACCGAGACCAGCTTTCAATTTCAGATTTATTAATTGAATTTAAATTCAACCAGCTGCGGTGGTGGAATTTGAACACCAGAGCATTAGCCTGGCCTTCTGGATTACCAGTGACATTACCATTATACCACCATTTTCCACACCGACTAGTCTCGTGACAACCAGTAATAGATATTCCAAGGGAAGCCTGTTGTGCTGGCTACTCTTTAGTGAACAGTATGAAGTATATAAATAGGGTCTCAAATAACCATGCGCTATTGCTTTTGAGGCATGTATTTTCCCTTAAAAAAAAATGTGACAGTATCACACAGGCAAAGCACCACTAAACCTACTGCAAACATAATGGGCTGAATTGGGCATGTTTCCTCCAGGAGGTGTGCGTTAAATGGGGCGGGAGGCCGCCCCTCAGCTCGCCCCATAATAGGGGGAGCAGCTAGGCTGCCAATATTTCTGCCTGCCCACCATATTTGAATATACAATTAAGGGGCAGTTAGGCTTCTCATCAAGCCAATTGACTCTGACAATATGCTGCCACGCCATAAAACATTAAGTGTGGGGAGCAGGGCAGGAGCGGAAAGCCCAATTAATTTTTTTTCCTCAAATTGTTAAAGTTAAGGAAGGAAGGAAGGGTGGCGGTTCTCCTCGGGGACTTACCTCCCTTAGGTTGAAACCCCCTTCCTACCCACTCCCTCCCTTAAACCCACCAACCCACTCCTCCCTCCACCCTTCCCACTGCCTTTTTCCCTGACCTTCCCAAACACTTCTGGCCCAAGACTTCAGACTTGCTTTCTCTAGGGATCCAAGGCCTTGGGGCCTTTTCTTCTCCAGCACTCCTGGCATGGCTACTGACGTCTTCCTGGTGCTGCCAGGATTGAAGGAGCTGACGGCCAATCAGATTGGCCTGCAGCCTCAGAGGGTGGGTAAATCCCTCTCAACCCTCATTAATCCGCCCCTCAGCACTTTATGGCTACAGGGTAGGTTGGTATGGAGTGTGCTGACTCCACAGTGACTGGTGTGCGCCCCCCCCCCCCCCCCCCCCGTATTATTTAGCCCAATGCCTGTTTATTTTATACACAAGCTAAGAATGACCCTTAGTCATGTGACCATATGGTGTCTGAACACAATTCTGACTTGTGCCTCTACCTTAGGTTGATTTGCTACTTTCAGGCATTAAGTTGTTCCTGTGTCAATTGACTCTTTCTGCCAGTTTAACAAAGGCATTAACCTTGGAGTAAATTTCTGTTGCAAATAAATTGAGATGATCTATGGATAAGCACTTGGAATAACTAATGATTTAAAAATTGGCAGAATAAGTCCTCTAATATTTAACCAACCTAATGCCTCTTTTGTGCTGCCCCATCCACAACCAGTAAATAACTTATTTGGAATCGTTGACATATGAATGGACTGACATCAAGTACAGTTTGTGCTGATTACTGTTGTGAATTGGCAGTTCCCCAATGGCTGGGCCAGTTAAGTATCAGACCCATGTGGGTCAGGAAGGCCCAAGGCTGATCACTAGTCTGTGTTGAGGTAGCTGACCTCAGCTGGTCAGTTTGAGAAGAGCTCTGATAGAGGCAGTGCACTCCTGGTAGCTATCCAGCAACTCTTGTAAACAGATGATGTCCATTGAGGGCAAGATCAGGACCTTTCACAGTTAAATATGTTCTCGAAACTGACTGCCTCTCTTCCTATATATAAAATGAGTGGGAGTTAGGCAGGAGGGAGAGTATTGATGAAAGATAGTGAGGATAAAGGAAAATATGAAGCACCTTTTCATAGTTTAATTCCTCCCTGCACCTACATATACAACATTTGCTTCTATATCTGTTACAGCCACCTCGGATATGCCCCAGATTTCCATCCTTAGTACTGTTTAACAGGCCAGCTTTAGCTTAGTGGTAAGATTCCATGGCGCTACTTGAAGAACCAGAGTGTTCTGGCCCACATTTACCTCTCACCCAACATAGAACATACAGTGCAGAAGGAGGCCATTCGGCCCATCGAGCCTGCACCGACCCACTTAAGCCCTCACTTCCACCCTATCTCCGTAACCCAATAACCCCTCCTAACCTTTTTGGTCACGAAGGGCAATTTAACATGGCCAATCCACCTAATCTGCATGACTGTGGGAGGAAACCGGAGCACCCAGAGGAAACGCACGCAGACACGGGGAGCACGTACAGACGCCGCACAGACAGTGACCCAGCGGGCCAACAAACCTGGGACCCTGGCGCTGTGAAGCCACAGTGCTATCCACTTGTGCTACCGTGCTGCCATTCCTAAAAAGAACATTCAAGTTATTTATTTTATTGCTGTTTGTGGAAGCTTGCTGTGTGCAAATCGGCTGTCGGGTTTCCTATATTGCAACTGTGACTACATTTCAAAAGTAGTTAGCTGTAAAATGCTTTGGGACATCCCAAAATCATGAAAGATGCTGTCTTAAATGCACGTTCTTTCTTGCACTTTGAATTTATCACTTGGCATCGACTAGTATTCATTTAGTTTTTTAGAAGTCTCTAGCTGGGAGTGTTTTCACCTGCAAATGTGTTCTTTTTCTTTCATCCTTTACTTTCTTTTTCCTTTTGTTGAATGCGGTTGCCTGTTTATCTTCTTGGCCAGAAACACTTGCTGTGTGGAAACTGAGAAAAATAAAATGTGGCTAACAAAATAACATAGCCACCCACAGAAGCCTCCAGAAAGATAATATCGCAGCCTAAATTTTAAACAGGCTTTTTTTTTCTACCTCACAACAGTATTAGCTGAAAGGAAACACAAAGCAAAACTGGGATAAATGCAGTAAAAGTAATCTGAAATACCAGCAGTTTTGTGATTTAAAAACCGGCACTGGGGAGAAAGAAAGTGAAAGTTTATGGGGGAGAACATTGACTTGCAGTAACTACACAAAAGGAAAGAAGATGCAAAACTCCTGCGTTGCTCAGCTTTGCTCTTGGATGCCCAGCTTCCCGCTGGACTGTCAGGCCATTAATCCTGACACAAGACATGATTACGTTTTCCCTCCAAAACCTCCCAGCTGTTGTTTAGGAGCAGCTGCTCCCCTCTGGAATTAATTCCAGCTGTCGGGAGTCTTAAGTGCTAAGCATAACATTACGAATATAGCCGTGTGGTTTTTAGTTTATATTGCATTTTTTTGTCCATTACACCTCCTGCTCTCCCCCCCCCCCCCCCCCCCCCCCCCCCAACTCCCACCCCCATGTAATTGGCTGATCAGGACTGGTCTTGCTTTTTCTAGCAAATCTCTGGTCATGTTTCATAAGTTTATCCTTAAAAAAGCTAATATATTGAAACCAGCATGGCTTGTGCTGCTTTTAAAGTTGTACTCTGTTGGTCAGTAATTAATCTATTCAACTAAAGCAAGATTACTACACAGTTCATGTGTTGATCAAAGGTATTTTATACTCACTGCAGGCTGTGACTGTAGAAGGTCAGCAGTCAAGAGGTTAAGTCTAACTTTTAACACTTGAAGCACTGGATGCAATTCACCTCTTCCAAAATTAGCAATTAATTGTAAAAATGATATTCTTTTGATTTCATTTTAACTCCTGCCCTCCCTTGAAGGTGCTGAATGTTATTTGAGTGTAGGTCCCTGGTTAGCAGCAGCCTTGCTATACGGTACGTCTGCGTAGAACTGGACTAATTTCAATGCAAGTTCAAATCCCACCTTGGCAATTTGAGTACTGGACCTTAAATCTACTTTAAAGAATCTGGGAATAATAAAAGGTGGTATCAGGAAGAGTGACCATGAAGCTGTCAAATTGTTGTACATACTCACCTAACCATAATGTGATATATTGGCAGAACGAAAAGAGACTAGTACTCGCACATGGAGCTCCAAACTGAACTGGTTAATGCCGGTTTGACTTATATACATACATGCAAATATGTCCACAAGAGGCTGCTATTATGCTCCTCCCTCCTTAATGAAAAACATTACATAATGGTGAAAATACCATTCAACTTGTATATATTTCTTATTTTTCATTTATTTGCAAATCCAACTTATCCACTGGGTTCATATTTTTAAAAGGATACCTAATTTCTTAACCCAAACATTAAGAACTTGGGGAAATACCATGATCCATTTCTGAGGAACCGATGTTTCCAACAATGCCTGATTTTGACCTTGACCTTCAGTTAAATTTTCCACTTCATCAGACATGTCTATTTGACTCTGAATTGCATGTGAACTGATTTCAGGCACAACTTGTGTTCGAGTGACTACACGTTACTCTACTGGCATCCCAACTGTCCAAACGTATTTGAGTCTTCCCAACTTCCTCCTTCTTGAATCTCAGAAGGTAAAACATGATCTACACGTACAGACCTAACTTTTCCACTGCCAAACATGTTGACCAAATATGTATGAGGACCACATATTTACACAATTTTTCTAGGTAGATACTTCAACCACTTATTGGAATGACCTTTCACCTTAACCTTCTCGTTCAACTTCAGACATCTTTCTCTCATTCCACTCCTCACTCCTATCATAACTCTCTTTCTGCCCGAGTTGTTTGTCTTCTACTGACTGCTTAATGTGGCTTGAGCAATGAAAACCTCATTCTAGACTTGTTTTCTGAGAAACAATTCAACGTGCATTCTGCTGGTCTACAATGAGGCATATTACAATAAATAAACAAAAACAACTTGCCAGGTTGTGATTCAGTGATAATTGACATTTTTTTCCAATTTGTCTCTCGGATTTTATTAACAAAAGCAAGCTTAACAATTTGTACTATGCACTCTGCTGCTCCGAAGCAGGGTGATATAGTGGAACTCTAGTGTGTTTTGTCATGAATTTTACAAACTCTTCCAAACAAAACCTGAGGTCCATCATCGGAAACCCATAAGCAGCAAGCAAACTCTGCCAAATGTCTAGAGTTTTACTAGTTGTTGTTTGATTCATCAGAAACCCCTCAACCCACTTCAAATGGTTATCGATCACAACGTATAGCTGGTGCCCATCAAATTCTCCAGGATCTATCTGCAGACCCTGCCACACTGTAGCGGGCCATTTCCATGCTTCCATAGATACCGTTGGCAGCTTCTTTTTTACCAGTTGATATACTCTACACTGTTTCACTCTGTCTCCTGTGTCCTTCTCCATCCCTGGCCACGAAAGAAAGTTTCTCATTCAATGCTTTGTCAAACACTTCCCAAGTATGGATCACAGATCACATAATAGCTGCGATCTGTACTTTTCAGGAATTACAACCTTAGTCCCCCACATAAGACACCTTTATCAACTGACAACTCATTCTTACGCATAATGAAATAGCCTGACTTCTGAATCCAGTATCTGTGTTAGCCACCCAGATGTGATATAGCCATAAACCCCTGCCAAAATGCAGGGCGCCTCCAAGCTCTTCCTACTGTCACCTGCTGTGGAAAGAAAAATACATCTTCCCTTTTGGGCTCTACCTCGATTGGGGATGGTAATCCAGACAACATATTGGAATCACGATGATTTTCTGATTGTTTGTACTTCAATGCTGGAAAGGCGTGTGAGAGGCAGATTCTACAGCAAGCAATACATAACCGTCAATCTTCTTCGGCAGCAGTGTGAGCAATACCTGTCACCAGAATTTTCTGCAATGCAAGTTTTTTGTGAATGGAGAGTAGTTGATGAATAAACTACAGGTTATGCCCTTGATCCTTAGGAATTTGCATCTTTGTTGCAATAGTATGCACACAGTTGGAGTAACTGGAAATTCAGGAACTTGAAACAGTTTTCAAAATGTCTGCTGTCCAATCTTCCGGAGAATATTCTGCATGAGGTTCTAATGGGTGCTGTATTGCCATTAACCTGAATGTTTGGCATGTCCAGCTGGAAGGCGAGAGTCAACACACGCACACACCTGCTATTTTCAGTGAACTTTCTTCACCGAGGAAGAAAGTTAGTAACTTAGATGATGTTGTTTATGATTTGTGAAAATTTTAGATGATGTTGCTTGCATCGCTTCCTCAGTCTTGAACAGATATGGTGGACAGTCGGTTTAACCTTTCATTGCCAGATGTAGCTGGGCCACTTAAAGCAATGTCGTATTCTGCTCTTGTCTACCAAAGCTGCTTACTATTCCAGAATGATGTAACGATAAACCCCAGCTTTTCGCTAAACCAGCTGTCTTCTGAAACCCCTTACCTCGAGCAAGTTCAGAAGCTCATGGACCTGTTTGTCATTGAGGTTCAGACCATCTGATCTGCTCCCTCTGCCACTTCCTTCCTTTCCCCTAGCCCAAAGTGTCAGACTTCCTTCTGGTATTCTCCTGCCCTCACCCTGAAATTGTGTCGTTCTCCAGTTCCTTTCCTGTCTCCCCTCATACCCTCTCCGAACTCATTTAGCCCATGAGACCTCCATCCTGCTCTCTTGATCTGATCTCACTAAACTGCTGACTGCCTAACTTTGGTTTGATGCTGTCTTAACTTTGGGGTGGCAGGGTGGCACAAGGTAGCACTACTGCCTCACAGCGCCAGGGACCCGGGTTCAATTCTGGCCATGGGTGACTGTCTGTGTGGAGTTTGCACTTTCTCCACCAGTCTGGGTGGGTTTCCTCCGGGTGCATCACTTTCCTCACAGACCAAAGATGTGCAGGTTAGGTGGATTCGCCGTGCTAAATTTCCCCTTAAGTGTGCTGAGATGTATGAATTTGGTGGGGTTACGGGGATAGGGCAGGGGAGTAGGCCCAGGTAGAGTCATAGATGTTTACAGCATGGAAACAGACCCTTCATAGAACATAGAACAATACAGCGCAGTACAGGCCCTTCGGCCCACGATGTTGCACCGAAACAAAAGCCATCTAACCTACACTATACCATTATCATCCATATGTTTATCCAATAAACTTCGACCAAGCTTGTCCATGCCGTCCAGTTTCTGTCACAAAGCTAGTCCCACTTGCCCACATATCCCTCTATATCCACCCCGCCCTTGTAACTGTCTAACTGTATTTTAAAAGACAAAATCGTACCGACTTCTACCACTGCCTCTGGCAGCCCATTCCAGATGCTCACCACCCTCTGTGTGAAGAAATTTCCTCTCTGGTGTCTTTTGTATCTCTCCTTTCTTACCTTAAATCTATGCCCTCTAGTTCTGGACTCCTCTATCTTTGGGAAAAGCTGTTGACTATCTCTCTTATCTATGCTCCTCATTATTTTATAGACCTCTTTAAGATCAGCCCTAAGCCTCCTACACTCCAGGGAAAAAGGTCCCAGCCTATCCAGCCTCGCCTGATAACTCAAACCATCATGTCCTCGTAGCATCCTCGTAAATCTCTTCTGCACTCTTTCTAGTAAGAAGTCTTACAACACCAGGTTAAAGTCCAACAGGTTTGTTTCGAATCACTAGCTTTCGGAGCGCTGCTCCTTCCTCAGGTGAAGGAGATTCTATGATTCAGGTGATTCTATGATTCACCAGAGGAAGGAGCAGCGTCCGAAAGATAGTGATTCAAAACAAACCTGTTGGACTTTAACCTGGTGTTGTAAGACTTCTTACTGTGCTCACCCCAGTCCAATGCCGGCATCTCCACATGGCACTCTTTCTAGTTTAACAATATCCTTCCTATTATAGGATGACCAGAACTGAACACAGTATTCCAACTGTGGTTTTACCAATGTCTTGTACAACTTCAACAAGACGTCCCAACTCCTGTATTCAGTATTCTGACCAATAAAACATAGCATGCTGAATGCCTTTTTCACCACCCTGTCCACCTGCGATGCTCTTTCAGAAGATCGATGCAGACTCGATGGACTGAATGGCCTCCCTCTGCACTGTAGCGATTCTATGATTCACCATTCTATGATTTCCTTCCTGGCTCCCTTGTTAGCTAATGGGGTTAACAGTTCATTCTGCCCAGGTACTGTGCCCCTGTCCTTCACAGCTGCCTTATCCCGTAAAACAAGGATAGTGTTCCAACTGTGGCTAACAGTAGAAATCAAGGATTGTATTAGATCAAAGGAAGAGGTGTATAAAGTTTTTTTTTAAAGTAAGCTGGAGAATTAGGAGCATTTTAGAATTCTGTGAAGGAGAACCAAGAAAAAAAAATCTGAAAGGGAAAACAATCTAAGAGTAAACTAGCAAGAAGCATAAAAAGGGATTGTAAAAGCTTTTAAAGAAAGGAATGTTAAAGGAAAAGATTAGCAAAAACAAATGTGGGTCCATCACAGAGCCTGGAACATTCATAATGGGGAATAAGGAAATGGCAGAAATAGGTGGCGATACTTGGGGTTTCAGAGAAGCCGGAGCTCATGGAGAGGAGGAAGACCGATGTCGTGGCCTTCGTCTTTCTGATTACACTGCGGCGAATTTTGCTGGAATGGCGGTCGGCATTGCCACCGGGGGTAGTGGCATGGTTGGGTGACCTGTACGACTTCCTGTGGTTGAAGAAGGTAAAGTATGAGTTTAGGGGCTCTGCAGGGGGTTTTGAGAAATGGTGGGGGATTTTGTGACCGTGTTTGAAGAGCTGTTCGTCGTAGAGGGCTGGGAGGAGGAGGGGAGGCTGGGAGGGTGAACAAGTGGAAAAATCTGTACAGACTGTACGGTTGATTGTTGGGAAGTATGTTTCCCGGGGTATTTATTTGCTGTAACCTGTTTTGATACAAGTCTGTAATAAAATACATTTAAAAAAAAAAGGAAATGGCAAAAAAACTAAACAAATACTTTCCCTCTTCACAGAGGAATATACTAAAAACCTCCCAGAAAATTGAAAATCAAGGGACTTGTGTAAACGAGGAACTGCAAGATATTAATATTAGTTTAAAAATACGTACTGGAGAAATTAGAACATAGAATATACAGTGCAGAAGGAGGCCATTCGGCCCATCGAGTCAGCACCGACCCACTTAAGCCCTCACTTCCACCCTATCCCCGTAACCCAATAACCCCTCCTAACCTTTTTGGCCACTAAGGGCAATTTATCATGGCCAATCCACCTAACCTGCACGTCTTTGGACTGTGGGAGGAAACCGGAGCACCCGGAGGAAACCCACGCAGACACGGGGGGAACGTGCAGACTCCGCACAGACCGTGACCCAGCGGGGAATCGAACCTGGGACCCTGACGCTGTGAAGCCACAATGCTAGCCACTTGTGGTACCAAGCTGCCCATAAATTAATGGGGCTCAAAGTAGATAGATCCCCTGGACCTGATGATTGACATCCCAGAGTGTTGAAGAGGTGGCTACAGTGCAAGTAGATGCATTGGTGGTCATCTTTCAAAAGTCTGTAGCCACCTCTTCAACACTCTGGGATGTCAATCATCAGGTTCCTGGAGAATGGAATGTGACAAATGCAATCTCAGTAGCAAAAATGCTCAAATCTATAATTAAGTTGACAGGGCACTTAGAAAATACAAGTAGAATTGGGCTGCATCAACATGGATTTATTTATTTTTTTAAATTTAGAGTGCCCAATTCATTTTTCCAATTGAGGGGCAATTTAGCGTGGCCAATCCACCTACCCTGCACATCTTTGGGTTATAGGGGCGAACCCCATGCAAACACAGGGAGAATGTGCAAACTCCACATGGACAGGTACCCGGAGTCGGGATCGAACCTGGGACCTCGGTGCCGTGAGAAAGCAGTGCTAACCACTATGCCACCGTGCTGCCCTGAACAACATCTAGTTAATCTCAGCAGTCCTGGGGAAAGATTTCCATACAAAAATATAATAAGGCAGTATGAGCTGCACTGTGATTTGAAAGCAGACTAAGATATCATGGATGGGTTCACATATCTCAATCTGACAGAAATTAAGATAAAGGGGGCACTTTTCCCCAAAAAATTGACAAAGTGTCATTATCGGCAAGAAAATCGGTACGATTCCCACCTGCCACGGTGGTGCGATCCAGACTGCAAGTTTAAGGCACTTTGAAAATGTATTTTTCCTCATGTGAAAATCTGCACATTAGAGTAAGGCTTACTGCCTCGCTCCAATATGCAGAAAAGTGATCCCACCCATTGTGGGTGGGATTCACATTACAAAGTCTCGTGAGATTGCGTTGAATCTCGCGAGACATTGCGAACCGGGTAGATCCCGGGAGCGGAGTTCTCCGGCTTTCAATGGCCACGGTGCGCAGCAGCGAGCTCTTTTCTGGCGCAACGTGGCTGTCTGATCGCACCCATGATTTCCTTATTATAAATCCATGTCAGGGCAGCAAGGTGGCGCGGTGGTTAGCACTGCTGCCTCACAGTGCCGAGGTCCCAGGTTCGATCCCGGCTCTGGGTCACTGTCCGTGTCTGAGCGGGTTTCCTCTGGGTTCTCCTGTTTCCTCCCACAGTCCAAAGATGTGCGAGTTAGGTGTATTGGCCATGCTAAATTGCCCTTCGTGTCCATAAAGGTTAAGTGGGGTTACTGGGTTACGGGAATAGGGTGGAGGCGTGGGCTTGAGTAGGGTGCTCTTTCCAAGGGCCGGTGCAGACTCGATGGGCTGAATGGCCCCCTTCTGCACTATGATTCTATGATAACCATACAAAATTAAAGCATATCTCTGCATTTGTGCTGCAGAAGCTGAAGTGGGTACTGAAGACTTTGGATTAAAAATAGCCATCAGTGGTTTATGATCAGTTTTGATTGTGAAGCTACAACTTACTAGCATTTATACGATCCTCTTACAAAGCTTCACGTTCACCCTGAGCATAATTTCAGTCACAGGCACTGATGGTGCTTGCGACAAATGTAATTGGTCCCACCTCACCATTGCCCAGTGCTTGAGAGATTACTGCATCTACTCTGGATGGAGAGGAAGCACGGGCTAAGTTTTCAAAAAATTTTAGAGTACCCAATTATTTCTTTATCCAATTAATGGGCAATTTAACGTGTCCAATCCACCTAACCTGCACATCTTTGGGTTGTGGGGGTGAAACCCATGCAGACACGGGGAGAACATGCAAACTCCATATGGACAGTGACCCAGAGCCAGGATTCGAACCCGGGTCCTCAGCGCCGTAGGCAGCAATGCTAACCACTGTGCCAAGTGCCGCCCCATCACGTGCTAACTTTTGCAATTTTGGACACATTGTAGCCTCCAAACATTGCAGCGCCTACCAATTTACTTGAACACAGCTGGGATTCCTTATCACACTCCCTTATCCAATTCCATGGAACATCTTTCCTCAAAAGTTCATTCAATGCATGAGATAAGGTTGCCAAATTTGGTATGAATTCACTGTATTAATGTACTAGAACCCAAAAAAGACCTGGGCTGGGTACTCCGCACCCCAAAGCTGAAATCGTGTTCGGCGTTGGGGCGGAGAATTCAGTTTCACGCATGAAATCGGAACTGGCGCCGAGGAGTACGCCGCGCCGAGTATCCATCACCTTAGGCCATTGCCAGAGGCCCGCCCCGCTATTCTACATCCCCGACGGTCTTGCCGTTCGGGAACCTCGTGTGGCGGCTGCGCACTCAGTCCGGGGCTGTCACAGTCAGGAGCGGGCCAATCGGAGGGACCGCGTTTTTTTTGTGCGGGCAGTCCAGGTCAGGCAACCGGGGCCACTATTTCAGCAGTCCAGCTCCGCGGTCTGAGTCTGCCATGGAGTATGGCGTGGCCACTGGAGGCTGCCGCCGTGCGCAAGCACGGACTCTGACCCAGCAGTGCGAGGGGCCGTATCGGCAGCTGGAGCTGCAAGCTCCAAGACAGCTGCCTGCTAGCCCCCTGCAAGGGATATTTACTCTGTGGCCTTTTGACGCCAGTTTTCCTTGTGTAAAAGACCACATTTTTCACGACGGCGTGGGGGCAAAGTCCCGTAAAAAGAAAATCCAGCCCCTGAGCTTAGGGAAATTCTGAGGGTGTGGCACATTTCTTATTGCTTGAACCTTGGCAGGATGCCACCCATCTTTGTCTACCCGGTGACCTAAATACTTCACAGAATTTTGAAACATCTCACATTTGTATGTCTTTGCCTGAACTCCATACTTTTCCAAATGTTGGAACACCTTCTGTCATCATGGGTCTGCCTGTTAGGAGCTAAAATAAGTATGTCATCCAAATAGTACGCTACTCCCTGAACATCTTGCAAAATTTGGTTAATTATCCTTTCAACAATGCCAGGGTTGAGCAAGCACCAAATGGCAGTCTAATAAACTGAAATAGACCCATGTATGTGTTAATAGTCAAATATAACTTGGATTCATCGGCTAACTCAAGTTGCAAATTGGCATTTTTAAGATTACATTTTATTTCATCTAGCCCCCTGACAACATTGTGAACAGATTCTCCACGTTTGGTGAAGTATCAGGTGGATTACATTCCAGTGCCTGATTTACGGGTAATTTCCACATATTCTTACACTACTGTATCACTTTGGTATTACCACTATGAGAGTAGTCCAATTAACCTATTCTGCTGTCGCAATATTGTTCTCGGTCTCAAGTGTTTTCAATTCTTCCTCTACTTTCTCCCTGAGAGCTTTGGAAACGGCTTGCAGTAAACTGGTCTTACATTGTTCTGAATCTGTACGTCAGTCTTATATCCTTGAATCGGTTTGCCAGTTCCATGAAACACTTGAAGGAACTTGGCAATCGCGTCATCTTGCACTCTGAATTTTGCTTCTATGCAAAACACATCGTTCCAATTTAACTTAAATGTTGTGAACCAGTTTCTCTGCAACAAGGCTGGTGTCTCACCCTTCACCACAATGTTGAGCAATTTTGCCCATTGCTCTTTGTGTGTGACTGGAAGCGACGTACTTCCTAGATGGGAATTTTCTCCTCTCCATTACTTCTATGTGTGATTTCTCCAGTAAATGTTGACTCGTCTTTCTACAGGGTAGCAATTCAGAATCACACTAACTAATGTAAACTTGCTGTCCTCCATATTTACTGGGGAAGGCAGGGTAGGATCGGACCAGCAAGGGGGCGCAGGAGTTGAACCGCGAGCTAGAAGACAGACCGGGAATGGAGGGAAATCGGAGTTGGACACGCACCGGGGGGGGGGGGTTCTTGGGGAGCAGCAAGGTTTGATGTGGGGTGCCACCTAGGGGATGGGAGTGTGTGATGTTTCCCATGTGGAGCTTGGTCTCGGTGTTTTTTTCCTCCTTTTAACATCAGGGTAAAACTGGCAGAACCATCGGAAGTTGGCAATTTAAATCACTTTGCTGGACAATTGCCGGGTAAACCCTCACGTGGGTACTGAAGTGTGGGTGCTCTGAGGTACAGACGAACCAACAGGGTTGCGATTGGTACAACGCAGTTTTATTCCATTTAACTATTTATACATCAGACTTGGTACTCAGCACGTTGTGACGGTGTGAGTGTCTTGCTATGAGGTCTGGCCCTGTGCTGTCTCCAGATGGACTGCCCAGGAAGTGTCGTGTTTCTTGTCTTATACTGTGTCTGCTCTTGTCTGTGATTGGCTGTCGTGTTATGTGTGCTAATTGGTCCGTTGGTCTTTCTATCATTATGTATGTGTTATGATGTATGTTTGAATATCATGACAGGTACAGCCTAGAGGGATTCCCCAGCGCACCATTGGGGTATCCCCCCAGATACAATGCTGGGGAACTAGGTGGTTTTGGGCCAATATTGCTGGAGGGACAAGCTTCGATGTTATGCAATAAATTATGCCTTTCAAGACTTGGATAAGGGTAACCGCGAAGCTTCAGTGTTGGAATTGTGGAGGGATTTGGATTAAATCACTACTTTTTTCCTCTTTCATTAGAAAACAAAATGTAAATCAGTAATACTTTTGGAATAACAGATTGCTGTAACTTTGTAATGAATCACAGCTCGCTGTAATATACCCCCCCGGGTTGGAGCACACATTATTTTTTAAATGAAATGAATCATATCTGACTCAGAAATGAACTAATTGCCAATAAATTCAAGCTCTGCTCCAAAATTGTAGCTCTGGCACTGCTGGACTATATACTGACTGTTTTTACATGCAAGATTTATGGGTTAGGTGCATTTTCCCACTGGGCATGTAGAGTGGAGATCTGGAGTTTGCTGGCAAAGATTCATGAACACTGTTGTTGTCTTTGTTTAGATGACAATCATGGCTCAGTGGGTAGCACTCTCGCATCTGAATCAGAAGATCATGGGTTCAAGTCCCATTCCAGAAGGCCTGAGCACACAATCAGGGGCTGACACATCACTACAGTACTGAGGGAGTGCTGCACCATCAGAGGTGCCACATCTTTTGGACGAGGTGTTAAAATGAAGCTCCGCCTGCCCTCTCAAGTGGACATGAAAGATCCCATGACACTTTTTCAAGGGAGAGGGGCAGGGATTCTCCCTGGTGTCTTGCCAATATTTATCCCTTGTGCGACGTCATGAAAACAGATTAACTGGTCACATTGCTTTTTGTACAGCTCATGAAAGGTGCTACATAAATGCAAGTCTTTCTGTCCCTCTACCTGCCCCTCTACCTATTTGTCTTTCCCTCTCCTTCCAGGCTAGCTGGACCCAGGCTTCCTCAAACCAAAAAGTGGCATGTTGTACCCAACATCTATCCTCATTCTATGCCTTCAGTCTAGTTCCTGACTCACCAGGGGGCGCAGCTGAATAGAATCGCGGAAGTGCCCCCTCCCCCAACCTTCCAACTCTGACCTGACAGATGCAGAGGCCAAGATGTCTTGTTGCTCCTCTCTGTGACAGAGAGCAAACACACCACTATGTTACTAGGCTTCAACTCCGCCCCCTCCCCCCCAAAGCATTCCCGCCCTGTCAGCTAGATTTGTGTGACAGGCTGCTCAGGACTTGAATATTAATGGGGCGAATTCTGACTTGTTGATCACCAGATATCGAGCCCTCACTTTTAATGAGCCCAAACTGCCAGGTGCACTGTAGAATTTATCTAAACCATAGTAAAGATTAACCTGGCATTTGCCCATGTCATAACAAAATGAAGATAACACTTTCTGTTCATTAAGTGTTACTTCACTTCTGGTTAGTCCACGATAAGGACAGAATATTGCTGACTTTCAAATCCTTTTTTAAACAAAACAAAATCATCAAATTGATTAAAACCCGCAGTCCCCTTTGCTCAGGCATTTTCAGGATTGCAAGTAAACCACCTAACAGTGTGCAGGTGAACTCTCTGCGATTTTAACCTCCTCAGCTATTCTTTTTCGTGCCCCTTTCCTTTAAACAGGCTTTTTTAAAAAAAGACCCAGCTTGTGTACATGGAAACCACCCAACTCTGGCACATCTGGAACTGAAATCATCTTTTTAAACCTTCCTTTGAAGGGAGGATTTGCTGTTTTCAATCCTTAAAGGGCCACCGTCTTCATGAAAAAGTGTTTCGGAACTGCTGCTTCTTTAGTTGTTTAATCAGGGAGAGTAATGGTGTGCTTTGAGCCTGTCTGTAAACGTTCCGAAAAAAAATTGTCAAAAGTTTTCTTCCATGAAGATAAAATCTGTTTTTGTTCATTGAATCTCTTTCTCCTTGCCCCCATCATTTTGTCCTGCCAACCCCTTGAATACTCTGACTTTCACTGAAACTCATCTCTTGTATTTATAGCCCAGGTGGCTATTTTCCACGTTTGAGCCATGCTTACTGAGTGCTAGCAGGCTATTTAACCGCTAGGGGCGTCACAGTCCACCCCAGTTCACTTATGCTGTCCAGAAGGGATCACTGGACAATGATTGGGAGCAGGAACTCTGGCTAGTCCTTCTTCTGGGATTTCCAGGGAGAGGTAGAGACTTCAAGAAATTGACAGGACAAAATAGGGCAACAAGAATAAAGAGAGTCAACAGCTCACCTAAATGATTATTAAAGCATACGGAGATCCCGAGGCATCGGGCATAAAAGAAGGAAGTTATGCTAAATCTATACAAACCACATGTTGTACCCCAGCTGGAGAATCATATCCAATTCTGGGCTTTCGGAATGATGTGAAGGCTTTGGAGAGGATACAGAAGAGATTTACGAGAATGGTTCCAGGAATGAGATATTACAGTTACGTGCAAAGACTGAACAAGCTGGTGCTGCCCTCCATGGAGCAGAGAATGCAAAGAGGAGAATTAGTAAAGGTGTTTGAAATCTTGAAGGGTTTAGATACAGTAAATGAGGAGAAATGTTCTTTATGGTTGAAAGATTGATAACAAGAGAGCAGCGATTGAAGGTGATTGGCAAAAGAATCCAGAGGCAACATGAAGAAAAAACCTTTTTTTAAACGAGTGGTTAGGATTTGGAATCGGCTGCCTGATGGGTGGGTAGTGAATACAGATTCAATAATAACCTTCAAAAGAGAATTGGATGAATAGTTTAAGTAGAAAGTATTACAGGGATACGGGGAGCGGGGAATGGAACTAAAAGCATTGTTCTGTGAACGAGCTGGCAGAGACTTTGATGGGTCAAGTAACCTCCTCCTGTGCCAAACTTATCGTTCCAATTGCTTGGCCAAGCTGATGATCAGAAGGGCCACCCCACACATGATTGGACTCAAGGAGTTTCACAAGCATACCGTCAGTATTATGGCTGTTACTGAGATCCAATGTCCAGTGATGCACGTGGCCAGTGTCTGCTGCAATAGATACTCCAGTGAACTAAATTCACTTAAAGACCAAAAGTGTAGCGAGCACATTGATTTTCGAAGGGCGCATGTAACTCCAAAATTGGAGAACACACATTATTTTTGTCTTTTTTCTTTCTCTGAGAATAAATCTGTGCAATAATTTCCTCTCTCGGAAACCCATAATTGTATATGCGCTGTTCATTCTAGCAAGGTCATCGTAGTGGTTTATACCGGGCAATTAACCCTTCCAATAGGCACGTGGCACAGTGGTTAGCACTGCTGCCTATGGCACTGAGGACCCGGGTTCGAATCCCGGCCCTAGGTTACTGCCCGTGTGAGGTTTGCACATTCCCCCCGTGTCTGCATGGGTTTCACCCCCACAACACAAAGATGTGCAGGTTAGGTGAATTGACCATGCTAAATTGCCCCTTAATTGGAAAAAGAAATAATTGGGTACTCTAAATTTCTAAAAAAAAATTAAGCCTTCCAATAACCCAAGTACACTTGTCAATGAAATGCCATTTCATCTTGTATGGAGGATAGTGGGGCGCCAGGCTGGCACAGTGGTTAGCACTTCTGCCTCACAGCACTGGGGACCCGGCTTTGATTCCGGCCTTGGGTGACTGTCTGTGTGGAGTTTGCACGTTCTCCCTGTGTTTGCATGGGTTTCCTCCAATGGCTCCTGTCTCCTTCCACAGTCCAAAGATGTGCAGTTTAGGTGGAGTCACGGGGATACAGCAGGGGGAGTGGACCTATGTACAGTGCTCTTTCAGAGGTTGGTGCAGATTCGATGTGCTGAATGGAGCTGCAAGTTCCAGCTCACTTCCTTCCATTTCCAAATCTGCACTGCCAATGGACATGAAGACAAGAAAGGAGGAGGCAGGAGAGGGACTTTTTTTTGGTTGCCAAGTAGGAAAGCTCCCAATCCTGCTGTTGGGCTCCCTTAGAACCATTTTAAAATGTAACGCTGGCAAACTGACAACAATTTACAGAAACATAGCATCAAGCCACTTCACAGGACCATTATTAGATGAAACATAGAACATACAGTGCAGAAGGAGGCCATTCGGCCCATCGAGTCTGCACCGACTCACATAAGTCCTCACTTCCACCCTATCCCCGTAACCCAATAATCCCTCCTAACCTTTTTGGTCACTAAGGGCAATTTATCATGGCCAATCCACCTAACCTGCACGTCTTTAGACTGTGGGAGGAAACCGGAGCTCCCGGAGGAAACCCACGCAGAGAACATGCAGACTCTGCACAGACAGTGTCCCAGCGGGGAATCGAACCTGGGACCCTAACGCTGTGAAGCCACACTTGTGCTAGCCACTTGTGCTACTGTGCTGCCCTTAACGTGTCACTGAGCCACATAAAGAAATAATAGGACAGCTTGGTCAATGAGCTTTATTTAGGTGGAGCTCCATTGGCTTCACCTAACCTGTAAAAACTAGAACAAGAGGACACCATCTCAGACTAAAGGGACGATCCTTTAAAACAGAGATGAGGAGGGATTTCTTCAGCCAGAGGGTGGTGAATCTGTGGAACTCTTTGCCGCAGAATGCTGTGGAGGTCAATTCACTGAGTGTCTTTCAGACAGAGATGGATTGGTTCTTGATTAATAAGGGGATCAGGGGTTATGGGAAGAAGGCAGGAGAATGGGGATGATAAAATATCAGCCATGACTGAATGGCGGAGCAGACTCAATGGGCCAAGTGGCCTAATTCTGCTCCTATGTCTTATGGTCTTATGGTCTTATTTAAAGGAGTTGTGGAATTTCCTCTGTAAACCTCTTCAGTTCTTCCTCTCCCCCCCCATGTACAGTGTTCCTTTAAAGTTACCTCAGTGATAAAGTTCTTTGGGCGCCTGTCCTGATTATTCATGGGGCTCGGTGTGAAATTCTGTTTGACAACTCTCCCCGTAAACATGTTTGGAGAGATTTAGACATTAAGAGATAAGTTGTCATTGAAAAATGGGGAGAAGATTAGGGATGGAAGTACAAAGTTTGGAACCTAGGCAGCTAAAGGCAAGGCCTGCAATGACAGGGCGAAGGAATCCAAGGATATCTAAGCTGGCGTGTGACGAATGACCATTTTTCATGGGATCTCTGAATGAGTTTGAATCTTGTCGGAAGTTACCACTTTCAAGTGGAAGACAAAAGATTTCTTATTAAGTTCTTTAAGATACATCTGGTTTAGCACAGTGGGGCTGGTTTAGCACACTGGGCTACATTGCTGGCTTTTAAAGCAGACCAAGGCAGGCCAGCAGCACGGCTCGATTCCCGTACCAGCCTCCCCGAACAGGCGCCGGAATGTGGCGACTAGGGGCTTTTCACAGTAACTTCATTGAAGCCTACTCGTGACAATAAGCGATTTTCATTTTCATTTCATTTTCATCTCAACCCAGAACTCTGGGAGCAGAAACATCAATCAACTTAGTAAACGATAAAGCTATTCTGAGTCCATTGTGGACTTAAACGATACGCACTTGGATAAACCATTTCAGTTACACTGCACTTACTGCCAATGGAAACTTTCCTCATAAAATCTTTTCAAAACAAATATGTTCTGATATTGTAGCTAAGTCCAAAGCAGCAAAGGTAAGTGGTAACTTCCACTCACATTTCACTAGATTCCTAATGATGTTTACTCTAATTCCCAGAATTCTGAAAATGGCTTTATAACATTTTTCAAAACAATTAATTATTTTTATCGTAACTTTTAGCATGGCCTGTTGAGAATTCCATGCATGGTAAACCACAAATCATTCAGGGAGAACAGATTTGCAAGGTTCACTGATGTGAATCACATCTCACAGTTGGCCATTCAGGGTTGCATTTAGCCTTGCACTGTTCCTAACCTGCCAACTTCCACTTGTTGCAACCAAATATAAAAATTGAAATCACCATCCTATCCCAACCCTCTCGCCACCCAGTGGTTTAGTTGTTAAGTTAAAGAGACTAACCTCTGCTGTACTGAGCCAGGGGAAACTCGGAGGCCCCAGGTCTGATCATTTGTGGATTGGAAAAGGACCGTCAAAAGAAAGATTTGTGCCTTTCATAACCTGAACAAAACATTTTACAGCGAATAAAATATTTTGGTAATGAGGGAAATATGGCTGCCAATTTGCACACAGCAAGGTCCCGGAAACAACAACATGATAATGGCCCAGTGTTCTGATTTAGTGATATTGCCACACCTCAGCCTCCCTCATTACTGCAAGAGAATGATAGCCTGAATTTTGTGCTTAAGTACCTGGACTAGGATTTGAACCAAGGACCTTCTGACTGAGAGGTGAGAGTGATGCCTTAACTGAGCCACAGCTATCTCAGAACCATAACTTGTGATCTAGAGCTCCCAAAGTTGGGAAACCCACCCTCTCTCAGTTCTGGGCTTTGTATCAAAAGTTGAAGCAACGGCCGATGTCCTGTGCTGGATATTAAAGTGATTCTGAAGGAACACTGAGATCGGTAAGGGGCTCCACAGTTGGATGTCCTTGGAAATGATGAATTTGACTTTGGGATGGTGCGATTTTTCCATGAAAACACTTCTTCACACACAAAGAGTAGTGGAAATCTGCAACTACAAGAAGCTGTGAAGTTTGGGGGATCAATTGAAGATAGAGCAACACATCAGGGAGGGAGGGAGTTACCTGGATGCTTTCTGCCAGCAGGTGGTCACACTCCTTAGGATAGGGTCTTCTGATTTGGAAGGTGGTCAGGGACAGGAGGGTGTGACTGCAGCTGAGGCAGGTAAGGGGATCCAGAGGAAAGGAAAGCCTCTGCAATTGTCCAACAGGTTGAGGTTCTCTCAGCTTGTTCAGATGAGTGCCGGATGAATGAGCTGGCTGACTGAGATACCCTCAATTATGACTCAGGAGAGGAGTTTGATAATACAAAGGCTTTAATTACCAGAGAACCAGACAGCTGCCGAGAAGTGTGCTCACTGCACGCTGCCTACTGAACGTAACCTTATATACAGCTTCCTGGGGCTGGAGGCGGAGTCCCCCAGGGTTCCAAAACCCGGTCTTAAAGGGGCCTACGCATTAAAGGTACATGTGTATACAGATATCATTCATCACACTGACCATGGCACCATGGTACAGGAAGCCATTCAAGTGGGCGGATCAAATAGGAATGTCGTGGGAATAGAGAATAGTGTAGTGGGGGGTTGGCACTGTTTTCTGCAACAAAGAGCAAGAGTCCAAACAAATTTGTGCCTGCCTTGTGCCAGTGTTTGAGCCATCTCAGGGTGCACGAGGGACTGACAGTGGGGAGGGGCAGTATGTAGTTGTTGTGGTCTATGTGGGTACCAAGGACCCGGGAGGAGGTTCTACGTAGTTCGTATGAGGAGTACAGACACCAAGTTAAGAAACAGAACCTCAAAGGTAATAATCTCTTCATTATTACCTGAGCCACATACAAATTGGCATAGGAGAAATAAAATTAAAGAGGTGAATGCATGGCTCAAAGATTAGTGTGGGAGAAATGGGTTCTGGTTCCTGGGTCACTGGCACTAGTACTGAGGAAATTGAGGGCTGTATCATTGGGATGGTCTACACCTGCACCATACTGGGACTGGTGTTATAATGAGCCATATAACTAAGGAAGTAGAGAGAGTTTAAAACTAAATAGTGGGGGCAAGGGATCAAAATTGGTAAGACGTGGTAAGAAAACCAAAGAGTATAGATAAGACAAAAGAGAAAGGTAATAATATGGGGAATGATAACAAGATCGTGACTTGAAGGGACAGAGAATGCAAGAATAAATCAGCAGATAAGACTGGATGTTAGAAAAATAATAAAGGGACAAAAGTAAAGGCTCTATATCTGAATGCATTCGAATTCAGAATTCAAAACAAAACAGATGAACAGTGCAATAGAAATGGATTCCTGAAGGGAAAGGAGATTGGGTAGAGAATTGGTCTTGATGCCGAAATCGTGGCCGGGTTTCATGCCAGGTTGCGATTTTCCAGTGCCCCGACAGCAGCAGGAATGCATTCCACTCCGCACGTACAGTAATCGCCGTTGGCATATCATTAGCGGGCCTGACCCGGTGTTTTCCAGGGCCTCTGCGATCCTCCACCTCCACAGGAGCGAATTCACTTCTGCTTTTAAAAATAGGGGAAAACGCCATGGCTGAGGGAGGGAGATGAGGTAGGACACACAACGTGTGACCGTGGGCTGCCGGTCCTTTTTAAAAAATTTACAGGACCCAATTATTTTTTTTCCAATTAAGGGGCAATTTAGCGTGGCCAATCCACCTACCCTGCGCATCTTTAGGTTGTGGGGGTGAGACCCACGCAGACACTGGGAGAATGTGCAAACTCCACACGGACAGTGACCCAGAGCCGGGATCGAACCCGGGTACTCGGCGCTGTAAGGAAGCATTGCTAACCGCTGCGCAACTGTGCCGTCCCAAAGGGGTGCTGCTGGTCCTGACACTGGACGGGCTGGCTGGTGTGGGGGGTGGGGGGGGGGTCTTGTGGGCAGGATGTGGGGAGGGTGACTGGCTGTAGGGCCGGGGTGTCCAGGCATGGACCGCCATTGCCGTGGCCTACATGGCAGCCATATTTCTGCACTCCCCACTGACCACCCGTTGTGGTCCCTGGTCAAGCAGCGTGCCAACGACCGTATGGGTGCCCCACCCCACCAACCCCCACCCCCCACCATCCAGCCCAGCACCCCACATTCCAGCCCCTGCCATACCACCTCCCCTCCCCTCCAACCAGCTGCCACCCACCGGCAAGGCATCACCTGGCCCACTCAAGGGCAACACCCACAGTAGCCACTATAGGAGAGCCCCGAATGGGGGCCGCAGACCTTACTGCTGGCTACGGGCTCCAGGACCACTCAGGGGCCAGGGGTGCGGAGATTGGGGAGGAGGGCGGGAGAGAGGGGGACATGTAGGAGATGGGTCCGCAGTGCTAACTGGGGCCATCATGTAGCCCATTGGACCTGTTAGGGCATGGGAATCCATAACATGCCTTTCACCCCCTTCAGATAATGGATATTGGAATCCAACCAGGAATGGTGGCCTTCGTCCTCGTCGCTGCAGCCCTGGGGGATGCACTGAGGCTGAACGAGCTGGAGCTGCTCGAGGAGGAGGACCATGCATCAGCGGAGCCTGCCCCAGAAAAACAGGAGGCAGCCGGTGAGGATGGTGAGCTGGCTGGCCAACAAGCCAAGGAGGAGGAGGTGCAAAGGGAGCGGCAGCATGAGGCCTCTTGTGTACCGTCAGCACCTGTCATTCGAGAACTTGCTGGACCGGGCATGCTGTCGAAGACTCCGGCTGAGCAGGGGGACAGTGTGACAAACACTTAGCACCACGGGGGAATTGGGGAGGACACCCGTTCCCAGTGCCGTCAAGGTGATGGTTGGCCTGAACAGCCGTGCCGTCATGGAGTCCACATATGCTCAGTCGGCACAGTTCATCCATTTCAGTGTGGACCGAGCCCATCAGGATGCCCGGGCAGTGGGGATCGCCGACATCGCCGAGATGCCCCAGGTCCAATGGGTGATCAACGGGATGCATGATGCCCTATGTGCACCAGCTTATGACAGGCCAGTCTTCACAAATCGAAAGGGGTTCCCACTCGATGAACCTGCATCTGGTGTGTGATGCGCATCATACACGTCTGTGCCTGATACCCAGGCAGTGTGCACGATGCCTTCACCCTGGCACACCCGGCGGTTCCTGGCTTCTTTGAAGCACCCCCCACCCCCTGGCGGCAGGGGTTATCCGCCATCACCCGGCCTATCCGGACGCGACATACCGATGCAGAGACCCATTATAACGTCGCCCATGCAGCGACCAGGGACATGATCGAGCGGTGCTTCGGCATCCTGAAGAAGCAGTTCAGGTGCCTGGACCTCTGGAGGGTCCCTCCAGTATAGCACCAGGAGAGTCTCCCAAATCGTGGTGGCCTTGCTGCATCGTTCCCAACATCACGCAGCAGACGGGTGACGTGCTGGAGGAGGAGGATGAAAGTCAGTCCTCGTCTGATGGGGAGGATGCGGGAAGGCAAGGGTGGCCATGACATGGGGCCCAGGCAGGCACAGGAGGCCGCACAATGTGCGCACCTGGGCCGACGGGCACGGGATGCTCTAATCGCCTCCAAGTAGTAAGGACGTGGAATGCCCTGCCTGCAACAGTAGTGGACTCGCCAACACTAAGTGCATTCAAATGGTCATATGGACGATAAGGGAATAGTGTGGTTTCACAGGTCGGCACAACATCGAGGGCCGAAGGGCCTGTACTGCGCTGTAATGTTCTAAGTTCACCAACTAGAGGGACTGGCCAAGGGCATGGACTTTGCATTCCCACCCCCCCATCCCCTTACCACCCCCGCCACCTCCTCACATGAACACAATTCCTGCGGCACCGCGCCCCCCCCTGCAACTTCCTCCATGATTCCTACCTGCCTCACTACAGGGTGTGGGCCCTGGGTTGGCAGTAACAGTGGATCTGGCCAATGGGATGGAGGATGATGATAACCCGCTCTGGGTGAGCTCTGGTGCTCCACATCATTTGGCAACATCTGGCTCGTGCCTATGATAGCACTTTCTACTGTCCACCTGGGTGATCCCTGCATGTGAACTGGCCATTCCATCACTCGGTCCCATCGAATCCCTGGAGTGGTGGCGGTGGCAACGGTGTCTGGGGGGGGGGGCTGTATGGGTAGGACACTGGAGCAGTGAGCACTGGCCACCCTGCTCTGCCCGCTGCCCATGTGATGCGCCAGGGACAGGAGAGGAGGGGAATCCAAGACGCTGCAGTGTTCCGACACCTCCCTTCCAAGAGTGACCGGCACGGGCCCCATCGCCTCCCCCTCCCACATGGGTACCCGATGGCCCCCGGGCTACTCCAGGGGATGGACGTGTAAGCAGTGCTAACTCCTGAGGCCCTCCCGCCACCTGCCGCTGCCAGTCCTGGGGGCCCACTCTCGTCTCGAACAGGATCTCCATGTTCGCGACCAGGGAGCACAGGGAGTGGACCACCCCCATCTGGGACAGCGCCGCACCCAGTGACTCTGCCACCACCTTCTGGGCCTGTGCCACATCAGCCGGTGACTGCGCCATCTCCCTTTGGGACTGGGCCACCTCTCTCTGGGGCTGTACCACATTGGCCAGTACATGGTCTCAGCCATGGCCCACTGTGAACAGAGCCACGCTCAGGAGTGCCGCTGCAATGTCCAGGTGGTTCTGGTACATGGCTGCCTGTGATAGGGCAGCCCTGTCCTGGGCCTCGGCAACCACCTGCACAGATTGCCCCAGGACCTGGACATTGTTGACCGATGACCGAAACCTGTGCCCCCAAGGCCTCCACCGCTGATGCCACCCGCGCGGTGTTGGCCTGCGTGGTATGCATGGAAGGGACCACCACCTGCTCCTGCAGGCGGTTGGACTCCTCCAACTGCATCTGCAGGTGCTGGATGCTCGCCAACAACCTCTCGTGTAGTCCCTGGCGCTGTGACAGCATCTCCACAATCGATGGAACTGTCCGTTCCAGAAGCCTGAAACCTGTCTGGACGGCAGCTGGTTCCTTGAATTGGGCAGCCCTCCGACCGTCCGGCCCCTCAGGGATTCCTACCTCCACCTGTTTTGCCAGAGTATGTGTGTGGTGAGCACACCCAGGAGCCTCTTCACTAAAGTGCTGACCACCCCTCACCACCACCCCCATACCCACCACCACCCCAAACCCCCTGTCCACCACCACCCCTATCCCCACAAACCCCTCCTCCCCCATTCCTCCCAGCCCACCATGCAATCATGCATCCTGTCTAGGTGAGTGTCTCTGGGATGGTGGAGGATGTTGGAGGCAGCTGTGATGGGAAGTCGATGTTTTCCCCGGACTCGGGCTCCGGGGTATCACAGACTGCGAGTCGATAGCTCCCGTCTGTGTTGGTGTCATCGACATTGCTGGTCGACACCTGGGGTTGCGGTTGGGACACCAGAAGGGCCTGCCTCATCACTGGCTGCTCCTGCATGACACAAGACAGGATGCATGATTGCATGGTGGGCTGGGAGGAATGGGGGAGGAGGGGTTTGTGGGGATAGGGGTGGTGGTGGACAGGGGGTTTGGGGTGGTGGTGGTTATGGGGGTGGTGGTGAGGGGTGGTCAGGTGACACACGTGCCATGGGGAACTGCAATTCTGTGGGGTCTGACTTCCTCACCCAATGCCGACCTCCGCCCAGCGACTTCTCTTTCTTCGGGATCTCCCACCATGTCCAGGGCCCTCTGAACATGGAGACCCTCCTGCAGTGAGAGTCTGCAGGTCTGGCGGTCCCCCTCCAGTCTTCTCCCTCTCTCAGCAGTTGTGGGTGGCCGGGATGTGGTGCAGGGTGGGGATTCGGCCACCCTACGGGTGAGGGTGAGATGGGGTGGTGTTACGGGTGTGTGGGATGTGTGTTGGTGCCAGGGGCACAGTGCTGCCTACTCACCCTGGTCACCCTAAGGAGATTGTGCAGTTTCTTTCGACACTGCTGGCTAGTCCTTGTAGCGTTTCCATGGCACTGACGAGCTCTGCCACCTGAACCCAGGCTCGGCGAATGACGGCAGCTGGCAACCTCCTTCCCACCCCGGGGTACAGTGTTGCCCGCCCCTATTCCACAGCATCCAGCAAGGTCTCCAGTTCAACATCTTTAAACCTTGGTGTCGCTCGTCTCTCTGCCATCTTGTTGGCTGGGATGAGTGTGTGTGGAATGAAGTGTGTATATGCGACTGCAGCTTGTCAGCCTCCTGAGTGTCAATCCCAAACCCAGCAAATCCGGCACCATTTCTATTTGGAATCGATTGTCTTCAATGTGGCGCCGGTGCTATCCCTTAATGGTTGTTGAATTGGTCTAGGTGTGGCGCCAGTTTTACTGTTTTAGAACTCCACTAATCCTGCCCGGCACCAATACTTTGTTTCAGGAACAAAGAATTTTGCCCATTGAATTTTTTGAGGAGGTGACTAATGTAGTGGATAGGGAAATGTGCATGGCTGTCACTTATATGGACTTCCAAAAAGCATTTGATAAAGTCCCACACAAGAGACTTTTAACTAAGGTGGAAGCGATGGAACTGAGGGAAAATTATTGACATGGTTAGGAAACTGTTTGATTGGCAGGCGATAATGGGTAATTTCTCAAACAGACAGGATCTGACTAATGGTCTACCATAGGGATCTGTCTTGGGGCCTCAACTATTCACAATATTCATTAATGACTTGGGTGATGGCATAGAAAGTCATATAGCACAATTTGCTGATGATACTAAGATAGGTGGCATTGTAGACAGCCTAGATGATAACATAAAATTACAAGGAGACATTGACAGGTAAATGGGCAAAATTGTGGCAAATGGAATTTAATGTAAGCAAGTGTGAGGTTATCCATGTTGGACCAAAAAAGGATAGAGCAGAGCACTTTCTAAATGGAAAGAGGTTAAGTACAGTGGATGTTCAAAGAGACTTGGGGGTTCAGGTGCATAGATCTTCAAAATTCCAGGAACAAGTGCAGAAAATAATCAAAAAGGCAAATGGAATGCTAGCCTTTATATTAAGAGGATTGGAATATAAAGACACAGGGGTTATGCTGCAGCTTTACAAAACCCTGGTTAGATCCCACTTGGAGTACTGTGAGCAGTCCGGACACCACACCTTAGGAAGGATATTATGGCCTTGGACGGAGTGCAACTTAGCTTTACAAAAATTATACCTGGATTACAGGGGTTGAGTTATGAGGAGAGATTACTTAAATTGGACCTATTTTCGTTAGAATTTAGAAGGTTAAGGGGTGATCTGATTGAAGTATTCAAAATATTAACCGTGAAAGACAGGCTTTCCATTCGAGCTTCTCAAACCAGGGGGCATAGTCTAAAAATTAGGGCTAGACCGTTCAGGAGAGATGTCAGGAAGAATTTCTTGATTCAATGGGTGGCAGAGGTTTGGAACTCTCTCCCACAAACAGCACTTGAAGCTAGATCAGTTGTTAATTTTAAAGCTGAGATCGATAGGTTTTTGTCAAGCAAAGATATTAAGGGCTATGGGCCAAAGGCAGGTTTATGGAGTTAGGTCACAGATCAGCCATGACCTCATTGAATGGTGGGACAGGCTCAAGTGGCTGAATGGCCTCCTCCTGTTCCTATGTTCCTATGAAATAAATAAGTATGATCTGATAGCCATTACAGAGACATGGCTGCAGGATGACATAGATTGGGACCTGAATATTGAAGGGTACCTGACATTTAGGAAGGACAGGGAGCTAGGAGAAGATGGAGGGCTGACTGTTAATTAATGATAGTATTAACACTTTAGAGAGGGATGACTTAAGTTCAGGAAAGCAGGATGTAGAAGCGGTTTGGGTTGAGATGAGAAATGATAAAGGCAAGAAGTCACTTGTAGGAGTGGTGAACTGGCCCTCTAATTTAACTACAACAGAGTATAAAGGATGGGAACATGGGAGTTTGTCAGAAAGGTACGGCAATAATCCTGGGGGAAATTCTAATCTACATAGAATCAGACGTATAGACTGGAAAAAGCTGATGAACAAAAGTAACATAAATGCGGAGTTAATTAAATGTTTTGGGGTTAGTTTCTTAGAACAGCATGTTCTGGTGCCAATCAGAGAGCAGGCCTGATATTGTGCAATGCAATAGGATTCATTGGGAACCTCATAATGAAGGCAGCCTGAGGGAGCAGCGATCATAATATGATTCAATTTTACATTCAATGTGAGGGAGAGAAGAGTGCGTGGAAGACTAGTATTTTAAACTTAAATAAGTGAAATTAAGAGGGCATGAAGCAGAGCTAGCTGAAGTGAACTGGCAAATGGGTTTAAGAGATAGGCCATTAGAGATGCATGGCAGACATTTAAAGGGATATATCAGAATACACACAATAGATACATTCCGACGAGAAAGAAAAATTCCACGGGGAGGACCCACCATCCCTGGTTAAGTAAAATCCATAGAATTTCTGGCACATCTCTGGATGCCAAGGGGCAATTTAACATGGCTAAATCAACCTTATCTGCACATCTTTGGACTGTGGGAGGAAACTGGAGCATCCGGAGAAAAAGGGAGAATATGCAAACTCCACACAGTCACCCAAGGCTGGAATTGAACCCGGGTCCCTGGTGCTGTGAGGCAACAGTGTTACCCACTGTGCCACCGTACCGCCCCAAAGTTAAGACTATATCAAACTTTTTTTTAAAGCATACAATTATGCAAAGATACGTGTCCAGAAAATTGGACAAAATATAAAGAACAGCAAAGAATGGCAAGAAGATTAATAAGGAGTACGAAAGAAAGCCAGCTGGAAATGTAAAAACGGGTACTACAAGTTTCTATAGATACTTAAATCAGGAAAGAGTTAATAAAGTGAGTGTAGGTCCTATAGCAAGTGAGTCTGGGAATTAATAATTAAAATAAAGAGATGGCAAATGAATTGAATAGTTATTTTGCATCGGTCTTCACGATAGTGAAAGTCACCATCTCCCCCGAGGACCATAGGCTGCTCTTCCGTTTTGAGAGAGAGCTGACTGGTGGTGATTTAACCTGAGGGTCTGCACACCTCAGGCGAGGTTGAGAAAGTGGGGCCTCCATGGATAACCTGTATCTTCACTGTAGAAGATATAAGTAACAGCCCAGAGATAACTGTAAAACAGCAAATGAAGGGAGCGAGTTGCTCATCAAAATTACGATCACCAGGGAAGTGGTGCTGAGCAAATTGTTGGAACTAAGGGCTGACGAATCCATGGGTCCTGAAGGACTTCGCCTTCGTGTCTTCGAAAAGTGGCTAATAAGATAGTTGGTGTGTTGGTGTTAATTTTTCAAAATTCAGGGAAGGCTCCATTAGATTGGAAAATAGCAAATGTAACTCCATTGTTCTAAAAGGGAGGGAGACAGAAAGCAGGAAACTGTAGGCCAGCTAGCTTAACATCTGTCTTTGGTAAAATGTTAGTAGCTATTATTAAAGATGTTATAACAGGGAACTTGGAAAAATTCAAGCCAATTGGGCAGAGTCAAGATGGTTTTGTGAAAAGGAAATCGTGTTTAACCAGTTTATTGGCATTATTTCAAGCAGTAACAAATGATGTGGATAAAGGGGGGCTGGTGGAAGTACTGTGCTTGGCTTTGCAGAAGGCATTTGATAAGGTGCCACATTAAAGATTATTGTTGCAAATAATGCATGGTAATGGCGGTAACATATTGGCATGGATTGAAGATTGGCTGGCTAACAGGAAACAGAGAGTAGGCACAAATGGGTAATTTTCCGGCTGGCAGGATGTAACAAGTGGGTCCAAAGGGATGTGCTCGGACCTCAACTTTTAACACTTTATATAAATGACTTGGATGAAGGAACCAAAGGTGTGGTTGCTAAATTTTCTGATGTTATAAAGATAGGAAAGTAAATTATGGAGGAGACATACAAAGGCTCGAAGGGAATAAGGATAGGTTAGGAGAATGGGCAAAGATGTGGCACATGGAGTATCATGTGGGCAAATGTGAAATTGTCCATTTTGACAGGAAGAATAAAAAAGTTTATTACCTAAATTGTTAACTTTCATAGAATCATAGAATTCCTACAGTTCAGAAGGAGGCTATTCGCCCATCGAGTCTGCACCGACCCTTCGAAAGAGCACCCTACCTAGGCCCAATCCCCAACCCTATCCCCGTAACCCAATCTAACCTTTGGACACTTGGGGGCAATTTAGCATGGTCAATCCACCTAACCTGCCCATCTTTGGACTGTGGGTGGAAACCGGAGCACCTGCAGGAAACACATGCAGACACGGGGAGAACTTGCAAACTCCACACAGTCACCCGAGGTCAAAATCGAACCCAGGTCCCCGGCGTTGTGAGGCAGCAGTGCTAACCAGCATGCTGCCCAGTGTCTCAAGGACACTGGAGTGCTATTTGACTTGGAGAAGCTGCACAGTTGAGCCTGATTTGTCTTTGCACACCATCCACACACCCCTAAATTTAAGCCAATAGCTAACAGTAAGGTTCTGATTGGTATCTTTCTTCAGTCGTGACAGTGTTGGGTATTTTAGTGCAGTAATGAGGGAATGCTGCATTGTTGGGGGTGCTGCCTTTGTCGTAGGTGCTGCCCCTTCAGGTGGGTGTAAAAGAACCCTTGACAAATTTTGAGGAAGGCATAGGGAGTTGTCCCTGGTGTCCCAGCCAATATTCATCCCTGAACCAACATCAGCAAATTGGATTATCTGGTTATTGTCACATATCTGTGTGCTGAAGTTCGCTGATGACCTAGTTTCCTACACGTCAACAGTGACTACACTTTAAAGAAGTATGGAATTGATTGTAAAGTGCTTTGGAATGTCTTGGCAATGTGAATGATGCTATATAAACGTAAGTCAGTTATTTTCTTTCTCCTCCTCAGCAAGGCAATCACATGATGTTGATTCTGGCGCCTTTTCATGCATGGGTGGTCCAATATCAGGCCATAATAACAGAATACGTTTTTGTCAACAGATGGATAAGGGGTGAACACTATCGCTATAAATTCAGCAAGCCCGGTGGCAACCATGCGGCGGAGGGTAAGTGGTGGATTCGGAAACGGATCGGCACTTATTTCCCCCCTGTCAATGTGAAGGGGTTGAAGAAGTATTTTAAGGAGCGTGACTGGCCAATTCATGAGACCCAATGAAGTGAGATGGTTCCTCTGTGAGAACAACTGGCTTCCAGCAAGAACACATTAATGGTACCTCAGGACTGCAATCATGTCACCTCATACCATGAAGCACATTGATTAATGTACAACTGATGGATGCAACATGACCGGAATTATCAACAATGAACAATTTGACCTCTAATTTTATGGAGTAAACAATGTTTAATTGAAAGTGGGACTCAGTTTCAAGACGTGTGATGCTAATTCTGATGGATTTTTGATCTAGTTCCTGTTCCCATTATATCCAGCTTTTCCAAGTTTTAATAGATTTTTTTGTGATTTGATCTGGAGATGTCTTTGTGATTCAATCCCATTACAGTGTGTGCAACTCCTGCCTCAAAGGTTAAGTATGCAACAAGAGGAAGAATTTACTGTTGGCATGTTGCTTAGTGTACTGGAGGAAAATTACATAATGGAGGGGGAATCAAGGATGGTTATGATGCCCCCATTCAGCAATCATTAATGTTCAGTTAATGGGGCTTTGGGGCATCTGTTCACCTGTCTTCAGGTCCCCCACTCAACCTGGTAGTCTGTGTAGTTCCCCACTCAGCCTGCTGGTCTGTGTGGTTCCCCACTCAGCCTGATGGTCTGTGTAGTTCCCCGCTCAGCCTGCTGGTCTGTGTGCTTCCCCACTCAGCCTGGTGGTCTGTGTGCTTCCCCACTCAGCCTGCTGGTCTGTGTGCTTCCCCACTCAGCCTGCTGGTCTGTGTGCTTCCCCACTCAGCCTGGTGGTCTGTGTGCTTCCCCACTCAGCCTGCTGGTCTGTGTGCTTCCCCACTCAGCCTGGTGGTCTGTGTGCTTCCCCACTCAGCCTGCTGGTCTGTGTGCTTCCCCACTCAGCCTGCTGGTCTGTGTGGTTCCCCACTCAGCCTGCTGGTCTGTGTGCTTCCCCACTCAGCCTGGTGGTCTGTGTGCTTCCCCACTCAGCCTGCTGGTCTGTGTGCTTCCCCACTCAGCCTGGTGGTCTGTCTGCTTCCCCACTCAGCCTGCTGGTCTGTCAGCTTCCCCACTCAACCTGTGGTCTGTGTGCTTCCCCACTCAGCTTGGTGGTCTGTGCTTCCCCACTCATCCTGCTGGTCTGTCAGCTTCCCCACTCAGCCTGCTGGTCTGTCTGCTTCCCCACTCAGCATACTGGTCCATGTGGTTCACCAGTCAGCCTGCTGGTTTGTGCGCTTCCCCACTTGGCTTGCTGCTTTGTGTCCATCCCCATTCAGCCTGCTAGTCTGTCTGCTTCCCTGCTTAGCCTGCTGGTCTGTGTAGTTCCCCACTCAGCCTGATGGTCTGTGTGGTTCCCCACTCAGCCTGATGGTCTGTGTGGTTCCCCACTCAGCCTGATGGTCTGTGTGCTTCCCCACTCAGCCTGCTGGTCTGTGTGCTTCCCCACTCAGCCTGATGGTCTGTGTGCTTCCCCACTCAGCCTGCTGGTCTGTGTAGTTCCCCGCTCAGCCTGCTGGTCTGTGTGCTTCCCCACTCAGCCTGATGGTCTGTGTGCTTCCCCACTCAGCCTGCTGGTCTGTGTGGTTCCCCACTCAGCCTGATGGTCTGTGTACTTCCCCACTCAGCCTGATGGTCTGTGTGCTTCCCCACTCAGCCTGCTGGTCTGTGTGGTTCCCCACTCAGCCTGATGGTCTGTATACTTCCCCACTCAGCCTGATGGTCTGTGTGCTTCCCCACTCAGCCTGCTGGTCTGTGTGCTTCCCCACTCAGCCTGCTGGTCTGTGTGCTTCCCCACTCAGCCTGATGGTCTGTGTACTTCCCCACTCAGCCTGATGGTCTGTGTACTTCCCCACTCAGCCTGCTGGTCTGTGTGCTTCCCCACTCAGCCTGCTGGTCTGTGTGGTTCCCCACTCAGTCTGATGGTCTGTGTACTTCCCCACTCAGCCTGATGGTCTGTGTGGTTCCCCACTCAGCCTGATGGTCTGTGTGCTTCCCCACTCAGCCTGCTGGTCTGTGTGGTTCCCCACTCAGCCTGATGGTCTGTGTGGTTCCCCACTCAGCCTGATGGTCTGTGTAGTTCCCCATTCAGCCTGCTAGTCTGTCTGCTTCCCTGCTTAGCCTGCTGGTCTGTGTAGTTCCCCACTCAGCCTGATGGTCTGTGTGCTTCCCCACTCAGCCTGCTGGTCTGTGTGGTTCCCCACTCAGCCTGATGGTCTGTGTAGTTCCCCACTCAGCCTGATGGTCTGTGTGGTTCCCCACTCAGCCTGATGGTCTGTGTAGTTCCCCACTCAGCCTGCTGGTCTGTGTGCTTCCCCGCTCAGCCTGATGGTCTGTGTGCTTCCCCACTCAGCCTGCTGGTCTGTGTGCTTCCCCACTCAGCCTGGTGGTCTGTCTGCTTCCCCACTCAGCCTGATGGTCTGTGTACTTCCCCACTCAGCCTGATGGTCTGTGTGCTTCCCCACTCAGCCTGCTGGTCTGTGTGGTTCCCCACTCAGCCTGATGGTCTGTATACTTCCCCACTCAGCCTGATGGTCTGTGTGCTTCCCCACTCAGCCTGCTGGTCTGTGTGCTTCCCCACTCAGCCTGCTGGTCTGTGTGCTTCCCCACTCAGCCTGATGGTCTGTGTACTTCCCCACTCAGCCTGATGGTCTGTGTACTTCCCCACTCAGCCTGCTGGTCTGTGTGCTTCCCCACTCAGCCTGCTGGTCTGTGTGGTTCCCCACTCAGCCTGATGGTCTGTGTACTTCCCCACTCAGCCTGATGGTCTGTGTGGTTCCCCACTCAGCCTGATGGTCTGTGTGCTTCCCCACTCAGCCTGCTGGTCTGTGTGGTTCCCCACTCAGCCTGATGGTCTGTGTGGTTCCCCACTCAGCCTGATGGTCTGTGTAGTTCCCCATTCAGCCTGCTAGTCTGTCTGCTTCCCTGCTTAGCCTGCTGGTCTGTGTAGTTCCCCACTCAGCCTGATGGTCTGTGTGCTTCCCCACTCAGCCTGCTGGTCTGTGTGGTTCCCCACTCAGCCTGATGGTCTGTGTAGTTCCCCACTCAGCCTGATGGTCTGTGTCGTTCCCCACTCAGCCTGCTGGTCTGTGTAGTTCCCCGCTCAGCTGGGTGGTCTGTGTGATTCCCCGCTCAGCCTGCTAGTCCGTGTGGTTCCCCGCTCAGCCTGATGTCTGTCTAATTCTCCTCATGGCCTTCAGCTAAGCATGAGCAGACATTTCCCAACTCAGTTTCCTTCTTGCCCCAAATCTCAAGTTTGCCACCATCCATATCAGCTGCACCTTGCCTTGCCGTGGCTTTATCAGCTATTTGAATGGTGTGTAAAAGAAGAGGCTGGCAGTTTCCCTGTTAAAACAATGGAATGTTTAGCCATAGTATTATAAGACCAGAATTGCTTACAGCTGCCTTGATTGCAAATACATAATGAGACAGTGCGAGGATGTAGAACATTACATTCAGTCTGGGAGCCACTGCCATTTAATCATATTTTTTTATAATTCCAACACTTTTGTTTTCTGTATGAATCAATCATGTTATCAAGTGGATCTTGTCCATTCTGGAAAGAAAGAGGCCATGAATCCTCTGGTTTCCTCGAGGGTTTGGAATATGCTGTTTTGACAGAAATGTTACCAGAAATTGAATTTGGAATTTCTAACCCTGAAGGAGGATATTTATCACTTGTTTCCTGTTATATCTTCAGTGTAATAATGACCTCCACGGGAATAACAGTTAATGGTAATGTAGCTGTGTCATGGCCTCCTTCTCTGTTTGATGATTCCATGGCGATGATCAAAATCATGGGCTGCCTCCTCCCCAGCCCTCCAAAATGCCTGCCAGAACAATGAAGAGTCTAACTTCCTTACCTGAAGTGTGCTTGTGTGCTGCTATAACTGTTCACCTTTATGTTTGGCTGCCTACAATGTGGTTTATGCTTGGAAGCCAAAAATAATTCATAAACTTGTCTCATGTTCTTAATGGGGAATATTATGTCAAGTATTTTAGCAGCTAACACAGCAGAGTTTACTGTCCTAACGATAAAGATATGTTATTCTCCTGAATACGTTTGTATTTGCAATGTACAAAATGTCAAGAACGTTTTCCCAGGTCTTCAGTTAGCCTTCTGTTTGCCTGTTGCATAACACGTGTCCAGACACTTGGCACACCGATCATGAAGTAAGTTTACATTCTGATCCTTCACTTCCCCCAGTCAGCTTAAAGAATTTCATAAAGATAAGGAACAACAGGTTGGGATATTGGTCTGCGTCAGTAGTGCACAACAGGCTGAACAAAGGACAGTGGAAAACAAAATTAGGTACGGTGAGTATAACTAGCTGCTGATTACCGAATCAGCTCATTCTGCACCACTGCAGCAGCCCAGTTTCGCCTCCAGTCTCAGATCCAAGAGATGGGCATGGGTCTAAGAGCACTTTTAACAGCTGAGATTAAGTTGAGGCACATCCCATGATGCAGCTCCATGGCCATCGAGTTAGGAACAACACACTCTATAACCAAGTCTTCCATTGTAATAAACTAGGCACAATGAAGATCATCTTCTGATGAAAATCATTCCTCCTTGGAAAGTTATCCCCAACATTTCAGCATTCTGATCTTCTATTCAACTTCCTGACCTCGGTTTCAGAGTGTATTGTAGATCCATTCCCGTGGGGAAGGGAAACTTTATTCTCCTGTTACAAAAAGGGGTGGCACAGCACCATTGCATGTGTATTACCCCATGATGCCAATGGAGACAGGAATGAAAAGAAGTGTGTGCTCAGGCCCATTATATAGTAGGAAAAGAGAAGCAATAACCACTTTTGAAAGAAAACTGAAATAAGACCAGAGTACAGATTGTTTCCACATTTTGTAGGTATTCACAGTTCAAGAAAAATGAGTTTGTTGCATGAACTTGGCCCGTTAATCCTTTTGGGTTTGGAAGATTGTCGGGTGATCTAATTGATGTGATTAAAATAATAAAAGGATTCAGTAGGGTAAATACAGCAGAGCTATTGCCACTCATGGGAAATGTAAAAACTTGGACACAGGATAAAATTAGAGCAAGGTCATTCGGAAGTGGAATCAGGAAACACTTCTTCACACAAATGGTGTAAAAATCTGAAACTGTTTTCCTCCCCCCAAAAGGATGTGCGAGCCAGTGGTTAATTGAAATTTTTCAGACTGAGATCAGAAAGATTCTTGTATAGAAATGCTTAGAGAGACATGGAGCAAATGCTGGTCACTGGAGTTGAGGTACAGATCGTCCATGATCAAATTGAGCAGGCTCAAGGGTCTGAACAGCTAAGTGCTGTCCCAATCTCATGAGAGGTTTTACTTTGGCCGGAATTCTCCGGATGTTGGGATTCCCTTTTCCTGCTGGGACCCCCGCCTGTGGATTTCCCGGCGACATGGGGTGGCTTCAAAGGGAAATTATCATTGACAAGCGGCGGGAAGAGAGAATCCAGCAGCCAGCGAATAGCGCTGGGGGACTGAAGAATCCCGCCCTTTGGGCGAAATTCACCGGAAACGGCGCGATGTCCGCCGACTGGCGCCCAAAACGGCGCAAATCAGACGGGCATCGCGCCGCCCCAAAGGTGCGGAATGCTCCGCATCTTTGGGGGCCGAGCCCCAACATTGAGGGGCTAGGTCGGCGCCGGACGAATTTCCGCCCCGCCAGCTGGCGGAAAAGGCCTTTGGTGCCCCGCCAGCTGACGCGGAAATGACATCTTCGGGCGGCGCATGCGCAGGAGCGTCAGCGGCCGCTGACGGCATTCCCGCGCATGCGCAGTGGAGGGAGTCTCTTCCGCCTCCGCCATGGTGGAGACCGTGGCGGAGGCGAAAGGGAAAGAGTGCCCCCACGGCACAGGCCCGCCCGCGGATCGGTGGGCCCCGATCGCGGGCCAGGCCACCGTGGGGGCACCCCCCGGGGCCAGATCACCCCGCACCCGCCCCAGGACCCCGGAGCCCGCCCGCGCTGCCTTGTCCCGCCGGTAAGGTAGGTGATTTAATTTACGCCGGTGGGACAGGCATTTTAGCGGCGGGACTTGGGCCCATCTGGGCCGGAGAATCGAGCATGGGGGGCCGGGGAATCGAGCGTGGGGGCCCGCCAACCAGCGCGCCGCGATTCCCGCCCCCGCCGAATATCCGGTGCCGGAGACTTCGGCAACCGGCGGGGGCGGGATTCACGCCCGCCCCCGGCGATTCTCCGACCCGGCGGGGGGTCGGAGAATCTCGCCCCCTATCTTTAAACATGCCATTTTGGACCAAAGTGAAGTTTCAAGGCAGAGGTATATTTTGAGAACTTTCAGATTCTGAATAATCAAAATAAAATAAGGGGAGAGTTTATCTTGTAATATATGTTTTGTGCTGTGACCACAATGTTTTTTCCCCAAATTCAAACACTGTGGGGTGAATTCTCAGCCGGCAGGATTCTCCGTTCCATCAGCAGTGCATCCCCGCCTGCAGGTTTTCCGGTGGGGGGGGGGGGGCCTACAATGGGAATCCCATTGACCAGCAGCGGGAATGGAGAATCCCGCTGTCAGCGACGGCACGCCGCCAAGAAGCACGCAGCTAGGGATGCGGAGAATCTACCCCGATGTCTTAGCAATGATAGATAAATAGTTAAAGGTGAATTAGCTGAGAGAATGTGGTTTATGAGAGCATTACAAGAGAAAACCTGTGCAAATATATCTTGGTATGGGATTGGAGAAGTTGCGCACCAAAGATTTCCCCAATTTTAAAATTACCTGCATCTCACTAACGTACAGTTCCTGTCCATTTCAATCCATCGTCTTGGATAGTCATCAGGCTAGCAGATATCAAAATGCCAAGTTTCTGTCCTGCATGCTTCCTATTGTGTAATCACATTCCTATGAGGTGTGAGTTAGGAGTTTGTATGGCTGGATAAAAAGTTAATCAGTTCATGGTTTGTTGGGCACTTGATTATCTCAAGACTTTCGGTCGAAATCCCATTCCACTTGTGAATTTTTGGAGAGTTACTCAGTGGCAGCGTTCAAACAGTCGCATAAATTGAGTTGTTTTCTCACAGCGTATCACATTATCTAACCATTTTTTAGTCATGTTTTTTGAGCCATTACATCATTCCTGGCTAGTGTTGAAGGCACAGTTCAATTTGCAGAAGCCTGACTGAGGATGACAATAGAATAACCCAGCAGTCTGAGTATGCTCGCAGTTCCTTACTGTATGAGCAAATCACAATGTTCTATTCCAAAAAGCCAGAGAATGCCCTACCACCGCCATTATCAATCTATGTGTTAACTGTCCTGTCATTTTCAGACAAAGAGCTGCGATTGTTTTACTGAATAAACTCGGAATTATAAATCATCATTGTTACGCCTTCACTTTTGATGTCATCACATATCAACAATATTAAATGTGCCAATTCCTGTGTCTACCATGCTTATTCTCATAGCTTAATAACCATGGAACTAGATCTGAATAAAATATTACCACAAATTGATGTGGTTTTGAAAGAAAATGGAGCACAATGTAAAATAGGAAGTATGACTATAAATATAAAACATAAAATGTAACAGTCTATTTGAACTACTGCCCATGATTTTAAAAAGACAGTTTCTCTTCCTGTGATGTTCCCTTTGTCAATCTCTCTGATCTTTCTCTCTCTTTCTTTCATTCTCTTTCTTTCTTCTTTTCCCTTACTTTCTATTTGTCTCTGACTTCATCCATATCCTGACATCATAAATCGCTTTAGGACATCCAGGAAGGCATTATACATTTGCAAGTCTTCATTTTCTGCCTGCAAGTCTCTCCTTCCCTCTCTCCCCTTTCTTCTGGCTCCACGCTCTCGATACTCATTAATATTCAGTATGCAACTGACAAATATAAATTGTATTAAATATTGTTTAACATTGTTCCGTTATAAATTATACTATAATTATTCAATCATGCAATTATAATGAAATGAAATGAAAATCGCTTATTGTCACAAGTAGGCTTCAAATGAAGTTACTGTGAAAAGCCCCTAGTCACCACATTCAGGCGCCTGTTCGGGGAGGCTGGTACGGGAATGATTAAACATTAAAAAGCTGAGGAATTACTCCGTTTCTAGAAGTTTATGGAAAATCTTTTGTTTTAAGGCTACTGTAAAGATCCAAAATCATCACCTGATCTAATTGTTGCTGACATTTGTTGCTTCCATTTCACTCATAGGCAGCACAGCCTTCCCTTAACTTTATTGCCATTCACAACACAAAGCAAGAACAGCATGCACAACGCAAAGGCCTAGAAAGCAATAGGCCAGGTATGGAGGATGGAATCGGGACACTGGACTGGAAGGAGCAAGCGGGAAATTAACCAGTCTTCAGGACAAAGACACCACCCAATGATGTCTGAATCTCCATGCTCTCTTTCCCAACCCTCAGGCACACTTTCTCTTCCCCCACACCTCACACACACTCTTTCCCCACACCTCACACACCCTCTTTCCCCACACCTCTCACACACATTTCCCCCACCCAACTCACACACTCCCTCTTCCCCCCCCACACACACTCTCGCTTTCCCTCACCCCACGCACACACTCTCGCTTTCCCCACACCTCGCACACTCTCTTTCCCCACACCTCGCACACACTCTTCCCCCACACCTCGCACACACTTTCTCTTCCCCCACACCTCGCACACACTCTCTCTTCCCCCACATCTCGCACACACTCTCTCTTTCCCCCACACCTCACACACACACTCTCTTCCCCATACCTCACTAAAATTCCCTCTTCTATATCTCACACACACACTCTCTCTTTCCCCACCCCTCGCACATATTCTCTTCCCCCAACCCCTCACATACGCTCTCTCTACTCCAAGCCACTGCACATATGCTTTTTGATCCATTATCTCCACACTTGCTGATGTGTTGGGTGTTCTGGATCACATACAGGTCACCAACACTTGAAGTAGTGCAACACTATTTTATTAAAAGGTTAACTATTTAAACATACTTGAACTGTGGATAAATACGATACTAGCTTTAACTAAAGACCTTTGCCTTGTCCTAACCAGTTGATGCACTCAGCACATGGTGAATATCTATGTTGCAGGCTGTGAGCTCTGTGCTCCTAGCTGGCTGCTACTTGAATGAGCAGGAACTCTGATGCCCCCTGTCTTTATAGTGTGTGTGCTCTCACTGGTGATTGGCTGCGGTGTTGTGTATGTTGATTGGTCCCACTGTGTGTCCATCAGTGTGTGTCTGCACCATGATATACTGGTGTATATTATGACATCCCCCTTTTTATATAAAAAAATGTGCCTGTGTGACAATAAATAGTGTGTGGTGAATGTTCCTGACTACGTGTGTGCGAAATATTTAGAGGAATATGTACATAAAACTAAGCTATTTACATGGGAAGGTACCTGGTGTAGAAAAAACTGTGTCACGCAAATAACGAGATGAACACTATACACAAACCACTTGAACAATTAAACGGAAGAACAGAACAGACCAGAGAGTCCATTAGTGCACAAAGTTCACAAATTAAGTCTCTGAGGTGGGCGACGAATTCTGGTTGACCGTCAGGGTGGCACACCACTTAGCGTCTGGATCAATGCTGTATACCAACAGCGGCTGGTGTCTTTGCTTCGGAGACAGCCTGTTTTTCGTTACGACACCGACTCGAAAAGGCGCCTTCGGGTCCTCGGTGTCACTGCTGTGTGGGAGGTCGGATTCGGACTCGGTGACCGTGGGTTGAATTGCCCGAACATTCCTGCAAGGTTGGCTGAAGCGATATGAATTGGAAGGCTGAGCTGTTCGACAGCAGGCAGCGTAGTGGCCAATCTTCCACATCATAGGCATTGTCGAGATTCTGTGGGGCATTGCCGCTTTAAATGGGCGGAGCCACAGTTGACGCACATCGTGACATCACGTTCGCTGCGCCACCGTGCATGTGCGGTGCCGTCATGCGTGGTGCGCGCCTGCGCATTAAGTTCCTCCACGTCGCCGTCCCCTCGTTGGTGCGCACAAGCGCGGGAGTCCGCGACAAGCGTGTGAAATGGCCGCCCTCATCCAGGCTGAGGCCCAGGAGGTGTTCAATCACTTGGACCGTTCAGCCTCGTGGGGACCTTGCCGCACTGTTTCAGCCGCTTGTATATGGGAGTACCGACTGGTGGCATTTTCATGTAGGACACAGGTCTCGCTGGCGGTCGCTAGGGTGAGTTGCTTTACTTTGAGGAGCTGCTGACGTAGGGGATCCGACTGAACACTGAAAACGATCTGATCGCGTATCATGGAGTTGGAGGTGGGCCCATAGCTGCAAGATTGTGCAAGGATGCGGAGGTGCATTAGAAAGGATTGGAAAGGTTCGTCCTTTCCCTGCAAACGCTGCTGGAACACGTAGCGTTCAAAACTTTCATTCACCTCTACGCTGCAGTGAGTGTCAAGTTTGAAGAGAACAGTCTTGAACGTCGTCTTGTCTTCGTTATCTGCAAAGGTGAGAGAGTTGAAAATGTGGATGGCATGGTCCCCGGCCGTGGAGAGGAGAGGAGCAATCTTTCTGGTGTCCGAGGTCCTCCCTGGCTTCGAGGAAGAGCTGGAAGCGCTGTTTGAAAATCTTTCAGTTGGCCCCGAGGTTGCCGGCGATGCGGAGCGGCGGCGGCGGGCTGATGTTGTCCATGTTGCAGGATGACGGAATGCTGGCAGAAGGCAGATCACTTGCAGGTAGGTCTAAAAAGTGCTCGTATGCAACCACACCTGGTATCATGATATATTGGGTGTTCTGGATCACATACAGGTCACTAACACTTGAAGTAGTGCAACACTATTTTATTAAAAGGTTAACTATTTAAACATACTTGAACTGTGGGTAAATACGATACTAGCTTTAACTGAAGACCTTTGCCTTGTCCCAACCAGTCGATGCACTCAGCACATGGTGAATATCTGTGTTGCAGGCTGTGAGCTCTGTGCTCCTAGCTAGCTGCTACTCGAATGAGCGGGAACTCTGGTTCCCCTGTCTTTATAGTGCGTATGCTCTCACTAGTGATTGACTGCGGTGTTGTGTATGTTGATTGGCCCCACTGTGTGTCCATCAGTGTGTGTCTGCACCATGATATACTGGTGTATATTATGACACTTGCTCTCTTCTCTCTCTCTCCCCCCATCACCACCAGTGGTGCAGTGGGAGATTTTGAGGTGTAGCAGTTCGGAGAAAATGTGTTGCCCATATAATTTCTCAATTTATTACATTGCTTTCCTATGTATTAATAATTTGAATCGCCAAACATCAGTATTAATGCTTTTTAAGTGAAAAATATTAGTGCCAATTGGCATTTTTTTAAATAAACATTTTATGGAGGTTTTTTGGGGGTATTGTAACAGCAGCAATATAAACAATGTACATGAGAATATAAACATAGTGCAAATACCCCCTCCCTCTGCTGACGATTAATTTTCCACAAAGAAATCGACGAATGGTTGCCACCTCCGGGCGAACCCTAATAGTAACCCTCTCAAGGCGAACTTGATTTTCTCCAAACAGAGAAAGCTAGCCATGTCCGATAGCCAAGTCTCCGACTTTGGGGGCCTTGAGTCCCTCCAAGCTAATAGTATCCGTCTCCGGGCTACCACCCAAGCAAAGGCCAGAACGTCTGCCTCTTTCTCCTCCTGGATTCCCGGATCCTGCGACACCCCGAAAATCGCCACCTCTGAACTCAATGCCACCTTTGTTTTTAACACCGTGGACATGACATCAGCAAACCCCTGCCAAAATTCCCTAAGCTTTGGACACGCCCAGAATATGTGGACATGGTTCGCTGGTCCTCCCGCACATTTTGCACACCTGTCCTCCACCCCAAAGAATCTGCTCATCCGGGCCACTGTCATGTGGGCCCAGTGAACGACCTTGAATTGAATCAGGCTGAGCCTGGCACATGTTGCGGTCGCATTGACCCTACTCAAAGCGTCCGCCCAAAGTCCCTCCTCTATCTCTTCCCCCCAGCTCCTCCTCCCACTTTTGTTTCAGCTCCTCGGTCTGCCTTTCCTCTGATCCCATAAGTTCCCTGTAAACATCAGAGACGCTCCCCTCTCCTACCCATCCCCTGGAAACTACCCTGTCCTGAAACCCCTTCAGCGACAGGAGTGGGAAGGTTGATACCTGTCTACACAGAAAGTCCCACACCTGCAGGTATCTTAATTTGTTTCCCTTCACCAATGCAAACCTCTCCTCCATACTCAGAAAGCTCCCCTCTATAAACAAGTCCCCCATCTTCTCAATCCCCGCTCTCCGCCATATTCGGAACCCCCCATCCATACTCCCCGGGGCGAACCGGTGATTATCGCAGATTGGGGACAAGACCAATGCTGCCACTGCCCCCACATACCTCCTCCATTGCCCCCAGACTCTTAGGGCCGCCACCACAACGGGGCTGGTGGAGTACCGCGCCGGCGGGAACGGCAGAGGCGCAGTTACCAACGCCCCAGACTGGTGCCCTTACAAGAAGCCGCCTCCATACGCCCCCATGCCTTCTTCCCCCCCACTAGCCACTTCCTAACCATGGCTATGTTAGCCGCCCAGTAATAATTGCTAAAGTTCGGCAGCGCCAGCCCACCCTCCCCCCCGACTCCACTCAAGCATTACCCTCCTCACTCGCGGCGACTTGCCCCCCCCACCCACGAAGCCAGCAATAACTTTATTGACCCGCTTAAAAAAGGACCGCGGAATAAAGATGGGGAGACATTGAAATACAAACAGGAATCTCGGGAGGACCGTCATTTTCACCGTTTGGACTCTCCCAGCTAGAGACAACGGGAGCGCATCCCATCTCCGGAAATCATCTTTCATCTGATCTACCAACCGGGCCAAGTTCAATTTATGTAGCCGGTCCCAATCCCGCGCTAACCGAATACCTAGGTACCTGAAACTGTCCCCTACAAATCTAAACGGCAGTTCCCCCAGTCGCCTCTCCTGACCCCTCGCCTGGACCGCAAACATCTCGCCCTTCCCCGTATTAAGCTTATACCCCGAGAACCGGCCAAATTCCCTTAAGTTACCCATGGTTTCGTCCATCCCCTCAATTGGATCCGAAACATACAGGAGGAGGTCATCCCCATAAAGCGAGACTCTGTGCCCACCACCACCCCCACCGGACCAGCCCCTTGAGGCTCTCGTAGCAATTGCCAGCGGCTCTATAGCCAGCGCAAACAGCAGTGGGAAGAGGGGGCATCCCTGTCTCGTCCCCCCGGTGCAGTCTAAAATAGTCAGAAGTCATCCTATTTGTCCGTAAACTCGCCACAGGAGCCTGATACAGCAACCTGACCCAGTCAATAAAGCCCCTCCCAAATCCGAACCGCCCCAGAACCTCCCATAAATAATCCCAGTCAAAAGCTTTTTCCGCATCCATTGCGACCACTACCTCCACCTCCCTACTTTCCGGGGCATCATGATCACGTTTAACAGCCTCCTTACATTGGCCACCAGCTGCCTGCCCTTAACGAACCCTGTCTGATCCTCCCCAATAACGTCCGGTACACAATCCTCAATCCTGGAGGACACAATATTGGCCAACAGTTGGCATTTACATTCAACAGTGATGTCGGCCTGTAGGACCCACATAGCTCCGGGTTCTTGTCCCACTTCAGGATAAGCGAAATCGTGGCCTGTGACATCGTCTGGGGCAGAACCCCTCTTTCCCTTGCCTCATTAAACACCTTCATCAGCACCGGTCCCAATACCCCGGAAAACCTTTTATAGAACTCTGCAGGGTACCCGTCTGGCCCTGGGGCTTTACCCGACTGCATGGCCTTAAAGCATCCACTATCTCCTCCAACCCGATCGGGGCCCCCAGTCCTTCTACCAGCACCCCGTCCACCTTCGGGAAAGTCTGCCCCTCCTGGAAGTGCCTCATCCCCTCCGGCCCCGTAGGGGGTTCCGACCTGTACAGCCTGCTGCAGAAATCCCTAAACGCCTTACTTACCCCTGCCGAATCCCCAACCAAGTTCCCATCCCCGTCAATAACTTTCCCTATTTCTCTAACTGCCTCCTTCTTTCTGAGCTGCTGTGCAAGCATTCTGCTGGCCTTCTCTCCATGCTCATAGATCGACCCCCTCGCTTTTCTGAGTTGTTCCACTGTCCTCCCTGTGGTTAACAGGCCGAACTCCACCTGTAGCCTCCGCCATTCCGTTAAAAGCCCTATCTCTGGAGTCTCCGCATACCTCCTGTCGACTTGTAGAATCTCTTTTACCAGTTGGTCCGTCTCTGCCCTGTCCGTCCTGTCCCTGTGAGCCCGGATCGAGATCAGCTCTCCTCTCACCACTGCCTTCAGTGCTCCCCAGACCACGGCTGCTGAGACTTCCCCCATATCATTTACCTGCAGGTAATTTTGTATGCATTTCCTCAGCCTCTCACACACCGCTTCATGCGCCAACAGCCCTACATCTAATCTCCATTGCGGGCGCTGATTGCTATCTTGACTAACCTGCAGGTCAACCCAGTGTGGAACATGGTCCGAGGTTGTGATCGCCGAGTACCCCGTGTCTACCACCCCTGCCAGTAAGGCCCTACTCAAAATACAGAAATCGATCCGAGAGTATACCTTATGCACGTGAGACCAGAAGGAGAACTCCTTCATCCTCGGCTGCCTAAATCTCAATGGATCCATCCCCCCCATCTGCTCCATGAACCCTTTCAGTTCCTTTGCAGTTGCTGGCACCCTGCCCATTTTAGAGCATGACCGATCCAGGCCGGGATCAATAACTGTATTAAAGTTTCCTCCCATGACCAGCTTGTGCGAGTCCAGGTCCGGTATCTTCCCCAGCATCCTCTTTATGAATTCTACATCGTCCCAATTTGGTGCGTACACATTAACCAGCACTACCTTCACCCCCTCCAGCTTACCACTAACCATAATATATCAACCTCCCACATCCGAAACTATTCCACCCACCTCAAATATCACCCGCTTATTAATCAAGATCGCAACCCCTCTAGTCTTTGTGTCCAGCCCCGAGTGGAAGACTTGACTAACCCAACCTTTCCTCAACCTAACCTGGTCCACTACTCTAAGGTGCGTCTCCTGCAACATTACCACGTCAGCCTTCAGTATCCTCAGGTGCGCAAACACACGCGCCCTCTTAACCGGCCCATTTAACCCTCGAACATTCCAGGTGATCAGCCTGGTTGGGGGGCAAAGTGCCACCCCCCTCTGCCGAACGGCCACCCCCTTTCTTGGGCCCGTCTCCAGCCCATGCGCGCACCTCCCCCGGCCCAACCCCCGGTAGCCCCCGCCACCGACCTCCTCTCTGTCCCTCAACCGAAGTCCCTCCCTCGTCAGCAGAACAACTACCCGCCCTCCCCCCCTGGCAACACCACTCTGAAATCTAACCCATACAATAAACTAAACATAGGCACAGCCCCCACTGCGCTTCCATGAGTTAGCTCACCCAGCTAGCTTGGTGGCCCCCGCCCCCTGCGCCAAATAGTCTCCCACCTATTGTTCCCTCACTCCCCTCGCCCCCGCTCATACAAACAAATTCCCTCATCTACCGATCCTCACACAATTACCCAACTGAAAGAAAAACACCGAAATCCAAACAAGCAAGACTCCTTCACCCAAAAGTGCAAATCAAAGCAAAAGGCAACATTCACCAGAAAGCAAACCAGAAAACGAAAAACTTTCCCCCCCCCTTCTTACACAGAACACAAAAACAGAAGAGAAAAAAGAAATAACCAATATACGCCAACAAGTTGCATCAAAGTTCAAATGTTCTCAGCCCACCACCAGTCCTTTTCTTTTCGCGAAGTCCAGCGCGTCTTCGGGCGAATCAAAATAATGATGCTGGTCCTCATTTGTGACCCAGATACAGCAGTCCAAACTTCACCTGTTTCTTGAAGAAGATTGACTTCATCTGGTTGAAGCCTGCCCTTTTCCTGGCCACCTCCACGCTCAGGTCCTGGTACACCCGCAGGATGCTGTTGTCCCACTTACAGCTCCGCGGTCGCTTGGCCCACTGAAGAATACATTCCTTGTCCAGGAATCTGTGGAATCTCACCACCATTGCCCTCGGAGGTCCCCTGTTCGCGGCTTCCTTGCAAGCGCTCTGTACGCCCTGTCCACCTCCAAGGGTCGGGAGAATGTCCCCTCCCCCAGCAGCTTCTCAAACATACCCGCTATGTATGCCCCAGCATCAGCTCCCTCAGACCCCTCCGGGAGCCCGACAATTCTTACGTTCTGCTGACTGGACCTATTCTCAAGGTCCTCCACCTTCTCCAGAAGCTTCTTTTGCTGGTCTCTCAGCATCCCCACCTCCAGTTCCACCGCAGTTTGATGCTCCTCCTGCTCAGCCAGCGCCTTCTCAACCTTCTGGATCGCCCGATCCTGGGTGTCCAATCTGTGCTCCAGCCGATCAATAGACTCTTTAATCAGGTCCAGGCAGTCCCGTTTCTGCTTGGCAAAGCCCTCCTGGATGACCTGCATCAACTGCTCCGTTGATTGCTGGGCCGATACTCCAGGGGTCCTGTCCTCGGCCATGCTGTCTCCTGCTGCAGCTTCAGCCCAGCCCTTGCCTGTCTTTTTATTTCTGCCTTTTCGTGCACTTCTGGTTCTTTTCTCCATCCACCGATACGTGGAAACGGTGCCCAATTGCCTCAGCCTTCGAATTTACAGTTTAAATCCGGAAGAAAGTCGGGGGGAAAGGTCCAAAAGTCCAACCAGAGCGGGAGCCACCAAATGTGCGACTTACTCCTTCATAGCCGCCACCGGAAGTCTCGGCATTTTATTTTAATGGCTCGCCTAGTACCTCTCCGATTTCTTCCAGCTCTTGAAGTTAAATGTTATCAGTTCCAGCAACCTGATTAATCTTCTGTGCCTCAAACCAATCTAGGGCCATTTATACATTTACATTCAAGGAGTCACTATCTAAAGCATTTTTACACACCACTGTATAATCTTCAATGGTGAAAATGAATACAAAACATATACATTTACAGTTCAGCCATATCCACTCCTCAGTCCTAACCACACATGCAAAATCCTTCGAAGATTCTATGAGGCTTTTCTGGCCCCTAACAGCTATTATAAAGCTTTATCATGGAAATACCGCCTGACTAGTTGTTTTTTCCAATGTATTTTTGGCATTCAATTGCGGCTTTAGTTAACATCAGCAATATCTGATATCTATTCATGCAATCTTGACAATGTTTTGTACTTTGCAAAATATTTATTTTTCTTCTTATCATGTATTTCCATCAACCAGCACACTCCGATATCCATTTTGAAACCTTTCTTTGTACCTAAAAATTGAACCCATTCTTACAGCTGGTACAGGATGTTGTTTGCAGCAATAAGCTTCTCAACCAAATTAAATCTGACAATACAATGTTAGGAGATAGAATGTGCAATCATGTCTATTGTGAGCTTGTTGGCGGTAACCATATTCGGGGACTTCAGATGGAAAAAAACTGCTGGTGAATGCGGCTCGAAAGGCCAAAACAGTTGGATGGAAAGTGAGTGATCATATAAAATGAAGGTCAAGTTGGAACAACTGTGCAATCACATCTGATGCCACATTTGTGTCGTAAGTAATGTCAGTGCCTCTGATATATATGTCAGGCATATCTTTGTTGCATCAACTATTTTTAAATAACGTACCTTTTTATTTGAAATATCCTCCCTCTGTTAATTAATGTTAGAGTTATAAAAGCAAATTACTGCAGATGCTGGAATCTGAAACAAAATCAGAAAATACTGGACAATCTCAGCAGGTCTGACAGCATCTGTGGAGAGAAAAGGGAGCGAACGTTTCGAGTCTAGAAGGCTTTGACAAAGAATCCAGACTCAAAACATTAGCTCCCTTTTCTCTCCACAGATAATGTTCAAGTTATGTTAATTTTAGTTGGTTTATTACAGTAAAAGTTCCCAAAAGTAAAATTTTGTCCAACAATTTTCTATCCATTGTTCCTTTATTTTTGAGAGTTATCACTCTTTATGGGGATCATAACAAATTGGGGGTTCATCTGAGATCTTGAAACACTGAGACAGGAACGCAAGTACACTGGACTTCTCCGAATTTAAATCAACAAGACTTTACATTTACTTTAGCAGTCTTCAATGTAAAATCAATATGATTACTTCTACTGTCAAGCATTTTTGGAAGAAGAAAACTTGTCTGTCATTGCCTTGGAGCAATTAACAAAGGTTAATTTGAAGGCTGTGACATAGGAATTAAGGATTGACTTGAAATTAGGAGCAATGAAAGCAGAGATTGTTGGAATATTAGCCTCAGTAAAAGTTTTAAAATGTGAAACCTTGTCCATCAACTTCTTTTGCGTTGCTGTTGTGGGGATTCCTTTCTTTTTAAAATAAGTTATTGGTCTCTACAGGAAGTGGTACTGAAACAATTGTTGCAGCTGTCCCCAGGTCCAGATGGATTTCATCCTAGGGCCTTAAAAGAAGTGGCTGGTGAGCCAGTTAATGCTAATGAGGTAGGGACAACAAAGTTTCGTGAAACGGAAGCCGTGTTTAGCCAATTTCTTGGAGTTCTTTGAAGAAGTAACATTTGCTGTGGAGAAAGGGGAACCAGTGGATGTACTGTACTTGGATTTCCAGAAGACATTTAATCAAATGCAATATAAAAGTTTATTGCAGAAAATAAAAGTTCATGGTGTAGAGGTTAACATATTGGCATTGATTGAAGATTGGCTAGCTAACAGGAAACAGTTGGCATAAATAGATCATTTTCTGGTTGGCAAAATGTAAAGACTGGCATGTCACCGGGATCAGAGCTGCGGGCTCAACATTTTACAATTTAAGGGCGCAATTCAACCAAAAAATTTCTTAAGGGCGCGATCCATTGGCCACACTGCGCTAGAAAAGCAGTTCGCTGTGGCGCAGCGTGGCCGATAAAAGCAGGGAGACCACACTCCCAGGATCTACCCAGCTCGTAACGCCTCATGAGATCCATAGCGATATCGTGAGACATTGGGATGTAAATCCCGTCCATTGTGAGCAGGAGCACTTCTGGCAGATCTGCATATTAGAGCGAGACAGTTAGTCTCACTCAAATGTGCAGATTCCCGAGGTACCTGAGGCTTTGGGATTCATCCCCTTCGCCTTGGAGAACTTAGATGAGAGCCGTTCAGCACTGGTCTCAACAAGCAGGGATCAGTTGGAATGGCACTTATGGGGGTCTCTCAGGGGATCGCAGGCCCCCAGCTGCATGCCGTTTGGGCAAGGTGGTGCCCTGGCACAGTTGGTACCACTTGAGCACTCGAGCAGTGCCAGCCTGGCACCCTGGCAGTGCCACCTGGGTGCAGGTGGCATTGCCAGCTGGCACGGGCACTGCCAGGTTGTCACTGCCAAGGTGCTACGCTAACATTTTTTGCACGCAGGCAATCAGGCCGGATTGCCCAACATGGGTTGAGGGGGGCCCGGGGACCCTCTCATAGTCCGTTCGGGCTGTGGGGTAGGTAGGGGATCACTTCAGGGGTCTCGGAGATCGGTACGCCATTCATAAATGGCGTACCGATCTCTTGCTACACTGGGGAGTTCCAGCGAACGGAGCTCCCCAGTGTAGAAAACGGGGTTATGTGCAACCTCGGCCGTGTGTTCCCCATTTAGATCCCTTAGACAATGCAACTTGCTTTGAATAGCCACGTGTTTCGCAGCACTGCGAACGCCGGGAAATACACGTCTAAACGTGCTCCCCATAAGACTTTGTTCCCATTTAGTTGAATCGAGCCGTAGTGTAATTTTGAGGTTTGGCGGGGGGTTTCCCACTGCCTTTTTGGGTGAGATCCACACCAGTATTCACCCGTACTTAGTTGTTTTTTTGGGCCTTGGGAAGTTTTCCTGATCCAGCCCAAACTTAGAAATTTGTTTAGCAGTGGGGGGCTGAACATGCTGGTGCGACCGGTTCCTCAGAAATCGGGGCGCCATTTTGAAAGGGTACCTTGATCTCTTACTGCGCTTGAGGGTCCCCCAAACCCACCACCCACAGGGAATGCAACCACCGCACACATGGGCATTACCTGCTGCTATAGGGATACATGGGCCTCCCTTTCTAGGCTGCCCACCCTCCTTTTGGGCCAGCCCCTTTCAGGATCTCTTCTTCACCCCCCAATCTTTATAAAACCCCTTCATAACCCCCTTCAACCCCTTTCATGGGCACGGTCCCTTCAGGTTCTGACCTTAGGCAGTGCCAACCTGGTACCCTGGCAATGCCAACCTAACACCCAGGAAGTGCCCCTGACAGTGCCAACTGGGCACCCTCGCAGTGCCACGCTGGCATTTCCTGGGTGGAAGTGGGAGTGCCATGGCGCTCTCCTGCCCTGTCTCTGACCACCCAGAGGACTCTAATGGCCTCTGGGCCCTGCTCCCAAGTGGCCATCATGACTGATCTCCGTTTGTGGAGACCAGTACTAATTGACAGGTTGGGACTCACCAACGTGGCCGTTGACTCCCGGGCGACGGGTGAATGCGACGATAACATATTTAAATGAACCTAATGGCTCATTTAAATATCATTATCTGGATCACTCCCTTGCTGGAGCGTCGTGACTCGCGGTCGGTTCGGCACCTGGCGCGAAGCCTGAATTGCGCCTCTCCTGCGATTCACCCAGGCACAATATATGACTTGGTGGAGTGACTGAAGACATGGTTGCTAATTTACTGATAACACATAGATTGGTAAGAAAGTAAGTTGTGAAGAAGACATAAGGACGCGACAACCCGATATAGATAGGTTAAGTAATTGGGCAAAGATTTGGCAATTGGCGTTTAATGTGGGCAAATGTGAAATTGCCCATTTTGGCAGGAAGAATAGACAGAAATGGGGGGTGGGATTCTCCCGTACCTGGCGGGGCTGGGGGTCCCGACGGGACGGTGTGGCGTGAACCACTCCGGCATCAGGCCGCCCCAAAGGAGCAGAATGCTCCGCATCTTCAGGGGCTAGGCCCACCCCGGAGTGGTTGGTGCCCCACTGGCCGGCGTGGAAGGCCTTTGGCGCCGCGCCAGCCGGGGCCGAAGGGACTCCGCCGGCTGGCGCGGGTCCGCGCATGAACGGAAGCGTCAGCAGCTGCTGACGTCATCCCAGCGCATGCGCAGGAGGGGTTCACCTGCGCGTTAGCCATCGCGGAGGCTTACACGGCCGGCACGTAGTAATAGAGTGCCTCCACGGCACAGGCCCGCCCGCGGATTGGTGGGCCCCGATCGCGGGTCAGGCCGGGGCCGGACCGCCCCACGCCCCCCCCCCCCCCCAACAGGACTCCGGAGCCCGCCCGCGCCACCAGGTCCCGCCGATAAGGGACCAACTCTAATTTACGCCGGCGGAACCTGCAAAGAACGAGCGTGACTTCGGCCCATCGCGCGTCGGAGAATCGCCGGTGGGGGGGGGCCCGCCGACCGGCGCGGCGCGAATCCCGCCCTCGACGAATCTCTGGCACCAGAGAATTCGGCAGCCGGCGGGGGCGGGATTCACGCCGACCCCCGCCAATTCTCCGACCCGGCGGGGGGTCGGAGAATCCCGCCCCAATGAGAGATGCAGAGGTGTAGTGCATGAATCATAAAAGGTTTGAATGGAGGTAAAGCAAGGAATTAGGAAAGTTAATAGTGTTTGGTTTATTGCGAGGGGAATTGAATTCACAAGTCAGGAGGTAAAGATTCAGTTGTACAGGGCATTGGTCGACCACGTCTGCAACGTTATGTACAGTATCGGTCTTTTTGAAGGAAGGATGCAAGTGCATTGGAAGCAGTTCAGAAATGGTTTACTCGACTAACACTGGAAATGGGCAGATTGTCTTATGAGGAAAGTTGGACAGGCTGGACTTGGATCCACTGGGGTTTAGAAAAGTAAGAGGAGACTTGATTGAAATCTTTAAGATCCTGAGGGGTCTTGACAGGGTGATCGTGGCGAGGATGTTTCCTCTTGTGGGAGAATCTAGAACTATGGATCACGGTTTAAAAATAATGGGTCACCCGTTTAAGACAGATATTAGGATAATTTGTTTTTCACTGTGGGTCGAGAGTCTTAGGAACTGCTTCCCCCAAAAGGCAGTGGAAACAAAGCCTGAATATTTTTACGGCAGAGGTAATGCAATATGCACTTTCACAGACATCATTAATGAACTTAAAAAAGGATTTGTTAATAAGAATTCTCAGCAGCTGTACGGGGGTTGCAGCTTGCTCCCTACATATCTCTTTTCTCAAGAGAACTCCACCCCCTTGGGTGATTAACTACTCAGATTACCAGCATACGCCATTTTTGTCGCACCAACTTTCCTGCAGGACAATTGGTCCAGTCTGTAAAGGGTTAACCTGTGTAGTCACCACACCACACACCCCTACCCTGCACCTCCCCCACCACACCCCTTTTCCAGGCTATCACATGATAAGCTAACCAGACCGCACAGTGGAAATCTGAGACAACTGAGAGGTTTAGGTGTCATTTGCCTGTCTGTTCAGGAACACTCTGAGATGCAGCGCATAACACGATTTCTGCTGGAATAATTATGACCTCAGGGTTTGGGTTCCAGTGAAAGAACGGCAAATGGACCCGGCCTCCATTGTAGTTCCATTGTTCGCTGTTTCACAACCGTAGAATGTCCCAACAGATTTGGAACTGAGGGGGGAGGGGATGGCGGCGGGGAAACAAACCCATGTCTAGCTGGAAAAAGGAAGTATTCTAGACACATAGCGATCATTTTCTAAACAGCATAGGTCTATAAAAATAATCATCTTCCTTTCTTTCCCCCACCCAAAATCTGGAATGGGCTCTTGTATTTGTGTTTCTAAAAGGAAATAATATAAATCTGCAGATTGCCTGGCCACTGAATCATGACATCTGTGAGAAGAGAATCTCTCCTCTCCACATCACTGGACTCTCATTCTCATTAACCATGACTAAAAGGAAGTGCCTTGCCAGAATGAGGTCTGTCGGCCCGTAGCCTCCTTCAGTTATGCAAAAGGGATGGAAAAAAAACTATCGTGAGTGCCATATCTCAATATTTCCCAAATTTGGAGAAACCAGATGCAGCAATTTGAACGCGACCTGCGCAATTCTGTTCATCTCTCCGCCCACTGAGTATTTCAAGCATTTTCCATTTTTAGTTTAGAACTCTGCATTTTCTGTTTCTTGGCTTTGTGGAAGAGAATCAAGTTTCCTCAGCCTTGAGGGATTGGCAGGAGACAAGGAAGAGTCACAAACCAATATGGAGAACGAACCAAATGTATTCTATTGGTAAGTAAGATAGAATGCAAATATTGATTAGATTTCAAGATTGTGCTTTAGAAAACGTGCCAAAAAGGAAATGCAGAGCTGTTGATGTCTGGGTGATGCTATCGGTCAGTGATCTTCCACATCCAGGGTCACCACTGCAGTTCCACCCTAATGTTGAGTGGTATTGAGTTGTGGCGGGTTGAAATAACTGTGAAGTGACTGTCACAGAATGCCTTTGCAACAACATTCTTCACCTGCCTGTTGTTGGCAGCAAGTATCAAAGCGTCCATAGAAATGAATCATCCCACTTGGGAGGAAACTGATTCATTCTTCAAGGCACTCATCCATCCCAGAGTAAATACGCTTCCACTTACTGTCAACTGAGAAACTACAGGTGGAAAACTGAGGTTGAATTTGTTGATTACTCAGCCAGCGAGATCTTATCGCCCCAGGAGCCATGTTCCTCTTCAGTGTGCATCTAGAAAGACTGAGTGGGCTTCTATTGATTATTTTGCCACCTAGGCCTTGTGGTATTATAGGTATTATGGTACCTGATGGGCTAAAGCACCATTGGTGGAAGCTGTATGCTTTCTATTGGCTAGAGTGCATAATAGCTCCGTCCTAATAGGCGGAGTATAAGAACCTGTGCTGCCCCAGCAGCTCTCATTCTCTACCTGAGCTGCTGGGGAACCATCTAGCTTATTAAAGCCTTCAGTTGGACTACAACCTCGCTTTAGTGGTCATTGATTGTGCATCAATTTAATAAGCTAGAATTTTAAGAAGAAAGGATGGAGCTCCGAATTAAGCCGGAGTGTCTGCAACTTAGCCCCCACGCGGCGAACTCAGCGGCTATCTGTAAACACTGGCTGGCGTGCTTTAAAGGGTATCTCGAGACGGCCGAAAACGCACCCACGGGAGAGCAGAAAATGCACGTCCTGCACTCAAGGGTGAGCCCGGAGATTTACACCCTCATTGAGGAAGCGGAAGACTTCAATGCAGCAATTGAGCTGCTAAAAGGACACTATGTTCGCCCGGTAAACCAGGTGTATGGCCAGCACCTGCTTGCAACAAGGCGACAAACCCCTGGGGAATCGCTGGAGGAATTCTACCGTGCACTCCTGGTGCTGGGAAGAAGCTGCGGCTGCCCGCAACTTTCGGCGAGCGAACACACGGAACTCTTAGTTCGGGACGCTTTTGTGGCAGGTATGCTTTCGTCACAAATTCACCAGCGCCTGTTAGAGAAGGACACCTTGGGTCTCAGGGAGGCACGGGCCCTTGTAGGCTCCCTGGACATGGCCTCCAGGAACGCCCGCACCTACGTTCCTGACTGTGTGGCAGCCCCCTGGGCAGCGTGGAACCCCGCCACGGCCGACCCCGAGACTTCCCCCGTTCCCCCACAGGCCTGTGCTCCAAGGCGGCCTGGCAACTCCGAGGGGCCCCGCTGCTACTTTTGCGGGCAGGCCAAGCACCCCCGCCAGTGCTGCCCGGCCCACGCATCCTCCTGCAAGGGATGCGGCAAAAAGGGCCATTTCGTGGGGGTATGTTAGGCCTGAGCGGTGGCTGCGGTCTCCAGCGGCGAATGCAGACCGCAACCACAAACTTCTCCATGGGCCCTGTGCGGCCAGGGGCTAGGGTTAGGCCACGTGCAGACCCTGGGCGCCGCCATCTTGTTCCACGGATGCCACGTTGGAGGGATGGGCGCTGCCATTTTGTGCACCCCCGGCCATGTGCGACCAATGGGAGACGCCATCTTAGATGAAACCCCAGGACCCCAGCTCGGCCGACCACACACTGACCGAACAGAGCTCTCAACTACTGCGATTGGCCTCGGTGACTCTGGATCAGTCTCGACCTCGAACACTCTCAACCACTACGACGACTGTTTTCATCAACGGGCACGAGACGTCCTGCCTAATCGACTCTGGGAGCACGGAGAGCTTCATACACCCCGACACGGTAAGGCGCTGTTCCCTCCTCATTCACCCTGTTAATCAAAAAATCTCACTGGCCTCCGGTTCACACTCAGTGGAGATAAAGGGGTTTTGTGTAGCAAACCTCACAGTTCAGGGAAGGGAGTTCAAAAATTTCCGTCTCTACGTCCTTCCCCACCGCTGTGCGGCTACACTCCTGGGTTTAGGCTTCCAGTATAACCTTCAAAGTCTGACCTTCCAATTCGGCGGCCCTATACCCCCGCTTACTGTCTGCGGCCTCACGACCCTTAAGGTCGACCCGCCTTCCCTGTTAGCAAACCTCACCCCGGATTGCAAACCCGTCGCCACCAGGAGCAGACGGTACAGTGCCCAGGACCGAATCTTTATGAGGTCAGAGGTCCAAAGGCTACTGAGGGAAGGGGTCATTGAAGCCAGTAACAGCCCCTGGAGAGCTCAAGTAATGGTGGTAAAGACCGGGGAGAAGCATAGGATGGGCATCGACTACAGTCAGACCATCAACAGGTTTACGCAGCTGGACGCGTACCCTCTCACCCGCATATCCGACCTGGTCAACAGGATCGCGCATTATAAGGTCTTCTCCACGGTGGATCTCAAGTCCGCCTACCACCAGCTCCCCATCTGCACTAGTGACCGCAAATACACTGCCTTCGAGACAGATGGGTGGATCTACCACTTCTTAAGGGTTCCGTTCGGTGTCACCAACTGGGTCTCGGTCTTCCAGCGCGAGATGGACCGAATGGTTGACCGGTACGGTTTACGGGCAACATTCCCATATCTCGATAATATCACCATCTGCGGCCACGACTAGCAGGACCACGACACCAACCTCCGAAAATTTCTCCTGACCGCTAAAATCCTTAACCAAACATACAATAAGGATAAATGCGTGTTTAGCACCGACCATCTAGCCATTCTCGGCTACGTAGTGTGAAATGGAGTTATAGGCCCCGACCCTGAACGCATGCGCCCCCTTATGGAGTTCCCCCTCCCTCACTGCCCCAAGGCCCTGAAACGCTGCCTCGGGTTTTTTAGCTACTACGCCCAGTGGGTCCCCAACTATGCGGACAAGGCCCGTCCCCTGATCCAATCCACAGCTTTTCCCCTGTCGATAGAGGCCCAGCAGGCCTTCAGCCTCATCAAAGCAGACATTGCAAAGGCGACGATGCATGCCATCGACGAGTTCCTCCCCTTCCAGGTCGAGAGCGATGCGTCCGACACAGCTCTGGCGGCCACCCTCAACCAAGCGGGCAGACCTGTGGCCTTCTTCTCAGGTACCCTCCATGCTTCCGAAATCCGCCACTCCTCAGTCTAAACGGAGGCCCAGGCCATAGTAGAAGCTGTGCGAAATTGGAGACATTACCTGGCCGGCAGGAGATTCACTCTCCTCACTGACCAACGGTCGGTTGCTTTCATGTTCGATAATGCACAGCGGGGCAAGATAAAAAACGACAAGATCTTGCGGTGGAGGATCGAACTCTCCACCTACAACTACGAGATCTTGTATCGTCCCGGGAAGCTAAACGAGCCTCCTGATGCCCTGTCCCGCGGCACATGTGCCACCGCACAAGTGGACCGCCTCCGAGCCCTCCACGAGGACCTCTGCCACCCGGGGGTCACTCGCTTTTTCCATTTCGCCAGGACCCGCAACCTGCCCTACTCCATCGAGGAGGTCAAGACTGCCACCAGGGACTGCCAAATCTGCGCGGAGTGCAAACCGCACTTCGACCGGCCAGAGAGAGTGCACCTGATAAAGGCTTCCCGTCCCTTTGAACGCCTCAGCATGGACTTCCAAGGCCCCCTCCCCTCCACCGACCGCAACACGTACTTCCTGAACGTGATTGACGAGTACTCCCGGTTCCCATTCGCCATCCCCTGCCCTGACATGACCGCCACCACCGTCATCAAGGCCCCCCATAGCATCTTTGCACTGTTCGGGTTCCCCGCTTACATACACAGTGATAGGGGGTCCTCCTTTATGAGCGACGAACTGCGTCAATTCCTGCCCAGCAAGGGCATCGCCTCGAGCAGGACGACCAGTTACAACCCCCGGGGTAACGGACAGGTAGAGAGAGAGAACGGAATGGTGTGGAAGATCGTCTGACTGGCCCTAAGGTCCAGGAATCTCCCAGTCTCCCACTGGCAAGAAGTCCTCCCGGATGCCCTCCACTCCATCTGGTCACTACTCTGTACGACCACCAATCAGACACGTCACGAACGTCTCCTTGTCTTCCCCAGGAAGTCCTCCTCTGGGACTTCGCTCCCGAACTGGCTGGCAGCACCCAGATCCATCCTGCTCCGAAAACACGTGTGGGCGCACAAGTCGGACCCGTTGGTTGAGAGGGTCCATCTGCTCCATGCTAACCCCCAGTACGCCTACGTGGCGTACCCCGACGGCCGACAAGATACGGTCTCCCTACGGGACCTGGCGCCCGCCGGAACCCCACGCACATTCCAGCCACCAGTCCCACCCTCCCCTCCACCACAGCACCTTACAGGAGGATCGGTCCTTCCGCCGGCCCCGTCTAGGCCCCCCCACCCACCGACGCCCCCCCCGCAGGCGCGCCCTTCCCAGGTCAGCCGTTTTCCCCACCAGCGCCGTCTAGGGGTGCCGAAGCTGCCATGGAGATCGAAGCCACGCTCCCAGAGTCACAGACGCCCGAGCCTCCACCGGAGTCACCACCGAAGCTCCGACGATCACAGAGGACGACCAGGGCCCCCGATCGACTGATTGCTTCATTTTAACTGTAATCTGTAAATATAAACCATCAAATGTACATAGCTACCAGACTTGTAAATAGTTACTAAACACTGGACGGAGGTATTACGATACCTCCATAACTAATTATAACATGTTGTTATGTTTTGTAGTTTCTGGCCACCACCTCCGTCGGACTCTTTTTTTAACAGAGGGTGAATGTGGTATTATAGGTATTACAGTACCTGATAGGCTAAAGCACCATTGGTGGAAGCTGTATGCTTTCTATTGGCTAGAGTGTATAAATAGCTCCATCCTGGTAGGCGGAGTATAGGAACCCGTGCTGCCCCAGCAGCCCTCACACTGTACCTGAGCTGCTGGGGAAACATCTAGCTTAGTAAAACCTTCAGTTGGACTACAACCTCGCTTTAGTGGTCATTCATCCTACATCAGGCCTTAACACACGAGCTCTGAGAACACTGTGGTTGAGAGTGCTTAATTGATGTATCAATAAACCTCACAGATTCAGTCTGCCAGTGTATATAAAGTGTACTGCTTATCAGAGCACTTATCCCATCAGGACCCACTTGGAGCATATTTTTTCAATTAAATGTGTCACAGCGAAAATTTAGTGTTGCTGGCATTACCATTGTTTCCCCTTCTTTCAGATGAACGGATTCATTGAATGATGATACCGTGGAGTCTGTGGCTGATCGTAAGGCAAACTGATGGCTTTGTGCAGCCTGTCTATTCCGACACAGAGAGCAGCATACACTGAACAACTAACAGGGATGTCTATGGTTTAGTTTATGGACCACTTGTGACTCCTCCTTGTCCCCTGCCAATCCCTCAAGTCTGAGGAAAATCAAAAAGTCTAAACTAAAAATGGAAAATGCTGGGAAGACTCAGTCGGTGGCGAGAGAAACAGAATTAACGTTTCAGGTCGATGACCATTCACCAGAACCGGAGAGATTTAAACAAGTACAATGGCAGGGCAAGGGGAAAAAGAATAAGAGGGAAGGTCTTTGAGAGAGCAGGGATAGGGGTGATTTTTTAAATATTCATTTACAGGATGTGGGCATCACTGACTATGGCAACATTTATTGCCCATCCATAGTTGCCCTTCAGAAGGTGGTGGTGAGCTGCCTTCTTGAAACGCTGCAGTCCCTGTGGTGTAGGTGCACCCACAGTGCTGTTAGGGAGAGAGTTCCAGAATTTTGACCCAGCAATAGTAGACGAACGGTGATATATTCCCAAGTCAGGATGGTGAGTGACTTGGAGGGGAACCTCCAGGTGGTGGTGGGACCCAGGTATTTGCTGCCCTTGCCATTCTGGATGATAGTGGGCATGAGTTTGGAAGGTGTTGTCTGAAGAACGTTGGTGAGTTCCTGCATTGCATCTTGTACATAGGACACACGGCTGTCATTGTTTGTCGGTGGAGGAGGGATTGAATGTTTGTGGAAGGGGTGCAAATTAAGCAGGCTGCTTTGTCCTGGATGTTGTTGAGCTTCTTAAGTTTTGTTGTCGCTCCCGGGTTCAAATCCCGACCCTGAGTCACAGTCCGTGTGGAGTTTGCATATTCTCTCGGTGTCTGCATGGGTTTCACCCCCACAACCCAAAGTTGTGCAGGATAGGTGGATTAGCTATGCTAAATTGCCCCTTAATTGGAAAAAATAATTGGCGACTCTAAATTTAAAAAAAAAGATTTGTTGTAGCTGCACTCATCCAGGCCAGTGGAGAGTATTCCATCACACTCCTGGCTTGCCACTCATAGATGCTGGACAGGATTCTATTGCGATCCCAGACCAGACCCAAACAGAGGTTAGGATACTGGATCAAAAGCCCAATATTTTAGTTTATTTTGTAAGACTGTGCGGAAAGAATACTTCGTTCCAGGAGTGATTGCACGAAGAACAAAACGTTATTATTGGGCAGGATCTAGTGGTCACATTGTGTCTGAAAAACTGCACACAACTCGACTGGTAGATGGCGGGAGATTTCACTTCCTGGATCTACCCAGATCTAACGTGATCTCACGAGATGTTGCGATGTGAGTCTTGACCATTGTGGGCAGGATCACTTCCTGGCAAATCAGCATATTAGAGTGAGACAGCCAGTCTCTAATATGTATTTCTGAGTTCTACTCAAGGCGTGGGATCTAACTCCCTCACCTTGGAGACCTCGGCCGAGCGCCGTTCAGTGCTGGGCCCCCAAGCAGGGACCAGATGGGACAACACTCGTGTGGGTCTCCCAGGAGATTGGGGGTACCCAGATGCATTCCCTCTGGGCAGGGTGGAACCCTGGCACTGCTTGTGCCACCTGGGCACCGTGGCAGTGCTATCTGGGTGCCAGTCTGACACTGCCAGCTGGCAGGCAGACTGCCAGTGTGACAGGCTGGCACTGCCAGGGTGCCCAGGTGGCTTAAATCCTGTTACATCATTAACTTTTTCCAGTTCTGACACAAGATCATTGGACACTGGATGGAATCTTACCGCCTTTGGAGATTTTCAGAGGACAGGGCCGTAGAACGGATCCCAATGCCGCTGGTGCTACCTGACTGCCTGCCCATATTCAATCTTCTTGGAGACCAGTGAAGAGGTTGCCTCCAGGAATCTCACCCAATTAAGGATGGCGGGCAGGCAGACACCTGGCTGAGTCAATGGGAGGGGACCACAGAGTTGCCCTGCTGTAGGCGCTAGGAGAGGTGGTGGACCACTGCAGCATGTTTCTCGTGGTCTCCCCAGTCTGCTCACAAATGGACACTTAAATATTCATACGAGCTACCTGCCACTGCCATGGGGCTAGCCTCTGGCACACACACATACACAGATTCTGCTTGACCTGCTAGATTTTTACAGAATTTTGTTTTTTTATATTGCTTCTTGTAATTATCTTTCTGATTTCCTTGTTTGTCCAGTTCAGACTTGGAAATTTAGAAAGAGCTGTTTTTAGTGCTGTTTATTGGATGAAACACCAGACGTGAGATGAGAATTTGATTTATGCAGCGAATTGTTCTGACCAGGGATATGTTGGTGGACAGGCTCGTGGAAGTAGATTCAGTTATAACTTTCAGAAGGGAATACTTGAAAAAGGAATGCATTTGCTGGGCTATGGCAGAAGAACAGGTGAATGGGAGCAATTGGATAGTTGCTTCAAAATGTTGGCACAGCCACAATGAGCCAAATGAACTCCATTTGTGCTGTATGATTCTATGAAGTCTACTTCTTTTAATGCAGAGTTGCTTAATGCAAATTATTGAATCATAATATGAAATACACATCTCTTCTTTAAAATTGCCTCATTCATACTGCTGGATAATTAAAATTATTTTCCCAATTCAAATGTAACATTTAAATCACAACAGCAAGATCTGTTAGCATCAGCAACTTGAGATGTATGTAAATGTAACATTATATGTGACACCAAAGCCTCAATACAATGCACCCTCATACAATGCCCTACAAAATCCTTTGGACAATCCTAGACACGGAATACTAAATCTTGCACTTCAAAATTTCTGTAAAGTGTTGGTCATTTGTCAAATTCTTTTTAAGCTTGGACAACTTGTACTGCTTTAGGTTGAGGGGTTATTTGATGCAGACAGTGCCTCCTGCTTTACGGATTTCAGTTTGAGAGATGCTAGATCTCTAATGACCACAGTTGGGACTGACCTTTGGATCAGTGCACTGAAAAATCATGATCTGGTAGTACACTTCCCCCTCAGGGCAAGAAAGGATCAAAACTGACCAACATCATGAATAAGAGCACATTGTTTGATGGCACTTGGTGTGAAGAATGACGAGAGATGCAAGGGTGGGATTTTCCGACCCTTCCCTCCACCAGGATCTTCCAGTCTCACCAAAGGCGACCCACTCCCACGGTAATTTCCCCAGCAGTGCAACCGGCGAGCAACCAAATGGCCATTGACATTGGCGGGACTGGAAAATCCCGCTGGTAACCAATGGCAAGATGCCTTCACTGCCAGAAAACCCCTGGGGGGAGGGGTGGTGGTAAATCCCTGCCACAGTTTAAGGTAATGGAGTTTGTTTTTGTTTTACACAGGGTGCTATTATAATTTGGAATGTATTGCTTGTAAAGTTGGAAGCAGGGTTAATAGTAACTTGCTAAAGGGAATTAGATAAGTACTTAATAAGGAGAGAAAAAATGTAGGGCTCGGGGGAAAGGACAGAGGAATGGGATCAATTAGATAACTCTTTCAAAAGGGACGGTGGATCAAATGGCCTCCATCTGTGCCACATTGTCCAATGAGTAGAGGTGGATTAGAAAGCTCTTATTTTATTTCTATCAAAAGGTGAATTTAATAGTGGAAGAAGCAGGGATCAGAGATATCAGAATTAAGCTGGCCTTCTAACATAAATGGCAAAACATTCTACCCTACAGGGATCATAAGAACAGCTGTACTTTGGAGTACTAAGTACTCACTTTGAAATATCTTTTTCAGCGATTCTCTAGAACCCATATTCTTGGACGAAATCCATATGGATCCACATTCAAGTGTTGTTTCAGCAGATGAAGGTTTAATTCGTCCAGAGGGATGCAGGATTTAAGAATTCCTTTTTAAAAAAAAAAAAAAAAATCTTGGCTATCTTTGAGTTGCTCCTTCTCTCCTGGCGCCTCTCCCCCCCCACCCCATGCCATTTACCATTTGTAATCAGGATTATTTTGATATAACAGACAGTTGATCGACTGCACTGTATTTTGTCACCTGTTCCATTTTCCCATTGAGACAGAGATTTGCATCACATCAGTACAGCTGCCAATGTGTAACCGTTTGGCTGAAAGCTGTTGAAAACTTGGTTGTCCAATGACAACCCAAAGGCATTGTAGCTGTACCGATTCCCTGAAGTCACGTTGAAAGCAGCCATCCTTGTATAAAAAAGGACGAGGGAGCACTTTTGCATCCAGATTGAATGAGACTATTTGTTAGCTTCAGTGACTGAATTCTGCATTTAGAAGGTGTTTTGCTGTCAAAATGAGCAAAGACAATTTTTAATTCAAGAAAAGCTGGTTACAATCTGCACCCAACACATTTTGAATTACTTACTATTCTGGTAAGGGAAAGAAAACAACGGCTTATTTCTCCAGATGCTTTCACAACTTGCAATGCATCCCAAAGTACTTTAGCGCCAATGCAGTACTTTTGAAGTTCAGTCACTGTTGTAAAATGGCAATTACGGCAACCAATTTGTTCACAGTAAGGTCTCACAAACAGCTATGTGATAAAGACCAGATGAGCTGTTTTAGGTGTTGATTGAAGGATAAATATTGGGCAGAGCACTGGGGAGGATTTTCCTGATCTTTGTAATAGGGCCAAAGGATCTTATACATTCACCTGAGAGGTGCTCACCCAAAAGAAAACAACACAGCAGCACCCCCTCACTGGATTGTGTGTTCCAGTGTATGGAGTGGGATTGAACCCATGACTTCTGACTTATGCCAGCTGAGCCATGGCTGATACCTTGGCGCCTAACCAGCCCTGTTCATCCATAATGACAGTCATAGAATCATAGAATTTACAGTGCAGAAGGAGGCCATTCGGCCCATCGAGTCTGCACCGGCCCTTGGAAAGAGCACCCTACCTAAGTCCACACCTCCACCCTATCCCTGCAACCAATTAACCCTAACTATCCTTTTTTGGACACTCAGGGCAATTTAGCATGACTAATCCACCTAACCTGCACATCTTTGGACTGTGGGAGGAAACCGGAGCACCAGGAAGAAACCCACGCAGACACGTTGAGAAAGTGCAAACTCCACACAGACAGTGACACAAGCCGGGAATCGAACCTGAGACCCTGGAGCTGTGAAGCAACAGTCCGAACCACTGTGTTACCGTGCCGCCCACCTTAGACAATGTCATCCGTGAACCTCCTGAGTGTTCCCACTAACTCGGTTTCCCATCACTCTTATTTTGATTCCAAACACCTTCATATTCACAGTAATGCAATTACTCACATCCAGTTTTATTTTGTTTCTTTAGCATCGCCGCCCGTAGCTAAACTTCATCTCTCTGCCCTAGCTTAGACAATTGCTGTTTCTTCTCCTTCATTAAAGTTCTGTCTCCCCTTCATAGCTCATGGTTTCTGTTAAACCTTATCAACCCCTTGGTACAAATCCTGTTGATCCCTTTGATCATCAATGCTTACACCCACACCAGTGTTAGGTCCGCAATGTGGGAGGATAAAGCACATGTAATACTGTGCCCATTCTTTCCCTAGAGTTAGATGGGTGGATGAGCGATGTGCTTCCCATGTATCGCTGCCAACTGATCATTTGATTTATGCTGACCCTTCCTTCCCCCGTCTGCTTCAGATCATTTCTTTGATTGTAGAAATGTGTGCTGTCCTGTTTCATGTTTGCCTTTAACTTTTCAGCAATGCTTGGTGATGCTTTAAGGGGCAAGTCTTGAAATTGCTTTTGTACCACAAGTAAAAATGTACCCAAATGGATTAAGGCATGTATTTTGCCAACTTTAAAGGCACAAGATCCCTTGCATGCCATTCTTCTTTTCCTTAATATCTTTGAATTATAATGGCCGGCATTCTCTTGCCGTTGCGATTCTCTGTTCCTGCCAGCAGCGCACCCTTGCCCACAGGTTTACTGGTGGAATGGGATGGCTTCAATGGGCAATCCCATTGACCAAGCAGCGGGAGTATGGAATCCCGCTGCCAATGAACAGCACGCCGCTGAGAAACACAAAGCTGGGGGAGCGGAGAATCCTGCCCAATGATTATGTTGTTTTTGCCTGTCTGAGGCCGTAATCCCATTCTGAGCACATTGTCAATGTCTACTAGTTGAGAATTACAGTTCAGATGTTCTCTTCAATCTCTTTATTACAGCCTCCTACACACCCGTGATTTCCTTCATCCCGCCATTGGTGCCTGTGCTTTCAGCTGCTGGGGGCCTAAGCCCTGGAATTTCCTCCCTGTGCCCTCTACCGTTCTCCTCCTGCAAGCCACTTCACCAACCCACCTCACCAACCCACCTCCCGGACCAAGCATTTCGTCACCTTATAATATCTCCTTATGTGGCTTGGTATCAAGTTTTTATATCCACTTCTGTGAATAACGTTGCTACATTTTACAATGCTGAAGGTGCTATATAAATCCAAGTTGTTAAATTCAGTTTAGTCCTTGAGGTACAACACTACTAGCAGATTCACTCCATTCCAACAAATCCAGTTAGTTTATGTAAAGAAATCCTCACTACAGAAGTCGATGAATGGCATTTCTTTCTTTGTGGAGGAAGCTCGGAGTAGCAGCTCTACTACGCAATAGTTCACAACCCTGAACTGCAAGGATGGTTACTGTAATAATCGCAGTAATTCTCACACCTGCAAGCACTTACAAGGGCCATAAACTCTCGGCTTTCCTGATAGCTTTTAACACCTGCAGAGGATGTCAACAATTGGCAATTAACCCAATGAATTGAACCCAGGCTGGGGAGGGGAAAGATGAACATTGGCCAGTGTTTTTATCCCTTGCCCTTGACTATCTCAGTCCTCAATGACAAGAAAGCAAGAAAAAAAATTTGCACTTTTGAAAAAAATAAACAGACCCTGTACAACATGAAAGTTTTGAATATCAATCATCATTCAAATGACCATCTGCCAATCTGACCCCGGGGGCAAAACGTGCGACTATCACAGAGAGTGTTATCGTCAGCACAAGGTCGGATAGATTATATCTGTAAAAGGAAAGTTATAAAGCAAGGTTGTTGCTTTTTACTCAAGTGAAAGTAGATTGCGCATGTGCCTAGGGGGCTTTTAACGTGTGGAGAAGTTATATACCTTCGCCTCCTACTGTCCCCCTGCTGCTTTTGATGATGACCCTTGATCACCTGTAAACCAAACTCCTTATCTGTTCCCGTCATTCCCTGCACAGAGTTTGAAGTGGAATGTTTTCTCATTTATCACAGTTTCTGCTCACTGTGATTACTCTCACATCAAAGCTGATGTTGCATCTAATTTTCACCACAACTTCTATAGATGCTGAAAAACACTTTGGATTATGAAATCCTTTGCCATCACTTTCTGACAGAAGAAGGATTTCATTTCCATTTAACCCTTTGAATATTTGAGATCCTAAGACAAGGGAGTTGGAATGAGTTTTTAACAGTCTTCTGAATTCTCAGGAGATTATCTTTTCCCCCTGAAGTATCCAGATTGTCAACTGGGGAGACGGACTAATACAGCACAGGTAGTGGTTTAAACTGGGACATTCCTCACCCAAAACATGAGAAAAATACTGCAGATACCGGAAGTACGTCGCAGGTCAGGCAGCGTCTGAGGAGAGGGAAGAATTCAATTAGCCTATGGTCGATGACCTGTCATCAGGACTGGGAAAAGTAAGAAAAATAATAGATGTTGAGCAAGTGAAAGGGAGAGGATAGATAAAGAACAAAAAGGTCTGTGATAAGGCAGAAAATGGAAGAGATTAAATGAGAAAAATAGTTAGTTGTGCAAGGGCAAAGGCAGTGGGATAACTAAAGAAACAAAAGTTGTACCTGGAGGGGGTATGAATGGCAGTGATGCCATCCAAGAGCAAAACGAGGAAAAATAAATCCTGCAAAGAAATTGCAAACAAAATGGAGGCAGAGATTACCGTCTGAAATGTTTGAACTCAATGCTGAATCCGGAGGGCTGGAAAAGTTCTCAATTGAGACATGGGGTGCTGTTCCTTGAGCTTGCTTTGAGCTTCATTGGCACAGTGCAAGAAGCTGAGGACAGAGAAGTAGGCAAGAGATCGACAGGTAGAATTAAAATAACAGACGGCAGAAGCTCGTAGTCATGTTTGTAGAATGGAGGTGTTCAGCGAAGCGGTCACCCAATCTGCATTTGGTCTCCTCAATAGAGAGCAAACAGCAATATGAGCAATGAATATAGTATACAAAATTGATGAATATAGGTGGATAGAGGGGTGCTGGTCAATGGAGTATAATTGGATTTCCAAAAGACATTCGATAAAATGCCACATAAAAGGTTATGGTATTGGGGTGATATATTATGGGCAGAAGATTAGTTGATAAACAGGAAACAGAGAGTCGGGGATAAATGGATCATTTTCCTGTTGGCAAACTGTAACTCGTGAAGTACCACAACATTGGGATCTCTGCTATTTGCTAGCTATATTAATGACTTGGATGAAGGGACCAACTGTAGCATATCCTCATTTTTTTGATGACATAAAGATAGTTCGGAAGGCAAGTTGTTAGAAGGATACAAAGAGTTTGCAAAGGGTTATAGATAGGTTGGCTGAGTTGTGGAAAAATTTGCTTTCGGAGTACCATGTGTGAAAATGTGAGGATGTTCCCTTTGGCAAGAAAAATAAAAAAGCAGAACATCATTTAAATGAGGAGGGACGGAAGAATGCTGTGATGCAGAGGGATCTGAGTGACTCTGTTTATGAATCATAAAAGGATAGCCTGCAGTATAGCAAATAATCAGGAAGATAAATAGCATGTTGGCCTTCATTGCATTTGATAAATGTAGGGAAGTCCTGCTACAACTGTACAGGGCATTGTTGGCACCACAGGTGCATTTCTATGTACAATTTGGTCTCCTTACTTAAGGAGCATTTACTTGCATTGAAAACATTCAGAGAATGTTCACTCGTATGATTTCTGGAATGGAAGGGTTGTCTTTGAGGAAAGTCTGAGCAGGTTGGGTCTATACTCATTGGAGTCCAGAAGAATGAGAGGTGATCTTGTTGAAACATATACTATTCTGAGGGAGCCTGATGTGGTACATGCTCAAAGGATGTTTTCACTCATGGGGGAATCTGGAACTGGTGGCACAGTTTCAAAATAAGGGGCCTCTCATTTAAGACTGAGATGAAGAGGAATTTCTTCTCTCAAAGGGACATTAGTCTTTGCAATTCTCTACCTCAGGGAGTGATGGAAGCTGGGAGTTATTGAACATACTCAAGGCTGAGTTAGATCGATTTTTGATTGACAGATGAATCAAAAGTTATGGGGAACAGGCAAGAAAGTTGATTGGCCGGATGGCCTCTCCTCCTATTTCTTATCACCTTAAGAGGTACACATAGATCACTGTTTCACCTGGAAAGGAGTGTTTTGAGAGCCTGGATGATAAGGAACAAGGAGATAAAAGGGCAGTTGTTGCATCTCCTGCACTATGGAAAGGTGCCATGGGAAGGTGAGGAGGGCGGTTGGGAGGTGGTTGAGGAGTGGAGCAGGGTGGCGCGGTGGGAACCATCTCTCTCTCGCTTGCTTTCGCATTGGAGTGACTGAGTGGATAATGGAGGTCAGAGGGAAAGAAAGATTGGAGAATGGAAGGCTTTAGAGTGGATGCAGAAATATTAATGAAAAGTTTTCCAGAGATGAGGAACTTCGGTAATGCGGATAGATTGAAGCAGCTGGGGTTGCTCTCCTTCGAAAGAAGAGACCGTTGAGAGGAAATTTGATCGAAGCGTTCAAAATCATGAGGGGTCTGGACAGAGTAGATGGAGGAAAACTGTTCCCATCGGCAGAAAAGTCGAGAACCAGAGGACACCGATTTAAGGTGATGGGCAAAAGGGCCAATCGTGACATGAGGGAAAATATTTTTATAATAGCGAGCAGTTTGCATCTGGAATCCACTGCCTGAGGCAGATACAATTGGAACTTTCAAAAGGTTATTAGATAAGCACCTGAAGAGAAAAAATATTGTCCGGGCTTTGGGGGGAAGGCCAGGGTAGTGGGTCTGGCTGAGTTACCCCCGCAGCCTGCACAGACACTATGGGCTGAATGGCCTTGTTCTGTGCTGTCACAATTCCATGAATCAAATAAGGATAGTGTGTTTAACTAGCTGAGCTTGGAGAAAACGTGGCAGTGAGGATGAACATATTGCAGATAGAAATGGTAGGGTGATGTATTACAGATGCAGAGAGCATGAGTCTTCCTGTATTAATGATTATACATACTGTTGATAACGCTCTACATTCCTGTGTGTCAAACAAGTAGCAGTGCAGTCCACAGCTTCCTGTCTTCAGGCTTGAGCAGCTCGAAATGCCAGGAAATAGTTAAGATTTAAAAAGAAGGTAACAGACGTACAAAAACCGCAGACTGCTAGAAATCCTCTGGGGGTTGTGCAGCCTTGCAATAAATCCTAGACTATTACATCTGATTCCCGAAATAATCACTGATTCAAAATCAGCTCTTTCACTTGCGTCACCACCCATTTGGAGCCAACCCACTTTGGAACATAAGGAATAGGAGTAACGTAGACCATTTGGCCCCTCCAACGAGCTCTGCCATTCAATATGATCTACTTCAGCACCACTTTACAGCCTGATCTCCATGTCCCTCCAAGAGACCCCTAATCTATCTCAGCCTCAAATATACTCAGCAGTGGAGCGTCCACAAGTACCTTCCGGAATAGAGAATTTCAAAGATTCACAATCCTCTGAGTGAAAACACTTCTCATCTCAGTCCTATGTCATCAACCTGTTATCCTGAGACTATGCTCCCCAGTCTACATTCCCCAGTCAGGGGAAACATGGGGCTGACTTTGAAAGCGAGCTTTGGGAATCCAAAATTTGGTTGCAAAGTGGTTCCCGAGCTGGCACTTGCTGACACTGGGACTGGCTCAGTGATTTTACTGCAGGCGGTCTCCTAATCGGCTGCCTCCAGGCTGGCCCTCCAATTAAGATGGGTGCTGCTGAAGAAGGTAGTCAACCTAAGGGGTCTCTCAAAGTGGGCAAGTCTGTCACAATTAAAATTTAGGTGACAAGAGCTGTAGGCCTCTGACAGCCAACAGGGGCCATGCGGGTTGGCCTCCCTGTTCCATCACCAGAGAGAAGCACTTGCATGAACCTGGAAGCTTCGCAATGTGAATTGTTGCCATTACAGAGACCTGGTAGAGGGAAGGGCAGGATTGGCAGCTAAACGTTCCAGGATTTAGATGTTTCAGGCGGGATACAGGGGGATGTAAAAGGGGTGGCGGAGTTGCGCTACTGGTTAGGGAGAATATCACAGCTGTACTACGAGAGGACACCTCAGAGGGCAGAGAGGCTATATGGGTAGAGATCAGGAATAAGAAGGGTGCAGTCACAATGTTGGGGGTTTACTACAGGTCTCCCAACAGCCAGCGGGAGACAGAGGAGCAGATAGGTAGACAGATTTTGGAAAGGAGTAAAAGCAACAGGGTTGTTGTGATGGGAGACTTCAACTTCCCCAATATTGACTGGGACTCAATTAGGGCCAGGGGCTTAGACGGGGCAGAGTTTGTAAGGAGCATCCAGGAGGGCTTCTTAAAACAGTATGTAGACAGTCCAACTAGGGAAGGGGCGGTACTGGACCTGGTATTGGGGAATGAGCCCGGCCAGGTGGTAGAAGTTTCAGTAGGGGAGCATTTTGGGAACAGTGACCACAATTCAGTAAGTTTTAAAGTGCTGGTGGACAAGGATAAGAGTGGTCCTAGGGTGAATGTGCTAAATTGGGGGAAGGCTAATTATAACAATATTAGGCGGGAACTGAAGAACCTAGATTGGGGGCGGATGTTTGAGGGCAAATCAACATCTGACATGTGGGAGGCTTTCAAGTGTCAGTTGAAAGGAATTCAGGCCCGGCATGTTCCTGTGAGGAAGAAGGATAAATTCGGCAATTTTCGGGAACCTTGGATAACGAGAGATATTGTAGGCCTCGTCAAAAAGAAAAAGGAGGCATTTGTCAGGGCTAAAGGGCTGGGAAGAGACGAAGCCTGTGTGGAATATAAGGAAAGTAGGAAGGGACTTAAGCAAGGAGTCAGGAGGGCTAGAAGGGGTCACGAAATGTCATTGGCAAATAGGGTTAAGGAAAATCCCAAGGCTTTTTACACGTACATAAAAAGCAAGAGGGTAGCCAGGGAAAGGGTTGGCCCACTGAAGGATAGGCAAGGGAATCTATGTGTGGAGCCAGAGGAAATGGGCGAGGTATTAAATTAATACTTTGCATCAGTGTTCACCAAAGAGAAGGAATTGGTAGATGTTGAGTCTGGAGAAGGGTGTGCAGATAGCCTGGGTCACATTGAGATCCAAAAAGATGAGGTGTTGGGCGTCTTAAAAACTATTAAGGTAGATAAGTCCCCAGGGCCTGATGGGATCTACCCCAGAATACTGAAGGAGGCTGGAGAGGAAATTGCTGAGGCCTTGACAGAAATCTTTGGATCCTCACTGTCTTCAGGTGATGTCCCGGAGGACTGGAGAATAGCCAATGTTGTTCCTCTGTTTAAGAAGGGTAGCAAGGATAATCCCGGGAACTACAGGCCGGTGAGCCTTATTTCAGTGGTAGGGAAATTACTGGAGAGAATTCTTCGAGACAGGATCTACTCCCATTTGGAAGCAAATGGACGTATTAGTGAGAGGCAGCATGGTTTTGTGAAGGGGAGGTCGTGTCTCACTAACTTGATAGAGTTTTTCGAGGAGGTCACAAAGATGATTGATGCAGGTAGGGCAGTGGATGTTGTCTATATGGACTTCAGTAAGGCCTTTGACAAGGTCCCTCATGGTAGACTAGTACAAAAAGGTGAAGTCACACAGGATCAGGGGTGAGCTGGCAAGGTGGATACAGAACTGGCTAGGTCATAGAAGGCAGAGAGTAGCAATGGAAGGATGCTTTTCTAATTGGAGGGCTGTGACCAGTGGTGTTCCGCAGGGATCAGTGCTGGGACCTTTGCTGTTTGTAGTATATATAAATGATTTGGAGGAAAATGTAACTGGTCTGATTAGTAAGTTTGCAGACGACACAAAGGTTGGTGGAATTGCGGATAGCGATGAGGACTGTCAGAGGATACAGCAGGATTTAGATTGTTTGGAGACTTGGGCATAGAGATGGCAGATGCAGTTTAATCCGGACAAATGTGAGGTAATGCATTTTGGAAGGTCTAATGCAGGTAGGGAATATACAGTGAATGGTAGAATCCTCAAGAGTATTGAAAGTCAGAGAGATCTAGGAGTACAGGTCCACAGGTCACTAAAAGGGACAACACAGGTGGAGAAGGTAGTCAAGAAGGCATACGGCATGCTTGCCTTCATTGGTCGGGGCATTGAGTATAAGAATTGGCAAGTCATGTTGCAGCTGTATAGAACCTTAGTTAGGCCACACTTGGAGTATAGTGTTCAATTCCGGTTGCCACACTACCAGGAGGATGTGGAGGCTTTAGAGAGGGTGCAGAAGAGATTTACCAGGATGTTGCCTGGTATGGAGGGCATTTGCTATGAGGAGCGGTTGAATAAACTTGGTTTGTTCTCACTGGAACGACGGAGGTTGAGGGGCGACCTGATAGAGGTCTACAAAATTATGAGGGGCATAGACAGAGTGGATAGTAAGAGGCTTTTCCCCAGGGTAGAGGGGTCAATTACTAGGGGCATGGGTTTAAGGTGAGAGGGGCAAGGTTTAGAGTAGATGTACGAGGCAAGTTTTTTACACAGAGGGTAGGGGGTGCCTGGAACTCGCTACCGGAGGAGGTGGTGGAAGCAGGGACGATAGTTACATTTAAGGGGCATCTTGACAAATACATGAATAGGATGGGAATAGAGGGACACGGATCCAGGAAGTGTAGAAGATTGTAGTTTAGTCGGACAGCATGGTCGGCACGGGCCTGGAGGGCCGAAGGGCCTGTTCCTGTGCTGTACATTTCTTTGTTCTTTGATCATAGAATCATAGAATTTACAGTGCAGAAGAAGGCCATTCGGCCTATCGAGTCTGCACCAGCCCTTGGAAAGAGCACTCTACTTAAGCCCACACCTCTACCCTATCCCTGTAACCCCACCCAATCCTTTTGGACACCAAGGGCAATTTAGCATGGCCAGTCCAATCTTTGGACTGTGGGAGGAAACCGGAGCAGACACGAGGAGAACGTGCAGACTCCACACAGACAGTGACCCAAGCCGGGATTTGAACCTGGGACCCTGGAGCTTTGAAGCAACTGTGCTAACCACTGTGCTACCGTGCTGCCCCATGGTGGGGCATGTTGGACTGCCTTTGGCAAAATGCCAGCGGCCCTGTAATATGAGCCCACAATGGGGCTTTTAATGTACACATCGAAGGAGGTGAGCAGCTTCTCTGCCTTGGTGCACGCCCTAGAAACCTCCCCAGTGGTGGGGATGGTGTTGGAGACCTGTCCAGGTGTGGCTCCTCACTGTTTGTAAACTTCCCCTTATAGCAATATATCCCATTTCCTTTTGAAAGTTACACCGTGCCGGTGGAAGTTTATCCTTATGACATTTTAAAAATCCTTCGTAAGATTGAACTCCTTTATTAATCCTCTGTTAACCTTCTGGAAGAACAGTCTCAGCTTCTCTCATCTCCCATCATAACTGGGGACATTGTGGTAAATATCTGCATCCACCTCCCTCCTCTCCCTGACCATTCCCCTCCCCCTCTCTCTCCCTGTCCCCTCCCCCCTCCCCTCACCTCCCCTACCCCTCCCCTCCCCGTGCCCCTCCCCCTCCCCTCCCCGTGCCCCTCCCCTCCCCCTCCACTTCCCTTCCTTCCCCTCCCCATTGCGCTCCTCTCCCCCTCTTCCTCCTCTTCTCCAACTCTCCCCCTTCCTCCACTCCCCTTTCTCCTGCACCCCTTCCCTCTCTTCCCTTCCACACTCCTCCCCTCCCATCTCCTCCCCTACATTTCCCTTCCTTCCCCTCTCCTCTCCTCCACTACCCCTCACTCTCCTCCCTTCCCCTCCCCCTTTCTTGCCCTACCATTCCCTCTCACCCACCCCTCCCCTCTCCTCCGCTCCCCCTTCCCTCTCCTCCCTTCCCTCTCCTCCCTTCCCTCTCCTCCCCTCCCCTCTCATCCCCTCCCCTCTCCTCCACTCAGCCTCCTCCACCCTCCTCCTTTCCTCCCCTGCCTCATCATCCACTCTCTTTTCCCCTCCCTTTCCTCTTCTCCTCTCCCATTTCTCCTCTCCCCCTCTTCCACTACCCCCTCCTCCTTCCCTCCCCTTCCTCCTCTCCTCCCCCCTCCACTCCCCTCCCCCTTCTCTCTCCTCTCCTCAAACTCCTTTCTAAAGTACAGTGGCCAGTATTGGGTTGGGTATTCCTGCTGGGACCCACCCACGGGTTTAGTGTAACTCCCTTGCTTTTGTATTCTAATATACACCAGATGCCAAATGACTGCCTCCTATTGGAGCAGCTTGACATTAGAGCTTCCCGCATAACTTCATTCAGTGAGAGAGTTCCAGCTAGTGCTGAATTAAGGTCAGTTCTTTGCACAAGCATCCATCAAGTGCAGGATCTGAATTGTCCCAAACCTCTTCTACGCAGAAGAAAGACGCGTGTAATTCCTCTTTCTGTAGTGGAGAGAGGACTTGGTTTTAAACCACGACACAATTGACAGATTGATTTATTTTTGCAAGAGATCAGAACCAGGATCTATAAATGTAAGATCGTCACTTAATAAATTCAGTCGGGAATTCAGGAGAAACTTCCTTATCCAGAAAGTGGTGAGAATTTGGGACTCGCTACCAAATGATGCACATCATCACTGTGATTGGGTAGCAATAGACAGAAAATACAGAAAGAAAATAGTGTGGGAGGAGGCTGGTGTTGGACATAAACACTAATGTACACCTCGTGAGTCAAATGACATATTTCTGTGCTGTAAATAACTTAGAATACTTCATAAACAGAAGGAAACTAATTTAAAATGTGAGTTTTTCAAGGTATACTGGAAAAACGATTACAGACTGGCGCCCCACCAACTAAATAACATGCTTGTTGAATTATTGCCGTGATTGGCCTTTGCTCTCACTGTATTCATTCAATCTATTTTCATTGACCCTATCAACAAAAGTTACTGTGTAGACACATTTGCTGTTGACCAGTTTATCAATTAGTTTTCTTGTCCTTCAAACGTCTCAAAATTAGTTAATAGAGAACTCCACCAACTCCCACACACCTTATTACCCCATACTTGCAAAACTCTGCCTGCTGTCACTTGCATATTAACTCCAAGGTCCTTTCTCCACCGCACCTTATCTGGATGACCCTCCCCAGCCGCACGCCATGGCCTGCACCACTCTTGACGGCTGTATTTCCCGGAATACCTTCGCTCACCAGAAGATGCTGATCTTTCAATCATGTGTTCCTGCTCTTTGGCTCTATCTCCCTGGGATAGGCCGCTGAGTAAGGAATTTTTTTTTTGTTCTTTTTAAAATAAATTTAGAGTACCCAATTATTTTTTTCCAATTAAGGGGCAATTTAACGTGGCCAATCCACTTATCCTGCACATCTTTGGGTTGTGAGGGTGAAACCCACGCAGACATAGGGAGAATGTGCAAACTCCACACGGCCAGTGACCCAGGGCCGGGATTCGAACTCTGGTCCTCAGCGCGTAGGCAGCAGTGCTAACCACTGCGCCACCGTGCTGCCTTTGAGTAAGGAATTTTACCGCACAGGAAACCAACTTGGTCCATTACGCTTATATCAGCTCTTCCAAAATCTTAGCACCTCTCCCCTGCTCTTCTCCAATCGACCTGCAAAGGTATATCTAGTTTTGTTTCAAGAGTTACTATTGAATCTCTTTCCAGTTTCAGGCAACGCAATCCTGATTGCAAAGACTCGCTACAAAGAAAATATTTCTCCTCCTTCTGCTTTGTGACCGGGATGCTGTTTCTCAGGGGGTTTCACAGGATTCAGTTCTAGATCCCTTGCTTTTTTGTGGTATATTTAGACTAAATCAATGATTAAGAAGTTTGCAGATGCTACAAAAAATGGTTGTGTGGTTGACCATGGTCAGAGGGGTAATGACATGACATGGAAATCAACCTAAGAGGTAATGCATTTGAGGAAGGAAAACAGGATGTAGGATACTGAGATGACATATACTTGCCTTTATTAGACAAGGCACAGAGTATAAGAGCAGGGAGATTATGACGGAGCTGGATAAAACGCTTCAACCACAGCTAGAGTACTGTGTGCAGTTCAGGTTACCACACTATAGGAAGGATGAGATTGCACTAGAAAGGGTGCAGAGGAGATTCACCAGGATGTTGCCTGGGCTGAGCATTTCAGCTATGAAGAGAGGCTGGTTTGGCTGGGTTTAGAGTCCTCGGAGCAGGGAAGGCTGAGGGGGATCTGATTGAGGTGTACAAGATTTTGAGGAACATAGATATGGTAGAGAGGAAGAAATGTTTCCCCTTAGTGGAGGGGCCAATAACCACGTGGCATAGATTAGGGGCTGAAGATTTGGAGGGGATTTGAGGAAACGCTTTTTCACTCAGAGGGTTTTAAGAACCTGGAACTCACTGCCTGTTAGGCTGGTCGAGATGGGAACCCTCACAACATTTAAGAAGCATTTAGATGAGCACTTGTAACACCATAGCATGCAAGGCTATGGACCAAGTATTCGAAAATGGGATCAGAGTAGATAGATGCTTGATGGCCGGTGCGGACATGATGGGTCGAAGGGCCTCTTTGTGTGCTGTGAAACTCTTTGATGTGGAGTGCATGTCCAGAGATTCCTGAGACTAACAAGACAGGTAGATTAAGAGGTTTATGAGATGGACGCTACACTTTCCATTATTAGCTCAGGCATGGAATATAAGAGCAGGGATGTTATGCTAGAACTGTATAAAATACTAGTTAGCTAGCATACAGTTCTGGTTACTTCAGTGCGGGAAGGATGCAATCATACGAGAGAGGGAGTACAGAAGGGGTTTAGAAGGATTTTGCCAGAGCGGGGGAGTTCTAGCTATGAGGAAAAAGGTTGGGATTGTTTTCTTTGGCTGAAAGGAAGCTGAGTGGGGATGATGAGGGGCCTAGATAGAATGGATAGGGAGGATCTGTTCCCCTTAGCTGAGAGGTCAGAAACTGGGGGGCATAGAGTTAAAGTAATTGTGGAAGGATTGAAAGAGAGTTGGGGAGACTTTTCACTCAGAGTGCAATGGGGTGGAGCTCGCTGCCCTAAAAGGTTGGTAAAGGCAAAAATCCTTTTTGTATTTTAAAAATACTGTAACGTGCAGGGCTGCAGACTAAAAGCGGGAAAGTGGAATAGGCTGTTTAATTATTTTTCAGCCAGCACAGACACCATGGTTCAAATGGCCTCTTTCTGTGTGGTGAATGTCTATGATGTATCCCCTTGACTCTTTTGCCAATTGTCAATAAATCTGCATCCTCTGCTTATCAATCCTTTTCCTGTGGAACTGGTGTCTCTCTATCTTGGCTGTCAAAACTTCTCATTGTTACGAGCACTTCAAAAGCTGCCTCAAAACGTGCTCTTTTTGTCAGCACTCTTGCCCATGACATTTTCCTGTCTCCTGCTCCCCTCTCCCAGAAAATACTTTTGACACATTTCCCAATGACGGATATCATATAAATATGTTGTTTTATCCGGTTTCCTTGCCCTACAATTTACTTCTCTCCTCTCAAGGCACTTACAAAGGAAAAATAAACACCATTATTAGAGCACCTTTCATGACCACTGTCCCAAAAATGCTTCACAGCCAATTGACTACTTATTGAAACATAGCCATTTGTTGCAGTGTTGAAAACACTGAGGTGCAATGTCCAGAAGCTTACCTTATGGGATCCTAGTTAGGCTGAATCTCAGCATTGGTGAGGGCATCAGAATTGAATATCTACATATGTCCTTTGCAACATGCGCCATTGAATATTGAGCTCATGAGGAGAAACTCCCCTGACTTGCCATTGCTCAGTACTGTCCCAGACACTGACTGCACTTACCCACTCAGGATTTAAAAAAATGTTCATTTATGCAAATGACATGTACGCTACCTGGTCAATCCCCACCGTGTTCCTCTCTGGTCAGTTCCTTACTGGTTGACCTTAAATACATGGGTTATTCGATATACCCTGCCCCGAGCAGGGGAGCTCGTACTCCACAAGGAGCATGGGGAAGACGAGCATTCCCACCTGTAGATCCCCTGCAGGATATTACATCCCTCATCTGCAATATTTCTAAAACTAAGCAGAAAAATGTCCAAGAGAAGCTTTAAAAGTCCACAACTGTTAATTCCCCTGATTTTTCACATGGGCTGCTCAGAATAGTGTCACCTCTTGCATGAGGTGACTTTTGGCATAGTCAGAAACAGCTCCAGCTCCCGATCATAGGAATTCAGTGGATTAACCCTCACGACATGTGATTGGGTGGGGGGGGGGGGGGTTCTTGTGATGCAGTGGGCAACGCTCCTGCTTCTGAGCCATGAAGATCCGAGTTTGAGTCCCACCCCAGGACTTGATGGCCGAGGAAGATGCGTTCATGATGCGACCAGACAGGTTCAGTGTCAATCTGCAAAATCCTTCCAAAACACACCTGTGGCACGTGGTAAGAGCAGGAGAGATTCCTGGTCAGCCACGCTTGATGTGGAGTGGTGCCCCTCAGGCTATAAGCCTATGGCGACAGACTAGAGACCTGTTCCAGGAGAGATTCGCTATTGCGACAGAAGACATTCTGCCTTGTGCACCACTAGATGCGGGAAGAGAAACAACAAGAGGAATGTGTGGCAGCAACAGTTTTGCAAGTACACGGTTCTCTGGTTCTAAGGAAAGAATAAAACATTCATTTATATAGCGTCTTTCATGACCTTATGATATCCCAAAGCGCTATATATCCACAGAAATATATTTGAGCTGTTGTAATGTAGGAAGCGCAGCAATTTGATCCATAAGCAGCAATGTGATAATGACAAGATAATTCATTTTAATCAAAACTTGGCAAATAGGAGCAGGAGTAGGCCATTCGGCCCTTCGAGTCTGCTTCGTCATTCAATAAGATTATGGCTAATCCTCTATCTCAATGCCATGCTCCCATCTCTCCCATAACCATGGACACACCTTTAGAGCCTAGAAATCTATGCATTTCCTTCTTAAATATATCCAGTGACTTGACCTCCACAGTGTTCTGTGGTAGATTATTCCACAGGTTCACCACCCTCTGAGTTTCTCCTTATCTCAGTCCTAAGTGGCTTATCCCGTATCCTGAGACTGCAACATCTTGTTCTAGACAGACCGGCCCGTGGAAACAACATCCCAGCATCCACTCTATCGAGCCATGTCATAATTTTATATATTTCAGTTAGATCCCCTCCCATTCTTCTAAGTTCCAGTTAATATGAGCCCAGTTGACCCAATTGCTCTTCATACAAAAACCTTGCCATCCCAGAAATCAGTCTGGATGACATTCACTCCCTCTATGGAAGTTTATCTTTTGTTCGATAAGGAGACCAAATCTGCCCACAATACTCCATGTGTAGTAAAGCTCCTGTAAAGCTGCAGTATGACATTCTTTGCCCTGTGCTCAAGTCCTTTTGCAAATTAAGGCAAATATACCATTTGTTGGTTAATAAAGGTTAGTGAGGAAGAATTCTCATGCTGTCCTTCAAAACAGTGCTACAGGACCTTTAATGTCCACCTGAGATGAGCATCTTTTTGCAGGTGTGCTCTAAAAGACAGCAACTCCAACAGTGCAGGGCAGCGCTCCCTCAGTACTGGATTGGAGTGTCAGGTGGAGCTTGGTTCTCCAGTCTCTGGAGTGACCCTTGAACCAACAGACTCAAAGGGAAGAGTGCTGCCATCTGAGCCGTCACTGACACCTTTACTCAATGTCAATGACCTCCTCAGGCTATCCCAAAGTGTTTACAGCGAGCAGAATGTTTTGAAATGTTGGGGAGGTGGGGGACTGCAGTTAATACACAAGGTCCTACAAATTAGAATTCAAACCAATACATCTGGCTTTTGTTGAGGAATAAATGATAGCTAGAATGTGTGGTAGCATGGGAATTTTCACATAGAACCCCTACATTGCAGAAGGAGGCCATTCAGCCCATCGAGTCTGCACCAACCCTCCGAAAGAGCACCCTACCCAAGTCCACATCCAGGCAAGTGCAAACTCAGTTAAAGAACCATCTGAAACTCTGTACCTTAAACAATGCGGTGCTCCCTCTATCCTATTCTGCAACATCAGCTGAGCTTCTGCGCTTTCAAGTACCTGGAGTTGAAATCCACAGTTTTCTGACTCAGAGGAGAGAGTACCACTCACTGAGCCAAATTGACACTTGGCCAGAAAGGATCCATGTTCACAGAATCTAGAGTTGAACGAACAACTTGTCTCCTGAAATTCTATTTCCACCGTGCACTCTGCGAACAAACTGGGATTGATTTTAATGATGGGCCAGCTTCATGTTTTAGATGACATCCTGTTGGTCAGTTTTAGGTGTGGTTCAGAATGTTGCACCCCACACATTCCGGTCGGGGACCTTTAAAATGAACCCCGCTCATTGAAGGATGCATAGAAATTGACATGAATCTCAGACCACAGAAAGAGGCCATTTGACAAATCAGGCTCTTTGAGAGACCTCCAATCAATCCCACTCCGCTATACCTCCCCCATAACCCTGCAAAGTTTCCCTTTCCAATTCCCGTTTGAGACAGCGGCACGATGGCACAGTGGTTAGCACTGCTGCCTCACAGCGCCGAGTACCAGGGTGACTGTATGGAGTTTGCACGTTCTCCCCTTGTCTGCGTGGGTTTCCTCCGGATGCTCCGGTTTCCTTCCACAGTCCAAAGATGTGCGGGTAAGATGGATTTTGATGTGTTGGGTGTTCTGGATCACATACAGGTCACCAACACATGAAATAGTGCAACACTATTTTATTCAACCATTAACTGTTTAAACATATTTAGACTGTGGGTTAATACGGTACTAGCTTTAACTTATGACCTTTGCCTTGTCCTAACCAGTCGATGCACTCAGCATATGGTGAATATCTGTGTTGCAGGCTGTGAGCTCTGTGCTCCTAGCTGTCTGCTACACGAATGAGCGGGAACTCTGATGCCCCCTGTCTTTATAGTGCGTGTGCTCTCACTGGTGATTGGCTGCGGTGTTGTGTGTGTTGATTGGTCCCACTGTTTGTCCATCAGTGTGTGTCTGCACCATGATATACTGGTGTATAATATGGCATCCCCCTTTTAGAAAAAAATGTACCTGGGTGGGAATAAATAGTGTATGGTGAATGTTCCTGACTACGTGTGTGCAAAATGTTATCAGGACTATGTACATAAAAACTAAGCTATTTACATGGGAAGGTGCCTGGTGCAGAAAAACAGTGTGTCACAAGAATACCGAGATGTACACTATATACAAACCACTTGAACGATTAAACGGAAGAACAGAACAGATCATAAAGTCCATAAGTCCACAAAGTTCACAAATTAAGTCTCTGAGGTGGGCGACAAATTCTGGTTGACCGCCTCAAGGGTGGGTCGGGAGCCGCCGGCTGAGGAGCGGGCTGGACTGCGTCAGAGTGAGGAGGATGCAGAGTGACCGGAATCTCTGCATAGTCCAGGTCAGGGGCAACAGGAGGGCGTGGCAATGGTGGAGGATCACGTAGCGAGCGCGGATCGAGACGAAGGGCACGTCGATTGCGGCGCAGAATGGAGCAGTCCTGCAGACGAACCAGGAACGAGCGGGGAACCACCTGCCGAAGAACCACAGCGGTTGCAGACCAGCCACCATCCGGAAGATGGATGCGGACATTGTCATCTGGAGCCAGAGCAGGGAGATCAGCTGCACGGGAGTCATGAGCTGCCTTGTGTTGTGTACGAGACAGCTGCATTCGTTGAAGGACCGGAACGTGGTCGAGGTCTGGGATGTGAATGGACGGCACCGTTGTCCTCAGGGTGCGACCCATGAGCAGCTGGGCTGGCGACAGGCCAGTGGACAGTGGGGCGGAGCGATAGGCCAGCAAGGCGAGGTAGAAATCGGACCCAGCATCGGCAGCCTTGCAGAGGAGCCGTTTGACTATGTGGACGCCCTTCTCCGCTTTGCCGTTGGATTGGGGATACAGGGGACTGGATGTCACATGCACAAAGTTGTACCTCCTGGCAAAGTTGGACCATTCCTGGCTTGCGAAGCAGGGGCCATTGTCTGACATCACAGTGAGTGGGATGCCGTGTCGAGCAAAGGTGTCCTTACAGGCACGGATGACTGCAGACGATGTGATGTCGTATAAACGTACCACCTCCGGGTAGTTAGAAAAATAGTCTACAATCAGAACATAGTCCCTGTCCAGCGCGTGGAAGAGGTCGATGCCGACCTTGGACCAAGGGGACGTGACCAACTCATGGGGCTGTAGGGTCTCACGTGGTTGGGCCGGCTGGAAACGCTGACAAGTTGAGCATTGTGTTGGCGATGTCGTCATTGATGCCGGGCCAGTACACTGCCTCTCGGGCCCGTTGGCGGCACTTCTCCACGCCAAGATGGCCCTCGTGTAGCTGTTCCAAGATGAGCTGGCGCATGCTGTGCGGGATGACAATGCGGTCCAGTTTCAGGAGAACACCATCGACTACCGCCAGATCATCTCTGATGTTGTAGAACTGCGGGCATTGGCCCTTGAGCCACCCGTCTGTTAGGTGGCGCATGACACGCTGTAGCAGGTGGTTAGCCGCTGTCTCGCGGTGAATTTGGACGAGGTGTTCATCCGTGGCAGGTAAATTGGAGGCCACGAAGGCCACATGGGCGTCAACTTGGCAGACGAATCCCGCTGGGTCACATGGAGTGTTGACTGCCCTGGAGAGAGCGTCGGCAATGATTAGGTCTTTGCCCGGGGTGCATACCAGCTGGAAGTCGTATCGCCGGAGCTTGAGCAGAATGCGCTGGAGGCGAGGTGTCATGCCGTTCAAGTCTTTTCGTATTATATTGACCAGGTCTCGACGGTGAATTGGGGAAGGCCGTACACATAATCATGAAACTTGACGACACCAGTCAACAGGCCCAGGAACTCCTTTTCTATCTGCGCGTAGCGCTGTTCCGTGGGGGTCATGGCGCGTGATGCATATGTGACGGGGGCCCATGATGAGGCCTCATCGCGTTGCAGGAGCACTGCCCCAATGCCAGATTGGCTGGCATCGGTCGAAATTTCTGTCTCTTTCGCTGGATCAAAAAAAAGCTAAGACCGGGGCCGTGGTGAGATTGGTCTTGAATTCTCTCCATTCGCGCTCGTGGGCAGGAAGCCATTGGAAGTCTGTTGTCTTCCTGACCAGGTTCCTGAGAGCCGTGGTATGAGAGGCGAGGTTAGGGATGAACTTTCCTAGGAAGTTGACCATGTCCAGAAATTGGAGGACCGCCTTCTTGTCCTCTGGCGTTTTCATGGCTGTGATAGCAGCCACCTTGTCCGCATCCGGCCACACACCCAACTGGGAGATGTGGTTCCCGAGGAACTTGAGTTCCGTCTGACCAAAGGAGCATTTGGCTCTGTTGAGGCGTAGGCCCGGCTCCCGTATGCGTTTGAGCACACGCTGGAGGCGACTGACATGCTCCTGCGGGGTCTTGGACCAAATGATTATGTCGTCGACATAGACGCGAACACCTTCAATGCCTTCCATCATTTGTTCCATAATCCTGTGGAACACGTCTGAAGCCGATATGATCCCAAACGTCATCCTGTTGTAACAATATCTGCCAAAAGGGATGTTAAAGGTACACAGTTTCCTGCTGGATTTGTCGAGCTGTATTTGCCAGAATCCTTTCGAGGCGTCAAGTTTGGTGAAGAGCTTGGCGCGAGCCATCTCGCATGTGATCTCTTCGCGCTTGGGGATTGGATAATGCTCCCTCATGATATTGCGATTCAGATCCTTGGGATCAAAACAAATTCTGAACTCGCCGGAAGGCTTTTTTACGCTCACCATGGAACTGACCCAGTTGGTTGGTTCCGTAACTCTGGAGATCACTCCTTGGTCTTGGAGGTCCTGCAGCTGCTGCTTGAGGCGGTCCTTGAGGGGTGCTGGGACTCTGTGAGGTGCATGCACCACAGGCTTGGCGTTCTGTTTGAGTATGATCTTGTAAGTATATGGGAGCGTGCCCATGTCTTTGAAGACGTCGCGGTGCTGGTCGATGATGGCGTTGAGTTGCGCCCTGAAGTCAGCGTCCTGGAAGGCAGACGTGTCATCAGAAGAGAGAGAGTTGACTCTTTGAACGAGTTTCAGCAGCTTGCACGCCTGTGCGCCAAGCAGGGAGTCCTTCGAGGAGACCACGATCTTGAAAGGAAGGATGGCTTTTCGTGACTTGTGCGTCACTTCAAGTTGGCACGAGCCGGTAGCAGGAATGATGTTGCCATTGTAGTCCAATAGCTGGCAGGCCGATGGAAGGATGGCTGGTTTGACACGAAGGCTTTGGAAAGCAGACAAATGCCATGAGATTGGCGGAGGCACCAGTGTCCAGGCGGAATCGTATTTGGGACCGGTTGACCGTCAGGGTGGCACACCACTCATCGTCTGGATCGATGCTGTATACCGACAACGGCTGGTGTCTTTGCTCCGTGGACAGCCTGTTGTCGTTACGACACCGACTTAAAAAGGCGCCTTCCTGTCCTCGGTGTAACTGCTGTGTGGGAGGTCCGCATCGGACTCGGTGACCGTGGGTTGAATTGCCCGAACGTTCCTGCGAGGCTGGCTGAAGCGATATGACTTGGCAGGCTGAGCTGCTCGACAGCAGGCAGCATAGTGGCCAAGTCTTCCACATTGTAGCCATTGTCGAGATTTTGCGGGGCATTGCCACTTTAAATGGGCGGAGCCACAGTTGCCGCATGTAGTGACGTCAGCATTTTTGCTGCGCCACCGCACATGCGCTGTGCAGTCATGCGTGGTGCGCGCCTGCGCATTATGTTCCTCAACGTCGCCGTCCCCTCGTTTGGTGTGTACAAGCGCGGGAGTCCGTGAAAAGCGTGCAAAATGGCCGCCCTCATCCAGGCTGAGGCCCTGGAGGTGCTGAATCACTTGGACCTGTTCCGCCTCGTGGAGACCTTGCCGCGCCGTTTCAGCCACTTGTATATGGGAATACCGTCACGTGGCATTTTCATGGAAGACACAGGGCGAGATTCTCCGACCCCCCGCTGGGTCGGAGAATCGGCGGGGGCTGACGTGAATCCTGCCCCCGCCGGTTGCCGAAGTCTCCGGCACCGGAGATTTGGCGGGGGCGGGAATCGCGCCGCGCCGGTTGGCGGGGTCCCCTGCGCGATTCTCTGGCCCGGATGGGCCGAAGTCCCGCCGCTAAAATGCCTGTCCCGCCGGCGTAAATTAAACCACCTACCTTACCGGCGGGACAAGGCGCCGCGGGCGGGCTCCGGGGTCCTGGGGGGGGGGCGCGGGGCGATCTGGCCCAGGGGGGTGCCCCCACGGTGGCCTTGCCCGCGATCGGGGCCCACCGATCCGCGGGCGGGCCTGTGCCGTGGGGGCACTCTTTCCCTTCCGCCTCCGCCACGATCTCCACCATGGCAGAGGCGGAAGAGACTCCCTCCACTGCGCATGCGTGGGAAGCTGTCAGCGGCCGCTGACGCTCCCGCGCATGCGCCGCCCGGAGATGTCATTTCCGCGCCAGCTGGCGGGGCACCAAAGGCCTTTTCCGCCTGCTGGCGGGGCGGAAATTCGTCCGGCGCCGACCTAGCCCCTCAAGGTTGGGGCTCGGCCCCCAAAGATGCGGAGCATTCCGCACCTTTGGGGCGGTGCGATTCCCGTCTGATTTGCGCCGTTTTGGGCGCCAGTCGGCGGACATCTCGCCGTTTCCGGAGAATTTCGCTCACAGGTCTCGATGGCGGTCGCTAGGGCGAGTTGCTTTACTTTGAGGAGCTGCTGACGTAGGGGGTCCGACTGAAAACGATCTAGTCGCGTATCATGGAGTCGGAGGTGGGCCCGCAGCTGCAAGATTGCGCAAGGATGCGGAGGTGCGTTGGAAAGGATTGGAATGGTTCATCCTTACCCTGCAAACGCTGCTGGAACACGTAGCATTTGAAACTTTCATTCACCTCTACGCTACAGCGTGTGTCAAGCTTGAGGAGGACCGTCTTGTACTTCGTCTTATCTTCGTCATCTGCAAAGGTGAGAGAGTTGAAAATGTGGATGGCATGGTCCCCGGCCGTGGAGAGAAGAGCAATCTTCCTGGTGTCCGAGGCGCCCTCCCAGTCCGTGGCTTCGAGGAAGAGCTGGAAGCGTTGTTTGAAAATCTTCCAGTTGGCCCCGAGGTTGCCGGCGATGTGGAGCGGCGGCGGAGGGCTGATGTTGTCCATGTTGCAGGATGACGGAGTGCTGGCGGAAGGCAGATCACTTGCAGGTAGGTCTAAGAAGTACTAGTATCCCACCACGCCTGGTATCATGATGTGTTGGGTGTTCTGGATCACATACAGGTCACCAACACTTGAAATAGTGCAACACTATTTTATTGAACCATTAACTGTTTAAACATATTGAGACTGTGGGTTAATACGATACTAGCTTTAACTAAAGACCTTTGTCTTGTCCTAACCAGTCGATGCACTCAGCGCATGGTGAATGCCTGTGTTGCAGGCTATGAGCTCTGTCCTCCTAGCTAGCTGCTACTCGAATGAGCGGGAACTCTGATGCCACCTTTCTTTATAGTGCGTGTGCTCTCACTGGTGATTGGCTGCGGTGTTGTGTATGTTGATTGGTCCCACTGTGTGTCCATCAGTGTGTGTCTGCACCATGATACACTGGTGTATATTATGACAGGTTTGACATGCTAAATTGAGCCTTAGCGTCCAAAGGTTAGGTGGGGTTGTGGGGATAGGGAGGGACATTGAGCCCGGGTTGAGTGCTCTTTCAGAGGGTCGGTGCAGACTCGATGGGGTGAATGGCCCTCTTCTGCACTGTATAAATTCTATGAAACAGCCTTGAAGGGCTAAAGTGGCCTACTCCTGTTCTTATGCTCATAAAGTTAACATTGAATTGACTTACACCAGTCTTTCAATGTACTAAAACTCAGGACTAAATTTGTGGCCCTTCGTTATTCAGCCCCCCAGCCACTGGAAACAGTTTCTCTGTATTTTTCACCATCACAATCCCTCCTAATTTTGAACACCTCTGTTCGATCACCCCTTCACCTTCTCCGTCCTCAGAGGAATGCACTTTGCCTTACATGGACGACGCGCTCACAGTTCTGCTTATTACTTTTAAAGAAGTGTTTCATCTTCAGAAAGGCAAGTATTACTTTATAGACAGCGTGGATGTTGCTATAACAACAGGCCGTGTTGATACAACAGTTTCAAAGAAGTGTGCGGGGGGGGGGGGGGGGGGCGGTGTTTATTTGTCAGCATTGTCGTCCTGTCTAGTCAGAACGCCTACGTGCTTCTGCTTATTTAATCATAAATTACATATTGTACGTCTCCAGATAAAACTTTGGCAAACATTAATGCCTCATAAATCACTTAACATTAAACTAGATGAAAAAACATACTGGTTGCAATCACACTGCAGCACTGGAGAATTCAAGCCACTTTCCTAAGATCTCAGCTCCCACTGAGCCTGTTCAAGATGCTCGGATGGCGATTTATCGCACTGCTCTGTGGGGAGGCAAGAGGGGGCGGGGGAGGTGGGATAATTTTGTGTCCACCGAGATCTTGGTTTTCACTTCCCCTGTTTGGGTGGGGGATCATCCAGATTTATTTCCTTATCTGAAGTTAACAGGAGGAGATGACTACAAGGATTAATGTAATGCACAATTTTCCTCAAATTCTACATGAAGTCCTCCCAGGCTCCTGTTTTTTTTTAACACGACTTGCTCAACTAAATTAGTAACATCTCTGTTTTAAAATTCTCTTCCTCATGTTCAGATCCCTCCATGTTTCTGCCTCCTCCCTACCTCTAATTTTCCTCAGCCCTTCGAAATCTCTGCATTCCTCCCATTCCGATCTCTTAGAGCATCCCATATAATAATAATAATCGCTTATTGTCACAAGTAGGCTTCAATGAAGTTACTGTGAAAAGCCCTAGTCGCCACATTCCGGCGCCTGTTCGGGGAGGCTGGTACGGGAATTGAACCCACGCTGCTGCTTGTTCTGCATTACAAGCCAGCTGTTTAGCCCACTGTGCTAAACCAGCCACTTTTGATCACCCCACCATGAATGGCCATGCCTTCAGCTGCCGAGCTACTTAGCTCTCGAATTCCCCCACTCCACTTCTCCTTCTTTAAGTCCGTAAAAGCTACCTCTTTGGTCAATGAGATTAATAACCCTTTATCTGGCTTGGGGTCAAACGTCACTTCATAATGCTCCTGTAAAGTGGCTTGGGACAAATTACTGAGTGAACGGTGCTATATAAATTAAGTTGTTGCTGAAGAAAAAAAGGGAAATTTGCTGAATGTCGGAAATTCTTCCTGTCGTGCTAGTTTTTCTTCTGTTAGTTTATCCTGTTTAAAATATTATCAGAAGCGGATGTTTCCGAAGATTCAATAAGTGAGTGGCAACTTTCAGTTGCTAACAGTTGAAATCCATCAGAAATTCTTAGTTTGCTACCTGACCCTGTGCTGACATGGTGGAATTCACATTAGAGACTGCCACTCGGGAAGGAAGAGCAGATCGATTACACTCTGATCAATAAGCAGCCCTCGCACAACGTCATTTTAAAAATAATGTATTTAATAAGTTGTAAAGCACCAAAGGATGTCCAGAGTGTAGTATAACTGTTTCTGGTATTGCAAGGGTTACATAGAGCATAGAACATACAGTGCAGAAGGAGGCCATTCGGCCCATCGAGTCTGCACCAACCCACTTAAGCCCTCACTTCCACCCTATCCCCGTAACCCAATAACCTCTCCTAACCTTTTTTTGGTCACTAAGGGCAATTTACCATGGCCAATCCACCTAACCTGCACGTCTTTGGACTGTGGGAGGAAACCGGAGCACCCGGAGGAAACCCACGCAGACACGGGAGAACGTGCAGACTCCGCACAGACAGTGACCCAGCAGGGAATCGAACCTGGGACCCTGGCACTGTGAAGCCACAGTGCTATCCACTTGTGCTACCGCGCTGCCCATGGTTAATGTGGGACTGTATAACAGTATCGCACACAGTGTGACGTGAAGAGAAACATGACCTGAAACTAGAGACAGTTGTGAGCTGGACAGAGACTTGTGTAGAAACAAGCATGAAGTTAGCTCATAGCTTGGGCTATACCCTGTATATAAGTTATGTGTCATCACTAAACACTTGGTGTTCAACCATACAAGACTCAGAACCTTTACATGAGACTGACTGAATATACACCATGGTGGCAGCTAATTAAAAAACCTCGACCCTCCGAGAAGCTGCAACAGAAATTCAAAAGCTGGAAAATGAAAGGAACAGCATTCTGACCTGACTGAAATCACCTGAAGTGAAGACACAGAGGGACCTCATCTGAAAGAATCTCAGTAGCAGAATTGGAAGCAGAAAGGCAGAAGAAAAAAATTGGACTGTGCAGCTGTGGACATCACAAGATCTCATGAAGGTCCATTGTGAATTCACAGAGAGTGCAGAATCAAAGGACCCAGCAGCGATGAGCAAAACATTCAGTTCTAAGCCAGGACGAGTCTAAAAACACTTCAGTGGTATGTAAAAGTCAGAGCAGCACATTCCGAAATCCCTACATCCAGCCTGGGTTCGCAATTGGCTGAGCTCGTTCAAAGAAACAAAATTGGAAAGCTTAAAAATCTCAACCAAAGCCAGGATCCACAGTAAAACATTCGACAATCCTCTGACCTCACCCCAAATTGTCTACTTAGCAAATCGCTGCAAAAAAATAAACAAAGAGGTTGGTACCGCCATCGCCGCAGGAGCCGGCCACAATGTGGCAAGGACAGGAAGGTACTTCAAAAACCATGAATGAACGGAGTGAACACTCAACGGGATAGGTCAGTGGACCCTGAGCAAAACAGATGGGCAGTTGAGAAAGAGGGGTTCATCTTCAAGGAGTGGAAAAAGTGCATCAGAGGAAGACAACCAAGTGCCGGAAGTACAGACTACAACACAAACTCTCAATCAACAAAGCTTTCCCAAATCAACAGAGCCCACTGCTCCTCCAAATGTGACAAGAGTGGTAAATACTTGGGGGAGGTGTCGTATAAAGGAATCTAGCATCGCAAGGGTTAAGTGGGATTGGGAACAGTACCGTCTACGGTGTGATGTAAAGGGACACATGGCCTGAGACTCGGATCAGCTGTGGACTGGACAGAGACCTATGTAAAAGTAAGCATGGAGTTACACTATACCCTGTATACATGTACATAGTTATGTGTTATCAATAAACATTTATGGTGTGATTTAATTAAATGGGGAACAAAGTCCCACAGTGAGTGCATTTAGCCGCAGCATTTAGAAACACCCTGCTATTTAACATGCCCTAGATAGATAGGGGGCCACAGCAGGGAACGCACGGCTGAGGCTGCACATAACCCCGTTTTTTGCACTGAGGATCTCCGTCGTCGGAGCTCCTCAGTGCAGTGAGAGATCGGGACGTCATTTGTAAATGGTGTCCCGATCTTTGGCGCCCCGATGCGACCCCCAACCCCCCCCCCCCCCCCCCCCAAGCCCCAACTTGGGAGGGTCCCCGCCCCCCGCCCGTCCAACACATAAACTTATCTTCCCATGCTGCCCCAGGCACCCCCGGCCCGATCGCCACTACGCGGAAAATGCCAGCATGGCAGTGCCAGCCTGACACCCTGCCCAAAGAGCATGCATCTGGGGGCATCTGGAGGGCCTCCGGTCCTCTGAGGCACCCCATAAGTTCCATTCCGTCTGGTTCCCATTTGTGGAGACCAGTACTGAATGACGCCCACCCGAGATCTCCGAGGTGAAGGAGAAAGACCCCACGTCTAGGGTGCCTTAGGAAAATCTGCATATTGCAGCGAGACAGCTAGTCTCACAATGGGTGGGATTTACATTGCAACATCGCATCAGATCTTGCGAGGTGTTGCGAGCCGGGTAGATCCTGGGAGTGGGGTCTCCCGGCTGCTATCGGCCACGCTGTGCCACGGCGAGCTGCTTTTTCGGGTGTAGCATGGCCGTAAAATTGCACCCTATATGTTCAACCAGACAAGACTCCGAACCTCTTCAGCAGACCTACTGAGCATGCAACACAACACTGAGATCTGAAAGGTGCTATATAAATGTCAGTCTTTCTTTTATTTAATGTTGGGCTGCCCATTCAGGGTCAGCTCTCGATGACTAGTGCAGTAATAAATAATCGGCTGGATTCCTATTTTTGGCTGCTCTCCAGTAACCCTGAATAATAATTCACACAAGGGCAGCAGGGGAAGATAAGTTCACGTTTTGCTGCAATACCTTCTGCACAGCCAGTCACCACCTTTGCCTCCATCCAAGCACAGAGGATCAGGAAAGTGATCTGGTCTCTTTAAATGGCACAGCAGCTATGGCCAGCGCCTTGAAGAGATGGGGAATAACATGGGGAGGGTGGTGGGGTGCGAAAATGGCCATCCGCTGCAGTTCTCCTCTTCGTGGCTGTCAGTCATTCCACTAAGTAACAAAGTTGCTGATTGCTGACCCTGAGGGACTGCTCTTTATGCACTGATCAATGCTTTATTTCCCTGCACCTGATACTGTTTAGCTGGCGCAAGGCCTTGTCCCTCACTCGCACCCCCCCCCCCCCCCCCCCCCCAAGAAGTATCATGAGCCATTAGCTGGTGTGACCTGTGGTTATCTGGAGGCCTTGAGGTGAGCTACTCCACCTACACTTACTGGCGGACCTCATTCTGTTTGTTAATGTTTAACAACTGAGTCATTGCTCATACTTCTGTGTGGTGAGCTAACGACTGAAGTAATGCACTCAGTCGATACTCGACAGTAATGCACAGCTCACCTGCTGCTGTTTCATCTTATTTTAATTAAGCTTCTGAGTAGGGGGAGGAGAGCTTTAAATCAAATTGGTCAGCACCAGTTAAACTGTGACACTAAAACAAGCTATTGGGAGAGGTTCACCTCCTGCGCTGTGAATCGTTTTGTGCACATCTGCACATTAAAGAGTTGTGGCTTTCTCAATGCAACAAAGTTGGAAAACATGACTTAGTTGTTCTAAGTCGACATCGGCAGTGCCTCATGTCCTTTCTTCCTCCGAATTGGCATGACGGGGGATCAGAACAGATTTACCAGAATGATAAACGAGCAGCACGGTAGCATAGTGATTAGCACAGTTGCTTCACAGCTCCAGGGTCCCAGGTTCGGTTCCCGGCTTGGGTCACTGTCTGTGTGTAGTCGGCACATTCTCCCTGTGTCTGTGTGGGTTTCCTCCGGGTGCTCCGGTTTCCTCCCACAGTCCAAAGGTGTGCAAGTTAGGTGGATTGGCTGGGCTTCCCCTTAGTGTCAAAAGGTTCGGTGGGGTTATTGGGTTACGGGGATGGGGTGGAGGTGTGGGCATGTGTGGGGTGCTCTTTCCGAGGGCCGGTGCAGGCTCGATGGGCCGGGTGGCCTCCTTCTGCGCTGTAAATTCTATAATATGGTTTAATTATGAAGTCAGTTTTCACCGAGTGAGTTTTTATTTCCTTGAGCATAGAAGATTACGAGGCAGCCTGATCGAAGTGCTTGCAATGATTAAAAGTGTTGATAGCATAGTGTGATGTTGCAAGGGGTCGGGCGATGATCTTGGTGAGGCTTAGAGACACAACGTAAGCAACCGGAAGACCAAGTCAAATCAATAAACAATTTATTGATTAACACACGTGAAGGCGCGTAGCCAAGTTAGTGGTCTTATAAACACAAAAGGGGCTCAAGTTACGGAGGCAGGTTCTCACACAGTCCAGGGTCAGGTTCCAAAGCAGGTTGTACTAGCTGTAACCCACAAAGCACACAGGGATGCAACGTCCTCCTCGATTCCAACCTAAGGCTTCCGCCCTTTAATATTGCTCGGTGATCTACTTATGTAGTCCAGCAAAGAGTTTGCAGCTGAACCCCATCTCCGAGATTGATGTGGATGTGCTTCTGGGTTGAAGGGCGCCAGTTCCTTCTGGGATTGCTGACAGCCATCTTGTTGGCTGTACGCAGCCACATTGAGTGAGGAATGGACGCGATCTAGAAAGGGGAGGAGCAAGTATCGGAAATACCGTCCTCCAGTACCAGGCCCCTTGTGACATCATAATAGATGGAGAGAAACTATGAGCGGGATTCTTCAATAATGGGGTTATGTCCTCACGCTGGTGTAAAAAGCAGCGCCAACCACTCCGGCGTCAATGGTGGCCGATAATGAGGAATTCTCCCCTTCCTAGGGGGCTAGATTGGCACCGGAGTGGTCCCTGCAGCTCCAGCCGCCACGGAATGGCCGGCGTGATTCCGCGCATGCGCAGAACGGCCGGCATATTTCCGCGCATGCGTGCTACGCCCGGTGTATTTCCGCGGATGCGCGGAGGTTCTCTTCTCTGCGCCAGACCCCGGGCAATATAGCGGAGCCCTACAGGGGCTTGGCACGGAGTAAAATAGGCCCCCACGGAACCAGCCCGCCCGCCGATTGGTAGGCCCCGATTGCGGGCCAGGCCGCCATGGCCCCCACCCCCCCGGGGTCGGATCCCCTGCCCCCCCACCAGGCCACCCCCCGCACACACAACTTGGCGGGACCTGAGTAACCCACGCCGGCGGACTCGGCCAAACTCATCCTTGGCCCATCAGGGCCCAGAGAATCGCCGGGGGATCCGCTGTTAATGGCCCCCGACCTGCGCGGCGGGATTCCTGTGGGTGGCCAAGAATCAGTGCCGGGGAATGGGTAAACTGGCATTGTGGCGCGATTCCCGCGTCCCCCCCCCCCCCCCGGGATTATCCGCCCTGGCGCCAGGTCGGAGAATCCCGGCCTATTTCTTTTCGGGAGAATCCAAAATAAGGGGACATGACCTTAAAATTAAAGTTGAGTAATTCAGGGATGATGTCAGGAGTGTTTGTTTACACAAAGGGCAAATCTGAATACTTAACCCCACAAAACTCTGTCAAGGCTGGAGGCAATTGAAAATTTCAAGATTGGTAGATTTTTGTTCAGTGAGGATTTTTGGAACAAAGGCAGGTGAATGCAGGTCGGCCATGATCTAATTAAATAGAGGAAGCTGGTCAATGGGTTAAATGGGCCTCCTCCAGCCGTTGTGATTTTCCAAGCAGAGCACCAGAAGCCAAATGGATACACAGATACTGTGCAAATGCATTTCCCTGCAACCCGGTTTCAAGGGGGATGTGTTGCAAAGGACTCACGGCTCCTCTCTTGGCCTTGCATTGTACTGTGTCAAGTACTGGGTGAACCCATTGCAAAGGATTGATCAGCAGTCGAGCATTTTCAGAGCTGCAAAGAATAACGCATATACAGCTATGTGCATTGTAAACTACGTCTGCTCCTGCCAACCTTTGACCTTCCACCCATTTGAAGTGAGTAGATAGGGAATAGTGAGAGCAAGAGTGCAATCTTTCTTAAATGCCCTAGAATGTGGAGTTCAGCAGGCTGTTCCACATCTGAAGACAGGTTAATGTTTTGGCTGATGCCCCTTTCGGAGAATCCAGTTTTCTCTGACTCTGTGCTGCACAAGACTGTACCTTAGTATGAACACACTCCCTAGGTTTCTCTGTGGCATACCTTAAATAATCAATAGGGATGCAGGTGACTTGTGGTGAATGCAATTCTTTGTGTTCCTGTATCTCAGCTCGAATACCCCAGTCACATCACCTACCTGTGGCTCAGTGGGTAGTCCTCTTGTCCAAGTGGGAAGGGTGCAGGTTCCAGTCCCAGTCCAGAAACTTGAGCACAAACATCTTGGTTAGGACTTCCCTTTCGTGAGTAACCTCAGCCGGTCCGACAATTGAACCGCCGCTGTTGCCGACGCTGTGCATCACGAACCAGCCATCCAGCCAACTGAGCTAAGTGGTCCCCATATTTATTCATCAAACAGCATCTCAGGAAAAGAAAAGTATTCGCTCGTTCTGGGACCTTGCTGTGTGCAAATTGGCTGTTTCCCACATTACAATAGTAAGTACTTTTCAAAAATCTTGATAAATACTTATAAGCACTTTTAGACATCCTGAGATGCCGAATAAATGCAAATCCCTTCTTCACTATGCAGGAAGATTTTCACCTCTGATCCATGTCATGGAAGCGTTGATAATTGTTGGATTGGCTTTAAGGGCTCGATACTCCCCAAAAATTTCAAAGTTAATTTATGACGAGTTCCCCACCGCTATGCAATGGCACTTGGTCATTTTTGGGGGCACTGGAGAGTTTCTCTCCGGTTTAGCCCATACTTTTTTAGCACTGGGGAACTGAACTCAGAGATCAGGCCGCTATTTGGAAAGGGTGCCCCGATCGCTAAGTGAGCTTGTGGGTCCTCCCCACCCATGGACAATGTCACCCCCGACTCACATGCACAACCCACACCCCCCCAAGTGAAGATACCCCGCTATGGGTTCCCTGGGGATCCCCCCTCTTCGGGCCCCCCGAAGCCGCTTATAGTACCCCCTTCCTTCTAGAATCCCCACCCATCACCCACGCAACCTCCCAGAGACCCCTACGTACCTGCCCTGCATTCCGCACCCTTCAAATACTTCCATCACCCTCATTTCATGGGCATGGCCCCCCCTTGCCCCCAACCCTTGGCATTGCCACCCTGGCACCCAGGCAGTGCTCCTGTTGGCTTGGCAGTGCCATCTGGGCACCTTTGCAGTGCCATCCAGACACCTTGCCAACTGGGCAGTGCCAAGGTGCCCACATTCCAGGGGGAGGGCCAGGGAGCCATCCTGCACTTACTCTGACCACCCTGGGGTTTCCGGTGGCCCAGGAAACCCCCTCGGGTGCCGTTCTGCCTGGTCCACGTTCGTTCAGCCCAAATTTGTGATGCTCTTTACATATGCAAATTAAACCAGTCTAACATAGTAGAAAGTAGGAGCAGGAGAAGGCCATTTGGCCTTGATCATCCTCGAGCCTGACCACAGCGAGTTCAGCGATTGAACCTGCGCCTCTGGCATAATTTTTACTCTCTCCATATAGTCAACTGAGCAAACTGAGAAGAATAAGAGGTGGTCTTATTGAAACCTGTAAGATTCTGAGGGACCTTGACAGGGTAGATTCTGAGAGGAAACTTCCACTTGTAGGGGAACCTAGAATGGGGGCGCAGTTTCAAAATAAAAGGGCTCTGTTAAGACTGAGGTAAGGAGGAATTCCTTCTCGAAGGGTCATTAATCCTTGGAATTCTTTTTTCCAGAAAGCAGTGGAGGCTGTGTCATTGAACACATTCAAGGCTGAGTTGGATAGATTTTTGATCTACAAGGGTTATAGAGGCAGGCAGGAAAGTGGAGTTAAGGCCACAATCACATCAGTCACTTGTGAGTGAACTCTTAAAATGAAGAGTTGAAGGTTAAATGAGTGAACATTTAGAAATGCGTGGGTTAATCAGTGACAACCACCGTAGAGCTATTAAATTCCAAGTCCTGTTCGCCAATTTTAACAAAAGTTAAAAAACTTTGGGAACTCGACCTCACAATGGCACCACCACCCTGTTCCCTCCTGGGTCCGAGTTAATATCCAATCTGTTATTCTAAGTGGAGACTGGACCAAATTGACTTATTTCCACTGGAGTCTGGAAAGATAAAAGAATTAATAAGAATTTCTAAAATTATGAACGGTTGTGATGGGGTGTGTAAAGAAAAACAAGCAGAAAAACATGTGAAAAGGCAGAAATGATAAATGCTAGTCATTTTTAATTATGTAGAGAGTCGAGATAAATGAGCCATTTTCAGATTGGCAAATTGTAACTGGTGGAGTGCCACAGGGATCAGTGCTGGGGCCTCAATTATTTATAATCAATATTAATAACTTGGATGAAGGGACCCAATGTATTGCAGCCCAATTTGCTGACAGTGTAAAGATTGGTTAAGGAGGATACAAAGGTGCACAGGGATATCGATAGGTTAAATGATAGGGCAAAAATTGGCAGATGGATTATGATGTGGGAAATTGTGAGGTTGTCCGCTTTGGCGGGAAAGACTAGAAAAGTGGAATTTTATTTAAATGAAGAGAAACTGCAGAATGCTGCATTACAGAAGGGTCTTGAAGTCCTTGTACATGAATCACAAAAAGTCCACTTGCAGATACAGCAAGCACTTTGGAACGCAAAACGAATGTTGGTAAAGTAGGGACATCTTGCTACAACCGTACATTGTATTGGTGAGCCTCACATGGAGTACGGTGTACAGTTTAGGTGTCCTTCCTTAAGGAAGGATAGAAATGCATTAAAAGCAGTTCAGAGAGGGCTGAGTGGCCTGGTTCCTGGGATGGAAGGGTTGTCTTATGAGGAAAGGTTGGGTCTATACACATTGGAGTTTAAAAGAATGAGAGGTGGATCTTATTGAAAGGTCTAAGATTCTGAGGGGGATTGACAGGGTAGACGTTTTCCTCTCATGGCGGAATCTAGGACTTGTGGCAGAGTTTTAAAATATTGCATCTCTCATTTCTGATAGAGATGAGAATTTATTTCTGTGAAGCCTTTGGTATCCTCTTCCACAGGGAGCAATGGAGGCAGGGTCATTGAATATATTTAAGGCTGAGTTCAACACATTTTTGATCTCACAATCCACAATCAGATCACCAATGACCATATTGAATGGTGAAGCAGGTTTATGGATCGAATGGCCAACTCGTGATCCTATTTCTTTTGATCTCATTCAAGGTGCCATCACCTTGAGTACTCATAAACCTGTCACTGAGATGTAAGTTTCTGTCAAATTGCTTTGTGCAAATGGTTCTTGGAATGTAGAATACAGGTTGAAGCTAGGACCATGGGATCTCTTGAAGGGAAAGTTGGATAAATATTTGATGTACAGCCAATCAGTGGTGGGAAGTGGGTGGCAGATTGGAGTTTAAGCAGTGACTCCTGGGAAATTCTAATTTTTGGAAGGGAATTGGATGAATACTTGAAGGGAAAAGATTGTCAGGGCTACAGGGAAAGAGCAGAGAGAGTGTGATTAATTGGCTAGCTCTTTCGAAGAGTTGGCACTGGTATTATGGTCCAAATGGCCTCCCTCTGTGCTGAAAGATTCTGTGAAAGCCAGGTTGAGGAGCACTGCACAGGGGGTTAACTTGTTGGGCCTGATGAATGAGGCTGGGGACTGAAATGGATAGAAAGTTGTCGGGTGGTGTGTGATAAGGGAGATTTGAATGCCTAGGCCTCACCTGCATGATTGATCTGTCCACCATGGCCATCAGGAGGGGCTATGAGGGTGGCAATGCGCAGCAGGAGTTTGCTGTTTTCTCAGGACCCTCGCTCTGAGTTCAGTCCCTGGGTGGGCTTGGGCTTAAAGGTTGAGGGAGCATTCCTCAAGGAAATAAGGTAAATAATTGCTGAAATATACATCATCATCTATTCCTGTCAGGCTTAACACAGCGGAGAAGCCATGAAGGTTCCCCAAAGCAGACCAGGACACGGGGAGGGGGTTAAAACTGCAGTCAGATCCCAATGATGTCATCGACAAATGACCTGTAGTTTAAAGGATCCAAGCAGCAGGTGATTCCCTCCCTCCATTTTAACCGTGTTTCCGCCAAAATTGGAAAGTCATAATTCCACCCCACTCTATCCCGCATTTTTTCAGTTTATTTCAGATCCCCCGAACTACAGTGTTGCCTCTGCATTTTAGCCCTCTTGTCCCCTTCCCCCGTGCCAACTATGCCCTCTGCTGACCTATCCGTTGAACTGTCCCGGCCCGCAGGAACTGTCCTGAAAGGAAAGTGGGACGACCGCTTTCTCCTTCTCTGCCGCCAGTCCTAATGTGTCTTTTGTCTGATCGAGGCCCCGGTTGTCATGATGAGGGGTTAACGTTCGTTGGGGGAAGGGGATACCAATGAAAAGCAAGCATTATTGTCCTTGGGGCATTTTAAATGTCAATGTTTATTTTTTGAAAGCTGGAATCCGTCGCTTTTGGCCAGGGTGCCCTGCAGCTGGTCGCTGTGAGAGAGAGGAGGTGACTTCTGCCCTGGCAAGGTCCCTGATATTTTTGCTTAATAAAGAATGAGACAGCTGCGCGTGCTTGGTACAGAGGGGACCCAGACTAACCATTCATCACCGGGCTGACTGGTGTAGACAATTACACTGCGGAAAGGGCTCTTAGAAAGCACAGGGCGATGTGGGGGCTGTGTTAGGAAAGCAGGTTCTGCAGGATGAAAAATGTTCTGAATATCAGTAAACGATACATTTACTTGGTGAGGGGGTGGGGGGGGGAGGTGGCGGTGTTGAGGATTACATTAATTTATTTTCCTTCTATAATTTTCTGGGATTAAACATTCCAGCTGTTAAAGCCCAAGTGGTTTAACCGCCTGTCCTTCTATGTTCAATATAATCCTTTAATTCCAGAACCTTCTTTCTAGAAATGTGCTCCTGCCACCTCCACCCCCAACCCATTCGACAATGCACAGAAACTAAAATCAATTCTAAGTTTCTGAAAGAAGGTGAAATGTAAATTCAGCACCAGAGGTTTTTAAATTTCAGCTTTGATTGTTTCTTCAGTTCTAAACCCCTGCCACCACTTCCTGCCCCCCCCCCCCTCCCCCCGGTACACACGTGCTCATCTTTATCTCGGACAGGTCAAAGTTGATCCTCAGTCACCTCCGCGTCATTGGTGCTTTTAACCCAGTGATCAGGAAGTTTGGTGAGTTGGAGCCTGGATTAATGTGGTCTCCTTCCCATTTCTTTTATTATTTACCTCCCTGTTTACATGTTCTATCAATTGCCGTTGCCACGTATTGCTGCCAACGTAACAAAGATAGGAATCAACAAATATCTGCCACCCTGCTAACCCATTAGCCCACTGTCTGTCCCTCTTGCTTCCTTGATGGAGACCAAGATAGCCCACTGCTTCTTTGGCGAACTACCTTTCTTGTCCATTGCCCCGATAGCTCACTGTCCCTTTTGCTCACCAGCCCACTGTCCCACTCATCCACTATTCCGCTTACACAGGGCAATCCCCAAGGTTATTCCCTGCCACTGAGTCTGGGTCCATGTCCTGGGCCGGTATATGAATGATCTGTAGAAATTGAGAACAATAACAAACCAAGCGATGCTTTATAATTCATAGTATTAGAGATATAAAGACCAAAATCTTTGCAATATGATGAGGCATTTACTTTGCACATTGAATACCAGCAAAAGGGAGTTTTCCTTTGCACGCAGAGATTTTTATTAACCATTTAGATTGTGACTAAACTTTATGAATCAAACATTATTCTAAAATGAATATTTACAGATAGTTTGAGACGAGCAGTGGCATAGTGGTAATATCAGTGAATTTGTAATCCAGAGGCCCAGGCTAATGCTCTGGAGACACAAGTTCTAATACCCCCACGGCAGCTGATGGAATTTAAAATCACTTAATAAAATCTGGAATTAAAAGCCAGCATCAGTTATAGTGACCACAAAACCATTGTCAATTGATGCAACAGCCCACCTGATGCACTAATGTTATTTAGGGAAGGAAATCTGCCGTCCTTACCTGGTCTGTCCTACATGTGACCCCAGACCCACAGCAATGGGGTTGACTCTTAAATGCCCTCTGAAATGGCCCAGCAAGCCACTGAGTTGTATCAAACGGCTATGAAGTCTAAATGAACTGAAACTGACCAGACCACCCAGCATCGACCTAGCTGCCGGGATTGACAAAGGCAAACTTAGCCCTGTCCTCCTTAGCAACATTTGGGGGCCTGTGCAAAAATTGACAGACTAGTCAACAACAGCCTGATTCAACGAATCATATATTACACAAAATGACCCAGACACCATCATCACCATCCCTGTATCTGTACTGTCCCACAGGCAGGACAGGGCCAGCAAAGGTGGCGGCACAGTGCTATATAGTCGGGAAGAGATGCACCTGTTCTTGACTGCATTTGGTAGAAGTGACCATCGCACAGTCCTTATGGAGATGAAGTCCCGCCTTCACACTGAGGATACCCTCCATCGTGCTGTGTGGCACCGCCAGATGGGATTGATTTCAAACAGATCTAACTACTCACGACTCCCCAAAGCCTGTCCACCATCTGCAAGGCACAAGTAAGGAGTGTGATGGAATACTCTCCACTCGCCTGGATGAGTGCAGCTCCAACAACACTCAAGAAGCTCAAGAAAAAACAGCCTGCTTGATTGGCAGCACATCCACCACAATAGACATTCACTCCATTCGCCACCGATGCACAGATGTGTACCATCTGCAACATGCACTGCAGTAACTCACTGAGGCTCCTTCCAAACCCATCTAGAAGGAGAAGGGCAGAAGATTCTTGGGAACACCAACATCTGCAAATTCCCCTCCAAGTTACACACTATTCCGACTTGGAACGTGTTATAACCTGCCTGCTTACCATTGGCTGGGGACTAATGACAATCCCACAATCCTGTGGGAGTATGAGCTTCCCCAATGAGGGGGGCGGAGAAACCATTAGTATAAATAAAGCTGGCCAGTTTAGGAACCAGCAGGAAGAGGTGTGCAGCAAGGGAAGTTGCTGCTGCTGTTATATATATATATATGTTATTGTAAATAAATGTTATTACTTTGTATCGTGCTGGATTCTTCGTGGCCCTCACAAAAGAACTATACCGCCGTTCTTTCACTGTCGCCGGGTCAAAATCCTGGTACTCCATTCCTAACTGTATTGTGGATGTACCTACACTGCACAGATGTAGCAGTTCAAGAAGGCAGTTCACTATAACCTTCTCAAGGGCAATTAGGGAAGGGCAATAAATGCTGACCTCACCAGCAACGCCCAGATCCCATAAAGAAATGACAAAAATAATCTGTGCTTCAAAACAGCCCAAAATAAAATATCTGGCGATTGACTCAACATTAAGGAGGTTACCTCCTTATCAAAAGCATTTCAGAGAGTGGTCTGTACAGTATCCAACTGGCGGTTACCATGTCAAATGATGTCATTCTGTCACAACAGTTTGGATGTTACAACCCAAATTATTTTGAGGATTATTTAGTGACCTTAGGAACTTGAAAAGATAACATGTTTCTTACTGGAAGTTTGGAAAGTATTTGCGTAATTGAGAAAGAATTTGCCTTTATTTGTTCCCTTGCATATTATAGAATGATTTGGAATTTGCAGAGCAAAATCAGGTCTTTGTCCAACTGGTCTTTGCTGGTGTTAATGCTCCAGACAGGTTTTCTCCCGGTCCAATGCATCTTACCCTATCAGCTTAGCCCTCTATTCCTTTCTCCCTCATGTACCTATTTAGCTTCCTCTTCAAGGTATCTAAGCTACTCCATGGGGTAGCAAATTCTTGTCACACTCTAAGTAAAGATTTTTTTTCCTGAATTCCTTATTGGATTTATCAGTGACTTTCTTATTTTATGACCCCTAGTTTTGGACTCTCTCACAACGGAAACATACAATCTTTCCCAAGCACCAATGTGGGAAGAATGTTGGAGACAGTCATGGAAAATGAGAGGACATGGAAGCAACTCTTGTGGAAGAGTGAGTCAGTGATGATGTTCATGACCAGCAAGCCCACGCCATCTGCGAGGCACTTGGTGACTACAGACTTAGTTAAATGTCACTTTGTACCTGGACATGTCTGGCACTTGGGTATAATGACACATCTGAGATCAGGAACTCTGAGTGGAAGATTGTATGTATGGACATGTAGCCTTAGCTTCTGTTATTTGACAATGTGCTTTGGCATTGCGTGTCCAAACATATGCAACAATCAGTTATTAATGTCAGAATGCACCAATGCTAAATTGCCCTTAGTATCTAAAATTGCCCTTAGTGTTGGGTGGGGTTACTGGGTTATGGGGATAGGGTGGACGTGTGAGCTTGGGTAGGGTGCTCTTTCAAAGAGCCGGTGCAGACCCGATGGGCCGAATGGCCTCCTTCTGCACTGTACATTCTATGAATAGGTGTTTTTTGCTTTTAATAAAGATTTTACAGCTGAATATTTTCAGGATAGTTTCTCATAACAGCACATTCTGGGACTGAGCAGGGTATAGTGGACCTGGTATTGTACAATGAGATAGGTTTAATTAATGACTTCATTATGAAGATGCACCTAGGTACCAGCAATCATAATATGATTGAATTTTACATTCAATTTGAGGGAGAGAAGAGTGGATTTAAGACTAGTATTTTAAACATAAATAAGGGCAGTTAACAGGGCGTGAAAGCAGAGTGAAGTGAACTGGCAAATTAGGTTAAGGGGTAGGTTGTGATGAATGTAAGAAATTGTTATATTTTATATTTTTTCGAGTCATGGCTTTATGATGCATACAGTCAGGATGTCTACTAAAGCTGTGATTAAGGGGGTTGTCAAAATAAGGTAATATTTTGTTTTAACCATTTACTTGTCTAAACAAACCTGTTGGACTTTAATCAGGAAATGGACGAGAAGGAGGAACTCAAGAAAATTACAATCACCAGGCAACTGGTAGTGAGCAAATTGTTGGAGCTGTGCACTGCTAAGTCTCTGAGTCTGATGGACTTCATATGTGGGCCTTAAAAGAAATGGCTCGTGAGATAGTTGATGTGTTGGCTTTAATTCTCCTAAATTCCCGACACTCAGGGAAGTTCCATTAGATTAGAAAATAGCTAATGTAATTCTTTATTCGAAAAGGGAGGGAGACAGAAAGCAAGAAACAACAGGCCAGTTAGCTTAACATCTGTCATAGGGAAAATATTGTTATTAAAGACGTTATAGCAGGACACTTGGAAAAATTTGAGATGACCAGGCAGAGTCAACATGACTTTGTGAAACGGAAATCATGTTGAAACAATTTCTTGGAGTTCTTTGAAGTAGTAAGAATGCTGTGGATAAAGGGGAACCGGTGGATGTACTGTGCTTATATTTCCAGAAGGCCAATGGGGGGAGCGGGGGGGACCTAGGGGGGAAAACCGGGTTGCTGCTGGAATGGCCAAGGGGGAGCTGGAGTCGGTCGAGGAGGTCGGGGCGGGGGTTTGCCGCTGTGGGGAACGGGCCGTGCGGGGGGCCCGGGCACGTGGCTGGCCTAGGAGGGGATATGGCTAGTCGGCAGGGGAGATGGGTGAGTAGCCCCCTGATCCGGCTGATAACCTGGAACGTAAGGGGACTGAACGAGCCGATCAAACGGGCTGGGTTTTCGCGCACCTGAAGGGGCTGAAGGCAGATGTGGCCGTGCTTCAGGAGACGCAACTGAGGGTGGCGGATCAGGTAAGGTTGAGAAAGGGGTGGGTAGGCCAGGTGTTTCATTCGGGGTTGGATGCACGAAATCGGGGGGTGGCGATCTTGGTGGGGAAGAGAGTGTCGTTCGAGGCGTCGAGCATCGTGGCAGACAATGGCGGTAGGTATGTGATGGTAAGTGGCAAGCTGCAGGGGGAGCGGGTGGTGTTGGTCAATGTATACGCCCCGAATTGGGACGATGCAGGGTTCATGCGGCGTATGTTGGGCCGGATTCCGGACCTGGAGATAGAGGGCCTGATAATGGGGGGGGGGATTTCATTACGGTGCTGGACCCGGCACTGGATCGCTCTAGGTCTAGGATGGGTAGGAGGCTGGCGGCGGCCAAGGTGCTGAGGGGGTTTATGGACCAGATGGGAGGGGTGGACCCATGGAGGTTTGCGAGGCTGGGGGCCAGGGAATTTTCATTCTTCTCCCATGTCCACAAGGCCTATTCCCGGATTGACTTTTTTGTTATGAGTAGGGCGCTGATTCCGAGAGTGGAAGATACTGAGTACTCGGCGATAGCCATTTCCGATCACGCTCCGCATTGTGTAGACCTAGAGCTGGGGGAGTAGAGGGACCAGCGCCCGCTGTGGCGCTTAGAGGTGGGGTTGCTGGTGGACGAGGAGGTGAGCGGGCGTGTCCGAGGGTGCATAGAGAGGTAGCTGGAGGCTAATGACCATGGGGAAGTCCAAGTGGGGGTGGTCTGAGAGGCGCTGAAGGTGGTGGTCAGGGGAGAACTGATCCCCATTAGGGCCCATAAGGAGAGGAGGGAGAAGAGAGAGAGGGAGAGGCTGGTGGGGGAGATGGTGAGGGTAGATTGGAGGTACACGGAGGTCCCGGAGGATGGATTGCTTAGGGAGCGGCGCAGCCTCCAGGCCAAATTCGACCTGTTGACCACCAGGATGGCAGAGGCGCAGTGGAGGAAGGCGCAGGAGGCGGTATATGAATATGGAGAAAAGGCGAGCAGGATGCTGGCGCACCAGCGTCAGAAGTGAGAGGCAGCTAGGGAGATCGTGGGAGTTAAGGATGGGGGAGGGAGCAAGGTGCGAAGTGGGGTGGGTATCAATGGGGTCTTCAGGGACTTCTATGAGGAACTGTATCGGTCCGACTCCCCACTGGAGGAGGGAGGGATGGGTCGCTTTCTGGACCGGTTGAGATTCCCGAGGGTGGAGGAGGGGCAGGTGACGGGGTTGGTGGCGTTGGTCAGGTTGGAGGAATTGGTCAAAGGGATAGGAAGTATGCAGGCGGAGAAGGCACCGGGGCCAGATGGGTTCCTCCTGGTCGAATTTTATAAGAAGTATGCGGACCTGCTGGGCTCTCTGTTGGTAAGGACCTTTAACGAGGCAAGGGAAGGAGGGGCTTTTCCCCCGACGATGTCTCGGGCGCTGATCTCCTTGATCCTGAAACAGAACAAGGATCCCCTACAATGTGGGTCATACAGGCCGATCTCACTCCTAAATGTAGATGCAAAGTTGTTGGCGAAGATTTTAGACACGAGGATAGAGGACTGTGTGCCGCAGGTCATTCACGAGGATCAGATGGGGTTCGTGAAAGGGAGACAGCTGAATACAAATGTACGGAAGCTCTTGAATGTTATAATGATGCCGGCGGTGGAAGGGGAGGCGGAGATAGTGGCGGCAATGGATGCGGAGAAGGCCTTTGATAGGGTAGAGTGGGGTACCTGTGGCGGGTGCTGAAAAGATTCAGGTTTGGGGAGGGGTTTGTCAGGTGGGTTAAGTTGCTGTATGAGGCCCCGGTGGTCGTGAACAGAAGGAGGTCAGAGTATTTTCGGTTACACCGGGGGACGAGGCAGGGGTGTCCCCTGTCCCCCCTGCTCTTTGTGCTGGCGATTGAACCCCTGGCTATGGCACTGAGGGAGTCGAGGAACTGGAGGTGGCTGGTGCAGGATGGAGAGGAACATCGGGTGTCGCTCTATGCGGACACTATTGCTCTATTGCTGTTATATGTGGCGGACCCAGTGGGGGGAAATGCCGGAGGTGATGAGGATTCTCAGGGAGTTTGGGGATTTCTCTGGGTATAAGCTCAATATGGGGAAGAGCGAGTTGTTCGTTGTTCACCCAGGGGACCAGGAGAGGGGGATTTGTGAGCTCCCACTAAAAAGGGTGGAGAGGGGTTTCAGGTACCTGGGGGTCCAGGTGGCTAGGAGCTGGGGCGCCCTGCATAGACTTAATTTCACGAGACTGGTGGAGCAAATGGAGGAGGAGTTTAAGAGGTGGGACGTGCTGCCACTCTCCCTGGCAGGTAGGGTGCAGTCAGTTAAAATGACGGTGCTCCTGAGATTTCTGTTCCTGTTCCAGTGCCTCCCCATCCTGATCCCTAAGACCTTCTTCAGGTGGGTTAATAGGAGCATTATGGGGTTTGTGTGGGCGCAGAAGACTCCGAGGGTGAGAAGGGTGTTCCTGGAGCGATGCAGGGATGGAGGGGGTTGGCGCTGCCTAACCTCTGTGGGTATTATTGGGCCGCCAACGTGGCGATGGTGCGTGAGTGGGTGTTGGAGGGGGAGAGGGCGGCATGGAAAAGGCTGGAGATGGCGTCCTGTGTGGGCACGAGCCTGGAGGCGCCACTGCCGCTTCCTCCAATGAGGTATACCAAGAACCCGGTGGTGGCGGCTACCCTCAGAATTTGGTGGCAATGGAGACATCACAGGGAGGAGGTGGGGGCCTCGGTGTGGTCCCCGATTCGGGGGAACCACCGGTTTGTCCCGGGGTGGAAGGACGGAGGGTTTCTGAGTTTACACAGGGTAGGTATTAGAAGGATGGCGGACCTGTTTGTGGATGGGACGTTCGCGAGCCTGGGTGAGCTGGAGGAGACGTTCGGGCTCCCCCCGGGGAACACCTTCAGATATATGCAGGTAAGGGCGTTTGTTCGGCAGCAGGTGGTGGAGTTCCCACTGTTGCCGCCACGCAGGGTCTAGGACAGGGTGCTGTTGGGGGTGTGGGTTGGAGAGGGGAGGTTCTCGCAATGTATCTGGTGATGCAGGAGGAGGAGGAGGCCTCGGTGGAGGAGCTAAAGGGTAAGTGGGAGGAGGAGTTGGATGAGGAGATTGATGAGGGGACGTGGGCAGATGCCCTGGGGAGAGGGAACTTTTCCTCCTCTTGCGCGAGGCTCAGCTTCATAGAATTTAAGGTGCTGCACAGGGCTCACATGACCGGCGCAAGGATAAGCCGGTTCTTTGAGTGCGTGGACAGGTGTGTGAGGTGCTCAGGGAGCCCAGCAAACCACACCCACATGTTCTGGGCATGCCCAGCGCTGGAGGAAACTTTGGAAGGGCATAGCGAGGACGGTGTCGAGGGTGATAGGTTCCAGGGTCAAGCCGGGCTGGGGGCTCGCAATATTTGGGGTGGCAGAGGAGCCGGGAGTGCAGGAGGCGAAAGAGGCCGGTATTCTGGCCTTTGCGTCCCTGGTAGCCCGGCGAAGGATTCTTCTTCAGTCGAAGGATGCGAGGCCCCCAAGTGTGGAATCCTGGATCAATGATATGGCGGGGTTTATTAAGTTGGAGAGGGTGAAATTTGCCTTAAGGGGATCAGTGCAAGGGTTCTTCAGGCGGTGGCAACCATTCCTAGACTTCCTGGCAGAGCGTTAGAAGATGGTCAGCAGCAGCAGCAACCCGGGGGGAGGGTGCTCGGTTCGGTTTTCTTGAGTGGGCGTATATATTTGCTTTTGTGTTGATGGTGGCTGTTAATTTATTATTTATGTATACAGGGTGGAGGGGGTTTGTTAGTTTCTTTCTGTATTTTGTTCTTGATATTTTGTGAAAATTTGAATAAAAATTATTTTTTAAAAAAAGATTTGCAGAAGGCATTATCAAAAGTTATTGTGAAAAATAAAACCCCATGGTATAGCGGGTTACATATTGGCACTGGCTAGCACAGCTGCCTTACGGCTCCAGGGTCCCTGGTCCAAATCTGGCTTAGGGTGACTGTGTGGAGATTACCCTTTCTCCCAGTGTGTGCGTGGGTTTCCTCCGGGTGCTCCGGTTTCCTCCCACAGTCCAAAGATGTGCAGGTTAGGTGGATTGGCCATGCTAAATTGCCCTTTAGTCTCCAAAAAGATTAGGTGGGGTTACTGGGTTACGGGGATAGGGTGGAAAAGTGAGCATTAAGCAGGGTTCTCTTTCCAGTGGCAGGTGCAGACTTAATGGGCCGAATGTAAGTTCTTTGATTCTATGAATAGAAGATTGGCTGGCTAACAGGACACAGAGAGCAGACACAAATATATAATTTATATAGTGAATGGCATGCCACAAAGATTAGTGCTGGGGCTTCAACTTTTTACACTTTATGGACACGATTCTTCCAAACAATTTCTAAATTAATTTGTGGTGGGTTTTTCAGGGAGTTTCCCGTCGGCTCTGCCGGCGAGTGCCCCACCACCTTTCAGTGACACTTAGTCACTTTTTTGCACCCTGCAGAGTATCTCACCGGTTTAACCCACACTTCGAATTTTTTTTAGCACTGGGAGCTGAACTCCGAGATCGAGCGCCATTTTGAAAGCGTGCCCTTTCTCTAACTGAGCTTGTGTGTCCACCACCCACCCCCACCTATGGGCAATGTCACCCCCCCCCCCCCCCCCACACATACACACACACACATGGACACTACCTCATCCCCCCAAGTGAGGACACCCCGCTAGGGTTCCCTGGGGGTCTCCCCTCTTCAGGCCCACCCAAGCCCCCTTACAGTACACCTCCTTCTAGCACCCCCACCCATCACCCCCCCCCCCCCCCAACCTCTCAGATGCCACTATTTATTTTCCGTGCACTCCCCTTCAAACCCCCTCTCCACGCTCATTTCATGGACATGGCCCCCCTCACCTCTGGACCCTTACCAGTGCCACCCTGGCACTCGGGCACCCTTGCACTGCCATCCTGGCACCCAGACAGTGCTTCTGCTGGCTTGGCAGTGCCACCTGGGCATGTTGGCAGTGCCAGGATGGCAGTGCCAAGGTGCCCGTGTTCCAGGAGGAGGGCCAGGGGCCACCCTGCACTTACCCTGACCACCCAGGGGTTTCCGATGGCCCAGGAGACCCCCGGGTGTCATTGCACCTGTTCCACATTTGTGTGGACCAGCACTGATCGGTGCCTGGGGAGGCCTTAGAATCATGGGAGGCCGGTGGATTCCGCACAGGTTGGTCGTAAGTAGATTTACTACCTACGTCCGTGAGTGTCATTCAGTCCTGCCCATTTGGGGCAGGGTTCCGACATCTCGCGGGACTCCAGAGAATTCCGCGAGGTGTGGAGCCTGTAGGGAGGCTTGCTGGAAGCCTCTCTCGGCATTCTCTCGCGGCATTGTGCTCTCTCTTGAGCGCAATGTGGCCGGAGAATCGTGCCCTATATAATGATTTGGATGAAGGGATTGAAGGCCTCGTTGCTACATCTGCTGATGATACAAAGATAGGTAGGAAAGTAAGATGCAAGGGTGACATAAGGAGGCTACAACTGCAGACAGATTGATTAAGTGAATGGTTGAAGATCTGGGAAATGGGGTAGAATGTGGGAAAATGTGAAATTGTGCATTTTGGCAGGAAAAAGAAAAAAGAAGCATATATTGCAATGAGAGATTGCAGACCTCTGAGATGCAGGCGGATTGAGGTGTCCCAGTGCCTGAATTGCAAAATATTTGTGTACAGGTACAGCAAATAATTCGTAAAGTTAATAGAATGTTACTTTTTATTGTGAGGGGAATTGAACAGAAAAGTAGTGAGGTTATGCTTCAGTTAACAAGGGCATTGGTTAAACTATGTCTGGAGTCCTGTGTACAATATTGGTCTTGTTATTTAAGGAAGAATGTAAATGCATTAGAAGCAGTTCAGAGAAGGCTTACTGGAATGGGAGGGTTGTCTTACAAGGAAAGGCTGGACAGGCTAGGCTTGCATCTCCTGGAGTTTAGAAGAGTAAGAGGTGACTTGATTGAAACCTTAAGACGCTGAGGCTTCTTGACAGGTGGGGATGTGGAGAGGATGTTTCCTCTTGTGGGAGAATTGAGAACGAGGGGATCGCTGTTTAAAAATAAGGGGTGACTCATTTAAGACAGAGGTGAGAAGAATTATTTTTCTCTCAGCGGGTCATGAATCTTTGGAACTCTGTTCCTCAAAAGGTGGTCAAAGCAGAGTCTTTGAATATTTTTAAAGCTGAGATAGATAGATAGATTCTTGATAAGCAAGGGGGTGAAAGTGTATCAGGGGTAGGCGGAATGTGGAGTTGAGGTTACAATCAGATCAGCCATTAACTTACTGAATGACAATGCAACTTCGGGACTCTACCCCTCCTACTTTGTCTGTATGGATTTCTGTCCAAGAGATTGTCAGTTTTATGCTCAATTCTTTCACATCATAGGAACGGGTAATGAATAGCAGGAGTTGGTTGACAGGAAGGGTTGCAGAGGCCAGGGCGCTGGAATCATACAAGAAATAGCTGGGAGCTATGGCAAGAAAATGTAGAGTTGATATCCCGGATGGATGAGATTAAATAGCTCAAATGGTCTTGAAGTTTCAAGCCCCTCATGAAATGAGTAATCCTGAACTTCTTTCCTGTGTGTCGTCGCTGAATCCCTGGGGCGATTAGCCTACCTACCGCCCAGCTTTGAGCTGCAAAGGGAAATCCAAAAGGGAGATGTTATTCAGTGTGAACTCTTGGGTTTCACCTGAGGGCTTGTTCACTCTCACTGTGGCCTTTTAGCAAATAACTGAAGATGAACGCAGGAGCACATCGTCTTTTTCCTGGTTGTTTTTATTGTAATGTGCTATCAATAGCAACAATAGCAGACTAAATCAAAATGACCTATTGCCAAGTAGCAACAGAAGGTTGCATTTATATGGTGTGTTTAGCATCGTAAAATATTCCAAAGCACGTTGCCAAACAACATTTGACACCAAGCCACCTCAGGAGAAATTTTAGTGCAAGTAGCCAAAAGGTGTTGAAAGAGGTGTCTTTCAAGGACCATCTTGAATAGAGAGAATAAAAGTAAAAGTTCTGATGAGTCAAATGGATACAAAACATCTACACAGATGCCACAAAACCCGCTAAATATTCCTGAATTTTCTGTTTTTATATTAAATATTGAGAATGCTTTGTTGTCACAGAGCTCTGATGTGGAGATGCCGGCCTCAACCGGGACCTGGGATTCATGTCGCATTATATTCACCCCCCACCATGTGGCCTGGGCTTGCGAAATCCTACCAACTGTCCTGGCTTGACACAATTCACACCTCTTTAACCTGGGGTTACCCCTATCTCTGGATATGTAAACACTTAATTAACTGCAAATGCTCGCATTCTAAGCATTGTCTTGCATCTTTGAATTTGCCTATATATATGTTTCTGCAACATACCTCTTCATTCACCTGAGGAAGGAGCAGTGCTCCGAAAGCTAGTGTTTGAAACAAACCTGTTGGACTTTAACCTGGTGTTGTAAGACTTCTTACTGTGTCAAAGAGCTCGGTGCAGGTTTGTATTCCCAGCCATGGAATGGCCAAGTTAATTGGCCGAGTCCTCAGTATCGCCCAGTTTATGGCCTCCTTTGCAGTTACTTTAATTCAGAATTTTTCTACTTAACCTCACAGTGGATATTTCACTTGCTGCTCTGTCCTTCCACAGCATTCGTGTCTCTGAGTCAAGAGGTCCTGTGTTTAAGCTCCACTTCAAAACCAGACACAATTCTCCGATTTTGAGGCTATGTCCGGAGGAAGTGTCTGGATTTACGATGAAAAAGTCGGTGGCGCCCCCCCCCCCCCCCCCCCAACCGATGCTCCGCCCGGTGGGGGGCTTGCAGCCGAGCCACTTAAAACCCCCGGTGTTCCAGACAGAAACGGCCGGAGAATTGCCAGGTCCATGGCCGCGCATGCGCACGAGGAAACCTGCAGCGGTCGCGCCATAAAACATGGCGCCGGCCGTGCGCGGACCCGGCCTACCAGATAGTGCCTCCCTGTAACCCCTCTCACCATCCCCGGACGACCCCCCACCAGTCCATCCAAGCCCTCGCCGAAGCCCCGCTGGCCAGCAGAACGGCTCTCCCCCTCCCCCCTCAACTGTGGCGGTGCCGGACACAGTCCGCAGCCGCCACGCGAGGTTGACGAAAACTCGGAGCACAAGTGTCCCATGCCGTCGGGAAGTCGGCCCATCGGGGGCGGAGCATTGGGGAGGGCCTTCGGGTGACGTCCTGAGGCGGTCACAACGGCGTGCGGCATACTCACCGGTGATGCCATTTTGGAAGGGGGGAGCATCCAAAAACAGACACCGCCCCAATTTTGGCATCAATAGGGATTCTCTGCCTGATCGCCGAATAAGATTTTGGCGACGGCAAGTGGCGAATCCTGCCCATATTCTCCAGGCTAATACTCTGCAGCACTAATGAGGGAGTGCTTCACTGTTGGAGTTGCCGATTGTAAATAAGACGTTAAATTGAGGCAGCATTTTCCCCCTCAGATGGACGTTAAGGATCCCATGGCACCTTTTAAAGAAGAGCTGGTGTCTTGGGCACTATTTATCCCTTGATCAGCATCAGAAACTGGGCTCTCTGATTATTATCTTGCTGCTGTTTGTGGGAGCTTGCTGTGCACAAACTGACTGTCACATTTCCAAAATTGCAACAACAACTGCATCTCAAAACTACTTAATTACCTGTGAGGTAATTTGGGACATCCTGAGGTTGTGAAAGGAGTTACATAAAAGCAAGTCTTTTTTCCCATTTGCTTCCTACTGAAGTAAACCGGCTCTTCTAATCCATTTGTTTTACATTTTCCCCATTTCTTGGAATTTTAAAGTTGTAAACCTGGCTCCTTGTTGAAAGTTAATGTTAAACCTGATCATCTGTGGTCACTGTCTCCTGGAGATACTACAATATCCATTTCCTCCACTCTGTCTGGGTCATTTGTAAATACTAGGTCAAAATGAATATTGCCTGATTCAAGAAGCAGTCATGCATTACATTCACCAACTCTTACTCCAGAAGACTTGATTTTTCCTAATTTATATCAGATTGACCCAAATCTCCATTTTAATGACCTTTCCTTTCTTACATACTCTTGTTCACCTCTTCATGGAATGCACAGTCCTCCACCTTAGTCAACCCTTTGTGTAAACTTTGATTTTTTTTTTACACTTGAGATTCTTCACTGAAGTAACCCTCTGTAGAGTTTACATCTGCCAACAGGATCTCCTCTTTGTTGCCCCTGACATATATAGTGACACCAGCCCCTTTTATGTCATTGAATCATACAGCACAGTAGGAGGCCATTCAGCCTCTGTTCTGTGTCTGTTTTAGCTCAATACTCTGATCTTTCCCTTTAAGCTCTAACATCCTAAAAGTCTTATTGCCCTGAATTTCCATCCTTTTGGGTTGACTAAGGTTCTGATATTCCCACCAATTCATACTTCCTTTTCAGTCTCCAGTTCTGTTACTTGCACAACCAAAGCGGCTTCTTTTCCCTTTTCCTGATGAGAACTACAGAGGTAGAAATCTGTCTTGAGAAATGCCTGGTGTCATGACGTCGGCCTGATGACCATACCTATCAGGCAGCGTATGTAGAATGGTGACAATACAGAAGGAGGCTTTTCGGCCTCTCATGTTAATTCAACTCTTTACAAGATCACTTTCCCTAGTGCCATACCCTCCACCCTTTCCCTGTATGTTCCAGTTCTCTTTTAAAAGCCACAATTGAACCTGTCACAATTTCTTCTTTTGCCAATCACCTTAAATCGGCACCCTCTGGTTCTCAATCCTTCCAGCAATGGGAACAGCTTCACCCCATCTTTCCTGCCCAGACTTCGCAGGATTTTGAACACCTCTATCAAATCCCCTCTAAACCTTCCCTTCTCCGAGGGCATTTGTCCAAATCCATACTATGCATTTCTACCCCACTCTGTCTATAGCTACCTGCTGACTACATTCAGTGGCAAAGCTGGTGAGTTCTCCCCCATGCCCTGGATAATGTTCATGCCTAAATTTAGCTTCAGAAGTAAGGAGGGGGAAGAAAGGTCCAGATATTCCTGCTCCTGATCGTCCACCAGTAATGTCAGGTACAAAAGGTGGGTTAGCGGTATACCAGGCATGTCCCTTTTCCTTTCCCAACCCTGCCCTATCTGCAGTCATTCGTTCACCAAAGAACAAGGCCATTTAACCTCTTGTGCCTGTGTAAGCTTTGATCAAACTTTTCAAAATCCCTCCCCCTGTTGCTTCCCCCTAACCCTGTAATTCCTTCCATTATGAATTATCTCATGAAAGGTTGTATCTGCCTCACTGTTTTTTCAGGTAATGAATTTTTAAAAAAGATTATTTTATACAGGATGTGGCTTCGCTTGCTAAGCCAGGATTTGTTGCCATCGTTAATTGCCCTTGAGAAGGTGGTGATGAACGTCCTTTGTGAGCTGCTGCAATCCGTATGTGTAGGTACACCCACTGTGTTGTTAGAGAGGGAGTTCCATGATTTTGACCCAGCGACAGTGAAGGAACGATGATATATTTCCAAGTCAGGATGGTGAGTGACTTGGAGGGGAACTTTCAAGTGGCGGTGTTCCCATGTATCTGCTTCCCTTGTCTTTCTAGGCGGCAGTGGTCATGGGTTTGGAAGGTACTGCCTAAGGAGCCTTGGTGAGTTCCTGCAGTGCATCTTGTAGATGGTACACAAGGCTGCTACTGTGCGTCAATGGTGGAGGGAGTGGATGTTTGTGGAGTGAATTCCAGATCTCAACAACTTGCTGCGTAAAGAAAGCAATTCTACTCGCCTTCTCCTTTGTCAAGTATCTTAAACCTATGTCCTCTGGTTAACAATACTGTCAATGGAAACAGTTTCTCCTTGTCTACTCTTATTGAAACCCATTGCAGGTTTTGAACACCCCCTGTTAAACTCCCTTTAACGGTCTCTGCTCTAAGGAAAACAAACCCAGGCTCGTCCAGGCTTGCATGTGGAGAATAGCTGTTTGGCAGCTGAAGATATAAATATAAATTGCTGTTGATTAAGGTTGTCAGGGTTGTGAAGGAAGAAAGAGAAAGGAAATAATCTTGGGTGCAATCCACAAAGAGGACAAACGAATGTAAACTGAGGTACATGAATAAACCCCCTATTAACCAATGCAGGAGAAACACAAGGAGGCAATAGCTGAAACATAGTGGCTGGGAAATTGCGATTAGGTTTGTGCATTACTCCCCAGTCACTGATTTATCCACATGATATATAAAAACAGGATTTCAGCAATGATGTGTTTTAACCAGCGAGCTAGACCGTTGCTTAAGGCACAAACCTAATAACAATTTCCCAGCCACTTTGATTATTTTTCAGCTGTTTATTAAGTTGGAAATGGAAAGTGATCTTGTTTTTTTTTGTTTTACAGACTTTATGTTCAGTGTGCACAAAACCAAAAAGACAGTTTGATTTGGAGAAGCACTGGCTGGGAAACTTTGTACATTGGTCCCCAGTCACCCATTTGACAATGACCAGCTGTGAGCAGGGATTGTCTTCCATCTCGGCAGATAAAACAGCAGCTAAAGCACAGCAAGAGTGCAGGAAAATGGCAGAGACTGTCTCTTTCTTCCCCGCACCATACAAACCCAATGTATGGGTTTCACTTTCTTAAAGCAAAGTCTCAATTTATGTTAAGTTTGAGATCTCTGCACTCCCTCAATTCTAGCCTCTTTTGCACCCTCATTTTAATCGCACCACCATTTGTGGCCGGCCGTCAGCTGCCAAGGTTCTAAGCTCTGGAATTTCCTCGCTCCGTGACTCTACATCTTTCACCTCCTGTAACTATGTGGGTGAGTTCATGGGTTCATGCTGAAGTGTGGAGTGTGGTTATATCAGGTAAAGATGTAATCTTATCATTTGAACCTGGGCTATGTTTAGAAAAAATTCTGTTATGCTCCCTTTGTTCTGGATAACCTGCCGGAGGAAATAGTTTTTCTCTTTTCTTTAATCACCATAAATACTTTGATGAATTCAACTCCTTCAAACCCAGTTGAATCTGTGTTCCACCACCTGCAATGGCAACATATCACCCCTCTTTCAGTGAGAATGTACAGGTTGTCATAGTACAGAATCAGTTCAGGTATTAGAAACAAAAGAACTTGGATAATAAACATAATGACAGTTCAGGCTTGATGGAAAAAATGAAAACAGGCTGAAGATTCTCCTATTAACTCCTATTAACAAAATTCCACAAATCTGAGTATTATGGAGATACATCTGGGCAACCTGTTTATCTGGAGCCTGCCCTGCAGTGGCAGGTGCTTCCTTTTGACCTTTGACCTGAGAAGCTGGTTAGATGACCAATAATTGTAAGCTGCTGTATTTGGGGAACGGAAAGGTGCATGGAGTGGAGGGCGGGGAATGTCACAAAATGGGATCTGTTACCCAGCAAAGCAGTATTAATGGCAATGCCCCCTCTGATTGTTGTTTCAGGGTTTCCAATGCACCCTCAGGCTGAAGGCTTCCAGGGCCGTGTCCAGCAGAGGGAGCAGGCTGAGATGGAAGAGGTTAACTGCAGGCAGCAGCTGTCGTTGTCACCTGTCTTGCTGCCGGCCCCTGCAGCTGTGCATAACACACAAGGCCATGTCTCAGCCCAGGCCAGATTAAAGCAGCAGAGAGAGAGAGATAGCTCTGTCCATGTGCATGAGATGCCTGTGCAAATCATTCATTTGAATTTCTACTTCTGAATAAACCAGGCATTGATCCTGAACAGTAAACCTGGTTCCTCTGTTTGAGGGGGGGAAGGAAGAGGGCACAATCTTAAAACTAAAACGAGGCCGTTTAAGAGTGAAGTTGGTCAAAACCTTTTCAGGAATGGTGGAGGTCAGGAAACTTACCCCTCAAGATGTTGTGGATCCATGGGGGGGGGGGGGGGGGGGGGGGGTGGGGGGTGGTATTTGTTACATTGTTACATTGATAGATTTTCTGTTCGCAAAGTATACGAAGGGATATGAAATAAAGGTGGTAAATGGAGGTGAGATGCAGGTCAGGCAATGAACCGACTGAATGGTGAAACAAGCTTGAGGAGTTGAATGGCACCCTGAGGTTCATAGAAACATAGTATTTCTACAGTCCAGAAGGAGGCCATTGAGCTTTCGAGTCTGCACTGACCCTTTACAAGAGACCCTACCAAGGCCCACTCTCTTGCCCTATCCTATAACCCCCATAACCCTACAAAACCTGCACATCTTTGGACACTAAGGGGCAATTTAGCATGGTCAATCCACCTAACCTGCACATCTTTGGTCTGTGGCAGGAAACCGGAGAACCTGGCGGAAACCCACGCAAAGATTGAGAAGGTGCAGACTCCACACAGTCACCCGTGACCGGAATTGGGCAGCACGGTAGCATTGCGAATAGCACAATTGCTTCACAGCTCCAAGGTCCCAGGTTCAATTCCGGCTTGGGTCACTGTCTGTGCGGAGTCTGCACGTTCTCCCCGGGTCTGCGTGGGTTTCCTCCGGGTGCTTCGGTTTCCTCCCACAGTCCAAAGATGTGCAGGCTAGGTGGATTGGCCATGATAAATTGCCCTTAGTGTCCAAAATTGCCCTTAGTGTTGGGTGGGGTTACTGGGTTATGGAGATAGGGTGGAGGTGTTGACCTTGGGTAGGGTGCTCTTTCCAATAGCCGGTGCAGACTCGATGGGCCGAATGGCCTCCTTCTGCACTGTAAATTCTATGATAATCTATGATAATTGAACCCGGGTCCCTGACGCTGTGTGGCATCAGCGCTAACCACTCTGCTGCCCTCTTATGTAGGATTACTTTCCCCCAGCAACGGTGGGGAGCTGGAACCTTTCCCCCCACCTGACTCCGCTCTCTTGCTCGAGCATGGCACTCCCCCCACCCCCCAGCTTCAGCTGAATTCAGCATGGGGTTCAAACCTGCCATTCTACAGCACGCGACACTGCCATTACCCGGTGGGGCGTGAGGGGAGTTTATTTCTTTCAGTTCCTGAGTGCAGGAAGAATGTATTCTTATTTTTCTTTCTGAATATGTGAAATATTGATATGCTGTATCAGATATCTCTATGATGCTGAGTTAATGGCCAGATGGAGTAATATTGTACTGATAGTTCTAGCAGCCACTCTTATTGTGCAAGACTTGGCACAGGCCAGATATAAACGTGAAGGATCTATTTCACAGTTAGCAAACTACCACGAGTACAAGTTTCATTCAACCTCTGATCAGCGCCTGTGGCCGTTTGAGAAAAACATGATTTGGTGTGCAATTTTACATTTTCCAAAACTTTTTTTTCTATTCATTCAGGGAGTGTGGGCATTGCTGGCTGGGCCAGAATGTATCGCCACTTGCCCGAGAGGGAGTCGTGGTGAGCTCCCCTCTTGAACCATTGCAGTCCATGTTGGGGACTGGGGACATGAACATCGCTGGCGAGGCCATCATTGGTTGGCCATCCCTCTCTTCACTTTGAGCATGGGGTGGCAAAGGCCTTCTAGTACTATGTGGTCCAGGTGGTGTAGGAGCACTTACAGTGCTGTTAGGATTTTGACTCAGTGACAATGAAGGAATGGTGATTTCCACATCAGGATGGCGTATTCTTGTGGGTGGGCGTGTTCCCATGTACCAGGTGCAGGAAGGCAAGGGAGGAAGACACTGCCAGCTGGAGTAGGGGAGGAGAAGAAGACACTTCCGGGCTGGAGTGGGGGAGGAGAAAAAGACACTGCCCGGCCAGAACACTGGGTAGAACTTGGGAATACAAAGGTGGGCAGCCACATTACTGGGAGTGTATTATGGGCCCCCAAAGAATCAGTGGGAAATAGAGGTGCAGATATGGTAGGCAATTTACTGAGGTGTGGAAGAATAATAATCGGGTAATTATACTTGAGGACTTCAATTTCCCCAACATAAATTGGGGTAGTCATCGTGTAAAGGGTTTAGAGGGGCGAATTTCTTGAAAGGTATTCGGGGGAGTTTTTTATATCATTATGTAGAATGCCCAACAAGAGATGAAGCAGTGCTGGATCTGGTTCTGGGGAACAAAGCTAGACAACTGTTCAATGTGGCAGTGGGGGAGCAGTTTAGTGATAGCGACCACAACACGGTACAGTTCAAGTTGTTACGGACAAGGAAAAAGATAACCTGCATAAAGCGGTTTTGGATTAGGGGAAGGTAGATTTTACTAAAATAAGCAGGATCTGGCCAAAGTTGACTGGGAACAGCTTCTTTCAGGAAAATCTACAGCGGAGCAGTGGAGGGCATTCAAAAAGGAAATAGGGAGAGTACAGTTCCAACACGTTCCCTATAGGGGGAAATGTAGGAGCAATAAGTTCAGGGAACCCTGGATGGCTAGAACAATCCAGGACTGGATAAGGACGAAGCGAAAGGCTTTTAGAAAGTCCAAAGGGAGAAATTCAACTGCAGCCCTAGAGAAATATAGGAAGTGCAAAAGGAGAAAGCAATTAGAAGAGCAAAATGGGGGCATGAAAAAGGACTTGCGAAAAAGATTAGGGAGAACCCCAAGATATTCTATAAATACATTAAGGGGATAGGTTAACCAGGGGAAAATGTAGGGCCCATTAGAAACCAAGGGGGCAATCAGTGTGAAAACCCAGGACATCGCACGGGTGTTAAATGAATACTTCTCATCAGTCTTCACTCAGGAGGAGGAGGACGTAGGAAACAATTAAGAAAATGGGACTGTGAGGACCGTGAGCAGTTTGACATAAGAAATGAGGAGGTATTGGACTTTTTGACGATCTTAAAAATAGATAAATCCCCAGGCCTGGATGAATTGCATCCCAAGCTGTTGTGAGAGGCGAGGCAGGAAATTGCTGGGGCAAGTTTTTATTTCTTCTCTGACCAAAAGGGAAGTGCCAGAGGACTGGACAACAGCTAATGTTGTTCCACTTTTCAAGAAGAGTGATAGAGATAAACCAGGGAATTATAGACCGGCGAGTCTCACGTCAGTGGTAAGGAAACTATTGGAGAAAATTCTGAAGGAGAGAATTCATTTCGACTTGGAAAGGTTGATTAGGGATAGTCGGCATGGCTTTGTCAGAGGGAGCTCATGCCAAACAAATTCTGAGGGGATTTGAGAAAAAAAGAATTCACTCAGATGGTGGTGAGAATGTGGAATGCACTACCTGGGAAGGTTGTGGAGGCTGGAAACCTCACGATCTTTAAAAGCACTTGGATGAGCAATTGAAACACCATCACATTCAAGAATATGGGACAAGTGCTGGTATATGGGATTAGTGTGAGATTAGGGGTAGTTATTGTCAGTGCAGACTTGATGGGCCGAAGGGCCTTTTCTGCACAGTCCAACTATATGGCTCCACCGAGTGGGTGTGTAGGAGGGAGTGTGAGTGAGTGTGGCAGAGGCATCATAGAATATCTACAGAATACCTACAGAAGGAGGCCATTCGGCCCATCAAGTCTGCACCAACCCTCTGAAAGAGCACCCACTGAGGTCCACTCCCCACCCTATCCCCGGAACCCCACCTAACCTTTGGACACTAAGGTGCAATTTGGCACGGCCAATCCACCTAACCTGCACATCTTTGGACTGTGGGAAGAAACCGGAGTACCCGGAGGAAACCCACGCAGACACGGGGAGAATGTGCAGACTGCACACAGACATTCATCCAACACCGGAATTGAACCCGGGTCCCTGCCGCTGTGAGGCAGCAGTGCTAACCACTGTGTCACGTGCCGCCTCAAAGGCCATTTGTGAAGAACAATAAATGTTGGCCTTGTCAGCAACACACACATCCCATAACTGAACAAAATCACAGGCCTCTTTGGGTGTAGCAGTCCCCACTTCAAGTATGCTGTAAACTGTCATAATATGCACCCATGCACATCATGAGATTAAAAACAGGTAGTGACAGACACCCAGGTTAGCCAATCAACACACAGGACAGAACACAACCAATCACCAGACAGAACACCAGAGGGGGGCTTCCAACTATAAAACACACGAGGCATCAGCACTCCGCCTCTTTCCACTGGTGACAGCTGTAGTGACAGTCAGGGTGTATATATCAGTCAGCACCTTTTACACGTGGATCAGAGCTAGCCTGGTCTAGTAAGTTAGAGTTAGTGCACTTAGAGTAGTAGAGTGTCAACCCACAGCCAGCTCTGTGCATTGTTACAGAAGTTCAATAAATCGTATTGAACCAACGCCTACGTTTGGTGTATGCTTTACAGTTCATCTGCATCCTGTGGCAGTCCGTGTTACCCCAGGGTGAATAATACGACATAAACCATGAAAGGAAATAAAACATTCCATTAATGATCAAATGTTTTCATTTATTTGTACAAAGAGGTTTATCTTGACAATGATGAGGAGTAAGCGAAAGGCATTGGATGGTGATTGCATTTCTCTGTGATTGAGAAGTTCTTGTAACACCGCACTTTCAAATCAACTTGTTGCTGCTTTCCTTTTGAAAACTCCCTCATAAAAAGTATCTTCAATCACTGCGGAACAATTCCCAGAATTTTACACAAGGCAGGTGGCCAGTCGGGGCCACCTCCTGTGGGAATTATTGGGGAATTTCACAGATAATCCCTTGGCCTTTACATTTCCTCCTCCTCGGCTCCCCATCCCCTCCCCTCTCTAAGTGACACTTCCTCTGACCCCTGAACAGTCAGGGTCACCATGTCTTCCTGACACAACTGGGTCAGTGTTTTGATAAGCTCCTGTTAAGATGCCAGTGCTGACTAACATGCTGTTTTATATATATTGGGGTGGGGGGGCTGTGGCTTTATTGTGAAGAGATCACAAGGATGTCTTCTGCTATTCTGAGGGCAGATATTTCAAGATTTGTACACCCGGCTAATAACTTCTTCAGCAACTGATAAATGATGTGGAAATGCTGTTTGAACAATTGGCTTTGCTCTGTTTAAAACCCAGCACAATAACATTCTGTTGGTGAAGAATTTCTCCTTTGCAAGCCATGAATGTCTGATCATTTACCGTTAATAATAGAATCAGAGAATTCCTATAATGCAGAAGGAGGCCATTCGGCCCAGGGAGTCTGCACCGACCCTCTGAAAGAGCATCATAGGCCCATTGCCCCGTCCTATCCCCATAACCCCACCTAACCTAACATCTTTAGACACTAAGGGGCAATATTTAGCGTGGTCACTCCACCTAACCTGCACATGTTTGAACTATAAGATGAAACCGGAGCACCCGGAGGAAACCCACACAGACATGGGGAGAACATGCATGCAAACTCCACACAGGCAGTCACCCAAGGCTGGAATCAAACCCGGGTCCCTGGCACTGTGAGGTAGCAGTGCTAACTACTGTGCCACCGCGCTGTCCATATACTAATATAGGATTGTGATTGCCCCATTGTTGACCAACAACCAAATGATTATTTCCTGTCAAAGATTGTGATGTAAGATGTTTGTTGCATTGGGTGAGTATTTACAGTCATCTGTACCTACTACTATGATCTGGCAGCATCCGAGGTGAGGGGTGGGGCTTTGGCAGTGAGTTATTGCCATTAGCTGCGGATTTTTAAAAGCCTGGGAGATTGTAGGGCAGGTAATCCGAGACTAAAAGGGAGGAAGACAGAACATTTTATATAGTGGCTTTCATAACTGCAGGACATCCAAAAATTCTTACCAGCCAATGAACAACATCTTGAAGTGTAGTCACTGTTGTAATATAGAAAATGCTGCAGGGGCAATTTACACACACAAAACTCCCGCAATGAGAAAACGACCAGATCATTTATCAGTGGTGTTCATTTTGGGTGGTGTGGGGCGAGGGTTAAATATTGGCCCAGGACAACTCTCCTGCTATTCTGTAAAAAGTGTCACTGCATCTATTCTATCAACCTGAGTGGGCTGACTCAGTCTCTATTGAACATTTCATCTGAAAGTCAGCATTGGAGTCTGTAAAGGAGTGCAGTATTGTCAGAGGTATCTGATGTACCATCAATTCACTGCAAGGTGATGAGAACGAGTGAACATAGGCTTTATTATCCAAGAACTTGCCTGCCTCTGACTGCTGTAGCAATGAGCGCCGCCCACAGGTGGCAGGTCTATATACCGCCCCTGGGAGGGCTGAGGGGGCGGAGCCAGAGCCAGAGCCCACCAGGGTTCCAGAACAATACATGGAAGAAGATGATATTACCATTCCCCGGCCATAGGCCACAGTACTATACAGACAACTTATATTATGGTGAATACATTCACCACAGTACCAGGAATGTTAGTTTAGAAAATATGCTCAAATCCCTGGGGTGGGATTTGAACTCACAACTTTCTAACTGAGAGGCGAGAGTGCGGTGACCTGACTGTAGAATCGTGCGGCATTTCCTCTTTTGATAAAGACAGTTACAGAATCAGAAGCCGTACGAGACAGAGAGTCCAGACTGAGGACTCCCTCCTCCCTCTTCTCTTTCCTCCCTACCTCAGATGACACACCTTAGACTTTGCATCGTCCAAGAATAAAAAACACAGTTAGAGGTTTTGACTTCCCTGCCTGCCCGCCGTGAATGCAGACTGATTCCTGGTGGCAAAATTAGATGACTGCAAATTCCCAGTGCCCACAGCAGCTTGTACAAATCGTCTGCTTTGAGTCTGTGGTCGACTGCGAGGGTCAAAGGACAGGAATTTGTAGTTGAACCTGCAATTACCTGGGTGGGGTGGTTAACTTTCTGGGGTCAAGCACTGAGAGTTTCAGCTTTGAACTCTGACCCTATACCTGACTCTTTAGCAGAGTCAGCTGGAAGCAGTTCAAAACAGATTAAGTGGTGACATGAAATCCATTGCAACAGTTTGGGATCTCTATAACTTATTTGATCGCCTTATGGTACAAATCTGAGTTTCGATGCATTTAAACATAGGTATTCCCATCTCTATGTCTCCCTGCCTCGATATCTACCTGTATATCTCTATTAAACAACAACTTTAATTTACTAAGCGCCTTTAATATAGCAAAATCCAGCTATCTTAAAGCATTTATGTGTTACTTCTCAAGTGCAGGAAGACCTCGGAATGCTTTACAATAAAGAGAGGAAAGACTACAATGAATATCAAACAACAGGAGGAGAAAAAAATGAATGGGAAATGATGGAGAATGAAAGGAGGAGCTGATCCTTTGAGATCGTTTTTCAACGCTGGGAGAAGGTGTTAAGATGGAGGATGCATATTACACTGAGAGTGTGTGGTTGTAGATGTCAGAGTGGAGGGAATGACTGATGAAGAAACAAGCAAAGTTAAAATTGTGGAGAGCTTATGTGGGGACACAGGCGGGGGAGATTGTGGAAATAGGGTGGAAATTCAAAATCATTTGAGTAGGGAAAGGCAGTGGAGCATAGAGAAGATTGAGGTGTTGCTGCATTAGCATGGTGAGAAGATGGAGATGTTGCTGCATTAGCATGGTGAGAAGATGGAGGTGTTACTGCATTAGCATGGTGAGAAGATGGAGGTGTTACTGCATTAGCATGGTGAGAAGATGGAGATTTTACTGCATTAGCATGGTGAGAAAATGGAGGTGTTACTGCATTAGCATGGTGAGATGATGGAGATGTTACTGCATTAGCATGGTGGGAAGATTGAGATGTTACTGCATTAGCATGGTGAGAAGATGGAGGTGTTACTGCATTAGCATGGTGAGAAGATGGAGATGTTACTGCATTAGCATGGTGAGAAGATGGAGGTGTTACTGCATTAGCTTGGTGAGATGATGGAGATGTTACTGCATTAGCATGGTGGGAAGATTGAGATGTTACTGCATTAGCATGGTGAGAAGATGGAGATGTGGCTGCATTAGCATGGTGAGAAGATGGAGGTGTTACTGCATTAGCATGGTGAGATGATGGAGATGTTACTACATTAGCATGGTGGGAAGATTGAGATGTTACTGCATTAGCATGGTGAGAAGATGGAGGTGTTACTGCATTAGCATGGTGAGAAGATGGAGATGTTACTGCATTAGCATGGTGAGAAGATGGAGGTGTTACTGCATTAGCAGCGTGAGAAGATCTAGGTGTTACTTCGTTAACATAGTGATAAGATGTTGGTCTTGCTGCATTAGCATGGTGAGATGATGGAGATGTTACTGCATCTGCATGGTGAGAAGATGATGATGTTACTGCATTAGCATGGTGAAAAGATGGAGGTGTTTCTGCATTAGCATGGTTAGACGATGGAGGTGTTACTACATTTGCATGGTGAGAAGATGGAGGTTTTACTGCATTAGCACGGTGAGATGATGGAGATACTACTGCATTAGCATGGTGAGAAGATGGAGATGTTACTGCATTAGCATGGTGAGAAGGTGGAGATGTTACTGCATTAGCATGGTGAGAAGATGGAGATATTACTGCATTAGTATGGTGAGAAGATGGAGGTGTTACTGCATTAGCATGGTGAGAAGATGGAGATACTACTGCATTAGCATGGCGAGAAGATGGAGGTGTTACTGCATTAGTATGGTGAGATGATGGAGGTATTACTGCATTGGCATGGTGAGAAGATGGAGGTGTTTCTGCATTAACATGGTGAGAAGATGGAGGTGTTACTGCAATAACATGGTGAGAAGATGGAGGTATAACTACATTAGCATGGTGAGAAGATGGACGTGTTACTACATTAGCATGGTGAGAAGATGGAGCAGTTACTACATTAGCATGGTGAGAAGATGGAGGTGTTACTGCATTAGCATTGTGAGAAGATGGAGATGTTACTGCATTAGCATGGTGAGAAGATGGAGATGTTACTGCATTAGCATGGTGAGAAGATGGAGATGTTACTGCATTAGCATGGTGGGAAGATGGAGGTGTTACTGCATTAGCATTGTGAGAAGATGGAGGTGTTACTGCATTAGCATTGTGAGAAGATGGAGATGTTACTGCATTAGCATGGTGAGAAGATGGAGATGTTACTGCATTAGCATGGTGGGAAGATGGAGGTGTTACTGCATTAGCATGGTGAGAAGATGGAGATGTTACTGCATTAGCATGGTGCGAAGATGGAGGTGTTACTGCATTAGCATGGTGGGAAGATGGAGGTGTTCCTGCATTAGCATGGTGAGATGATTGTGATACAACTGCATTAGCATGGTGAGAAGATGGAGATGTTACTGCAATAGCATGGTGAGAAGATGGAGGTGTTACTGCATTAGCATTGTGAGAAGATGGAGATGTTACTGCATTAGCATGGTGAGAAGATGGAGATGTTACTGCATTAGCATGGTGGGAAGATGGAGGTGTTACTGCATTAGCATGGTGAGAAGGTGGAGATGTTACTGCATTAGCATGGTGAGAAGATGGAGATATTACTGCATTAGTATGGTGAAAAGATGGAGGTGTTACTGCATTAGCATGGTGAGAAGATGGTGGTGTTACTGCATTAGCATGGTGAGAAGATGGAGATTTTACTGCATTAGCATGGTGAGAAAATGGAGGTGTTACTGCATTAGCATGGTGAGAAGATGGAGATGTTACTGCATTAGCATGGTGAGAAGATGGAGGTGTTACTGCATTAGCATGGTGAGATGATGGAGATGTTACTGCATTAGCATGGTGGGAAGATTGAGATGTTACTGCATTA